>NC_138766.1:5568365-8155865 GCF_965113315.1 Podarcis vaucheri | reverse complement strand
ACGCAGAGTTCCCTTCTCTTCACTGCCCGTTTCTTGGGTCCCCTGCAGCCAGGATTCAGAGCCGGTCTCAGTCCGGCTTCCAAGCTGTTTGGGGCAACTGCTGCCTCCTGGAGAAGAGCCTAACCGGTTTGGGGGCGGCGGGAGGATCCCGGCTCCCCTCCTTCGCCAGCGGCCAGGCTGAGGCCGAGGTGCGGTGGGGGGGGGGAGGCCAGGTGTGCTGCTTCCTCCGCCTTACCTGGGACATAAGTGTCGGCCCTCTCTTCGTCGGGCAGCTCGTCCCAGCTGCGACTGGCCGGCAGCGGGTTCCTCCTCTTCACCAGAAATACTCTGGGCATGATGAGATCCGCGATTTCACCTTTCCTCCTGGCCGTTCCGTTTTCTGGGAACTCCGCCCTTCCCTGGGGTTCCAGGTGAGGCGCGCTGGCAATGGGTCGCGGCTTCTGCTGGCGCCCCCCGGCCCGATCCCCCTCCTCCGGGAGAGCAAGAGACCCCACGCCGGAGCCGGAGGTGCCCCCCTTCACCCCCACCCCCTTTCCAAAGGTGTCTCCGAGCAAAGGCACCACCAGGAAACTTGGAGGGAGCATGCGTGCTGCAAACATAACGGTGTCAACAAGCCTCTCTACCTGTCCGACCGGTTTGAGCAGCTGCATTGTTCCAGCCCTTCCTTAGGCATGAATGTTTGCAAAGAATGTAACGTCTGAAAATGAGGAGGGGGGATTCCTAGGACCGTAGACTTCCCTCCCCAGGTCATTTCTGTCACCAGCAAGAGCAGGCACCCCTTTTCCTGACACGAGCGGAGACCCCCCACCAACCCAGGTGGAGCCTTGGGGTTGCATGCTGCTGTCTCCAAGGTCCTGGAAGCTGATTTGGGCGCTGAGCTGCTCTCCCCTTGGGGCTCTAAATGTGTATCTGGTTGCCATGTACAAACACACCAGCTAATTTCATATTAATATAATGAATGCTTCTGCGGGACATGCAAGAATTTCCCTCTAGCTAGGTTTTGTGTGTGTGTGGACACGCAGTGCATCCATGGGAAGTAACTACAAGCTGACATTCAAAGCCAAGCAGCTCCAGGCACTTATATTAAGTTATTTTTTTTGCTGTCTGCTTTGCATGCAGTCATCTTGAGAGGCCTCTCTCTCCTCTGAGTTTGGCGATGAAGATGCCTCCCAGCACTGCAAGGGGTAGGGCAAGGGTGCTTCTCCAGCATGTAAGCGTGAGAATGTCTAGATGAAACACGAGAGCTTACGTTTTAATGTGCATTAAAAAATAATAATGGATGGAGCTGCCTGCTATGTACATCAAGGACTCTGCTGTGTGTTTTATGTAGAGCTCCAAAGCAAATAATGTAGAGTATAGGCCACTTCTCCCTAGAACCAAAAGAAGGAAAAATGACCCCTGATTAATAAGGCAACAACATAAGATAAATAAATCAAGGGTAAGAAACTTAAATGAACTTTATAATCTATCTATATACACAAAATCTAACGGCTGTGATGCCCATAAATATTTTTTTTTTTACATAGAGTTGAATCTTATTATTAAAAAAGGCATAGAAAGGCAATAAAACAAAAATCCAAAAAAGTGAGTACCAAACATATAAAACCTATAATACAACAACTGGGATGTAGAGATCCATAAACAAAAGATGAATATAAGACGTGTGTCAATCACTGAAAAAAGTGGCAGGAACTCTATATCCCTTTTCACCAGAAGTCCCACCTTTTTATAGGAAAGGATATGAATTCAATATTAAATCATATGCTGTGTATATATTCTTTCCCGTGCATCTGGTTCTTCCAAGGTTGCTGTTTCCAAGTCCCCACAATGTACAGGCTCATGTTTAAAATGCCCCCGTGCCTTTAGTGACTTCCATGCCCCTAGGGTGGCCTGCCCCTCATCCAATGACCAATACAGCATGGGATCAGACCCCGTTGTGGTGCTGAGGGGCCCATCTTGATCTCATGGCCACGATGGGCCTACCATCCCTAGGTGACTGACCAGGGACGCGGACTTATAAAAAATATTGGGGGGGCCCGGGAAAGCTCGTGAAATGTAAATAAGCTCATGAATATGCAAATAAGCTCATGAATATGCAAATAAAGTGGCGCCGCCCCCTCGTGAGCGTATAGGGGAGAGCGTGCTGCGCCTATCAATCAGCTCCGGAACAGCTGATATGCGGGAAACCTGGGGCTAGAGGCAGGAGCCCCCGCCCCCGGGGATTCCCTAATCTCGCGGGGGACGGCCGGGGCTCTCCGGCTAGGGCGCGCGGCTGGCTGGCTGGCTGGCGAGGGAGCAGGTGGGGAGGAGGCGGGGGACGGCGGCGGCGCTCTGCTGAAGGGCGCCCGAGATTATTGGGGGGGCTGAGCCCCCCCAAAAAATTTTTTGAGGGGGCTCGAGCCCCCTCAAGCCCCATGGAGTCGGCGCCTATGTGACTGACCCCTGGCCAACAGGAATACATTTCAAAGCTCTGTTGTCCTGAGGCCTACATTTTTCTTTGTATTTTGTAGGAGACACATGGGACGATGTTATACCCATGTCGCAGTTAAGAACCCAAAATGTGAAATATGGTTCTAGACTTGCCTTGTCCTTAATCCTAAACACACCTGCTCTTATTTCCAGCTGTGGCATTCAGACAGTTTTACTGACAAAGCCCTGTTCATCCAAGGTTTGTGTTTAGAGTCTTCTGGTGGAGTTAGGTAAAGGTAAAGGTACCCCTGCCCGAGCGGGCCAGTCTTGACAGACTCTGGGGTTTGTGCGCCCATCTCACATCTATTGGCCGGGGGCCAGCGCTGTCCGGGGACACTTCCGGGTCACGTGTCCAGCGTGACAACGCTGCTCTGGCGAGCCAGAGCCGCACACGGAACGCCGTTTACCTTCCCGCTGGTAAGCGGTACCTATTTATCTACTTGCCCCCGGGGGTGCTTTCGAACTGCTAGGTGGGCAGGCGCTGGGACCGAGCAGCGGGAGCGCACCCCGCCGCGGGGATTCGAACCGCCGACCTTTCGATCGGCAAGTCCTAGGTGTTGAGGCTTTAGCCCACAGCGCCACCCGCGTCCCGTTCTGGTGGAGTTAGAAGGCAGCAAAAACATTTGATTTTTTTGTTTTTCTTTTTAATATATATTTTTTTTTTTACTGTACAACATCATGCACAAATGAAATAACACATCCCACTCTCGTCCAGAAGATGAAGTTTAGTCAATACAACAGAAATACAACCTAAACAGCATAATTACGGTAAGTTCCTACCCCAGACAACTATCTATATAGGGGGCAATATACAGTTTATGCTAACCGAAAAGCCTCAGCAATTGGAGAATCGACTAAGGCAACACTCTCAAGGCCTCATCAGAGACTGTATTTACAGCAGCATCAAGATCAGCATGAAGGCGAGCCCTTCTGTCCTCAAAATGTCTAGCAATCTTGTCCCAGCAGGTCTTTGACAGTTCTAGCACCCCGTCAGTCAGGCAGCTTTGCTATTCAGTCAGCTGCACTCTGCCACTTCCATACTAGTCAGCTGGACATCGCCTGGCCTGCTTCAGTCCTCATTAATTTTGAGGAAAACTAAGGAGCACAATGAGCGGCGCAGTGGACGCTCCCAAGAGATTGAGTCAATAGCCCTCCTTATCTCCCTGGTCCACAGTGAGGTAAGGAGCTCAACGGATTGCTGACATTGGAAAATCCCCATCAGATTCCATAAGTCGTCCAGTTGGGGCGACCCAGGATGTTTTGGAGGCAAAACAGAATATTCTGTCCCCCTGTGGTGCCGGATTAAAGGTAGTGCAAGCAGTTCCTCAGCACAGGGCTCTGAGCTAAGGAGAGGCAAAATTAAGAAGATCCATACTTGAGAAGATCAATTTTGGGGCACTGAATTTTGACCTCACACAGGGCACCATCATCGTCATAATAATAATAATAATAATAATAATAATAATAATAATAATAAATTTTATTTATATCCCGCCTTCCCAGTTCAAAAACCGGGCTCAGGGTGGCTAACAACAAAATTAAAACACTTAATTGTAAAAACAGCATAAAATACAGTATAAAAACATGAATAACAATAAAATTCAAAATTCAGAAATAAATTTAGGGGGAAATAAACATTAGATAATCCCCAGGGCTAGCTGGCTGAATTGGTCCTACTTGGGCCAGCGAGGAGGCCAGGGGAGAATTAGCTGTGGGGTCTCAGAGAGAGTAATCTTCATAAAAGGGGAGGGGGAGGGAAGAGAAGGGAAATAAAAGATGAGGCTGAATTCAAATTGAAGGCCAGGTGGAATAGCTCTGTCTTACAGGCCCAACGGAAGGAGGTTAAATCCTGAAGGGCCCTAGTCTCATGGGACAGAGCATTCCACCAGGTCGGAGCCATCACTGAAAAGGCCCTGGCCGTGGTGGAGGATAGTCTTGACTTCCTTAGAGCCCAGGACCTCTAAACTATGGTTATTCATGGACCTTAAGGTCCTCTGCGGGGCAGACCAGGAGAGGTGGTCCCATAAATACGAGGGCCCTAAGCCACATTACAAAAGATTACCCAAGTCCACCCCTGCCTTCTCCTCTACTGTGCACCTGCTGCCACCCACCCACTGCTGTACCCCCACCTAGCAGCAGGTAGCAGCAGGTGGGTGCATGGTGGCAGGTGTCCATATTGCAGAGGAAGAGGCAATGGCAGCCCACAAGTGTCTGCTGCCCCTCCCAGTTGTCCGAAGGCTGCTGCTCTGCGGTCCCTGCTGCCCCTTGCCCCAGCCCTGCGTCCAACACCATGCCTGAGAGATGCCTTCTTAAGCTCCATCAGGGAGGCTGCTCAGTGTGGATAATACAGCAATAGCACCTCCACTGGACCTAATGAGATGTCTTTTAGACCACAGTGCACTGGTGGCTGCTAGCGCCTGGACCAGTTGAGGTGACCAGTGGCCAGGGAATTGTAGAGATGGAAGAGGGACCAAAGGGTCATCTAGTCCAACCCCTTGCAATGCGGGATTTTTTTTGCCCAATGTGGGATTTGAACCCACAACCCTGAGATTAAGAATTTCATGGAGAGCATGAGACTCTTAATCTCAGGGCTGTGGGTTCAAATCCCACATTGGGCAAAAGCTTCCTGCATTGTAGGGGGTTAGAATAGATGACCCTTGTGGCCCCTTCCATCTCTTGACTTGACTGAGCTACCCCAGAAGCTACTTGTAGGGAAGGCCAATAAAGTCACATGGATGGGGCCAAGTTGTTTTGCTTTTCCCCCTCATCCTCCTCGCTTGCAAAGGTGTGGACACAAAAGCATTGCAGTTGCATAAAGTACAGTGGTACCTCAGGTTACATACGCTTCAGGTTACAGACTCCGCTAACCCAGAAATAGTGCTTCAGGTTAAGAACTTTGCTTCAGGATGAGAAAAGAAATCGTGCTCCGGCGGCACGGAAGCAGCAGGAGGCCCCATTAGCTAAAGTGGTGCTTCAGGTTAAGAACAGTTTCAGGTTAAGAACGGACCTCCGGAATGAATTAAGTATTTAACCTGAGGTACCACTGCACATAGGGACGCAGGTGGCGCTGTGGGTAAAAGCCTCAGCGCCTAGGGCTTGCCGATCCAAAGGTCGGCGGTTCGAATCCCCGCGGCGGGGTGCGCTCCCGCTGCTCGGTCCCAGCGCCTGCCAACCTAGCAGTTCGAAAGCACCCCCGGGTGCAAGTAGATAAATAGGTACCGCTTACCAGCGGGAAGGTAAACGGCGTTCCGTGTGCTGCGCTGGCTCGCCAGATGCAGCTTTGTCACGCTGGCCACGTGACCCGGAAGTGTCTGCGGACAGCGCTGGCCCCCGGCCTATAGATGTGAGATGGGCGCACAAACCCCAGTGTTACGGAAGGGGGGGGGCATGTCTTCTTCACTACAATATATTTGCTCAATTTCTCTAGGACTCCATCACCCCTCCCCTGTCCTCCATAATCTCTCAAGTAATCCTGTCAAAATCACTCTGCCAAACCTTTCCTCTGGGCAATGCCAGGTGACAGACTATGTGTACATGGACCATTGTCTTCTCAGGATGTGCTTATCTGCGCATATCTCCAGCTCTGCATATTCCCCCTCCCTCCTCCATCCGGCTCTCTGCATATTCACCCCCTCCCTCCTCCATATGTTAATCTGTGTAACCCAACCTCTTCTTAATGTATTCATGATGTAACTGGGATGTATTTTGCACTGTATTCTGGGATATGGAGGGAAATTTCAAAAGTTCATGTCACCCCTTTCTCTGGGTTCAATCTCGCCTTGAACCTGTTGCGCAATAAACTTGGACCTTCTGCAGTTTGCTCCTGTGTCCGGCTGAGCTCATTTTCTTCCGCAGGGACCCACGGACTTAGTCCGATGAGCTGGGTGGCAGAGTAACCCCGCACCCAGATTTTAGCCGTAACACCAGAGTCTGTCAAGACTGGCCCGTTCGGGCAGGGGTACCTTTACCTTTACCTTTACCACTGCACATAGTACCTAACAAAAAGCGTCTGACTTTGGTTTAAAAGGGGTCCCTGACTCCCTGCTGTCAAAATTTATAATTTGAGTAACTGTCACTATAGCCACGCATTACTCTGAAATAAGCCCCATTAAATGCCATAGGGATTACTCCCAGTTAGGACTGGAGCCTGAATTGGTTAGTTTTAAAAGTGCCACACAGAACTTCAATAGACCTTACAACTCCCAGGAAGTAGGGTTCGGATTGCAGTTTATCCTGTAATTCTAAACCCATTTACTTGGGAGTAATCCTTTCCCCATTGACTTCAATGGACTTTACCTCTGAATAGAACCATGGTTAGGATTAAGCAGTTAGTTGTCAAATTCTCTTCTACCACTGGTGACCTGTTTTAAAGGGAATCCTACAGGCTGACTAAGCTTCTGTTATCTAGGGCTGAAACTGGATTAGCTGTCCAATTCCTATCGCAAAGCACAATTCCTGACAGGGGGGAGGTTTAATCCACTTGGAGACGCTCACATGAAGGTTGTGCTTGTGTTTATTAAGGCTGCAGTAATAACAGCCGCTGCCCCCATGGGCTGGAGTGCGTTTATCCCGCAGTTAAGTGCAAGGGCTAACACATGTCTACTCAGAAGTAAGCCTACTCCATGATAAGTCTGTAGGCTGCTTGAATCCTAACTTAGTTTCTTTTAAACGGTACTCTGGACTTATTTTAAATAATAAAATGAATGCCACTCCTCCCTTCTTCAGCCAGCGCCCCCCACATCACAATGCAAGCTCCTCCAGAATTAACTCTTGCTTTCTGTTGCCCCCTCTCCAGCAATAAGATAAAGAAAAATACCCATCCCCTCTCAGCCAGATCCCTTTGCCATAACAAGACTCTCACAAGGGAACCAACACTCCCTGCATTTCCTAAGAAATGGCTGGCTCCTGAAGCATTGCAATTAATGGATTTAAAAGGGACTGGTGACCTTTTCCTTCCAAATCATAGGAAGGACTTTGGATGGCAGCTTCACCGTTTCCTTCATTTGGGTGCAGAAATTTTATTTTCCATATAAAAAGGACCACAAACGTAGCCAGGATTTTTGTTGGGGGGGGCAGGCCTTTTGTTGTGGGGGAGAACCTCAGTTTGCTATGTATTTTTATTGATTTTTATTGATGGGGGGTAGCTGCCCCTTCCTGTCCCCATTTGGCACTACGCCCACGAACAGGACTCCGTTTTTGCACCTAAACAGAGACACCAGTCCCCGAAACACAAAGGTAAAGTGACCCCTGACCATTAGGTCCCGTCATGGCCGACTCTGGGGTTGCAGCGCTCATCTCGCTTTACTGGCCGAGGGAGCTGGCATACAGCTTCCGGGTCATGTGGCCAGCAGGACTAAGCCACTTCTGGCGAACCAGAGCAGCACATGGAAACACCGTTTACCTTCCCGCCGGTGTGGTACCTATTTATCTACTTGCACTTTGATGATCTTTCAAACTGCTAGGTTGGCAGGAGCAGGGACCGAGCAACGGGAGCTCACCCTGTAGGGGGGAGGAAAAAATGAAAACTGCCCCCCCCCTCTCCTTCTCTTGTCTTTCTCCTTCTTGCTACCTTCTGTGGGTGGTAGAAGCATAGGATTCCACCTTCTATTTATTCTGTTTGCATATTTTGGGTAGCTGTTTTGGTTTGTTTTTTGCTTAGATTAGTTTTTTATATATTACTGAATTATGAAAAACGTCCATAAAAATCTTACATCGAACTGAAAAGCCCGTGTTTCTCCCTCCGACCACCCCAGGGGAGTTCAAGCCTCGTGGCTGCAGCAAAAAAAACGGGATTTCTGAACCCGAACTAAATCTGCCATAAGACACGTGCTGGGCGCTCTTTGCCCCTCTCGCGGCGCGGAACAGCGAGCTCCGAATGTAACCGGAAATCGCGGCGGTCAGGGGAGCGCCCAGGGCCTTTGCCTCTTTAAGCCGCGGCCGAAAGAGCGCTGGGAAGGCGCCGAGCCGCTGGGCATGCGCAGGACGCCGCGCATGCGCCTTGGGGTCCCAGCGGGCGCTGAGGGGAAGGCCGAGATCGCCGGGCATGTCGGCGGTGTCCAAGGCGGTTCTGGCGGCCTCCGTCGCGGTCTCGGCCGCCGTCGTCGCGGGCGTCCACCTCCAGCAGAGCCGCGTCAGGGAGGTAGGCCTCTCCCTCCCCCCCCCGCCAGGCGGGAGCATCGGGGGAGGGGCGGGTTCGGCGGCAGAAAGAGCCCTTGACTTTCCGGGGCGCCCACATGCCGGGGGGGCTGCGCTATTATTAGGGTGAATGCATGCGACCCTTTTACCGAGTAGGGACTGAACCGTGCTAAGCAGCGGGTGAGATGGCTGTGGGAGGCGCACAGGCAGCGGGCACGCCCCCTCTCCTAAAATGACACGGGTTCAGTGAAAGGCGGGATATCAAATCCAAACTCTTCTTCTTCTTCTTCCCCCCCTAAAAAAATATGTTTAGGGGTACTCTCGTTTTGACTCTAGAAAATCACCATTGTACAGTTCAAGTCGGGGGAAATAAATACAGTAAATGGACAAAAGTACAAAGAACATGCAGCATTACCTCATACAGTGGTACCTCGGGTTATATACGCTTCAGGTTACATACACTTCAGGTTACAGACTCCGCTAACCCAGAAATAGTGCCTTGGGTTAAGAACTTTGCTTTAGGGTGAGAACAGAAATCATGCTCTGGTGGCGCGGCAGCAGCAGGAGGCCCCCATTAGCAAAAGTAGTGCTTCAGATCAAGAACAGTTTCAGGTTAAGAACGGACCTCTGGAACAAATTAAGTACTTAACCCGAGGTACCACTGTATTACACAGCTGACAGCTTACAGTAATTTTCCTACTCATATTGAAACGCTGCCCTTCAATGAGGCCAAACTTCCATCAGTAAAACTCCACACATCCACATTCTACACCCGTCGGGGGTTGGCAACAGATTTACTGCACTAGAGAAGCAACTAAAAATTTAATATTTTTAGTTTATTCTCCCGTTAGATTGACAAAATGTTTAGGGGTATGCTTACCCCTGCGTCTCCCCAGAAAAAAGCACTGCATGGGTTCAGTATCACACATCACAACGAACCCAGAAGGGACCCCGAAATGTTGTAAAGATGTCACTGGAAAATCTCTGAAAGGGTGGGACAGGGTGTCTGCGGTCTTTTCCAGTGAGTTTTCAATCGTACGCAATTTCACCAATGTGTGTGGTGCCTTGGAAACCATGCTGTATTCCCTAGAAAAAGAGGTGCCAGAACTCACCATGAACACCTCCCTCCTAGCATGGCAGTGGCACCCACTTGATAAAAAGCCCTACTCCAAACGTAACCCCCACACAAATGGGAGATTGGGGGGGGGGGCTGCCTGGACTGCCAAGTAGTCATGAGAATATTCCGTGGATTTCTGTCCAAAAGCCTGGAGGGATAGAAGTAGGAAATTCTCCTATATAGCCAGATGTTTTTTACACACACACACATACACTTGCTATGAAGCCATTTCATATGTTTCTTTTCAAAAAGGTGTATAGGAGCTAGAGAGAAAAGGAAGCAAAAATGAACAGAGGTATTTGACACTTTGCATAGGAGGAGAAATTGCATCTGCTGTTGCTGCCCTTTCCCCCAATTCAACCATTCCTTCTTCCATGTTATCTTTGCACTTTGTAACATAAATTTCCCCCAGCATTTTATGCCCCAGTGTTTCATATGGCCACAGAAGGCCTCTGATTATTGGTTTGTGATATAGCGATCTTCAGGTAATGACCCTTTATGATTTGCAGATGGCTTAGTCCTGTATTGGAATGAGGGTGTATACTTCCTACAGTTAGCAAAACCTTTGAAGTTGCTTTTGCAACAGTATGATTGCTTTGTAAGATTCACAGTTGGCCTTAATTTCCTATAGCAGTACCTTTACACTTTCTCAAGTTTTTGAACAGTAGATTATTAAGAGATATATACCATAATATGATGAGATTTTTCTTTCAGAGGCTACGTGAAGGAGTTCTGAGAGACTTTGAGAGGCAGAATCGTAAGCAAGAAAATCTTCGCCTTTTGGAGCAACAGATTGCCTTGACTGAGCAACTTGAAATGGAAAGAAGCAAAATGCTCATGGGAAAAGAATCCTCACAGTAAGGGCCAGGAAGAGTTGGGATCTCCCTTTTCATTTCAGTTATTTAAATGTCTTCGTACTTGTTGGAACAGTCTTTGTTTTGCTGGGCTTCTTGCATAATAAAAGTGACTGTCAATTCACAATGGATACTAATGTGTACATGAGCGAGATGATGAGCCGTCATGATGATGAAGCCACAAGGACATCGCCTTCAGAAGGGCTGGAAGAAGGAGAAGTGGAAGGAGAAACTCTTCTCATAGTAGAGTCTGAAGATCAGGCATCTGTGGATTTGAGTCATGATCAGAGTGGAGACTCTATAAATAGTGATGAAGGGGACACATCCTGGACAGAAGAGATGTCTTATTACTGTGAAAGATGTCAGAAATGGATACCAGCAAGTAAGGCTTCCTAATTATTGATTATTTTAAATAATAAAAATGTGTCATTTGTTTTGCCCTTCTGACCTCAAGGCCTTGGTCAGGAAGACCTACAAGATTGTGACTCTTGCTGAGCTGGGCCTTCAGGAAGCAGATCAGACGAAAGCCAGTTGAAAGCACCTTCTCCCAAGGCACAAACCTAACAAAAGGGGATTCCTTTTTCCACATGACTTGTAGTCCACAATCATGAGTGAGTGGCAGACCTCAGAAGCTTCCTGGGCCTCCTGCTTGCTGGTAAATCAGCTATGCCCCTTTCAGAAGAAAGAATGGGTGGGTGCCCCATTCCCCTTTTTAAAACATGGGGAGGATTTCCCGAAGAACCCCATTGACAGAATGGCAGAGATCATGCTGTGCAGGACCCACAAGCCTTAGCCATCCGAGCCTTTATGGCAGCTTCCTTCATGGCAAGTGTATGCTTCCTCTAAGCTCAGCCCCTTCTGCTGGATGTTGCCCATAGCACCACCCATCAGCACTAGGGACTGTGAAAAGTAGTTAAAGCCTGTGCCTACACAGAGATGCAATTGCATGTGCTCTTCAGTTTTCAGCTCTAGCAGAGTCTACTGGCATGTGGACTTCAAGGCCAAGGCTAGCCTCTCCAGTGATCCCTTTAGAAGGGGCTAGACTAGCCTCTTCAAGGGAGTGGCTGGATGGCGTTCCCAAGAACTACATAAAAGCTATAGATAAGATTTTTTTTCTGTTTTAGGTGGAAAAAATCTGCATGCACAATTCTTAAGATTTCAAAAGGAATTGCACTTATGATACATATATATGTGATATCTCCAAAATAGAGACAGATGTGCCCACCGATTGAGGTTACATGGATTTCTGTAAGAGGTGATTAACAAAGCAAAATGCAGAGTGGATGAATGCTGTTGGAATGAACCCCATTTATGCTGTTTTGGACCTTGCTCATAGTGTGTTGGTGTGTAGGCCCCATTTGTTGGGAAAGAAGGCCTAAGGTTTTGTTTGCTTGTTTACAGATCAGGTGAGAGAACAGATCACCTATCTCAAAGGTGATAATTTTTTCAGATTTACTTGCTCTGATTGCTCAGAAGATGGGAAGGAACAGTTTGAACGGCTGAGGCTAACTTGGCAGCAGGTAAGTAACAAGCAGACCCTTAGTAATTGCACCCAAACTGGATTTCACATTTCTGTGTATTACAATAAGGTGCAAGGGGGAGGGGTTGTTAGCAAGCTTCTAAGTGTGACTCTAAGGTTTTATATTTGCTTACCCTTAAAGGTACATGACTATTTTGGAGTCTAAAAAACTCATTGCAAAAAGCCAGATATTTTTTTTTATTTGAGAGTTCTTTATTTGTCATGTAAACACAGAAAGGAAATTATCTTTTGGCCATGGATTGTTAAAATAATTGTTCCAAATTTAATCAGCTGTGCTGCCTTTTTGGCATTGCAGTACACAACTGAGAAACATGAAATGTGCTCATAGAGTACTTGACTCTCCAAAAACTCAGGAGATTAGCAAGGTAGATAATACAACTTGTGTTGGTCCAGCATCTCCTCTAGTGGATAGATGGGGAACCACATTGACAGTAATGTGGACTCTGTGAAACTCAATGTTTTATATGTGCAGAGGGCCTTCTTGGTAGTGACACCCTCCCTGTGGAATGCCCTCCCTTCAGATGTCAAGTAGATAAATAATTACACAACTTTTAGAGGACATCTGAAGGCAGCCCTGTATCGGGAGATTTTAACACTTGGTATTTATGTTTTCAGATATGTTGTAAACCGCCAGAATGGCTGGGGAAATAATAATAACAATAATAATAATAATAATAACAACAACAACGAAATCTTATGACTAGCCAAGGAATGATTCACAGCTCTGTAAATTGTTTCACGTATAGGAGGCCTGGTTTTCTAGGTGTGTCAGCTTAGTAAGATTTTATCTGGTGCTGAAGCTGGTACACTTTTCAGTCACCATGTTGGCTACTGGGAAGCAGTGTTTTTAACAATAGACATACTGTAACAGACATTACTTTCTCTATAGTCACCCCTAAGTTACATTTCCAAGGCTGCTTTGATTTCTACATGTGAATCAATTTGCAAATGTTTGAAACAAACTTAAGCCATGTATCAATAACCTAGATATTCTGTATACCCATGATATCACTTTAAGTAAGAGATAACATTTAGCAATAGCACCAGACTCAGCCCAGTGTCCAAGGCAACACCACAAATACAGTGTGCTGAGGATACACCCGCATAAGCGATATTGACGGAGAAATGCCTTTTTGATACTGCTGTACCTCACCACACACAAATCGCAACCCCCACAAACAAGTATATATATATATGTTTCAACAATTTGAGTGCGCTTCCTTCTGTGGTCTAAATCACTGAGCCTAGGACTTGCCGATCAGAAGGTCGGTGGTTCGAATCCCCGCGACAGGGTGAGCTCCTGTTGCTCAGTCCCAGCTCCTGCCAACCTAGCAGTTTGAAAGCACGTCAAAGTGCAAGTAGATAAAGAGGTACTGCTCCAGCGGGAAGGTAAACTTGTTTCTCTGGTTTCGCCAGAAGCGGCTTATTCATGCTGGCCACATGACCCGGAAAAACTGTCTACAGACAAGTGTTTGCTCCCTCAGCCAGTAAAGCGAGATGAGCACTGCAACCCCAGAGTTGTTCACGACTGGACTTAACTGTCAGAGGGTCCTTACTAAAAGCATAGTAGATGTACATAGAAGAGTACATTCTAAACATCTTTGCATTCGGAAGCTTAAATTCCATTAAATTTAACATGTACACGCATACAACAGTTCTTTCAACAGAATGACATACAGAGAAGGAAGCATAGATAGTTCAGTATTGCACATGTGTGGGGAGAAACCCCAGGAAACTAGTTCAAGTCCAACAGTGCCTCTGTAAGGGGAAGAAGCCTTTTTCTTGGGCTCCCTGCTCCTATTCCAACACTCTTCCAACTACTGAAGACTACTAATGCTGCTCTTGGGCGATGTCTTCAGTTAAATTAGATATTATACTAGGTAAACTGTGGGAGATACTTTGCAGTTTAGCCAGACTGCTCCAGTGCCATGAGACAAGTTGCCTTTACTCCTTGCTGACAGATGACATACCATAATGAAATAGAGAAAGTCCATTTGCATAGTGGCTTACTTGGACAAATTACATGTAGTCGGTTGACTGACATGCTAATCCCATTCCCTAAATTGCCTCCTGAAGATACAGTACCTGAAGTAAATTGCAAGTAGGACTACTACCCCACAATATAGAAGAAAAACTATTAACTATGTTTTATTTGTGAATATTGGAGTCAAGGGAATGGTGTTGGCTAATCTAATCAGTTATAAAATTTCAAAATTTCTTTAATAAATAAATTTCTCAGTTATCCTTCTCCAAGCTGTAAATTGCCTAACAAGGTTTATGCTCCAATTCCTTCTTAAAGCATTTGCTTGGTTAAATACAGTGGTGCCTCGCAAGACGAAAAGACTCCGTTCTGTGATTCTCTTCGTCTAGCGTTTTTTCGTCTTGCTAAGCAAGCCCATTGACGGATTAGCGCTATTAGCGGCTTTTAGCGGCTTATCTGCTGATCGGATCAGCTGATAAGCGGCTTAGCGGCTTAGAAAAGGGGGGGGGAACCCACAGGAACTCGCAAGGCAGTGTCGTCTTGCGAAGCAAGCCCATAGGGAATTCGTTTTGCGAAGCACCTCCAAAACGGAAAACTCTTTCGTCTAGCGAGTTTTCCGTCTTGCGAGTCATTCGTCTTGCGGGGCACCACTGTATGTGTTTTAACCAAGTCTGTCATCAGATTAACTACATTGCAAGAGTGTATTTTTAAGTTTCATTGATTTGTTACTTCGTTCCAAAAATATTCTCATCTAAATAAAGCAAGACCTTATATTGCATTGACATAGCAACATTGCAAAAGTTCTTTAATGCATCATTGTTTTTTTATTCATCATGATATAACTTTTTCTGCTACTTCCAATTCAATAGGAAATGCAATTTGAGTTTTTGCCAATTAGTAATTGCTGTAGTGAGTACTTGCAGAGAGATATTTAAAAATATAAATACTATCAAATGGTACAGATTTAAAAAATCTGAGATTTTCCCTTATTAGGGTATCTTCAAGTATGCCCATTGCTACAAATCTTCCTTAAACTCTTCCATGAGTTCCCATAGTAGTTAGGACTATAGTAGTATCAAATTTCTAAGTATTTAATTAGAAAGTCCCTCCATAGAATCAGATACTGTACCCTGTTGTTTTTCCCTTTGTAGTTCTATCCAAGTTGAAGCCCAACCATTCAGGCCTTGTGAAAATCAATTTGTATCTGGAAATTGCATTGAATTCTGTAAAACAAATTTAGGAGTTTCCCAGATGACTTCATCCACATACCAGTTAGTTTTAAATTGCTCTTGTCTGATCTTAGCTCCTTGTATTTACATTTGTATTTTTATTTCCCCAGATAGGGTAATAAAGGACACATTTGTCGTGTTCCTTTTTAAGGATAAAACATATCTGAACATTCGTTAACTGAAATAGATGCATTTAGGATAATCTTAATCCAGGCAAGATTAATCCCCCTCAAAACCCTATATTATCTAAGAGTTGATTATTTTATATAACCCCGTTAGGAGAAGAGAATCATTTTATCCCAGAAAAAAAATCTTTCTTAGCTATTGTAAATGAGAGGTTCCTATTTGTGTTTCAGGTTGTTATGCTGGCAATGTACAATCTATCCTTGGAAGGAACTGGCCGCCAAGGCTACTTCAGGTGGAAGGAAGACATTTGTTCTTTCATTGAAAAACACTGGAATTTTCTACTAGGAAACCGGTAATGCCATTATGTTGTCTTGAAACTGAAGGTAAAGAACAAAACGTCCACATATTATTAAAATGTAGGAAAACATTTTTTTTCTCCTAGTTGAGAGTAAAAGAGAGAAGGTATCCATAGTGGGTGAAGGTCAATAGCTAGTTCACTTCTGTATAGTTCTGCATAGTATGACTTCCCCTAGCTTGTCTCCCTCCAGTTGGTTTCTGCAAGCAGCGAAGGCCAAAATATACGGCCATTTTATTTCAAAGTTTATTCTGGTCTTTCAAAATAGTACAAGATTGCACCATGTTGAGAGTGTCTCTTAACATCTACTAGCCCTCATTTGTAATTTGTCCTATGATTTTGAGAATCCAGAATAAAAATTGAAATAATGCGTATACCTTTCAGCTATAGTTGGTTGCAGAAATTGATTCCTGCTTCCAGTCCTTGCTACTGTGCTCATCCCATTAATATCACTTAAGATCTGAAGAGGAACTAGCAATCTGCTACCAATGTAGTAAAAAGAGCTCTCTTTCAGAGACATTTTTCTCTTTCTTTGATTTAGGAAGAAGACTTCTACTTGGTGGAGCACTGTTGCTGGTTGTCTTTCTGTGGGGAGTCCTTTATATTTCCGTTCAGGGGCTCAAGAGTTTGGAGAACCAGGATGGTGGAAACTTGTCCACAATAGGCCCCCTACAATGAAGCCCGAAGGAGAGAAGCTTTCTGCATCTGCCCTAAAAACAAAAGGTAATTGTCAGGGGTTCAGAAGCAGAGACACAGAGAAGGGTGGAAACAGAGAGCGAGGGGGAGGAAGCCGAAGGGAGAATGAGTGATGATGACGACCCGAGATCTCCAAGCCTAAGCAGTGAGTCAGAGGACTCCCAAAAGGGAGCCCCAGTGAGCAGAGCAAGGGGGGGATCCGGGGGGACACCCCAGGAGGAAGGGAACAGAGGAGATTCAGAGAGCAGCAGCTGGAAGTCGGGACCCACGCTCAAGACTGAGAGCAGCAGGGAGGAAGGCAGCCAGGCATCGGGTTCCGGAGGCCGTCAGCAGGAGGGAGGGCACGAGTCAGGGGTGGTCACGCCCTCCTCAGAGAGCGAGGCAACGGTCAAGAGGAAAGTAGAGAGTTGGGCGCGCGCGCCAAGTTCAAATGCAGCGGAAGCTGGAGCAGTAAGCAGCCCGGAGAGTGAGCCAGGTCCCAAAGCCCGCCGAAAGGAAGCGGAAGGATCAGGGGGGTCAGCGTCAGAGGAGAGTAGAAGGGAGGAGTCCCAGGGGGGCAGAAGGACCCAGAGACGTAGGGAGAGGCGAAGGAGGTGGAGCAAGGCTAGGGTATTAAGCTGGTGTGCAAGAGGCGGGGACTCAGATGGGTCTTCGCCGACCTAGGGCAGAAGGTGTAGAGCTGCACGCTGCAGTTCGGAAATGGAACCTGTAACTCAATAAAGACTCTTTTAAAGTGGACGCTGTGTGGCGTGGTCCTATGTGAGCTGGGACCTGGTAGCAGCTCTGACAGTAAGACCCATCTCCTCAAAGCTTCAGAAACCTGAAACCTCGCAGCGGGAGCAGAAGCCGCTAGGGGAGGAAGAGGGGTGTCTGTAAGCAAGCTCACAAAGGTTAGCAAGATGACAGAAGAACAGAGGATCTCCACGCTGCAAGAGGCAGTGACCCAGTTGTCCTCAGAGGTATTGGCTTCCAAGAAACGGGAGGAGGAAACTACAGCCGCCTACAGAGACCTACACGCCAGGTTTGAAATGCTTGTTAAGCAAGGGCAACCGGGACCCAGACCGGAGGGCGTGGGATTGGCACGGAGAGCAGGAGGGCTTGTGGCTCACTTCGATGGGACTTTGCAACAGTACCCTAATTTTAGAGCAGACGTAATGGGCGCACTGCAACTGCTGGCAAAAGACTTTAGAGATGAGGAAGAGAAGGTGGGGTTCATATTGTCCCATTTGCATGGGGATGCCAAAGCCTGGCTGCGCAATTTGTGGAGGGATAAAGATCCGGCGCTTCAGAATGCAGATGCCTTTATCAAAGCGATGGATGCGTGTTTTTTGTCTACTATTGATGTGGATCTTGCCAGACGGGAGATTCATGGACTAAAACAAGGGAGGGCGAGCGTCCGGCAGTATCACGCCCGATTTTTTGCGCTGGTCAGTGCTTTAGAATGGGATCGGGATTCGCCCCCTGTCAGAGACCTCTTCTGGGAGGGTCTAAGTTCTGCGGTTAAGGATGAAATTGCAAGGGGGGAGAGGCCCCGAAGCACGCAGGAGGTGGTCCAAAGGGCGCTGACTGTGGGGGTGAGGCTGGAAGAACGTCCATGGTGCAGGGATGAAGGACGTGGAGGGCGCGAAGCAGCGAGAAGTTTCTCTTTCGTTCAGAGGGAAGCAGCGCGTGCGCAATCCACACCTCCGCCAGGAGGGGGAGGGGAACCGATGGAGGTTGGAGGTGCAAGGGCTCAGTCAGCAGCCAGAGCCCTAGCACCGGCAGCAGTGAAAGCGAAGCCTCCTAGAGGGAACAGGAAGTGTTACATCTGCGAGGATCCAGGCCATTTGGCGAAGGAGTGTCCCCGGAGGCTCCACAAGCACACTGCAGCCTCAGCAATGGTGACTGCAGCAACGCAGCAAGGAGAACCACAGCAGGGAAACGACGATGTCTGGCTGGAGACGGAGGCACTGGGGCCCAGCCAGACGCATCTGTGAAGCAGTCCCCAGCGATATTGCAACCCACGGATCCCCTCCCACCCAAACCAGTAGTGCAGCTCACAGCGTCTCTCCAGCTACCCGACGGCGTCACTATCGAAGTGCCGCTTTCTGTGGATTCTGGAAGCAACGCAGACTTTATAGCGCAGAGCTTTGTGGAGCAGCACGCTATACAGCTATTGCCTGCCACTCTGCCCCTGCAAGTCGTCACAGTGGATGGCAGAGAGTTGCTAGGGGGGCAGGTGGTGAAGCAGACGCCACCGATGGTGATGCGCCTTGGCAACCACAGGGAAGTCATCAGTTTTAATGTCACCCAACTGTCGGACACGCCCATTGTGTTGGGCATGAGTTGGCTGGACAGGCACAGTCCGACACTGGCTTGGTACCAGAGACAACTGATCTTCGGCTCCTCTTATTGCGCAGAACACTGCATCCTGCCCCGTCGGGAGGGAGAGGAGGAGGAATCACAAATGCAGTTGGGAACGTTGCAAGCGGTCCCCCACAAATACGCGAGCTTTTTGGAGGTCTTCTGCGAGAAGGAGGCGGACAAGCTACCCCCTCACCGGCCATATGACTGCAAGATTGACCTCCTACCGGGGGCGACGCTGCCGAAGGGGCGGCTATACTCCATGTCTGAAGATGAAATGCAGGAACTCAAACAGTTCATCGAGCATAATCTGGAGCGTGGCTTCATCAGAGAGTCCAAGGCAGTGGGGGGCAGTCCCGTTTTCTTCGTGAAAAAGAAAGACACGCCCCAAAAAAGACTCGTTGTGGACTACCGCCTTTTGAACCAGATGACCAAACCGTCTGATTACCCCATGCCCAGGATTGACGACCTCCTCGCGACGGTGCGCAAGGGACGCGTGTTCACCAAGTTGGACCTGCGAGGGGCGTACAATCTCATCCGCATGCGGGAGGGCGATGAGTGGAAGACGGCCATGTTCACACCGCTGGGCACCTACGAATACAGAGTTATGCCCTTTGGATTACAAAATGGCTCTCACTGTTTTCAAGCTTTTATGCATCACGTGTTGGAGGGACTCCTCTACAAGACATGCGTCTGCTTCCTGGATGACATCCTGATTTTCTCTGACTCGCAGCAAGCTCACGACCGAGACGTGAGGGAGGTGCTCAGCAGGTTGCAACAACATAGACTGTACGCCAAGCTGGAGAAGTGCCAGTTCGACACGACGGAGGTGGATTTCCTGGGATACAAGTTGTCGGACAAGGGGATAGCCATGGACAGCACCAAGGTTCGTGCGGTATTGGATTGGAAGAGCCCGCGCAACCGGAAGGAGGTCCAGCGGTTTGTCGGCTTCGCCAACTTCTATCGCAAGTTTATCAAGGGGTTCGCGATGCAGACGGCAGCAATTACGGACACGCTCAGCTCCAAAAAAAAGAAATTCATCTGGACGGAGCAGGCGGAACAGTCCTTTCAAGCGCTCAAGCATCTCTTCGCATCGGAGAAGCAACTGCTGCATATCGACCCCAGTAAACCGTTGAGGGTAGAGACAGACGCGTCGGACAGAGCCGTGGGAGCTGTCCTGCTGCAGCGAGACCCGCAGGGGGTGTGGCGACCGGGAGCGTTCTACTCCAGAAAGCTCAGCAAGTCGGAGCAGAACTACACCATCTGGGACAGGGAGTTGCTGGCCATTCATGCAGCTTTCAAGGCGTGGAGGCACTTCCTAATCGGCGCCAAGCACACGGTGCAGGTCTGCACGGACCACAAGAATCTGGAGCACTGGCGCACGGCTCAGTTCCTGAACCAGAGGCAGATACGTTGGGCGGAGTTCTTTGCTGACTTCAATTTCCGAATAGAGTACGTCCCAGGAGACACCAACATCATGGCGGATGCACTGTCCCGAAAACCGCAATACCTAGAAGAGGTGACGCCAGCGGCGGCCATGCACATCTTCGCACCGACGGCGTGGGCGTGTGCCTCAGCTACAGTAGACCTGGATGCGGTGCGACGTGCATTGCGGGACGACTCATTCGCGCAAGACAAGATGGCGGAACTGCTCAGAGGCACGGCTACCACGGACGAGTTCCAGGTGCGGGACGGCTTGCTCCTACGCAAAGGAGCTGTCTATGTACCAGGAGACGACCTTCGCGCCAAGGTACTGCAACAGTTGCACGACGCACCCACGGCCGGTCACTTTGGCACAGAGAAAACGATGGAATTAGTCGCGAGAGACTTCTGGTGGCCCAGGCTGAGAGGGGAGGTCGCGGACTACGTCGCGAGGTGCGACACCTGCCAGAGGGCCAAGCCGGTACACAGACCACCGGCGGGACTGTTAGAACCGCTGCAAACGCCGTTTGAACCGTGGGAGAGAGTGGCCCTGGACTTTGTGACGGATTTACCCAGCTCGAGAGGCAAGACAGCTGTGCTGGTGGTGGTGGACTTGTTCACCAAGATGGCACATTTCATTCCGTGTGCGAAGGTGGCCACGGCGGAACAAACCGCCAAACTGTTCATAGATCACGTGTTCAAAGTGCATGGCCTGCCACGGTCTATCCTGTCCGACCGCGGACGCCAGTTCATCTCGTCTTTCTGGCAGAAGCTGATGGGTTTTCTAAATGTCAAGGTCAATCTGGCATCAGCAAGACACCCGCAGACCAACGGGCAAGCAGAGAGGGTCAATGCCATCATGCAGCAGTACCTGAGATGCTATGCTAATCAACAGCCTGCGACGTGGGTGGATTACCTGCCGCTAGCCGAGTTCGCTTACAACAACACGAAGCACGTGTCCACAGGAGTGACGCCGTTCTTTGCCAACAATGGGAGGCATCCCAGAACCTTCCCGGGACTGGAGAGAGTGGGGGAAGGAGAACCACAGACGGCGGACGCGTTCGCGTCAGAGCTGCAGGCGGTCCACGATCAACTCAGACGGCAGCTGGAGCTAGCTAAGCACGCCTACAAGGTGCAAGCTGACAAGCACAGGCGGGTTGGCGAAGTGATCCAAGTGGGAGACTGGGTCTGGTTGGCAGCCCACGCAGTGCCGACCAGGTCACTTGCCAAGAAGAAGTTGGGGCACAAGCAGATCGGTCCGTACCAAGTCGAAGCGCAGATCAACCCGGTAGCCTTCCGACTGGCGCTGCCGGAGGGTTCCAGAATGCATCCGGTGTTCCACAGGTCGGTGCTCACTCCCTACAAGGCACCTCACAGGTTCCAGGAGCCAGGGACGGCGCCAAGTCCGCTCCGGGAACGGACGGAGACGCGGGGGGTGAAGCACCAGGACCACATCAACGAGGTCACGGAGATTTTGGACTCCAGATGGGGGGAAGGGGGAGTCGAATACCTCTTAGCCAGAGAGGGCACCCGGGCCAGCGCCAATAGCTGGGTACCAGACTACGCTTTGGAGGAACCCCTGCTCAAGGACGAGTTTCATGCCCTCTTCCCACACAAACCCATGCCAGCGAGCTTCTTCGACGACTGGTTGTTCACACCCACACTTTCTTCCAGCACGTTCCATGGATTCGATTCCGAAGGGGAACCCGCACGGAGCACCCGTTCCCCAGAAGGTTCACCGGCAGGTTCGGCATCAGGCAACTCGTATTGGTGGGACGATCGACCAGAGGAGCAATGGCGCAGGAAGTGGCTGGAGATGCCAGGTCGAGCGACCGACGCAGAGACTGACATGGACGTGTTCGGGGAGGACCTCGGGTTCGAGCACGGCGGTACAGAGATGGAAGAGCAACAAGTCAACGTCGACGACCGCGAGGGGGAAGACTCGGAGGTCTTCAGTTGGCGGCCACCCACGGGGAGCGACCTGTATCCAGCATTCCCTCCCATGATGATGGAGCACCCAGCACCCACACCTGACAGCGGGGAGGGGGGAAGGGGGGGCTTCGAGGGGGGGATGGATGTCAGGGGTTCAGAAGCAGAGACACAGAGAAGGGTGGAAACAGAGAGCGAGGGGGAGGAAGCCGAAGGGAGAATGAGTGATGATGACGACCCGAGATCTCCAAGCCTAAGCAGTGAGTCAGAGGACTCCCAAAAGGGAGCCCCAGTGAGCAGAGCAAGGGGGGGATCCGGGGGGACACCCCAGGAGGAAGGGAACAGAGGAGATTCAGAGAGCAGCAGCTGGAAGTCGGGACCCACGCTCAAGACTGAGAGCAGCAGGGAGGAAGGCAGCCAGGCATCGGGTTCCGGAGGCCGTCAGCAGGAGGGAGGGCACGAGTCAGGGGTGGTCACGCCCTCCTCAGAGAGCGAGGCAACGGTCAAGAGGAAAGTAGAGAGTTGGGCGCGCGCGCCAAGTTCAAATGCAGCGGAAGCTGGAGCAGTAAGCAGCCCGGAGAGTGAGCCAGGTCCCAAAGCCCGCCGAAAGGAAGCGGAAGGATCAGGGGGGTCAGCGTCAGAGGAGAGTAGAAGGGAGGAGTCCCAGGGGGGCAGAAGGACCCAGAGACGTAGGGAGAGGCGAAGGAGGTGGAGCAAGGCTAGGGTATTAAGCTGGTGTGCAAGAGGCGGGGACTCAGATGGGTCTTCGCCGACCTAGGGCAGAAGGTGTAGAGCTGCACGCTGCAGTTCGGAAATGGAACCTGTAACTCAATAAAGACTCTTTTAAAGTGGACGCTGTGTGGCGTGGTCCTATGTGAGCTGGGACCTGGTAGCAGCTCTGACAGTAATAATTTGTAAACTGCATATCATTTGCACATTTAAGGATGCAATAGTCTTAAAACTGGTGGTTTTGGCAGGGTGGGGGTACATGAGGAGAGAGAGTGGGTTTGCACTCTTCTGTACTATTGACATTATGGATTTCAATCAAAATAAAAACAATAAATTTCAAATGTAGAAATTTGTGAAGGGCACGCCATCATGCAGACATCCTCAGTTTTTAAAGACCTGTGAACTTTCTGCAAAGGGTAGGTATCTTGCCCCTTGTACATCCCATTATATGTTTCTTGGTTACTGCTTCTCCTTCTCAGCCACTCTTGTTTTCATTCCCTAGCCACTCCCAAGCTCACCCCTCTATTCAGCCTCTCTATTCACCAGTTTCTTCCCCAGCTTCTTTTACCGCTTTGCAGTTCTCCTTTTCACTACTTCTTGCCTCTCTTCTTCCTCTTAAAAATTTGGTGGAAATTTTTCAATGTATGTGACAAAATATATTGCATTCCCACATTCTGTTATATGCAGTCTGGAATTAAAGAATGTTAGCACCTGCTTGTCCCGTTTTCCTGTATCAGGAAAGGTGTATTTTTATTGTCTTTAAAAAGCTGTTTATGTTGGATACCTTCTGTAGAAATAGATGCTGCCTTTGTTTTGGAGTAATAATAATAATAATTTAAACCCGCCCATCTGGCTGGGTTTCCCCAGCCACTCTGGGTGGCTTCCAGCAAAATATTAAAATACAATAATTCATCAAATATTAAAAGCTTCCCTAAAGTTCTAAAATTGGTGTTCTCTCTGCATGTCGGAACAAACACACTACTTGTTCTCTGGCAGGTTCAAAACCATCATTAGACCCTATCATTACAGTGGAGGGACTTAGAAAGAGAGTGAGCCGCAATCCAGTAGAATCTGCCATGGAGCTGAAGGAGAAGAGATCTCGCACTCAGGAAGCCAAGGACATCAGGAGAGCTCAGAAGGAGGCAGCCGCCTTCCTGGACAGAAGCACATCCTCCACGCCAGTCAAATTCATCAGTCGAAGCCGGCGTCCTGACATTATACTTGAGAAGGGGGAAGTGGTTGACTTTTCTTCCCTGAGCTCCTCTGATCGAACTCCTTTGACAAGCCCATCTCCATCTCCTTCTCCAGATTTCTCTGCTCCCGGAACGCCAGCATCTCACTCAGCTACACCCAGCCTGCTCTCAGAAGCAGACCTTATTCCAGATATAATGCCTCCCCAGGCCCTGTTTCATGGTAAAAGCTACTTTAACATTTCCTTGTCTATTAACCTCTATTGGATCTCATTTCCACAACCATTTCTTGAGCACAGTTCTATTGTTGGTGGTATTTAACATCTACCAGGAACTGTGATACTTACTCTCAATGATTATATTCACTAACGTACCAAGGGAAATGTTTTCTAATGTGAAAAATATTCAAGCACTTATCAGTAACATTATTCCTTGTCTAGTGTTAATTCATATACAGTGGTGCCCCGCAAGACGAAATTAATTCGTTCCTCAAGTTTTGTCGTCTAGCGAATTTTTCGTCTTGCGAATCACGAAATCCCATAGGAATGCATTGAAAATCAATTAATGCGTTCCTATGGTCAAAAAAAGTCCAAACAAAGCCAAATTTGGTACAACAACAGTTTATTAACTGCTCTTTAAAGTCACACATACTGTAAAGAGCAGTTCAAAAATTGAAGGGAAAATAAATTAACTTTATAAACAAAACATGTCTTTGTTTTTAGACAAAGGAAACAAAGTCACGAGACGTTTTCGTCTTGCGAAGCAAGCCCATAGGTGAAATTCGTCTTGCGAGGCAAATCGAAAACGGAAAAACCTTTCGTCTAGCGAGTTTTTTGTCTTGCGAGGCATTCGTCTTGCGAGATACCACTGTAGCAAATTGTGTACCCAACCAGTGCTTCTGACAATCACATATATGCCATCTGTGTTGCTAGATACCGTATATACTTGAGTGTAAGCCAACCCGAATATAAGCCGGGGCACCTAATTTTAGCACAAAAAAGTGGGGAAACTTATTGACAAGTATAAGCCGGTTCACCACACTACAAACCTGGCGGTGGCGGCAGTGACGGAAGAAGAACAAGCTTTCAGGCTGCTCATTCCTCTGCCGACAGCGGCAAAGGTGGTGGTGGAGGCAGCCCAAAAGGGCTCCTTTCGGGCCGCTCGTCCCTCCGCTGCTGCCTCTGCCACTCGCAAGAGCAGGCATAGGAGCTGCGGTTGGGAGAGGCACAGCGCAGCCTCTCCTGTGCCTGCCCTTGTAAGAGGCTGGCAGTGGTGGCAGGACCAGCGGTGAGAAAGGGCTCCATTTGGGCTACTCATCCCTCCGCCGCCGCCGCCCGCCTCACTCGAGTATAAGCCGAGGGGGGCTTTTTCAGCATAAAAAATGTGCTGAAAAAGTCGGCTTATACTCAAGTATATACGGTACTTGCTGGAATGTTAAACTTTCTCTGATGTACTCTTCTGGAAGCATATATATGGGCGAAAAAGAAGAAAATGCTGCAAGTGCTATTTCCTTAAAACTATGTGTACTTGGTCTTGTATAAAGGGCATTATTATAGTACTTTAATGCGAAAAAAATAATTTTCTCAACTGTACCAAAACAAACAAACAAAATAAGCAATAACACTAGAACATAGAAAAATGCCTTTTTTGTTTGCTGCTGTTTTGGTTTTGGTTGACCTTCTAGGTTGCTAGTTCTGGAGATTCCACCCCCTCCCTGTCAAAACAGTTGTGTTTTAACTTTCCTAATGCTTTATTATTGCTTATTAAAATTTATGTTGCCTTTCCTTCAAACAGCTAATTTCGGGAGAGCTGAAAATTATGCTGAAAATATTTCACATCTGACAACCAATGCACCCCTTGGGTTTCAGATATTACATGGGTAGACAAGTCTAAAAAGCCTAGGACACAAATTTTCACAATCCTCTAGCGCAGCCTTTCACAAGCTGTGGGTCCCCAGATGTTGTTGAACTACAACTCCCATCACCCCTATCTAGCAACGCCAGAGCTCGGATGATGGGAGTTGTAGTCCAACATCTGGGGACCCACAGGTTGAGAACTGCTGCTCTAGTCTAGCGCAGTGATGGCCAAACTTGGCATTCCAGCTGTTTTGGGACTACAATTCCCATCATCCCTGACCACTGGTCCTGTTAGCATGGGATCATGGGAGTTGTAGTCCCAAAACAGCTGGAGGGCCAAGTTTGGCCATCACTGATCTAGCGGCTATGGTGGCTCATTTACCAGAAACGCTGTATTTAGCATTAATTTTGGGAGTGTATACTCGGTTTTGACCAAACCAAGCCTCCTGATATATATTTTGCTGTAATGGAACCTCATAGTAAGTCTAATAGGGATGTGGGTGTTGCTGTGGTCTAAACTACTGAGCCTCTTGGGCTTGCCGATTGGAAGGTCGGCGGTTCGAATCCCCACAACAGAGTGAGCTCCCGTTGTTCTGTTCCAGCTCCTGCCAACCTAGCAGTTCAAAAGCACGCCAGTGCAAGTAGATAAAGAGGTACCACTGTGGCGGGAAGATAAACAGTGTTTCCATGCGCTCTGGCACTCCTCATGGTGTCCCGTTGCACCAGAAGCAGTTTAGTCCTGCTGGCCACATGACCCGGAAAGCTGTCTGTGGACAAACACCGGCTCCCTCAGCCTGAAAGTGAGATGAACGCCACAACCCCATAGTCGCCTTTGAGCGGACTTAACTGTCCAGCGGTCTTTTATCTTTACCTTTTAGTAAGTCTAGCATTTCATTCTGACCAACTTACCACAGTCTTTATATACTTTATATTGAGTTATTGTTCCAGGCTATTCTATCAATATACTTTTAGATATATTTGTGCTACAGAAAGGTCTGTCTTTTCTGTTGTCAGATTTTTGTGGTCCATCTTCCTTCCTGAATTAAGCACCCTATTCAGAGCCACACTGGATCTACTAAAGTGGCCTGATTTTCATAAATCAAAACCTCTTTAACTAGCAAATGTGGAGAATACTACTTTGGAAAGGTCAGTCTCAACTGAATATTAATGGGGAATGACTGTGTACCCTTTCATATTAAAGCCACAGTCTCCTAGGAAGAAAACACAGTTGTATTCTAGATTCAGGTAGGTAGCTGTGTTGGCCTGATGCAGTCAAAATAAATTAAAATATTAAAAAATTATCCAGTAGCACCTTAGAGACCAACTAAGTATGTTCTGGGTATAAGCTTTCATGTGCATGCACACTTCTTCAAATAAGTTGCATTCATTACACTGTCAGAAAATTTATGGAATATTTTGTTTTGTTTATAGATGATGAAGAGATGGAAGGTGATGGTGTTATAGATCCAGGAATAGAGTATATCCCACCCCCGAGTGGTCCAGTGGGAATGATCCGAAAGAAGGTGAAGACACCAGAGCAGATTAAGCAAGAGATGGAGAGCGAGGAAGAAAAAGCAGAGAGACTTGAACGTGACACTGAAAACTCTGATAATACTCGCACATCCCTTCAGGACCAGGGCCGAGACAAAAGAAGGATGCAGTTGGAACATAAGAATGCTAAGTTCGGCATGCCCAAGTATGCACCTGTTAGCATCTATGAAGAAAAGCTTCTCTTGAGGAACTTGGAGAGCTGCCCGAATGCTGCAGCCATGACCCCCGAAGCTCAGAGACTGCGGCGCAAGTTGATAATCCGGCAGGCCAAGCGCGAGAGAGGGCTGCCCCTCTTTGACTTGGACAGTATTGTGAATGCAGCCCTTCTCCTGGTTGATCGGATTTATGGACCCAAGGAAGGAATTGCTCCCTGTCCCCCAGCAAATTACGCAATGTACAGAACTACCAGCCAGGATTTCAGAATCTTGGATCGATACCAGGTTAATGTTTCCAATTCAACTGTTTTTTCGATAGCTCCCATACTCTGGATGGGGATAGTGGGCTAAGGGAACACAACCTGCTAGTCCATACACCACACGTCTAGGCACCCTTGCTTAGGTCATTATCTGTGAATCACTGCCCATGATCACACCCATTGTGAAATTTCTCTTAATGGAATGGGACAATGTATTCCTTGGCACTGGCTGCTCAATCCCTTCTCTTTTCCAGAGAGTGAGCGAGTGCTTTGCTGTTTTTATGGAAGTTATATGTGGCAGTTTTCATTTACTTTATAGCCATTTCTTCTAGGCATACTTAGGTGATGCTTTCATGTCCAGAAGGACCAAGGAAGTGTTCTCTAGGGCAACAAAAGAGCCTGCCACCACAAAGCCTTGTAGGGCGGGGCAGTATCTGGCTCTCATCATTGTGATATAGCAGCAGTTAAATTCCGCAATATGCTGATATACCACGATGTCTGGTATATCGCCCAGCCCAAGCCGCCATACCGCTCCAGCTTGTGTGAGCCAGAGGGGCATCAGGACTTCCTTAAACTGATTAGCTGGAGGATGGGAAGCCTTCCGCTGCTCAGCTGAGCAAGCCCCCATACCGCTCTGGCTCAGGTGAGACGGAGGGACGGGGTGGGGGCCTTTCTCAAAGGTGCAGACAGGCAGTTAAGCAGAGCTCGAAAAGGTGTTCACCTTCAGGTGTTCACTTTCAGGCTCCATCTGCCTGCCTGCCTGTGCCTTTGCCGTCTGTAGGCAATTTGAGCTGGCACAATGTATTGCCAGCTCAAAATGTCTGAAGCGGGTATCGCAATCTGAATGCCATCTCGGTTTCAGACAACCTACCAATATATCACCCAGTTCTAAAGCCTAGATATGTGTTTATCCTTCTTCAGCTTTAAAGGACCTCAGGAATTCTATAAATCCATAAAGCTCTAGTGAGGGATCTGTAGTTACACTCTTGGCTCGATGGAGATCATCCCGAAACACCTCAACTTGTTTCTCTACTGCTGTAGACATCTGGAGCATTCTGTGACTCCTCGGATCAATAGCTAACATTGTCCAAATCCTAGGAATGACATTTTATCTGTATATGCTTGGGTGTTAATGTACGCACTAATTTATAATTTACTGCTACAGAAGTTATTGGTTAACTGGAAACCAAGTTACGTTTTTATTGAGCATATTATGGGTGGAATTCAACATTGTGCTAGCAAAGGTTCCACCTGCGCAAGCATTTCAGCTTGCCACAAAAATATCCAACGTCTCCTCCCCCTGCATGCTTCACTGATGGTTCGCCTGATCTCCCTAGAGCCAATTTCAAGGGGGTTGGGAGAAGAGGTAGGGAAAGCCCTGCTGCACAAGCCGAAGTCCTTGCTGAGAGATTCTGCTTATGGGCTTGTAATGTGAATCCCTCCCTGTGCCCTGAAACTGGGTGAGGGAGGCTTCTTCCACTGAAAGAAGACGAGTCACAAAGTCACTTGCATAGCTCTGCCCTTGAAGCAAAAGGGGGGGGGGGTAGCAAAAACTCCTGGGTAACCTCCATCCATTAAAGAGATTACAGTGTCACAGTAACTTCATTTTTAAGACCAGTAATCTAATGCTGTTTGAATTCCTAAGAGGGACTAGGTAATCTCAACATCTTGCAGACAGGGTAACTTAGGTTGTGTTCAATGTGTAGTGCAAAAATTTCTCTTTGCACAATGGAACATTCTTCCCTTCTCCCTCTGTGTGACCCCTAAACCAGTTCTGGGTTTCCCACCCCCCTGGTACACATTTGGGGGTGGCATGTGGGGAGGAAAGGGAGGGAATCCCATTGTGCTAGTGCAGCTTTCTAGCAGAATACTGTCCGTTCTCCTTTTTCAAAACTGGACTTGACAGTAGTAACAGCCACCTTGTGGTTGGTGCAAATTACCATTTATAAAATAGCCAGTGGTACACTGTAGTTAACTTGCCATTGGCATTTTTTTACCAAGTTGCAAGGATCAGTTGCAGATGTTATTTGTATTCTGTCACCTCTCTTGTTTATGTTCATTCCAGGCTGATTTCCTTGTTTTTTGGCTTTGCTTTACAGACTAAGCTGTCTGCTGTGAAGGGGTTTCGACAAATGCCAACAAAATTTCTTTTCCGACTCGTAGGCTCAGAAGATGCTTTGACTGACCACAGCATTATCAGTCCCTACACTTCCCGTGTTTTGAAACCCTACATCAGGTACAGACCACAGAGCTGTTTTCACTTATGAGCAGATGACTCTTTCTCCTTTCCCCCTACAGATTTGTTCTCTTTCTGGTCAGTTGTTGAACACTCAACTCTTAGGGCCATGACTTCAGGCTGAAATATATGTTTAAAAGTTTGTAAAAACAGTCTGTTAAGTCTACTCTGTTAAATAGATCACTGTTATCCCCATATTACAGATGGAGAACTGAAATTGGCAGAGGTGATTTTGCCACCAAGTAAGTCCATAGTAGGGACGCGGGTGGCGCTGTGGGCTAAAGCCTCAGCGCCTAGGGCTTGCCGATCGAAAGGTCGGCGGTTCGAATCCCCGCGGCGGGGTGCGCTCCCGCTGCTCGGTCCCAGCGCCTGCCCACCTAGCAGTTCGAAAGCACCCCCGGGGGCAAGTAGATAAATAGGTACCGCTTACCAGCGGGAAGGTAAACGGCGTTCCGTGTGCGGCTCTGGCTCGCCAGAGCAGCGTTGTCACGCTGGCCACGTGACCCGGAAGTGTCTTCGGACAGCGCTGGCCCCCGGCCAATAGATGTGAGATGGGCGCACAAACCCCAGAGTCTGTCAAGACTGGCCCGTTCGGGCAGGGGTACCTTTACCTTTACCTTTAAGTCCATAGTCCATAGGGATGCGGGTGGCGCTGTGGGTTAAACCACAGAGCCTAGGACTTGCGGATCAGAAGGTCAGCGGTTCGAATCCCCGCAATGGGGTGAGCTCCCGTTGCTTGGTCTCAGCTACTGCCAACCTAGTAGTTTGAAAGCACATCAAAGTGCAAGTAGATAAATAGGTACCGCTCCGGTGGGAAGGTAAACGGCGTTTCCATGCACTGCTCTGGTTCGCCAGAAGTGGCTTAGTCCTGCTGGCCACATGACCCGGAAGCTGTCTGCGGACAAACGCTGGCTCCCTCGGCCAATAGAGCGAGATGAGCGCTGCAAGCCCAGAGTTGGTCATGACTGGACCTAATGGTCAGGGATCCCTTTACCTTTACCTTTAAGTCCATAGTTGTGGGGAGATGTATGGGTTCTCAGTGTAGGTGGCCTTGCAGGGCAGATACTCAACTGCCCCCTTTATGTTTTATACCAAAAGCATGGAAACAGGAAGTATTACTTGCTCATCTTTCCTGTTTTGGTGGTACTTTATAAGATGCAAAACTCTAATGCTAGGAGGATCTTTTCTCTCTGCAGCCCAGGGTCTCTTCTTATTGTGAGTGTGCTAGAGCTGAGACAGAAACAAATACATTTATCAAATGTACAGGAGCACAGCATGCACAACTTTAGAAATTTTGTCTAGGTAGTTGAATACTCTCCACAAAAAGGAAGGTTTCATAACAAAGTAAAATAAAAGGCACTTTATAGCTTAATGAATTAATATGGAGCACCTAGAGGACTGAACAGATAGCAAAATATTTTCATCAATGGGGTCCCTGAATTGCTGTGAAATAGATGATATGGTTACCTTTTTGGTAGCTTGGTGGATGGATATGGTCCCAGATTGAAATATTTAGTGCATGGACAGAAAAGGGAGGATGCCCTCTCCAAGTCCAGACACATGCTTTCCAGCATGGTATCACAATAAGATTTGAGAGACATCTGGAGAGTGCTGCACCCTTGAACTTAAACATGGCTGCTCTCCAACATGTGACTGGCTTTGACAACTAGACCCCAGCAACAACAAATCTCTCCTGTTCTCTGTGCACCATACCCGTGACTTAATTTCAGGCCCGACTGAGTCTGACTGCTGTTATACTCTGAAAATGACAAATATTGCTGTTGTGTCCCCTCCAGGCGTGATTATGAAACCAAGCCTCCAAAACTAAGGTTGCTGAATGAGATCCGTGCCCATGCGCACAAGAATGATCCCAGCTGGACTGCTGAGTCACAGGCACCCATTGATTACTGCTATGTGCGCCCTAATCACATCCCCACTATTAACTCAATGTGCCATGAGTTCTTTTGGCCAGGTAGGATTTACTAGGTGGTCAAGGGAAATAATGGGGCGACTACTCATTCCATTCTGGTAGATATACTTCGGCTCTAATGCTGCCACTGCTTCTCTTTTCCCTTCCCTAAGAGAATTTCAGCTGCCCCCCACAAGGCATACATTAGTTTTGAATCCCGAGAAGACGGAAGAAGGATGGGTGGGACAGCTGGAAAAGAAACCTAGTGGGTAGTAAAAAGCTATGAAGCTGCTTTTCTTGAAAAGGAAAAGAAAGGGTTTTGGGACGTTGATTAATGAATTTGTGCCTAATGTGTACTTAGCCTGGTGCCATCATTTATCTGTGTTGAGGGGCTGGGCAAAAATACTTTTATTCTCATTGAATTTTGGCCCTTAATTTGGAGGCTACTTAGGTATGTTTGTGACGTCTTTTTAGTGGAGTGGGTTGAGTTGGCTATATATATTATGACTGTACATTGTGGGTTCTTATTTTATTATTGTTCTTATACTTAGTTTAAATGTTTGTTTTTGCACTGTATGTTGCTTACAGTCACTCTTGTGGAATAAAAAGAAATGTAATAGTAATATTAATAAAAAGCCTGTGTGCATGTATCAGTGCATTTTCTATTGGCTGAAGTGACCTCTTCCTAATAGAACAAGCACCTATTTTTCTGATTGGTTCCCAGTGGAATTTCATAACCTTATAAAACAGATTTTAATTCTCTCTCATGACTGAATAAATGTAGCTTTTGAAAGTATATGTGGAAAAGTTGAATAACCTGCAGACATTTACTGTGATCTTGGGGTGTAATCCTGCACATACTTACTTCTGGTCAAAGACCCATTGAATTTAGTGGGACATACCTCCAAGTAAGCATGTATGCATACAGGATTCAATTACTGGGTCATTTTATTCACATAATTATAATACCTAACAGTATATTATTCCTTTAACATGGAAATGTCCTTAACATTTCATTGTAGGATTATTTATTACCAGTCCCGTAATTAGATTTTGAGTCCTTTAGGATGTTATGAACTACTTTCCATGCTAATGTCAAATTATGAAAATAGGAGAGCTCCACATGAGCAAAGCTTTTTTTTTATTTTTTTAAAAAGCCTTAAATAGATATTTATTATAATGTTCCTTTTCCATCAACAATCTGTGATCATTTGTGGTGTGCTTTTCTCTCCCACAGGAATCGACCTCTCAGAATGCTTGCAATATCCAGACTTCAGTGTTGTTGTCCTTTACAAAAAGGTCATTGTTGCGTTTGGTTTTATGGTACCAGATGTTAAATACAATGAAGCATACATCTCTTTTCTGTTTGTTCACCCTGAATGGAGAAGATCAGGAATTGCAACCTTTATGATCTATCATCTTATTCAGGTAGTTTTATGATTTATTATCTTGAAAAGTATGATCTGTACCTTTTACTTTAAATATAAGTGCAAACAGGGCAGGTTTACTCAAGAAGATTTATATCCCTTTGATGACCTACTTGTCGTTCAGTTGTAACATCTATGTTGTGCAGATCAGTGGTGTAGCATAGAATGGGGAGCTGCAGGGGCAATTCCCCCGGGTGCAGAATTCTTAAGAGTGCAGCCCATGTTATACCGATGGGCTGCAGTGGTCCCAAAGGAGCTGCAAAACTAGGAGGGGGCTTCCTTCTCTAGCCTGGCAATGGGTGTGGCGCGAACTTTTCCTGGGTGGTTGGGTGGGCTGTGAGTGGGGAGTGGGTAGTTGGCCAGGCCTTCCTGTGCCAGGGCAGAACCCCCTCTTGCTCCCTGCCCCCTTTGGTTCCACGGGTTCGTATCCTTAGCTTGCAGGTGTTGTGCACAACACGCTTCTTATGCCATGGCTGGTGCTGACAGTTGTGCATGCTGGGTCGTTGCTATGCTGGGTGGTCCCCTCATCTCCCTTCTGCCCTGGGGCCACCGCAGAGCCCCCAGCCCAGCCCTTGTATGGGAGCAGGCAGCCGTAGGCACAGCAGGTGCCGTTGGAGTGCCTGGTGTGAATGAAGAGGCAACCATGCGAGCCTCGGCTGGCAGCACGCTGGCTCCTTGGCTGGACTGGCGGAGCTTTCTGTGGGTGTGCTACGAGCAGCTGAAGCGGCTGGTACAGGGTGAGCTGTGGTGCAAGAGGGGCTCTGGTTGTGAGGTTGGAGTCCACGTCCAGCACCTCCCAGGAGAGCTCAGATCTCGGAGGTTGCACAAAAAAGGGGGAGGACCCAGGATGATGCTGCCATTCCTTTTGCACCTCAGCTCAGGCAACCCACGCTACGCTACTGGTGCGGATTCATTAAGGACGGGAGAACACCCTTGTAAAATTTGTGGCTTGCATTTGGGATTCAGGTACAGATGCCTAGTCGGTCCAATAGCAGCACAACCCTAAATTCCCAAAGGCAGTTTTGGCCAGCCCAGAGCAAACTATCTACTTTTTTATGTGTTGTCTTGAGTTCTGTAGCTTTCATATCCAGACTGAATGACTTCACAAGCTCCTCATCACAAAACCTGTTAGTTCATTGACCAACTTTATTATCTGCTGGGGCTAATTGTTTTACCCCGTTTGCAAGTAATGAGATACTTCCACTTTCCACCACTCTTCCAGCTCTTCTTTCTGGTACCTTTCTTAATTTATTCAGTGAAATTAAGGCTATGTCAGTGCTGCTGTAACTTTGCATCTTCTGAAGGTTGCTACTTCTTGTAATTTACCAGTTGTAAGTACTGAATGACTGAGGTCCTTATCAAGCAGAATTGAAGGACAGTCAAACTTGGAAGCTATCAATTCTGAAAATTTAGTATCCTGAATTCAGTTCCCCAAGAGAAACTGGTATAAGATGTAACCTGTGCTTTACTATATCATCTGTTATCCATCTATGATGTATATTAATGATGATACTTCTGTCTGCTTTTAGTATCTCTTCCTCCTTGAAAGTTGTCTTGCTTTGACTGCACAGTGCTCCCATAATTAGTTATCTCCTCATTTCCTTCCTCACATGTAATACAACTCTTTTCTTTCCACAGACTTGTATGGGCAAAGATGCAACCCTTCATGTATCTGCAAGTAATTCTGCAATGCTGCTGTACCAGAAGTTTGGATTTAAAACTGAGGAGTACATTTTAGATTTCTATGACAAATACTACCCTTTGGACAGTAAGGAATGCAAACATGCGTTCTTTCTAAGGTTGCGGCGATGATACTGCAAGGGAAATCTGGTCACTACAATAAAATACAGTTTAGCGCTTTTACTGAGGTGCTTTGTTGCCTTTATTGCTATCAAGTTATTTGTCTGTGGTCTTTACTGAGATTAGTATATATATACTTTTACTACAATAGTGTCTGTCTGGCCAAGACAGAAATACAAAAACTCCTTCCTTTTTCTGTAAGAATGGAATTGGTCGCCCTGTTCTTCATGAAGAACCCTTTTGACAAACCAGTTGATGTTTCCCAACGAGTTCTCATACTGAATGAAGATACAAATGTTCAAACTATTCTTTGCAGAAAGCAATAAAATGTTTGATTCAGTCTCTCTAGACATGACATTTATTAGGTGGAAAAATCTAACCCAGGGTTCCTCAACCTGTCCCTTCAGATGTTTTTGGCCTACAACTCCCATGATCCCTAGCTAGCAGCACCAGTGGTCAGGGATGATGGGAATTGTAGTCTCAAAAAAATCTGGAGGGCCAATGCTGAGGAAGCCTGATCTAAGCTGTCAAAATTCAGATTGCATATATACATAATAAAAAGGCTGTGTGCAAATTCTTAGGGACTCACATAATGCCATGAGATTTATAGGATCCCTAATGTAGTTATTCAATACTAATAAAGTGTTATGAGGTGTGCAGTTAGCACATTTAGCCCTGTCACCCCTTTTGAGGATATTTTGGCAATGAGACCTGAACGTGCTCCACACGTTAACACTCCAAGAGTTAACAAGGACAACCAAGAGAAATCAAATGCAATTTTATTTTATCAAAAAGAGAATTAGCATACATGCTACTGATGCTAAACAGATATGTTGCAGGTATGTATCCAATTATTATATTGATATAGTCCATTATCAGGGATTTGTCTAGTACAATGTTAATTCTCATTTGCATTTCCTCCTGGAAGTAAGTAGGTTAGGCCTGCCTTTGGCCATTCACATCTCCTGCAGTCATCCATAAGTGTGATGATGTTCAGGTGAGCAAGGCATGCTGGCATCAAACATGTTCAAGGTGACCTCAGTCTGATGTCATGGTTTGTTGGTTTAATCATGCTACTTAGGGATTTTGTCTGTTGTGGAGGTGCTTTGTTAGAAACTTTATTTTTCCAAAGGCAAGGCAAAACGACTTGCAACCACCACCACCCCGGCATATTGATACCTTAAAAGCAATCGGGGGGGGGGGGGGAGATACATTAAAAGCATCCTGCCCGATTCTAAAAGGCCACAGATAGTTATACAAGACCAAAGGCCTGGTTATAGAGGAAAGGTTTTGCCTGGTGCCTAAATATATGCAATGAAGGAATCAGGTGCGCCTCCCTGGGGAGAACATTCCACAAACGAAGCTGCCATAGAAAAGGCCCATTCTAATGTTGCCACCCTCTGGACCTCTTGTGGAGGGGGCACATAAAGAAGGGCTGCAGATGATGATTGTAGGGTCCAGTTCGGTTCATATGGGGAGAGGCGGTCCTTGAGGTATTGCGGCCCTGAGCCATTAGGTGGACTCTGCCTGTGTTGTGGAAGTTTTGTCTAACATCCTCTTTCCTAGCTTTCTAGCAAACAATGAAACTATTTTGTCAATGTCACTCTTCAGTGCCAAATCACAGGCTGACAGCCCTCTGGAATTCTTCTTCTTAACGTTTGCATTACATCTGTGAAAAAAAGACCTTTTATCAGGGATACCTCTACCCAATGCAACTGCCTTTCTCTCGCTTGCCGGAAGGAGGGCTTAGATTGTTGTGCCAGGAAAATGAAGTCACGATTCTTGTTTCAAACAATGTCAATAGCTCTTACTGCTGTCAGCAGTTATAACAAAACTACATAAAAATGTGTTAATACTAGGGTTGCTCCCGGGCAACAAAATTAACTTTGGAGCCTCATTTGCTGTTTCAGAAAACAACATGCCATGGTGTGAAGCGAGGCCCATTGATTCGACTCATCGTCCATGGCAGCATCCTCTTCAGGAAAAATGAGAAAAATGTTTCCTGCTTGGCAGGGGGTTGGACTCGATGGCCCTTGTGGTCTCTTCCAACTCTATGATTCTATGATTCTATGATTCTATGAGGGTTTGTTCCCTCCCACTTCTTGCCACTGGGAAGTCAAAACTAGTTATACTTCTTTTCACAACAGGCAGAGTTTCCCCCATCCTGGAGTAAACAATGCCTACCAAATTACAGTGAAATAAGGGGTTTTGTAGGTGTGGGTTGGCGCGATTGTTCTTTAAATTAAACTTTAAAAGCTCTCCAGCACAAAGTAAAAGTGTCTTTTTATTTTTAGGAAGAATTTCATTAAATCTGCAGGTATCATAGATCAGGGGTCAGCAAACCTTTTCAGCAAGGGGCCGGTCCACTGTCCCTCAGACCTTGTGGGGGGTCGGACTGTATTTTGAAAAACAATAATAATGAACGAATTCCTACGCCCCACAAATAACCCAGATATGCATTTTAAATAAAAGCACACATTCTACTCATGTAAAAAACACGCTGATTCCCGGACCATCAATGAGCCAGATTTAGAAGGTGATTGGATCACATCTGGCCTCTGGGCCTTAGTTTGCCTACCCATGTCATAGACCCATCCCAAGGGATGAATCCTGCCAAATTTCAGAAGGATAACTGCAGTGCTTTCCCCACATGGGCAACTTTTAGAGTGGGGGGTGGGGTAGGTAACAAAAGGGAAAAAATAATCTTCACTAGTATTTTGAGTGCAATTGGTCTAAAAACAACATACATTAAAGTGGCATCCATAGCATGCATGCTTCCAAATTTCAGACAAACTGGCCCAGCACTTGCATTCTAGGTGCCTTTAAATAGGGAGGTGGGATAGGGAGAAAAAACTTAAAGGGATTAGTTTCCTACCAGTAGTTTTGTTTGTGGGCACTGATTCAATGGTGTTGGGTGGTACTGGACACAGAGCAGCAAGATTTGAGGGGGCGGGTGGTCTGGGTGCTGGAAACTTTCATTTCCTGGACCATACTTCCTCCTCTCCAGTCACCTGCCCAAACTGCTCCTACTTCTTGGGGTGAGCAGAGAGTGAGCGGGGGCTTCTCTTTTCCTCTGTTTGGACACCTTTTTCATGCCTGACATCTCTGCCTCTGCCTCTTACCTAAGCAAGAGGAACTACTACCGTATGTGCAGGTGTAGAAGAAGAGTTTGGATTTGATATCCCGCTTTATCACTACCCTAAGGAGTCTCAAGGTAGTACCCTAAGTACCCTAAGGGACACGGGTGGCGCTGTGGGTTAAAGCACAGAGCCTAGGACTTGCCGATCAGAAGGTCGGCGGTTCAAATCCCCGTGATGGGGTGAGCTCCTGTTGCTCGGTCCCTGCTCCTGCCAACCTAGCAGTTCGAAAGCACATCAAAGTGCAAGTAAATAGGTGGTGGGAAGGTAAATGGTGTTTCCGTGCACTGTTCTGGTTCACCAGAAGCGGCTTAGTCATGCTGGCCAATAATGCTGTACGTGGGCTCCCTCGGCCAATAAAGCGAGATGAGCGCCGCAACCCCAGAGTTGGCCACAACTGGACCTAATGGTCAGGGGTGCCTTTACCTTTAAGGAGTCTCAAAGCGGCTAACAATCTCCTTTCCCTTCCTCCCCCACAACAAACACTCTGTGAGGTGAGTGGGGCTGAGAGACTTCAGAGAAGTGTGACTGGCCCAAGGTCACCCAGCAGCTGCATGTGGAGGAGCAGGGAATCAAACCTGGTTCACCAGATTATGAGTCCACTGCTCTTAACCACTACACCACACTGGCTCTTTAAAGGTATACTTTAAGGCTGCTCTTGGCGTAGTCTCTGGAACTTTTCCCTGCTCAGCTTCTCCTTGCAATGCAGGCAGATGGCACAAGTGGGATCCACCGCCAACTCGGGGGTCCCAGACTGCTGTGCCACTCAATCCCACTACTCCTGCTACCATTGTCAGAGAAGATGTAAACCTGCAGCTGTAGTGTATCACAATAACATGGCCTCAGTGTGGGTGGACTGTGGACAACCAGTTAAAAATTATTTTATAATGATGTATCTGTTAGAAGAACGGGGCTGAGTTACTAGAACTAACATCGCAGGGGGAACTAACATCGCAGGGTCCCTTAATCCAATGATACGATGTCAACTCTCTACTTATCCTGAGAAGAAGTAGGTGCTGGTCCAGTTTTTAAGCCAAGGTTTCTCCGTACTTACCCTAGCAAAGCATCCATGCATTCCCATCCTTCCAATCCAAGCAAGACTGCTTCATGTAGAGCTGTATTGTTAAGCCTGTGTAAAAGTAGAGCGAGGAAAGGGGACAAGGCGTAAGAAACCTAGGCTGCCAACTGGGAGGCCGGCTTGCTTCCAGCCATCACAAATGACAAGTAGCAGTAAGAACTCACCTTTAAATCATAACATATAAAATGGGAACCTGCTTTTAATTAACTACAGGCCCTTATTATTATTTATTAGTTAAATTTGTATACCACACTTCATCTGAGTTCACAACTGTCAGAGCTGCTTCCAGATCCTAGCTCACAGAGGATCACGCTAGCCAGCAATCACTTTGTAAAAGTCTTTATTGAGTTACAGTTTCCATTCTCCAGCTGCTGCGCGCAACTCTACGTCTTATGGGTCAGACCGGCGAAGCTCCGTCTGAGTCTCCGCCCCTTGTGCACCAACTTAATATCCTAGCCTTACTCCACCTTTTCCGCCTGACTGTTCTTCTCTGGGTCCCTCTGCCCCCCTGGGTCTCTTCCTTCCTGGATTCTTCTGACGCCGACCCCCCGGACCCTCCTGCCTCCTTGCGCCGGGCTTTAGGACCTGGCTCCCTTTCCGGGCTGCTTACTGCGCCACCTTCCTGTGCATTTGAACTTGGCGCGCGCGCCCAACCTTCCACTTTCCGTCTGACCGTTTCTTCGCTCCCCGATGGAGGTGTGGCCACTCCTGACTCGTGCCCTCCCTCCTGTTGTGAGCTGCCAGCGCTTGATACCTGACGCCCTTTCTCTCCCCTGCTCTCTGTTGGTGACGCTGGTCCCGATTTCCAACTGCTCCCCTCTGAGCTCCCTCTGGCCCTTTCCTCCTGGGGTGTTCCCCTAGGCGCCCCCCTTGCCCTGGCCACTGGTGCTCCTTTCTGTGAATCTTCTGATTCACTGGAAAGACTCGGAGATCTCGGGTCGTCGTCATCACTCATCCTTTCTTCTGCCTCCTCCCCCTCGCTCTCTGTTTCCTCCCTTGCCCTTGCCTCTGCTCCTGAACCCCTGACATCCATCCCCCCCTCGAAGCCCCCTCTTCCCCCCTCCCCTCCTTCCGGTGCGGGAGCTGGGTGCTGCTGTGTCAGGGGGACGAATGTCGGATACAGTTCGCTTCCCGTGGCGGGCTTCCATCTGAAGTCTTCCGGTTCTTCCTCCCTGCTCTCGTTGACTACGGTCACCTCCGCTTCCATCTCTGTGCCGCCGTGCTCGAAACCCGGGTCGTCCCCGAATACGTCCATGTCCGTCTCTCCTTCACTTCCTTCTGGGGGCGTTGCTCGTCCTGGACCCTCCAGCCACTTTCTGCGCCACTGCTCCTCTGGTTTATCGTCCCACCAATACGAGGGTTCTGAGGCAGATCCCGAGGGTGACCCCTCCGGGGAACGTGCGTCGCGTGTCGGTTCCTCGTCCGAGTCGAACCCCCGGAACGTGCTGGCTGAAAGCGTGGGCGTGAAAAGCCAGTCGTCGAAAAAATCAGCTGGCATGGGCCTGTGTGGGAAGAGGGCATGAAACTCTTCTTTGAGCAGAGGTTCGTCTAAAGCGTAGCCCGGCACCCAGCTGTTGGCACTGGCCGGGGTGCCCTCCTTGGCGAGAAGGTATTCTACCCCCTCTTCCCCCCATCTAGAGTCCAAAATCTCTGTGACTTCGTTGATGCGCTCCTCCTGTGCCACTCCCCCTTGCTCGGTTCTCTCTCGGAGCGGACTTGGTGCCGTTCCTGGTTCCTGAAATCTGTGAGGTGCCTTGTAGGGAGTGAGCACCGATCTGTGGAACACCGGATGCATCCTGGAACCCTCCGGAAGCGCCAGCCTGAAAGCCACCGGGTTGACCTGCTCTTCGACTTGGTAGGGCCCCAGTTGTTTATGCCCTAGTTTCTTCTTCGCCAATGACCTGGCCGGCACTGCGTGGGCTGCTAACCAGACCCAGTCTCCCACCTGGATCTCTTCGCCAACCCTCCTGTGTTTGTCCGCTTGTACCTTGTATGCGTGCTTAGCCAGCTCCAGGTGCCGCCGAAGCTGATCGTGGACCTCCTGCAACTCCGACGCGAACGCATCTGCTGTCTGCGGCTCCCCCTCTCCCATTCTTTCCAGTCCCGGGAAGGTTCTGGGGTGCCTCCCGTTGTTGGCGAAGAACGGCGTGACCCCCGTGGACACGTGCTTCGTGTTGTTGTAAGCGAACTCGGCGAGAGGCAGGTAATCCACCCACGTCGCAGGCTGTTGATTCGCATAACATCTCAGGTACTGCTGCATGATGGCATTGACCCGCTCCGCTTGCCCGTTGGTCTGCGGGTGTCTAGCCGAAGCCAGGTTGATCTTGACGTTCAGGAAGCTCATCAGCTTCTGCCAGAAGTTCGAGATGAACTGCCGCCCCCGGTCGGACAGTATAGACCGCGGCAGACCGTGAACCCTGAACATGTGATCTATGAACAGTTTGGCGGTTTGTTCCACCGTGGCCACCTTCGCACACGGGATGAAATGTGCCATCTTGGAGAACAAGTCCACCACCACTAGCACTGCCGTCTTGCCCCTCGAGCTGGGCAGATCCGTGACAAAGTCCAGGGCCACTCTCTCCCACGGGGTTTGCAGCGGTTCCAGCAGTCCCGCCGGCGGTCTGTGTACTGGTTTGGCCCTCTGGCAGGTGTCGCACCTCGCCACATAGTCCGCGACCTCCCCTCTCATTCTGGGCCACCAGAAGTCCCTGGCGAGTGATTCTATCGTCTTCTCCTTGCCAAAGTGCCCGGCAGTGGGTGCGTCGTGCAGCTGCTGCAGTACCTTGGCGCGAAGATCGTCCCCCGGTACGTAGATGGCCCCTTTACGGAGGAGTAATCCATCGCGAACTTGGAACTCGCCGGTCGCCGCCTCGCCCCTTTGCGCCTCTGCCATCTTGGCTCGCGCGAAGGTGTCGTCCTGCAGCGCTCTCCTCACCGCATCCAGGTCAACTGTTGCCGAAGCGCACGCCCACACGGTCGGTGTGAAGATGTGCATGGCGGCCGCTGGCGCCGCCTCCTCTAGATACTGTGGTTTACGGGATAGGGCATCCGCCATGACGTTGGTGTCTCCTGGGACATACTCTATTCGGAAGTCGAAGTTAGCAAAGAACTCAGCCCAACGTATCTGCCTCTGGTTCAGGAACTGCGCCGTGCGCCAGTGCTCCAGATTCTTGTGGTCCGTGCAGACCTGTACCGTGTGCTTGGCACTGATCAGGAAGTGCCTCCACGCCTTGAATGCTGCATGAATGGCCAGCAACTCCCTGTCCCAGATGGTGTAGTTCTGTTCAGACTTGCTGAGTTTCCTGGAGTAGAACGCTGCCGGCCTCCAAGCCCCCTGCGGGTCTTTCTGCAGCAGGACAGCTCCCACGGCCCTGTCAGACGCGTCCGTCTCCACCCTCATCGGCCTGCTGGGGTCGACATGCAGCAGCTGCTCTTCCGACGCGAAGAGACGCTTGAGTGCCTGAAAGGACCGCTCCGCCTGTTCCGTCCAGATGAATTTCTTCTTCTTGGAACTGAGCGTGTCCGTGATGGCCGCCGTTTGCATAGCAAACCCCCTGATAAACTTGCGGTAGAAGTTCGCAAAGCCGACAAACCGCTGGACCTCCTTCCGGTTGCGCGGGCTCTTCCAATCCAACACCGCGCGAACCTTGGCGCTGTCCATGGCAAGCCCCTTGTCTGACAACTTGTAGCCCAGGAAATCCACCTCCGTCACGTCGAACTGGCACTTTTCCAGCTTGGCGTACAGCCTATGCTGCTTTAGCCTGCTCAGCACTTCCTTGACGTCACTGTCGTGATCCTGCTGGGACTCAGAAAATATCAGGATGTCATCTAAGAAGCAGACACACGTCTTGTAGAGGAGCCCCGCTAACACGTGATGCATGAAAGCTTGAAAACAGTGGGCGCCATTTTGTAGTCCAAAAGGCATAACTCTATTCGTAGGTGCCTAGGGGTGTGAACATGGCTGTCTTCCACTCATCTCCTTCCCGCATGCGAATGAGGTTGTACGCCCCTCGCAGGTCCAACTTGGTGAACACGCGGCCTTTGCGTACCGTCGCGAGGAGGTCGTCGATCCTGGGCATGGGGAAGTCCGATGGCTTGGTCACGCTGTTTAAGGTCCGATAGTCCACAACGAGCCTTTTCTGGGGCGTGTCCCGCTTCTTAACAAAGAATACAGGACTGCCCCCCGCTGCCTTCGACTCCCGGATGAAACCGCGCTCCAAATTATGTTCTATGAATTCTTTGAGTTCCTGTAGTTCGTCCTCAGACATGGAATACAGCTTCCCTTTGGGCAGCGCCGCCCCTGGCAGTAGGTCAATCTTGCAGTCATATGATCTGTGGGGGGGGTAGCCTATCCGCCTCCTTCTCGCAGAAGACCTCCAAAAATCCAGCGTATTTGTGGGGGATTGCTTGCAGCGTCCCCAGCTGCAGCTGCGCTTCCTCCTCCTCTCCCTCCTGCCGGGGCAGGATGCAGTGTTCAGCGCAGTATGAGGAGCCAAAGACTAGCTGCCGCTGGTACCAAGCCAACGTCGGACTGTGTCTGTCCAGCCAACTCATGCCCAAGACAATAGGTGTGTCCGACAGTCTGGTGACATTAAAACTGATGATTTCTCTGTGATTTCCAAGTCGCATCACCATTGGTGGCGTTTGCTTCACCACCTGCCCCCCTAGCAGCTCCCTGCCATCCACCGTGACGACCTGCAGGGGCAGCGTGGCAGGCAGCAGCTGTATAGCGTGTTTATCGACAAAGTCCTGCCCTATAAAGTCTGCATTGCTTCCTGAGTCAATGGTGATTGGCACGTCCATGGTGAGTCCATTGGGTAGCTGGAGCGATGCGGTGAGCCTCACCACTGGTTTGGGTGGGAGGGGGTCTGTGGGCTGCAAAATCTCTGGGGACTGCTTCACTGACACGTCTGGCTGGGCCCCAGTGCCTCTCTCTCCAGCCAGACTGCGTCGTTTCCCTGCTGTGGTTCCCCTTGCTGAGTTGCTGCAGTTACCATTGCTGAGGCTGCAGTGTGCTTGTGGAGCCTCTGGAGACACTCTTTCACCAGGTGCTGCGGACTTTCGCAGATGTAACACTTCCTGTTCCCTCTAGGAGGCTTCGCCTTGACTGCTCCCGGTGCTGTGGCTCTGGTTGCTGACTGAGCCCTGGCACCGCCAACCTCCATCGGTTCCGCTCCCCCTCCTGGCGGAGGCGTGGATTGCGCACGCGCAGCTTCCCTGGGAACGAAGGAGAAACCTCTCGCTGGTTTGCGCCCTCCACGTCCTTCGTCCTTGCTCCATGGACGTTCCTCCAGCCGCACTCCCACCGCCAGCGCCCTCTGAACGACCTCCTGCGTGGTCCGGGGTCTCTCCCCCCTTGCAATTTCGTCTTTAACCGCACTGTTCAAGCCTTCCCAAAATAGATCTCTGACTGGAGCTGAATCTCTGTCCCATTCCAAGGCACTGACTAATGCAAAAAAGCGGGCATGGTACTGTCTTACGCTGGCCCTCCCTTGCTTCAGCCCATGCACCTCCCTCCGTGCAAGATCCACGTCTATGCTAGACAAAAAGCAGCCATCCATCGCTTTAATAAAGGCATTCGCTGTTTGGAGCGCTGGATCCTTATCCCTCCACAAATTGCGCAGCCATGCTTTAGCATCTCCATGCAAATGGGACATGATAAATCCCACCTTTTCTTGCTCATCTCTAAAGTCTTTGTCCAGCAGTTGCAGTGCACACTGTACATCTGCTCTAAAGTTGGGGTACATTTGTAAATTCCCATCGAAGTGAGAGACCAGACCGCCTGTTCTTCTTCCCAATCCAATCCCCTCCCATTTGGGTGTCAGTTCCCCTTGCTTCGTAAGCACTTCCAACCTGACCTGGAGATCCCTGTAGGCGGCAGCTGCGTCCTCCTCTCTCTTCCTGGATGCAAGTATTTCGGCATTCAGACGTGTCACTGCTTCTCTGAGTTCTCCTATCTTCTGTTCGGCCGTCATATTGTCTGCCGTTCGTGAGCTGAGTCGCAGGCACCCTCCTTCTCCTCTGTCCGCGAGGCTGTAGATGCCCACAACGTGAAACGGAGCTTACTGTCAGAGCTGCTTCCAGATCCTAGCTCACAGAGGATCACGCTAGCCAGCAATCACTTTGTAAAAGTCTTTATTGAGTTACAGTTTCCATTCTCCAGCTGCTGCGCGCAACTCTACGTCTTATGGGTCAGACCGGCGAAGCTCCGTCTGAGTCTCCGCCCCTTGTGCACCAACTTAATATCCTAGCCTTACTCCACCTTTTCCGCCTGACTGTTCTTCTCTGGGTCCCTCTGCCCCCCTGGGTCTCTTCCTTCCTGGATTCTTCTGACGCCGACCCCCCGGACCCTCCTGCCTCCTTGCGCCGGGCTTTAGGACCTGGCTCCCTTTCCGGGCTGCTTACTGCGCCACCTTCCTGTGCATTTGAACTTGGCGCGCGCGCCCAACCTTCCACTTTCCGTCTGACCGTTTCTTCGCTCCCCGATGAAGGTGTGGCCACTCCTGACTCGTGCCCTCCCTCCTGTTGTGAGCTGCCAGCGCTTGATACCTGACGCCCTTCCTCTCCCCTGCTCTCTGTTGGTGACGCTGGTCCCGATTTCCAACTGCTCCCCTCTGAGCTCCCTCTGGCCCTTTCCTCCTGGGGTGTTCCCCTAGGTGCCCCCCTTGCCCTGGCCACTGGTGCTCCTTTCTGTGAATCTTCTGATTCACTGGAAAGACTCGGAGATCTCGGGTCGTCGTCATCACTCATCCTTTCTTCTGCCTCCTCCCCCTCGCTCTCTGTTTCCTCCCTTGCTCTGCTCCTGAACCCCTGACAACAACATAATAATAACAATGTATAAACACACAAAATAAGAACAAAAACCAATATGCAATATGACTGCATACCAGAGAAGTTCATTTCCCCCCTGGTCAGATGGCTTGGAACTGACATTTTGATCGTTCTGTGTCCCATCTGCAGCATTCAGTGTGACTGTGCAGCTTCCATACAAAATACACATTTCCATGTGAGATTAAATGTTTAAAAGGGGGTGGGAGAGGATAACTGTGCATTGTGAGAACGGCTGCACATTGGTATGGCATATTTCAAACAACCTGTTGACTGCTTCAGGCAGCAGTGCAAGCCGTGTGAACTATATAGGCATGTAAAAATGCCATTTAGATTTCCCCCTAGTATTCAGAGTTACTTCACCAAACCTTTATCAGGTATTACAAATATAGGCCACCATAAAACATCCATATATAAAATTTTAAAATATATACAAATAAACAGCCATGTAAAAATATGTAACAAGAAGGATTGTCATTGGAGTTTCTTCCCGCTAAAAAGTATTCGAGTTCATTCTGTATGTTAACAGCTTCCATTTCCAAATAAGCATAAATAGTCAGACCAGTTAATCAGAATGCAGAAGGCTGACGTACGGTCTTGACTGATGGTCCACGTTGGCACCTTTCTGCACGAGAATGGGAATAACTTCATGATGCCTGTTCAACACAGCCAGCGTTAAAGCAGGTTGGTCCTTGCTGTTGGTGCAGTTGGGGTCAGCTCCCTGGAGTGTGTGGGAAAAGTAGAGAATCAAACATACCTCCCCTTCCTTCCCTCTTTTAAAGTACTGCACATTACACATTGCTCAAATGGTATTTGAATTACAGGAAGATCTGGTTAATGTTAAGTAAAATTACAACTGTTAGAATATATATACTAGGGTTGCCATATTTTTAAAAAGTTGTTGACCTTTTTTTTTTGCAAGATCTCAAAAAATAAAAATAAAAAATAGAACTTTTTGAGCTACTTTTAAGGAAATTTGCAAAATCTACGCTTCCAACAGGGATTTCCGGACATTTAAGCAATTTCTGCTCAGACACTTTTTGATGGCTGAATCCTGGCAATGTGGTTCACATATCCACACATGTTTACTAAACTGGAGGAAAAGAGGATTGTGCATAATAAGTGGTGGCTATAAAAGCAGGACTTGCTGACGATTCACACGCAGGAAGTGGGGAGAGGAACAAGGCCGAGCTCACCAGCTCTCATCCCCCATCCCCTTTACCACATGCAAATACTGTAACTTGTCTGAACTATTTGACTAACATATGCCAGGGAAACTTGTACCTACAGAGGAAGAATTCTAAGTGGATCACCTATTCAAGCTTATACCTGTTAAGTGAGTAGCATAAAGAACTACGTATCGACAATTTAGGTACCTTTGTGGTATAGATCTATTGGATAGTTTGATTTTCTTTTGGGGAAATGTTATTTAAAAAAAAGAAACAAATGTATTCCTAATAGTTGAACAGAATGCTTCAGAATGCCACACTACTGAAACTTGCCTCGTCAATCAGTTGTTCTACAACGAAAGGTCGCCCTTGGCCTTTTGGACCCACTTCCTTCAGCAACTGCCTAGATTCAGTCTAGAAAAATGCAGAAGCAAAACAGCCATTCAGCTCCTGGAGAGGGTGTTCCATGTGCAAGAGGTGCCTCCCTACACCACCACCCTGGGCTACTGGCAGAAATGCTCTATTTCAAAGAATACCACACTGACCAAACAATGGCTGCACGCCCTCCATCAGTATATAAACCCTTTTATGTGTGGTGTAGTGGTTAAGAGCGGTAGTCTCCTAATCTGGGGGACCGGGTTCGCGTCTCTGCTCCTCCACATGCAGCTGCTGGGTGACCTTGGGCCAGTCACACTTCTCTGAAGTCTCTCAGCCCCACTCACCTCACAGAGTGTTTGTTGTGGGGGAGGAAGGGAAAGGAGAATGTTAGCCGCTTTGAGACTCCTTAAGGGGAGTGAAAGGCGGGATATCAAATCCAAACTCTTCTTTTCTAGTGATCGCAACCCCAAGTCAGGTGACAGGGCAGGCAGAATGGAGCTATACATTGCTTGCTTGCTGGTAAGGTCAGTTCTGGATAATAGACGTCAGGATGGGTTTGTGGTGCCAGAATTGTGACATAAGTCAACCACACAAATCATCCCCGGGAACTCAGTCAAGAGGAAAATGAGGAGCTCATTGGAGCCAATCAGCCTTGCTCCTAACAGAGAGGGGAGACATCCCACTGAAAATCACCACTGGCTACATATTGGAGAGACATCAGTCCCAGTTTCACAACAGATTTGTTTCGCTTTGGAAGGCATCTTTCCCCAGAGCCATGTTGCCAAGAGTGTGCATATGACCTTGAGGGAAGCCCTGTTCAGAAGGAACATCTACAGGCACGCAACAACTGTGAGGAAAAGGGCCAAGCCACATGGTACTCTTGCTGAGAGACTCCAGTGACCATACTTGACCTCTAAGTCAAGTATGCAAATTCCCAGGATTTGTATACAGTGGTACCTCGGGTTAAGTACTTAATTCGTTCCAGAGGGCTGGACTTAACCTGAAACTGTTCTTAACCTGAAGCATCACTTTAGCTAATGGGGCCTCCTGCTGCTGCTGCACCGCCAGAGCACGATGTCTGTTCTCATCCTGAAGCAAAGTACTTAACCCGAGGTACTATTTCTGGGTTAGCGAAGTCTGTAAGCCGAAGCATATGTAACCCGAGGTACCACTGTAAACAGTTCCGTTTGCACGGACAAAAGTGATACTGGAAATGAGTGCATGGCAGGCCAGCTGATGACCCACTTTTGACAGGATGGAAGCGTGACCCAATAGCTGTTGTCCTGTATTTCCACTACCCACCCACTTTGGTGCCAAGGCCAAGGATATACTGCATGGCCTTAACCAGGTATGCGCCTGCTGCTTGCTCTGCATGTTCTCCCTGTGGGATTGCTCTGGCTAGCAAGACAAAAAAGGAAATGCCCTCCTCAGAGCAGAAGTAGGAGGAAGGGAAAATGCAATGGAAGTAATAATATTTGCTGTGCTTTCCCCACCTGAAATACAGTGGTGCCTCGCAAGACGAAAAGAATCCGTTCTGTGATTCTCTTCGTCTAGCGGTTTTTTCGTCTTGCGAAGCAAGCCCATTGACGGATTAGCGGATTAGCGCTATTAGCGGCTTATCTGCTGATCGGATCAGCTGATAAGTGGTTTAGCGGCTTAGAAAAAGGGGGGGGGGAACCAGCAGGAACTCGCAAGACATTGTCGTCTTGCGAAGCAAGCCCATAGGAAATTCGTTTTGCGAAGCACCTCCAAAACGGAAAACTCTTTCGTCTAGTGAGTTTTCCGTCTTGCGAGGCATTCGTCTTGCAGGGCACCACTGTAATACTTTCCAGAAAAGATTCATTTTTAAAACCAGCTTGGTACTAACACTGCTTATGTTGCAGCATCCCTACAGAGGTGTTAACCGCCATACTAAGAGCAGATACATACAGTGAGCTTGTCTTCTTTTTCTAGACATGTCCCTGTTTTCATTATCCTTTTGACTTTCTCGCTGGGGCTTGGCACTCTTTGACTCTCTTCTTGGGCTAAAATAGAGAAAGCTACAATGATATTCAAGTGATGTCCCATAGTATAGCAAAATAACATAGGAGCCCCACCTAACAGCAGCATGAGCTGATTAACAAAAGTTTTTTGTTTATTGCAATATTCCTAACAAATCCTGCAGTCTTCTCCCCCAAGAATATCTTCCGGTATTTCCACTGAGATGCCTGGGACGTTTTTCTTCTTTTTAAAGATGTATATGGCTTTCTGACTTTGCTGCTGATCAAATACTCTTTTTCAGGTCAGTGAATACCTGAAGCTCTTGATGGAAGCGCCTTTCCCCTCCACACCAAGAAACCTAGGCAAGAGGTGTGTGCGCGACCTCTTTTGGCTCTCGGTCTGTAGCTCACAGCCTGACATATAGCAGCAGGCTACATTTCCACTATCAAAGAGACCAACATCTGAGATGGAACCAGCAGGCATCAGGTGAATTACAAGGCAAAGCCCCATGGGGTCATTGTGTTGAGTTGCTATAACTGATTGCCAAAGGTCTGGGAGAAGAGGAATGGTTTTGCCTGGCACTTAAAGATATGCAATGAAGGCAACAGGCCAGCCTCCCTTGTTCCATAAGCAGGGAGCCACTGCAAAAAATGCCCGTTCTGCTGCCGCCCTCTTGACATGCCTTGAGACTCATCTGCTGTAACAACGGAGTCAAGGTCCCGGTGGATGCAAGCGATTTTGTCCTCAAAATGCTTTGTAAACAAGTCACAGTGAGCTACCATTGGTTCCACCACCTCCTTCGGGCCAGACTCACACTACCTGGAAAAGCTCTGTTGGAGAGCACAACAAGGATGCAATGGAGGCAGCCAAGTAAGCCACCTTTGCTGCCTTCTCTGCCACTAGGTAGGCTCCAGGATGAGCCCTCACAAGTGTTTGATTGCACTCAACTGGAGTTTTTCTCCATTTGTGTTTGAGCTGTCTCCCAGCTTCTCTTCTCATCTGGAGTATATCAGGAAGCCAAATCGGCTCCACAAAGCAGGAGAGGGAGCTCAGAGGATATTGTGTCAATGGTCCAAGCCTTGTGGGTGTTCCAGAGGTTGGTGAGGGCTTCGACAGGAGCGTCAGTCATATTAGCTGGAAAATCCCCCAGAGCCATCTGGAAACCCATCTGAGGGTGGACCATCCTCAAAGATCCCTGGCTCTGCAGAGTGCAAAGGTGCTGAGAGCAGTGAAGGGTCCTTGGAAATACCATGCGCTTGGGATCTACAGTGGTGCCCCGCAAGACGAATGCCTCGCAAGACGGAAAACTCGCTAGACGAAAGAGTTTTCCGTTTTGGAGGTGCTTCGCAAAACGAATTTCCTATGGGCTTGCTTCGCAAGACGACAATGTCTTGCGAGTTCCTGCTGATTTTTCCCCTCCCCCCCTTTTTCTAAGCTGCTAAGCCGCTTATCAGCTGATCCGATCAGCAGATAAGCCGCTAAAAGCCGCTAATAGCGCTAATCCTTCAGTGGGCTTGTTTCGCAAGACGAAAAAACCGCTAGACGAAGAGAATCACAGAACGGATTCTTTTCGTCTTGCGAGGCACCACTGTACTTTAAGGTTTAATTTTCAGATGTGTTAAGTAGTACATACTTTTCTGGGTACAAGTCACTGTTTGAAAATGTACAAAACAAGGATAGCATTTGAACCAAATCACACCAGAATGCTCACCCAGACTGGCTTGACTTTCATATAATCCAGCTCTTCCTGCTTTGCTGGGGCTCAGTTCGTGATAGCCAAATGCCAGTGGTTTATTGGTCAAAATATCCTGGAGAAGCATAAACAGTATATTATATGACAACCTTTGCCATACCAACATAAGCTATATACACAGTGGTTGTAAACTGTATTGCAAACTTTCTTGGTGAGAAGATCTGTTATGGCAGCTCAGCTTCTCTGAAAGTCAATCTGCATACCACTGTTCTATGATGTGTAGCTACAGCAAGTGTTGGGAATAATCTTAGGTGCAATTTGCATGTTGCACAAAAATTTAAATAACAGTTTAAAGACAGACAATGGTTTAATTCGAATGAGCACCATGCTGGTGCACCACGCTCAATGTTCTGCAACACTCCTCAACAGTCTTGGCTTGTTGAGTTATCCAACCTGGGCTCATGGTTTGTTTCCTTTGAACAAACCAAAAGTGGTAAGCCAAGAGCAAATCTTGGTTATAACTCATGGTGTGTAAGGAAGAAAACAGAATACAAGCCCACTCATGGCTATGAGGAAACAAACCATGAGCCTAGGTTCAGACTACATGACAAACCAGTCTCTGGTTTGTTTTATTCACAGCGCAAGGGAAGAATGAACAAACTTTTGAGGAGCATCCACAAGTACAATACCTGCTCATATTAATCTGTGTGGACTAATCCTTAATGAAACTCTCAATTCAAGCATGACAACAATCAATGTATGGGTTGTTACCTGAAGCTATAAAAATAAAAAGAACCCTTGGAAGTAGATAAAACAAGTTATATGAATAGCAGTAGAATCCCTAAGACCACAAGACAACAGTGATATAGATTAGATTTTTCTATTTTAAGTGAAGAAGACCAAGGAATAAAAAAGGACCCATGTCCAGATGGGCTAAGTGGAGAATTCTTCCAGGAATTTAATGGATTAATGGCACTTAGATTGACCAAACAAATTCAGTGAAGTAATAGTAATGTAGAGTGCCTAATGTTGGGGAAAGTGCATATAGTGATTATCTGGGAACAATCCTGAAAAGCACGAACCATTACAGACCTATCCCACTCCTGGATACAGACTATGATTTTGGTGGCAATATAAGCAGGAAGGATAAAGTGTTATTTTGGAAGAATATATAAAGGAAGATCAGATGGGCAATATATTAGAAAGCATATTTGTTAGGAGAATCTGCTTACCCAGACTGTATTAAGAACGTGTCAAGAATGTTTGTGTAGGAAAACCTCAGCCTCAGATTAGATAGAAAGTAGAAACTGATCCTCCACTGTCAGTCATCTAGCTCTGGTAATACAGGCATGCTTTTTCTTTGAGAATGTGACCTCATTTCTGCACATGTGTAAAGCTAAGGAAAGGGAATAAGCCTGTCTAACATATAGTTACAAAAAAGGTGGGAGGATAGATAGAAAAAAAACACTTCTGGAGGGTCACCCCTAATGTAAAATGCTCTAAGGCAGCTGCACACAGATTCCTCAGTGTTGAAGAAAGATTTCCCTAAAGGTAGATATTTGGAATGCCACTGGTTTAAAAGAGCTGCAATGAGCCTTGATTAGCCAAGTTGCGATTTACTAACTCCTGACTACCAATGATTCTCATTATAGCACCTTCTCATTTTTATCAGCTTTGATTTCCACACTGACCTTATTTATAGCAAGTGCATAATTTATCTGGAGACTGACTTGATAGCTGTCCTTGTGGACTGTAGCAGAAATAAGCTATAGAAGGAAAAAATGTGATTAAGTTTTCTTTTCTTCTTTTAAAAAGAAAAATAGCTATGATCCTTACACACACTACTTTCAAAAAAGATTTTTCAAATCAGTGTACAATACAGCTAAGTTATATAGAAAACCAGTTAAAATCTTAGTTGAAAAGAAAAGCGGAATAGCAGTAAGAAAAATAAATCAGCAGTACAAAGCGTTTTGAAATGAGCCTTGACCAGTTGGCAAGAAGATACCAAGGAGGGGACCCAAACACCACCTGCGGAAAGTATTCCACAATGTCAGAGCTGTAATGGAAAAGGCCCTGCTTCTTGCAGAGGCTACTGTGGTCTCAACACAAGATGGAATCTGAAGGGCTCTACTTCTAGTTCTTTTTAACGTGGAGGTTCAAATGGCTGACAGGCAGGGAAGAAAAGGGTACTTCAAATAACTTATCAGGACCTGGTCATTTTTGGTTTGGAAGGTCAAAACCAGCACCTTGTACTGGGTGCAGAAACTGGCTGCCAAAAATAGGTGATATATGATTATGCTGACTCAAGCCCACCAAGAGGCAAGCAGGAACATTTTGCACCTGCCAAAGTTCCTGACCTATTTTAAAAAACAGCTCCAAGTGGAGTGCACTGCAGTAATATCCTCTGGTTAAACCAAGGTATCTAGGGTCTATCTTTCAGTAGCAGTGCAGTTGTTGAATCAGCCAGACCTAAAACCAAGGCACCCAGGAGCAACACCAGGCTCAGTCGTACGTTCTAATGGCAAACCCAACCCTCACAGGAGAATGGAGAGTGTGATCCCATCCAAAACAGGCATGACCCCCCAGCCAAGTGGACCACTGAGACCCCCATTACCATCAACCCTTTTATCATTAACTCTTACAACTGGCTTGATTATTAACCTTCTCCATCTCAAGGTCTACCTAGGATCATTTTGATCAGGCAGATGACAGCATGCTCCCAATACTAACATACTCTTGGAGCCCAGTATTATCACCCACAGTGATTCTGTGGACGAGTCTGCCTCTTTGGGGATTTCTAGCTTGCTGGACTCAATGCTCTCTTTGATACACAGAGAGACACCACCTCCGATACGTCCTTCCCACGAAGTTGATACCCAGAGCAGTGGCGTAGCGTGGGGAGTGCAGGGGGGCCCGGCCGCACCGGGCGCAACATCTGGGGGTTAGGGGGCGCAAATCCACGGGTTAGGGGGCACAAATCCACGGGTTAGGGGGCGCAAATTACTTGCCTTGCCCCGGGTGCTGACAACCCACGCTATGCCACTGACCCAGAGACAAAACTGTGCCCCACTGATTCTTCCCATTCCATCAGGTTTCCATTATGTCCCATCTAGGCTTGGAGGCTTCTAGCATTAGTGTATAAACATTTGTAAACGGTCTCTCTCTTCAAGCATCTTTTGCACCTCCAGAGTTTGACCTCTCTTCAGTCTGATGAAAAGAATACCACATAATGCAGACTGCTTGAGTCAGCAAGAGACTTAAAACTGGCCAGCTCATTTATAAAACTGAAGACTCACAGAATTTATAAATCTATAGAAAATATTACCAGCGAAAAGGATATCCATCCTAACATCGACCTCACTCCCACTGAGAAAATGATATAAAACAAATCCAGATACTAACTTCTCTCACCAGTTGCATGGAAAAAAGGACTGTCTCCCTTCTTCTCAGCAAGCCTCTATTTATTTATTTTTAAAGCCAAGAATCATCTCACCTTTTTGCCTTAAATCACTACCCTAATTCTCTTTATGCATCAGCATCACATGAGAAAGATTAGAGCCATAAAAGGTCCCTTCTTTCTCTTACCTTCCCCATTTGAGGCTCTCCAATCAGAGTCCTGAACTCCAGATTGTTTTGCGTGTAACTTCTGAGGTGTGCACAAACATGATCTAGTTGCTTCCTCCAGTAACCTGAATGAAGGAAAATAGACTGAACATATCACTGGTGTTACAGAGTAGGCTCAAGAAAGACTGGTGGCTCTTGCAGGTGATTTCTACAACATGTCATAAACACAACAGTGGCGGATCCATATTGGACCATCCACAAATCATTTCATTTTATTAGTTCTGCGATGCTTCCCCAATGTTATTACACTATTGCTTGGGTGGGTGGGCAACAAAAATGAGACAAAGAAACAACAATATTTCATTAGGAAGGCAGCGGAACATGCACTGATTGGAAATGAAGCCGTATGACTGCCCTGAAACTTTTGCAGGGACAAACAGTATTGAAAGTGGGACTGAATATAATGGCACTGATGAACACAAACAGCAGAGAGGGGAATCCTGTCTCCATTTTCCAGGAACTTATTGGATCAGATCTCCCCTCCCTCCCTACTTCCCCTAAGCAGCCAGATTGAAAACCTTGTTATTTATTTTATCTTTAAACATTTATTTTCCCTTCATTAAAAATATTTTCTCCAAGGTGGGTAACAAATCACCTTTAAAAATAAATAGTGAATCCCCCAGAGGGTATGGTTAATTGGGCAGTATACGATAATTAAAATCCCCCAATCAAAATCAATCACATATCAAAAATACAGCAGAACATACCGGCATCAAAATCTAAGAACCTGCATAAAAAGCTGAACATAGTACAAAAGGATAGCTGAAAGTTGCTGTAAGCACAATGACTCAAGTTCTTCATCTGCAAAGGAGCCTAGGAGTAGGAGAAACCCAAGGGCTGTTTTATGACGGATTCATTCTGAATAGCATCTTTTTACCTCTTCCAGGACTGATGGCTGTGAGCAGAGGTTTGTGATAATTTGTCTCGTTCAATTTTTCCTTTTGAGAAAGGAGCTCACTTTCTTTCTTCTCTAGAAATTTGATGGATGGGTAGTACAAGCCAATGGTTTGAGTTCCTTGCTCTTTTTTCTCTAGCAAATTAGGTATTGATGGTGGCAATGAAATGACTGATTGCTGCCTGGTCTGTAAGCTGTTGCTCTGTTAAAGATATGTTGTATTATAGGTAAAAAGGCTGACACAGTTTATCAGATACACACAAAAAATCCCACCAATATATTTAACTTAAATAAATTAAAATGTTTTCTGAAGGAACTCTGACATTCTCTATCTGATCCAGTGGTCTGAACATACATTTACACTCACCATTTTGAGGGTTCAAAATGCAGGGGTGCCTCCTGCAGATACTGTCTCATCAGTATTGTACAGTGGTACTTCGGGTTAAGTACTTAATTTGTTCCGGAGGTCTGTTCTTAACCTGAAACTGTTCTTAACCTGAAGCACCACTTTAGCTAATGGGGGCCACCTGCTGCCGCTGCACCGCCAGAGCACAATTTCTGTTCTCATCCTGAAGCAAAGTTCTTAACCTGAAGCACTATTTCTAAGTTAGCGGAGTCTGTAACCTGAAGTGTATGTAACCTGAAGCGTATGTAACCTGAGGTACCACTGTAATCTAAATAGATGTGGATCATAAATGGCTTATATTTGTTCACTGCTATTTATTTTAGTCATAGGCTATAACAAAGTGCAATATACTGGCTTATTTTAAAGCAGACTCATTTTCATTTTCAGCCTAAGGCACATAGAAAATTCCTCTTCAGTCTTTATTACATGCTGGTCCCACTATCGTAACACTCATTCTCTGAAAACTTAGTTACCTGAATCCAAAAAAGTATATCCAAACCTTGCTATACAAGTGGCTGATTCAGATAGCCGAACAGCCAGAGTTTGCCGACTTTCTTACTTGCTTGGATTTTGCTGGTCAGAAGCAGCCATTTCAGGCAGAAAGCCCCACTGAACCCAGTAGAACTTAGATATGTATAGGATTGTGCAATTGTCTGCTTGACTTCCCTTGAGCTACTGATAAGGGATACAAAGCACTAAAAAGCGATTTGTAGGCACCCAAATGAAATGCAGTTCTGTGTACTAGCAGTCTTATTTATGCAGCAGACCTGGTTTTGATACTAAGGCTTTCATTCTACTATGCAAATTATACAGCAAGTAATCTGTAAAATATTTAATGGCATCTCACTTGAACCAGATGACTGAGAAACTTGTCAAGTGGTCCTCTCAGTCTGGGCCTCTCAGATTGCTTGTGTGTGATTATTTTGTGCGGAAATTTCCTTACCATTTGCGCTTCTGGAAATTGGATCCCACAGACCACACACTGCGTAATGCAAATTGGATTTCCTGCTCCACACACACAGTAGACTACTTTGCCCTATGGATTATAGAACAAGCACATTTCAGTAAATGTAAGTGTCAAGCAATGTGGGAATATATCAGGTATTATGTTCTCACTGCTACAGCAGACCCCCCCCCCCCAAAAATAAACTGTTTCTATAAAGAAATCTTTTATTTTTACATCAACTCTGAGCTACCTTTTGGCGGATGCTGGCTTGTTCTTGCAGCCGTGGCGTCATCAGAGCTTCACATACGATACATGTTGGTGAGTTCCTTGGCACCAGAGTCTGGCATTTGTTGCACAATTCCATCTGTAGGAAAATAACAGACACATTTGTACCCATCTTCTTGCCAAACCAGGACAATAATCCTCAAACTTTGAAAGGGAAGAACCGTCAACAGCAGCCAACCACACTCAAGACTATACTGTTTCAGCATATCTATGAAAATACTAGGAAATTAATTCCTGGTGTTGTAGTGACAATGGTGGCAAGAACTGACACTGGTGGCAATGGAAACACTGGAGACCTGGTTGGGGCAAATCTGTGTGTCCACTAAGAAAAAGTCGAGATCTGCAAATCCTTTCTAACACTACTTCTTTATACAAGCCAGTGCAAACACTTAACATGCCTTTGACCCAACTAGCCACTTTCATTACCTGAGATCGAGGCATCCATGTGGCAGAATTAGACTTTTCTCCATCACTTGAGGTATTCAAGTAATTTTTCAACAGATGTGTTCCAATGATTTGTGAGGGCACAAATGGTTTTTCTTTTGGCAAGCCTAAAATTACGCACACATTTCATTTCATTATTTTTCAATATCACACTTCAAAAGAATGTTAACCTTGACTAACTGTGTAAAACTCATCTAAAGCATGTTCTGGAATGAAATAAATTAGAAAAGAGTTAAATCAATGACAAATTCACACATAACAAAATACATACATGGAAATAATAACATATAGATGCTGCCCCATAGTTTAGACTATTGTGGTTTTAATCCCTATTTATATTATTACAGTGGTGCCCCGCAAGACGAATGCCTCGCAAGATGAAAAACTTGCTAGACGAAAGGGTTTTGCGTTGCTTCGCTAGACGAATTTCCCTATGGGCTTGCTTCGCAAGACGAAAACGTCTTGTGCTTTTTTCTTAAAGCCGCTTGAAGAGGCGCAGTTGCGACGGACCGTGCTTCGCAAGACGAAAAACATCGCAAGACAAAAAGACTCGCGGAACGAATTATTTTCGTCTTGCGAGGCACCACTGTATCTTGAAAGTCTGTTCAATGATTCAAAAAGTGTACTAGGCATATAATAAAGAACTGGTCCACTGGTGTTATTCCATATGGACCACGTTTGCACACAATACAAAACACAGAGGAGGCGGTTGTATGCTTTGCATAAGTATGCTAATCAGTTGTATATGGTAAACTGGTAGCCTAAAGCTTACTGACAACTGGAGTGATAAAGTTGCACAAGGTCAAATTTACAGAACTGCCAGTTTCACTGGTCATTTTGATACAAAATTAAAGTGGTAATATCCAAGAGAGTAACTTTGAGTACAGAAAAGAATGGGTTCAGGAAGTTATCCATAAAGCTCATGTGCTGCCAGTTCAAATTCTTTGAACCAGTGACCTTTTTGGAGTTCTCTCAATTCTGGATTTAACAATACAGTACCTTGTAATTCCAGTGCTACATCAGGCAAATGGAATCTGCTTTCAGCACTTGCTTCTTTCTTTCTTAGATTCAAATGAGACAATTCATCTTCCATCTCCTTAGAAAAAAGATTCTGATTTATAATCCCATATACATATTTTGGTCTGTTACACATGCTCTAACCATTCTGAAAGAACTCTTATCAGCCTGCTTTTGTAATAGGCCTTGTGGTAAGAATGAAGGAGGGAATTATGATTGGGGCAAGGTAGCAAGTGACAGGTTATGTCTGCATCTGTGGACACCCTACATATTGTTGGCCTCTACTGCTATCTAGAAACAACATAATCCCTGCATCTGTTGGCATAAATTGCTACAACATCTCATGCATGGAATGAAATGTTCCACTTAATCTTTGTATTATCTAGGTACACTCTACAATCCAGAGACATTTCAGGATTCCACCCATTTTTTATTTCAGAGCCATAATTTGATTAGGGATAAACCAGAGGCCAAGACAAATGTATAGTTTACATTCAGCATGCCAGAATATTTCTTTTTTTCTTTTCTTTTCCCTTTGGAGCCTTTCATCCAGAAATTCTCTTTGGAGTCTTGTTTCCCCTTTTCTCTTTGCATTTCCTGGCCCCTGCTATTCCTGAAGCATATGAGTTCTTGGCTGATTATCTCCCTTGGCTCCTTGCCCATTTCTTTGGTGTCCAAAAAGGGGCAATAATTCTCTCTCTTCTTGTATCTCCTATTTATTTTTCTAAGTCTTACTACAAACCCTTTCTCCCCCTTTCCACCTCATCTTCAACCATTAGTTGATCCCTCCATTGCAGGGGGCTGGACTACATGATCCTTGGGGTCCCTTCTATCTCTACAATTCTATGATACCCATGGCCATATGAGCCCGTTGGTGCTGACAATACTAAGCTAAATGAACCAATGATTCTTATTTAATGTAAGGCAGCTTTCTATATTCCTTTGTAGGGAGACACGGGTGGCACTGTGGACTAAACCACTGAGGCTCCTGGGTTTGCCAACTGGAAGGTCGGTGGTTCGAATCCCTGCAACAAGGTGAGCTCCCATTTCTCTGTCCCAACTTCTGCAAACCTAACAGTTTGAAAGCACACCAGTGCAAGTAGATAAATAGGTACCGCTGTGGCAGGAAGGTAAATGGCGTTTCCGTGCGCTCTGGTACTCATCAGAAAGCTGTCTGTGGACAACGCTGGCTCCCACCGCCTGAAGCAAGATGAGCGCGCCACACCCCAGTCACTTTTGACTGGAATTAACCCTCCAGAGGTCCTTCACCTTTTACCTATCTCCCTTTGTACATTATAACAGGCTTGCACAACTTGTGACCCCTCCAATATGAATGGAGACCACCAGGTATGCATGAATAGGGGTTGGGGGTGGAGGGAATAACTTCTGCAGATGCTCAATATCTCTCCACTTTTTGTGACACCCCAGGCAGACAGGAAGAACATGGATTATTAAGCCACTGTTGTTCCCTAAGTTGCAGCAGGAATGGAAGAAGCCTTATTTGACCATGAACTTGCTCCATGAGGGTTCTGATGACTTACTTAAATAGATGCTTCCCCTGTATAAACCTGAGTTACTTTGAGTTAGATCCAACTAACCCAGTGCACTAGTGGAAGCCAATGGAAGAACTCCTGCTGGTACAATGGGACTTTCTCTGTCTCTTCTCCCACAAATCCACTCTGGAGGGTCAGGAGAACCCCCAGAACAGAACCTGAGAGAAGGAAAGGGGAGGTTGTTCCATTTGGCAAACAAAAATGGTCATGCTGATGGAACAACTGTGTTAGCGTGACGTTGAATTCTACTTTTTGTTTCCAGTACCTCAATGTTTTCTGAAACACTCCTCTTAGATCTCTCCAGCAACAAGACCTATTATGCTGCAAGACCTTCATATTTAACAGCATTAATGATTCATAACACTTTTCAGTAGATTTAACATTTTTATAACTTGCCTGACTGATGAGATCTTCCAAGAAATTCTCATTCTCATCTTCATCAGGTACATGTACGTTGGGAGTTACATATTCTACTATAAATACTTTTGTTACAACGGTACTCTCTCTGCCGTCTCTGTAAGTTAAGAATAAAAAAACTCTAGACCAGGCCTCATAATTTGTGTCTCATATAAGGGATTCTCTTCTTTTTGCTGCCTCTGGTAACTGTATAAGAATTTGGCTTTGCGGGTCTCATGTTGTCTGTCTTCTAACACAGTAGGAAAATAATAGGTAAATAAGGATTAAATGTATTTCAACTTTATTACTTAATTAAATTTTTTTTTATCTTGCCTTTAAGTCCTCAAAGAGACTCCTCAATGCAGGTAACAATAATCAAAGTTAAACTAAACCAAAACCAATCCATAAAGTAAGCAATAACATAAAATAACATCCAACCAATACGTAACAGAAACAACAGTAGAAATTTCCACATGGAGATATATATTCTCGCATTGATGGAGGCTGGACTAGAGTCCAGGCATCCCCAACCTTCGGCCCTCCAGATGTTTTGGACTACAATTCCCATCATCCCTGACCACTGGGCCTGTTATCTAGGGATCATTGTTATCTAGGGATCACCTTCTTGGTGGCTGATTAGCTGTTTTCCCTGTGTAAAGGTCAGAGGGGGCAGGGTTTCTGTTGAGGCAGGGGATTAGCTGTGGGAGGAGCTTATCAGAGTTTGTAGGGCAGCAGTTGAAGAAGGAGCAAAAAGGGTTTTCTTGTGTGTGTGTGTTTCTTGGACTAGACGATTCTTGGGGTCGCTTCCAGCTGTACAATTCTACAGTTCTGTGATTCTATGCTTCAATCTCATGAAACTTTACCTCTTTTGATCTCTAGCATGGTCCTAACAGAAATCTATTTGCTGAAGCTGCTCTTTGCATTTGGCACGGTCACAAAGCCTCTGTATAATTCCACCTTGTGGATGGCACCCTCAAGTGCAACTCATGACCCCAACCTCTCACTAGTACTTTAGTCTCTTATTCTGGAGATGGGGAAACTTACAGACTTTCTCCAGTCACTATGGGGAGGAAGAGCCAGCCCAACTTCTCCTGATTCCCTGCTTGCCCAAATCTTGGGCGTGTATTGCTAGAGCAACCTCACGGGAGATAAACATTTAGAGTGACCTACAGTGACCAGTAAACCTTCAGCATCACAGTGTTGGACTAGGTCTGGGGAGACTTTGGGCCAGTCACTATCGCTCAGCCTAACCACAGGGCTGTTGTGAGGATAAAATAGAAGGCAGGAGAACCAGCTAATGGAGTGGAGACCTGGAGCAGCATGAGGCAGGAAACCTTCAGAGAGTTGTGCTTGGGGAAATAATTCCTTTGTCTAGAGAGGGAAGAGGTGTGAGTTGGAGGAATCGTGTCTTGGGCTCTTCTTAACCAAAGAGAAAACACTATTGTATATTGGGGAGGAGTGATACTTGGTATTTGCCTATCCAGACTTCAAGCAAGGGAGCCTTTGGGCCACAAAATTTCTAAAAGGGCAGGCAGTGTTACAGTGTCAGCGAAGAACTGCTTCAAAATGTACATACCAGCTTTTGAGAGGGGATTTGTGTTGAGACAGTGGAAAAGAAAAGTTAAACTTCCTTTACCCCTAGACTGTTCAGGCTTCCCCTTGGTTGCTATTTACATCTAAAAAAATGTATACTTCAGTGGTGTTAATGCAATTATAGTCATATCTAGTTTAGCTTTAGATGATAACACAGAGTACTATTTCACCTATATTTGTTATATATCAAAGATGATACAAAAAAAAAAAAATTGCCCATCAACACACACACATCGAAATCTGCCTTTGTTTAAAAGCTGGATTACATAGTGATAACACTTACTTTGTAACTGCCAGTGCCTTAATTGTTATTTTCCCATCTGGTAATGTAATTGGTCCATTATACTTAAAAGTATTATGATCTCTGTAATTAAGTTTCCTAAAGAGCTGTGGTTTACTTCCATCAATAGTATAATATATGGTGACATCAGGGGTATCTGAAAAATAAAAAAAGGATGTTATCGCTTCTCCACACAAACAATAATTTCTATATTAAAATATTCCTTAAAAAAAACACCCCACAAATTTAAATTACAAGAATAGACTTCCTGCGAGCAGATGTCTATCTCCCCCCTTAAAGATCATGAATACATTTTTCTCTGTACATAAAAATGCACACAGTATTCAGCCGCAATCTATACAGTGGTACCTCGGGTTAAGTACTTAATTCGTTCCGGAGGTTCGTTCTTAACCTGAAACTGTTCTTAACCTGAAGCACCAATTTAGCTAATGGGGCCTCCTGCTGCCGCTGCGCCGCAGGAACACGATTTCTGTTCTTATCCTGAGGCAAAGTTCTTAACCTGAAGCACTATTTCTGGGTTAGCGGAGTGTGTAACCTGAAGCGTATGTAACCTGAAGCGTATGAAACCTGAGGTACCACTGTACAGAATTTGTACAGCCTGGAAGCAAGCTTTCCCAAATATTAGTAACTGTGAGTTGAACCTACAAAGGCAGCCCCACATAGAGGGCGTTGCAGTAGTCCAAAGAGATAACCAGAGCATGCCTCACTCTGGTGAGACAGTCTGCAGGCAGATAGGGTCTCAGCCTGTGTACCAGATGGAGCTTGTAGACAGCTGCCCTAGACACAGAATTGACCTGCACCTCTATGGACAGCTGTGAGTCCAAAATGACTCCCAGGCTGCGCACCTGCTCCTTCAGGGCCACAGTTTCCCCATTCAGGACCTGGGAGTCCCCCACACCCACCTGCCCTGTCCCCCCAAAACAGTACCTCTAACCACCGTTTTTATGCTGTCCCAGATAAAAATGCCTGTAGTGGGTTGGACAAGAGCCAACAGGTGTGATTCTTACCTTTGTACATCAGGTCACATTCATTCATTTATTCATTCATTCACACATTCACACTCCTATGCACACCTCTCTCGATCCAGGACAAACAAGAGGCATTATCACAGTTCAAGAACATGCAACCCTCTCGCCCAGAAGGGTTTGGGGCAGAGCTGGAATGAAGTGTGATCTAGGGAGAAGTGTGGTGTTGGTAGTACCCTAAAGTCCATTTAGAGAGGCCTGGAGGGCTGTGATTCATTTCTGGCCCAGAGGTTCGCCACCTCTGTTTTAAAGTGTCTTCCTTTTTACAAGATGAAATCACTTATGAAGTGAAACGGAAAGACCAGCAGTATGTGTGTTGCCCATATAAAATGAAACATATAGCATGCATTCTGAGCTGTTGCAAATACCTGATTTGATCTCTATAAGTGTATTTGTATCTATTTCATGTTTAGCTTTGCCTGGTGTTGGCAATCGTAGTGGTATAATTTGAGGCACTAAGATGGATCCAGCAGTCATTTTTTCCCTCAAGGTCTATTGGAACAAAGCAAAATATTATTATTTTGAACACAACAATGCAGTAAGTAATACATATGTACATCCACTCCAAGACTGAGACTGCAATCCTATTCATACTTACCCGACAGTAAGCCCACTGTAGCCAGTGGGATTTACAGTAATTCTATCTAAATAGAAATGGTTATGATCTCAACTGTGCATGCTATGAATTGCAGGAGGATTGCTGTAAACTTCTCCTCTTGGGATCCTTTAAAGGCTGTTTGCATGCCAGTATCTTCCAGGGAAGCTCAGTGGCACTGTCTGAGGCGCACTTGCTGAGTCAATGAGATAGGTCACCTGGATCTAGGCTCTACAACAGGTGATAGGAACTTTTTGGCCCTCCAGATGCTAATGAAGTACAATTCCCATCACCCCCAGCGAGCATGCTCAATGGCCAGGGTTCAGGGAAGTTTTTAATATGTAACGCTGTACTGTTTTTAACACTGATTGGGAGCCGCCCAGAGTGGCTGGGGAAACTCAGCCAGATGGGCGGGGTATAAATAATAAATAATAATAATAATAATAATAATAATAATAATTATTCTCCACACCTGCTCTAGGAATCCCTCATTCAGTGGGCTCACTTGGCCCCCTTAAGTTTTAGTCCTCAAAAATATCGCTGGAACCATTTTATGCTGTCTGAGCCTCAGAATTTGATCGTGATTATCCTGTTTTCAGTAAGCTTTAAAAAAAACAACCACCACAAACCAATTTCATCCTTGTTTTCCCTGGAGGAAACTGGGAGATAGAAAACCAAGCGTCCCCCTTCGTCCTGTATCTATTACGGTCCTCGTCACCGGGAAGAACCACCAGGTGCAACGGAAGAGCCCCGGAGCCACCGCCTTTCCCGCCGGCGAACGAGGCAGCCCCAGCCGCCCCTCAGGCGACACTCACCGGCGGCCTCGCTCCGGGCCCAAGCCTCGTCCGTCGCCACGGCAACCGCGGCCTCTCTTTCCCGCCAGCCCCGCCCTCGACGGGCGCCTTCTGTTGACGTCACCGACCCCGTCGCCCCGGCAACCGCGGCCTCCTTTTCCCGCCAGCCCCGCCCTCGACGGGCGCCTTCTGTTGACGTCACCGACCCCGTCGCCCCGGCAACCGCAGCCGCTCTTTCACGCCAGCCCCGCCCCCGACGGGCGCCCTCTGTTGACGTCACCGACCCCGTCGCCCCGGCAACCGCAGCCGCTCTTTCACGCCAGCCCCGCCTTCCCGACGGGCGCCCTCTGTTGACGTCACCGGCCCCGTCGCCCCGGCAACCGCAGCCGCTCTTTCACGCCAGCCCCGCCCCCCGACGGGCGCCCTCTGTTGACGTCACCGACCCCGTCGCCCCGGCAACCGCAGCCGCTCTTTCACGCCAGCCCCGCCTTCCCGACGGGCGCCTTCTGTTAACGTCACCGCCCCCCCGTGCGACTCCCCTGGTCTCGCTTTGCGACGGAGGCTTCCGCCATGGCGGAAGCGAAGGCCCCGGAGCCGCTGGAGATAGAGAGCAGGTAAAAGCCGAGCCCGAGTCAAAACCGACGCCTGCACCCAGGGGACCCGGGTGCCGCAGGGCTCTGTCCTCAGGAATGGAGGGGAGGCGCGTCCCCTCTGCTGGGTTGGAAGTGGGGAAGGGGTGGCAAACAGCGCAGGAGACGCGATTCCCTGAAAGGGATTACGGCGCAAGGGGGGGGGGAAGGATCTCAGGAGGGTCAAAGGTTAAGCTCCTTCACTCAGGCAGGAGGTAGGGAGGGGGACACCTGGCTTACTAGCACTAGTACAGTGGTACCTCGGGTTACATACGCTTCAGGTTATATATGCTTCAGGTTACAGACTCCACTAACCCAGAAATAGTACCTCAGGTTAAGAACTTTGCTTCAGGATGAGAACAGAAATCGTGCTCTGGCGGCGCGGCAGCAGCAGGAGGCCCCATTAGCTAAAGTGGTGCTTCAGGTTAAGAGCAGTTTCAGGTTAAGAACAGACCTCCGGAACGAATTAAGTACTTAACCCGAGGTACCACTGTACATGTGAAAGGGACCGAGGGGGTCTTGGTGGACCACAAACTGAGAAGGAGTTCGCAGGGTGATGCGGCAGCAAAAAGAAGAAGAGCTGATGCTATTCTAGGCTGCATCCACAGAAATATACAGTCATACCTCATGTTACGTTTGCTTCATGTTACCTTTTTCCAGGTTGTGTCCCGTGGCGACCCGGAAGTATCAGAAAGGGTTACTTCCAGGTTTCGTCGCTCACGCATGCGCAGTAGCACTAAATCACCCTTCACGCATGCGCACAAGTGCCAAGTCGCACCACGCACCCGCGCAGATATGGCGCTTCAGGTTGTGGGCTTTTCACGTTGCAAATGGGCCTCCAGAATGGATCCTGTTCGCAACCAGAGGTTGTGTCCACATCAAGGGCCACGACTGGACCTAATGGTCAGGGGTACCTTTACCTTTATATCCTGCCTTAGTTAGACCACACTTGGGAGTTCAGTGTCCAATTCTAGGCACCACAATTTAAGAAGTATGTTGACAAGCTGGAACGTAGGTAGAGGGCGGCAACCAAGATGATCAAGGGTTTGGAGAGCAAGCCTTAGGAGGAAAGGTTGAAGGAGCTGGGTATGTTTAGCCTGGAAAAGAGGAGACTGAGAGGAGATATGATAGCCACCTACAAATATCTAAATGGCCATCTCATGGAAGACAGAGAAAGCTTGTTTTCTCCTGCTGTGGAGAGTAGGACTTGAACCAATGGCTTCAGGTTACAAGAAAGGAGATTCCAACTAAACATCAGGAAGAACTTTCTGACAGTAAGAGCTGTCTGACAGTGGAAAGGTCTTCTTTGGGAGGTGGTGGACTCTCCTTGCTTGTAGGTTTTTAAGCAGAGGTTGGATGATATATAGTTGAGATTCCTGCATTGCAGTGAGTTGGACTAGATGACTCCTAGGGTCCCTTCCAGCTCTGCTCTGATTCTGGCATTAAAGTCCCCCATTATAAGGATCTCTGACTTTGGAAATTCAGCCACAGATAATAAATTAAAGCACAGTAGCAGGCAACGTCTCACATTGTCAGATGGCAGATGATGTCCTTTTCAATACCCCTCCTGTCTCTTCCTCAGGGGAAACCGAAACAAACCAGACTTTTCTACCATGGTCTCACACCAGGTGAGAGTCACTGTGCCTGACCTACAATGCCATATCCTGACAAACACTGCAGGACTACCCTACCCCTGTAGCAACCCAAAACAGTCATCCCCATTGCCCACAACAGAGCTTGTTCTTACAGCAAGGCAAGCTCTGGACCACACTCCAGTGGCATTCGACCAGTAGTCAAATAGCATCCCACACTGCAGTCGCCACTCTTACCTGCAGGCAGATATCTCACTGGACAAACAGAATAATGCAGGCAAAAACCATACAGTCTTGCTGGGTAGAAGAATACACCAGGCTGGTACCAAACCAGCCTCCTCTCCTAGTCTTTTGTCGGTCAGTCCTTAAGGAGCAGTGTGGCAGACACTTTTCTTGTAGCAAGGTAGGCTGTGGACCAGGCCATAATCACTCAGCCAGAAATTTGACTTAGTTTGATTCTCCAGGGAGCTTTTAGCCTTTTACTCCCTGGCGCAGAATAAATGGCTTGCGTGTTCTTGATTATTTTTCTTATTGTTGTAGGTGTTTGTTTTTACATATTTTTTCTGCTGCTGTTTTCTCCGTGATAGTTCTTGTTTTTTTTATTGCAATTTATATTTTATTAGTTACTTGGGACTTAAGAAAAGAGTGGATATAGAGGCTTTATGTTATGTTAGTTGTGGATTTGTTCCATAATTAGTGGTACTTTACTTGCTATTTCTACTTTTGCCAGGATCATTGAGCTGTGCCATCAGTTTCCCCAGGGTATCACAGACCAGGTGATTCAGAATGACATGCCTCACATGGAGGCTCAGCAACGGGCAGTGGCCATTAACAGGCTGCTCTCAATGGTAAGACCATCCCTCGTTCTGTTCTTGGTTGTCTCAAAAGACAACAGAGTGCACCTAGTTCTTTGACAGTATTTAAACTGGATTATATATCGGGATAATGCACGTTAAGCGGTTAATGTGCGTAACAACAAGCTATTGTGCATATTCATGAAAACTCATGGAATTGCGTGTAAGGGGGGAGCATGCTTCTGGGAGACTTTACATACTTATTAGAGAATGTGCATATTACTCAGAGAATGTATAGAATGCATCCAGGATATGGACCTTATTCAAAGCCTATTGGAGAATGTTTGTATCTTGGCTACATTCTCTGGGCAATATGTGTAACATGCTGCTTTACTCTTGCTACTGCTGGCAGAAACACCACCACATTTGTGTTCTGCCCACTGAGCCCTCTGCATGTGAAGCAGGGGCCTCTGGTGGCAAATGGGTGCCTTGATCACATCCCAGCCCCGTCTATCAAGCAACATCACAGGTTTAAGTCTTCTCTTGAAGGCCGCTAATCTAGCGCATCTCATAATCTTCATCCATTTGTCTAGCTTTGCTGCTTAGAACCATTTCACATACAGTGGTACCTTGGGTTACACACGCTTCAGGTTACAGACGCTTCAGGTTACAGACTCTGCTAACCCAGAAATAGTACCTCGGGTTAAGAACTTTGCTTCAGGATGAGAACAGAAATTGTGCGGCGGCAGCAGCGGGAGGCCCCATTAGCTAAAGTGGTACCTCAGGTTAAGAACAGTTTCAGGTTAAGAAAGGACCTCCAGAATGAATTAAGTTCTTAGCCCGAGGTACCACTGTATTGTACAACAGCAAATCAAGGTTTACTATAGAACATAGGCTCAACAGAGAACTGCAGCCAGATTTCCCTGACAAATATATCTGTTGGCCACACGTGCCCATAAACTTGTGCCATGCATATCCATAAACATGTGCACACATTACAATTTGTAGAGTATGCCTAAAAATGTAATCCATTTAGGTGTCCTTCAGAGTCACGAAAATGAAATGTATAACATCTTAAGGGGAAAATATTTTTTTCTGATCCATTAAGAATGAATATTAATTATATAAGGGGATATGCAGTATTAAATTAATACAGTCTAAGTTTAGTACTGAGTATCTTTCATATTGCATCCTAATGTCAAATCATTATTTTAGAAATCTGTCAAAATATTACAATAATGTGTATTCTCTTAGGGACAGCTGGATCTGTTGAGGAGCAGCACTGGCCTCCTCTACAGGATCAAGGAATCTCAGAATGCTGGGTAAGCTGTGCTCTCAAAGCATCAACACTTTTTCTGCTTCTGGCACTGATGGACATGATTGTAATTACCATGATACTGTAGCTTGGAAAATCACCTTAGGTGAAGGAACCTTTCTAAATAACCAGTAGAAAGCTCTCTCATCCGAGGTCAAATTCTAGTTTCTTTTTGACATCTCAAAATATGTATAGTATTTATTTATTTCATAAAATGTATATGCCTCTTGATTGTCGGGGACGACGACCTCAAAGTTGTTTAGTATTTAATTTCACATCGATCAAATCCACTCAGGTTTTCAAAAACTAAACACTATTCACTTCTTATTTTGTCTTTCTGCAGTAAAATGAAGGGATCTGACAATCAGGAGAAGCTGGTGTATCAGATTATAGAGGATGCAGGAAACAAAGGTAATGTGCTTGTCTGTCGCTTTGTGTTTTCCTCTTTATGGTCTTCTTCACTGTAGCTTTTTAATTCCTGAATGCAGTGGAGTTAGAAAGGTTTTTATTTTACTTGGGGAAATGGCATTCAATGCAGGAAAAGGATGTGGGGACGGTATTATGAGAACCTGGATACATGTAATATGTAAAAATATGATTCATGCTCAAGATGAATTAATTTTCCTTTTTGTAAACATCCAAAACAGGTATTTGGAGCAGGGATATTAGATACAAAAGCAATCTTCCGTTAACTGAGATCAACAAGATCCTGAAGAACTTGGAAAGCAAGAAACTCATTAAAGCTGTGAAGTCTGTAGCGGTGAGTAGCTCATACTTTTGAACTAGCTAAACAGTCTGTACTGCCTGACCGTTGTGTGGGGGTAAAGCATTTCTATCGTGTCACAGAAGAAATAGCTCTTAAGAGTCGTCGTCTAATTGTGGTTTCACCTGTTAAATCATGGGTAGGCAACCTTAGGCCCGGGGGCCGGATCCGGTCCAATCGCCTTCTCAATCTGGCCTGCAGACAGTCAGGGAATCAGGTTGTTTTTCCATGAGTAGAATGTGCCCTTTTATTTAAAATGCATGTCTGGGTTATTTGTGGGGCCTGCCTGGTGTTTTTACATGAGTAGAATGTGTCCTTTTATTTAAAATGCACCCCTGGGTTATTTGTGGGGCATAGGAATGCGTTCATTTCCCTCCCTTCAAAATATAGTCCGGCCCCCCACAAGGTCTGAGGGACAGTGAACCAGCCCCCTGCTGAAAAAGTTTGCCGACCCCTGTGTTAAATGGTAGAAATAATGGGTTAGTCTCTAATGAGCGCCCTTTACCAGGAGCTGCAGCCATTCCTGGTTAGATTAGATTAGATTAGATTCTTTATTGTCATTACACAAGTGCAACATTGCACAAAGTGCAACGAAATTGGATGCCATCCCTTAAAACAACAAAAGCAAGACAACAACAACAACCAAACAAACCACATTCCAGCCACACCCACACCACACCCATCAAACTCCCAGGTCACACTAACGAGTTACAGCATTCAAAAGGGCCACAGCTCTTGGATAGAAACTGTTTTTCAGTCTATTTGTCTTTGACTTGATGTTCCTATATCTTCTGCCAGAAGGCAGTAGTGCAAACAGACAGTGTCCCGGGTGAGATGAATCCTGCAGGATGTTATTTGCTTTCCTAAGACAACGGGAACCGTACAGTTCTTCCAAAGATGGGAGAGGATGACCAATAATCCTTTGGGCTGTGGTTATGACCTTCTGGAGCACCTTCCTCTCCCTAGCTGTACAACTGGAGAACCAAGCACAAATACAGTATGTAAGAATGCTCTCTATGGAGCCTCGGTAGAAGGACACCAGCAGTCTCTCACTCAGATTGTTCTTCTTTAAAAGTCTGAGGAAATAAATTCTCTGCTGGGCCTTCTTCACCAGAGCAGTGGTATGTGCACTCCAAGTCAAACCCTGATCGATAGCTACTCCCAAAAACCTGAATTCCGCCACCCTCTCCACCCGTTCCCCGTTGATATACAAGGGCTGAATGTCCTGGTTCCTGGAGGTGGTGGCCGTGGTTGGACAGCCATCTGTCCTGGATGCTTTAGTTGAGATTCCTGCATAGCAGGGGGTTGGACTAGATGACCCCAGGGGTCCCTCCCAAATCTAAAAGTTCTGTGATATTGTGCACACGGGTCCTGCTTGCTGGTTTCCCACAGGCCTCTGGTTGGCCCCTCTGAGAACAGGATACTGGTCTCGATGGGCCACTGGCCTTATCTAGCAGGCTGTTCTTATGCTCTTAAAGAAATGAGCAGTGCTGCTGCTGCCCAAACCTCTGCCACGGACACTGCCAGAGCCACCCATAGTCCCACACCATGGTTGTGCCTTAGTCTCACGAGACTCAGGAATCAAGACGATACTGACTTTAAAAAAGAATGGGGAAAATTTAAAATTTACTTAGGAGACCATTGTAAACAAATAAAAATGTTAGCTGGACTGTAAAAATAACTTGTAAAGAAATAAAAAATAAGGATAATTTAGAGAAATGAAAACTTTAGAGACTTTAGAAATGAAACTTTAGAAATGAAAATTTAGAGAAGGTATGGGGAAACCCAGCCAAATGGGTGGGGTATAAATAATAAAATTATTGTTGCTGTTGTTGTTGTTGTTGTTGTTGTTGTCATACCTTGGGTTTCAGACGCTTCAGGTTGCGCACTGCGCCAAACCCGGAATGGGTTTCTTCTGGGTTTCGGCGCATGCGCAGAAGCGCTAAATGCGCTTTGCGCGTGTGCAGACGCGCCGAATCGCAACCTGCGCGTGTGCAGACATGGCACTGTGGGTTGCAAACGTGCTTCCCGCACGGATCATGTTCGCAACCCGAGCATCCACTGTACAGTATGTAGTTTTAGAAAAATTATTTTAAGGACCCAGGCAGGGGATGGGGGAGGTCGCAAGATTCAGAGAATCTCATATATGTCTATGGTAAAAGTTTTTCTTCTTCATTATTTTGAATTTGTTTTTGTAAAAGCCAATGAAAAATATTTTAAAAAACCAAAAACAAAATAAGCACACACAATGTATAGCAGGTAGAGATGAATATACAATTGTGCTTAAGCAATTCACTTTGGCAGAGTCAGAGAGATGCATGCACTAAACTGCTTGTGGCATTTTCCAGAATACACACTTTTTCATAGAATTGTAGAGTTGGAACGGACCCCAAGTCCAACCCCTGAACCCCCTGCAACGCAGGAACATGCAGCTGTGAACTTGCAGCACTGGCATTCTCAGTCTCATGCTCTAACCAACCCAGCAATCCAGGCTTAATTTTTCTCTTAATGAAAGAGAACATGTGAACAAAACCTGTACCATTAATTCACTAGGCTTCCAAGAAGAAAGTGTATATGTTATACAACCTTCAACCAGATCGCTCTGTGACAGGAGGAGCTTGGTATAGCGACCAAGACTTTGAATCTGAATTTGTAGAGGTGCTTAACCAACAGTGTTTTAAGTTCTTACAGACCAAGGTGAGTGTCCCTGTTTTGTGCATGATTCTTTGTGACATGTCAGACTGCAATCCCAATAATGTGCCAAAGAGATCTTTGCTTTGTGGTTTTCACTGATAGCATATCTTGGCTGGCCAGCTTGAAGCAGGAAGGAGCAGCTGCTAAGGAACAGTCTGCAGGAATAAACTTATAAAGTCCTTTAACTGTCTCCAGTTTTCCTTATTCTTAAAAAGGCAATCCCAAATTCTGTAGAAGAAATATATTGTTATATTATTTGTCACCAGTGCTGGTCGCGTTTTTGGGAGTGCTGTTGGTGATGAGCCCTGGTATTGTTAGTTTGAAGGGTTCCATCACACTCCAGTGTTACCCAGAAACAGAATATAGGATGGGGCTCTGCAAATATCTCAGACACTAAATGCCTTCCATATGATTGCAAGGAACAAAGTAAACTCAGTGATTTTTTTTTAAAAAAACCTGGCGGTTTAAGGGTGTCTCATGTTAGTTCAAGCACCACAAAGCTGGCTGGTTTTAGTTAATTAATTTAGTTGTATAATTATCTTATGTATATTTGTTCTTTAAATATTTTTGTGGTTTGTGTGTGTGCGTGTTTTTCTACATTTTTGTTATGTACAGTGGTACCTCGGCTTAAGAACTTAATTCATTCCAGAGGTCTGTTTTTAACCTGAAACGGTTCTTAACCTGAAGCGTGCTTTTGCTAATGGGGCCTCCTGCTGCCACTGTGCCACTGGCATGCAATTTCTGTTCTTATCCTGGGGCAAAGTTCTTAACCTGGAGCAACCACTTCCTGGTTAGTGGAATTTGTAACCCAAAGCGTCTGTAACCTGAAGTGTCTGTAATCTTCCTAAATTACCGTATTTTTTGCTCTATAGGACGCACTTTTCCCCCTTCAAAAATGAAGGGGAAATGTGTGTGCATCCTATGGAGCGAAGAAGCCATAGTCCCGTGACCCTCTCCCGGCTGGAGCCTCTTTATGGCAGGAGCCTCTCTGCTGCGCGCCACCTCTCCAGCCGGGAGAGCGAGCGCGGGGCTAAAGAGGCTCCTGCCGTAGTCGCGCGTCACCTCTCCAGCTGGGAGAGGTTTGCGGGGGGCTGCTTTAGCCGCACGCGCGCTCTCCCAGCTGGAGAGGTGACGCGCGACTATGGCAGAAGTCTCTTTAGCCGCACACCACCTCTCCAGCCGGGAGAGCGCGCGCGCGGCTAAAGCAGCCCCCCGCGACCCTCTCCCAGCTGGAGAGGTGACGCGCGACTACGGCAGGAGCCTCTATAGCTGCGTGTCACCTCTCCAGCCTGGAGAGCGCGCGGGGGGCTGTGGCAGGAGCCTCTCCGCTGCGCTCCTTTCCCCGCTCCCCAACCTGCTCTTTGGGGCCGGTGGTGGGCTTCCCCCTGCCAGCCCCAAAGAGCAGGTCGAAAGGAACCTGAATCCTGGAGAGCGTGAGGGGTCGGTGGGCACCGACCCCCCCTCTCGCTCTCCAGGCTTCCAAGGTAGCCGCCTGAAGGCGACTGAACGCACCTTAAACGGCACCTTGTTTTAGAGGGGGGAAACAAGAGGGGGAAAATTCTCCCCCTCTCTCTGCAGTGCCTCCTGCCGCTTCGCTGAAGGGGTGCTGGGCAGAGAGGGGGAGAATTTTTTTTTCTTGTTTCCCCCCCTCTAAAACAAGGTGCGTCCTATAGTCCGGTGCGTCCTATAGAGCGAAAAATACGGCAATAAACCAAAAACAGTGCCTTAACATGCATGCCCCACAATCGGCAACAATGCACAATTGTGATGCAAGTTGTGCTTCCTAACACATTCCATCCGCTTGCAGGTTCCCGTGGCCTTTCAGACCCAGATGCAGCGGGGGGTGGGGTGGGGTGGGGGTGGGGGTGGCTCCTGCCCTCCAGATTGCCTGCTCGCTTTCTCTCCTTCTGAAGGGAATGCAACTAGCTCCGTAGTCAAACCACTACGCTACACTTTCCCCTCCATTGGGGACAGGAGCACTGTGGTGCTAACAGTGCAGTGCTGTCAGGCAGTGTTGCCAAGTGGTTTGACTGCTGGACTGGCTAAAGACATGCCGTATGGTTCACAGGGATGCATTGCTATATTTCCCACGTAATTAACCTCACTGTGTCCCAGAATGTGAGATTAAATACTGGAAGAGAACCACCCCTATGCAAGTGAACCTGATGCATGTGCTTTACCGCATGTGCTTTGCCACTGATCCCCACGTCCAATAATCTCTCTAAAATTATGTTAAACTAGGAACGTATCCTCCTTTACCGATGAAGACTGGCTCTGCCACACACCGTGCTTCTCTCTGTATTTTGTAGGCCGAAGCAGCTCGAGAAAGCAAGCAGAGCCCCATGATCCAGAGAAACAGCTCGTTTGCATCCTCTCACGAGGTGTGGAAATACATCAGTGAGTTAGGTGTCAGTAAGGTGAAGCCGTCATTCTATTTCTTTCCTTGCATTTTCTGCACAATGATCAATACTGCATTGTAGCTATGGATACAGTGGTGCCTCGCAAGACGAAAAGAATCCGTTCTGTGATTCTCTTCGTCTAGCGGTTTTTTCGTCTTGCGAAGCAAGCCCATTGACGGATTAGCGCTTTTAGCGGCTTTTAGCGGCTTATCTGCTGATCGGATCAGCTGATAAGAGGCTTAGCGGCTTAGAAAAAGGGGGGGGAGGGGAAAAAAACCCAGCAGGAACTCGCAAGACATTGTCGTCTTGCGAAGCAAGCCCATAGGAAATTCGTTTTGCAAAGCACCTCCAAAACGGAAAACTCTTTCGTCTAGCGAGTTTTCCGTCTTGCGAGGCATTCGTCTTGCGGGGCACCACTGTAATTGGATTTTTTATTTTTTTAGCTTCAACTTAACTTCAGCTACATATTTCTCTGATGAGCCTATATTTTAGAAATATCCTCCCCAGGGAAATACTTACTTCTTTGTTGGTGTATAGGAGAGCATGACAGTGGTACCTCGCAAGACGAATGCCTCACAAGACGAAAAACACGCAAGACGAAAGAGTTTTCCATTTTTTTAGTCGTTCCGCAAGATGAATTTCCCTATGGGCTTGCTTCGCAAGACGAAACATCTTGCGAGTTCTTGCGAGTTTGTTTCCTTTTTCTTAAAGCCACTAAGCCGTTAATAGCCGCTAAGCCGTTAATAGCCGCTAAGCCGTTAATAGCCGTGCTTCGCAAGACGAAAAAACCGCAAGACGAAGAGACTCGCGGAACGGATTAATTTTGTCTTGCAAGGCACCACTGTAAAAGCTTTTTATCGTTATTACAGTCTGCATTTGCGTAATCTTATTTTATCGGGTTTTCATTTCCCCCCTAAAAATTTCATCTCCTATGGTTATTTGCTAAAGTTCTTAAAAACAATGCTCAGTTAAAAAAAAAGGACAAATATTTGGGCGTGGGCTTGGAAAGTGATAAAATAAACCTTATGGCTTCACAGTTGGGGGGAACTATGGGAGCAGTCAGTAAAACTTTTTTTTTACTGCTTGTTTTCCTTTGTCTGTGAAATCAGAGTGTTTCAGGTAAAGGCATTCAGCTGATTGTTGGCGCTGGCCTTGCAAGCACTGCCATGATCCCTGTGTCTCCACTCCCAGTGGGTTGATCAGTGAGCCCCAGTTTTGAAAGGAATAATCAGGAGCTTTCATTGCTCCTGTGGAACCGCATCCTTACCTGCTCCACACCTGATGTCACATATCATGTCAGGTATAGGGCAGGTGGCCATGGCTTGGTAAAAAGGGCCTTGCAGGTCAAATGGAGACCTGTGCTGGTCCTAATTAGGCCTGTGGGTGGTCTAGGTCCAGCCGAAGATTCTGTTGTTGCACTACCAGCTCCTCATTCCCTCTTCGGCTCCCAAGAAGGTGTAGTTAAGCAGTATATAAATTGTTTTTAACAATAATAGATGAGGTTTTTTCCGTACTGCCTTAAGTTCCTGCTTAATAAACCTTTGATTTTCTTACTGTTATTTCCTAGCACCTCTAATTTCTGCAGCATTAATTTCAAATTTTGTGCAGTGTTAGTCGCAGTCTAGAAGTAATAATAATAATAATAATAATAATAATTTATTTATACCCCGCCTCCCCCGGCCAGGGCCGGGCTCAGGGCGGCTAACACCAAATATAAATGACAATAAAACGTAATAGAAAAAAGTTAATTAATTAAAATACGGCTTGAAATAAAGCTTAAAATATCGATAATTAAGATATCGATACATATCTTCTTTGTTTGAAAAAGCTTCTTCTGTTGTTTCATTTTTACAAATCTTTTTTTAAGGTGGAATTGTCAATGGAAGATATTGAAACCATTCTCAACACATTAATCTATGATGGAAAGGTAGAAATGACCATTGTTGCTGCAAAAGAAGCAGCTGCCGGCAGCGTGGACGGGCACATGAAACTGTACAGAGCCGTCAACCCCATCATCCAGCCTACAGGCTTAGTTCGGACGCCTTGTGGACTCTGTCCGGTGAGTTACTTCTCAGGAATAACATGAAGATATTTAGCTAATCTGACATATTTAAGCTTATTTCTCATTTAGACAGCCATTCAGGCAGGACTGCAGAGAACGTACATAACAAATCCAATAAGCTGTAAAATGTTTAAGCAAGAATAGAACAGGTCAGTGACCCACGTGATCCAGCATTCGGTTCTCACAGGGGCCAACCAGAGGCCTGTGGGGAAATTGCAAGCAGGGTGTGAACACAAGCACAACACACTCATCTTGTGACTTCCAGCATTTGCTCTTGTGTTATTAGCTTCTATTTTGATATAACTATTTTGGGGTGGGGGAAACCAACAACAGCTGTGTTTACAAAAAAATCAGAAACGTAGTAAGGGCAAAAGGGTAAAGGACCCCTGGATGGTTAAGTCCAGTCATAGGCGACTATGGGGTTGTGGCGCTCATCTCGCTTTCTGGGTCATGTGACTAAACCGCTTCTGGTGCAACAGGACACTGACGAACGCCATAGTGCACAGAAACGGCATTTACCTTCCCGCCACAGTGGTACCTTATATAATAATAATAATAATAATAATAATAATAATAATAATAATAATAATAATTTATTATTTATACCCCGCCCATCTGGCTGGGCCTCCCCAGCCACTCTGGGCGGCTTCCATAGAAACCAAAAATACAGTAAAATATCACACGTTAAAAACTTCCCTGAACAGGGCTGCCTTAAGATGTCTCCTGAATGTCAGGTAGTTGTTTATCGCTTTGACATCTGCTGGAAGGGCATTCCACAGGGCGGGCGCCACTACCGAGAAGGCCCTCTGATTCCCTGTAGCTTTGCTTCTCACAATGAGGGAACCGCCAGAAGGCCCTCGGCGCTGGACCTCAGCGTCCGGGCAGAATGATGGGGGTGGAGACGTTCCTTCATCCATATGATTCCCCCCCATGCCCCAAGGATATGATTGAGAAACTAACATGCAGTCCTTGGGGCCGAATGGGGGTGTACTGTATGCACATATAACTGAATTGATCTAGCAAATGGCATAAACTAATTGTATGTATGTTTAATTCTCTTCCTAGGTTTTTGATGACTGCCATGAAGGTGGTGAGATATCTCCATCAAATTGTATTTATATGGTAGAGTGGTTAGAATTTTAGCAGTAAGTGGAGAGAGCTTATTGCAACCTAGGTTGATCAACCTTCTAATTATGGACGCTGCTTTTCTTGAAGAAGAATGCAAAAATCCTTGACGGTGTCTTTGTCGTGGCAAAGACTCTGATCTCTCTTCAGGCACTGACTGGACACATGGAAAGAAAGGGGCCAAGACTCCGAAATTGCTTCTTGTATAAACTGTATGCAGGCACAGAGTTCTGCATATTTTTTAGAGATGCAAGTTATATTTTGACCTTTTGGGAGATTTGTTGATACCTGTGCTAAATAAAATAAATAATTTAAATTGCCATTGAGTCCCACAGTGTGCCTTTTGGATCATAATGTGGTAGAGAGCAGCTGAACAAGAAGCAGCCCTGTTTTGTGGTACTGGGTGGGCACAATCCACCCAAATGTTCTCTTGTTGAAGCCTTATCCATGTAACTGGGAGGTGCATAGGAACACAAGCGGGCTGAAGCGGAGATATTCTTGTAAGTTCTACATCTTTTGTTCTGGCAAATCTTTTCCAGGTGCTTGTCTTAAATTGTAAAATCCAATTCAGCGAAAACAATGGATTGTAAGTTGAGTGTGAGTGATGTCCAAGTGGATTCTACTGGTTGGAAGGCAGGAAATTAGATCAGCAATTTTCTTTGCTTGTAGCTTCTCTCTGTTGACGGACTTTGAGCTTCATTTCCTGTCTTGCTTGGAGCATTGCCCACTTCTCTGTGTTATGTTCTCTTACTTTTAGCTCTGCTGCCGCCTTTTCCTCCCCAACCCCCCACCCCCGGCTTCAGCAAGGAAAATGAAGGTCTCTTTGCCTTCCCAGCACATTCATGTGGTTATAAACTTGCACACACCCTCCACAGGCCTGGCCAAATTACTGTCAAGTATTCAAACTTTAGTGTACAGGATGTTTCATAACTTGTTTTGCCTTGGGGTATTTATATGATCAACTTACATTTTTATATCGGTTTACAGCCATGACTTCTTCCTCAATATACTGGGTTTTGTAGTTTCCGGAGGGCAATAATCTGTTGATGATCCCTTGTCCTCTTTCCTCATATACAGAGAAATATTCATTTATTTCATGAAATTTATATTCCGCTTGATTGTAAAACCCTCAAAATGTTTTACAAAGAGAAGAAAAAATCAGTAAAAACTTTTAAAACTATCTGAAACAATTGATAAAATGTTGTTAAAAAAAGAGAAACATTGAGAAAAGATAAACTGAAGACAAAACACACATCAACATTCTGCATATCTGGGTAGGCTTCTCTCCCCCCCCCCAAAGTACAGTGGTACCTCAGTTTTTGAACGTAATCCGTTCTGGTAGACCATTCGACTTCCAAAACGTTCGAAAACCGAAGCATGCATTTCCGGAAGAATTTACTTATGGAAAACTCAAAATGGAAGCTGTGTAGCATGTTTTACTTCTGAAAAGCATTCAAAAACCGAAGCAGTTACTTCCGGGTTCTCAGCATTCAAAAACCGAAACATTTGACTTTCAAGACGTTTGAGAATTGAGGTACCACTGTACAGTTAAGGTCTAATGTCAGTAGGCAGGGAATTCCAAAGTGTAGGTGCTGCCACTTTAATACATTTTTTTTTACAAATGCTCTGTGGTCTAAACCACAGGGCCTAGGACTTGCCGATCAGAAGGTCGGCAGTTTGAATCCCCACGACGGGGTGATCTCCCGTTGCTCGGTCCCAGCTCCTGCCAACCTAGCAGTTCGAAAGCACGTCAAAGTGCAAGTAGATAAATAGGTACCGCTCTGGTCAGAAGCGGTTTAGTCATGCTGGCCACATGACCCGGAAAAACTGCGGACAAACGTTGGCTCCCTCAGCTAGTAAAGCGAGATAAGCGCCGCAACCCCAGAGTCGTTCACGACTGGACTTTACTGTCAGGGGTCCTTTACCTTTACCTTTTTGAATAGGTTCTATGTGTGGCACCTGTAACAGTACAAGTTCTGCAGATCGAAGTGGCTGAGCTGGCACATGTGGGGGAACATAATCTTGTTTTTAAGGACTTTATATACTAATAGTAACACCTTAAACTTGACCTTTTGGCAAACTGGCAACCGGTGCAAATCTCTGAGCGCAGGTACTATATGCTGACATTCCGACTGCAGCTTCCAGATCTAGCATGAGGAAAGCCCCACATAGAGTATGTTGCTATAATCCTGATCTATATTTTGCTGTAGGAGGCTTTTTTTGGTCAGACTCTGGTACTGTATATACTCCCAGAGCTAACACTAAATGCATCGCTTCTGGTAAATGAGCCGCTAGAAGGCCATGAAAATTTGTGTCCCGGGCTTTTTAGACTCGTCTACCCATCTGACCCATGGGACGCGGGTGGCGCTGTGGGTTAAACCACAGAGCCTAGGACTTGCCGATCAGAAGGTCAGCGGTTTGAATCCCTGTGATGGGGTGAGCTCCTGTTGCTCGGTCCCTGCTCCTGCCAACCTAGCAGTTCGAAAGCACGTCAAAGTGCAAGTAGATAAATAGGTAGCACTCCGGCGGGAAGGTAAATGCTGTTTCCATGTGCTGCTCTGGTTCACCAGAAGCGGCTTAGTCACGCTGGCCACATGACCCAGAAGCTGTACGCTGGCTCCCTCGGCCAGTAAAGCAAGATGAGCGTCGCAACCCCTGAGTCGGCCACGACTGGACCTAATGGTCAGGGGTCCCCTTACCTTTACCCATCTGAAACCAAAGTGGCACATTGGGTTTCAGATGTGATTTCCCCCCGCCAGCTCTCCTACCCCACTGTAGGAGCTTTGGAGGGGATTGTGTATTTAAGTGGGAAGGTAAATGTGAGGGGCTGTGGGTTACAGTTCTTGGATTCCCTGACAAAGCAATCCTGAGACAATATATCTGGGAACTTGTATCTTCAGATGTGCTAAATAAGCTTTTTTTGGTTTCCCCAACCCACCTCAAGAACCTTTTTGCTGGCAATCTTTTCAGCAAGATCTTCTAACAGAGAGCCACAGTCAGCGATTTAACTTAGTGATGTTAGCGCTCCCTCTGCTGCACAATCTTTATTAAGAACTGGATTCTTTAATCCAGACAAAATAATACTTGGTGGATAATGTTAACATGGTAACGGTGTTTGCTTACATGATTCACAATGTCTCTCCCTTTTGTTGACATTCCCGCCCACCTCCCGGTGCATAGGAACAGGCATATTTCCTTTTCTTGTTCCATATTTTCTCTGTAAAATGACACCCAGTGTGGTGGTCCTCTTTAAACAAATAACAAAAACGGGAAGTATGGACAACGCTGCTGCTTCCTCATGTGAAATTCCTTTTTTCCTCATCTCTTTCATAATCACGAACAGCTGTAGTTTCTCATATTGATGGACCTCGTGTCTTTGTAAAGGGTTTATATTTTGCAGTTTGCAACATCCGTTCTCAGTTTAAACAGTGTGCAGGAGGGTTAAGACATGATGGGACAGTCAGAGTGGTAGGCAGTGTTCAAGAGAGAATAGGAGCAGGGGGAGCTGTAATCAGGGTACAATAAAATTTATTATTATGTTTTTATTGTAATTTTACTGGTGTTAGCCGCCCTGAGCCCAGCTCTAGCCGGGGAGGGTGGGGTATAAGTAAAGTTTATTATTATTATTATTATTATTATTATTATTATTATTATTATTATTATTATTACATATGGGGAGAGGAAGTAGGGTTGTCCTTGCTGTCACATTTAGCAGGTGATAATAGTGATCTCCGTGCCACTAAACACTTTATCCTGTTGATTTTGGCAGGTGAGCCTACTGTTCACACTATACAAGAACACCTTGGGGAAGAGGGGGCAGATCCCTAGAATCTGATCCAAGCAGATCCATGTGTGTTGTTTGCTTTGGCATATCTAGGTTAGGTATAGGCTGATCATCACCACGCCCTAGATTTGTGCATTACCTCTGCTCTGGGATGTAGGCGAGACCACTTGTGTTCTCAGCTTCCTTGCAAATCCCACCTAGAGCCGGCCATTGTGCAGCTGGTCTACCTCCCCTTTCCTGTAGGTGGAGTTTCCCTAGGAAATGGCCATGGCAGGAAGCTGCAGGGCGAAGTCTACACTTCTAGGGGGGCAGAATACACGCTCTCTGCTCTTTCCAAGCCCCCAGCTCAGGGGGGGTTGAGCGCTAGCAAGAGAAGGAGCTGTACAATCGCTGGCATTATCTGGAGAGTCTGATTTTCCTGCAGCAGAAAGGTAGAAATGGATCTTGCCTCTAAGGAAGGCTTTGTGTTCTTTTGGAGTCTTTAGACCTTTAGTCAACTTTCAGACCAACCCCACGTACAGAGGGGTTGAAATTTGCAATGCCACCATTCAGAAGAATGTCCTTGGCGTTATGTGTTCCGATATTGTGCTCTTTTTTCCTGCTGATGGATTGTCAGGAAGTTTCTACGTTCACCCTGCAGTATCAGATTCTGGAGGAAGTACAGCCTGGGACTGTTCTGGGAAGGCTGTCGGAAGAAATTGGCCGGACAGAGGGCAGTTGGGGAACTTTTCAGCTGCTTCAGTCTTCTGCAGTGTTTCCCATTCAGATGGACTCTCGAGACGGTTTGCTGAGCACCACAGGGAGGCTGAACAGGGAGCAGCTGTGCCACCACAGAGACCCGTGTGTCCTCTCATTCAGCGTTCTAGCGGCCCAATACTTCACCCTGATCCATGTGGAGATCCATGTCTTGGACATCAACGACAATGGGCCTCGGTTTCCTCAAGCGGCACTGGAGCTGGAGATATCTGAAAGTGTATCCTTACAGACTCGAATCCCTTTGGGCCGAGCCCTGGACCCAGATGCTGGCTCTAATGGTTTCTGTTCCTACTTCTTGTCGCCCAGTGAGCACTTTGCCTTAGAGGTCACAGCCGGTTCTGACGGAACTCAGCAGGCAGAGCTGGTGGTCATTAAAGAAGTGGACCGGGAGCTCTACTCCTCGTTTGAGTTGGTCTTGACTGCAGTTGATCATGGAGTGCCCCCTAGATCTGGGACCACTGTTGTGACTGTGCACGTGCTGGACTCCAATGATAACAGCCCCACGTTTGCCCAGGGTTCTGTGTCGGTGGAGATCAGGGAAGATGCTTTACCCGGGACTTTTCTGATCAACCTCACTGCCACTGATCCTGATCAAGGACCTAACGGAGAGATTGAATACTCCTTCAGCAAACATGTTTCTGAGGAGGTGCTAAGAACGTTTGCTGTGGAGCGTCACACTGGCAGTGTCCTTTTGCAGCAGTCACTGGATTATGAGAAGAACTCAGCCTATGAGTTGGAGGTGCAAGCCAGAGACCAGGGTGCCAACTCCATTCCAGCTCACTGCAAGCTCTTCATACGTGTTCTGGATGTCAATGACAATACGCCCGAGATCCAAGTCACCTGGGCGAAACAAGCAGCCGTATTATCAGAAGCTCAGCCCCAGGGCAGCTTTGTTGCTCTAGTGACAGCATTTGACCCCGATTCAGGCCGTAATGGGCAGGTGGATTGTTACATCAGGCAAGGTGAAGAACACTTTGCCTTGAAAAGGTTCTCGCCCGGCAGCTACATGTTGCTAACAAATGCCCCCTTGGACAGGGAGAGCTGGACACAGCACCACCTGACCTTACTGGCCCAGGACCGAGGGACCCCGTTGCTGGCCACAACCAGACATTTCACTGTCCATGTCAGTGATGTCAACGACAACATGCCCTGCTTTGAAACCAACCATTATCATGTTTCCATTGCAGAGAACAGTGAGCCGCCTTCTGTTTTAGTTATGGTCAGGGCCCAAGACGCAGACTCAGGCCTTAATGGGAAAGTTGTGTACAGAATCCCAGATCCACTAGTTCTAGAGTGGCTCGCTATTGATGCCAGCACTGGGGAAATCAGGGCCCATGCGGCTTTTGATGCCGAGAAGATTACCAGCCTTGACTTCCTTGTAATAGCAGAAGATATGGGCCAGCCTCAGCTATCGGCCAACGTTTCCGTGACGGTCACTGTGCTTGATGTGAATGACAATTCCCCAGTGGTAATAAAGCCAGAGCTGGAAGGTGGCCGTGCAAGTGTCACTGCCCTTGTGGATCCTGACACTGGACATGTGCTGGTGCCCAAGGAAGAAGGGAGCTCCGAACTAGCCGCCTCGCTTAATGCACCCCTTCTGCTCACTATACTGGCAACCGATGCAGACTCCGGTCTGAATGGGACGTTGCTCTACAGCATCCTGAGTGGCAACGAAGCCGGAATCTGTGTCCTTGATCCCCAGTCTGGGCAGCTTTATCTGAATGGTAGCAATGCTAGCAGCCTTTTGGGCAGGGAATGGGACCTGCTGATATCTGTGAGTGACCGAGGCCCGGTGCCACTCTCCACCAGATTTCTGGTGAAGATCACATTCAAGAGCCATTGTGAGCGCATGCCTGATTCTTTCCCGGTGTCCCAGCCCCTCAGCCCCTCTGTGGTGACGGGGATCTGCCTTCTAGGGTTGCTTGCCATCTCTTTGGTAGGCTTGGGACTGATTATGTCCCTGTGCAAAAGGGAGAAGCACGGCAGCATGGCATATAACTGTCGGGAAGCAGAGCAGGCTTACAGCCAACAGCAGCCGAAGAAACCCCCCAAACCCATCCAGAAAGCAGACATCCATGTTGTGCCTGTGCTGCGGCAGGAGGATGCCCAGCCGCCGCCGGCTGAGATAGAGAATCCATCGGAAGCTGCCTGGCTTAAGGCCTTGGGGGTGCCATGCCACATGACGCCCACGCTGTACAGGACCCTCAGGAACCAGAGAAATTCCAGCAGCCTTGCTGAGCAGGCTCCTTGCTATGCACAAAGGTTCAGAAGCCCCACCGCTCGGGATGTGCAGCCCACGGATAAAAAACTGCTCGACTCCATCTTCTGGCCTAAAGACCACTTGTCGGAAAAGGCTATGGCAGGTCCAGAGGAGGCTCCTAGTCGCCAGCACATCTTGAGAAGCCTTGTGAGGCTTTCTCTGGCAGCTCTTGCTGAGCAAGGCCCCGGAGGACAACTAGCCATGGAATCTGCCCCCGTCCAGGTAAGAGACTTCAGGAGGGGAATAGGGTGGGTTGTGGGAAAGGGGTAGGTACCACAGAATAGGGATATATAGTCATCCACCTCTTGTGGGTGGTGATGCATAGTTGGCTATTGAAATAAATATAAATTATATTATGCTTCCTTTTCAGATTCAAGTAATTTTGTTTTCAAAGTGGTAGACAAAGCCCTAGATGCCAACAAACGGATAGGCTTACTGAGGGCAGCTGGTTTTCTTCTACTCTTTTTGCCTAACCTTGTAAAACAGGTTCATCTATTAAATATGGCTGATGGAGCGAGGAAAGAACAGGAAAGCTGTGACAAACTAGTCAGTAGGATCTGGCAGAATTTTATTTTTGCACCCATTTCTGTGTTTTCTTTATCTGAGCAGTAAACACTTGTAGCAGGATTGATTTCTACCCTTTACTTCAGCATTGCTTACAGGGCAGTCCTGTGCAGGAAGTTTACTTGGAAGTTATGTATGTCCCATGGTGTGTAACGGGGATTGCTCTGTATTATGTGTCTAGGATTTCAGCCTCACATATGTCACTCTGGTTTTACAAATCACTGTCCAGGGGCAGCTTCTGTTTTGTAACTTCCTGCCACTTCACCTATCATCCTTTTAATCTGTATAGTGACAGATCCCAGAGAGACGAGGGACGAAAGGAATTGGGAGCCCAGGCTTCAAAACACTTAGCTGTGGCACTGCATGGCTACATCTTTGAGCTGCCAGTGGTGGGCAAGGGGTGAGATTTAGTTCCTCCGCTGTTCTATTCAGGGTTGCTAGATTTATAAGCAGTGCCAACCTACGTAGGCTTGCAACTAGAGTGTGCATTAGAAATTACTCAGAGGAAACTGTCCAACTTGGCAAGTTCAGCACCATTCAAACCACTGTAACGCTGCAGCGGTTGTCAGCTTTGCATGATGGGTGGTAGCTGCTGTGAGTAAACAGAAATGCAGATAGACACAAATGGCTTGTTTTCTTGCAGAGAGGGCAAGAGCACTAGACAGTATAAATAGCTCAAGCGGAGCATAGGGGAGTGGGGATATCCTGTTAGGAAACAGCTCTGGTCAGGATTGTATGCGGATACCGGCTCTTCCTGTCTTTCAGCAAATCTCGCAGTTGTTGTCTCTACTGCATCAGGGCCAAGTGCAGCCAAAGCCCAACCACAGAGGGAACAAGTACACTGCCAAGAATGCTTCTTGCAGGTGAGTTTTGTGCAGCTTATATGCCCAGCCTTGTAAAGCAGCTTTTCTCCTTCACTGGAAATGACTGGCCTATCCCTCATGTCCTCTAGAAACTTGTCTCCCTATCACTGGTGTTAGGTTTGCCCACTGTTTAATAGGTCCTGTACCTTTAAAGATAAGGGACGCGGGTGGCGCTGTGGTCTAAACCACAGAGCCTAGGGCTTGCTGATCAGAAGTCAGCAATTTGAATCCCTGAGACGGGGTGAGCTCAGTCCCTGCTCCTGCCCACCTAGCAGTTCGGAAGCATGTCAAGGGCAAGTAGATAAATAGGTACCACTCCGGTGGGAAGGTAAATGCCATTTCAGTGTGCTGCTCTGGTTCACCAGAAGCAGCTTAGTCATGACCTGGAAGCTGTCTGCAGACAAACGCCAGCTCCCTCGGTCTATAGAGCGAGATGAACGTGCAACCTGAGTCATCCGCAACTGGACCTAACGGTCAGGGGTACCTTTACCTTTACAGTGGTGCCTCGCAAGACGAACGCCTCGCAAAACGAAAAACTCGCAAGACGAAAGAGTTTTCCGTTTTTGAGTCGTTCCGCAAGACGAATTTCCCTATGGGCTTGCTTCGCAAGAAGAAAGCCCATAGGGAAATCTCCGGGGACCTCTTTTAAAATGCTGGCGGTTGGGAGCAAAGACTTTCGCCCACTGCCAGCCTTCAGAAGAGGTCCTGGACCTCTTCTGAAAGCCGGCGGGGGGCAAAAGTCTTTGCTCCCCCCCCCCGCCTGCCTTCCGGGGACAGCGGAGACTTCTCCGCTGTCCCGGGCGATCTTAAAATGCTGGCGGGCGGCAGCGAAGCCTTCGCTGCCGCCCGCCAGCAAAACCTTCGCTGCCGCCCGCCAGCAAAGCCTTCGCTGCCGCCCGCCAGCATTTTAAAATTGCCCCGGGACAGCGGAGGCTTCGCTGCCGCCCACCAGCATTTTAAAATCGCCCCGGGACAGCGGGGGCTTTTAAAATGCTGGCGGGCGGCAGCAAAGCGCTCCTGTCCCCGGAGCTTGCGGGGCGGGAGGTGGGGAGAAGGGCTTTTCTTCCCACCGCCAGCCTTCAGAACAGCCTTCTGAAGGCTGGCGGTGGGAAGAAAAGCCCTTGTCCCCCCCCCCCCAGCCTTCAGAAGAGGTCGGGGGACAGACTGTCCCTGGACCTGGTCTGAAGGCGGTTTCCATAGGAACGCATTGATTGATTTTCAATGCATTCCTATGGGAAACCGTGCTTCGCAAGACGAAAAACTCGCAAGAAGAAAAAACTTGCGGAACGAATTAATTTCGTCTTGCGAGGCACCACTGTACATTTAAAGAGCCAGGCACTTTTGCTGAGAGGAAGTCTTCGGTAGAGGTGCAGCCAGTTCCTACAATTTTTTAAAGAGTTGACTCATAATGTGCTGAATGTCTAAAGAACTGAATGTCTAATGGTTCTCTTACAATGAAGGTTGTATAAGGCATAGTACTGTGGTTTTGTTTATTAACAGTTAATGCACGTTCTCTCTTATCCACTGCTGCTGTTGGGCATATCCCCTTAGGCTTGTTACTGTGGGATCTCTGCAAAGCGCAGACTGAGGACAATGGAAGGGGCAGGCACCCTGTGTTGGGTGAAGACCCAATCACTTAAGATGCTTCTCCTTTTCCACAGGAACCCCAATTCAAATGTTGAGGATCTCATCACCAAGGAGGGCAGCGGCTGTGAGCATCATGACTGGGAGCTGCTGGGAAAGGAGCTAGGGAACCTACTGGACTGCCCATCTGGTGAGATACCATCACTCGTGTCTCCTCCGTCTCAGTGGTGCAGTCTCTGAAGCTGTATCCTAGCTGATCTTATCCTTTCACGGGCCCATCACATAATAGCTGACTAGGCACCCTTAGAGACACATTTCTGTCTCTAATCCCTGTTCTGTGATATGCTACCTATGCTACCCATATGCTACCTAGGAAAAGACACAGGAAGAGTTTTGCATTGCTGGGATCCTCTTCCTAGTGATCAAGGTAGAATAATAGAATTATATAGGGTTGGAAATGACCTCTGCGGGTCATCTATTCCCACCTCCGCAATGCAGGAATCCCAACTAAAGCATCCATGACAGATGGCCATCCAACCTCCAAGGAAGGAGGTAGACAGGCTTATCTATTTATTTAAAATACTCTCTTTTTCTCCAAGCTCAAGGTAGCATACATGGTTCTCATCCTCTTCATTTACCGTATTTTTCGCCCTATAGGACGCACTTTTTCCCCTCCAAAAATGAAGGGGAAATGTGTGTGCGTCCTATGGGGCGAATGCAGGCTTTTGCTGAAGCCTGGAGAGCGAGAGGGATCGGTGCGCACCGACCCCTCTCGCTCTCCAGGCTTCAGGAAGCTCTGTGCAACCCTCGGGAGACCGGCTCCGAGGGTTGCGCAGAGCTGCCTGCAGTCCCGGGATCAGCGCAGCTCTGCGCGGCCACCGGGAGCGAAGTCCCGCCCCGCTCCGGATGGCGACGCAGAGCTGCCTGCAGTCCCGGGATCAGCACAGCTCTGTGCGGCCACCGGGAGCGAAGTCCCGCCCCGCTCCGGATGGCGACGCAGAGCTGCCTGCAGTCCCGGGATCAGCACAGCTCTGCGCGGCCATCGGGAGCCGGGGGCGAAGCCCCGCCCCACTCCCGATGGCCGCACAGAGCTGCCTGCAGTCCCAGGATCAGCACAGCTCTGCGCGGCCACCGGAAGCTGGGCGCGAAGTCCCGCCCCGCTCCGGATGGCCGCGCAGAGCTGCCTGCAGTCCCGGGATCAGCACATTTCTCCCCATCGCCAGCCCCACAAGCTCGGGGGACAGCGGGGAGGCAGAGCGTGCCTTCCCACTGTTCCCCGACCTGGTTCTTCCAGCCCCGCACCTGGGGGGGGGGAATAATTTTTTCCCCTTTATTTCCCCCCCAAAAAACTAGGTGCGTCCTATGAGCCGGAGCATCTATGGGGCGCAAAATACGGTAATCTCCACAACAAGCCTGTGAGGTAGGGTCAGCTGAGAGGCAGTGACTGGTTCAAGGTCACCCAGTGAGCTTCAGGGATTCGAACTCTGGTCCCCCAAGTCTCTGTCCATCGCTCTAACCCAGGCACAGGAAAAAACCCCGGCCCTCCATATGTTTGGGACTACAATTCCCATCATCCCTAGCTAACAGGACCAGTGGTCAGGGATGATGGGAACTGTAGTCCCAAACATATGGAGGGCCGGAGTTTGCCTATGCCTGCTCTAACCACTATACCACACTGGCTCTCTGTGTAAAATCCTGAGTACATAATTCATTCTGCTTCTGCTAGAAATGGAGGGGGCAGCAGTTAGGTCAACCGCTGATGAACAACAAAAATCTTATTGTGGTGTCCCCCCGACCCACAAAGCATTGGAAACATTAAGGGGTAGAAATTTGCTTTTGATTTTAAAACGAGTAATGAGATTAACATGATGCAGAGTTCTGAAATCAGTACTCACATGGAATTACAGGACTCGTGTAGCCCCGAGTCTATCCTTATCAATGAAGCCTAATTTATTCTTTCCCCCACCCTGTAGGGCTGGATCTTGATCAGCTGAGCGTGGAAGACCCAGCATGGATGGCGAGGCTGTCCTTTCCCATCTCAGCTGACTACAAGGACAATATTGTCTCACCAGGGGCAGTACCGTCTCCACTGAGCGAGGAAACCACAGGCAGAGATGAACCTCACACTTTTGCAACCTTTGGCAAAGCAGCTGGGCACAAGCCAAACTCAGAAGAGCCCAGGCTCTCCAGTACCTTCCTCTCAGAGATGAATACACTTTTTGAGAAGATCTTGGCTCAGAAAGTCAGTCCCCAGGTAGATTGATGATTGGGGCTCTTGAGCAACTCTCAGAATGTAGCGAGCCCCAAGATCTGACTAGAGATGATGTGGGGGCTGAAACGGACAGTGCTTTGGGCAACAGAACTGGCAATTGCAGTAGCAAGGAGACCTTCACCTCTTCCGGAACAACTACTAGCGGCCAGTCCTCTTTGTTCTTACCACATCCCTGCTGCAGGAAATCAGCATACCTCTATGGGACAATGAAAGGCAAGCTGGAGAATAAGGCTCCCTGCCCACCCCCTCCCGGCCACTATTTAATTATTTTGAATTGAGTGGGAGCAGGAGCTAAGGTAAGGGAATGCTGCTTCTTGGTCAGGCACTGAGTCTCCAGCAGGTGCTTCTTACCCGTTACCAGGCTTTAATACAACAATGAAATTTAGAAGCTGCTGCTTGAGTCCGTTATTTATTTATAATAAAAATAAAACTCTCAGGAACCAAATTCTGTTCTTTGAATTATTCAGTCTACCTCCCAAACTCCACTTCCTGTTTTTATTCTATTGCATTAAAATTTCCTTCCCATTAGAAAGAAGGTCCTTTCGCTCCCTTAAGATTCTGAAACATGGCTAAAAATCTCCTTTCCTTTCTGAACTGAAGGGGAGAACCAGCAGAATTCCTTGTGCAATTAACAAATTCAGTAAGCTCAAATCTGTTAGAGAAAGAAGACTAGGGCAGACTCCTTCCCCAATTTCTGACTACAGTGTGAAATCGCTTGTCTGATTTTCAGAAACCATTTTTGATTGTATCCCCTTTTTACATGGGATGTGCAAGTCCACATCTGCTTAACTTCAGCACCAAGTGCTTTAAGGCTTGGCCCTCAGAACTGCAGTCTATAGGCTCCCCGTGTTGCGGATGCAACATTTGCTTCCATGGTGCAAGGGTCACTCAGCAGGAACTCAGGGTCACTCAGCAGGAACCCTGTATCCTGACTCCATTCACAGGTGGATAGCTTAGGTGGATAGCCTCCACTGTATCATTATGCTGTGGGCAAACTGTCAAATAAGAAGTTATACATTTAGGAAGAGACGGAAACAGGTGCCGGCTATGCCCATGTGATTTGCCTCTTAAAAGGATCACTGTGGCAGCCAGTAACACAGCCACCATCTAGAGCAGAAAGTTTCTCATTAGCCATGTTATCCAACTGCTACTCCTGAAGACCACGCTAAAGACTGCAGCTTGAGGTTATCTGGGAAAGCTGTGGTAGGCATGCAGTTTGCAGAGCTATTTGCTGCATCCCTAAGGCTTCCTGTGCTCCAGGAGTGAAGCAGGCCAAAAGCTGGCTGTCCAAAGTGAGAAGCCGGCAGCTGATCCAGGAGCTGAAGGCAAGGGCTGGATGAAGAGGTTTTTGCTGCCAGTGGTGACTGGTCCCGGATCTGTGTAGCTAAGTGAGAGAGAATATCGCATAATTATCACAACTGCAGTAGCCAACATTTCATTCATTCTCCAGTAAGAACCATTTCCACACCATTCCCCCCCCAACTCAGTACCTGCTATCTCCTCCTGTGCCATTACTTTGATTCTCTCCTGTGCAGCCTTGGAGCCAGCAGCTGCTGCTTCCTGGTAACGCTGTCTTGCTGTCGGTGAGTTCTGGGAGACTCCATTGCCCTTTTCATAGCAAACACACAAATGAAAGCTGCTTGAGAAATCCTACATGCAAGTACATGCGTATAAAGAGCATTAATCATCCACTCCAATGCACCTGAAATGCAGTATATTATTATTTTAGAACCATCCAGTTCAAGGCAAAAGACCATGCTTAAGCTGTAAACACCGCCCTGGGCCTTTCCACATGCGCTGCCTTTTAAAAAACTGCAAATTCTCCAAAGCCAGATCTATCACTATGCATAATTAAAAAGAAAAGCCCAGCTGCCAAGGCTTATGTTCACTTTAAAAATACCTAGATTGTGGCAGATACTGGGCTGCCATTTGTTCTAGTGAACTGAAGAATAGCTATCAAGGAACAAAGAAAGCCTAGCAAAAACAGAGGCATAGCAGCTCATGGCTCTTGTGTTTGTGGCCAGATGGAAAGCAAGAGGAGTGGATAGTTGCGCAGCCTGCATTAAAATGCCTTGACTGAAACAGGTGAGCACCTCTTCACCTAAGCATGCCAAACAGCTAAACTGTAAAGGGCAAAAGAAAAGGATTCTCATGTCACCCATGGACAGCCTACTTCTACTTCTGAACGGTACGCCATATCTCTCCAAGCTGATGTTCACCTCTGTCAGCCCAGCAGCAGCGCCTTCGTCCAACAAACCCACGGCTTCCTGGGGCACATTTTCCTTCTTGTCTGCTCTTGGGCAGTGGCGGAGGAGACACTGAGTGTAGCGGTGGTGGGCCATGGGGTGTCCCTGGCGAGCAGCCCGCTGGTAGTAGAAGACTGCCTAGAACAGAGAACAGGGACACTACTACACATCCGATAAACTGTGCTCCTGCCAGACAAGCAATTGTCCCTCCCTGCTGGCTTCAGTCCCACGCACGATTGGCAGGAAAGTGGCCTGGCATGTTAGCCCCAACCCCATTGCAAGGAAGAACTACTACAAAGTGGAATACCTGCCTGGGGGAGGAGGGGGCAGCAGCTGGAGACTGCTTCGGACAGCCCTGACATCCTTCTCTCTCTTGCTGAATGTTTTAGCTCTCCTGTGTGAAAACATTGGCTCCTTACAGGGTAGCTTTTGACTAAGCTGCAGGCACAAGTTGCATAATGCAACTGGAGGCTCTGCTATAATGTGGGCATTAAGTACCTCTACTGAGGTTCTCTTTGAGCTTCGGCATAATGGAAGATTCTTCGTAACTGAATAAATGAGTTTCTCTTGTACTGGAACACTTGGAAAAGGCACAACTTGGAGGACCGATATTTCCTGCCTAGAGCCTGACAAAGGAAGCTCAGGCAGCCTGGAGCAGGAGATGAACTGGGTCACTGCTGCAGTTGGAGTGGCTGCCCCCTACCCCCACCTCCATCGTTATGGCAAATGCTCCACTCTAGCCTGCCATCGCACATAAAGCTGTTTTGTTGCTAGTTTCTTATGACAGTGAGTGTTACAGGGATAGCCATGCTCTCTTGGGATCAGCTGGGAAGACTATCAGGGAAAATCTGAGGAAGGGACACAGGAAGCTGCCTTCTACTGAGTCAGACCATCTACCTGAGCATTCCCTACAATGACCGGAAGCTGAATTCAGGGGTTTCAGGCAGGGAGCATTCCCAGCCCTACCTGAAGATGCTGGGGATTGACTCTCGGAACTTTCACATACAAATCCAATGTGTGTGATGAACTGCAGCAAGTATCCCACTGCAGGTCTCTGGGTTAAAGCTTTTGACTCAGAAAGAGAAACAAATTATGTCTCCCGACACATATGGCACACACTGAAGTTGCACCCACACTCTCCTTCCCTCTTGTGCACAGCAGCAACACACAAGCCAAGAAACAAATGGGAATAGAGGACCTTGGCCACATTCTTCTTGGTGCCTCTTCCGTGTTCGTAGCACAATCCCACATTAAACTGGGCTTTGCTGTGGTTCTGATCTGCAGCCAGCTTGAAGCAGGAAAAGGCCGTTTCCCACTGCTTGTCATGCATGTTCTCAAGCCCTGGGAAAATAATGTAAAAACAGTGGTCCAAATTCTAACCTGAGATGGTGATTGCACCTATGATCAAAGAGAGAATACCCTCAGGAGGACACTCATGCTTCAAACTATTCACTAATTCAGAGGCTATCCTGCAGTGAAGATGAGGCAGGCAGTGGCAATTCAATATAAAATGTACTGATTCCAGTACCTCCTGTTACGCACCTTCAAATTCATTTTCAGACAAGTTCCCACTGCACTACACTACATCCAACAAGTCCTACTATCTCTGTTTTACAGCTAAAAACACAGAAAACAGTACATACTCAGGTACTTAAGGTGGCACGGAGTATAAAATTGGACAGAGTTATGCAGCAAGCAGCTGGTCATGTAACTTCTGCAAAGTCTTCCTTTAGTCTCCACCCCCATCGTTCTACCCGGACACTGAGGTCCAGCACCGAGGGCCTTCTGGCGGTTCCCTCATTGCAAGAAGCCAAGTTACAGGGAACCAGGCAGAGGGCCTTCTCGGTAGTGGCGCCCTCCCTGTGGAACACCCTCCCACCAGATGTCAAAGAGAACAACAACTACCAGGCTTTTAGAAGACATCTGAAGGCAGCCCTGTTTCGGGAAGCTTTTAATGTTTGATGTATTATAGTATTTTAATATTCTTTTGGAAGCCGCCCAGAGTGGCTGGGGAAGCCCAGCCAGATGGGCGGGGTATAAATAATAAATTATTATTATTATTATTATTATCTTATTTAACTAGGCAGGACATGACAATAGTGAAATAGGATGCTGTTGCAAAAAAGCACTCTGGTGAAAAAATGTTCAAATGCACCACACTCTCACCTACTTATCTAGTCATCACAGGATGAATGCTTTTTCTTACTTAAATGGGAAATATTTCACATGTCATTTCATGTACCCAGGCACACATGGAAAGAAACTACCTTAAAGCACAGCTCCTATGAAGCTCTTTCGTATGAAGTCACACCTTTGGTACATCTAGGTATCTACATCTTGGTATCTACTCTCAACAACAGCAGTTTTCACTGTGAGAAACACCCCCCCCCCCAATGCCTTCTAACTTGAGACCCTTTGAAAACGTAGGTTGCTGAGGAATGAACCTGAGACTTTCTGGATTCAACACATGCTCTCTATCATTGCCACAAACCATTGAGCCGTTATGGTGAACCTTTTTCCCAGGTCTTCCCTACCCCCCCATGGCCACCCATCCGGCACTGCACACAAAAATGGCCATGACTGAATCCAAAGTGCACAAATTATCCCCGCCCCCCAGGGACAGCGTGCGAAAACTTATTAATTATTATTTCCACTCTTATAAATCAATTTCTCCCTCAAGATAGTGCAATTAATTCATTTCATCCAATTAATTCATTTCCCCCCTCAAGACAGTGCAAATCACATTATTAATTCTTCCATCTCCTCTTCCCCGCAACCCCTCCCCACAAAAAAACTGTATAAAGGTTTATAAATCATGGTTTTTAATTAATTCATTCCCTCCCCAGCCCAGCCCAGCCCAGCATGTTAACTGTCTTTGTTATTATTTCAAGCTCCCACTGTATTTTAAGACTCATCAGAAGGATTTTTGAGTTTCTCCCTGCTGCTGCGATGCTCAGGGCTCATTCACACTCCCTTCTGTGCTGCACTTCCTAGAGGAAGGTCTGTGCTTTAAAGTGCCAGGTCTGAGCACTCCCCCTCCCCCCAGTGCTTTTCCTGCGGAAACCTGCTCTTTTAACGCTGAAGCGGAACGAATGGCAATTCTGAGTTTTCTGCGGATTGCTGTTTGCTCTGATTCAGTGGTTAAGGGTGGGTTTTCATGGGGAAAGTACTGGAGCGGGGGGAGGTGTATACAAGATAACTGGCTTCTACAAAGTTAGACTGGGTCATCCAAGAGAATGGAGCAAGCTAAGGTGATTTAACCAAAGACCAAGGAAAGGTTTAGCCATATAAAAAGGGGGGCAAAGAGGGAGTTTTTGCTGCATCCCAGAACAAACAGCTCTGCTCTCCCAGCAAATGTTACAAGATAAATCTATGCAGAATACTTAGGGGGCTGAGTAAGCTGCATAAAACTGAAAGGAAAGGGACCTACAGAACGCTGTGCTAGATAAGTCCTTTCTCTGGGCCTGAGTCATTGCCCTTTTTAACATAAGTGAGTGGCTTAAACCTCTAGTATCTCTGTCAGGTCTATGACACAGTTGAAGACAGAAGACCTGTCTGACGAAGACTGGATAAGTAACTCTATAAGCTGTTACCAAGGATGTTTGATGCCACGGAAATGCTGGCTTGAAACACCTGGTGCACTTGAGAAGCAGCTTCACCAACAGATGACTCCTCTTCCAGATTACCCTGCACAGGAGAGGCAAAAATGAAAACCGTGTATAGGTTGCCCATCTGTGGACAATCCTCTCTTTGCACTAGCTTTCACATTACAGGCATCTTCCCCACCTACATGCGTTTGAGAAAGGAGGTTTGGAAGAAATGATTGTGATGGAGTTTGGTGGATTTGGGGCAGAGTTTGGCTTTTTAGATGGTGCTCCCCATTATATGCAATTTCACATATAGGAATCCGCATTTTGTGCAGGCGTTATGTTCCAAACCCGCACATTCCGCCCCTTCTGTGACATCTTTATGATGTTTTGGGGGCTAGTTCCAGGTTCTGTACCAAAGAAATGCTCATACTGTGTGGCAATCCTACAGTCACCAGACATTTGGAGTGAGAATTAAAAGACTGTCCTTTCCTAATGGCTCTTAACCGAAGGATCACGAAAATAAGAGAGGAAGAAGTGGATGGTTTTCTGGAGCAACTGCGGCAATTTGCAAGTGGACAGATAAAAACTATTTCATTCTCCCACTTGTGTTGAACACAAAGTCTGATTTCCTATCACTGCTGAGAATATCAAGACTAATATACTGATAATCATATCCTCCAGCAGGAGACTGGACAGGTGGAGTCATTTCCTGAAGTGTAGACTTGTCACTGGGCTTTGGGAAACTGCTGGTCAGAATGTTGCCATAGCAGTGACCCCGCAGTTCAGAGGTGTGAACTGACAAATGTCACAAGTGGCTGTCCTGGCATTTTCACACTGCTTTGGACTGCAGACCTTGGTGACATGAAATATGCTATCCTGGCTGTGAATTTGGTACTCTTTACAAATAATCTAATATACCAACTCCATGTGAATAGGCCCCAGATGGAAAGAGGGAACTCAAAACTCAACAGAAATATAGTGTAAGAGATCAGTTCAAAATATCCAAAATTGCCATTATCCTTTCTTTCAATTGGAAATTTAGATACATTCAGATGTATCTCATGACATATGGCCGCACTTTTAATGGCTACATGCCAAAGCTCAAAATGATGCATTTTAAATCATATTCTCCATCTCTTCAGAACAGATTCCTTCTTTATCATGTTACATGTTTGTTGCACAGTTATTGTAGAACAGAATGGTATTGCTTACACACATAAACTGTACTACTTTTCTAGAATGCATGCTAAATTTGCAGTAGTAGAAGAACATGCTCTTGGAGTTTGCTTCAGAACTGAATTGTGGTTGCATGTCTGTGCGTTAACTGACCTACATTTAAACAAATGTCCCTTTCTTGTAAGTCTTGATCAAACTAATTTTGTATCTGGGGTGTTTAGTCAAGATTCCCTGGAGGAATTTCCCTCAAAGATTCTTGGGAACTATAGTTCATTAAGGGTGCTGAGAGTTGCTAGGAGACTTCTATTCCCCTCACGGTGGTTCTTCAATCAATCCCTCTTCCCAGGGGTCTATGCCCTGGATCTACTAAGAGAAGACTTGGAACATGTCACAGAAATCAGGCGGCAGGGTGGTGGTGGGGGAAGCCCTGGAAAACCACATTAGTGGGGAGATGGTCTAGGCAGTTCCACCTTTAACACTATTCCCTTCTGTTTCAGCCTGACAGCTGTGGCACTCATAACTTACTGGCACTCAAGACTTTACATGCAGCTATAGCAAGAGCAGCTCTGCTTGATCACAGGGTTCACTGAGTCCAGCCTCTCTCAATCTAGTACCAGCAATGAACATTTGGAGAATCTCTAATAATCAGATACAACATAGCTATTTCACTTCCTGTCAGATGTTTAGAGGGCTTTTTAAGTGAAGTATACACAATGGTTTTTTGCCCTCTTAACTCTTCAGTATATCCCTTATTTCTTGACATTAAAGTCAACACTTTAAAAGAAGATTTCAGAAAGTTAGCACATGCTAATTTTACTGAAGCCAAGTAAGTGTTTTATTTTTTCAGTGAATCTTTAGCAAATCTACAGAGTCAGCAATTTCAGTACTGGAATGATTTGGTGCCATCAGATGGCAGAAGTATATATTACAGGATACTCTTCATCTTGTCGGGATTAAGAGGCAGGAAGGACTGTTGCCAGAAAACAAGATGGGTTAGTCCTTCCTTATGGAAAATTAAAAATGCTTTTGTATCAGAAGCTATAAAGCCTGGCTTGATAATAATACAAAAGATGTGAATGCAGCCCTCTGGCATGAAAAGTGTGCTTCCAGATTTGGATCCAGAAATTACCCACCTGTCCCTGGCCCCTGTGAGCACCGGTGGAGTGTGGGTAAGTAACCCCCGTTCTACCCTGCCCTGCCCCCATCCCACCCTTTTAGTGAAGTGTTTAGAGACTTTTGGGGTCACTTCCAGGTTTGGCATCGTTCACATGTGCATGATTGCGCATCATTCAGACGCGTGTTAATCGGTCATTGCCCGTATTTTCCTTTTGTATGGTATTTTGAGTGCAACATGCTGCAGGAAATAATAATACAGTGGTACCTTGGTTTGCATACGTTTTGGATTACAAACACGTCAAACCCGGAAGTGCGTGTCCTGGTTTGCAACCTTTTTTTGGATCACAACCCATTTTTTTTGGCTTACAAACAACAATTTTTTGGAGGCCCCATTGGCGAAATCGTGCTTTGGGTTACAACTTGTTCTGGTTTACAAACGGATCTCCGGAACGGATTATGGTTGTAAACCAAGGTACCATTGTAACAACAACAACAACAACAACAACAACAATAATAATGACAACAACCTGAATTCAAGAGTACACAGCCACAGCACTGTGTGAGCTCTTGCCCCAGCCTTACTCTCCTTGCCTCTTTCATCAATCCAAACTTCTACAGTCATGATTAAAATGCATCTTGTATCTTTAAACATGATTTTAGTAAAACTGGAAATCCTAGTAAGGCACTAGGTGAAAAATTCCCGAACCATGTGTCTCAGGCCTGAACAACCTGGCAGACACAGCAAGGCTGTTGTTTAAAGTTCACTATCCAGTTCCATCTCCAATCTCGGTTGTGACACCATCATTTCCCCAAGTCTCTGTTTTTCAGCCCACATCTACTTGATACCACTTAGATGAGACACCACCACTCTCTGTTAGATATTCTCCTTACCTGCACAAGCCTACTTCCTGCTATTCCCATATAGCTTCTTCTATCTGTACAGCCATGTGAGCTTTCCACCTTCTTATCAGATACCACTTGGTCTTCTCTGTCCTGCTTTTTTAAAGGTTTCAGTCTCTTTCACCTATCCTTCCCTTGGGTTCCTGTATCTCATCACACTAACTCAGGCTTCCTCAAACTCAGCCCTCCAGATGTGTTTGGCCTACAACTCCCATGATCCCTAGCTAGTAGGACCAGTGGTCAGGGATGATGGGAATTGTAGTCTCAAAACATCTGGAGGGCTGAGTTTGAGGAAGCCTGTACTAACTACTCAGCCTCCTTCTGAGGCTCTGCTCCATTCTGAATCTCTCCTCACTGTTTCTGGGCAGCCTTCCCCAATGTGGTGCCCTTCACATGTTTTAGACTAAAACTTGCATAATCTTGGACCATGGGCCATGCTGGCTGGGGCTGATGGACACTGAAGTCCAAACCATCTGGAGAGTGCCAGAATGGGGAAGGCATAGGAATTTTAATCCCCGCCAAAGTTGGTATTTTCTTCTTCTTTCACAGAAGCTGGAGAATGTTCTGTTGCTAGCTTTATCCCCTGAACAGTTGGAACATGCACATTGTGTGACTGCACATCAACCAACTGTTGTCAGATGAGTCAAGCCAAAATCTTTAAACACTTTTTATGTCAATGTATACAGTTTGCATTAAGTGAGCTGTCTCAATGTTTGGCACATTTCAAGAGACAAGGTATACCTGCAAATTCTGGGTAACAAAAGGAAACGTGGACAATACCGCTTCAGTAAACAAGCCAAGATTTTTCACCTGGGGTGGTGCTAGTGATCATGGCCCAAGACTGTGTTGCCTTATAGCTCAATCTACGTAGGCATATCCATTTCTTACTCTCATTGTACAATCATGTCAAGGTAGGAGTTCCAAAGCAAACATTAAAATATGTGCCTTTGCTTCTACCCTGAATTTAGTTGGTCTCAAAGCTATCACGGGTGTCCCTGAAGTATACCAAAATGTACATGAAATCCGCATGATACTAATACGGCAAGTGGTATCAAGGTTATGCAGAGAGTGTGTTCATGCTTTCGAAAAATTAAAGACCCTTCCCTAGCTCATTATCTCTTACTTTAGAAACTCTGAGCTAAATTCATGCTAAAAGTCAAGTCCCACAAAAAGAAAAGAGGAATTACCTGCAAGCGTAATAGGCACGAGTCTGGTTCAGGACCTGTGCTGGATAGGAAGAGGATGTCCCCTGCAAAAAAACAAAAAAAAGATAAGGCAATGACCGTCTGGGCCTCAACACCGAGTTGCCTTCCCTGCCATAGTTCTGGTTGCACAGGCCTGGAAGTTGCAGCTTCCCCTCCTACTCTTCTGTTAAATCAGCAATATTTTGTGATATGCCTTACAGCGGACAGCTCTCTTCTACGTCCCTTCAACTAACTTTCACTCTGAATAAACCCACTGAAATTAACAGGTTTAACTCAACCTTATCCATGAATTTAAATGGGTCTATTCTGACTCAACAGTCATCCTGGTCATCTTTGAGAACTCAGTCAAATAAATAATTTGGCCAGAACCGTTCTTTGCATAGCATGGGTAGCAACCTGTGGCATGAAAGTGGAATAAGGACCAAGAATCTGTGACACAATTGGACAGAAGCAGGCGAGCCCAGTCAGGTACAGCACTATACCTAGGCCTATACTGCTGCCTGTCTCCACAAAAGCTCACCAGACTGGGATGAAACCTGTGGTTAATAAGGGGGTTCCTTACTAGCAGTTGTGTGATTAGATGGGCACGCTCCTGCGCCTCCACATTACCTTAGTGTAAGAACACATGCTTTGCATATAGCAGTCCCAGGTTCAACCCCTGGATCTTAGAGGAGGGATGGAAATTGCTATTGCAGAAACCTTGGAACACAGTTGCCACCTGGAGAAGACAGTACTGGGCTAAACAGTAATTAGTAAGGAAACTTCACTGGTTCATAGAAACAGGATTTCTCTCACATTAGCCACAAGGCTACTGTACAGCTATACCCACTCTCTCTACTGAATTGTAGAGATTCTGTAATGACCCAAATACCTGTTGATTACAAGAACCCCAAATATATTTTAATATTCCCTTTCACCTATGGCCAGAAGGTAATTACCATAATGTAAACAATTTTTCTTCTTAATTTGCAGCTATTTGTGTTACTAATAGTTTATTGATGACTATGTTGCTCATCAGTTTGTTTAAACTTCCTCTTTTTATAGACATTTTTAAGTCCCACTTTCTCCTTTCATTAAAAGTATGAAAATAAGGGTGATATATTCATTCTAACCTGTCGTCCCCATTATTTAACAACCCAAATAATAACAAATGCTTTTGAAACACAAGGTACTTGACTGGAAAGTTCCATAAAGCAGCTACTGATTGGAAAGCCCACAAGAGAATCTCCTGTTTAACCAGAGACATCTCAGGCAACCATGTCCCAAGCCAAATTCTCTCCAGGCTTCTGCCTCAGAACAGGCTGCTTGCAAGACTTGCTGATTTGCCTGTCCTCGTTTGCAGCTGGCCACTACCCCATGCCTTCTGACGTGTCTTTGCATTCTAAAATCAAGATCTGTACCTGTTTCTGAAACATGTTGATATTGTTTTGGCTGTGAAGTTTTGCTAGATGGATTCTTTGGTGCATAGCTGGAGTCGTCTCCCACGAAGAAATGTTGTTCCTCTTTCCCACTGGAGCAAGCAGAAGGGGCTGTGGGAGGGACTGAAGGAGAGGAAACATATTAAAAGTACATAGGATGCTGTCTCAGTCCCTATTTTACAAAGAGAGATCTTCAAACATCTAGGAGTCTTTACAATTCTGATACAATTTTGCTGCTGGAGTTTCAAGTGCATTACATAGAGCTGAAGAGTGTGTGTGTGCGTGTGTGTGCGCGCGCAGTGTATTCTTCCCAGCACATGATGCTCTAGACTCAACTGTGCTATTCCCTAGCAAGCTTACCTGAATGTTGACTTTGGGGCAAAACAGCAAGATGACCCTCCAGTTGGTAAAACCCAACATCTCCTCCACCTGGTTGCACAGAGCTCAGCCTTCGAACATGCTTCACCAACTCCACAGCAAGAACAGCCAATGCACTCTAACAAAGGAGAGCAAGGATTAGGGACTATCAGAACAGCTTTGTTAAAGGCTAGATACAACTCTGTTCCTATTATAAAGACTTCTGCCCCCAAAGCGACCACTCTCTTCTTCCATGCAGTCATCCCAGGCCTACTTACCAAGGTGAAGGATGTGCAGTGATGCAAGAGGTTCCCACATCCACAACTTCTGTGCTGCTGCTGCCTACTATGCCGGCTTCAGAAAGAAGGACAAGAAAAGAAAACGGTATGGAAACCAGAAAAATAAGCTTGCATTTAATTCAGCCTGCACCAAAGCTTTGGAGAAAAGGCTATGTGTGACCTACTCCAAAATCTACACTCAGACACCACCTTTTTTTGCGGACGGGGTTACCCGCCACCCAGTTTTCATATTAATATTCATCTAGGTTTCTCCTGTATGTAAGAAGAGGTAGAAAAGTTAACTGAACAATTTTCTTTTTGCCCCTATGAACTATTCACCCTATGTTTGCTTCGATTTAGTGTTAGGTGGATCCAGAACAATAGCACTGGAAGCTCTGGGCAAGTGTCCAATGTGTAGTGACGTTTGAGTTGAGGACATGGTTCCATCTGTGAACTTGTGTAAGCCTGATGCTGGTTGTGTTCTGCCTCTCCAGCATGGATGTAATTCAAGCTGCAGCAAAATGCAGATTTCTAGAGGATGATGAAATTTTTTTTGGATTTTAGATTGCAAATCTAAATAACTCAAATGCTGGAGCTATTACTTTCTTGCCTCAGGGTGTGCACACTTAGAACACCCAAGGGTGATGGTATGTAGGGAGAAAGGGCACTCTGCACAAAGCAGCCTGTCAGAGCACATAGCTAACACTCCTTTAACTAGAACCCAGACGTGTACCTTGCCTTGGAACTCTAGACACAAATATTCAACAGCAACTCCCACTCCACCTCCACAACGGGAAGAAAGTACCCCACAGAGGTAAACAAAGAAAGGCAGCAACCATGCCACAAGGTATTGTTTCTGCAGCTGCCCGTGTGCAGTTGCACATGCCTTGAACACCTGTGAATCAGAGTTGCCTATATATACACAAACACACAGAGGCATGCAGTTGTGCGTGCACACACACCACTTACTTCTCAACACTGTGCTATATGTGAATACTGTGTCTTGACCAAAATGTATTGCTTTAACACTCTGTGCTCTACCAACAGCTGGGAGCAGTGTCTCCCACAGACAGTAATCCCCACACCTAGGACAGTATCCTGCAGGTGAGACAGGAAGGCATGGACTCAAGTGCAGGCCTGGAAAAACTGTCCCTGCATGTGCAATGTTCCACTCGAAACCCCAAAGGGATAAGGGTGAAGTTCTGTTTAACTGAGAAATCCAAGAACAGTAATCCTTCACTTTGCATGCATTTGACTCATGCGATCTCAACAATACGCTGTTGAAGGCAGACTGGTTTAAACCACACAGGTGAAGTTCAAAGGAAGGCAGGTAGCTTAAAAGATCTCTCTGAACTGGGTCCACTTGGCACACCAACTTTGGAATACTCTCACAAGATCTCATGGGACAATCTGACTTTTGAGGGGGATCTCATGCCAGCACACCAAGCAGTCCTTGCTCCACAAGCAAGACGGAGATCTTAAAAGCTATTTTAGCACCAGGTCTGCTTTGGCAACCCAGTGTGAAAAAAGTTTTAAAGCTCTATGCTTTGCTTGCTGAGCAAGGCCCACTCAGTGTGCCAGATCTGGGAGTGCTGGGGATGCTCTCTTCCCACCTCCTTACTCACAAGCCATGGGGCAGATCCAAGGACTTGATGTAACCAGGTTTCTCTTTCAGCCGGAACTCACCAGAACTCAGTTCTGGCACCTCTCAGGTGGGCAGCACTGCCATTATAGGAGAACAAGGGAGGCATTCATGGTGAGTTCCAGCACCTCTTTTTCTAGAAAAATAGTGCTGTGTGAAACCCTTGGATCTGAGTCCCATGTAAGATGAGGGAATATTGTATTGCAGCTTATTTTATGGTTTACATCTATCATTTGGAGCATTATTAAAGTCTTGAAATCTAATTCCTCAGTCTTCTCTGTTTAATAACCTGTGACCATGTAATGAACTGCAGTGTTATTAAATCTGTATCAGTAATGGCTGTCCCAAGTGCCTCAGGGATTCAGGGAGGCAGTGGGACTTAGGCTATGCTTGGAGCATGGGGTGCTAATCTGAGAACATGCACCAGCGTCCACATCAAAGCAATATTCTAATAGGGTCACTGACACAAACCACTTTCAGAACTCATCACTTTAAAAAATAAAATAAAATGCACACCTAAAAATATAAAGCGTTAATGGGGAGCTGCTTGAAAACAGATATATAATGCAGGTACACTCATCAGAGCCAGGACTGGCCACAGCTCCTTGCTGAGTGTATGCGTAGAAGTAGCGATGGAAAAAGAACTGGAATGACATGACCAGTTCCTCTGGCTACAAAAGAATTGCGTAGTGACAGTGGGCACTGTTTTCCAAGGAAAGCTGGCAGGCATAGCTGTTTTTTATTTATTAAGTTTCAAAACTAATATTCTGCATATACATTAACAGAAAAACAAACATGAGGCATAGGGCAATAACAATTGTTCATAATATTGCTATACTATTATATAAAGGATCAGTGCGGTTAAGCTGACAACTAAGAAGTTGAGGGTCAAAGGATTATGTTGAGAAGGATTATGGTTGCGTTTCTTCCAGCCAAGGTGAGTATGGAGCAAGTTACTTGACCCAGAGGTCCGTAACTGCCGAAGGAACAGGTGGATGTATTTGATGGGTTTTAACAAAGTCTGTCATGAAGGAGCCTGGTTCTACCTTTCCCTTTAGGAATCTGAAATGCCGTCTTGGCTTTTTTGAAATGTTTGACATCTTTTGTTCTTATATGTGATGGAAGCCACCTAGAGTGGCTGGGAAAACCCAGCCAGATGGGCAGGGTATAAATAATAAAACTATTGTTATTAAATTATTATTATTTTCCTGAAGAGCAAAGTTCCAAATCTTATTCCACTAGTTTGTAATATTGAAATCAAAAGTGTCTTCCAGCATTGAGTTAGACAGTCTTGCTGCAAGAAATCAGGAAGGTATGCAGTTCTTTGGATTTAATGTCCTCATTTATTCCTTCAAATATCCAGAGTAAAGCAAGTTTTGGAGAAAACTGAATATGGTCTTTAATAATTTTTAAAATGTTTACTTATATCTCAAACCGTATTTGTTGTTTTGGACATTCCCACCACATATGTGCGCTGTTGACTGTATTCTCTCCAGCACAAATGGTAGGACTCCAAAGAGAAACCGGAAAAATTGACCAGTGAAAAATACCATTTATGAGTGATTTTTAATGCCTGTTCCCTTGTAAGAACAGTGTTAGATTTAAAGGGGCCTTCTCCCCACATTCCTGACCAGGCAGCTTCATCTTTGGTTTCCCTCAGGTTCATCTCCCAATTAGATTTTAAACTTGTTTAAAATCTCATAATACAAATTCAGTAAGCTCTTAAACATTGCTACCACAAATACCTTTCCATTAGGAGAACAGATGAATGGCATGAGAGTGGACTACAGGGTCTTGCAATAGATCTAAAAGTTGATAAACATGAAGCCATCTTACAGGTAAGGTTCCTTAACGCCAAGGTTAATTGCTTTCTTGAGATTGGGCATGGATTTTGGTAAAAATATTTCAAACAATAACCCTTTGGTTGTCAAAATAATGTATTCTTAATAGAGAGGTCATTAGCTTTAGAATAGTACTTCACGGGCATTAGTGGCTAATATACGAACAGTATTTTTTCTGCCATTTTTTCCAAATGTCAAAAGAGCATTGTGTGTATGTGTTTAATATTATTACAAATTGGGTTGAACAAAAATTGAGGAAAATGTACATTTCCTATTTGAGAGTTTCCTAATTGGACCCATGTCTTGTTGGGGCAGAATATCATGCTTGCAGGCACAATTCTATGAGCTTAAAACTGATACAACACAACAAGGTGGAGGGTTGAAGTAAGAGAAAGAAGAGACCTGGCCCTCTTCCAAGGCACATTAGCTCCCCCAACCCACCCTTAACTATAACTATGCCCAAAATTCATCTTTGAAACACCTGTAATGTGGAGCTGGGCAGACCAGAAGTCATAAAAGCACAGGCAACAAGAAGCTCAAAGCTTTATTTCCATAAGACTCCCAAAGATATTAAAATAACATAATCCTTGCCAAAGCTATATTGATAATCTATGTGTCTGCAGTGAGCAATATTTCCTGATCACTTTACAGTTGCCAAAATTTGACTACACTAAGGTGAAGGTAGCAAACACTCTATTGAAGAGCCCTCATGTGAAAAGACCTCCCTCTGAAATAGCTAAGGTTTCCCTGCTCCGCACCCCACAAAAAGAACCCCAGGGTGAATAAACTTTGCAGTTTCTAAAGCCCTTTATTTGTACAGTTTTGCAACCAAAGCCAATGAGCTCTGAAAAATGAGCATGAGCTTGAAAGTCTTGTTCCAGAGAAAAAATGGCTTTGATCATTACAATCACATGCTGAGAATATAAATTGCACATATTTCCCTTTAAGCACACTGGAAATCTGCTTTAAAGAATGTAGCCTCAGGCAAACAAGAACTCTTCTTCTGGACAACTGCTTGAGCTGCCACCCATCTTGAATATCGCAGGACAGAACTAATGCTGAAAAGAGCCAAGGTTAGGGCTGGGATGGAGAACCTGTTTTCAGACTGAGAAATGAATTCTTTTTAAGCTAGCATTCCGGGGGGGGGGGGAAATACCAGTGCAAAATTAGAGCAACAAACTTTAACTTTAAGGTTGTATAGTAGACTTGTATTTACATACACTCAGACATCCCTCTCTATCCTCCATCCAAGAAGCATGATCAAAATCCAAGGACACATTCTAGCCAGGGGGTGTGGTGTGGGGAGAGTCCCATTTCTGCCTTATGGCCTGGTTTTGCCCAGATTCTGGGCTTGCTGTGAGGTGTCAGTTTAGGCCAGGGGTGAGAAACTTCTGGCCTGTGGGTCAATCTTGGTCAGCTAGGTCTCCTTCAACGAATGAACCAACGAACGAACGAACGAAAATTACTGTATTTTTCGCTCTATAACACGCACCCAACCATAACACGCACGTAGTTTTTAGAGGAGGAAAATCTGTAGGCATGCCACCCATAGGAATTTCCTCCATAACACGCACAGACATTTCCCCTTACTTTCTAGGAGGAAAAAAGTGAGTGTTATGGTGCAAAAAATACGGTATACATTTCTTATTATGATCCTCACTATAGCAAATCACAATTCTATGCCATCATTTCTAGCCAATTTGTTTTTATTAAGGCCACAGCTGTGATACCATTTAAAAAGAAAATTTGCAAAAATACAGTGGTACCTTGGTTTACAACCATAATCCGTTCCGGAGGTCTGTTTGTAAAGCAAAACAGGTTGTAACTCAAGGAGCGCTTTCACCAATGGGACCTCCAAAAATAATTTATTCGTAATCCACCCCCCCGTGGGTTGTAATCCAAAAAAAGATTGCAAACCGGGACATGCACTTCCAGGTTTGATGTGTTAGTAATCCAAAACGTATGCAAACCAAGACGTATGCAAACCAAAATACCACTGTATGGATTTCCATCATTTCTTTTGCACTTAGAATAGTAACAATTGTTCTTACCAATCCAAATGTAGTCTAAAGTTATAAAGCACAAAATTCATGCTTTATAACTTTATTTCAGCCATGAATGGTTACTGTACAGTAATAAATGATTGCCAGTTATGTAGTCCAATTTCAGAAGGTTTTCGTTTTACTATTTTATATATATATATATTGTTGGGGAAATAAACAAGAAAATTGCCGCTGTTCTTTATTTCTCCTTTCGCCCCACTGATATAGTACCTGACTATACAGGAAAGGGATTCTCTTTCTGTCAGTGATTGTTTTAGATTCCCACAAGCGATCCAACCCAAAACATGTTTCAGATTGCAAGCAAGGATAAATCTCGTTATTTTTCTACTTTCACTGCCTTTTCAAAATCCACCCACACAGGAGCAAAGTCTGATTAAAAGGAAACGACAGCACTTCACTTCTTTCCACACAGCCATGCCTGCCGTTGTTTCTGATGCTGCTCTCTATCTGAAGTCTCTGTGTAACAGCCAAAGGTTTATTGGCTGTTTCCCAAACTTTTTGGGAGCCCCTGTGGTTTGCATGGCCCGCTAAGAAAGACGATAACCCAATAAAATGCAAAAGAGTGACCAATTAATTGCATGTTTAATTTGAAATCCAATTACAGGTTCTTCTCGTTGAATTAACGTAAGGGACGAAGCTGATCCAGCAACTTTTAATAATAATAATAATAATAATTTATTATTTGTACCCCGCCCATCTGGCTGGGTTTCCCCAGCCACTCTGGGCGGCTTCCATAGAAACCAAAAAACACTAAAATATCATACATTAAAAACTTCCCTGAACAAGGGAACTTTCAAGGCCTGGGGGAGGGGGTTGTCGTTTACACCTGCGCAGGTAACCCAGGGAGGCTCACCTGGCGCCATCGTTTCCCTGGGCAGCCCTTCGCCCTTTTCAGAAGCAGGTGGGGTTCTTCCTGTCAGCCCTGCTTGGTGCTTTATTTTTCCTGCCTCTGCTTGTGGGCAAGACGAAGCGGCTCACAAGCCCCAATAAATAACAGTGATAACGGCAATGACAGCCCCCCCCCCCCACGGAGAGCGCGGCTGCAGGTGCGGCGGGGTCTCGGCGCCTCACCTGTCCTCGGTCGGCGAGGGGTCTCCGTCACAGGGCCGGGCCGGGCCCACAGGCCGGTGGCGGTAGAGGGCGACGGTGCCGCCGCCGCCTCCTCCCCCTCCTCCGGGGAGCCTCACTGCGCACGGGAGAGAAAGAGACAGAGATGAGGAGAGGGGCGAGAGGCCCCCGCCGCGCCCTCCCTCCGCCCCGAGGCGGGACGCACCTCCCCGGCCGAGGCTCCACAGCAGCCGCCACAGCATCGTCCCGGCCACCATAGAGAGCGGCCTCGTCGCCCCCGCCAGAGCGCCCGGCTTGCGTCAGGCTCGCGCCACGAGCGGCTGACTTCCGGGGGGTCTCCGGCGAGCTCCGGGTGCCCCGCCCCTTCCTCTGAGAGGCCGAAGCGGGAGGGAGGGGAAAATAACGGAAGGAGCCTGCGCGTGCGCACTGGAGCCGACCGCGCGGTTCGTCGCGTGCTCTCAGCCAACGGTTTCAGGACGCGAATGCGCCTGCGCGCGACGAGGAGGCTTATCCTCGCCCTTTGCCATATTCCCTCAAGTGAAAATCCGGACAGATTTTTGGGGGGGAACAGCTCACCCAACGAAAAAAGAAAAAAAGAAGTAGTTTGGGGGCCTTTTCGGATTTTTAAAGGGTTATTTTCAAAAGGAAAAAGAAAATAAACCCCCTTGTCATACGTCCAGGTTTTGTTGAGTCCGCAAAAAACACCCCATTGATTCTGCAAAAAACACGTTTTTGAGGGGGGGAAACCTGGACGAATGGGGTGCGGCTGCTGCGCCTTGCTCCTTCAAGTGCCTGGGCGGGAGCTTTCTGGAAGAGAGAGATGAATTATTATGATTATGTGGCTTATTCAATTTATACAGCACCACCCTTCACCCAAACTTGGCAGGGAGTGCTTTACAGCGCAAGAAAGTAGGAAAAGCACAGAATACAGAGAGGAGAAATGTGTCTGTAAAGCCAGCTCGCAATATTTTCTAAATAAATTGAATAAAACCGCTTAACCCACTGAAAGATATATTTGAAAAATGCATGTTAAGGGGAACAATGCCAATTGTTAAGTATGATAGCTACAGTAACAGGGTCATGTCCTCCATTGTGACATGTCCCCCTGCTGAGTGACTTGGCTGAGAATTTGGGAAGAGCAACTATTTGAGGATAGTTCAAAGAAATGAGGTTGTTTACATGAATTGTGTCTTCTGAAAAATGAAAATGTCTTCATCTCGCCTGTAAGATTCGGAGCTCTTCTTTTTTCCACAGTCTGCTTCTTTTGCTACCACTTAAGATTTAGAAACATAGGGAATCGGGTCATGGTTAGATTGATTTTTGAAGATTGTCCTCAGGGCCATCTTAGATGCCTTGAGGGAAATGGCTTGCGTTCCCCCTTGTGGGCATCATCACAAGAAGAGCATCTCCCAATTTTGGCGGGTCCTTTGACAAGATGCCCCCCTCCGTGGGTTCAACTGCTCGCTGTACTCTCCAACAAAGGCTTCTGAAAGTAGGTTTAGTTGCCAGGTGCTCCAAATTCAGCACAGAGATATAGAGTATCAAGGAAGTCTCTAGGACCCATTTCCTGATTATTTTCCCGCTTCTTCCCTAGGTTTGAAAGGCTGCATGGGCCTCCTTCTGTCACATGCCAAAGATCCATCCCCTGGTCTGTGTGGAGGAGGAAGTAGAAATATCGCCACATCAATGGGATGATGAAGTAAATGCAATTAAAAATGAGAAGGAGGAGTTAATGAAGATAAGAACCATATACGTACGACTGTACGACCAGTGAATGAATGTGACCGATGCCAATATGGATAGTGAGTGTTGATCTTTGTTCATGAGGAACAGGGAGGCCAGAGAGAATCTGGCTGCGGAGTGGGGTGGGGGGCAGCTCCCTGATTCAAGAAGAGTTCAGCGATGGAATGAGGAATGAGGAAGGAAGACAGGTAGGCTAATGTAAGCCACCTTGAGATTGTTGCAGAAAGATGGGTTATCAACATAATAAATGAAAACGATTCTTAATATTTTGATTTATTATTATGTTGATAACCCATCTTTCTGGGTTTCTCGTCTTTTCTCTTCCTTTTTTTAAAATGATATTTATTAAAGTTTCAAAAAAGGTTACAAAAATAAGAAAAAGGAAAAAAAAGAAAAAATACAAAATACAGACAAATAAAAACACTTAAAAACAAATCAATCTTTCCATGTCTTGTCTTTCATTTACTTGTTTCCCTGACCTCCTCACACCTCCCTTTTTTGTATTCCAGTTAGTTAATTCAGCAAATCCTTTCCCTCTTTGTTTTTATCCTAATCCTTTAATTTAATATATTGTAACTTTGGATTCTCACCTGTTAACAAACCATTTTTACATACTCCTTTGTAACATTGCTGCTAAAACCACTTAACTTCATTCTGACATCATTCTAACGTTCTTCGTCTTTTCTCTTCCAGGCAGCGACAGCAGTGAGGCCCGCAACTCCAATACAGCTCTCCTCCCACCAAGACCCAGTTCTATGGTATAGATATTATGGTATAGATATATACCATAGATTCCGGCGTATTAGGTGCCTGGGCGTATTAGTCTTATAAGCCCAGTTGCCTAATACGCTGGGCAGCTCCGTGCCGGGAGAAGGCCGCCCGGCACGGAGCGGAGCACGCCGACCCTGCTGCTGCTGCTTCTGAAGCAGCACTGGGTGGCCTCCGCGCCAGGCCACTCTCTCCCGGTGCGGAGCAGAGGCCGCCGCTGCAGCAGTGGGGGGGGGGGCGGATAACTGGCGTATAAGGCGACCCCCGACTTTTTAACCTCTTTTTCGAGGTTAAAAAGTCGCCTTATAGGCCGGAATTTACAGTATTTAAAAAACACCATGAGTCTCCAGTGTGGTCCCTTAGGTTAGTTGTCCAATAATGGATAGCAAATCTTATGAAATATGCAGAAATGGCAAAACCCACAGCTTACAAACTGCTTACAAAAGAATGGAAATATTTACAAATAAACTGTAAACAGATAAGAACATTGTAATAACCTGCAGTTTTATAAGAGTATATTTAAAGTAGATGAATAAATGAGCAAATTAAGTTAATTTGGCTATGCAGGGGGGGAAATATAAAATATTAAGTGACAGAAAGAGGGGAACGGAAGTAGAATGATTGTAAAGTTATTGAAATGTATAAAACTGAAAATCATAATTAAAAAGTAATGTCCTCCTGGACATTTTTGTCCTCCAGGAAAGAAGTCACAAGTGGGGTCCTGGGCCCATTGGTCTTCAATGGCTTTATAAATGACTCAAATGAAGAAGTTGATCATCAAATTTTCAGATGACACCAAACTGGGAGGGGTATCTATTGCTGCAGAAGATAGAATCAGAATTCAAAATGACCCTAACAGATTGGAGAATTGAGCACAAGCTAACAAAATGAATTTCAACAGGGACAAATGTAAGGTTTTGCATTTAGGCAGGAAGAACCAGATTCACAAATATAGGATGGGGCACAGCTGGCTTACTAGCAGTAAAAGTGAAAAGGATCTAAGGGTCTTGGTGGACCACAAGCTTAACATGAGTCAATGGTGTGATGCAGCAGCAAAAAAAGCTAATGCTATTCTAGGCTGCATCAACAGAAGTATAATGTCCAGATCAATGGAAGTAATAGTACCGCTCCAATTCTTTTGTGAATGAAATAAAATGGTTTCAACTAGTTTTAATAGCCAATAATCAAATGTAGAGCTTGGGGTACATCTAAACAAGGCTTAGATCAACTCCCCAGATGTTCAGTGTCCAGGGGTTCAATACCTGGCACCCAGAAACTCATGAAACAGGGGAGTCTGGCACTCATAACATTTCACTTCCTTGCAACCTAAGGAAAGCTGTTTATTGGCAGAACACACTGGGCAGAAAAAGAAAGAAACGGGGATGAGGAGGTCTAAGGGTGAAGTCTCGCTCCTAGCAACAAGTCATAGGAAATATCTCCCATTTTGTAAACTACTTTGAAGGTGGTGGTTGCTTTATAATCCAGCGGTAGAGAAATTTTATGAAATTAATTGATTTGGGCTCCTCCAATCCACTTGGAGGAAGGAATGGAGGGGGTGTTAATCAAATCTGCAGATGACACCAAACTGGGAGGGGTAGCTAATGCCGCAGAAGACAGAATTGGTCAGCAAGAACCAGATGCTCAAATAGAAGATGGGGGACACCTGGCTTACTAGCGGTACATGTGAAAGGAATCTAGGGGTCTTGGTGGACCACAAGCTTAACATGAGTCCACAGTGTGATGCAACAGCAAAAAAAAAAAAAAAGGCTAATGCTATTCTAGGCTGCATCAACAGAAGTCTAGTGTCCAGATCAAGGGAAGTAATAGTACCACTCTATTCTGCCTTGGTCAGACCACGCTTGGGAGTCCTGTGTCCACTTTTGGGCACCACAACATAAAAACGCTGTTGACAAGCTTAAACTTGTGCAGATAAGGGCAACCAAGATGATCAAGGGTCTGGAGAGCAAGCCACATGAGGAACGGTTGGAGGAGCTGGGTATGTTTAGCATTGGAAAAGAGGAGGCAGAGAGGAGATACGATAGCCACCGTCAAGTATCTCAGGGGTTGTCACATGGAAGAGGGAGCAAGCTTGTTTTCTCCTGCTCTGGAGGGTAGGACTAAAACCCATGGCTTCAAGTTACAAGAAAGGAGATTCCAACTAAACATCAGGAAGAACTTTCTGACATTAAGAGCTGCTCGACAGTGGAACAGTCGCCCTTTGTAGGTGGTGGACTCTCCTTCCTTGGAGGTTTTTAAGCAGAGGTTGGGTGACCATCTGTCATGCATGCTTTAGCTGAGACTCCTGCATTGCAGGGGGTCGGGCTAGATGACCCTTGGGGTCCCTGCCAACTCTACAATTCTATGATTCTATGCTGTGAAGAATCCAGAATAGAAGTATATGGATAGAAAAAGCTTAATTCTCAGTGGCTGAGTTGCAAGGAGGTTTAGCCTCCGCTCCAATGGTTTGTCTTAATGTATCTCTTTGCGTTCCCCTATTCAAGTGAACGTTTACCATTCTTGTTCTGCCTTTTGTCAGTATACAGGGATCTCCCTCACAGGGATCTAGAAGCAGGAACCACTCTTGCGACACAAATACACATACGCACACCTAATGATGGGTGTTTTGCTAATAGATGGACAGACAGACAACAGGCAGCGGCAGCTTAGCTCCAAAGCCTGAAGACTTCATCTTCCGTGCAATGTTGGAGACCAAGAACCTGCTTTCATACCACTCTGTAACAGCAGGGTTTGATCTCCCCTAAATTGGTTATAGAGACATTGGATTAGCAATTTTGAGGTAGTAAGGATGGAAGATAAAACAAAGTGTGACAGGCTAAGCAGCCTCTGTCACTGGGATTGATCATAGAGCTAATATCCAGTGACAATAGCGCATAAATAACACAATAACCCAGCTTTGGATATTGGCACTATCACAGCCCTTTAACCTAGCAATAACTCATTGGGAAAGCGTAATCGTATCAGAGGCACTGCACAATGGCTCTTCTCCCACCTGCCACTTCTGTAAGGTGCTGAAGCCAGACCGCTGGCAGGTGTAGCAGTAACTGCATTAGCTCCTTTGGGGAATTTTTTAAGAGGTTCCGGTGAGCTGAAAGTACACTGCTTATCTGAAAGCACTGCACCAAGGAAAGCAAGCATGGGTTGTGAGCTCTCTCAGAGAGCGCATGTCAGAATATCTATGTCTCCTGTCAATTCTTGCCGTTTCACAGCGGAAGCTCTTCTGTTGGGCAAAGTAGCCCTCCCAGCACCTCCAGAGCCCTAACCCAATCTTTCTCCTGTCACAATCATTAATAAATTTTTCACTGACTCAAAGGCTTTTTAAATGCTTTGCCCACCTCTTAGCCAATCAAAAATAATCACTGCCAGCAGGTTCCACCCCTGTCTCCAGTACCTCTCTCCCACAGGAGCGGCTTTGGTAGGAAGGTGGAGTCTTTTGCTCATTCCCCTCCCTTCTCTTCCTCTTTAAGAAACCAAAGAGAGAGAGATAAACAAGCTAAGCTTTTATAAGAAGGGTGGGGTAGGGCACTGTTAGCCATCCCTGTCAGACAATCCATACTAAGCTTATTTTACAAATTTTTGACCAGTGTCTGGTGACTTGTATATTTAAAAATATTTAGGAGGAAAACTGAATTTGACAATTTTGTGTAATTTAGATTGAGTTGCAGGAGGAAAGTTCAAGCACGGTGTTTCAGATTCTGAGTGATTGCCAGTCCAGGCATTCAATCACCCGAATGTTGTCTGACATCAAGGTCTCCCAAGTTGGAGAAAACCAGAGTGATGTCATCAGCAAACTTACTAAGTGTATGTGTGCTTGTGTCTGTGTGTTTCTTTGAGGCTGATTAGCTGTTTTCCCTGTGTAAAGGTCAGAGGGGGCAGGGTTTCTGTTGAGGCAGGGGATTAGCTGTGGGAGGAGCCACCCATCTTTTAGATTTAGGGGAGCTAGTCTCAAACGTTTGTTGAGGGAGATCTAGGTGTTTTTGTGTGTGAGGGAAGTTATTTGTCCTTTCTTCAAGCTTTTTATGATGGAGGACCTCTGTAGCCAACCCCAACGACACGATCTCAAGATGGAAGGGGAGGGAACAGCTGCAGTCGCCTGCGATTCCTGCGCAATGTTTGCCATCTTGCCAAAGGTTGCAGGCAGCTTTACCTGCAGCAATTGCATGTTGATTGCCCTCTTAAAAGACAAAGTCCAGCAACTGGAGGAACGTGTAGCTACGCTCCAAAGAATTAGAGAGCTGGAGCTCTTCTTGGAAGCAACAGAGCACACCGTCTCCACCAAGGAGGAGACAGGGGACTCCCCTGAGAAGGAGTCTAGTTCACCAACACAGGAGCCAGATATATGGAGAAACGTGACTCAAAGAAGTAGGAGGCCCAGGGTTCACTCTGATTGCTTAGAAATACACAATCGCTTTGAGGACCTCTCCCCTAGCATGGAAGACGAAGAGCAGACTCCATTTGAGGATCTCTCCCTCATTACAGTCGATCAGGTATATGAAGACGAGCAGCAAAGTCAGTCCTCAGGGAATGTGCAGGCGACCTTGGAACGGACAGCTCACGGAAGAACCCCGACCAAACCCAAGAGGAGGCGTGTAGTGGTGATAGGGGATTCCCTACTGAGGGGAACAGAAGCAGTGATCTGTGGGCCTGACAAGATGTCTCGGGAAGTGTGCTGTCTCCCCGGGGCTAAGATCCAAGATGTAACTGAACGACTGCAAGGAATCATAAAACCCACTGACAAATACCCCTTCCTCTTGGTTCATGTGGGAACCAACGACACTGCAAGCAATAGCCTCCAGAAGATCAAAAGAGACTACGAGGCTCTCGGCAGGAAATTGAAGCAACTAAATGCACAAATTGTCATCTCATCTGTCCTCCCAGTTGAACGACGTGGCCCAGGGAGAGAGGGGAAAATAGTGGAAGTGAACAGCTGGCTTCGCAAATGGTGTAAACAGGAACGGTTTGGATTCTTAGATCACGGACTGCAGTTTCTTGAAGATGGACTTCTGGCAAGTGATGGGCTGCATCTCACAACGGTTGGGAGAAATGTTTTTGCAAAAAATCTCAGAAACCTCATCAGGAGGGCTTTAAACTGACTAATGTGGGGGAGGGAGACAGTGCTCCTGAAGGTAGGAGTCTATCAATTAATGAAGATGATCATCCAAATGTCATAGACCAAATGGAGCAAACAGCACGCGGACCTAGTGGTGGGAGGAAAAAATCCTTAAATAAGAGACACGGGGGAATGATTAATGGACTTCAATGTCTGTACACTAATGCGCAAAGCATGGGAAATAAACAAGATGAGCTTGAGCTCTTGGTACAGCAAACTAAATATGACATAATAGGCATCACTGAAACCTGGTGGGATAAGTCCCACGATTGGAATGTAATAATGGGGGGATACAATCTATTTCAGAGAAACAGACCAGACAAGAAAGGAGGAGGAGTGGCGTTATATGTCAGGGATGTGTATACCTGTGAAGAGATCCAAGATTTAGATCCTCAAAGCCAAAGTGAGAGCATTTGGGTCAAAATTAAGGGAGAGAAGAATAACAGAGACCTCATTGTGGGAGTTTACTATAGATCCCCAAGCCAAACGGAGGACATAGATGATGCCTTCCTGGAACAGATGGCCAAGCATGCAAAAGGAAGGGAGATAGTAGTAATGGGGGACTTCAATTACCCAGATATTTGTTGGACGTCAAACTCAGCCAAGAGCATAAGGTCAAACAGATTCCTCACTGGCCTTGCAGACAACTTCATTGTCCAGAAAGTGGGAGAAGCAACAAGAGGAACAGCCATTTTAGATCTGGTCCTAACCAATGTTGATGACCTGGTTAGTGGGGTAGAAGTGGAAGGATCATTAGGCGCGAGTGATCATGCTCTTCTGAAGTTTACTATACAGCGGAAAGGAGTAGCCAAGCATACTAGGACTCAATTTCTTGACTTTAAGAAAGCCGACTTCATAAAACTTAGGAAAGTGCTGGGTGAGATCCCATGGACAACAATACTAAAAGGAAAGGGAGTTCATGATGGCTGGGAGTTTGTTAAGAGGGAGATACTAAAAGCACAACGTCAGGCAATACCAATGAGACGGAAACATGGAAGGTGCCTAAAGAAGCCAGGGTGGCTATCTAAAGAACTTTTAACTGAATTAAGATTAAAAAAGGATGTGTACAAAAAATGGAAAAGGGGGGAAACCACCAAAGAAGAATTCAAACAAATAGCCAGCACGTGTAGACACAAAGTCAGAAAAGCTAAAGCACAGAATGAACTCAGGCTTGCTAGAGAGGTTAAAAGCAACAAAAAAGGCTTTTATGGGTATGTTCGTAGCAAAAGGAAGAACAAAGAAACAATGGGGTCACTCAGAGGAGAAGATGGTGAAATGCAAACAGGGGACACAGAAAGGGCTGAACTACTCAATGCCTTCTTTGCCTCAGTCTTCTCCAATAAAGAAAACAATGCCCGACCTGAAGAATTTGGAGCAAATGATTCAGCAAAGGAAACACAGCCCAGAATAACTAAGGAGATAGTACAAGAATATTTGGCTAGTTTAGATGTATTCAAGTCTCCAGGGCCAGATGAACTGCATCCAAGAGTATTAAAAGAACTGGCAGATGTGATCTCAGAACCACTGGCAGTCATCTTTGAGAATTCCTGGAGAACAGGCGAAGTCCCGGCAGACTGGAGGAGGGCAAATGTTGTCCCTATTTTCAAAAAGGGGAAAAGAGAAGACCCAAATAATTACCGCCCAGTCAGTCTGACATCAATACCAGGGAAGATTCTGGAACAGATCATTAAGCAAACAGTCTGTGAGCACCTAGAAAAGAATGCTGTGATCACCAATAGTCAGCATGGATTTCTGAAAAATAAGTCATGTCAGACTAACCTGATCTCATTTTTTGACAGAATTACAAGCCTGGTAGATGAAGGGAACGCAGTGGATGTAGCCTACCTTGATTTCAGCAAGGCATTTGACAAGGTGCCCCATGATATTCTTGTAAAGAAGCTGGTAAAATGCGGTCTTGACTATGCTACCACTCAGTGGATTTGTAACTGGCTGGCTGACCGAACCCAAAGGGTGCTCATCAATGGTTCCTCATCATCATGGAAAAGAGTGACTAGTGGGGTGCCACAGGGTTCTGTCTTGGGCCCGGTCTTATTCAACATCTTTATCAACGACTTGGATGATGGACTCAAGGGCATCCTGATCAAATTTGCAGATGACACCAAACTGGGAGGGGTGGCTAACACCCCAGAGGACAGGATCACACTTCAAAATGACCTTGACAGATTAGAGAACTGGGCAAAAATAAACAAGATGAATTTTAACAGGGAGAAATGTAAAGTATTGCACTTGGGCAAAAAAAATGAGAGGCACAAATACAAGATGGGGGACACCTGGCTTGAGAGCAGTACATGTGAAAAGGATCTAGGAGTCTTGGTTGACCACAAACTTGACATGAGCCAACAGTGTGACGCGGCAGCTAAAAAAGCCAATGCAATTCTGGGCTGCATCAATAGGAGTATAGCATCTAGATCAAGGGAAGTAATAGTGCCACTGTATTCTGCTCTGGTCAGACCACACCTGGAGTACTGTGTCCAGTTCTGGGCACCACAATTCAAGAAGGACACTGACAAACTGGAACGTGTCCAGAGGAGGGCAACCAAAATGGTCAAAGGCCTGGAAACGATGCCTTATGAGGAACGGCTAAGAGAGCTGGGCATGTTTAGCCTGGAGAAGAGGAGGTTAAGGGGTGATATGATAGCCATGTTCAAATATATAAAAGGATGTCACATAGAGGAGGGAGAAAGGTTGTTTTCTGCTGCTCCGGAGAAGCGGACACGGAGCAATGGATCCAAACTACAAGAAAGAAGATTCCACCTAAACATTAGGAAGAACTTCCTGACAGTAAGAGCTGTTCGACAGTGGAATTTGCTGCCAAGGAGTGTGGTGGAGTCTCCTACTTTGGAGGTCTTTAAGCAGAGGCTTGACAACCATATGTCAGGAGTGCTCTGATGGTGTTTCCTGCTTGGCAGGGGGTTGGACTCGATGGCCCTTGTGGTCTCTTCCAACTCTATGATTCTATGATTCTATGATTCTATGATTCTATGATTCTATGGGCTATGCCATTTATTTTAATACCTTTAATACGATAATTTGCCTAACACTGTTTTACCACTGGTTTGATTGCTGAAATGAAAAGCTGGGGTGATAAAGGGCACCCCTCTTTGGACCTGAAATCTGGTCAAATATTGGCCATTCTGCACCACCTCCTTAAGGTGCCATGAATCTAAGCTTCGGTGAATGTGTGTGAGTGTTGGAGAAAGGGAGGGGTCAGCTCGTTCTGTTTTACAATAATGAAGCTGTGAACTTAATAGGCATTAATTGGCAGGGATTGTGAGGGAGAGTCTGCTGGCTGGAAGCATATGGAAGCAGCAAACTGGAACTGGTGACTGACAGTTAGAACCTGTGGTGCTCTCATAATTCCAGCAGCAGATCTGTGATGGATGTGTCGGTTTCCCACTGCTCTGCCTTTCAGGCAGATAGACCTGCATCACTTCTGTTACCAGCTGCATCCTGAAAAGGGAGAAAGACAAAATAGAAGGAGAGGAATGGAAGAGGAGGAGCTACTCTCTAAACTACCATGCATAATTTTTTCAAAATGTGTTAAATATCTGTGCCCTTGGTCCATATTATTAAAGTGTTCGACTGGTATCAATACAACCGCCCGAAACTCTTTTTTTTTTTTGGATTAGTTTTCCATGCATCTCTCAGTATGGGTTGTGTATTTATGTAGTAATCCTTCTTTGGTGCATCTGTGTTTATGTTCCTGTCATTTTGATAGAAGTCTGGAGATCTGTGGATCGGTGTCAGAGGGGAGATTCCTGGCAATAAACTACCTTTCCTATGATGCCAGACCTTCAATGCAGTATTGATGGTATAGTGGATTTTTTTATTTGCTATGTTTTCCTTTAAAGCCTTTTTATCAAAATGAATACCATCTGTATCTTCCTGTGCCAATAAAGTCTTCTTTCAACTTGTACCCATTGTTTTTTCCCTGTGTCATTCATGAGGGTAATTAGGTATCTAAATTGGGATGCTTTGTTATAAAGTAAAGGTTGTGGGATCCACATCCACCTTCTAAAGGGGATTTGTATCTCATGGTTTTTGCTATTCTGGTTTTTGTGCTTTTGAGGGTGAAAAATTCTATTTGTGATGTCATCTCTAGAGACGATGTGTCGGAGCCAGCCATTACAAAATGGTGCTGTTTAGCATAAAATAAAGACACAGAGAGACAGCTGTATTTTCAGGATGGAGGAGCAGCTCCTTCGAACTTCTTCTCTCCCTCCGGTACTTTTTATTATCTTTTGTCTCTCTCCAGTCGCATGGCCGTTTGCCAATGTCTCATGTTACCTCATCCAGTCAAGGCTTTTATTACGCCCATCACCATATAGGGTCATCACTGCCCAGAGGAAACACAACTCCATTTAAGGTCAATACATTCCAATACATTGTAAAGCTCAGAGTGCTGGTCAGCCGAGGTCAGGGGGCACCCTGCAATATTACAAGCCTTTGCCGTGGCTTTATGACTCCCACAATGATGATATTTCCCAAGGTAGTGTATAGAATAAGTACGTAAATGTATGTGAATCAAGGTAAGAGCATCATTTTTATGGGAGCTCTTCTACTGAAAAGTGAAAGATTCCAGTGAGACAATGTCTATCTCTGGCTTCATTCTGGACCACAATCAACCATAATTATGGCAATATAGTTTATTTTTGAAGACCTGCACACTTAAATATCTAAATGAGGATACCGCTAATGGTATTTGTCACATTTGTGCAAATTTAAGTTGTAATTCGGGTAGTATGTTGTTGCAGAGCAAGTCTGATCTTTGGTAGTTCACTTTTGGGTCCGAAACCCATGGAAAAATTGCTGAATAGACTGGATCTAATCTAGACTTTGATCTAATCTAAGATTTTGCCCACGTTCTTAAGTTTATACCTACACTCCCGCCCCCCCTTATCTGCATGTTCAGCTGTACCTCTGGCTAGAGCTTACAATGTGGATATCTCCATGCTCTTTGTGCAGTGTTCAGAATACTGATGCAGATCACAAAGAACTCCTCCACACATAGTCTCTGCTTAAAGTTTTGGCTAAATGTACAGAGATCTGGAAGAGGTCTACAGGTGTAATTCATTTGAATAGGGCTCAAGTGTAGAGTAAGAAGTATAGACAGGTCAAATGATATAGATGTAATACATGTCGATGTGAAGCAATTCCTGTATTTAAGGATATGTTATGATTGTGACAACTTTTGCTTTTGCTGTACTTCCTTGGTTCTTGTTCTGATAATCAAATAACATCTTCAAGGCAATGACTTTTAAGTCAAGGATCTATTAAGTAGAATCACCATATGACTGGAGATTTCTTACATTTTCAGGTGTAGGGAAGCAGGTGGCGCTGTGGTCTAAACCACTGAGCCTCTTGGGCTTGCCGTCAGAAGGTTGGTGGTTCGAATCTGTGTGATGGGCTGAGCTCCCATTGCTCTGTCCCAGCTCCTGCCAACCTAGCAGTTTGAAAGCACACCAGTGCAAGTAGATAAATAGGTACTGCTCTGGCGGGAAGGTAAACAGCGCTTCCATGTGCTCTGGCTTCTGCCTGAAAAGTGAGAAGAGTGCCACACCCCATAGTTGCCTGTGGCTGGACTTAGCCGTCCAGGGGTCCTTTACCTTTACTTTTACCTTTTACATTTTCAGGTAAGATATGACTGGACAAAGAAATTACATTTAAAAAGTGAGGTGGGGCAATGGGAGTGCGGTAAGTAAAATTCAAGCTTTTAAATCAGCTTAGAGTGCATTAATTGCTGCACTGTAAACCTTTTGAACAGTTTAAGACTAAGCTGATCTTCGGAGCAATTTAAGCAGTTTAAAATCCTCAAAGGACTTAACATTTTACCCAGGTTAACTAAACTCAAGTAGCTTAAAGCAGTAAAGTAAACATGGTCTCTCATAAGTTTAATTCCCACAGGGTGTAAGAATCAGCGTGCTCCAAAGGGAACAGTTCCATTTTGGTATTTTTTTTGCAAAAACATTTGTGTCACATTATTGATGTGTAAACATTACTGCTGGTATTTGAAACTGAGTACAGTGGTACCTCGGGTTACATACGCTTCAGGTTACAGACGCTTCAGGTTATAGACTCCGCTAACCCAGAAATAGTACCTTGGGTTAAGAACCTTGCTTCAGGATGAGAACAGAAACTGTGTTACGGTGGCAGCGCGAGGCCCCATTAGCTAAACTTGGTGCTTCAGGTTGAGAACAGTTTCAGGTTAAGAACGCACCTCCGGAATGAATTAAGTACTTAACCCAAAGTACCACTGTACAGGCAGTGACCATTTTAGGCGCATCTCATATATGTGCAACCAGTCATGTGCACATCTCACTGAACCTGGAAGTGACCCAAAAACATCCCTAAAATGTTGTTCCTGTAATGTGGAGCAGGGACAGCAAAGACCAGAAATGGGAAGAATTGGCCACATGTCAGAAGCGGGAGTCAGGTGAAGGTCAGCAGCGACCACAACAACAATAAAACTGGTGTCAGTGAAGTTAACTCTTTATTCAAATAAATCAAAACAGCACAGGCCTAGCGATTCCAGCTCTTCCCAGTAGGTCTTACCTGAATGAGGCAGTTGTGAGGAATGAAGGTCCCTGCTTCCCACAGCTGCCTAAGTCCAGGTTTTCCCCCCAAGCAGTCATAGACTGCATCTGTGCACAACGAACCTCTCCTCTGCCCTTTTAATTTCTCTCTGTGTTCTAGGAGACCAGGGGAGAAGGGAGCTGGTTCCAGTCTCCTCCAGCCTCCTCTTCAGCCTTTGAGTCTGGACTGCTCTCTGCTACAGCCTCTTCTTGCTCACTAAAACCCTGTTGCCCCTTCAGCTTCCAAAACCTCCTACTCCAGTTTGCTCCTCCTTCGCCCTCTGACCACTCATTGTGGCTCTGCCCCCATTACTGTCTCCTGATCTTTCCCCCTCCAAGAACTGATGTTGCCACAGCTGGTAGGCTGGGACACAGCCCCACAGCCCTGGGCAGTGGCCAAAGCTGCTCCCTCCCAGGGACGCGGACTTATAAAAAATATTGGGGGGGGGGGCCCGGGAAAGCTCATGAATAATAAATAAGCTCATGAATATGCAAATAAAGTGGCGCCGCCTCCTCGTGAGCGTATAGGGGAGAGCGTGCTGCGCCTATTAATCAGCTCCGAAGGAAATTGGGTGGAGCTTTTGCTCGGGAGGGAGGGCAGGAGGCATGCAGCCCGACCCTGTGCATTTTGGGCTGGGGGAGGAGCGGCGGCGATGGCGCTCTGCTGGAGGGGCGCCGGAGATTATTGGGGGGGCAGAGCCCCCCCAAACGAATTTTTGAGGGGGCTCGGGCCCCCTCAAGCCCCATGGAGTCGGCGCCTATGCTCCCTCCTGCCCGCAACTGTTTGGGAAAGGAGGCAGCCCCAAGAAGAGTTATAGGACGTGTGAGCGCTGGGTGGGTGTCTGCTCAAGGTGCAAGGCAGCGGCACGGTGGGTCTTCCTTCCTCCACCGCCCCTGCAGAGGAGGCTTCACAAAGGAGCCTGGGTATCAGTGTACACATGACTCACACAGAGACAAGGTCTCTCTCTCTCTCTCTCTCTCTCACACACACACACACACCAGTGGTGTTGCAACAGGGGGGTGGGGGCAGTGTGCCCCGGGTGCCATGTCTGGGGGGGTGACAAGAAGGCACCTCGCGGGGGCGCGAGCAGCCATTGCGCCGCTGCCGCATGTGGAGGATCCTCTGTTCGCGGCTGCAGCGGTAAACCGCTATGTACAGAGCATGTGCAGCATCGTACACATGCGGCGTACATAATGACAACGCACATGCGGCGTACATAGTTGTTTGCTTCCAGCGCCGCTCCAGCACTCTACGGACAGCGGTGGGCTCCCTCCGTTGCCACTACAGCTGTGAATGGAGGATCCTCTGTTTGCGGCTGCAGCTGTGAGCAGAGGATCCCGGCACCATCCATATGGCGCTGGAGCGCCGGCACCGGCAAGCCGCTGTGTACAGCGCATGTGTGGCGTCGCTACATACGGCATATGCGTTGTATGTAGCAACGTTGCACATGTGTCCTACATAGTGACATCCCCGCCCCAGGTGTCACAACGCCTTCGTTCGCCCCTGACACACGCGCTGACTCCGTCAAACCAAAGGAGGCAAAAACTCACAACCTGTGTCCTGTAGTCATCATAAATTAATGCCAATTAAGCATTTTGCACTCAAAAGCGTGACTTGTCCGCAGAGCTGGATTCTCCTTTCATCAGCACAAAAGGAGAGAAAGAGAAAAGAGGGATCCTTAGGAAAGGAACTGGAAACAGAACTGGCAGAAACATGGTGCCGTTATACAAATCCATGGTGTGATCACATTTGGAAGACGGTGTGCCGTTCTAGTCACCTCAGCTCAAAAAAGATATTGTGGAGATGGGAAAAGCTTCTGAAAAGGGCCACCAAAGTGATCGAGGGGATCGAGCAACTCCTCTGTGGAGTAAGGTTGCAGCATCTGGGGCTTAGGGGCTTAGGGAAGGGGTAAGTAAGAGGCGACATGTTGAGATATGTGCATTGCAGGGAGTTGGACTAAATGACCCTCAGGGTCCCTTCCAATTCTATGATTCTATGGTTTTGCGTAGCAGCAGCAGCCATGGACCTCTCCCCTCATGTGGTGTAGGAAAAACTAGAACAGTGTCTAATAGGAGAGATACCTAATGATGCCACAAAGGCAAGGCCCCACTCTTAATCATGGGCACCAGGTCATAAGAAGGTCAGCCAGATATATCTCAAATCAGGATTATAACAAGGAGATTATCCCACCTGAAGAAGTCTCTCTGAAGTTCAAAGAGCCAATCCTTCCAATATGTTAAACATCTCCCAAAGTAATTAACCAAAGCAACTCTGAGAGAGGAAAATCTTTGCATATTTAAGGTACTTCAATGTGGACTTTCCTGCCTCCTTGCTGGGAAATACTAGCCTTTTTGTGGGAAGAAATCTGTATAAGCCCTCTCTCTGTTTCAGGCAGTGTCACAAAGAAGTCCCAGAACTGAGGCATCACAGCCATAAGACCAGTTTAGGCTCCCCACTGGCTCATGAGGGGCCAGTAAAAACAAACAAGCCAGGAGTAGCTGGAGCAACCTTTATGTTATGGATTTGTCTGATGAGCAAATGGCATGTTTGATATTTGTTTATTTTATTTTAGACGTTTCAGGTTTTCATTGCCTAGGCTTTCTGTGATTTAAATGAAACACTTCCTCTTTGCAGATAGATGTTTTGGTTCCTATTGATCCCTGTTGGGGAGTTAGTAATTTTGCCTCCAAAAGCCAGTATGTGGATTGCCTTGTACCATTTTTTGTGTGTGGAGTGCAGTGGAGCCAACTAGTGAGGGACATTGTTGGCTGCCTTGAGTTAGACTCTGCCATTCATCCCCCCCAATCCCCCCCCAGGAGCTCAAGGCCACCCTCTTCCCCCATGGTCAAATGTATGTTAGACCAAGAGACTGTGTGTGGCCTTGACTTTTAGGGCTGCAAGCAGACACTTGGACCGGGTGCGCAGCCTGGGAGTCATTTTGGACTCACAGCTGTCCATGGAGGCACAGGTTAAATCCGTGTCCAGGGCAGCTGTGTACCAGCTCCATCTGGTACGTAGGCTGAGACCCTATCTGCCTGTGGACTGCCTCGCCAGAGTGGTGCATGCTCGGGTTATCTCCCGCTTGGACTACTGCAATGCGCTCTACGTGGAGCTATCTTTGAAGGTGACCCGGAAACTACAACTAATCCAGAATGCAGCAGCCAGACTGGTGACTGGGAGCGGCCGCCGAGACCACATAACACCGGTCTTGAAAGACCTACATTGGCTCCCAGTACGTTTCCAAGCACAATTCAAAGTGTTGGCGCTGACCTTTAAAGCCCTAAACGGCCTCGGCCCAGTATACCTGAAGGAGCGTCTCCACCCCCATCGTTCTACCCGGACACTGAGGTCCAGCACCGAGGGCCTTCTGGCAGTTCCCTCACTGCGAGAAGCCAAGTTACAGCGAACCAGGCAGAGGGCCTTCTCGGTAGTGGCGCCCACCCTGTGGAACGCCCTCCCATCAGATGTCAAAGCGATAAACAACTACCTGACATTCAGGAGACATCTTAAGGCAGCCCTGTTCAGGGAAGTTTTTAACGTGTGATATTTTATTGTATTTTTGGTTTTTATGGAAGCCGCCCAGAGTGGCCGGGGAGGCCCAGCCAGATGGGCGGGGTATAAATAATAAATTATTATTATTATTATTATTATTATTATTATTATTATTATTATTATTTAAACCATGTATCTGAAATAGTATGAGAGAGCAATCCTGAAGCCATTTTGACTCTCCCAATGACTTCAAGTATTCCTCTGCAGTAAGGGAGGCAAATTGGGAAAGCCTTCCCATTGCCTTTTTGCTTACAAATCCTGTCTTAAGGATGTGTTTGTGTATGAATAGGGTAAGCCTGTGACCAGGAACTAAAGTATTGACCATCACAAAAGAATGGCCAGGTAATGCAGTCAGTGACCATTATCTGGTATCCTGGCAGACAGGATTTCTGCTGTAGACCACTTGCTGTGATGATTTCGGTGTGGTCTTTGGCTAAGGCGGTTGGGCAGTGTTAACAGTCTTTAAAGGTTCCTGCACACTTTTGTTCAGGGTCTCCCTCCTTGGAAGGAAGGGCACGAACTCTGTTGCAACAGAAAAATAAATATCTGCCTTGCTCTCCGCTGGATCCTGCCTCCATCTATTCTTCTCTGACCAATCATGGTCTTAGGGGACTCAGAGTCCCATGGGGAGTTGGACAGCAAAAGCCAAACCCCATTTTTTACAGATAGGTAGCCGTGTTGGTCTGCCATAGTCAAAATAAAAAAAAATTCCTTCCAGTAGCACCTTAAAGACCAACTAAGTTAGTTCTTGGTATGAGCTTTCGTGTGCATGCACACTTCTTCAGATAACACTTCTGAAGAAGAAGTGTGCATGCACACGAAAGCTCATACCAAGAACTAACTTAGTTGGTCTTTAAGGTGCTACTGGAAGGAATTTTTTTATTTTGCCCAATTTTTACATCAACTATAAATGAGGGGATTCTGAAGTGGGGAGGTTATACCCATAGCTGTCAACATTTCCCTTTTTTAAAGGGAAATTCCCTTATTCCGAATAGGATTCCTCGCAAGAAAAGGGAAAAGTTGACAGTTATGGTTATACCTCACAAGCTCCCTAAATTTGCCACCACATCTTGGGGGAACATTGCTTTCAAAGCCTTTCGGATAGCAAATGCTTAAGCGTCCAAGGACACAGAAGGCTGCTTTATATTTGTGAATCCAGAAATATTTCCCCTTCTCTGCCTAACGTTTTGTACTCTCACAGGTGCATCTCATCGCATGCATTGTCCCGGGTGCGTTGCCATGGCAACTCCTCTGCCAGGAACCCAGCGATTGCCGTGTCACTCTAATGGTGCCTGCCTGAAGTGTCGATGATTGTCTATCACATTGTCAGTCAGTGGTTGATTGAAACTGGTGAGTTTACCCGTGTTTGTTGATGCTGTAAGTGAAATATGCTGCAACAGAGTTTATTTCCTTGGTTAACCCCCAGCGAAATCAGAGAACTGTATAAACCAAACAGTAAGGGCTCTGTTTTGTTTCATATGCACAATTTCTGTTTCCCCTGTCCAAATCCCACCCTGTGATAACTGCACTGGTAGCTTGCATATTTTTACCAGGCCACCCCAATGCATTGCGCTCTTGTGTGACCCTCATTCCTTTCAGTGAAGCATGTGCAGGAGAACATCCAGAAGAATTTCGTTGCTATACTTCTACTCTGCCCCCCACGTCGTGTGGCAGGAACATTTTCTCTTCATTCCGCCCTTGACTGATGAGATATATTGTCGGAGGCGGCATTTCATATAACTAGAAGTATCACACGGTCATAAGTAAGGAAGAAAGTAGGCTGTGTGATCACATATTTTCTGCATCATTGCGAGTGCCATGTGTGAAAAGCATGGGGAGCAGAAATGGTACTATCCCATCCAGCTTGCCTGAGGCCCGGGAAGAAGTCTAGTTAGAACAAAGTTATAAACTCAAGCAAAAAAACAACCAGTCCCTGGCAGGACCCCTGGCCTGAGGTTGCCCCCCCCCCCGGGCCTGACCCCATCCACAATTTTCTCTCCCTATGACCCCTTTTCCCTCTCCAATTTCCCTTTCCCTCTCCAATATTTAATTGTTAAGTTTGCATTTCGCAAATATAAATCTTCCCCTCAGGGTCTCTTGCTACTTCTTTATATTGGAAGGGAAGGGGGGGGTGCAGTGGCGTAGCAAGGTCAGGTGGTACCCAGTGCAGAAAATTTCTTGTCACCACCCCCCACATTGAAATTATTAAAAGAAGGAAAAAATAAGATACAGTTGCAAGTGTTATTTTCTGGTTTATTTACTTAATGTTGTGAGCATAAGCACTTAAAACCTCTCTCCCCCCCACAATGGGAATTTCTTATTTTAAAAACACATATTTTTGCCATTTTGTCACCCCCCTCAGTGATGACACCCGGGACGGTCCGCCCCCAACAAGGCCCCCCTCCTATACTCTGGGGCAGGGTGCATAATACAATTGTCACTATCTTGGAGTTGGACAAGCCTGGGGCAGAAAAATCTTTCCCTCCATCTTTTAACACTTGCTTTTAGTGAGATGCCTCTCTTGCAAGCAAGTAATATTGGGTTTATGTTATTAAAGAAGTTTGGAAACCCTTTTTCATTTAATGAGATCTCCCAGATTTGACTCAAAGGTCCCCCACTCCCTGTTTCAGATGCCAATTCAACTTACAACCTTTTGGTGTGACAAAGAACTTTCGAACACAATACCCTTTTGATCCATTGTGTGCCCTCTTGCTAGAGATTCTCCAGAGGGAGGTTCCCGCAGTCTGTTCAGGCAAACATTTTGCAGGTGTCTGGCAGAACACTGGAGAAGGAAAAGGAGGGTGATGCTGTTGGCAGATGTTTCCCTGCTCTTGTAGCCTTTTGCCAGCTGCTGAAATTGTGACGTGTTCATAATGCCATAGCCATGCCAATTCAGGTGAATGTGGTCTAGCAACAGAGGCACTTCCAGTTTCTGTGGGAAACTTTGTTTTTGGTAGAATCACAAAAATCTTGATGTCCTGGAGTGGTGCTGAATGTAGTTTTTCTTTGCTGGAATATGTCCCTGTTTGATGTGCCATTTTGTCTGTATCTTATGTACTTTGTCGTCCTGTTCTTCCAGTGACCAGGATTGCTCCATCTTAAATAAAGACATAAAGTGCCTGGTTCCTTTGTGTGTTGTGGCTGAATGGTTTATGCCCTCCGTGAACAATGAGGTGAAAAGGGAAGTCCCACCTGCACCAGAGATTGTCTCCTGCAGTTTCTCTGTAGCTGGTATCAAGGTTTTATCTCTGCATGGCATATCCCTTGCTCAAATCCTGGAGGAAAAGCACTTGTTTTTCATTCCAAGCCAGTTTCAGGGGGTGTTTTTTATTCAAGAGTTCTTATTTTACCTGGTAATACTCAAGGTATATGACTATGTGCCATATGAGTTTCAAAGGTAGGTTTATATGTCAGATTCTATGGTTTTCCCCAACATCCATAGTCTGTAAGGCTAGATGGAGGAAGCCCACCCAGAGAATTCTGGGACCCCCAAACCAGTCCATCTTCTAACACAGTCCCCCAGGTTCACACCTTCAGCTGGAGTTCCTTACTAGCCGTTATAACAGACTGGATCCTTTCATTGTGCCTCACACCCATGCTGAACGCCTTGCTAGCTGCGGCCTCAGCTTCTGTGATTTTCATGTGAATTGTGTGTCCCTAGAAGTCTTAGGGCTCTAATCCGCCCCTTTGTCAAGTCTTTTTGCTGCAGCTGCTTCTGTGGGAGCTGCTCCATCATCCCTTCAACTTCCTCTATGTGGTTTGAGGCCATTTTTGTTTTTATCTACTGGGGCCTTGATATTCTTGCGGAAAAGCTGGTCAAATGTGAGCTTGACAATGTAACCGTTAGGTGGATTTGTAGCTGGTTGACTGACTTAACCCAAAGAGTACTCATTAATGGTTCATCCTCATTTGATATGTTCTTTCTCTTAAATATGCACGCACGCATGAAGGAGTGAGGACCAGGGGTCCACCTGGGTCCACTTTGGAGAGCCAGGGTGGAGCCATTTTATAAGCTGAAAGCTAAAAAAGACATTTCTCTCTCCCCTGCTTGCCCCTGCTTGCAAAAACAATATTTTTGCAACACAGCGAGTTTGCAAGAGGATGCGGTCAGGGGATTTTGGAGCTGTTCTGAGAAACTGTTCGTTTGCCCAGGATGTCTAGCCCACCACAAGGTTCTAAGCCGAGCAACCTGTTAAAACCACAAAAGAGGAGGGGGTCAAGGAGCATTTACTGGAACCAGTAAAAGGGGTCAGAAAGATTTTAAACTCGCAGCGCCACCTAGTGTATAATGCAGTCTGGAACCGAAAGACCAACATCAATTATTTAATTGGTTGAGCTTCAATGAATATGCATAAAGGGGAATGTTTGAGGGCTGGGTCAAGGGTTGAACCATTGTTTTGCCTAAGGGGATAAAAACTGTTTGCCCCTGGTGTTCGGGGGCATTTTCTCTCATTTTGGCAGCTGAATGCACCCCTTTGCTTTGCTTGTCTGACAAATAAACCAAAGTCAATAAAACTTTTGTAATTAAAATATTGCTGCCTGGATTTTTCCATTCTGGTCTGTATTCTGAAGTCTCTAACATTTCTGGTGCCGTGACTCGGATAGGGACCTTAAGTCCTCAAAAAGACCAGAAGGCAGCTCCCTTGTCCTTTTCTAGGCAGGACACAGGGGAAGGGCCAATAGGCCGCTTATCCTGGCGCCACCGAGGCTTTTCTTCGGAGGAGGGCGAAGCCAATTTGACCCTTCTGCTGGATCCTGGAAGAGAAGGCAATGGATTGAAGGACCGAGCTTGACAGGACAGGGCAGAGTCCAGCCGGCTGGTGAGTACATGACAAAGGGCCCTGGGGACAGAGGAAGACAGAGACCCCCTTGTAATTAAAAAGGGGAAGGGGCATCCTGATCACATGCCCAAGCGTGTTTGGTGGCAGTAAGGGAAGGATTGGCCCCTGATACCCACCCACGCTTAAGGATTTAAAGGAAGGCAAAAAGGAAAAAAGGGGGGGGGGGACCGGGAGGCTAGTTTGTGTGGTACAGCGTCCAGTGAAAGAGGCACTTGGTGCGTGTGTATGTGTAACCCCAGGGTATTCCCCTGGGGTAGAACCAATAAGTACTGCGCTTCCCAGCAGCACGAGTTCGACTGGGCGAGGAAAATTGGGAAGTTTATGTGTGTTTGTTTGGTGTTTGGGGACGCTGCACAAGGGCCATATTAAATATGGGAGGGAGTGGCTCAAAAGGTCTAATAACTCCCCTAAAGTGCATGCTGAACAATTTCAAGAAAGGATTCAGCGGAGACTATGGCGTTGTGATGACGCCAGAACGCTTACACACTCTGTGTGAACTGGACTGGACACAGCATTGAACTGGGAAGAAACATAGGGGCCCTAGCTGGGACAGGGCAACAAGGAGTATCTTTTGAGGCTGAGTAGTTACTTAGAGAAGAGTTTCAGACTCAGATTCAGATTTGGGAGCGATGGAGGGGATCGCTCCAGAGATCCCTTAGGTTATCCAAGTTAGTATACAGAACCAGAGTGCATACAAAGCTTTCAGATCTCTGGACCTCAATGAAGGCAAGAGTTCAGCCAGGCAGAGCTGGAGGGTTCTCTGCTGAGCTGTAAGTTTGATAGTAAGTACAGCTTGACCAGGGAGGGCAAGCTAAATCCCAGAACTTAGCTAGGGAAGAGCTGGGTATCTATGTGACCAGCGGCAGTTTGGAACACATCAGGGAAACCACCAGTAGTGCCCTAGTTTCTCTGATGACCAGTGAGAGGTGGTCTATGGCTAGGGAATACGAAATGGTTTTAGACCTATAGCAGTTATAGCTGAGACAGGGAGGTCAATTTAATTGGTGTCCTTAACCAGGCACCAGCTGGATGGCTCAGTGCTCAGGTGTGTCTCAGAGAACACTGCAGCAGACCCCTGGTTTGAGACTCAGGCAGAGAAACCTCAAGAGAAGACCTGCATCTTTGTGGCCACCACAGTTGACAAGTTAGTTGCCACAGAAAAAGGATGAGGGAACAGATGAAAAACAAAAAACAAAACAAGCCGGACACCTGAAACTGACCACAGGGTGTGACCAGCCAAGGTCAGGTGTCTGCTGGGAGAACTACTAGAAGTTTAAAAAAAAAAAACACAAAAAAACTGCATAAAACTAAAAGAGGAAGAAGAACTTTCTCCATTTAACTTGCATGAGTTTGTGAACATGGATGAAGTTCTAGAGGTTCACGTGATAATAGAGAAACCCCCCCACCCCCCTGGCTGAAGAAATATAAGACTGATCAATTCAAAATTAAGGAGCACAGGCAGGAAAACGCCTCAAGAAGCCCATTTACCAGGGATCCGAGGCAAAAGTCCTGGCCCCACCCCCATATGATCCAAGTGCCGTGGTGGCCCCCTTGGGAGGACAGGGACAGCCCCATATCCCCAAAGCTCCACCGCCGCCCCGATATGTGGCCCCCAGGAGCCGAAGCGGGAAAGGGGGGCTGCCAGACACCCCAGATGTAGACGAGGCAGAGCCCAGTGACCAGATCCTGAACAAAATATACCCCAACCTTAAAGAATTGAGGGAAAGGATGAACAAATACAGAAGTTTGACCACTATGTATCGAGAAGCTGCAGAAGCTTATTGCAATATTTGAGGCAAAGCATTGGGGGAGCACATAAAGCGGTCCAGGTCCACCGCAGAGGCAGGAGAAGCAGAAGTCCTGACCCCCCCCTTCGTGTAGTTTGGGACAAGCCACTCCCTGCGCCTCCGTTCACCCTTCAATATGTCCCCTTCACTACCATCCCAGGCAGTTGTGGACTTGCGGTCCTCTATATTTGCAGCGCATGAGGCTACCTGGGCAGATTGTCAGCAATTGCTGAGCACTCTCTTTACCTCAGAGGAAAGGAGGAGAATTAATACACAGGCTTTAGAATTTCTTGGAACGCCTGATGGAGGCATACAGAATTTGGACCCCCTTTGACTTTGAACTCCCTGCACATGAGTTAATGGTAAATGCCTCCCTCATAGGACAATGTGCAAAGGACATTAGAACCAAAATCCAAAAACAGCCTGGGTTCCAGGGCATGTCCAGATTTCAGGTCATGGCCATCGTTTAGAAGGTGTTTGAACAAAGAGGAGAGGCTGAGAAGAGGGAGAAAAAGCAGTGGAGGAAAGAAAAGGCAGCAGTGTTAGGCACAGCAATGGCTCACAGGCCAGGGACCCGAGGGGTCCGCCGTAGCCATTCAGAGACCCGCGGCCAAGGGGGAGGAAGATGCCTGTTCAGCAACAGTAAGGCCATAAGAATTACCCCTGTGAAAGGCTGCATGGAGCCAATTGGGAAGCCTGGTCAAAACGCATGTATTACTGGCTGGCAGAAAAGCAACTATGGGAAAGTACACAGGCTGAAACAGGCTTTGCCCAGCCCATTAAGAAGTTTACAGGCGCAGTGGAGGCTTGTGAAGGAGACGTGGCTGATGCTCTAGAGAAGCCCTGGGTTGCGTGGCAGGGATTGAAGACGGCATGTCAGGCTGCAGTGGAGACCAAGCCCAGAGGGGGCTGAGTACCAAGCCCAGAGGGGGCTGAGGCTGCTTTGGGAAGTTGTTTTTACGGTTCAACGCATCTGTGTGATGCACTGTGTGTTGGAGAAAGGCTGAAAAGGCAGTTGCAAGCTGTTCCTCAGGCAATGGAGCACCCAAATGTGGGGGTGCAGGCCAGGCAAGCCATTCCAAGAGTTCTGAGGAGGCCAAAGTCTCCAAGAGGTGAAGTCCAACAGCGAAAGGCATTGCCATGCAATTGGCAGCTGGATGCAAGGCTAACATCTACATTGATTCTAAATATGCCTTCTTAACCCTGCATGCGCATGGCGCCCTATGGAAAGAGCGGGGCTTGAGTGGAGCCCACGGGAAAGCTCTGAAATACGTTCCAGAAGTTGAGACGTTACTAGAAACTGTATGGGCCCCCAAAGAGATTGCTGTAATGCACTGCAAAGGCCATGATAGAGGTTGGGACATGGTCACCAGAGGCAACCGGAAAGCAGATAATGCAGCTTGTGAGGCAGCTCTGAAACCTCCACCAGTGGTCACCACCGCCCTCAACCCAGCTACCCTGTTGCCGGTAGGAGAAGGTGAGGAGCAGACGCACGATTGCATTGAGGTTATGGACACAAGACTGGACCAGGAGAAGTGGCCAGAGGAAATCGATTGGCAGACAGAGTGGCCAAGGAAGCAGCCCGGGAACCGGCCCCGCCTCAGTTATTGGAACAGTGGTCCCAGAAGGGATCTTGAGCACTGCTGACAAACCAGATACTATGTATCCACCCACATGAGGCTAGATGCCACAACCAAGCAGCTGGAGAAGTATGTCTATATAGCCAACCTTTATCAACTGGCGGCCCAGATTTCCAGGAAATGCCTGCTATGCCAAAAGAATAATCCCAGAACTCACTCCAGACGATGTGGAACCACGTTACACCCTTGATGAACAGCAGTGGACCAGCCAAGAAGGAGCAACGCTCCAGGAAGGACCAGACAGCCGTGTTTTTGTGCCCCAACATCTGGCCAGCACAATTGTAAAGAATTACCACGAGTCCACCCATTTGGGAGGCCCAGCTGCTAAAGCACACGTTGGGAGAATATTCTATCTCAACTAACTGCTGCTATAACTAACTGCTGCTATATCCCAAAACTGTGCCCTGTGCGCCAACCAAGAGACTGAGACTATCACCCTTTGAACTTCTATATGGCAGGCCAACCCCTTTCGTCCGAGACATCCCCGCCAGTTTGGGGCAGATGGGAGATCACATCACCCAAGAACAAGTGCAATCCCTGTGTTTGTTGTGTGTGTGTGTTTGCTTCCTTTCCAGGTATTCCCTCGAGCGTACACCTGCAGTCCCGCGGCAGTCTCGCTGAGCCGGTTCACCAGTTCCTCTGGGTGACAGCGTCTGGCGACCCCCTCATCCCCAACTGCAGTGAAAGTAGTCGAGGTGATCCCCTGGGTACATCACACGCATCTGAAGAAGGGTGTCTGGACTTGCAAGAGAAATCCTGCTGACCCTCTGAAGTTGATCATCACCTTGTGTCTGACGCTACCAGGGAAAAAGCGTTAGGCCACGGGCAACGAGATCCTGCGACTAATCATCACAAGGACAGTTACAAAGACTTTCTCTTTTCTCTCTTATTTTCTTTATTGACTTGCTAATGTCTTAGAACATTAGGAATGGCCCCCGAGTATTGGTGGGAGGAACTATGGAAATATTGGGGTTGGTGGGTAGGCGTGGTATGTACTGCCCTACTTCTCTGGATACTCCTGTATTTTTGCTGGCATTGGCCAAAGCGGGAAAGAGTTCCCTGGTCTCCCCTGCCAACTTTTCCCGTCTAATGACTGAGTGGGGCGTCCATAACCCCTACACTAGGTGTTTACAAGTGGCTGAAGTGGTAACCCATTCTGCCAATAAGTCACCCCAACAGATGCCACGAGTGGACTACCACTCCTCCCACTGCCACTTAACCGTTCCGCCATTGGTCAATGCAGCTACATGTACGCATGTCCTGGCTCTCTATGATGTGGTACCTATAGGTCCATCAAAATGAAAATGCAGAACCATAATCGGTCGGCATTTTCATGATGGAAAGGGGGGAATGAAGGAGTGAGGACCAGGGGTCCACCTGGGTCCACTTTGGAGAGCCAGGGTGGAGCCATTTTATAAGCTGAAAGCTAAAAAAGACATTTCTCTCTCCCCTGCTTGCCCCTGCTTGCAAAAACAATATTTTTGCAACACAGCGAGTTTGCAAGAGGATGCGGTCAGGGGATTTTGGAGCTGTTCTGAGAAACTGTTCGTTTGCCCAGGATGTCTAGCCCACCACAAGGTTCTAAGCCGAGCAACCTGTTAAAACCACAAAAGAGGAGGGGGTCAAGGAGCATTTACTGGAACCAGTAAAAGGGGTCAGAAAGATTTTAAACTCGCAGCGCCACCTAGTGTATAATGCAGTCTGGAACCGAAAGACCAACATCAATTATTTAATTGGTTGAGCTTCATTGAATATGCATAAAGGGGAATGTTTGAGGGCTGTGTCAAGGGTTGAACCATTGTTTTGCCTAAGGGGATAAAAACTGTTTGCCCCTGGTGTTCGGGGGCATTTTCTCTCATTTTGGCAGCTGAATGCACCCCTTTGCTTTGCTTGTCTGACAAATAAACCAAAGTCAATAAAACTTTTGTAATTAAAATATTGCTGCCTGGATTTTTCCATTCTGGTCTGTATTCTGAAGTCTCTAACACGCACACATAAGTGAGGGAACCAGACACCACGGTGCTTGAGGTGCACAAAGTAAGCTATATTATAGCAATATGAGTTTTCCTTCAGAGCATTTCCACGGTGTCACTCACCAGAGGCATAAAAAAGATTTATGACTCCACTGGCAACCAAGATATGGTTATAAACAAGTGAGGTAGTAAAAAAGATGGAGGCTAGAGAGATAATGGGATGAACGTCAAAAGCAAAGATGCCCAGGATGAAGGAGTGTTACCCAAGGACTCGAGGGACAGAAGTGGTATGGGAAGTTGAGGAGGGGACTTTTCAAGTGCCAGAAACGAAACAGAAGCCTGGGAAGAACGACAGCCCTAAGATCTGACATTCTTATTGCTGAGGTGTGGCGTCTATTTAGCTGCACAGTATTGCAATCTCCGGAGTGCATAGGGTGTTAGGGGAGGGGTGGGACTCCTGGTGGGGGGGCATGTTGTGCTCCTTCAGGGGTAGTTTGTCCACCTTGGGTCCTCACCCTGCACTCAGCTCTCACCTGTAGCTCCTAGAAGCTGTCAGCATGTGACAGCGGCCACAATTCCAGGAAACGGCTTTGACTGGCAGCCTAAACCAGGTGAGGGGAGCCAATGTGTCTCAAACCCTCAGTGAGTTAGGGGCTTCCCCTGCAGGTGAATGACAAAAGAATGCAATCTGCAGAAAAAAACCTATTGATATTTGTTCCGATTCAGCAGTAAACAGCAGGTTTTCCTGGGGAATGCGGTGGGACAAAAGACCCAAGACTAGAAATCACTAAACAAAGGGAAATGCGGAGAGGGAAATCTTAAGGCAGCTGTGAATTGTGCAGTGGAAAGGTTCATAGAAGTGCAGTCCAAATCACTCTGCCCTTTCCTAGAAAGGAGCCTGGACATAGCCAGGATTTATGTTTGTGGGAGGCAGGATTTATGGGGGGGCAGAACCTATCTATCTGTGATGTGAATGGTCAGTTAGTTAAGTATTTTTATTTATTTACTGGATGGGGGGGAACAGCTGCCCCCCTGGCTACTCCCATGGGAAAGGGTGGGGGTTTGATTTACTCAGAGAGAATGGCACAGCCGTGAGCTATCAGTGTACATTCACACTGCACATATGGCTTTGTGCATCACCTTCCTAAACACCTAACATTAATACGTAGGTGCTCAGAGCATTGCCCCGTGAGATGACTGATTCCAGTAACCAACACAGATAGTCAAGAAGGAGTTACATTTCAGCTGGCACAGCAGGATCCTCACCCCATCCCCATTTTTGCTAGGTCATAAATCACCGTCTCTCCAGGCACATTTATAGAACCTTCTCTATTGGTGGATATATGTATGTGTGTATTCCTTTTGACGTTTTTATTATTATGAGATAGTTGCCCTGAAGGGGGGATGAATAATGAAGGTGCTGCTTTTGTATATACAGAAATAAATATGGAACCCAACCGTGATTGTTCTAAGCTCGTTCCCTCCGGCACAAACTGCCCCCTTCCTACAATAACATATAACAGCAAAAGGAAATTTGCATCCAGGAATCAAATGGTTTAATTAGCAGGGTGGTGCGATAGAGGTGTCACTCCTGGGCACAAATGAGATGAGGCTGAAAAATCCGCTTCCCCATTTGGCTCAGCAAGGTTCAGGTGGAGGTGATGTTTGCAGCAGCCCTTGATGGAGGCAGGGAACATTTGTGTGTATTCCCACACTCAAGCCTGGCCCATTCAAGAGGCAAGGTGAGGCCAACTGTCTGGGATAGCAGGATCCGTGGGGCAGCAGATCTGGCCTCCAAGGAACGCATTGCCCACTACTGCTGCCATGGGGGCAGTGAGATGCTCCTTGGATCTGCCACCTCCTTCCGAAATGTCATCTCTACAGTGGCCTCTTAGCAAATAAGAGGTGCTGCTGGTCTCCTCCCACCTTTCGAGAGGAAATGATGGGGGCTGCCCTCTGGGGTCTCTGTTACGGAAAAGCAGCAATGCGAGAGCGAGCTGCAAGTTGCTGGAATGCAAAACAGGATGTTGATGTTTGGGACTGTACCATGGGAACAAAGGGGCGGTCTATTCACTGTACTGAGCACCGGATGTTAGCTCAGAGTGTCATCTGACCTGTACTGGAAGTACAGGGGTGGAGTTTATCTCTCTACTGTTGGAGTCTGATGAGTACAGATGCATTTCTCTGTACTGCTGCAAGGACAGAAATAAAGACATGTAAATACATTTCTGTCTGTCTCTTTCCCCTCCCTGGGGGAGGCAGGGAGGAGGGGAGACTGGTGTGTTCTTCTCATGCTTGAGGAGGATCGCCGATAGTGACCTAGCCTGTATCCTGCCGGGAGACGGAGACGGGGAGGTCAACAAGGATCTTAAGCCGAGTGCCTGGAGAGTGGCCAGTTTCCTCTGATAAGGCTTCAAGAATCCGACAGTCTCCTTGGTTCTGCACCTGCCCCAGGGCGATTCAGAGTGGGCCCCTTCCCCCCATTTGATTCCCAGTTCAATTTCCTCCTTGTTCCTGATGTAGATCTTCACCCAGCCCATCTTCCCTGGCTGGGTTTTCTTTTGGCCGTTTTGTGGTTTGCCTCAGGTGCCGAAATGTCTTGGGCTGCCCCTTCTCACACTTCATCAACACTGCTGTGAGTGGGCCATTAAAGCAGTGACACACTCTCGCCAGGTCCTATCAGCATTGCCACACAGCACTCAGCCACCCAGTTTAGCTACTTGCCTGTTATGTACTGAGCTGAATCCTATAAAGCCACTCCCGAACTCAGGAGGGGGGGTTGCGGGCTCACGCCCCCATCCACACTCTTGCGGGGCTGGCGCCAGCCCCGCGAAACTCAGGGATCCCCATTAGTATTCATTCCTGGCAGCGCCAGCCAATGGGCTGGCGCTGGGGGCGGGCCCACCTGAGGGCACTTAAGGTCAGGGCAGCCCGGGCTTGCCCCTTTTCCTCCTCTGCAGCAGCCGCGGTTTCCCACCCACCCGCCCTTTAGGTGTGCATTCGGACTTTGCTATGGGCTTCGGCTGGTCGCCGCAAGGGGCCTGGTATGGGTTTTTCCATTTGGCTAATTGGCTGAATTTTGAAGTCACTTGGTTTTTTCGCCTACCTCGTAGCAAAACGTCACAACTCCTGGGTTTTGGCGGTAGGCATTGGCCAGGGTATTGTCATGCAGATGTGGTCGGGGGGGGGAGGATTGCCATCACCTCCCCCAATTCTTGAAGGGTGGTTCGTTAAAGGACTCCGGGGGGCGTCGCCTCGTCCGAAACCTACGGCGGCTAGGGCCTAAAGCGCGCTCCCGAGCGGTAACCCCTTGGGGAGCGCCTAGGTATGTGCATCTTGGGGGCTCCCCCTGTTGGTGCTTAACCCTTCCCGGTTAGACCGGATAGTCTGTTAGGGCCAATGGCTAAGGCCAATACCGCTCTTACCTGTAATCAATAAAGTTGTGGCCATTTTTCGCCCATTAACCTAAATTCTGGTGTCCGGTGTCTTTATTTATTCCATCTGTGGGAGGGGGCGGGTATCGCCACGCAACAATAGGATCCAGAATGCAGCAGTCTGATTGGTCCGCAGGAGCCACCCAATCAAACTCCAGGTGGAAGTGAATCAGCGACCTGATTGGCCAGCAGGAGCAGCCAATCAGGCTTCTGGAGGAAGTGAATCTGCAACCCGATTGGTCTACAGGAGCAGCCCGGAATTAGCCAATCACATGGGGCCCATTGTGTAAATAATGTACAGTATAAACGTTTTGGGGAAAGATTCATTCATTGCTACTACGAGCTAAATAAAGAGCATGAAATTCACACTCTACTCCGAGTATATTTCATTGCCCAAAGAGGCTGGGTAAAGATAATTTCAAAAATTGCTGTTCACACCAGTGAGCACCCAGAATCATCTTTAAGGTGATGGAGAATTCTAGAGACCTGCCACTCAGGGCTGTGGGGCCTAAGGGTGTAAGGGACCCTAGCTGGAGTCAACCTCCCTCGCCCACTCATAATTGTAGGGGAACAGCCGAGGTGGAGAGATGGGATCATAGTAACCCCAACCCGGAGTATCATGCTGTCTGAAACTCTTGGCAGTGCCCTTGCCAAGGCATCCTGCAAATGGGTAGAGCTCTGCAAAAGTTTCCTGTTTGCTGCACATCTTGGTTTTGAAAGTTTTGATACAGTTAGGTCTCTAATTTACCCATTAATTCGTGTCTTGAGATGTTGCCAGTGGGCATAAAATATGTAATATACTGACAGTGTTTGAAATAATGTTAATTATGTAATACTTCCTTTTCAGCTTGGAATGCCTAAGCATATTTTCACAATGATAGATGAAAAAGCAGATATTAGATTGCTCAGAGGCTTAGCAAGGGCCTCAAATCCAGCCAGAATAGCATCCTTATAGTTCCTCCTTGGCTTTCTGCCTAAAACCTAAAATGATAAGCAGATACAAAGCAGATTCAGCCATCAAATAGCAGTGAAGGAGGAAATCAAGGGCATATGATTTTTCCTAGATTTTTCCCCAAGCCAAGTCCACCTGCCTCACCCCTGATATACTGTGTCAGGTGTTGGGCAGGTAGGGCTAAAATGGGGTTTACAGGCATCTGTGATCAGCTGATCAGTAGCGCCTACAAAACACTTTGCAAGCCCTGACAACTGATTGCTGGAGCTTCAGAAGCTCTGTGGAAGCTGTTGGGATGTGTGCAAAGCTCCTTGAGCTGGTGTGATATTAGCAATAGCTAATTAAAGTGCTAAGAGCGAGAGATAAACCTTGCTGTGTAGAAGCCCCAGCAATTAACGGATTGTCACTGCTTCTGCCTGCATGGCTTTATTTCAAACACTGGCAGTGAAAACCTGACATCATTGTGACACCAAATGATTGGTAGGTGATTAGCCCTCCCCTCCCCTTCAAACATGGCCTTTGGTGGGCAGGAGATAGATAAAGATCTGGTCCAGTCTAAGATATAATAATAATAATAATAATAATTTATTATTTATACCCCACTCATCTGGCTGAGTTTCCCCAGCCACTCTGGGCGGCTCCCAATCAAGTGTTAAAATTAGTACAGTGTTAAATATAAAAAATTTCCCTGAACAGGGCTGCCTTCAGATGTCTTTAAAAAATAGGATAGCTGCTTATTTCCTTCACATCTGAAGGGAGGGTGTTCCACAGGGTGGGCGCCACTACCGAGAAGGCCCTCTGCCTGGTTCCCTGTAACCTCACTTCTCGCAATGAGGGAACTGCCAGAAGGCCCTTGGCGCTGGATCTCAGTGTCCGGGCTGAATGATGGGGGTGGAGACGCTCCTTCAGGTATACAGGACTGAGGCCGTTTAGGGCTTTAAAGGTCAGCACCAACATTTTGAATTGTGCTTGGAAACGTAATGGGAGCCAATGCAGATCTCTCAGAACCGGTGTTAGATCTAAGATTAAATCAGTGTATACACAGTACGGGAACTTTTCAATAGCAGCATCTAGATTGTGGGGTCCCCTCAGAAAGTGTCCATAACTGCCTCCTGCTTCTACTTTCAGCCATTCTTTCAGCCACTGGATCTTTTATAATTAGCACATTTCTTCCTATTTCTACCTGCTTGATTTCTTTTCCATTTTTCTGGCTCCTTATGATATTGTTGCTGTTTCATTTTCTTCTTTGTTTCTTCTTGTTTTTCTTCTTACTTGTTTTTGATTTTGCTGAAGTTTATTGTGCATTTTAAATTCCTTATGCATTGCGTTGGAGGCCTTTGGCTGAAAAACATCATAGAAATAAATATTAGCATAATGTTGGATGCCCTATAATTTTCAAATGAGGGACAGAATACACCTGGGAATGCCGTTATGTGATGGTGTTCCCAGAAGCACTCCTGGGGGGAAATGCAGCTGCCCCGTGGGACCATTTGCAAAGTGTTCTGCTGCCCAGCTGTTGAACAACATCTGGTGGGCCAAAAATCCCTCATCCCTGAAATAAATGCACACACATTAAGGCATCATCACTGCACTGCTTGCCATTTCACATGCTGGTGAGGTTAGTTTTGAATGGATGATAACAAGAGATTGTAAGAGTACTGTATTTTTCTTGAGGATGATTAACCAGGAAACAAATGTCATGGGGTTCGGGGTTCGTTTGTTTTCTAACAACAATACAGCTCAAGGAGTTGCAAAGGAAAGGAATAGACCACACAGCGGATGTAAAGATGTCAGCAATGTGCAACTGGAAGTAGAGGTAGGAATTAGGCACTGATACTCAGTAATAGAGGTGTTGAAAGCCTGCCTCGCTTTTGATTTGTGAAATGCTGGAAAGTATGTTCATAGCCCATAATTCCAGCTTTTGGGGGAAGTTTAGGTTTGGCTGGTGGGACGCGGGTGGCGCTGTGGTCTAAACCACTAGCCTTGGGCTTGCCGATTGGAAGGTCGGCGGTTCGAATCCCCGCGACGGGGTGAGCTCCTGTTGCTCAGTCCCTGCTCCTGCCAACCTAGCAGTTCGAAAGCACTTCAAAGTGCAAGTAGATCAATAGGAATCGTTCTGGTGGGAAAGTAAATGGTGTTTCCATGCACTGCTCTGGTGTCGGTGTTCCACTGTGCCAGAAGCGGCTTAGTTATGCTGGCCACATGACCCGGAAAAACTGTCTGCGGAGCGGACAAACACCGGCTCTGTTGGCCTGTAAAGCGAGATGAGCGCCGCAACCCCAGAGTTGTTTGCTACTGGACTTATCTGTCCGGGGTCCCTTTACCTAGGTTTGGCTGAACTGGGGGTGTACAAAGCTCCCTGAGCTGCTGTGTTCTTAATGATGCCTAACTAAAGAGCTAAGAAAGTGATAATCCATGACAATAAGATAAAGTAAGAGTGGTTGGGATAAAATTGTGAGACAGAAGATGTGTCTGGGGAAGAACCCTGATGGTTCCAGGTTCCAGGTCGCACAATTATCTTTTTCCACCTCAAGGGCAGGAAGAGAGGCTGCATCACACAAGTAATTCAAAGCAAAACCAGACAGCGCCCTAGAGAGTATACACAAACAGCTTCTTGCTGTGACACATAGACCAAAGCTTATCTTAACAGCAAATGCTGAGTAAAGTGGCAGTGCTGGTAGCCATAGCAACCCTTCAACACACCTGGAAAGCAAGTGCTGGGAGCTGGCTTTCTGACTAGGTTGGCTGCTGAGCTCCCTTGCTGTTTTCTCAGTGCCAGGGAAAGACTTGCTCCTCACTAGTGGAGGCTCAGGAGTGAATGGAGCACGTAAAATATTGCCGTGCCTTTGTCCAACAGACATTGTAATTGTAGTGCCTGCTAGGGATGAGCAAATCTGTCAATTTCAGTTTATCTCAGTTTCTCATTTTTCCAATCTTCAGTTCAGTTCTCCACATTTCCACATCAATTTGTGATTTTTTTTCTAAAAGGTCCCCAGCATTTTAGCACCATTTTCTCCTACTACACACTTTCTTAATGCAGTTTTGCCTAATATGCACATTTTGGAAGAGCAATTTCCCCTATGATAATGCATGTTTGTATGTATGTCATTTTCACTAGTTAATGCACTTTTGTGCATACTTTACACTTGTATTTTTGAGATTTCTGAGATATGCACACCATGGGGAATACTGTACCTCTGCTCAGTGTTGGGGTTTTAGACTTAAGGATTTCCATAGAATCATAGAATTGCAGAGTTGGAAGGGACCCAGAGGATCATCTAGTCCAACTCCCTGCAATGTAGGAATCTCAACTAAAGCATCCCTGGACCACTTTCCCCATCGCTTCCTGCCACTCAGCACCGGACCATCTCGCTTCTGATCTCTTGCCATGGCAGCACCTCTTGACCAAGCTATTGGCCTGCTGGTTGTCACCTTCCACAGATACGCCGGCAAGGATGGCGATAAGAACACCCTAAGCAAGAAGGAATTGAAGGAGCTGATCCAGAAGGAGCTCACCATTGGACCGAAACTGCAAGATGTAGAGATACAGGCATTAATGAAAGATCTGGACCGCAATGGGGACCAAGTGGTCAACTTCCAGGAATACGTCACTTTCCTGGGTGCCCTGGCAATGATTTACAACGAAGCTTTGAGTTCGTAAGTGTAACACCCTGGTGGGTTGAGGTTTTGTGGTTCGGGATTATACCTCTGTAGGCGGTTTCACGTCCAATAAAATTTAAGTTAAAAAAACAAAACAAAAAACTAAAGCATCCCTGACAGATGGCCATCCAACCTCTGCTTAAGAAGGAAGGAGAGTCCACAACCTCCCAAGGAAGACTGTTCCACTGTCTTAATTTCTCTTAATGTCAGAAAGTTCTTCCTGATGTTTAGTCCTTTCTTGTAACTTGAAGCCATTGGTTCAAGTCCTATCCTCCAGATCAGAAGAAAACAAGATTGCTTTCCTTCCTTCATGTGACAGCTCTTTTGATATTTGAGGATGGCTCTCATATCACCTCTCAGTGTCCTCTTTTCCATGCTAAACATATTCGGCTCCTTCAACCATTCCTTATAAGGCTTAGTTTCCAGACCCTTGATCATCTTGGTTGCCTTCCTCAGCACACATTCCAGCTTGCAACATCCTCCTTAAATTGGGGTGCCCAGAATTGGACACAGTACAGTGGTACCTCGGGTTACATACGCTTCAGGTTACAAACTCCGCTAACCCAGAAATATTACCTCGGGTTAAGAACTTTGCTTCAGGATGAGAACAGAAATCGTGCTCCGGTAGCACGGCGGCAGCAGGAGGCCCCATTAGCTAAAGTGGTGCTTCAGGTTAAGAACAGTTTCAGGTTAAGAACGGACCTCCGGAATGAATTAAGTACTTAACCTGAGGTACCACTGTATTCCAAGTGTGGTCTGACTAAGGCAGAATAGAGTAGTACAGTGGTGCCTCGCAAGACGAAATTAATTCGTTCCGCGAGTTTTGTCATCTTGCGATTTTTTTCGTCTTGTGAAGCACGGTGTCGGGAAAGTTTTGGAAAAGCTTCAAAAATCACCAAAGTCTTTAAAAACCTCAAAAAAAAAAAAAAAGGCTACCACACCGCGTTCTATGAGTTGCTCCTTGAAGTCAAGTCGCAACTGTATTAACGGTGTTAAGAAAAAGGAAACAAACTTGCAAGACGTTTCCGTCTTGCGAAGCAAGCCCATAGGGAAAATCGTCTTGCGAAGCAGCTCAAAAAACAAAAAACCCTTTCGTCTAGCGAGTTTTCCGTCTTGTGAGGCATTCGTCTTGCAAGGTACCACTGTACTATTATTGCCCTTGATCTGGACACTAGACGTCTGTTGATGCAGCATAGAAGAGTGTTATCATTTTTTGCTGCAGCATCACACTGTGGACTCACGTTAAGCTTGTGGTCCACCAAGACCCCTAGATCCCTTTCACGTGTACTGCTAGTAAGCCAGACGCCCCCCATCTTCTATTTGTGCATCTGGCTCTTCCTGCCTAAGTGCATTTGTCCCTATTGAAAGTCATTTTCTAAGTTTTGGCTCAGCCTGTGTTTGCCCTCATTCTCACCCCTGAAGTAACAACCACAAAGGGAAACCCTCTGCCCACCACCAGGCTGAAAATAGCTTGCCTTTGTGGCTGTGGGGTCTGGCAGTCAGCCAATCTTCCTGAGCCCCTGCATAGAAAAATATCCCTATTTGTCTATCAGTAGGGTTTAAGTTAGTCTTATGTGCCACTGATTTCAATAGGTTTACTGTAAAGTCTGGATTCAACCCACAGAGATCATGCTATTAACTAACATCTCTATCTACACACACCGCCCCACCACAAAACAATTAAAAAACAATAAGGAAATGGGTACAGGCAGGGAAACCTTGCGTGGAATGGATTGAAAATGCTCAAGGGGGCTGTAAGAAGTGACGTGCAAGAGGAATGGCTGGTGCATAAAAATGAAAAATAGGCTAGCAGAGGAACCTGCAAATGCTCCGTCTCCAGGGAGAAGGAATCCACATAGACGAAACAAACTTTTGTCTCCTTCTTTTGCAAGACTTCCACAAGCATCTTTCCTTGCCTTTGTAGTTGTAAGGGCTTATGAGGAAAGAAGACTTATAAGAAGATGGAACACTTCTTCCTAACATGCCTAACCTAGGTCTGTTAATTTCAATGGGTCTGCTACAAATAGGACTAGCATTGACTGCAACCCGGGGTGAAATGTGGAACCAATAGGGGTTTGGTGGCCCTCCATAAGTCTTTTCCCTCCATGTGACCAACAGCCTGGCATTAACCCCTTTGAGCTTCCCCTTCCCAATCCCATTTCAGAAGCCAATTCTCCCTTCGATTTCACAGTCCCACTTTGAACACATTTTCACTATCACACCCACACACCCACACCCTGCTCCTTTGGTCTTCCTTTTGTGCATTCCCCCTTGGCTCACAAACCACCCCATGGCAACTTCCGGCAACTTCTTCCTCCCCTACATTCACGGAAGATGTCTCCTGTTTTGCCACTTGAGGCTACCACTGCCTGCTGCCGCTGCTCTGCTCCCCACCACCACTAAAGCCCCCCACCCGCTTACCAGTGTTGTGTGGCAGGGTCTGTGGAGCAGTGGCAATGGCTTCTGGCAAAATCTCTTGCAATTTTGGCCAGATGTTGTTGGAAACTGATGCTGTTGCCGGTCCACTTCTTGCTGGTGGCAGGGGGCCCGCAGGGGTTCCGCCTCATGGGCTTCTGTTGCCTTACCTTGCCTCATGAGTGGGCCGGCCCTACCTGCATTGCATTGCTGAGCACCCTCATCACCTTCTAAAAGGGGGTGAAGGTGGAAATGGGGTTGCAAAAAAGTAGGGGGTAGGAGGCATGGGAATGAGGTTGAAGATGAAAGCAGGGGCATGAGAGGATCTGAAAAATGGGAGGGATGGTAGTCCAGCTGGTGCCAATGGCCTGACCTTTGATGTCTCCAAGGCACTCGGATGCCGACAGATCTAATAATGTTAACTTATGGATGTGCCCACTGGGCACATGGACACCACATGACCTCAACCTGGCACCAGCATCGCTTCAGGGCACGAAGCTTCCCTGATCACCCCATCCTCAAAGCTTTGCAACTCTCACATTTGGAAACTGCATCGTTTCATTTTCATCAGAGCAGCTGATGAAGGCAGAAGCCGAAACATTTTGCCACATAAATAAAAAATACTCTGTTTTGTTAATCACAGTAACATATATATTATTTAACTGATTAAATGACTCCTAAAAGGGATCCAGAGCAAGCTTGCATGAAGTGCTTGTTTGATGCTTTTATAATTGTCTACATGCATTCATTAAGAAAAAATACTGTTATTGTTTGAAGTTTGAGAATTTTATGTTCTCTGCCTCTGTGCATGTTCTTTATCATGAACCCCAGACCTTGACTAAAGAATTCTGAGACGTAGAAGTCACCTTGGCTCCAGGTGTGAGGGGCCCCTTAGCAGTGTGAGTTGGCTCTGGTGGACTTGCCAGTCTAGGGCAGCAGGAAGCAACTCTCTAAGCAGGGGCAGACAATTGGATCTAGCTGCCATTTTAATTTCCCACAATTCTTCAGAGTGATGTTACATCAGGGAAATTAAAACCAGAGCTACACTTCATCGCACGGTGCTGCTTGAAAAGCCAGTAAAGGAATGGGTTTCCCAAACCCAAAACTGACTGTGCAGGCAGTTTGAAACTGCACCAAAATCCCTATTTTTCCTTAGCTGAAATCCATTAACTGAGCTCTGAGTCAATGTATAAACAAAAACCCGGATGTGCTCAAAGCTCTCTCCTTTATCAGTTTGTGACGGCAAGTATGGCCTTCACTGTACCAGTAGAACAGAGAAGACACGTCTGTGCCTTATCTTACATCCTGACCACAAAGACCACAGACCCGGTCTGGGAACAGTGCCAGAGTGCGTTCTCGGAAATGGTGACCTCTTCCTCCAAGATAAGAGTAGGAAGATGAAGATCCTTTTATGGTCAGAAGTACAGGAAGGAAGATCCTTTTATGGTTAAGAATACCAGAGCAGGAGCATATGTGATGTCAACCTGCGTACATTGGCTGACGTGGTTGGATTCCTAGGGAAGGAGGGAGAGGGTGCCTGGAGGATATATATACTGCATGAAATTTCTTATTTCTTTGGACTTGCTGTGGACTCACCACGCAAGTGCCTTCTGCTATCCGGAGAGCAGAATAAACTCTTTCTTTGAACCAACCTCAGTGTCATTTGACTTCCTTCCTCCTGTCCCGGAGCAACGCAGACCCAATCAGTGAACTCCAATAAGGCTACACCAGGTCACAAAAAGCAGGGGGTGGGGTTAAAGTGGGCATCCGTGGTAGGCTCTTCTGGGATGCTGCTGGTGTGCCAGCTGTCGAAGGATGTGAGGTGCTGCTCTCTGCCCTGAGAATTGAGCTGAATGAATGTTTGGAACTCCTTTGTGACTCTGGAACTCATTTCTTTGCTAGTATCATATAAAAAACAAAGAAACGAGGCCCTATTTGTTTCCATTTTTAATTTGAAACAATCACACACCCCTATGAACTAAACTTATGCCAAAATTCAGCCACAGACCCTTTGAAATGCATTTTTATTTTCTGCTAAAATGGGACACTTCTCTAGTCCTCCACCGTGTGGGATGTAATCTACTGGGAGCAGTCAAATACAGTGGTACCTCAGGTTACATATGCTTCAGGTTACAGACTCCGCTAACCCAGAAAGAGTGCTTCAGGTTAAGAACTTTGCTTCAGGTTGAGAACAGAAATCGTGCTCTGGCAGCGCAGCGGTAGCAGGAGGCCCCATTAGCTAAAGTGGTGCTTCAGGTTAAGAACAGTTTCAGGTTAAGAACGGACCTCCGGAACGAATTAAGTACTTAACCCAAGGTACCACTGTACAACACTCATTGTTTTGCTAGAGTGGACATGCAAGTGAAGAAGAAGAAGAAGAGGAGGAGGAGGAGTTTGGACTTGATATCCCGCTTTATCACTATCCTTAAGGAGTCTCAAAGCGGCTAAAAATCTCCTTTCTCTTCCTCCCCCACAACAAACACTCTGTGAGGTGAGTGGGGCTGAGACTTCAGAAAAGTGTGACTAGCCCAGGGTCACCCAGCAGCTGCATGTGGAGGAGCTGGGAAGCGAACCCAGTTCACCAGATTATGAGTCCACATGCAAGGGAATGTTTGGTCCAGCCAGTCAAAATTTCCTGTTCCTCCTGGCCTGGAGCATCCTTCCCTTGCATGTGACTAGTGGGTGGGCGTGACCTTTCCAGACCTGGTAAAAGGCCAAGGCATGCTGCCACTTCCTTTTTTAACAAAATTTTTTATTGGGTTTTCACATTTTATATAGACAAAAACAAAACACAAAAACAAACACAAAAAACAACAAACATGTATAATTTCCGAAAATCTTATTTTCTAACCCTGGTCCCTGACTTCCCCCCACCCCCTCCCTTGCATCCCTATTCCCAAATTTATGTCAGCAAATTGGCATTTCTCCTCTTATCCATCTTAATATTAGTCCTTTTATAGAGAAAGACAAAAATAAATTTTTTCTGTAAGTTGGACCCCAGTTCCCTTCCATCGATTTCCCATTTTGTCTTGAATAATGATCTTATTAACTAAACCCCATGGTCTTGAGTGTTGTTAAAATTAGATCCTTCCCTCCCTCCCATCCCCGATTTGCGTCCCTTCCCGAAACATGTCCAAAATAACAGTTCTTAGCCTGGGTTCCTCACGTCCGAGGCTCTCAAGTCTCTTTCAGTCCCTCTCCGCCGGTCTTGTTGGTAATCCTTTATGTCGGTCATCGAATCTCGAAAGAATTCTTTCACAATCAATCCATAGTCTCTTCCCATATTTAAGAACAGCTGCTGAAGAATTTCCACAAGGCATGAATCTTGAAAGTAATCAAAGTCAGAGTCTATGTGGAGGCCCCAATTGTATTTCTTTATTTTAAATTCCTGGATTTCATAAACTCCCAGGGCCTCCACTTTCGTCTTCTGCATCTTTCGTAGATTTGTAATAAATTTAATCCAATAGTCTCCTTGCTTATATTCCGCAGGTGTCAGCTTCTGGTTAGTGTTTTCCAACTTCACTTTTTCTCTTTCTTGTTTTGTCTCTTCCTCTTCTTTAGTTATCATTTCGGGTTCAGCTGTGGATTCTTTCTCATTCAGGTCCTCATTACATTCAGCAGAACTACTTGTTTCAGAAGTCAAGGTCATCAATTGTTTGCTCATAGCTGAAGTCTGCTCTTGTAAGATTCCCACCAAATAGAACATCCTTTCAATTTCCCCCAGTATCTTTCCATCCACAGCCATTGTAATTCCACAGAATTCCCCCTAGAGGGAATCTGGTTACTTAGTGTCCTTTTCTCCAACAATCCTCTATCTTATTGTTGTTTCTTTGTTTCCAACAATTTTAGTTCAATTGTAACTCCTTTTAATCCAGAGGAATCTTAAGTAGCAATTTTTCCACTATAAACTGTCTGTTTGACAGCTTTGACAGCTGTCAAACTCTGCACCTCTTACACAAGCTCCAAAACAGGACGCTCCCGGGCCCGGGAGGGAGGGTTGTTTACAGCAAAAGAGAAAACTTCCAACACTCCACTCTCCTGCTCAAAATTACTTTTCCAAATCTTGGAAGTTACTGTCTTTTTAAACTCACCCTTTACAGGGTAGGCACTCCAGCTTAGATCTTATATCGTTGCTCTAGATCGTCTGCAAGGGGGGGGTGCGGACTTCCTTTTAGCACACCCCCCGATCGTCTCAAATTCAGAAGGAAAAATTTTTAAAGTCCAATTCCAGTTTACTCACGGGTTCTTCTTTTCAGTCCGAATTTCAAGGAAGGAAGTCAGCGCTCTCCAGTCATGGCTCGCGGCTTCACTCAGCGGAGGTAGCGATCGACTCTCAGCGCCACGCCACCCCCTGTATCCTCTCCGTAGCCTTTAAAAAGGCTCTTCGTGAATCAGGGGGGGCGCTTTAGGCGCCCACCGAGTCTTCAGTCCGCAGGCTTCCGCGCCTGCGGTTTTTAAGGGTCCCCGTGTCGCCGGCACGGCAAAGACCCATCCTCCGCTGAGCCGATTCCCCTCCTTTTGCATCTTCTTTCCACCCTTGAACTTCCCGTACTGCTAATTGCAAGGGTAAACCTGCTTGCATATGCTTGTAACTTGAAGCCTTAAGCCTGCCTTCAGGGATCACACTGTGCTCTACCTGATCGTGAGCAAACTTTATTTTTATTGCTTATGAATAAGACTGTGGTGTCTTTATTCTTTTAGGAGGGATTCAAGGGGTCTTACCAGGAAAATATTAGACACATTTGAATCTGGACAAGCCAGATTGAATTACATATTGTCTTAAGAAACTCACACGAGTTTGCAACTAGTTTTCTGCTGTGTAAAGGGGAATGCACTCTGCTAAGTAAAGAAACTTGCTAATGTAAGTTAGGAAGGATATTAATAAACAATATATCCTCTCCTGCCTCCCTGAACATTCTCACAAAGGGTTATTGGCCCCAGTGTTGCGTATTTTTGAGTATTTTTCAAGGATTACAAAGGATTGAGATCCTATGCTAAAGAGTATTTTTCTGAGAGTACTTCCTGGTAATCACATGGTCTTCTGTTCCATTGTGTAGAGGGGATTAAGCAAACGCCCCCTTCCCTCAGAGTTCACAGTGCCCAAGGCAGTGAAGATTTTGATTCTGAAATTTTGGCAAACTTTTGAAATTTTTATTTCCCCCCCAAATTTTCGAATTTTGAGATGGCTAGTGTAGCTTTTGAAAGAGATGCAGGGCAAGGAATGCCTATGCTGAATGAACCCTACGGGCACTGAATTGGAGAAACCCACTATAAGCCTACGTTGACTTTAATCAGTTTATTACCATGCCTTCCCAGAGAATCCTGGAAACAGGAATTTGGTGAGAGTGTTAAGGATTTTGTATTTGAGAACCGATGATACGGAAGTACAGTTCTTATAACTATACAGAATCACAATTCCCAATATTCCCATGGGGAGGAAATAACGCTTAAAGTACTGTAAATCTGTAATACTGATACTACAGCATTAACAGAATTAAGTAGGAGACCTCTGCAGTATAACTGTGTTTAACTGATGCTCTCTCTTTTGAGTCTGTGATTACTTCCCAGTCCTTCACGGAACAGCATACGTTGAGTTTTAAGTACGGTATGTGACTTTAGAGGAGGGGTGATATAGCGTTCAGGATTTAGGTATGTTGAGCAGCGGCAAGCCAAGTAGAGGGAGCCCAGGAGCCCAGGGGTGCATGAATGTGCAATAAACAGCAGTGACTGCAGTTCAGCCTCCTTGCTTCAGATGGATTTCTCTGTTGCATTTTAATTTGGCTGCACAGATTCCCCACTACAGTTTAATGAGCTAATTCACCAGCATATTAAACACTTCTGATCCCTGGTGTTTCCTTCTCTGCAGTTCCCAGTGGTTCCGCTACAAGAGCCGTGCTTGTTAATGTTGCCATTCTTCCAGTTTACACAGAAGCAATGCAAACATTTTTGTGCATGGGGTGGGGCGAGTACATTTCTCCCAGTCTATTGACAGAGCAGGGTAGATATTAAATTCTATAATTCTTTTGCCCGCTTCTAAGGATCTTCAGCATTAATATTTGATGATGAAGGATGCTCATAATCAGGCCCAGATTCCCCCGTGTCAAAATGCTTTATAGGATGCCTTTGGGACCTTAATTGTGAACTCAGCCCTTCAGAGCTTCCTACTCAAACCTAATAAACCCCTGCTATTCCGACACAAACCCTCATATATCTCCATCCACAAGATTTGTGCTGGGATACCAGCAAAATATTATGGAAGGAAAGATGGGCTTAGAGAGGACAAGGCTGGGAACTAAGGCAGCATGTTAGCAGGGTGCCCAGGAAGCTGGAAAGGGAGGCTGCCAGAGCTTCTCATGCTCCAGAGACTTTTGGGGAGAAGAGCTTCAATTAGCAAATTTAAAAAGCAGAGTTTCCTCCCCTCCTCATTTTTCTCAAACAGATTTTGCTACCATGGCAGGATACATACAGTTCCTTCCGGCCATCTTGCTATATGATGCCTCGATGTGAGGAAGGACACTACATCACTGTGGGGGTAGGTGGCCCCAAAGAGTCATGAGAGTGCCACTGCTTTGGCACAGCTGCAAAAACCATTTAACAAAATGTCAATTGCGTGTTCAGACCCAGAAACCTCCCCCTAAATAAATTCACCCTTGACTCAAATTTTAGTTTGGTTTTTGGCAGAATTTAGGGCACAACTTTATTGATTACAGAAAGTGAGTGGTTCATAGGCTCTGGTTCGACATGCTCCCTGCACCCTTGCAGGTAGCGCTGACCCAGGGTTCCAGCATAGGTCAGCCAAGGGTGAACACCTGCGTAGGCGAAAAGCCGGGAACAGACTATGTCCGCTACCCAGATGTCCCCCTGGACTCAGGCATGGGCACAACCCCCTCTCAAGGGTTGACCAAACCATTTGAGTCCCTGGATTCCTTTAACGAAATACCCTTCACATAGGGATGGCGAAACTGTTCTTCCATCCCTATCACCTGAACCAGAGCCTATCCACCACACGAGCACCTGCGCTCGCCACCAACCACTCACACCTGTAACCAATCCCTTAACCCTGCTGACACGGAGTTCAGCCGCAAATCATTCCCAATCACAGGCAGATGAACCCCATCAAGCCTGTAAAGGGACACATCACGGAAGGTAATGCCTGGGTAATGGGTCCAAGACCAGAACCTTCTTGGCCACTGCGCTCTGGACTCACCTCCTGGCCCTTTCGGTGGCAGCTGGGCACCAGCTACCTCATCACACACGTTGCTGCAACAGCTGCGACCAAAAAATTTTGAGTCCACAGGCTCAAGCCAGGAGCTTCCGGCAAATCGTTCTCGCCCAGCTGCACAGGCGTGCCTTCCGCAGACACCTTCGCCCGCACCGTAGGGAGAAGTTCCTTCCAACGCATTCCTCGTCTGGATATCAAGCCTTCTCTCAAAAGTTCTCTCCACTTTAAGGGAGCTGGCCTTGCCCTTCCCCGAAATAGCCTGCTTATCCTTGTCCGAGCATTCATTAGGGGGAAGGAGTTTGAAGATATCCACATAGCGACCATTGAGAATCCTATTTCGCAACCTGGGAGGCAAATGCACATTGGGAATAATATCCCTGACAGCATTGGTTGAGACTTTAAAATCCTTGACCGGTTCGCCATCGATGCATTCGAGGGGAAGGCCGTACCTAGCCCTGTGCGTGTTGGCGCTACGCTGCCACGCCCACCTGGGAAGGCCTGAAACCCCCTCACCGTGGCCCCAATGAAGACCCATAACCACATCTGAATCATCATCAGAGGACTGAGAAGATGTACCAGTAGAAGAGGAGAAATCACCACCTCTGCGCCTCTTGGCCCTGCGTTTGGAGTGATGACTTTTCTGCCACTTGCCACCGGATGAAGGGACCCTAGGCACCGGGAGATCCTCCTCCAAAGACTGGGTGCTGAGCGCCTCTCTTGATGGAGCCGATCCTGCACAGAACTAAAAACATGTGAGGCACTCAGCTGGGAAGACGTCCCCCCCCCATGTTGTGCAACTGAAGACCCTGAGCTCCCAGACCCCGGAGGTGCCGACTGGGAACGTGGCAAACTGGACCGAAACGCCTACTGAACCATGGCACCCATACTCCTAGGACGACCCCTAGGCCTAGCTGGGGCTGGGATCCTAGAAGGTTGGAATTGGGAGAGCAGGGCCCCAGAAGGGTCATAAGCCTCGCTCCCTTCACTCGCATCAGAGGGACCATGGGCCTCAAAAACAGTGGAAGATGTGGAGGGGCCAGGCTGAGAATCAGGCTGCCTCCCAAATTGCTGAGCCAATGACTTAAGCTCAGTATTAAACCTTGTCAAGACCGCAGGGTCTGAACCAATATTGGCCACAATAGCACCCAAGCGGTCCAGCGTATGCTGAGGAACTGCTGGGGCCTGCACTGAACGCAATAACTGAGACGGGCCTCTAATTACCCTTTTTGAAGGGAGAGCAGGACTAGGGTTCCTCCTAACAGGCATTTTAAACCCACCTGTAACAAGCAGGGATACTACAACAAAATTAAAGACACCCAGTCAGCAAAAAAAAAAAAAAAAAAGGAAGACGCTCCTGCCAAAACAAGATGGCACTCCCGCCATACAAGATGGCGTTCCTGCCAAAACTGCAACCTCAGCTGGATCCGATATGAAAGGCCGCTGCTCAAAGAGCCTGAGTGGAAGTGGGAAGCTCTGTAGACAGGGAGCGCTCAGAGGCACAGGCCCGTTAGGCGAAAAGCCTTCAAAGGAACTTCGCAACAGCCACTGCTCAAGGGGGAGCCCGAGGACGATGCTACATGGGCAGCAGCAAGCTCCATGAACCGACAGCACTCCGGAGCACCTGCCCCGTGGGCGAAGGCCCCTCTAAGGAACTGAATTAAACACCGCTGCACAAAGCAACCCAAATGCGATTGAACAGGCAGAGGAAAGCTCCGAACAGGAAGCACTCCTGGGCGAGGGCGAAAGCCCTTCTAAGGAAATGAATCAAAAGATCGCTGCGCAAGGAAACCAAAGGTGATTAAACGGGCAGCGGGAAGCTCCGCAAGCAGGAGCACTCAGGGGCCGAAGGAGGGAAGGAAAAGGAAGGGAAAGGAGCAAAAATTAACAAAGAAAATAAATTGGATTTGGGAAAGAAGGGAAAATGGAAAGATATCACCAGGACGATCCATCGAAGGTAAATCGCCCTCTCTTGGCCGCACAGAGGACATGCTGTTCCTGTTCCGAATGCACACGCTGAAAGAGGAAGCTCTGGGTCACGTGCATGGGTATATAAAGGTCCCTTGATCCGTTTGGACTGCACCCCATTGGCCAGATTGAACCCAGCATCGAGGGACCTACTGTATCAATTGGGTGTTGTGGCTGACCAATCTTACCTACCCACAACACAGGGTTTCAGTTTCCAGGTCTCACCACAACACTTTAAGGGAGGACACGATATACCTCATTTCCCCAAAAGTCTTTAGGTTGAGATTCCAGTGCAAGGAATAAAGATGGTGCTGCCCTATGATAGAGGTGCAAAAAAGAAGAAGGCATGCTTTGATCTTCCCCAGAAATAGTGTTGCGATGGACTGGCTGTAGGGTTGGCACAGCCAGAAGAGAACAGGTTAGAGCAGGATGGGGGGAAATTCAAAGCTATTTTTGTGTCTCTGGGGTTTTGCCTGCCATGGATCTCTTCTTGGGCAACCAAGAGAGCATCACAATGTAAGCCACCTGTCTGAAAAGATAGAATTTTGTACTAAGATGCTGCTACAGCTGGTCCTTGAATGGCTGGTGAACAGGGCAAAGGAGTGCGTTGGCATCCCTACATTGCTCAACACAGAGCCCAAGCTGACTCCCCATAAAAGTGAGGCAAGCACCCCAATTCCATGTGCCTTCCCACTTAGTCCAGTATTACAGAGCTGATGAACTAGGAATGGAGAACAACTGGCCAGAATTTAGGCCCAGGAAAGGGCCAAAGGTGGAAGGCAGAGTCCAGGGTGGGTGGCAGTGTTGGAACAGAGGAAGTGTCAGGTCATTTCAGGGAAGAAGCCAGGCCAAAATGGTTGCTTAAAAGAAGACCAGCTTTATTGTAAAAGAACAGTCCAGAACAGCAGCATGACTTGTGGCTTCATCTGGACTCAGTGCCACCTACAGCTGTGATAACAGTATATCTGAAGGAGTGTCTCCACCCCCATCGTTCTACCCGGACACTGATGTCCAGCACCGAGGGCCTTCTGGCGGTTCCCTCACTGCGAGAAGCCAAGTTACAGGGAACCAGGCAGAGGGCCTTCTCGGTAGTGGCGCCCTCCCTGTGGAATGCCCTCCCACCAGATGTCAAAGAGAAAAACAACGACCAGACTTTTAGAAGACATCTGAAGGCAGCCCTGTTTAGGGATGCTTTTAATGTTTGAGGTATTACAGTATTTTAATATATATTTTTGGAAACTGCACAGAGTGGCTGGGGGAGCCCAGCCAGATGGGCGGGGTATAAATAAATAATAATAATAATTATTATTATTATTATTATTATTATTATTATTATTATTATTATTAACAGCGTTAAGTCTACATCACAGAAAAGAATGCAATCAGCCTGGTTCATCTGGATTCAATTTGACACCAGCCGCCCTTTATTTCCACATCTTCCCAAGTGTAGTTTTGGTGCTAAAGAGAAGTGGCTGATGGCTTGGTGGGTGGAGCTTGGTGAGCTAGGGTGGCATCATGGATAGCTCAGTCGGTTAGAACGCGGTGCTGATGTGCTGGGCCTGGGGGTAACCCGAGTAACGCGGTCCAGGTATGGTCCCGAATCCAAGGGTTGTGCAAGGAGTCAGCCCGACAGGGCCAAGGCAGGAAACCACACAAGGTCAGACACAGGATCATAGGCAGGTACTGGCAAACAGCAACATTGCTCCCACAACCTGGAGCGGGGTCCAGCAGCCTTTTATCTCTGTCGGGGTAATGGCCGGTCCTGATTCCCCGGTGACTCACCTCCCTGTCTCGCCCGAAGGCGAGCACTCCTCCTGCGAGTACTCAGGTCTCTCCTTTTCTGAGATCCCAGTCTCTGCAACTCGGGATATGTCGGCGGGTTACTAGACCCAGAGGCCGCCTCAGCCCCTCCTGACCCAACTGGTAGTGGAGCAGCTGTAAGTGGTTGCCCAGCTGAAGGCAACGAGGTCATCCCCGCATCTGGAGCCAGGGCAGGCTCAGCCCCTGACTCAGCCTAGCTGGTGCTTGTTGCAGGGGGACCTGTGCAGACTGGGACTCTTCAGGATCAGGCCCCAGACTTGGTTCAGGTGATGCATGAGGCAAAGGATCCGGTGCAGACTGAGTCTCCTCTGGTTCCAAGTCCGAGCCCGAGTCCCAGACCATCACAGCTGATAACATAACACTAAGGTTGCAGGTTCGATTCCTGTGTGGGACAGCTGCATATTCCTGCATTTAGATGATCCTCAGGGTCCTTTCCAATTCAAAAAAGTTCTATGATTCTATGACCTTAGAGATGCCTGATTGAGGGAGAAGATGGTATCAGATGAAACCACTGGCTGTTTCATCAAGGACACAGAGGCGCCCAGGCCACTCTCACCTTTTGGGGCCCCTAGCCAGAATAAAAATTAAAAACAATGGTCAACACACATTAAAACAAAACAGGGTGCCCCCTTCCTTTCTTGCTTCCAACTCAGGGCAAGGAATAAAAGCAATCTGCATGGCAGCAAGTCTGAGAACCGACAAGGATATTGAATGGGAGATATTGGACAGTGGAAACTCCTCAGATTCTCAGGTCCCGCTATTCTCCCACTCATTATATGAAAATCATCAACTCGTTATGCAAATGCTCACCTAGCAAACACTTTCTTGGGAATGCATTGTGTTCGGTAAGTGAGACCTGTGTGTAATTAGGCTGCAATCCTAACCCCACTGAGGCCGCAGGGGCAAAACTAGGCATTATTTCACCGGGTCAAAGAACTGGTTTGGCACGCTCCCAAATGCATTTGTGTGCACGTGCACACACACAGGCTGGGAGCATCAATGGTGCCCCTCTGGGGGCTTCACCTGGGGCAAAAATGCTGGCTAGCCCCCCCCCATAACTACGGCTCTGCTTAGGGGGAGGAAGCCCCATTGAGTTCAATATAACTTACCGTCGATTCCGGCGTATAAGACGACCTTTTAACCCCGAAAAATCCTCTAAAAAGTCGGGGGTTGTCTTATACACTGGGTATGGGTTTGCTGGGCAGTGGCAGTGGGCGGTGGGTTCTGCGCCGGGAGGAAGCTGCCCGACGAAGCTGCCCAGTGATGCTAAGCCAACTTCGCTGGGCGGCTCCCTCCCAGTGTGGAGCCCGCTGCCGCATATAAGAATGGGCGTATAATTCGACCCCCCTAATTGGCAGCTGCCAATGGGGGGGGGTCGCCTTATACGCCCAGTCGCCTAATACTCCGGAATCTACGGTACTGCTGAGTAGACATATGGGGTTAGGATCGCACTGTAAACTGCTTTGCAAATGGCTTTTTAAAAATATGGTTAGACTTTGTTGGCAGATTTCTCCATTTGAGGAAAGATTATTGCATTAAATTAGGGGGAAAGCAAACTATGTGTTTTGCCATAATAAGTGTATAACATGTTGGTAGTTTTTGTAAAGCATTTTATTTTTGGCTACTTTATCCTATGAGTGGTGATATGGTATGCTGTGGCACATGCACAGTAGGAAGCTATGTTGCTTAGCAACAGCTTCAACTTCAGAACTGTTGTCTGGGAGGGTCTCTGGGAGGAGGGGGACAAGCCTCACCCCTGTTTCATAGTGGTGTTAATAATGCCACAGTACAGTTTGATCCTATACAAAGCAAAAGGGCTTTAAAATCTTTCATTTTGCTGTCATCATTTCCCTCAATTTCAAAAGAATGTAACAGAAACACATAGGAAGAGAAAATGAACAGAGAACAACTTTGCAGAAGATAATTCCAAAAATGCCTAAAATCAATGCACAATTAACCAAATGAACTTTTCATGATGGTAGTTCACCGCAACACGTGCAGAGTGTCCATTAATGTAGCCCAGTTTCTTGTTTTGTTTTTGTTAAGTATAATTGTTTAATTCACACTGAAATGGAGAATGCCTGTGTGCGGTGCTGAAAGGGTTTAAGTGGAAGATTCCACTGAAGCTACAGAAAAGCTCTCTAAGCACATACATGGGTTGATAATTAACTGTCACTGTCTCTGCTAGCTAACATGTGAGTGTTTAACTGTAGATCACATGAGAGTTATTGAATTGCAGATTCCCATCTTAGGGAGTTGGTCTTTGGTGGTCTTTTGTTCCCAGGCTCTGTGGGAGAAAGATGTGTGAATGACTCACTCCAGGAGCTCAACAGCCTTGGGGTTGGAATACAAGCTAATGGAGCTTGTGTGTGAGATATTTATCAGCTCAGATTATAAATTATTTAATTTCGAAGAAGCTGAGCCTGTGCTGAACATGCACATGATCTTCTGAAAATGTTTGGATGTACTGTTTTTTTTCTGTTTTGAAGAAAGTTCTGCAAGTAAAGCTTTGAATCAAACTTATGGGTCTGGACAATGTTTTATTCCAAAAGGAGACAGTTCTTATGCACCCAGTTGCTTCAAGCTGCACAATATTAGTATCTGCAATAGGTAAAGGTAAAGGGACCCCTGACCACTAGGTCCAGTCGTGGCCGACTCTGGGGTTGCGGTGCTCATCTCGCTTTATTGGCTGAGGGAGCTGGCGTACAGCTTCCGGGTCATGTGGTCAGCATGACTAAACCGCTTCTGGCGAACCAGAGCAGCGCACGGAAACGCCGTTTACCTTCCCGCCGGAGGGATACCTATTTATCTACTTGCACTTTGATGTGCTTTTGAACTGCTAGGTTGGCAGGAGCAGGGACCGAGCAACAGGAGCTCACCCCATTGCGGGGTTTCGAACCGCCAACCTTCTGATTGGCAAGTCCTAGGCTCTGTGGTTTAACCCACAGTGCTACTCCAAACCCCCACCCCAGCTCTGTCCTATCCGCAATCTCATTTCCTCTGCCTGTGGAGAAGACTGTACATCTGCTATCTGATTCACTCCTCTTGTGTTGGCCACTGAGGAAGTCAGACATATTTTCCTATCTATCATTCTATGTGGATTGTATTGGTTGCCTGCAACATAGAATGGTCTTCTTCTTTGGCGATCACTTGTAGCCGAGTAAACACGGTTTTAACAATGAGTCTGTAAGTGACTGTGGAGGCCAATTCTGGATCCACACGTCCTTCCAAATAGGTTTCTGGGCGGGAGTTGATCACAGTGTGGATTTGCCAAGCGTGCCTTCCTCTTAGCATATTTCTCCCTTGCATCCTGAGTTCGAGTGCCTTCAAAGCCTGTGACACCTTTGGTCAAGGCTGTTCTCCAATTGGAGTGCTTGCAGGCCAGTGTTTCCCAGTTGTTGGTATTTATACTACATTTTTTAAAATTTGCCATGAGACAGTCTTTAAACCTCTTTTATTAACCACCAGCATTACACTTTCCATTTTTAAGTTCGGAATGCTTCAGTTGTATGGACTCCTTGTGTCCGTTCCAGTGAATAGACAAAACTGGGACTTAGGTTCACCCCTCTGTCACTGAAAGCCTTCTAGCTCCAAACTGAAACTAAAGGGGTGTAAAGTGGAGTCCCTATGCTAGCTTCCTGGCAGGTGTGTTGCTGTTGTTCACTGGGACTGAAGGGGGCAAGGTGGCAGGGAAGTTTGTATGGTGCAAACGCACCAGCAGGTGTGACAATTGGCTCCACCAGTCCATTTGCACCATGCCAACCTCTCCTTTCTTTGCCCCTCCATCTTCTGGTAAGCAGCAGAGACCCACATGCTAGGAAGCTAGTGTAGTGACCCCATCTCATGAGCTGCTTCTGAGCTAAAGGTAAAGGTAAAGGGACCCCTGACCATTAGGTCTAGTCGTGACCGACTCTGGGATTGCGGCGCTCATCTCGCTCTATAGGCCAAGGGAGCCAGCGTTTGTCCGGAGACAGCTTCCGGGTCATGTGGCCAGCATGACTAAGCCGCTTCTGGTGAACCAGAGCAACACAATGGATAATTGTACAAGTAGTGTAAGTCCAATCACGGAACGGCAACCCCATGCCGCCACAACAGCAAGGGTAACACACTGGGTTGCCGTTCTATGATTGGACTTACGGTGGTGCCCCGCAAGACGAATGCCTTGCAAGACAGAAAACTCGCTAGGCGAAAGAGTTTTCCGTTTTGGAGGTGCTTCGCAAAACGAATTTCCTATGGGCTTGCTTCGCAAGATGACAATGTCTTGCGAGTTCCTGCTGGTTTTCCCCCCTTCCCCCCTTTTTCTAAGCCGCTAATCTGCTTATCAGCTGATCCGATCAGCAGATAAGCCGCTAAAAGCCGCTAAAAGCCGCTAATCCGTCAATGGGCTTGCTTCGCAAGACGAAAAAACCGCTAGACGAAGAGAATCACAGAACGGATTCTTTTCATCTTGCGAGGCACCACTGTATTTGGATATAGTACATCAACCACTTACAAATCCACCCAGAAGTAACATCACTTATTAGCCTACATTTTCCCAGCCTGTCAACAAGAACATTGTGAGGGAGCTTGTTGAAATCCTTGCTGAAATAAAGATACCGTATTTTTTGCTCTATAAGACTCACTTTTTCCCTCCTAAAAAGTAAGGGGAAATGTGTGTGCGTCTTATGGAGCGAATGCAGGCTGCGCAGCTACTTGTGGAACAGTTAATTTTTCCAGTCTGTATAACGTTTACTGCACATGTAACTTGTTAAGATACAGTTGTACATTTATCCACTCCATGTTTACAGTATTTCCAGGCTTTGTCTTGCACATGGCACCTGAGTATGTTTGTCGTTTGAAGGGTTACAAGTCTATCTCTATTCTAGCTATTATTCTAGTAAATTTGGTTTTATACTTATAAGCCAGTTAGTGGTGTTGTTGTTTTATTATTACTGTCACCACATTTGGTACTTTGTGTGTATATACTATATACCGTAATTGAAAGTGGCACCAAACATTTCCCATTTGTGAGATCACCCTAGCTAGTGGTTGGCACCTAGCCAGTTGAAGAAGGTTGCTTGTAGCAGGTTTTGGGGGGTGGGCGGGACAGGAAGCCGACACCCCTCAGTTATTGCTTCACTAATACATCACCTTTAACTGAGCAGGAGATTCACATGAAGGGCAAAGTGTAGTGACAGGAAGTGACAGGGCTAGTGCATAGGAATTTAACACAGGGGTCGGGGCATTTTCTCGCTCACTGCCTCCCTTCGCCTCGCAGCTGGCTTTGCACTTGGCATAGCTAGGCAGCCTGAGGGGTGAATGTGCCTTTCTCCTCAGCCAGAAGCTGGGAAACCATCAATTCACAGTGCTGCTCAGTTAGCTCATCTGATATTTCAGATCCCGGTGTATTCTTGCTCTATTAGATGGGGAAATTCACCAGTTCATCTCCCAAAGCTGTTCACCTCACTTCATAAATGCAAATTGAATCCACAAGACAATATTAAGGCAAATACAATGCCACTGTGCTTTCTACTAACCAGTTATAGTATCACTGCTACGTCCCTTTTGTGCTTATCCACAAGCTCAGTAAGCCTCCAGACATTCAGGTGATTTCACATCTTGGACCGATTGCTCTGGGTGAACCAATGGCAGCCATAGATTAATGCTAGGCACATATATATGCCTGCCCAAGATTATCCAAAGTCTAATGCAAGAAAAGGTGAATTGTTAAACCTGCATTGTTCCATAAAAGAGTAGTATAAAACAATGCCATTATGAGAGTCCCACAAAAAAACACACAAAATAGAACGCAATACTTTTCACACAAATTCTTCTCCAGAATTCTGGTGTACTAAAAAACCTGCATATGCTTTTGTGATTGAGCCATCATGGGTTACTTGTGCTTGTTCAGAAATCTATATCAAGCAAATGTGCACAATTTCCTCCTTCTTTGTATTCTTTATTCTGCATTTTTATCATTTTGCATAATTTTGTTCTGTTTCCCTTTCCTGTACTTTCCTTCAGAACTTTGTAAGATTCTTGGAACAACAAACTTTTTGGGTTTTTTGTGAGCTCCTGTCGCCCTGTAAAACCTCCAGAACGAATTAAGTTCTTAACCTAAGGTACCACTGTAATAATAATAATAATAATAATAATAATAATAATAATAATAATAATAATAATAATAATTTATTTATTTATACCCCGCCCATCTGGCTGGGTTTCCCCAGCCACTCTGGGTGGCTTCCAACAAAATACAGAGGTACCTCAGGTTAAGAACTTAATTTGTTCCAGAGGTCCGTTCTTAACCTGATACTGTTCTTAACCTGAGGTACCACTTTAGCTTTAGCTAATGGGGCCTCCCGCTGCTGCTGTGCTGCCGCCACACAATTTCTGTTCTCATCCTGAAGCAGAGTTCTTAACCCGAGGTACTATTTCTGGGCTAGCGGAGTCTGTAACCTGAAGCGTCTGTAACCTGAAGCGTCTGTAACCGAGGTAAAGGTAAAGGCACCCCTGCCCGTAGGGGCCAGTCATGTCCAACTCTGGGGTTGTGCGCTCATCTCGCTTAAGAGGCCGGGAGCCAGCGCTGTCCGAAGACACTTCCAGGTCACGTGGCCAGCGTGACAAAGCTGCTCTGGCAAGCCAGCACCAGTGCCACACACGGAAACGCCGTTACCTTCCCACTATAAAGCGGTACCTATTTATCTACTTGCACCCGGGGGTGCTTTCGAACTGCTAGGTGGGCAGGAGCTGGGACCGAACGACGGGAACTCACCCCGCTGCAGGGATTCGAACCACCGACCATGCGATCGGCAAGTCCTAGGCGCTGAGGTTTTACCCACAGCGCCACCCACGTCCCTGAGGTACCACTGTATTAAAATACAATGCTCTGTTAAACATTAAAAGCTTCCCTAAACAGGGCTGCCTTCAGAAGTCTTCTAAAAGTCTGGTAGTTGTTGTTCTCTTTGACATCTGGTGGGAGGGCATTCCACAGGGAGGGCGCCACTACTGAGAAGGCCCTCTGCCTGGTTCCCTGTAACTTGGCTTCGTGCAGTGAGGGAACCACCAGAAGGCCCTCGGTGATGGACCTCAGTGTCCGGGCAGAATGATGGGGGTAGAGACGCTCCTTCAGATATACTGGACCGAGGTCGTTTAGGGCTTTAAAGGTCAGCACCAACACTTTGAATTGTGCTCGGAAACACACTGGGAGCCAATGTAGGTCTTTCAAGACCGGTGTTATATGGTCTCGGTGGCCGCTCCCAGTCACCAGTCTGGCTGCCGAGTTCTGGATTGGTTGTAGTTTCCGGGTCACCTTCATAGGTAGCCCCACGTAGAGCACATTGCAGTAGTCCAAGCGGGAGATAACCAGAGCATGCACCACTCTCATGAGGCAGTCTGCAGGCAGATAAGGTCTCAGTCTGCGTACCAGATGGAGCTGGTAAGCAGCTGCCCTGGACACGGATTTGACCTGTTGTTCTCTTTGACATCTGGTGGGAGGGTGTTCCACAGGGCGGGTGCCACTACCGAGAAGGCCCTCTGCCTGGTTCCCTGTAACTGGTTCCCCAGACGCCTGAGCAGCTTTCTCCGCCACTGCTGGCAGGATGCCCCGCTTCCTCTTCTGCCTCGAGACCCCCACTGGCTTCCTCTCCCCACTCCCCTCTGCAGGACGTTCCCTCTTCAGGTACTTACCTGTGATGCAAGAACTAACTAGATGCACATGCAGAAGCCCTCCTTCCTTTCACTCAGCCAGCCCAGAGTGAGGATTTGTCTTCCACCAACAGGGAGTTTTTGAGAAGTGGGGCTGGGAGTCCCATGAGATGCCAGTGAAGGAACTCTGAGCTAATCGGTGAGGTTTTTGTCATTAGTGCCAAGGCAATTTTGCCCTCCTCTCTCTCATCTCCCTCTCCCACCATTATATATGCAGTGCAACTGCTTTTTGTATTTGTATTTTGTATTTGGGTGGTAAGATTGCTCTTATACAAACAGCTTCCCTCTGTCAGTTTTCTTCCTTTCCGACGCTTTATGAGGAGCTCGAATGTGCTCCCTCTGGACTAATTTGGAGAGAGATGATTAACTTGTTAATATCTTTTCCTTCTCAAAAGTCTCAAGCTCTCTGCTATTAATTCTGTCAGATTTCGGCAGGCTTTCTGGTCATATGACAAAGCACACAAAGTAGTGAATGTAAGTAAATATTGGGGCTGCGCTCAGACTCCAGCAGATTCAATTCATGGCTCCGCTTTATAAATCCGGATCAGGCCCAGTCTGGTCCAGACCGATTTAGGCCTGGTCCAACCCTACCCAGATTTCCCAAATCTCAGGAAATCCAATTGTCTTGCATTGCAAACTAAAATGTCCACAGTGGACTTGCTTTTTGACATAGGGGCATGAGGTCTAACAGTTCTACCACACAGGCTCTCCTGTGCAGTTGTGATGCCCAGATCAGGCATGGACTCCTCAGAGGATGAACTAGACACCACACAGGCTGAGGAGCAGACAGGGACCCCTGAATGGAGCGCTGAGGTTCCCCTTGGGGCGCCTTGTGGATTGATATCTGATGAAGAACCCCTGGGAATGCGAGAAGAAAAGGTGTAGTGCCCCATCCCTGCAGCCATCCTTATAATAATAATAATAATAATAATAATAATAATAATAATAATAATAATAATTTGTGTTTCCCCAGCCACTCTGGGCAGCTTCCAACAGAACACTAAAATGCAATAACCTATTAAACATTAAAAGCTTCCCTAAACAGGGCTGCCTTCAGATGTCTTCTCTTTGACATCTGGTGGGAGGGCGTTCCACAGGGCTGGTGCCACTACCGAGAAGGCCCTCTGCCTGGTTCCCTGTAACTTGGCTTCTCGCAGCGAGGGAACCGCCAGAAGGCCCTTAGTGCTGGACCTCAGTGTCTGGGCAGAACTTATAAGACTTATAAGGGGGTCTATTTGTGAATAAGGGTCTACTCCTTAGGAGGACAACCTAACGTCCTTAGGAGGACAACCAAATTTAAGCACAAATTCAACCCATAGCTGTGAGGCATTCACAAGCTTTTTTGCGGAGAAAGTCCTGTTGCTCTGCTGTGACCTCCCTGCCAATTTGGATACAGTGACTGAACTGGAGGCCCCTCGACTGACTTCAGGTCCAGTGTTAGACCATTTCGATCGGATAGTCCCTGCTGATGTGGATAGATTTCTCCAAGCTGGTAGGCCCACCACCTGCCTCCTCGATCCGTGCCCATCTTGGCTGATTAGGGCGTGTCCAGATGTCGCACGGACCCCCCTGGTTGAAATTATCAATTTATCCCTTGGCACGGGGACATTCCCAGGGGAACTGAAGGAAGCAGTGGTGTGTCCGCTCTTAAAGAAAACTTTACTAGATCCTTTAGACCTATCCAATTACCGCCCAGTTTCAAATCTTCTATATCTGAGCAAGGTAATTGAGAGAGCGGTTGCTGAACAGCTTGGTAGGTTTCTGGAGGAAACATCGGCTTTAGATCCATTTCAGTCCGGTTTCCGTCCTGGTTTTGGGACAAAGGCGGCTCTGGTTGCCCTAACAGATGATCTCCGTAGACAACTGGATCGAGGCGGGACAGGTCTGCTGATTCTTTTAGATTTTTTTAAAAACTTTTTTTTATTAAGTTTCATATTACCAAATTAAACACATCAAATCAATTAATCCAAATTATAACAATACATATCATGTAATCCAATTGTTTTCCAAATTATAATTTTTTTGTGGGGGGTACCGATGCTTCTTGATTGGCAGGAGTCCAATCCTCGAATATTTGTGCTGCTTTCATCTTAAGAATATTTCCACATTGACTCGGCCCCGGACACACTGACCAGATGCTTGGAAGCTGTGGCTGGATGGTTTCGTGGGAGCCGATTGAAACTAAATCCTTCGAAGACAGAGGTCCTATGGCTAAGTCGGGATGGCATGGGGATGAGGGACCAACTCCCTTCCCTTGTGGGGGCCCAATTAGTGCCATTTCCTTCTGTTAAGAGTTTGGGTGTAATCCTTGACTCCTCCCTTTCCAAGAAGGCACAGGTTACAGCAACAGCCAAGGCGACATTTTCCCACCTTCGCCTCATCAAGCAGTTGGTCCCTTACCTTTCCCGCCCAGACCTGGCCACAGTGATCCATGCGACGGTCATCTCCAGGCTTGACTACTGTAATTCGCTCTACGCGGGGCTGCCCTTGAAGCTGTCCCAGAAACTCCAGGGGGTGCAGAATGCTGCAGCAAGGCTCCTCGCGGGGTCCCTGCTATGGGAGCACATTCACCCAGTGCTTTACCAGCTGCACTGGCTCCCGGTGGAGTACAGGGTCAGATTTAAGGTGCTGCTTTTGACCTTTAAAGCCCTTCACGGCCTAGGACCCTTGTACCTCTCCCGATATGCCCTACCTAGGACCTTAAGGTCCATAAATAGCAACACCCTAGGGGTCCCGGGCCCTAAGGAAGTTAGATTTGCCTCAACCAGAGCCAGGGCCTTTTCAGCACTGGCCCCAGCCTGGTGGAACGCTGTCTCATGAGACCAGGGCCCTGCAGGATCTGATTTCTTTCCACAGGGCCTGTAAGACAGAGTTGTTCCGCCTGGCCTTTGGCTTGGAGCCAATTTGATTCCCTCCCCCTCTTTCTTTTTTCCTTTCTCCTCCTGTGATGAGGCTGCATTTTAATGTTTCAATATTTTAATGTTGTATTTTAATCTTGTTTTTAAGTTGTATTCATTCAACTTGTTTTTATTATTGTTTGTTAGCTGCCCTGAGCCTGGCCTTGGCTGGGGAGGGCGCGGTATAAATAAAATTTATTATTATTATTTATTACTCAGGAGTAAACATTCTCTTATTCACTGCCAGCAGCAGCAGTTAGGGTGTGGTTACTGCTCATCCACATTTTAGCTCCAGATTTATTTCAACCGTATTACATACTGATTAATTACCTCAGGTCTGGGAGCTTTTCTTGTTGTTCTACAACTGTGGTCTGTGAAAATGCAATCTTATCCTCTGAACTGGAGCTTGGTTAAGCAAAATATCTCTTCAGATTTTCCTCATATCCGTTTAGATCCGATTTAGTGGGTAAGATGTATTGAACCAATGCCCACTCTACTGCCCAGAAAACGAAGCGAATCCAAACAAAAAGTGCTGAACCTAAATTCACATTCAGTTCTGAAGTCAGTGCAAAGTCCTAGTTTCCAGCTCCAGCTCCTCAAAGCTGGAACATATATTTATCCTTTCAATGCCTCTTAACTTTCCAAAACTGCTACGCTGGGTAGGGTAGCGTAATGTGGGATCAAAGAAGCCACAAATCAGGAAGGGACAAAAAATTAGTAGAGCAGAAAACACCAAATGACATGGAGCAAATTCTGTACGTAATAGACAGGCTGGCAGGCTTTTTGTTCCACAGTGTAACAACTAGATGCCTTTGCAGCCTGCAAAGAATGGCGGGGTCCCTGCTGGCTATTAGTTGGGTGAGCATCTGTTCTACCTATAGAGAGCTGCAGCTGCCTGATTTAGTACAGAGAAATGCATGCCCTGTATACTGCCCCCTGTGGTTGATGTGTGCACATGTGAGTTGCGGTGGGAGGCAGCACTTTGTGGCGGTGTCCGTTGCAAACTCTGCCTCAACCTAATGCTATGGATGGGGATCAATAATAATAAATAATAATAATATCCTGTTGTGGTGCCCATTTTTCTTTCCCTAAGAGCTTACATTTGCTGGAGTTCCAGGTGCAGATTAAATCTACTGCCATGGCACTAGATCTGTTGTTATTTTTCTCCATGGAGCTTGCAGAGGAAATGGGTGGGTGGGAGAGAGACAGACAGAAGACCTGCTCAACCAATTTCAGGTCATGTTTTCTCTCTCTCTTCTAACTCAGAGCTTTAGCATCACGTCCCTTAAGTGCCCAGCAAGCACGCACCTCCCCGCGTACACCTTGGCTTCCTCGTGCTGTGCTGGGTCTCCCTTACCAGTGATTGTTAGCTTCACAATAATTAGGCAAAGCAGCATCTAACACAATTGTTTCAGCTCGAGCAAGCAATTAGGCCAGGCAGGGAGGCCTGATAATGAGCAATATCCGCCTCCCCCCCCTCCTTCCCTCGCCCCATCACCGGGCAAGCCGTTGTTATTGTTTCACAAGCTTCCTAACACACTCTGGCGCTGGCACTCAGAGCAGCCCTACGGCTATGGGCTTCACCACACACAAGCACAGCAGCAGGAAGGGAGACCTAGAAGCCAGAGTGGTTTTTCTGTCTTTCAATGAGGGTTATCGAAATGTTGAATGGGTGCAGGAGCCTTTGCCTGCAGGTTGCTCTCTGGAGACACAGAAGCATGCCAGTGGCAAGGAGCTCGATTCCTCATGGGCTGAGCTAAAACGGCTTTCCAAAATTCTCCATTCTTTGTGGGCAGCAAAACTGGGATGCTAACTATTCCGCTCATTTAATGGAACTCTATTACGAGTTCATTTTGGTGAAGGAAGGAATCAGTGGACCAAGGAGATGACTGGAAAGAGTAGGATTTATTGGAACATCAGGAGCAAGAAGAAGAAGACTGACAAACAGGGGCACTTGGCCCACTTTATATACCTTAAGCCGGCCCAGGCAAAACACACACCTCACCTGCAATAGGTCACCTTGAAATTAGCGAATCACAACACTGGCCCTATCTCAGCAGGGATTGGCTGTCTGCCAACTATGAAGAATGGCATTGGTGGGTTTTTTTAATCCTTTCTGTCTTTTGTTATGCAGATGAAGCTCCTGAACTCCAGGAGGCTAGAAGGCCTCGGCCGGCATTGCATGCAATACGTATAATCACCTGCCCTGTGAGATGGGAATGCCAGCCAGCCAAGGACAATATTGGTGCATGCAATGGCATTTTATATCCTTTATCTCCTATAGCATTTTAAAATTGCATAGTCTCCAACTGCCCTGAAAATGCTAGGACCATCATGAAAAGCCACCATGGCTTCTTCCTTTGACACGCAGGGTCCTAAATAACTGAGACCCTGGGGCACCTTGAATGATGGCCAAGTGTGTTGTGGGTTGGGGAAGCTGTTAAGTTGTGGGTGAACATATCAGACGACACAGCGATTCTTCAGACAGGCACAAAAGTTCATGTAAATGTTTTCCAAGTTTTCATCTGCACAGGTAGATTAGAAAATGTTATGCCAATTTTTACCCATAGGTCCATGCCACAAATCTTTTAGGTAAGTAGCAACACACTGGTTGTGGATAACTAATGTGTTGGAGGAATGTGAGACTCTGAAAGAAGGTCTCTCTCCGCTGTGCAAAGACATCATTTAACCTTTTCATGAGCCAATCAGAGGTAATAAATACCTTTCTAAAGAGAGTCGTGAGGCTGTTCCTTAAGAAAGTCACACCAGTCTACTCAAGCACTTAGATCGTTAGTTGAACCTAATCAACAGAATAAATTAAAGAAAGAAAACAAACACACCCACACACTTGGATTTTCAGTATTATTCTGTTCATAAATATATTTCTTGGGTCAAGATCCCTGAGTGGGAGACTGCTGCTTTGGTCCATGGCAGTGACGCTGTGTAGCACAGCTCTGCTTTGTCCCCCTTGCTGTTCAACATCTACAACCACTGTGGTCCTCCAGATGTTTGAGTTGAGGTATCATTAGGTTTTAGTTGAGGATGCCCAAATCATTTCCCCTTTTGTTTAAACCCAGGTGAAGCTGTATCCCTGTAATGCCTCTGCATAAAGACAAATAAACTGAAGCTATGTCTTGACAATGGGACGCGGGTGGCGCTGTGGGTTAAACCACAGAGCCTAGGACTTGCCGATCAGAAGGTCGGCGGTTTGAATCCCCATGACGGGGTGAGCTCCCATTGCTTGGTCCCTGCTCCTGCCAACCTAGCAGTTCGAAAGCATGTCAAAGTGCAAGTAGATAAATAGGTACCAATAGGGAAGGTAAATGGTGTTTCTGTGCACTGCTCTGGTTCGCCAGAAGTGGCTTAGTCATGCTGACCACATGACCCGGAAGCTGTACACTGGCTCCCTTGGCCAATAAAGCGAGATGAGCGTCGCAACCCCAGAGTCGGCCACGACTGGACCTAATGGTCAGGGATCCCTTTACCTTTTATGTCTTGACAAGTTGCTATGTCTTGACAAGATGTTGGTTGGTGGTTCATCTGACTTGGAGGATAGTCTTTTGCTCTTCTGCAGGTGCATGGACCATTTCTTCAGCCTGGCGATGTGGTTAGAGCCAACCTTAGCTTGATCCGAATGGCCTCAGTGGACTGAAGCACCCTTCACCGACTGAGGCAGGTGTGTCCCTTGTGGTTTCTCCTAGAGAGTCAGAGACAGCTTGAGACATAGTTTATCATATTATGGTAATATACCATTTGTAATACAGTGGTACCTCTGGTTGCGAACAGGATCCGTTCCGGAGGCCCGTTCATAACATGAAAAGAGTGCAACCCGCAGCGGCACGTCTGCACACGAGCAGGTTGTGATTTGCCGCTTCTGCGCATGTGCGAGTGGCAAAACTCTGAAATAACCCTTTCCGGTACTTCCGGGTCGCTGCGGGACGTAACCTGAAAGAACGTAACATGAAGCGGACGTAACATGAGGTATGACTGTATTGCAATGCTTGTGGGGCCATCTTTAAAGAAACTACAATTCAGGGGCTACAGTTAGTGCAAAGTATGGCAGCTAGGTTATTAATTTGACCTGGATATATCTTGCCAGTTTTAAAATAGCTGCAGTGGCTCACAGTCCATTTCCAGGCCTAATTCATTGTGCTGACTTTGACCTTTAAATGGTGTGGAAACAGGATTTTTGAAGGACTCTCTCCTTCTACACATGCCTGCCAAGGTATTAAGGTGCTCCTCAGAGGTTTTTCTTGGGGTCATTCCATTACCTGATCATAGGACCATGAAGTGAGGCAGGTGATAAAACGATTTAAGTTGTGGCACACTATCTCAGGAATGCTCTTGGCAGAAGGCTAGCCTGTCAGGAGCTCTGTTACCATTTCAGCACTAGGTGAAGACCTTCTTCTTTTATTCACTCAAGCTTTCTAGTTTTAGTTCTGACCGGTGGCACTATCTGTCTCTCCCTGCTGTTCTGTTTTCATTGCTGGGCTGTATTCCTATGATATTTATCTCTCCTTCTTTATACTGTGTTTACTGAAGTTCGTCATCATGCTTTGATGACAGTCTGGACCACTAGGCGGCAGAAGAGGCCCACGGAGTGACCTTTTCAGAGTCAAATCAGAACCTGAATGGGGCTTCTCAGGAGAAAACATGGGAAGGAGACGCTCAGAGGGAGGGTGACATCATCGTCCTGGGGAGCAGCTGTGGATAGGAAACAAGGTGGTCTCAGGAATGGGACCTGTTTGTGAGTTTGGAAGCTGAGGAAGAAAGAATCCGTGGTGGTCCTGGGGAGGGAAAAGGAGGTAGGAGAAGAGAAGATGTCGTCCTGAAAAGAAACATTCATTTGGGGGGAAAGGAGATTGTGGTCCTGGAGGAGGAAACCCTGGGGGAGGCAGGGGGTTGGGGGTTGGCAAGCGGAGGAAGAAGGGACCCCCACCAGTTTAACACATTCACCAGCCACTTCACAAGAGCCGTACTTTACAAAATAGCTTCTAAAATACAGTGGTGCCTTGGGATGCGAAAGGGATCCGTTCCGTAACCCGTTCGCATCCTGAAGCGAATGCAAACCGCATCTGCGCGGGCGTGGGTCACGTCTCGCTGCTTCCATGCATGCGCGTGACATCATTTTGACCGTCTGCGCATGTGCGCACGGCGAAACCCGGAAGTACCGCACTCTGTTACTTCTGGGTTGCTGCGGAGCGCAACCCGAAAATACTTAACTTGAAGCACATTTATCCCGAGGTATGACTGTAGTCATCTAAACATAACCGATAAATATTTAATTTAAGACCTTTTAAAACATCCATTTTAAATAAGTAAATTAATTAATAACAGTTGAGGAGGAACAAGGTTCTTAAGAGGAACAAGTTTCTTATGTTTTCAAATCTTTTTCTGTTTGGTTTGCTAGATGCCAACACAAATCAAACTCTTACATCTGATTAAGAGTGAATAGGGAGGGTGAATGAATTAGGAAAGCAGAGGGGAAGCAGAGAAGGATGCAAACGTCTCTCTCTCTCTGCAAATTATTCTCCAGATGGACAATATCACACTTTCCTAGAATTCATCTCATTTGCTATTTCCTTCCCAGAGGTGACCTGTGTTTGCTAGGTCAGCACAGTGCTGCGTCCTTTAAATTTATCTCCCTCTCTCCTTTTTGTTCTAAATGCTGTTTGCAGCATCCTGTTTAGCATCCTTTGCAAATTCAGGTGGCTTTCTAATGCTCCTCCTCTTTTGCCTCACAGATCAAATGAGGATGTCGAAGGAAAACTGAACCGGGTTTATTGTGACAAAGCTTCCTTGGGCTCCGGGGCATGGTGAAGTTGTCAAGAAGAGCCAGTATTCCAGAGAACTAATGTGATACTACAGAAGACTTCACAAAACCAACTCTCAGCAGGTATCAAATGGATGCTGTTGCCAGCCTGACTCCGTGTGCTGCATATAATTCCTGGGTCAGTGCAAGACCTGCGGAAGTTCCAGTCCTAGTCAATGGCTCCCAGAACCATCCATCTCCATCAGGGGTGCCACCTGAATAAAATAGGGAGACAGGTAAGCTCTTCCCTGCGTAATCAGTCACAAGATATAGGGCAGGGGTAAGCAACCACAGAGCCTAGGACTTGCCGATCAGAAGGTCGGTGGTTCGAATCCCCGCGACGTGGTGAGCTCCCGTTGCTCGGTCCCTGCTCCTGCCAACCTAGCAGTTCAAAAGCACGTCAAAGTGCAAGTAGATAAATAGGTACCGCTCTGGCGGGAAGGTAAACGGCGTTTCCGTGTGCTGCTCTGGTTCACCAGAAGCGGCTTAGTCATGCTGGTCACATGACCCGGAAACTGTACGCCGGCTCCCTTGGCCAATAAAGCGAGACGTGCGCCGCAACCCCAGAGTCGGTCACAACTGGACCTAATGGTCAGGGGTCCCTTTACCTTTACCTAGGCAACCTAAGGCCCAGGGGCCAGATGCGGCTCAATTGCCTTCTCAATCCAGCCTGTGGATGGTCTGGGTATCAGTGTGTTTTTACATGAATAGAATGTGTGCTTTTATTTAAAATGCATCTCTGGGTTATTTATGGGGCCTGGCTGGTGTTTATACATGAATAGAATGTGTGCTTTTATTTAAAATGCACCTCTGGGTTATTTGTGGGGCATAGGAATTAGTTCATTCCCCCCGCCCCCCCCAAATATAGTCTGGCGCACCACATGGTCTGAGGGACGGTGGACCACAGCTGAAAAAGGTTGCTGACCCCTGTTATAGGGCATGCACATCATTTGAATGGCAGTGCCTAGGAATGGGCTCCTTTGCTCTCCATGGCGTACTAATGGTTTTCCACATTGGAAAGGGACACACATACTTTCAGAATTTCTCTCGCTGCGTCTGAGAAAATCTTTATTGCGGCAAACCGGGTAAAGTAGGTGCCATTTCCAGCAGTAACAGTGTGTAAGACTGTACATGTGAATAACTGGGTCACACACATCCCTAATTCCCATGATCATTAGAACATGGGGAAAGCTGCATGTCTGAACTGGACTTGTGTTGTTCCTGCTCCTTCAAAAGATGGTAAAGAGTGTCATCTCTTTAAAGCCTTAAATGGCTCAGGACCGCAATACCTCAAGGACCGTCTCTTTCCATATGAACCTACCCGGACCCTGAGATCATCTTCTAAGTCCCTTCTTCATGTGCCTCCTCCATGAGAGATCAAGAGGGTGGCAATACGAGAGCGGGGCCTTCTCTGCAGTGGCTCCCTGTCTGTGGAATGCTCTCCACAGGGACGTTTGCCTGGCGCCTTCACTATACACTTTTAGGCGCCAGGCAAAAACGTTTCTTTTCAACCAGGCCTTTGCCTGACTTGATTTATATCCTATACCCTTTTAAAAAAAGGCTGGCTCTTTTGGTTGTGTGTGTGTGTTTTTTTTTATTGGGTTTTTGATTTTGTTTTGATTTTTTATGTATTTGGTATTTTATGTGAACCGCCCTGAGACCTTCGAGTTTAGGGCGGTATAGAAAACTAACTAACTAATTAATTAATTAAATACATCTGAATGTGAATTTGCATTTCTCCTCCATCTCCATGCTTATGGAAGAGTGTACTGTTCTCTGTGTAATGTTCCCCCCCCCTCTCTCAGGAATAGATTGTACCCACTGACACCAACTGCGCCAGCTTTCATTCTTTTACACTGGTTCGTCCGCATGCTATGGATAGCTCAGTTGGTTAGAGCTTGGTGCTGATAGCGCCAAGGCTGCAGGTTGGATCCCTGTATGGCTTGGTTGTATATTCCTGCACTGCCAGGGTTGGACTAGACCAGGGGTCTGCAACCTTTAAGACAAAAAGAGGCACTTGGACCCGTTTCCGAAGAAAAAAAAACTGGGAGCTGCAAAACCACTGCGACATTTAAAACAAATATAACACTGCATATATTGTTTCTTACCTTAATGCCCGATCTGACAGCGGGTGGGAAGGTGCGTCGGGACGGTGCGTGACTAACACATGCACCGCCCCCATGCGACGTCACAGCCAGTACAGCGCCCGCCACAGTGGGGAGTGTCGGGGCGCACAATGCGCCTCTTCCCCTCGCTAGTATCCACCCTGGAGCCGCGGCAAAGGTGTAAAAGAGCCACATGCGGCACACACACACTTCACATTGGATGCTGCTGTCTACCACCTATGTAGAAAGGAACTGAAAAATTCTTTGGAGCCATCCAAGCAAAATCCGAAACGTGTACTCTCTCCTTATGTTTACACAGGAGAACATCACCTGACAAACTCCAAGACAGTCTTGTCTGACTGCACTCATGCACCAATGGATTCCTGAGGATCGATGTCTCCCGAGGCAGACAGATGCCAACCGATCCCTATTAACACAGGTCATTGCAGCTTGTCTCAGATATAGCAGTAATAGCTGTTGTTTAATAATGCAGATAAGCTGCATGTTTCTCTATTGTGAAACACGGTTCCTCTACTATATTATTGTAATACAAGTTGGGTCCTTCTTACAGATTGGAAATAAATGATGTTGTTGGGATCTGTCTGTCTTGAGATACAAGGGAAGAGAGCGCCGGGGGGGGGGGGGCGGCGGATTTAAACCATTGGAGAGCTGGAGCACCTGCTGTGGCTGTGGAGACCGACATGGAAGGGAAATGTTTTATTGTAAGTGGGGCAGATGAAGAGGTCTGGTTTACAACCTATTTTGTTATTCTAGACTTTGTTTTGTTGATGTCCCCTCTATCAGGCAACCCAACTGAAATATACTCGGAGTCGAGTGTGAATTTCATGATCTTTATTCAGCCCGTAGTAGCAATGAATGAAACTTTCCCCAGAATGTCTAGCTATACAGTGGTTACATACGCTTCAGGTTACATACGCTTCAGGTTACAGACTCTGCTAAGCCAGAAATAGTGTTTCAGGTTAAGAACTTTGATTCAGGATGAGAACAGAAATCATGCTCCGGCAGCGCGGCAGCAGTGGGAGGCCCCATTAGATAAAGTGGTGCTTCAGGTTAAGAACAGTTTCAGGTTAAGTACGGACCTCTGGAACAAATTAAGTACTTAACCCGAGGTACCACTGTATATACATTATTTACACAATGGGCCCTGCGTGATTGGCTAATTCTGGGCTGCTCCTGCAGGCCAATCAGGTCGCTGATTCACTTCCACCTGGAGTTGGATTGGGTGGCTCCTGCAGACCAATCAGACTGCTGCATTCTGGAACCTATTCTTCTAGGATTCAGCTCAGTACATAACACCAAGCATAATAATAATAATAATAATAATAATAATAATAATAATAATAATAATAATTTATTATTTGTACCCCGCCCATCTGGCTGGGTTGTGCTCGGAAACGTACTGGGAGCCAATGTAGGTCTTTCAAGACCGGTGTTATATGGAACCTGGACACACTCAGATGTTCCACATGCATGGACACATATGAGTTGCTTTCCTATAACAGTCTGAACATGCAGAAATACACTGTATTGTAAAAGGTAAAGGTAAAGGGACCCCTGACCTTTAGGTCCAGTCACAGACGACTCTGGGGTTGCAGTGCTCATCTTGCTCTATAGGCCGAGAGAGCCGGCGTTTGTCCGCGGACAGCTTCCGGGTCATGTGGCCAGTATGACTGAGCCGCTTCTGGCGAACCAGAGCAGTGCACGGAAATGCTGTTTACCTTCCTGCTGGAGCGATACCTATTTATCTAGTTGCACTTTGACGTGCTTTCAAACTGCTAGGTTGGCAGGAGCTGGGACCGAGCAACAGGAGCTCACCCCCATCGGGGGATTCGAACTGCCAACCTTCCGATCAGCAAGCCCTAGGCTCTGTGGTTTAGACCGCAGCGCCACCCGCGTCCGCATACACTATTGTACACAGCTCTTTTTGTTGTACTTTTTCTTCAAAATCAACCAAAAATATTTTTTTAAAGGACAGTTCATATTTCAGGCAATATCCAAAGCAAACTGGAACAAGGAGTTCCTTTAGCTGAGTGTTAACATCAGTGTGATTGGAAAGACATATAGTCTTGCTTTTTTTTCTTCACCCAGTGTATGCCTTTTGTGTCTATTTCTTCAGCTGGATGAGATTCTTATTTTTCGTGTCTTCAGACTGGTTTTGACAAAGCAGGAAACAGCTGTGGATGTGATTACCTGGCCTGATAAGCATCTTATTGTGAATGCTCTCCTAGATTAAGGAAGGGAGGAATTGAAAAGGAAGGACATTACACAATAGCCCCCAGCTGAAGGTAGGGCTTTTCCAGGAACTTTGCCCTTCCTGCCCTAGTTTAGCTTCTTGGAGCAGTACCTTGGGAATTCGTTCCCTGTGACCAGCTGCTGAAAGCGACTCCTACACCAGTAAAACTGTAATATGTAAATGACATTTGTATGTTGTTTGGTTCAGCGGAGATATGTGCAAGAGCCAAAAAAACAGATACATATGTGATTCATATGCATCTTCTAGATTATCAAATAGCCACAAACTGGGGTGGGTAAAAGAAGTTAGCCAGGGGTTTCTGGCCTTGTTTGAAAATATAGGCTATATATTAAACAGCGACCAATGAGAATGGGTCCCTCCCAGAGATCCCTGCCTGAAATGTTTATGAAACAGAACAGGAAACTCCAACTAGTTTATAATAAAAGATCCGTCATTTCACAGAAAACAATTCATACTGATGTTTGTGTGTGATCATTACCTAGATAGTACGATGACTATCTAGTACAATGGTACCTCGGGTTAAGAACGTAATTTGTTCTGGAGGTCCGTTCTTAACCTGAAACTGTTCTTAACCTGAGGTACCACTTTAGCTAATGGGGCCTCCCACTGCCACTGCACGATTTCTGTTCTCATCCTGAAGCAAAGTTCTTAACCTGAGGTACTATTTCTGGGTTAGCGGAGTCTGTAACCTGGAGCATCTGTAACCCGAGGTACCACTGTACTGTATGTCCTTTTTGAACTAGTGGGGACATTTTGAATTTTGAGAGAATACTGGGGGCACCAGTCACAACATGGCTGCTGCGTGAGGTGTGGCACTCACAGAATGAGAAAATCAACCACCCGCAACGACTTCATGCTAACCACAGGAAGTCAGCTATGTCCTGCTGCTCCTGATGCACCCACCACAGTGATGCTGTCACAGCCTAAATAACAACAGGGAACACTCCTCGGTTCCAGTTCCCATTTCACAGGAATTACTTAGAAGGGACCTGCACTTTCTGTTCCATATCTTTCTTTCTAGGAGAGCTAGGTACTTTTTATTGAAAGCTCAGGGTCTGGGTTTGGGGCGCTCATGTCATGGTGCTCGCAGGCACTGGGCTGGTGACCCCTGGAGTATAATGATACAACTTGTCAGGTGGTCAGCCACAGGCTCCACTGTGCCTCAATGGTCCCAAAAGGAAACAAAGACCTTGGTAAGCAACTCTTGGAGTTTGGGGTGGTGTCTTTCAGTTAGCAAATGAAAAACGAGAATCTGCTTGTTACATTAATGGATATTCTTCATTTCCCCATTCTGTGACTAGAAATTTATGCTTCACAGCCTTCCTTTTTTCACTCAGAAGTGTATATAGATGTAGGAAGGCAATGACAGATACTTCCAAAGCGATCACATTTCTCCCACATTCTTTGTTTATCAGAATCTTCTTCAGTAATATTGGAAGGGAGAATTGTTCGTTACCTTTGTTACTGAGATTGATTTCTCTTGACCCATCTCCATGTTGCCATCTGTCTGTATCATTTTTATTACTGAATGTAGTCTAGGTCTCCTCCCCCCCCCACTCCACACACAATATTGTACATGTTCTCTCCCCCAGAAACACCAAATCAAAGAGCCAGGCAGTTGCACATTATGGATTTCACATCTTTTGCAGTGGTGGCATGAAAGGTTTCCATGGCAACCCCAAGGCTCACTCTCTGACACCGGGCTGGAAAACGCAAACATTTCCAGTTCTTTCACAATAGCAGTATTTCCACAGCCACCCTCCTGAAGGGCGGCTGATGTGCCATACAGTATTTCTGTGCATTAAAGAAGGTGTGCGGGTGCCTTTAATAGTGCCAGTCTGTACCAGACACTGAATCAAGCAGGTCCCAAAGATATAAAATAGTCACGTTTTGTTAGACAGAACTCCATCTTGTCTAGGGCTGTTTATTCGGACTGGCAGCAGCTCTTTAAGATCTCAGGTAAATAATCTTTCCAAATGGTACTATGTGAGAGCCTTTTAAAACTGGTAATAATAATAATAATAATAATAATAATAATAATAATAATAATAATAATTTATTATTTATACCCCGCCCATCTGGCTGGGCTTCCCCAGCCACTCTGGGTGGCTTCCAAAAGAATATTAAAATACTGTAATACATCAAACATTAAAAGCTTCCCTAAACAGGGCTGCCTTCAGATGTCTTCTAAAAGTCTGGTAGTTGTTCTCTTTGACATCTGGTGGGAGGGCGTTCCACAGGACAGGTGCCACCACCGAGAAGGCCCTCTGCCTGGTTCCCTGTAACTTGGCTTCTTGCAGTGAGGGAACCACCAGAAGGCCCTCGGTGCTGGACCTCAGTGTCCGGGCTGAACGATGGGGGTGGAGACGCTCCTTCAGATATACTGGTCCGAGGCCGTTTAGGGCTTTAAAGGTTAGCACCAACACTTTGAATTGTGCTCGGAAACGTACTGGGAGCCAATGTAGGTCTTTCAAGACCGGTGTTATATGGTCTCGGTGGCCGCTCCCAGTCACCAGTCTGGCTGCCGCGTTCTGGATTGGTTGTAGTTTCCGGGTCACCTTCAAAGGTAGCCCCACATAGAGCGCATTGCAGTAGTCCAAGCGGGAGATAACCAGAGCATGCACCACTCTCATGAGGCAGTCCGCAGGCAGATAAGGTCTCAGCCTGCGTACCAGATGGAGCTGGTAAGCAGCTGCCCTGGACACGGATTTGACCTGTGCCTCCATGGACAGCTGTGAGTCCAAAATGACTCCCAGGCTGTGCACCTGCTCCTTCAGGGGCACAGATACCCCATTCAGGACCAGGGAATCCTCCACACCTGCCCGCCTCCTGTCCCCCCCAAAACAGTACTGATGTCTTGTTGGGATTCAATCTCAATCTTTGAAGCCAAGGATGTGCTCTGTCACTGAGCTATGGCCAATGGTCGCTGGTCGCTAACTATCCCTACCAAAGTGCTGCTGTATTTCACAGAATCATAGCCTTGTAGAGTTGGAGGATCGTCTAGTCCAACCAGTATTTTTAATTGATTATTTCCTGTTTCTTTAAGTGCGAGCATGGCAAACATTTGCTGGAATCTCTCATCCATATTTTTTTCTTTCTTTCCAGGAGAGCTGAGAATGTGAGCTTGGAGCTAGAGGAAATCTCAGCTATGTGACCACAGCAAACCCCCTTATCTTAGCCACCAATCACAGCCACTGGCCCATCTTGTAGATCATTATAGTTAATTTATGTGAAGTTCAGTAAACACTTGTGCAAAAACTGTGTACTTCAGTTGTAGTACAAACATGTAGGTTGTAACAACTAACAGGTCTCAATCTACTCAGAAGTTCTCCTGTAGGAACAAGGGGGCGGAGAATGCATTTACAGAATACACTTTCTCTGAAAATACTATTATTGATATACTTGCATTTCCCCTAAAATAAGCATTTTTGTAGGCACTTTCCCCATAAAATACTGTTATCACTTATCTGAGAATGCTATTTGAATCTCAGAACCTCCATTGCATAGGGTGGGAATGTGAGTAATCAGATTTGAGGATGCCCACCCCTCCAGCGACCAATCATGGGCCTGAGGACAATGGTGTCACAACACAACACAACACAACACAACACAACACAACACAACATTTCAAGGGTCTTTTATTTTTTAAAAAATGTTTTAATTAAATATTTTCTTGGGTTCTTTCAAGGGTCTTTTCATAGAAAGGAACAGAACAAGTAAAGTCTAATTTAGCCCAAGATCCAATAGTTGTTTTCTGAGACCTGAACTACTTTTTAATTCTTATGGGCAATCGTGCATTCTTTTTTTTTTTTGTAAGATATTTATTAGGATTTTCAAAGTATTACAAAATAAAAAATGAAAAAAGAGAAGGGGAAAAAAATACAAGATAAAAAAATGGTTAAAATCAACTCCATCTTTCCATTACTTATTTTTCATTAGCTTGTTTCCCGGACCTCCTCACGCCTCCCTTTTTTGTATTCCAATTCAGTTTGTTGGTTCAGCAAATTCCTACCCTCTTTGTTTATCCTAGTCTTTAATTTTAAAATATTATGACATTAAGTTTTTACCTTAATAATCCATTTTTCATATTCCCTTATAATATTACAGCTGAAAACCGCTTAGTTTCTATCCAACATCATTCTAACATTCATCAATTTTACAATATTTCTGTAGATAATCTTTAAATTTCTTCCAATCTTCTTCCACCGACTCTTCTCCCTGGTCTCGGATTCTGCCAGTCATTTCTGCCAGTTCCATATAGTCCATCAGCTTCATCTGCCATTCTTCCAGAGTGGGTAGCTCTTGTGTCTTCCAATACTTTGCAATAAGTATTCTTGCTGCTGTTGTGGCATACATAAAAAAAGTTCTGTCCTTCTTTGGCACCAATTGGCCAACTATGCCCAGGAGAAAGGCCTCTGGTTTCTTCAAGAAGGTATATTTAAATACCTTTTTCAATTCATTATAGATCATCTCCCAGAAAGCCTTAATCCTTGGGCACGTCCACCAAAGGTGAAAGAATGTACCTTCAGTTTCTTTACATTTCCAGCATTTATTATCGGGCAAATGATAGATTTTTGCAAGCTTGACTGGGGTCATGTACCACCTGTATACCATTTTCAAAATATTCTCTCTTAAAGCATTGCATGCCGTAAACTTCATACCTGTGGTCCATAACTGTTCCCAGTCAGCCATCATTATGTTATGTCCAACATCCTGTGCCCATTTAATCATAGCTGATTTCACTGTTTCATTCTGAGTATTCCATTTCAATAGCAAGTTATACATTCTTGACAAATTCTTAGTTTTGGGTTCTAACAGTTCTGTTTCCAATTTTGATTTTTCCACCTGGAAGCCACTTTTCTTGTCCAAATTGTATGCCTCCATTATCTGGTAATAATGCAGCCAGTCTCACACTTTATCTTTTAATTTCTCAAAACTCTGCAGTTTCAATTTGTCTCCTTCTTGTTCCAAAATTTCCCAATATTTCGGCCATTTGGCCTCCATATTGAGCTTTTTCTGAGCCTTTGCTTCCATCGGTGACAACCACCTTGGGGTTTTATTTTCAAGTAAGTCCTTATATCTTATCCAAACATTAAACAGTGCTTTCCTGACAATATGAGTCCAAGGTCGATCCCACGGCTGAAATTTGTTTTGGAACGGAAAATTCCCCTAGCCCAGTTGTTATTGTAGCAATGTCAAACCTCCTCTAGGGGGACACAGTAGCAGCCCAAGCTTGCAACTTTAAGAAAAGAAAATAATCCTTATAAGTCCCACAATTCACAGGAAAACAACAGTTTCAGTTGCACTTAATCAGTTACTTTAATCAGTTACTTTAAAGCCAGGAGAAGTCCAGAAACACTGTATCTCTCTTGCAGAGTTAGCTGTCAAAAGTCCTCTGCTTACCGATAGGGCTTTTCACAGAGCATTCCTTGTCTCAGGGCAGTCCGTTCCCAGGCTCTAAGCGGTGGATTTTAGCTTCCTTTCCCTCTTTTTTTTGCAGATAAATACAGTTCGAACCTTTCCCCCCTCCTCTCCTGCAATCCGGAGGGGAGATCGCTTTCCTGATGTTAAGATTTAAGTCTTTTTTCAAACGTCTTTCAGAGTTTCCGCTTACAGTCTCTTTGCTTTGATCTGTTTACAAGAAAGGAAGGTGGACTTCCTGTTTATACCTTCCCGCTTCGGTGCCGAATTAAATTATTTTCCCCTTTAAATCCAATTTAATCCTACTCACGGGTAGTTACTTTCGAAGTCAGATTGTCCCAGGAAAAAGTCAGCGCTCTCCGGTAACGGCTGTGCGGCTTCACTCCGCGGAAGAAGCAGTCGACTCTCAGCACCGCTCCACTCATGCCATCTCGCTCCGGAGCCCTTAAACAGGCCCCTTCGCTGTTTGGGGGGGCGCAAAAGGTGCCCGCCGAGTCCCCACGTTCACAGGCTTCACCCGCCTGTGATTTTTGAAGGGTCCCCGCTTCGCTGCAGCGGTCAGACCCGATCCCGCGGAGCTGGTCCCTCAGAAGCTCAGAGGGAATCCGCCATTACCGATGGTGCCAACCCGGAAGTCCGTGCCTTCTTTTTCTCCATAGCATCTTAAGGAGCAGTTGAGTGGGACCATCATTCCTATATCTATATATTTTATGTCTGTTCCCAGTCCTGTGGCTGCATGCAGAGGCAAATCAACAAGTCCTACAAGTTTTGCAAGTCAATCCTCACATTGCAAATAGATTAAACAGAGGAGGCTGGTCCACTAGGTCTACTGGTAAATAGAATTGCAAGTAAAAAAAGGTAAAAGCCCTTCCCCTCCACAAAACTAACTAACCAAAGCCACACTCTTTCCTGGTCTCCACATACTCTTATCCTTCTATCTGAATTTAGAGAAACTCCTGGAAATAGTTCTGTTAATCTTCCATTCTCTGACCAATCAGCTCTCTGCACAATCCAGCCAATCCCCATTCAGAACCATATTGCTGTGGCCAGGAGGTCCCTCCCATCCACCTGGGATGGGTTGGGGGAGGGAGACTCCTGAGAAATAGCACATTGCAGGTTATCCTCCCTCCTCCTTTCTCATAATCTTAAATACAGATTTGCATTTTGAACACTGTTGTTTTTCTTGCCTTATGTTTAATAAATAAAGCTTGTGAAAAATAATAGAAAAGAAATGCTGAATGGTGAGGATAGTACAGTGGTGCCCCGCAAGACGAATGCCTCGCAAGACGGAAAACTCGCTAGACGAAAGGGTTTTCTGTTTTTGAGCTGCTTCGCTAGACAAATTTCCCTATGGGCTTTCTTCGCAAGACGAAAATGTCTTGCGAGTTCCTGCGGGTTTTTTCCCCTCCCCCCTTTTTCTAAGCCGCTAAGCCGCTTATCAGCTGATCCGATAAGCAGATAAGCCGCTAAAAGCCGCTAAAAGCCGCTAAAAGTGCTAATCCGCTAATCCGTCAATGGGCTTGCTTCGCAAGACGAAAAAACCGCTAGATGAAGAGAATCACAGAATGGATTCTTTTCGTCTTGCGAGGCACCACTGTAGTTTGCTTGGCTATCTTGTAATAGGTAGATGCAGTGTTTCTCAAACTTGGGTCTCCAGCTGTTGTTGGACTACAACTCCCATCACCCCCAGTTTGCAGAATCAGTGGTCAGGTGTCACAGGAAACCCACCCCATCATTCAGTTTGTACAAACTCGACACACACACACACACACACACGACATACGCTACACTTCTGTTATAAATTCATAGAAAATCAACCATACATCGGATCTGCACCGTTCCACTTTTATTTTACTCCATGAAGGAAGGACTACAAAATGGGGAAGGTTTGATACAGGCCAGCCATAATCCCTTGAGCATACCAGCACATACACAGGAGCCCTGCCCAGTTGCTATGCCAACCCTGATGGTCCTAGACAGAAGACCATCAAGGTCACAAAGGACTTGCATATGGGAGTAGATTCAACACGGACTGGAACAAAGGACAATGATCAGATCTTTCCTCTGGGGACAGGAAACTGCCAACTCCCTTTTGTCCTCTGGAAATGACTTATGGGGAGGGGGAGAGGAGGAACCAGCCAGGTGACAAGATACTCAGGTTACCTCCACAACTCCTCCCTCAACCCCTCCTTTTTGTGATGTGTCAATGAGGTAGTCATGATGTAGTTCTAGGGGTGTAGTTTGGGGGATTAGTAACTAAGAAAAGTTGGGGTCTTCTTTTGTTTTGGGCTTCCATTTTGTTTCAACTGGTGGCAGGTGGGAGTCCTGTCGCGACAGTCTTCAATAAAGACCAAGCCTACTGGCTGCTGTTTTGCTCTGGTATTCCTGGCTGGTGTCCTTGTTTGATTGTCGAAGGGAGACCTCAGATTTCTCCGTTAACGTCAGGGATGATGGGAATTGTAGTTCAAAACCAGCTAGAGAACCAAGTTTGAGAAATACTGGTTAGTGTCTGACTAGGGCAGGGGTCGGCAGCGTGCGGTCCATGGGCCAGATGTGGCCCACGAAGACCGTTTTACCGGCCCACAAGCCGCCCCTAAACCGAACTGCCCACTTGGCGAATCCCCCATGTGCTGCACTAAACCAGCACAGCACAGTGCAGGGACTTGCTGGGCGACACCGGACGTTGTGCCTGTGAACACGCAGATATTGGAAATCGCATCTGCACATATCCAGATGCCGGAAATTGCTTCTGTGCAGGTTCAATTTTCAGCGTCTGGGCATGTGCAGAAGCAATTTCCAGTGCCACGGACATGTGCAGACGCGATTTTCGGCATAACACCTCGCCAGTCCAATCTCCGTGGGAGTGATCTGGCCCATGGCAGTTAAACCTTGCTGACTCCTGGATTAGGGCCTGGGCAAACGGGGTTCAAATGCCCACTTCAGCCATGAACCTCACTTGGGTGACCTTGGGCCAGTCACAGTCTCTCAGCCTAGCCTCCCTCTGAGGGTAGTTCTGAGACTAAAATGGGGAGGAAGAGAAACGTGGGCAGGGAAGGTGGCACTAAAATTCTTAAGGATGAATTTTATGTACTATCCATTCTGAAGGAAATCAGCCCTGAGTGCTCCCTGGAAGGACAGATCCTGAAGCTGAGGCTCCAGTACTTTGGCCACTTCATGAGAAGAGAAGACTCCCTGGAAAAGACCCTGATGTTTGGAAAGATGGAGGACGCAAGGAGAAGGGGACGACAGAGGACGAGATGGTGGGACAGTGTTCTCGAAGCTACCAGCATGAGTTTGACCAAACTGCGTGAGGCAATGGAAGACAGGAGTGCCTGGCATGCTCTGGTCCATGGGGTCACGAAGAGTCGGACACGACTAAACGACTAAACAACAACAACAAATGCCCTAAAAAGAAATAAGATTTCTCAGTTAGTAAGCTGTAACTTTGGAGCAATGAAAGCTCCAGTTAAATTGTGGGGTGTTTTAAAGGCTGGAACCGAAACAGAAATGTCATGTAAAACATAGTCTCCGGAGGGGGCTGTTCGCTTATAGCCTCGACCTGGGGCCATTTACTGTGTAAGGAAGTGTACCGATTGCTGCTGGAACGACTGAGTGCAGCGCTCAATTGTTGTTAATACTGTGGTGATTGTAGGATTTACTCTTTAAGTGGAGGTTGATGACCAAATCACCTTATTTAGAATAAAGTGGAACACACATTAGGCATAGGGAAAAAACACAGCCACCAGCAATCTATTCCTTCAGCTGCTTCAGGCTGCTCAGCTTTTTGTAAAACATGGACTGGAGCTGCTCTTGGCTCTGGTAAATCGGAGCACATACAATACAGAATGGATTCCCTTAACATTACAGTGATGACTGCTTGTCCCATCCCCGCCCCCCACTCCTCAAAAAAACCTGTCTGCTTTTTAGCCTAGTAAATGAAAGGCAGTGTTTCTATGCATCACGTGAATGACAATGGCAGAGAGGGGTGAGTTATATTTCAGTTGTTGAGAAATCATCTTATTAAATACAGTGGAACCTCGGTTACATATGCTTCAGGTTACATACGCTTCAAATTACGGACTCTGCTAACCCAGAAATAGTACCTCAGGTTAAGAACTTTGCTTCAGGATGAGAACAGAAATCGTGCTCCAGTGGCATGGCAGCAGCAGGAGGCCCCATTAGCTAAAGTGGTGCTTCAGGTTAAGAACAGTTTCAGGTTAAGAACGGACCTCTGGAATGAATTAAGTACTTAACCTGAGGGACCACTGTACAGAGATTCCTCATTGGTCAAGCAGGTGCACTCTGCACATGCCCATGCTGTGTATTTCTGAGGTCCATCATTCTTAGCCACACCTCCCCCAGCTTAAATGAACCTCCTTAGGTTGCAGCGTGTTTTGATTGGCCTCACATTTTCTTTCTCCGTAAGCCAAAATAGTGGACTTTCAGCCAACTAGCCATGGTTTGCAGCAAAAATACAACACTTAAATATAATACTGAACAGTAGCTCAGTAGTACAGTGGTGCCCCACAAGACGAATGCCTCGCAAGACGGAAAACCCGCTAGACGAAACGGTTTTCCGTTTTGGAGGTGCTTCGCAAAACAAATTTCCTATGGGCTTGCTTCGCAAGACGAAAATGTCTTGCGAGTTCCTGCAGGGTTTCCCCCCTCCCAGCCTTTCCCCAAGCCGCTAAGCCGCTTATCAGGTGATCCTAAGCCGCTAAGCTGCTTAACAGCTGATCCGCTAAGCCGCTTATCAGCTGATCCGCTAAGCCGCTTATCAGCTGATCCGCTAAGCCGCTTATCAGCTGATCCGCTAAGCCGCTAAGCCGCTTATCAGCTGATCTGCTAAGCCGCTAAAAAGCTTATCAGCTGATCCGCTAAGCCCGCTAAGCCGCTAATAGCGCTAAGCCGCTAATGGGCTTGCTTCACAAGACGAAAAAAACCGCAAGACGAAGAGACTTGCGGAACGGATTCTTTTCATCTTGCGGGGCACCACTGTACTTTGAAAAAAGAGTAAATATGCACAGGTTTTCATGGATTACCAGGAATAAGGCATCTGAGGCATTGTAGTCTGAGAAACTTTAACAGAAGGAAGATATTCTTTAGGAGACATTCTATATGACCAGATCTCCCCTCCCAGGTGGCATAGGACCCAGGGATCTGGGGTGCCGGTGGAGGGAAGGGGAAATTGCAGTAGGTCTTAGGAAAAGCCTTGAAGAATAGGTTTAAAGAGGGGGAAAGATGCAAATCATTACCTATTCTTCCCAAAAGGGTGCCACAGAGAGACCAGTGGAAGCACTCAATTGTATCCTATTGTATCTTGACTAGATCTGCTTTAGAGTCCAAGCAGAGCAGAGGGTCATTGATTTGGTATTTTGCAAGTTTGCCAGAGCAAAAATAGGGAGAGCAGGGATGAGAGATCAATCATTACAGCCAGCCACCTAGCAATTGGCCTGTATGATTATTTGAATGCTTCTTCTTCTTTAGTGATCACTCGTAGCCGAGTAAGATTGTTTTCCATGAGCGTGGGCTTAGCGGTGTGTCCATAGGTGACTGTGGAGGCCAGTTCTGGATCTGCACGTCCTTCTACAGTGGGGACATAGATTTCCGGGTGGGAGTTGATCACGGTGAGGGTTTGCCAAATGTACCTTCCTCTTAGCACGTTTCTCCCTTTCATCCTGAGTTTGAGCGCCTTCAAAGTCCACGACACCTTTGGTAAAGGCTGTTCTCCAATTGGAGCACTCGCAGGCCCGTGTTTCCCAATTCTCAGTGTCTATACTACATTTTTTAAGATTTGCCTTGAGAGCATCTTTAAACCTCTTCTGTTGATCACCAGCATTACGCTTTCCATTTTCATGTTCGGAATAGAGCAGTTGTATACCTCAACAAATGGGACACGGGTGGCGCTGTGGGTTAAACCACAGAGCCTAGGACTTGCCGATCAGAAGGTCGGTGGTTCGAATCTCCGCGATGGGGTGAGCTCCTGTTGCTCGGTCCCTGCTCCTGCCAACCTAGCAGTTTGAAAGCACGTCAAAGTGCAAGTAGATAAATAGGTACCACTCCAGCGGGAAGGTAAATGGTTTTTCCGTTTCTGCTCTGATTTGCCAGAAGCGGCTTAGTCATGCTGGCCACATGACCCAGAAGCTGTACGCCGGCTCCCTCGACCAATAAAGCGAGATGAACACTGCAAGCCCCGGGTCGGACACGACTGGACCTAATGGTCAGGTGTCCCTTTACCTTATACCTCAACGAAGTTGATGTTGAAGGATCATTGCTTCAACATTAGTGATCTTTGCTTCTTCCAGAACACTGGCATCAGTTTACCTGTCTACCCATGTGATATGTAAAATTTTTCGGACACACCATTGATGGAATTTTTCTAGGAGATTATAAGTGGTCCATGTTTCACAAGCGGACAGTAAGTTGGTAGTACAATAACTTTGTAAACAAGCATTTTGAATGCATGGTTAGTCCACATCCACCACTGGCATCAACCTCCATGTTATATACACACTCTTGACCTCAAGCATCCTGCCTGCAGTTTGGTAGTTACTAAGATTTTGCTTCCCCCCAGTCTCTACTTTTCCTCTCCTTCCCAGGCCTTCTCCCTCCACCACAGCCAAGCTGTCTTAGCTGTAGCACGTGAAGTGCTTTGGATTGTCTAATCCCACTGGGATGTGGGCTCGTGATTCTCCCATCTGCTTGTTCTGAGGCAGACATTAGCAGCGGCACTTTCACCGCACGAGCTTTAATGCAAGCAAATCTAACGAGATCAGTGCAAGCGAGGGACACAGCAAGAGAGGACAGATAGTCTTCTTTCTGGCTGGCTATTTGTCCGTCGAAGGTTGGCCATCTATTTCATTATTTCAGCCTTGAGAAGCCAGATGAAGAACCTTCTAGATGGATACACTACTATTAAGAGTAAAACAACATAAAATGGCAAACCAGTAACACCATGCTTTATCTTGTTAGGGCCTATGCGCATGAAAGAAGATCCACATAAATATTCATAGAACCATAGTTCATAGAATCGTCTAGTTCAGTGATGGCCAAACTTGGCCCTCCAGCTGTTTTGGGACTACAGTTCCCATCATCCCTGACCACTGGTCCTGTTAGCTAGGGATGATGGGAGTTGTAGTCCCAAAACAGCTGGAGGGCCAAGTTTGGCCATCACTGTTCTAGTTCAACCCTCTGCAGTGCAAGAATCCTGTGTGGCTCTGAGATGACGAGCCTCACACTCTACCAACTGAGCTAAAGATCACTTTGTAGTACAATTCTCCACTCTGGATCTGACATTTAATCAGCACAGGAGGATGGTGGTCTGCATGTGGAGGACTTTCTTTGAACTCCCTTTTCAAACCCTTTCCTAATGGGAATTCTTCTCCCCCTGCAGGCTGATACAGCCACATGGTCAACCTGTGCAAATGGATGGATTCTTGAAAGCCTTTGGGAAGTTTCCACCTAGCATGGCTGGTGCTCCTGTTGACACCTTGGCCAGTCTTTCAAGTCCTGAGATAGCTTAGACCACAATTGCTCCCTTACGTTTTTCTTAAGAGAAATATTTTTATATGCCACGGTGGCAGCCCAAACACTAGTAGCAAAAAAATGGAAAGGGGGAAATGTTCCGACTTTAATGGAGTGGCAGAATAAACTACAAGCATATGTGGAAATGGCGCGATTGACCAACAGTTTAAGGGGTAATTCAAGACAAGAATTTGGGGGGGAAATGGGACAAATATAAGAGATATGTGCAAAAATATGCCAGTGGTTTATCATCTATGGCAGCACTTGAAGAAAGAAAGAAACATATGAGAAATAAGATCAACGGTACAAATTGTTGTAAGAATGTATTAGAGAATATATAAAGAATAGAGTAATAATGGTAGGTACATTCACTATCAAAATAAAATTATACAACGGGAATTGACAGGAAGTCAAAAGTCCTTAGGATATTTTTTGTTAAGAATTTTTGGTAAGAATTTTTGTTGTTGTTGTTGTTTAGTCGTTTAGTCGTGTCCGACTCTTCGTGACCCCATGGACCAGAGCACGCCAGGCACTTCTGTCCTCCACTGCCTCCCGCAGTTTGATCAAACTCATGCTAGTAGCTTCAAGAACACCATCCAACCATCTCATTCTCTGTCGTCCCCTTCTCCTTGTGCCCTCCATCTTTCCCAACATCAGGGTCTTTTCCAGGGAGTCTTCTCTTCTCATGAGGTGGCCAAAGTCTTGGAGCCTCAGCTTCAGGATCTGTCCTTCCAGTGAGCGCTCAGGGCTGATTTCCTTAAGACTGGATAGGTTTGATCTTCTTGCAGTCCATGGGACTCTCAAGAGTCTCCTCCAGCACCATAATTCAAAAGCATCAATTCTTCGGCGATCAGCCTTCTTTATGGTCCAGCTCTCACTTCCATACATCACTACTGGGAAAACCATGGCTTTTACTATAATTTTATATAACAAGAATTTTTGTTAATAATTACATAAATAATTACATAAATAATTTGTTAATAATTACATAAATAATTACATAAATACAGCACAAGTTCAAGGTAAGAAAAGATAAAGTATATGTTTTTCTTTTATTTTTGTGTGTATATGATTGAAACTTCAGTTTACTTTATGAGATGTATCATATATTTATGTAATGTATTGTAAGACTATTAATAAAGGGGGGGGGATAGACCACAATTGCTCCCAAGGACCCTCTGCTGCTGGCAAGAGGTCACAGAGTTTGATGCTGGACTGAGTGAGTGGGAACAACGAAGCAGCGGGAACAATGGTAAGAATACAGATGGAGGACGTCTTGAAGAACTCTTGGCTGAACTTGAGTTTAGAGCATGTTTTAGGGCAGGGGTAGCTAACTTCTTTAAGGCAGAGGGCCAATATTGACCCAATGCTCTGGAGGGGCATTTCAAAGTGGGTGTGACTGAACTGTAGGAGTGGGTGTGGCCTTTAAAAAAATTCAATGAGCAGCTTTCAAGGTCTCTTGGGAGGCGTCAGTTTCTGGTATTACAGTGGTAAAGGACCCCTGACATTTAAGTCCAGTCGCAAACGACTCTGGGGGGTGTGGCGCTCATCTTGCTTTATAGGCCAAGGGAGCCGACGTTTGTCTGCAGACAGTTTTCCGGGTCATGTGGCCAGCATGACTAAGCCACTTCTGGTGAAACCAGAGCAGCGCACGGAAACACCGTTTACCTTCCCGCCGGAGTGGTACCTATTTATCTTCTTGCACTTTGATGTGCTTTCGAACTGCTAGGTTGGCAGGAGCTGGGATCGAACAATGGGAGCTCACCCTGTCACGGGGATTCGAACCGGCGACCTTCTGATCAGCAAGCCCTAGGCTCAGTGGTTTACACCACAGCGCCACCCATGTCCCATTACAGTGGTAGTGGTCAGGAAAAAGAATTACAGTGGTACCTCAGGTTATATATGCTTCTGGTTACATACGCTTCAGGTTACAGACTCCGCTAACCCAGAAATAGTACCTCGGGTTAAGAACTTTGCTTCAGGATGAGAAGAGAAATTGTGGCACGGCAGCAGCAGGAGGCCCCATTAGCTAAAGTGGTGCTTCAGGTTAAGAACAGTTTCAGGTTAAGAACAGACCTCCGGAACGAATTAAGTACTTAACCTGAGGTACCACTGTATTGCTTTTAAAAAACAGATAAAAGGCGCAGATTTTGTGGACCCACACCAACCCCCCCCTCAACTTGACAACATAGTATTAAAGAAAGATACCTAAAGGAGCAATAACAAATTCAATAAATAAATGACCTGCACTGGGGCCAATGGCTGGGACTGTCATCTTCACTTCCTGGTCCAGCATATAAAGCTCTGCCAATTGCTTCAAGACACTGCTAAGACAGCTGTTTGTTGTTTTCTGCTTTAGCTGCAGGGCAAAGTGTGGTTCTGAAACAGCACCCTTCCCTTCCCTTCCCTTCCCCTCCCTTCTGTTTTGGAACCCCAAGCCTGTTCCTTCCATTTTGCTTGGACCACCTTGAACAGGGGTCAGCAAACTTTTCCAGCAGGGAGCCGGTCCACTGTCCCTCAGACCTTGTGGGGGGCTGGCCTATATTTTTTTTGGGGGGGGGGAAGAAAAAGAATGAATTCCTATGCCCCACAAATAACCCAGAGATGCATTTTAAATAAAAGCACACATTCTGCTCATGTAAAGGTAAAGGTAAAGGTAAAGGGACCCCTGACCATTAGGTCCAGTCGTGGCCGACTCTGGGGTTGCGGCACTCATCTCGCTTTATTGGCCGAGGGAGCCGGCGTACAGCTTCCGGGTCATGTGGCCAGCATGACTAAGCCGCGTCTGGTGAACCAGAGCAGCGCACAGAAACACCGTTTATCTTCCCGCCGGAGCCGTACCTATTTATCTACTTGCACTTTGGCGTGCTTTTGAACTCCTAGGTTGGCAGGAACAGGGAGCGAGCAACGGGAGCTCACCCCGACACAGGGATTCGAACCGCTGACCTTCTGATTGGCAAGTCCTAGGCTCTGTGGTTTAACCCACAGCACCACCCATATAAAAATACACTTATTCCCGGACCGTCCGCAGGCCGGATTTAGAAGGCGACTGGGCCGGATCTGGCTCCGGGCCTTAGTTTGCCTACGCCTGACCTTGACAGTGGTCATCAAAGTTGTAAATGAATGAATGAATGTTATGGCTTCCGTCAGCATCCTGACAGCATTTTCTTTGTAACTTGGGACACAATCACCTAGCACTAGTTAGTCCTAGCTACATCTGCTGCATAAGGCAGCCAGCATGCAGGGGCATTTTTCATGGGAGCACAATCTCATAAAGCTGGAAGCAAAAAGCCATTGATTCCAGCCTCTTCCTGTGCAACCCAATCAAAGCCCAATCAATCATCTATGAGGCCGGCACATTTTGTGCAGGCAATCCAGGTCACAGGAATAGTAACAAGAGCAGCAGAAATGTTCAGGAAGGTTTTTTGGGCAGGGCTGCTGGGATGGGATACACTGCTGGTATTCAAGGATCATTCCCCAAGAGATGGCTTCCCCTCTCCTCATATTGCAGGGCTAAGACTGGGCAGTGGGGTGGGAAACGTCATTTGATCCCTGGCTGTTCAGGGAACAATCCCTGAAGAGCTGGCGTGAGAGAGCTTCGTGTCTGTGGTCTGTGTTTGTGTGCATGGGCATACATGTGTGCTGGTCACGCAACCTTCAAGCTGACTGTCAATGTCAATGGAAACGGTTCACCAGTCCTGATCTAGGGATCCCTTTTCTCACTTGGGACCCCACCTAGGGGAACCTGGGACCCGACTTTGGATGACTTGATACCCATTCCCCATCACACCTCCTGATGCAACCACCTGAAATGTGATCAAATGACTCTATTTACTAAAATGAACAAAAAGCCAATTAAAAGTCCAATAAAGGGTGAGAAGTGTTTCCCTTTAGTTAAGGTGAGAGGGGGAAAAGTTCACTTTCAAGATTCTATAGTTCATAGGAATGACACTTGCTTAGCTAACACCTTGAAATTTTGCATACATGATCTGCACGATGAGGTCTACAACCATTTCAGATTTCAAACCAATCTGATGAAAATTGCCACTGGTATAGCAAATTAAAAAGTGCTGAAAATTGATACTGCCCCATTTGTTTGTTTGTTTGAGAAATGATCCAACACATTTCTTTCCTATCTTTGTGTGAATGACTCAGTGGCGTAGCGTGGGGGGTGCAGGGGGGGCCGGCCGCACCAGGCGCAACACCTGGGGGTTAGGGTTAGGGGGCGCAAATCCACGGGTTAGGGGGCGCAAATTACTTGCCTTGCCCCGGGTGCTGACAACCCACGCTAAGCCACTGGAATGACTTACGTACTTTATTCAAGTTTTCCATGGAAGACGATCATGCATTGGTTGGGAGAAGTTCTGAGCATCAGTTCAGAAGTTATTAAGCTTTCCCTGCCCCACTGAAGCCTATGGAAACCAAAGTACTGGCAGATCGCAAAGGGCAAGGTCATGATCCAAAAATGAAGCCACATGTCCCGTCAGAAGTGCAGTGCTTGCAGAGAGAGACACCTAGTGGCTGCTATGTGCAATGCCTACTTTTTGTTGTTAAGGAATACTGTACATCTGTTTGGTCAGACAAGGGCTCACCAATATTTCTGCAGGACATTTAATATCTCCAACATTTAATGTGGGAACATGAGCTGTCATAGAATATCCTAACCTCGTGCACTGCAAACTCCAACCCTGCCCCTTAATCAGTGGTTGCAGTGTGGTAAGGTGTAGAATGAGGCTCTGCAGAAGCTTTTGGGAATGTTCAGGATTCTTCTCCAGCATTTATCCTCCCAACCACCCTGAAAGGTAGGCCACATGGAGGGATAATGACTGCAGCAATGTATCCCTTTGATATGCATGTCACAGCATCAGCCTCATGCCAGCATTCTGCACGAGCTGCAGTTTCTGGATCAATCAATAGGGAAGCCTCACACTGAGTGCAGCATTCAGGTCTTGAAGTCACCAGTGCCTAAACTGCGGTGATCAAACTATTTTGGTGCAGAAACAGTCACAGCTGTTTTACCAGCTGCAGCTGAGGAAAGGTGCTCCCGGCCACTGCTAAACAAAATGGCCCATTTGCTCTCTCACCTCTTCTTGGAATAAGAGCCAGGCAGACCTTCATTTAGCTTTTTAAAAATTATCCACAGATCCTTTATCCACCAAGACCTGCACATCTGTGCTTGCATTGCCACTGCCAGGCAGAGAGAGCCATCGCCTAGGCTTTCTGTAGAGCCGACTGCGGAAGACTCAAGAGTACTTCAGACTATCAAACAGATACTATTGCTACATAGAATATGCAAATCAGACCCCCCCTGCTGTGTATTTTGGGTTTCCACCATTTGACAGTTATAATTTACATTCTTTTGAGGTTCTATACCAGGGTTCTGCAACCTTTAAGACAAAAAGAGCCACTTGGACCCGTTTCCGAAGGAAAAAAAAACTGGGAGCCGCAAAACTCATCATTATAAAAATAACTTTTTTGTCACTTTTTATTATTTCTTTGTTTGACCCCTCAGAATTACTCCTCCTCATAGAAATAAATGTTAAATTAACAAGTTACCTTTTTGTGTGTGTGTGTTCTTCACTCCCCTTCATAACAGTGACCAGCATACATGCCCCCTTTCAATGCAGTGACTAGCGTACATGCCCCTTACAATGTAGCGGGCGGGCAGGCGGGAAGGTGACGTCGGGACAGTGCGTGACTATCGCACGCACCGTCCCCATGCGACGTCACAGCCAGTACAGCGCCCGCCACAGTGGGGAGTGTCGGGGCGCACAATGTGCCTCCTCCCCTCGCTAGTATCTGCCCCGGAGCCGCGGGTTGCTGACCCCTGTTCTATACCATGCCAAGTGTCCATACTTTCCAGGGACAGTCCTAGAATTACAAACAAGCAGACAGTAGCTTCTGTTCCTTCTCACTACCATATGGAAAAGCAGCCCCACGAGGCTCCTGTTAGTATGGTCAGAATCAGGGTTTGGGCCCCTGGTGGGTGCCGGACTTTTGATGCCTGACCCCGCTGTCAGTGCAAGTCTATGTGGCCTTAGCGGCTCAAATGCGCACTGGATTTATTTCTGTTAAGCTAATCTTGACCAATTACTCCCACGATGCTGTGAGAAATACAGACCTGTCTCTTGGCAGGGGTGCTGGCATCTCTCTCATAGCTTTGTACCTTTCAGAGAAATCCTGAAAGCAGCTTAAAATGCTTATTGTTATGTACTGAAGTTCTCACCCTGGGCCAGCAGGGTGATACTGTAGATAGTTCAGGTCCACATATGCAAATAAGGGATTGAAAGTGACGTTCAGTGATTGGATAGTTACAGAAAGTGGTTACAGTTACGTTGTACTGGAGCTCTATACAAGCAGGCTGGCTGAACCCTTCAGTTCAGTTCTGTTCTGGCCTGTGAATAAACAAGAGCCGTTTGAAGAATCGCTGTGTGGTCTGATATGTTCACCCACGACTTAACACTTATGATCCTGGCTCCTTGTTTTTGAGTGCCTCCAATGAGCTCAGCTGAGGAACCTCAGAACATTTTATTGCCAGTGCTACTTGCACGAGAAACTGATCCATGGCTTTTGGACACCCAAGAGGAAGAAGGACTGCTGGTTCAGAGATCTGGGATGAGCACTTCCAACACCAAGATGCAAAGCGAGTTGAGATGACGTGCTGCTTTTGAGGACAGAGCAGTCACAGGAAGTCCAGGGTGTCAGGAAGCCCACTGTACCTGCCAGCATTGAGATCCAGCCAAAGGACAGCAAGTGATACCCAAGCATAACATCAAGATATCTTTCAAGGCTCCTTCCTACATCTGCTCCTTTATTTTCTGTGAGTAGTTGCTGTAGAGAGTATTAAGTCTGGCTTTTCAATCCTGCCTCTTGCTGTAGATTAGATTCAGTTAGGAAGTGGCTGTGTATGCTCAGGTCTCTCATATATCCCTGATTTCCATGGCTATGAAAGTCTCCAGTTCTGCAGACCACAAGCTTAAACAAGGAAAGGCGTTATGATGTCACTCCTGAGACTAACATAACATATCCCATCAGATATGTTGTCATGTGAATTTCACCAACTATTCTGCAAGGCATTGGGTAGGGGGATTTTTAAACAGTTTAGAAAAGCAAAATTCTCAGAAAAATGTTTCAGAAAAATCTCTTCCAATAAGTTTAGATTCCTATAATACTGAAGAAAATCATATTAGTAATTCATGGATGGATGAAGGAAGCAAGGCTAAGAAAGGCTAACAGGAGAGAGTAGGGCCAAGCCCATTTTTGATTTCAAAAATATTAATATATACAGTATTAGGTTAGATCAACAGCTGTACCTAAAATTCACCACCCTACCTTGAGATGTTGAAATAGAAGTGTTTTTTTCATTCTCCTAGGTGAGGTCCAACAAGAAAACGCTACTCCTTTGTGCAGTGAAATGTCACATTTGCACATGAATCCTGCAATTCTCACATGCTTCACATGTATCTTTCGATTGGGAGCTGCCCAGAGTGGCTGGGGAAACTCAGCCAGATGGGCGGGGTATGTATAAATAAATAAATAAATAAATAAATAAATAAATAAATAAATTGTGTGATGCTCCACATCCTGTGCTGTTTTCAAAAGTTTAGCGTGGAATGGGCTGTAAGGTGGTGGACTGGGCTGTTCAGTACTATGCACCAACTGGATGTGAGAGGTTGGCAGCAGCTGGTGCCCAATTCCACAGCCGGGCCCAACTGGGTTCAAACCAGGGTGTGTGCCAGAAGTGCTGTTGTGCAGTAGCAGCTGGCCACCCGAGATGCCGTCACTTCCTCTACGAGCACCCAAGGGTGGCAAGGCCCCACTTTTAATCACCCTGAAGCCCTTTTCTCGAAATACAATGGAAGAACAGGGTGTAAGTTATGGAAATAAGGAACTGAAAAAACTAAATAAAACCATAAAGCAATTTTCAAATAATAAATACTAAGGAGGCGGCCACCTCCCCCTGTCTACACTTATTTTTACTTTGATCAGGATTTCCTCCTGTTCTCAGTCACACACTCTGCGTCAGCGCCTTGAAAGAAAAGTTGTTCCCTTCTGCTGACACCCCCCCACTCCACCGGGTTTCCTTTCCAGACAATAGCTATTCTGGTCTCCCATTGCGGATTTCCTTCCAGTGAATCGCACCAAGCCGTCAACTCAATGGCTCCCTTCCCCATTCCAATCTAGGAAAGCTAGCAGGGAAAGGCTGGATATAAGCACACCTGGTATCTCAGGGGTTGAGAGACTGCCCAGAGTTCAGCAGGCAGGCTCAGCCTCTGGTCTTTTAGCACCTACGGCAAAATATTACATTGTATAGTCACATGCTTTCTTCCCATTATGGTGGACCCTTCTCCCACAACTTGGGCTGCGGTCCTTATCACGACGCGCGTTCTTGTTGGGATCCTCACCTCCAGCCTGCTCCTCTCTGTGAAATCTAGCTCCGCTGATATTTGTCCCTTGCACCAAATTCTGGCAATAACCGTAACAACATGTAATTCTATGCTTGTCTACTGCATTTGAAGTACAGTGGTACCTCGGGTTAAGAACTTAATTCGTTCTGGAGGTCCGTTCTTAACCTGAAACTGTTCTTAACCTGAAGCACCACTTTAGCTAATGGGGCCTCCTGCTGCTGCCGCGCCGCAATTTCTGTTCTCATCCTGAAGCAAAGTTCTTAACCCGAGGTACTATTTCTGGGTTAGCAGAGTCTGTAACCTGAAGCGTATGTAACCTGAAGCGTCTGTAACCAGAGGTACCACTGTATTTCTGGTATTTCACCTTATTGAAATAATTCTTGGCAGCCCTGTGGGGCCCTCCCCCATCCCGTTTGGCTGCCGTCCGAAGCATAGTTACTTGAAAAGCTCAGTTAGCAACGTTCATGTTCACGTTCAATAGCATTCATGACAAAGAAAATGTGTGTAGGTTTGATTTTTGTATACTCAGCTTTGCCATGAATTCTCCAGGTGTTAAAGGTCCATTAGGTCCAGTTGCAGACGACTCTGGGGTTGCGGAGCTCATCTTGCTTTACTGGCTGAGGGAGTCAGCGTACAGCTTCTAGGTCATGTGGCCAGCATGACTAAGCCGCTTCTGGCGAAACCAGAGCAGCGCACAGAAACGCCATTTACCTTCCCGCCGGAGCGGTACCTATTTATCTGCTTGAACTTTGACGTGCTTTCGAATTGCTAGGTTGGCAGGAGCAGGGACCGAGCGACGGGAGCTCACCCCGTTGCGAGGATTCGAACCGCTGACCTTCCAATTGGTTCAAGTCACATCAAGCTTGCCCCAAAGATTCAGAACTATCTCAGAACTTCACAAGGGTGTTTTGACATTTTCCTGCAACCCAGTTTGATATACGTTTGCTTTCTCCAACCAACCTGCCCCCCGGCAAGCTCTACATAAGTGGAAAATGCCCAGCATAGAGAAGGAGCTCTATATGTGCCCTCTATGCGTTTCCTTTGACAGGAAATGATTTTAAACACATTTTACTTCCAGTAATGTGGAGGTACAGTGGGCCTACCTTATCAAAGGCAAAAACGCACAGAGGGGAACCCCCAGAACTGCTCCCAATCTCATGAGGTGGTGGGCTGCTTACCTGGTGCAATGGAGGGAGGGAATATAAATAAATGGGACAGCAGAGAATGGTTTTCCATTAATCTATTTGCTTCTCCCTGCCGACTAAAGCAAGCACATCTGGTTAAGGGATGAAGCTCCCTAAGTTGACAAGTAAAGGGTGGACTTATGGTACACATCAGGGGAGATCCAGGGCTGATTCCACCTCACTTGGCCCACGCCCTTGGCCCAAGATCCTCCTGAACTGATCTGACTTTGGGTTTGGCTGAATCCAGTGCACAGCCCTGCTAGTTACCTCCAAAGATTCCTGGTGGAAGAGATACTCCCCCTACGTGGATTTTGGGAAATGCTATCAAGAGATCTCTATTGGCTTGTGCTGGGGAAGGCATAGATCCGGGTTAAAAAACAGACCCAAACTCCCTTCCCAAATCACTGGGGTGTCCTGGGGAAATGATTCACTGAGAACAGGGCCAGTCCACCCATGAGGTACAGGCATCCGGCAGGATTTCCCCCCCACCCTAACGGGACCAGCACCCACCCTTGCCGCCACATGATCCCAGTAAGCGAGGCTTGCAGAGTGAGGAGGGCGGTACCAGAGCCGTAGCTAGGTGATCTTGCGCCCCTGGCAAAACTGTCCAGATTGCGCCCCCAAATTAGCTCTTCTTTCCGCCTCCACTCTAACCCTCCCCCCCATTCAATTCACCCTCTATTAAAAACCTTTTCTTATGAGGCAATAATCAATATTTTCATTTATGGACATATTTTTAAGCCAATTTTGTGTGCCCCCTTGCCTGCGCCCCTTGGGGGGGCCCACCTCACCACCCCCTAACTACAGCCAAACAGGCCCCTGCCACCATAAATAAAGATCTCCCCACCTTTCTAAAGTTCTGGACACAGAGCCATCTTTCCCACAGGGCTTAGTGGCGCATCGTGCCAGGGCGCTGGCCTCTCAGGGGCACCCCAGCAAGTGGGGGAGCTGTGGGGCTTTGCCGGTGGCCTCCCCTTTCCCTGCATGCCTGCCAGCTGCACCCCGCCAACCATAAGGCTGGCAGGCGTGCAGCTTCCCTCCCAAGTCTCTGCGGGGATCGTTCTCCTCCCTAGGAAGCTTGGGAGGGGAGCAACGTCACTCCCAAGCCCAGTGGCGTAGCGTGGGTTGTCAGCACCCGGGGCAAGGCAAGTAATTTGCGCCCCCTAACCCTAACCCCCAGATGTAGCACCCGGTGCGGCCTGCCCCCCCTGCACTCCCCACGCTACGCCACTGCCCAAGCCACTGCAAAGATCACTCTCCCGCAGCGGCATGGGGGAGAGTTGCACCCACCCCCCAATGGATGGCAGTGCGCAGCTACGACCACCCCAACACTATCCATGGTAATTTGGGGGCGCAGGGTGGATATTTGCGCCTCAGAGCTGCATCTGCAAAAGACAGCCCTGTCCGGGCATTTACCCAGGCAGCCTGGTTTCATTTCGGGAGAGAGGAATCCAGGAAAACGGCAGCTGCAGCTACTCTGTGGGTGCCCCAGGTGTGGGGCAGACAGCTTTCCCAGATGAGAAACAATATCCCTGAGGTCAGGCGGAACCCCACTTCCTTGATCTATCTGGTCTAGGCTGAGTTTCAGTTTATTCGTTCTCATCCAGCCATATTGCTGACCTCAGACACTTGTTTGGCAGCCTTCTTAAAACAGCCCCCCGGGGTGGGGAAATTGGCTCAGGGCAGCAGGGCACACAAGGGATACTTTAAATTTTGTTCCCCCCAGGCCATTTACTTGCTCACTGAAGCTGCTAAAAGTCTCACAGGGGATGATGGATGGAGGGAGGGACTTGATACAACACAGACTATTGGCACAACGCAAATAAAGAGTCCACTTCATCATATGCATAATTATCCTTCATTGGATCCACAATGAAGTGGATCCACATTATGCCAGAATAAAATCGGTCCAGTATACCTGAAGGAGCGTCTCCACCCCCATCGTTCTGCCCAGACACTGAGGTCCAGCGCCGAGGGCTTTCTGGCGGTTCCCTCATTGCGAGAAGTAAGGTTACAAGGAACCAGACAGAGGGCCTTTTAGGTAGTGGCGCCCACCCTGTGGAACGCCTTCCCACCAGATGTCAAAGAGAAAAACAACGACCAGACTTTTAGAAGACATCTGAAGGCAGCCCTGTTTAGGGAAGCTTTTATTGTTTAATAGACTATTGTGTTTTAATATTCTGTTGGAAGCTGCCCAGAGTGGGCGGGGTATAAATAATAAATTATTATTATTAATATTATTAAATTGCCAGGCTTTAACATTTTGGCAGCCTTTAACTTCTGTCTGCAAGATGCCTTTTGAGAACTTTGCCCTGAAAGGCAAGTTTGATATATTTAAGCTAAGTTTATAAGAGGCTACACAACTGTTTTTTTTCTGCTATGAAAATGGGCATAATATAGATGTCTTTCCCTCCTGTGGGCAAATATCATCTGGCAGGGGACACTGAGCTGGAAGAATTCATTGAATCCCCTTCCCTCCTTCTGGTGCTACTGTTCCAGGCTAACTAACCCTTATTTACAGGCTAGTGGTGTTTTACACACACACACACACACACACACACACACACACACACACACACACGGAGATCTAGTCATGGGTCTTCCTGGTTGCATATTTTGTCCTTCAGAAATGATACGGAGAGAAGCCCACGGTACACATATCTAACACCTACCCTAACTGATCTGCCGAGCCAATAAATCAGATCAAGCCAGAAGGTTTTCACATTTTTATTGTAAAGCTTTGGGAGGGCTAATTACAGTGGAGTTTGTCATCTGACAGCTCAGCAAACAAACAGAATGGAAGAGAACAGAAAAGGGCTCACAAGGTGTCATGCTCACTGTTCCAAACAAAAAGGATTACAAGGGAATCAATTGTGCTCATGGTGCCTGGGGAGAACGAAGCCCCGGGCCCAAAGCCTTCCCAGTGCAAGGGGAATGCATCACATTGAGAGCAATACAACCTTAGCAAGAGAGGCAGCGCCTAAACATAGGTCACCATCTGAAAAATAGTTGGGTACTCTTTATTCTGCCGTAGGATTCCTCCTTTTAGAAAAAGCTACACCTGCATGTACATAAAACTGTACAAAAAACAAGGCATCACAAGCAAGGAACTGAAATCTCATATAAATAGAACCAACACGAAGAGCTACAAAGGGGTCACTTGGCTCCATCTTACACAGCTGGCCTGTGCCTGGCCTCCCACCTTTGGTTTTACCCCTGGCTTGTCCTAGTGCAGTGCTCAAAAGTGTCCTTCCCTCCCCCCTCGCCCTTCAATGTGCTTGTCTAGCCCAGGACCCTTGAGCTCCTCCTCCTTCCCCACCCCATCTCTGTGCACATAGGCTCTCTCCTTCTGGCTTTGACTTGTGCAAAATGAGCTTCTCCTGGTGGCACCTGGGCTCTTGGAGATCGCCTGCACCACCCTGTGGCACCTCCCTATTCCGTGGCCTTTCAGCCCAATGGCACTACCGCTGTCCCCCCAAAACATCCTCACCTCTTCTGCCGCACGCGGGAGGCAGCTATGTCTTGAACGTGGTTTTCCTCATGGTTTTCCTTCATGGCACCAGAGACCAAGCCCCCTTCTCTTTCCTCCCTCCGCCTTCTTTTATCCGATTTTCCAGGGGCAAACCAAGAGGGAAGAGGTGGAAGACTTTACACACACACACTCACACTCACACGCGCGCACACACACCATGTGAGATACCATCAGATACACCAGTGTGGATTGATCCGGCCTGTCATTCACATTCACGTATCGGCCTTTGCCTAACTAAGAAGGGGACAAGTAACCCTAGCTTGCTTGGTACATGCTCATTTTGCTCCATGGAGCCCTGTGGCAAATGTCTCCAAGGATGGGAGCAGCGTTCGGCTGAGGGTAGCCTTAAAATGCCCGTTGTCAAGCGAAAGGCCTGGGCTTTTCCGTTGTGTTCTTTTTGCTTTCTTTCAGCAGGCCCAACTTATGGACAGGCCTATTTGAATGTCCCATTCCATAGGCATTTTTATTATTATTATTATTAAAAATGAAATAAGGTAACCTTACCTGGGAACCACAGGTATTCTCTGGTGAGTGAGCCTGGCTCCCATCTATGCCTTCCACAGCAGGGAAGTACTAATATGGAAGAGCAAGAGGGTCCTGCCCCCTCTCCACCTTAGAGTGACACTTTAAAGTGTCTGGAAAGGACAATGTATGGTTCAGGATGGGTGGCTGAAATCCCTTTGATCCCTGGGCAGAGCAGATATACGCTTGTGTTTGAGTGGGTATGGGAAGAACAGCCATTTCCAGCTCCTTTGAGGTCAAAGCTCACCACTGGCCACCCAGCCTCTTGGTACCAGAATAAATAGGTAGTGCAAGGCGCCCCCTACCATCTGTGACCAGCCCTGAGTCTCAGAGAGTGTAGGCAACAGAACAGGAACGTCCTTTGCTCTCGTGCAGACTGCAAGTCACCAGGGATCTCAAACGGAGGACTCTAGTACTGAGATCCAGACACCTAATTCTCTGGTTGGTGGCAGCCATTGAAGGAAACTGCTTGTTTGCTCTGTTCTGCACTTTGGTGTCACCAGTGCCAGTGGTCAGAAGATGATAGTTTAGCAACCTACTTGGTGGGAGCCAGATGACACAATGGGACAAGAGGGTCCTATAAAGCTTCTGGCTCTGGCCTGGCTGTTCAGTCTTGGAGACTGCTCCTCCCCACCTACCTGCTTCCAGACTGTCAGCCCGGACACACACACACACACAACTGTACCACAAAAGCTAAGGAGAAGTATCCCTGCAGATACCACGAGGTGCTTCTCCCCTTCTCCCCAGATCCATGCAACAGAGAAAGTTGAACAGAGACACAGCAAAGGGTGACGACCAGTCTGCCTCCTGCAGCCCAGCTAAGAAGAACACATCCATGACCCATGGCAAAATGTGGGGAGGGGGCAGGGTCTATGGGCACCAGAAGAACCAAGTCCAATGCAGGGACCAAGAGGGCTGAGCCGGGCCCAACAAGTATCAGTGGTCAGGTGAACAGAGCTCCCACACTGGAGTTTGTACCAATGAATGTTGTGCGGGACAAACAGTTGTATCCTCCATTGCCATGCAGATTGGAGTGAAGCCCCACCGCTTGCAGGGTGGACAGGTGGATGGGCAGGGATGGCCACGAGCTCTTGGCTATATGGAGCCAGGTCCAATTAAGTCAGGACACCTACGAGCAACTGAAGAACCAAGTTACTTGAGCAGCCCATGGGTGGCTGGAGGTGGAAGAGTGCCCCTCGCCCAATTGGGGCTGGTCTTTTCACCCATCCAAGGGGACAACCCACTGCGGGGATCAATGCTTCCAAGGGTAGTTCCATGATTTGTTATAGGGCCCTGCTGGAACCACGATACCACCAGAGAGTTCCTATGTGGCTAAACCTGTGGCACCCAAAGAGAACATTGGAGCCCTTGAGGCTGGCTCTCTGGTCTCAAGGCAGAGGGAGGGAGGGGGGTGACTCCAGCATACAGAGGCCTCGTGGCCCCCAATGTGACCCTGAGTCAAAGCTCCATTCACAAAGGCAATGGTGGCTTACAGGCAGACTTTTCAAAGGCCGGGATCATGGCGCTGGGGCCCAGTGACCCCATGGGAGTTCCCTGCCTCGCGTGAGGCAGAAGAGATACTGGGAAGTTAGGGGGTTGGACGTCTCTTCCACCTTTCCAGCTGGCCTTAGCTCCACTGTCCAGGGGGCAGGGGCAAAGGAGGACCAGATGGAAGCCACAACCAGCAGCTCTAAGGCTCCTCCCTCCTCCTCACATGTGACGAGAAGAGTTGCTGAAGTCTGGAAAGAGATTGGGGTTGAAAGCTCTGCAATGCCCTTCCGCCCAATCCTGGTGACCGGCCAGAGCTCTCCCCTCACCAGCCAGTGCCCCATCCTTTTTACACTGTGGAAGGCGAGGGTGGGCTGCTTGGAAGCACTTGCTCCCATGTGCTCTTCTGTGTGGTGAAAGATTCAAGCTGGAAATTGCTCCCTGTGGTTTTGTTTTGTTTCAAAGTCTTTTTGTTTCAAGGACAATAAAACTTCTGATCAGGCAGGACGCAAATGTCATTCCTAAGATTCATATTTACAGGAGTCTACAGTAACAAGAGAGGCAGCTTTTCCCCCTGGACCTGTGCCAGGTGCCCTTGGCCCTGTGCCCAATGGACTCCACCAAGTCTACATGGACCTTTGGTAACTCAGCCCTTCCCCCCACCCCCAGCCCTGAAGCCATGAGGCCAAGCCCTCTTCGCTACGTTCCTCTCTCCCTCTTTCCAGGCATCTAGGGACCACTCTACTGAGAGCTTGGTAATTCATGTTGACATCGGTTCTCTTGCCCTGGGAGCAATGAGTTCATAAAAAAGTGTTCCTGTGCCCAGGGCCTGGGCAAGGCATTCTCACCTGGCAGGCACAGAACCACCAATGCGAGCGATAAAGCATCACAGTTTGAAAAGTCCCTTCTTTTTATTCTTCTTTGAAATCCAGACACTGGTCTGAGGTGTTTCGCAGGCACCTTCCACGGTCCTCTTCATCTCACAGGTAGATCTCCCGCTTGGCAGTTTGGGACGATGGTGTGGTGGCTGCCTGGAAGTCCGAGGTCTGGGTCAGAGGGATTTCCTCCATGGGGGAGTCCTTGCAGGGCTCATGGCTACTGTTGGAGAAGGCACTGTACGTGGGGAGCAGGTGGAGGTTAGCCATTTTGGTGTTGCGCTCTTCTGAGAGTCTGGGGCTGCCATTCCCAACTTGTTCTTGACTCCCTCTGTCTTGATAAGGCACAAATGTGGAGAGTTTGAGGGCGTTCTTGGGCCTCCGGCTTGGAGAGGACTGACCTGGCATCCAGCAGGTGTCAGAGTGACCAAACTCTGTGCATTCCCGGGTGCAGTTCCCTGTCATGGCTACGTCAGGCAGAGGCCGGAGATCTGCATACAACAACAACAAAAGGGAAGGAGAGGGAGGAGGATTAAACACGCATAGAGACACAGTGCGCAGTGTGAGAAGCTGCTATGGCCAAACTTCAGGCAAATCATGCCTGGGAGTACACACCCTCAGGAGCCATCTTCCTCACCTGTCCTTTCCATTATTCCAGTGCTGCAATACTCACAGAAGAAGTACCAGAAGTGAGGACTGGAGCAGAGGCAGAGATGGGGGAGCACCACTGGTTCAGACACTCTGGGCACAGAGCCTTGGGGGGGGCACCACTAGGATGCAAGGCGAGAGGGTGCCAAATATTGGTGCTGCGCAGGGCGCCGCTGAAAGTTGAGGACCCAAGGTCTGCAACTGACTAGAGAGTCAAGCAAAGCACTAGCCCTCATGGGTTAGGTGAGTTGTATTACTATAAAGGTAAAGGTAAAGGGACCCCTGACCATTAGGTCCAGTTGTGGCCGACTCTGGGGTTGCAGAGCTCATCTCGCTTTATAGGCCGAGGGAGCCAGCGTACAGCTTCCGGGTCATGTGGCCAGCATGGAGTGGTACCTATTGATCTACTTGCACTTTGATGTGCTTTCGAACTGCTAGGTTGGCAGGAGCTGGGACTGAACAACGGGAGCTCACCCTGTTGCGGGGATTTGAACCGCAGACCTTCTGATCGGCAAGTCCTAGGCTCTGTGGTTTAACCCACAGCGCCACCCGTTTCCCATTGTATTACTATATGCCAGGCAAAAAGACTGAGGCCTGGTCCAGACAACAGAATGAGGCTGGACTGATATATAACCGAGTCCAGATGGGGCAAAATGAATGCTAACACTTCAGACTGTAGAAGAGGGATCAGATGTGTGACTACTCTTCTACATTAGGAAAATCTTTACATGCAGAAAACACAGCAAAGGAGAGAAAAGGCTAGAGAGAAAATTTCTCCCAAAAGGTTTTGTTTTTTTACCTGCAGATATATATATATATATATATATATATATATATATATATATATATTTAATGGGACGCGGGTGGCGCTGTGGGCTAAAGCCTCAGCGCCTAGGGCTTGCCGATCGAAAGGTCGGCGGTTCGAATCCCCGCGGCGGGGTGCGCTCCCGCTGCTCGGTCCCAGCGCCTGCCCACCTAGCAGTTCGAAAGCACCCCCGGGGGCAAGTAGATAAATAGGTACCGCTTACTAGCGGGAAGGTAAACGGCGTTCCGTGTGCGGCTCTGGCTCGCCAGAGCAGTGTTGTCACGCTGGCCACGTGACCCGGAAGTGTCTTCGGACAGCGCTGGCCCCCGGCCAATAGATGTGAGATGGGCGCACAAACCCCAGAGTCTGTCAAGACTGGCCCGTTCGGGCAGGGGTACCTTTACCTTTACCTTTATATTTTTTTTAAAAAAATTGGCATTCCTCCCACTTACAGTCTGAAATGCCTATACAGTCTACCTCCTCCGGGATTCTTTCATCTTATTTACCTTCATGTGCAAACCAAGCCTATAGCTTAGGCCAGTCTAAAGAACTCTGTCTTTCTGTTTACCTCTGGTTTGGTTTGGTTTTTTGCACATGTGCGTATGCACAAACATACCCCCGACCCCACACCCTACAGGATCGTAGTACCAGTTCTCATTTCAGCCAGATTTCCTTTATTTGCCAGCAGAGGCCACCTCTCCTTCCCAAGGGGGGGCACCTGGGCACTAAAAACCAGAAGCCGCTCCCCAAGGTGGCAGCTGCTCCCCTGCCTAGGCTACAGCTGACGTGGACATAGGGAAAAAAACACATATACCCGCATTTTTCGCTCTATAAGATGCAGCAGACCACAAGACGCACCTAGTTTTTGGAGGAGGAAGACAAGAAAAAAAATATTCTGAATCTCAGAAGCCAGAATAGCAACAGGGATCGCTGCACAGTGAAAGCAGCAATCCCTCTTGCTGTTCTGGCTTCTGGGATAGCTGCGCAGCCTGCATTCGCTCCATAAGATGAACACACGTCAGAGCTGCTTCCAGATCCGAGCTCACAGAGGATCACGCTAGCCAGCGTTCACTGTATAAAAGTCTTTATTGATTTACAGTTTCCATTTCCAAGCTGCAGCGCGCAACTCTACGTCTTATAAGCTAGACCGGCGAAGCTCCGTCTGAGTCCCCGCCTCCTGTACACCAACTTAATACCCTAGCCTTACTCCACCTTTTCCTCCTGACCGTTCTTCTCTGGGTCCCTCTGCCCCCCGTGGTCTCTTCCTTCCGGGACTCTTCTGACGCTGACCCCCCGGACCCTTTCCAACTGCTGCTCTCTGAACCCCCCTTTGTCCCTTCTTCCTGGGGTGTCCCCCTAAGCTCCCCCCTTGCTCTGGTCAGTGGCGCTCCTTTCTGTGAATCTTCCGATTCACTGGAAAGACTCGGAGATCTCGGGTCGTCGTCATCGCTCATCTTTCCTTCGGACTCCTCCCCTTCACTCTCTGTTTCCTCCCTTGCCCTCGCCTCTGCTCCTGAACCCCTGACAACACATTTCCCCTTAATTTTTAGGAGGGAAAAAGTGAGTCTTATAGAGCAAAAAATACGGTATATGTATGTTGCGACGAGAATATTTCCATGCACAGAACTGAACCCTAGATGCCTAAGGACTTGCAAGGCACCTCACTAGTATTATGGTGCAGAGGACGGACTTGAGCTTCAACTAGGGAAACCTGGATTCAGCTCCCAGCTCAGCTGTGAAGGCTGCCAGGGGACTTGGACAGTCATTCTGTCCCATGATGACCTATCTCGCAGGGATGCCTAGATGGAAAAGAAAAAGTAGCTCAGACTCCTTAAATAAATTATATGTAGCTGTTTGGGCCAAAGGTGCCTAACAGATCTCTCGCCATGCTTTTATAAAAAGAATTTTTCACTGGGGAAGGGCATTTTTAATCATGCAAAAAGGAGGGCTTAGCCTTTCATTAGAATAAAATCCACACTATGAAGCAATATTGTGACAAATGTACTTTAATTTAAATGTGATTTTTTTTAAAAAATAGTATTTACATTTAAATAAAAGCACCCAGATTTTCAAAATAACTGCATGCCCGAGATGATATTTTCTGCATTCTGCGCCATCTGAATTTCCATCCATGGATGCTTCTCCCTCCCCCCCCCGCTGCCCCCCACAGAAACCTGTGAAGCTTCAGTGGAAGGGGATGTGCTGTGTTTGGTTTTTTCAAATGATTCCATCGCCTGCAATTGCTTGCCTTTACTAAGAAGGGGCACAGAATGGGTGAGGTGGGCCAAGGGATCCGTGCCCTGAGGGTGAAGAAGCAGGCTGGACAAACAGAAAAGTGGCAACACTTTGAGCTCACTAGAAGGCAATTCACAAGGGCTGGAGGAGGAGAATTCCCCACTACTATACATGCTTAAAAATACCCTGCAATATCTCTATTTATGGGCCCATTCCTGCAAGCTCAGACACCAATTATCCACGCTAATTGATGTCACTACCAATTAAGGAAGGACAAGTCAGTCTAAGATAGTGTGTGTGTGTGTGTGTGTGTGTGTGTGTGTGTGTATGTGTATGTGTGTATGTAATATCTTATGGAAATTTGCCCTGTCCCACTTTAAAGTTGCTCTAACAACTTGTAAAAGGCTATAAAATACTGGTGTGCTGCAGACTGCAGGCAGATACACTATCAATAAAAAAATAAAAAATAAAAAAATAAAAAATAAAATAAAATATCCCCTTCTGCCACCCATCCTGAGCACTCCAATACTAGCTTTGCTAATGTCCCCTAAGGCTTATGCTTATGCTTACCAGGAAATCGTGTTACAGCTATACTTCTGAATGCTCCACTGGTTCACTGCTTTGTCTCAAGGGATCATGTGGATCACCTTTCCTGCCCTCCCACATAACCACGCCCAAAATGCCAAGACTGATTCCTCTTGCCCATTGGCATTTGTGATATATACTATAATCGCTGCATAGGATTCACACAGATGGGGAAGCAGACTAAAACACTTTAATGAATAAGCAAATCAATGAAGAATAATAAAGATGGAAACCATGAGCTGAGCTCAGCCACCTCCCTTCCCCTTTGCTCTCCGTCGCCCAGAGATTCCAGCGACAACAGAGGGAAGAAAAAGCAAAGGGACTGGATAATATATCTGCAGGGAGGCTCAGAACATGCCAGCATCCTCTTTTCCTGAGCTTTTGAAATTGCATCAGCTGTTGCCTGTCGCACTCTTTGCCCCCAAGAGCATGCGTTTCCCCAAGTCATGCAGGACTGAACATTTCTGTTTGGTTTTGCCCCGTTTTTGGTAGCAGCAAAGCGGAAGCACATCTCTCTCTCTCTCTCTCTCTCTCTCTCTCTCTCTCTCTCACCTCGCATTTCCACCCACGCCAGTTTGCCAGCAGTGCCTTTGTTCCATCTCCCAAGGCTGCCTCCCAAAACATCTCCACGCTGCTCCAAGCGGGGCTGCGCTTCCTACAGCCCCACGTCCGTTGCCTCCCCGCAACCCTCTCAAGGTGTGTGTGGGATTCGTAGGTCCCTGCGCCCACGCTCTCCATGGAAAGCCATGCACACCTACCTGGGTGCAGAGCCCCCTTCACAGTCTGCTCCATTCAGGGGACACTAATGAGGAGCAGAAAAAGGAGGAGAGGGTCACTCAGGATCAGGGCCGGATTTAGGTTGGATGAGGCCCTAAGCTACTGAAGGTCACAGGGCCCTTTCTATGTCCAGCTGTCCTTTGTCAACACAAATTCTCGCTGTTTTTTGTGTTGAATATATGCTATATGGTCATTTGTGGACCTAATATGTATCTAATGCCATTTGCCACTGTTGCGGTATGTAGGTTTTATTTTCATCTTATATTTTGGAAATGTACGTCCAGTTTTTCTTTCCTTTAATTTTTTTGGGGGGTCCCAAGAGAGTGGGGCCCTAAGCTATAGCTTGATTAGCTTATACGTAAATCCGGCACTGCTCAGGATACGGCCCCACTCTCAACTCCCTAAGGGTTCACTGTCCCACCTACCCATCCAGCAATCCCATGGGGCTTTCACCACCAAAGCAAGGCAATGCTATCTCTCCAAGACCTGATCCTGGCCTCCCCCAGAAACAGCCAGATCTGAAACCCATGAGTATTCTGATTCACGTCAACACCTTTTACAGTCTTCTCCCCCCCCTTCCAAATTGACAAAGTTTGTGCTCCTAACCTGCATTTTCACACATCGAATCCCAAACTGTGGGCCAGGCACATTTGTGTAAAGATTAGAGGGATGGACTGGGCCTGGGGAGACCCAAACTAACAGGCAAATTAAGCAGCTGAACAGATTGAGCGGCAGGGAAAGCAGACAGCACAGACCACTCTGCCCTTTGAGCTAACAGATTCAAAGGTCCCAAGGAAACTACTGTATTTTTTGCTCTATAAGACTCACTTTTTCCCTCCTAAAAAGTAAGGGGAAATGTGTGTGCGTCTTATGGAGCGAATGCAGGCTGCGCAGCTATCCCAGAAGCCAGAACAGCAAGATGGATTCCTCCTTTAACTGCGCAGCGATCCCTCTTGCTGTTCTGGCTTCTGAGATTCAGAATATTTTTTTTCTTGTTTCCCTCCTCCAAAAACTAGGTGTGTCTTGTGGTCTGGTGTGTCTTATAGAGCGAAAAATACGGTAATTCGATAAAAACAGGCATGCAGGTGGAAAGGCACCTGGGGCGTGAGCCTAAGAACCAGGGCCAAGGCTTGTGAATCCAGGATCAGCAAGAAGGAGTTCCGGACTTCGTGGGAGCTGAGAAGTTGTTCCAACAAGTATTCACACCCACCAGCCAAGCTTTAAAGCTGAGTTGGGGTGCAGTCCTTACTCATGAGAATCTCTTCTTGCAGGTCTTGCCTCCAAGCAGGTGGCTACATCTAGATGGTTGGGTCTCCTGCCTCCCCATAGGTGCTGCCTTCCCCTGGGAGAGAGCGCTGGACCGGCCTCCACCTCTACTTCCTGCTCAGTCACCCCAGGCTGTGGCTCAGAGCCCTCCCCAGACTCCGACAGCACTCTTTCCCCCACAGGAAGCGGGGAAGAGGGTGGAACTCCTGTCTCAACTTTGGGGCCGTACGTGTTTGGAGAGAGGGAAAGGCTTCCATCCAGGGGCATACGAAGTGGGAGGCGGACTGCCCCGGGTGCCACTCTGGTTGGGTGTGTGACAAGATGGCTCCTGCCCTCCCCCCGATGTAGAACGGCCAAGGGCGCATGGCGTCCGTACGGGCTGACGTTCTCTCGCACCATCCGTATGGGCTACCTCTTGCACGACGACTGCGTGCGCGCTCCATACAGGATGCGACACATGCACAGTCCGTACAGGCTGCCACTTGCACGATGACTGTACAGGCTGTTGCATGAGCAGTGTCCCATACGGACTGTGCATGTGCTGCATCCTGAATGGAGTGCGCATGTGCAGCAGCCCGTGTGGTCGTCGTGCAAGAGGCAGCCCGTACGGATGCCCGTATGAGATGGTGCAAGAGAGCCGCACGTGCGCAATACGTACAGGCTACCCTGCCCCAGGTGCCAGAGAGGGTTCCTCCGCCACTGCTTCCATCTCCTCCAACCTCTGACTCATCTCCCTTCAGAGTCTGCCATCCGGGTCTGAGCTTGACGGTACTAAGATTGTAATGACATGGTTGGGTCTTGCAAAGCACCCTAAGATTTCCACAGGGACCTTAGAAGTTTCTATTGGGGAAGAGCAGCTGGTGATTGCTTATTTGAGGCTCCCTTATGAGACAATCTGCTACTTTATTTTTTATTAAAAATTTACTTGATTTACAAAAGTGTTTGCAATGTCTCTCTCTGGTCTCCCCCCCCCCATGTAACATTTTTACAAATCAGTTTCATTTGTTGAGACATTAGGAAGAAAAGGGGGAAAGAGCTGGAGGGGGGAAAGGTGAGTGGGGGTGGGGTCGGGTGGTGATGTTTCTCTTTTACTTACTATATGTAGGGTTTGGTGTCAGCGTTGCTTGTGCAGGTTCTTTGCTGTTCGCTTGTGTTCCTTTGGTGGTGAGAGAGGTTGGGGTTGGCCTAGGGTGTGGCTGTTCATTTGTGGTTGGCTGTGGTGGTCTTTGTTTTCATGTGTGAGTGGGGTGGGTGGGTGTTTTGGATCAGGTTAGCCATATTGATTTGTATGCTGTTGGTGGATTTTTGTCGTTGTCTTGTTGGGCTGTGTATGTGATAAAGGGGAGCCATACCGGGGTGAAGGCTTCTATTTGTCCCCATGTCGGTTTCAGTTTATTGGTTAATTTTTCTAGTAGGGCTGTTTCCATACTATTTGGTACCATTGGTCCATGCTTACTCCTGACAGGTCTCTCCAGTGTCTGGCTGTGATGCTTACATTCTGCTACTGTTGACATCTATTACTGCCCGCACCGGTGCAGAACATTTGGTGATGCCTTTCCTGAAAGCATCTTTCCCCCGGTCTTTGTTTCAAAGCATTTACTGCTAATGAGCTTTTCCTTTAATGTGCAGTGTGCAATTACATATTTTTTTTGCATTTATTCCCTGACAGAATAAGCATCAAAGAACTCAAAGTAAGCAGGATGTTCATCAATGGAACTTCCTGCCACTATAGAGCAGGCAGTGAGATTGCTGTAGGAACTTACATCTATTGATGCTGCTAATGTTTGTTTTGCATTTGCAGCATGAGGGACCCATAAAAGGAAAATGCCGCAGCTGGAAACAATATATTCCTTAAGCCCAGAGCTAGGAATAATAGCTAGCTAGTAGAGTTGGAAGGGGTCCTGAGGGTCATCTAATCTCAACTAAAGCATCGTTGACAGATGGCCATCCCATCTTTGCTTAAAAGCCACCAAGGAAGGTGAGTGACCACCTTCTGAGTCCATTCAACTGTTGAACACCTCTTACTGTGACTTAAAGCCATTGGTTGGAGTCCTCCCCTCCAAAGCAAGAGTGCTCCATCTTCCATGTGACAGCTCTTAATATATTTGGTGATGGCTATCCTATCTCCTCTCAGTCTCCTCTTCTCCAGGCGAAAAATACCCAGATCCTTCAACCGTTCTTCCTAAGGCTTGGTTTCCAGACCTTTGATCATTTTGGTTGCCCTCCCTACCTCAGATTCAGAAGCATTACAGGAAAAAGATTTGGAGGTAAATGCAGCAGGCAACAGGCCTGCAAACAGATCCCAAGTGAAGGAATTGGAAGAGGCCTGTAAGGCATTGGAATTAATGGGGCTAAGCTAGTCATGTCGATTCATTTCAGTGGGTTTACTCTGAGTAGAAATAACATTGGCTACAGCCCAGAGGTTTCAGGCATTGGATAATCAGTGGTTAAGATAGAAGGAGAGAGCATGCAGGTGGTGCAAAACAAAGACAGATTGTTTCAATTGTTTCTACTGCCTTGACGCCAACCCATTAAGCCGCCACCCAAGGACAGGTATTAAATCTCCCTTCTCTCTTGGCAAGCAAGCCTAGCAAAACCCTCAGGGTCTCCCTGCTTCTCCATCTTCTGTTTCCAGCCTAATCATGTTTCTCTTTCTTCCCCTTGCTATTGTGAGTTCTTCCCTCCTTAGATGGCATCACCTCCAAATCTCAGATCCATCTTTCCTCACAGTCTATAGTCACCCACTGGAATTTCAGGCTGGCAGGCAAAGAGTGCACTTTGCAGCAGATCTGAGCCACCGAATGCTTTGTATGTCTGCTCAGGATTAAGTCCCACTATGTTCAGTGTGGGGGCTTCTTCCTTGGTAAGTGTCTTTGGAATATTCAGTAATGGGGTTTGTATAGTTTGAAGGATATAAACACTACTGACAAAAAGAGAGCATAATTAATGGAGCAGTCCAATAGAGAAGTCTATGCTTTTGGTTCAGGATCCAAATCAACAAGAAGCAAGGGGCGGTGCCAAAGGGGGTCTACTAATGCTTGGTTGACCAAAGAACTACAACAGCCTGGAGCCAACCCTTCCATTCATCTAGCTAGGCTACATGTTTACTATGGTGGTTCACCTGAGAACAGGGACTCCTCCGAAGTTATTTTCTGCAAATACTACAGCACAGTAAGTGGAAATGCAAAATGTGAAAACTTTGCAAAGAGGATGCTTCTGTGCAGGAACTGAAGCCCAGCCATTCATTAAGAATTTACTATATAGCTGACAAAGGTCCGTATAATTAAAGCTATGGTTTTCCCAGTAGTGATGTATGGAAGTGAGAGCTGGACCATAAAGAAGGCTGATCGCTGAAGAATTGATGCTTTTCAATTGTGGTGCTGGAAGAGACCCTTGAGAGATCCATGGACTGCAAGAAGATCAAACCTCTCCATTCTGAAGGAAATCAGCCCTGAGTGCTGACTGGAAGGACAGATCCTGAAGCTGAGGCTCCAATACTTTGGCCACCTCATGAGAAGAGAAGACTCCCTGGAAAAGACCCTGATGTTGGGAAAGATTGAGGGCACAAGGAGAAGGGGACGGCAGAGGATGAGATGGTGGGACAGTGTTCTCAAAGCTACAATCATGAATTTGACCAAACTGGAAGGCAGGAGTGCTTGGCGTGCTCTGGTCCATGGGGGTCACGGAGAGTTGGACACAACTAAACGACTAAACAACAGCAACATATAGTTCTTATAGTGCAATGGTATACAGATGCATGCGTACATTACTGTACTATGGTGAGTGGATAAAAAGAGTAAACAACATTATTATTGTGATTTTGTTGATGTATCTTTATGTTACTTCAAAGCTACATTGGGAGGATTTGTATCCTGATATAAATAAATGTAATGTATAATAAATGGACAGAGTATACTGCACTTCGACAGGTATTTTGTCCAATTTTATTCCCCTCCCCGGAGCTAACATGCAGGGAGTTTTTATGTGAGGAAGTATCCAAAAATATGACCCCCCCCACATCTGCAATCTGATGTTTAACCCGTGGAAATTAATGAACATGGCTTGACTTAGTTCCATTAACTTCAACATGTAAGTCTACTTTAAGTAAAACTTAGTTGAATATCATCCAGTGTCTAGAAATCTACCACCCAAATGGTATGTGAAACTTGCAGAATGGCTCAAAAATGTTGTTCTTTAAGATATTCTGAAGGTCTGAGGGAAACCAGTTGGAGCTGTCAGCTATGGATTTTTGGTGGACATAAAATACCTGGACTTGCTTAGTGAATAAAATCATCAAATGAGGGATTTATCCTTTTTCCTTATGTTACATTATGTTAGGTATATTTAAGGCAGCACCTTAAATCCAGCATCTAGGCTGGATTGAGGTACTGTTGCAGAACAAGGTGGAGGGATCCTCAGTGCTTGGAATGAATTCCTTCAGTTGAACCAAGTTCACTGAACTAGCTAAAAAAATAAATAAATCTGAACTACACACAAAAGTAGTTTCCCAAAGTTGCCAGGAAAACTAAAGGTGAATTAAGTTCATTTTGGAGTAGAACTTTGAATAATTTCTAGTTCATCTTCATGTTCATTCTCTCCCTGCCTCCATTGGGCTCCTAGCTTAGATGTCAGTTCGACATCTTTAAAGAAAGCAGAACATGGAGGCAACATTCGAAGGTTTATTAGGCAGATATGGAGGCACTGCTGTTGCTAAGGATGCTTAGTCACTTAATCACTGTTGCTAAGCAACCAGAAGGAAGGAATGTGAGGGATTTTCTGTATCTTCCCTGATTAAGAGATTTGTTCTCTTCCAACAGGAGCAGCTGGCAGTGAGAAGTACAGGAACAGGAACAAAGTGAATGATTTCTTGTGCTTTTAACGACTGTGTGGCTGGCACAAATTAAACAGGGCAAGCCTTTTCTAGCATGGAAATACAATTGTGAGGCAAGCCTTACCTGTTCATATTCTTGTCTTTCAGACATCTTTTTACTTGTTTCTGGCACTGGATTTACTTGTGGATACTCTATTTTAGCACAGCATCATGTAACACCTGAATGCAGGTATATTATATATATTTTCCCGCCCCCCCAATTTAATTTAAAAATTAACAATCTCTCTGCAAGACCATGAAACGTATGTGTCCCCAAACCTGAGTGCAAGGCAGGGGAAAGGATCTGATACCCAATGCACAAAATCACCTCTTTTAAGCCAGGTTTATGCTCCAACAGGAACCCATTTCACAGAAGGAAAAGTAGTGATATTAACTAAGGAGACAGTTAACTTGCCCCAGAACCCAAGGACAAAGGCAGAGGTGGGGGCTGATGCCAAAAGCATAAAACCATTCCTTCACCTACAGTTCTCTCTTTCAGGATCACCCACAACTCTCTTTTACACACATTCCCCTAAAGCACACTCGCACTCAAAGCTTTCACACACACACACACACACACACACACACACACACACACACACCACACAAACATCTTCTCTCCCTGTTACTTAACCTCCTGTTGCCCCTCCCCCCACCATTAAAATTCAGTGGGGTGAATTATTTCATTCAAGTGGTGCTGGAAATCTTAATAATAAATTGAGGTAGGTTATTTTTGGCCTCCTCTTTTTCTTCCCTCCTACTTCCTTAATCCTTAGCAGCCAAAGGCAAGCATGTACCCAAGCTGCTGCTCAACATGCAAATTTCTGTCTTTGTTTTGGGGTTTCATTTCTAAATAAGTGTTGATGCATTAAAGATAAAGGGACCCCTGACCGTTAGGTCCAGTCGTGGCCGACTCTGGGGTTGCGATGCTCATCTCGCTTTATTGGCCGAGGGAGCCGGCGTACAGCTTCCAGGTCATGTGACCAGCATGACTAAGCTGCTTCTAGCAAACCAGAGCAGTGCACGGAAACGCCGTTTACCTTCCCGCTGGAGTGGTACCTATTGATCTACTTGCACTTTGATGTGATTTCGAACTGCTAGGTTGGCAGGAGCTGGGACTGAGCAACGGGAGCTCACTTCGTCGCGGGGATTCAAACTGCCAACCTTCTGATTGCCAAGTCCTAGCCTCTGTGGTTTAACCCACAGCGCCACCCACGCCCCATGTTGATGCATTAGTGATCTGCTATTCTTCCACTTTGTTTTCTGGACTTTGCTGCATCTTCTTTTCTTACAGTTTACTGATGTGCACCAGTACATCTGGGGACTGACTAATTTACAACACGGAAAGGAATGTGAATCCTATTGTGTCATCACATCAAGGTCCCTTTTTGCCCTGTGCATATGTTCTGGTGTGCATCAGTAACCACCAGCAGCAAGAACATAGATGCAAACTGAAAACGGTGCACAAAAAAAGGCATGCACCAAATCGGAAATTATGTTGAGAATTACACCAAGTTAAGTCGGAAGGTAGACTGAACAGAATGCAGATCATAGCAAACTCATGGAATGGTATGGAGTAAATTCATCCATATGCTGAATAGTCTGCTACAAACTCAAGTCTTGAAACCCTCTGTGTGTGTCTTCTGCTCCTTTCATTCCTTCCCCTATCCACTCTTTGGATATTGATCTGTCCCAAATTTTTACAGCAAATTTACCATTAAAGTATTTCCCTGCCACTGTTCAAGTCCGATGCACAATCCTGCTCTCTTCCTTGCTTTGGTAGCAGCAGTGCACGCTCTTTGGCAAGTGGGAAACAGATCTACTCATACTGGTGGGTTTCCTAAAGAGCCTTAGCCATTTTGAGCAGGGTCCTTACCATTCTCAGGGTGCTCAATTTCCCCAATGCTGCCGTCTGGCGTGGTGCGCTCATAGTGATCCTCTGGCAAAGCCAGTGGTCCAATGCGGGGTCCCGACGATGACTTGCTGCTTGGTGTTTCTGACTCCTCAAGGCCACTGTCATAGTAACTGTGTTGGGAGGGGTCCTGCAGATCTTGCGCCTGATTGGCTGCAGAGAATGTCACTCGGCGATGAGGTAACTGCGCAAAAACAAAACAACAAAAAATCACAAAAACATATTCCATAGGTGAACTGCAAAATGTTGCCACTACAATCAGGGGCGAACGAAGGCGTCGTGACACCCAGGGCAGCAAACCGCTATGTACGGCGCATGTGCGGCATTGCTACGTACTGTGCATGCGCCAAAGTAGCGATGCTGCACATGCGCCGTACATAGCAGTTTGCTGGTGGCGTCGCTCTAGCGCCATACGGATGGTGCTGGGATCCTCTGCTCGTGGCTACAGCCGCAAATGGAGGATCTTCCACATGTGGCTGCGACGGTGCAATGGCTGCTCGCACCGTCACGAGCCCCCGCGAGGTGCCTTCTTGTCACCCCCCCCTAGACATGGCACCCGGGGCACACCACCCACACCGCCCCTGTTGCGACGCCACTGACTACAATGAATAGCAAGGAAGCTCAACTTATCAATGCAACCTGAGAAACACTTCTCCATTAAGAGAGCCCACCTAGATCATGAGATGAGCTAGACCATACCCAGTACATGCAACAGTAATAAATACTAAGAGCTGTTAGCAACCTGAAGATAGTCAATGCCAACGATCTTTGTACTAAACATAAGGCAGAGATTCAATATGCCTTCTCACACTTTGTGATGCTGCTTCCTCAAAAGTAGAAAGCACATAAAAGGTACATCTAAACCTCCAAGATTCCCGTGTGTGTGTGTGTGTATCTCTATCTATCTATCTATCTATCTATCTATCATCTATCTATCTATCATCTATCTATCATCTATCTATCTATCAATCATCTATCTATAATAAATCACTGTTTTACATATTTTTACCCTTCAAGTTATGTACCCTTCAAAGTGGTTTCTTTGCTCATAAGTGCCATAGTCACAGAGGCACCTGATGAAGTAGACGCCAGTCCCCCAAAATGTATGTCGTGGGGGTGGCGGCTTGCCAGCGTGCAAGATGGCTGTATAATTTAATCTCTCCCATACCCACCAAGGTCCTTTTTGCTCTATACCAACGTAACTTAGATGCGCTAAGTTGTTGAGACGGACAATCTAGCAGGGGAATGCAACTGGCATCTGGTAGGAGACATACAAAACCCCCTGAATTAGATCTGCCTGAAAGAGAACATTCTTAGTTGGGGCTGTCAAGCGCCAATGAAACTGATACCGTGCAGGATGGGCTCCGACCAGGGAAAGGCGTGAAACTAACAACCTGTCAAATGGTGGAGACATTGCTCATTACTTTAAATCACCCCACAATGACTTAGAAGCGGACTGGCAAGCAGCGATTGCACGGCTTGGTCTGAACCGTTCCGATTTGCAGGGATGGTGGATACGGCAAGCAAGGCGTTTGAACTGCCTCTGCCCCCCATCTCAGAATCCCTTTCTCCCTGTGGCAGATCACCCATCCCACACAGGGCTCATGGCAACCCTCTTGATTAACCAGGTCTGAAGCTCCTCTTTGCTGTCCTTGCTGCAAGGTTGAATATGGTGGTGTGGTGATACCTCAGTGCAGTTTGAGCATATTGCACCGATCCTGCCCAGACTGCACTGGCTGCCATTTAGCTTCCGGACACAATTCAAAGTGCTGGTTTTGACCTATAAAGCCTTAAATGGCTCAGGACCACAATCAGGGCTGGATTTAGGTTTGATGAGGCCCTAAGCTACTGAAGGTAAAAGGTTAAGGGACCCCTGACCATTAGGTCCAGTTGTGACCGACTCTGGGGTTGCGGCGCTCATCTCGCTTTATTGGCCGAGGGAGCCGGCGTACAGCTTCTGGGTCATGTGGCCAGCATGACTTCTGGCGAACCAGAGCAGCGCACGGAAACACCATTTACCTTCCCGCCGGAGTGATACCTATTTATCTACTTGCACTCGACGTGCTTTCGACCTGATAGGTTGGCAGGAGCAGGGACCGAGCAACGGGAGCTCACCCTATCACGGGGATTCGAACCACCGACCTTCTGATCGGCAAGTCCTAGGCTCTGTGGTTTAACCCACAATGCCACCCATTGAAGGTAATGGGGCCTTTTATATGTCCAGCTGTCCTTTGTCAACAACAAATTGTCACTGTTTTTTTTGTGTTGAATATATGCCATATGGAAATTTATGGACCTAATAGGTATCTAAAGTCATTTGCACATAACAAAATATGTATTTTATCAAAGCAATTGTCGATCTGTACTGTATATAGAAATGAGCAAACCAGTGATATTTTAGGGAGCAGGCTAGAAGGCAGGGCCCATTACTTACATCATAGGAGACTACACAATACAAAACACTGTTGCTGTATGTAGGTTTGTTTTATTTGATTTTTATCTTATATTTTGGAAATGTACATCCAGGTCCCCCCCCCTTTAAATTTTTTTGGGGCCCCAAGAGAGTGGGGCCCTAAGATATAGCTTGTTTAGCTTATACATAAATCTGGCACTGACCGCAATACCTCAAGGATGGCCTCTCCCCATATGAACAAGGCTGGACCCTGTGATCACCCTCTGAAACCCTTCTTCATGGGCCTCCCTCACAAGAGGTCTGGTGGGTGGTAACATGAAAACGGGCCTTTTCTGTGGTGGCTCCCCATTTGGGGAACCCTTTTCCCAGGGAGGCTGACCTGGGGCCTTCGTTACAAATCTTTAGGCATCAGGCAAAAACATTCCTCTTCTCCCAGGCTTTTGGCTAATTAAACCATCTATGGCCTTTTAAACTCAGGTGGTGGGGGTTACTGTTTTGTTTGTTGCTATGGTATATGTTTTTGTGCTTTTATATTTTAAACTGCTAGGTGATCCTTGGATGAATAGCAGTACAGAAATTTAATTAATAAATACATCCATCCATCCATCCATCCATCCATCCATCCTTCCATCCTTCCATCCATCCATCCATCCATCCATCCTTCCATCCTTCCATCCTTCCATCCATCTGGGTTTCATTCTGACTAGGCAGACTGCAGATTCTATGCATAGAGGTTTTAAGGTGGTGGCCCATAGCAACTCTCAGAAGGTCTCAACATCCCTGAGTATTCTTGATATTTTTAAAGTATTCAACTAAATCGCAAAATTAATAAAAGCAACAGACACATTAAGCAACAAGGCATGGTGTGTGTTTTTTTTTGAAGACAAACAAAAGGAAAAATTAAATGGAACAAAGAGAATTAAAAACAAGTAATTATAGCAGGTGTTGTTTGTTAAAAAACAGAATGTGATTAGAATAAAAAAAGAAACAAATAAATAAATCACATAAATAAAAGCCGTACAACTGAACTAAGGCAGGGGTAAAATGGAATGACCCTAAACTGATCCCTCCTAAAAGTTTGCAAAATAACAACCAAACTTGCACAATCTGGAAAAAATGAAAAACAGCAGAATGAAGTCAAATTGATTGAAGTATTGATTTTCAGTTGTTTGCTAGGAAACAGAAAGCAACTGGGAAGAATGCCAACAGTCCACTCCTCTTCCAAGCCCCCCGCTTTCTCAGGCAGAACTCGCAGAACAGCATCAAGGAAACAAATGCTTTTTATTTACTTCAACATTCCTCCTCCAAATCATTGTAATATGTATGCCTTGGAAGAATATTTCGCTCTCGTGAAAACCTAGACCTGACCACCAAAAAAAGCCCACCTCTCCACCCTCTTCCCACTTGAGCTCAGGGTGTTTTTTGGTTAATTGCAATAGTTGCTTTATGTTAAATAGGAAAATGTCGTGGTTTGGGGGGAGAGGGTGGCTAAGTCCACAGATCAACATCAGACTTTAGAGGGTCCCTGGTGTGATGTGAGATGCTTTATTGCTGGACAAACTTGTGAAAACCTCACCCAAATTCACTTCATAATTTGGGCTGCATATCCCTAATACAGAGGGATGCGGGTGGCACTGTGGGTTAAACCACAGAGCCTAGGACTTGTCGATCAGAAGGTCGGCGGTTTAAATCCCCGCAACGGGGTGAGCTCCCGTTGCTCGGTCCCTGCTCCTGCCAACCTAGCAGTTCGAAAGCACGCCAAAGTGCAAGTAGATAAATAGGTACCACTCTGGGGGGAAGGTAAACGGCGTTTCCTGGCGCTGCTCTGGTTCGCCAGAAGCAGCTTAGTCCTGCTGACCACATGACCCGGAAGCTGTATGCCAGCTCCCTCGGCCAGTAAAGCGAGATGAGCACCACAACCCCGGAGACGGTCATGACTGGACCTAATGGCCAGGGGTCCCTTTATCCCTAATACAAACTCATGTAGATCCATTCCTAAACAGTCTGTCCTCGGGGTCAGAAATTAGGCGGGTGTGTCAAAGTTTTCATAGAATCATATCATTCATAGCATTCTGGAGTCAGATGAGATCTTGGAAGTACTCTGGTCAATGCAGAACAGCCACTTTTACACTAACCAAAACACAAACTAGAATGTAGGACAAAGAGAGTCAAACAATAAAAGCGATCTGGCAACGGAGGAGCATGAAGTAGGCTTCTTACTCACATATATAATACAGAATCAAACCAGAATTCAACTGCTATGTAGTAAAACCTCAAAGCTGGAAGCTGTATTTTAATTTAGATAGTAAAGGCAAAGGGACCCCTGACCATTAAGTCCAGTCGCAGAAGACTCTAGAGTTGTGGTGCTCATCTCGCTTTACTGGCTGAGGGAGCCGGTGTACAGCTTCCGGGTCATGTGGCCAGCATAACAAAGCCGCTTCTGGCGAACCAGAGCAGCGCATGGAAACGCCGTTTACCTTCCCGCTGGAGCGGTACCTATTGATCTACTTGCACTTCGTGCTTTCGAACTGCTAGGTTGGCAGGAGCAGGGACCGAACAACGGGAGCTCACCCAGTCGCGGGGATTTGAACCGCCGACCTTCTAATTGGCAAGCCCTAGGCTCTGTGGTTTAGACCACATCTTAAAATATCTAAAAGGCATGGAAGATGCAGCAAGCTTGTTGTCTCCTGCTCTGGAGGGCAGGACCCGAACCAATGGCTTCAAGTTGCAAGAAAGAAGATTCCGACTAAACATTCAGAAAGAACTTTCTGACAGTAAGAGCTGTTTGACAGTGGAACAGTCTCCCTTGGGAGGTTGTGGACTCTCCTTCCTTGGAGGCTTCTAAGCAGAGGTTGAGTGGCCATCTGTCATGGATGTTTTAGCTGAGATTCCTACATTGCAGGGGGTTGGACTAGATGACCCTTGGGGTCCCTTCCAACGGTGCAATTCTATGATTCTAGCCTCTTTAGTGTTTCCAGTAGTTTCCTCCCTCCCTTAATCTTGTCAAACACTAAACTTTTTTCGTAGATTGCTTTCTTCCTGTGATCTGAGGCAGCCACCTCAGGTGAAGAAGTGAGGATAAACAGTTGTGGCTTCTGGTGAGATCTCATGGGGTTCTTGTGATATCTAACCAGAAGCCACTGTAGTCACTTCTCCTGCGGTGGGGGAGCACTCTGCCTGCCCCTGCTGCCATGACTGCTCAAAAAGCAAGGGAAAGCAGCACCTTTCAGGTTTCCGTGAGATCTTGCAGGCCTCTTGCGAGATCTCACTGGAAGCTGCACAAGCCTGCTAAGTGAGGTTTCAGCAGGAGGGCTCCTTCCCATTTCAGCTCAGGTGGTGAAATGGGATGGACTGTCCCTGGGCCTACCACCTGCTCACTTGACCCTTGCCTTTTAGGACTGGGTGTCTAGGCTTCTGAGGTAGCTTAATACCTCCCTGAGGGAAGGGTTTGTTCCTATCTGCTTCAAGGAGGTGCTGATAAGACTACTTATGGACCCCTTGGACTCAAATTTCCCTCTTGAGGGCAAGGTGCTGGATGAGTGGTTACCTCTTAATTCCAGACAGTCTTGGGTGATGGTGATTATTTGGATCCATTCCAGTCTGGTTGCAGGCCTGGTTACGGGACAAAAGTAGCTTTCACTGGTGAATGGATGGGTTATGTGCTACCATATTAGTTCTGGACCTCTCATAGCAGCTTTCAATACCACCTACCATGGTATCCTTCTAGGTCACCTGTTGGGGTTGGGCTAAAGGGGGCGCCATCTTACAGTAGTTTTGGCCCTTCCCAGGTGGCCGTACTTAATAGGGTGGTGCCAGGGTTTACAGAGTTCCATGGGAGTCTATATGATTTTCAGCCAATGAGGAAAGCCATCGAGAAGCTTGCAGTGCTGTTAGTACACTGGTGACACACAACTCTACCTCTCTATGTCATCCTCTGATCCAAGGGGTTGCTGAAGTTCTGAACCGATGGCTGGAGACAGTTCTGGGGTAGGTGAGGGTGAATAACCTGAGTTTAAATCTGAGCAAGATTGTGAGTTCCCCAGATCCAGATCCAGAAGGAGGTTTACAACTGGTTCTGGATGCAGTAGTACCCCCCTTGAAAGACCAAACTCACACAAAAACTAAATCCATATGAAAAAGATCCCTGTTCAATCCTTTTTGTATGGTTTAATTAATGTGCATAATCATACTAACTGAAAACTGCAGCAAATTGCACATGACAGCAAGCTTGACGAAAAAGGGATTGCAAATGCATTGCTGCCACTCCTCAAATAAGAAATTTCAGAACTCTGAACTTAGAAAGAAAACCAGATTGTTGCCCTCATATCTGACTGTTTGTTGTTGTTGTTTAGTCGTTTAGTCGTGTCCGTCTCTTCATGACCCCATGGACCAGAGCACACCAAGCACTATCTGACTGTTTACTCCATTTAATTCAATGTGATTTTCTTCTGAGTATACATGCATCCCACAATATTTGTTGCAACTTACTTTGTAATAATAAAGTAATAATAATAATAATAATAATTCATTAGGAGTTCTAGAAAGTGCGGAATTTAAAACAACACACTGGAGTGTGTCTCTTCCAAAACGATGACCTTAAAGAACTGCAGTCTCAGAAAGATTCCAGATTGCCAACAGCAGGGTGGTTCCTTTCCCCTTAATATATCGAGGTCTGAGAGTGGTCCATTTCTGTTGCTTGAAAAGGCGCCTGTTCCAACCAGCTGATATTCTGATGCAGAGGTGGGCTGGCAGAAAACTCTTCCTGGCCAGCACATTTCACGTTCTTTTGATTACTGTTCAGTGTGATATGGAACATCTTGGGGAACAAATCCCTCTTTAATGAGGCATTTGGTTTCCTGCAACACATTGCAAATGTGGTGTGAACAACACCCACACTTCTTGGTAGTCTGGGAACAGAGGAGGCTGCCTTATCTCAAGTCAGACCAGTGGTCCCTCTAACTCACTATTGCTGCTAGTAACTGGCAGTGCTTTTCTAGGGTTTCAAACTAGAGTCTGTCCTTGCCTTACCTAGAGATGCCAGCGACTGAAGCTGGGACCTCTGGCTGCTCTATCCCTGAGTCACAGTGCATCTAACACAGCAAGTAAACACACTTGTTATCATTCAGTAATGTCGCTACCACTTGGTTTCCTGACCAGCAACACCTGAGCCAGCTCTGGGTGTTCCTTGGGAAGAGTCGCTTGGGCTCTTATCACTTCCACTGCGTGCTGCAGTTCGCAGCGTACCTTCCTTGTTCTGTGCTCTGGTTCCGCTTACAGAGTTTGTTTCCTTCTCAGCTGCAGCCACAGGGACACCTGCTGGAAGATGCTACTCAATACTTACTCACTTTTATGTGGCTATCCATCTCATCGTTTTGTCAAGGGGAAGCAGTGAGACGAGAAGGAGGAGAATTATGCCCTTTATATGCAAAGTACATTATTAAGCGTACACTGTTTGCCTGCAAGCCTAGAGTTTACTCTACATTACCTTTAAAGAAAAAGAAAAGAATGCCCCACAGAGGAACTTACATTGGCCACAAGAAAAGCTGAATCTGTAACCTGCATAAATGATGTAAATTAGCATTATTATTTTGAAAGATTTACCCAGCATTTTCACTAATAATGCTTTCTGTACTAGAAGTCACCAATGTGGGGCCAATGGGCTCCATGGAGGCTTGCAAAGCTATCTACTCCCCTCTGTGCCAGAAATGTTGGCAATGACTATGATTGAAATAATGGTAATAGCTGCTTCTTCCCAGTTCCTGCTTGACCCTGTCTGTGCATTGGGCCTGGTGGGGCAGAGGACATGGCAGTGAGTGGTAGGTGGAGCTAAAAGTTGGTGTCCCCACGTCCTCTTGCTTTGCCCATAGGAAGCGCCATGAGTTCCAAGTAGCAGGGCTGGCTGGATGCAATGGATGCTCCTGGAGAGGGTCTCAGTGGGGTTGGACAGACCCTGCCAGGGGCTTGCGGATGAGGATTCAGGGAGAGGTGCAAGTTTGGGGGGATCCTCTCTGCCCAATCCCATCACCCAGGCATGCAGCTTCTGCATCTCAGGAGTTGCCAGGGTGCGCTCCAGACAACTTGCTTGTGAGGCTAATCCTGCCTCCAAAGGCATCTGAGTCTGTCTCTGGTTTGGCCCCTCAAGAGAAACCTGTCTGCTCCAGAGGATTCACAACACAGGCATGAGCCAAGTCTTCTTAAAGGAATGCCTGCTGGCATTTCCAGTCTAAGGAACAGTCCTGCTTGCCGGGCTAAGTTTGTGCCCATATCATGGGATCATAGGTGAGGAGGAGGTTGCTTGTTGGACCAACGTCTTAGCTTGCTTAGCCATGCATTGCATCTGCAGGGTCTTGAACTTCCCTTTGTTTACGTACTGCACTGATTTCAGTATTAACGGTTTTGTTGAACCCATAATTTGAGTTCTCCGCCCAGTGGGAACCAAGACAGGAAGCTGCCAAGTCAGACCTTCGGTTCCTCTTGCTCAGTACCGTCTGCACAGCACTTGTCCTAGGATTCAGGCAGGGACCTGGAAATACCAGGGATTAACCCGACAGGCATGCAAAGAAGATGCTCTGCTACTGACTTGCACTCCTACTCCTCCAGAATGCTAAGATTAAGAAATGAAACAGATGAAGCTATTCATCACCTGGCTAGAGAAACTTCCATTCTGAGCTTCTACATGTATAGTCAGAAGTAAGTTCCCCCGTGATGAAAAGATTTTATTCATTAGTGCACAGGACTGCAGCACTGATAAGCTTACTTTTCGTTCTCATTAGCTTTTTGTGTGTATCTGGCTGCTGCTAAATTCACAAGAGCAGAGCCAATGAAAAAGAAGCAACTGGCAAGCCTCTGCCTTGCAGAGACAAGTAGGGCTACCACCATTTTTCACAGAGCTCAGTCCTCCAAGGACCACCATTTTGGAGACATTTTCTTTTCCGTTCCGAGTATCATCCATTTTGAAGTAAGCAAAACTGTACGCATGTTTTATGTTTGAGTACTGAGTACAAAATTATCTCCCCCAAAGCCCTGAGATTCCTGATAACATGTCCCCAGGCAGAAACAGCTCGGACCTGCCAATGGTTCTACTTCATTTTCTCCCTACAAATTGTGGAGAATTTTGGGAAACTCCACAGAATTGCTCTCCCTACAAATTGTGGAGAATTTTGGGAAACTCCACAGAATTGCTCTCCTTTACAATGCTTTGATGGGCTGAATGGAACTCCCCTATCTACCCACTGGCAACAGGGAAGCAGAGCAGGCAGGTGTGCTCAAAATATTAATCTAAGGGGCAGCTGGTCAGGGGGACTCCCTGGCTCTCCCAAAGCTTCTCTAAAGACACTTCCTTAAAGGTCTAGGGCAGGGGTCTGCAACCTTTAAGACAAAAAGAGCCACTTGGACCCATTTCCGAAGAAAAAACAACTGGGAGCCGCAAAACTCGTCATTATAAAAATAACCTTTTTGTCACTTTTTTAATTATTTCTTTGTTTGACCCCTCAGAATTACTCCTCCTCATAGAAATAAACGTTAAATTAACAAGTTACCTTTTTGTGTGTGTGTGTTCTTCACTCCCCTTCAAAACAGTGACCAGCGTACATGCCCCCTTTCAATGCAGTGACCAGCGTACATGCCCCTTACAATGTAGCGGGCGAGCGGGAAGGTGACGTCAGGACGGTGCGTGACTAACGCACGCACCGCTCCCATGCGACGTCACAGTCAGTATAGCGCCCGCCACAGTGGGGAGTGTCGGGGCACACAATGCGCCTCCTCCCCTTGCTAGTATCCGCCCCGGAGCCGCGGCAAAGGTGTAAAAGAGCCACATGCGGCTCCGGAGCCGCGGGTTGCAGACCCCTGGCCTAGGGCAAAAGTACCTTCTCAACTGCTCTTTATTTCAATAGCTGCCTTTGCCCTTACTGTATACTCACAGCGCCTGCTATCCAAATGCTCATTGTACAAAAATTCACTTATCCAAAGATGAGGAATTAGTGCCCAGACCTCGCAATACACACCACAGGTACCCAAACAGCCAGACCTACATGTAGTACTGTAAATAAATAAGCAGCCTTAAACAAACTTTGCTTTTTGTGTTTTGGTCTGCCGCAACCATTTCACTTGCAAAAGGCAAGCAAATAAGGAAAAGGTGCTCTCTTATTTTTCTGCTGTCTCCCTTTCCCTCCTTTTGCAAACTTTCAGAGGTTTTCCAGGGTTTTTTCATGTGTGTGTGTGTGTGAAAACTCCATGTTCAAGAATGCATTAGAAATTTCCCTATAGTAAGCAATGGAAATCGTTAGCTCGTTATGTGAAACGTTCACCCAATGAACAATTTCCTGAAAACGCCTTGTGTTTGGATAGCAGGACTTGTGTGTGCACCCTTATTCCCTCCAACAGAGCTGCGATTCCCAGAGTGGTTTAACAATCAATCTCTCTTCCCAATGAACTCTGGGATTTGTAGCCTTGAGATGGGAAGAGGAGTCTCCTAACAGCTCTCAGCACCCTTAACAAACTACAGTTCCCAGAATTCTTTGGGGGGAGCCATGAATGTTCAAAGGGAGAGTGAGACTGCTTTAAGTTCCTGTGCATGTTCCCATGAGGGTCTAGGGAAAAGAAGGTGGCTCCTCTTTATACAACTTTTGTAAGGATTGGGTAGCCAGACCCCAAATTAAGAAGGAAGAAAGTTGGCAATGGGTGTGTATGGGGACTTACATAACCTCCCTTCCCTCCGCCAAGTCTCCTCACCAACCGCTGCTTCTCGCATCAGAACAGGAAGCAGATTAAAGAGGCAATTTAAGGTTCCTTTATTTCTACCGCTGCAGCCAGTCAACAGAGAGGTGTTGAAGGGCAAGGAGCAAAAGAATGACTGGGAGATGAATTATGAACCTGGATTATGAATTATGCACCCACGGTTTTCCTGCACTGCCATGGGATTATGACAATAATTACAAATCACGAATAAATGGCATGCATGCAGCACTATCGGTATGCAATAACTGGTTGCAATTGAAAATTTAGGAAAACAGGTCAACAGAAAGAGCCTTATAAACTCTCGCCATTTAATACTCCACAGCCCAGCCTCCCTTTCCTGTGTCTCTTCTGCCCAATACACAGAAGTCTCCAAATGCTGCGAGATGAGGTCACAAAAGGTCCTTGGCTTGATACCAGGAGGTAGTAGATAATGACTTGCTCCAAAGGGCTCACAAGTTCTAATAAGCAAACAGCAATGCAGCTGAATGTGCGAGGCATGAGCTACAGTGCCGGGAATATCAATCAGAGCTACTGGCATCCCTGCACAGCAGAGAGAGGGAGGGAGAGGGAGGGAGAGAGAGGGGTGGGGTTGGGGTTGCAAGAAGCTGGGGCTTTTATACACAGAAGTACTTCTGTACAGATTGGAAAGTGGTGCAAAGGGTGGAGCCACTGACGTAGCTTTCAACAGAGTCAAACACTTCAGACTGCACTGTCATGGCACACAATAACAATAACAGTTGTTATTATTAGCATAATAACAATAATAAAGTTGTGATTATTATTATCATCATCATCATCATCATCATCGAATCATAGAATAGAATCATAGAGTTGGAAGAGACCACAAGGGCCATCGAGTCCAACCCCCTGCCAAGCAGGAAACACCATCAGAGCACTCCTGACATATGGTTGTCAAGCCTCTGCTTAAAGACCTCCAAAGTAGGAGACTCCACCACACTCCTTGGCAGCAAATTCCACTGTCGAACAGCTCTTACTGTCAGGAAGTTCTTCCTAATGTTTAGGTGGAATCTTCTTTCTTGTAGTTTGGATCCATTGCTCCGTGTACGCTTGTCTGGAGCAGCAGAAAACAACCTTTCTCCCTCCTCTATGTGACATCCTTTCATATATTTGAACATGGCTATCATATCACCCCTTAACCTCCTCTTCTCCAGGCTAAACATGCCCAGCTCCCTTAGCCGTTCCTCATAAGGCATCGTTTCCAGGCCTTTGACCATTTTGGTTGCCCTCCTCTGGACACGTTCCAGTTTATCAGTGTCTTTCTTGAATTGTGGTGCCCAGAACTGGACACAGTACTCCAGGTGAGGTCTGACCACAGCAGAATACAGTGGCACTATTACTTCCCTTGATCTAGATGCTATACTCCTATTGAAGCAGCCCAGAATTGCATTGGCTTTTTTAGCTGCCGCGTCACACTGTTGGCTCATGTCAAGTTTGTGGTCAACCAAGACTCCTAGATCCTTTTCACATGTACTGCTCTCAAGCCAGGTGTCACCCATCTTGTATTTGTGCCTCTCATTTTTTTTGCCCAAGTGCAATACTTTACATTTCTCCCTGTTAAAATTCATCTTGTTTGTTTTTGCCCAGTTCTCTAATCTGTCAAGGTCGTTTTGAAGTGTGATCCTGTCCTCTGGGGTGTTAGCCACCCCTCCCAGTCATCATTGTTGATAATAATGATAATGATATGCTATCGAATGATATGCTATCTAATGATAATGATATGCTATCTATGACAAACCTAGACAGCATCTTAAAAAGCAGAGACATCACCTTGCCAACAAAGGTCTGTATAGTTAAAGCCATGGTTTTCCCAGTAGTGATGTATGGAAGTGAGAGCTGGACCATAAAGAAGGCTGATCGTCGAAGAATTGATGCTTTTGAATTATGGTGCTGGAGGAGACTCTTGAGAGTCCCATGGACTGCAAGAAGATCAAACCGATCCATTCTTAAGGAAATCAGCCCTGAGTGCTCACCGGAAGGACAGATTCTGAAGTTGAGGCTCCAAGACTTTGGCCACCTCATGAGAAGAGAAGACTCCCTGGAAAAGACCCTGATGTCGGGAAGATGGAGGGCACAAGGAGAAGGGGACGACAGAGGACGAGATGGTTGGATAGTGTTCTCGAAGCTACCAGCATAAGCCTGACCAAACTGCGGGAGGCGGTGGAAGACAGAAGTGCCTGGTGTGCTCTGGTCCATGGGGTCACAAAGAGTCCGACACGACTAAACGACTAAACAACAACAACAAATGCTATCTACATTGTGTTCTGCATTGTGTTTGATAGGTTCCTATCACAGGAGCTTACAGTTTTAAAATAAATACAAGTGAAACAACAGTGGAAGCGGAGAATGGAGGCAGGGCAAAAGGGGAAGAGTATGTGATCATTGCAATTACATGAATTTTGGCTTAGTTACAACAGGGTGCTGGCTGTTCCAGAGGCTCCCTGCAAAAGGTGAGTTTTGAGGGGCAACTTGTAAGTGAAGGGTTGAATTCTGGAAGGGAGCAGTCAGTAATTTAATTTTTTAAAAAAGGAATTTAATGGTCAAATTTGGGGGACCTTGGATCCCCCCCCAAAAACTTTTGACATCACAGTATCACAGAGTGGGTACCTATGAGAATAGTTATTTTTTAAAAAAAATTAGGTCCAACTTTTTTGATCTGTGGAACTGTGCACAGTTACAGGTGCCACACAATATTCATTCTGCTCTAGAAAACATTATTCTAGTGTGGCAGCACCTACACTTTGGAACCCCCCTGCCTATTGATATCTGGAAGACACCTTTGCTGTACTTTTTTCGGTGCCTGTTTAAAATGTTTTTGTTTAGGCAAACTTATCCAGACATGTAGAAAATTCACATCTGTTTTAATCCGCTTTCAGCTTATATCAGATACCATTTCATGCCATTACTTTTTTAGCCTCAGGACAGTTCCACCAGCCGTGGATAAAATCTGCTCTATCCATTCCACATCCATCCATTTCCAGCACCCATCATTTCCCACTTTGTATATGTTGTGTATTGCCAACAAAGGTCCGTATAGTTAAAGCTATGGTTTTCCCAGTAGTGATGTATGGAAGTGAGAGCTGGACCATAAAGAAGGCTGATCGCTGAAGAACTGATGCTTTTGAATTATGGTGCTGGAGGAGACTCTTGAGAGTCCCATGGACTGCAAGAAGATCAAACCTATCCATTCTTAAGGAGTGCTCACTGGAAGGGCAGATTCTGAAGTTGAGGCTCCAAGACTTTGGCCACCTCATAAGAAGAGAAGACTCCATGGAAAAGCCCCTGATGTTGGGAAAGAGGAGGGCACAAGGAGAAGGGGACAACAGAGGACGAGATGGTTGGACAGTGTTCTCGAAGCTACCAGCATGAGTTTGACCAAACTGCAGGAGGCAGTGGAAGGCAGAAGTGCCTGGCGTACTCTGGTCCATGGGGTCACGAAGAGTCGGACCCGACTAAACGATGAACAACAACAACAACAACAACAACATATGTTGTGTATAAATACCACAATATCCATAGTTTAACAGAGTCTCCCCCATCACAGACATCAATATTGATTTGTCCAGCCTTGAGGAACTGTTAGCCCATGTAGCATTGCTGTTAAATGGCATTAAAATACAACACAGCACGGTTTGCAAGAAGTTTTGTAAGGTGAATTATTTGAAATATTGCAAAAAAAAGATAATGAGAAGAATTCTTAGTTAAAGATAATTAAATATGAAATTAAGAAATGCATATTAAGTGATAAGAATGGAAAATCATCAGAGGTGTTGACGGAAGTCCAAAAATTATTGTATAAGATGAGAAGTTTTGTTGTATGAATGATAATTAATATGTTAAAAAATAATAAAAATGTATAGAAAATAAAATAAAATACAACATAGCACTTTAGTAATTTCCTCCCATTTTGTAACATAGTCAATGTTTGTTCTATCTTCCACGTGAATAACCATTTGATATTTTTGGAGCAATTTATTTCCAGGTTTTTGACAAATTGATTTCTCAAACTTATTTGGCCATTTATTTTAAGAATCTCTAATTCAAAAATATTAATATAACATGAATTCTACATTATCCAAAGCTTCCCTCGTTTGATCTATAGACATTATTTGATTATTACCAATTTGTTCAACCATAATTTTCCAGCCCTCCTTTATGCCAGTTAACAAACTACATACTCCATGGTTTCATTTTTACTGAATGGTGGATAAAATAGCAGAGATGTAATTAGTGATGTCAATAGACACAGTTTGCTTTTTATTTATCCCATATAGTGCAAAGTGCTGGAGAAACAACCCTTCTCCAATATTCTGTCTTTTGGGTCCATCCATAATAATACATTTGATGGGATTGTTACAAAACATTCCTCTACTGCTTCTATTTCTCCTTGTCCTGGTTGATAATACCATTTGGTAATCCAAATTATTTGCCTGAAATTCATTTATTAAATCAGGAGATGACAACCCTCCCTTATTTTTGTTGGTGTACGTTATTTTAGCTTTAACTTGTGGTGTTTTTGTTTTTCAGCCCATATAAAACTGATATTTAATCGTTGCCAAGTTATTACCTTGATGTTGCCGTCTCTGCAGATTAAATTTTGTAGATAAGCTTCCTTTCACTAAAACTCTTGCTTGGAGTAAACTGAGTCTATTTTATAAAACTTGTTCCGAATACAACTTTTTTCAGCACATATAAAAGATAGGACCATTCAACCCTATCAAAAGCTTTTTAGTGTTGACAAAAGTGATAAATGATTCCCCCATTGATGAAATTATTATATTTATCATTTCAAGGATATTATATGCCATTCTCCTTCTAAGAAAAACCTACTGTTCTGTATAAATTTATTTATGCATTACCACATCAAAGCTCCTTGCCAGTGTTTATGGAAATATTTTTAATCAGAATTTAAAAATGATACTGGGTTATGCTGCATGGGTAGTAATAAATTCTTTTCTGGTTTGGGAAAAATCATGACTGAATCCTCATTCAATTTTTGTAGGATTTTACCTTCCTTCAACATGGAATTACAGGCATCACCCCATGTCCATGCGATCAGCATGCATGTGCCATTTTCAGCACTGCAAGGGGGTGGGGCTGGTCATGAATGCACTTCTGTGTGAGTGGGGAGTTTCCTGTATAACATACAATTGCATAGTTGGAAGATATCCCAATGGTCATCTAGCCCAACCCCCTGCAATGCAGGCAAGTGCTATGTAGAACTCAAATGAAAATCCATCAGGTCTGGACGATATTTGAACTTTAGCTTTTGCTATCATTTTCCTTACTTCTTTTTCTTGAATTGGAGCATGCAAATATTCTTTTTCTACACCTGTTAGGTTTCACAGTCTTATATTAGGAAAAAACTTTTGTTTTTTCTTGTATTTGTGGATTTTTGGAAGACATAACTTGATATAATATTTCTTAAACTCTTCCTCTTGCTCATTAAGAACATATTGATTATCACCCTTCCTATTAAGTGGAATAACTTGCTTTCTAAACTTCTTTCTTAAATAATATGTAATTTATCATCTGTTACCTTTATTTAAAAAAAAAAAAACGTTTTCTTGCTAAACCAAACTGTACTTTCACTATAATAGCCTTTTAGCTTCTAATAATTTTTCATTAATCATTTCCTTGCATCCTTTCCCCCCTTAGATGCACTTTTTTTAACCCCCCCAAAGGCCGTAGCAGATTCCCATAATATAGAATCAGTAATCTTTGGGGTATCATTATTATCAAGCTAAATTTTAAGTTCCTCTGAAACAGTTTAAACAAAAGACTTATTCTGTATTAAGAACAAATTAATATTTGCATTATATTGTATAGTTAATAGTAAAACTAATTGGACTGTGATCACTATATAGAGTAGTACCAAGAGTTGAATAGTCAATCCTTTGTGTTAACTCTGATGATGTACAACAAATATTTGTGAATAAATATCAGGTACTCTGAAATAATATATATAATCTCTGTAATAATAATAATAGGCTGGTTTTATTGTAAAATATTTCTGAGATGACTCATAATACGTTTAGAGAATGCAGTAGCTAGGTTGATGACTGGAGCCATTTATCACCGGGCTGCCGTGCCTCCTAGAATATTTGAGGGCTCTTTGCATCCTTTCTCTCTCTCTCTCTCTCTCTCTCTCTCTCTCTCTCTCTCTCTCACCTGAGACAACTGAGGAATGGAAGGAGAGGTGTAAAACAGCCACCCCGCCCCTTTGAGTGTCCTCCCTTCTTGCCACATTCAAAAAATGGCAGAGGTTTGAGTGAAGCAGGGTGGAATAACACAGAGGGCTTGTTTTTCTAAAACAAAGCAGTTTGAAGAAGGAGAAATAGCAAGAGAAGGTACAATGCAGAAGCTAACAAAGCAGAGGCTTTCCCTAACTTCCTTCCTGCTGTACTCAATCCCTGTTTTAAATTGCCACTTTCCTTCCTTCATTGTCACCCCTACTCAACACTATTTTAACCTCTGCCACTGTTTAAAATCTCTACCATTTCGTTTCCATTCCTGTTTCATTCAAACCTCTGCTGTTGTTTAAAACTGCACTCCTGCTTTACTCAAATATCTGTAGTTTAAAACAATTTTTTCCCTTAGTGTTGCTTCCTCAAACTTCTGCCCTTATTTAAAACAGCCACTTCTTTTTCAGTGTCTCTCTTTTTATTCTCAAACTTTTCCCTCTTGTATACCTCAGCTTCCTCATGTGAGAGATAAAAGATGCAGAACTTTACTCAAGACCTCTGTCATGGTATAAAACTGCCATTTTATTCTCAGTTCCCTCCACCCGTTTTACTCAAATGTCTCCTGTTGTTTTACACCACCACTTTCCCTGTCCGTGGTGGCTGCTGGTGATGTACAGCCTGCTTTCTCTTTGCGCCCTGATCTTACTCTGAATTCATGCATTTTCTTCAGTGGGGGCTGTGCTCCGACTTCAAGGAAATCCAGGATTGTGATGCAGCACTACAAATGATAGCAGCCTTGCATTTTTATGTATATAGGAAGATATGTGCAACACTAACCTGGAGAGCATGGTAGTGAGTCCAGGTGTGGCACAAAGCCTCAAGCAAGAGCATGAGTGCGGGAATTGCTAGTTGGTTTTGTCCTCACTTAGGGATGTGGGTGGCGCTGTGGGTTAAACCACAGAGCCTAGGGCTTGCCGATCAGAAGGTCAGCGGTTCGAATCCCTGCAATGGGGTGAGCTCCCGTTGCTCGGTCCCTGCTCCTGCCAACCTAGCAGTTTGAAAGCATGTCAAAGTGCAAGTAGATAAATAGGTACCACTCCAGCGGGAAGGTAAATGTTGTTTCCGTGCACTGCTCTTAGTCAGTCGGCCAGTAAAGCGAGATGAGCGCCGCAACCCCAGAGTCGTTCGCGACTGGACCTAACAGTCCCTTTACCTTTGCCCTCACTTATTGTTGTTGTTGTTGTTGTCTTAATCAGTAACAAGGGGATCACTGGCCATGCATCCCCTCCCCAGAGTATGGTGGGAGGGCTTTCATGCTCCTGAAGGTGTGTAGTGAAATGGAGTTTCTTTTGCAAGAGGACACACTAGAGCAGGGATCAGGGGCAGCTGACGCACCTATGGCCACTGACACCTAAGAAAAACGATGCAGGAGGTAGTGACTAAGGTTGAGTATCGCCTCTTCCCCTATCCTGCCCATGTGAAGGTTCTTGCATTTTGAGAATCTTTGGCTAAATGCCCAGTGACTGAGTGGTTACCTCCAAGTGAGTTATGAGCATTGCAAAGATGAGAGGTGGTGATGGAGACTGTGGACGTGGACGAGCAACAGTGGGAAGGAGCAGCAGCAAATGAGATGATAAAGAGCTGCTGACACAAGGAGAGGTCTGGTGATGGGGGTGGGCAATCCACACCAATGCACAAACCAGGGCAGGGGGCAGCGGTGGCTGTTGACTTAGCAGCAACAGATCAGGGGTAATCAGCAGGACTCCCAGGGTTTTTATCGTGAAACATTTTTTGATTTATAGATTTGGTATTCCTGGATTTTAAAGAACTGTGACATTTTGGGTGCTGCTGTGGCTTTCATTATATTGCTTCTGTTTTTATGCTGTGTTTAGATATTGCGGTTTTAATTTCATAGGCAATGTTTTACCTTTATTGTAAGTCACCCGGGGAACTCTTGTTATTTGGTTGGCATATAAACGTTGCAAACAAATAAATCAAAATTCAAGCAGACTCTATCCTGAAAATACAATTTAGCAAAAGAAGATGGACAGACCTGAAGCAGAAAGCCTCATTTTAGTGGACAGTGCAATTTTATAACAAACTGCGGTTGACAAGCTGGAACCAATTTCCATATTACTGACAGCAACCTGCCACAAGATGGAGATAGCAGGTAAGAGAGGAGACCCTACCTTTCCAACTAAAGTTTGTGTGCAGTTAGACCCCGACAGCAAGCCCTACTGAACTCAAGGAAAGTTACTTCTGCATAGGACTGCACTGCAAGTCACAGCAACTTCCACTACTGAATTATTTTAACATGTCTTGAAAAAAAAGGTCTTTACAATCTAATGAAAAAGAATCTCACCAAAGCTACACACACCATTGGAACAGTTCACCGTCCATCATGGGCACACTCTATGCATTTGAAGCCATAACCTGTGCCGTCTTATTTTATAAAATAAACTTTATTAATTTTTAAAATATAGACAAAATACAAACAACACAAAACATATGGATAAACAAGGAAAGAGGGGCGAAGTGACTAGAGTGGATAAAAGGGAGGGGAAGGTAATAGAAGATAATAAAGGTAAAGGTAAAGGGACCTCTTAACTGCTAAGTCCAGTCACGCATGACTCTGGGGCTGCGGCGCTCATCTGGCTTTACTGGCCAAAGGAGCCGGTGTTTGACCACAGGCAGCTTCAGGGTCATGTGCCCAGCATGACTAAGCCGCTTCTGGCAGCGCACGGAAACACCATTTACCTTCCCGCCGGAGTGGTACCTATTTATCTACTTGCACTTTGATGTGCTTTTGAACTGCTACGTTGGCAGGAGCAAGGATCAAACAATGGGAGCTCACCCTGTTGCGGGGATTCAAAACGACCTTCTGATCAGCAAGCCCTAGGCTCCGTACCCTACATTAATTAATTAATGTACCCTACATTAATTCATGTGATGCAACTTTTATAGTCACAATCCAAGACATGAAAAAAGTATTCTACCATAATCTTCTAAAATATATCCTCTCCACAAACTTAATTGGACCGTTGAGGGTCCATGTTCTGTCTCTGCTGTATTGACGTATATCAATGATTTAGACCAAATAGCACAAAAAGAATCTGATTTATGTTCTCCCCTCATTTTTTTATTTTTTGGTATGTGATGTGCTCAGAGAGAGATGGCTTAAGGGCTCATAGTAATATTTAAGGGTATGAACCTGTTTCAGATGAAGCAACAAGTTTATTCTGCTTATGGCCTCAAAGACCATCCTGCTGAAGCCTCAGAACCTCATGGAAGGCTAAGATTTTCACTGGTTATGTGACGGGCTTCAGTGACTTGCTGCGATGCCTTTATCTGACCTGGTACCAGACATTCGTCCTCAGAGACAAACCAGAAACAGCACTGGTTAAGGATCTTGAGGAGCTGGCAGGGCCCCTTGGAATCAGTGCTGAGAAGACCCACTGAAGAGTCCTTGGCGTTGTCAGAAGAGGAGGTCCTTGTAAATGCTGGCACCAAAAGATCAAGGTCCAGGCCAGACAGCAATGACACAGCATGTTTCTACAATCCCAGAGTTGTCGCCTGGCCTCATGAGTAAGCAATCTCGGAAATGCCTTCATTACTAGCTGCAATGGTGTGATCTAGAACAGTGTTTCCCAACCTTTTTTGGGCAAAGGCACACTTGTTTGATGAAAAAAATCTCGAGGCACACCACCATTACAGCCCCGTGACGTCAGCGTGCAGCGTCGCGCCGGGAGGGACGCACGAAAGTGTAAGTTTCAATTTTTTCCCTCCCCTCCTGTGTAAAGGGGAATGCACTCTGCTAAGTAAAGGCACTTGCCACAGCAGTGTCAACGTCACAGCACCCACCAGCACCCAAGAGAGAAGGGGTCTCATCAGCCCTTTTGCCAGGAAGAGGAGCAAGAACGAGAGGAGGAGGAGGAAGAGGAAGAGAGTCCCCCCCAAAAAAACATTCTCCTTTTGATCTTCCTTATTTGCAATTCCTCATTGCAAAACAGCGGTTGATATACAGCTGATTTTTTTGTTATTACAGTCCCCACCCCCTCACCTAGAAAAACACCACCTGTCAATTTATTATTATTATTATTATTATTATTATTATTATTATTATTATTATTATTATTATTATTATTATTATTCCCCACCACTCTGGGAGGCTGAAACCCTTTAAGGCTTCCTTCTGTCCACTCTCTGTGAATTACTTGCCCGGAGCGGGTTTCTGGGGGGGGGGTGCTGCTGCCGGTGTCCTCCCCGTCAAGTCTCGCCTTGCCCGGCGCGTGGCGGCCGCCCTTTCCCACACTCTGCCGGCTGCGCTGCCAAGCCCTGCGGCTCGACCTGTCAGTGTTACCGGGCTCGGCGGGCGGTAATTCCCGAAGAAAGCCGGCGGCGCTTGAAGAGCTGGCAAGCCCCCATTTGCATGTCTGTTTTCCGCAGCCCTTGGAGAGGATTAAGTTCCCTCCTTCCTGCCGGGGAACCTCCAAGCTTTGGGGGTGGGGGGGGAGGAGGCAGCAAAGCGAGGCAGGAAGGAGAGCGCGGCTTGGCTGGGTGAGCTTTGGCAGGGGCAGGGAATGAGAGCCGCGAGGCGGGCGCTGCGGACGGAAACGCTGCCCGCCGAGCTCGCAGGCAGCCAGGCAGGCAGACGGCGAGAGCCCCGCGCTGGGCGGCCTCTCCTCGCCGCCGCCCCGTGGGAGGTAGGCTGGTGTGCCGTGGGAGGGAGGCGGGCGAGTCGGGCGGCGAGCACACGCGGGGCGGCGAGGGAGCTCCCTCCCACATCCCATCGCCGCTCGCTTCGGCCGGCCTACTGGGCTGTCGCAGGCGGAAGGCCTGCGCATGCGCGAGGTTTTCGCGCCTTCCTCCAGTAGGCCGGCTGAAGCGAGCGGCGATGGGATGTGGGAGGGAGGGAGCTCGCCGCCCCGCGTGTGCTCGCCGCCGCCGCCTCTCGCCGCCCGACTCGCCCGCCTCCCTCCCACGGAGGTAGGCTGGTGTGCCGTGGGAGGGAGGCGGGCGAGTCGGGCGGCGAGCACACGCGGGGCGGCGAGCGAGCTCCCTCCCACATCCCATCGCCGCTCGCTTCGGCCGGCCTACTGGGCTGTCGCAGGCGGAAGGCCTGCGCATGCGCGAGGTTTTCGCACCTTCCTCCAGTAGGCCGGCCAAAGCGAGCGGCGATGGGATGTGGGAGGGAGCTCGCTCGCCGCCCCGCGTGTGCTCGCCGCCGCCGCCCCGCCTCTCGCCGCCCGACTCGCCCGCCTCCCTCCCACGGAACACAAGGCAACGTTCCGCGGCACACTAGTGTGCCGCGGAACACCGGTTGGGAAACACTGATCTAGAAGGGCAGATTAAAGGAGGTCTCCCTCTTGAGCCTTCCAGTTGCTGGAAATAACTCAAGCTGCTGACTCCTTGGTCCAGTTACCCCTCCTTGTATCTTGCCTGAAGTCCCTCTGATAATGACCTTGAGCTGTTGCCCCACCTCACACCTCTGGGTTGCATTTTGGACCTAGATGGATTCTCTGTGCTTGACTTTGGCTTGTCTGAGCAGTGCTGCACCTGCAACCCTGCACTCATTTTGGTAGGAGCTTATACCACCTGAGACTGGGACCCCAGACCCTGAGGATACCCACTGGACCACGGCTCCTCTTAGATCCTTGCCTGCTCCCCAAGATGAGCAAAACTAGGATCTAGATTGCTATCGGAAAGCTTCTAATGTTTGATGTGTTCCTTTATACTTTGTTGGAAAGCACCCAGAGTGGCTGCAGCAACCCGGTCAGTTGGGTGGAGTACAAGAATTATAATTATAATTATTATTATTAACCATCTCTCTCTGCCTTTTTCCTTCTCCTTAAAGCGAAATTCACGTGCACACACTCAAAAAGCCATGAAAGAAAATAGTACTGCTGCTATTGGTATGACTCCCCCTAGGTCAGACACAATCCGCTTGCAGGTTCCAAGCCATCAGCAGAATGGCTGTACAGGGAACCAATGGAAGCTGGTCCACCAAGGTTATCAGGGCACAGCCAGGGCTTTTTCCCGTGGGAACTCACTGGAACTCAGTTCTGGCACCTCTCAGGTGGGCACCATTGCCATTCTAAGTGAACAAGGGAGGTGTTCATGGCGAGTTCCGGCACCTCTTTTTCTACAAAAATAGCACCGGGCACAGCCCTCCTAATGTGTATGTCAAGCATTTTAAAGATAAACTTATTTCAAAGCTACACTCTCTTTCTTTCCTGCCCCCCCCATTTTATAATTCTGATTGAAGTCTGAGGTTCTGCAAACGTTGCTGTCAATCAGTTCTCTGCCCCACACAGCCAACCCCAAATTCCTCCCATGCATCTCTAAGCAAAAAAGGCAAGTGATTGAATGGACTTGTCCAGCTAAAAAAATCTGTGGTTAAGAGGGCTATCCAGCACAGCCACTATAGCAGACTTGGGAGGTGTTAGGACTGCTTCAAGAACAGCCTTAGCCTAGATCAGAACCAGGCATCTGTTCTGAGCATGCTCAGAGCTGTTTCCTTGAAGGCCACACATACCCAGGCAGGCCTTAGGAGTGCACTTGTTCTCTGAGCTCCCTTGCTACCTTTTTGTGTAACTGAGCAAGACTGGCTGCAAAGTGGCTTTGTTGTCTTTCCCTATGTATTTGTTTTACTTATACAATTTTTGTTACATGGATGGAGATACTGGGAGCACTTTAAGGGTTTGCAAGTGTATTGTTACATAAATGTTCACGGTTTACCACAAATGATGCATCGGACGAAGTGGACTTTAGCCTCCAAAAGCTTATGCACTAATAAACGTGCTGGTCCTTTCTCTGTTTTGCTGAAATTGTACTGCAGTACAAGCTATTTTAAAGGCTTCTAAGGATAAAAAGAGTATTCAACACTTGGGCAAATTTAAATTGCATTACAAAAGGCTCAAACAAGAACACTGTGCACGGGTTGCAGTCTCTTCTTGCACACCACACCCAGGCAAGCCTGTTGCAACAGGCAAGGCACATGCTGGATTTGCTGAAGAGCTACCTATAAAGTCTTATGTTTCTAGGTCCGCATATCGCAGCTGTAGATCAGATAATTTTCCCCTTTGATTTTGGGTTGCTGTTTTTCATTTGTTTGTTTAATGATTCCAAACCGGCCCTCCACACCTCCCCAATGCAAAACCAGGGGCAGGAAGGCTGGATATTTACTTTTTAAACAATTCTCATTTCTTTTAATCATTATTGGGTTTGTGTCCATTCCACCCTTCCTCCAAGGAGCTCAATTCAAAGTGTTGGTGCTGACCTTTAAAGCCCTAAACGGCCTCGGTCCTGTATACCTGAAGGAGCGTCTCCACCCCCATCATTCTGCCCAGACACTGAGGTCCAGCGTCGAGGGCCTTCTGGCGGTTCCCTCACTGCGAGAAGCAAAGCTACAGGGAACCAGGCAGAGGGCCTTTTCGGTAGTGGCGCCCTCCCTGTGGAACGCCCTCCCACCAGATGTCAAAGAGAACAACAACTACCAGACTTTTAGAAGACATCTGAAGGCAGCCCTGTTTAGGGAAGCTTTTAATGTTTGATGTATAGCAGTATTTTAATATTTTTTTGGAAGCCGCCCAGAGGGGCGGGGTATAAATAATAAATTATTATTATTATTATTATTATTATTATTATTATTATTATTAGGTGGCAGTCATGGGTCTCCTTTCCCCAGTGTTATCCTCACAAAGACCTGAGACTGGCCCGAGTCAGACAGTGAACTTCATGACTGAGTGAGGATTTGAATCCCAGTCTCCCAGCTCCTGGTCCACTTAATATCCTTTCTCCCTATTCCACATTCTGGAAAGATGATGTAGAAATGACTAAGATCGCCGTATCCTCCCAAACAGTGCCTGTGGGGCACCTTTATGACTAACCTACGCAGGTTGCAATTCTGTACAAGCTTATGAAGTAGCAATCCCAGGGATTCATTGAGCCCTGCTTCTGAGTAATGTACGGTTTCTTTGACTTGAACACACACTAGAAATTGTGGTGGCAGCTCTGAACCAAGGCACAACACTTAGGTATAAAAGAAATCCACTGTTTCATTGCAAAGGGAGGGGGGGAGAACCAGAACAGGTGGGGCCGCACATATTTCTTTCCTGCAGAGAAGCAACTGTGGCAGCAGCTGTATCCTGGCTGTATCTGTAGTATCTTTGCAAGGGAGCCGGGTGGAGAGAAAACCAGAACTGGCCACACCCATAAGATCTCCTTGGCCATGCCCCCATGCTTCTGCTCTTGGAGGAGAGTGTCAGTACAGAGGCATGCTCAATAACTCAGTGATGGTTTTCACAATGGCCAACTCATCCTTCATCTCTGGTCGCTGATATCCCCTGTAAGAGATTAGAATTGAGCCACATAAGTGGAACCTGACCAGCGAATGACATAAGTCGGCAAAGTGCTGTTCTGGGCAGGCCTTAGGTGGTTCAAAAATCTTCATAAAGGCAGCCAAGAAAGCCTCCCAGGATGGAGAAGTGGGCTTTCCCCTTCAGGGACGGAGATACCCAGTCGAGATCTTCTCTCCATAGTGCTAGAACCAATTCAGTCTTGTCCATGTGACAGGTCTCAGGCTGCAGTGTAGACAATAGCTTGGCACTGGGCAATAAAACTATGCAAGTTTGGGTGCTATTAAAACATTTGTGTAAAGGCATTTGGAGCTGTGAGTTCCTGGCTTGTGGTACAATGGTTTTCTGATAGTCTTCTGCTTGCAGTTGGGAATCTTGTCTAAGAACAACTAGTTTTCTGCCTGGTGATGATCTGTTCCTGCAGAGCCTGGGGCCCAGTTGTGGCTCCATCCATTATGTTTTTGGGAGTACAGTGGTACCTCGGGTTAAGTACTTAATTCGTTCCGGAGGTCTGTTCTTAACCTGAAACTGTTCTTAACCTGAAGCATCACTTTAGCTAATGGGGCCTCCCGCTGCTGCCGCGCCGCTGGAGCACAATTTCTGTTCTTATCCTGAAGCAAAGTTCTTAACCTGAAGCACTATTTCTGGGTTAGCAGAGTCTGTAACCTGAAGCGTATGTAACCCGAGGTACCACTGTAATGTAAACCCATAGATTAATGGAGTCTGAGCAAACTGTCAGGAACCACTAGAGGCAGAGAGTCCAAACAGGCTCACAATCAGCTTCCAAAGGAGATAATGAACCAAAGAGTTCTAGAGAAAGATCTCCAGAGGGCCTTCTCCCAGCCAAGTGGAAAACCAGTTTTTCTACTGGAAATGCTGGGGCTTAAAATCCCAGTGGCATTCCTGGCAGAAATGGATGCACCAGGGACCTCGAGCATCTGCTCCCACCTCCACTACCAGTGCAGGCAATAATAATAATAATAATAATAATTTATTATTTGTACCCCGCCCATCTGGCTGGGTTTCCCCAGCCACTCTGGGCGGTTTCCATAGAAACCAAAAAACACTAAAATATCATACATTAAAAACTTCCCTGAACAGGGCTGCCTTAAGATGTCTTCTGAATGTCAGGTAGTTGTTTATCGTTTTGACATCTGATGGGAGGGCGTTCCACAGGGCGGGCGCCACTACCGAGAAGGCCCTCTGCCTGGTTCCCTGTAACTTGGCTTCTTGCAGTGAGGGAACCACCAGAAGGCTCTCAGCGCTGGACCTCAGCGTCCGGGCAGAACGATGGGGGTGGAGACGCTCCTTCAGGTATACTGGGCCAAGGCCGTTTAGGGCTTTAAAGATCAGCACCAGCACTTTGAATTGTGCTTGGAAACGTACTGGGAGACAATGTAGGTCTTTCAAGACCGGTGTTATGTGGTCTCAGCGGCCGCCCCCAGTCACCAGTCTAACTGCTGCATTCTGGATTAGCTGTAGTTTCCGAGTCACCTTCAAAGGTAGCCCCACGTAGAGCGCATTGCAAGATGCTGGTCCTGATCATTCTGCTGGTGCTTGAACCAGACGTTTGCAGGCTTTTAGATCAGGCCTTGAGTTGGTGGTTCTTCCATGGTCAGGTTCCAAAATGGGCAAATGATATGATGAAGTGAACTTGAGGGAAGGCAGAGCAGGCATCTGTTTAGCATGTTCTGTCATGGGTGAGTTGCTCAGAGTGAGGAACCAAACCTGAAGCAAGAGCTAGATAGGAGTTCCTTGCGTCATATGCTATGGCCAGAGTGCCAAGCTGCAACCCCATTCCTGGCTTTTACTAGGCCACCTACTGCAACACAATAGAGATGAAGCTGGAGACCCTCTCTTCCCGAGGGCTTCTCTGGTGGTGCACTGGGACCCTATGGACAGACTTCCCAATTCAAGTCCCCAAACGCCTTACATTTGTTCAATCCCCACCTGCTTTTGTAGAAGCACCAGAATGAGGGCAAGAGAGAAGAGCTTAGCCAGCACTTTCCCATGGCTTGCATTTTCTCTGCCATCTCCATAGTTCTTAGAAGGATTTTTGGCTTAATGAACATGATTGGTCAATGTCAGAAATGACAGCCGGTGTGATGGGGTCACTAGAGGATTGGACTAGGGCCTGGGAGACAGGGGATCAAATCCCTGCTCAGCTGTGAAGCTCACCAGGTGACCTTGGGCCAGTCTAACCTACAGTTTCATGTGTCTGTCCACCCCCAGCAATTTTCTGCTCCTCCTTCTCCAGCACAAGCTCCACCCAGACTTAAACCAACATCAAGTTTTTGAGGGCATCCTATCTGCTGCTGCTTTGGGATTAAGTGTAGGCTGCCATCTCTTTCTTCCCCCATCCCATCCATGTTGCAAAGAGTCTCTGCCTCCCCTTGCGCTGTGTGCAAATGGGCCGGTCCTTTGTGCAATTTTATTGGTCCTTTGTACCATTTCATTTATGAATCGCTTTCTATGAGGCATTGTGAAATGATTTCCATAAAAGCAAATATAAAACAGCTACATATATAAAAACACTTAAAACAATTGCACTCATAGAAACAGTTTAAATAACTACTATGAGACACGCCTTAATAGGAAAATAAATAATAATAATAATAATAATAATAATAATAATAATAATAATAATAATAATAATTTATTTATACCCCACCCATCTGGCTGTGCTTCCCCAGCCACTCTGGGTGGCTTCCAACAGAACACTAAAATACAATAACCTATTAAACATTAAAAGCTTCCCTAAACAGGGCTGCCTCCAGATGTCTTCTAAAAGTCTGGTAGTTGTTTTTCTCTTTGACATCTGCTGGAAGGGCGTTCCACAGGGCGGGTGCCACTACCGAGAAGGCCCTCTGCCTGGTTCCCTGTAACTTGGCTTCTTGCAGTGAGGGAACCACCAGAAGGCCCTCAGAGCTGGAGCTCAGTGTCTGGAATGAATGATGGGGGTGGAGATGCTCCTTCAGGTATACTGGGCTGAGGCTTTTTAGGGCTTTAATGGTCAGCACCAACACTTTGAATTGTGCTCGGAAACGTACTGGAAGCCAGTGTAGGCCTTTCAAGACCGGTGTTATATGGTCTCAGCGGCCGCTCCCAGTCACCAGTCTAGCTGCCGCATTCTGGATTAGTTGTAGTTTCCGGGTCACCTTCAAAGGTAGCCCCACGTAGAGCGCATTGCAGTAATCCAAGAGAGAGATAACTAGAGCATGCACCACTCTGGTGAGACAATCTGCAGGCAGGTAGGGTCTCAGCCTGTGTACCAGATGGAGCTGATAAACAGCTGCCCTGGACACAGAAGTGACCTGTGCCTCCATGGACTGCTGTGAGTCCAAAATGACTCCCAGGCTGCGCACCTGCACACAGCTACCCCCACCTCTTCACCCTGATACTCTTCCCCATTTGACTGCGTTTGAGGCTGGGGCAGAGCGAGGAGGGGGCTTACGTACATCCTGCCAGTGTGCATGGTGCCTTGGAACACAAACCCTGCACAAATGGGGAGTTGCCTGTAATCAAATGAGTGCCTTTGTTGGTGGTTGTTTAAAGACAAGATCGACCCCTTACTTAATGAGCCAAGTCACAATTTAACCAGGTGGGGAAAATGTTTTTGTTGGATAGGAAGGCTTCCAGTTGTTAAAATGAAAGCTCCCTCTCCCTACCTATGACCCTCAAAAAACACTTAAGAAGATTCAAATCCACTTAATTAATCCATCAATCCATTGGAGGGTGAGGGACACAAGAATTAGCTTAGAAAATTCACAGTAATTGGTATCCAAGGATGGCTTGAGACTTCTCAGCATGGTAACAATTATTACTACGCTGCCATTTTAATGGTTTTATCCTTTTGGTGGGAGCCAGGTAGTGAACTTGGGGGGCGGTTTGTAGAGCAAACAGGGATAGATCTTGGGAAGGGGCAGAGAAGGAGAGGAGCTCTATAAAATTAAAGAATCGTGTAATTAAGTCTGCAATTGTAAACATCTGGGGAAAATATAAATGGATTTGGGCTCTGGGAGTGCCCCTAGTATCACCAGCACTATAGTCTAAAATTTGGGCGCTGAATATTTCTCAATAAGTAGGATAAGTATTGTTTTGGGGATGGTAAAGAAAAAATTGAGTAGATACTGTGATGATCAATATAATTTTACCTTTTGCTGCTATAATAAATAATTACAGAACTACCAACATTAGGGATGGGGTTCTTAATGTCCAAACATGATATAATATAAAAAGGAAACAAACAGGGCAACCTTATGCAGGTCAACTCAGAAATTGTACTCAAAAGTATTTACTCCCATGCGAGTGTGTATAGGAGCCACAACATGACTTTGGAAATATTGAAAAGGGTACATACTATTACAACAGAGGCTGAACCATTTTCAAGTAAGGTAAAATGGGAATTGGACCTGCGGGTGTGTTTTTCAGATAAAGATTGACAGTACCTATATAAGTTAGCAACCTCTGTATCCTTAAATGTGGCTAGAAAAAAAGAATTAAAACACTTGTGTGTTTATTTGGAACATTTACATGTACTACACTTCAACAAAAAGTTCTTAGACACTTTGGCTTACAACAATCTATTGTTAAAGCTGTTTACATTCTCAGCAGGGACACTTCTACCCCTGAGCAAACTGTGCTGCAAATCTAACCCTACAGATGTTTGGCAGATTTGCTGGTTATGTAAGAAAATTAAATACTTAGGGCCCCCATAAAAACACAGCGTGGTGTATTGACCACGGTGTCAGACTGGGACTGGGGAGTCTTAGCTTCAAATCCCTACGCAGCCATGGACCTCCCTGGGTGATCTTAGACCAGGTAATATCCCTCAGCTTAATCTCCTTCTAAGGGTGGTTGTGAAGATGACACAGGGCCAGGGAGAGTCATATAGGCTGCTTTCTTCTTCTTGGTGGAAAGGCAGGATATAAAAAATTGAAATCCCTGTTGTTCTGAGCACCAAATGGGTGTGAGAAACAATACAAACAGTTCTTTGGATTAAAATAATGCTATCTAGATTATACACTGATAATGCAGCAATAACGCCTCGTGCCAAAAACTGGAGCTCTCAAAAAGTCCTTTTTATGAGGATTTTCTTTCTTCTTTTTTTTGCAGAAAATACAGTTTGTTATGAGTGCACACAAAGTCACTACTGTGATTTAAACCCATTTGTTTTGTTAAACAGAAATGCATGTGTGTGGAAACAACTGGGGATTTTTTATTTTTTTTAAAATAGTAGGTCCCGTTGGGATAATGCTATAGCATTATTCCAAACTAATTTGTGAAATATTGTTCATATGGTATTCTTTTAAAAAAGACACATGATTTAATGTGATTCCCCCCCCCCCATATTCCCCTTTCCCTGCCCAACATACCATATAAAATAATAATAAAAAATACACAAACAGGCCATATTAAATTACAAACAAAAAAGGAACAATGGAGGATACCAGTGGCAAAATGACTTCTGGAAGGAAAGTCCTTCCCTCCTCCTCATTCTCTTCTCCTCCGCTGCCCCAGAGGCTGAGGTACAACAGCCAGACATTCACACTTCACAACATGCTCACTAGCAACGGGTATTTTATTGCAGCCCTTCAATAGGCAAACACCTTTTCACTCTGAGGACATACAAGTCTGGATGGAAGGAGAACATGGCACAGTATCAGGGAGACAAGTCCCCTCCTCTTAATACTTTGGATCTGTTGCAGAACCCTGCACAGAAAACCCTCTACAGGTCACTAGCTTGAAGCACAGACAGGAAAGGACGAAGCCTACCGAAGCCACACCACCTACGGACTTTCCCGGTGCATTAACCAGTTTGCAAGCCGGAGGTCTCCCTCTCCTGTGCTCCCAAAGCTGCCAAGTACCCTGTCATGCAGTTCAGAATCTCTTATTTCAGCAGATACCAGCCCTTGCTTCAAACACAGCAAGAACAAAAAGAAGAAGAAAGAAGAAGAAGAAGCAATAAGCTCTGTGCCCTACATGCGCTCAAAGCTAACCTCTTTCTTGTACTCCACGGATGTATCCCAACGCATGCACAGATAGCCCTCAGAGCGGGGGCGCACTCAAAGCAGCAGAGAAGCCCCAGCTGCGGGGGCAGGTGCCATTTCCACATGCATAAGCCTTGCAGCCACACCCTTTGTGCCACCGCTCAAGATACTTGCCTTTCTTACCCTGCGTCCTCAGATACACTGAGGCTCTCGTAGCATCAGGCTCTGCGGCAGAACTGGGACAGGCATTTCTGCGTCTTGCCCGAGGTATAAGATTTGTGAGTGGAAGAGTGGCTGGAGCCTGGGACACATATACAAAGACCCAGAATGCATGCCTTCCGACCCGTTTTATTTCAGTGAGCACCATACATGGAGGGCTCCGTGAAAGGGCTCCAGCAGAACGCACAGAGACCCCACCCGCCAGTGGACCCTGCCCCTCCCAAGCAACATGCTTGCTTCCCCCCAGGTGCCACCTGCCAGCTCCTGTTCCTTGCAGCCAGAAGGTCTCCTCCCGCCTCCCACACAGTTGTTCCCTCCACCAGCTGGGCTGGCAGGAGGCCTCTTCCCTGAGCAGTCCTTTCCTGAGCAACTGGCACCTGGACACCTGCAGGCTCCGGCCTGCAAGATGCCAAGGGGTCAAGGTCCATTCATTCGGGGTGGGCGGAGTCCACGTCACTCCCACACTTCTGTCCATATGGCCCGGGTGCGGCGTGAGGGGGTTCTGGGAGGGTGCAGGACAAGCTCTCCTACCTGCTTGTTGGTGTATTTCTGAGGGTTGGTGCGGTAGCTGTAGTCTGAATACTGCTCCGAGCCTGTGGAATTGCTGTCCCCTGTGCCCACAAAAGTATTGGTGGCCGGCAGGTCCTGCACCACCTGGTGCTTCTTGGAGGCAGACGGCGACTGGGGCTGGAGCTGGATGGAAGGCAGGGGGGAGTTGGAGCGGTAGTGGCGGCCCAAGTCAGGGCTGCCAGGGGGGTAGTTAAGGGGCAGGTGGATGCGGGGGCTGTCGCTGACCGAGTCATTCATCAGGTTGAACTTGAGGGATTTCTGCAAGCCCGTTTCTTCCTCATCCTCGGCTGGTTTGGGCGGCTTGGGGGACTTGTTCTTTTTGACCTTGCTCTTGGCTTTGTTGCCTTTGCTGCCTTGCTTGGGAGCGTACAGGTCCTTGGTTTCCTTCTTGCCCGCCTGGTAGCCGCTCTTGGCCTCCTTCTGGCGGCAGTAGCGCACCAGCACAACCAGCACAATGACCAGAGTGACGGCTACTATGCCTGCAATGACCCCGAAGAGGATGTTGCTGCGCTGCTTGCTGCGCTCATACTCGGGGTCGCCGGCAATGTCAATGTCGATAGGCGTGTCCAAGCTGTGTCCCACCAGAGTCTCCAGCAGCGTGCGGTTAGTCAGGGTCTCATTGACGTAGAAATGGACCAGAGCGGTGCCGTGGCGAGACGGCTTGCCCTTGTCATTGACGCGCACCACCAGGCGGTGAAGCCCGTGGTGCTTGCGGAGGATCTCCTTCTCCAATGTGATGTTTCCGCTCTGGGGCGAGATCTTGAAGAGCTCAAAGGGGTTTCCACCCATGATGCTGTACTGCAGCTCAGCGTTGATCCCAGAGTCAATGTCTTCAGCTCCGACACTCATGACCTGCTGCCCAGGACTAGTGTGTGGCTGGATATGCTTGTAGGAAGCATTGGATGGAGAAATGATGACAGGAGCGTTGTCGTTCTCGTCAAGCACATTGATGGTCACCCCAACATAGGCAGACCTGGGCGGGTCACCTGAATCGACAGCTTTCAGTCGGAAGGTGTAAGTGCTCTGCCGCTCGCGGTCAAAGGAAATGCTGGAGAGGATGGTGCCAGTACCATTCTGGATAACAAAGTCCCCGTTGTCCTGCTCTACTGAGAGCTGAATGAAGGCATTCTCCCCTTTGTCTGCATCGATTACTGTCACCATGCCCACGGGACTCAGAGGGGGCATGTTTTCCATGACGGAGAAGTTGTAGCCACTTAGCATGAACTTTGGGTCATTGTCGTTGCGGTCCATGACGTTGATGGCAACAGAGGCCGTCCCCTTCCGGCTAGGGCTGCCCTTGTCCGCTGCGACTACCAAGAATTCATAGCGTTCTCGCTGCTCACGGTCCAGGACAGTCTTAACCCGGATTTCACCAGACTCTGGATCAATGGAGAATATGCCTTTGGATGAAGGCTCTGTCACTAGGGAGTACACCAGCTTAGCATTGGACCCGCTGTCTGCATCAGTAGCACTCACTTCTACCACCAAGTCATCTGGGGAATTATTTTCTGGGAAAGATACCTCTGTTGAGCTCTGGCTGAAAACTGGGTCATTGTCATTAACATCCACCACCTGCACCTTGAGAGAGTTGGTGCTGGACAGAGGTGGATTGCCAGAATCCACAGCCACAATCTCAATGGTGTATTCTTTCACGGCCTCATAGTCTAGTGGCGTTGTGGTCTGGAGAAAATACTTCTTTTTGCTGTCACTTCCGGTGTCACTGGCTTGTCGCAACTGGAAAGGTACATCACCAGCCACCACACAGGTCACAACAGCATTCTCACCTTCATCCCGATCAGACACCTGTACCAGAGCCACAGGTGTCTCAACCGGCACATCTTCTGAGATATTAGCCATGCCATCTTGGTGGGTGACCAAGCCAATACCACGGATTTCAATGGATGGAGCGTTGTCATTCATATCCCTGACACTAATCACCACCTGGGCACGGGCAGTTTTGGGGTTGGCCCCTTTGTCCTTGGCCAACACGGAGAACTTGAGCACATTGATGTCTTCACGATCAACGGGACCCTGAACAGTGATAAGTCCAGTGGCTCTGTCCAGGCGCAGCAACCGGCGAACCACATCGGAAGCTTGGTGGAAGGAGTAGTCAATCTCAGCATTGGCACCCTGGTCAGAATCATTGGCCTTCACCTGCAAGGAGAAAAGGGAGTGGTGAGCAGGTACCTTGATAAATTATGCCTGAGAAAACTGAGCTTGCTGGCCTTAAGAATGTGCCCCAACTATCCCTTGCACCAAGGAGATGACAGAACACTTCAGCCATCGCAAAGTGTTGCATCACATCGTGTGATGTCAACTGAATCAATTGCACCGACACCAAGAGCACTAGTTCACTACAGCTGCTTCTCACTGGGCAAGATGCAAGCCAAAGGGAGCCATCCCTGTCAAAATTCCAAAAGTTACCAATATTTTTCTTGGTGATTGCCAATAAAAGTTTCACACTGAAACTTTTATAGCACTGTTGTCTATAATAGCGGTGGGCAGAAAGTACATCAGGATCTACAATGGTGATTTGTAATAGGTTGGCAACTCTTTTTTACTCTTAACTGTAGAACAATAGCAACAACGAAAAGGGTTGTTTTCCCCCAATCTGAATTTGATTGTCTAAATGAAAGACAGTGAGGGAAAGCCATGAGTGCGTTCTTGTATGAATGGTGTTCCTAGACTGAAGATGTCTTCAGAGGTTCCCTCATCTTTAATCTTAGGTGTAAGTCTACCTCCAGGAATCACTATTTTTCACATAGCTCTGGGCTGTTCCACTCCTGGTTCTAACAAAACACAAAACAACCCTGCAAGCATGAGGCATGCCTTGTCTTGTCATAAAAGCATTAAAAGAGATGTTGTAGTGTGGACTCTACAGCTTTGGATCTGTTCGTATCCTCTCTCATCCATAAATAATAAGAAAAATTAAAGAGCTTTGCTCTACCTACTTCAGCATCCTATTTCCATCAGTGGCCAGCCAGGTGCAAACTTTGCCCCCTTGAAACTAGCAATTAGAGATACACTGCCTTTGAACATGGAGGTTCCAGGTGCCTCTTCTAACTGATAAACCGGTCTTCCATGAACTTGTGCAATCCCCTTTTAAGCCACTGTGACGCAGTGGCCATCCACACCCTGCGATGGAGGAATTACAAAGCAGGCATTGTATTCTTACTTGTCTGTCCGGAATATACTAGCTGAGCTATATAGGTTATATTGGGTGGCCCTGCGTTCTAGTGTTCTGGGAAGCAGACAGAAATATATCTCCATATATTATCTGCACATGAGACATAATGTTATAAACCTCTATCGTGTCTCCTTTTCTCTAAAACAACAAGTTCTTTATTAAAAAAAAACCCAAACCCAAACATATAGGGAAGATGCTACAATCCCTTGGTTGGCCTTTTGTACACATTTTCCAACTCTGTTTTTTTTTAAGATGGGTGACCAGAACTGTCCACAGTACCTCGTCTTGGTCCAGTCTTTTTCTCAACCTTACTCAATTTCACATGGTTGTTGTGGGGAGGATAAAATGAGACAATGCCCACGTTTGAGAAATGGTGTGGTAAAATGCAACAAACGGTCTCCTTAATATGTAGCAGTAAGTCAGGGTAATTGAGAAGTGTGCTAATGAATGCTGCTGGATCTCTCCCTACTTTGTTCCTTCTCTGGTGCAAGCAGCAGCAATAAACCATAAGGCCTTTGCCTGTCATTACAGCATTACAAATCTGGGGTTGTGGTTCTCCCTAACAAACCACAATCATTAGCCAACATGAAGTCATGGTTTGCTGTTGACTTGCTGGTCATGGTTTGTTAGGGAGAAACAAACCGCAACCTTGGTAATGACATGCAAAGGCTTCATGGCTTCCTACTCCCACTTCCACCAAGGGAGGAGCAAAGCCAGAGTGATCTGGCCGTCCCCATCGTCATTAAACGTGGTTTATCACTACATGCAAATTGTCCCAATTAAATAACCACTATTACTACATCCTGCCATTCAAGTCCTCTGTTAGTCAAAGATGACACCCACAGTCCATACCTGATATACCCAAACACTGTCTTCTAAGTGCCCCAACTGCACATACAACAATGCCCCAGCTAACTCCATAACCCACATCCCATGACTCCAGCAGAAGCTTGCTAGGCTCCTCAGTTCTTTCAGCTCTTGGCTAAAAGCCCAGGTGTTGCCTGAGACTGACAGGAGGCATTTCTCTTTCTGGTGGAACTGGCTTGGCTGGTCTAGCTGAGAGGCCACCTCTTCCACTCTGGTATGCAAAGAATTTACCAAGAAAACCCATCCAAAAACCACCCAGCAGGTCCCTGACGCTGAGCAATAGAAAGAAGTGGGGCTGTGCCAAAGGTTTTCCGCAAAGAAAGTCCTTACTGCATAAACCATTGAATGACTCCCTAGCTGAGAAGGGACAAACCCGAGATCAATACTAGGGGAGCGAGTTCCATAGTTTAATTACATGCTGTGTGAAGAAGTGCTTTCTTTTATCTTTCCTAATCTTCCAACACTCAGTTCAAGTGTTATGAAAGAGGGACAAAACCTTTCTCTGTTTTCTCCATGCAATGCATAGTTTTATTAACTTCTGTCATACTACCTTCTCACTTGCTTGTTCTCTAAGCTAAAGAGCTTGAGATCATGGGGTCTTTCCTCATAGGTCAGGTGTTCCACACCTGTGATCATTTTGGCTGCCCTTTCCTGAATGTTTCTCAACTCTTCAATATCCCTTTTGAGGTAGGCAACCCTAGATCTGTATGTGCCTCTTGGGTTGTGGGAAACCACACTTTCCTTTTGCATTCATTAGAGTGGGGTGCCAGCTCCAAAAATCAGGACCTAGAGGTGTCAGCAAAACCTAGAGCAAACAGTGAGTCTCACAATGGCAGGTGCATGGTGGGCCCCAACAATGCCTCATTGTGATGACTTGCTCCTGCAGTGGGACTGTCCCAAGGGTACATCTTTGCCCGATCAGTTACTCGTTAAAATACGAGATAACTAATCTGACCTGATGCTATCAAGCATCTTCTGAATAGGCAGGTATAAGATTGCACCACTCAGTAGACAACAAAGGGGGCTGTGAAGTAGCAGCTTAACAACAACAACACAGCCCTACTGACAAGACAACATGTCTCTCTGCTGTCATCAGAAAGTGGATACTCAGCAATTGGCTTTAATTATAAACATGGAGAAGATATAAACTAGCCAAGCAGGGCCACAGCAAGAGCAACAACAACCAAAAATGCAAGAAAGAAAAATGGTGAATTGCAAAGGCCCACCCCTTCCTCTTCTTGCTGCACACAGTTCCATATATGCCCAAGCTCTTATATTGTGTCTGAAGGAGAAAGTTTACCTGCAGTAACTTAAGCCACTTCAGGTGTTACATCTAGACAGAAAGAGATTTGTTTTACAAAATACCTAACAGAGTGATTGAAAGAGCTTTTGCGAAAATGCACATGGCACACTGTGAACACACGAAAAGCACTTTATAAACACGGATTTCACAGTTGAATATAATGGTTTACAATTTAATGGGAATAATTCAAAAGGGAGTGGAGCCAATCCAGACACATTGTATGAGATTGTTCTGGAAGGGAAGGTGGGGAAACCAGGTGGCGATTGGCTCCAGCCAAGCCAATGGCGCCTCATAGGCTCCCCTCCCTCCTGCCAGGTAACCCAATAGAAGCACTTTATGAAGCAACAGGAGCAGCAGTAACAGAGGTTGCCAGTCACCTTGGCCACAGATTACTCATTTCTCAAAGCTGTGCCCTATTCCAAGAAATCACCCCCATACTCATTGTTTGCTTTTTTAAAAAGGTCTGCCTAATGTTTGCTTTTCTCTTACAGCCAGTCATTTCTGTTCTTGTTTGCTCCTCTTGCTTATCATTTTGCTGTACTGGATGGATGGAGGGCCCTGATGTTAAATGTCAATTCCAGGTATCACCTTCACACACAAGGTGGAAGGTGGTACCCCCGTCCCTTCTCCTAAAAACGGAGGAATCAAATGCTCACACCCTCGGCTTGGGCTGCTGCTTCATAAACCGGTGATATCCCAATAGAAGAGTGAAAAATTAGAATTAAAAACCCACAGTAAAATTATCTAACCGCAAATCCTAGGAATGCCTTTCAGTGCCTGAGCACCACCAATTTCACCTATGCTAGGAGGAAAGGTTCTGACCTAAGTCATCTCCTGGGTGTGTGTGTGTATACATACATCAGCATTATCCTGATCCAACAAGGTTGTAACTCTCTCTCTCTCTCTCTCTGTGTATATGTATTACAATAATCTTTATTGTCATTGTCCCATACAGAACAACGAAATTGAAAAAATCTATAGGGGCATAAATCAAACATCAAATTTGCATCTCCATTCTGAAGTGATGAGGTCTCAGCCAGGGTTGGGCCAGCACTGAAGACGGTGTGTCCCAGGCACACCTGTGTTTTTTCTACCCTTCCCACCCAAGCTGGCTTTCATTCCCCCATGAAAATCCTTGCTAAGCCACTTCTGCGTTCCCCACGCCCTCTTCACGTTCTCCACATTGTCAAACAGCAGTGAAATTTAGCTGGGAAAAGCAGCGGCATATCTGCACGGCCTCTGAAAACGCCAGTCATTCTAAACCTTGAGTCACACAGCCTTGCCCTGCTTTTCAAACAGGAAATACATTCATTGGTCCCACCTGAGAGCCGTTTAGTTCCCCCCATTTCCCCCCAGAAGGAGGGGCTCACCTGCAGCACGGAGTGACCAATGGGGCTGTTCTCCGAGAGTTCGGCCTCGTAGAGGGGCTTCTCAAACTTGGGCGCATTGTCATTCATGTCCAGGATGGTGATGCGCAGCAAGGCACTGCTAGCACGTGGTGGGTTGCCCCCGTCCTGTACTTTGATAGTCAGGTCATAGGACTCCGATTGCTCCCGGTCCAGGCTTCCCATGACGATCAGCTGTGGCTGTTTCTCCTCTTGGTCCTCTGCTACCTGCAAGCCAAAAAGCTTCTGGGCATCTGAACCAGGCATGAGCTCATAGGAAGCCACACCGTTGGCGCCAGCATCACGGTCCATGGCCAGCGGAATGGGGAAGAGTGTCCCAATATTGGTGTTTTCAGGAATGGCTAATGTGATAACGGGAGAGGCAAAGTTGGGCGTATTGTCATTGATGTCCAGCACCTCAATCTGCCCTTCCAGCAGGCGTGGGCTATTGTTCATCAGGTCCGTGATGGAAACCTCAAACTCCAGGAAGCACGGGTCGCCTGGAAACAGCTGCTGGCATTCTCGCAGGCTCTCTCGGTCAATGGAGGTCTCTGTAGTGTAGATGTCACCAGTCTTACCATCCACACGCAGGTAGGGGGCACCTACCTCCAGCTTATACAAGTGCCCCACATCTGGGAAGCCATAGTCTGCTGCCAGGCTGCCGATGAGTGTGTTGGGTGGCTGCTCCTCCTGTACCTTGTAGACGACACGTGTCCCGGAGCTCAGGCAGGGGAGCTGGAAGAAGAGCCACAAGCCCAGGCAGGAGATCAGCTGCTGCATCCTGAACGGCGGCAGAGCTGGAAGAAAGGAGGGAGAAAGCAGGCATTAGTACACTCCAAGAAGCCTTCGCCGAATATTTGCAGGAGGCAGCATGTTAGCTGCTGAGGGCTATGTACACAAGTCCTCTGTGGAGCAGGCAAACACTTGTATGGGCCTTGCCGCCTCCTGGAAACAGGTGAAGAGTGCCCAGCCTCGGAGGTGCTGACGTCAATCATCCCAACCCCGAAACCAGACTGGCCACGCCCGCCCGACCCTGTCGGAAGCTGCACCTCCCACTGCTCTGCTCCTTAGTCACCACAGGAAGACTCGTAATCGCTGCCAGGGATGCAGAAAGGCGGGGGGTTGGGGGACAGCTACAATGTCCCCATGGACTCCTGGTGGGCAGACAGCGCCATCCCTCCAACTCTACAGTTCTGTGATTCTGTGATCCCAGAGAGACAAAGGGCCATAAATGCAGACTATGCCACGTACCAAGTCTATGGCCTGAGCTTTCCTTCACATAAATGTCTGTGTGCTCCTGCATATCATATCTGTCAACTTTTCCCTTTTCTTGCAAGGAATCCTATTCGGAATAAGGAAATTTCCCTTTAAAAAAAGGGAAACGTTGACAGCTATGCCAGTATACCTAACACGAGAATGAGGAAAGCACAGCTGCTCTTTAAGAACACACCCAAACACCAGTATTATGCTCTCTCTCTCTCTCTCTCTGTCTCTCTTCACACACACACACAAAAACAACCCTATACACCCTACACAACGGCAAGAGTCTCTTATGCTATCCAAACTGCACAAGTCAGACCATGAAGCAGGTTTTGCCAACACTGCCATAGGAATGATTTTTTTTTTAAGGCCAGCATTGCACACGAATGGGAAGGTGGCATCATCAACACAGGTGGGCAGGCACACTGGTCTGGGGGGCAATGGAATAGCATCAGTCTGGGCAGGGCAGGCCGCCAACCCAATGAAAATTGTGGGGCTCCCCCCAGCCCCAGCCAGAATTGCTGTTAAAATGGAATACACAGGAGGAAACGGTGAAATCAGCCATGATTAAGTGGGCACAAGATATTGGTCATAACATTATGTTTGCTGACTGGGAACAGTTGTGGACCACCGGTATGAAATTTACGGCATGTAATGCCTTAAAGGAAAATATTATGAAAATGATTTATAGGTGGTACATGACCCCAGTCAAGCTTGCAAAAATTTACCACTTGTCTGATAATAAATGCTGGAAATGTAAAGAGATTGAAGGTGGACCTTTGGTGGACATGCCCAAAGATTAAGGCTTTCTGGGAAATGATATATAATGAACTGAAAAAGGTATTTAAATATACCTTCCTGAAGAAACCAGAGGCTTTTCTCTTGGGTATGGTCGGCCAACTGGTGCCAAAGAAGGACAGAACATTATTTATGTATGCTCAGCCCCAGCCAGAATTGCCAACAGTCACTCACGGTCTAGGGGGCCGCAGGCTCCCCGCCCGTGAGCTACGGCACTTCATGCAAAAACACCCGGACGTGTTTTAGGGAGTCTCCTCTAAATCTCTGTGCTGTTCAGGCATAACTTTTTTTTCCTGCCAGCCAGCAATTAGATCTCATTAATTCCTACACGAGGAGTGGCACCAGGGCTTCTTTTTTCGGGGGAAGAAATAAATGAAAATGTTTGTGCGGCTGGCTGTTCTGCTAACAGTTACAAGGGACCATCCGATATCCCATTTTTTAATTTTACATTTCCACTCACTCCATCCCAGAAAAATCAAACAGTTAAAATAGCTAAATGGCTATTACCCCTCCCCTCCCGTTTCCCCCATTATGGGACATGATAACTAAGGGCTGGCAATGTTTGTTCTCATGATCTTTGAGTGATTTTGTTATTTTTTAAGTGTGCGCACACAGGTATACAAAATAGGCACAGCCTGGATACATTAAGCCAAACTCTGGTGTGGATTCCAAATGGTGGAAGTGTAATAAAATGGGAATTAAGCGTTGTTGGTTTTTTTTTTTTTTAAAAAAGAATGTCATAGAGGAATGGACTGGGAAGTCCTAAGAGAATTGACTTGTAATGGAAAATATGTTATGTATATATACAAAAATCTGGGAAATGCATAAATGAATGAGGGAATGAAGCTAATGTGAACACATAAGAACTGCATTTGAATGACCTGCAAGTGACCCACAGCCACTGTCCAAAGGCACCCAGAGTATAAGCAGAACTGGGGCAGGGGTCTGACTGAAGGCACCTGTTCCTACCTCATAGGTTCTGCAAACAACACTTTGGAAGAGATAATCACAACTTAATTCTTGTGCCATACCAAGCAGAGACCCACTATTCCAAGTTCTCTTTCTAGGAGACACCACCTGTCCTTTTCTTCCCCAAGAAGTCAACTGCTAACAGGAGGGAAGATTCACTTTATCACTGTTGCACACACACGCTACAATAAGGGGGAAGAACATCTGGAGACGGATGTAAATAAACTGACTTGCAATCCTGATGTAAATGGTTAATAATTATACATACAGCACAAGTCTATACAAGTCTACTCAGAAGTAACACCCATTGAGTTCAATGGGGTTTACTCCCAGGTAAGTGCATCCAGGACTGCAGCCTTAGCATTTAAATAGCATTTTGGAGCATTAAAATGAAGGCAGTGCAAATTGTTATGCCCCCACTTGATTCAGTAATACAGATTTGCCCCGACCCAACCACTGAATCTGAACTGCAATCCAGAAAACCACCAGCAATCCTTGGAAACCCCACTAACTTGCCTTATCTAATAGGCAGATAGGCACAGAAAAATAACACAGGAGACTTTTTACTCAAATCCCTGTCTTATAAGGGGCAGATTGTTGTCAGCAGCAGTGGTGATGGGAAAGAAAGAATTAAGAGTCGCTTTTTCAACGTGAGAGGGACCCTGTCATATATGGGGCAAAATGTTGCCAGCAGCAGTAAAATGAGGTGAGAAAATAGGAATGTGTACTGTATTTTGATTCCAGGCCCTAAAATCTAAGAGGCAGTAACAGCACCAGCACCAGCAATCATACTGGGATGAGCACAGTGGACACAGTGGACTAGACGAGGCAAATATGGGGTTGCTGCAACCAGCCTGCCTGCCTAGAAGTCTTGGTTGGCACACCAATTTTCCCGGTCCTAGGGAAGGAAGAGGGGGCTGGCAGCGAGAGAGGGAGAGAGCAGCAGCAGGCAGCTGGCACCACAGAGGGAGACCAAGGAAGAAGGCTGACATGGGGCAGCAGAGATGGAAAAACCACAGCACAAGGGATCCTCATGGCCCTGCAAGACTGGGGTGCCAGCAGTCTCCTGGTCAACACTCAGCATGACTGTGAGAAAGGACGACCCACGAGGAACTGCAGCACATAAAATCTCCCCCAGGAAGTACCTGGAAGTGGAACACTAAACACAGGGCCGTCTTAAGCATATCCGGCGTCGTGGTGCAAAGATCCCTCTGGCACCCCCTGGCAACGGGGGTGGGGTGGAAAATGTCCTCTGCCTCCCCCACCGCCCCAATCCCTGGTGTGGTGGCGGTGATCCAGCAGGAAAACGTGCTGGCGGACATGCTCTCCGAGAAGGCAGCCCGGGAAGGCGGCATGCCGCCTTTCGCCAGGAAGCAGGAGGAGAACAACGACTGGGAGCAGGGCCATCCAGTGGCGTAGCGTGGGGGTGCAGGGGGGGCCGGCCGCACCGGGCGCAACATCTGGGGGTTAGGATTAGGGGGCGCAAATCCACAGGTTAGGGGGCGCAAATTACTTGCCTTGCCCCGGGTGCTGATAACCCACGCTACGCCACTGGGGCCATCTTTACAGATGCAGAAGCTTGGGAGGGAAGCTGCCTCTGTGGGGATCGCTCTCCTCCAGCCATATACGTGGCGGGGCGCAGCTGGTGGGCATGCAGGGAAAGGGAAGGCTGCTGGCAAAGCCACGCAGCTCCCCCACTCGCTAGGGCGCCTCTGAGAGGCCAGCGCCCTGGCGTGATGCACCACTAAGACCAATGGGAAAGACGGCTCTGACTAAACAACAGGACTCTATGTTAGAGTGGCCCCAGACACACAAGGTGCAGGGCGGTTGGCCAGCTTAGCCTGGGGTGGGGTGGGAGTGGGAGGCCATCAGCCAGGCAGTTGAAGTTTCCAATGCCAAATGCACCGGACAACTGAGGCAGACCACTGGAAGCAGGCAGGCGGCAGGAGCCCAAGTGGCAGGCTCTGAATCAGATCTGATGAGCCATGAACCGCCACAGCAAACGGACCAGGGAAACTGAAAACAACAACAACACACAGAGAGTGCTGAGATTTTGGGCAGTGGCAGGTACTCGCCCCTGGCAGACAAGCGGGTAGGTCTGGGTGGCCAGCAGGAAGAGAACAGGCGGCAGAGAAGGAGGTGACTCAGGCAGCAATGCAGGTAGGCAAGGAGGGAGGGGGAGGTTAGGCAAATAGCAGCCTTGGAGATGGAGATCTTTGTGGGGGTGGGGGCAGCCGGACAGGCATGCGCCACAGCTGGCTCTGCAGGCTGATTTCTCCAGTCCTGGAGACCGGAGGCAGGCAGCTGTGGTTGCCAACTTAGTCTGGCAGCAGAGGCATGCAGCTGGGCAGAGGTGGAAGGCTGTAGAGCCAGGAAGCGGCTGAGAAGAAATGATGGTGAGGCTGTCTGCTAGGGGTGGCACCCCCCACTGTTGCTGGGTGAGGGAGTCCTCCAGGGCTTGTGATGGGTGGGTCAGTGGGTAGTGAGGGAGGAGAAAGGGCTATTCAAAAGTCTTTTGACTCAAGGCCCTGTCCTTTAAGAAGAAGATCCATTGGAAAGGGGTGGTTGTGGGGCACATGGACTTCCTTGAGCCCAGAGGAAGAGATGGCAAGGGAGTAGGAAGTCTGTGAGGCAGCTGGCCATAGCAGAAATAGAAGGCACATCACAATGATGCCCAACATGGGGACAGCTAGGTAGCCACGCAGCAGCTGCCTCTGCAGGCCAAGCATTTTTTCCTGACCCCAGAGGTCCCTGAGACAGGCATGAAATGATATAACTGCCTGTGTTCTTCCCACCCATCCAAGAAAGCGACATTCTGAAGTACACTAGCCCTGAACGTGGAGGCTGCATTAAGCTACCAAAGCTAATAACCCAAACATCAGCTCCCCTGTAGCACCCGGTCAGGGATGCCCAAGAGGCTCAGGGATGGTGGTGGCTCCAAGGCTGACTTTGATGCTTAAAGCCCAAATGGCCTAGGACCAAAATCTGCAAGGAGCAGACCCCCTTCTTCCATACTGACCTGCCTGCACTTTAAACACAGGACCCACATGCGGAACACCCTCCCCACTGAGGGACTGTTGCCCCCAACTCTTTGTGGTCTTAGGTGACTGGTACAGCCTAGACAGGCAGCATTGGATCTGGACCGCTACTGGGGCAATTTACACAGGAGCAGGTAAGATGTTGCTTTGGCAGTAAGGGGCTATTCAGGTAACTTAGGCAGGCAGCCCCCCCCCCACAACAGGAGCAGGCAGATGAACCAGCCTGACTGGGAGAGAACGGTCTGGCTAGTGGTGCTTCTGCTGCTGCCAGCACCTCTGTTGGCACCATGGTGCTGCCAGACAGGTGCCTTGATTTATTATCATTTCATTCTGTGCTATGTTCAGTGTGTGATGCTGCGATGTGCTTGCTTGTACAATGGTGGATGCACACATGCAAGATTTACCCAATACACATAACATACACAAGGCAAAGCTACAGTTAAGGTAGAAAACACGCAGACAACGAACAGCCATTTTGCTTTTAAAACTACTACAAGGAAGGATGGGAAATGATGAATTAGGAAAGGACTGGAGAAGCTGCAAGGCTGGGTACTGGGCAAGAAGGGTAAGGGAGACTGGGTGGGAAAAGGCAGGGCCGTAAAGCAGCACTAACGGAAAGACAAGCTGCGGGAAGAACTGCTAAGAGACACGCACCACCCAGGAGAAAACATCTGTGCCCATGAAAACATGTTCAAAATGGAAAACTAAGATAAGACTCAGACAACAATTATTATTTTAAAATAAGGAGGATGGGACTGAGAATGGGAAGGCTGGGAGCGAGCAAACACAGATTCAAGGCCAGGAGGGACTAAAGGAAAACAAGACAAGGTGAATAATGGAACGAACCCACCAAAGAAACTGCCCACCAGCTCTTTCAAATGTTCTCTTTCTCTCTCTATATAAATTGACAAAAGAGTTAAGCCAGCGGGGGGAAGGTCATGCTTTTGAGACTTGGCCATCGCTCCTCACAGGCACTGTGTTTGGAAGCAAGAGGGCCGTTTCAATAAGCAAAGCCCTCCTCCCTCTCCAAGCATCTTCGCCCCGGATGTACAGGTACTAGCTGTCAATAAACAAAGTCCAGAACTCTCCTACCCCCCACCATCTCCACACCACGGCATTTTCCTTTTATGGTGCCTGCTTGACCTTACATTTCAGTTTTGGAAACATTTTGGCACCAGAAGCGGTTTAGTCATGCTGGTCACATGACCCAGAAAGCTGTCTGCGGACAAACGCTGGCTCCCTTGGCCTGAAACAAGGTGAGCGCTGCAACCCCAGAGTCACCTTTGACTGGAACTAACCCTCCAGGGGTCCTTTACCATACCTTTTTAGTGTTCCCCTCCCACAATGCCCCCAGGTGTCATTTCTTGCTGGCGAATACCCACTTGAGGACTGAGAATGTGGTCTAGTTCTTGTGAACGAAAAGGGAACAATAAGACAAGCCCACCCACCCTACCATTCGGCAAGGTGAGGCAGGTGCTGAAGACAGTCACTCCTCAGCCATTCCCTTCTGTTGGAGGAGAGAGCTGTAGATCTTTCACAGCGTGTATTGCTCCCCACCCCATACCTGCTGCCTCTGTCCTATCATTAGTGTTGAATTAACATTCAGCTACCAGTCCAATCAGCTGCTGTACATGGGAGGCAGAAAGGGGTCCATTTTGTCATTCGCCTCAGGCAGAGAAATGTCTTTGGTCAGTTCTACTTTCCTTCTGTTGGTATGGACCAGGGGTTGGGGACCAAGGGCCAAATGTAGCCCTCCAATCCTGTCTATCCTGGCCCTTGGGACTCTCCCCAAGCCACAATCCATATGGTCATCTTCTGGGCCCTCCTTGAGAGCTTTCAGCTGCCTGGGATGTGTCCTTGAACTATGGCAATGCTTCTTGGAAGCCTACATGGAAGATGAAGAGATGCTGACAGAATAGTCACCCACAAGCCACAAGCTTAGTTTGCTTGAGGCTTTGACCGGAGTACCATTTTGGAAATTCTCAGCCTCACAATAGTTTTTGATCATGGTGCCCTTTTGGAACAACTCAAAGGACTGGAAGTCAGAGGCTCTGCACAGTACTTCAGTGCCTACCTGTGGGGTAGGAATCATCACCAGAAAGTACTACTACTACTAATTTTATTTATACCCTGCCCATGCAACTACACAAGAATAAGGCTGCTAGGTTGGTCATTGGAGCAGCCCAAATGGACCGTATATTGCCAGCTGCAAAAGCTCTGCCCTGCCTGCCAGTGGGCTAGCACAGAAAGCCCTACACGGCTTGGGACTCAAGTCCTTGAGGGGGTAGCTCTCCTGCATCTCCTCCATCTTGGGACTCTATGATCAGCAGTGGAGTTTTTAGCTGCTTTAAATACGTTTTTATCTTATCTTCAATTGTGTCACTTTAACACTTCAATGTCTGCCATCTTGGGCTCCCCTTTGGAAGGAAGAGTGGCATAGAAGTGTAATGAACTAATTTTTTTGGGCAGTGCAGCCTTTGCCATCCTGTTACCCAACAGTTGTTTTTGACTATGACTCCCATCAGGCCCAGCTGGCATGGTCATGATGGCTGAGGCTCATGGGAGTTGTAGTCCAACACATCTGAAGGTCTGCAGATTAGGGGAGGCTGTGGTACTTCGGGGAAGCAGAGAGGTGTTTGTGATGGAAGGATCTACAGGAAGGTCTGATGGCCTGCCCTTAGGTAGATCAATCCTATGTAGCAAAATGGAAAGGGAACCACCCTCCCCTGATTTTTAGAGCATTATAGCTGGAGTCACCCATGCTTCTGAGGAAAAATAACATGAGTGGAGACAGAATTGACTCCACCCCCAGTTATCAAGGTTACATTTGCCAAACTAAAATGCATCCAATTCTAAACATTTCCATTATTTCCAGAATGTATAGGCCCTATGGAGCCCCAATGCTCAGAAGAAGAAGAAATATTTGCATAATATTTGAAATTTCAAAAGGGTACTTTGGGGCTCCAAATTAGGATTTCTAAGTCAGTATGTGCATTTCACGTATGTTAATGGTGAGCAAAGCATTATATACTAACTAGATCCCCTCCCCCACCTGAATAGTATATCTATGTATTTTGTGGTATTGAGATTATAGAAAGTTTAGTGTCTGAAATATGCGTTTAATGTGTATTTTTAAACAAATTTATGGCAATTAAATATTTGGAGAAAAGGGTATCACATTTCAATTTGTAAATATCTTTTTAAGTACTGTGTCATTAAAATGCTTTGCACAATGCAAAACTGTAACTGGAGAAACTAAGTTTAATAAATATCAAATAGATTTTCTGTATTAAACTTTTAAAAGAAGAGGAGGAGGAGGAAGAGGAGGAAGGAGTGTAGCAACTAGCAAGTGTGCACATGGCCCTCTCGTGGACTGAGGCATTTTAAAATAAAGATGGGATCCCCCCCCCCTTACACACACTTTTGTTAAATATAGTATTTTCTCAGGTACATTGGCTATATTAAGAGGAGGCCAGTTTGTTTTGAACCGTTCTGTGTGAGGATTGCAGACTCTAGACATGCGCCAGCGCACAGCGGGTGGCAGACATCACTCCTTCAAGAACAGGAGAAGTCCACCAGGCCTCCTCCTTCCCCCAACTGTTTGCAAAGGAAAGGTGAATCATTGCTGCAAGCATCTTTCTCTGCAGGCGATCGGGCGGGGCGGGTGGGCTGAATAACAATCTACATGATCCCCAGCAGAAAATGAGGCTTCCAGCATCTTAACTTTGCAAACAGCTGGGCAGTGGGGGGGGGGGAGAGGACTGGCAAGGTTTTTCCCTTTTCCAAGGAAGCTGTCATATTCCTGGCTCCCAGAGTGTGTGTTCTCTGATCCTTGGGTAATGAGACAGTAGGCAGTGGAAGGCACAGCTTGGAAAAAGTTCAGCAGTAATTAAGTTCTTGCAACATCCCAGATGTGGTCACCCTGATAGGGTGTGGGAAAAACTGTGTGGCACAGCCCTTGTGCCACTTTCCAGAGGTAGTTGCGTGGGATGACTAATTCATCTGAGTGCAATGCTCCTTAAAACAGCTTGTCATGGACAAAATACCTTTGACGCAATATTGACAGAAGTACGACCTACCCAGTTAAGACAGGAGATATTAGCTTCTTTTCAGATACTGATAACTCGCAACTTATGCACATTTAACTTGCCTGCATTGAGCTTTACACATTTGGCAATTAAAGAAAAATTAAAAAGGAAGGCCACCTGCCATTGCACCCAGTGTGTTTTGACTATATGCAATTTTGGCTTTATGTGCTGTCCCAGGAATGTAAACTATCGTACGTTGAAAATCACCTGTATACCCTTCTTGCACAACAAGTTTCACTCAAAGATAAATCAGGAAGTTTTTAATGTCTGGCATTTTATTATATTTTTATATGTGCTGGAAGCTGCCCAGAGTGACTGGGGTATAAGTAATAAAATTATTGTTATCCTTATTGTTATTGTTATTACCTACCTAAGCAAGCAGTTGGCTGTTCTACATTTAGGAAGTCAGCACTTCTGACACAGACTGATCCCCTGTAGTGGTTGCTCAGTAATGGAAGCCACAGGTACAGTAACTTCCAAAACCAGCTGCATATAAAATAAGCACTTGTCACCCAACACTCGCCACTGGTCTGACCTGGTAGGCCAGCTCTTAGTGTTTATCATTATAATGCCAAGGGCTGATATACCAGGGGCAGCCAGGGTTCTGTCTTGTCCTGTATTCTCTGCAGTAGCCAGGGTTGTGGGTTAGGTGTGCATTTATGCGCACATTTCTAAAATATGCTGCTTTTGCCAAAGACCTAGTTGCAATGAAGAATACTAAAAATAAAATTTGCATATTACTAAACTTTAATATGGGACGCGGGTGGCGCTGTGGGTAAAACCTCAGTGCCTAGGACTTGCCAATCGTATGGTCGGCGGTTCGAATCCCCGTAGCGGGGTGAGCTCCTGTCGTTTGGTCCCAAGTCCTGCCCACCTTAGCAGTTCGAAAGCACTCTTAAGTGCAAGTAGATAAATAGGGACCGCTTTATAGCGGGAAGGTAAATGGCGTTTCCGTGTGCTGCGCTGGTGCTGGCTCGCCAGATGCAGCTTGTCACGCTGGCCACGTGACCCGGAAGTGTCTTCGGACGGCGCCGGCTCACGGCCTCTACAGCGAGATGAGCACGCAACCCCAGAGTCGGACACGACTGGCCCGTACGGGCAGGGGTACCTTTACCTTTAAACTTTAACATAAGTGCTTTTAAAAAAAGAAAATAGGAAGTTGTAAGATAACAAAAATAAGAAGGATATCTGTTCTTTTCCTTTCCATTATATTAATTCTCCAGAACCAACACAGGGTATGACACATAATATACAGACAACCAAGATGAAAATTATTTCTCACCTATTATAGTTGGCCCTCCATTGGTTAATCAGTAGATTAATCAAGTGAAATTGTAGCTGACAGGTGTGCAACTCTAATATTGCTAAATGTTTGCAAAATCCTGTTTTTGCTCAAAAGTAATTCTTATTGTGTTAATCAGGATTTAGTCCTTAAAGGGTGTTTAAACTGGTTAAACCAATAAATTAAAAGCCTTTCCATCAACTGAAAATGTGCCTGCATTACACATTTGCAACTTTTTAATACAAATACTTACTCCACTCTCAAGTACAACATGCACCTGTCCCCACAAACAACTGCACCGCTACATAAAATACTTCCAGAAACAAACTGGATTATGATACATCCTTTGTTTTCCAGGGAGCAAGGCACAGCTGCCATTTATCCCAATCACCGACATCCTATTTAGACTTGTGTCCTCCACACCCACTTCCATGGCCTCAAAACAAAGTACATTCCTTTCTCAGAAAGGATCTTCAAACGCTATCTTGCTTACATTCAAACAAAGTCATTACCCAACTTCGGCTCAGCCTACCCAATAACATGCCAAAGTGCAACCCAAACTCACTTCCTCCATACAGTGTGCAGCGCATTGAAGTCACAACATACCATCTGCCTACCATCCTGTTTACCAGTCTCACTGACCCAGACTTCCTCCCACTCATCATTCCTCCTCCTCCTCCACTAGCCATACATGATACGACACCAACTTCCCAGGCAATTATCGCAAAATAGAAAACAGGCAGTTATAATCCTTGTCATAGCAAACCTTGTGTCAAATTAAACAGAGCCTGCCCTAACATATGTGAGAATTTTTTGGTGTGTGGGAATTACCCCCTCCCCCAGCATTTCCTTAAAAACCAAAACCACACAACAGCTGAGTGGATAACAACACAAGGCTAGCCAATATTATGGATGGGGCAGGTACCACTAGGATGGGAACAATGGAACACCCCGTCTCAGTGACCATGGTCAGCAGCAGGACCAGATCATGACATTACCAAGGAAGGCAGGTTTAGTCACTATCTGAAGGCTATCCCAGAAGGATACAGGTGTCAACAAGGGTGTTCCACATGACTTGAAGGTGCTGCTCTGCAGCGCCAGGTCAATGGCCAAGAAGACCAGTGCCATCCATGACTTGATCATGGCTGGGGGAACTGACCACATGTAACAGAGACTTGGTTGGATGAAGCAGATGGGCCTGTTCTTGCTGCTGCTTGTCCACCATGTTTCTCTTACACACAGCAGCCCAGGTCATGTGGGTAGGGAGAGGGGAATGCAGTGGTTTCTAGGAAGCCTTCAGTTTTCATCAGGTGTCCTGTTAAGGAGGCCCAGTTCTATGAGTGCATGTTCTAGAACAGTGTTAGAAATTAGCCAAGTGCTGGGCACATTTTACAACTGGCAGGTCCAACAGTGACCATGTGGAGATCTCTGGATGCCAGGTTGGTGAATGGGAAGAGCAAAATGTCACTCAGATAAGGATCTGAAATAGTTTCCTTGGAGCTTGAATTTGTTTTATTCTGGATTGTTTTATTTGAGGTTTTAATGTGCTGTAAACCACTTTGAGATTTGTTCTTTAAAATATAAAATGCTATAGAAATGAAACTAACAACAGCAACAAATTCCAGTTGTGGTGGGGAAATGCCACCTAGACATTCCACTGTGGCGACTAACTTAGGTTTAAGGTGCCATTTGACAATTAGATTATATATCTAATTACATATCTAATTACATATCTAGATTTCCTGCCCACCTAGCAGTTCGAAATCACGTCAAAGTGCAAGTAGATAAATAGGTACCGCTCCAGCGGGAAAGTAAACGGCATTTCCATGAGCTGCTCTGGTTTGCCAGAAGCGGCTTGGTCATGCTGGCCACATGACCCGGAAAAACTGTCTGTGGACAAATGCTGGCTCCCTTGCCTATAGAGCGAGATAAGCGCGCAACCCCAAAGTCGTTCACGACTGGACCTAATGGTCAGGGGTACCTTTACCTGTATATATCTGGATTATATAACACTAGTTCTGGAATTTGTCCAATAGAGGCAGTACAGGATTCCTAATGGTGTACCAACCTCCCTGCGGCACCAAAGATCCCCTGCCTGTTGTTCTGGAGACCTTAAACCTGGCGGTCCTGGGGCAATGGTTTTCAACCAGGGTGCTCTGGCACCCTGGGGTGCCTTGAATGATGGTCATCAGGGGTGCTGTGACCTTGCACACCTGTTTATTGCAGCAGCCCTGGCTATAAGCTCGGCAGGCGAATGATGCCTCTGGGGCAGGGCGGGGGAGCAGCTCAGAGACCAGGTATGGCAGCAGCAGCTACGCGGAGGACTCCCAAGGAGAAGAGGAGAGGAGGATAAGGGGAGGTGTGTTAAAAAGGGTGAGAGGCGATCAGCTCTGCAGGCAAGGGGTGACATAACTGGGCTCCTTGGGCCCCACAGGGGTGCCACAGAAAGAATGTAGCTGGTCAAGGGAGCCATGGACTCAAAAAGTTTGAAAACCTCTGTCCTAGGGGATTTTAACCTCCATGCCAACTTGGCCATACAAGGGGCTGCTTGAGACATTGTGGAAAGCATGGCCTCCATGGGTCTGTCCTTGCATAAATCTGACCCTATTCAATAGTCATGGACACGCCGTAGATTTGACATTTTCCTCTGTGGAAGTGGGTGATCTAACACTAAGTTCCAGTAGAACAAAAGAAGTGCCGTGGTCAGATCACTTCCTGGTGCAACTAGACTTTTCTCCCGGTAGTTCCCTCACTGCAAGAAGTGAAGATACAGGGGACCTTTCCACAGGGAGGGGCGACAGATTTGAATGGCCCACCCCTGCCACTTAATGGATCCAAATGGCTTCCAGAAAGTGGTAGGGAATGAATTTTCCCAGGTTGATGGCCTCTCAGCTGATTCCCTGGTGGCCTGATGGAATGCAGAGTTAAACAGGGCTATCAACTGTCTGGCTCCAAAGTGCCCTCTCAATTGCATGGACCCCGGATTGCCTCAAGGATTTCCCCAGGGCTGAGTCATCACTGAGAAGGCCAGAATGCTTGCGGCGAAAAACTCATTTCATATCAGACCAAACACGGGTGAGAGCTCAACGGGTGAGAGCCTACCTAGTGGAGATAGCGAAGAACATTTATTCGCCACCTCTATTGCATCCACAGAAAACAGTTCCAGGAGACTCTTTCAGGTGTTTCAAAGTTTAACAGAACCACCTTCACTATTGGGGTCTAATAAGGACTCCAAGATCTCCTGTAAAGGTTTTACTCAGATGGCGTTCAACAGATTGAGGTTAAATCCTGACAAGACAGAAGTACTCTTTCTGGGGGACACGGGGAGGGCAGGTGTGGGGGAGCCCCTGGTCCTCAAGAGGGTAACTGCGCCCCTAAAGTAGGGTTGCCATATTTTGATGAGCAGAAAAGAGGACACATTTGCTGACCTCTACTTTTAACTATGGATCGCTATGACGACTCTACCCATGAAAAAGAGGCCATGTCCTGGAAAAAGAGGGCATATGGCAACCCTACCCTGAAGGATCAGGTGAATAGCCCAGGGCAGCTGTCTACCAGCTCCATCTGGTACGCCAGCTGAGACCCTACCTGCCTGCGCACTGTTTCACTAGAGGGGTACCTGCTCTGGTTATCTCCCGCTTGGACTACTACAATGCGCTCTACGTGGGGCTACCTTTGAAGGTGACTTGGAAATTACAACCAATCCAGAATGCAGCAGCTAGACTAGTGACTGGGAGTGGCTGCCAGGACCATATAACACTGGTCCTGAGACCTGCATTGGCTCCCAGTATGTTTCCGAGCACAATTCAAAGTGTTGGTGCTGACCTTTAAAGCCCTAAACGGCCTCGGCCAAGTATACCTGAAGGAGTGTCTCCACACCCATCATCCAGCCTGGACACCGAGGTCCAGCTCTGAGGGCCTCCCGGTAGTTCCCTCACTGCAAGAAGTGAAGATACAGGGAACCAGGCAGAGGGCCTCTTTGGTGGTGGTGCCCACCCTTTGGAATGTGCTCCCATCAGATGTAAAGGAGATAAACAACTACCTGACTTTGAGAAGATATCTGAATGCAACCCTGTATAGGAAAGTTTTTTTTAATGTGTGATGTTTTACTTTGGTTTGATAGTTTGCTGGAAGACTCCCAGAGTGGCTGGGGCAACCCAGTCAGATGGGTGGGGTAATAATAATAATAATAATAATAATAATAATAATAATAATAATTTATTATTTGTACCCCGCCCATCTGGCTGGGTTTCCCCAGCCACTCTGGGCGGCTTCCAACAAAGATGAAAAATACACTAAAATGTCACATATTAAAATGTCAGGTAGTTGTTTATCGCTTTGACATCTGATGGGAGGGCGTTCCACAGGGCGGGCGCCACCACCGAGAAGGCCCTCTGCCTGGTTCCCTGTATCTTCACTTCTTGCAGTGAGGGAACTACCGGTACAAATAATAGAATTATTACAGGACTAAATTGCAGGGCTGCCATACATTACCCAACAAAAAGGGTCCAACACTGAACTATTTTGCAAGCCTGGTGTAACTTGTACTCTCTAAACCACAAGCCCAGCTCCTGAATAATAACAATGGTCTTATTGGTGCTTCTTCTCCATCACATTTATTTTAAAAAATAAACTGGGGGGTGGGGCATTAAGTAAGATCTGACTAAGGAAAATAATTAATCCTGCTGTCATTTTTCCCCTTTGATTTTGGGTACAAACACTACTACCCAGTCACAGCTACTCTCAAATGCTGAATTTCTGGTTTTGCTCTTGCCCTTTGGGGCAGCAACCATTTCTTCACCAGCGAATGAACCAGGAAGTTTTTCTCTCTAGTCTTTCTTCCTAAATATAAACCATTGCTCTGGGTTATTGTTATTGTTATTGCTGCTGCTGTTGTTTTTCAGGAATAGTTGTTTTTGCTCTGAGTTGAAAATTGATGCCTGGACACCAGGTCAGGCACAATGGAAGAGTAGGTGTGGTACAAGTGTCTTGGGGACCAGGTCTACCCACATTGGTAGATTTGCTGCCCAGGCTTCACTGCCACTTACTCAACAGATCTAGTTTTGTACACTCATGCATGTACTTTGCACACACAAACCCTGGAAAAATGGCTGCAGTTGCCTTTGGGCAATGGAATGGGAAACAGTGATGACTTATGGAGCACATAAGTTATGGAGTTATGACTTATGGAGCACAAGTTACTGATCATTTGAACAGGATTTGTGCAGGAGAGTGCAGCAAGAGCAGTAGCAGAAACTTTATTGTTGGCTATCTATCGTTTTTGCTTTGTATTTATATACTTCAGCCTAGATTGGGTTTTTTTGTAATATTTAATTTATTGTTTGCTAAATTGTTGATTTTTGACATTTTATATATTTGCATTTCTTACATAGTCTATATATTTGCATTTCCAATGTCCTCTATTTGAATGTTTTCAGCGTCAGAGTTTGTAGGGCAGCAGTTGAAGAAGGAGCAAAAAGGGTTTTCTTGTGTGTGTGTGTTTCTTGGTGGCTGATTAGCTGTTTTCCCTGTGTAAAGGTCAGAGGGGGCAGGGTTTCTGTTGAGGCAGGGGATTAGCTGTGGGAGGAGCTTATCAGAGTTTGTAGGGCAGCAGTTGAAGAAGGAGCAAAAAGGGTTTTCTTATACCCATCTTTTAGATTTAGGGGAGCTAGTCTCAAACGTTTGTTGGGGGAGACCTAGGGTTTTTTTGTGGGGGAAGTTATTTGTCCTGTCTTCAAGCTTTTTATGATGGAGGACCTCTGTAGCCACCCCCAACAACACGATCTCATGATGGAAGGGGAGGGAACAGCTGCAGTCGCCTGCGATTCCTGCGCAATGTTTGCCATCTTGCCAAAGGTTGCAGGCAACTTTACCTGCAGCAATTGCATGTTGATTGCCCTATTAAAAGACAAAGTCCAGCAACTGGAGGAACGTGTAGCTACGCTCCAAAGAATTAGAGAGCTGGAGCTCTTCTTGGAAGCAACAGAGCACACCGTCCCCACCAAGGAGGAGACAGGGGACTCCCCTGAGAAGGAGGCTTGTTCACCAACACAGGAGCCAGATATATGGAGAAACGTGACTCAAAGAAGTAGGAGGCCCAGGGTCCACTCTGATTGTCTAGAAATACACAATCGCTTTGAGGTCCTCTCCCCTAGCATGGAAGACGAAGAGCAGACTCCATTTGAGGATCTCTCCCCCATTACAGTCGATCAGGTATATGAAGACGAGCAGCAAAGTCAGTCCTCAGGGAATGTGCAGGTGACCTTGGAACGGACAGCTCACGGAAGAACCCCGACCAAACCCAAGAGGAGGCGTGTAGTGGTGATAGGGGATTCCCTACTGAGGGGAACAGAAGCAGTGATCTGTGGGCCTGACAAGATGTCTCGGGAAGTGTGCTGTCTCCCCGGGGCTAAGATCCAAGATGTAACTGAACGACTGCAAGGAATCATAAAACCCACTGACGAATACCCCTTCCTCTTGGTTCATGTGGGAACCAATGACACTGCAAGCAATAGCCTCCAGAAGATCAAAAGAGACTACGAGGCTCTCGGCAGGAAATTGAAGCAACTAAATGCACAAATTGTCATCTCGTCTGTCCTCCCAGTTGAACGACGTGGCCCAGGGAGAGAGGGGAAAATAGTGGAAGTGAACAGCTGGCTTCGCAAATGGTGTAAACAGGAACGGTTTGGATTCTTAGATCACGGACTGCAGTTTCTTGAAGATGGACTTCTGGCAAGCGATGGGCTGCACCTCACAACGGTTGGGAGAAATGTTTTTGCCAAAAATCTCAGAAACCTCATCAGGAGGGCTTTAAACTGACTAATGTGGGGGAGGGAGACAATGCTCCTGAAGGTAGGAGTCTATCAATTAATGAAGATGATCATCCAAATGTCATAGACCAAATGGAGCAAACAGCACGCGGACCTAGTGGTGGGAGGAAAAAATCCTTAAATAAGAGACACGGGGGAATGATTAATGGACTTCAATGTCTGTACACTAATGCGCAAAGCATGGGAAATAAACAAGATGAGCTTGAGCTCTTGGTACAGCAAACTAAATATGACATAATAGGCATCACTGAAACCTGGTGGGATAAGTCCCACGATTGGAATGTAATAATGGGGGGATACAATCTATTTCAGAGAAACAGACCAGACAAGAAAGGAGGAGGAGTGGCGTTATATGTCAGGGATGTGTATACCTGTGAAGAGATCCAAGATTTAGAACCTCAAAGCCAAAGTGAGAGCATTTGGGTCAAAATTAAGGGAGAGAAGAATAACAGAGACCTCATTGTGGGAGTTTACTATAGATCCCCAAGCCAAACGGAGGACATAGATGATGCCTTCCTGGAACAGATGGCCAAGCATGCAAAAGGAAGGGAGATAGTAGTAATGGGGGACTTCAATTACCCGGATATTTGTTGGACGTCAAACTCAGCCAAGAGCATAAGGTCAAACAGATTCCTCACTGGCCTTGCAGACAACTTCATTGTCCAGAAAGTGGGAGAAGCAACAAGAGGAACAGCCATTTTAGATCTGGTCCTAACCAATGTTGATGACCTGGTTAGTGGGGTAGATGTGGAAGGATCATTAGGCGCGAGTGATCATGCTCTTCTGAAGTTTACTATACAGCGGAAAGGAGCAGCCAAGCATACTAGGACTCAATTTCTTGACTTTAAGAAAGCCGACTTCATAAAACTTAGGGAAGTGCTGGGTGAGATCCCATGGACAGCAATACTTAAAGGAAAGGGAGTTCATGATGGCTGGGAGTTTGTTAAGAGGGAGATAGTAAAAGCACAACGACAGGCAATACCAATGAGACGGAAACATGGAAGGTGCCTAAAGAAGCCAGGGTGGCTATCTAAAGAACTTTTAACTGAATTAAGATTAAAAAAGGATGTGTACAAAAAATGGAAAAGGGGGGAAACCACCAAAGAGGAATTCAAACAAATAGCCAGCACGTGTAGACACAAAGTCAGAAAAGCTAAAGCACAGAATGAACTCAGGCTTGCTAGAGAGGTTAAAAGCAACAAAAAAGGCTTTTATGGGTATGTTCGTAGCAAAAGGAAGAACAAAGAAACTGTGGGGTCACTCAGAGGAGAAGATGGTGAAATGCAAACAGGGGACACAGAAAGGGCTGAACTACTCAATGCCTTCTTTGCCTCAGTCTTCTCCGATAAAGAAAACAATGCCCGACCTGAAGAATTTGGAGCAAATGATTCAGCAAAGGAAACACAGCCCAGAATAACTAAGGAGATAGTACAAGAATATTTGGCTAGTTTAGATGTATTCAAGTCTCCAGGGCCAGATGAACTGCATCCAAGAGTATTAAAAGAACTGGCAGATGTGATCTCAGAACCACTGGCAGTCATCTTTGAGAATTCCTGGAGAACAGGCGAAGTCCCGGCAGACTGGAGGAGGGCAAATGTTGTCCCTATTTTCAAAAAGGGGAAAAGAGAGGACCCAAATAATTACCGCCCAGTCAGTCTGACATCAATACCAGGGAAGATTCTGGAGCAGATCATTAAGCAAACAGTCTGTGAGCACCTAGAAAGGAATGCTGTGATCACCAATAGTCAGCATGGATTTCTGAAAAATAAGTCATGTCAGACTAACCTGATCTCGTTTTTTGACAGAATTACAAGCCTGGTAGATGAAGGGAACGCAGTGGATGTAGCCTACCTTGATTTCAGCAAGGCATTTGACAAGGTGCCCCATGATATTCTTGTAAAGAAGCTGGTAAAATGCGGTCTTGACTATGCTACCACTCAGTGGATTTGTAACTGGCTGACTGACCGAACCCAAAGGGTACTCATCAATGGTTCCTCTTCATCCTGGAGAAGAGTGACTAGTGGGGTGCCACAGGGTTCTGTCTTGGGCCCGGTCTTATTCAACATCTTTATCAACGACTTGGATGATGGACTCAAGGGCATCCTGATCAAATTTGCAGATGACACCAAACTGGGAGGGGTGGCTAACACCCCAGAGGACAGGATCACACTTCAAAACGACCTTGACAGATTAGAGAACTGGGCAAAAACAAACAAGATGAATTTTAACAGGGAGAAATGTAAAGTATTGCACTTGGGCAAAAAAAATGAGAGGCACAAATACAAGATGGGTGACACCTGGCTTGAGAGCAGTACATGTGAAAAGGATCTAGGAGTCTTGGTTGACCACAAACTTGACATGAGCCAACAGTGTGACGCGGCAGCTAAAAAAGCCAATGCAATTCTGGGCTGCATCAATAGGAGTATAGCATCTAGATCAAGGGAAGTAATAGTGCCACTGTATTCTGCTCTGGTCAGACCACACCTGGAGTACTGTGTCCAGTTCTGGGCACCACAATTCAAGAGGGACACTGACAAACTGGAACGTGTCCAGAGGAGGGCAACCAAAATGGTCAAAGGCCTGGAAACGATGCCTTATGAGGAACGGCTAAGGGAGCTGGGCATGTTTAGCCTGCAGAAGAGGAGGTTAAGGGGTGATATGATAGCCATGTTCAAATATATAAAAGGATGTCACATAGAGGAGGGAGAAAGGTTGTTTTCTGCTGCTCCAGAGAAGCGGACACGGAGCAATGGATCCAAACTACAAGAAAGAAGATTCCACCTAAACATTAGGAAGAACTTCCTGACAGTAAGAGCTGTTCGACAGTGGAATTTGCTGCCAAGGAGTGTGGTGGAGTCTCCTACTTTGGAGGTCTTTAAGCAGAGGCTTGACAACCATATGTCAGGAGTGCTCTGATGGTGTTTCCTGCTTGGCAGGGGGTTGGACTCGATGGCCCTTGTGGTCTCTTCCAACTCTATGATTCTATGATTCTATGATTCTATGTTTACTGTAAGCTGCTTTGTGCACAGCTCAATGTGGGAAAGTGGCATATAAGTTAAATCAGTCAACCAATTTCCTGGTGAATTGTGTCCATTTGGGAGAGAATAGGGCTTCTTTGGGTAGAAGGGCACGATATACATTTAATAAAATAAATAACTAGCCATTTAGGTTTTCCACATCAGACACCAAAATGCCTTGGATAAGGCATCACTGCTAATTAAACCCTTCTTAGCAGTCATAAGTGCTCTGGGTCTTTATCATGAGACTTTAGTTAGAATTTGTACTCGTTGCTGTCTTGGAACTACCCAAGATACCCAAATGGGAAGCAGCTAGTAATTGGTTTGATCTGTGGATGCAAACTTACAGATAATAATAATAATAATAATAATAGGCAAACTGAGAGCTACTTGTGATTTCTTTTTACATTTGAAAGGACCTCAGTGGGAGTTGTTGCCTAGCAACAGCCAGCAAAGACAGATTGTTCCCGTCCAGGTCTGAGCGAGATCCAGCTGCTCAGCCCCACTTCCTTGCCTCACTGGATTTGACAGGAGCTTTTGGATGGCATGATACCAGGGTAGAACCAGGAAGGGGCAGAAAATGCTGCGTGGATAAGGCTGCCTGCTGGACTTGAGAGGTGGGGAACGCTTCTCAGCCCAGGGGCCTCCTTCCCTTGCTCGGTCCCTCCTGCCCCCCAGATGAGAGCCAGCGTGGTGTAGTGGTTAAGAGCGGTAGACTCATAATCTGGTGAACCGGGTTCGCTTCCCCGCTCTTCCACATGCAGCTGCTGGGTGACCTTGGGCTAGTCACACTCTCAGCCTCACTCACCTCACAGAGTGTTTGTTGTGGGGGGTGTCCCTTTTGCCTGCTCCATTTACTTTCTCCTGGTTAGCTGCCTCCCTATTCCTGCCCATTTCCTTTGACTAGACTCCTTTCCTTGCTAACCCTGCGTGACCCAGCACTTTCTCAGCCCAATCCTTTTTCCTGTTCTGTATCAGGAAGTTGACCAAGCATCAGGCATACACACACTCATACAACAACAAGGAGCTAAAGGTAAGCTGAAGGCAAAATGTGCCATTGCTTGCTCTGCAGCAAAGCAGACCCCAATACTCCTCTCTTGGCTTTTAATTCCCTTCTCCTCAGCTACCTACTGTGCCCTGAAAAGATCCCAGAAATGCCATCCTATATCCCACCTGCATCATCCACTAAACTAGGGCCCTTCCAATGTTGAACTCCAACTCCCATCAGCCCCAGGCCAGCATAGCCAATGGTCATGGAAATGGAAATTGTAGTTCAAAAATATCTAGAGGGCCCATCACTGCACAAAACACATATTGATAATCTTATGCCCTTGTTTTATTCCTTCCACCTAACTACCTGGCCTCTGCAATGTGTTGAGCTCTCAAACTGTGAATATTTAATTGTTTAATTGTTTGCAGTGCTTATGTGCTACCCGGTAGCAATGTTACCTGGGTGGCTTACAACAATCCAGCATTAAAATGTAATGACAAACCAGCAATAAACAATAAAAAGTAGCACAAAATGTTTCGTAGCAGCAGCAGCTAATAAAACAGTATAATAAGATACACAGCATTGCTAAAAGTATGCTGCAAATGGGGATTATAAATGCACAGCTCAAAAAATATTTATGATTCCTGATCAAAACACGCAAGCTTTTGCTTTCCACCAGTTCACACATCATGGTAACCAAAACCCTGACTTAGCATAAATGCAAAAGCATGTGCATTCCCAGAGAGACCACAGCTGCTTTGCTCCTACTTGGGTCATCCTGCTGCATCACTGAGAGCTAAGCAATGGTTTGGTTTAGCATATCATCCGTACCTAGGTTCATGATATGTCTCCTAGAAAAAACCCCACGAGAAGTAAGCCATAAAACAAACCGTGGCTATAGCTCATCATTTGTCTGGATCCAGTTACAGATAGGTAGCCATGTTGGTCTGCCATAGTCAAAATAAAAAAATTCCTTCCAGTAGCACCTTAAAGACCAACTAAGATAACTGAAGAAGTGTGCATGCACACGAAAGCTCATACCAAGAACTAACTTAGTTGGTCTTTAAGGTGCTACTGGAAGGAATTTTTTCATTTGTCTGGAGTAAGGGAAACTATGAGCCCAGGTTCCAATGACACACTGAGCCTAACCATGGCTTAGCTCACAGTGGCACAGCAACAGGCACTGAGGAGCAGCAAAGCAGCAGCAATCTCCCCTGTAGGAAGGAACCCACATTGATTGCCTTAGCATGCCGTGTGAACCGGGTCTGTACTGAGTTGCAACTGCACGGGGCTTTTGGACAATCTAGGAAATGGGTCAGCAACCTTCTTCAGCCGTAGGCCGGTCCACCGTCCCTCAGACCATGTGGTAGGCTAGACTACATTTTGGAAAAAATAATAATGAATAAATTCCTTTGCCCCACAAATAACCCAGAGATGCATTTGAAAGAAAAGGACACATTCTACTCATGTAAAAACAAGCTGGTTCCCAGACCATCCATGGGCCAGATGGTGAAGGCAATTGGGCCACATCTGGCCCCCGGGCCTTAGGTTGCCGACCGCTGATCTAGGAGCAATAGGAAACCTTTGGAGTATTCTAAGTGTTTTCTGCTTGGCTTTTATCTACTTGGATATAATCCTAATTTCATTTAGTTATAACTTCATTAGGGTCTTACATATGTAAAGATACTAAGCAAGATCATGTATGTGGAGATTAAGGCTGTGGTTTTATGGACAACTATTTGGAAAGAAGTCCCACTGAACAAAATAGGGCTTACAGTCTGGTCCTATGCATGTTTCTGAAGAACTGTTCAGAATTTTCCAGAAATAAGGCACCGAAGGCACTAGGCAATTTTAAAAAATGCTATTATGACAACTAGCTGGTATACATACATTTGGGGAAGAACTGAATTCAACAAAGCACTTCTTTCTTTTTTTTAAAAGAATCATGAAAATACACAAAGCCAATTAAAAATCAGAATAAAATACACAAAACCAATTAAAAAAGCAGAACAGAAACCAGAGTAGAGCAAAGCAAATGCCCTTAGAAACAACAGTCAAAATAAATACAGCACAGAGATAGCCCTGCGTATTGGGAGGGGTGGGGGTTGTAGCTGCAATGGAACCGAACTCCCTTCATATGCAAGCCAAGCTTGCCCCCCTCCCCGCCCAGGATAAGCTTTGAAGCAGGCCCTACTATTAGATCTTTATTGCTGCGGATCTTTGATTTCAATCCACCTTGTAGTGAAAGTTATGGACTCTGCCCCTCAGATAGGATGGGGTGGTTGTCTGTAAACTAGAGAGATTATATCCTGATGGGCAGTAAAAAGGGAGGGGGCAGTGGTGCGGGCGAGGAAAGTCAAAATGTGGGAGGGATTTGCGAGAGGATAAAGTGGAAGGAGGCATGCTACAATACAGTACAGGGCAACGTTTTGCGACACGTATCACCCAGAAAATACTTTGTACTTAGTACCCAGTATAGGCCAATGCAATGGAAGGAACCCTGTTAAAACGAAGAGCTCCGCTTCTAAACATTTAACAAAACCCAAGAAAGCAGACAGCCGAGCAATTCCTGAACTGCATTTCAGTCATCTAATGATGCAGCCAACATGGTAGGCCTGCAATAGGGAGCAGAAAAAGGAACTCATACTACTGCCAATTCAATTCAGAGCCTAGCAACAGCAGAAATGTGGAAATAGGATAGCCAAGCCTTCCTTAAAGTCCATCGCATTAGGACTTCATGGGATAAAAATGAAATAATTGCATTTCCTAACGTAATTACCTGTGCAATCTGACCAGATGCAGGCAAGGGAGATAGCTGACTCTGGGCATTGAGAAGTTCCCAAAGGAACTTGCCAGTGGATTGTAACCACGCTTAATTACTAAAATAAAGTCACCATTTTGCATTTCCACCTCAAGCACCATATGTTGAGCCACACCTGGCTAACGAATGGTCAAGGCTGCAGTGTGAGTTGTCACAGCCTCTTGCCCACGGATTCTGCACCGCATTTGCCCTTGAGAAATTCATTGTTGATTACTTCATACATGTGCATACCCAGTAGAAGCAATCACATCCATACATTCCTCTCTATCCATGTCCATGTACAATATGAGCATGCATGTGCATTATGAGCTTAAGCCCTTGCAGCATTCCTGCAGAATGATGCTCAACACAGACCAGCTCAACACCAACCTTCAACACATTGACTATTCATCGTCTCACAATAGTGCATTTCTTATTATTTTTGTGCGATCTTAGAGAAGCCACATTTCATCCAGGAGAAGAAAAAAACAACAGAACAAGCCAAAGCTCTTGCCTAACCAATCCAGCTCCACCACTTCGTTAGGCTCCTTCTGCAACGCTTCTAAGCCAGAGTCAGGGTCAGAGCTTTAACCTTGTCGAGCTGCTTGCCTAGTCTAGTCGGTGCTGGATTTGTGCACAAGCAAAATAAACTGCAGCTTGGGGCCTCAGATTATGAGAGGCCTCTAAGTAAAAAACAAACAAACTAAACTAACCTAAATTTAGAGTTTTGCATAATTGGTTAATGAAGGAAATAGGAAAACAAACTCATTCTGATATGATGAAATACTGTATAGTCAACAGCTACACAATAACTTGTCATGTTGTATTTATATATCTATTCAGAAATAACAAGAATATTCTTTTAATATATGCTAAGAAATCATATGGTATTTTCATAAGCAAGCAGGCTTATTGCAAGACGTGCAAGATTGTTAAGTTTTTAGTTGCATCCTAGCCTATGCATTGGCATATATACAAATACAATAGTTCATTATTTCTATTTTCATTGTCCTTGTTAGAATAATACAGCCTGGGTAATGCTCAGGGGCCTCTTAAAGCTGCCATAGCTTAGGGCCTCAGCATGTCTTAATCCAGCTTTGAGTCCAGAGGCCGCCAACAGGGTGTTGGCCGCCAACGCCAGGTATTCTGGAAGACCACTCCCATCCCTAAGCATGGCCATGTTGGCTGGGGCTGAGGATTATGGCTTTGGCCCATGATCCATGACCTAGTCTTTTGCCCTGTAAAGGTAAAGGTAAAGGTACCCCTGCCCGAACGGGCCAGTCTTGACAGACTGTGGGGTTTGTGCGCCCATCTCACATTTATTGGCCGGGGGCCAGCGCTGTCCGGGGACACTTCCGGGTCACGTGGCCAGCGTGACATCGCTGCTCTGGCGAGCCAGAGCCGCACACGGAACGCCGTTTACCTTCCCGCTGGTAAGCGGTACCTATTTATCTACTTGCACCCGGGGGTGCTTTCGAACTGCTAGGTGGGCAGGCGCTGGGACCGAACAGCGGGAGCGCACCCCGCCGCGGGGATTCGAACCGCCGACCTTTCGATCGGCAAGCCCTAGGCGTTGAGGCTTTAGCCCACAGCGCCACCCGCGTCCCTTTTGCCCTGTAGGTTCCACTGATTTGTTGCAACCCAGAGTTTTGGCCAAAGGCCTATGCTGGCTGAGATGCTTTCAAATCCCCAATGAAAGCACCTGCTATCTACACCTGGCTTTGTTAGACCAATTTTTCCTTCCTCTTACAACTGGCTTAGCAAGACCATTCTCCAGCTCATTTAGGTGTAAACACATTAGCATATACAAAACTATTCAGCAGGGTTTAGGCCTCCTGGCTGCTATTTGGAAGCACGTTCTGCCTATAGGGATACAGTGGTGGTGGTCTTTTGTAGCATTTGATTCTGGGAAACACATAGATAACAGATCTGCCTTAAGGCAACTCAGAAAGCAATAAAGATTTCTTTAGAAGTCGAGTCCTAGAACCCCTTGGGGTCACCAGCAAGCTGGCAATGGCAGTTAACTCATAACTTCCCTATCAAAATATCAAACCCCTCTACCTTACTAGAAGATGCTATAGGATGAAAGCCGTACACTGAAAGCACTGCGCACAGGAAACATCCCAGAATAAAAGCTCTCCGGCCAGCAGAACACACACTCAGGAACACCAGGAAGCACAAATGAGAATTGGGACTTGGGGTCGAAATCAGATTGTGCTGTGCACAACGATACAAAACCCTTAAAACAGCAGCTACCTAAGGAGTGATGACAGCTAAAAAGACACAAACTTATTCTCTGGTCTCAAATATTGTGTTGGAAAGAATGCTTGGATGTTGCTGCAGTTTTTTTTAATATAAGAAATAATCATTGGTTGGGTAACACATAAGAAACATTCAGTACTAGCGCTGGGAAAATGAGAGGTCCCCAGATGCTGGACTAGAAACTTACAGTAACCACAAACGGGAAGAGGAAAATAGAGCATGATTCATAGTTAGCATCTGCATACAAGGCTGCATATAACTAGCTGTAAAGGGGACTCCGCCTCACCCCACCCTTCCAGCCCCTCAAAGAGGTCGGGTTAAGAGCGAATAGCAACAAGTAATCCGGCAACAATACAGTAAATGGCTTTTTGCACAATCAAATCCGTACAGCCCCTCTCGCAGGGCGCACCTAACACATCCCTCACTCCTAGGAACATCCTCATAGGATACACACGCATCACATGCCCCTCCGCCATAGGAAGGTACATGCACCGCCACCGCCACATCTTTCCAGCCTGCCTCACCCCCCGGGATACCCAGGGGCGCCTCCTTTCTGTGCACCTTCCACGTCTCCCCCTCTTCCACCCATCATACTTCATCTGCACACACACACACACACACACACACACACACACACACACACCAATTCACCGATGACATGCTACAGACGCGAGTTCTCACCAAAAGCGCACGCCAGCGCTGAAACCCGGGTCTCCACCAGCCATGCCTGCCCACTTCCTTTACATGCCCAACACCTGAAGTTCACATCAGACCTGTCCGCTCTTGCATGCACACGCACCCATTCGCCTTCCTCCTCTTTCGTGCGTATTCCCCAGCCTTCCCTTGGGCTGCCTTCTGCTCCTTCCGCAAGCGCTCCTCGGGGTCTCTCTCCAAAGGAGGCGCATCTACACCCGAACCCGCTGCGCGGCAGCACCCTTTCCCGTGCAGACGCTCCTCCAGACCCCAACCCCGGAGCAGCAATGCCCCGGACAGAGCGCGCGGGGAGGGGGGGGGACCTGGCAAGGACGAGAATGCAACGCACTTTTCACCCGGGGAAGAGGAGGCGCGCTTGCCGCCTCGGCCATCCGCGCGCAGGAGCGAAGCACGAGCGCCAGCCAGGGCAGCTGCCAGCCTCGCCCGCCCGTGCCCCCCCCCGCCGCACCAGCAAAACACGCGCAGTCCGAAAAGGCGCTTGCAGGGATGCCACGTCCCCGGAGCCCGCACACAAGCAGGGCATTCCGGGGCAGGGGCAGGAGTCGGGGCGGGGGGGGGGGCACACGAGCGAAGCGGAGTTCTCTCCCCCCAACACCCAACAAGTGGCAGGAGGCGAGGGTGCTTGGGTCCTGGCAGGAGCCCGACTACTTGCCCCCCTTTCTGATCCGGGAGGGGGCGCACACAGCGCATCGGGGGGAAGCCATCGGGGGGAAGCCAGGCGTCGCCCACAAACGCCTCCCTGTCGTCGTCCCCCCCGCTGCTTCTCGCCTGTCACGGGAGGGGGGTAGCAATGTGCGCGGAGCCCTCACTGCCCCCCCCGGGAACTGCTTCCGATTTCGGGGGCGCTCCCGTCTCCGCAGATTGGAAAAGATTCATTGAGACCCCGATCCGTGAAAAAACTGGGTGCCGAAATGGAGGGGCGCGGGAGGAGAGAATGAATCGAATTGGCTCCGGGAGGGAGAGCAGCAACGGAGGCGCCGCAGCTCGCGGGTGGGGGGGGGCGAAGCAGCTGGATGCGGCGAGAGGAAGAAGGACCCGGCGCAGGACCGCAGGCGAGTCGCCTGCCGGCTGGAGCAAAAACTTGACCCCCACAAGCTGCCTACCAAGTATCCCCATCCTCGCCCCTCCACCCACCCCTCGCCCGTCCGTCTTCGGGGAGCTGCGCGGCTGCTCGCCCGCCTCTGCCCCCGCCACCCGCAGCCTCGAGCGGGCGCCTGCCTTGCTCGCTTCCCTCCAGCCCGGCGCCCGCATTCCGACACAGCCGCGAGCCGAGCGCGGTCCTCCGCCGCGGGGTCCGCCCTGGCCGCTTCCCGGCTGCCCGCCCGCTCGCTCGCCGCGCCGCGCTCCCTTACTTCGCGGCGCCCGGGGCTTCCTCCTCGCTCGCCGCTCCTCGCCGGGCATCTTCGCCTCCCGCCGCCTGCCCGCTGCTCTCCGCAGCAAATCCGCCAGCAGCCGGGCTCTCCGAGCCCCCCGCGCCGTCGCGCTCCGCTCCAAATCTGCGCCGCTCCGTTCAGTCCCTTCCACCCGAAGGAAGCCCTCCCTCCTGCCCGCCTGCCCCGCTCGCCCGCGCCACGAGCCCAGCCAAGCAGCCGCTGCTGCCGGGGCGCGCGCCGAGCCGGGCTGTGTCCGAGCCGGAGCTGCTCTCTCGGTGTGTGTGAGGAGGAAGTGCAGGGGAAGCGCAGCCCAGGGATTGCATCGCCCCCCCCCCGCTCCTCGCGCGCGCGCGCGCCGCCGCCTCCCTCTCCGCGCTCGCTCCCTCCCGGCTGGCCGCCTCCTCCTCGCCGTCGTCCTCGCTGCCCGGGGAGAGGGAGGCGGAGCTCCGGCGCCTTGGCAGAGCCGGTGCCCAAGCCAAGCTCCGCGCGGAGGTGGCCGCAGCGCCAGCGACCCAGCCAGCCTCGCGTACCTTAGCCGAGCCCAGCCGCGCGCTCGCTCGCCTCCGAGGAAGGGGACCAGCCCTCCCCGAGCGCCTCCGGGAGCATCATCGCGACCCGCGCGCCGCCCGGCTCCTCGGCCACTGACTTGCCTGCTTGGGGGGAAGCGATGGGCAGCCCGTCGCGCTGCCCGGGGAACTCGCCGCGAGATGCCCGCCCGCCCTGCGGATTTGCAGCCCGTCGCTGCAGCCGCGAGGTCGCGCGCTGGCGCCCGGCAGCAGGAGGCGTCCCACTCGCGGCGGCGGCGGCCACGGCCACTAGGGGCGCGCGAGGCCTGCTCCCCACGAGGCGCCGACGAGGCCTGCGCGCCCGCCCGCCTGCCTGCCCTGCTGGCCGGAGCCGCTTGGAGCGCCGCGCCGCCTGCCCGCCGTTCGCTCTCCCCGCGTGACTCCCGCTGACCTTGCCCCCGCCAGCCCTGCCGCCCGCCCGCGCGCCCTCCTCCCCCCCCGCTGTCCTCGCGGCCGGTTCCGGTGAGTCACCCGCGCGTCGCCGGCTGCACCTGCCGGGGGAGGAGGGAGCGAGCTGGGACTGCGCACCTGCCCAGCCGCCCGCCCTTCCCCCTCGCCGCCACTGCAGCAACCCCGAGGGGGCTGGCCAGTGCCATTCCGCTGCCCCTCGGGGATCGCGCGGCGGAGCTGCCCTCGGGATCCGTCTCCGGAGAGCCGCTTCCGAGCAGGCGGCCACCCTCCCGCCGGCCCTTTGGGGCGGGCGGGCGAGGGGCTTCCAGGGAGAACTCCGGGCTGGCGAGGCCAAGATGGTTGCCAGCTGCCCCGGCATCCAGGGCTGCCGAGAAAACAGCGGGGACTCACACGCGGGAAGCGGCTGCCGAGCGCCGGCTCCTCTGCCCCTTTAAGCGGCGCGGGCCCTGCTCTGCCAGTGGTCCGGATTTCCAAGCTGGATTCTGGTCCTTTGCCAAGGACTGAGCGCTCGTTAACATTCAGCCTGGCGCTCCCGGTGCCAAGCTGCCAGGCTCCAGAGATTGCTGGCTCTTGGGCCCCTGCAGGCCGGCCACGTCGGGCAACTCAGCAGGCGCCTTGCGGAGCCCTACCGGGGTGGGGGGCTGCCGGGCTGCCCTGCTGGCGAGCTCCCAAGTCCGCACGGGGTACTCTCTAGCATCGTTAGGAGTAGATTATGGGCAGAGCCAACCTGTTAAAAACACGTGTTGCTTCTTTCCTGCAGCTCCAGATTTTTTACATGCTGCTCAGCTCTATGAACCTGTTGCGCAGCGCAGCCCCCGCGTTCCCTTTTCCCATACATGCTCCATTCGCCTTCCATAACCCACTGCACCATCTAGAGGCTGCTTTGTCTTTCAATGGAATGACGGGCTTTATGTGAATTTGAGTCCTTGGGCTGTGTGTGTGTGTGTGTGTGTGTGTAAAAAAGAGAAAGAGAGAGTATCCCTGCATCTTCCTGGGAGAGAGGGGTCTTTTGAGGAATGTGAATTTCTTATCAAAAGACTCTCCCCCCCCCCAAAAAGAGAGTCTCTAAGGATTCCTGCTGCTCCTCTTTGCTCCTACTCATCTCTCCAGGCTAATCCTCCACTCCTTGCTTGCTCCAGGCTTTCCTGCTACTGCCCACTGCTCTGGAGCTATGTTTATCCCCCCCCCCACTTTTGTTTCATTTCATCTTAAATCATATCATATCCAAGGCTTGAAGTTTGCTTTCCCCTAGTACATCACTCGATGCTGATGTTCAGAAAAGCAACACGCTGCAGTGGAACTGGCCACTTCTAGCTTTTAAGTTTGATCTTCACCCAGTAGTGAACTCTGACCCCAATTAGGATGGCGTTTGCATGTTCCCATTGTAGCTACAAATCTGGCTAAGGTAATGTGCCTTTTGCCCAGCCCAGTCTCAACGGACTTTGCTCTGTTTACTTTGTAGGTAGGCCTGCAAGGCTTTGTTTGCATAAGATACCCAGGTAACTGGTGTGAGGCTGCACCTGCGTTAGAGACTGGGGAAGGGTTATTCTAGTTGGGTTGTTAAGACTAGGAAGCATGCAGCTGGTATTAAAAAGTTACCTTTTTCCTTTTATTTTCTGTCTGCTTTCAAAAGCTTGCTGGAGCGTCAAGGACGTTGATGGGTTGAGATCATGTTCAGCTACATGGTCTTCCCAGAAGTACAGTACACTTCCTGTTCCTGTTCCTTCAGGTGTTTCCAGTTCTTAAAAGAGAACCGAATGTTACTCTAAGACAGATTTATGAGGAGAGAAATTGAAGTAGCAACGTCCCTCCTCTTAACTCACACAACAGTCAAAAGGAGGGAGGTTGTCACTTGAATGTCCCTCCTTCAAAATCTCTCCCATTAATTAACTCCCATTAATTTCCTGGTGGGTGGTGTTCAGAGAGCTGCTTTTGTTTACCTCGCACCCCAGTCCTTGAGTGGCATGATCCTCTGCATTTGCCACCTGAGGCAGCTCCTTGCCTGCACCTTGTGGGTACAGCTGCTTATGACTGAAAAGGCTCTGCCCATGTCCTTCAGCTTGGTTCCTACTGTGTTCAAGGGGAGGAAGCGAATCTTCATGAAAGCGTGGGTGATCCTCAGAAGAAGAGCGGCTCTCAGCGTTGGCTTTTCTCCCTCAACCACCCGCAGGTTTTGATGCTGCCCCTTCCGGAGGACACTGGGGAGCCCAGCATGGCGCTGAAGAGTCCATCAGCCCTACCTTGCTGTGGCACATTGCACAGAGACAGCTGCAGTATGGTGCCACGGGGCCTTGTCAGGAAAACAAAGTCTGTGACGGGAGAGTAGCCAGATAAATCTCCAGAAAAGGGGAAATATAGGAGAGCAAATGAACCTTACATGAGAATAAATACTCTCCCCCAACACAAATGCTGCAAACCTGGCTGCTGGTTGCTGTGAGCTGTTTCAAAGGCTCCTCTGTTCTCTCATCAAGCTCTGGGCTCCACAGGAGGGGGGAGGGAGAGGATTCGGGCAGCTAATGCTAATAACACAGATGTTCTGACAATTCTCTCCTTCCTACAATTAAAAACAAAAGGCACTGAAAAACAAACATGAGGAAATGAGCAACATGAAAGACTCTGGGCTTTTTTCCTCTTCCCCCATACAGTATTGCTCCTGCAAACAAATACAAGGCGAAACAAAGATGGGTGTCTCTGTGTGGAAGCCTGGGCAGCATGCTAGTTCTGAGCGCAATGTTGATTTTTCAAGCCAGGTTCTAATAGTATCTAGGGCACACTTGGGAAGATGTTCTGCTGATATGAGGACTGCCTGGGCTGCTTTTAAGAATTTACAGTACCAAATGGGTGGGCAGAAAGGAGCCACTGTTTGGGGAGGAGGCACCAGCTCACACTAAGGGGGGTGGGGAATAGACATGAGATAGACAATGTTATAGTGGTGGTTCAAAGACACAGTGCTAATTCCTGGGTGTTGATTGTGATGACAATCTCAGAGTTGTCATGCTGATCGGCAAGTATAGGCAGGAAGTGTGCCAGTTTGGGGTCCTCAGATAGAATGTATGTGCTGATATTCTTGTATGATATTCACATGGATTTGGGGTGTGGCATCATCCTGAGTCCAGGTTATAGTCAGAAGGGTGCCAGACACTGGGAAACTGGGAAACTGGGGATGTTAGGAGAGAAGGTTTTGCATTGATTTGGGGTGGTGGGTTTTTTGTTTGTTTGTTTCTGTTTTTTGCAGCATCACTCACATATTGGAGTGGCACCAGGAAGGTGTACTTGTGTAGGTGTGATTCCTGTCGCACTGGGCTTTTCATGGAAGCCATGATGTATGCTCTTCCCTGGAAAGCTTTCTCTCTCTCTCTCTTTCCTCTTGCCTGTAGGATACATGCTGCCAAATTATCAAGAGGTTGTTTTTATTACTGTTTTAACTCTTTCTTTAACCTTGTTTTTCTCTCTGCTGCACTTTCACTCACTCATTAATTTTGGTATTTTTCTCACGGTATATAACCCCTGTCACGGCTGCCATGGCAACAGGAGGGAATGCGTTCAGCGCTAAAATATCCTCTCAAAAATAACAAAAATAAGAAAACACAGGCAGCTTGTGTCAGCCACTGCAAATGCCAGTTTGATGCAGACCTTGCGGTGATGGGAGGAAGAGGAAGAGGCTGTGAGCTAGAGGAGAATTCCCGTTATAAGCCCAAGGCCCTCGAGTCGTGGTCTTGTCTGAAGATTACCAGATGTAGATGGCTGCACCCACTGAATGAGAACCCTCTGAGTTGATGTTGCCCTTTCCCCAAACTGCCCTTTGATGTCAGTTTTCCTTCTTGACTGTCGATTCCCCTGTTCCTTGAGAAGCAAGTCCCAGAAGGAAATCTGGAAGAGAGGGAAATATTGGCTGCTAATGGTTACATCACTGGTTTGCTCATGTCTTTCAGATTTCCCCCTATGAGCCTAGTATTCCAAATACCAAAAGAAGATGCCAGTCCTTTTTAAATATTCCCTGTACAGTATAGGGTGCTTCTTCGGCACCCTGAGTTCTGCTGCTTCTCAAAATGAAGCAGCATTTCCGCTCCCACCCATTCAGCCTGCCAGCTCCCTCTTCTTCAGGACCTAATTCGTTACCTTGGCCTTTGGAGTCCACACAGAATGCAGAGCACGGACCAAGAGGAGGAAGGGAGGGACTACGGCACCTGTGGGGAGGGAATGGCCCAAATTGCTCAGCTCATTTTTCCTTCACCACGTAATGTTGTTGTTTAGTCGTTTAGTCGTGTCTGACTCTTCGTGACCCCATGGATCAGGTACTCCTGTCTTCCACTGCCTCCCGCAGTTTGGTCAGACTCATGATTGTAGCTTCGAGAACACTGTCCAACCATCTCTTCCTCTGTCATCCCCTTCTCCTTGTGATCTTTCTCAGCATCAGAGTCTTTTCCAGGGAGTCTTCTCTTCTCATGAGGTGGCCAAAGTATTGGAGCCTCAGCTTCACGATCTGTCCTTCCAGTGAGCACTCAGGGCTGATTTCCTTCAGAATGGAGAGGTTTGATCTTCTTGCAGTCCATGGGACTCTCAAGAGTCTCCTCCAGCACCATAATTCAAAAGCATCAATTCTTCGGCGATCAGCCTTCTTTGTGGTCCAGCTCTCACTTCCATACATTACTGCTGGGAAAACCATGGCTTTTACTATACGGACCTTTGTTGACAAGGTGATGTCTCTGCTTTTTAAGATGTTGTCTAGGTTTGCCATCGCCTTTCTCCCAAGGAGCAGGCGTCTTTTAATTTCGTGACTGCTGTCACTATCTGTAGTGATCATGGAGCCCAAGAAAGTAAAATCTCTCACTGCCTCCATTTCTTCCCCTTCTATTTGCCAGGAGGTGATGGGCCCAGTGGCCATGATCTTCGTTTTTTTGATGTTGAGCTTCAGACCATATTTTGCGCTCTCCTCATTCACCCTCATTAAAAGGTTCTTTAATTCCTCCTCACTTTCTACCATCAAGGTTGTGTCATCTGCATATCTGAGGTTGTTGATATTTCTTCCGGCGATCTTAATTCCAGCTTGGGATTCATCCAGCCCAGCCTTTTGCATGATGAATTCTGCATATAAGTTAAATAAGCAGGGAGACAATATACAGCCTTGTCGTACTCCTTTCTCAATTTGGAACCAATCCGTTGTTCCATATCCAGTTCCAACTGTAGCTTCTTGTCCCACATAGAGATTTCTCAGGAGACAGATGAGGTGATCAGGCACTCCCATTTCTTTAAGCACTTGTCATAGTTTGCTGTGGTCAACACAGTCAAAGGCTTTTGCATAGTCAATGAAGCAGAAGTAGATGTCTTTCTGGAACTCTCTAGCTTTCTCCATAATCCAGCGCATGTTTGCAATTTGGTCTCTGGTTCCTCTGCCCCTTCGAAATCCAGCTTGCACTTCTGGGAGTTCTCGGTCCACATACTGCTTAAGCCTGCCTTGTAGAATTTTAAGCATAACCTTGCTAGCTTGTGAAATGAGTGAAATTGTGCAGTAGTTGGAGCATTCCTTGGCACTGCCCTTCTTTGGGATTGGGATGTAGACTGATCTTCTCCAATCCTCTGGCCACTGCTGAGGTTTCCAAATTTGCTGGCATACTGAGTGTAGCACCTTAACAGCATCATCTTTTAAATTTTTAAATAGTTCAGCTGGAATATCATCACTTCCACTGGCCTAGTTATTAGCAGTGCTTTCTAAGGCCCATTTGACTTCACTCTCCAGGATGTCTGGCTCAAGGTCAGCAACCACACTTCCTGGGGTATACAAGACATCCATATCTTTCTGGTATAGTTCCTCTGTGTATTCTTGCCACCTCTTCTTGATGTCTTCTGCTTCTGTTAGGTCCTTTCCACTTTTGTCTTTTATTATGGCAATCTTTGTACGAAATGTTCCTTTCATATCTCCAATTTTCTTGAACAGATCTCTGGTTTTTCCCATTCTATTGTTTTCCTCTATTTCTTTGCATTGCTCGTTTAAGAAGGCCTTCTTGTCTCTCCTTGCTATTTTTTGGAAATCTGCATTCAATTTCCTGTATCTTTCACTATCTCCCTCGCATTTTGCTTGCCTTCTCTCCCCCGCTATTTGTAAGGCCTCGTTGGACAGCCACTTTGCTTTCTTGCATTTCCTTCTAATTGGGATGGTTTTAGTTGCTGCCTCCTGTATAATGTTACGAACCTCCATCTATAGTTCTTTAGGCACTCTGTCCACCAAATCTAAATCCTTAAACCTGTTCCTCACTTCCACTGCGTATTCATAAGGGATTTGGTTTAGATTGTATCTTACCTGTCCGGTGGTTATACCTACTTTCTTCAGTTTAAGCTTGAATTTTGCTATAAGAAGCTGATGATCTGAGCCACAGTCAGCTCCAGGTCTTGTTTTTGCTGACTGTATAGAGCTTCTCCATCTTTGGCTGCAGAGAATATAGTCAATCTGATTTTGATGCTGCCCAGTACCAGATAATACCTGCTGCATATTCATTTCTATGGTGCTCTGCAGAGAACAGGACCTTCCATGTCCGCAGTTCTTTGTAGACCACAAGGGAGGCCTCACAGCAGGCCTAGCAGCAGGGTGCTGAGTGTTCCCAGCTGTTCCTCAGTGCGGTGGACAACCACCGTGTTCTAGTCAGGTTCCTGCACCTTTGAAAGTTCCATGAGAGGCAGTTCTATAACAGGCAAAGAGATACGCAGAACAGAGATGGAGTCACAGGCAATGTGATCCCTGCTGTCCTGCTGTTGGCCATGCAGCTGCCAAAGGCGGAAGAGCCCTACTGGAGCAACCACTTGGCAAACCCATACACATGTTGCAGAAACCCCCTCCCCATCCCTGGCGCTGTTCAATAAAAGTTCACATCTTTGTCACAATGAGTGAGCAAACAAGGAGTCCATGCCCCCCTCTTCGTGGTAATTCATTGTTGCTACAGATGAGTGTCATGGGACACTAACAGGAAGGGGAATCAGGGACTCAGTTGCTACTGCAGGGGTCACTGTTAGTAGCTCCTCTACTGTGGGTATGGGTGATTCATTCTGTGTTTCTTGGAGAGGTACAGAATACATTCTACCAACACTGCAACAGTGCAAATGGCCTGCTTGAATAGCAGAACCATAAGGCTGTCCATCATATCTTGAGAACTATGATACATGGAAGATAGCATTTAGATTTCCACTGCCATCTCTAACCCTGAGGCCCTGCTTTGGGCAAGAACACAGGTAAGATTCCTCCATTAACTTACCCCATGTTTTATAGACAGTTGCATTTTGCATGGTTAGAGCACGTTCCTGGTAAGCAGTAATCCATGGGACACTGCTATGGGGATGATAACAATCCTGATCCACCTTACAAGAAACTTGGAAGGATTCTTGAGTGATTCTTGAAACACAGGGAGTACTTAATTGTTAATATACTACCAAGAACCAGAGTGACATGTGATAATGAGGTAATGTCTTCCATCCCTACAGCAGCCTCCACCATGGCAAGCAATGGGGATTACAGTTATAAGTGGAAAGGCTTTTTAAAAATTATTATTAACCTGCTTCAGCCTTAGGTAGCCCTAAATCAATAACCCCTCAGTGGTGTTTCCTTATGTGCAGAGATGCTCAGATGGGCAACTTTTCTGGGGTGGCCACTGTACTGGAAAGGCTTGCATTGGCATGATATTTAGAGGTGTTCTTGTTTGAAAAAAACAAGCTACCAATGCAGTAGAGTCTGCTTCTTAAATTTCTAGGTATCTGGTTTGCTGTGTTCTAATGTAGCCTTATACCAATGGATGAATCCAGTTTACCATACTTCTCAGTAACAAAACACGTAGCTGCTTCCCAGCCAGCAAGGTCAGATAGATTAATAAGGTGGCATTGTGGAATGATTTGGGGCCCTAGAAGGACAGGGGTTTATTTATTAATATAAGCCATACTCTTTTGAAATCTGTTTAGGGTTGTTAACCATGAAATAATATCCAGCTTTCCTGGCAGTTTAGTTCCATTTAACCTGTGAGGTACTCGTTTATTTTGAATTTGTAAATAAAGCGGGATATTAAAATAATGCTAATTGCAATGCTCATTAAGAAGAGCAAATTATGCAAAGTGTAATGTAATGCAATTGGGTTAATCAATTTATCTTTAGCCCCTAACTATTGTTATACGACAGAGGGGTTGCTTTGGTTGACGTCAGTGGCTGCCAATCAAGCCTGTGATGTTATCTCTGCAGTTTGTGGTAGAAGGGGCTGCTGAACTGGTCAAACTAGTCTCTTTATTAAGTTTATGTCCCTGGGATGGACCTGTATGCACTCAGTTTACATGCCTTAAGAGCTGGGAAAGGACAGGTGTGTCACCACTGCAACAACTGGTTGGTGGTGCTATTTCAGGAGGGGGTAGGCCTTCACTCTGCTTGAGGCTACACCATCTAGGAGAACAAAAGGCCAACAGCTAGTCTTCCATTTAGTTGGGGTTGAAGCTGCAGAGATACACAGAGGCTTGTTTTGCTCTCTGTGCTGAATCCAAAATTATGGTTTTGGGGACATGCCTATAAACTGAACGGGGCAGCCAGAGCTGTTGGAGAGTTCATGCTGTAAGCCTTTCCATCTTATGCTCGTGTTGTATATATGTGTGAATCAAAGCACAAATCCTAACCACATTACAGTCTCCAGTGATCTTCATTCCAAGGGAACAGAACCCTGGGTGAGAACTGGAACGGCTGGAGTCTCGTACCACTCAGAGATTGGGGTGCAAGCAACAGCATGCTCAGGATTTCTCAAAGTTAAAAATTAATCCATTCACATGTTTGCGTGTGAAGGGGACAATAGTCATAAAAGAGTATGGTGGAACCTTTGGAAGTGGGTTCTAGTATATAAAAAGAGACTAGCCAATAGAAGCAAGATGGACAGGAACAGAATGCTAGGAATGAGGAGGGAGAAATCCCCCAACCGTTCTAAGGCATGAGCTCAATAATGGCCTTGGTTCTAACTTAAAATATGTGAATATGTGACAATTCTCTGGCAAACAAAGGCATTCTTGGCACCCTCTTCCCCTGCTGTCAAACTCCTTGTGCCACACACATGAGTCACACATGATCCCAGACGAGTGAGCAAATGTCAGCCCTTGTAATAGGTTTTGTGCTTAGATGATGCTCAAAGCCAATGTGTTTCAAACATAGATTCTGTGGGTAGCCTTCGGCAAGTCTCAGCCCCAATTGCCCACTTGAAGAATGGAATTATTTATTGGTATTTCTATTGTTATACATTTATGAGCCACTTTTTCCTCAAAGTGACTTGCAGTCAATTAAAATTGACCCTAAAACCATGCAGTTAATTAAAGTGATTTTACATAACTTGACTCCTGGGGTAGCTCAGTCAGTAGAGCATGAGACTCTTAATCTCAAGGTTGTGAGTTTGAGCCCCACGTTGGGCAAAGGATTTTCCTGCATTTCAGGGGGTTGGACTAAATGTTCCTTGTGGTCCCTTCCAGTGGTTTGAAAGCAATAGATGTAAGGGAGAAGAAAAGCATCAAACTGCTAGAATGGCAAACTAGCTAAAACCCATGAAATGTTTACTTGGGGGTCAAGGTACAAGAAGGGCAGCTTCACACATAATGCTGATCTCAATCTGACCCTCAAAATTCATCAGAGGCAGTGAATGGGAGGGGGGGATCAATTTTGGTGATTTTAAAGATGTTTAAGGAGTCCTTCCTTCCTTCCTTCCTTCCTTCCTTCCTTCCTCTCTCTCTCTCTCTCTCTCTCTCTCTCTCTCTCTCTCTCTCACACACACACACACACCATTGCAAAGCAGTGGGTGGCCATGCAGCTGTCCAAAGTGGTGGCTGTGGGCTGGTGTCCACCGTTTAGTTTTTGCCCTAATGCCCCAGATGTAGCTTCATTCCAAGGCACCTGGGCTAGGATGGGGGGCCGGGGGCAGCCACTACACAGGCACACAAAGCTGCTATTGGTGGTAGAAAGTTTATTTATTTATTTGCTGCAGCTGCAAGGAGTCACTTAGTGAAAGAGACCCCTTGCTGGCCACCAATGATCTTAAGAAATCCACCACAAATCCCTAGTTCTCCTACCCAGATTTGTGAGCCAAATGTCCTTGAGCCTGTCCACATGTGGCCGTGGGAAACCCCTCTCAGCAGAAAGCAATACATGGGCGCAGGCTTCAGCTGGCCAGGCTAAAGGGCTGGATGGCGGAAGGGAGGGAATGGCCTCCTGCCTTCATCCTTTCAACTCCTGCCATGCATTTGGGGCCAATGCAGGCCCTGAATTTGCTAACCGCTTCAGCTCTGAACCCATCAGGAGTATGCAGCCTGTTGGAATCAGGGTTGCATTCATCCTCTGAGCTCAAGGAAAGGCCACCACCACAGAGTTGAAACCAAAATGGAGCAGCAGCCGCAGTTCTTAATAGCAGTGAATCCCTCCCACAATTAATAATCAACAGATCTACAAAATTGTAACAGGATTCATGAGTTTCAACTGAAAATTAAAAGCTCATTACAAAGAATCTGTATGACAAACTGCTCATCATTCCAGTACCTGCCATGTTCTGCCTGCATATGCCAAAGCAGACAGGCAGGTGGTGAAAAATGGTTTCTGGTTTAGTCAAGTGTTGTTTCAGTTTGTGTGTTTTTTTCCTGCTGGATGGGAGGGCACTATTTGAATTTTCAGTTAAGGTGCAAAAAACTGGTCAATCCTGCCAAAGAAACAGGTTGTTGTTTCACACAGTACTCTTGCACATAGTATTTGCTCTCTGGAGTCATCTTGATCATGAAAAATGTATAACAAACTCTCTCTCCTCCCATCTCTCTCTCTCATTGCTCTGTGCACGGGATCTTCTCCAGTTTAGCATCTTTGAATCCCATTAGTCTAGGTATTTACTCTATCTCTAAGATCACTAGGGAAAGGTGTTTAAATAAGATCACCGCAGTTCACAAACAGATACCGCCTCATTCTCTGAAATGCTGACACCTCTCATTATCTTTTATTCAAGATGTTCAGCCAGCTTTCTGTCCAATTGACAGCAATGCATCCATGCCAATGGATTTAATTTTGTGAGGAGGACTTAATGAGACAGAGCATTAAATTTCTTAAAGGACGTCTAAAGAGGAACATCCCACTGCATTCATTTCCCCAGCCAATCAGACTCAAATGCTTCTTTAGTGTGTTTGCTGTTTTATAAAAACAGTAAAGATTATTCTTACTTCCATTTAAATTGGAACTTCTCAAAAAGATCAGGTCTGTTCTGCTCATATTTCTGATGCTGCTATTTGATGATTCATGATGCATGATGCATACTGTTGTGAGTTTGAGGGGTTTGTCTTTATGATGCCTGAATCTCTTACCATCCCTGGAGAGCTGGACCCAGCAAGGGTTAAACTCTCAAGGAGGATCCCATTGTTGGAAGGGGAATGCCCATAGTTACCATCTAAGTACTGGTCATTAGACTGACAAGGGAAGCTGCTCTGAGCCAGAGGGCAAATGACCTTCCTCACCTGGCTGATATAAAGAAAGATAAAGGCAGAGAGCTGAGCTGGAAGGAGGCAGAAGCTAGGAGCCCAGAGCCTCACTTGATTTCAGCTGGAATCCAAGGCTGTGCGGATGGGAGAGGCAAGATGTTCTGGGGTGTTGTAAGCCCCTCCATCATATGATCATGTACATTTGTGTAAATAAACCACATATCATAAAGATGCCACAGTCTCCGCTCTCCCTCATTCCAAGGAAACGGAACCCTGGCTTAGCACCGGGAACCCCTGGACTCACACACTGCTCAGAGGTTGGGGGGCATGCAACAACACTCGCATAGGTAAAAGGTAAAGGGACCCCTGACCATTAGGTCCAGTCGTGGCCGACTCTGGGGTTGCGGCTCTCATCTCGCTTTATCGGCCGAGGGAGCCGGCGTACAGCTTCTGGGTCATGTGGCCAGCATGACTAAGCCACTTCTGGCGAACCAGAGCAGCGCACGGAAATGCCGTTTACCTTCCTGCCGGAGCGGTACCTATTTATCTACTTGCACTTTGATGTGCTTTCGAACTGCTAGGTTGGCAGGAGCAGGGACTGAGCAATGGGAGCTCACCCCATCACGGGGATTCAAACCACTGGCCTTCCAATTAGCAAGCCCTAGGCTCTGTGGTTTAACCCACAGTGCCACCCGCATCCCAACACTCGCATGGTAGCAGCCTTATTCCAGACCATGACACACCTTCCATGCTAGTCCCGCCCAAAGCTTCCTGTTGCCCAGGTGCAACTCCAGAAACAGAGACACTGTATTCTTGTCTCAACTAGGGCCTAACCCTGCCCTGGACATTCTGTGTCTGAGGCAAAAAATGCAAAACATCCCGCCACCAAAAATGACCATAGTACACAGTATTGCTGCCCTTGCAGACTGTCCAGAAGATGTGTTTGCTGTTTGGAGCTAACCAGTACCAACGCGTCACAACTTTGTCGAAGCCATTGCACTAGTGGATTATCTGCTACCAGACCAAGTTCTTACGAAGTCCTAAACAGGTGTGGACCAAGTTCCTCGAGAGACCGCCTCTCCCTTACACATCTGCCTGGCAGAGGCCTTTCCTGAGGCAGCCCCTAAGCGCAGAATTTCCTCCCTGCAGAAGTGTCTCCAGCAGCTTCATTAAGCTGCCCTTTCTTCATCTTTTCCACACAGCGGACTTACACTTCCTTGTTTTGCCTCTAGCTCTGAACACAGTCGAAAATCCCTTATTGTGATTTTTTTTACCTATCCCGAAAGCCTAAGCTCATTCTGAGCTTTAAGCCCCCCTGACACTCCTTCTGTTTCCTATACATGCCCCTTTAAAATATGAGATCATCAGAAAGCTCCTTTTGCACCCACCCAAGTTTTCTTGCTCTGCAATTGTTGGCTATTGTGCTTTCAACATCCTACTTCTAACAACCTCCCAAGGCTAACAGATTTATTATGCCACAAGGTTTTGAGGACTACAGTCCACTTCATCGCTGCATTGAAGTGTTATCCTGAGTTACAGGCATACATACACAGGGTTGCAAACAGTGAGACCAGAGGGAACTGAAACGCAGAAAATTACAGAAAGTGATAATTACGTAAACATCAGTGGCAATTCACAAAGCAGCTTTTGATAATACAGTACAGACATTCTAGCATTGGTCAGCTAATTAACATATGAAGGATCTTGGAAAATTATTTGTCTCAATTCAGTCCAAAAGTAATTGCACTGAACATCTTGTTCAGTTGTAATACAGAGGTTTCATGTTTAAGGTTCGTTTGCTCCTGGACGGCCACTTTAAGGTCATTTATAGAGTGTTCTCAGAGGTTGAAATGTTTGCTCACTAGCTTTGGAAAATAGTCATTTATTTATTATTTTGCACGGAGACCAGCCTGTTTGTCTTAAGTAGAATGCTGAAGGGCATTGCTTGCAGATGATGGGCTTTATCATATTCGAAGAGAGGCAAGTAAATGAACACTTGACATTGTGGATGAAATTATTAGGTCTTATATTGAGACAAACAATTTCTAGCACAATACCTGTGTTAATTAGGGACACGGATGGTGCTGTGGGTTACACCACTGCTGCTTGGGCTTGCCGATCGAAAGGTCAGCGGTTCAAATCCCCGTGACAGTGTGAGCTCCCGTTGTTTGGTCCCAGCTCCTGCCAACCTAGCAGTTCGAAAGCACATCAAAGTGCAAGTAGATAAATAGGTACCGCTCCAGCGGGAAGGTAAACAGTGTTTCCATGCGCTGCTCTGGTTCACCAGAAGCGGCTTAGTCATGCTGGCCACATGACCCAGAAACACTGTCTGCGGACAAACGTCGGCTCCCTCAGCCAGTAAAGCGAGATGAGCACTGCAACCCCAGAGTTGTTTGCGACAGGACTTAATTGTCAGAGGTCCCTCTACCTTTACCTGTGTTAATTGGTTTACCGATGCCAGGATGTTTGTGTTATAAACAACTGTGCTGTGATTTGTCACTGTTATTTGCTTAATTATCACTGTCTGTGGATTTCATTTCCCTCTGACCTCACTATTTACAATCCCACCCTCTGCAAAAAAAGTGTGTCTATTATTGTAACTGTAACTCAAACAACACTTTGTACTACACTGTAGTCCATGACAGCTTATGCCATCAAACACTTGTTAGGCCTCAAGATGCCACAAAACTCTTTGTTCTTTTTCTTGAATCTAAATACCCTTGGAAGGGGTGGGTGGGTACTGGCTACAGTAGCTGGAGGAAACGTGTTTCCTTAGACTCTACTGGCATTCTTGGAAAGGAGAGCAAGCAAACTGGAGCCACCACTAACCGAGCTCACAATCTCAGAGACTGTCTGGAGCTATTGGACAAGTCATTGCAGAATCATGCTTTATTATAAGTCTGAACATGAGCAAGTACAGCATTAAGCAAGGATCAGCCCATAAGGATTAATTCAACAGAGCGCCGGGGGATCAAAAACAGCAGGGGAGTGAAGCAGCAAATGATGTTTAGGACAGAGAGGCCAAAGGCACAAAATCAGACACACAGCCCCAGGGCGCATGCGCACAGGAGAGATCTGCTACTCCAGGGCAGAAGAAGAGAAGGGACAAGGGAGGAGCAGAGGAAACGAGGGTTGTGCATAAGAGTCTAAGCAGCAGCTGGAGCAAAAATGGAAACTCCCAAACAATTGCATGAATTGAGGCCATTGTATTAGTGGACCTTTGACATATGAACTCCATCAACAGTAGTTTCAGACAAAGAGACCTAGTGTGGCACAGTGGTTAGAGTCTTGGTCATAAAGGAGGAAGGCCTAACTTCAGATCTGTGAAGCTTTTGGTACAACATTGAACCAGTCACTACCTTTCTGCCTAATTTGCCTCACAGGGTACCGGTAGTTGCAAGGCAGGCACAGCAATCAAAAACACAGGAAGTCAGCACAATTTAGGCTGCACTGTCCCACCACCAGAGGTGGCAAGTTCCATTTTGCCACCTGAGGTGCCCCACACCCCTGCCAAAGCCTCCCTTACCCGAGTCATGTGGTGGCGCCCATGAAGTAGTCACCAAGCACCAAGCAGTCAACAACTTGCCATGAAGTTGTAACAGTAAGTGACACCCTTTTAACATTGGGGAGGGGGTTGCTGGTACTGTATACCCTTGAATACCCCCAGAAAAAAAGCAATGACTATTTACAGTCTGTTATAAATTACAAGACTTTTGCTTTTTTGAAAACAGCATCCACCCAGTAGTAGGACTAGGGTGGACTTTGAAGAGCCTGTCCTGGCCAGAAGAGTTAGTACTGGGCTAGACACTCTAGCTCCATATAGAAGTGCCACCCTGTCCTCTCAGGGCAGCAAGGGGGTGGGGAGCCAGGGCTCTGGCCGGCTTTCTTGGATTTTGATGCCTCATCATCAGAAGGCAGCACCTGGTTCCCACACGCAGCAGCTATCATCAATGACAGAGAAGCTCTTTGCCTTTCCAAGATGACCAGATCCTGTCCTGATGGAAGACTGAAGTCTTGGCTGCATTCTTTTGGCCTCCCCCAGTGATTCCAATGATCGCCCTCCCACTGGTGAAGTGTCCAGTTGCCCTTTGCTCTCACAGCATGACCAGAAGTCTACCTATTGTGACTCCTTGACTGAAAGGACCCTTTTCCTTCTCCCCCAGCCCTGGTTCGGGTTGAGTTTGAGCCGCCATCGTGACGCCAACTCAGCCTACGAAGCGCAGCCAGAAGCGGTTTCCGCACACAGTTATGCAGTAATATCCAAATCTGCTTACTGTCTGCCACTGTGATTGAAGAAGTTTCTGCAATAATGTATTAGCTAAAGCTTCCAGATTATCCCCGAAACATCAGCTTTAACAAAAGGGTAATGCCTCTTTAATCCCTGCATGATCCAGGTTCCAGTCTCTGCAGGACATTAATTCACAGCTAATACATGGATTCCCTGACAGTTTGCTTATATGGTTGTACAAGAGGCCCTGGCATGTCCAGTTGTCCCAGTTGTAAGCTGCGCCAATGCCAGCCAAAGTCCTTCCCTCTCTTCTCATCATTTCAAGGTATTAGACACGAATCCTGCAGCCACTGAGAGTGAAAGGGGTCAATGGGTGGCTGGAACACACTTCCCAAACCTTTAGGATGTCCAGACCAAGTGCATGCACGAATTGTGATGCAGGGTTTTAACCACTTTGGCTCAGTGCAGACAGGGATTGGGCATATAGCGTTATTTATGTTCTCAAAAAATGGGTGGTACAGATCCCAAATTTAAGTGCTACATGCCCTTGATGACGGCCAGCCCACCAAAGTGGGTACCCATGGTTGAGAACAACAGTCCACAGGTTTGTAGCTACATTCTTCATGGCAGAATCCATCAAGCCTTCCAGATGTTTCAGGATGCAACTTGGATCAACCCCAGCCAGTACAGCTGGGAGTTCAAAACATCCCGTGGGCACCAGGTTCATTATTTATTTATTTTACAAAGTTATAAACTGTTTCACAGACTGAAGCCCTCAAAGTGGTATACCACGTAAAAATGAGATAAAATACAAAAAATAAATAATAAAAATGCAAGCTCTAACACGATAAAGCACGAAATGACTGGGGAAACTTTCTTAAATAAAAATGTCTTTAAAGGTAAAGATAAAGGACCCCTGACAGATAAGTCCAGTTGCAAACGACTCTGGGGTTGCGATGCTCATCTCGTTTTACTGGCCGAGGGAGCCAACGTTTGTCCGCAGACAGTTTTTCCGTGGCCAGCATGACTAAGCCGCTTCTGGCGAACCAGAGCAGCACACGGAAACGCCGTTTACCCTTCTACCGGAGCGGTACCTATTTATCTACTTGCACTTTGACGTGCTTTCGAACTCCTAGGTTGGCAGGAGCAGGGACCGAGCAACGGGAGCTCACCCCATTGTGGGGATTCGAACCACTGACCTTCCAATTGGCAAGCCCTAGGCTCTGCGGTTTTGACCACAGCGCCACCCGCGTCACTAAAAATGTCTTTAGGTAAAGGTAAAGGGACCCCTGACCATTAGGTCCAGTCACAGACGACTCTGGGGTAGCGCCGCTCATCTCTCTCTATAGACTGAGGGAGCCAGCGTATGTCCACAGACAGCTTCCAGGTCATGTGGCCAGCATGACTAAGCCGCTTCTGGCGAACCAGAGCAGCACACAGAAACACCGTTTACCTTCCCGCGGGAGGGGTACCTATTTATCTACTTGCACTTTGACCTGCTTTCGAACTGCTAGGTTGGCAGGAGCAGGGACCGAGCAACGGGAGCTCACCCCATCACAGAGATTCCAACCGCCGACCTTCTGATCGGCAAGTCCTAGGCTCTGTGGTTTAACCCACAGCGCCACCCGCGTCCCAAAAATGTCTTTAGTGGGGGCCTAAATGTCATGGCGCCACCTGCCTGGCTAATTTCAGCCAGGAACTTATTTCAGAGGGCTGACATCATGGGTTAAACTCATTGGATGGGATAGATTATGTAGACTCATTACAATTTGGGTCCAGACCTGACTTCAGAACTAAGTAAGCCTTGGGGTTTGCCCACACTTTCCTTCCTCTGTGCTTTCCAGGCACAGCCCATGCTTTAAAGCTTCATTTTCTTGCCCCAGAGCTATCCTCGCAAAAACCTGCTCTTTATCGCTGAATAGGAACAAACAGTAATCTGTGGAGAAACCTAAAGGCAATGGTTACATTTCAGCTTTAAAGAGCAGGTTTTCACAGAGAAAGCTTTGGGGCGAAAATAAATAAATGCAACTTCTCCTTTTCTTGCCCCAGCTGTATGTTTAATTAATTAGCCTTTCGCTGAACCAGGTCCAGGGTGGGGTGGGTGGTCCCTGGGTTGGCTCAGGGTGGGTCAACCTGATTGGGGACCCCTCCAGATCAGAGCCATGAGGCAGAGTGGGTGAGCTGTGTGCAGCCCTGTTACAAATCAGAGAACTATCTGCATCTGAATGAGCACGCCTTTTTATTTGCACACATGAGAGTGTGCACAAAACTGCAGTGCTAAGTGGTGCTCTGAAGAGCTTTTTAGAGCAGCCAAGAGCTTACTCTTTCTGCTCCACTTGATTTCAAAATGTAAGATTTTTGCCCATGTTCTTTCCAGTATATCCTTTCCTCCCTAAAGGCTAGACAACGACTTAAAAAAGAAAAATGAAAGCAAGCAGAGACTTCTAGGAAGCAGAACTCAACACGGAATATCACATTCTATATTGGGTGAAGCCAATATTTGTCCTTTTAGCCAGAAGTAAAAAAGGGCAGTTGCTGTAGCAGCAGTAGTGGGAAATGATCATACTTGAGAAAAAGAATTCTGGGTTAGCTTAAAATGTGATTTGTTCTGTTTGTGCTCTAGTTTTCACACACACACATTTTAAAGCTTGATTTCTATTGTCCCAAGCCATAGAATCACACTTGCTTTTAATTGTTTTGTTTTTAGTTGTTTTTAAGTAGGAACTCTGTTCAAATTCTCTCACAGCTATGATATCCAACTCCCTCTGCCCCATTTCTAACATGCTCCCTGATCACTTCAGTTTCATATTTAGCTACAGATCATTTTTTTTTAAAAAAACACACCCTGATGTCAAATAAGGGGTGGCTAGAAAACACAGTCAGCAGGGGGAGAAACTCACTGCTTGCTAAATGAATGGTGGATGTTCATAAATTTTCTGTGGTGACTTTTAACTTAAATGCTCACAAAGTCTCCTCAGAGAGACAACCTTTCAATTTTAACTTGAAAGGAATCAATGAACTGAGATGTTTGCCTTTGCTGAAATTTGAAAATGGTACCCATGCCCAGAGCACCACAGCCAGTCTTTCCTACTTAATATAAAACCCAAATAGATCTACACATGATATTCACTTTTGCTGGTAGGTTATCCTGCTATGAAGAAACAGTCATGAGCTCCTCATGGGCATATGTTTTCCCATCTCATCCAAAGTGTGGATGCTAACTGACATCTGAAGGCCTCTAGCTCCAATCCCAGAATGCTCTCTCCCTACCCTTCCTTGCCTGAACTCTGTTGCCCCCCAGCTCAGGCTGATGAAAAGAATGCCTCTTATTTTTTAAAAATATCTGTAATCACAGATCCACAGAGCCTGATCAACACCACACAGTAGAAACAAAACCACTCCTATCTTCAAAGGGCTCAAAATCAAATATAGCTTCCTGGAAGCCTCCAAAACAGAGGCTACTGAGGTTCATAGAATAGGCTCCCTACCAGGGAAAGATCCTAGAGCAGGGGGCCCCTCCAGATGTTGTTGGATTCCCAGCATGCTCAGTGGTCATGGGGTGCTGGGAATTATAGTCCAACAGTACCAGGGGAGGGGGTGTCACAGGTTTCCTACCTGCACCCTAGAGGAAAGAATAAACTTTGACTGAGTAGAGCAGGTGCTCCTTTATTCTGTTGACCCAGCAGAAGCAGAGGGTGGGATTCAGCTAAGAAGCCCTACCAGCGGCAGCCCTGTGCAAGGACTTCCACCTGTGCAATGGGACTTTCTCCCATCAAAAGCCTTACTGAAATCCAGATATACTACTACATCCACAGCATTCCCTTGATCCACTAAGCTTGTAACTCTATCAAAAAAAGAAATGAGAGTCATCTGGCATGACTTGTTTTTGAGAAACCCATGCTGGGTCTTAGAAATCACAGCATTGTTTTCCAAGTGCTCACAGACTGACTGTTTAATCATCTGTTTTAGGAGCTTTCCTGGTACAGTAGTTACCTGGGTCTTCTAAATCTATGCCATGTTTGAGAATTCATTGTCTATTTCATGGTAAACCCACAGATAATTTTTTGTATGTGCAATGAGATTTTACTGTGATACCCACAAAAGACTTCTAACAGCCAGCAGCACAATTACGTATATGTTCATGCACCACGTTCATTCTCACAAGGGGACACCGCTTGGATTTTCCACCAGAATGAATGCAGAAAGTCCCAGGTTTAATCCTCAGTGTTCCAGTTAAAATAATTTCAAGCAGCCGGGCTAAAAAAGACCTCTGTCTGAAACCCTGGAGAGATACTTCCATTCAGAGTAGACTAGATGACAGAGTAAGGCAGTTTCATATGTAAAACTATTCTTATCTTCTTTGCTGCTTCTGTGATGTCAATAAAGCAAAACACAGTTCATTTTCCTTTTCCTACATCTTAGCAACGCTGTGGGACCTGCATTGCGTCCTAATTAGTTTCCTGGTGTGATTTAAGATGTTGGTTTTAATTTTATAAAGCTCTGAATGGTTTTCCTCAGAGGCCGACACCTCTCCTTTTGGTGTAATACCAAGGCTGCGAAGAGACTTGGAGGCCCTTAGGTGTGTTTAGAAATAGAATAAAGAGTGTTTAAAAGCAAGGGTGGGTTGTATGTGTCTGTATTTGCTTTACATTATCATTTTCTTTAGCTAACACTGAAACTTTGGTGTAGACACATTAGTCGACTATAGGCTCTCTTCAGTGCATGAATAAGCTCCATACATCTGACATTTGTTGTTGAGTTTACAAGAAAGGTCACCCAAGGTCAGCCAGTTCATGTGATCTATTTGTTATGGACTTCAGTCTGTAGAGATATCATATGTAAAAGCTCCTCTAAAACACATATGCATGCAAAATTAGCTTATCACGGTGAAGACTGGCCTAGAATCTTTCTCCACAATGCACAATGCATATGCACAAGTTTGGTTTTGTGAGGACCAAAACAATGAATTCACTGGGTTTAACCACCATGACCCCATTCCAAATTGGGGTCAGAGTTCTCTGGAATGAAACTGACTCTCATGTGCCAACAGTGTGACGCGGCAGCTAAAAAAGCCAATGCAATTCTGGGCTGCATCAATAGGAGTATAGCATCTAGATCAAGGGAAGTAATAGTGCCACTGTATTCTGCTCTGGTCAGACCTCACCTAGAGTACTGTGTCCAGTTCTGGGCACCACAATTCAAGAAGGACACTGACAAACTGGAACGTGTCCAGAGGAGGGCAACCAAAATGGTCAAAGGCCTGGAAACGATGCCTTATGAGGAACAGCTAAGGGAGCTGGGCATGTTTAGCCTGGAGAAGAGGAGGTCAAGGGGTGATATGATAGCCATGTTCAAATATATAAAAGGATGTCAGATAGAGGAGGGAGAAAGGTTGTTTTCTGCTGCTCCAGAGAAGCGGACACGGAGCAATGGATCCAAACTACAAGAAGGAAGATTCCACCTAAACATTAGGAAGAACTTCCTGACAGTAAGAGCTGTTTGACAGTGGCATTTGCTGCCAAGGAGTGTGGTGGAGTCTCCTACTTTGGAGGTCTTTAAGCAGAGGCTTGACAACCATATGTCAGGAGTGCTCTGATGGTGTTTCCTGCTTGGCAGGGGGTTGGACTCGATGGCCCTTGTGGTCTCTTCCAACTCTATGATTCTATGATTCTATGTGTGATGCCCCTTCAACCACAACTGCCCCTTCTCTTACCCAGCCCCAGATTCAGCCCCTATCGGCAAGGAACTTTTGCAGGGCAGCCTCAAACAGATTCTTATTTCTGCTCCTACCATCCACAGTGGCCATGATACCTGGTGCTCCTAGATGGTCCTGTGCCTGCTTAAGGCAGCATATAAGACCTAATAGAGGCCCTGCTGCAAGGCCTCTACATTGCTGCTACCAAAAATGCCTTGGAAATGGAAACGGGGTTATGGCTGGATGGTGGGAGAAGCCCTCTGGGCCCTAACATGACAGTGATGACATAATTGGGTGAGGGCATGACATGGTCTTGATTATTAATGGTCCTAGTTTAAAGCAATTTAAAATCCAAGCGCCCATTGAACTCTTGTCAAATGAATTAATTTTAATCAGGCTCATTAAGAATCAGACTTGGAGGAGGATACCCATCACTAAGGGCAAGGAAGCATTTTCCATGAAAAAATATTTAAACATTTCACACTCTACCTGCATCCCAAACAGACATATAGTGCAGCAACAAATATAGAACACAAACCTGCTGATCATGTGTTTCAGCTTTAGGTTGCGTATACCTGGTTCAAAGAGATGATGGGGAGCCCTCAAGTTAAGAAAATCTGTTCACTTTCCATGTGTATATCATATATACTATCACACACAGCAGTAACTAAATATGGAAAGGTGTAATGGCACAGGTGTAGCACACCTTGATTTGTTGCCAGTGATGTTTTGTATTCAGAGGACATCTGACACTAATGTGGCGTAAGGAATGTGAGTCTAGTAACTCTAGTTTATGTAGTTTAGGAAGTCAGGCCCAAGTAGGAGGCAAGGCTAGAAGCCAGAGCAGCTAAATATGACCTGTTGTACACAATCATTTAATAAAACTATTTCTTGTTCAATTTCTCTGACCTGCTCATCATTAAACAGAGGTAACATTACATGGTACTAGGAGTGGGGTCAGCATGGAAAGTAAGGGGCAGAAAACTGAGATAAGAAGGTGTGTCAAGGCCCCAAGAGAGTTGAGAGTGACAAAGCAACAAGGCTTTGCCATCTATATGCAAGCTAGAGGAATTGTCAGGGAACTGCCATCGGAGGGACAGGTGGTGGAAGGGCTCACAGAGGTTGGGAGAGACCCAGCAGCTGAAGCAGGAACCAGCAGGGGGAGAGGTGGGTCTCTGAGGGAAAGCGAGCAAGAGGGAGGGCTCAGGGAAACGTCCAGCGAGAACAGTGGGGAGGTTTCTGGACCTCCCATAGGGAGACCCACTCCTCGCCGGAAACTGTCACGCCGCGAGTCCAGAAGACGTGTTTCCGTTAAGGAGCTTTTATGTTGGAAGCGATTCCGAAAGCAACCACTGTCGGAATCTACCAGTGACTAGAGGAGCCATGTCTGAGGGGCTCCGTCACAGACAGAGGTTTGTGGACTTGAACAAACTCTGAGGGACTATGTTTTTACGCACAAGCAGCTCATCATCCCTTCACAGGAATGAATGAAAAGGACCCTCAAAAACCAACCACATATTTGCATATAGCAGGGTAGGAGGCAGCTGAAGTTTTCCATGTCATGCAAATAAGCCAGAGGAGCAGGACGGTTTTCCAGCCATTCTAAAGAAATTAAGAGGTATTGCATGCCCAAAAGTTATGAATCTGTTGTGCAAGGAGGAGAAATAATTAAAATAATTCCTTGCTGACATTAAACTGATGAGTCAGGCATGCAACTTTGGGACCCTAACAGAGCTGTTGCTTTGAGCTCAGATGGTGTTGGAAGTTAGAGATAGCTAGTTGCAAAAAACAAAAAAGACTTATGGAAAACTGATCTGGCTCTAGAAAGGGCAATTGAGCCTGCACAAGAGACTGCTGCAATAGAGGCTAGAATGCAAGTGGGGGACTGTGAGCATTTCAATTGATAGTTTGTGGAGGTGGAAGCCCCAGGAATCCTAAATACAGCAGGAGGAGATTTTCACAGAAGAGACAGCCCTGGAGGGGAACAGAACAAAGAGCCACAAAGAGCCAAGAACAAACCAGGGGCCAGATGAATGCACAATTCCTCTAAAAACAAATGGAATGCTAGTGGAATGCAAGTTGGACAAAGGAGCACTGGTAAATGTCATCACGGGCACAATCCTTCAAAACCTTTTTTAAAACCTCATCCCATAAGGTTACCAGATGTTTTCCAATGAATCCGGGGACACTTTTCAACTTCAGTCGAATTCAGTGGATTTTGTCAGGGGATTGATTTGTAAATCCGGGGACTGTCCCCAGGAAATGAGGACGTCTGGTAACCTTACATTAGAAAACAAAATGTAAGGCTGAGGGTTTCTACTGGGAAGTAATTCCACACAGAGGGGTCTGGGGGGTTGGAGATCAGGTTCCAAGAGAAGATAGAGGCCATCCCATTTGTGGCCGTATATTGGAACACCACTTCTTGTTAACAACACTCCTCCGGGTCCGCAAGGAATGGGATGCACCCAAACTTCACCTTTGAGCTTTAGAGTGTTAGGGACTGGAGAGAGGAGGAATAGTGGAGACCACCTCCCCGTCCGGACCCTTCCAGGGAGGAGGAAGAGGAAGACCGTATAGATTTACAACAGCGGTTTGAGGGTGGTAGCAGCTCAGAGGCAGATGAGGGGGGAAACTGGGAAATCATGGGAGAGCCAGAACTCCACCCAGCTGACACGTTATCATTAGAAAGCATTCCAGACCCCCCATCTACCAGAACCCGGCAGGCCTTAAAAGTAGGAGAGCAAAGAGCTCGAAAGACAGAGGGCACCTAGCAGCACCTGCAGAGGACATGGTGAGAATGATGAATGAGGTAGTGGGAGAGACGGGGTGGTGGTGGTGGAGATTCACTCAGGACAATACCATTATCCAACAGGCTCAGTTCTATAGCCTCTCTCTGTAAAGATTGAAATAAAAAAGGATGGTAAGAAACTTTTCCTTGTCTTTATACTTTCCTGGGAAACCAGCCAGGAGGCGCTGACAGCATCTTGACATAGAGGGACCAGCCCAATTTCATTTCTTTCTCAGTCTCATATGTAGCACAGTGGAACCTCAGTTTTCAAGCATCTCAGAAGCCAAATGTTTTGGTTTTCAAACGCCGAAAACCTGGAAGTAATTGCGTCCGTATTCGAACATGCCTCAGAAGTCAAATGGCTTCCGAGGCGTGTTTATCAATTTTCTCCACTGAAATTGCCAACTGCCCATTGTGCCTCAGTTGTTGAACGTTTTGGAAGTTGAACAGTCTTCTGGAACAGATTATGTTCGACAACCGAGGTTCCACTGTATTTGAATCCCTTTGAGTCAGAATTAAGTCAGTTCAGTCTTGAGTTTGCTATGGGGGGGAGGGAAACACCTCAGCAGGATTGGGAGGGATGGATGAAGTGCGAGGAGCACAGCAGGGGAAACATCAGGCGAAAAACACTGAGCCTCACACAATGAAGAATCTTCGGAAATAAGTCTGAGAAGGCCCAGCTAAAACTAGAAGACTCCGAAGCACTGCTATTTTTTTATTTAGATTTTTTAATTGGGGGATGGAGACTGCAAAAAGCAGGGACAGGTTCTGAAGGAGAACGTTCCAGAGCAGATGAATGAGAACAAGCAATGTGAGCACTATGGTTCCTGTTCTTAAATCTCTGTCCCACCCTTCCTCCCAAAGGAGTCTGCCATTAAGGAGCCTAACCTAAGCAGGAAAGAGGCAGCAGCTGAAATGCTCTTGAAGCAGGAACAGGAGATGGAGGAAGCATTTGATGCCACCTACGGAAGGAAGGGTGGGGTCTGCTTCTGAGATGGCCCAGTGAGGCATAGATGCCTCAAAGGCATTTAGTCTCACCTGCAGAAGCACTGTAAAATTAAGGAATGTTGAAATGACGTTTGATTGAAAATAAGTGGTATTGGTAAAGAGATGCCTAAGAAAATGTAAATAGGGAATGATAATTGGAAATGGATATTTATAATAATAGGTTAATATATGGAGTAAGGTTAAATGTTAGAGGGTAAGGATTTGCTGAATTTAATATTTGAATTGCAATACAAAACGGGAGGTGTGAGGAGGTCAGGAAACTAGTGAAGAAAATATAAAATTTGAAAATATTAATCTTTTTTGTTTTTAGTTCTGAACTTTGGTATTTTTCTTTGTCTTCACTCTTTGTCTTTACTATTTATTCTTTATTTTTCTTTCTTTTTTCTATCAACTGTTTTTCTACTGGGTATTTTTTATTTCGTTTTGCTTTTGTATTTTAAATGTTGGAATTGGTTTTTATGGTTTGTGAAACATTAATAAATATCATTTATTAAAAAAACAAAAACAAAACAAAGGCATTTAGTCTCGGTGCACAAGGAGTGTTGGCTACAGCAGGCAATGCTACTTGCTCAATTATAAGTACCGTATTTTTTGCACCATAACACTCCCTTTTTTCCTCCTAGAAAGTAAGGGGAAATGTCTGTGCGTGTCATGCCTACGGGTGGCATGACTACGGATTTTCCTCCTCTAAAAACTATGTGGTCGGGTGCGTGTTATAGAGTGAAAAATACGGTAATCCCAACCAGGTATTTATTTTAAATGTGGGTATTATTTATTTTGCGCAGGAAGCAGCTTAATTTTCTTTAAAAAACAACAACTACAAAAGCATAGTACGGTATACAATAATCACAAAACATTTAAAGCAGAACATATAATCAGTGGCAGAGGAACCCTCTCTGGCACCTGGGGCAGGACGCCGAGGGGCAGGGCGAACAGCGTGGCGGCGCATGCGTGATGTCCGTACGGACTGCGCATGCGTGGCAGCCCATACAAACAACTATATGGACACCACATGCGAGCGGCGCCCATACTGACTGTGCACGCGCCCTCAGCCACTCTACAGCTGGGGGGAGGCAGTGGGCCATCTTGTCGGCTCCCCCCGGGTGGCACCCGGGACGGCCCACCCCCCTTGTATGCCCCTGCATATAATGTGGCAGAAGGCTTAAACTGAAACAATATAAAATGAAGCTATCATCTATGGGGTAGTTCCACAGTGAACAATGTAGCATTATTAAGCTTCTTTACATAATATTTTGTGTTTTAGCTGGGAGGAGAAGGCAAGCTCAATTGGCAACTCATTCTTTCCCCCTGCTTCCTTCAATAAGAAGCCATTTCCAGTGAGCGTACTCAACAAAGATGGGAATTCAGGGCTCCCTGTGACAAAGTGAGAAGCTTTTGGGTTTCCATTACGGTTCCAGCATTTTTGGAGCAGTTGGAGACTGTGGTGACCAATGTGATTCATTGATAGGCACTCACAAATCAATGCCTCCAAAGCAAGACCCTGCGCATACGATTCTTTACTATGCATTCACAAGCTGCAGGTCCACATTAAGTCCAAGTGGGAAGTTGTATTGTCCACAGGAATTTAAATTTATGTAGCTGTGGGAGCACCCTAAGGATTCGTTTCTTTTCAACCCAACACTGATAATCATTTAGTTCCCTTTGTTAATACTAATGATTCACCACCCACACTGCTGTAATGTTTGCCTCTGTGAATAGCTCGCAAACCGGGGAGTCTACATATACCAATTCTGCAACAGGTAGGGGTGTGTGTGATCCATCCTTCTGCAAATCTCTTTGTCCACCTCCACCTTTGTTTACGAAAGCAAGCAGGTGGAGGAGGACAGCAGAATTGTTTGAGGGAAAGGATGCACTTCAAAGGTACAAAGAGATCGTTTGCGATTGTCAACCAGATGAACCTGTAGGACGACTACGGTGTGATCATGTGATATAGTTTGGTACAGTATATCGCCGTATTGGTGCCAGAATGCAAGACTCTCAAAAAGTCGCCCAACAGAAAAAGCTGGACTAAACTCACTTTGATTGTCTCATTCATAAAACGCCCTTGCTACAACAGCTCCACGGGCTGTTTCTGGACGCAGCTCAAAGTGCTAAGCCCAACACGGCTTAGGTACAAGTTAGGTCATATGAACCTGCACAGGCTCTGAGGTCTCCCCCCCCCCAAAGATATTTATTAAAGTTTTTTTTAAAATATAACAATGAAAAAATAAAAAAATAAAAAGAAACAAAATACAACATAAAAACAGTTAAAAAACAAATAATTTTCCATATCATATCTTCCTTACGCTTATTTCCCCAGACCTCCTCATACCTCCCTTCTTTGTATTCCACTTCAATTTGTTAGTTCAGCAAATCCTTACCATTAAGCTTTTACCCATTTATAAACCTTTTTTCCGTATCTCCTAAAGCATTACAGCTGGAAACCCCTTAGTTTCTATCCAACATCCTTCTAACATTCATTAATTTTACAATATTTCTGTAAATAGTCTTTAAATTTCTTCCAGTCTTCTTTCGCCAACTCTTCTCCCTGGTCTCGGATTCTGCCAGTCATTTCTGCCAATTCCATGTAGTCGATCACCTTCATCTGCCATTCTTCCAGAGTGGGTAAATCTTGTGTCTTCCAATACTTTGCAATGAGTATCCTTGCTGCTGTTGTAGCATACATAAAAAAAGTTCTGTCCTTCTTTGGCACCGATTGGCCGACAATGCCCAGGAGAAAGGCCTCTGGTTTCTTCAGGAAGGTATATTTAAATACCTTTTTCAGTTCATTATATATCATTTCCCAGAAAGCCTTAATCCTTGGGCACGTCCACCAAAGGTGATAGAAAGTACCTTCCGTTTCTTTACCAGGCTCTGAGGTCTTGGTGGGAAGTCCTTCTCTCAGCCTCTGGGCCCTCACAGGAATGCCTTGCAGAGACATGGGAGAGGGCCTTCTCAGTGACTGCTCCCAGGCAGCTTTGCGATTCTCTCCCTGGATAAAATAAAAAAATTCCTTCCAGTAGCACCTTAAAGACCAACTAAGTTAGTTCTTGGTATGAGGTTTCGTGTGCATGCACACTTCTTCAGATACACTGAAACAGAAGTTGCCAGATCCTTCTATATAGTGAGAAGGTGGGGAGGGGTATTACTCAGAAGGGTGGTGGGAATGGGAGATTGGATTCTTATCCCATTATACATGACTAAGCCATTTCTCACCTTCTCACCCCTTGCCTTTTCCTGTAAGACCTATTACAGTCGTTAAGAGTCGTCAACAGGCTCATCTCAGCTATCTGCCAATCTCCCATTCCCACCACCCTTCTGAGTAATACCCCTCCCCACCTTCTCACTATATAGAAGGATCTGGCAACTTCTGTTTCAGTGTATCTGAAGAAGTGTGCATGCACACGAAAGCTCATACCAAGAACTAACTTAGTTGGTCTTTAAGGTGCTACTGGAAGGATTTTTTTTATTTTGACTATGGCAGACCAACACGGCTACCTATCTGTAACTCTCCCTGGATAAGCCAGACTTGCTCCCTCCTTGCTGTCCTTCCGCTGGCAGGTGAAAGCCTTCTTCTTCCAACAGGCTTTTGGGACCTGGCTGCTTTAAATGAGGGGGCAGGCACCATGCTGCCTTTGTTGTGATTATCTGTATGTTTTTAATAGATGTTGTATATTAATAGTTTTAATTCTAGCAATAATTGTTTTTAATGATTTTTTCCCCTCTGTTTTTAGCTGTTCTTATTTTATCTGCAAGCCACCCTGAGACCCTGTCAGGGGAAAAGGCAGGATATAAATAAATATAGTAGTAGTAGTAGTAGTAACAGTAATAGTAGTACTACTAGCAGTAGTAATCCGTATGCTGGAAGTGCAAGAAAGGGGAATCCCTTTGTGATTTTGAGAACTGTCTATTACAATTTGGACAATGGCACTGTGACAAAAAGGAGAACTTGATAATTGTTTGGGATGGTAGATTATGGTGGAATATCAAATTGAACAAAATGCATTTCCACTGGATTAACTCACCCAGTTTATTGTCTTGAGACAAAATGTCAAACTACATGTGACATTAACAGAAGAATGTTTATTCAGGAATAAGCTCCACTACTTCCCCCCTACAGTGGTACCTCGGGTTAAGTTCTTAATTCGTTCTGGAGGTCCGTTCTTAACCTGAAACTGTTCTTAACCTGAAGCATCACTTTAGCTAATGGGGCCTCCTGCTGCCGCCGCACCGCGGGAGCCCGATTTCTGTTCTTATGCTGAAGCAAAGTTCTTAACCTGAGGTACCAGTGTATTGTACATTTAGGATTGCACCCTAAACATGATTTTGGATCCCAGAAACAGAATTCTTTGTTTATTTCTCTTTCTCTCTTTTTCAACTCACAGCAGCTACAGGGGATAGTAGACTGTAAACCCTGCCTGATTTTTCCGCTGAAATCTTCCCTGAGTGGCTCCAGGGTGGATTTTCAGCAGGAAAATGGTGCAATGGAGAAAGGTTAAACTCTCCCTCCCCAGTTCTGTTCCAGGTCACCCCTGCCCTCACAGCCACGCTGACTTAAGAGAGAGACAGAGAAACAGAGAAGCCCAATTATAGGATTCATTTAGCATTATGTGTAGTTTGACCCTAGAGCCACGTTATACAATCAGCAGAATCAAGTAGTAAAGCTCTCTCTGAGTTTTATTACTTTGACTGCAGGTGTGGGGCTGTTTATTTGAAAACGTCACCCCTGCAAAACAATCCATATGTGAACAAAATAGCAAGTTGGGGGAAAGGCTAGGCTTAAGCCTTCTTTCTGAAAAGCTACTTTTCCATAGGCAAGGATTTTATAAATATATACATATATATATCTATATCTCTCTCTGAGATTTGCTGCCACAAAATGTGATGACCACAGGCTTAGATGACTTCCAAAGGGAAATGCGCCAATTCATGGAGGGCAGGTGGGGCTATAAGCCATGACAGCTAAATGGAACCTCCATGTTCAAAGGCACTTACCTCTGAATACAAACTGCGAACAGCTGGCAGGGCAGGAGCGTTGCTTTGAGTGCCTCATTTGTGAGCTTCCAGAGACATTTCTCTGGCTGATATTTGTCTGATTCTGACTGTTTGTCTGATCCAGCAGGACTCTTCTGCTGAAAGAGCATTTGAATGCACACCCCTTACTTGCAGCCTAGTGGTATGGTCTAAGAAGAAACAGATGGGTGAAGTGCCTCTTCCTACTGAGACTCTATGAACTTGCACACTTGTCGGCGGGAGACTGTCCCAGGAGGGAGGGAAGCGTCACTTCAGTTCTGGGCTCAATTCAAGGTGCTCACATTAGCATTTAAAGCCCTAAATCAGGCTTCCTCAACCTCGGCCCTCCAGATGTTTTGAGACTACAATTCCCATCATCCCTGACCACTGGTCCTGCTAGCTAGGGATCATGGGAGTTGTAGACCCAAAACATCTGGAGGGCCGAGGTTGAGGAAGCCTGCCCTAAATTATCTGAAGCCCCAAATATCCGAAAAACTGTCCCTGTCATTTGCGCCCCCTTGCCCCCAGGGGTCCCAGAGCCACATGACATCAGTGCGCCATGTGCTCAGCTTGTGTGCATGACGTCAGTGCACCCTGTGGCATGCTGATGTCACACAGGCACACTCTGGGGCGTGATGATGTACATGTGGTTGCCCCCTGGTGTGCAAAGAAGTTTGGGGGGCCCTGGCCCTTTGATATGGAAATTTTGGAGGGCCTTGGCCCCATGCCCCCCCCCGGTGCCCCTGGCCCCTGTATGTTCTATTTGTTGTAACTCGCCCTGGGACCTCACAGTGAAGGGCAGGTAACAAGTCCAACAAACAAACAAACAAACAAACAAACAAACAAACAAACAATAGCTCACTCTTAGCTGTTCTCGACGCCTGGCTTTCCAGCCCTCTGCCTGGAGAAGGCAAATCAAGTGCTCCAGTTAGTATCATCCTTTTGTTTTTTGTTTTTTGCATTATCTAATTCTTATACAAGTGAAACTCTCCAGTTGAGCTATTTATGCCGCATCCCTCCAAATGCTGCTACTTAAAGAATGGGTGTAATTTCTCAGAGACCCTTTTGCCCATTGTTTGTCGCTAAAAGAAATATCAAGTTCTTCTTCCCATCTACATTTTAATGGCACCATAGGAGGCGACTGTGTATTTTCATTCTTAGCTGAGTAAACAAAAGAAATAAAAGCTGTGATGATTAAACTGCAGAAGAAAGAGCCATTTTCAAAAGGCAAAAGCTTTCCCCTGCTGATAAACACAGAATGGCTGTTCAGAAATGTTCTATCCCTGGGAGAAGATGCCCTGAGTTGCACAGAGAGCCCTCTAATTTGCCTCTGGAGGGAAGCAGAACAGACACTCTGATTACTGGGCACTGGAAGTGCAGTCTCTTCCTGGGTGGGTGTTAAAGGGAATGCTGGAACCGGGAGAGGATTCCCCCCCCCGCCACAGCCGTACATCTTTGCACTGTACACATCACAAGTGGCAGCAACTTTACTGGAGTGAGTAATCCCCACTGACTGTGAGTTTATTCAAGTTATTTAAACATGTAGGTGTTTCACTTTGCTGGCTGCAGGGTTAAGCACCATAATCAAATGTCTTTACAAAGCCACAGCCTGTTAGTTAAACGGAATTACAGGATGCAAGGAGGGTAGCTGTGGCTCCGTAATGGCATATTCATTTCCCAATTGCATACTTCCCCACCTGCACTCTGACTGACTTAAGAGCTGGACTGGCAGTAATTTTACATAATCATCGTATGGGTAGCTTTCCTGCACTTCGATTGGTTGCCAAAAGAGCCCATGCTAATGAGGCTTCAGAGGCTGGGTACTTTGCATTTGGGATGGCTGCATTTGCCTAGGGATCAAAGCCGTGAACAGGCAAACCAGTCTAAACACAAACTCGCAGATGTGCACTAAGGAGCCATCCCTAGCAGCATTGCCCTGCCTGCTGCAATTACAAAATAATCACAGCCTCCTGTCCTGCAAAGAGCAGGGGGGGAGTCTATTTCAGCACATTATAGACAGCTATAAAATGGCTAAAGGTAAAGGGACCCCTGACCATTAGGTCCAGTCGTGACCGACTCTGGGGTTGCGGTGCTCATCTCGCTTTATTGGCCGAGGGAGCCGGCGTACAGCTTCCGGGTCATGTGGCCAGCATGACTAAGCCATTTCTGGCGAACCAGAGCAGCGCACGGAAACGGCATTTACCTTTCTGCCAGAGCAGTACCTATTGATCTACTTGCACTTTGACGTGCTTTTGAACTGCTAGGTTGGCAGGAGCTGGACCGAGCAACGAGAGCTCATTCTGTTGCGGGGATTCGAACCTCCGACCTTCTGACTGGATAGTTCTAGGCTCTGTGGTTTAACCCACAGCACCACCCGCGTCCCTATAAAAGAGCTATTGGTCTTAAATATGATCTGCCTGCCAGCTTTTCCATAGAGAACAAAGGGTTGAGGTGTGTTATTTCCATCTGAGTGAGGAGAAGTGAGGAGTAATAATAATAATATAATAATATATTATTTATACCCCGCCCATCTGGCTGGGTTTCCCCAGCCACTCTGGGCGGCTTCCAACAGAATATTAAAATACAATAGTCTATAAAACATTAAAAGCTTCCCTAAACTGGGCTGCCTTCAGATGTCTCCTAAAAGTCTGGTAGTTGTTTTTCTCTTTGACATCTGGTGGGAGGACATTCCACAGGGCGGGTGCCACTACCGAGAAGGCCCTCTTCCTGGTTCTCTGTAACTTGGCTTCTCACAGTGAGGGCACCACCAGAAGGCCCTCGGTCCTGGACCTCAGTGTCTGGGCAGAACGATGGGGGTGGAGACGCTCCTTCAGGTATAGTGGACTGAGGCCATTTAGGGCTTTAAAGGTCAGCACCAGCACTTTGAATTGTGCTCGGAAAGTGCTATCCCGTTTCCAGGGGATCAAAGTGTGAATGTCAGATGCTTATATGCCTTCACGTCCACCATGGCAACCAGCAGACCCAACCGCATCACCTTGGCAAAGGCTGGCAAGCAGGACATGGAACTGAAACACCCTTGCCAGGCAAGCTCAGTCCCTGGATTACTACTTACTTGTTGATATATTTGGGGTGTGTGGGGTGTTAAGGGAGGGGTAGTACCTCTGGTGGGCAACATGTCATGTTCCTTCCAGGGTAGTTTGTCCACATTTGGACCCCAACCTTCACTCAGTGCTCATTTGTGGCTCCTAGGAGCTGTCAGCAAGCAACAGTGGCCACATCCTGGGAAATGGCTTTGACTAGCTGACTAAAACATGGTGAGGGGAGCCGATGGGTCTCAAACCCTCCATGAGTTAGGGTCTTCTCCTGCATGCAAAGACAGGGTCCAATGGACTAGCAGACAAGACCAATAGCAGGTCCAACGATCAAGAAAGCAGTTTCTGCACATGGTGTAGAGGGAAGTGAGGGGTGAATGGGGTGAATGGGGCTCCTCAACCTGGGAAGGTTGACCTAGGAGAAGGAAACTCTGGTGCTAAACCTCTGCTGCCTTCCGAGATATCTTTGGGAGAAGAAAAGGCTAAGGAACAAGCCCTATACAAATCCAGAGTGGAGTCCCTAAGATGGTTGGATGATGCCTTGTATGCCTCCTTCCGGAAACTCCTGCAGGCAAGCCGGTGCCAAACTATAGCCCTGTTTTCCTTTGGACCACATCAGCGAGGCAGTCTTGTCTTAGGCAGGCCAGGACCTCCATACATACGGCCCAGGTTTGTGCCCTGGAGATGTCACTTGGGAACTGCTAATGGAGCAAAAACAATGTGGTTATGAGCAGTTATGAGTTACCCGTCTCTGCAGCCACAGCAGGTGCTGTGATTCCTCCGCGGTTTGACTTCACCCTCAGAGGCACACACCACTGTCTCTCAAGACAGACGAAAGCCAACCAAGTTTATATATTTATTTATATACTGCTTACTTGCCAAAAAGGCTTCTAAGCAGTTTTAAATCGCTTCTAAGCAGACTGTGCAGGAGGAGCAAAATGTTTTAGGTTCAGAGCTGAGGTCCAGCATTGAAAGAGCACAAAAAGTACAGTACATGGTCAGAACTGAGGTACTGAATCCAAAGGCAGGGAGACAGAGGATGCAAACTGTAATTACAGCAGTCTTGTGGCAGTCAACATGCAGCTGCTGCAGCAACCTGTGTCGAGTTCAGAGGGTAAAAAGCCGAACATTTTCAGCCAGATTCAAATCAGTTTTGATTAATGTACACATTTTTGCAAGCCATTTCCACTAATATAATTCAAGTTTGTTTGGTATTTTCACTAACGTATGCATTTGTATGCAAACTTTTTCCTAATACAGTTTGTATCATGAGACAGGGATCTCTGGATTATTTCTGATTGCTCCATCATCCAGAATTTAAACAGAAGGTCTGCGATTAGCACCTTTTCAAATAGCAGGCGATATAACTGGGGTGATCTTTCCCTTCCTATTCAACAGGATGTGTGGAGTTGCTGGTAAGCTTAGGATATAACAGGAAGGAACTCATAGAATGGAGATCATTGTCGTTGGAACCAGGTAAAGGGATTCTTAAAGCAACAGGCATTGCCTGGTTAGCATGCTTTCAGAGCCCCCTTTTGCCAAGCACATCTCACTGAATTTACAATGTGTCATGTGGGAGCTGTGCCAGGAGCCCCCAGCCTCAGCTCATCACTGCCAAGGATTAGACCAAGGTGTCTCCATCTAAACCTTCACTCTGCTTCCAACAGTGACCATTCAGGAAGTTCACCGGCAAAGCATGAAGGCAACACCTAAATGCTGGAAGCAAGAAAGCAAGAAAGCTAATGCCCTGACATAAACGTCGGCCTTTCAGATGTCAGTTGATACCCACACAATGCATCTAACCTGTACACATATAATTAATATATGACAGAGTATCTCTAACAGAGACTAGGAGAAAGCAAGATTGTATAGGAGACAGATTCCACAGCATGCCTTTTTTGGGGAAATGCAGAAATACATGCTGAGCCAGAATCCAACATGCAATAGGAAACTGCTGTTGTTACTATGACAACATCCAACAAATTACTGAAGTCCAACATAGCTGTGGGCAGAGATGTTAATGATGATAAAATGAATCCCGTAGAAAGTGAGGTAGGGGTCTAGGTGGCTCCCGATTCTGGCTGTGTGCTCAAACACCTGAGCCTTCAAGTCAAAGGGAAACTGACCAGTTAATTAATGAGACAGATAATTGAAACAAAGACAGAGACCTATGGCACCTTACAGACCAGCACATTTCTTATGAACTCCGGTCCACAAAGTTCTTTAAGCATATGGTTCAGATGGTACATTTGTTGTTTTTCTAGCTAAGATGACTACCCATGCTGGAAATTAAAACAAGCAAACCTGGCCAGGCCATCGGTGTCCTCCTACAGTGACTCCTGTGATACATTTCTGTCAATGTCACACAGAACTATACCTGTCAGATTTTCCATCTTACCTGAACCTTGCCTAAGCCTGCATTCCCTAGCAAAGCGTGGAACAAAAGCTGGTTTTAAGTAGGGACTGTATTTAAAAGCAGAGAAAAGCAAGCAATGGCCCTCCTCTGGTTCTGGTGGCACATAAACATGCGTCTAGCAATCCACGTGCCTGGAGAGTTCCCCTCTTGCTTTTATTATTATGGTTTTTCATTTTGTAACACCCTGAAGTGTATGCTAGGTTTTTTAGAGAGAAAAGAAGGCACAGAAGCTGTGCTGCAAAGAGCTTATAGCTGGAGTGGCAGGGGGCCAAATCACCCTCCCTACAGAAAGTTGTGCCCCATTCACCCACAAAGCAGCATTGATCAAGATTTCACCCACTACGAAAACCAACACATTTGCTGTTGCGAGGCGTCTTCTGCATGAGCTTGCTTAAACAATGCCTCTCTTTTATAGGTGCATGGCAGAAAGCATGTCATGGCAGTGCTATGTCACACAGTGTGGCAGTGCTGTGATGTGAGGAGGTGCACTGCACTGAACGTCTTTGATGTCATGGTCTTTCTGGTCACTGAACAACACACCTCCAGCAGAAATACCTGCTAGGTAGCCAGATTATGGCAGCGTTGAAGGACAAAGACCAGATTCTCAAATATCAGTGGAGCGCTAATGTCAATGAAAAAATGCATTAGCTTGGTGGAGAACCATGTTGCCATGGTAACAGCTGTATCCAGGAGTCTTTCTTTGGGATTATCATGGGGGTTTGCCCCTCTGATCAGTGTTGCACCTCTTGAGGACAATAATGACAACGGCGCTGGCATCAGCATGGAGATAGCCTATGTGATCCACCAGACAATATGGTCCCATCAAGTTAAGTGCCGGCAGATGCCATCTGACCATATCGCTAAGAGCAAGGATGATCACTTGGGAAGGGAGCACTGTACAGAGACAGTAGCTTTCCCCTGCAAAATGTTTTCAGCTCCTCCTTTTGATGTGCAAATATGTAGCCACCTCAAAGAGCTTTGGAATGGCTGCTATGGCAGCACAAAGGGAGCACCTCTCTATCGTGAAGCTTCTAATAAACCTCGCCAAATGCAGATTCTTGCATTTCCAGCTACTGAACATTCCTTTAAATTTTTAAAATCAAAGTCTGTTGACTGCTCCCTCCTCCACAACACCACCTCTGCCACTTTGTCGAGCTTGCCAGGGATGCACGATAGAGAGCTTCTCACGACAAAGATGTGCTATATCACTGCTTTACAGTGAGACACGATTGCATCTCTGCTCACAATTCCATCTCCTGCCTATGTACTCTCCTTATACAGCGTCAGGCTGTAGGTCAACTCAGCCGACTGCCATCTGCTCAGACCAGCTACCCCAGGACAGTAGCTCTTTCCCAGCTTACTAGCTAAGATCCATGTTTAGACTAAACATAACCAGGATTGAAACCAGAGCAGTTTTTCCTCAAACAGTCTGCTAGGACCCACCACTGGGCCACTTTTAGGTGGGTCTCAGTGCCACAACCTACCTAGGACCTCTTCACGTTCCAGCCTGCCCGTATCCTTTTGCTTGGACAAGTGTAGGCACCAGCAACTCCAGGCATGTGGAGTAAAGGGGATCAGGAGATGGACGTTTGGGTGGAGAGGGAGGGGAAAGGGCCAGAGGAAACGTTGAGGGGAATTAGGAAGTGAGGAAATTGTGAACTATTATTATTATTGAAGCAAACAAACAAACGGGGAGACAGGAGCTGAAATAGGAGGGAAAAGTGAATGTAAAAGGACCGGGGAGGAAGGGTGAAAGAAACTGGCAATTTGGGAAGATTGGATGAGGTGAACAAGGAGAAAGGGAGGAGAAATTATAAGAGATGGGTAAAAATAATTTATACCCATGGGTAAAAATAACAAGGCCAGTGGAAGTGATGGTATTCCAGCTGAACTGTTTAAAATTTTAAAAGATGATGCTGTTAAGGTGCTACACTCAATATGCCAGCAAGTTTGGAAAACTCAGCAGTGGCCAGAGGATTGGAGAAGATCAGTCTACATCCCAATCCCAAAGAAAGGCAGTGCCAAAGAATGCTCCAACTACCGCACAATTGCACTCATTTCACACACTAGCAAGGTTATGCTTAAAATTCTACAAGGAGGGCTCAAGCAGTATGTGGACCGAGAACTCCCAGAAGTGCAAGCTGGATTTAGAAGAGGCAGAGGAACCAGAGACCAAATTGCAAACATGCGCTGGATTATGGAGAAAGCTAGAGAGTTCCAGAAAGACATCTACTTCTGCTTCATTGACTATGCAAAAGCCTTTGACTGTGTTGACCACAGCAAACTATGGCAAGTTCTTAAAGAAATGGGAGTGCCTGATCACCTCATCTGTCTCCTGAGAAATCTCTATGTGGGACAAGAAGCTACAGTTAGAACTGGATATGGAACAACTGATTAGTTCCAAATTGGGAAAGGAGTACGGCAAGGCTGTATATTGTCTCCCTGCTTATTTAACTTATATGCAGAATTCATCATGCGAAAGGCTGGGCTGGATGAATCCCAAGGTGGAATTAAGATTGCCGGAAGAAATATCAACAACCTCAGATATGCAGATGACACAACCTTGATGGCAGAAAGTGAAGAGGAATTAAAGAACCTTTTAATGAGGGTGAAAGAGGAGAGCGCAAAATATGGTCTGAAGCTCAACATCAAAAAAACGAAGATCATGGCCACTGGGCCCATCACCTCCTGGCAAATAGAAGGGGAAGAAATGGAGGCAATGAGAGATTTTACTTTCTTGGGCTCCATGATCAGTGCAGATGGTGACAGCAGTCACGAAATTAAAAGACGCCTGCTCCTTGGGAGAAAGGCGATGGCAAACCTAGACAACATCTTAAAAAGCAGAGACATCACCTTGCCAACAAAGGTCCGTATAGTAAAAGCCATGGTTTTCCCAGTAGTGCTGTATGGAAGTGAGAGCTGGACCATAAAGAAGGCTGATTGCCGAAGAATTGATGCTTTTGAATTATGGTGCTGGAGGAGACTCTGGAGAGTCCCATGGACTGCAAGAAGATCAAACCTCTCCATTCTGAAGGAAATCAGCCCTGAGCGCTCACTGGAAGGACAGATCGTGAAGCTGAGGCTCCAATACGTTGGCCACCTCATGAGAAGAGAAGACTCCCTGGAAAAGACCCTGATGTTGGGAAAGATGGAGGGCACAAGGAGAAGGGGACGACAGAGAATGAGATGGTTGGATGGTGTTCTTGAAGCTACCAGCATGAGTTTGATCAAACTGCGGGAGGCAGTGGAGGACAGAAGTGCCTGGCGTGCTCTGGTCCATGGGGTCACGAAGAGTCGGACACGACTAAACGACTAAACAACAACAAAAATAATTTGGGAGGCATGTGGGCGCTGGAAGTAAAAAATATAAGAGAAACACCTTTGAGAGCCTCTGGATCAGCCTGGACACTTGAATTCTTGGCAGAGACAGCCCGAGCAGCCCCTATGATCCTGGGGTTCTTCTTATGTCAATTAAGTGTGGCAGCACCTGGGGCGTCTTACCCATAGAGGCTAGTGGCACGGGATGCCAGGGCGCCAAGTTCTGGAGGGCGCCAGGGAAGAGGAGGAGGCTGGACGCAGTGCCTCCTGGCATCAGCTCGCCACCCTCGCCCACCTCCGCCATGCTGCGCCGAAACAGCACCGTGCCTGCCTCCTCCAGCCCTGCTGGCAGCGCCGTCCTCCCTAAAAAACTCTGGGAAATGGGGTGGGGGTGGGGCGCTTTGCACCATGTCGCCGGGTATGCTTATGACAGCCCTGGCAGCACCTGCCCTTTGGGATGTGGTTCCAATGATCACCTGGCAGGTGCCTACAGTATCGGCATTCAGGAGCCTGTGCAAAGCTGACCTGCTCACCCAGGGTTTTCCAGCTATGTTGATGTTTTTATTTAAACTACTGATTTGTGATGTGTTTTTTGTTTTGTGGTTGCAATTTTATTGTTTTTTATGCTGATCACTGACATGATATTTTTTCTTAATGTTCACCACACACACACACACACTCTAACCCACCTCCCCCCAGAAAAATGGGTTTAGCGATGCTGGATTACTTTTGCACAGCTAATGGAACCCATACTCTCTCAGTTCCAGCCCTGCAGTATGAGCATAATGATGGATTTTATCTGCACTGGCATTAGCAGAGTAATTTTAAAAATGTCTTTGCATGAAATAAATCCTAAGCTGGAAAGATAATGAACTCCTGTCTTAGCTTCTACCTTTTGTTTTTGAGTCAACTCACTACTTTCCAAACAGTTACACTAAAATCCTGCATCCCTGAGTTATGTGCCAGCAATCACTCCTCCACGAGGGAAGACCAGCAGAAAATGCTAAAAAACGAACCAGGAAGTTCCTTCTCTAGACAATTATACCTAGTTGTCTAATTGGCTAGATGATCTGCTTTCCTTAAGGCAAAAGATTTATACAGATGATCTGCTTTCCTAAATGTCAGTCATTGCTTTGACTTCATTCATTGGCTGAAAACGTTGCAAGGTGGGAGCAAGCTAGTTTTTCCAACAAAAAAAGGGTGAGAAATGTGCCTGTATGTTTTGCCTCATATAACTCAGGTTCTACAAACATTAGATTTTTTTATTAAAAATTGTAAATTGGGGGATTATGTCTCATCCAGGGAGGCAATTATCTCCTTGCCCTCCTTGTAGATGCCCAAGCCTCCTGTTTCTGATGCCTGCCTTACCCAGGAGTGCAAAAATTAGGATTGTCCTAATTTGTTTGGCAAATGGGCTGTGTCCAGTTTGGGGGTCACGAGTGATGCGTCCAAAACCACATTGTGACAGGGCTGTTTCCCTTTTACCTCTTTCCTCCTCGCCTGTCTCCTGTCATAAACGATCTCGAGTTAGGAGTGAGCAGCGAGGTGGCCAAGTTCACTGACGAAGCTAAATTGTTCATAGTTGTTAAACCCAGATTGTGAAGAACTCTAAAAGAGCCTCTCAAAACAGAGGGAATGAGTGTTAGAATGACAAATCCAATTCAATTTTTTTTTTAAAGTAAAGTGTTGGGTTGCAGAAACTGTTAATTTCACATATGTGAGACCTTGCGATCACAATAGATAGCTTGATGATGATGTCAACCCCCAGTGTGTGGTGGCCATGAAAAAGGCATATTCCATGCTGGGGATCATTAGGAAAGGAATGGTCAATAAAACTGCCAATATCATAATGCCATTATACAAATCTATGGTGTGACCGCATTTGGAATACTATGTACTGGTAAAAAGGTAAAGGGACCCCTGACCATTAGGTCCAGTTGTGACCGACTCTGGGGTAGCAGCGCTCATCTCGCTTTATTGGCCGAGGGAGCCGGCATACAGCTTCCGGCGCTTCTGGAAACGCCGTTTACCTTCCCGCCGGAGCGGTACCTATTTATCTACTTGCACTTTGACGTGCTTTCGAACTGCTAGGTTGGCAGGAGCTGGGGCCGAGCAATGGGAGCTTACCCCATTGCGGGGATTCAAACCACCGACCTTCTGATCGGCAAGTCCTAGGCTCTGTGGTTTAACCCACAGCGCCACCCATGTCCCACTGGTACTGGTAGCCTCACCCCAAAAGGGATTTTGTAGAGTTGGAAAAGCTGCAGAAAAGGGCGCCTCACCTGAACAAGGTGATGGAGCAAGTGCCGTATGAAGAAAGGCTGCAACGTTTGGGACTTTTAGAGGAAAGTGCGCAAGAGGCAACAGGACGGATGTTTATAAAATTAGGGATTGACTAGAGAGAGTGGGTAGAGAAAGGTTTTTTCCTCCCTCTCTCACAGCACTGGAACTCGTGGACATCCAAGGAAACTGAATGTCGGACAATTCAGGGCAGATAAAAAATTGATGTCCATCTGTGACTGTGTGCTAATTCCTGTATCCTGGTTTGCTGCGTTCTCATCAGGGGGAAGGGAACCTGCAAACGTACTAGGAGTCTGCAGTTCTAGAAAAATGCATTTTTTCACCATTTTCCCGCCTGGAGATGGATGGGAGGGACCTCTGGCCACAGCAGTATAGACTGGATCATACATAATGCTTAAAACATATGACTCCCCCCCCCCCCCAAATCTTGGGAACTGTAGTTTAATCCTCACAGTTCCCAGTGTCCTTAGCAAATTAATTCCCAGAATTCTTGGGAGGAACTTACATGCTTTAAATGTATTGTTGTGAGTTGGAGAGAGGGCATTTTAGTCTGTATAGTGCCTGCATCTCTTACAATTCCCGGAGACCTGGATCCAGCAATGCATTGGAAAGATCCCATTGTTGAACTGGCTGGACAAATTCCTTTCTGAGAGAATGCCTGTAGTTATTGCCTAAGGGACGTGGGTGGCGCTGTGGGTTAAACCACAGAGCCTAGGACTTGCCGATCAGAAGGTTGGCGGTTCGAATCCCCATGACGGGGTGAGCTCCCGTTGCTCGGTCCCTGCTCCTGCCAACCTAGCAGTTCGAAAGCACATCAAAGTGCAAGTAGATAAATAGGTACCGTTCCGGCGGGAAGGTAAATGGCGTTTCCGTGTGCGGCTCTGGTTTGCCAGAAGTGGATTAGTCATGCTGGGCACATGACCCGGAAGCTGTACGCCAGCTCCCTCAGCCAATAAAGCGAGATGAGTGCCGCAACCCCAGAGTCGGCCACGACTGGACCTAATGGTCAGGGGTCCCTTTACCTTTATGGTCATTAGTTTGACAAGGGAAAGAAAGAAAAAAAGAAAGAAAGAAAGAAAGAAAGAAAGAAAGAAAGAAAGACAAAGGCAGTAGAGTTTTGAGAACTGCGCAAGAAGCAGGTAGGAGCTAGGAGTCAGAGCTGTGCTTGATTTCAGCTGAAATCCAAGACTGTGCCTATGGGAGAAGCAATACCTTCTACAGTGTTAATGCGATGGATCACTCCATCATAGGCTCAGGTTGTATATCTCTGGAAGTAAACCATACATCATAAAGACGCTACAGTCTCTTTTTATATATATATAAATATTTTATTAGGTTTTAACAATAGAAGAAAATTCAAGAAAAATACAAAAACAAGGAAAATACAAAGTCACAAAATACAATACAAAAATACAAACATTAAACACGACAAAAGAAAAAAGAAGAAAAAAAGAAGAAGAAAAAATTCCCTCTTTCTTAATTTCTCATCTTCAATTAACTTATTTTCCCGACTTCCTCACGTCTCCCGTTCTTGTATCCCTTTTAAAAATTAATTCAGCAAATTCATATCCTATTAGTTTATCTGTTATTAATCCAATCTTACATTTTACTTTGTTGCTAGAACCCCTGCGATTCATTTCAATGTCATCAACATTCAAAAATTTTACAATATTTCTGCAAATAAATTTTAAATTTCCTCCAATGTTCCTCCACCGACTCCTCTCCCTGGTCTCGGATTCTGCCAGTCATTTCCGCCATCTCTATATAGTCTATTAGTTGCATCTGCCAGTCTTCCAGGGTGGGAAAGATGCTACAGTCTCTGCTCTCTCCCACATTCCAAGGAAACTGAATCCTGGGTAAAGAGCCTGGAACCCCTAGACTCACACTGCTCAGAGAATGGAGTGGTGTGGAACAGTATGGGATGTATGCAGTCATACTTTTGGGTTGGGATTGGCTGAGTGGTGCAGAGAACTGATTGGTCAGAGAATGGAAGTCTGACACAAATATTTCCAGGAGTGTTTCTAAGCTCAAACAGAAAGATACAAGTTTACAGAGAACAGGAGGGAGTGGCTTTTTTTGTGTAGCAATATTTTAATGCAGTTCTAATCTGCTTCAAAAGTTACACACACACACACACACACACACACACACACACACACACACACAGAGTATTTCAGAGGAGAGGTTTGGCTATACTGTACTTGCTTTATAAATCAGTAACTAACAAATGTTTGCTTCCTTCAAACTAAGAAAGGGGAGGTGCTGCTTCTTAGATCACCCCCCAAACACCCCAGTGATTCTGCTGTGAACATGGGCTGTTTTGTGGCAACCTTACTATTGACTCACCAGTGGCGGAGCATCATGGTAGACAAGACGTTGATGGAGTTTTTGAGAAGTGTTAAGTAGGAACAGAAGCAGGGAAGCAACTTACAGAAATAAAAGAGCATGACTGAGAAGCAATAAAATGTGGGAGAATATTGCAGTGGGAAGTGACCTCCGCCTCAGTTTCCTGTTGAGGATTTCAAGGCCTCAAATGCACCTTGGCCAAGGGAAAAGGAAGGTTCAATCAGCTGTAAAAAGAACCCCCCCTGGCTTGCACAGTCCAGGGTGTGGTCATATAATCCAGGTCCCAAACACACAGCGAAGACTTTTTTAAATAGCCCAGCGACAGGATTGTGAAAGCAACACTCTGCAAGAATTGGAAACCAGTGAGTCTCACACTGTAGTAGACTTGTGGCCTGTTAGTTCTTCGGGGAATCCCACCTCAGAGCTTTTACAAGTCCTGGACTGGGATCTTAGCCTTCTAAAGCACCTTTTCAGTTGGGGCTCCATTTGTGAGGAGCCAGGAAGGCCTTGCTTCCTTGCTAAAGTTCAGCAAGGCTGCTCACGATCTGCTGACCTTCTTGAGCAACTGCCTGCCACTCTTCCTTGCTCTTTCTGACCTCCTCCTGCAGGTCTGCAATTCTCTTCTGACCAGCCAGCACTGCTTCAGCCAACCACGAGTTCGCCTCTTCCTTTTCTTTTTATGGCCTTTTGTAGGAATCTGTGCTGCTTCAGAAGGTCTGGTACAACAGCACTGTGGATTCCACTGGTGTACCCCTTTTCTTTGCTTCTTCTGCAAGTTCATCTAGTGATTTAAAGAGCACAATGAGTTTCCCTTCTTCATTCAGATCCTGGATCTCCTCCTGAAAGGAGGTTTGCAGGTGGGAGATCAACTGATTGTAAACACACTTGGTGAGTTCAGGTTGCACTTTGTAAAGATGACTGTAACACTTCGCAAACCTGTGGTAGCTGCCTGCTTCCACAATCTTCCGCAATGAAATGTCGACAATGTAATCTAGGAGCTGCTCCCGGCTGGGGTTGCTCGGAGGCTCAGCAGCAGCAACAGCAGCAGCGTCGGCAGCCTCCTTCTTCCTGTAAGTGGTACCCCCCCCCCCCAGTCACCATTTTGGGCCTGTCACAAATCCAAACGCCTCTGAGTGTGGTTTTGAATTAAAAAATTATATATTTGGGGGGAAAGTTCATTGTTTGCTTGCAATTCTACTTACCAGAGCCATGTCCCAGTGCATCTAGTGGACTAATCTCAACTGTGGTTATTCTGAATACTGCTTAGAATGAGTTTCTTTGCATGTACAGTGGTACCTCGGGTTAAGTACTTAATTCGTCCCGGAGGTCCATACTTAACCTAAAACTGTTTGTAACCTGAAGACCACTTTAGCTAATGGGGCCTCCTACTGCCGCCGTGCCGCTGGAGCACGATTTCTGTTCTCATCCTGAAGCAAATTTCTTAACCTGAGGTACTATTTCTGGGTTAGTGGAGTCTGTAACCTGAAGCGTATGCAACCTGAAGCGTATGTAACCCGAGGTACCACTGTAGTAAATTAGCACATTATAGTGAGGACTGCAAGAAGATCAAACCTATCCATTCTGAAGGAAATCAGCCCTAAGTGCTCACTGGAAGGACAGATCCTGAAGCTGAGGCTCCAATACTTTGGCCACCTCATGAGAAGAGAAGACTCCCTGGAAAAGACCTGATGTTGGGAAAGATGGAGGGCACAAGGAGAAGGGGACGACAGAGGACGAGATGGGTGGATTGTGTTCTCAAAGCTACCAGCATGAGTTTGACCAAACTGCAGGAGGCAGTGGAAGACAGAAGTGCCTGGCGTGCTCTGGTCCATGGGGTCACGAAGAGTCGGACACGACTAAACGACTAAACAACAACAACAACAATGCTAAAGCTGTCTCACTGATGAACTAGATTCAGGGATGTGTTGGTTTTGTTTAACATGGTGGGCACTGAAAACAAGAATGCATGATCCCCTCTCTTGCTGCAGTCTGAAGAGGCACAGTTCAAGATTCTACCCTTTCATTCTGTTAATGTGCACAACAGCTGTTAGTTACAGCTATTTGTGGTTTTTAGAATCTGAGGCTCCATGGAAAAAAATCTAGGGATCTGAAATTACTGATGCCCTCCTGGAAATAAATGGATGTCCTTTCAAATGCAGTATTCACCATATTGCCCTTTCCACTTCAAGGTTGTTATTATCCCTAATTTCAGAAAAAGAATGAGAAGCTTGTAGACTGAAGCTCAGAATGGCAAACAGAAAAAAGCTGAAAGCTGAAATAAATGTATTCTTACATTTAAATCCTTATATTTCCCCAGATAATTCAGAGTAGTATACATGTTTCCTCCCATCCTTTTATCCTTACAAGTTTGCAATATTTATTTATAAAAAATATTTATATACAGCTGTATCATAAAAAATATCAAAAGTTTACAACTATATCCTTATATAATAAAAACACGCAAAGATTAAAAATCAAAGGCCATCAACTAACCATTATGGAAAGATTTTTTTTATTTTTGCTTGCATAAGCCTGGCAGCATAGAAAGTTTTCAGCAGACATTTAAAGGTTGAAACAGAAGGTACCTGCTGAATCTATATTGGCAGAGCTTCCCACAGGACTGGGCCAGTGACACGAAACTCTCAGCTTTTGCTGTTGTCAGATGAGCCTTGCCAGTTGGGGACAACCAACGATCCTCCTGGACGGTTAAGTCCAGTCAAAGTGACTGGGGTTCCCTTGCCCATCTCGCTTTCAGGCCAAGGGAGCCGGTGTTCCAGGTCATGTGGCCGGCATGACTAAACCGCTTCTGGTGCAACGGAACACTGTGATGGAAACAAGAGCACATCGAAATGCCATTTACCTTCCCACCACAGCGGTACCTATTTATCTACTTGCACTGGTATGCTTTCAAACTGCTAGGTTGGCAGGAGCTGGGACTGAGCAACGGGAGCTCACTCCGCCGCAGGGATTTGAACCGCTGACCTTCTGATTGGCAAGCACAAAAGGCTCAGTGGTTTAGACCACAGCGCCACCTGTGTCTCTTGGGATGGTACCTAAGGTTCCCTGGATCTAAGCTTTTTTGGGCTTTGTACATTAATGCATGCTCCATAGTAGATGAGCAGCCAGTGCAGATGCTTTCACAACGGTGTCTTTCCATCATCCTGGCCACCAGCTGGAGCTTTCGAACCAGGTCCAAGCGCAACCCACATAAAGCACATTGCACCTACCCAAAGACCCTCTTCCCTGGATTCAAACACAGTTTTTTTTAGCCCTCATACAATCCACCATGACATTCAGAAACTGATCTAGAACTTCCACACCCTCTCCTGATTCAGGTGATATGGAGAAAAAGAGCAGGGTGCCGATGACACTGTGCTCAAAAACTCCTAATGACCACTCCCAACAGCTTAATACAGATGTTAAATAGCAGCTGTTAGCAGCTCTAAACCTCTGGAAACCCTAGAATAAACATTTTGACCACCCACATTATTATAATGGACATGCACAGACTCAACTGTAACAGCAGCAACAGCAGCAGCAGCAACAACTACAATAATACTTTTATTATTTATACTCTGCCCATCTGGCCGGGTTGCCCCAGCCACCCTGGATGGCTTCCAGCACATATAAAAGCATAATAAAGCATCAAACATTAACCACTGTAGTGTTGTAACTGTTGCATCATAAACTTCCTTTTTGTAAGAAACACACAAAAGCCCACCACCAGCGCCACATTCCACAAGAACAGTTTTCAATTCATTGAGAAAAGGCTGCATCCCATGTTACCACCACTTCTGGAAGATGTTGCCACGCTCTCTTCCTCTGGCAGCTACCTGGGCATTCAGGGCATTCTGGTTTGCCCCATTTCGGCCCCAGAGCCCCGGTTTTTTTCTTCATGCTTTTCAGCATTGACACGTTTTTCAGCCTATTTGGCAAGACGAGGAACTGGATTTTGCTGCCCCAAATGTACACCTGCTCTAGTTGTGCCACATGCCCATCTTTGTAGGTCACTGTGATGTTGGACATTTGGCCATTCATGTTGCCCTCGGCCTCAGTGAGCTTTCACCAGTACACTGCTTCAGTATTCGTCTCACAGGTCGCAATATGACTCTCTGCTTCATGCAGGACTTGAATTGCCACTCCGATAGACATGACTGAAGCCGGGCATGTTCAAACCACCAGGCGCTCCAAACTCTCCGCAACGGCATGCCTTCATTTCCATGCCCACTGATGTCGCAGCATGCCACATGCCTCTGCATCATAAACTTCTTGATGGGCTTCTCTTTCCTGTTATTTCTTCAGGCCTTTTGGTTTATATACCAGATTTCCAAAGGTTTCTATGTTCTGAAAGGTTTAAATCAGGGGTCAGCAAATTTTTTCAGCAGGGGGCCGGTCCACTGTCCCTCAGACCTTGTGGGGGGCCGGACTATATTTTGAAGGGAAAAATAAGAACGAATTCCTATGCCCCACAAATAACCCAGAGATGCATTTTAAATAAAAGCACACATTCTACACCTGTAAAAACATGCTGATTCCCAGACTGTCTACGGGCCGAATTTAGAAGGTGATTGGGCCGGATCCAGCCCCCGGGCCTTAGTTTGACTACCCATGGTTTAAATTCTTGAAGCAATACTTTGCCAAGGCTCTGAAGATCCCAATGTATACCAAAGACTATTGCCATCCCAGTACAGTGGTACCTTGGGTTAAGTACTTAATTTGTTCTGGAGGTCTGTTCTTACCCTGAAACTGTTCTTAACCCGAAGCACCACTTTAGCTAATGGGGCCTCCTGCTGCCACTGCGCCGCCGGAGCACGATTTCTGTTCTCATCCTGAAGCAAAGTTCTTAACCCGAGGTACTATTTCTGGGTTAGCGGAGTCTGTAACCTGAAGCGTATGTAACCCGAGGTACCACTGTACTGTTTCCAGTCTCCTCATTTCCATGCTTCATGCCTGCTCCTCAGGAAGAGGATGTGCACTCTCTGCCCTCCTAAAAGCTGCCACAGCATCAGTAGTGTAGCATATACTCGCACTGCCCAGGGCGGGTGCTCTCCTGAGGGGGGCGGGGCGTGTAGGGTGCCCTTCCACGCACCACAGTTCAGGGTAGGAGGGGGCAGGGAAGCTGCTGCTCACTCTCCTCCTGCTCTCCGCAGCTGGGTCAGAGATGACCCGGCAACAGAGCTGCTGCGGCCGGGTGCGCCTCGCCACAGCTGAGGAGGGATGCTCTCTGCCGCCAGGTCAGAAGAGCTGCTGCCACCGGGCGCGAGGTGTGCCACCCACTTGCCTGCCATTTTGTCACCCCCTCAGTCATGACACCTGAGGTGAGCCACACCCACCGCACCCCCCCTTCCTACGCCTCTGCACAGCGCTTCTCAAATCCACTCACACAGTAACACAACCTGAGAAAAATTGGGACCTCGGATGTATTTGAGGAAAGCGGAGTAGAAATGTTTTCTCTGCATCAATCCTATGGCGACTGCTCTGTTGATCTTGAGCCTGGAGGAGACAACCCAGTTGGACACATTTATTCCCTTTCTCCCCTGAAATACGCAAATACCTCCAGGGGTTGTGTCTGACCATCTGTATCCTCAACTGGGGATGTATTAAAATGCTTGATAGAACATCAAATCCCAGAATAGATCTGGTTATAAAATGGCTTCAAACTTTACTACCTAGTTTGGGGGGTGCATTTTGAAAATGCGTCCCCAAAAGGCAAAATACAAAATACAAACTTATCAAAGACAAGGAAGGAAAAATAGAGACTGCCGTGGTAAATAAGTACAGGGAACATTTGAAGAACATTTGTCAGTTGTGTATAATTCAAATATATACATGCCATTCTGCCACATCTGGCTATAATCAGGTAGCCAAAATTACAAGGATTTAAAACAAAATAAACTAGAAGAAGAAGAAGAAGAGTTTGGATTTGATATCCCGCCTTTCACTCCTATTAAGGAGTCTCAAAGCGGCTAACATTCTCCTTTCCCTTCCTCCCCCACAACAAACACTCTGTCAGGTGAGTGGGGCTGAGAGACTTCAGAGAAGTGTGACTGGCCCAAGGTCACCCAGCAGCTGCATGTGGAGGAGCGGAGACGCGAACCCGGTTCTCCAGATTACAAGACTACCGCTCTTAACCACTACACCACACTGGTTCTCAAAAAAAAAAAAAAAAAAAAATCCACACTAAAACCCATAAATTCAGTATCCCCAGTGCAAATAGCAACACCCAAGGCCTTTATTGTAATTTTCTTTTTTCAAAGCGGAGAAGGAATCAAGTAGGGGGGGGGGAGGTAGAAGGTTTTAACTGGCCCTGCAGAAATGATGCTGAGTATGATCACTAAAGAATGGATGCTTTTGAATTCTGGTGCTGGAGGAGACTCTTGAGAGTCCCATGGACTGCAAGAAGATCAAACCTATCCAGTCTTAAGGAAATCAGCCCTGAGTGCTCACTGGAAGGACAGATCCTGAAGCTGAGGCTCCAAGACTTTGGCCACCTCATGAGAAGAGAAGACTCCCTGGAAAAGACCCTGATGTTGGGAAAGATGGAGGGCACAAGGAGAAGGGGACGACAGAGGACAAGATGGTTAGATAGTGTTCTCAAAGCTACCAGCATGAGTTTGACCAAACTGCGGGAGACAGTTGAAGAAGGAGGAGGAGGAGGAGGAGAGTTTGGATTTGATATCCTGCTTTATCACTACCCGAAGGAGTCTCAAAGCGGCTAACATTCTCCTTTCCCTTCCTCCCCCACAACAAACACTCTGTGAGGTGAGTGGGGCTGAGAGACTTCAGAGAAGTGTGACTAGCCCAAGGTCACCCAGCAGCTGCATGTGGAAGAGCAGAGACGCGAACCCAGTTCACCAGATTATGAGTCCACCGCTCTTAACCACTACACCACACTGGTTGAAGACGGGAGTGCCTGGAGTGCTCTGGTCCAGGGGGTCACGAAGAGTTGGACATGACTAAATGACTAAACAACAACATTGAGAGACCAGCAAAATGAGCAGAAGCACCAGGCTTTGCTGTACTCCCTTTACTCATGCCTTGCGATATGGACGGGTGTGTCTGCTTCACACGGAGGTTTTCCAGTCAAGACCAGTGTGGTTAATGTTTAGAGCGGTGGCCTTGCAGCATAACTTCCTCCTCAGTGCTGCGTCTCTTGGGTGCCGCCCAAGGCAGCTGCCTCACCCCGCAACATTGGTGGGCCGGCCCTGCAAATGTGAAAGGGGTATGACATGGCACCTGCAGTTGTGCCAATTCCGCTGACCCAAGTGGCTGAGTGATCCCGTGTGGGGCAAGGCGATATTGTACAGCAAACCATCGACACTAAACAATACCCTTGTACTGTTTTGTGTGCCTTTGGCTTGTATCATTTATGATGTATTCAGTTTGTGCCAGCTCTTTCAGTATTGCCACATCAAAGTAGCATTTTCTTTTTTTCAGTTCCCCTATATGATGAGTTGCAATAGGAGAGCTGGGTTGTTCCTTGGGATACATAGCGGAGATCTGCTTATCGGTCACTCTCCTTGATCCCACCTTTATAATCAGAGATTTTCAAACTGATTAGAAAGTACACAGTGATTCTGGAACATTGCAAATCAGTTAAAAACACACACACATGAGAAGGAAATAAAAATCACAAACTGAGCAGGGAGGCCATAAGGAAGGACATCAGTTGCTGGCAATGTTTGTAATGTCTGATTTTCAGGTTTTCTGTCAAAACTTATTTTTTTTATTGCATAACAAGTTGCATAGCACTCTAGCCACTGGCTCTACCTCAGCAGTAGAACCCCAGACCAAATAGATCCCACATGCGCAACCATGGATGTGATTAGAAGCCCTCCTGGAAGACAATGCAGTCACAACACTCAAGAAATGACCATTTCAGTCAGCCAGAGCCTTTCAGCTGTCAATCTGTTAGACAAATAAGTATCAGCTGGAGATGCACAGCTGAGCTCTGTAGCAGCAGATCCTGGTGGTCTGGAAGTGTCTATAGGTTTTGCATGGAGAGGATGAGGAGATCCCAAAACAGAGGCCTCCTTGGTCATAGTGGGGCCACAACGAGCACCCTGGCCTATAGCGGTTGAATCTTCTGGATCACAGGAGGAATCAGAGTAACAAGAGGGAATGTTAACAGTGAGTCTCAATGACACCATAGAATAAAATATCCACTCCCCGTATGGGAAGCATGAGATGAATGCTCCAAGCTGTGCAGTGACCAAGGACTCAGCTACATTAGTCGAAAAACAGCGTTCTAAATGCGTTATAAACATGCAACACCAGATGGCACTGGAGAGTAAATTTCCCATAGCATTTCCCTCCCCTTTTGCTGTAACAATTTAATTTCTGACTTATTTATAGCTCCCCCCCCCCGTGTAGATCCACCCCAGGTTTGCAAAGAGGTCTATCACTGGCCAGCCAAATGGCTGCCCTGAACATCCAAAGCCCAAGACTTCATACCTAGGCAAATAGGCCAAAAGTCTAGGCTGTTGTTCGCTGGGTTGAGCTCAGCCTGGTTGAGACAGGCATGCCAACCCACCTATAGGCAGGATCAACCTATGTAGCTCCTTCAGAGCCATTCCCTCCAGTAACCAGGGAGGCATCTGCCATCACAGAGGCTCCTGCATCAATGGACCTGGAATAGTTACCTGGATTCTCATAGACCTGGGATGAGAACGTGGAATGGAAGCAGAAGCCACTGAAGGGACTGAGGGGAAAAATGCAGCCACCAGAGCAAGTCAAAGCACGACACCATCATGCCCTGTAGCTGGGTCCAGAACATGAAATGCATCTGGGACACTTCCTCGAATCCTGAAAGCAAATAAGAAAGAAAAAACCTAATGGACATCAGTCAGTTTAGGTCAGGAGTCTGCAACCTTTAAGACAAAAAGAGCCACTTGGACCCGTTTCCGAAGAAAAAAAAACCTGGGAGCCGCAAAACCATTGCAACATTTAAAGCATGCGCGCCGCTGCCCTCCGATCTGACAGCGGGTGGGAAGGTAACTTTGGGACGGTGCGTGACTAACGCACGCACTGCCCCCATGCGACGTCACAGCCAGTACAGCGCCCGCCACAGTGGGGAGTGTCGGGGCGCACAATGCGCCTCCTCCCCTCGCTAGTATCCGCCCCGGAGCCGCGGCAAAGGTGTAAAAGAGCCACATGTGGCTCCGGAGCCGCGGGTTGCAGACCCCTGGTTTAGGTAGTTTGACTTCACCCCCAAAGGTGCAGTCCTCCCAAAGGAGAATTGTCTCCCGAGATGGATGCCAACTAACTCCAAAATTGCCAGCTAACTCACAGCCAATCATCTGTGAAAGAGCTTCCCCAGCCTCTATGAACTGGGCAAAGTTTACCACACAATGAGAGCCTGAGCAGAGCCAGCCGCCACCACCCATAAAACTGCGGCTTAACGGGATGCAATGAACCACTAGAAGGCTTAAGGATTTATTTTCCGCTCAGTTAGGCAATACTAAAAAAGGCATCTTCTTGCCCTTGATTCTATTAGACGCATCTTCAGAACTTTCCAAAGGGACTATTTGTCAAAGACATAAAGGAAAAATTATTTTCTATTTAAAGCATTCCCTTAATTCAGGTTCCAACAGTCAAGACGTAGGATGAAAAAAGTAATAGTATCTGAGCTTGTGTCTACCATCATGTGCAGGGCTTAGGATAGTCACCCAGATTGTACAGAAAGAAACCAAGCTCCACTGAAGGTGAGTTTGCCAGGCGTTCCTTACGCCAATGCACTGAACCTCTGATAGAAAGAGAGGCAACCATTTGTTTTCATTGGGCAAGGCTGAAGATAAACCCATCTTGAAGTTGCATCCACCAAGGTAATGCAAACCTATTCTCTAGGCCAGGGGCTCCTAAAATGTGGTCTCTGGACTTCCAGTGGTCCATGCACTTCATTCAGGTGATGCATGGTATGTGAATGAAGAACATCCACCTTCCATACCAATTTTAATTGTATTTTTCATACCAGCATTCTTATTTATTTTAAAAATGTATTAAAATTTGAATTTCATATACATCACCTAGCGTAGTGCATTGCAATTGGTGAACAACAGGCAGAACTTGCTGCAAGGCAGACCCAAAAGAGAAAATAACAGAACACCACTAGTAATCACATACAGCTCCCAACTTAAACAGTTCAACGCATCATCAGAGATTTACAACCTCTCCTAGACAATGACAATTCTCTTTCCCAGCTCCAGGAGGAAGACTTTTCATTGCCTATAGACAGCCACCCAATCTTAAACAACTCCTCACCCACAATAATACAGCAAGTAGACTTAACATGGACACTGGTACCAGAGCCTGCAATAAACCCAGATGCCAACTTTGCTGCCACATACACCCAGACAACACCATCACTGGACCCAACAACATCAAACATATCATCTCAGGCCTATTTAATTGCTTATCTTCTAACATTGTGCATGCCATCAAATGCCAGCAGTGCCCTTCATAGTGGACAAGCAGGCCAAACCCTACACCAAAGGATAAATGGACATAAATCTGGCATCAGGAATCACGACAGAGAAGCCAGTAGGAGAACACTTCAGTTTCCCAGGACGTTCAATACAGGATCTCAAAGCAGCTGTCTTATTACCAAAGAATTTCAGAAACAAACTTCCAGTTACAGATAGGTAGCCGTGTTGGTCTGCCATAGTCAAAATAAAAAAATTCCTTCCAGTAGCACCTTAAAGACCAACTAAGTTAGTTCTTGGTATGAGCTTTCGTGTGCATGCACACTTAGAATCATAGAATCATAGAATCATAGAGTTGGAAGAGACCACAAGGGCCATCGAGTCCAACCCCCTGCCAAGCAGGAAACACCATCAGAGCACTCCTGACATATGGTTGTCAAGCCTCTGCTTAAAGACCTCCAAAGTAGGAGACTCCACCACACTCCTTGGCAGCAAATTCCACTGTCGAACAGCTCTTACTGTCAGGAAGTTCTTCCTAATGTTTAGGTGGAATCTTCTTTCTTGTAGTTTGGATCCATTGCTCCGTGTCCGCTTCTCTGGAGCAGTAGAAAACAACCTTTCTCCCTCCTCTATGTGACATCCTTTTATATATTTGAACATGGCTATCATATCACCCCTTAACCTCCTCTTCTCCAGGCTAAACATGCCCAGCTCCCTTAGCCGTTCCTCATAAGGCATCGTTTCCAGGCCTTTAACCATTTTGGTTGCCCTCTTCTGGACACGTTCCAGTTTGTCAGTGTCCTTCTTGAATTGTGGTGCCCAGAACTGGACACAGTACTCCAGGTGTGGTCTGACCAGAGCAGAATACAGTGGCACTATTACTTCCCTTGATCTAGATGCTATACTCCTATTGATGCAGCCCAGAATTGCATTGGCTTTTTTAGCTGCCGCGTCACACTGTTGGCTCATGTCAAGTTTGTGGTCAACCAAGACTCCTAGATCCTTTTCACATGTACTGCTCTCAAGCCAGGTGTCACCCATCTTGTATTTGTGCCTCTCATTTTTTTTGCCCAAGTGCAATACTTTACATTTCTCCCTGTTAAAATTCATCTTGTTTGTTTTTGCCCAGTTCTCTAATCTGTCAAGGTCGTTTTGAAGTGTGATCCTGTCCTCTGGGGTGTTAGCCACCCCTCCCAGTTTGGTGTCATCTGCAAATTTGATCAGGATGCCCTTGAGTCCATCATCCAAGTCGTTGATAAAGATGTTGAATAAGACCGGGCCCAAGACAGAACCCTGTGGCACCCCACTAGTCACTCTTCTCCAGGATGAAGAGGAACCATTGATGAGCACCCTTTGGGTTCGGTCAGTCAGCCAGTTACAAATCCACTGAGTGGTAGCATAGTCAAGACCGCATTTTACCAGCTTCTTTACAAGAATATCATGGGGCACCTTGTCAAATGCTTTGCTGAAATCAAGGTAGGCTACATCCACTGCGTTCCCTTCATCTACCAGGCTTGTAATTCTGTCAAAAAACGAGATCAGGTTAGTCTGACATGACTTATTTTTCAGAAATCCATGCTGACTATTGGTGATCACAGCATTCCTTTCTAGGTGCTCACAGACTGTTTGCTTAATGATCTGCTCCACTTCTTCAGATACACTGAACCAGAAGTTGCCAGATCCTTCTATATAGTGAGAAAGTGGGGAGGGGTATTACTCAGAAGGGTGGTGGGAATGGGAGATTGGCAGATAGCTGAGATGAGCCTGTTGACGACTCTTAACGACTGCAATAGGTCTTACAGGAAAAGGCAAGGGGTGAGAAGGTGAGAAATGGCTTAGTCATGTATAATGAGATAAGAATCCAATGTCTCTGTTCAGACCAGGTCTATCCATGGTTTTAAGTTTGAAGAAACAAACTTGAAAGAGAAGTTGCTGAATTACGACTTATCACTAAACTGAAAACTATGGAGAGACCTGGTCTTAATACTGGATTCCTGTCTCAATACATGTGCTTATCATCTGCATACTTTCCCCTGCTTTTTCCTGTAGGACTAATTGCAGTTGTTAACAGTCGTCAACAGATTTACCATACCCACTGAGCCAATCACCCATCTCCTATTACCCTCCTGATAAAAACCCCACCCCAGCCTCCCACTATATATAAGGGTCTGGTGACTTCTGTTTCAGTGTATCTGAAGAAGTGTGCATGCACATGAAAGCTTATACCAAGAACAAACTTAGTTGGTCTCTAAGGTGCTACTGGACAATTTTTAAAGTATATTTTTATATATTTTGACTGCGTCAGATCTACCTGAATCTAGAAACAGGCAGAAAAACCACTATAGTGGTCTGCCAAGACCCTCTTAGCAATTTTTAAAGTGGTTTTGGGAACCATGGCTCTAAGGGCTATTATGAATTAAAGTTCAAACTGCAGCCTTTTAGGAGAGTCCAATGTACATTTGAGAGTTTCCAAATATGTGCATTACAGGGCCTCCCCATGGGGGTTGGGAACAACATCTTGAAGCTTCATGACAAAATTCCAGAGGGAAATTGTATTTATTTATTTATTCATTTACTGGACTGTGGCCCCCTATAAGGAGGCAACATGCTACCTGTTGCTCTTGGAAACACTTCCCTGACCCTTTGGGTCTTTGCAGGGGGAGATGGGGGAGGGTCAAATCTCAACAGAGAAGCAATGTGATCCTGATACTCTACTGCAGCCTTTCCCAACCTTGGGTTCCCATATGTTGGGTCGCCACTCTCATCATCCCTGACTGCTGCTCAGGGACGCGGACTTATAAAAAATATTGGGGGGGGGCGGGAAAGCTCGTGAAATGTAAATAAGCTCATGAATATGCAAATAAGCTCATGAATATGCAAATAAAGTGGCGCCGCCCCCTCGTGAGCGAATAGGGGAGAGCGTGCTGCTGCCTATTTATCAGCTCCGGAACAGCTGATATGCGGGAAACCTGGGGCTAGAGGCAGGAGCCCCCGCCCCCGGGGATTCCCTAATCTCGCGGGGGACGGCCGGGGCTCTCCGGCTAGGGCGCGCGGCTGGCTGGCTGGCTGGCGAGGGAGCAGGTGGGGAGGAGGCGGGGGACGGCGGCGGCGCCCGAGATTATTGGGGGGGCTGAGCCCCCCCAAAAAAATTTTTGAGGGGGCTCAAGCCCCCTCAAGCCCCATGGAGTCGGCGCCTATGCTGCTGCTCCTGTTGGTTCTGGATGATGGGAGTTGCAGCCCAACGATGTTGGAGACCCAAGGTTGAGAAATTCTGTTCTAGTGCCTTCTGGGGGGCAAAGGGTGGGGAACAGCCATCAACGTAGGAAACCAGAAACCAACTTAACTACATTGGGGAGAAAATCCAGCCTGCCAAGCTTTACAAGAGACTTGTGAAAAAACGCTGTAGGTGATAGGCGAGATCAGAAGGAGAAACTTTAGCACATGTGGTCAGATAGTGGGACGAGGGCTCAGGATGCACAGGCTGAAATGCAATTAACACAAAGGTCTGCCACAACAGACTTCCCCCCCATGGCGTGTTCCAGCACTAAATTTATCCCTGCTGCCTTTGTGCTCCTGGAACTCCTTTTCTTTCTCTCTCCCTTATGCAATCTTTTTGGCAGAAGACCTGTTGCTAAATGGCAGTACTGAGAGAGTGCTTCCTTTCATTGGAAAGAAACCCTTTAACCCAGGACAGGAACTTGGGGTAGCAACCACCTCAGGATCATCGACCCACAGAAAAATGGGAACTCACCCCTGCATGCTCAGTTCATGCTCAAAGACCATGGAGGCAATGCTTCTGAATACCAGATGCTGGAAACTGTGGGAGGGGAAAGTGCTCTTGCTGGTTTCCTATTGGGGAATGTGGTTGGCCACTGGCAGAACAGGATGGCTGGACTAGATGGGCCATAGGCCTGATCCAATAGACTTTTTACATTGTTATGACACTTCTGAGCTGGGTGGGTCAAACATATGTTGGAAATGTAGAGAAAAGGAAGGGACCTTTTACCATATGTGGTGGGAATGCAGAGAAATTTTTAAAAAAATTGGGAAATGATATAGAATGAGTTGAAGAAAATGTTTAAAATGACATTTGTAAAAAAAAACCCAGAAGCATTCTTGTTAGGGATTGTAGGACAAGACCTGCCAAGGAAAATAAAGGACTTATTTATGTATGCTACAATAGCGGCAAGAGTCTTGATAGCACAAGGACGGAAGAATGAGGAAACCCCGACAAAAGAACAGTGGCAAGAGAAATTGATGAACTATGCGGAACTGGTGAAACTGACATGCAAATTGCGAGTTCAGGACAACTGTGACTTTAAAGAAGAATGGGAACTTTTAACAAATTATTTAAAAAGGCAACAAAATGAACTGGACTCCTTGGCAGGTTTTGAATAAACATACACAAATGTATTGAGGGTTAATATAGTGGATAGATAATATAAGGATGTATACAATTTTACAATATGCAGAGAACAATATGAGTTGAGAAATCAGAGAGAGGAGCTGAGGGAAGTCTGGGGGGGGAGGGAGGGAGGGTCTATTGGGGAGGGGAGAGAGAAAAAGGGGGGAAATAATGAAGATGATTTGTTTTGACAATTTGTTATGTTGAAATTGTATGTATGTGTGTGTGTGTGTGTGTGTGTGTGTGTGTGTATATATGTATGTATATATGCTTTCGTAGATTTTCACGGGTACAGGAATGCAGGTTTTGGTGTCTTCGGGTGTCTTCCCGTGTAAGAGTCGGGGTGTCTGGGCGACGTTTCGACGAGGTCTCACTCGTCATCTTCAGGCTGGTGCTTTCGGCTTCTTGTTACTGGAACAGAGCAGAATCTGGTGTTTGAGTTCCTATAAATACTGTTGAGGGGTGTGGTGTATAGCCTCCAACGTTCTGGGCAGAGAGGAAGTTCCTAGATTAGTGTGCCTTTTCTTCTTTTGTTCCTTAATTACTTGAGGGATATCTTGGGTGATTTCATGAGTGATATTCTGAATACCACTGGGTGGGTCATTAAGTGTAGATTAGTTGCTAAAGCTTTCGTGTCTTGACCTCTTGAGCTTGTGAAGAGTTTTTCTGAGAAGATGGCTGTGCTGCATTTAGTTGTGCTCTGGCTTGGCTTCGTGTATAGGGGCGAGCTGTGGTTTTGTGCCTTGTGCACAAAATATATATGAGAGAAACTTCTGAGCTGGGATGCCCCTTTTGAGCAAGGTCATGAACCATATACAGACCCCTGTCTCCCCATCCTTTGGACTGATCATAATCGTCACTATCCGAAGACTCTTTCAGGTGGTCCGCAATTTAACGGAACCACCTTTACCACCGGGGCCTTGTAAAGACCCCAAGATCTCCTGCAACGATTTTGCAAAGTTTTTTGCAGATAAAATCACTCATATTCGGAAGGAGCTAGACACCACCGTGGGAGCAGGGCCGGGGAGGGAGAGTGCTAGAGCCCTGTCTAGTCAAGTTGCATGGAATCAATTTCAATCCGTTACCCCCGAGGATGTGGACAGGCTGCTTGCCTGTCTCCTTGATCCTTGCCCATCCTGGCTAATAAAAGCAAGCCGGGAAGGGCTGGGCAATGGGCTCTGCGGGGTGGTGAATGCTTCCCTCTGTGAGGGAACATTCCCAGATCCGCTGAAAGAGGCGGTCATTAAACCGCTTCTTAAAAAACCATCTTTAGACCCGGCCAGTATGGCCAACTATCGCCCAGTCTCAAATCTTCCATTCTTGGGCGAGGTGATTGAGCGTGTGGTTGCTGAACAACTCCAGGCACGCCTGGAGGATGCGGACCATTTGGATCCCTTCCAATCAGGGTTCAGGCCTCATCATGGGACTGAAACTGCCTTGGTCGCACTGGTTGATGATCTCCAGCGAGCTAGGGACAAAGGTGAGAGTTGTTTCCTAGTTCTGCTGGATCTCTCAGCGGCCTTTGATACAATCGACCATAACATCCTTCTGAACCGTCTAGAGGGGTTGGGAGCTGGGGGCACTGTTATACAGTGGTTTCGCTCCTTCCTCCTGGGCCGTGTTCAGAAAGTGGTGGTGGGAGATGAGTGTTCAGACCCTTGGGCCCTCACTTGTGGGGTGCCTCAGGGTTCCGTCCTCTCCCCCATGCTTTTTAACATCTATATGAAGCCGCTGGGAGAGATCATCAGGGGGTTTGGACTGGGTGTCCATCAATATGCAGATGATACCCAGCTCTACCTTTCTTTCAAATCAGAACCAGTGAAGGCGGTGAAGGTCCTGTGTGAGTGCCTGGAGGCGGTTGGAGGATGGATGGCGGCTAATGGATTGAGGTTGAATCCTGACAAGACAGAAGTACTGTTTTTGGGGGACAGGGGGCGGGCTGGTGTGGAGGACTCCCTGGTCCTGAATAGGGTAACTGTGCCCCTGAAGGACCAGGTGCGTAGCCTGGGAGTCATTTTGGACTCACAGCTGTCCATGGAGGCGCAGGTCAATTCTGTATCCAGGGCAGCTGTCTACCAACTCCACCTGGTACGCAGGCTGAGACCCTACCTGCCCGCGGACTGTCTGGCTAGAGTGGTGCATGCTCTAGTTATCTCCCGCTTGGACTACTGCAATGCGCTTTACGTGGGGCTACCTTTGAAGGTGACTCGGAAACTACAGCTAATCCAGAATGCAGCAGCTAGACTGGTGACTGGGGGCGGCCGCCGAGACCACATAACACCGGTCTTGAAAGACCTACATTGGCTCCCAGTACGTTTCCGAGCACAATTCAAAGTGCTGGTGTTGACCTTTAAAGCCCTAAACGGCTTCGGCCCAGTATACCTGAAGGAGCGTCTCCACCCCCATCGTTCTGCCCGGACACTGAGGTCCAGCGCCGAGGGCCTTCTGGCGGTTCCCTCATTATGAGAAGCGAAGCTACAGGGAACCAGGCAGAGGGCCTTTTCGGTGGTGGCGCCCACCCTGTGGAATGCCCTCCCATTGGATGTCAAGGTGATGGACAACTACCTGACATTCAGAAGACATCTTAAGGCGGCCCTATTCAGGGAAGCTTTTAATGTATGATATTTTAGTGTTTTTTGGTTTCTGTGGAAGCCGCCCAGAGTGGCTGGGGAAACCCAGCCAGATGGGCGGGGTACAAATAATAAATTATTATTATTATTATTATTAATGTGGGTGATCACGAAAAGGGACAAGAGGGGACTTTGTGGGGCCCCATGTTTTGACCAATGTTTCTAAACCTAAGCCATTGGTTCCTTCTGTATCTCTCAAACGTTTGTATTGTTATATGGTCCGTATAGGTTATGGTTTTCCCAGTAGTGATGTATGGAAGTGAGAGCTGGACCACAAAGAAGGCTGATCACCAAAGAATTGATGCTTTTGAATTATGATGCTGGAGGAGACTCTTGAGAGTCCCATGGACTGCAGGAAGATCAAACCTCTCCATTCTGAAGGAAATCAGCCCTGAGTGCTCACTGGAAGGACAGATCGTGAAGCTGAGGCTCCAATACTTTGGCCACCTCATGAGAAGAGAAGACTCCCTGGAAAAGACCCTGATGTTGGTAAAGATTGAGGGCATAAGGAGAAGGGGACGACAGAGGATGAGATGGTTGGACAGTGTTCTCAAAGCTACCAACATGAGTTTGACCAAACTGCGAGAGGCAGTGGAAGACAGGAGTGCCTGGTGCGCTTTGGTCCAAGGGATCACGAAGAGTTGGACACAACTAAACAACAAAACAACAGCAACAACAATATGTGATAAGATAAAATAACAAAAAATTAAGGGGGGAAATGTTACTGACCTTATGCCCGATAATAGTTCTTTTCAAGGGTTGTGAATGAAATGGCCCAAATTTGCATGTTACGTGTGTTACGTTTACTTTTAATTCAGCTGTTTCCTTGCTTCCTTCTCGTATGTTTTTGACGTGCGTGTCCTTTCTTCAAGAAACACAAATTCAAAAAGGAAAGGAAATAAAGGAATTGTCAACATTCCCTAGAGGCAGGCAAGAAAGGCCAGGCCCAGGGGCAGTGCCAGCATCCTTAACAAAGTGCAGCTGCCAGTATTCTCTGGGGAAGTCAAATGGTGCAAGAGTGCCTCAAATATATGTTGTGGCTGTGACCTGGGCAAAGCTATATAATTCAGCCTCTATCGTTTTTCTTTACCCAGTGCCTCAACTAAAATTAATCTCTGGCTGTGCTAATGTAAAAATTGACGTGCTTCTCTTTATTGCTGTTCTGTATCACAATGGAACTTCTAAGGCTTGAGAGAAATCCAGAGGACTGCTAGTTGTTGAATTTTGAATAATGAAGACTCAACTGCTGTGCATTTTTTCCACCCCATCATCCCTATATCCAATCTGACAGCTGCATAGCACCTAGGCGAACCAAATCTATTAAATTTCTTCTACCCCAGTGTGATGCTGTAACTATTTGGGGCCCTGAGTGCCCTCAGGTATCCTCTCTTTCTGGCATGTCACTAAGATCTTCAGAATTGTCTTGTCCCCCCACTACCCCACCAAGCCTTATGAGGAATGGTTGAGGGAGTAGGGAATTGATATGGGGGAGGGTAAAACGTAAAGGTAAAGTGACCCCTGACCATTAGGTCCAGTCATGGCTGACTCTGGGGTTGCGGCACTCATCTGAGCCGGCGTACAGCTTCTGGGTCATGTGGCTAGCATGACTAGGCTGCTTCTTGCGAACCAGAGCAGCGCACGGAAACGCCGTTTACCTTCCCGCCGGAGTGGTACCTATTTATCTACTTGCACTTTGACGTGCTTTCGAACTGCTAGGTTGGCAGGAGCAGGGACTGAGCAACGGGAGCTCACCCCGCCGCAGGAATTCGAACCGCCGACCTTCTGATCGGCAAGCCCTAGGCTCTGTGGTTTAACCTACAGCGCCACTCGCGTCCCATGGGGGAGGGTAGAACCCTCATAATCTGTACATTCAGTGGAGGGTTAGGACTTGAGCAAACTCATAAATGCATGAATTTAGCAACAGCCAGGAAATAGTATCTGCTAGGTTCCCCAAGGCGGTGATAATGGCCAGGTTTGCTTGATAATAGAAAGCGATCATCACACCATCAGACTCTCTGCCCCATTAGGATTACCTTGGGGTAGGATTATTCCTGGCCTGAGGTAAGCAACAGGGAAAAAAGAAATGCCATTTGCAATCCACTGGCTTGAGAGACAGAGGTTGCCAGGATGATGGGAGGGGGGACGGATGCTGCAAACGGAAGGGGGAGGCATTGTTTTCTGCAAGTGTTGCTGGGAAGGAGAAGGAGGAAGGAGACAGAACTGCATGGTGGAGCTGGAGGGCGGCAAGCATGTTGGCTGGCTGGAGCAGGCTGCTGCAGAGAGACAGGGGCATGGTGCTTAGGATGCCTCTGAATTCAGTGCTATGCTTCTGGGTAGGACAACTCCCTCTGGAAATGTGAATGCTGCAAACTTCCTCTGCATCAAAGCATGTGTAAAATAAATTATATTTCTTAAAAACCCTAGTCTCTGTGCTTCCATGTTACCTGTTTTTCCCAGAAGAGACATAATCAGTACACTCACTGTTTATGGAGAGAATGCAGATGCTGTTACAGTGGTACCTCAGGTTACATACGCTTCAGGTTACATACGCTTCAAGTTATAGAGTCCGTTAACCCAGAAATAGTACCTCGAGTTAAGAACTTTGCTTCAGGATGAGAACAGAAATTGCGCAGCAGCGGTGCAGCGGCAATGGGTGGCCCCATTAGCTAAAGTGGTGCTTCAGGTTAAGAACAGTTTCAGGTTAAGAACAGACCTCCAGAACGAATTAAGTTTTTAACCTGAGGTACCGGTGTATTTGTAAAATGTTGCAATCCATTGCAATTTTCTGTGTTGTCCTCCCATTTCCCCTCCAGAATCAGTTTTTTGGGTGTTGTTGTTTTTGCCTCTCAATAGAATTTCGATGCCTTTAGAATTATAACTCAAGGTAGAGCAATAGATTAGTTAGAGGGGATGCAATGAAATGATATTCATTTCTTCTGTCTTTGTTCAGATGCTATATAGTACAACACTTCCTCTCAAATATATTTCAGACTCTTAATATAACCATGTATTCAGTTGTGTGGTTTTTTTTTAAAAAGCATTTTAAAAAACAAAATCCAACTTGTGAAGTTTATGGTCACTCCTAACCTGCATATACATGTTGAAGCTATGTTTCAAAAGCGGAAAAGGGAGAAAAACATACATTTATTTTGTGTTTCTTTATAATTGTGTGAAGCTCAATTCCAGGAACATGTTCTCTGACATAGGTATATGGGTAGAGGGAAAACGAAGGGTACCCTACTAGCCACCGAGACAAATAGTCTAGTAAAAAGAGATAGTTACAATATTAGGAGTGCTTTACAAAAGCATTCTGTCAGGGAACTGCCATCAGCTCAGAGGCGAGAGGTGGAAGCAGTGGCGTAGCGTGGGTTGTCAGCACCCGGGGCAAGGCAAGTCATTTGCGCCCCCTAACCCGTGGATTTGCGCCCCCTAACCCGTGGATTTGCACCCCCTAACCCTAACCCCCAGATGTTGCGCCCGGTGTGGCTGGCCCCCCCTGCACCCCCCACGCTACGCCACTGGGTGGAAGGGCAGTTATGTTACAGGGAGCCTCTGAAGATCTTGCAAAGCAGTTCTTCCTCTGGCAAGGAGGGAAGCCCCGCCTCCAGTGGGGAAGGGGCGCAGGGATCAGAAGATGCTAGGGAGAGCCTCAACACTGAGCCTGAGCAAAGCAGAGGGGAGGCAAGTCCCCCTTTGCCAGTGCCCACTCTGCGCAGTAGGTTTGGGCGCAGAGAGGGGAGGAGAAGGATGGGGTCACCCGACTGTTATGCTGGGGACAGTATAAGGACCGCCCACTCCCAGATTCTGCTAGCGACTGAGCAGACATGGACTTGTGACGCTCTGCACTGTAAATAGTTTGTACAGATAATAAAGCCTGGAAAAGACAGGTTGGAGTCTTGCCTGTTTGCTCTTGAGCAACCACACCAGCCCCTGACACATTCCCATAGGTTTCCATGTGTGGATGTAGTGGAAATTGCAAGAAGCAAAGTTTATTTTTTATTTTTTTTGAGGGACAGCAAAGGAAAAAAGGAATATGCTGAGATCTAGTGACACAGGATTTCCCTATTCAGGTAAAATGTAGTTGCACAATCCCCTTTACTACAGGCAGAGTTTGTCATTGAGTTCTCTTATGCAAGCTCTAGCAGGGACTGAAAAAAACAGGAACATAGTCCATAAACAATTTTTGAATGAACCATTTTTGTAAATTGAATAGAAACACCATATTAAACAGAATGCATATTGTTGCTCTTTTAAAATTTCCTTAGCATTTGTTGGGTACCATTCCTGGCTGATGTTTAGTTCAAGTTCTACTTTCATTTGCTTAAAGGGAGATTATACAATGTCATGCCAAGCAATTTTTATACTATACCATCAGTACATTTTCTTGTCACTTTCATTACTGCAGAAAGTCTAGGGGCCTTTTTGGGAAGTGGGTTTGTAGTACAAATCCAATTTTTATTATGCAGCCTAGATTTGCCAGTATGGCACTGAATTCTGCCCACAAACTTGTGGAAATTGTCACAGTTTAAAGTATTATTTGCATTTTCTTTGGTGTGTTTCCCACATTTTATAAACCCCCCTGCTTTTATCTCTTTCAAACATGGAGCATCTTGAATTGATTTCCTGTTTAGACATAAAGCCCATCCAATTCCTAAAACAATAAGCAGATTAATAGCATATTGTTTTCTTAAGAACATAAGGCGTATCATATTGGATCAGCCCACAGCCTAAATCTAGTTCAGTCCCCTGTTTTTCACAATGGCCAACTAGATGCCTCCAAGGCCACAAGCAGGGCATGAAGACAATCACCTTTTCCTATGATCGCTATGCAGAAGTTGGCTTCAGTAACATATTATCTAGGACTCCATAGGTTATTGTAGCTATCATGACCAGCAACTGTTGACACTATCATCCTCCTTGATCTTGTCCAACACTCTTTTTCAAAGCCATATGCTGAAGGTCATCAACACATCTTGTGGTAACAAATTATATAGTTTAAAATGTTGCTGACAAGGAAAAAAACGTATAAAGGAGAATTCCTGGATGCCAAGATTCAGGTTTAGGGTACGCTTTGGTGAGAGAACCCCAGCAGAGATTTAAAATCACAAAACATGCAGTGAAGTAAAACGTGGAAATATAGGCTCCTAGACCTTTTCCTTCCCCTTTTCCTTTTGCATAGAAAAAGACCATACGCTTCGTAAATTAAAAGTGGTTTACTTACAAACTCTCCAAAGGTCAGTTTCAAGTATTTTTCCATAGAATAGTCAGAAAACACAGGGAGTAAAACGTGACTTAGTTACACTGGAGACAGTTCCTAAATTGTTGGCATAGACAGGGTTTATCCTAAGTCACAATGCGGCAGAGGTCAATAGTCAACATGATTTTCTCATTGCGCCAGCTGCAGGAGAAATGCTCAGAGCAGAGACACATCTTGTACATTGCCTTCATAGACCCGACGAAGACCTTTGATCTTGTCAGCCCAAAAATACTCTTCACACCTCTCAACTAGATAGGATGATGCCCACCTATGCTTCAAAAGATGATCACGTCCTTTCACAAAAACATGCACAGCACCATCCAGTATTGATGGCTCACCCTCAGATGACTTCCCTATGACGTCCGCCTGTGTTCTCACCCCAACTCTCTTCTCCCTATTGCTCTCCTTTACCTTCAGTTCAACTGAAGATGGTGTATACTCTCATTCAAGGAGTGACCAGGGTCTATTGAACATGGCACGTCTCCATGCCAAGACAAAAGTAGGCAGGTTCTCATCTGAGAGATGTTTGCAACTGACACTTGCTTGGCAGCACACTCTGAGGAAGATCTATAGAGACTCATCAACTGTTTTGCCCAAGCGTGCATGGAGTTTGGCATCACCATCAGCCTGACAAAGACCAACATTCTGGGCAGGGCATCGCCAGCACTCCATGCAGCAGAACTGGTGACCATACTACCTGAGGTGGTAGACGATTTTGACTTCCTGGGCTCCACCATAACCAGCAACCTCTCCATTGATGCTGAGCTGGACAGGTGTTTTAGCAAGGCAGCTACAGCAATGGCTCACCTCTCCAAAAGGACCAAGATGAAGGTCTACCAGGCTTGCATGTTGAGTATGCTGCTTTATGGAAGTGAGTCGTTGGCAGCTTACACCTGCCAAGACCAACACCTCAATGACTTCCATATGCTCTGTGTCAGGAAGATTTTGGGCATCACATGGCAGGCCAGAGTCTCAGACAAAAAAGTGCTCTCCCAAGCCCACATTCCCAGCATGTTCACACTTCTGTCTCAGTGGTTTAGTCATGTACACAGAATGGAAGATGGCAGGATTCCCAAGGACATGCTCTATGGGGCTTCAGGCACTAGGCCTGTTGGCAGACCAGCTCTGTATTACAAAGATGTCTGCAAACGTGAAGGCTGGCAACATTAACCCTGCCATGTGGGGATCCCTTGTAGATGACTGTAGTGCCTGGAGACAGTCAGGTCATGCATCTATAAAGGTAAAGGGACCCCTGACCATTAGGTCCAGTTGTGGCCGACTCTGGGGTTGCGCTGGTCATCTCGCTTTATTGGCCAAGGGAGCTGGCATACAGCTTCTGGGTCATGTGGCCAGCAGGACTAAGCCGCTTCTGGTGAACCAGATGCCTGTCTCTTCTATGAAGCATGGTGTTGAGCAGACTAAGGGGCTTGAAGCTCTTGCTGTCAGTCATTGTGTGGTGCCACCATTCCTGGTCCACGTGGCTACTGCAAGCACAGCTATGCAATGTCTTGCAATGGCCATTGTAACTTCTACCTCCCTCATGAAGAAGGTGCAGAGTTCATGACATTATATTATTATTATTATTATTAGTTCTTTACCACCCTTCATCTAAGGATCCCGGTTTATAATAAAAAACACAAAAATGCATAATAGCGGAAGTGGCAATGAAGATGGGGTTAAGCCCTGCAGAAGCCCTTGATGGGAATGCCACTTTCAAGGAGCCCCCGTGAAGAGGCAGTTTGAATATGAGGGTTGGACACGTGATGTGAAGTGCAGCTGTTGTTGTTTAGTTGTTTAGTCGTGTCCGATTCTTTGTGACCCCATGGAGCAGAGCACGCCAGGCACTCCTGTCATCCACTGCCTCCCACAGTTTGGTCAAACTCATGTTGGTAGCTTCGAGAACACTGTCCAACCATCTTGTTCTCTGTTGTCCCCTTCTCCTTCTGCCCTCCATCTTTCCCAACATCAGGGTCTTTTCCAGGGAGTCTTCTCTTCTCATGAGGTAGTCCAAGTATTGGAGCCTCAACTTCAGGATCTGTCCTTCCAGTGAGTACTCAGGGCTGATTTCCTTCAGAATGGATAGGGTTGATCTTCTTGCAGTCCATGGGACTCTCAATAGTCTCCTCCAGCACCACAATTCAAAAGCATCAATTCTTCGGTGATCAGCCTTCTTTATGGTCCAGCTCTCATTTCCATACATCACTACTGGGAAAACCATAGCTTTAAACTCATAGCTTTAACTATACGGACCTTTGTCGGCAAGGGGATGTCTCTGCTTTTTAAGATGCTGTCTACTTTTGTCATCACTTTTCTCCCAAGAAGCAGGCGTCTTCCTTCTTCTTTTTCTCCCAAGAAGCAGGCGTCTTCCTTCTTGTTGAAACGATTCATGTTTTAGCCGAAGAGCATCTTGAGCAATTCAAATCTCACAGGAATATATGGGGATTCTTGTGTAACCTTGAAAAACTACTGGGAGATATGCTTAGCTACTACCCTCTGAATGGTTCTACACAGAGTCTTCACTAATGGCAACCACTCCAACATTGATGATACAGATCTTTGTGTTGAGTTGGGCCATCTCCATCACATCTTACCTTCTGGAAATGGCTCACCATGAAATGCCCTGAAGTACATCTATGATCCTGAAATGACTGATGTCTTCTGGGTAGCACAATGAATTCTTCTGACACTTCAGTCAGTTGCCAGTGGTGAGCACAGTTTCTCAAAACTGAAGCTCGTCAAAATGTACATGCAATCTATCATGGCAGATGAGAGGCTCACATCACTTGCTATTGTATCCATCAAGAACATTATTGCTCAAAAGCTTGATGTTTCAGGCACTTTGTGACTGTTTGCACAAGCCAAACCTGAAAAGCCACATTGTGAGCAATGGAAATGTGCTCTGTGACACAGCAAAAGTATATGCATTCTTTATTTTAGAATATCCATTTAAAAAACCTTTAATAACAACAAATAAAAGTTATAAAGAAAGAAAGATATCCAGCAGACTTCTTACAGCTTAAGTTTGCTATTATTTATATGGTGTTTATACTATTTGAAGTGCAAAGTGCTCAGTAACATTGCCTCAAAGCAAAGCTGACTTTTACCTAGCACCAGTGACCTCAAAGTAGAAATAGAGGATGGGTTAAAGGTAAAGGGACCCCTGACCATTAGGTCAAGTTGTGGCCGACTCTGGGGTTGCGGCGCTCATCTCGCTTTATTGACCGAGGGAGCCGGCGTACAGCTTTCGGTTCATGTGGCCAGCATGACTAAGCCTCTTCTGGCGAACCAGAGCAGCGCATGGAAACGCCGTTTACCTTCCCGCCAGAGCGGTACCTATTTATCTGCTTGCACTTTGACGTGCTTCCGAACTGCTAGGTTGGCAGGAGCAGGGACCGAGCAACGGGAGCTCAAGGAAGGTCATTTTTGTATTCAGTACCCAAACAGCCGACGCCTTGAGAAAGAGGTGGCAGGTACTTACTTTTTGCCACTGCAGACCAAAATTTAAAATGATATATAGATGTTTAAAAGCACAGTCACTGAGCTCAGCTTAGCCACCCCCCCATCTCAGCACCCTCAGCACCCAGCTCACCCCCATAAGGCTGGCCCTGCTACTAAGTTTACTCAGGAGCTTTTGGGGGAGACATTCTCAGAACAACCCTTTGAAGGAGATCGCTATTATCCCCTCAATCTTTTATTAAAGTCCTCCCCCATACAACAAGATAACAGCTCCAGAAACTACAAACATAACAAGTAGAATAAGTAGTGTTGTCCTAGAGTCAATTCTCAGCCCCCACCACCTACAGAAGGTAGCAGTCCCTCCCAACTCTCCCCCAGGATCCCTCTTTTTTGCTCCCAGCCTTGGGGGACCAACGCTTCCCTGTCTCGCACCCAGAGTCCTCTATCAACCACCCACCAATCCTTGGACCTTAAGGAAAGCCCCAAACATAGGACTCCAAAAGAAACAAGAAGAAAAAAGGAAGTGGGGGGGGGGAGAGAGAGACAAAAATAGAAGAAGAAAGACAAAAGGGAAAGAAACATTAGAGACAGATAAAAAGTGCTTCCAATTTTCCACCTGCCAGTTACATAAAAAAAATACCATTTAAGACATTCAGTCCACATTAGCATCCATTTTCTTCACTTTCTGTTAAACAATATTTCTTTTAAGTCATAGTGTCTCAGAATCATTTTTCCCATGAAAAGACGAAGAGGAATTCCCAAATTGTTATTATTATTAGTAATTAACTTCACCTCAGTTAATTCCCACTCCCATTCCTCCGTATAGAGTAATAATAAATTCTTCACTATTATTTGTGTATTAAAAATGGAAATTGTGGCTGATATATATATATAGTGGTGGATACTTAAGATGTCATTTGCTATATTTGTTGCAGTAGGCTTGAGTAAAAAAACAAAAAAGGTAGCCATCAAGCTATGAAAAACATGTAAAGAGTCAATATGCCTTTTGTGGTGCCAGACTTTTTCCTTTTCCTTACGTATATTGCTCTCCATGGTTTGCCACAAGCAGAAGTCGTGATTCTTGTCATGTCAGCAGTGAAGGGGGCAAGACATTTGTCCAAATACTAGCTAATGAAAAAAGCAGCCCAGAGACTCTCCAGCTGATTGAGGAATCAGCAGGGTCATTCTCTTGTGCTCTTGCACATCCTCTTACGGAGAAGAGCTCGCCTATGAATTGCGCAAACTGACCTCTGAAGCACATGCTGGAAAAAGCATAGAAATTCCAGTTGTTGGGAAATTCAGGTAAACATACCTGTTCCAAAATAAACAGTGTCCACTGCTGCTGACCAGGTGGGAAAGGTCACTGGCCAAGGCCAGAGCTGGCTCAGCCAGAGAGGCAAACAAGGCAATGTCTTGGGATGCCACCATTTCTGGCAGTGCCTGCCTAACCTATGTACCTATGTACCATGGGGAGATGGCTGGTGTTTGTATTTTAGAGGTAGGTGTGCAGTTCATCTGCAAATTTTAATTTGCCCACAGCAGTTGTGGCCCTGCAAAGACAAGTGGCACAGTCAGATCATGCAGGCATATAGTTTTGTAAGCCACATCCCAAAGGGTGGAGTCTCATGGCCCCCTAGAGATCCACACATTTAGTATAGCATAAACCGATAACACAGTCCTCTTAATTACTGTATTTTTTGCTCTATAAGACTCATTTTCCCCCTCCTAAAAAGTAAGGGGAAATGTGTGTGCGTCTTATGGAGCGAATGCAGGCTGCGCAGCTATCACAGAAGCCAGAAGGGCAAGAGGGATTGCTGCTTTCACTGCACAGCGATCCCTCTTGCTGTTCTGGCTTCTGAGATTCTGAATATTTTTTTTCTTGTTTTCCTCCTCCAAAAACTAGGTGCGTCTTGTGGTCTGGTGCGTCTTGTAGAGTGAAAAATATGGTAATTAACACCTGTAGTGGACGCCGAACCAGAGAATGTGAAAAAACAACTGATAATTTTATCAAGAAATTTTCACTGAAAGCCCCCGTGGCCAATGGATTGATGGCAACACTTGAATTGGAAAAGGAGAGCATAAGACAAGATGGCATGACCAATAATCATACAATTCGTTGATTATTTGTTACATGCTCATCATCAGTCATAGGATAATGGCCAAGCCACCAAAGTACCTTTGATCCAGCCAGATTTGTGTTTTTCCTTGCCCCACTGTTTATCACAGACAGGAGTCACGAAACATCCAATCAGCAGAAAACCTGAAAGTATTCTTGACTGGTGATTAGGGCTACCAAACAGATGTCTACTTGCTTGGTCAGAATTTTATCCAACTAGCTAGTTGCCAGAATGTAACTGTTTCCATTTTCATCTTATTGCTTGCACCACTTTCATCTTATCCGCATCACTTATTTATTACACTGGTACCTTGGTTTACGAACTTAATCCGTTCTGGAAGTCCGTTCTTAAACCAAAGCGTTCTTAAACCAAGGTGTGCTTTCCCATAGCAGTGGGGGACTCAATTTACAAATGGAACACACTCAACAGGAAGCGAAACATGTTCTGCTTCCAAGGCGGAAAGTTCACAAACCAAAACACCTACTTCTGGGTTTGCAGCGTTCTTAATCCAAGTTGTTCATAAACTAAGCTGTTCTTAAACCAAGGTACCACTGTATTATTATTTATTAAATTTGTATAGCACCCTATACCCACAGGTCTCAGGGTGGTTCACAAGATAAAATCACAAGATAAAATCACAAAATACATAATAAAAATTAAAACAAGAACAACCCAATAACCCCCCCTCCCCAACACATTTTAAAAGGGCACTGGATGTCAAATAGCGAAAGACCTGGTTCAAGAGGAACGTTTTGCCTGGTGCCTAAATGTGTATCATGAAGGCACCAGGTAAAACCTCCCTAGAGAGAGCATTCCACACAAACACTTAATGTTTGACCTGTGCTGTAGTTATAGTTATTATGAGGTATAAAAAAAATAAGCTCAACAAATCTTTTTAGAATACACTGCATGTCTCCTCCTCCTCTTCTTCTTCAAATTTATATACTGCCCTTCACCTGAAAATCACTGGGCAGTTTACAACATAAATTTTAGCAATTTAATTCTGAATTTACCCAAGCATATGCATCTGAACCTTGGTTGCTGTAAATTTTAAAGCTCTCTTGATTTAAAACCAAACCAAACCAAACCTGGTCTTGCACTGAATGTAACATCGCCAGCCTTAGATCAAGTGATGAAATAGCTTCTAAAGCATGACTGGTTAATGTGAAACTTGGGGCAGAGAGCAAGGCTATCGCACCTTTTAACTTTTCTAACATGGAAATAGCAATTATGGGGAAACCTTCGCCTGCTGACATTCTGATTTTCAGACCTCTTTGTGCTTGCATATAAAATCTCTGATTTAGTTTTGGATACAAAATTTCCATACATCTGTGTATGATGCAACACATATACCAGGGATCTGCAACCTTTAAGACAAAAAGAGCCACTTGGACCCGTTTCCGAGGAAAAAACAACAACTGGGAGCCGCAAAACCATTGCGACATTTAAAACAAATATATCTCCGGAGCCACGATCTGACAGCGGACGGGAAGGTGACGTTGGGACGGTGCGTGACTAACGCACGCACCGCCCCCATGCGACGTCACAGCCAGTACAGCGCCCCCCACAGTGAGGAGTGTCGGGGCGCACAATGCGCCTCCTCCCCTCGCTAGTATCCGCCCCGGAGCCGCAGCAAAGATGTAAAAGAGCCGCATGCGGCTCTGGAGCCGCGGGTTGCAGACCCCTGACATATACAAATGCACACCCTATTTTGTGTGTGGGCAGCAGGCTAATTCACATACTGCGTACTAGCTCCAGAAAATCCTGGCAGGACCTGCAACAATTAGCAGGCGATGGCTTTTGATTCAATACCTTCACCTGCTTGTTTGTAGAGCTAGCTATTGAAAAAGGGAGAATCACGTGGGCTGGTTTAAAAGTTGGCAGTCCTACAGCTTAACTTTCTGGGAGCAAAGTTCCAGGGTCTGATTTTATAAGAGCTGGCACAGAATGCCACACCGTAAGCAAATTACCAGCAGAGCTGGTCTCAGGGTTACAGGAGTACAACTTCAACTGCACTGTTGGGAAAGCAAGGCCTTCTGTAGTTGACAGGGACTAAGCTAAGGCATAAAATGCTCTCCAATTTTAATTCAGTAATTTTATTTCATACTTTATTTCCTCCTTAAAAAAAAAAAGTTTTCAAAGTGTGACCTAGCCAAATGTTCATATTCTGATACACAACAGGTTTTCATTAACACAGTTCATTCAAAATGTTGGACAAAATATCTTAAGAATTATCGGGGTGGCTGGTGCTCTCCAAACAAACACACATTTTGCTGTCCTTTGTTAGTTCTAAGTGGGAAATAAACTTACTGTCTTTTGCTGTTTTTGTTTGAGTTGTTTAAAATTTGTTTTCATTGTAGTGTCAAGTTACAAATTTAAAGCAGACAACAGGATATGTAGGGTACGATGTTTAATACAATCAGGTTCTATGTGTAATATAATATTATAATATATTTTCAGAGAGCAGTCCGCGGGAATAGGAAATGGCTGAGATGCCTCCCTCCTCAAATCCCTCGAGGGGTTAAGCAGTCCCTTTCACTTCCTTCAGTTGTTTTTCAGTAAAATAGGAAATGAAATAAAATAACCTATGGGGAGTCTGTTTGTGCATCTTCCACGTAACTATTTTGGCCCAAACTAAGGAGGTATACACCCCCTATTGAACCAACCAACTTCTTTGGTGTTGAGCCAGTATGATGCTTTTGAAGTTGTGCAGAGAAACTATTAAAATATCCTATTTGACCTCCACTGACCTCCACCCTCTGCATGAGGATAGAAGCAGAGAGATGCTGTCCTCATTGCATTCCCATGAAACCAAAATACGCTGTCCCATTCGGAAATCAGCTTAGTTTGACAATATTTTGTTTTTAGAACATTTCTTTCATATAGTAGAAATCCCGTTTCCCCTCTAGATGTTTACAAATCGATTGATGTGTTCTTTCCCCTAAAAGCTTCCTGGGTACAGAAGTCAAGCTCACTGATCTATATTCCCAAGGTCCCTTTCTGAGGACTGTTTACTGTTCTCTGATCTGTTGGGGCCTCACTTGTCTCTCGTGAGTCTAACCAGGGCTAAATGGTAAAGGAAACATCCGTTACACACAGAAGCCATGTTCAAACAGAGGAAAGCAGAAGGTCCTCAAAATCTAGCAATTAGTTTACAAAAGGATGACCAGCTTGGTTGATTGAATCCACGCCAAAAGTTGGGCTTATTAAGTCCAATCCTATGTATGTTTACTCAGTAGAAAGTCCCACTATGTCCAAATGGAGTTCACTCTCAGATGTATACGTAGAACTGTAGTTATGTACTGTAAAGGTAAAGGGACCCCTGACCATTAGGTCAAGTCGTGACTGACTCTGGGGTTGCGGCGCTCATCTCGCTTTCAGGCCGAGGGAGCCGGCGTTTGTCTGTAGACAGCTTCCGGGTCATGTGGCCAGCATGACTAAGCCTCTTCTGGCGAACCAGAGCAGCGCACGGAAACGCCGTTTACCTTCCTGCCAGAGCGGTACCTATTTATCTACTTGCACTTTGACGTGCTTCCGAACTGCTAGGTTGGCAGGAGCAGGGACCGAGCAACGAAAGCTCACCCCATCGCCAGGATTCGAATCGCCGACCTTCTGATTGGCAAACCCTAGGCTCTGTGGTTTAACTCACAGCGCCACCCACGTCCCAGTTATGTACTGTAAACTATAGTAAATTAGCTATTTGTTTTCAGGAAAGATTTGGTTGCTGAATCTTGCAAAAATGGTACACCAGCACTCTGTTCCAACAGCCAGTTGTCCCGAGACTGCAAACCTTGGCCCTCCATCAGCCAGATAAGTTTAGGCTGCTGAGTTTTGTGTGTGTGTTTTATATTATCACAATCCATTGTAAGCTGCCCTGAGGATCTTTTGACCCAAAGGCAGGGTACAAAGATTCAAAAAATAAAAATAAAAATAAAAATGTGCTGCGGCTTTTAAGAAGGTAACAGAAGCATTGTACTCCTCCTTTGTAATACAGATTTACCAGCTTTCAACCAGCTCTCATAGCAATGCTATGAGATTCTGGAATTAGCAGATGAAAAGTTGTTGATAGGCTGGAGACAGTAATTCTTAGCTAATTGCTGCAGATCAGACCCTAGCATACTTGCAGCAACTACAAAGGCCAAACTGCTAAAGTCCTGATGCTTCAGAGAATTTCACAGTGAAGTAGGAATAAGTATATCCTGGCCTTTGTTTTTGAATAAGCAGCCAATAATTAAGCTCTTTTTCACAATGGCTCAACAGTTTGAACTGCCAGGCCTTTTGTAATCTGAATTCAGAATCATTATAGAGATGTAACTAGCCTCTTAGGTGTTTTTGTGCTCTCCAGTGAGACCACTGCCATTAGAGATGGTACTTACCGTACTTTGCCTTTGGGGTCAAAGAACAATTATTCTTAGGAAAAAGATGGGCTTTCCTGCAAAGATGTCTCTGTTTGCCACAAATATGTGGTTACTCTCACCCTGGGTCTTTTGGGAAACATCCCTTAGGACAGGGGTTTCCAAACATTTTTCAAATTGGGCCAGATTTGATGAAGTGAACATGTGTGAGGACTGACCAAAGGGCCGACCAAAGTTGTTGACTTTTTAAGGATTTTACCCCAGGAAATAAACTGCCACAGGGGCCGGATTAAACCGACCAGCGGGCCGGATTAGGCCCCTGAATCGGACTTTGGACATGCTTGCCTTAGGATTTCAAAGATACTTTCTCTTAGAATCTCTCACCTGCAAGCAACTCTGCACATGCTCTGAAATCCAAAACTGCTCAGGAAGGCAATTTGCAAATTTAGATTGACTATCTCTTTGTTTGATAACTGCTATCCCTTTTCTTTGCTTTTTTTCTTCTCTGCCCCAATAAAATCATTTCACTGCTCTGATTTTTAAAGGTAATTCTCTGCCATTTCTTTATTCATGTGTAAAGATGGCATGGCTAAGCTACAGTTTTGTGTTCCAATGGCAGTTCAAAGATTGGAGTTCCGGGGGCTTTGGAAAAATAAGTATTTTTTAAATTACCCCCCTCCCCGCACTGGGCTGGAGGACGGTGTCATCAGAGGTGTCTGATCCAGCCTTGCGTCAGCCGAAGTCCTTCTTCTTTTGAGATGGAGCAAAACTGGCCAATAAGGCAATCCATCACACCAGATGGAAAGTTTTAAATCAAGAGTACCCATCCACTTTATGTACTGTGAAGACCAAATGAACAAGAAACATGACTGACATTTTATTTATGGGTGCCAGCTTTGGAACCAGCCCCTGTCACAGATTTTTAAAGAACCTTTGGATCTAGGAGGGCGATACGTGGCCTTCTTGCCATGTGGAGTTCCACCTGCCCCCTTTTCCCATAGGAACATGACAGGAAAAGGTTTTCCCCCCTGGATAACAGGCAGCAATTTAATCAAAAACATATATTTCAATACCATGCAAGAAATAAGGGAAAATAAAAATTAAAGATACAGGAAAATTGTTCAAATTTATGTTGCTGCATTTATAAACCCTGGGAATAATAATGATGACGATAATTAGATATCTCTAAAAGATTTTGTTTGTTTGTAAGTATTGAGGAGTTGTCCTCAGGGTCTTAAGATAATTGGCAACAGAACCTATTTATTAAAACGTTTCTAACCTGCTGCTCTCCCAATTTTGATTTAGATTTGCAATTAAAAATAAAACCCAAGGAAACTGAAAACAGAAGCTGAAAAATATTTTTTGAAAGGCCTGCAACCCTAACTAAATGGCAACAGCAGATCTAAACAATGTGAAATACTAGGTCTGTGCACAGGCTGCCTGATAAGATGTGGGACCCAATTCAGCACTTTGGACTGGCCCCAGTCCAACCTGGGGCAGTCTGGGGCTGACCTGAGCTGGGTCCAAGCCCTGAACCAATTCAGGACCCTTGCGCAGTCATGCGGTCGGGGTGGGGAGGAGGAGACAAGCCACTTATTCTCTCTCCCCTCCTGATCATATGCTTATTCATGGGGTGGCGCTGTGGGTTAAACCACAGAGCATAGGACTTGCCGATCAGAAGGTCAGCGGTTCGAATCCCCAAAACGGGGTGAGCTCCCGTTGCTCGGTCCCTGCTCCTGCCAACCTAGCAGTTCGAAAGCACGCCAAAGTGCAAGTAGATAAATAGGTACCGCTCCGGCGGGAAGGTAAACGGCGTTTCCGTGCGCTGCTCTGCTTCGCCAGAAGCGGCTTAGTCATGCTGGCCACATGACCTGGAAGTTGTATGCCAGCTCCCTTGGCCAATAAAGTGCGATGAGTGCCGCAACCCCAGAGTCGGTCACGACTGGACCTAATGGTCAGGGGTCCCTTTACCTTTAGCTTTAAATGATTGGTGGCTGAGTGTAAGTGGAACCTCCAGTTTCAAATGCAGAGTACCTGTGGACATTGGTTGCTGAGAACAAACAGCAGGGGAGCAATGCTGACTTAATGCCTTGTTTGTGGGTTTCCCAGAAATGTATTGCCAGCCACTGCTGCAAATATCACATTAGACTACTTGATCCTCATACTATAGCCAGTCTGACTGAGCAGCACATTCCCTATACAGTGGTACCTTGGTATTCAAAATTAACCCGTTCCAGAAGTCGGTTCCAAAACCAAAGTGTTCCAAAACCAAGGTGCGCTTTCCCATAGAAAGTAATGCAAAACCGATTCATCCGTTCCAGACTTTTAAAAACAACCCCTAAACAGCAATTTAGGATGAATTTTACTATTTTACTATCTGATGAGACCATTGATCCATAAAATGAAAGCAATAAACAATGTACTGCAGTCACACAATCAATCATTAGCTGAACTGGGTCACAGTCACAAAAACAAAACAAAACAAAACAAAAGCCGCAAAAACAAAATGCAAAATAAATAGCAAAAACAGACAGACCTCAGCATAACATTCAGATTGGAAGCATAACACTCAAAACGGAGCATGTTCAACTTCCGAAAAAAGTTCGCAAAACGGAACACTTACTTCTGTGTTTGCTGTGTTTGGTTTCCAAGTTGTTTGAGTACCAAGGCATTTGAGAACCAAGATACCACTGTAATCTTAACTCATTGTGCCTTCTTGTGGAAGAAGATTTCTTTGGGATGCAGGATGGGGTGGGGAGGAAGAGATTAGAGCATGTCTGGCTGGGGAGGGTAAAGAACTGGTGCCCTGGACAAGGGAGTTCATGCTTGGGCCCAGGAAAATATTACACCCCCTCCCTTTCCCAACAGGACTCCCTCTCTGCTCACCTAAATATTTAGCCCTCACTCCAGTGTGGGCAGCCCTACAGCATGACACAAAGAGAGCTATTTTCATCCTTCCTGTTCTTGAGTGTGATTCATTCTTTTGTTCCTTATTTCAACACTTAGACATTTGCTCCACTCCGCCTTACAAAAAGTGTATTTTGCTTCACATTTATCCTGCATCCCACAGAAATCTTCCTCCAAAGTATTCTGATCCAAAGATATTTCCCCATTCTCCTACCCAGAACTTCAGACCATCAAAGTGTCCCTATTTTCCAGGGACATCCCTGATTTTAGAGAAGCCATCCCGGTTTCTGATTTGACCCTGGAATGTCCCACTTTTCCTTAGGATGTCCCTGTTTTCATTGGAAAAATGCTGGAGGTTATGGAGTTATCCGACCCCCAAGCTGCCTGAAGGCAATCCTGTATAGAGAAGTTTTTAAAAAATGTTTAATGTATTATTATGTTTTTATGTTGGAAGCTTCCCAGAGTGGCACGGACAACCCAGTAAGATGTGTGGGGTATAAATAGTAAAATTATCATTATGGAATGGGACGTCCCTATTTTGGAGAAATATTGGAGGGTATGGAACTTTCATCACTCAAACCAGTGGTAGCCAACCAGATGCACCTTACTTGCCAGTAGTTCATGTGAAAAAGATCTAAGGGTCTTAGTAGATCACAAGCTTACCATGAGTCAACGATACAGCAGCAAAAAACCCTAATGCAGTTCTAGACTGCATCAGCAGAAGTCTAGTTCTCGATCAAGGGAAGTAATAGTAGCACTCTAATCTGCCTTGGCCAGACCACTCCTGGAGTACTACCACTACTACTACTACTAATTTTATTAATTATACTTGGCCTATATGGCTGGGTTTGCCCAGCCACTCTGTGTCTAGTTCCGGGCACCACAATTTAAACAGGTTATTGACAAGCTGGAACATGTGCCAATTGCAAGCAGAAATGAAAATGAAAGTGAAACTAAAATAAAGTTACTATTTTGCTCTAAGAGCTCAGTTCAAAGTGGCTAAACTAGTGTGGAACTATAAGGGAGAAGAAAGACCACTCCCTAGGAAGTCAGAAGCTGCTCCAAATTTATTTCGGTTAAAATAAGTAGTAGCTCTGTAAAGAAGAACACATTCTAGCCAGAATTTAGAATGATAAACATGTCAGATGAACTACTGGTTTGATGGAATCAAAAGGTAATAACTACAAAGTTATTTTAAAATATAAAAAGTGGTTTGAACCCTTATATAGCAACTTTGAAACTCCACAGAATCAAAACACAGAACTTAAGGCTAAAAATTTGATACTGATAAATAATTATTTGTCAGTGTTGCACTAATTGGGGAATTCTGCTGCAAAAGCATAGAAAACATGAGCAAATTGGGTTTTTTAAAATGTGCTTTAAACTGGAGTCACTATCAACACTGCTTTTTTGCTTTTGGCAAAATGCTGTAATTAAAATGTGATCTGCTTCTTTTCCCCCAAGTAGTTGTTCAATCACCCATCTGTGATGAGGACCACAGCTCCCTCTCCCTCATTACCAGCTTGTCTGAGGATTGTTCCCTCACTTGTCTGCAAAACTGGGGCAAGCCACTCTCAAAAATAGTCATGGAGGAGGTTGCACAAAGGGCTATAGGAGCTTCAGTTGTCTTAGGAGGAAGGTGTGTGTGTGTGTGTTTGTGTGGGGAGAAGAACAACGACAGGGGACCAGCAATCTCCAGACAGTACCAAACACTAATCTGCAAACATATTGTTATGACTTTGTGGGTGCCAGAACTCTTTAATGACTGGATCTAGCAAGTGTTAGAATTTAGTCAAGGTTTGGGGTGTTAAACTGGGTGCCAGACCTCTAAACCCTGGATCCAGCAGGCGTTAAAAGCAAATGAAGCCAGGCTGGGGGATGAGCTATTAAGGAGACAAAGGGTGTAGGGGCTCATGTGAGATGCAAATGGGGGGAGTCCCCCTCCCTCATGGATGAAGTCAGAGTTTAGAGTAGAGAGGTTAGAGATTTATGTGACCGAGAAGCAAGGCAGCAAATTGCAAAGTCAGAGAGCAGAGAAATGGTTGATCTCTCTTTGAATCCAAAGCTGCAGCTAAGGGAGAAGGAAGGCCCTTTGGGGGTATTGATTCTGTGAACCCCTCCATTGTAGGTTCAGGTTGCGTATAAGTGTAAATAAAACATATATCATAAAGACACCACAGTCTCTGCTGGGCCTCATTTCCAAAATGGAACCCAAGCCCTGGGTAAGCTCCTAGAGCTCCTGGAATCTTGCACTGCTCAGAGATTGGGGTGGAGGGAAGCAATATCTAGGCTCACAGCTTTCTCAAGCAAAGTGCCTTCACAAATTGGCTGTAACGGGGGGAAATTACATTTGCTGGTTGTTTCCCCACACTTGAGCTGGAATTACTGTGCCTGCAAGGCTTATTTTCTCTGTTCATTTAAGGGATTATTCCCTTCAGACTTTGGCTGCATTACCTAAGCTCTTGTCTAGAGGGACTCACCCTTGGAGCCCCCCCCCATGACCAGTACCTGTTGATAGCTTCATCATCCATGAATTTATCTAAACCCCCTTTAAACCCACCCAATTTGGTGGCCATCACTGCTTCTTGTGTTAGTCACCGTAATTTAATAGATGAACTGTACACTTTCTGTATAGTAAAGGTAAAGGGACCCCTGACCGTTAGGTCCAGTCGTGGACAACTCTGGGGTTGCGCCGCTCATCTCGCTTTATTAGTTGAGGGAGCTGGTGTACAGCTTCAGGGTCATGTGGCCAGCATGACTAAGCCGCTTCTGGTGAACCAGAGCAGCTCATGGAAACGCCGTTTACCTTCCCGCCAGAGCGGTACCTATTTATCTACTTGCACTTTGACGTGCTTCCGAACTGCTAGGTTGGTAGGAGCAGGGACCGAGCAATGGGAGCTCACCCCATCGCAGGGATTCGTACTGCTGACCTTCTGACCGGCAAGCCCTAGGCTCTGTGGTTTAACCCACAGCGCCACCTGTGTCTGTACTTTCTGTATAAAGGTAAAGGTACCCCTGCCCGAACGGACCAGTCTTGACAGACTCTGGGGTTTGTGCGCCCATCTCACATCTATTGGCCGGGGGCCAGCGCTGTCCGCAGACACTTCCGGGTCACGTGGCCAGCGTGACAACGCTGCTCTGGCGAGCCAGAGCCGCACACGGAACGCCGTTTACCTTCCCGCTGGTAAGCGGTACCTATTTATCTACTTGCCCCCGGGGGTGCTTTCGAACTGCTAGGTGGGCAGGCGCTGGGACCGAGCAGCGGGAGCGCACCCCGCCGCGGGGATTCGAACCGCCGACCTTTCGATCGGCAAGCCCTAGACGCTGAGGCTTTAGCCCACAGCGCCACCCGCGTCCCTGTACTTTCTGTATACCCGGCTTCAAATAATATGTTCAGAAGCCTTAATATACTCTGGAGGGGCTCATATGCTTGCAGATTTCATCTATAGTGGTGTCTCGCAAGACGAAATTAATCCGTTCCGCGAGTCTCTTCGTCTAGCGGTTTTTTCGTCTTGCGAAGCAACCCTATTAGCGGCTTAGCGGATTAGCGCTATTAGCGGTTTAGCGGCTATTAAAGGCTTAGCGGATTAGCGGCTAAAAGGCTATTAGCGGCTTAGCGGCTTAGAAAAAAGGGGGGAAGCAAAAAAAAAATCGGAACACTCGCAAGACGTTTTCGTCTTGCAAAGCAAGCCCATAGGGAAAATCGTCTTGCGAAGCAGCTCAAAAACGGAAAACCCTTTTGTCTAGCGGGTTTTCTGTCTTGCGAGGCATTTGTCTTGCGGGGCACCACTGTATTCCCTTTCTCTCTCTCTCTCTCTCTCTCTCTGTGTGTGTGTGTGTGTTTTGATTCCCAATAACAGTGAACGGGGGTCACAGATCTTGCTGTAATGTGCTCCTACACTTTGAATGCCTGGTTCTGTCCCTCACCAATATGGATAATCATAAACACATTTTCACCTTCATTCCTGAGGGATGACTTGTCTCAAAGTCAGCTCCTGTTGACTTCCCACTAGCAATCAGATTTAAAACTGCCCTGCCACTATTTTGATCTTAAGTGCCAACAGCCTCATTCCACTCCAGTTCAAGTGATAACATCTACTCTCTTGTTTTCTAGCATGGCTTGAGAAGCTCACTCACTCATGGTTTATCAAAAGGTGGTGGTGGTGGGGAACATTTCTTTTCCAGAAAGGCTTTTGGAGCGTCTGCTTATTTATATATCTCTTCTCAGTTTTGATATTGCTGCTGCTTTTTAGACCTTTTTTGGTATTTTTATATCTTCTTGTTATGCCGATAGTTACTTTTAATTTTGTTTTTATTGATTTCTTTTGTAAATTGTCCTGAGATTTTAAAAATTGATGTACATTTGGAAAATAAACAAATGAAGCCATTATCCCTCTAGCTGATATAGAAAGAGAAACAATGTGCTGCTGGAATTTATCACTAGTGAGTAAAATGCTAAACATACACAATTGGGTCAAATCTTGATCTGGGTTCCCACCAAGGGTTTGGAGGGTGTGTCAAAGGCCCTGTTTTATGGCAATCTGACACTTACCTTTAGGGAAAGTCATAGAGTAGCACTGAGGGATTGTGTTCCTTACCAATATATTGCGGGCCCACGCACTAAACCCTGTCTGTGGCGCCTACCCTTTTCCCCAAAGAATGAGACAAGAGACCAGAGTATGGGTTCAAATTGGCCACAACCTTATTGAGCTTCAGAATAATAATAATAATAATAATAATAATAATAATAATAATAATAATAATTTATTATTTATACCCCGCCCATCTGGCTGGGCCTCCCCAGCCACTCTGGGCGGCTTCCATAAAAACCAAAAATACAATAAAATATCACACGTTAAAAACTTCCCTTAAGATGTCTCCTGAATGTCAGATAGTTGTTTATCGCCTTGACATCTGCTGGAAGGGTGTTCCACAGGGCGGGCGCCACTACCAAGAAGGCCCTCTGCCTGGTACCCTGTAGCTTTGCTTCTCACAATGAGGGAACCGCCAGAAGGCCCTCGGTGCTGGACCTCAGCGTCCGGGCAGAACGATGGGGGTGGAGACCCTCCTTCAGGTATACTGGACCGAGGCCATTTAGGGCTTTAAAGGTCAGCACCAACACTTTGAATTGTGCTCGGAAACGTACTGGGAGCCAATGCAGGTCTTTCAAGACCGGTGTTATATGGTCTCGGCGGCCGCTCCCAGTCACCAGTCTAGCTGCCGCATTCTGGATTAGTTGTAGTTTCCGAGTCACCTTCAAAGGTAGCCCCACGTAGAGTGCATTGCAGTAGTCCAAGCGGGAGATAACCAGAGCATGCACCACTCTGGCGAGACAGTCCGCAGGCAGATAGGGTCTCAGCCTACGTACCAGATGGAGCTGGTAAACAGCTGCCCTGGACACGGATTTGACCTGTACCTCCATGGACAGCTGTGAGTCCAAAATGACTCCCAGGCTGCGCACCTGGTCCTTCAGGGGCATAGTTACCCCATTCAGGACCAGGGAATCCTCCACACCTGCCCGCCTCCTGTCCCCCAAAAACAGTACTTCTGTCTTGTCAGGATTCAACCTCAATCTGTTAGCCGCCATCCATACTCCAACCGCCTCCAGACAGTCACACAGGACCTTCATCGCCTTCACTGGTTCTGATTTAAAAGAGAGGTAGAGCTGGGTATCATCCGCATACTGATGAACACCCAGCCCAAACCTCCTGATGATCTCTCCCAGCGGCCGCATGTAGATGTTGAAAAGCATGGGGGAGAGGACAGAACCCTGAGGCACCCCACAAGTGAGAGCCCAGGGGTCTGAACACTCATCCCCCCCCCCACTTTCTGAACACGGCCCAGGAGGAAGGAGCGGAACCACTGTATAACAGTGCCCCAGCTCCCAGCCCCTCAAGACGGTCCAGAAGGATGCTATGGTCGATGGTATCGAACGCCGCTGAGAGATCCAGCAGAACTAGGAAACAGCTCTCACCTTTGTCCCTAGCCCGCCGGAGATCATCAACCAGTGCGAACAAGGCAGTTTCAGTCCCATGATGAGGCCTGAATCCTGACTGGAAGGGATCCAAATGGTCCGCTTCTTCCAGGCGTGCCTGGGGTTGTTTGGCAACCGCTCGCTCAATCACCTTGCCCAGGAATGGAAGATTTGAGACTGGGCGATAGTTGGCCATCGTGGCCGCATCTAAAGATGGTTTTTTAAGAAGCGGTTTAATAACTGCCTCTTTCAGCGGGTCTGGGAAGGCTCCCTCACGGAGGGAAGCATTCACCACTCCACGAAGCCCATCGCCCAGCCCTTCCCAGCTTGCTTTTATTAGCCAGGATGGGCAAGGATCCAGGAGACAGGTGGTTGGTTTCACTCGTCCAAGCAGCCTGTCCACATCCTCGGAGGTAACAGATTGGAATTGATCCCACTCAACTTGACCAGACATAACTCTTGCACTCTCCCGCCCCGGCCCTGCTCCCACGGTGGAGTCTACTTCTTCCCGAATCTGAGCGATTTTATCTGCAAAAAACTTTGCAAAATCATTGCAGGAGAACATGTGGCCCGTACTGATTGTTTCATTGCCCTCAGATCCGTGGAAAACCACGGGGCTGTCTGGGCTCCATGCAATCGGAGAGGGCGCTTCGGAGCCAAACAGTCAATAGCCCTGGTTAACTCCACATTCCAGCAGGCCACCAGGGAATCAGCTGAAAGGCCATCAACATGGGATAAAGCATCCCCTACCACTCTCTGGAAACCATTTGGATCCATTAAGTGGTGGGGGCGGACCATCCGAATTGGTCCCACCTCCCTGCAGAGGGGATGGGTCGCAGAGAAGTCCAGTTGCACCAGGAAGTGATCTGACCATGGCACTTCTTTCGTTTCGCTTTTACTTAGTGTCAGATCACCAACATCCATAGAGGTAAACACCAGGTCCAAGGCATGTCCACGGCTATGGGTTGGGCCAGACTTATTCAGGGACAGCCCCATGGAGGCCATGCTTTCCACGAAGTCCCGAGCGGCCCCTTGTAAGGTCGTGTCGGCATGGATGTTAAAATCCCCTAGAACGACCAAGCTAGGTGTCTCCAGGAGAACATCCGCCACGACCTGAAGCAGCTCGGGCAGGGAATCCTTGGTGCAGCGGGGAGGTCGGTACACCAAAAGGAATCCTGTACTGCCCCTATTGCCCAACTTCCAGAACATGCACTCAGAGAACTGGGTCTTCCCAATAGGACGCCTGGTGCAAACTAATGACTTCCTAAAAATCACTGCAACCCCCCCTCCCCGCCCACATGACCTGGGTTGCTGTGCGTAAGAGAAACCTGGTGGACAAGCAGCGGCAAGGACAGGCCCATCTGCTTCATCCAACCAAGTCTCTGTTACACAAGCCAGGTCAAATCCTCCATCCATGATCAAGTCATGGATGGCAGTGGTCTTATGGATCATTGACCTGGCATTGCACAGCGGCACCTTCAGGCTATGTGGGTACCCCTTGCTGATTTTAGTATCCGTCCGGACAGGACCAGGCCCGGAGGCAGGGATAGTCCTCAGACAACGACTAAACCTGCCTCCTCTGTAATGACATGGTCTAGTCTTAGCGTAACTCCTCCTCCTACCCGTGATCACTGAGATCGGTTGTCCCAGTGCATCCCCCCCTGTGGAACATGCCCCAGCCATTTTGTGGGCTGGGGCCCACTCCCCGGCAGCCCTGACCCCTCCCCCTAAAAACAAAACAACACCTTAAACAAACAAACAAAACCAATAAAACAATACAAACAAAAAATATAAAAATTACAAAAACATCAAAATAAAAAAATAATAATTCCCCAAGCCCAACCAAACATCAATCCCACCCCCACCCCCCACATACAAAAAATCCAGAATTTTTTTAAAAAACATTTTAAAAACACTCTGTGCCTCTCCGGCAGTAAAAACTGTCCTAGTGAGGCCTGTCAGGCCCCGCCCTGGGCCAGGTGGTAAGTGGCAGGGAGGAGCAGGGCCCTCAGGCACTCACTCAGGGGAGTCTTCCTGGGAAGCGGGAAACTTGGCACAAGCCTTGGCAGGTAACCCTTTCAGCCTGCCTGGCTGAGGATATGCAGGCAGATGAGGTCCAGTGGGAGGGGACTGTAAAGCGCAAACTTACACAGCATACCCTTCCACTGACCTCAGCCCAGGAGTTTGACCACCGCTCTAGGGCCAGGGACTGGTTTTTGCCCTTTAATGGGCCCTGCAAGCGCCGCTGCATGGGAGGGAGCATGAATGCACCCCCCAACTAGATGTGAGACTAAAGGATACCTTGCCAAGGTCTAAAACCGCCAAAGTTGTGACAAAATGCAACGGGGAAGGCGAAACCTGCCAATGCAGGGAAAACCCCTTCCCGGTTCTGAATACAGCAACCACCTTACGACCGCAGCAGCTCCCGCTGACCTGGAACGCAAAATATTAGTCTGTAAGGAAAAAGTATCATTAACTTGGTGACCTAGGATGAAATTATTTGGAGGCAAGAAATTATTAATTTGAGGGAGGGAGGGTGGGTGATCCTGGAAGGAAGAAAACCAAAAGAGGCTTGGACAAAGGGGTCAACCTCTTTTCTATGGCCTTAGCCCCACCCCCGGTTGGCCATCCATTGTCTTCCCTGGCTGAGGGCAGGTCAAAGGTCGGCCCAAGCAGATGGGAGGCACCTGCCCAGGTGAGCCCCCCCCCCCCGCTAGGTGCCACAAACCCCGCCCACCTGTGGGGAAGGGAGGGTGGAAATAATCTCCAATGTTATTTAGCATCTCTATGCAGTCATTGGGGGCAGTCATTAAGTGCCTTGGAATGCAGTGTAACCGGTATGCAAATGGTGTCAAGGGAGACTGTGCATGTTCTGGATGCAGTATGAAGGCTAATGAATGGAGACCGAATCCTGATGAGACCCTGGGGGTGGAGGGTTCCTCCGTTTGAGAATTGGGATGTCTTCCTGTTCTGGACATGCTTTCACTCTGCCAAGTGAACACAAGTGCATAGTTCAGAAGTGCTTGTAGATCCAATCTTGTCATGAGAGGCTCAAATGACCTCTTTGAGATGGAGTGTTCTCTGCCAGCTCTGGTTGGTGCCATAGCTATGCCTATTTCTGGACAAGGGTAGCAGTCCATATCTTGGGGCTCACCCACACGTCTGTTTGCCCCAGCGCTTTCCCCGGGGAAACCTGCTGTTTACTTCAGAATAGGAACAAATGTCAACCAGTTTTTCTACAAATTGACATCTGTTCCAATGAGAGCATGGGACGCGGGTGGCACTGTGGGTTAAACCACAGAGCCTAGGGCTTGCCGATCAGAAGGTCAGCTGTTCGAATCCCCACGACGGGGTGAGCTCCTGTTGTTCGGTCCCAGCTCCTGCCAACCTAGCAGTTTGAAAGCTCATCAAAGTGCAAGTAGATAAATAGGTACCGCTCTGGCGGGAAGGTAAACAGCGTTTCCGTGCGCTGCTCTGGTTCACCAGAAGCGGCTTAGTCCTGCCGGCCACATGACCTGGAAGCTGTACGCCGGCTCCCTCGGCCAATAAAGCGAGATGAGCTCCGCAACTCCAGAGTCGGCCATGACTGGACCTAACGGTCAGGGGTCCCTTTACCTTTACCAATGAGAGCAAGTTTTCCTGGGGAGAGCAATGAAAAACTGCTCGGACCCATGCCTAGGAAGCAGGGGACAAGCAGAAAACCTTTTGGATGCTTTCTAGGCCGAGGGCAAGTGGAAGTGTACGTGAGCCCTTAAGATCCACATGCTTCAATTACTGTAAGATGCTTTTTTTGGTGGGTCTGCCCTTTCTCTTGGAAGCTGCAGCTCCAGTACTGAGTGGCATGTCTAGCTGTGTGCATATTATACTCTTGCTCAATGATCTGCACTGGCAGCTTATTTGCTACCAAGTCAAGGCGGAGGTTTTTATTACGGACATGAAAAGTCCTAAGCAAGTTGGAATTAGGATATCTAGCAAACTGCCTCCTCTGCTGTAGGCCAAATCGACTTTTACAAGAATCAGAGCAGACCCTGCTGACTGCACTGCAGCTAGCAGTTTGCCACCTGGAAATATCTCAGAAATGGGCTTTTCAGTTGTAGCATCACAAGAGTGGGTGTGGTTACTTGATCCACGTCTGAAAACCGTCCACCTGATTAAGTCCCCCATGCCTCTTCCTCCCTGCAGATGCCCCCACTGAATGAAGAAGGATTGCTCACCTGTAGCATCCTTGGGCAGGTGTGGACACATCCCTGACTCCCTCTAGCTAGGACTGTTTTATTGTTTCCAAGCAGACACACTCTTGGGTATTGCAGAATCATTGTGCAGTATGCCTTTGTTTTCAGAATGAAAGCAGTTTTTCAAGAAGTACTTTTCATGTGCATAAGATATACAATAGATCTAGACTGTGTGCGGACCACATAGAAAAAAACAAGTTGTCAGAAGAAAATGTTGCATGTATGCATTCTCAGTTCTCAGGCCTATTTGGATATGTGTGTTATCCTGTTCAGTTGCTGAGTTGATGTTTTAAACTATGGACTTTTTACAATGTATTTATTGCTTTTTTAAAATTTTGACTATATATATTTTGTAAACTGCCTAGGTTTTTCTGTTTAAAAAAACCCCAAAATTGTTGAACAGTGTATACATTTTATAAAGAAATAAATCTCTGAGACTATTCATATACGTTGCATTGCAGCCATTACCAAGTTTGGTGTTGGAAATTAAATAAATAGGATGATGATGGCTATGTGCCTGGCAGGGACGGAACTCGCTCCAATTTTTGCATTTGCTTGTTTTCAGAATTATGTGGCACCAAATCATCTTGTTAAGGCAAAATGCCTTCACCTGTGCAAAATTGCTGTCTTTTTTTCTGCGCTGAAAACTCATTTTGCCACTGATTGCATAACTTAAGGTCTACTAATGTGGATCATTGTTTGTCCTCTCAACAAGTGGCATTGTTCTCAGCAAAACAAAGCTTTCTCTTCACCTTGCACTTCCTTCAATAATCACACCTTCCTGCAATTTATTTTCTCCTCCAAGAAAGACTCAACTTGAAAAGGACTACTCATTCTTGTGGCCTATTGATAGTTTAAAGTAACTGTGATTTTCCTACCCCACACTTCTTGGTCGATTTGAGTCGTCTTTTCCTGACCATTGATTATTATTTATGTAGTCTGCCTGGGGTTTGGTGGGGGCAACACTGTTTGAATTATTGTATGACTGTTCATGTGGTAAAGCAGGTAAATGATTTCGCAGTTTAGTAAGAATGCTTGTGTGCACATCTGAAAATGTATACTGACCTTATATTCATAGAGAGAGAGAGAGGTGGCAGAAATGTGACCAAAAGGGGAAGAAATAGCAACTGTAGTCTGTGGCGGTTTACTGGGAAACTGACAGGTTAGTACTTGTCACTTCAGGGCCAGCCTGTGTATTTTTGTATGGTACTGGTTTAGACTTTTCTCATGTCAGGGAAGCTGCAGTAATATTTTAAATGGGATCAATATTTTGTTATGTGGCACGACATGTGTGAGTTGGAGACACCTTTGCCGTGAAAGCGGCTGCATTGTTACAGCTGCAATTCTTTTTTTTTTTCTGATATTCATTGTAACTTTATTTTTCAAAATCTAACAAGGAACTATTTTTTAGGAAACTCACTTCTGAATCAAAGCAATGCTAACTACCTGGCAAAATTTAAAGCAATATTGTACTACCTAAACTAAAGAAACAATGTTAAGGAGAAGGGGGGTGGGAATATATGCATGATAGAAAATGGAAAGGGAGCTGCTGTTAGGTGTACCCAGTGCTTTTTTTTTTCTTAAAAAAAATGTTTAGGGGTACTCTCATTTTCCTACTCATATTGAAATACCGCCCCTCAATGAGGCCAAACTAGATTCACAAAATGTTTAGGGGTATGTGTACCCCTGGGTCCCCCCAGAAAAAAGTACTGGGTGTACCTAAACTCACTGAAATCAATAGTCTATATAATTCTATGTACGCACGCCGTGTTTGATAGCTGCACTCATAACTGAAGCAAACATTTTGTGAGGAAATTACAGAAGCGGAGTTGTGTCTGTTTTTTTTTAAAAAATATTTTATTAAGGATTTTCTTGTTGGCAAATCTCCTACAGGCTAAACCTCACTGCAGCCTGACTTATTTCTGCATAATCCGGGGTCAGCAACCTTTTTCAGCCGTGGGCCAGTCCACCGTACCTCAGACCATGTGGTGGGCTGGACTATATTTTTGGGGGTGAAATGAGTGAATTCCTATGCCCCACAAATAACCCAGAGATGCATTTTAAATAAAAGGACACATTCTATGACGCCTAAGCACGATTTCTGTTCTCATCCTGAAGCAAAGTTCTTAACCTGAGGTACTATTTCTGGGTTAGCAGAGTCTGTAACCTGAAGTGTCTGTAACCCGAGGTACCACTGTACTCTCATTTTCCTACTCATATTGAAATACAATGGTACCTCGGGTTACATATGCTTCAGGTTACAGATGCTTCAGGTTACAGACTCCGCTAACCCAGAAATAGTATCTCGGGTTAAGAACTTTGCTTCAGGATGAGAACAGAAATCGTGCTCCGGCGGCGCAACGGCAGCAGGAGGCCCCATTAGCTAAAGTGGTGCTTCAGGTTAAGAACAGTTTCAGGTTAAGAACGGACCTCCAGAACAAATTAAGTTCTTAACCCGAGGTACTACTATACTGCCACTCGATGAGGCCAAACTTAGATTCACAAAATGTGTCCCCCCGGAAAAAGCACTGCTTTTATGAAATTTGAGTGCAATACATCCTTAGTGCCTAGATGCCATGCTAGTCATAGACTGGGAGGGCCACAGGGCAGCCCCCTGGCCCCATCTCTCCAGAATGCCATAGGCTGAACAACTCTACTGCGTCTTCCAAAAGTCCTCTGCCATTCTCTAGATTTAGGTAGCATTCTCTGTGCATAGTGCTATGACCTTGTATTTGGCTGTGTTAGTTATTGGGAACTGCCCAGCTGGCGAAAAGGAGCTTCTTGGGATTCTCCCGTGGGGCTGGAGGGCTGGGGGGGGGCACCTGTATTGCAGCAGGTGTTGACATTTCCAAGGAAATCCATGTGGACCCTCTGGGAGAGGTGGACAGGCAACCAGCTAGCCAAGCAGGACAGCAATATTTCTGCTGTGTCAGCTAAAAGGGGTGGGGGTGGAGGACAGCTGGAAGCTGGAGGTTTGTAATAAGGAGAGTTTCAAGAAAGAACCGCCGAAATGAAGCCAGCAGAAAGCCCCCTGTAAGAAGGGCTGAGTACAGAGGGAGACGAGGAGCAGAGCCTGGGAGACAAGGTCCTGACAGGCTGCAGCGATAAACAGGAATTAGAAATGCGCTAGAAGCAGCTTCAAAGCATCCATGATTGCAGCTGCACATCTGATAGTGCCAGTGCTTTCAGATGGAAAGGGCAGGGGGAAAGAGACGACCCTCACAAGGGAGCTCTGCATCCCTCTCCTTACCAGAGTGTGGCTCACAAGCACAGGTAACATCTGGAAAGCTAGACTCATACAGACCCACAAAACCACACGCATCATTTCATTGGTACGCCGCCTTTCCATGGTCAAAACCATGCTCAAAGAGGTCATAAACAATAAATAAAAAAGTGCACAACCAAATCAACAATTTCCACATCAAATCATAATAAGATATAAAAATAAATATACAAACAATTAATATCAATAACAGCAACAAACAGTGCCCCATCCCAGGAGACTGTTCATCAGCCTCAGCTTTTGCAGCTGGAGTCAGTCCAGGCCCCGCCCTCTCAGGCCAAGTGGAAAAAGGCCTGCGAGGCAGGAAGCAGGTCTTTCAGAGTTCACACCTAAGAATTACCAGAAATACAGGCAAGTTCATAGATCAGTGCATATCCATGCACCCACATGATGGGATATTCACATGGTTTAGGGATTCTGCACTAATCTGGCTGCCCTGTGAACATCAAGACATGTTTAGATGAAGTCATTTGCAGCAGTCAGGCCGAAGAGCTAATGTTCTTCCGGAAAGATCCCTTGGAAAGGCAGAATAGCAGTGCTCCTTTGCCTTTTCAGAAGCACATCAGGCAGCAATACTGTAAGATTTATATGAAATAATATTGGCAATTGCTTTCCTGAGTGGGAAGAAGTTCCGAGGGCAGCGCTACAGGGTTTATAACACAATTGTATGAGTGTCTACTCAGACATATATCCTACTAAGTTTAATGGAATTTAAGTTCTAAGTAAGAGTGTAGGATTGGAGTCTTCATTTCATTTGGGTAAGACAGCACTTAAATTGTTTTATTTACAAATGGTGATGCAGAGCAAAATAGAATAGATGGTTACTCCTAAACCAGGGAGCAAATTTGCCTGCTACTGCATTGGATTCCTGACAAGAACTTTTTCACCTCAGAGTAAATAATTTTCAGTAACCTTGCAGCTCTTTGTTTCTGAATCTAAGCAGCCAAACTACGGTGTCTCTAATAAAGGTCAACTGTGGGTTTTGGAGTTTTATCCCTTCCAAGAAACTGTTAAGCTAATGCATGTTGATAATGTTTAGTGAAGGCACTGCCTTGGAAAATTTCCAACTCAGAGCATGGCTCAAACATCCTTACATAAAGTTTAATATCTACTTGGTATTCTAAAAAACAGCGAGTGCACTAGTTCCAGATATGTCAACAATCATAAAGTAGACAAAGTGAAAAGTTATGGAAAAGATCTTCTTCTTTGGCAATCATTCGTAGCCGAGTAAGATTGTCTTCCGTAAACACGGTTTTAACAATGAGTCCATAAGTGACTGTGGAGGCCAATTCTGGATCCACACCAGTGGGGACACTGGTTTCCGAATGGGAGTTGATCACGGTGTGGGTTTGCCAAGCATGACTTCCTCTTAGCACGTTTCTCCCTTGCATCCTGAGTTCGAGTGTCTTCAAAGCCCATGACACCTTTGGTAAAGGCTGTTCTCCCAACTGGAGCGCTCACAGGCCAGTGTTTATATTGCCAAAGCTGAGATGCAGTGGCCTAAAACTCACACAGGGATTATGCTCTGTGGGTCGGCCTGCAAATGGATAATTGTGTAGTCAGAAGACTCCTGGAACTGTCCTACCCCATGTGACCATCCCTACCTATCTGATGCCGGTGCACTGAGCAGGCAAGCTCTTGAGAGCCTTGCATGACCTTCCAGAGTCCGGAAAACAAGACAGAGGCTTAGAAACTCTGCCCATAGCAGGAAAACCCCATGCAAAAGAGCTTCTGCTTTGCTTTCCAGGCTCTAGGAAGATTGGGAGAAGGCTCTGGAGACCCTCCTTCGATCTCACATGGCTTCCCCAAACCCCCTCGGTCTTGCACCCTCTTTCTTGTTCATTCATTTTTCTATTGTCCATTCATTTTTCAACAAAACGTGCAAGGCAGTGATAGCCTAAGTAAAATGCATGCAAGTTGGGGGGCTGCTGTAATCATCTGTTGTTACTGACCTGGGAACTGACCTCCTTGGGTCCTTCGTAGCCTCCAACATGACTGTGGAGCCTTAGGCGCAAACGCAAGCTGCTTTACCTGGGCCTTGGGTACCCTGCCTTGGCCACACGCTGCCAAGGGTGTTTTTGCCTGGCTGGGATGGGTCCCTGGACCCTGCTCCTGCTTTTTGTTTGCCTAGGTGGAGGGTGAAGAAAAATGTGTTTGCTGTGTGCCAAAAAAAGCACAAAGTAAACTTTGCACCTGGTTCTCTGCTTATTTTTGTTTCTGGCTTCGTCCCCCACTGGCATGGGGTCCCTGGAAGGATGCCCAAAGTGTAATGGGGTCAAAATAGCCCTCCTGGCTTACAGTAGCCATCCTGGAGGTGGAGGAGCCACGCACCGTGATGTTAAAAGGTCACCCTTCCTGCACTACACCTATTTCAGGAAGAAGGTAAAGAAAATGGATATTTCCCCCACGAATCACTGCCCCTTCCCTAGTATATAGAGGAAGCACACTATAAAGATTTCTAAAATAAACTAGAACATTGCTTTGGTGCCAAAAGCATTGCTAGCTTACTTAACGGATTCGGCGTACCGGGCCATGATGCACAAACTTGCACAAAATTTACATATGCATAGATTGCAGTTTTAGGCAGGCATTCAGGGGAGTGGGGACAAACTCTAGTTCATAGGACTTTCTCTGAACTATGGATTGCCAACAGGATTTTCAAGGCCCATGGGTTGAAAGAGCCCTCTACGCTGCTCTGTTGGCAAACATACAGTACCCATTATGCGCATGTACATGCCTCTGGGCAAATTAAGACAGAAGGAGGCTGGGGCTCAGTGGTAGGATAATCATTTGCAGGGTCCTGCGTGCAGCCATTTGTAGGGTGGGCTATTCGTTCAACTAAATAAGCATCAGTATGTCAGAAAATATGACAGAGCTAAATGCAAAAGAATGAGATAAATAATAACGTGGTGTTGTTGTTTTTAACTGTTATATTATTAAGCAGTGCTCTTTGCTTCCAATTGATGGTATACATGTAGAGATAGGGAAAAGGAAAACACTTCATCTAGAAATGAACTTCATTTAAAGGAACAAAAGGAATGAAGATTCAAAGATTTTTGTAAAATATTCATGGATATGCATAAAATTTATATGTGTTTTCATCAGCATTTCCTTTGCACAAAATTGTTGATTAACTTGTCATAATGTGCATCTTCCAATACAGAACTTTAATCGCTAAAACTGGTGAGCTCATTAAATGCTCTGGAGAGATCTTTCAGCGGTTACATTTGATATAGGTTGGGTTATTTTACTTTTTTTTTATTTAAAAAATTGTCTCTACATTTTGAAATGTGGCACTCAAACCACCAATAACGAGCTTGTAAAGTGCAGTGCGAGACTTTGATGATGTAAAGTCCTCACTGTTGACAAAAGGCAGGGAGTGTCGCAATTCATCTTTACAAATAACAGAGCCAATGTCCTCTGAGTCCATATCCAATAATTTCTGGATGCTGTCATCTTTTCCCTTTGTTCCATTCTTCTGAACCCTATGAAAATAATTTTTGTGGAGACTTTAAAACTATTTCCTTCCTCCTGCCTCGTGTTCTTTTTTCAGATTCTTTATTTCACCAACATTTTCAGGTTTGTTTATGATACAATATTGTATCAGATCTGATGAAAGCGAGTTAGGCCAAAAAGAGTTTCCATTGATGTAGGGAAGCTCTCCAAAACCTATGCTGTCTTCTGCTTTGGCTGGAGTACATTTCCTATTGGATGTAGTTGTAGTCTTCATAACTTCTTTACCTTTACCTTCGAAAGGATCCAGCGTTTTGCTTAATTCTACCCCTTCGCTACTTGTAGCTGCTCCGGTTTCTCCCATTGCCTCTGATGCATCATAAACCTGACAAGCAAGTTTTATTTTAAAGACAATAAACTATATTTCTGTTTCTCTTCATGCTCTTGCCTTTCTCTCTCGTTTTTCTTCTTTTCACTTCCCGACACGTAATGACATTTCACATTACGCGTTCAAGTAATACCACACAATGAGCCTGTGGCAGAGAGGAGGGATTTATATTAGGCCTACCAATCAATTGGTGGGCTATTTTGTATTGTCTCTCTTTTAAAAAAAGTGTAAAGGCAAAGCTCTTGTCAATGGGCTGACGGAAAGGGCAAATGTGCAGGTAATATTCTACCTAACCAAAGCATGGCACAAACTAAAGGGGTTAAATTCAGTAGGGGGAAACATGGCAAAGAGCTCCATTAACATGCACCTTGACTGTTTTTCTGCCTGCAGACAAATGGGTGGGACTCAGATTTGCTGAGTGGTGCAGAGACCCGGCTGGCCAGGGAATGGGAGGCCGACAGAAATGTCTCTCTGAGCCTCTTCAAGTGCAGATGGATTATGGAAGGATGCGTGGGACAGGAAAAGAGTGGGGCTTTCAGATTTGGGGGATAAAAAACTAAGCAAAAACAGTTTGACAGTTCACTTGGTAGGAGTAAACCCTACCAGCCTTCACTGACTTTAATCAAGGAGGAGAAATGAATGGAAACGGTGCTATTAAATAAATACTAGAATTCAACAATGGCAATTCGTTGTAGTCATGCTTCAAAGGTATTCTCTCAGTTAACAATGTATGCTAATATTGGGGCGGTGGGTTACCATATTGGCCTGTATATAAGGCCCACTCCCCCCCAAAAAATTCTGACAGTGAGAAGTTAAAGTGTGGCTTAAATTTACCACCTTACAAAAACTGGCTTTTACGATAGCCCATCCTGTTTCGCTGCCTGAAGCAAGATGGGAAGGTGCCACCTCCCTGCCAAAGCCTCGCAGGATTTCGCTGGAACCTGGAAGCTGAAGCCACTTCTACTCATTTCTCTGTCCCCTCCATGGGAGAAGCAGTGGCAGCAGTGCCGTCAGACAAGAGTTCAGTGAGGTCGCATGAGAAGCTGGAACTTCTCTGGTGGGGGGAGGGGGATTCAGGAGCACCAACCCCTGGGATTCTGCCGTCTGAGACAGCTGCCTCAATCTGTCTCATGGGCGAGCGGATATCTCTTTATCTGCACTGCACTGGACTTTAGCAATGTCCTGTCAGCAATGTCAGGGTTCCAACCTGCACCCCAGACCAACGAGGACAAGTGACTGGATTTTATCATTCTTTACTGGTGTCAGGAATGAGCCAGCTCCAAGCGAAGGTTTGCAGCCAGCTGCAGAAAGCAGCCAGGAACAGAGATGCTTAGATGTTAGGCAGGGGAGAGCTGGCAGCTGCAAACTTCGGCTCTTCCTGACCTTGATGGGTAGGCTGATAAAGCAGTGGCTGAGAGCAGGCTAGAACACAGCCAGTACATTTCTGAGCACAATTCAAAGTGTTGGTGCTGGCCTTTAAAGCCCTAAACGGCCTTGGTCCAGTATATCTGATGGAGCGTCTCCACCCCCATCATTCTACCCGGACACTGAGGTCCAGCACCGAGGGCCTTCTGGCGGTTCCCTCACTGCGAGAAGCCAAGTTACAGGGAACCAGGCAGAGGGCCCTCTCGGTAGTGGCGCCCTCCCACCAGATGTCAAAGAGAACAACAACTACCAGACTTTTAGAAGACATCTTAAGGCAGCCCTGTTTAGGGAAGCTTTTAATGTTTGACGTATTGCAGTATTTTAAATTTTTTTTTTGAAGCCGCCCAGAGTGGCTGGGGAAGCCCAGCCAGATGGGCAGGGTATAAATAATAAATTATTATTATTATTATTATTATTATTATTATTATTAAGCTCGCCAGAAGCACAAATAGGAGCGAATAGATTCAGAGACAGCGTCTCAGAACAGGAAGAAGTTGGAGCTGATCCACTAAGTCCGAAGTGTCAGCAAATGGGAGGGCTGCTTGGTAGGAAGCAAAACAAGAGACGTAAAGGTCATAAGTTCAATGTCTTCGGTAGTCACCGGAAGGAGTCTTTAGAAGGATCATCTTGAGTAATGATGTCAGAGGCTTTGTCAGAGCTGTCTGGAGCTATCTGTTTGTTTTTGCAATAAATCCCCCTTTTAAATTACCCATGCTTACTGTGTTATCAAGCTGGGAACCTGGACTCCTGACAACTGGTGAAACACTTGTTATATCAGGTCCTAACGTGCAAGTGATATACGATGAAGCTCTTCTCCAACCAACCGCCTAAGCAAACAATAACTGCAGATCTGTGCCCATCTCAGAAGGTTGGAGCAACAGAGTATTTGCACATGCCCCTTTGTAAAACGCCTTGCCTGGCATGTTATTTGGAGCCCCTGTTGGCTCCCCCTTAGTGGCTGCTCTATCTATTCCAGTCCCTTCAAGCTGGGTGGGGAGACAGCAGCAGGGGAGGGCACTTCAGGGGACCCCACCCTGCAACTCCAGTAGCTCTATGGGTTCCAGGATCGTCTCTTGACTCATGCTCGTTTCCCCTGTGCCCTTGCTGACCCATCTCCTGCTCTCATTCCCCACTCCGGAGGGGGGCACACAACCCCACAAAACTCTTCCCCCAGCTCCTCCTCTCTCTCTCTCCTCAGCCGGTACCCCTCTCCTCAGGCTCCCACCTGGCTTCCTGCCAGTCTATTTTAAAAACTCAGCCACCCAGCTGAAAGGAATCACTCCCAACAACGCAACATAGCAGGGAAATGAGGACGGAGTGTCAGCAGGCATGAATCTTGACTGAGAGTGTCCTTTTAGACATAAGCCAGATACCTGTAATTGTTTGCTCTTGGTGGTTTGTCCAAGCACTAACCAAAGACAGTTATCTGTAGCCTAAGGGGATGCCCAAGGCAATTTATGTTGCCATTGTCTCTTTCAATGCCTTGGGAATCCACATAAGAGGGGCAGGAATCAAAGTGCGCAACTTTGATACTTAGACCAAGTTGTAGACATTCAGCAGCACGAGGCCATGTGTGCTAAGGGCTTGCCAGCCACCACCCTTTGAGAAAGGGCTTACAACTCAGCCGCAAACGTTCAGCTGGCATTGCTCAGCAAGAGCCTAGGACTGACTGTCGACTGCTCTGGGAGACCAGGAGGAAGACTTTTGGGGGAACAGTGAGGCTCAGAAATAAGAGATATTTTTAAAAAGTGAGGCATTTTTGCCCAATGGGGATCATCTGAAAGGCAAAACAGGGATATGGTTGAAATAACACCAGCAAGGTGGCTTATGGAATTCATTCAAGTGTTAGGAATATCAATCACAGCTCCCCCAAGTGTGCAGGTGCTTGCAAAACAATGCATTTTTCAGCACCGATGAGGGTCAGTGATAGTCTAGAACACGGGTGGACAACTCCCAAGAGACTGCGATTTACTCACAGAGTTAAAAACTGGCAGTGATCTACCCCCTTTTTAGGGGTTCAGGTCAAAGTTGCTGAACTTTTTTTAGGGAGGGGGAAAGCCACATTTTTTAGGGGTGCAGGGCAAAAATGATGAGCTTTTTTAAGGGGAGCCAAACTTGTTGAGCTTCTTTGGGGGGAGCCAGTGATCTACCACAGATGCTCAGTGATCTACCGGTAGATCACAATCTACCTGTTGGACGTGCCTGGTCTAGAACACTCCTGAATTCAGGCTAGTTCCCCCGCACAGAGCGCCAAGCCAAGGGGAGCCACAACAACCTACCGGTATATTTATATGGGTACCTATTGAGAAGATCCATAAAAAAGCAGCTGTACCCAAATAAATTATTTTGAAAATAAGGAATACTTTTTTTGTCCTTACTCAGGGTACCATATTACCAACGTCCACCCCTGGTCTAGAAGGAGGAGGAATAAACCTCAAACCCAGCCTATGGCATTGCATTGAATGAGAATTACACTCAAGTAAGTGTGGAAGAATTGCAGCCTGAACAGTAATTTCTAGCCTAATATTTGGAATCTCAGGGTGCGTGTGTTTGATGTGATGGTTTGTTAGCCATGCCTGCCAGAATGCAGAAAGGAAGCCCATGCCTGCAACTTGCTTGGTACGTTGGAGAAGGAAGGAACGCAGAAGGGATCTGTGAGATCTTCAAAGCGATGGAGGAGGAAGCACATGTTGCTGCAGCTTTGTTGCGGGGGTTTCTATGGACGTGGTGTATGTTGGCATCAATGCCATGGGGAAATGTACATATAGTCCTGGTAGCTGAAGCACTCCCTGTTCTGCGTGGAGAGACAGCTGAAGAGTCTCAGTGCATTCAGGAGACCATCATGTTGGGAAGAGGGTTTTTTTGTTAGGCACTGGGGAATGTTTTGGAACAAGCCAAGCTTGTACAAAAGCGCTGGGCTCCACTTGAACCAGGATGGAACCAGTCTGTAGTGCTTAAACTAAAAACAAAAAGGTGACACTTCTAAACTGCTTGCCAGGGGAAATCTGACAGGAGCTGAGAAGGGGTGAGAGTGAAATGTTTATGATTATCCATTTGAAGGAAGGGCAGGACTACGCACTGAAAGTCCAGGGGCACATGGCAGCATTTCAAAGAGGACCAAATGCTGTAGGGTCAATCACATATGCCAAAGATGAGCCAAGATGAGCAAAATGGTGTGTTCAGCAGCAGAGGAAGCCGCTTGGGTACCTGGTGTGGTGCGCCCAGGGGCAGGGTGAGCCACCCATAGGGACGATGCGCACTGCAGGGCCTCTGGATTCTGCCTACCACCTCTCACTCAGCCGTCCTACAGCTGGGGTGGGGAGGCAGCGGGCGGACCATTTGGGCAGCGGGTAGCCTGCGTGCCCCCAATCCACCGCCTCTCTCCCAGGAGAGACATGTGGCTCGGGTGCACCGCAGGCTCCGCAGTGAGTGCCGCCCGGCATTTTGTCACCCCCCTTAGTGGAGTTGCCCGGGGTGGACCGCACCCACCGCACCCCCTTCCTCTGCCCCAGGTATGCTTGGTTTTAAGGGAGAACATAGATAGAAGGGGCATATAGGAAACCTGGTATGATGGAGAGAATCAGTGGGAGAGAGTTATCTCTGGGTGCAAACTGTACAGTGGTGCCCCACAAGACGAATGCCTCGCAGGACGGAAAACCCGCTAGACGAAAGAGTTTTCCGTTTTGGAGGTGCTTTGCAAAACGAATTTCCTATGGGCTTGCTTCGCAAGACGAAAATGTCTTGTGAGTTCCTGCGGGTTCCCCCCCCTTTTTCCCAAGCCGCTAAGCCACTTATCAACTGATCCTAAGCCGCTAAGCCGCTTATCAGCTGATCCGCTAAGCCACTTAACAGCTGATCCGCTAAGCCGCTTATCAGCTGATCCTCTAAGCCCGCTATGCCGCTAATAGCGCTAATCCGCTAATCCGTCAATGGGCTTGCTTCGCAAGACGAAAAAACCGCAAGACGAAGAGACTCGCGGAACGGATTCTTTTCGTCTTGCGAGGCACCACTGTATAGGAATAACAAGGGAGGGAAGTGGTATTGCTCTGTGCATCAAAGAGCCAACAAACTGTAAGTCCCCAAAGAGACAGATTTCTTTCACAGAATCATTGTGAGTGGCAGTAGGAGAAGTTTAACAGTAGGAACATACCCTCCACCCTGATCCTTGAGTTGGAAATTGAAATCAAGGAGGAATCTAAAGGAGGGAGTGCTGTAGTAATAAAAAAAAAGTAAGGTGGTGTTTGGTTTTACGATACATGTTTGTTACTTCATTGTCTTATTTTTTGTGAATATTTCTTATGTGCACTGTTTTGAAATGCAAATAATTAAGCATTCTATAAATGTATTAAATAAAAACAAATAAATAGCAGGGTGGGTGTTGGCTCTGTGCGTACTCCAAATAATGAGGTGTACTGGGGTGGGTTGTTTTTGTTAGTGAGTTGGATCACACCATTAACAGAGCATGTTGAGGTGGATCAGAGAGTCCCCTGCCTTCTAAATGCCCAGCTGCCCACTTCCTTGGTTTCCCTCTAAAGTTAAACACACAGCCACCCCTCGCCCCTTTTCTTTTCTGAGAAATGAAACTACCGGTAAGCTGACGTGGAAAATGACAAGAGCCTGTGAGGAAAGGAGATGTAGAGGAGAGAGGAGGGGTGTAGATCAAGGCGGGGGAACCTTTCATTTTGATGGACAGGTCAAGCTTTGAATCAAAGTGAATTATTTCCCCAATGCACTCCAATCACAGTGATTTGCAGGAGGGATGTTGAAGTAAACATGTGGGTCATTATTCTCCTGAGTTTTCACTTTCAGAACAGGGCATAAATGGAGGAGTGAGACTATTGGGGGTTTCTATTTCCTTCCCAGAGTGGCTGGGGCAACCCAGATAGATGGGCAGGGTACAAATAATAAAATATCATTATCATTATCACCACCAGCACCACCATCATCAACATGTGCCTTGTGGGAGAATTGCTGCACCCATTCTTTTGAAAACTGGCAGGCTTCATCCCTTCAGAAAGAGTGACCATACCTCCGTTTAAAAATCCAAAACAAAAAACATTTAATGGTTCACTGAACAAAAATCTCTGGATAGATCTGCCTGAAATTGAGCCACTACAAATTTCATCCACTTATCAGAAAAAGGTTATAGTGATTTTTGGCTTCCCCGTTATAGTCAATGGAAGCTAAATGAAGCTTCAGATGTAACAGGTCAGATTTGAACTCAAATAATGGATTAAATTTGAATGACAAAGAACAGATCCAAAACAGATCAGGCTACAGTAAGCCCAGAATGTGCAATTAAGTTGTGTGCATTTAGCTTTATGTCCAGGATAATCCAGACATATGGCAGCCCGTGTCATAAGTGTAGATTTCGGTGAATTTCATTAAAAATAGCTCCAAAACTTTTTTTTAAAAAAGAGTTCAACAACTTTGGGCAAAACTTGAAAAAGCTCAAGGTGTGACCTGCACTTGTAACGCTGTGTACATTTCTGGTCACTTCACATAACGCTGAGAAGCGTTCAGAAAAGCCCAACCCCATGAGGAAGGGTTACATTTAGTGCTTTTTAAGGGGGGGTGAGTAAAGGGGGCTTTGAGAAACTGCTGCTCTCAACATTTGTTGTTTGGGGTATTTTTTTTTGGGGGGGGTGTGAATTCTCATATCACTACATCTGGAAATGGAGCAACAAAACAAAACAAAACAAAACCCTGCCTTTGCAGACAGAAACAACTGGTGCAAATGCCCTCTTACCACATAAAGCAACTGTAAAAGTGTCACGAGAATCTACACACTCCCCAACGAGAATTCACAACAATTAGGCACTAACCTGATGATCTACAGGCTGTTTGAGAATCAACACATTAACGTGACATATGGCTTGAGAGTCTGCTCATGACTTAGGAAATCAGTATACTTGTATTTCTAGATGTTTATAGCTTTAGGATTTATGCAATCTTGAGAAAGGAAAGGAAATGAAAAAAGGAGAGACTCACTTCCCCACTCACTTCAGATTAATTTGGAAAAGACTGTATAGTTTTGTCCTACCTAAATTGGGAAGGATTCAGATAATTTTCTGAGACTCAAAAAATGTTCAATCACAGACAAAAAGGACCGCCAGTTTAGGCAAGCCTGATGGTCCCTTATGAGTTGTGGGTTTTAACCCTCTCAGATTCAGTTTTTCCAGTGGCAGTTTTTCGAAGCACCTACTGCCTTGCTTTGCTTATGGGGATTGCCTTGAAAATTGCCCAAAGCCAATCTCTGCAGGGAACACCTTGGGCAAGAAGGTTCTCACCAGCAGTATTCCATGGGCCAAAGGAGCCACCTGGAGGGATTAAATGAGGCAGCATTTTCTTGATAGCCAATGACCCAAGTAATATTAGTAGCCACAACAGCAATAAGTAATGGGTAGCTTTCACCGGAAAACCAGAACAACAAAACCTTGTTTTTAAAAAGGAAAGAAAAATGCTGAAGATATGTAAACTAAAAATATGTAAAATATGTTCAGGGAAGTTTTTAATGCGTGACATCTTAGTGTATTTTTGGTCTTTGTGGAAGCCGCCCAGAGTGGCTGGGGAAACCCAGCCAGAGGGGCCGGGTACAAATAATAAATTATAATTATTATAAACATTCAGTTTCACTCCCCACCCATGAGGGCAATAACGTAAAATATTATAAGCTAGTGTTTTTCAGATGCCTGCCTTAGAGATACCTGCGCTGAATGAGGAGGTTCTACCAAGTTTGCCCATCCAAACCTTGCAAAGTCCAGAACAAAACATGGCAAAGTTGATGCAAAGCACAAAAGTTGCCATAGATCAGGCTTCCTCAACCTCGGCCCTCCAGATGTTTTTGGCCTACAACTCCCATGATCCCTAGCTAGCAGGACCAGTGGTCAGGGATGATGGGAATTGTAGTCTCAAAAACATCTGGAGGGCCGAGGTTGAGGAAGCCTGCCATAGATGGAATGATAGTTACAACCATAATCAGTTTCTACCCTCAACAACACAGTAAAAGTTGTATCTAAGGGATAGTAACTCATGCTTCAAACTCTCAGAGCTCCATTCAGATTTGGTTGATTGCAGCTTGTCAATATGTGATGTCCAGGACCATCCACTTGGAGCATTTTTTGATCATTAGCCAGGTGTGGTGGCTCAATCAGAACAATAATGAAGCATACACCTTTGCTTCTGAGCCTGAGAAACTTGTGCAGCCTGCTGAAATTATTTCAGACAGTTCAGCATGTTTATTTGATGGTCTGAACTCCACGAAAGAGCCAAGTGTGACATTTTGGATGTAGCAGACAATGTGTTTAGAAGTCTTCTGTTAAAATGGCTTCAAAGCAAAAGAACTGATGTTGCGTTTTATGTTTACTGTATCACACTCCTAAAAAACCCAGAAGACTAGAGGTGGTGATAATGTTCCACAGAACATCATAGGAGGCCACAAGATAAAGCAGCTGTGAAGATTCTTATCAAGATCATCTAACTAAACAAATCCTGTAGCCTTTCTAGGAACAGAAGTAGAAAAGGGGAGGGGAACATTTTTAGTTACATCTGAGAACTTCTGCTATGAAATACCTCAATACACTCTTGAAGAAGTCACAGAACTTCTACCAAATGAGGAAGAAGCAGATACTAGACTTCTTCAAAGCCCAACATGCAGCCAAGGAAGGCAATCATTATTGTCTGTGAGGACAGAAATGCAATGTGCAAACGTTTCAGAAGCTAATAACTGTTCTAGGGACATAGGCTATCAAAAAGGCTGCCTTGTTTAATCATTTGAGATGGTAACACAGTCTGTCAGGCCCAGCCAGAAGTGCTGAGTTTCTGGGATCTATACTTTTAGCTCCTCCAGATTTATTATCTGTAGCAGGAGTCTGGCAAAACAATGATTTCCCAAAGTTGAGTGACAATCGCATGAAGTGCTTTGTAATCCCTACTATAGCTAAACGTTAAGATTACCCTCATAGCACGGTACTTTTGATAAGGCGGTAGCAACCACATGTGGACTAGTGTTAGTGCCATTTGACACACATTTCCATTCCCAGTGCACATAAGGTATATTTTTTGGTGTCTCAAATGAGCCTGCTGAAACATTACATTCCCTGCCAGAGGCTCTCTTCCACGTTTCTTTGTCATCTGAAGCTGGGCAGGTGGTGACAAGGATTTCTCAGCTGGAGTGATCCATATGTGGAATACCCTCCCCAGGGAAGTCTGCCCGGTGACAAATTTGATTTCTTTCCAACAGCAGACAAACATTATTTTATTTGCCCAGGTCTTCCATCATTTGACGTCAGCTTATTTGAATTGTTGTGTTTTATTCTATTTGCTGTTTTAACTTAGAGTTTTTTTAAACTGAATAAAATCAAGCTGTAACAAAATTAAGTACCATTTTAAAGTGGAGTGGGCAGTCCAGATTGGATTTGCATCAGAAATAAACTGAGCAACTTCTCCAAATTGGGAAGTGGCTCAGCACATTTCTGAGCCAAATCCGAAATCACCCCACCTTCCCATCTCAGCTCCCATCTACACGCCCCCAGGAGGCAGCCCCAGCCACCAACCTGGATGGCTTCAAAAGAGAATTAGACCGATTCACGGAGGAGAGGGCTGGCAATGGCTAATGGTCACAATGACTATGTTCTACCTCCACAGTTGGGAGACAGCATTGCTTCTGAATCTCAGTTTCTGGAAACCACAGGAGGGAAGAGTTGCTCTTGTGATTGAATCCTGCTCTCTGGATTCCCGCAGGCATTTGCTTGGACACTGCGAGAACAGGATACTGGACCAAATGGGCCATTGGTCTGATCCAGCTGGCTCTTCTGATGTGCACACCTGTCCATTTCCACCACTGTAGCAGTGCTCTGGCCACGGGGAGAGTGAATACAGTGCTCTGGCCACGGGGAGAGTGAATACAGTGCTCTGGCCACGGGGAGAGTGAATACAGTGCTCTGGCCACGGGGAGAGTGAATACAGTGCTCTGGCCACGGGGAGAGTGAATACAGTGCTCTGGCCACGGGGAGAGTGAATACAGTGCTCTGGCCACGGGGAGAGTGAATACAGTGCTCTGGCCACGGGGAGAGTGAATACAGTGCTCTGGCCACGGGGAGAGTGAATACAGTGCTCTGGCCACGGGGAGAGTGAATACAGTGCTCTGGCCACGGGGAGAGTGAATACAGTGCTCTGGCCACGGGGATAGAGTGAATACAGTGCTCTGGCCACGGGGAGAGTGAATACAGTGCTCTGGCCACGGGGATAGAGTGAATACAGTGCTCTGGCCACGGGGAGAGTGAATACAGTGCTCTGGCCACGGGGATAGAGTGAATACAGTGCTCTGGCCACGGGGATAGAGTGAATACAGTGCTCTGGCCACGGGGAGAGTGAATACAGTGCTCTGGCCACGGGGAGAGTGAATACAGTGCTCTGGCCACGGGGAGAGTGAATACAGTGCTCTGGCCACGGGGAGAGTGAATACAGTGCTCTGGCCACGGGGAGAGTGAATACAGTGCTCTGGCCACGGGGAGAGTGAATACAGTGCTCTGGCCACGGGGAGAGTGAATACAGTGCTCTGGCCACGGGGAGAGTGAATACAGTGCTCTGGCCACGGGGAGAGTGAATACAGTGCTCTGGCCACGGGGAGAGTGAATACAGTGCTCTGGCCACGGGGATAGAGTGAATACAGTGCTCTGGCCACGGGGAGAGTGAATACAGTGCTCTGGCCACGGGGATAGAGTGAATACAGTGCTCTGGCCACGGGGATAGAGTGAATACAGTGCTCTGGCCACGGGGAGAGTGAATACAGTGCTCTGGCCACGGGGAGAGTGAATACAGTGCTCTGGCCACGGGGAGAGTGAATACAGTGCTCTGGCCACGGGGAGAGTGAATACAGTGCTCTGGCCACGGGGAGAGTGAATACAGTGCTCTGGCCACGGGGAGAGTGAATACAGTGCTCTGGCCACGGGGAGAGTGAATACAGTGCTCTGGCCACGGGGAGAGTGAATACAGTGCTCTGGCCACGGGGAGAGTGAATACAGTGCTCTGGCCACGGGGAGAGTGAATACAGTGCTCTGGCCACGGGGAGAGTGAATACAGTGCTCTGGCCACGGGGAGAGTGAATACAGTGCTCTGGCCACGGGGAGAGTGAATACAGTGCTCTGGCCACGGGGAGAGTGAATACAGTGCTCTGGCCACGGGGAGAGTGAATACAGTGCTCTGGCCACGGGGAGAGTGAATACAGTGCTCTGGCCACGGGGAGAGTGAATACAGTGCTCTGGCCACGGGGAGAGTGAATACAGTGCTCTGGCCACGGGGAGAGTGAATACAGTGCTCTGGCCACGGGGAGAGTGAATACAGTGCTCTGGCCATGGGGAGAGTGAATACAGTGCTCTGGCCACGGGGAGAGTGAATACAGTGCTCTGGCCACGGGGAGAGTGAATACAGTGCTCTGGCCACGGGGAGAGTGAATACAGTGCTCTGGCCACGGGGAGAGTGAATACAGTGCTCTGGCCACGGGGAGAGTGAATACAGTGCTCTGGCCACGGGGAGAGTGAATACAGTGCTCTGGCCACGGGGAGAGTGAATACAGTGCTCTGGCCACGGGGAGAGTGAATACAGTGCTCTGGCCACGGGGAGAGTGAATACAGTGCTCTGGCCACAGGGAGAGTGAGTACAGTGCTCTGGCCACGGGGAGAGTGAATACAGTGCTCCGGCCACGGGGATAAAAGGATAAAAGGTCCCAGCAGCCCCCAGGAAACGGAACTCTTGGGAAAGCTGCCACTGGTGCCCTTTATCCTGGTGCAGCATGCCAGACACCAGAAAGGGCAGGCGAGCCCTCCTTTCCTTCTCTCTGCGACCCAGATTCTGCTGCTGCCATGGCTGGCTCAGTTGCTAAGTAGACTTTAAAGGGAAGAGGGGCAGGAGGCTTTGCGGGTTATGGGGTTGTGAGGAAGCTAATCCAGCAATTCCCCTCTTGTCTTGGAGAATAATCTGAGCCAGAGTAAAATTTGCATTACGTAATGCTTCTCTTCTTTGAGGTGAGCAAAATGGCTCTGAAAAGTTTGTATCCAAGCTCAGAATCAATTACATTTGCTGGCAACTCTTATCGCAAAGGATGGATGCAGGGCTTTTCTTTCCTAGAAAAAGAGGTGCCGGAATGTGTTGACCTATTTTAAGGGAGCACCCAGCCAAAGATCGCCCCTAAAAAGCTTCTCTTCTTACGCCTCCACCATGCTGCACCGATCGTCCGGGCACTCACAGCCGCTGTCGCACAACAGAGAGGCAACGTGCCAAAGAGGTGCTGGAACTCAGTTCCAGTGAGTTCCAGCTGGGGGAAAAAAGCCCTGGGTAGATGTGACAAGCATGCACAGTCATACACTTGCCGGGGACTCAGGATAGACTTGGCTTCCCCAATGAGAGCGCTATTGGCAGCAAACTTGGGTTGATCTCTCTGCATAATGTTTTCAGTGCTCCTAGGAAGGAGGTGATCATTTCAGAGTTTGCAGGACAGAGCTGTGTTAAAAGAACATGTGGAACAGGGGATTTTGGTTTGGTCCACCTCTCTTGAAACTGACCAATCACAAAACTGCAATCTTTATCACAGTTACGGTGTGGCAAGTCCCACAGAACCAGCAGGGCTTTTATCCCTGAGAAGATGGGCATAGTATCATGCCCCTCAAGCCAGTTGGTTCGTTGCCTGGCATGACTGACCCTTCTCTCACAAGCTTAAGAAAACTTGTGTTACAATTCTTCTGTCAAAATACTGATTGTGAGGTTTAGCAATGAATGAGGTGAGTGTCAAGGGTGAAGGGAAAGTTGCAATGGACTGAATTGTAGTATGGTAAATTCTTAAGTTGTTGTGGTAGTTGTTTAGTTGTGTCCAACTCTCTGTGACCCCATGGACCAGAGCACGCCAGGCACTCCTGTCCTCCACTGCCTCCCGCAGTTTGGTCAAACTCATGCTGGGAGCTTCGAGAACACTGTCCAACCATCTTGTCCTCTGTCGTCCCCTTCTCCTTGTGCCCTCCATCTTTCCCAACATCAGGGTCTTTTCCAGGGAGTCTTCTCTTCTCATGATGCGGCCAAAGTATTGGAGCCTCAGCTTCAGGATCTGTCCTTCCAGTGAGCACTCAGGGCTGATTTCCTTCAGAATGGATAGGTTTGATCTTCTTGGAGTCCATGGGACTCTCAAGAGGAATAGCCGTACATTTGGCTGATGAGTTATCTGTGAACCAGGCCTGAAATGCCTGTAAGGCCAGTCCTATTGTGAGGCAGGGAGGCAGCCACTTCAGGCATTGGATGTTGTGGGGTAGTGACAGGGGCAGCCCCCCTACCTGCCCAGCCTTCTCTTCTAAATCCCTCCTGGCCATCTCCCTACTTTTGATCCGGCATCCTGCTGGTGAGACTTGATAGCTGCTGGCTAGGGCTGCGTCTCTGTCTCACCTGATCACTCTCCCAATGCATCACAGGCAGAACTGTTCAGAAAGGATCTTGGCTGAGCCAGAAGGCGTCCCTTGTGCTGCTTTGCTCATGGCAAGTGCTCCAGCAGTGCAGCGTTTATTTGAGCTGGGACTGGCTGCACCCTAAAGCAAGCTTGGAAAGACCAGATGCACATCAAGGGCTCAGAAACCGATTCCTTAGGCTTGGGGGCAAAGGAGGAAACATGTAAAGCAACCTGTAGGCAGCCTAAGGCCAGTGGGCTGGATACGGCCCAGTCACCTTCTCAGTCCAGCCTGTGGACGGTCTGGGAATCAGTGTGTTTTTACATGAGTAGAATGTGTGCTTTTATTTAAAATGCATCTCTGGGTTATTTATGGGGCATAGGAATTCATTCATCCCCCCCCAAAATATATATATAGTCTGACCCACCACATGGTCTGAGGGACAGTGGACTGGCCCACGGCTGAAAAAGGTTGCTGACCCCTGATGTAAAGGGTTTAAATCCCAAAGCAATCTTTTCTGTCACTGGGGCTGCAGGGCTCAGAGGGCCACACAGAGAGTTGTGGGGGTTCATAATAATAATAATAATAATAATAATAATAATAATAATAATAATTTATTATTTATACCCCACCCATCTGGCTGAGTTTCCCCAGCCACTCTGGGCAGCTCCCAATCAGTGTTAAAAACAGCATTACATATTAAAAACTTCCCTGAACAGGGCTGCCTTAAGATGCAGGGCGGGCGCCACTACCGAGAAGGCCCTCTGCCTGGTTCCCTGTAGCCTCACTTCTCGCAATGAGGGAACCGCCAGAAGGCCCTCGGCGCTGGATCTCAGTGTCTGGGCTGAGTGATGGGGGTGGAGACACTCCTTCAGGCATACAGGACCGAGGCCGTTTAGGGCTTTAAAGGTCAGCACCAACACTTTGAATCGTGCTCGGAAACGTACTGGGAGCCAATGCAGATCTCTCAGAACCAGTGTTATGTGGTCTCTGTGGCCACTCCCAGTCACCAGTCTAGCTGCTGCATTCTGGATTAATTGCAGTTTCCGGGTCACCTTCAAAGGTAGCCCCACGTAGAGCGCATTGCAGTAGTCCAAGCGTGAGATAACTAGAGCATGCACCACTCTGGCAAGACAGTTCGCGGGCAGGTAGGGTCTTAGCCTGCGTACCAGGTGGAGCTGGTACACAGCTGCCCTGGACACAGAGTTAACCTGCGCCTCCATGGACAGCTGTGAGTCCAAAGCATGCTCCACAGGATCAGGGTCAATGAGATGAATGTGCTTAGCCCCCTCCCAAAATGTTTAGGGGCAGCACCTCAAAATAGCCGTTTTGGGGAGAATCCTGTTGCTTTGACATGAAGTAGGTCTTGTTGTCTTCTCACAAGAATTCTCTCCCACAGCCCCAAAACACTGCATAATCCCACAAGCACTTTTCTCTCATGCACATACACCCATCCTTCGAAATATGTAAGAGAACACAGCTTCAACCTGTGATAGCAAAGCTCTTCAGTCTGGCAACAGTTATTATTATTGCAGGGAAGAATTTGACCCCATCAGGGCTGAGTCATAGCCAGCAGTCTGGGAGGAGCTGGCCAGCGGGTTGAGTGGAAAGACCAAGGCAGAAGTCATGACCAAAGAGCTAAGCAGAACCAAGGTGCAAAACAGGAGTTCAGTCAACAGATACAGAAATGCACCAAAGCTCATAAATTGCTCCAGCACTGTTCAGCTGGAAATGTTCATATTTGCCTTGCCATTCAGGAGAGTTCAGTGGCCCACCTCAGTGAGAGGCAGAGATACTCTATATGCTGCAATCTGCCACTTAGTGGATCCACACAGATCAGCAGCATAGAGATCCAAAGACAATCCAATTGCATTGGAGAGCGCTTCCAGACAGCAGTTTATTGTGGGCTTATCAAAATACCATCCCCACAAGGAATCCCAGTGGACTATTTCTACAGGTTGTTTTGGTCAGATTTACTTATCAGATTTTCTGCTGAAACAGTATATCTGGATTAAATCTTCATCTTCGCCTTCTTTTAATTTGTGAATCACTTAGCATACAATATCCCAAACCAATTTAAAATATTATCTATAAGCTACATATATAAAAATAGGTTTAAAAAATGCACCTTAAAAAAAGATAAACCATCAAAGGCAGATACTGACTGGGGTAGAGGGGCTTCCAAAGGGTAGATGCCACCACAGAAAAGGCCCAGCTCTGACCCTGTGATAGGATGGTGTCTGCGGGGTAGAAATGTATGGGATAAGGCAATATTTTAGGTATCCTGATTCCATGCTTAAAGGCCTTTACACTCAATAGCAGCCATGTGGCTAATTGGTAGCCGCTGCGATTCTTTCAGCAGAGCTGTAAAGTGCTGTCAATAGTCTGTCCCATTCTGTCCCATATTCTGTCCCATTTTGCACCAGTTGCAGCTTCTGGGTTAGCCTGAGGGGTAGGCCCCTCCCTGAACACATTGCAGTAATCCGGTGTGGAAGTCATCAGCGCAAATATCAACAGTGTTCAGACTATGCTAGTCCAGAAATGGGTGTAGCTGTCTTCTTCTTCTTCTTCTTCTTCTTCTTCTTCTTCTTCTTCTTCTTCTTCTTCTTCTATAAACATTTCCAATATTCAGGATTTAACATGGTAGCTTAACCTGAGGCGGCCAATGTGGTGCCCTATAGTTGCCGTTGCACTACAACTCCCATCACCCTTGACTATTGTCTGTGCTATGTTGTGATGATGGGAACTGTCGTTGAAGATCTGTAGAGGCACATTGTCTACTTCTAGTTCAATCACTTTTGTTCTCTGATTAAAGAATGTTTCTTTTTAAAAGGGGGAAAGTGGAATGAAAGAGAAAGCAAGCAAGCAAGCAAGCAAGCAAGCAAACATAGACTTAAAGGACTCCTTAAAATTTCCAAAAACACAACTATGTTTGGCATATTTTCAAGATGAGGGAGGAGAAATGAAAATGGATACGTCCAGTATGGGGACAAGTTGAGTTAAGAGAGTGCTGCTGTGCTCCTGTCCTGCTCATGGGAGTCACATAGGCGTCTTGTTGGCCACACTGGCATCTTTGGCTTGTATCCATTGCAGCAATAAGTAGCTGCCCAATCAGAACAAGGATTTATGCTTGCTCATTGAGACTCCCTCCCCTCCTTCCCTGGCACCCCCCCCAAATCTGTTCTGGGGTTTTCCCCAACCCCCTGGAGCAGATTTGAGGAGGGGGCTGTCCTGTAGCACAGGCCCAAATCCCAGCGCTAACACAGGGAACTTAATCTGACCAACTTGGCTGTGAGGAAGACCTGATCCCTGCTTTGCAGGCCTTTTCCCACTTGTCCAGGCTTTGGGCTGGGGCTGGACTGACTCCAGCTACAAAAGCTGAGGCCGCTGAAAAGGATGTTGGTTTGGCAGCATACGTACCAAATAAAATTATTGACTGACTTAGCATTGCATTGGTCTGGAAGGGTGGGACAGTCTAGGCTGCAGTGAAAGAGCTTAAGACTCTCTTAACGTGCAATTGTGGGAGCCCAAAAAATAAAGGCAATTTTCTAGTACCTCGTACTGTTGTTAATAATACATTTTCTACCTGAAGACTGCATTAAAAAAACAAACCCTTCCTGTATCTTACTTTGTTATACCAATTAAAACAGCTCACTGATGAAAGACTTGAGCATTCTTCAACTGATAAATAAGTATTTTTAGCACCAGTGTGAAGCTTTCCCCTGCTTTTTTTTTGCTTTTGAAATGGTGTTTCCCTTCTCCTGTACTGCAAGTGCTGAGAGCCACAAAGGTGAGGTTCTAGGACCAGGTTTCAAAGTTGCAATAAATGGATCATAACGCATGGCTATATTATGCTTCTTTGACAGCATCACTTAGCAGAACACGCCTGAAAGAGAGAGCCCTTAAACATGGCAACTAGCTGCAAAGGATTGTGGGGGCTCCTGTACATAATCCATGGCCACATTCACACCGCACAGTTAGAGCACTATGACACCACTTCCCCAAAGGTATCCTGGGAACTGTAGTTCATTAAGGTTGCTGAGAGTTGTAAGGAGACTCCTGTTCCCTCACAGAGTTGCGATTCCCAGAGAAATTTAACAACCAATCCTTCTTCCCAGGGAATGCTGGTAATTATAGCTCTCTGAAGGGAATAGGGTGTCTCTTAAAACCACTAGCACCTTTAATAAACTGTAGCTCCCAGAATTCTGTGGACTGTTTAATAGGGCATCATAGTGCTTTAAATTTATGGTGTGAATGTGGCTTGAGTGTGTAGAATGCAACTGTTCTGTAAAATAATGTTGCCGCATCATTTAAGAGACAACTTCCTGTTTGTTGGGTCTGGAGAAGATGAACACTGCATGTGCAATTATGAGAAAGGAATGTTTCTTTACTTATTTATATCCCGTCGTTCCACTACAAAATATATCTACTTATAGCCCATCTTTCCACTACAACATAGGATGGCTCACATCATTACAACTATAATGACAATTTTTAAAAGAAAAATAACAAAAAGAGACAGTATGGCAGACAAGTAAGCATCCTTGTTTTATAAGCTTTTGTTGTTCTTATACCTTAATCCTTTGGTATTTAGTTGGTTGGTTCTTTAGTTGGTTGGACTGCCTCATATCTTTGGTGTGAAACTATACACAACACTAAGCATGTACAGTGTTACCTCTGGTTAAGAACTTAATTCATTCTGGAGGTCCGTTCTTAACCTGAAACTGTTCTTTTTTTATAAGATATTTATTAAGATTTTCAAAGTATTACAAAGTGAAAAGAAAAAAATAAGAAAATACAAAATAAAAATACAAAATAAAAATGGTTAAAAACAACTCATTCTTTCCATTACATATTTTTCATTAGCTTATTTCCCGGACTTCCTCACGCCTCCCTTTTTTGTATTCCAGTTCAGTTTGTTGGTTCAGCAAATCCTTACCCTCTTTGTTTATCCTAATCTTTAATCTTAAAATATTGTAACGTTAAATTTTTACCTATTAATAATCCATTTTTCATATTCCCTTATAGTATTACAGCTGAAAACCACTTAATTTCTATCCAACATCATTCTAACATTCATTAATTTTACAATATTTCTGTAGATAGTCTTTAAATTGCTTCCAATCTTCTTCCACCGACTCTTCTCCCTGGTCTCGGATTCTGCCAGTCATTTCCGCCAGTTCCATATAGTCCATCACCTTCATCTGCCATTCTTCCAGGGTGGGTAGATCTTGTGTCTTCCAAACCTGAAACTGTTCTTAACCTGAGGTATCATTTTAGCTAATGGGGCCTCCAGCTACCACCACGCTGCCGGAGTATGATTTCTGTTCTCATCCTGAAGGTACTATTTCTGGGTTAGTGGAGACTGTAACCTGAAGCGTCTGTAACCTGAAGCATCTGTAACCCGAGGTACCACTGTACAACTGAGCTGAACACAGCACATTATTTTCCTGTTTCTAACCTCTCCTCCTTACCCCTCTTCTCTGCACTCCCAATATGTAGTTTTAAGGTTGTAAACTCATCAGGGTAGGAGCCTATCTTTATTTTCTAAAGCATCGTGCACAACTGATGGCACAACAAGAAACAACAACAGTTGTGCAGAAGAGGGGGTTGGGGCAGGTGCAACTTCTCATGATAAGCATTGCCTACCAAAATGTCCTCTTCAACACAACACCACAACACAACACAAATCTCACTGCCATCCTTGGTATCATTTAGAGTGACCAGCTGCAAAGAAGGACAGCGGGACTCTTGTATTTTTTATCAGTCGTGTGGAAGAGGGAATTCTAGCAGGTGTCGTCATACAGGATTGTGAAGAACTGCTCCACAATTTACAGTATAGGAACTCTGCCATCCTTCTTGGAGCTCTGGGCTATGGGGGTCCCCTCGTCTTCTCCGGCAATGCGAGACCTGCAGAAGGTAGTCCTGAGATCTGACTTAAGGGGGAAGTTGCAAATGACAGCTTGTCCACCCATTTGTCTGTAATTAAAAGTTGTGTACAGATATTTCCTGTGACACATCCCAGGGGCCCAGCAGCAGACATGGTGCTGATGAAACCAGGAGATGCTAATGAGGACTTCTGCATATTAAATACCTTGTTTGCACTCAGACAACAGACGGTGCTCTTCCAAAGGGAAGGGGTGTTGCAATATTCATGCGGCCCTCCCTCCCACTCACCTTACAGGCTTCCTTTGCCAGCACTCACAAACAGGACCCACCTGTTGGCCAACTCTGCAGAGATAGCAAAGGTATCTCCATCAATGGCCTTTTTAAATTTTAAATGCAAGGACACTCCCAAGGGAGGACTGATTCACAGGAGGACTGCATTGCTTTGCATCAACCTGCACTCAGAAAGGTAGTTCAAACAGCTGGAAATAAGAAATTGTGTGAAGTCGTCTGCTGCTGATCTCACACGTTTCTATAGTGGGAATGGAAGTCTAGAGGATCACTCCGTGGCCCTCCTACCCCAAAAGACAGTGCCTGGGAAAGGGGAAGAGTCACAACTGGCTAGTCCAGGGGTCTGCAACCCGCGGCTCCGGAGCCGCATGTGGCTCTTTTACACCTTTGCCGTGGCTCCGGGGCGGATACTAGCGAGGGGAGGAGGGGCATTGTGCGCCCCGACACTCCCCACTGTGGCGGGCGCTGTACTGGCTGTGTCGTCGCATGGGGGCGGTGCGTGTGTTAGTCACGCACCATCCCGACATCACCTTCCCACCCGCTACATTGTAAGGGGCATGTACGCTGGTCACTGCATTGAAAGGGGGCATGTACGCTGGTCACTGTTTTGAAGGGGAGTGAAGAACACACACACACACAAAGGTAACTTGTTAATTTAACGTTTATTTCTATGAGGAGGAGTAATTCTGAGGGGTCAAACAAAGAAATAATAAAAAAGTGACAAAAAGTTATTTTTATAATGACGAGTTTTGCGGCTCCCAGTTTTTTTTCCTTCGGAAATGGGTCCAAGTGGCTCTTTTTGTCTTAAAGGTTGCAGACCCCTGGGCTAGTCTAATAGGAAATGGAGTTCCTGGCTCACAGTTCTGTTATATTCTCAAAACAACAGTTACAATTAAAAAGGCCTACAAATGTATTTGTTAGCATGCTCCTCTTTCCATATGGCTTTGAGAGACTCCAAAGATAATAACCAGCTTGGTAAGTAGGGTTCATCCTCTAAAATAACTAGGTAGGCTGGGCCTGTCCTGAACTCCACTCCTGAGGCTGTTAGTGAAAATTGCTTCCAAAGCCATGTGAATACCCGCCTCCTCCCCACACCAGTCTGCTGATAAGAGCTTCAAAGCTTTGAATCTCCTAAACGGAACAGGTCTAATAAAGCCATAGGGGTTATGTAAGCACAGGGTTTGCTGAAAACTGGATGGAAAATCCTAAATGGCAAAGTCTAAGAGAGAACAAGAGCAGCATCTAAGGGCTCATTCAGACTTCCTTTTGTGCTGCATTTCTAGGCACTTGAAAGGGTCCTGTCTGCTTCCCCGCGCTGCAAGCACATTCCCAATGAAGTCCCACTCTTTGATGCTGAATCAGAACAAATGGCAATCCGTGTAAAACCCGAAATGCTGTTTGTTCCGATTCAGCATTAAAGAGCGGATTTTTGAGTGGAAAGTGTGTGTGTGTGTGGGGGAGCACTCAGACACAGCACTTTAAAATACAGGCCTGTGTCTAGAAAGTGTGGGGCGAAAGGTAAGCATGGATGGGCCCTCAATCTGCATTTTTATTTCCCCAAATGTAGATCAGGGCCAAGAAGAATGAAAAGTGCAATCTGGGCGAGGGGAATTTAAGTTCACTGCGGGGTGGATTCATGAGGGTGGGGGCGCAGTGGAATTTCCTTTGCATTTTATATGTTAAAAAACAACAACACTCGGGCTAAAAAGATCCTAGTGCAATTTTAGCAAAACATCAAAAAGAACAGTACTATGTAATTAAAATGAAATAAAAGAACAGGGCTAGGACCTTACAGGCAAACACCTCGATTATGGCATAGGCTTTTTGGAGCCACTTCATCAGATATATACGGTAATTCTTTATAATTTATGCAGTAATACATTTGGTGGTCTACTGGACTATTGTTTGATTCCTCCTATAATCCATGCCTAGGCCTTTGTTTGAAAAGGAACCAGTGTAACATATGCAATACCACACCAAGAGCCTGTGACAGAGAGGAGGATTTTGAAACTAGGCACCAGCTGCAATTGCTCTCCAGCACATGCTCCAGAAATGCACACAGACATATATCAGTTAACTGAGCTGCACACATGAGAATAGCTGCATGTATCTCTTGGGACCTTGACCTACCTGATAACTCATATAATTTAACTTAACTAAGGCTTCCGCTTGTCCAGCCACTTTCCCCAGGGAAAAGCTACTCTTTACCGCTGAATCGGAACAAATGTCAACTGGGTTTTCTGCTGATCTACTCTGATTCAGCACTAAAGAGTGGGTTTCCCTGGGAAAGCAGAGTGGCAAAGGGAGAACCGTTTAGACCCATGCTTTCTAGGCACAGGACAAGAGGAAGTGTGGGTGAGCCCTAAGACAGAGTTTGACTGGTTGACCAGCACCCACTGAAATGGCACTGGAGGGTAGCATTTGTAGCTGAAGGGAGATGGAAGGACTGTCGGAGGCCTGTTTGGAGTAGATAGACTCCAACAACACTATAAGCACCTTGGAGCCTTGTTCCGCTTCCTGCCTCAACCCCAAAGCCTCACCAGCCACCCCCACAGTCACTATAGAAATAAGAAATCTTCCCCAGTTTGCAACGTTTCCCCATCTCCGCCTCTATGATGGGGTGAAGAAACTAAGGTCCTGCAGATGTTTTTGGGCAACAGCCCTCATCATCCCAGACTGACTACTAGCTGAGGCTGATGGGAGCTGGAGTCCGTCCCTACCCCATGGTTTCCTCTCTCCCTACATGCAAACCGTGGCCATGCTTCCCTTCCCCCATCAGGCCCACCTCAACTCCACAACAACAGCTGGGGTTTATAAAGTCTAGTCCTCCCCCGCCCCCAAACTCAAGACCAGCAGCTGCTTCACACCACCACATACGGGCTCTGCGGCTCCTTTCCCCCCATTTATCCTCCCCTACCACCCCCACCCCACAACGTGCAGCTCTGGATGTGCTGTAGTTGTGATGGGGTGCTCTGCCCTCTTGTGGGCAGGGCAGATTGAGGGAAGCTCTCCCTCTCCCCACTTCCCACATGGTTAATGGAAAGGAAACTTCTTGCATCAGGTTGGGGGCTGGTGTAAAGCTGCCCTGACAGTGAGGGCATGAAGGACTCTAGGGTATGGTGTCAATGTGTGTTTCAGCTGATGTGAAATGGCTCTGGTGGCCTCTTTGTCACAGCGAAGGTTCACCTGGCATTCTGCCTGGGCGGTGAGGCCTCTGTCAAATCCTGCAGCCCCTCAGCTGGTGGATCTCAAGTTTAGGATTGCACACAAAACAAAACAAAACAAAACAAAACAAAACGGTATGAGCCCAGCCACTCTTTTGGATTGTACTTGCACTTTTCTTGTTTGCCCATTTGGACCTCAGGCACGTCCAACAGGTAGATCATGATCTACCGGTGGATCACTGGACATCTGTGGTAGATCACTGGCTCCCCCCCCCCAAAGAAGCCAAACAACTTTGGCTCCCAACAACTTTAACCTGAACCCCCCAAAATGGGGTAGATCACTGCCAATTTTTAACTCTGTGAATAGATTGCAGTCTCTTGGGAGTTGGCCACCCCTGGACTAGATTAGATCAGCAAACTCCAACTGGTTTTTGGTGCACCTCACACACAGGCTCACGCACACACCAAACCTTTGCCATTTGGGAACAAACCTTAGAAGAAGTTTTCCCTCCACTCTTCCTTTTACAAAAACTTTCCTTGCAGTTTCTACTTCAGCTTTTCTGTTTGCAGTGAACTGTCCTTGGGGTGTGTGCGTGCGGGAAGCCCTCAGGCTAGAGAAGTGCCTTTCTTTCGTGTCATGTAATTTCCTTCAGGTGCTGCTGAGATACCAAGGGTTTTAACGAAGCAACCGTCCTGTTCTTTCACTTGGGACTTTGAAAAATGTTGGCACCCCTGCACAATAATCCCTGAGCGCAAAATTTGCTAAGACTGGACCTAAAATAGCATGCATTGTACTGGGGAAATAATTACAAGTTGTCAAAACTGCTGTGGCAGAGAACAAGAGAGAATTGTAGTTCACCCCTGGATCCTGCAATCTAATTCCCTCCTGCCCCACCCCCGCCCCAAATTATTTGTTTAGCCAGATAGGCTGCTTCTATAGCTGAAGAAGCAATGCGAAAAGACCAGCTCCAGCCACTCTTCGAAGAAACAGATTTCCTAGAACAATTTCAATTAAGCTTCAGGTCTAGTTTGGGAACAGGAACTGCTCTGATAACAGTCTCTTGCATGGGGTGGTCCATTGCTGCTATTCAGTACTCATTTAGCTGTTTTGGAGTTTTTATACACATCCCTTTAAGGCTCTCTCCCTCTCTCTCCCCTGCCCCCCGCAAATCACTGGGTTTCCCCACACCTGCTAATGCTCCCTCTTATGCACATAAGGATCCACACTCAGAAAGTAAGTTCACTACTAGCTCTGTTTCTCCATAACCTCTGAGTCAGGAGAAGTGGTGGACTGGCTAAAGACCAATGAATTGAGTCTGGAGGTTTGAAATATTGTTGCACACACCCCAATGCAAGATGTCAGGGGTTCCAGGTGCTTCCCCAGGGTTCATGTTTCATTTTTGAATGAGGCACAGTGGAGACTGAGATATCTTTATGATATATAGTTTATTTACACTTATATTCATCCTGAGCCTACAATGGAGGGGTTCGCAGCATGGACACTGCAAGAAGGTCTTGCTTCTCCCATAGCCGTAGCTCTGCATTCCAACAGAAATCAACCATGGCTCTGACCCTCTCTCCAGCTTGCCGCCTTTACCAGACTGCAACCTTTTCCCTCTGGGTTATATCCCAGCCACCTCTGAACCCTGGCTTTGGTTATTCTAATGAACTCTCAGCTGAAGGAGAGGCCCCACCCACTTGCCATCTGGCACACAGCCTTTGCCTTCTTAATGGCTTTCTTAATGGACCTTTACCTTCCTTTTGTTTTCTTAATTGCTCATCTCCCAGGCGATTACCTCACCAGGAGACTGGTCTGGCTTATACAGGCATCCCCAACCGGCGGTCCTTCAGATGTTTTGGCCTACAACTCCCATGATCCCTAGCTAAGAGGACTAGTGGTCAGGGATGATGGGAATTGTAGTCCAAAACATCTGGAGGTCGGGGACACCTGGGCTTATGTTTTAACTCTTGCTGGATCTAGGGGTTCAGGTGGCTTGATTAAATTCTAATATTTACTGAATCCAGGGTGCCCAGCACCCAACAACTCTAACACTATAGATTGGATGATGCTGATTCTTACACACTCTCCTTTACTTGAATGGACTTGTGTTGAAGAAATTTCCAGTGGATTGTGCCCTATGTTTCTCTATCCGTGTGGGCACATTTGTGACTTCAGAGTGTGCACCCTGATCTTTCAAAAACGGCTTGAGAAGCAGTCCCATTATTGCCTATGCAAAAGGGGAGCCAGTCTTGATTTTGCACTTCTCTCTTTACAGAGATGTCTGCTTCCAGAGAGGTTTCATCACCAGCTGGCTTCCTAATGCTCTGGATTTGTTTTACCCCTTTTTAATGGCGATCACACATATAAGCTTTGTTCAGCATCCTGCTGCTAAATCCCAGCCCTCTCTCTTCATTGTTGTGGCCTCTGAGGAGCTCATTTCCTCCGCTGTTTCAACCCTCAAGCCCAGTCCTTTACTGAGCTCCATTCTGCTCATGGAATAGGAGACTCTTTGTTAGGGGTGTGTGACTGGGTCTTTGGAGGGCAACTCAGAGCCTAGGCAGGCTACAGTTGGAAAGAGCTGGGATGGGGAGCGGGAGGCAACACCACCAAGACATCAAAGAGGTCATGTGCCTTGAACTGAAGCCAGTCTGCCTCCAGCGAAAATTGTATGGCAGGGAACGCTCTGCTCAGTTCTATGGTTTGTTGTTTTACGCCCTTAAGGAGCAAGCTAGCAGACAAGGAGAGGGCAGCTTAAGTGCCCAAATAAATAAAATAAAAATAGAAAGGAAAGGGAGAAAAGGAACATCCCAACATGCAGAGAGGTGGGGGAACATTCAGTGGCGTAGCGTGGGTTGTCAGCACCCGGGGCAAGGCAAGTAATTTGCGCCCCTGGCCTAACCCATGGATTTGCACCCCCTAACCCGTGGATTTGCGCCCCCTAACCCTAACCCCTAGATGTTGTGCCCGGTGCGGCCGGCCCCCCCTGCACCCCCCACGCTACGCCACTGGGAACATTGCTCTGGAATGTACTTGCCAGGCGGTAGGAAGTTTCAAGGATAGCCATTTAGAGGGTTGTTTTTCTTGTGGGGAGAGAGTACTGAAGTCTTTTGCTGTTTTGTAATATCTCCTTACTGCCAAAGGCATGAGCTGAGAAGCTGGGAGAAGTGCTAACCTTTACAGTTCTTCCAAAGCAGCAGCAGCAGCAGGACCTTGGAAACCATCAACTTCCTTCCTTCCCAGTGAACTGTAAAACGCGGACTTGTTTCTCCTTTGCTGGCCATGACCCAGTTCCTTCATCCTTCCCACCTCAGCCAAGGAGAAGCATGCCTGGAAGATAGGAGCCCCTAGCTATCAAAGGTTGCGCCAGAATTGTCTTCACTTTTCAAAGCCTACAAAAGCCAAAAGGAGAAGGCTTCTGTGCCTATCCATGGAGGATACTCACAAGAGTAATTATGGTATATTAGAATGGCATAGACATAATTACCCCCCAGAAAAAAATTAACCTAGGCAGCATAGCCACTAACAGCAGAGACAAGGGAGAGAAAAGCTACAGAAGTTCCAATGTAAGAGTGTTTGGAAAACACCAGGAGATAACGATATGCCAATAAGCTACAAAAATAAAATCCAGCCAATGGCACAGGAAAGAATTGTATATATAACGAAGAAATCCCCTGCATTAATAGGAAACAACAAACAAACAATGATCCCAAATGACAGAAGGGTCAAAGGACAGCAGGAAAGCCCCACCTCCAATGGCAGTATTTTGTTGTTTGGAAAATGTGGTTGTCTTGACATGTGCTGACTCCTGACATACTCCAGCATGTTTTGATTCAGAGGGGAAGCGTTTCAGGGCTGGCACCTGAATTCGCCAGCATGTGATTGAATCCCACCCCCAAATAGCAACCGTCTGGAGGTGGTTGCTTTATGTCTTGAGCTGGCAGATGGGTGCCCTTTTCCTTACGCTGCCACCTCAAATGCCTCTATGGTTGAGCAGTGCAAGAGTCGTCAGCATAAGAGAATGCATTTTGTGATGCTGCTTCACACGATGCCATGAATGTTTCCAGCCCTGTGTCATTTTGACAGCATTTAAATAAAAGGTTTCAGTTTATTTTGTATTAATTTCTCTTGAGACAGAGTGCTTTTTGCCCTGCTACTGCCACAGGGTTATTTCTGGTAGACTTTTAATCTATACTGACACCCTTAGCAATTTCCCCTTTCCCATCATTTGCCTTCCAGGCCTTAAGCTCCCAGTTTCCTAGCAATGTTGGAACATGAAGCTGGAGTGGTGGAGTGGACAGACTCTTAGTCTTGGCTTGAGGAAACATGGGCTCTGCATTATAGTCCTTGCTTATTCAAGTAGCCACAACTGCAGGGACGGAGCTTGTGTGCCTAATGGTTTTGCAAACATGCAGCCTCTTTCAGATCTTCTGCCCAGTGTGCGTGTGGGGCAGGAGAAAGGCAGGGATGAATGATAGTCCCCTTCCTTTTGTACTTATATTCAGATACAGTGATGCCCCGCAAGACGAATGCCTCGCAAGATGGAAAACTCGCTAGACGAAAGAGTTTTCCGTTTTGGAGGTGCTTCGCAAAACGAATTTCCTATGGGCTTGCTTCGCAAGACGACAATGTCTTGTGAGTTCCTGCCGGTTTTTTCTCCTTCCCCCCTTTTTCTAAGCCGCTAAGCCGCTTATCAGCTGATCCGATCAGCAGCTAAGCCGCTAAAAGCCGCTAAAAGCCGCTAAAAGCCGCTAAAAGCCGCTAAAAGCTGCTAAAAGCCGCTAATAGCTCTAATCCGCTAATCCGTCAATGGGCTTGCTTCGCAAGACGAAAAAACCGCTAGACGAAGAGAATCACAGAACGGATTCTTTTCGTCTTGCGAGGCACCACTGTACATGTCTGCATATGACTTGACTCTCCATGCAATCTATAATTTACTACTGAACGAAACAAATTTTTTTTGTCTAGGTTGTATTGCTTCACACCGATGGTGGGAGTTGACAAGATGGAACTCACAGAAAAACTATTATTTTATATAGAAAGCTAGCATGTTAGGAAATCTCCCTAGGCTAGAGTCTCTCTCCCTAACATGCCCGTTTTCTGAGTGCAGTCAACCCTTCTCTTTTAATATAGACAAACAGCCCATGATGTGAGTCTCCACATGTAATCTGAAGTTGTATCGACACACAGATTTACCACCTCAGTGAGAGCCTGGGCTGTCTTCAAGAGCTGTTGTGAGGATAAAACAGAACTGAGCCTCAAATGCCACCCTAAGCATGTGAGCAGGAGAAAAATGTGGGCAACAGGAGCCCCTTTCTCATTCCAAAAGGCCATTCCCCCCACCCAGTGATGCTGCCTGCAACAAGTTCTCGTCTACTTTCATCCTATAGAAATAAGAGTAAGAGTTCCTGTGGAAAATACAAATGTATTGCTTCCAGTCATCCGAATGCCCCTCCTCCTCTGTTTCCAGCAAGGGCTCCCAGCATCTCTTCTTCCCAGGCTCCCTGGTTGCCCTGCATGGTCTCAGCTGCCTGCCTCTCTCTTGCATCCCTTGTATGGTATTAAAAGGCCCTGGGAGGTTTCAAGGAAACGTTATGAGCTGTTTCTCATAAATGTGTCCAACTTTTTAAATAGACCCTATTCCCAGTGGGCCTTGATGTTGTGCTGTCCCTTCACAGCTGTGGAAGAAGCAGCATTTCAGCCCCATCCGGACCAAAAGTTGAAGCAGCAGCATAGCTGCACCCCCAGCTCTCGCAGGTCAGCCGTTTAGCTTCCCACTGCCTCCTACAGCCCCTTCTCTCATTCATGTCCTTCTTCTGCTTCAACTCTGATGCTCTTCCCTTCCTTTGCAGCAGAGATGACCCTCCCATGAGGCAAAGCAACTGCTTCAGCCAGAAGATTTTGGATGCCATGAGAAGTATGAGACAGGCAGCCTGAACCCTGCCTTCAATCACAGGCCACATTGAAATCAACCAGTCTCCTGTTAATTTAAATGAGCTGCATTGGAGATCCGAGTGAATTATGATCTGTGTTAATTAAGAGGGTCAGGGGGATCCTATTTGGATTTTCCACCTTGAGCTGTGAACTGTTTTGCACAAGTCCTTTTCAATGGACAGATCAGAGCAACACATACAGTAAGCTGAGGTCTAGTCTGCACATGCAACAGAATGCATTAGATATGAAGTAACAGAGTCCAGAGATGGTGGAATGGATCACATTGGAGATGCCATTTTCAAATGTTTCTCTGCATATAAAATAAACTTCTGTACAAGAAAGAAGTAGACTGGGCTAGAACCTTTCTCCCCAATAGTTGTGTTGAGGGGGCATCTGAATATGTGAAGGCTCAAACCACTGATAGAAACAGGGGCATGAAGTCAAGTTCCCCCACCCCCATTGTTGCCCAGTGCATGGACCCCTTCAGAAATGCACAAAGGTCTGAAGGGGGTTTCAAAGTGTGTTCTGTTAATGCATTAAAAACCTCTCTGTGACAGGGAATCAAGACAAGTCAGGGCTGCCAGTCACAGGGAGGCTTCTAAACATTTGCAGTAAAGGTAAAGGTAAAGGTACCCCTGCCCGAACGGGCCAGTCTTGACAGACTCTGGGGTTTGTGCGCCCATCTCACATCTATTGGCCGGGGGCCAGCGCTGTCCGGAGACACTTCCGGGTCACGTGGCCAGCGTGACGAAGCTGCATCTGGCGAGCCAGCGCAGCACACGGAAACGCCGTTTACCTTCCCGCTAGTAAGCGGTACCTATTTATCTACTTGCCCCCGGGGGTGCTTTCGAACTGCTAGGTTGGCAGGTGCTGGGACCGAGCAGCGGGAGCGCACCCCGCCGCGGGGATTCGAACCGCCGACCTTTCGATCGGCAAGCCCTAACTCCTTAAATGTGTGAAGTTCTTAAGACAAATCATGTATCCAAGGGAGGCAGGGTTCACATGTAGCACATTTCCCCTTTGGGTGTGGTGCCCAAGAAGGTCCCTGGGGAATTTCACTTAATACACAATTTATCTTACCCACAAGGTTCATCAGTAAATGATGCTACCCCTTCCGAGTTGTGTTCTGTCAAGTATGCTCCCTTTGACCAAGCGGTCAAGTTGATCAGGAGTTTTGGGAAGGGTGCACTTTTGGCAAAGTGTGACGTGGAATCTGCATTCCGCTTACTTCCTGTCCAGCCACTTGATTTTAAGTTACAGTGGTGCCTCGCAAGACGAAATTAATTCGTTCCGCAAGTTTTTTCTTCTTGCGAGTTTTTCGTCTTGCGAAGCATGGTTTCCCATAGGAATGCATTGAAAATCAATCAATGCGTTCCTAGGGAGACCGTCCGGGGACAGAAGGAGAGCGCCGCTCTGTCCCCTCTTTTGAAGCAAGGGGCTGCGGGGAGAAGATAGCTTCTCCCCGCCACCCCTTGCTTCAAAAGAGGTCTGGGGACAGCGGGAAACGCTTCCCACTGTCCCCAGACCTGGGGCTGCGGGGAGAAGATCGCTTCTTCCCCGCTGTCCCCGGACCTCTTTTGAAGCAAGGGGCTGCGGGGAGATCGCTTTTCCCCGCTGCCCCTTGCTTCAAAAGAGAAGACCCGCTGTCCCCGGGGCAAGCTTCGTTTTGCGAAGCAAGCCCATAGGAAAATTCATCTTGCGAGGCAACTCGAAAATGAAAAAACCTTTCGTTTTGCGAGTTTTTCGTCTCACGAGGCGTTCGTCTTGCGGGGTACCACTGTACTTGGCTCCCAGTTGGATGGAACTAACTATGTGGATAAGGCTATGCCTATGGGCTGCTCTATATCTTGTGCAGCTTTTGAAGCCTTCAGCACATTTTTGGACTGGGCCTTGTGTACCAAGACAGGTTTAAGGGACATGACCTTAATGACATCATTACCTTGATGACTTTTTATTAGGTTCTGCAGTCAATTCTGATGAATGCTTGCTATTGCTGCATGCATTTAATGACCTAACTAAGGAGTTGGGTGTTCCCTTGGCAGCTGATAAAACGGAAGGGCCAGTCATGAGGTTGTCTTACCTTGGAATCCAGTTGGATACTGTGGCACAAACTTCCTCTTTGCCTGAAGGAAAATTGGTGGCCCTGCATGACATCATTATGGAATTTTTGCCAGGGGAAAAGGTTAGAAGGGAGAGCAGCAGTGGCGTAGCGTGGGTGGTGCCAGGGGTGCCCGCCGCACCGGGCGCAACATCGGGGGGGGGGGCGCGTGTCCAGAGGGAAGGGACAAGTTCCTTCCTCCACCGGGCTCCCCGCCGCCACCGCCAGCCTTGCGCCCTAGCGCGCACGCCCCCCCCGCAGCTGCTGCGGCTGCGCTCCACTCACTGCTCGCAGGAGGAGCAGCCGCTGCAGCAGCGCCGCCGCTGCCACCGCCGCCCGGCCGGGCACGGGCAGCCTCCACATCCCGCCGCCGCCGCCATTCCCTCGGCCCAGCCACAGGCGGCGGCTGCTTCTGCTGACTGGGAGGGAGGAGAGCTCCGAGGTGCCTTGCCGCGCCCTGCGCTCCCCAAAACCCTCCAAGAGGAAGCCGGCGGGCGGGCGAGGGTCTCCCAGCAGAAGGGGGCGCCGCTGCCTCCGGCTCTCAGCGCAAGTCTCAGCCGCGGGGGGGGGGGAGGCGAGGACAGAGCACGGCTGGAAGCCCCCGGACCCGGCTGGGAGGAGGAGAGGCGCTCGCCAAGCCCGGATCTGGAGCTCCACCTACAGCCCAAGGAGAGGAGGGGGCAGGGAGGCGCCCGAGGGGAGGGGGCTTCGGCTGCCTCAACCCGCGGGGGCTCCACAAATAATAAATTTAATAAATTCCTGCTGAGCCTTTGGGGGGGGTCATTGGCTCCTTCGCTCGCCCCCAGCCCCAGTGGCGTAGCGTGGGGGGGTGCAGGGGGGCCGGGCGCAACATCAGGGGGGGGGGCACGCTCGCACTCGAGTGCTAAAATCCACGGGTTAGGGGGCGCAAATTACTTGCCTTGCCCCGGGTGCTGACAACCCACGCTACGCCACTGGAGAGCAGGACTGGGATTCCTTTTAAATAGGTATCTCAACCCCTTCCTTAGTAGGTGGGGGAACTAAATCAATTTCACACAAATACTAAAAGCACTCAAGCGAAATAGATGGCACCCCCGCCAAAACAAGATGGTCCTCCCACCCAAACTGGGCAGTGCTGACCCTCTTCTTTCAGAAAGAAGCCCAAAATGGCGGTCAGAGCAAAAGGGAGTGGAGTTTCCCACCCTCAGAATACCCAACCGGCCACTACGATATTGGGGGGACACAGAAATCGCTGCTAAAACGGAGAGGGAATTCCCAATGTAGCAAAACAACGTAACAATTCTTCAAAAGCACCCAGACAGTGACAATTGCAAATTGCCCAGGCTGCATTGCCTATGAAGTCTTGAAGCTGCAGCCGCAGCTAAATTACAAAGATACCAGCCGCTGCAAAAGGGAGCCCGTGGGCAGGGATCAACAGCGGCAGGCTCCGCAACTGGGAGCGCTCAGGGGCTCGAGCCCCGTGGGGCAAAGCCCCGTGAGAGGAAGGGAAGGGGAAGGAAGGGAGGAAGAGGACAACTTAAAAGGGAACAATAAAGAAGGAATTAATGAAAAAACAAAGGGTAAATAACGGAAAGAAATCACCAAGACGACTCTTCGCAGGTGAATCTCTCTTGATCGCACAGAGGACACACTGTTAGCTGTTCCGCATGCATGAGCCGAAAGAGAAGCTCTGGGTCACGTGCATGGGTATATATAGGTCCCTCGATCCGTTTAGACTGCACCCCATTGGCCAGATTGAGCCCAACATCGAGGGACCTACCAATTGGGTGTTGTGGCTGACCAATCTTATCCACCCACAACACAGGTGGTCAGTCTCCAGGCCTCACCGCAACATGTGCCCTCTTTTAGGGAGGACACGATTTGTGTATTCAGGTAAATATGTGAACATGTCTCTTGTTTATGTGGGGACTCTGGGGAGGCATTGTTACCCAGCTGTATCCTGAGGTGGTGAAGCTCAGGATTCTACCATCCTATTCCCCTTCATGTGTCCACTGGGTGTTACTCTGCTGTTGGGAGGCCTCCTGTGATCCCAGCTCCAGTTTGCCGCTATCCTGCATTCCCAGTTCCCACCTCCCGGCTCACCCCACCTGGGTCCATCTTCTCCTCCTGCTTCCTGGGGTTTCCCCACCAGCAAGTCACTTTTGTGTAAGGGCTGCTGGTAAAAGGCATTTAAAAAATGTTAATGCCAACATTTCAGATTTGTAGTAGAAACTAATTAAAACTGTTATTGTTGGAGGATTTGAATTGCCCAGGTGTGAATCATTATCCTCATTAAAATAATCAGGGAGACAAGGATGTGACAGGAGAGCAGATGGATGGGAGCTGTACACGTGAGATTCCTGTTCCCTCCAGGAGTTTGGGGATTGGGGAGGGAAGAGGAAGAGGGGCACTTGCTTGGCTTCCCCTTGTCCATTTATGCATGTGTGCATACTCTCAAAGTTGACCAAGCCTAAAGAGAACTTGCTCTCTGTTTGACCACATTCTACATCTGAGGGGAGGGGAGGTGTGACCTTCAAATGTGACCATATTTAGTTGACTTAAACTGAGTTGGCCATTGGGTCATCTAGCCTGGCACTGTCTGTGGCAGCAACTCTCCAGAGACTTAGACAGAACTCCTTTTCCAGCTCTGCTACATATGATACATTGGTTGTTGTTGTTGTTTTAAAAAAGTCTTAATTGAAATAATCTTAGTCTTCATATAGACATATGGCTCCTAGAAGTTGTCAGCTTGGCAGGGGGTTGGACTCGATGGCCCTTGTAGTCTCTTCCAACTCTATGATTCTATGATTCTATAATCAGGGAGACAGGGATGTAGCAGGGGAGACATGCAATATCTGAGGAGCAGGGATGGGGTGTGGCAAGTAAACAGAATGCGAACATGGACAGAACATTGCAACATAGATTCTACTCCATCTGCATCTGAATATGAACAAGAGATCAGGCCAAAACCAACCGATCTAAATGGCTTCCAGCTTTCTTTGATTGTACATATTTTTCTTGTTGGACAGTGAGATGCTCATTATCTTAAAGTCATACAGAATTTAATTTGTCCTACGTTTTCTGACAACGTGACACAGATTCCTTTTGGTTAACCCCTTCCCTGACGTCTATTCTCCGTGGCAAAATTGTTTCCTGAAGGAAAAATGCAAGTCCTGCAAGGAGAAAAGCAGCTGGAAAGGGGTAATTTTGAGAATGCACCCCCTTCTCCCCTCCTCAGCTTCCGACTGCATCCTCCAGCCACTGAGAGAAAGCTTCATGGAGCTTCAGGTGCCTGTTAAAAGGCTGGGCATGTTAGTGCGCATCTTGTTTGAGCTTTGGGAAATATTTGGGTTTCAGTTTTAATCTATTGTTTACTTGGCATGAGTCTCCAGGATAGGTTTACTCAAACATTCAAATGAGATAAAACATTGCTAAAGGCTTTAGGGCTAGGCAGCATATTCTCCATGGCCAGACCATAGTCTGAGGTGCCTGCTTGTTCTTCCTCCCTTTTTAAGCTGAAGAAAGCACACCACTGCTAACTGGGATGGCATTAAGGAAGGGTCAAGGTGAGGAGCAGGTCCCCCTTGAAGCCTAGAGAGAAGCGAAGAGCACGTGACAATGTATGTATGACAAGAAGGCAAGAGAGAAAGACACTCTTAAAAGTTCCCAAACTTATGGAAACATGTTTAATGTAACAATATCATGTGAAGGCAGGAGATGTTGGGATGAGTATGGGCAGGCTGGACCCAAGACTTTTCACTGCCTGAGGCAAAGCCAACCAGACTGATAGTTGCCTTTTACTTGGGAATTGGCAAAGAGGCCTCCTCCTCCTCCTCCTCCATTGCAACTAGAAGCCAGTAGGCTAGTTTAGAAGGAACAGGGAGGGCTGCATGGTGTGCACACCATGCAGTATATTACAACACCTCTCTCCTGCTTGCTCACCTGGCCAACTGGCCTATAGTTCTACCCCTTAGTCGGATGCTGCTGGTGGCATACAGCTTATTTCTCACCTACTGTTCCACAAGGGGCAGTATCTCTGGTGGGGGATACATTGTGCTGTGGGGTAGTTTTTGGTCCCCACTCTTCACTCAGCTCTCGCTTCTGGCTCCTAGAAGTTGTCAGCAGGCGACAGTGGCCACACCTGGTTGACTGGCTGGCTAAACCAAGTGAGGGGAGCCAATCGGTCTCAAACCCTTGGTGAGTTAGGGACTTCCCCTGCATGCAAAGACAGGCTCCAGTGGATTGAATGGACAAGACTAATAGGGGGTCCAACAATCAAGAAAGCAGTTTCTGCCCGTGCTGTAGAGGGAAGTGAGGGGCAGATGGGGCTCATCAACCCAGGAAGGGAGCCCATCCAGGAGGAGGAAAACTCTGAATCTAAACTGCCACTGCCTTGTGGGACATCTTCACAAGAAGAAAAAGAAGTAAACCCTGCACAAATCCAGAGTGGAGTCCCTAAGGAGATTGGATGGCACCTTGTACAGCTCCTTCCAGCGACTCCTGCAGCAAAGCTGAAGCCAAACGTATTGCTCTGTTTCCTTTGGACCCCATCAGTGAGTCAGGGAGGGGGGTCTTGTCATCTGAGCAGCCCAGCACACTGCCTGGGCTTGTGTCTCAGGGAGGTCACTTCGGTGCTGCAAATGCAGTGGTTTGACTTCACCCCCAGAGGCACACTCCATTGTCTCTCGAGACTGATGGATGTCAACAACAACAAGTGTTCCTCAGGCTGTGGGACCAGGACCTGCTGAAGGCCAAAGTTCTGACTTGATATGTTGCACATTCTACAGGTAGAAAGAGGGGTCACTAGCTAAGGAGAGTGAATGGGTTTTCCTTGGAGAGACAGATGGGCTCTTCAGGAAAGCTGCATAGGAAATACTCAGAGTTTTAAGGCATCTGGCAAAGCTGGTTGGTGCATTAAACAGACCTGAGCACAAGACCTAACAAACATGTGGGCTTGGGCTTCTTTCTGTAGGAGGTACCTTCTGATTCTTTAATTTACCTGGCTGAAGAGAAAGTTTTGATCCATGGGAGTAGGAAGACTTGGATAAAGAACAGTAATTAAAACAGGAAAATCCGGGGCCTGGTTCTTAGTTCTGAAACACTGGCATTCAGGCCAACTTTCTACATTATTAGAACAGTATGACTGAATATGGGGGCTCCCCTCCCCCCTCACAGTTTTTAACTGGTGTGCTTAACACCTTCCAAGCCACATGGGTCTTGCTTCCCCCAGGCAACGTCTTTCATAGTTACTTCTTTCTTTTAGTTACAGCTGCAGAGAGACCATTCTAGCAACCTCTGCAGAAGAACTTGGTGATGAGGGCAAGCCAGGGTGAGGCAGTTGCATCAAGGGGTAGGCAGTTTGGGGTGGTGGCAGCAGCTCCCCAGCCATTCTTCTTGAATGCCTGGCCATTCTTTTCTGTTGGAAGACAGGGCTGTGTGTCGAGTGGCCTCTCAGGTGTGGTGGAGGAGATGACCATGTCGGCAAAGGTGAAGCAAGATTCAGCTGGTGGTCTCCACTTGGCTTCTGGATGTGGAATGGGGCAGGGAGATTCCTCATGTCCTTTCCCCTGGCAGAAAACTATCTTTGCTCAGCCCTGTGGGTGATCTCATATCATGTCCCAACACAGTGGTCTGTGTCATGCTGCTTGCATGGAAAACAGATGTGAGCAATATCTTTTTGGATGTCAGTGAGGTTCCCACTGGAAATCTTGATTGCCATGGTTACTTTGAAGAGCTGCAATACTCTCTGTTTCACCCCCTGTTAAAAGAGGATTTTACCGAAGGACATGGGATAATTTTTATAAATAAACAAACCTTCATTTCAGAGTCTCATGCCAAATCTCCTTAGTGTCTAAATAAAGGGGGAAAGCTAGATGGTTCTTCATAAAATCCCCAATGCCTGACAACCCATACCCTCAGTTTTAGCCCAATCATCTTCCCCATAGCCTGCCAGAAACAGAAGCAGTGATAACCAGTGAAAGCTGCCGGCCTCTTCTGACCTCCCTGCCTTCTAGCATGGAGACCCCACATTCCTATAGGAGAGCCAAACTTGAGATGGTGACATTGACAAAGCAGTGTGGAAAACAGAAAATTCTTGCCAGTTGTGCAAAAAGAAAGGCTGGGAAGGTCCATTTTTAACAACAAAAGGGGTACATACATAGGCAAAGGGTAGCCTACTCTCTCCTTGCTCCATGGTTTATCTCCCTGCAAGGTTCCCTCCGGCCAGGTGTCTTTCTCCTTAGTCAAGTTACTATTGGAAGTGGCTGCAGGGAAACAAAAAGCACTTGGAGAGAGGAACCATGGGGACATAAGCCGTGGGTATGAGGAGGGCTCTGAACTTTTCACCTCTCCATCCCTTCAAAAAGAGACGCTGCCTACCCTGATCCATGTGTGGACACATGTGTTTATCTGCTGTTGCTGCATCTGGTTTGATCCAGCTGCATCTCTCCCTTTCCACCCCTGGCGCTGCCAATGCTGTACTTTCTGAAGTGCTCTTGTTTGGATGACTAATAAAACCTGTGGCTAGAGCCAAGTGCTTCACTTCTGCAATTGATTTGAATGGATAAGGGGGCTTTCTGTGGAATAACAATCAATAGTGCTTGATGAGTCCATTAGGCAGAGCCTGGCAGCTAACCTTGTGTGCATCTCTGGAGCTGACAAAAAGACCTGGCTCCTGATTCTCAGGAGCGGAGCCTTTCTGAAGCTGACCCCTTCAAGGAACATGATCAGTGCCCAAGCAGAGGTTGCCCTGAATATGTAAAAACAATGGGCACATGCTTCAAAACCACACTGAGCAAGAGGGAGACTGGTTGTGTTGGTGCAGAGGCATTCCAAAACCCCTGGCTGTGCAATGCCCTAGGACCTTCCCCTGGCACTGCTACTTCTTGCAGTGCAGGCAGATGGCATGCCTGAGATTCGCTGCACATTCAAAGTGGTCTCAGGCTTGTGCTTGCTACAGCTACTGGGGCTGTCTCAGAGCAGGGCCGAACCTGCAGCTGCTGCATCTTGCTTCTCCTGCTCTGCAACAATGATTGTGTGTTTACAGGGCCGTCTTAAGTATATCCGGCACCATGGTGCAAAGATCCCTCCTGGACCCCCCCCCCCCCCGTTTCCCAGAGTTGCCGACCTTTTTACGGCACTGCCAGCAGCTTTGCAGGGCTGGAGGGCGGCTCCTCTGGCGGGGAAGAAGCAGAGGCTCCGGGCTGCTTCAGCGAGGTGGGCATGGGCAGTGAGCTGATGCCGGGAGGTGTCGTGTCCAGCCTCCGCCTCTTCCTTGGCGCCCGTGCCATGATGGCCACGGCAGGTGGAGGCTCCAGGCGTGGCGCTGCTTCGGCATGGCATGGTGGAAGCGGGCGAGGGCAGCTAGCTGATGCAGGGAGGTGCTGTGTCCAGCCTCTGCCTCTTCCCTGATGCTCTCCAGAACTTGGTGCCCTGGCGCCCTGTGCCACTTGCCTCTATGGGCAAGACGCCCCTGTGTGTTTGAGTTTGTTGGTTTGAGTTTGCTGATCCCAACACCTCTGCCTGTCCGTTGTACCAGAAGCGGTTTAGTCATGCTGGTCACATGACCTAGAAAGCTGTCTGGGGACAAACGCCGGCTCTCTTGGCCTGAAAGTGAAATGAGCGCCACACCCCATAGTTGCCTTTGACTGGACTTAACCATCCAGGGGCCCTTTATCTTTACCTTTGCCTGTCTGAACCACCTGTATCCCTGGGTGCTGGTAGACCATGAGGTGTGCCAGCACCTTGGGCATGTAAGTGCAGCTTATGAATGATCACACACAATACTGAACAGGACAGGCTGTGTTTTCTGCTTAAACAGCAGCTGTGATATTAAAATAATGTAGGCTAAGATTATGCAACTTGCTTTGTCAGAGACAGGTGCATGAACAGTGAGGGGCTGACTGGAGTGTCTCAGAGAAGAAGACGGAGTGAAAAATAAATAAAACAACTCGATTTAATTTTTTTAAAGGTATGCTCCAATGCAAGGTCACAGACCCAGAGGGGGAGACACACAGAAAAGGAAATTACAACAAGAATGAGACTGAATGGAATCACATGCAAATACCTGCCCTAAAACTGAATGGAAGGGGGCAAGGAGATGACACTGCAAAGAATAAAAGTTTGCACATATAATAATTGAACAAACTCAAACTGGGGGGAGAGGATATTATAAGATGGAATGAAAAGGAGCCCAACAACTAAGAGTGAGGGCAGTGGGAGGTGATAATACGACACTCTAAGGAAGCCTTGCACAATAGGACCAAAACAGAAAAGGCAACATGAAGAAGAACAGAATGAAAATATGTATTGTTGGTAATCAAAATGGAAATTAATTGGAAAAGGAGTGTGGGAGGTCAGACGCAGCAGGTGGCATGGCTTGGTCCAGCAGAATTCTTCTGTGTGCTGCTCAAGAGTAACCTGCTCAATGGGGGCCTTGCAGAGATCCCACCCCAGGCAAGCCCCAAAGCAGCCTCAAGCAACACAGTTCCATTTGTGCTTCATACAAAGCTGTTACACCTTCCTGCTACTTAGCAGTTGTTGCATTCAGACCTTTAGCATCTGGTTTTTAGGGTTGTTGTTTCTAATCCAGCCTTTCTGATATCTACGATAGCAAAAGAAACAATAAAAATGCAATTTGAAAGCAATATACTGTACAGGGCAAAAATATCACCCAGGGGAAGGGCCTCTCAATAATCAAATATTATTGGATTTTGGTATAGCTTTCTCACTTCTGCATCCGATCCTCATTTCTTCTGATTTTCTTTTTTGGTATTGAAAGATCAAATGAGCTTACTCCATATGATGCGTCTATTCAGGGTGATTACTGATGAGATCCCTTTATTCTCTGCCTGAGGCTCTCCACATGCCAAGGGCTACCGTGACCATTGGGACTGATGAGTTTTGGAGTCCAAGGACAGCTGGATGGTCACAGGTTCCCCAACCCTCCTCTAAACAATTGCTCACTATTAAATAGTAGTGAATAAGGGCTTGCCGCTTGCAGTAACAGTTACAAATTACCGTATTTTTTGCACCATAACACTCACTTTTTTCCTCCTAGAAAGTAAGGGGAAATGTCTGTGCGTGTTATGGAGCGAATGCCTGCGGGTTGCAGGGGGGATCTGCTGCAGTGGTGAGCAGAGGATCCATGGTTCCCCTTCCTTCCCTCCTCCGTGGTTACAAAGCATGGCTCTACATGGATCCTCAGGATTTTTGCATTGGGCTACTCCAAACTCACTGTCAGATCACATGTTTAGAATATTTTTTTTCTTGATTTCCTCCTCTAAAAACTACGTGCGTGTTATGGTCTGGTGCGTGTTATAGAGCGAAAAATACGGTATTCCTCAGAAGGATCTGTCCGAGGTACTTACTTCATGTTTACTTCTGCTCCTATGAATATAATCCCTTGCATGGGAGATCTTCCATAGCCCCCTGGATTTTGTGTGGAGCTTGAGCATGAGAACTCTCAAGTGGGTTGTGCAGTGGAGATGAATCCTGTTACCCTGACTCATGGAAAGGTCACGTCTGACAGGAGATCTGGTTATTGCTGGCATTAGCAACAGTCTTTAACCTGCAACTGCTGAGGAGAAAAAGCCACTAAATGGTTAATGTGTCCAGGAATAGAAAGTGGCCTTCCTGAGTTCATAGAATCATGGAATTGCAGAGTTGGGAGGGATCCCTAGGGTCATCTAGTCCAACCCCCTGCGACGCAGGAATCTCAGCTAAAACATCCAAGGAAGATGGCCATCCGCTGAAAAACCTCCAAGGAAGGAGAGTCCACCACCTCCCAAGGGAGACCGTCAAACAGCTCTTCATGTCCTAAAGTTCTTCCTGATGTTTAGTCGGGTTCTAGGAAAAAAATAAGGGTTGGCTTTTACAGCCCAACTCCCCATCAAGGGACTCAGTGTCCCCTAAGTCCAATATTGGTCAGAGAAGAATGGATGGAGGCAGAATCCAGGGAAAGCAAGGCAGAACTTTATTTTTCTGTTGCAACGGAGTTCCTCCACTTTTTTAGGAGGCAAAGACCCAGAGCAAGGCGTACAAGGACCTTTAAAGACTTTGGAAATTGCCCGATCCCTTAGCCAAAGACCACCCAAAAAACATCATACATATGTCACAGAAAGAGTTGGTCTACAACAGAAATTTGGGCTTGTCTCCTGTCTGTCCAGAGAATGAATGCTTTCTGATTGCATTACCTGGCCAGTCTGGCCTTTCCTTTGACATGGCAAATACCTTAAATACCTTAGTTCTTGAATCCAGGTCACAGGCCTACCCTATTCATACACAAAATATGCCCTTAAGGCAGGATTTGAAGGATTTGTAGGTGAAAATAACTACTGGGAAAGGTTGCTCCAAGAAATTTCTTTCTGCAGAATAAATATTTATAGTCATTAAGAAAGCCAAGTTGGCTTTTTTGGGGGCTTGTTCTGTGTGCTAAAATAAAGTGTTATTTTCTCAGGGAATAGTTCCTAAATTCTGAAGGGTGGTAAATCCTGTGACGTGTGTGTCTGCTATGTGTGTGCACCATAAAAAAATTTAAGAGTTGGGATCTCTTTAAAAACAAACTAAAATCTCTGATGAGCTCTGAAGAGCTGTGTGTGTGTGTGCAAGAAGTATTATGTTCTTTCGATGACTTTGGGTGGTGGCTCACCGCACTTTCAGGGAAGCCGTCGTCATTTCAAATGCACCTTGGTATTTGAATGAAGCTGCTGCACAGCCCTATTAGACGGGACAGGATAGTGTGCCTGTGGAGAGTGAGGTCAGCCTATCATAGCCCCTCTGTAAAAGCACCAAGCAGATGACAACAAGAGAGCCAGGAATGTCCAGGATAGATGAGAGGGTTTTCTGAATAAGCCAGTGTGGGGCTTGTTCGGCCTGCAGGGCAAAGGCGGCCTTATGGCCAAAGTGCTTTTTTTTCTTGCAGGCACTCAGCGCTGAACAAAAGCCCCTTTCTTTGAGGAAGAATGAGCCACAGTTGCAGATGGCCCCCCGGGTGGGGCAGGAGCTGTAAGTGGCTATAAAAGCAAAGGAAACACCAGGGTGCTTGTGTCTGACCTGCTCAGCCTGGGTCAGCGACCTTTCCAGTGAGCTCAAGGCTGGGGCTGTGGAAAGGATAAGGGGTGACTTCACAGGGAAAGAATGCCAGACCCCTCGGTTTATTAGCAGTGCTGTGCATTCATGCTGGTTGTTTCTCAGATAATCCCTGACATTTTGCTCTGCACTGTCATTTCATCCTTCGAGACAAACTGTGTGTGTGTGAGAGAGAGAGAGAGCAGGGGGACTGCATTCACATTGCAATTTAGTCCATCTTCCCACCATTTCCCTACCTGATAATTTTTGCATTTTATTTGATATTTCACACAACATAAAAGGCCCTTCTGGAAGTCTAGTGAAATGTAGTGGGAGTTTAGCACCCGTTTCCGTGCTATTTGCTTCTAATGGGGAAAGACTGTTGGCAGCCCCCTTAACCCAGAAAATTACAATTTTGTGCTGCAGTTTCCCCTCCATTTTCATGAATCGTGTCATGTGAGAAAAATTGGGGTGGTTCTCTGGCATACAATTCTTTTCTGCCCGTTTCATGTTTGCATCGTGGAGGAACAGAAGCACCCATGTGCATAAAGGGCGGCAACATTTCTGACGACATTGGCTGTTGTGTCACATGACACCCACTGGTACGAATGAAATTTTGGAAAACATGGCAGTATATGGGTCAAAGCCCCAGAGTTCCATAATATGGCAGATACTGCAGTGTGGAAGCAGAAAATGGGAGAGAAGCACTAGCAGTATAACCAGGAAAACCAACACAATAAACCCCATGTCTATTGCTCTGGGCGTACACCCTAGACAGACATGCAGAGGAGAAGGAGATGCCATATGTCAAAGTGTGACTGCTACAAATATGTCTGGGTCTTTCACTAAGCTGTAGCCGCTCCCCGCACCACACGTTCCTAACCAGGCGCTGTGCTACATTCTCCTTGGGTGCCTTTACCTGGGTGAAAAAAATAGTTTGGAGTTTTTGCATGTCTTCAGTCTTCAAAGGCAGGGCTACATACAATGCACTATGGTAGTCTAATCAGAAGGTTACCATCCAGGAAGAATCACAACTGATGAAATATATTTCTTCCACAGAAGCTGCCTGGCTCTCCAGCGGTGATGCTAGATGTATGCATCTTTCTTTTGTAAACTACCCTGTGATCCTTCGATGGACGGTGATATAGAAATTTAATAACTAAAAATAATAAATCGGCACCACACAAGAGTGCACACCTGATCCTATGGTTGAGAATGGGTTGGTCAGCTGACAAAACCCACAAACAGCACCTCTGTGTTGTGCAGGCTGAGCATTTGCTTAAGAGATTATTGTAAAAACATCACCAGGGGAAAGGACTAATCCCCACTCCCTGCTGTTCTCATTAGATTTACAGCAGTTGAGGGGATGCATTTCAGCAAAACAAACAAACAAGCCCATCAGTATGTTATCCTGGGCACGGTGAATTAACTGCACTGCCCCCTTAAGGAGACCCAAACCAGTCTCCAAACTCCCCACCCCCCCTTTAAACTAAGAGAAACCCAGTGCAGGCCTGGTATGGCGTTCTGGCAGGGAGTTGTATACAAGTGCACAAATAAACCAGCTAATTTAGCATCTCTGGGCTAAACCACTGAGCCTCTTGGGCTTGCTGATCAGAAGGTCAGCGGTTCGTATCCCCACAACGGGGTGAGCTCCTGTTGCTCGGTCCCTGCTCCTGCCAACCTAGCAGTTCAAAAGCATGCCAGTGCAAGTAGATAAATAGGTACTGCTCCGGCGGGAAGGTAAACGGTGTTTCCGTGCTCTGCTCTGGTTTTGGTGTTCCGTTGCACCAGAAGCGGCTTAGTCATGCTGGCCACATGACCCGGAAAAACTGTCTGCGGACAAATGCCAGCTCCCTCAGCCTATAAAGTGAGATGAGCGCTGCAACCCCAGAGTTGTCTGCAACTGGACTTAACTGTCAGAGGTCTTTTACCTTTACCTTTACCTTTTTTATGTGGAGACTGAATGCATAATCAAGGTTCAACAGGCAACTTAATCAGGAGATGGATCCTGCGTCTCCTGGAGTCTTGTTTAGTAGGTCCTATTTCAGGGAAGGGACGTGGGTGGCACTGTGGTGTAAACCACTGAGCCATGGGCTTGCTGATCGGAAGGTCAGCGGTTCGAATCCCCGTGACGGGGTGAGCTCCCATTGCTTGGTCCCTGTTCCTGCCAACCTAGCAGTTTGAAAGCACGCCAAAAAAGTGCAAGTAGATAAATAGGTACCGCTCCAGCGGGAAGGTAAATGGCGTTTCCATGCACTGCTCTGGTTTCGCCAGAAGCAGCTTAGTCATGTTGGCCACATAACCCAGAAAAACTGTCTGTGGACAAACGTCAGCTCCCTCAGCCAGTAAAGCAAGATGAGCGCTGCAACCCCAGAGTCGTTTACGACTGGACTTAACTGTCAGGGGTTCTTTACCTTTTACCTTTTTATTTCAGGGAAAGAGATTTTGCGAGGCTGGGGAGAGCATCTTCCTCCTCACAGCTTAGTGGTTCTCCCATTCTGGCCCTGCAGAGAAGCCCCTAGGGCGAAGCAGGCCGCTTGTCAAAGCACCAGGAAATGCTCCTAGCCAGTGCTTCCCCCCCCCTTAAAAAATATTTAGGGTTACTCTCATTTTCCTACTCATATTGAAATACTGCCCCTCAATGAGGCCAAACTTAGATTCACAAAATGTTTAGGGGTATGCGTCCCCCTGCGTCCCCCCAGAAAAAAGCACTGCTCCTAGTGAACCACTTGCTCTGACAAGGTGTAAACAGTTAACTTCCTTTGGATAACTGGTCTCTTAAAGGGCCAGCCCTCTGGCCTGGGCACAGTGGGAGGCACTACCCTGCCAGTCGGACAGCAGGAAAAAGAGACCAGTTGGCTCCTGTCTGCCAGCCTTGGGTTCAATGGTTTACTAGTCACCAGCGTTAGGCTCACAGCCAAGAGCATGGCCCAGTCCTTGGCCAGTGATGCTGTAGCCTCCAGCTCAGGATCCTGGTCACTGCTGGAGTCCCCAGTGGCTCATTTCCTGATCCCAGATAACAGGGCTTTCTGGCTGAGACTTTGGGGACATGCTGCCCGGCAGAAGAGAGCACTGGCCCAGGTGAACCAGGAGCCTGACTTGGTACAGCACAGTGGCTGCTGTCTTTGTGTTCAGTTGCCCGCGAGATGCTGCTTCCTGGACAGTTTGCCCCAGGTCTGCCTCATGGAAGCCTGATCACTCCCAGATTTGCAAGCAACCTCTTGTCCTGAGATTTTGAATTGTCTGAATAATGGCATTAAACAATTTGCTTATCAAGGGACAAATTATTTATACATATACTTTCCCACTTCTCACCCTGCTGTGCTCAATCTCAGATCAAATACACCATTAATTCCCTTCAGTTGGAAGATTCCTATTATGTGAATCATGAAATTATTTGACGATGTTTAAAAATAATAACAAATCAAATAGCTATCCACTGTGTCTGACAGAACACAAAAGAGACAGCTTCCTCTGAGCTATACAGTGGAGAGGAGCAAACTGCTCTGGAGTGGCTCCTGATTCTAAATAACATTAAGGGCTCGTTCATGCGCTCATCCCGCTGCAGGAATTGTATCCCGCTATATAGGGCAAATAAGTCATCCGATACACAAAAACATGGCTTTGCGCAGGCAGTCCCACAGCTGGATTGTGGGGAGGAAGCAAACACATAGTGCTTTTATTCCATGTGTGTATAACTCCTAGCCAAATAGGAGGAGGGACAATATTTTATAATGGGGGAAGGTTTTACTAAAAACAGATAAATAGCCAATCACAAAAGCTTGCTTTTAATTATAAAAATTCCAAGTGGTCCCCACCCTGCACTCAGCTCTCACCAGTGGCGTAGCGTGGGGGGTGCCAGGGGTGCCGGCCGCACCGGGCGCAACATTTGGGGGGGGCGCGTTTGGCTGGCCCCCCTCAAGGAAGCGGGAACCTCTCCAAGGCGCAGCGCGCCGTCGGTGGAGGAAAAGAGCAGCGCAGCAGCAGCAGCAAAGCCGGGAGGAGGAAGAGGTGGAGCGAGCCTGCTAATTGCTTGCTGAGAATTAAGCGGAAGGCTGCTCCGAAGGCTGGCGGCAGGAGGAGGTCTCTCCGCCCCACCGCCATCCTTCGGAAGGCTCCTCCGAAGCCTGGCGGTGGGGCGGAGAGACCTCCTCCCGCCGCCAGCCTTCGGAAGGCTGCTCCGAAGGCTGGCGGTGGGGCGGAGAAACCTTCTCCCCGCGCCAGCCGTCGGATGGCTGTCCTGAAGACTTGTGGTGGGAGCAGTGGCGTAGCGTGGGGGGTGCAGGGGGGGCCTGCTGCACCTGGCGCAACATCTGGGGGGGGCGCGGAAGAGACTCGAGTGCTAAAATCCACGGGTTAGGGGGTGCAAATTACTTGCCTTGCCCCGGGTGCTGAGAACCCACGCTACGCCACTGGCTCTCACCTGCGGCTCCTTGAGGCTGCCAGCATGCAACAGCGGCCTCACCCCAGGAAATGTCTTTGGCCAGGGGTCAGCAAACTTTTTCAGCAGGGGGCTGGTCCACTGTCCCTCAGACCTTGTGGGGGGCTGGACTATATTTTGAAAAAAATTAATGAACAAATTCCTATGCCCCACAAATAACCCAGAGATGCATTTTAAATAAAAGCACACATTCTACTCATGTAAAAACTGATTCCCGGACCGTCCGCGGGCTGGATTGAGAAGGCGATTGGGCCGCATCCGGCCCCCGGTCCGTAGTTTGCCTACCCATGGCTTTGACTGACCGGCTAAACCAGGTGAGAGCTGCCGATGGGTCTCAAACTCTCAGTGAGTTAGGGACTTCCCCTGCATGATTGAGAAGATGAGATCAACAGCGGGTCCAGTGGTCAAGAAGGCAGTTTCTGCACATGTTCTAGTCTAGAGGGAAGTGGGGAACAGGTGGGGCTTGTCAAGCTGGGAAGGTAGCACATCTGTGGTCCTAAACCTCCGCTGCCTTGTGAGAAAGGCGTTGGGGAAATCTGTACCTGCTGCCTTATGGGACATCTTAAAGAGGCAGAAAGGCTAGGGAGTAAACCCTATACAAATTCATACTGAAGTCCCTAAGACTGTTGGATAACGGCTTATACACCTCCTTCTGGCAACTCCTGCAGCCAGGCTGGTGCCAAACGTACTGTCCCCATACATGCTGCCCAGGCTTGTGCCCTGGGAAGGTCACTTCGGTGTTCCTAACACAGGGTTAGACTCTGGAGGTACACTCCATTGTCTCTTGAGTCAGATGGATGCCAACAATAGATATTTCAGTAGGGCCATCTGTCAGGGATGCTTTAGCTGGGTTTCTTGCATTGCAGGGAGTTGGACTAGATGAACCTTGGGGTTCCTCCCAAATCTACAATTCTATGATTAAGAAACAAAGAGACAATTGACAATGCAAATACCTAGTGGACAGAGACAGAAGGAAGGAGGGGCGGTTGCCAGGGTTACAGGGGCATGATGTCATGCAGGAAAGTGTGCCTTTTACAGGAGGCTTTTGAAAGGAGCAAAAAGGAAGGAGGGACAGAACTCCTTGTGGGCTGGGGGGAGAGGTTGCCCCCAGAGACTGGGGGAGCATGGCTGTCTTCTGCTCTGGACCCAAGCTTGCTGAAACTATGAGAGAAGCAACAATAGACACCCTTGCAATGTTCTGCACCCCCTCCACAGAAGAAGAGTTTGGATTTGACATCTCGCTTTATCACTCCCCTTCAGGAGTCTCAAAGCGGCTAACATTCTCCTTTCCCTTCCTCCCCCACAACAAACACTCTGTGAGGTGAGTGAGGCTGAGAGACTTCAGAGAAGTGTGACTGGCCCAAGGTCACCCAGCAGCTGCATGTGGAGGAGTGGGGAATCAAACCCGGTTCACCAGATTACGAGTACACCACTCTTAATCACTACACCACACTGGCTCTCAGGTTGTAAATATGTGCAAATATATATGTGCAAATGTGAAATATGTGTAACTATTTCATGCAGATATTTTAGCCTCTGTTGCACCTTAATTTTCTGAAGGAAACACAAACCCTGCATAAGGGCTAAGACCCCTGGAATCTTTTGCACTGCTCTCTTGTGCAGAGATTGAGGTGGCCAGTTGCAATATATGAGTTGACCTGTAATATATACAATGGTTCATGATAACGGGAGACGATAGGTGAATTTCTTGTACATATTTTTTCATCAGACTAACATTTTTGGGTTTGGGAGAGAAAAAAATACTCAGAGATTCCGAGATGACACAAGAATTCTTAACCAAAGACAGCTCAATCTTGCTTAACTGGAGACCTCCAGTCAGCTGTTTCTCATAAATTCTTCTGTTCGGCAAACACAATGCAAGCTAAACTCAGCCATTAATAAGAATTCACTGGACTGTATTTTATCAAAGGTCCAATGCAGAGGCATGCATTTAGACAAATATGGATGTTGATATGGGAAAATATCGTTATCCTGGTTTTTCTGTACACTGAAATGGTGGCTACTCTCTGAAAAACATTTCCAATGTTCAGAACTCTGACAGCAAATATTAGAGCTGCTAACTGTTATGTAAAAATGGGAAAGCTTGCTTGCTTGCTCGCACATACATACATACATGTGCACGCGCACGTGCACACACACAACCAACAAGATGTTAATTTAGCCATTAAAGAACCTGCATTAATGAAGGTTGTGGGATCCTGGAACTGCCACGAGGACAAGACCAAGAGATGTATTTTATCACACCTGCTAGCTGTGCCGAAATTGACCAGTTCTATGAAGACTTACAAAACCTTATCGAAGTGACACCAAAGAAGGATGTTCTGCTCATTATAGGGGATTGGAATGCTAAAGTAGGGAATCAAGAGATAGAAGGAACAACTGGCAAGTTTGGCCTTGGAGATCAAAACGAAGCAGGGCAAAGGCTAATAGAGTTCTGTCAAGAGAACAAGCTGGTCATCACAAACACGCTTTTCCAACAACACAAGAGACGACTCTACACATGGACATCCCCAGATGGGCAACATCGAAATCAGATTGATTATATTCTCTGCAGCCAAAGATGGAGAAGCTCTATACAGTCAGCAAAAACAAGACCTGGAGCTGACTGTGGCTCAGATCATCAGCTCCTTATAGCAAAATTCAAGCTTAAACTGAAGAAAGTAGGAAAAACCACTGGACAGGTAAGATACAATCTAAACCAAATCCCTTATGAATACACAGTGGAAGTGAGGAACAGGTTTAAGGATTTAGATTTGCTGGACAGAGTGCCTGAAGAACTATGGATGGAGGCTCGCAACATTATACAGGAGGCAGCAACTAAAACCATCCCAATGAAAAAGAAATGCAAGAAAGCAAAGTGGCTGTCCAACGAGGCCTTACAAATAGCGGAGGAGAGAAGGCAAGCAAAATGCGAGGGAGATAGTGAAAGATACAGGAAATTGAATGCAGATTTCCAAAGAACAGCAAGGAGAGACAAGAAGGCCTTCTTAAACGAGCAATGCAAAGAAATAGAGGAAAGCAACAGAATGGGAAGAACCAGAGATCTGTTCAAGAAAATTGGAAATATGAAAGGAACATTTCGTACAAAGATTACCATAATAAAGGACAAAAGTGGTAAAGATCTAACTGAAGCAGAAGACATCAAGAAGAGGTGGCAAGAATACACAGAGGAATTATACCAGAAAGATGTGGATGTCTCATACACCCCAGGTAGTGTGGTTGCTGACCTTGAGCCAGACATCCTGGAGAGTGAAGTCAAATGGGCCTTAGAAAGCACTGCAAATAACAAGGCCAGTGGAAGTGATGGTATTCCAGCTGAACTGTTTAAAATTTTAAAAGATGATGCTGTTAAGGTGCTACACTCAATATGCCAGCAAGTTTGGAAAACTCAGCAGTGGCCAGAGGATTGGAGAAGATCAGTCTACATTCCAATCCCAAAGAAAGGCAGTGCCAAAGAATGCTCCAACTACCGCACAATTTCACTCATTTCACATGCTAGCAAGGTTATGCTTAAAATTCTACAAGGAAGGCTCAAGCAGTATGTGGACCGAGAACTCCCAGAAGTGCAAGCTGGATTTAGAAGAGGCAGAGGAACCAGAGACCAAATTGCAAACATGCGCTGGATTATGGAGAAAGCCAGAGAGTTCCAGAAAGACATCTACTTCTGCTTCATTGACTATGCAAAAGCCTTTGACTGTGTTGACCACAGCAAACTATGGCAAGTTCTTAAAGAAATGGGAGTGCCTGATCACCTCATCTGTCTCCTGCGAAATCTCTATGTGGGACAAGAAGCTACAGTTAGAACTGGATATGGAACAACTGATTGGTTCCAAATTGGGAAAGGAGTACGGCAAGGCTGTATATTGTCTCCCTGCTTATTTAACTTATATGCAGAATTCATCATGCGAAAGGCTGGGCTGGATGAATCCCAAGCCGGAATTAAGATTGCCGGAAGAAATATCAACAACCTCAGATATGCAGATGACACAACCTTGATGGCAGAAAGTGAAGAGGAATTAAAGAACCTTTTAATGAGGGTGAAAGAGGAGAGCGCAAAATATGGTCTGAAGCTCAACATCAAAAAAACGAAGATCATGGCCACTGGGCCCATCACCTCCTGGCAAATAGATGGGGAAGAAATGGAGGCAGTGAGAGATTTTACTTTCTTGGGCTCCATGATCAGTGCAGATGGTGACAGCAGTCACGAAATTAAAAGACGCCTGCTCCTTGGGAGAAAGGCGATGGCAAACCTAGACAACATCTTAAAAAGCAGAGACATCACCTTGCCAACAAAGGTCCGTATAGTAAAAGCCATGGTTTTCCCAGTAGTGATGTATGGAAGTGAGAGCTGGACCATAAAGAAGGCTGATCGCCGAAGAATTGATGCTTTTGAATTATGGTGCTGGAGGAAACTCTTGAGAGTCCCATGGACTGCAAGAAGATCAAACCTCTCCATTCTGAAGGAAATCAGCCCTGAGTGCTCACTGGAAGGACAGATCGTGAAGCTGAGGCTCCAATACTTTGGCCACCTCATGAGAAGAGAGGACTCCCTGGAAAAGACCCTGATGTTGGGAAAGATGGAGGGCACAAGGAGAAGGGGACGACAGAGAATGAGATGGTTGGATGGTGTTCTTGAAGCTAATAGCATGAGTTTGATCAAACTGCGGGAGGCAGTGGAGGACAGAAGTGCCTGGCGTGCTCTGGTCCATGGGGTCACGAAGAGTCGGACACGACTAAACGACTAAACAACAACAACAAAGCTGTGCCGATTCAGGCTCGTGTGGCACATGTGTTCTCTTCTAACCCTGCTTCAGTGCGCCGAACAAACATCTTACAGTAAATGTCAGGTGATTATTGTTCTGCTTACAAAGATCAAAAGGGGAGCGGCTGTGATATTACACAGTTGTTAATTGGTGGGGAATTGATTGTCATGCTATTCATAAAAGCCAGCACTCTCCGTTTCTCTATGCTTCCACCCACCTGATAGCTTCCATCTCACCCACCTCTAACTGTGGCTTCTTCAGTCTTCACACTCCACACATGATTCAGTCGCCTCCCCTCTCATTCTCCCACCATCCCAACACTTTTGCATTCTTCTGAAGAAAAGGAAAAGGAAAAAGAAAATCCCTGGGACTGTATATATTGGGAGGGGGGGTGACAATAAATTGAAGGCACAGAAAGCTGCAGCAAACAGCAAGTGTGCTAAGTTCTGGAATTAATCTTAGAAATTGTGCTCCTGGATAGCTCAGTTGGTTAGACCATGGTGCTGATAACGCCAAGGTTGCAGGTTCAATCCCTGTATGGACCAGCTGCATATTCCTGCATTGCAGGGGGTTGGACTAGATGACCCTCAGGGTCCCTTCCAACTCTACAGTGCTAAATTCTCTAAGTTAAAAGGAATAAAAGGCAGATGGGCACAGGGGGCAGAGTGAACCTGCAGAAAAAATACTGACTGGGGGAAATCTGCTCATCCCTTATCCCTAATTACTGTATTTTTTGCTCTATAAGACTCACTTTTTCCCTCCTAAAAAGTAAGGGGAAATGTGTGTGCGTCTTATGGAGCGAATGCAGGCTGCGCAGCTATCCCAGAAGCCAGAACAGCAAGAGGGATTGCAGCTTTCACTGTGCAGCGATCCCTCTTGCTGTTCTGGCTTCTGAGATTCAGATTATTATTTTTCTTGTTTTCCTCCTCCAAAAACTAGGTGCGTCTTGTGGTCTGGTGCATCTTATAGAGTGAAAAATACGGTAGCAAGTGCAGCACAGGGAGATCAGAAGCTATTGTGCAAAACTAGGGAGAAGGAGTCGTTTGCACCCTTTTGCTAACAGAACTCACCTGAACTGGGCATTTGCATTGAAGATGGTGAACTAGAACCCTCCTGGAAAAGCCCTTTAATTTAGACTGGTTAAAACGCCCAGGATTTAAACCCAGTAATTGTAACAGATTAATGACACACCAAAACCTCAGGGGAAGTGCCTAACAGCCAGTAGGTTACACAGAGATGTGGCTGTGGGAATAAGGGGTTGGGAAGTTTGTTGCCATGAGGCCGCCAATGGCGCAAATGTCCCCTTTATTGCATGCATTGCTCACTAGTTGCTATGTAAGGGTCAATTAAACGCTATCCGAAGACACTTGTTAGTGCAGGCAATCGGTCCTCAGAGGGCCCCGGTGGAAGGACCATGGCACCAGCCAGGCAGCCCTGGGGACCTCAGCTTTGTTTGCTTCTCTCGCCTACATTAGAGGCCAGCGCTGCTGCTATGGTCAGGCTTCTGCAATTTTCTGCTGGGAAGAGTATTGGTCTTGCCAATATCCTGCATTCAAAACTCAGCTCACACCTATGTGTGTGTTTGTGTGTGTGTGTGCGCGCGCATCTATCCATCCTGGAAATGGTAAGGGAGGCATATTCAGGACTGCATGGAAACATTTGAAATCCTAAAATCAATTTCAGCACCAAGAAAACATGGCTTCTGTAGCCCACATCAATTTTGCAGATTAACAGGGATTATGAATTTTGTATAATTTATTATGCAATTTTACTATTTTGCATAATTTAGTCATAATTTATTGCCAGTCGTGGGGAAAGAAGTTACACAAGATCCTTCCAAGCAACTACAATTTTATTCAGCCACCCATCTGGCTATTGAGATTTCACCAGACATGGCTCACACCCTTCCAGACCTTGCAACCATATGAGCTAGAAACATGTTATTTTAAAATGAAGCCTGGGGTCAGACTGCTTAATTTTGTATACAGTGTCACATTCTGCACTTTTTCTGTGCTCCCATGACATTTCAGCATATGTCCAACCTGGGTTATTTATTCCTTTAAAGTGCTGGTAGCTCTATTCACTTCAGCACCAGTTCAGCATTTTCAGCGGTAGTGTTCTCTTTGAGTAGAGCTCTCATTTTCCAGCTCCCAGTGACTAGTACTGTTCCCCAAAAATATCCCCAGGGAGTGATGATGGTCAGATTTGATTGATCATTTAATTTTTATACCGCTTAATATATTAAAAATACCTGTACGCGATGTGCAAAAAACTGGAGAAACAACAGACAACTTAAAATATTGCAAAAGTACACACTTGCATATAGAACTGTTCCACAGCTGCGTCCCACTCAGCTTTCCTCTTCACACCCAGTTCCAGGTGCAGCAGGTGTGTTGCATTTCCCAGGGGGTCCAGAAATTGGAGAAAGCCCCCCCCAGAGATCTTTCTTCACCCTCTGTCCTCTCCGCCTCTTCCAGTTCACCATTGCTCCTGCCACCACAAAATGAGACAAGGCCCAAGATACCTGTGCTGTTGTTATTTCAATTATCCTGCTTTTCACTATCTAGCTCTCAAGGTGTAATACAGTCATACCTCGGGTTACAAATGCTTCAGGTTGTGCAGTTTCGGGTTGCACACCGCACCGTACCCGGAAGTACAGGAACGGGTTACTTCCGGATTTCAGTGCTTGTGCATGCGCAGAAGCGCCAAATCGCAACCCGCATGTGCGCAGATGCGGTGCTGTGGGTTGCGGACGCTGCGGGTTGTAAATGTGTTTCCCACACGGATCATGTTCGCAATCTGAGCGTCCACTGTATATGCAACATACAATATTTAAAACATAAGTCAAATCTCAAAAAATCAAATAAAAATCAAAACATCAGTAATTTAAAATCTCACCATGGTGTCTGGAGAATTCATCCACTTTGCCCAGGATGCCAGATTTAAAAGAAACACCTTGATTGGAATTTAGCAGTTTACATGGCACCACGTCTGACCCAAGTGGACCAAATCTGTAAAGGGGCCACTTCTAGTAAACCAGAAGCAGTGGAATATTCTCTCATTGCCACTGGCACCTGCTGGCTCAGAAAACTGTCTGATGTCGTTGATACCCTGTGTGACGTGACATCCTTTGTGTTTCTACATCACCACGAAGGTGCTGGGGGCATTCTGTAACTTTCTCGGTGGCACCTACCAGGTCAGAAGTAGAGCCATCCAGATTCTACAGGTTAGAGGGCCAGGTGTGGGACAATGTAAAGGTAAAGGTAAAGGGACCCCTGACCATTAGGTCCAGTCATGGACAACTCTGGGGTTGCGGCACTCATTTCGCTTTATTGGTCGAGGGAGCCGGCGTACAGCTTCCGTGTCATGTGGCCAGCATGACTAAGCCGCTTCTGGCGAACCAGAGCAGCGCACGAAATGCCGTTTACCTTCCTGCCGGAGCGGTACCTATTTATCTATTTATCTACTTTCGAACTGCTAGGTTGGCAGGAGCAGGGACCGAGCAACGGGAGCTCATCCCGTCATGGGGATTCGAACCACCGACCTTCTGATGGGCAAGTTTTAGGCTCTGTGGTTTAACCCACAGCACCACCCACGTCCCGTGGGACAATGTACTGTAATGCTATTCTAGGTAGACCCCGGCCGGGTGAAAGAGTGATCCCGTTTAACCAGAAGCCTTTGCGTTGTCTGTTCATTGGAACAGCTCTGTTCCCCTTGCAATTGAATAACTGACAAAATGGTCATGGGCTGGTGCGTTCCCTGCCCCCTCCCAGGGTGACAGACTTCTCTGTGGGCAAATCCCAGCTTTTTCATGGTAAAAAATGGTCTTGTACTAAGAAGCCCTAAACTTGTTACAAACATGCTATGATTTGGCAGAGCTGAAAGTCAGTGGAGGAGGAGAATGGGGGATGAGTCACCCAGTCTGTGGGGAACTTGATTTTGCTGTCTCTGATCCTACATTGCTAATTAATGCTTGTTCAATATACAACCCCAGCCCTGTTCGTGCCTGGCTGAGCTAATAGGAGAGAGTTAAATCTGGAGTGCTCATTTCAGACCAAGGAAACTCCCACGTGGAAACCTGCAGCTTTGGTGGAGGCTGCTAATTTATTCTCCCCTTTCAAAAGCAGCCTTAAAAGAGCACGGCGTCGACAAATGTAACTGCACCAAAGCCTCTGTCTCCAGGTCCTTGTCTAATCTCCTCACATCGGGAGACCAGTGTTGCTGCACAAGGCAGAGCGCTGGTGGCTGTGACGTCTTTGGAAATTGCTTCTGGCTTCATTACCGGAGGAAACCTTCCCAGATGAAACAGGCTGTTTGAGGGCAACAGGCAGAGAGGTTGACAAGGCTTCATAGAAGCAGCCGCACTAAATCCAAGCTCTTCCCCTCCAGGCTGCAGCCCTTAAAGGGAAATTGCTGAAAAGGCAACGTGTGATCCAGGGCGAGGTGGGGGCAGCAGGTGGCTCCAAAGAGAGGGAAGAGTAGAGTAGAGAAGAGAGCAAGGTACATTTCCCAAAGAACTACAAGAACTACAATTTGGTCCTTCCTGTTCCCTTGGGTCTTGTCCCTGCCTTATGATTTGTTGAATCAGTTATGCCAATTAAACACTGTTCGAGCATGTGCACAGCAGTGGCGTAGCGTGGGTTGTCAGCACCCGGGGCAAGGCAAGTAATTTGCGCCCCCTAACCCATGGATTTGCGCCCCTAACCCCCAGATGTTGCGCCCGGTGTGGCCGACCCCCCCTGCACCCCCCACGCTACGCCACTGGTGCACAGATAGCTATGTGCATGTGGTGCTGTGGGTTAAACCACAGAGCCTAGGACTTGCCGATCAGAAGGTCGGCGGTTCGAATCCCTGTGATGGGGTGAGCTCCCGTTACTCGGTCCCTGCTCCTGCCAACCTAGCAGTTCGAAAGCACGTTAAAGTGCAAGTAGATAAATAGGTACCACTCTAGCAGGAAGGCAAATGGCATTTCCGTGCGCTGCTCTGGTTCGCCAGAAGCGGCTTAGTCATGCTGGCCACATGACCCAGAAGCTGTATGCCGGCTCCCTCGGCCAATAAAGCGAGATGAGAGCCGCAACCCCAGAGTCGGCCACAACTGGACCTAATAGTCAGGGGTCCCTTTACATTTACCTTTACGGTTGCCATATTCAAAAAGTGAGAATTCGGACAGAAAAGTTGTTGAGATTTTTTTTTTATAAGAGCTCCTTAAAAACTAAAGTATTTTACCTATTTTTTAAGGAAAACTGCAAAACAAACAAACAACACTGACAGGTTTTCCCAGACATCTCAGCTGCTTTTCGAAAATTCTGCCCAGACACCATTTTCGATGGGCAAATTCCGGCTATGTCTGGGGAATTCTGGATGTATTGCAGCCCCAGATATGCACACCTTGTTTAGTTTAGTTTTTTAATCCCCACCCAGGAAGCACACAGTCAGACAAGTGCAAATTCTAAGCAAACACTTTTGGAGTTTTCTGGTTTTCTAGGTGCAGGATTCAACTCACCAAAGGCTCGAACAATATGATTATTTAAACCAGCGATGTCCTCTATATCTGGGGCAGGGGGATGCCACTGGCAATGCTTTGCTTTCATATTTACTTTAAACCAGAGCTTTCCAAACTTACTTTTTAGACATGCATCATTTTATATTTACTATATAAATATATATATTTACTATATACTATATAAAGGTAAAGGTACCCCTGACCGTTAGGTCCAGTTGTGGATGACTCTGGGGTTGCAGCGCTCATCTCGCTTTATTGGCTGAGGGAGTCTGCGCACAGCTTCCAGGTCATGTGGCCAACATGACTAAGCCGCTTCTGGCGAACCAGAGCAGTGCATGGAAATGCTGTTTACTTTCCTGCTGGAGTGGTACCTATTTATCTACTTGCACTTTGATGTACTTTCGAACTGCTAGGTTGGCAGGAGCTGGGACCGAACAATGGGAGCTCATCCCATTGCAGAGATTCGAACCGCTGACCTTCTGATTGGCAAGCCCAAGGCTCTGTGGTTTAGACCACAGCACCATCTGCGTCCTATATACTATATACTATATACCTTTCTGTTATGAAGCTGCTTAAAAATGTTAATAAACAGCAATCACGTTTGCAACTCTATGTGAAGACAGTTTTCTGCACCAGCCTTAGTCTTGCTGTAATAATGAATTATCTGAGATTCTGATATGCTGTCTGAGTTTGCCACCTCTTTATGCAGTGAGGAAAGGAGATTTGCTGTCCTTTCTTTGGCACATAACTAACAAAGGTCAAATCTCTGAAAACAAAAAATACTACTGTTCGCATGCCTGGATTTGGGGACAAGGATATTGTAGTTTAACAGTGTAAATGCGGTGTAAATTTATTAACCACTGCCTGGCCTAGATTTTGAGATACCCGGGCACTCATATATATCAGCATCATAAACATATGATGTTTCAGACTCATAACACAGCCATACTATATGGATTTAAATGGCATATATGCAAACTTATTGGACACTTGTAAGAAGCGCTGCAAAATAATCTCACAACTGGGGTCAAAATTCAAAGGCCAAATTAGTAACATGATCACTATGGTTTTTAAAAACAAAAACATGTTTTGCAAGGTGACAAGGAAGATCTTAATTTGATAGGAATGTAATCCATCTTTTCTGTAGCTAGCATTTTACAGTAGACACTGTCATTTTCGTCTCATATGATGTTTCATCCTCAGTTCAGTAACAAGTCATTCTACTGATCCGGTAGTATAGGTCGGGCCATTTCTTTCTGCCTGATGATCCAGTGGTGCTGGGACAAAGATTTGCACAGTGTATAAATAATTTCACAAAGTGAGTACTGTGTAGTTGAATGTCTGCTGGTATTATATGCAAAAACAACTTATTGAACTTTTAAATCTCAGTCCTTCTGGACTTCACTCACCAGGAAGTTTACTCTTGCCACTCCTGCACTACTTCCAGGGCGGGCATGTCTTGACTTTGGTTATCTGGAAGAGCCAGCACACTCCCTGAATCAGCTTGATCATTGCAGATTCAATTTGGTGAGCTGAATTACAACGCAGTATGCTTCATAAGTATATATGTCACACTCTGGCACATATTTTCCAGTGGTTATGCCACACATACCTCAGAAAGGTATCATATACTACTAGCCAATACTGATCCCCAGCTGGTGTTTCTGGAAGTAGCCCTTTCAGATGTGTTTGAATAAATTCCATGGTTTCACAGACTGTGGCATTTCCCCTAATAGTTTTTCTCTCTCATCTTGCTGGTGCTTTATTTTCTTGGCAGATAAGACAAATGCACCCATTGTTTGACATCCTTTGACATGCCAGGTCAAAAAAAAATCTGTCCGACACCCAGCCAAGAGTGCTTTTTCATACCCCAAGAGTATGAATCATCATCATCATGAAACCATTCAAGTTCTGTTCTCTGTAAAGATGCTGGCATAACAAATAAGTTTGTAACAGAATCAGTGGATATTTTTTTCCTTAACGGGGCCAAATCTCCCCATTCTAGGTCTCTTTTGATACATCTGTTGGCACACAATAGGCTTAGCCAGTTTGGTCAGGGATGATGGAAAATGGAGTTCAGGAGCTGGACCATAAAGAAGGCTGATCGCCGAAGAATTGATGCTTTTGAATTATGGTGCTGGAGGAGATTCTTGAGAGTCCCATGGACTGCAAGAAGATCAAACCTCTCCATTCTGAAGGAAATCAGCCCTGAGTGCTCACTGGAAGGACAGATCGTGAAGCTGAGGCTCCAATACTTTGGCCACCTCATGAGAAGAGAGGACTCCCTGGAAAAGACCCTGATGTTGGGAAAGATGGAGGACACAAGGAGAAGGGGACGACAGAGGACGAGATGGTGGGACAGTGTTCTTGAAGCTACCAGCATGAGTTTGAATAAACTGCGGGAGGCAGTGGAAGACAGAAGTGCCTGCCGTGCTTTGGTCCATGGGGTCATGAAGAGTCAGACACGACTAAACGACTAAACAACAACAACAAATCTTCTGATGGACCATAAGTTCCCCATCTCTGCTCTCTAGAAGGACAGGGATGGTTGTTCTGGGGTGGTGTCATCCATATGACAAAGACTGCAGAAAGTGTCAAATATAAAATTTCAAAAGGGGATGACTCCTTCATAGAATCACTATGGGCAGCAATACCAAGCCAAAAGTAATTTAATAATAGAGACATTGTCAGTTAATTTTTACTCAAAGTAGACCGACTTGAAATTAATGACAATGATTTGCTTAGGATGATTAATGTCAAGCCATCTGCTCTGAGTAAAAATTAGTTGAGTACCATATCCATATTATCACCCCTCTGACCAAAATATTCAGGGTGATCTTCAGATGGAGAATGAAATCACAGGGAAATCCAAAGAAGAAAATGCTTCAGTAATGGGAGACTTCAATTGCCCTTACATTGACTGGGAATGTGCATGTTCAGATCACAACATAGAGGCGGGCCCTAAATGAAGATGACCCTGGAGTTAATTTTAAGTAGCACCCAGGACCTGCTGTGAGATGTAAATGTACTTGAATCAACTGGAAAGAGTCACCACGGTGCTACTAAATTCAGAGTGTATGTAATGATTAAAACATGCAAAACAGTCATATCTAACTTAAAAAGAGGATGCTTCTCAGAAATTAACCAGGTTCCACCTTGGTGAACATCTCTCTTCAGATCTTACGCATCTTCATTGGCTTTCAGTTTGTACCTAGGTAAAATTTGAGGCTTTGGTTTTTACCTTTAAAGCCACAAATGGTTTGGGACCAGGTTATCTTAGGACTGTATTCTCCCGTATGGACCTGCCTGTGGCGTTTGCACAGAGCCCCCGGTCGTTCCATGGACTATTGACCCTGCACCACCACCGCTTATCTCTTCCACTTCCACCAACCAGGTTTCCCCGGTAGTATATTCAGACTCAGTCAGGTTGTAACGTATTAACAAAGATTCCAGTTTATTGTGAATGCAAACAAGTTTTAAATACTTTGAAACACTGTAATCCAATTCACTCTCTCTGTCTCCCCTCTGTCTCTAACTCACTCGGACTCCTATGTCTCCCACCCACAAGAAACCAACCAAACTAACTGCCAAAACCCCTGTGTTGAGCCTTAAACACAGTTAGGCTCCGCCCCTGGGCTTTCTTATTGGTCAGCCTATTAACCCTTTCTCTCCCCCCCACCAGTACGACATTTCCATAATGAGTGGGCAAACGCCACATTGCCTACCAGTTAAACCTTCATCTGAAGCTCTTCTAGGTGCCCTTGACTTTCAGTGGAAAATTATCCTGGTGCCAACATTTCCGATGGTAGGTTAACCTCTTCACTCACATTTTTAACAAGAACTATCTGTATTCAGTAGTATTTTTAGTCAATTTTTAATATAACAACCTAAGCCTTCATCTCTATTTTAAAATCCACTATTATGCATTTTTTTGTTAAAACTTTCACCGATGATACTCTGTTGTGTTGCGCAATGCAATCCTATGCAAGTTTACTCCGTCACAGTGTTCAATGGGGCTTACTCCCTAGTAAATGTGTTTAGAACTGCAGCCTTAATTGGAGTTTTGTGCACTGCCTTGAAGGCTATTTGCAATGGAAAGTTGGGATATACATTTTCTAAATCAGTCAGCCAATACATTTCCATTTTTGCACCAGCTAATGAAGCAAAACCACTGGATTTTAAGCTAAAAGAGAACATCTATTTAGCATTCACTCTTTCAGACATACCGGGAGACAGAAAAGCCTTCCTTGTAGCTAGGGATGGGGATAAATTTGATTCACTTCACATTTAAAGACAAGGTTACTGAATTTGCAGTTTTCAAAACAATATGCAGGCTGCAACCCTGCCATCTTTCAAAAGCTGCACTTTTCCAAATGTTGCCATGCAGTTCTCCAGCCTAGTAAGGTGTACTAAAGTTCATCTACCAGGGTAAGCATGTATGGTGAAAATAACGTGCAAAAACATTTTATTAGGGAAAACCACTTTGCAAAAACATGTATATTAGGAAAAATTGCGAACAAACATGTGTATATATTAAGAGAAATTCACAGTAAAATGCTGATGAACTTCCATAATGTCTTCTTTTGAAAACAACAGTGACAGAAACTGATGTGGAAATGCGGAAAACTGAATTTAAGACTGGGAAAATGAGAATCAGAGAGAAACCGAAATTGGTATATTCAGTCATCCCTGTTGTGGGACTTTCTTCCTTGCCAGTCTTCCCTGCTTTATTTTGGGTTGGGCTTTGGAGTCTGGAGTTAGGCTGCCTGCAGATGGGGGAGATCAGGAACCTGCCATATTTCTCTCACTAAAAAATAAAATTGAAAAATCTGCATGTTCTATGTCTGATTTAAATAACTACTACTCACTCTCTTTTTTATTTATAAAATTTTTTTATTTGGTTTTTCAAATTCATTCACCCTCAAATTCATCCGTAATAATAATAAAAAAATACACAAGATTCTTCCGAATCTCAAGACTTCCCTCCTCCCCTCTGTGGGTTCTTTGAATAACTTTTTAACTGTATATTATAAGTCCATCCATTTTACAGTCCTCCACTGTGTCCAAAATCTATGTATCATTGCAAGAGTTATTTAAAACCTGCTAAAGAGTTCAAGTGTTTACAGTGGTCTTTCAAATATAATATAAATTTGTCCCATTCTTTGTTGAAGTTTTGATCAAAACTACTACTCACTCTCAATAGGCTGTGGACGTTTACAAAGAGATAAATACAGTGGTACCTCAGGTTAAGTACTTAATTGGTTCCGGAAGTCTGTACTTAACCTGAAGCGTTCTTAACCTGAAGCGGACTTTCCCATTGAAAGTAATGGAAAGTGGATTGATCCGTTCCAGACGATGAAAAAACACCCCCTAAAACAGCAATTTAACACGAATCTTACTGGTTCACGAGACCATTGATCCATAAAATGAAGGCAATAATCAATGTAAAGGTAAAGGTAAAGGTACCCCTGCCCGTACGGGCCAGTCTTGCCAGACTCTAGGGTTGTGCGCCCATCTCACTCAAGAGGCCGTGGGCCAGCGCTGTCCGAAGACACTTCCGGGTCACGTGGCCAGCGTGACATCGCTGCTCTGACGAGCCAGAGCCGCACACAGAAACGCCGTTTACCTTCCCGCTAGTAAGCGGTCCCTATTTATCTACTTGCACCCGGGGGTGCTTTCGAACTGCTAGGTTGGCAGGCGCTGGGACCGAACGACGGGAGCGCACCCCGCCGCGGGGATTCGAACCGCCGACCTTTCGATCGGCAAGCCCTAGGCGCTGAGGCTTTTACCCACAGCGCCACCCGCGTCCCAATAATCAATGTACTGTACTATAAAAAACTATAAAATAAAATAAAGACAGTATTTTAGACGAAAAAAATTAAAATTTATTTCCAAACTCACTGTTTGGAGGGGGCTCAGGGTCCTCTTCCACAATCACAATTGGCTTGGCTCCCTGCATTCGTGGAGGCCTCAGAGAGCTCCTGCGGCTGGAGCCCAGTCGCAGAGCCTCTGCAGGCACCACAGATGCCAGGACACCGTGAATATTGGGGCTTGGTTCCTGGGATTTGCGGAGCCCTGCAGACACCGCGAATGTCGGGGCTAGGCTCCCGGCATTTGCGGAGCCGCTCTAGGCTCTGTGAATATCGGGGCTTGGTTCCCGGCATTCGCGGAGGCCTCCGAGAGCTCCGTAGGCCCCGCCAATGTCCGGGTTTGCCTCCAGGCAGTGGTGAGGCCTCCGAGAGCTTGGACAACTTACTTCCAGGTTACAATCGTTCGTAACCCGAAAAAACGTAAGTTGAAGCGTTCGTAACCCGAGGTAGCACTGTAAAAATTCACCAGAATGAAGTAAAAAGCAACACCAACAGGATGTTATGGCCCTTCCATGTGCTCACCCAGGGCTGTGCTTCCACTGGGAAAATCAGGGCACAGCAGAAGCTAGTGTATTTAAGAAATGTGGTTTATTGCACACATATTTACACCTGGGTCTACTTTGGAGAGAGTTCAGAGCATAGCATCTCAAGAGGGGCTTGTAGCCTACAGCAGTACAGCACTGGAGTCCGGGGCATCCTGCATGCCTGTGTCCAAGCCTGCCAAGATGGTTCTGCCCTGCACCTGGAGTTCTGGCTCCACCCTTCTCCTTCCCAAGAACACCTGCTCCAAGGCATCTCCTCCCCACCTGCCCGCTTGACCTCCGTTTTTCAAAAAGGGCACTTTTTTCCTGTGTGGCATAACAGCTCTTGTAACCACCCTCTCCCAGCTAGTCCTTCTGCTGACTAACACACAGCTGGGGGAAAGGACAGCACCTGTAAGCTGAATTGTTCTTCAATGGCCTGGCACTTAGTTCTCCTTGTGTTCTTAAGGGCATTGCTGTCCATCATCTCCTGAACAGGAGAACTGGTTCAGCCTGTATTTTAAATATAATGTCTGGTATATTCCCTTCAATAAAGGTAAAGTTAAAGGGACCCCTGACTATTAGGTCCAGTTGTGGCCAACTCTGGGGTTGCGGTGCTCATCTCGCTTTATTGGCCGAGGGAGCCGGCGTACAGCTTCTGGGTCATGTGGCCAGCATGACTAAGCAGCTTCTGGCGAACCAGAGCAGCACACGGAAACGCCGTTTACCTTCATGCTGGAGCAGTACCTATTTATCTACTTGCACTTTGATGTGCTTTCGAACTGCTAGGCTGGCAGGAGCAGGGACCGAGCAACGGGAGCTCATCCCGTCGTGGGGATTCGAACCACTGACCTTCTGATCGGCAAGCCCTAGGCTCTGTGGTTTAACCCACAGCGCCACCCACACCCCATTCCCTTCAATACTCCAGGTCTTATCTAAATTCTACCATTTATTAATTTCTAACATTCACTAACGCTTGCAGCTATGGGTACCCTTGCACCCCCAAACTCTGTTACCCCAATTCTGTACCATTATACAGTGGACATTCTTGTTTGATTTGGACACATCCAAAGGGGGCGTGGGATGAGTGCTGCAATTTGCTTCCACATCAGCTGTCCCTGTGGAACTGCCCTGACAAATTGGAGTGAAAGTGCACCTTTTGCACAAGGTCTATACAGGGAGTGATGATTCAGATTGGGTGTTATGTTGGCTGTGATCTGGACCAGTGGTTCCCAAATGTCTTCAGGCATTGTTCTGAATAGCGCTTTGTATGACCCACTAAGGAAGGTTAAAACAGAATAAATTTCAAAACAGTAACACATTTATTCAAAATCCAATTAAAACTATTTAGTTTAATTAATTAAACTTAATTGATCCAGTGATATCGGCTTTTCAAAGTCTGATAGCCATTTAGCAAGAGTCTTAGATACCACATTTAGTAGCTACTTCACTGTTCAGTAAATTCTTAATGCAATGGGTGGGCTTGATGAATTTTCCCAATGTCTCTTAATGTCACTTAGCAGCAGGGCATACCTAGAGAGTGGTCAGGCTGACCTCTGCCAAGGACGCAGGTCCAGGGGTGTGTGTGAAAAAAATCACACCTCTTCTCTGTGGCTCAGGGTGGCTAGGAGCCCATCCGCCCACCTGCACCCTCCCTAGTCCACTCCTGAGCTGCTCTTGGTTGTAGAGGAAGTCACTGGCAGAGGGTGAGAGGTGACTGTCAGGGACTGGGTAGAGGAGGAATGGTAGAAGAAGAAGAAGAGTTTGGATTTGATATCCCGCTTTATCACTACCAGAAGGAGTCTCAAAGCGGCTAACATTCTCCTTTCCCTTCCTCCCCTACAACAAACACTCTGTGAGGTGAGTGGGGCTGAGAGACTTCAGAGAAGTGTGACTAGCCCAAGGTCACCCAGCAGCTGCATGTGGAGGAGCGGAGACGCGAACCCAGTTCACCAGATTACAAGTCTACCGCTCTTAACCACTACACCACACTGGCTGGAGAATGCCTCCCCATCCGGGGATGATTTGATGATTGTTGCAGTTAGCAATTTTGGACAAACAGTGAATGCCTATACAGAAACCACTCAGGAACCAACTCAGGAATTTGCTTTGACAGGGCAAGTTGTGCAGAAGACAAAGGAGGAGGTTCTTGCTGAACCTCAAGTAATAGAAACGGAGAGAGCCACGGCCTTGCAGGAACATAAGTTGTTGTTTCTGACGACTGAACCTGGAGAAAGTCAGATTTGGAGAGATGGAGTACTGTTTGGTTTGGAGATGAGAAGTTGGATAGATCCCCCTATGCAGGGATGTTTTGACTTTTGGGATCTGGTTTTGGGCCAGGGGGAGTTTGGAGTTGTGGGGGCCCTTAACCTTGGCGGGACTTTGAAACATGCCTTCAAATATCTTTTGGATTTCAGTGCTGACTATGGAGAATGGGCTGACCTGTCAAGAAGGGATAAAGATATTGTCAAGTTGGAGTCTCCCCGAGATCTACTCCTCAGTGAGAAAGGAAGGAAATTAAGAATAAGATCAGCAGAAGACAAAGTAAAGTGCAGGTATAAACATGAAGAAGACCTGCAGAAGGGACATGGAAAAGACTTAAGAGCCTCGGATAGAAGGTCACCAGGTTGATGGACTAGATGGAAGGGATAGAAAGGACTGACAAAACCCGAGACCAGGAAGAAGAGACGATGGATGAAGATTGGAAGATTCATTTAGAGAATTATTGTAAAATTAATGAGTGTTAGAAAAAATGTTGGAATGAAACTATTTGGCTTTAGTAGAAATGCTAAAAGGAATTATGAATAAATAAGTTTTAAGCTTTAGGGCTTTTTATGGTAAGATAATGTTAAAATAAATTAAGGTAATTTAATGACAGAATATAGTGAAAGATGGAAAGGATTTGCTGAGATAATTAATAACTAGAATACAAAAAAGGGAGGTGTGAGGAGGTTGATGAAACAAGTTAACGAAAGATAAAGATTTGGGAATATTGGATTTATTTTTAATTTTTTTGTTTGTTTTTGTTTTTGTTTTTGATGTATTGTGGGTTTTGTTTTTTCTTTTTTTCTTTTTATTGACTTGTATTGTCTAATTCTTTTTTTTGTCTATCTTTTTTCCTTTTCTTTTTTCTCTCTGTAATTTTAAATTCTCAATAAATATCATTTAACTAAAAAAAAGAGAATGCCTCCCCATCCGGACCCTTCCATGGAGGAGAAAGAGGAAGACAGTATAGATTTATAACAGGGGTTCGCAGGAGGTTGCATCTCAGAGGCACATGATGGGAAAAGTTGGGAAATCATGGGAGAGCTGGAACAACACCCAGCTGACACGTTGTCATTAGAAAGCATTCCAGACCCCCCATGTCCCAGAACTTGGCGAGCCTTAAAAGTAGGAGAGCAAAGAGCTCAAAGAGAGAGGGCACGTAGCAGCACCTGCAGAGGAGAAGATGACGATGATGAATAAGGAAGTGAGAGAGATGGGGTGGTGGTGGAGATTCACTTGGGACAATGCCATTATCCAAGAGGCTGGGTTCTATAGCCTCTCTAAAGTTTGAATTAAAATAGGGCTGTAAGAAACTTTTCCTTGTCTTTATACTTTCCTGGGCAACCAGCCGGGAGCTGCTGACGGCACCCTGATAGCGATGAAAAGCAAACTTTTTTAGTTTATGGTCCATGGGGTGAGGGAGGTGCCAATTCATCTCTTTGCCAAGGGCACAAGGAACGGGGGTGCTCCCTAGGTAATTCCACTGCCAACATTGGGAACCACTAATCTAGATTATGGATGAGGAACCTGTGGCCTTCCACATGCTGTTGTCATGACCCACGACCCAGATATCATGCACTGTGTTGTGGAGGACTCAGAGGAGGTCAGCCCCTGGCTCTATTGAAAAAGACTTCCCTGAATTAGCCGTATTGGATAATTATCAGCCAGTTTCCAAAATCCCATTTTGGGGCAAGGCTTCTTCTGAATTATTTTATGGTAAGAAGGATGGCGTGGGGCCCCCCCCAATGGATTATGGAGGAAGGTGAATCCACTTACTTTCTCCCACACAAAGCTCCTGGACCTATTTGGCATGCTTAATCCACTCTGGAGTGGCTCCTGTGCCTGTAAATTTCATTCACTTTGTTCCCCCATTCATCACAGTGAATGGAGAACCACAGAGCTTAGCTTCTTCAGAGTGGCTCAGTACCTGAAACACAGATCAAAGCTGAGAGAGCACAGCAAAGCTCAGAAACAAACCAGGATATATTTTTTTAATGGGCAGGTACTCCCCTCCCCCGCCCAAATAGTAGCATGTCATGATCACCTACTGACTAGTGCAGGGGTCTGCAACCTTTAAGACAAAAAGAGCCACTTGGACCCGTTTCCGAAGAAAAAACAACTGGGAGCCGCAAAACTCGTCATGACAAAAATAACCTTTTTGTCACTTTTTTATTATTTCCTTGTTTGACCCCTCAGAATTACTCCTCCTCATAGAAATAAACGTTAAATTAACAAGTTACCTTTTTGTGTGTGTGTGTTCGTCACTCCCCTTCAAAACAGTGACCAGCGTACATGTCCCCTTTCAATGCAGTGACCAGCGTACATGCCCCTTACAATGTAGCGGGCGGGCAGGCGGGAAGGTGACGTCGGGACGGTGCGTGACTAACGCACGCACCGCCCCCATGCGACGTCACAGCCAGTACAGCGCCCGCCACAGTGGGGAGTGTCGGGGCGCACAATGCGCCTCCTCCCCTCGCTAGTATCCGCCCCGGAGCCACGGCAAAGGTGTAAAAGAGCCACATGCGGCTCCGGAGCCGCAGGTTGCTGACCCCTGGACTAGTGGCACTAGTGACTTCACTAGTGACTAGGCAAGGAAATAGTCTTCCTTCCCAGCCCATGACCTGACAGTTTGAGCCTATTTTATAAAGTTCTTCATTTGAGCCCAGGCGAACATGTTTGCTCCTCTTCAGTGCTGAAGTGTACACGCCCTGTATTTAATTAAAGCAGCTGCAGCAGATAAACCCCAGCTCTAATCTAGAATGTGTGCTGGATCAGCGTTACAGAAAGTCACTGATCCAGGGTGCTGGGGAGGTTTCTAATATGTATTTAAAGGCCCAGCAGATACGAAAGCTCCAAAAGAACCACAAACATCTTGGCAGTGAATCTGACTAATTTGTGTTACAAGTCCGTTGTTCCTGGTCCTAAAAAGCCTGGTCACGGTGCTTAAGTTGTTACAGAGATGTAGACATAATAACAAAGCAATTTATTAATTATAACTGGAACCAATAGGGCTATTCAAGTTCGAAATCATAGTATTCATTTTCATTAAATTCAGCAGATCAGAGTATTCTGGTTTTTTTTATTTTTAATGAATATTCACATAGGAATTCACAAGCTTTGAAAAACACCACTGACTTGTCAGGCTTTGAATAATTTGAATAATTTGTGATTTGCAATTCATTCATTTGTAATTCATTAATGCATAACTTCACAATTTGTAATTCATGACTTTGCAATTCATACATAGTTGGTGACTTTGCAAGTTGCTGTTTTGATATGTAAGAAACAGCACCATTGCAAGGCTGTGCAGAATCGTGTTAATTAAATGATGAAATAGACATGCAAGTAGCTAATTACAAAATAACAAGTGATGGGAAAAATTATGACCTCAGAAACAGGGAAAAAGAAACTCCATGAACTCTAGGAACAATTCACTACAGAGTCCTCTGACACAGCCACCACTGAAGTGCAAGGCAGCTACACAATAGACTAGTAGTAGCAAGACAATGCAACTTGTCCCAGGGATGTTCTTGCAGAATCACTGCCTTCTATTGCAGTGTGGAACTAAGTGAGAAGAGTTTGCAGACCATACATTATGTCCCTTTGTACTGCACTGCACCCATCCCCCAGGTGCAAATATGCACAGATTTTATGGCTGTGCAATGGCCCCCTGATCCAATTTGGGACCAAATTCAGTGCTTTGGAGCAACCCCATCTGACCCAGGATGGTCCTGGGCTGACCTGACCCCATTGCAGGCCTCAAATGGCTTGTGAGAAGGGCTTGCACAATCTTGCAGTTGGAGAGGGGAGGAGAAAAGAGGTTTTTTTTAAATAAGGCAGTGCATTTGGTTTGACTGGGGCCCAAGTTAAATTGGGTATATTTGGAGGGACTCAGGCATTGGACGAACCAGCTACAGATGGCCAAGGATCACTACAGAGCAATCTGTGGCTGTCAGAGGTCAGGATGTCAGGGAGGAAGGAGAGGCAGGCATCAGGCAGAAAACACCATGGAAAGACCAAGACTGCTGGCTGTTTCTGGGAGAGGGTAGGAACCCCGCCTGACTCTCATTCCTGCAGAAAACGACTTGCAAAGGAACAGGATCAGTGCCTCTGCTGGATGTGAAGGTTCTGTTCAGCTGCCACAGCCTTGGATAAGTTGGGAACAGAGTAGTTGCTTTGGAAGACGATAATCAGGCAGCCAAACAACATGACCAGCCCAACGAAGTTGAAGTTGAAGAATCATTGCTTTGACACTGGTGATCTTTGCTTCTTCTAGTACACTGCCATTAGTTCTCCTGTCTTCCCAAGTGATACGTATTTTTTTCCGGAGACACCATTGATGGAATCTTTCGAGGATTCGTGGGGTCACCTTGTCGTGTTGAGTGGGCTTCCATGTTCCTATGATCCTTGTGAGCGAAGCTGTTGGAGTTTCGTACTCCCAAGTAGGGTCACCCAAGGCGGTAAGGTCAAAGGGGAGGAGATAGACAAAGAATGATCCAAGAAGTCCTCAATGGCAGAACAGGCCATTGAGATAACAAGTGGTGGGTTCACCTGATTTAGGACTCCTAGATTGAGGCCGCAGGGTGGATGGGGGGCTGAGCATAGTACTCAGTTTTTAAACCCTGATTAAACAAGACACGGGTGGTGCTGTGGGTTAAACCACAGAGCCTAGGACTTGCCGATCAGAAGGTCGGCGGTTCGAATCCCCGCGACGGGGTGAGCTCCCGTTTCTCGGTCCCTGCTCCTGCCAACCTAGCAGTTCAAAAGCACCTCAAAGTGCAAGTAGATAAATAGGCACCACTCCAGTGGGAAGGTAAACGGTGTTTCCATGCGCTGCTCTGGTTCACCAGAAGCAGCTTAGTCATGCTGGCCACATGACCTGGAAGCTGTACGCCGGTTCCCTCGGCCAATAAAGCGAGATGAGCGCCGCAACTCCAGAGTCGGCCACGACTGGACCTAATGGTCAGGGATCCCTTTACCTTTACCTTTAGTTGGGGGGGGGGAAGGAGATGCACACAGGCTGCCTGTCTGCTACCTCCTCTCCTCCACCTCACTGCCAGGCTGTACCCCTTTGAGAACCCCAAATAGCTCCAAGTGGCCCAGGTCTGGGGCTTCCTCGTTTCCATGCAGTCCAGTCCACCCTTTCCCTCCAAAGAATGCATTTTCTATCAAGATCTCTCTTTAGGCAGACTTTGCAATTGAATAATTCCTTGTGGATATCTTGATATCTTTTAACATCTGCCCTATTCCTCACCACCACCACCGCCCAATGCTACCATTTATTGCACGCAAATGTTGTATCCACTTTTACTGTTCTACCTGTATATATTTTTGTTTAAACCCAGGCTGTCGAGCTGCTAAGGTGCTAGTGAGCTGCCGAAAGAGTCACCAGTTACAAAACACAAAGCACAGCCATTAATCAAGTGCAAGTAATATTTATTACTTACAATAAATAATGCAGAAAAGCCAATGCTTTTTGAGCTTCCTTTCTTCATCAAAGGAAACCTAAACCTGGAGACAAACACCTCTTAATGTTAGTAAAGTCCTGTAGTTTGCAGAGGCCACCAGCAGCAATGCCGAGCTGGTGACGGGATCAAGGATGCCTTCCATTTGCAAAGAGGGCAGATTATGACAGCTAAACAACATCCCCGGAGACCTGAGTATTACATTTACAGGGCACAGACACGTCCTTAAGGCAATTTTTGTGTGTTCGTTGTAAGAATCCGGATCTGGCAGATGACAGAATGAGCACAAAGCTCTCACTGAAAACTGAAAGGCATGCAAGCCGTGACCATCTTCACCACATCCACAGGCATGCAGTTTGGAGAGGGATCCTTGCATCAGTCATTTGACAGTGCCAGAAGGGTGGCAGAGTAAAAAACCCAGAAATTTGTCATTCCACAGCACATGCTAATAACAACAATATCAATGCTATTTTTATAGGACAAAAGTGCCAGAACTCACCAGGAACAGCTCCCTTATTCTCATATAATGGCCATGGTGACCACCTGAGAGGTGCCGGAACTGAGTTCCAGTGAGTTCTGGCTGGGAAAAAAAGCCCTGATATATCTATAAAGGTAAAGGGACCCCTGTCCATTAGGTCCAGTCGTGACCGACTCTGGGGTTGCGGCACTCATCTTGCTTTATTGGCCAAGGGAGCCGGCATACAGCTTCTGGGTCATGTGGCCAGCATGACTAAGCTGCTTCTGGCGAACCAGAGCACCGCATGGAAACGCTGTTTACCTTCCTGCCGGAGTGGTACCTATTTATCTACTTGCACTTTGACGTGCTTTTGAACTGCTAGGTTGGCAGGAGCAGGGACCAAGCAACGGGAGCTCACCCCGTTATGGGGATTTGAACTGCCGACCTTCTGATCGGCAAGCCCTAGGCTCTGTGGTTTAACCCACAGCGCCACCCGTGTCCCTATGATATATTTATAGGTAAAGGTAAAGGACCCCTGGTCAAAGGACTCATCTCACTTCAGGCTGAAGAAGATGGCATTTGTCCATAGACAGCTTTCCAGGTCATGTTGCCAACCACTTCTGGTGCAATGGAACACCATGACAGAAGCCAGAGTGCATGGAAATGCCGTTCACCTTCCTGCCGTATTTAGCTACTTGCACTGGTGTGCTTATTATTATTATTATTATTATTATTATTATTATTATTATTATAGATTTTCTTGATTTACAAAGTATGTGCAATGTCTCTCTCTCGTATTTTTTCTTCTTCCATGTAACATTTTTACAAATCAGTTTCATTTGTTGAGACATTAGGAAGAAAAGGGGGAAAGAGGTGGAGGGGGGAAAGATAGGCGGGGGTGAGGTCGGATGGCGATGTTTCTATTTTACTTACTATATGCAGGGTTTGCTGTCAGCGTTGCTTGTGCAGGTTCTTTGCTGTTCACTTGTGTTCCTTTGGTGGTGAGAGAGGTTGGGGTTGGCCTATGGTGTGGTTATTCATTTGGGGTTGGCTGTGGTGGTCTTTGTTTTCATGTGTGAGTGGGGTGTGTGTGTGTTTTGGATCAGGTTAGCCATATTGATTTGTATGCTGTTGGTGGATTTTTGTCATTGTCTTGTTGGGCTGTGTATGTGATAAAGGGGAGCCATACTGGGGGGAAGGTGACTGCTGCGCTCTGCTGCCCAGGAGGACTCTCCTGTGTGAGTGTCTGAGGGCTCTGCTCTTGCCACTTACCACCTACCTGGCCCAGGGCAGGGCCTGAAGCCTCACAGGGACTGCTGCACTCTGCTGCCCAGGAGGACTCTCCTGTGTGGGTGTCTGAGGGCCCTGCTCCTGGCACTCACCACCTGGCCCGGGGCGGGGCCTGAAGCCTCACAAGGACTGCTGTGCTCTGCTGCCCAGGAGGACTCCCCTGAGTGAGTGCTTGAGGGCCCTGCTCTTGCCGCTTACCATCTACCTGGCCCAGGGCGGGGCCTGAAGCCTCACAAGGACTGCTTGCTGCTTGCTGCCTGCTGCCCAGGAGGACTCTCCTGTGTGAGTGTCTGAGGGCCCTGCTCCTTCCAGCCACTTACCACCTGGCCCAGGGTGGGGCCTGAAGCCTCACAGGGACTGCTGCGCTCTGCTGCCCAGGAGGACTCTCCTGTGTGAGTGTCTGGGGGCCCTGCTCCTTCCAGCCACTTACCACCTGGCCCAGGGTGGGGCCTGAAGCCTCACAGGGACTGCTGCGCTCTGCTGCCCAGGAGGACTCTCCTGTGTGAGTGTCTGGGGTCCCTGCTCCTTCCAGCCACTTACCACCTGGCCCAGGGTGGGGCCTGAAGCCTCACAGGGACTGCTGCGCTCTGCTGCCCAGGAGGACTCTCCTGTGTGGGTGTCTGAGGGCCCTGCTCCTGGCACTCACCACCTGGCCCGGGGCGGGGCCTGAAGCCTCACAAGGACTGCTGTGCTCTGCTGCCCAGGAGGACTCCCCTGAGTGAGTGCTTGAGGGCCCTGCTCTTGCCGCTTACCATCTACCTGGCCCAGGGCGGGGCCTGAAGCCTCACAAGGACTGCTTGCTGCTTGCTGCCTGCTGCCCAGGAGGACTCTCCTGTGTGAGTGTCTGAGGGCCCTGCTCCTTCCAGCCACTTACCACCTGGCCCAGGGTGGGGCCTGAAGCCTCACAGGGACTGCTGCGCTCTGCTGCCCAGGAGGACTCCCCTGAGTGAGTGCTTGAGGGCCCTGCTCTTGCCGCTTACCATCTACCTGGCCCAGGGCGGGGCCTGAAGCCTCACAAGGACTGCTTGCTGCTTGCTGCCTGCTGCCCAGGAGGACTCTCCTGTGTGAGTGTCTGAGGGCCCTGCTCCTTCCAGCCACTTACCACCTGGCCCAGGGCAGGACCTGACAGGCCTCACTAGGACAGTTGCTGTTACTGCTGGAGGGGTGCAGAGTGCTTTTAAAATGTTTTTAAAATTTTCTTTTGAATTTTTTGTATGTGGGTGGGGTGGGGTGGGGGTGGGATGGATGTTTATTGGGCCTGGGAATTTGTTTGATTTTATGTTTTTGTAATTTTTACTGTTTCTTGTTTGTATTGTTTTATTGTTTTTTTTAAGGTGTTATTTTGTTCTTAAGGGGAGGGGTCAGAGCTGCCAGGGAGTAGGTCCCAGCCAACAAAATGGCTGGGGCATGTTCCTCAAGGGGGGATGCACTGGGACAACCGATCTCAGTGATCACGGGTAGGAGGAGGAGTTACACTAAGACCAGACCATGTCATTACAGAGGAGGCAGGTTTAGTCGTTGTCTGAGGACTATCCCTGCCTCCGGGTCTGGTCCTGACCGGATGGATACTAGAATCAGCAAGGGATACCCACATGACCTGAAGGTGCTGCTGTGCAATGCCAGGTCAATGATTCATAAAACCACTGCCATCCATAACTTGATCATGGATGGAGGACTTGACCTGGCATGTGTAACAGAGACTTGGTTGGATGAAGCAGATGGGCCTGTCCTTGCCGCTGCTTGTCCACCAGGTTTCTCTTACGCACAGCAACCCAGGTCATGTGGGCGGGGAGGGGGGGTTGCAGTGATTTTTAGGAAGTCATTAGTTTGTACCAGGCGTCCTATTGGGAAGACCCAGTTCTCTGAGTGCATGTTCTGGAAGTTGGGCAATAGGGGCAGTACAGGATTCCTTTTGGTGTACCAACCTCCCCGCTGCACCAAGGATTCTCTGCCCAAGCTGCTTCAGGTTGTGGTGGATGTTCTCCTGGAGACACCTAGCTTGGTTGTCCTAGGGGATTTTAACATCCATGCCGACACGACCTTACAAGGGGCCGCTCGGGACTTCGTGGAAAGCATGGCCTCCATGGGGCTGTCCCTGAATAAGTCTGGCTCAAACCATAGCCGCGGACATGCCTTGGACCTGGTGTTTACCTCTATGGATGTTGGTGATCTGACACTAAGTAAAAGCAAAACGAAAGAAGTGCCATGGTCAGATCACTTCCTGGTGCAACTGGACTTCTCTGAGACCCATCCCCTCTGCAGGGAGGTGGGACCAATTCGGATGGTCCGCCCCCACCACTTAATGGATCCAAATGATTTCCAGAGAGTGGTAGGGGATGCTTTATCCCATGTTGATGGCCTTTCAGCCGATTCCCTGGTGGCCCGCTGGAATGCGGAGTTAACCAGGGCTATTGCCCCGTGGTTTTCCACGGATCTGAGGGCAATGAAACAATCGTTGAGACGGCTAGAGCGCTGGTGGCGGATAACTCATTCCGAATCTGACCGGGCACAGGTTAGAGCTCAACGTCGAGCCTACCAAGTGGCGATAGCGACGGCAAAGAAGACATTCTTCGCCGCCTCTATTGCATCTGCTGAAAACAGCAGCAGGAGACATTTTTAGGTGGTTCACAATTTAGTGGAACCACCTGCGACATTGGGGCCCAGTACGGGCCACATGATCTCCTGCAATGATTTTGCAAAGTTTTTTGCAGATAAAATCGCTCAGATTTGGGAAGAAGTAGACTCCACCATGGGAGCAGGGCCAGGGCGGGAGAGTGCTAGAGTCCTGTCTAGTCAAGTTGTGTGGGATCAATTCCAATCTGTTACCTCCGAGGATGTGGACAGGCTGCTTGGATGAGTGAAGCCAACCACCTGTCTCCTGGATCCTTGCCCATCCTGGCTTATAAAAGCTAGCCGGAAAGGACTGGGTGATGGGCTTCGTGGGGTGGTGAATGCTGCCCTCCGTGAGGGAGCCTTCCCAGACCCGCTGAAAGAGGTGGTTATTAAACCGCTTCTTAAAAAACCATCTTTAGATGTGGCCACGATGGCCAATTATCGCCCAGTCTCAAATCTTCCATTCTTGGGCAAGGTGACTGAGCGAGTGGTTGCTGAACAACTCCAGGCACGCCTGGAAGAAGCGGACCATTTGGATCCCTTCCAGTCGGGATTCAGGCCTCATCATGGGAATGAAACTGCCTTGGTCGCACTGGTTGATGATCTCCAGCGGGCTAGGGACAAAGGTGAGAGCTGTTTCCTAGTTCTGCTGGATCTCTCAGCGGCATTTGATACCATCGACCATAACATCCTTCTGGACCGTCTTGAGGGCTGGGAGCTGGGGGCACTGTCATACAGTGGTTCCGCTCCTTCCTCCTGGGCTGTGTTCAGAAAGTGGAGGTGGGGGATGAGTGTTCAGACCCCTGGGCTCTCAATTTTGGGGTGCCTCAGGGTTCTGTTCTCTCCCCCATGCTTTTCAACATTTACATGCAGCCACTGGGAGAGATCATCAGGAGGTTTGGGCTGGGTGTTCATCAGTATGCGGATGATACCCAGCTCTACCTCTCTTTTAAATCAGAACCAGTGAAGGCGGTGAAGGTCCTGTGTGAGTGTCTGGAGGCGGTTGGAGGATGGATGGTGGCTAACAGATTGGGGTTGAATCCTGACAAGACAGAAGTACTGTTTTTGGGGGACAGGAGGCGGGCAGGTGTGGAGGATTCCCTGGTCCTGAATGGGGTAACTGTGCCCCTGAAGGACCAGGTGTGCAGCCTGGGAGTCATTTTGGACTCACAGCTGTCCATGGAGGCACAGCTCAAATCTGTATCCAGGGCAGCTGTTTACCAGCTCCATCTGGTACGCAGACTGAGACCCTATCTGCCTGCAGACTGTCTCGCCAGAGTGGTGCATGCTCTGGTTATCTCCCGCTTGGACTACTGCAATGCGCTCTACGTGGGGCTACCTTTGAAGGTGACCCGGAAACTACAACTAATCCAGAATGTGGCAGCTAGACTGGTGACTGGGAGTGGCCGCCGAGACCATATAACACCGGTCTTGAAAGACCTACATTGGCTCCCAGTACGTTTCCGAGCACAATTCAAAGTGTTGGTGCTGACCTTTAAAGCCCTAAACGGCCTCGGTCCAGTATATCTGAAGGAGCGTCTCCTCCCCCATCATTCTGCCCGGATACTGAGGTCCAGCTCCGTGGGCCTTCTGGCGGTTCCCTCACTGCGAGAGGCCGAGTTACAGGGAACCAGGCAGAGGGCCTTCTCGGTAGTGGCATTCGCTCTGTGGAACGCCCTCCCATCAGATGTCAAAGCGATAAACAACTACCTGACATTCAGAAGACATCTGAAGGCAGCCCTGTTCAGGGAAGTTTTTAATATGTGACATTTTAGTGTATTTTCCATCTTTGTTGGAAGCCGCCCAGAGTGGCTGGGGAAACCCAGCCAGATGGGCAGGATACAAATAATAAATTATTATTATTATTATTATTATTATTATTATTATTATTCTATTTGTCCCCCACTGGTGTGCTTTTGAACCGCTAGGTTGGCAAAGGCTGGGACAAAGCGATGGGAGCTCACCATTGTCATGTGGATTTGAACTGCCGACCCCCCAATCGGCAAGCCCAAGAAGCTCGGTGCTTTAGACCACAGCGCCACCCGTGTGCCACGTGATATGCTCACATGATGCACTAGCCCTACAGTTAAGGAAGATAAGATGGGATGAGAATAACAATGCACTCTAATAAAACTTTGTACAAAGGTACTTAAACTGTAGAAAAAAGAAAAATGGGTTGCAAGTTAGGGTATTTCTACAGCTTTTTTATTTGATTTTTTTTGAGGGGAGGTAACAAATTTGTTTCTTACCACCTGCCCCTTCTGACAACTGTAGCTGTACCTGGGAGACTGAATGCTCTTTCCCCATCCATGCCAATGGCTGAGTGTGTCTGGTAGGCCTTACATCCCATCCCATTCTCATGTTCCACTGTCTAGTAAATGTTGGGAGTTACGTTTATGTGTGCAGGGTGCTGAGAATCCATCTCCACTTGCGTTTAGCACCTAGCATTACAGAAATAAACCCTGTGGGAGATTGGGAGAATAGAAGGAGCTACTTGTGTCAGACTGAGCTATAGAGAACCTGGCTATTATGATTAAATTCTGTCTGCAGCTAATGATCGCTGTCGTGGGCAGTGTGTTGACACAATATCTCTATGCACAACTGAGAGGGAGACGGTGATTTCTCAGTCTACTGTCAAGCCTGACAGAAAGCATGATTAGAGCTGTAGGGCAATGCCCACCAACACCCACCCCTTCCACTCAATGCAAGGGACGCTGCTCAAACACAAATGAAAAAAACAACAACAGAGAACCCGTTCCAGACCTTTCACACATGCCAAGTTTTCTGGTAGAAGAAAAAAGGATTTTATGAGTATGCTCTTCGAGAACGGCACCTGAATGGTGTTGTGTAGAAGCGTGCCAAAAAATCCAAAGAAAACAGCTACACCCCAAAAGGTAAGTGTGGAAAGGCCCTAATTAATGGTGGTAAATATATTATTGCTGGTAAATGGAAAGCTATTGGAAAGGGGTAGGAGGAGGGATTCTTCCTTGTCCACCGGAAGTTTACAAAGCATCCCGCTCAAGAGAGTTAAAACTTGTGAAGGAGCAATGATCATATTTATTGCCCTCAACATTCCTCCCACAAAACCCTGGAGAGAAATGACTGTCTAATCAGTCAAAGACCTGGGTGAAGAGGAAAGTTTTTGCCTGGCACCTAAAGATATGTAACGAAGGTGCCAGGTGCGCCTCCCTAGGGAGAACACAAGCGGGGAGCCACCACAGAAAAGGCCCATTCTAGTGTTGCCATCCTCCAGACTTCCCACACGAAGAAGTGCCTCATTATTCCTGTGTTTCTCAATCCTGGTTTGTAGCAAACAAAAGCAATTGCTTTCCACTTACAAAGGAAGGAAGGAATAGGAGGAAGAAGACACATACCCCAAACTCCTTAAAGGCTTGTTTATGTGGCACCAAAGGGCCGAGCCAGCCTTGTGCTGAACAAATTGATGCTTATTTTGATTTAGTTCTGTTAGTATCCATTTAGAAACCTGGTAGAAAAGGAGGGGAGATTAAACATTCTGAATTAAAGCAACAAATTCCAAACTGCATGTTACAGGTGCAAGGTAGAAGAATAGACACCAATTTAGGGTCTAAGGAATGGGGGAGAGGCTCAAGGAAGCCTCAAGGAAACCTCTGTAATGTGCAATCCTCATTTGCAGAAAGTCAGCATCTTGGAGATGTATGGATCTTTCCCCCCTCATTTTTCATTCTTGAGCTTTTGCCCTTGTTTTGATTGACTCTTACCCATTGATCTGAACTGACCTTGCAATCTAGGGAAACAGCAAACAGGCTCTCCAACTTGGTGGCGATTCCAGGAACCTTCCTCCTGTAAGACTATGTTGGATCATGCGGCGTCAACCCTCACATTTAGCCAACAGGTTTAAGGGGTAAGCCCAGGCAACTCACAGAGTGGTAGTTAAGTGAAAATGCCACTCATGGCTCCATGGAGAAAGGTTTAGATATAGTAAAACAGAATCATTTTCTGACCGTTGTATTCCTCCAAAGACCAAAATCCAAGCCACTCTCTCTCTCTCTCTCTCTCTCTATATATATATATATATATTAACATAATGAACATTACTAACAATCCAAAGTAGCAGAAGCAGGGTATTACATGGAAAGCAAGCAAAGAAATAGACAACATTGAGAGGAAGAAGTGGCAACACCCCAATAAAAATCCAGGCACCCATATTTCCTGAGCTGGTAGAGACAGTGAATATTGTGCATCTTTATTTCTGAAGGTTCAGAAATAAAATTCCCAGCAGACGACATAAAAGCGTTCTGGGTCCTCCATCCCTCTCAAGACATGCAATTATCGTTCTTTTCTGCAATAGCCCAAGTCCACAGGTTCTTATGCCATAAAGAGAAATGCTGATTATCTTCAAGGTTTTCCATTGCTGGGCTACAACATTGTTCTTTTGCGTGATAATCTTCCATGTTATTAGTCCACATATTCCATGATGACAGCCATGGGGATGCCTGAAGAAGTGATTTAATTATTTTAGATATTTCTTGATAGGCTTGGGGCCAGAACAATGAAACCCAAGGGCATTTCCGCCAAAGATTTAAGAATGTCATTTGGAGCCCACAGCCCCGTCGCAAATCCTATGATGACTGCAATGAGGCAGCTGTACAGGTGTAAAACGCCATTGGTGCAGAACTTTGAGGGAACATTCCCTCACGCAGGATGAAGCAGATTTGTAAGGCTTACCTGACCACCTTGGTTTCCGTTCAGATTCCTCTACATGAGCATCTAAACCCTTCTCCCAAGAAACCTCAAGGCCCACCAAGGGACCTAGCAGTAAGCTCTAAAAGCTCTGCATAAATAATAGAGTTCAGTTCTGCAGCATGGAACCACTGAAACACCATTTCCATCTCCACCGCTATTACTGACTTCCCTCCCTCACAAACATGTCTACATTCTCATTCCTACTGAAGGCAAGAATGATAAGATATCCATAGCTGCTGTGGTTAAAGCACATCTTTCTTAAGGTGTGTTATTACATGACTCAGGACCTCTCCTCATACAAATTGACTCGGACCCTGTGCTTGCTATCTGAGAGGTCTGGAGGGTAGCAACACAAGAATGGGCCTTTTCTGTGGTGGCTCCCCATTTGTGGAATGCTCCCCTCAAAGAGGCTTGCCTGGTGCCATCATTACATATCTTTAGGCGCCAGGTGAAAACATTTTATCTTTCTCCAGGCCTTTGGCCATTAAACAATCTATGACCTTTTTTAATTTTTAATTTTTATCTATCTATGGCCTTTTAAAAGTGGGGGGGGGGGGCAGGACTGTTATTCTGATTTTCTTTCAGTGATTGTTTTATTGTTTTTTAATCATGCAATGTAAATTATGTTTTTAATCTTGTATACAGTGGTGCCCCGCAAGACGAATGCCTCGCAAGACGGAAAACTCGCTAGACGGAAGAGTTTTCCGTTTTGGAGGTGCTTCGCAAAACGAATTTCCTATGAGCTTGCTTCGCAAGACGACAATGTCTTGCGAGTTCCTGCTGGTTTTTTCCCCTCCCCCCCTTTTTCTAAGCCGCTAAGCTGCTTATCAGCTGATCCGATCAGCAGATAAGCCGCTAAAAGCTGCTAATAGCGCTAATCCGCTAATCCATCAATGGGCTTGCTTCGCAAGACGAAAAAACCGCTAGACGAAGAGAATCACAGAACGGATTCTTTTCGTCTTGCGAGGCACCACTGTACCTCACTGGGATTTTCAGTTAAAGGTAATTTATTGTTGTTGTTATTGTTGTTGTTATTTTTAATCAGGTAACTTGGGGTCAAATTTACACTTTACTGGCCTATAGAAAAAATCTGACATGGAAGACCATCCATATTTGTGGGAAAACTCACTTCAGATAAGAAGGTCCTTTTCTCACAGAAGCCCCTCATAAACACTGTGGCGTCCTGAACAAGGAATTGTTTAAACTGATAGACGCTGGTTTATAAGCTGTAAACAAAGCTTAATTAGAAAACAACAATGCATGGCCATCGTTTCTAAGTGATGCCATCAGCTCAAGTGAATTTATGGTCACTTTGAACCCCCGAAATTATGGGGGAGGACTTGAATTACACCCTCCTGCTTCTGAAGTTGAGGGGGGGCACTCCACTCCCCCAATTTCACCCCTCATGGTCAGCAGTCCTCCATGCCAGATGTGCTCAGCTGCCTATATATCTTTGTATATTTCATCTACTGAACATGCTACAGGTCATTAGCTTTAACTAGGAGGGGGAGAATCATGAAAAGGAAAGTCCCAAGTACAATTAATAAAGCCTCTTGTTAGATCTTTTCTCTCAACTGAGCTGTTTCTCCAGGCGTTGCAGCCTCCCAGCTGTAAAATGGCACCCGGTATTTTTTAGAAGCAATGGGGCAGATGGCACTTGGTCTGCCCTTTCCAGAGAATTACACACCAAATTCGGCAGAAATCAAGGATGCTACACAAACAATAGGTAGACATTTCTCACTAATCACTACCAAAATATTGGATGTGTGTATCCTCTCTCTAATGCACCTATAGATAAGCAAAATTTAAAAACATAAACCACACAGATTATCACCACTGCACAAGCTCAATCCAGCAGCTCTTCCCACAAGCAGCTAATGACCCAGATGGATGAGCAGGTCCAGTGATCATCATAGATGAGCATCATTAAGTGGAAGAGAATGCAGCGTCAAATGTCCATGTGCATACCTACCAACATTTCACAGGCAGACATGGAAGCACTCTTGTAACACCTCTGTTTTCACACTTAAGGACCTCAGGGCTGACCTCCTCTCTCCACATGCAGGCCTACAATGAGCTAAGAGCAAAGAGGGTGTTGGTATGGTTAAAGATATAGTGGAAAACCCAGCTGCCCTGTAATAATATGTCACCAACAGTTAACAATGAACCTCACCAGCTATGGCATGTGAAATGGGAGGCCTCGTGGCAGTGGATCTGGAGCGTCACCTCTTTAGGTCCCAAGCATCCTGAAGATCGCCCATGGTCTCCTCTCTTCTGATAACGACTGCATGGGCGCCTTACTCGAGGATGTTTGGTTGTCCCTTTTCATCACCAGACATCACACTTTTAAATTGCTTTTCTTTAGTATTTGGGGCTAGTTCCGTCTTGCCTTCCACTTCCTCGCTACGCAGTGCCTGCTTCTATATCCTTCCTCTTTCTCTGTGCTGACTTTTGGCATGGAAAGAGGCCCAGAACCGGCTTTTCTCCTCCCATTCCATTCCCCACTCCAGTTTGTGGCAGCCGCACTTCCTGACCCTTTGTAGTCTGTCCTGTTCCTATCCCCCTCCCCCTTTGCCTTCCCCAGAGCCTTTTGCTTTGTTCTCCTCATTATTCATTCTCTTTCAGTCCTGCCCACTCTTCTACCTGGGACCTGCAAGAGACAATGTTCTCTGGTGCTGCCCTTTCATCTGCTCAGTGTCCTCCCGCACACCCACCTCCAGCTCCCTCACCTCAGCAGTGTGTCGCTCAGCCATGGAGCATAGCAGGGAATGACAGCATCCGTCTTCCCGTGGAGAATCAGCACTGCTGCACCAGCAGAATGGCCACAGTTTCCAGTGTGGAACACACAGGAAAGCACGAAGATAGCATGCTGCATACCTGTTGCATTATGGAATTGTGTCTGTCTGATCAACACACTGCCATGCCATAAAGGTATAGTGGTACCTCGGGTTACATACGCTTCAGGTTACAGACTCTGCTAACCCAGAAATAGTACCTCGGGTTAAGAACTTTGCTTCAGGATGAGAACAGAAATCGCGTGGCGGTGGCGCAGCGCCAGCGGAAGGCCCCATTAGCTAAAGTGGTGTGTCAGGTTAATAACAGTTTCAGGTTAAGAACAGACCTCTGGAATGAATTAAGTACGTAACCAGAGGTACCACTGTAAAGGTAAAGGTACCCCGGACTGTTAGGTCCAGTCGTGGACGCCTCTGGGGTTGCGTGCTCATCTCGCTTTACTGGCCGAGGGAGCTGGCGTTTATCTGCAGACAGCTTCCGAGTCATGTGGCCAACATGACTAAGCCGCTTCTGGCGAACCAGAGCAGCGCACGGAAACGCCGTTTTACCTTCCCACCAGAGTGGTTCCTATTTATCTACTTGCACTTGACGTGCTTTCGAACTGCTAGGTGGGCAGGAGCTGGGACTGAACAACGGGAGCTCACCCCGTCACGGGGATTCAAACCGCCAATCTTCTGATCAGCAAGCCCTAGGCTCTGTGGTTTAGACCACAGCGCCACCCATGTCCCTCTGCCATGCCATGCTAAATTCTAAATACCATTCAAAATTACCCCCTGGGAAGGGGGATTGAGTGGTAAACGGCTCTGAAAGCTGTAGCTCTCTGTGATGTGGGGGCAGGGGGAGGAGGAGGCTACAACTACAGACCTTCAATGCTCCCTAAAATCTGGTTGAGCAAAAAGGGGGGGAAAGCTTATTGATCAGTTCTGCTTCTAAAGTGTAATGACTGCAGCTATATTTGCTGGCAACAAATCCCCTAAACATGTTTAGCTCCACCTGAAAGTCACACTGCTGTTGCCGCCCCCACCTCTTGCTGTTGAGATGCTCAGGATAATGTGTGCAGAAAGGAGCCTCCTCTGTGCATGATTTAGAACTCTTGCTAATTAGGGTTGTAAATTATGTTAAGGACACATAAGGCTCCTATCTGTCTTTGCCTCTCCATAAAGTCTGTTTCTCACTTCTCAAAGAGCCATGTGTTCTCAGCCGGTTGGGCTATTTATTGTTCGTTTTTCTTCAGCAATACTTCTATTGCTTCCATATGCTTGATCATTTTGCCTTTAATCACCTTTGCACCAATTTACCAAGGACAGACGGTTGAATTAGTGGGCCTGTAATTTCGTAGAATTTAAAATCTAGACCCACTTCTTAACACAAAATCATAGGTTAATCTTGTCTAGTGCCTTGCCAACAGAGGAAATCTACCCCCTGCTTAAAACTTTTAATGAAAGAGAGTCTACCATATTCCAAGGGAGTCAAACAATTCATACCATTAGGGAAGTTCTTTCTAATGTGTAGCCAAAATGGTCTTGTAATTTGAATGTGGGGTGCGGTTTTTTTTTTGGGGGGGGTGGTATTTTATTTAACAAAATCTCATTTGGTGCAGCTGTGCTTCATCCATTGACAAAGTAGCTTTGCTCTCTTAAGGGTATTCCTAACAGTTTTGCATTATAAGGTATTATTGATGCCTCATTCAGAAAGTTTCAGGGAAATAACAGTCCAAAGTTCAATGTCATGTGATCTACAAACACATGACATGAACAAACTTTTCTATTGTTCTCAGTCCTGCTCGTTTGCACAATAAATGTAAATGTGCCCAAACATTCTTCTCCTTTCGACATACACATCTTTTGGGTAAGCTTTTTACTAAGGGATATCTGTCATATTTTACTATACCCCAGATCAAGATGAGCTGCCCTCAGGTACCTGGTTATAATCACCTTTACAGCCACAAACATATGGCCAATCAAAGTTTTGTAGAAGTTCATATATCCATCCCCCCAAAAAATTCGGAAGTGCCCATCCTGGTTGGGGCCTGGATTTAGCTAACCTGGCGTGCTAGCAGAAGCCAGCACAAAAACTCCCACCAGTGCCCTCCCCCGCCACGCCAAACTCACTCTTGTAGGAGAACCCTAATAATAATAATAATAATAATAATAATAATAATAATAATAATAATAATACTTTTTATTTATACCCCACCCTCCCTGGGCAGGGCAGGGCTCAGGGTGGCTAACACCAAATATGAATTACAATAAAATGTAATAGAAAACAAACAACAACAACAACAACAAACAGTTAATTAAAATACGGCTTAAAATACAGCTTAAAATGGAGCCTCATTTTAGTAGTTGCCCATAAATCAAGACCATAAAGGGAGGAAGCATCAGATATTCACCCGAGCCAGCTATCCATGCTGGCCCTACATGGCAAAAAAGCCAAGGGAAAATTTATATACCAAATCCCATATAAAGGGTCAGAGTGAGTCTAAGCCGAAGGCCAGGCGGAACAGCTCCGTCTTGCAGGCCCTGCGGAAAGATGTCATATCCCACAGGGCCCTAGTCTCTTGTGGCAGAGCGTTCCACCACATCGGGGCCAGTGCTGAAAAGGCCCTGGCCCTAGTTGAGACCAATCTAACCACCTTGCAACCTGGGACCTCCAAAGTGTTGTTATTTATGGACCTTAAGGTCCTCCACGGGACATACCAGGAGAGGCGGTCCCATAGGTACGAGGGTCCTAGGCCGCAGCACAGCACACATGGGGAGGAGAGTGATTCCACTTGGCAAGGAGGGTGGTATTCAGCTAATCAAGGATTGCCGCTAGCACAATAGGACTTCCCCACATGCCCTGCAAATCTGCTCCAAGGGATTTGGGGAATCCCTAGAACAGATGTAAGGGCCATAAATGGGGAGGAGAAGGGAGAAATTTCCATTGAGCAAGAGAACAAATTACTGAGTGCTATGGTAAATACAACTCACAATTCTTTTAAATCCCCTCCCCATTTTCTGAGAAATGAAACAACTCTGACTGGGGGAGGGGGGAAGTTGGAAACAGAGCACAGGAGGGGAAAGAACGTAGAGGAGAGGTAGGGTGAAAACTGGGGGCGCTCTCATTTTGACAAGTAAGTCTAGAATTATAGAATAATAGAATTGTAGAATTGGAAGAGACCCCAGGGGTCATCACGTTCTACCCACTGCAGTGCAGGACTCACAACTCAAGCGTCCATGACAGGAGAGTCCACAACCTTCTGATGGAGTCCATTCTACTGTCTAACAGCTCTTACCACCAGAAAGTTCTTCCTAACGTTTTGTTGGAAACCCCTTTCTTGTCATTTAAATCCACTGGTTTCCTACACTCTGGAGCAGGAGAAAACAAGCTTGTGCCATCTTCCATGAGACAGCCCTTGAAATATTTGAAGATGGCTATCATAGCTCCTCTCAGTCTCCTCTTTTCCAGGCTAAACATACCCAACTCCCTCAACTGACCCTCAACTTGGTTTCCAGACTCTTGATCATCTTGGCTGCCATCCTCTGCACACATTCCAGGTTGTCAATATCCTCCTTAAATTGTGGCACCCAGAACGGGACACAGGAATCCAGGTGTGGTCTGACCAAGGTAGAACAGAGTGGGGCTATTAATTTCCTTGATCTGGACATTATACTTCTGTTGATGCAGCCTAGAATAGATTTCTCCCCCCCCCCCCGCTGTATCACACTGTTGACTCATGTTAAGTTTGTGGCCTAATAAGACCCCTGGTGTAGTAGATGGCACTGTGATCTAAACCACTGAACCTCTTGGGCTTGCCAATCGGAAGGTCGGCAGTTTGAATCCCCACGATGGGGTGAGCTCCCATTGCTCTGTCCCAGCTCCTACTAACCTAGCAGTTCGAAAGCACACCAGTGCAAGTAGATAAAGAGGTACCGCTGCAGCAAGAAGGTCAATAGCATTTCCGTGCACTCTGGTTTCCATCCCAGTGTCCCATTGCTCCAGAAGAGGTGACCACATGACCTGGAAAGCTGTCTGTGGACAAACGCTGGCTTCTTCATCCTGAAAAGTAAAATGGGCGCCACACCCCATAGTTGCCTTTGACTGGACTTAACCACCCAGGGGTGCTTTACAATTTACCTCTACTAAGACTCCTAGCTCCTTTGCACATGTACTACTGGTGTCCCATGTTTCCCAAATCTTATCTAGCTTTTAATCATTGTAAATTATTTTCTCCATACACTCCCATCACAGTGGCTTAGGGGAGAGAGGTTGAACTGTATAAACAGAGCTGTTCTACCTATGAGTTGGCGCTTTCCTCCAAGTTTTGCCTGTGAGAGCAGGGCATACATGGATTCTACCCTTCCTGGGCAATTCATGGTCCTTTTCAGGCACTATTAAATTGTAAGCTTGGAGGAGGTGCTAGCCATACCTTCCCTGCCCTGCTGTGTGCAATTTTACACTGGAAGCTGCTCAGGGCAAGAATCCGACTTCACATTGTTATTCTCTAAATTGCTATGCATATTGATGGTATCACTGCCAAGAGAAAATGGGTACTAATTGTGAATGAAAGCACCTACTGGCCATTTCCCTCCATCCCAAATCACTCTTGTATCCCCTTATGACCACTCCCAGTTATTACCTCTTTCCTTGACCCAAGTATCATGCAATTTGCTCCACATAGCAAAGTTCAACAGCTATATTTCTTTGGCAGCCGTGGTAAAGAGGTAGCAAAGAGGCCTTTTAATCCTCGTGTGCAGCATCCGAGAAGGACAAAGTCAGGATAAAGGCAAATGCAGAGAAAGGAGAGATATGAGAAGGGGGGAAATGGTTGGGGAGCTAGCAGGAGGGAGGGAAACGTCTTCCGATTCCCCCTCTCTGTCCATTCCATCTGGGTTGGCCTGCAGCCGATCACCATTTTTATTTGAGCAGCAACCAGAGCAATCCCATGATCCACACGCATTAGAGATTATCAAGGGGTAAAACCTCAAGGCTTAGGTGGGATCAAGAGGAGGAGGGATGGATTTGGAGTCAGTCCAGTGGGTTAAGCCACTTCTACTACCTGAGATTAAACACATGAGGACAGATGTAGATGCAAAAATTCCTGTGCTCAGCTCCAGGAAGGCAAAGGTAGGGACACGACATACGTATTGCGTCTGGCAGAGGAAGATGAAAGCAGAGGAGAAAATGAGAGCAGCTGGGAGTGTACTAAACTACTGAAAGGATTTCTTTTAACTGTATGGACTTTACCTTTCTCTTAAAACAATACACATTTTACAACATTATCTGACCAGGAATCCTCTGTGAAGTAGGAAGCTCCACACCAAAGTAAATGTAAGAAAATGCTTCCACCCCAGGTATTAGTTGATGCTTCGTTATGATTGATCCACAGAAACAGTTTTTAACTGTTTTAAATGTCACACTGTTTGTTATATATTTTAATTATGGATGTTTTAATGTAGCTGATTTACTCTGCGTTTTAACTACAAGTACTCTAAATTTTTATAATTGATTTCAGTCGTCATTTTGCTGATGGCTTTTATTTTCCTGGGAACCGCCTTGGTGTTTCTTCTGGAAAGGAAAGATGGTATACGAATTATTTTAACAACAGCATCTTCAGAGAACAAGTTCTTACTATTCTCTAAGGCTGCATATACAGTACATAGCCTTCCCCAGCAAAGAATCCTGGGGACTGTAGTTTATCCCCCCCCGAGCTATAATTCCTGGCACCCTTAACAAACCACAGTTCCCAGGATTCTTTGCAGGAAGTAACATGTTTTGAATGTTCTTTAAAGGTGTTGGCTTTGCATGCTTTTGCCAATGCTGGCGGTGACTAACCTAATGGCAGATGCATTGCCTTTAGTAATGAACCTGTTTTAGATTGAGGAGTATTTACACAGTGTACTGAATGCCGATCATATGTTCACGTGCTGCCGCTGTGCCTGGGCTCTCTCCCAATTTTCTCTGTCATCATCTCCAGCAGGCACGCTTAGGCTTGCACTAGTAATTTGCAGCCATAGCAATTATTCTGCTCTCTCCATAAATAGCAGGGTTTCTCCCCCCCTCCCGCCACCCTGTCAGCCCAGACACTTTTAGGGAGTGTGGAACCTGCTTGGTAATTACCTTCCCATCCATCATCAGCAAAGTGAAGAAGTCCAAGCAAAAGACTATGGCTAGACATGGAAGGTCTCAATCAATTGACTCTGGGTGAATCTACACTACAGATGCCAGATAATTTAAGGGGCTACTTCTAATAATAGGTGAGGGTGGGGTGGGATGTTCTGGTTTCCCTTTGATTTGAGGAACAGCATTTTCTCCAGGAGAACTGGTTATCACTTGATGGCTGCAGCCGAGAGAAGAAAGCGCAGGCTTAGGGATGAATTAATATATAGGAGGTGGCATAGTTAAGGCCAGCAAGAACGTGTGTGTTCAGCTCCAGGGGCAGGAGGTCCAGTAAGGGTGAAGATGTTATTATTATTATTTTTTAAAAATATATTTATTAAATTTGTATACTGCTGTCCTATACCTGCAGGTTTCAGGGTGGTTACAACATAAAATCACAGCATAAAAAACAGAAGATACATAATAAATAAAGAACCTTCCAAACGAACTCTTACAAACCACAGATACACACCACCATCGGCATCAGTTGAGAAAGTGAATGTGTGGGGATTCTGAAGCACATGAATGATTATTTCACGGGGAGTGTGGTGTCTTCCTCCTTTGCCCCGTTGCCCCATTCTCATTCCTTGGCTGCTCTAGGCCCTGACTTAAAATGGTGTGAACTGAGCACCTTCTTTTTCCAGATTTCCTGTCCGTTACGTGCATATGCGCGCGGGGACCTCCAGCTGCTATTTGCCTTGCACCTGCAAGCGTAAATACACACAGGCCTCCTGCAGGTGCATTGCTGCTCATCACTACCTGTGGTGTGGGGAGGCAGCACTGCTCACTCAACCTCCTGACAGGCGAGTCACTGCTGCTTACCAGGAGGGCGAGGAGGAGGGGCAAGGCGGTGGGAGGGGGTAGAGCTGTCTTTCCCATTGGGTTTACTGGTGCGTTGGGCCAGGGCACCGGCCTCTCAGGGGCGCCCCATCGAGTGGGGGAGCTGCGCGGCTTTGCTGGCGGCCTCCCCTTTCCCTCCTGCACGCCCGCCAGCTGCGCCCTGTCAACCATATGGCTGGCGGGCGTGAAGCTTGCCTCCCAAGCCTCCACAGGAGGAGAGTGATCCCTGCAGAGGCTTCGGAAAAGGTCAACAACTCTGGGAAACGGGGGGGGGGGGGCGCCAGAGGGATCTTTGCACCAAGGTGCCAGATATGCTTAAGATGGCCCTGGGTATCAGTGGGATGCAAGCACACTGGTGAAAGTTGTGTGTTGGCTCCACAGGTGCATTTGCCACCCACTGTCTGCTATGGGTGACATGTGAGTGCAGCTCTTGTGAGAATTGCACCAGTAACTGTGGCTGCACCCTTTTGAACAGCGTAGGTTGCACAAGTCTTATTTTTTACAGTTGCACACCACCCTGATATTTTATGATGCGGTGATATAGAAATACATAAATGCACATATATCAGTTGCACAAGAGTAGGCATGGAATCTGGATTAGCTTGATCCAAGTCGTTCTCAAGCTACTTCTGACCTGTGTACCCTACGTGGAAAATCTGGAGACCGATACAGCCATGCTGTATAGGCCAAAGGTGGCAAACCTCTATATTCCTGAGGACCGCAGTGTTCTCCAGATTATGTCTGGGTCTTGGAATATTTTTGCCCACAAGCCGTTTTCCAGAAACTGGTCGATATCTTTAATTATTCTGCAGCAAACTCTTTGAGGTTATGGAGTACACCTCCCTCACAGCTTGCTTTTAAAGGAGGGGGAGGCACTTTGGAGAGTTGTTTTCTGAAGTCCCCCCCCCCAATAAACCTCACTGCAGCAGTATTTAATGGGGGAGAGAGACACTTCACAAACTGGTAGCCGTGTTGGTCTGCCATAGTCAAAATAAAAAAAATCCTTCCAGTAGCACCTTAAAGACCAACTAAGTTAGTTCTTGGTATGAGCTTTCGTGTGCATGCACACTTCTTCAGATGCATGCACACGAAAACTCATACCAAGAACTAACTTAGTTGGTCTTTAAGGTGCTACTGGAAGGAATTTTTTTAACTTCACAAACTGCTTTGTGATGCATCTCTCTCTCTCTGTTAAACAGCTTGCCTTAGCCACCTGCCCCCATCTCCATGCTGGAGTTGGCATGGCCACCTGTTGATGGCCACATGAACTGCAGCATGACAACAGCCCTACGTTTTTATATAAATAGAAATAAATGCACTCGGGCACTGGAGGATATTGCATACAGAACTCAAACTGATATGTGGCATTAAAGGATGTACTAATTTACAACTTAAAAGCATTTTTCTTGCAAGATAAACTATAGTCAAGCATTTTCCTATACTGATTGAAATTTGGTAGTATCACCAGGAGCTCCAGGGGCCTAATCCTGCTTGTGAGCTTTCAGATGACCATCCATATTTATTTATTTATTTATTCATTCATTCATTCATTCATTCATTCCCATTATTTAGATCCTGCCTTCTGGGATATAAATCCTACCACAGCAACTTACCAGTTGCATTCAGCAATGCATTTTTAAAGCACAATGAACAACATTATCAGTGGATGGTACATGGTTTGTGTGGGGAAAATATTCCAGTTGGAGGAAGCCCTTAAGTGTTTTTTTGCATGACTCCTGGAATCCTTATTGTCGAGCTCAAACTAGCAGTTCAAGAAAGGTTCAAAAACACCGGAGTGAATTAAGCACGGGTATGGGCTTAATTTCTGGAGTTGCTGCCAGGCCAGTTTTCAGACAGTCTGGTCAGGATTGTTTTGTCTCAGCTGCCCCAGGTTTCTTTAACCTTTCCTATTAAAAACAGTTTAAAACAACTTACAACTACAAAAAGGTGGGTCCTAAGTGTCAGAAGCCTGGGTGAAGAGGTGCATCTACAGTAATTTAACAGAGAACTGAGACCTCTGAAAAGACCCTGACAAAGCCATTTTGTACCTATTGACCAGTGAAGCAACTTTTGTGAACACTGAACCACACTCTCGTTCCAATGAGATGCTTCCAGAGAATATGTTATATTGGTGCCTGGGTGGAACACAACCAATTCTTCCTGGTTTTACTGACATACTGGCGTTCCAGAAGGAGATATGGTAACCAAGTAACCCCAAGGTCTTCTCTCAGGCTGAGGAAAAGTGAGAGGTGTTTCAACAGATGTGACTAGAAGATGAGAGACCAGGGACTTGTACAGTGCTCTGTCTGCTTTAATATTATGACTGAAGCTTGGAGAAGAGAAATGAATGAATGAATTACATTCGTATGAGCTATGGATTTTTTTTATACACCCTTACTTATTTTTGACCTTTCTGAGCCATCCTGTTTCATTAATATACAAAAGAAAGTATTTTCATAATAAAAGGTTGAGAATGAGGAATCATAGTATTGGAGAGTTGGAAGATAACTCAAGGGTCATTTAGTCCCAACTCTTGCAATGCCCACAGCCTTCCCTGGGCTCAAACCACCAACCTTCTGGTTTACAGCAAAACACACTGGCCCATTTCACCACAGGATCTGCCCCTGTTCCTATTTGCCAAAACAAGACTTTGTTATAGAGCCAGCTTCCTTGAGGGACCTTCTTGTCCCTGCAAAATTCAAGGCTGGTAACACTGGTGGCCTCTCGCATTCAAGGGAAGAAGCTTTGCCACTCAGGTAGGATCTCCGACAAAAGTCCAAAATGAAACCTTGAACTAGTCTTGGTAGCAAATAGACAGCCAGTGCATTTCCTCTAGCGCAGGTGTTACATGTGCACAGTAGTTGCTGCACTAAGCAACCCAGCTGACGTGTATGTCATCAGCTGCAGCTTCGAAAGCAACACCAATGCAATAGTTTAATCTAGAAGTTACCAATGTGCAGGTCACTGTAGCTAAGCTAGGCTTGCAGCTGAACCCAAGGATCCACAGAGTCTCCATGCTACCAGGATTCAGCTTTGGTTTAACGGGTCTCATCCAGCCCACCCCTGCATTCAGACGCTGGCTCATCTAGGCTGGTTGAGAAGATCATCTAGCCTCTGAACTGTATCTAAGCCAGGCTGCTGAGGTGTTTTTGAAGTGCGGTAAGACCTAAGTGCAGGGACGCGGGTGGCGCTGTGGGTAAAACCTCAGCGCCTAGGACTTGCCGATCGCATGGTCAGCGGTTCGAATCCCCGTGGTGGGATGAGCTCCCGTCGTTCGGTCCGAGCTTCTGCCCACCTAGCAGTTCGAAAGCACGTCAAAGTGCAAGTAGATAAATAGGTACCACTTTATAGCGGGAAGGTAAACGGCGTTTCCGTGTGCTGCTCTGGTGCCGGTTCGCCAGAGCAGCTTCGTCACGCTGGCTGCGTGACCCAGAAGTGTCTTCAGACAGCGCTGGCTCCCGGCCTCTAGAGTGAGGTGAGCGCAGAACCCTAGAGTCTGTCAAGACTGGCCCGTACGGGCAGGGGTACATTTACCTTTACCTTTAAGACCTAAGTGCAGTAAGTGGTTGGCACTTCGAGGAGGTTGAGGAAGAGACTTACAATCATTGCCCTTCCTGATAATTGCCTTTTCCTGCCTTCTCTGGAGGAGAGATGGGGGAACCAGCTGTATCCCCCCCCCGAACTGCATTTAAACCAGGCTCCTTGGAGTGCAGCAAGACCTCAGTTGTGCCTCGGTTTTCAAACAGCTTAGTTCACAAACAACTTGGAACCTGAATGCTGCGAAACCGGAAGTAGGTGTTCTGGTTTTTGAACCTTTTTCGGAAGCTGAACGTGCTCCGTTTTGAGTCCCCCTGTTTCCTGTTGAGCTGCTAATTTGCACCTCCCAACCCATTATAATTCAAGTCTTCCATTTCCGATTGCAGTGTTCTGAGGTGATATTTGGAGCTTATATTTGGTGCTTTTGTTTTTGCTATTTATTTTGTGTTTTTTTGTTTTGAGGCTTTTTCAGCCAATTTGTTTTTGTGACTGTGGATCCCAGTTCAGCTACTGATTGATTGATTGATTGATTGATTGTGTGACTGCAGAAATGGATAAATGTCCTCCATCCAAACAATGACTATCATCACTGCAGGTAAAAGGTTTCTTTAATTTTAATTTTTATCATCTACAGTAGTGTTTTATTTCTTTTATAGTACAGTACATTGTTTATTGCTTTCATTTTATGGATCAATAGTCTCATAAGATAGTAAAATTTATGTTAAATTGCTGTTTTAAGGGTTGTTTTTAAAAGTCTGGAATGGATTAATCCGTTTTGCATTACTTTCTATGGGAAAGAATGCCTTGGTTTTGGAACGCTTTGGTTTTGGAACAGACTTCCGGAATGGATTAAGTTTGAGAACCAAGGTAGTACTGTGCCAGAAACTTTATTCTTGGTTAACTCATGGTTTGCTTTCTATTTATGTACTTAAACTTAGATTATTATTGTTGTTGTTGTTTTGTAGTAGTAGTAATATTGCATTTATTCTGTCTGCCAAATTACTGATTTTTGTCATTTTTGAATTAGTGACCTGTTCTGTCTTTTGTATATTTTGTATATTTGTATTCCCATTGCTCTGTGCTTTGATATTTTTTTAAAGTTTGCTGTAAGCTTATTTAGGCACGACTTCATTGTGGAAAAGCACCATATAAGTAAACTCAAGCACCTGACTTAGACGCAACATAGATTTAGAATTGAGTGTCATCAGTATATTGACGACCCTGTGCTCAATATCCCCCTAAAGATCACTCCAACAGCTTCATATAGAATCCATAATCTATCCCAACAATGAGCACAAATGACATGGTTTGTAGTATTTGCAATGACTGCTGATCTGTACCCAGGCCAAGTTCAGGGTTTTGATACTATCATATAAGGCCCTTTACAACAAAGGACCGCATTACTTGAGAGTCCCCTTATCTACTTAGTATACCCCTTAGTATACCCCTTATCTACTTAGTAAGTCAGTAGGGATGCGGGTGGTGCTGTGGTCCAAACCAATGAGCCTCTTGGGCAGGGGTCAGCAACCTTTTTCAGCTGTGGGCCGGTCCACTGTCCTTCAGACCATGTGGTGGGCCAGACATTATTTTTTTTGGGGGGGGGAATGAATGAATTCCTGTGCCCCACAAATAACCCAGAGATGCATTTTAAATAAAAGCACACATTCTACTCATGCAAAAACACACTGATTCCCTAACTGTCTGTGGGCTGGATTGAGAAGGTGATTGGGCCGCATCCGGCCCTTGGGCCTTAGATTGCCTGCCCCTGCTCTTGGGCTTGCCAATCAGAAGGTTGGCAGTTTGAATCCCCACGATGGGGTGAGCTTCCCGTTGCTCTGTTCCAGCTTCTGCTAACCTAGCAGTTCAAACGCACACTAGTGCAAGTAGATAAATAGGTACCACTGCAGCGGGAAGGTAAATGGCATTTCCGTGTGCTCTGGTTTCTGTCACAGTGTCCTGTTATGCCAGAAGCGGCTTAGTCATGCTGGCCACATGACCCGGAAAGCTGTCTGTGGACAAACACCAGCTTCCTCAGCCTGAAAGTGAAATGAACGCCACAACCCCATAGTCGCCTATGACTGGTCTTAACTGTCCAGGGGTCCTTTACACTTAGTAAGTAAGTGAATTCTGTAGGAGAGAGCTCCTTTTTGTTTTAACCAGCCCTTCCAGCTGAATTAAAAGGCCTCTGCCTTTAGGTGTTTATTCTGTATTGTTTTTAAACCTATTCTTAGTTGTCATTCTTTGCACTGTTCGCAATGCTATTTTTATAACTTTAAAAATAGCCTTTAAAACAATACAAAAACACTTGTTTACTGTTTTCAAACCTATTTTAAAGAGCTCAAAGTTGTTTTTAAATGTAAAATTGCCCAGACTCATGTGGAAGAAAACTCAAATACTAATAATACAAATAATAATAATGAAATAATCACACCTCTTTAAGGAAAATAATGGAAGAACCTTTTGAAAAATGGGGTAAATTAAAACTATCAACATTTGGAGGAATAAGTGCAAAAAAGAGGAATGTTCTACTGCAATTAAATGTTTTATTCCTGAAAGCATAATATAGAATAAATAAATTAAAACTATAAAAGTCACAGAATAATATTGATAATCATTATCATAAGAGCAGCAGCAACAGCAATGTCCTTTGGTACAGAAAAACACAAAGCTAAAGACAGGAATGGCAAATAAGTCTTGGTCAAAGGTATTATTATTATTATTATTATTATTATTATTATTATTATTATTATTCATTGACAGGGACGTATATAAAATATAAGATACTACTGTAGAGCATATAAATCTTTGTGGATAGGGATCCAGAAGCATATGCTAGGTTTTGAGGGTGGGAGGAGAAAGGTCTCAACAGGATTTGTGACCTTGTTTCTGGGGACCACCAGTCTGCTGCTGCGGCTTCTGATGGTGAGCTGAAGGGGCCATGCCTGTTGGGGTATGGAGTGACAGTGGGATGTGGATGGGGGGGAGTGGTGGTTTTGGGGGAGCTCCAAGCTGGTGGCAGCCTGCAGGTGTGTACATGCACTTATCAGATGCCACCAACCCCAATCTCCCCCCCTTACTGCCTCCCTCCCCCACACTGGTGAGTGGGTGCTGCTGCAGCTCCAATCCCCCTCATGGCAATTGTAAAGGAAAATAGGGGGTCACACAGAAACAATTAATTTAGTAGCATTTTTTAGGGGCTCTAAGGGACGCGGGTGGCACTGTGGTCTAAACCACAGAGCCTAGGACTTGCCGATCAGAAGGTCAGCAGTTTGAATCCCCCCAATGGGGTGAGCTCCTGTTGCTCGGTCCCTGCTCCTGCCAACCTAGCAGTTCAAAAGCACAAAGTGCAAGTAGATAAATAGGTACCACTCCGGCGGGAAAGTAAACGGCATTTCCGTGCGCTGCTCTGGTTCGCCAGAAGCAGCTTAGTCATGCTGGCCACATGACCTGGAAGCTGTATGCTGGCTTCCTTGGCCAGTAAAGCGAGATGAGCGCCACAACCCCAGAGTCATCTGCAACTGGACCTAATGGTCAGGGATCCCTTTACCTTTACCTTAAGAATGATAGGACAAGATTGTGAAAAGTTCAGATCCAGTAATTGGGGTTGGATTTACGTTATTGTTAAGCAGAAGAAGCATGGGCTGGAAGCTACCCCATGGTCTAAAGTGTGCTAATGGTACGTTAAAATCTATGTAAACAGAATCAAATATATTGAAGTGTATGTGTTAGCCCAATTATGTAATGTTTGGAGCAAGTGCTTTTTGTATTTTTCTAATGGCTGCCACCTCCTGCGGGTAAGAATGGGTCTCTGTTGCCTGGCATTAGTCTAGCTCCCTTCTCCCAGCACACCCAGCATCCCTCCCAGGAGCTGGAATCTAAACAACAGATCTGTCCTGGAATCCACTATAAAGTATGGAACGGCAAAATCCTGTCCATAAGACCTGATCGATGATATTTGCAAAGGGAGATCTATTTCTGAACTCTTTCATTTAGCTCACATGCGACCACCGCATAGATCTGTATTAACATGACCTGGGGGGGGGGGGAGAATTAAGGAGAGGAAAAATGCTCCTGAGATGTATTTAAACACAACAACTTTTGTGTGCGCGCTATAATCTGGGCATGGAATTTATCTGCTTTCACAGAGCAGTTGTGTTTATAGCAATACTTATTGCATTACAGGGATGCGCTCTAAGAGAAAAAAATGCAGCAGAGGAGGGCATGGAGGAATGCAAAGTGGATTTGGAGAGGGAGAGAGGAGAGCCAAGCGAATGCCTGGCATGCCTTTGATTCTTCAGATTTGCACATGGGCAGGTGCTTTGCAGCCTCCGTGTGTCTGAGAGCAGCGTATTAAAGGTTTATGTGCTGTTCTTTGAAAACCAGGGAGGGAGGCAGAGAAAGAAGAGGTTGCTGTTGCATTGATAGTGAAGGGACAAGTTTGGTTCAGGAAGAGGACACTTTTGGCTGGGCTAAAGAGAGCTTTAGGGCAACCATCCTCTGATAATATCCCCCACCCACCCACCCCATTTATTTTTAATCTCTATGCTCCGAATAGAATAATTTGCTTCACACATTATAATGAAGGACACTCACCTGGCGCCATCATTACATATCTTCAAGTGCCGGGCAAAAACATTATTTTTTCATCAGGACTTTGACTTTTAATTATCTATGGCCTTTTTGCCTGAGTGGGATGTTTTAATCTAGTTTTTTTAAAAATAGGATTGTCTCTTAAGATTGTTCCTCCTCTCAGTGCTGGTTTTAATGTATGTACGTTTTTGTTTTTTGCTTAAAATATTGTAAGTCACTAAGTTGCCATGGCAAACAAGTACGAAATAAATTTAATTATGAATTGATTCCTGCATTGCAGGCGGATGACCCTTCTGGTCCCTCTCCAATCCTCCAATTCTATGATTCTAAACCACCACTACAAATAATAATACATTCATAGGGGCGAAGGTTCTGTCTTTGCTGTTGCCATTTAGAAGGCATAAATGCCAAGATCTGGCAATACCTGGATCTCCAAGCCGTCACCAGCAATTCAGGTTTTGATCGGAGGTGGAAGAACAGGCGATGCTGCTTCTGGCTGGGTTGTGGGTGGCAGTAAATGGTCAACTACATATTTCAAAAAGCACCTTCCTGGGGCTGGACTTGAGGGCATTGCTTGGTACTTGGGCCACACTCTAGTAATGCCCCTGGCTGTACCTGCTCTGGGTGCAGTACTATTCAAACAATGGCATCCCCCACCAGACCCAGGCTGCTCTAACTTAGGGTTACCAGACATCCCCGGTTCCTGGGAACAGTCCCCAGATTTTCAAATCTGTCCCCAGACAAGTTCCGTCCCTGGAATGTCCCCAGATTTGCAAGTCTGTCCCCGGGAAACGTGGCAGCGGCAGCCTCAGCAGTTGGCTCTGGCTGGCTTCAGGAGCTGCTCGCTGCCGTGGCGCCCGCCATTTTTCCTCACTGCAAGTCCCCATAGGATGTGTCTTGTGTGCTGTGCCAGGGACGTCCGGCGGTACAGATCTCCTGCCCCCTTCCCCCTTTGTTTTGACTGATGGGGGAGGAGTTGTAGGCGGGCGGCCGTTGCCCAGTTTTTTAAAAACTCTGCACATTTGTGTTGCACAGGGTGCGAAAGAAGGGCTTTGCACCTTTATACAATATGCATGTGTGCTTGGGCCCAGGGTCTTTTGCCTCACCATCCCCACTACTGACTCCCTGTTGCTACTCAGCTTCAAAAAGAAGTAGTAGTAGTAGTAGTAGTAGTAGTAGTAATAGTAGTAGTAGAGGAAGAAGAAGAAGAAGAAGAAGAAGAAGAAGAAGAATGTGTCCCCAGATTCACTGAAAAAATCTGGTTACAGATAGGTAGCCGTGTTGGTCTGCCATAGTCAAAATAAAAAAATTCCTTCCAGTAGCACCTTAAAGACCAACTAAGTTAGTTCTTGGTATGAGCTTTCGTGTGCATGCACGAAGAAGAAGTGTGCATGCACACGAAAGCTCATACCAAGAACTAACTTAGTTGGTCTTTAAGGTGCTACTGGAAGGAATTTTTTTATTTTGAAAAAATCTGGTAACCATACCCTAACTCCTCCCCTACCCTGTATTCTGCTTAGGTTAGTTGTCTTAGGGCCAAACCAGATGGGGCATTAATTTCCACCAGCCAATTAATGTGCATTGTTTTGTGTGTGTAGGCAGCAGCAGCAGCTCAGGAGAAGCCTAAGCAGGTGGAGGTGGGGAGGGAAAGTTAATTATCTCTCTCTCTCCTACAGCCCTGACAAATATCATCTCTGAGGCTGCTATTTGCATTTCAAGGGAAAGCTCCGTTAGCACCAATAAGCTCTTGCAACTATGACAGGAGCTGTCCAGCAGCTCTCAGACAAGAAGGAAGACCTTGTGGAAGCTGGAGTTCAACCGCTTTTCCCTGCATTGAGATTCCCCTCCCCAATACATGCTTTCTTATTGCTGCTAGGTGTCCTTTTGCACCAAGATTTTGTCAACCTACAGGGAGAGCCTGGTAGACGGTATATGCTTGGTTTTCCCCAAAGCTTTTGACACAAGCTCTATTTACACATTACTCACATGTAGGACATAATCTTGTTGACTCTAGACTGAGGGTGTGCTTTGAGCTCTAGTCGCATTGCTATGTCTTCTGTGTGCATTTCAGTGTTGTTTATGAAGAAGCAACAGTGTGTCAGCTTCAGCTTACATGGGAGAGCTCTACATAGTTGGGATGCCTGATTGTGCGGGTGTCTTGATGGTGTAGCACCCCTGCACACAAGTAGGTGCTTGTGCACAGGGGTTTCCTCACAAACAGCAACAGTTCAACAGTTAAACTAGCTATCACTTGGACTATCATATTCTAACATTCTTAAATAATAAAAAAGAATGCATAGAATTAACAGTACACTGAAGAAGAAATACACACTCTTTTTCAATCAGGTTGGTTCTGCAACCCCCTGTAGAATTTCTAAGTTGTCTACTACCAGTAATTGAATTCTGCGCAGTTCTTCAATCTTTTTTTCTGATCTTCCAGTCAACAATGCAACACAAACTGTTCTTATTTTAGGGAGTCGTAATTGGATAAAATTGATGGAATCTTTAAAACGAGGATTAGTTGCTGCACAATAGAGATATTTAATGAAACACACTGCAATATTGTGTGCCCTGTTCAGATTCCCCCACAATTTGAGGTTTGGTGAGTGGTTAGAAACAGGAGTGGCAGCCAGCAATGCAGAACTCTTTAGCAAAGGAACTCTACCTGGGGAGCTTGTTTCTGTCTGTTAGAAAGTTGTGTGGGTTTTTTTTAGACTTTCCTTTCCAGGAAAGCATTTATCCACGAAGTGTTGATGTTGTGGCAGGCTGGCACTAGGCTGCTGTTGGCAGCATATGCTTCACATAAAGTATTTTAATAGTTTTATTGCAACAGTTGCTATTATGTATCTATTTTATTTTGTAATTATTGGGAGTTACTTTACGGATCCTAGTGATCAAGAGTAACCCTGCTTATTGCAATTCATCCACAGCAATTGATTCCCCACCCCGACCCGGCCAGGCTGCGTCCCAAGAACTGCTGCTACCACCGACAGCGCAATGCAGGTGGAATCAATGGCAGGACAGGCGGGTGGTGCAGTCACAAATCCAACAGGGCATTCTCAAAAGTGGCTCAACCGGCATTGAGAAATGTGTCCCGGGAAGGCCCCTCTTGGCTTCTCAGATCACTTGAGCCTGTTGGGCTTCATTCTCGAGTAGGCTTTCCAACCAGTTTAGAGGCGGCAGCACAGCTATAGCCAGCCAATTCCGTTGTTTACTAGGTGTCCTTTTTCATAAAATCATAGAGTTGAAAGGGACCCCTAGGGTCATCTAGTCCAACCCCCTGAAATGCAGGAATCTCAGCTAAAATATCCATGGCAGATGACCATGACTATCTGAAAATATGTACTCCATGTTGTTTTTGTTCCCAAGTTATGTTTACGATGTTACTATTGAAAACCAATAATAATAATAATAATAATAATAATAATAATAATAATTTTATTTATACCCTGCCCATCTGGCTGTGTTTTTTAAAAAAACATATTAACCGCCCCCCCCCCAGCAAGGAAGCATCACACAAGTCTCATGGTATGGTTCACCATTGCCCTCATCCTGGCTACAGGACCAGCTGGAAGCCCTGAAGAGCACTAGGTTATTCTCTCTTCAGACTTCTCCCCCATGCTGATGCTTAAACAGCCCCCCCCACATGTTCTCACATTCTTAAGTGTCTTTCTTTGTCTTCCTTGTCAGAGAGAGTGAGTGAGAAGCCATCATGAGCACAGACACAATAAATATAGGAGAAGGGTTAGTAGTCCAGCACTGCAGTTCAATTAGAGAAGCTCCTTTCAAAAACCACTGTGCGGCCACCCTGCTGTCGCCTCCTCCTCCAGAAACAGGCAGATCCTGGGGGGACTAGGCAAGACAATAAGGGAAAACCAAAATTGCAGGCAGGGCGTTTAGGGGTGGCGGCGGGGAGTTGTTTTGCTCTCGTGCTCTTCTCCAGCATCTTGCTCTTCCGATCTTTTCTCTCCCTCTCCCTGAAAGGAGGGTTGGCTTTTGTTTAGCATTTTACCCCCCCTCCTCCTCCCTCCCGGCAGCCATGCTTCTCTGAGCTCAGAGAGCATCTGCTGTGCTCTCTCCTTGCTCTCAGCATCTCTCTGGAGCACGATTACTCCACGCCCTGGGTGAAAGCGGGAGAAATATGTGCTGAGATGACATTTCGGTTATACATGATGCCATTAAAATATGATAAGAATGCTATTAACATTAATAATCCTTTTCATTGTATCATTTAGGGAGCAAAACAAGCCATTAAATATTACAGAGACATTGGTGTTTTGATGGCTTTGAGGAGGGAAACATTTGGACTTATTTGTCTACATACCTCCTCTGGAGACAGAGAAACCCCAACGTTATTTCTGCAAATGGTGTGCTGCCTTTCTGCATCTCCAAGGAGCCTGGCATGGCTAAGGCAAGCCTCAAATGGGCTGGGTACGAGATGGACGAAAGAGTGGGCTTCTGGCTCTGGTCAGCAGGCCAAATCCTTCTCTCCTCCACCTTTGGTGGGCCAAGTGGGACAGGGGGTGGAGTCCCCTGTCTGTCAGTCACTGTCGATGAATTTATCAGCAGAGACTTTTTGGGGTGGTGTTTTTGCTCAAAGAGAAGAGCGTGTCAGTGATAGCTATGGGCAAATGGAGCCAGATTGAGAAGAAGACCTATGAATGTATCTGAAGTCCTTAATCTCACAAGGGATGAGTGTAGGCCAACTCTAGCAAGGGAGCACAAGTAGCCTACACAACAGAGTTTGCTTCCTCTGCTGCTAACGGAGCTGCTTATGTACGTGCCAGCCAATGTCTCACACAGTATTTATTTGCTCATTATTCATTTTTACAAATACCATACTGAAAATAAAGACACGCATGGCACCCAGAGAGAGACACACCTATAGACACCTACAGACATATATATACACATACCTATGAATACAAATGCAAACACTTTTACATACATAGATTGAGTGGGTTCCTTCAGTTTAATATAGAAATCTTTTTTTATGTTTCGCTCTCTTTTCTTCTTGTTGAAGGTAGGGAACTCTTACGGAGAGAACGTGCTTGGCTGCTTCAAGATCTCCTTCTCCTTACCTTGCCTTTTGTTACTGCGACATTGCTCTCTCCTACCTTTTCCTTTCAGGGTTTGTCTTATGTACAGAGTGAGCTGAATAAAGAGCATGAAATCCACTCTCGACTCCGAGTATATTTCAGTTGGTATTAGGAAGTGCTCTTGGTTAGGTTGGCCTGGGTAAAATAGGAAGGGTGACCTTCTACACTTCTTTGAAGTCTCTCAGCCTCACTCACCTCACAGAGTCTTTGTTGTGGGGGAGGAAGAGAAAGGAGATTGTGAGCCGCTTTGAGACTCCTGCGGGTAGTGATAAAGCGGGATATCAAATCCAAACTCTTCTTCTTCTTCTCTTCTGCAAGAGGAGGTGGTGGATTCTCCCTCACAGGAAGTCTTCAGCCAGAGGCTGGGGATCCATCTGTGGAGGTGCTCTAGCTCTGCCCTTCTGTCTTGTGCAGTGGGTTCGACTCTATGCTCTCCTTATAATATGGTTCTGGCAATAGCGAGGTGACTGACTGCTACCAGAGAGTGAAGATAAACTGGAGGAGGAAGTGTCTTGTGGGAGTCAGAGAGGTCAGAAATGTTTTTGGGTTTCTTTAACACCTTCTCTAATGATCTGTCAGAGACAGTAAACAGCAAAGCTCACTGTATGGCGTGATGAGCTTGACCTGCTGTACTTTGTTGGGACTGTATTATTCACAAATACTTGGAGACTTGTGAGAAGATGAAGGGTTTTTTATGGGGTTTTTCCCCCCACAAACAATGACTGGCTGGAAAATCTTTAATTTTCAGTTATGAAGAATCAGCCACTTGGTCATGTGATCTGGGTGCCCAATCACAGAGCACTGAACAGTGCAAACAACCAGCCAAAGGAAAAGGTTCCCAAATAAGTGTATTCACGTGATTTATTCATAAATGATTGCAGACAACAAAGGCCCGAGCAGATAAAAGAATGCAAAAACCCAGAAAGAGCAAGAAGGTTAAATTCTCAGTCCATTTTTTTCTATGAATAAGTTGAACAGCTCCAATAAACAGCTACTTAATGACATTCAGTGATGTAACAAAAGTGAAGAGAGATCAAAGAAGCAGATAGGAGGGGGCAGGTGAGTCTGAGATGAATTATGGATGAGAAAAGAAAAGAAAAGAAGGAGAAAAAAGTAGATCTTTTTGCGGTAGAAAACACTGCCGGGTGATTTTATTCTGGTTGCAGTTTGTGCAATCCAATGCTTATGCTGCTTGTACTGCAACTGCAGTTATAACTTTTATTTCTTTTTCCATATAGAAAAGCGAGTGCAGTGAGTTTCTGTCAGGGGCACAAGTGGCTGGAGTGACTTTGGATCAGGCTTGGATCTCTCAAATTCACAGGGTTCACGTGAGGGGGAAAGCTGCACCTGTCCTCTTGGTTAGAAGGGCAGGTTAAAAATGGCATCGGGTGGAAGTCAACATCACACGATGGTGAACGTGCTCAAGCATTTCAGCTTGCTGGAGAGAACAAGCTTCCCCCCTCGACCCAGGTGCTTCTCTGGGGGTTATCCCAACACCCACCCCCGAGCCATTTTCAAGGGGTGCAGGGGAGGCACAAGGAGGGGAGGAGGAGGAAAGTCCCATTGTGCCAGCAGAAATCCTTGTGCAGGGCTTCTACTGATGGAGCTCTTAAGATGAACTGCACCCAGAGTCTGCAGACTGTAAAATACTGCCAGCGACCACGTAGTCTGAAATCCTGAATATTCAATAATGGTGAATATTGAGTGCCAATTACTGAACACCGTTGTGTGTCTAATGCCGACAAGTGGGTGCGTAAATTTCCACAGATATTCAATATCTAGATCTTGAGATAATGGTTTGCTGGGGGAAATTCATTTCAAGCTGCGCCAGCTGATGCCTTTCTTACAGAGTGTTGACCATTTTTGCCTCAATAAGTCTAGTAGCAGGGTAGACCGAAGAGGCAGGGCCTGGAGCAGGATAAAGAGTTGAGAGCCTGGAAGCAGAATGAATACAAAAAGCTTTCTGATTGGTCTCCTGGCTGGCATTGGCAGATTCAAAGAGCCAAGCCCATATATTACTGGCAGTGCTGCAACTGCTCAAAGCTGCAACTGGTTTAAGTTGTTGCCATGTCACCTGTGTCCTTCCCCTTAACAGAACCTGTGGTGGAAGGAAAGGGATTGTTAAGGAAGCACTTGAGCCTGTTAGGATATTTCCATTCCTCCTTAAAAAGGGAGCAGGCTGTTGTGTATCACAAGCCTGCGTACTTCCGGCTCACAGGGAGTTTCCGTTTTGTATATAGCTTTCGTTTCTATCTGTTTCCTTGACACGAAGGCAGGCAGTCATGTTTTTCCTTTGTTCTGACCAACGCTGAATAAAGTTGTAAATATGCTCTTCTGGGTGCATCTTCTGTTGCGGAGTCTTCTGCAAGGGCGGGCACGAGTCCTGGAATGTGTCTGAGGCTCGTGTCGCTAATTGACTGATGCTGTTCTATGGGAGACCGATGGATCGTCTGGAGATGCCTGTCTCCCTGGCAGTATCCCAGCAGAGCCCTGCCATTTCTCAGAGGGCAGCTTGTATGACAGTGTGCTACAGCTGGAAGTCAGTAGCTCTGCTCCTTAGCGCTCATGCGCAGCCTATGTAGTTCAAGTGCAATTGAAAAGAGCACTGGCAGCTTTTTCCGAAAAGGAACATTCCAGCTATAGAAAATAAAATCTGGCAACCCAACCGATTTTTGGTTTTTACACCAATAAAATAAAATAAAATCTAACAATTGCTTTAGCAGAAGGTGTTAGTTGTTTGTTTGTCTTAGAAAAGCCAGTTTGCATCACAGTTTCCCAAAGAAGAATTCCTTCCGCGCCTTTGTGGCTGAGACGCCTGAGTTCTAAGATGAAGGTACCAAGTAGACAGGAAAATGACAGCCTTTATCATCAGAACATGGCAAGTAAAAGGACAGGATACAAGCCCTAAAGCTGAGGCTAGGGGAATGACCCGGAGCTGCCATTGTCTAGGTTCCTTTGCAGGTTGTCACCAGCAAAGAGGAAAGAAGATTTAGCTTGCTAGGAGCCACAGCTTAAGCTGATAAAAAGTACATTTGAGTGACAATTGTCAAAGGTTCCTTATTCCTCCTCCCAAAATACCTTGCAACATTTCAAAAACGAAAATACAGCTGTGTGTTTGGTACCACTTTTCACAGTGAGGATTATGGCCTGCTTCTCCACCCTCTCGCTGTTACACATCTCTGAAGACTCTCCTTTGCCTCTTGCTCATTGACGATGCAGTAACTGTGCTCACTCTTGAAACAAGCTGCCTATGACACTTTGCCTTAAAAAAATGCAGTGATTTTTATTAACACATTTCATCTTGCAATGGATTTGTCTGTACATGCTGTCAATCCGTGCACCTCAACTGCAGTCCGCAACATGGATTGGAGGTGCATTTTAAAGGATGGACAAGAAGCTGTGGACCAGCTCTGTCTCTGCCCATGTACCAACTTTAGGGTGTATTTGATCCTCCTACTCGGCTCTGGAAAGCAAAGAATGGCAACCCCTTGCAACATGGTTGTTTCTTCATAGGAGCCTCCAAAACCTCTTCAGAAAACAGAAGAGGGACAATGATTTAGGAGGGTCAGTCACCAGAAATCGGGGACTACCTCAGTACAGGCAAAAAGGTGTGATGTACTAAGCTTGGATTCTAGAACAATAGGCAGGTAGGATACTAGAATGCAAGAAGTGATTGGCTTGTAGGAGAAGACCAATCAGGCTCCAGGAGGAAGTTAATCAGCCTATTAGGCTGGTAGGATCCTAGAATGCAACAACTGATTGGCCTGCAGGAGAAGACCAATCAGGCTCCAGGAGGGAAGCAGAATCAGCCAATCAGACGGGACTCATTGTGTAAATAATGTATATAAAAGCCTGAGGTTTTGGGGGAAATTCAATCACTGTTTTACAAGCTGCAATAAAGAGCATGAAATCACTGCAGGACTTCAAGTATATTTCAGTTATCCTTTCAAGTCATCAAAGCACTTCAAGTGCATTATCTTGCTGTAGTCCTTACAACCGGGATGGTGGTATTTTTATCTATTTATTTTGATTGTTGTCATGCAGCTGCACTAGGGTTTCTAGCCTTAGAGCCAGACAACAAGTTTGGAAAGTGCCAAAGTGAGCAGGAGCACAATGTAGCCAGTCTGGAGAGAGGAGCCTCTGGCAACAGCCAATGGCTCTGCTCCAAAGTGCGTCTGTGAAGAGGAAGGAAGAGCAGGTGAAGGTGTGTGAATTAAAAAGAGAGTGAGAGGCCATCTGGGGTCAGTGCTTAGAAACACTTTGGTGTGCTTCTGTTTGGGGAGAGAAAGGGCTGGAGGGAGTCTCGAGAAAGGAAGTGGTGGGGAGAGAAAGGGCAGTTCACAATGTCAAAATACAATATAAAAACACAAAAACATAATAAAAACATGAACAAAAGAACACAAACCAAGAACACCCCCTTCCCCAAAGAATGTTGAAAAGATCTGCAGTGAAATTTTGGTGGGATCCACACCAAGGTGCCGATGTGTTTGTGGGTCACTGTTTCTGTTTGTGTGTTTGTACACCTTCATCCACAAATCAGTTTTGAATTTTATACCTCCCAAATCGATTTTGATGTTGCTTGTCCACCTTGTTGGGTGGTGCTCTATGGAACGGATTTGCGCCGGGTGTTTTCGCTTCTCTTTTCAACTTGGGCTTTCCCACCTATCACACATTTTGGAAACCTGAGATCTGGTGTGGCCATGTGTGCAGACCATGTGTTGCCTGTGCCCCATTAAAAAAATATTATTATTGAATATACACACACCAGATTTGCAGAATTATTTTTTCAATACAGTGGTACGTCGGGTTAAGAACTTAATTCGTTCTGGAGGTCCGTTCTTAACCTGAAACTGTTCTTAACCTGAGGTACCGCTTTAGCTAATAGGGCCTCCCGCTGCCACTGCACGATTTCTGTTCTCATCCTGAAGCAAAGTTCTTAACCCGAAGTACTATTTCTGGGTTAGCGGAGTCTGTAACCTGAAGCGTCTGTAACCCGAGGTACCACTGTAATTGCAGAATTATTATTATTTTAAATTGGTTTGTCCTTTCTAAGCTAGCAAAGGATTTGGAGTTGCTCACATGTAAGACTTCAGTTTCCTTCCTCCCCCTTTATTTTCCTGCCTCCTCACATTTTACTTTTAATACTGCTCTTTTGTAGAAGAGCACTTTTGCACAAAAGAGTTCTCTTAAAAATAAAAATACCACGGATCTGCCTTCAGCAACAACCAGGCTACATCCTTATATTTGGGCTGAGGGAACCAAAATGGATCGTAGATGGTATTCACCCATTGGAGAAAATATGCCATTTTCTATTGCCTTTTCTTCCTTTATTGGATTATCGGAAAATTGGAAAAATACAAATTTAGTGAAGGGAAAGTACAGACTGCTACTTGGATGAGAGGATGTTGTGTAGGCACAGGAACAAGGGATAAAGAAGAAGCACTTCAAATTCACATCATTTTATTTATTTATTTTATTACATTTCTATACAGTGGTACCGCTGGTTGCAAACGGGATCCGTTCCGGAGGCCCGTTTGCAACATGAAGCGCCATATCTGCGCAGGTGCATGACATGATTTAGCGCTACTGCGCATGCGCGAGGAACGAAACCCGGAAGTAACCCTTTCCGGTACTTCCAGGTCACTGCAGGACGCAACCTGAAAAAAATAACATGAAGCAAACGTAACATGAGGTATGACTGTACTGCCCTTCAGCCAAGATCACAGGGAAGTTTACAATATAAAAACACAAAAATATGCAGCATAATAACAAACAAAAATAACATCCCGCCCCACAGTTTAAAAAGCCAGTAAAAATGTTAATGTTATTTTATGTTATTTATATTTATGTGGTCTAAATGTTTAGGTTTTGTTGGTTGTAACTTTCATGGTCATTATCTAATTTCCAATATCTTTTTATTGCTGTATATTTTTTCTTCTTCTGTTTTGTTGTTGTTGTCCTGATGTATCAATAAAATCATTTTTTTAAAAAAGCCAGTTGCAGTTGGCATCAACCTGTCTTGAGGGACAATGGAGTGCATCTCTGGGGGTGAAATCAAACCGCTGCCTTAGCAGCACCAGAATGACTTCCCCAGGGTGCAAGCCTGGGGTATGGAGTGTACTGACATGGTCCAAAGGAAAACAGAGCAAGACATTTGATATTAGCTTGGCAGCAGGAGTTCCTAGAAGGACTCTTCTCTACACAAGGCCTCAGGGACTCTACTCCAGATTTGTGTAGGGTTAGCAGCCACAGCCCTTAATTTGGGGACATTTGGGACAAGATGCACACTCCTAGTCCCTTCGCTGTGTAAATGCCCCATGTTTCTGATGGAAGCTGAGCACAGCTCAGCTAGTTCTGTTTGCAATTCCCTGTGAGCATGTGAGAGTCAGGCCTGTCCTCTGGAGCTATCTTGCTACCAGCTTCTGACTCAGAGGCCAAGTTCCATATGGCCATAGCACTGCAACAACAGCCTTTGTCAGACTCATAGTTGTCACCTTTCCCTTTTTTTTAAGGGAAATTCCCTTAATCCGAATAGGATTCCTTGCAAGAAAAGGAAAAAGTTGACAGCTATGGTTGGACTATGACAAAAGCTGTCTCTGTCTTCGGCTGGAGACAGATCACACAATTTCCAGTGCTGAAAGTATGACAGAACCACCATTGCTCATGGTGTGTCCCATTGCAGTTTCCCCCCAAAAAATCTTGACATAAATAAGCAAATGCTTTTGTCATTCCACTTTCAAATCCCTTAAAAAGAATCTTCTGTCTTCAACCTTCACCTGGTTTGAGAGGCGCTACCACCTCAGCAGTGTGAGAATGACACCACCAGCCTCTCCATTCTGTAGGCACTGCCACAAAGAACACAAATGTGGATATGGTCATTCCTGCTCCTTCCTGCTCCTGTTTGCTGAGATCAGCTTTGTTCTCCATACTGAATTACAATCAGAAAGAAACAGAGTCTGTTTATTCTGGTAAACTAAGGAAGATGCTACACTTGCAAGTTGTACAAAAGAGCCTCAGCATCCTAAAACCAACTTTTGGATGCAAAGACACACAACAGCCCTTTTTATGGCATTGACAATATTATGTATATAACAGCCAAACTGTTCACTCCCTTTTATAGAAAATCCAGATTATGCCATTGCCATGTAGTTGCATCCCATTGTTTTCTGAGTTGTCCTCCTCTGTTTTTTCTCTCTTCAGACCTGCTATGTATCAGGGAAGTGGAAAGAAAGCAATAAAATGGCAGCCCTGTTTACTGAGACTTTTAATGGCTATTGTGCCTTAAATTAGCTTCTGCCTCTGCTATTCCTTCCTGTTTGGCATAGCTCGGACAGTAGTGAAGAAATGCCCCTTAATTAATCAGTTCCAGGAGGGAGTGATTCCTCCCCCCTTTTATAGTGAAATAGTACTACAGTATGCTATTGTAAAAGAAAAGAAAAGAAAGTTAAATAAATAGCACACAGGATGCAACAATGGGGTCCCTGAATTCACCTTTTCCCTGCCTCCTTTATTGTATTATATTATTTACAATAATGTATATCCCACAAACCAATAAACAGACAGCAATAAACCAATAAATGTGCTAAGGAAACGTGCTGAAAGAGAAAGGCATTCAGTTGGCATGGAAAAAGCTCATACAGAATAGGGGCTCACCAAGGTTCAGAGGGCAAAGCCTTCTGCAGCCTGAGAAGACCCTCGGATGAGCCATCCATTTCCTGACCTTTGCCAGTGATGGTGCCTTCACATATGCCTCCACAGCTGACCTCAGATCCTGGGCAGGATTGTGTGGGGAGTTGTGTTCTTTCAGTTGCCCAGGTCACAAGCCATTTAGGGCTTTTGAACATTTGGCCGCCCACAGATATGCATGTCGTTTTGGGGGAAAGCAAAGCACTTCGCTTGAGGACTGAGGGCAAAACCTTCCTTCTGTGCTTGATGGTGACCAGGATCCCATAGGTGCTTCAGTGGTGGTGGTGCTGAGCACTGCACTACTTGTATGCAGGGCTTTTTTTCCAGCTGGAGCTCACCAAAGCTCAGAACTGGCACCTCTCAGGTGGGCACCATTGCCATTCTACGTAAGAAAGCAAGGGAGAAGTTCGTGGTGAGATCTGGCACCTCTAGAAAAACAGCACAGCTTGTAAGTCTTTGTGACATACAAGCTCATTTTCCACACACCTAACATCCAACACAATGACAGACATTTTGCTAGTATATAATAAAAAGTAAAGAAATTCAAGAAAGCTCAGAAGCTCAATGAAGCATGAGATAAGAGCCACATTCACTCTCAGTTCTGATATAATGTACCTTGACTTTAGTGAGACTCTTGACACAGTTCCCTATGACAGTCTCATAAGTAAACTCAAGAAGAAACTGCCATCACGTTGGGTACACAATTTCTTGATAATTCACACTAACAGAGCAATTATGGCTGGATCAGTGTCAAAGAAGAAGGCTATATGAAGGCAATCCTGGGTCTAGATCTGCTTGACATTTTTATTAATGACTTGAGCTGAAGCATTAGAGAATATGTGTATAAAATTTTTGGACAGAAAAAGTGGAAGGGAGAGCAATGCCCTTTCGAGGACATGATTAGCATAAAAAAAAAAATACTCTTGATACATTCAAGGGTTTATATAACGATGCAGAAAAGGATTAGCCTAGTCCTGACAAATGGAAAGTTTTATACCTAGAAAAGAAAGGGGAAAAGTGAGTGTGCCTGTAATCCAGTGAGTGTGCCTGTGGGTTGAGGATTCTGCTCAGCCACCTCTTCTTCACTGGCAGAGAGCGGAGCACCACTGTGGTGGAGAGGCCTCATAGTTGCCCAAATGGGTGATAAGCTTCTGCCAGTGGTCCCTCTTGCAGCAAAAGCCCTGGAGTAGGGCATTTCAGGGTGGGGTTGGAGGTCAGGGTGCCAGAAGCTTTGATTCGAATGATCTCCTAACAGGCCTGATCTTCAAGCCTCTCAGGTGCGACAGCTTGGAGCAGGTGCAGCAGAAAATGAAAGAAACATCCTCACCACTCACACCTTCTGCCCTGGTAGGTAAAGGTAAAGGGACCCCTGACCATTAGGTCCAGTCGTGACTGACTCTGGGGTTGCGGTGCTCATCTTGCTTTATTGGCTGAGGGAGTTGGCGTACAGCTTCCGGGTCATGTGGCCAGCATGACTAAGCCGCTTCTGGTGAACCAGAGCAGCGCACGGAAATGCCGTTTACCTTCCCGCTGGAGCGGTACCTATTTATCTACTTGCACTTTGATGTGCTTTCAAACTGCTAGGTTGGCAGGAGCAGGGACCGAGCAACAGGAGCTCACCTCGTCGCGGGGATTCGAACTGCCGACCTTCTGATTGGCAAGTCCTAGGCTCTAAGGTTTAACCCACAGCACCACCCGCTTCCTACATATCTGGAAGAAAATTGCCTTGAATTCAGTGGGGCTTCTGAGTAGGCATGGTTAACCCACAGTGCCACCAACGTCCCTCCGCCCTGGTAAGCAAGAGCAAAAAGATCTTTGGATGTGGCAGAGAATCTGCTGCGCTGTACATCCGTGGCCCCATTAGGATTCTTCTACCTGTCAAAAACAGGGTGAGATTAACCAAAGGCAATGAAAACGTCTGAAAATAGAGCTGTGCATAAACAGTGCCATAAAAAAATATGCCACTTAAAAAGACGTCAGTTGTTATCCCAGTACACATTATCAGAACTTAAGAGTTCTGGCTAGAATGTTTGGACTAAGACCTGGCAGGGCAGGGTTCAAATTCATACTCACGTATGAAGCTCACTGGGTGACCCTGGGCCAGTCACTGCCTTTCAGCCTAATCCACCTCACAGGGTAGTTGTGAGGATAAAATAGGCAGTGGGCAAACCATATTTGCCACCTTGAGCTCCTTGGAAGAAAGCTGGGATATATATGTAATTATAATAAGAGTATTGTTGCTCTTTCTCGAGCGCCAGAACCAAGGCCAGTGAGAACACAGAACTGGTGCAGCCAGAGGAACAAATCTGAGAATTGACAAGATGGAGAAAATCTAATTTAATGCCAACCCCAATCCATTCCCCAAAGGCACGGGGGTAGTAGAAAAGCAAAGGAACTAGGAAAAGGGTGGAAGGGGAGCCATATGGTATATGTCTACATGTTGTATTTGGTACAAAGTTGTAAATGGGACAGGGGGAGGGGAGGGGGTTAAATATGCTCTCTTTTCCTGTTTTTGTAAATGCTAATAAAAAAAAGAAATGGAAAAAGAAAAAAGAAAAGAAAAAAGTTCCCCCCTGATTTTGTGGGCTGAAAATCTCATATATCCTAGCCTTACCATACCACAGGCATCCATGTCACCCAAATTTTAGATTGTGCCCTTCAAGATCTAACAAGTGGCTGTTCTTCAGTAGAATCCATTCTTTCAACCAACATAAACATGATGCGTCAAAATATAATAGTAAGTCAGGGAGAGCAAAACCACCTCCCTCTTTGGTATTGATCATAATGTAATGTTTTATCCTGGGTTTTCTCCCCTGCCAAATAAACCTAGATAGATCTTTCTGCCATTCCTTGAAATTTCAAATGCCATTAACTATAGGAACTGTCTGGAAAAGGAATAGCATTTTGGGGAGTGTGTTAATTTTTATAGCCGAGATTTTGCCCAGCAGAGACAGTTGCATTTTACTCCATATTTGCAGGCCTTTATTTATTTATTTCCAAACCTTTACATGGTTATCATTAAAAAGGTTATGCTTGTTTGCTGTTAACTCCAGAGGTGTCATCCTCTCAGAAGGCCAACAAGGTGCCTCGTACAGCTACCTTGGGGGTGGCAGGAGGGGAAGTCTCCACATCTCTCATGCTGAGGCCAAGACAAGGAGATCTGAGGACTGAACAAGTGCAGGCCTGAAATGTCTCTTCAGAAGCAAGTGCCATTGCACTGGAAGGGCATAGGCTCAATGGAGACATCTCTATGGTGTCCTTCATCCCTAACCTCTCCTCCTCTCCCATTTCATTCGCTGCTTCTTCTAAGGAAGCTTCTATTTGTTGCTCCTTTTGTGGGAAGTCCCTCCTGCAGCCCCAGGCCCTCCCCAAGTCTGCCGGTACCCATTTTAAGATCACACTAGCAATTCCCTTCCTATCCCTGCACAGAGTGTCTCCCTGAATGTTCTTCAGGGGTCTACTCCAGGCTTCCTCAACCTCGGCCCTCCAGGTGTTTTTGGCCTACAACTCCCATGATCCCTAGCTAGCAGGATCAGTGGTCAGGGATGATGGGTATTGTAGTCTCAAAACATCTGGAGGACCAAAGTTGAGGATGCCTGGTCTACTCTCACTGCCCCCTTTGCTCCTGGAATCTGCTTCAGCAGCTGCATTGCATTTTATGTGGCTTTCTCAACTAGCCTCTCCCTCCAGGATTAGTTTGTCACAATCTTTTGCTCTACTTTAAGTAATAGCCTCTGATAATATTGCACATTCCACCTAAACGCCTCTACCATAACACTGTGAATTGCAGTGTCCTTAGCTGGCGAAATAGAGATTTCTCCTTCTCCTGTTCAAAACGCCTTCCCCTTTTGCATTTTCCTCCTTCGGCTGCTGCATTCTTCCACAGGGTGTTATATTGGCTCTGTTTTTAATCTGTAACTCACCATCACCATCACCAGGAGTGTGTTTGGGTAAAAGAAACAGAATGGCGAGGAAGCCAAACAGGTCTGGCAAGCCAAGTTGCTTGAAGAGGAGTCGGCGTGCAGGTTACTGTGAGTGGCTCAGCTCACATCTGCTGGGCTGTTGCCGCCCTGCTTGCTGTTTGCCCCAGCTGCACAAGGTAATGAGGGGCTGCACCTTTTACTGTTGCTTGTGGTTGGTTGTTAAGGATTAACAGAGATTCAAAAGGGACAGAAGGCATCATCTGGTCACTCTGTACAGGGGAATGTTTGTTCAGTTATTTTATCTATGCTGAAGAATTGGAGCAAGCAGGGTTCCCACTTTCCAAACAAGGCTGGGGCGAACCAATCATTTTGTTACCACTCCATTCTGTCATTTCAAACTACCACCTTGAACTGCAAGGGCAAGGAACTAAATACCAAAAACAAATTGACACAGAAATTAAATAATTTCCAGCGGGAAATAAAAGAGAGATTGAGGAAAATAATCAGCAGAAGCTAGATTTTTCTCTACTTTTCTTTGAGGAGGTTCTAGCACTGGCCTGGCCCTATTGTGAGCCACGATGAGTCACATGGCATAGCTGTCAACTTTTCCCTTTTCTTGCGAGGAATCCTATTCGGAACAAGGGAATTTCCCTTTAAAAAAGGGAAACGTTGACAGCTATGCCACGTGGCTCAGGGAGGGGCAGCAGATTATGACCCCTGCACCTGCTGCCTGCCAGTCCACCCTTCACTACTATGGTTGTGACTACTACTGCTCACAATACTCACCTGTTGCTTCCTTCCTTCCTTCCACCCCAATCTGAGTCTGAAGAGGTCTTGCCATCCTTTGGAGTTGACCTGGACCTTTCTGAGACAGTGGGCACATTTGGAATTCTGAGCAAGTTCCATGGGCGCTAGTTACAAAAAGGCTGCCGTACACAAAATGGCAGCCACATCTGAAGGAGCAGAAAAAGAGGCATAACCGCCCCCAATGGGGAAAAGGCACATTCACCAGCCACAGCTGATCTTGCTCACAGACACCTTTGCACCTTTCCTGTGTTCACAAGAAAGAGTGGGTGTCCAGTAGGAATGGTGCAGAATTTCCTGTAAGCCAGATCTGCAGGACCTAATTGGATAGTTGGAAACAGACACCTGACGTGGTTTTCTTTTCAACTGTGGGTTTAACAGTAAATCATGATGGTAGTTCTTGGTTCAGTCCCTGACTGCTGTGTCATTTCAATGCAAATGAAGTAGCTAATAGTCCATCAATTAGCCATCTCTCCACAGGAACTCTTTTGGGACTGGGGAGCTAGACATGTAGGAGTGAGGCTGGTTTATGCTTATTCAAAGTAAGTCCTGCAGAGTTCAGATGGGCTTTCTCCCTAGTAAACATTTAAAACATAACATTCTTAATGTTTGCAAGGCTGTCTCACATTGTTTCTGAACCATCAAGGAGATGCACCAATGGAAGAACACAGAAATATTTATGGCAAGTGTTCCTGGGTAGTTCAAAAGCATATTGTCTGCTAGAACCAGAGCCATCAAAAGTTGAGGGTGCTCCCTGACATTCCAGTGGTGAATGTTTTCTGCCCTCCTGGCTACCCACCCGCTGTGTAATAACTGTTTCCCAAAGTTGGAGATTCATAAATTCCTTAAGCTGGAATGTAAGCTGTTTTCTCTAGACTGAGAGTGTAATCATATGCAGTTCTACTCAGAAGTAAGTTCCATTAGAATCATAGAATCATAGAGTTGGAAGAGACCACAAGGGCCATCGAGTCCAACCCCCTGCCATTAGGATCCATTGGATTTATTCCCAGATAAGTCTGTGTACAGTTGCAGCACTGATAAGATTATATCGTGCAAGGTCCAAAGAAGATTTGGTTGCACCAAGTGGTACAGTCCAGGATGCAAGCAGCCACCATCCCTTTGGAAATACACTTTGGCAAAGAGAGGAGAAGACAGACTGCAGCACCTAGTGGGCAGCCATGGGAATAGCTGGGGGGAAGGTGGGAGGGGGTAGCTGCACCCCCAGTCAAGTAAATCAATAAAAAATACTTTTGTAATTAAGGGATGTCCTAGTCAATTTGGAACGGTTGAGCAGTATGGAATGGAAGAGCAATGGAATAGGGTAGGGGGAAGAGACCTTTCTTTAACCAACGCACATTAGGACAGAAACCGACAACCCATTCCATCTCTAGCGCCCATTCCTGTCATCAAATATGGGGATGTCCACACTTCTGATTGTCCTCCACTTCCCTGCCCCATGGGAAAACCTGCTCTTCACTGCTGAATCAGACCAAATGTCAGTCGGGTTTTCCATGGATTGACATTTGCTCCGATTCAGCAGTAAAGAGCAGCTCTGCCTGGGGAAAGTGCCAGGGCAAATGGAAATCACTCAGCCCCATGCTTTCTAGGCATGGGACAAGTGGACGGGTGGACAAGCCCTGAGTCAGGACACAGACGGAGGGGGATGAGCAAACAGGATATGCTGGATTTTGTTGTTTTTTAAAAAAGATATTTATTAAAATTTTCAAAATATTACAAAATGAAAAAATAAAAAAAAAATAAAAAATAAAAAACAGTTAAAAACAACTCAATCTTTCCATTACTTATTTTTCATTAGCTTGTTTCCCGGACCTCCTCACGCCTCCCTTTTTTGTATTCCAGTTCAGTTTGTTAGTTCAGCAAATCCTTCCCCTCTTTATTTATCCTAATATTTAATCTTAAAATATTGTAACATTAAATTTTTACCTATTAGTAATCCATTTTTCATATTCCCTTATAGTGTTACAGCTAAAAACCACTTAATTTCTATCCAGCATCATTCTAACATTCATTAATTTTACAATATTTCTGTAAATAATCTTTAAACTTTTTCCAATCTTCTTCCACCGACTCTTCTCCCTGGTCTCGGATTCTGCCAGTCATTTCCGCCAATTCCATATAGTCCATCACCTTCATCTGCCATTCTTCCAGAGTGGGTAAATCTTGTGTCTTCCAGTACTTTGCAATAAGTATTCTTGCTGCTGTTGTGGCGTACATAAAAAAAGTTCTATCCTTCTTTAACACCAATTGGCCGACTATGCCCAGGAGAAAGGCCTCTGGTTTCTTCAGGAAGGTATATTTAAATACCTTTTTCATTTCATTATAAATCATCTCCCAGAAAGCCTTAATAATAATAATAATAATAATAATAATAATAATAATAATAATTTATTTGTACCCCGCCCATCTGGCTGGGTTTCCCCAGCCACTCTGGGCGGCTTCCACAGAAACCCAAAAAACACTAAAATATCATACATTAAAAGCTTCCCTGAATAGGGCCGCCTTAAGATGTCTTCTGAATGTCAGGTAGTTGTCCATCACCTTGACATCCGATGGGAGGGCATTCCACAGGGCGGGCGCCACCACCGAAAAGGCCCTCTGCCTGGTTCCCTGTAGCTTCGCTTCTCGCAATGAGGGAACTGCCAGAAGGCCCTCGGCGCTGGACCTCAGTGTCTGGGCAGAACGATGGGGGTGGAGACGCTCCTTCTCCTTGGGCACGTCCACCAAAGGGGAAAGAATGTACCTTCAGTTTCTTTACATTTCCAACATTTATTGTCGGGCATGTGATAAATTTTTGCAAGCTTTACTGGGGACATGTACCACCTGTATATCATTTTCATAATATTGTCTCTTAAGGCATTACATGCCGTGAACTTCATACCTGTGGTCCCTAACTGTTCCCAGTCAGCCATCATAATATTATGTCCAACATCTTGTGTCCATTTAATCATAGCAGATTTCACCATTTCATCCTGAGTATTCCATTTCAAGAGCAAGTTATACATCCTTGACAAAATCTTTGTTTTGGGTTCTAACAGTTCTGTTTCCAATTTTGATTTTTCCACCTGGAATCCAATTTTTTTGTCCAAATTGTATGCCTCCATTATTTGATAATAATGGAGCCAGTCTCGCACTTTGTTTTTTAATTTTTCAAAACTCTGCAATTTCAATTTGTCTCCCTCTTGTTCCAAAATTTCCCAATATTTCGGCCATTTGGCCTCCATATTGAGTTTTTTCTGAGCCTTCGCTTCCATCGGTGACAACCACCTTGGGGTTTTATTTTCAAATAAATCCTTATATCTTATCCAGACATTAAACAACGCTTTCCTGACAATGTGATTCTTAAATGCTTTATGTGCTTTGACCTTGTCATACCATAAATATGCATGCCATCCAAATACATTGTAGGATATGCTGGATTTTGAAGGGATTGTTTATGAAGACTTTTCATGGGAGCCATCCTGGTGGCAACAGGTGCCTTGTTGGCAACCCCTGGTCTAGACTCTCAAGAAGCCCACTCCCCCACTTAACTTCCAAGGTCCACCCCTCACTGTGAGGATGGATTCTCCAATGTGAGGATGGATTCTCCAATCCCACTTCATTTTGTTTCCTGGTCAGACAGAGATTTGCCTTATTAGCTCAGGAACTGTGGGCAAATGGGCAGCTCTGTCCTGAGGTTGCCACTGTCCCTGAAGGTAAGGCTGAACCCAAGTTGACTCCTCCCTTATGAACTGAGACTCTGGATTTTGCATTCTTGCTTCTTGCAGCTTCCTTGAACTGCTGCTGTTGCCTTTTGGCTGGGAGCTTGGAACAAAGTATTTGTGAAATTAATTAAGACAACAGAGGCCTGAAGAAAGCAAAAGTTAATTAGTTACGGCAATCAGTTAGATTTGATCCAAAGGAACAAACAAAGTGTTAGAAGCGTGTCACTAGTGGGCTGCTTCTCTGGAAAAGGGATTATGCGGAGATTTCCACCAAAGGGGGATGGCTTTGTACTCCTGCTCCTTGTGTAATTGGGGATTTAGAAGCAGCACAAAGAGTCATTACCACAAAATTTCTTTGTAAGAGAAAAAAGTTGACATTTATGAAGCACAGGAGGGAACAGCAAAACAAGGCAAATCAATAGGCATGTACATCGGCAAGAGGCCACTTGGAGGAAGGCAAGGGATGTGGGGAGAGCAGTGCTGGGAGCGGCTCTGCCTGCTCTTGGATGTGCATTAGAGGAAGGTAAGGGACACAGGATGTTGCTCTCCACAGCAGGGCCCAGGGCACCTGGAAAAAACAATCCATTGTGCAAGAAAGGGTTTGCGAGAGCAAGCTGGGCCGTCTGCCTCAACGCCATTGAATCTGGAGAGATGGACGAAGAGCCATCTCTCCTTCACCTCTGCTTTATGCTGTTTGTTTCTCTGCCTGATAATAAGAAGAACTGAAGGGGCTGTATTCTTGCTAGCAGTGAACAGTGAGAGGGAAGAGCAGGCTCCATAAAAATAAAACAGACCAAGCTGGCTCCTAAAAAGTGGCTATCATGAAGTACACACAAAAAGACGGAAGAAAATGTCTATTCTGTGAAGAAATGGGTCAGATTTGTTCCACTGCAAGACTAGAAGAGTGTGCAAAATGCATAACTGTTTCAAGATGATCTGCAGAAAGCTTTCACAAATTCTGAGTGCCAACTTTGCAACAGGCAGCTGTAGATATGTAGCTAGTAACAGATTGACCTTAGCAGATGGAATGCCGTACAGTACTTCAGAAAGCTTCCCCAGTTGGTTCTTGCTCATCAAGCTGCTGGCAGGTAAGTTCCACCTCTCCCCACACATCCCTTGGCTGCCCTGTAACAAACACAGGGTTAAAGGGCCCCTCTGCAATATTGTTCATTCAATAATGTTTCTGGGTGTACAAAGATCAGGAGGGGGTATCTGTGCAACAGTGCACTTAGCTGCAAAGCTAGCGAGGCTTGAGTCATTGCAAGCTGTTTGTTATCATACATCTAGCAAAAATGAGCTTGGCAGGGGGTAGATCTAGTGAGACCTCTTTGCAGCCCCATTGCAAATCCAGACTTCCAGTCCCATTCAGCACTAAACCCATTGCCACAGAATGACAGAGCGAAGGACCTTCTCCAAATTTGGTGCTGCCCTGACTTCCCTCAATCAAGCATAGCCTAAGAAGGAGATGAGCCACACTTTCCAAACATTTCCCCAAGCAGAAGCTGCACTCTCAGTTTGGGAAGGAGAAAGCAATGAACTTCTCAAGCTCTGTTCCTTTTTTTCCTTTTTAAAAAGATGAGAGTATTGGAAATACACCATTTCCCCTCTTCCAGTCTTGGAGCTGCTCTCAGAAAGGAGACGGGTGGGCATTGATCCTCCTCAATGTCCCAATCAGAGGTGGCATGACTACTCATGCAAGGATGGTGGAAGATTTGCTCCCATAACAAGTACAGCAGATTCACATGTGAGCAGAAGAAATTCCACGTACGTACATACTTTGCATAGCGTGGCATTGCACTGCATTACATACACTGACTTTTCACACCACATATCAGGTACCTGATGGTGGCTGATAAGAAAACCTAAAATCATAGCATACCACATTTAAAATTCCATAGAACTGCAATAAAACAAAATTAATTGGCTATATGCATGTAGTTAATTGAAGATCAAACCTCTCCATTCTTCAGGAAATCAGCCCTGAGTGCTCACTGGAAGGACAGATCGTGAAGCTGAGGCTCCAATACTTTGGCCACCTCATGAGAAGAGGAGATTCCCTGGAAAAGACCCTGATGTTGGGAAAGATGGAGGACGCAAGGAGAAGGGGACGACAGAGGACGAGATGGGTGGACAGTGTTCTCGAAGCTACCAACATGAGTTTGACCAGACTGCGGGAGGCAGTGGAAGACAGGAGTGCCTGGCATGCTCTGGTCCAGGGGGTCACGAAGAGTCGGGCACGACTAAACAACAACAACAAAAATGTAGTTAAATAATATACATATAAAAAGATATAAACAATAAAACCCATCTGGTAAAACAACACAAGCAACCATCCTTCTCAAAAGCGACAGTGATGGGGCGGGGCGCAACATTGCACATGTGATGTCAGGATACCAGATGGAACCGGGGGCGGAGCCAAGCACAGCAGCCACACAGCTTTAATGGCCGGCGGCTCCTTTTCTGCCACCACTGGCGGGGAGCTGCTTCAACCCTGCTTCCCCTCTGCAGCAGCAGCAGCAGGAGAAGGAACCAGCCACTAGAGTCATGCTCAGCTCAATGCTTCGCCTCCACACTTTTTGGACACTGGGAGGCTGCAACCCACCCCCCAAAATATTGTCTCCAAAAGGGCACGGTCCCTAGGAGCTGCCACCTTTGCCTCAAAAGGAAGACCTCCCCAAAAAATAACTTGGTGGTGATCTCACGCCTTACTTCAGAAGATGGAGGGATGTGAAACAGGGAAGAGGCAAAGAGGTGCCCTCTGTGGAAATGCACACAAATGCGCACAGTTCTAGCTATGTTGGGAAATGGTCTCTGCTGCAGAACTTGCCAACCTGAGAGGTTATGAAGAAAAATAATTACTCTTGTGTGTCTCCTGTTTGTTGCTGGAAAATTTCCCAATGGACTGTGCCAAGCGCCAGAACCGCCTATTCCGCTCTCTCCCACCCGAAAGGGCACCCTGCCACCTTCTTTTGCTTCCTGGTAGAGGATGACCCTGCACAAACTATCAAAAGCAGACAGCACAAAAGCTTCCTGACCTGCCAGTTGTCACTAAAGGTAAAGGTAAAGGGACCCCTAACCATTAGGTCCAGTCGTGGCCGACTCTGGGGTTGCGGCACTCATCTCACTTTACTGGCAAAGGGAGCCGGCGTACAGCTTCTGGGTCATGTGGCCAGCATGACTAAGCCGCTTCTGGCGAACCAGAGCGGGGCACGGAAACGCCGTTTACCTTTCCGCCGGAGTGGTACCTATTTATCTACTTGCACTTTGATGTGCTTTCGAACTGCTAGGTTGGCAGGAGCAGGGACCAAAGAACGGGAGCTCACCCCGTTGCAGGGATTCGAACCGCCGACCTTCTGATCAGCAAGTCCTAGGCTCTGTGGTTTAACCCACAGTGCCACCTGCGTCCCCCCAGTTGGCACTAGGAGCTTACAAAAGGCAAACTCTTTGGCAAAGCAGGGTTGGGCCTCTGAGACGGGAATGCTGCAGGCAGTGAAGCTACCATTTTATGCCTGAGCATCCTCTGCTATCTCTGCCTTCTCTGCTGCAGTTAGCAACTTGAATTATTTACTCTCCTTACTCCACCTAGCAGTTCTGTTTCCTTCTGAACAGGCAGAAAGCTTTCTGCTAACAGTGCCTGTACCTTGCTCACTAAAGCAAGAACAGAACGAATCTCCCCCTGGAGGGCAACTGCAAGCGGGAGAGCCTCACTGCCTTGGGACCCCTGGGGGACACGGCTGGGAAACTCAGAGAATGCATGAAGGGATGAATATTGATGACGAAATCTGGAAATTATGACCTGTATATTCTAAGACAAATATTGCTGGCATCAGACTCCATATAGTTTAACAAAAATATATCATATTGTTATTGATGTTTTTTGGGAAATAATGCAAGCTGGGAGATTTCCTGCACGCTTGGTGTAGTTGTGATAAGATAAGTGAATTAGCTTGACACATACAGTATAAACAAGGTGATTAGATATCCTACAAAAAAACTTTTAGATATTTTGTTGTCTCAAAGGCAGGGTTACATTCCGAACACTCAAATCTAGTAAGACACTATTTAACGACAGCCCAAATCCTAATTGCACCCAAGTGTCACTCACCCAGTGTTCCGACTGAAAAAATGTGGCTTAATAAGACCTGACAATTGGCTAATAAGACCAGACTTGCTGACCTGGAGTGACTGAGGGAGACAAGACAAAAGAGAGAAAATATTGAAAGGCTATGGGCTCCCTTTATTGTCTACAACCAGGATTTCAAGACAGATATGAGTATTCCACTGCTGGTGTCCATAATATTATTCTATTAGTGCAATTATTTTTCTGTATTATTTATTTCACAATATTTATAGACCGCTTGATAGTGGAAAAGCTCCCCCACCCCAACCATAGATTAGGCAGTCAAAGAAACTACTTCGGGGCCCCTTGATGCCTAGTCCTGGCCATTCACTTTTAGTATCTCTGCTGTTATAAACAGCACTTCATTACTGTAAGCTCCATGCCCGTGATATATGATGGGAATCTATCAGAGGCCGGCAGCCTGCCGTTTGATGGACTGGGCCTTGCTGACAGACGCTGGTGGGGCCCCCATCACTCACAGCCAGCACTCAGTCCTGCACTTTTATTTATCATTAAACTCCTGCCAATAGTTTTTTGTTGTTTTTGTTTTAATAAAGAGATTAAATAAGAAAATGCAAGGGAGTGGGGTAGGGACTGAAGCGTTTATGGGGCCTCTCTGACTTGAATGAATTTGGGGTTGCCTCAATGGTATTGCTTTAATTTTTTTTTAATTATGCAAGATACAAAAACGCTGCAAGAAAATAGCAGCTGCGTTGGAATCCGCACTCTCTGCTCGGTTTGAAGGCTAGACCTGTCCCTCTATAGCTGCTCTAATAATGAACTCACAGTAAGGTGATAACTTGAATTCTACTGCATTAGAAGCCCCTTTCCTGTCTCAAGACTAGATGATTTCTATCCTTCATATACTGGCTTTGAATTAATAAAAGAGCTCTCTGTACATTTCCACTGTGGCTAGGAATGGCGCGAGCTTGCTCAGCTTTGAATAGCTTTGTAATTGTAAAATATGGTACCCATTTCCCAAGAGCTAATAAAGAACAACCTTCTCCTTCTGCCTTCTTTCCAGCTTGCATGAATTTCTTCAGATTGCAAAATTGATCAAAACAATTTTTACTGAATGTTTCATTCCCCTGCTCATTCAAATATGTGGCACATGTTTCAGCCCCATTCTTAGCAGGAGTGTCAGGGATGAGCTCGTTCACCTGATGGCAGAAAACTCCAGCAAATGCAACATCCACATAGAAGGCAATCATTTGAAGACCTACTTGATACAAAATGGATAGACTCCTTCCAGACAAGGCACAAGACACCCAAGAATCCACTTACAAGCCAATGCAAATTTCCAGCTGCCCCAAATGAATTCATACCATCAGAAAAATCTAATCAAAATGCAACAGCATTGGATAAAGGAGAGTTTTGTATCTTTCGAAATACGGAAACTTTCCAAGTATGGTTCAGTCATACACACATGTAACTCGATTTATCTACCTACGACTATTGGCAAAACTGAAAACGCATTTGTGCTTGTAGTATTATGCAAGTTCAGCTTGAGAACGACAATGCCCCCTTCACATGCGCAACCAACCAACAACTCGCAGCACAACCCTAAGGCACAATTACCGGTACACTGGCTGAGCAGCACACTAGGAAGCAGCAGAAGTAGCTGGTAAGTTATACTAGCAACATGACATAATGTTGAAATTTCCCTGCTAAACTGGTGGGAGGTTCCGACAGAGAAGGCAAAAATGAGGCACGTTGGCAAGGAAATATGGCCTTAGTCACAAAGCTGGCCGGGTTAGATATATCAAATTATATTTCTCTCCTCAGGAAATACTGACCCATCTCATTCTTGTTTTCTCTTATTTATGATTCCTGTCATTCATTGTCCTTTCTGGACAGATGCCCCCAAAATGCATTATGGCCTGAGAGGGCCTTATGACCCTGGGCCTATCCTGCTGATTTTATTAATTTTTTCATAACACTGACACCTCCACTATCTGGGAAGACTGGCAGGGATATTTCAGAAACGATGGCTGTCCATTGCTGTCCTAAGGTGGCTTTCAAAGCCTCATTGTGGTCAAATTTTTCTCTCAAAAACTTCCTCACCGTTTTGTAATTTACCTATTTCTGGTCCTCAGTGGTGGAATTTGAATTTTTCTGTATGAACCAGCACAGATTCCTTTGATTCCATAGGGCAGCACCTGACTGATTTGCTCTTTCTGTAGCATCCTTCCATCTAGAGCAGTTGTTTTTATTGTGCGCAGAGAAACATGGGGTTCCTCATCAGGAAGGTCAGAAATGGCAAGTATGCTTCCTTGAAAGTCAGTCTGCCCACCAGTACCAGTTTTACTGGGAAAGGGGGTGTCAGATGTGTTTACGGTACTTTCTCACTTCACATAGGAACAGCTCCAACAATCCTTGGCAACACCTTCAGAGAAATAAGTGTGCACCCTACAACATGTCACAAAATAAGGGTGCTTAGGTTGCGGCTGTTTCAATACTGGGAGAAAAACTATGTGACCTTCACCAGATTTGGTTCTCTCCCTACCCTCTTCCTTTGCAAAGAAACAGTGGACACTTACACATTACAGGTATGTATTTTAGGGCACTGTTTTGTGAAGTATTCTCTGCATTTTCCTCATGCTTTTTGAAACTCTTGTCTGGTGTGACCTCTAATTGCCTCTGTTAATCTAGCCAGTTCAATATACTCTAACAGTTTGTCTTGCCATTCCTTTCTTTTTGGCACAGTGTCTTTTTTCCAGTTTTTAGCAATTAGGATCCTTGCCGCTCCTGTGGCATAGAAGAATATTTTCTGATCTTCTCTTGCTATACCTGTGTCCATTATTCCTAGTAGAAAAGCTTCTCTATTTTTCATAAACTTATACTTAAACATTTACATTACAGGTATATTAATACTTAGCAATTACGCGTCTTATTTTGGCTCTGAAGGCTGCCACGCTGTCACTATTTCGAATGTGGGCTCATGGCACAATCACTGCATGTCACTCAGAAGCAAGCGCCGCTTGATGTCCCTTGCAAAGTATGTGTAGGATTTCAGCCTGAATAATTAGCCTTAAAGATGCCATACAGGACCATGGATAAGGAAGTCTCCATTACTGGCCAGACCTGTAGGAAATGATGGTTCCCCGATCTCATTTTATTCCCTTCTTTTTCCCCCTATAAAATTTTTATTGGTTTTAACATACTTTCCAGACAAAACAACCATCCCATCCCATCTCATCTTATACATTTGTGGCTATAGTAAGCCTATGACTTCCATCAATCCCTTCTAATGATTTTCAAAATTCATCTCCTATTCCTACATTTTCTCTCATAACTATTGCTTAGTCATCAAAATCCTCTAATCCGTTCTCTTAAATCTCATCAACAATATTTCTTATAATTATCATTACAAAACTTCTTGTATCCCTACTGCTGTTTAGTCGTGTCCGACTCTTCGTGACCCCATGGACCAGAGCACGCCAGGCACTCCTGTTTTCCACCGCCTCCCGCAGTTTGGTCAGACTCATGTTTGTAGCTTCGAGAACACTGTCCAACCATCTTGTCCTCTGTCGTCCCCTTCTCCTTGTGCCCTCCATCTTTCCCAACATCAGGGTCTTTTCCAGGGAGTCTTCTCTTCTCATGAGGTGGCCAAAGTCTTGGAGCCTCAGCTTCAGGATCTGTCCTTCCAGTGAGCACTCAGGGCTGATTTCCTGAAGAATGGATACGTTTGATCTTCTTGCAGTCCATGGGACTCTCAAGAGTCTCCTCCAGCACCATAATTCAAAAGTATTAATTCTTTGGCGATCAGCCTTCTTGATGGTCCAGCTCTCACTTCCATACATCACTACTGGGAAAACCATAGCTTTAACTATACGGACCTTTGTTGGCAAGGTGATGTCTCTGCTTTTTAAGATGCTGTCTAGGTTTGCCATCGCCTTTCTCCCAAGGAACAGGCGTCTTTTAATTTCGTGACTGCTGTCACCATCTGCAGTGATCATGGAGCCCAAAAAAGTAATATCTCTCACTGCCTCCATTTCTTCCCCTTCTATTTGCCAGGAGGTGGTGGGACCAGTGGCCATGATCTTCGTTTTTTTGATGTTGAGCTTCAGACCATATTTTGCGCTCTCCTCTTTCACCCTCATTAAAAGGTTCTTTAATTCCTCCTCACTTTCTGCCATCAAGGTTGTGTCATCTGCATATCTGAGGTTGTTGATATTTCTTCCGGCAATCTTAATTCTGGCTTGGGATTCATCCAGTCCAGCCTTTTGCATGATGAATTCTGCATATAAGTTAAATAACCAGGGAGACAGCCTTGCCGTACTCCTTTCCCAATTTTGAACCAATCAGTTGTTCCATATCCAGTTCTAACTGTAGCTTCTTGTCCCACATAGAGATTTCTCAGGAGACAGATAAGATGATCAGACACTCCCATTTCTTTAAGAACTTGCCATAGTTTGCTATGGTCGAAACAGTCAAAGGCTTTTGCATAGTCAATGAAGCAGAAGTAGATGTCTTTCTGGAACTCTCTAGCTTTCTCCATAATCCAGCGCATGTTTGCAATTTGGTCTCTGGTTCCTCTGCCCCTTCGAAATCCAGCTTGCACTTCTGGGAATTCTCGGTTCACATACTGCTTAAGCCTGCCTTGTAGAATTTTAAGCATAACCTTGCTAGCGTGTGAAATGAGTGCAATTGTGCGGTAGTTGGAGCATTCTTTGGCACTGCCCTTCTTTGGGATTGGGATGTAGATTGATCTTCTCCAATCCTCTGGCCACTGCTAAGTTTTCCAAATTTGCTGGCATATTGAGTGTAGCACCTTGACAGCATCATCGTTTAAAATTTTAAATAGTTCAGCTGGAATATCATCACTTCCACTGGCCTTGTTATTAGCAGTGCTTTCTAAGGCCCATTTGACTTCACTCTCCAGGATGTCTGGCTCAAGGTCAGCAACCACACTACCTGGAGTGTACGAGACATCCATTTCTTTCTGGTATAATTCCTCTGTGTATTCTTGCCACCTCTTCTTAATGTCTTCTGCTTCTGTTAGGTCCTTTCCACTTTTGTCTTTTATTATGGCAATCTTTGTACAAAATGTTCCTTTCATATCTCCAATTTTCTTGAACAGATCTCTGGTTTTTCCCATTCTATTGTTTTCCTCTATTTCTTTGCATTGCTCGTTTAAGAAGGCCTTCTTGTCTCTCCTTGCTATTTTTTGAAAATCTGCATTCAATTTCCTGTATCTTTTACTATCTCCCTCGCATTTTGCTTGCCTTCTCTCCCCCGCTATTTGTAAGGCCTCGTTGGACAGCCACTTTGCTTTCTTGCATTTCCTTTTCATTGGGATGGTTTTAGTTGCTGCCTCCTGTATAATGTTACGAGCCTCCATCCATAGTTCTTCAGGCACTCTGTCCACCAAATCTAAATCCTTAAACCTGTTCCTCACTTCCACTGTGTATTCATAAGGGATTTGACTTAGATTGTATCTTACCGGCCCAGTGGTTTTTCCTACTTTCTTCAGTTTAAGCTTGAATTTTGCTATAAGAAGTTGATGATCTGAGCCACAGTCAGCTCCAGGTCTTGTTTTTGCTGACTGTATAGAGCTTCTCCATCTTTGGCTGCAGAGAATATAATCAATCTGATTTCGATGCTGCCCATCTGGTGATGTCCATGTGTAGAGTCATCTCTTGTGTTGTTGGAAAAGCGTGTTTGTGATGACCAGCTTGTTTTCTTGGCAGAACTCTATTAGCCTTTGCCCTGCTTCGTTTTGAACTCCAAGGCCAAACTTGCCAGTTGTTCCTTTTATCTCTTGACTCCCTACGTTAGCATTCCAATCCCCTATAATGAGAAGAACATCCTTCTTTGGTGTCATTTCTATAAGGTGTTGTAAGTCTTCATAGAATTGGTCAATTTTAGTTTCTTCAGCACCAGTGGTTGGTGCATAAACTTGGATTACTGTGATGTTGAAAGGTCTGCCTTGGATTCATATCGCGATCATTCTATCATTTTTGAGATCGCATCCCAGTACAGCTTTCGCCACTCTTTTGTTGACTATGAGGGCCACTCCATTTCTTTTACAGGATTCTTGCCCACAGTAGTAGATATGACGGTCATCTGAACTGAATTCGCCCACTCCCGTCCATTTTAGTTCGCTGATGCCCAGGATGTCAATATTTATTCTTGCCATCTCATTTTTGACCACATCCAACTTACCAAGGTTCATGGTTCTTACATTCCAGGTTCCTATGCAATATTTTTCTTTACAGCATTGGACTTTCCTTTCGCTTCCATGCATATCCGCAACTGAGCGTCCTTTCGGCTTTGGCCCAGCCGCTTCATCAGCTCTGGATCTACTTGTCCTCCGCTCTTCCTCAGTAGCATGTTGGACGCCTTCCGACCTGAGGGGCTCATCTTCCAGTGTCATAACTTTTATATGCCTGTTGCCTTTGTCCATGGAGTTTTCTTGGCAGGGATACTGGAGTGGCTTGCCGGTTCCTGCTCCAGGTGGATCACGTTAGGTCAAAAATCTCCACTATGACCTGTCCATCTTGGGTGGCCCTGCACGGCATAGCTCATAGCTTTTCTGAGTTATTCAAGCCCCTTCACCACGACAAGGCAGTGATCCATGAAGGGGTTGTAACCCTACAAGCATAGTCAAATGACTACAATTGTCTTTCAGATAATTTACAAATTTACTTGTCTTTCAGGAACGTCTGGTCGGGCTGTTCTCGTATTCTTCCTGTCATTTTTGCCAGTTCTGCGTAATCCATCAGTTTCATCTGCCATTCTTCTTTGGTTGGTAATTCTTCTTGTTTCCATTTCTGTGCTAGCAATGTTCTTGCAGCCGTAGTTGCATATAAAAATATTTTTTTATCTTGTCTATTTATTTTGGTATCTACAATTCCAAGTAGAAATGCTTCTGGTTTTTTGACAAATGTATATTTTCAACATCTTTTTAAGTTCATTATATATTATTTCCCAGAAGCATTTCACTTTCTTACATTCCCACCACATATGATAAAAGGTACCTTCTTTATCGTTACATTTCTAACATGTATTGCTTGCTTTGTACATTTTAGCTAGTTTCACTAGTGTTATATACCATCTATACATCATTTTCATCACATTCTCTTGCAAAGCATTACATGCAGTAACTTTTATTCCTTCTTTCCATAATTTCCCCCAGTTTTCTAGCTGTATATTAAATCCAAAATCTTTAGCCCAATGTATCATTACTGACTTAACTTCTTCATCTTTCAGATGCCATTCCAATAGCAATTTATATGTTTTCATTTTATTCACTTCTATACCCTGTTGTGATGATAACATAAGGAGAAGGAGACCCATGAATGCCAAATTGAGCTCCTTGGTGGAAATATGGGATGGATATAAACGCAACACTGACAAAAATAAAAAGTGTCTCTCCAGCTGTCCTGTCCCAGATTTTGAATTGGGGGAGGAAGGTTAGTTTTGGAATTATTAAAAAAAGTAAAAAGAATAAAAAACAAAAAGAATCTGGAACATAACCAGCATGTTCAGGCCTATAAACACCGACTTTTGCATGTAGGTCCACAGCAAATCCAATGTGTGGCTGTCTACTGGGAAAGGCTTGCCTGAGGTGGGATGCAGGTAAGGCGCAAGCCTTGCTCCCATCAGATACAGAGGCTCTGAACACTAAATTCTCATCTGATCCATCCCTGGCACCATCCTCCAATATATATAATAGCAATTTAAATTTACCAAAGTGTTTTATAGTCTTTTTTCTCCTCACAACCCTGTAATGTTTTTTTTTAAAATAAATAAATAAATAAATAGCCAAAGGAACAGCACTGGCACCTTGAAAGGTAACAAATTTACTGTGGCGTAAATGTTTTGGATAGATCAGATGCATCATTCTTGGTAAGACACGAAGGTTTGTAGAATAACATATTTGCTAGCCTCTAATATGCTGCTTGACTTTTGTTTCATTTCTGCTAGCCAGTGGCTAGTTCACTATCCCTTTGATGGAAGAATGCCAAGGTACTGTGCCCAACACAACACCATGAACCAGTGACCGAGAGGAGGATTTTACAGTTAGGTCTCCAGGTCCTCTGGTGTGCTTGCTTTTTAAAGGAGGTGTGCTTGCTTTTTAAAGGAGGTTCCTGCCAACTGGCTGAAGAAGGAAAATGTGCTGGCAGCATTCTACCCAGTCAAAGTGTGATGTAGCCTAAGGGAGGTTATCTGTTAACAGAACCACCTCCTGCTCACAAACCACAGCCTCCTCCCACAGACTTGAGCAGGGGAGACAGGTTAGGAACAGTGCGCCCCAGAAATAAATGGTGCAAGTATGGACAGCTTGTACCTGCCTCATCAATGAGGAAACTCTGTTTGTATTTAATCGGGTGATTTCACAAGAGGCATTCTGTTTTCATAGTCACCAACCTAAAACACACACACACACATACACACACACACACAGTATTTAAAAAACCTAAATATAAACAGAAATGCAAAGCCTCCACGCTTCCCTCAAAGACGCAGACACACATTTATACCTGCATTTCCAAACGTAAATACAGGCAGATGGAGAATTTTTAAACCTAAAGAAAAACAGGAAGGCAAAACCTTCAGGCTTCTCTCAAACCTAACGACACACACAAACCCTACAGCTCTCACAACACAAAAGTGTTGGAAGTTGCAACACAAACAGAAGCTGCCACCATTGCCCCTCCCCAGTTCACAAAACTAAATGCAACTGATTAAAAATAGAGACTCGTACCATCACTAGCTCCCAAAAATATCCATGAGAAACAAGCTGCTCAAACTAGCAGCCCCGCCCTGCTCCTGGCTAGCTGCAAAGATGGTGCTGAGAGGTATTTGGAGGCCTGTCCTTCAAGGAAGCAGCTCTGAGCAGGCTCAGAGCAGACACATTGGCTCGCAGGTCAACCTGCTGAGGATAGATTCATTGCCAGCATGAGAACAGGAGGGCTGGAAAACTGCCAGTGTGGTGTAGTGGTTAAGAGCGATAGACTCGTAATCTGGTGAACCAAGTTCGCGTCTCCGCTCCTCCACATGCAGCTGCTGGGTGACCTTGGGCCAGTCACACTTCTCCAAAGTCTCTCAGCCTCACTCACCTCACAGAGTGTTTGTTGTGGGGGAGGAAGGGAAAGGAGAATGTTAGCCGCTTTGAGACTCCTTAGGGTAGTGATAAAGCAGGATATCAAATCCAAATTCTTCTCTTCTTCTTCTTCTTCTGCACAAACAGGGCTAAGGGCCAATAGCTCCTTTAAGATTAAAACTTATTGCCATGTGTTATTTCTGCCAGGAGACAGATGAGTCAGACCTCCTGGCTATAGCTGTATTTTTGGATTGAGATTGGCAGAGAGCTGATTGGTCAGTGAACAGGAGATTGACAGAAGTGTCTCCAAGAGGAGCCTTCCAAATTCCAAAGGATAATGGAAGGATGTATGCTGTGCTAGCATGCTGGAGTAGACATTAACTGGGAAAGCCTAGATGTGCCTTGCAGTCCAGGATGCAACCTGATAGTCAAGTGACAGGGATGCCCAAGCAAGCCACAAACATCCCTGACATCCATTCACATGTTCATATGACATTTTTCATTCAGTGGCAATTGGTTTATTTCACACAATTCTTTCTTTCATTTCATCACCAGTTGATCCAGATCACACACAGCATAGTGCAACATATCTCGGCCATCAAGAGATGCTTACAAATAAATCACTTTCTGTGTGGGTTATGCAAAGTTAATGAATTTCCAAAGAGAATTTCCCCAGTAGTCTTTTGCAGCAAAAGCAAGAAAGAGTTTAAAGACCCATCTATGGCTGGGACACTAACCATGCCTACTCAGAAGCAGTGGCGTAGCGTGGGTTGTCAGCACCCGGGGCAAGGCAAGTAATTTGTGCCCCCTAACCCGTGGATTTGCGCCCCCTAACCCGTGGATTTGCGCCCCCTAACCCTAACCCCCAGATGTTGCGCCCGGTGCGGCCAGCCCCCCCTGCACCCCCCACGCTACGCCACTGCTCAGAAGCCCCACTGAATTCAAGGCAATTTTCTTCCAGATATGTGGGACGCGGGTGGCGCTGTGGGTTAAACCTTAGAGCCTAGGACTTGCCAATCAGAAGGTTGGCGGTTCGAATCCCCGCGAGAGGGTGAGCTCCTGTTGTTTGGTCCCTGCTCCTGCCAACCTAGCAGTTTGAAAGCATGTCAAAGTGCAAGTAGATAATTAGGCACCACTTTGGTGGGAAGGTAAACGGCATTTCCGTGCGCTGCTCTGGTTCACCAGAAGCAGCTTAGTCATGCTGGCCACATGACTCGGAAGCTGTACGCCAGCTCCCTCGGCCAATAAAGCGAGATGAGCGCCGCAACCCCAGAGTCAGTCACGACTGGACCTAATGGTCAGGGGTCCCTTTACCTTTACCTTATGTGGGATTAGGGTTGCATTTTATTCTGCTAGTTTGGTTTCACAGTTCAGTAAAAAAGCTTCTCATCCCGTCTTGTTTCCCTCACATGGGAATTGGCTGCCCCCAGATGGTGGAATCCCCTCCCAAGAGAGACTAGATGGGCTTCCCTCTGTGGTGTCCATCTGCTGGCTGGCTGAGACCTTCTTTGAAAGATAAGGTGCAAGTGATGCTAACCACCTGACTGGATTTTACTGCTGGTTTTAAATGTGCTTTAATGTATTTTGGCTACAGTAAACCCATAATTTAGATGCAGTATATGTTCCTCAGATTGAGTCCAAAGCCAAAGCTGTCTATAGTTAAAACACATTGGGTTCAATGGTGGGTGGGATTGTCAACATCTCTCCCCCCCCCCCGATGCCTGTCTCTTTAATCTATCTATCTATCTATCTATCTATCTATCTATCTATCTATCTATCTATCATCTATCTATCTATATCTATCTATCTATCTATCATCTATCTATCTATCTAATCTATAATTTTTCCAAGTGCGTAAAGTGTGCACAAGTTAAATGCGCATAACTTGTGGGCTTACTGTATTGATTTTATTACTTTGTGTTTTATTGTCGTCTCTTAAAGATTTGTAAACCTTGAATCCCAGCTTGGGAGAAATTAATTAATTAATAAGAGGGGTGATAAGATGGCTCACTAGAACACGAGACTCTTAATCTCAGAGTTGTGGGTTTGAGGTCCACATTGGGAATTGCGGGGGGTTAGAATAGATGACCCTCTCTTCCAACTCTATGATTCCCCAAGGACAGGCAATTTAACAACATCGATCTTAAAGCAGCAAACACCCTCTCCCCATCGAAAAAAACAAGGGGCTGCAAAATATGATTGGTTTGATAAGGTTGGGTTTCCATGAATCAGTTAAATCAGGGGCAGTCAACCTTTTTATACCTACCGCCCACTAATGCATCTTTCTTGATGGTGAAATTTCCTTACCGGGAGAAGCCAAGTTACAGGGAACCAGGCAGAGGGCCTTCTCGGTAGTGGCACCCACCCTGTGGAACACCCTCCCACCAGATGTCAAAGAGAAAAACAACTACCAGACTTTTAGAAGACATCTGAAGGCAGCCCTGTTTAGGGAAGCTTTTAATGTTTAACAGACCACTGTATTTTAATACTCTGTTGGAAGCCGCCCACAGTGGCTGGGGAAACCAAGCCAGATGGGCAGGGTATAAATAATAAATTCTATTCTATTCTATTCTATTCTATTCTATTCTATTCTATTCTATTCTATTCTGTTCTGTTCTGTTCTGTTCTGTTCTGTTCTGTTCTATTCTATTCTTACCACCTACCAGTGCTCAATGGAAGGAGGATTCAGCTTGTTCAGTAGAAACCCCTACCACCCCACCTATAATCCTGAAACGCCCACTAGTGGGCAGTAGGGATTAGGTTGACAACCCCTGGGTTAAATGAACAAATGTGAGACATAGTTGCTTGCCACCTCAGATGTCACTGTGGAGGTGCTACATGCATCTGGTTTCCAAGTGGAGCTTGACACTTTTCACCTGCTGTTTCATGCTGGGGCAAGGAATCTCATTCTTGTATAGGTACTTTGTCTGTACTCTGTCCTGCGAAAGCACTTGCCTTGTGTCAGGGTGGTGTCAGCAACTCCTGGCTGGTTGCCCAGGAAAGTATAAAGACAAGGAAAAGTTTCTTACAGTCTTTACAGAGAGAGGCTATAGAACCTAGCCTCTTGGATAATGGCATTGTCCCAAGTGAATCTCCACCACCACCCCATCTCTCCCACTTCCTCATTCTTCATTTTCATCATCTCCTCTATGGGTGCTGCTACGTGCCCTCTGTCTTTGAGCTCTTTGCTCTCCTACTTTTAAGGCCCGCCAGGTTCTGGCAGATGGGGGTCTGGAATACTTTCTAATGACAACGTGGCAGCTGAGTGTTGCTCTGCTTCTCCCATGATTTCCCAGCTTTCCCCCTCATCTGTCTCTGAGCTGTGACCTCCCTCAAACCCCTGTTGTAAATCTAAACTGTCTTCCTCTTCTCCGGTCAAGCTGGGGAAGAGGTCTCCACCATTCCTGCTCTGCCCAGTCCCTGACATCTTGTGTTGTCTTGCGGTTTAAAAATAAGTACATTTGAAAAAAAATAAAAACATTAAGGGGAAAAAAACATTATTAAGGAGCATTGCTGGGTCAAATCAAGCCCAGAGCTACAAGATACTTCAAAGAGAATCTCTGGTAGGATATTACTAGCAAGCAACAGGTTGTGGAACTAGGAGCATGAAGGCTGCCCCTGCAGGAGACGGACCAGGCGAAAGCAGGTCTCTATAACCAGGCTTTTGCCTGATTGACATCCTATGGACTTCTAAAGGTGTTTGTAGGAGAGGGGCTATTGGTTTGCTTTTCGTTTGTTTCATTATGTACCGTATTTTTCGCTCTATAACACGCACCAGACCATAACACGCACGTAGTTTTTAGAGGAGGAAAATCTGTAGGCATGCCACCCGTAGGCATTCCCTCCATAACACGCACAGACATTTCCCCTTACTTTTTAGGAGGAAAAAAGTGAGTGTTATGGTGCAAAAAATACGGTATTTTGTGTTCTCATTTTTTATTTTTATGCTGTGAACTGCCTTGTGAGCCTCAGATGAAGGGGTGGAATACATATGAAATAAATACGCTTCTGTTTTGGAAACGTTTCGGCTCCTGAATGATTCCAAATGTTTTTCAGAAGCCGAACGTCTGATGCAGCTTCCGCTTGAGTTCAGGAAGCTCCTGCAACCATTTCGGAAGCCGAACATTCGACAACTTGACTGTACTGAATGAGGTGTAGCGTGATCTGCCTGGTGATGACAAATGCTGTTTAAAACAAGCTAAAATTAATTTCAGAGCACTGAGTATTGAGGCTTTAAGAGAAACAGAGTGTTGTTCCGAAGAGGCTGAAAAATGGCACTCCTCTCTCTGTCACACACACACACACACATCTCCGAATGAAAACTACCTTAAGGGATTAATCTTTTTCTGGTTCAGTGAGGCAGAGTGTGGATGAGCTAGCTCCTGTAATGTAATGGGTTATGCTGCAATGTTTCTGTTTAATCCAGATTAATTATGCAAATATATTCAAATTACTCCAGGGTGACATGTAAATTGCCAAGCATCATGTGACGACTTGGCTATTTGCCTCTGGGCAATCATTTTGTGAGAACAAACTGTATGTGTACAAGGAAGCTGTTACATGGTGGTTCATCTTCTGTGTGTGACAAGGCCCCCAGGCAGAGCAAGCGCCGAAAACAATATGGCACTGTGCTGGACAGGATGTGTCCGTGTTTTAAACATTTTATTTCTCCTTTATTTTAAATACTTAAGGTGAACAAATTAAAACAATAAATCAAACATGAGGAATGCAAAATTAAGCTACAACTACAGTTAAGAAATCAACATCTGTACAGAAGCTGCAGCGGTGAAAGCCCTGTCTCAAATGATATGGCTCAAAAAGAGAGATCTCAGCTTGCCATTGAAAGGTAAGAAGCAATGGAGCTGGGTAACCTTCTTGTGGCAGGCTATTCTACAGTCACCACAAAAAAGGCCCTGTCAGCCATTCCTTCAAGCGTCCCAACTCTACTTCTATGGATGGTGTTGTTGTTGTAACAATGGGTGCCAGTCTGAACTTTTTCTGTGGTTTAGTACCACACATCATAGCATCAGTTAACTTGGCATAACTCAGCATGCAGTCCCCAATGAACTGTTTTAACCCTGGCTCTGGTAATTATCTTAAACATGAACATGAGTAAATATTCTGACATAATACCTAAAGACCAGTGCACTAATCCTGTACAGTTGGTACCTCAGGTTACAAACACCTCGGGTTACAAGCGCTTCAGGTTACAAACTCCGCTAACCCAGAAGTAGTATCTTGGGTTACAAACTTTGCCCCAGGATGAGAATGGAAATCGCGCTGCGTTGCTGTCGGGAGGCCCCATTAGTGAAAGCACGCCTCAGGTTAAGAACGGTTTCGGGTTAAGAATGGACCTCCGGAATGAATTAAGTTCGGAACCCAAGGTACCACTGTATTATCACCTTTTGTGGGAAAGAATGGAAATTTGCACAGACAATTGAATCTACTTCCAAGGACAAAGTCATGATTCAGGAAATATGCAAGGTAGCTACAGTAGTTAGTCCTTTCTCCTACAAACTGGGCAAGCTAAACTAAATAGCAAACAGGAACTTGAAGAAAGTAAACAAAGGAAGAAAAGAAGAAGAGTTATGACACTCACCCAGAAAGACCCCCCCTTCTCCCTGAGGAGACTCAAACTTGGGTCTCCACTGTTGTTGGACTACAACTTCCATCATCCCTAGCTAGCAGGACCAAATAATACTCAAACATTGTGTAGCTCACAGCTCCAAGGGGAGTCCCTTTGCCCTCTACACTCTCAAGAAACAATGCTATGCTTCGCTGGATCACAGGCAAGGAATGAATGAGAGAGAGAGAGAGAAGCTGTAGCCTGGTAGGTACAGTGGTGCCCCGCAAGACGAATGCCTTGCAAGACGGAAAACCCGCAAGACAAATTTCCCTATGGGCTTGCTTCGCAAGACGAAAACATATTCCGATTTTTCCCCGCTCCCCCCCCCTTTCCTAAGTCGCTAAGCTGCTAATGGGGGCGTGGGTGGCGCTGTGGGTAAAAGCCTCAGCGCCTAGGACTTGCTGATCGAAAGGTCGGCGGTTCGAATCCCCGCGGCAGGGTGCGCTCCCATTGTTCGGTCCCAGCGCCTGTCAACCTAGCAGTTCGAAAGCACCCCCGGGTGCAAGTAGATAAATAGGTACCGCTTTATAGCGGGAAGGTAAACGGCGTTTCCGTGTGCTGCGCTGGTGCAGGCTCGCCAGAGCAGCGATGTCACGCTGGCCACGTGACCCGGAAGTGTCTCCGGACAGCGCTGGCCCCCGGCCTCTTGAGTGAGATGGGCGCACAACCCCAGAGTCTGTCAAGACTGGCCCGTACGGGCAGGGGTACCTTTACCTTTACCTTTACCTTAAGCTGCTAATAGCCTTTTAGCCGCTAAGCCTTTAATAGCCGCTAATCCGCTAAGCTGCTAATAGCGCTAATCCGCTAAGCCGCTAATAGGGTTGCTTCGCAAGATGAAAAAACCGCTAGACAAAGAGACTCGCGGAATGGATTATTTTCGTCTTGCGAGGCACCACTGTATAGGATACTGGCTAGAAGAGCTTAACTTTCAAGCAAACGGCACAGGTCTCTGATCTTGGACTTAGGTTCCAATTACTTCAGGACAGCTATGCTCTTCTCCTCCGTCACTCAAGTACTTTTAATGTGAATCTGTGGCAAATTGTTATACCTACCACCCAGGCTTTGGGGGTGGTTAGGTATCCTTTTTACTCTCAAGATCAAAATACGTCTCCTGCGATTTACTTCCCACTTATATTGTAACGTTGCTCTCTGAAAGTGGCATCCATATACTCAATATCACTTTTAGTTCAACTAATAAACCAATATATGTTCCTTTATTCTGGGCATAAGGTCAAGAGTAGGAATACACAATGGATATGCATTTAACTCCAGGAAAAGTTCCTAAACATCTTTGGAGTGTGTGTAAGAAGACATGTGGTTGGTGGACACTGGTGTAGGTTCAGACACCACACAACACGGTGGCAGGTTTTGCCTGCCAATCTGTGATGTGGTGGACCGCTGGTCACTAGCATCAGGCTCAGAGCCAGGAACCCACTGCCTGTGCACTGTAGCTGCTCTTCTGGTGCTCTGATCACTGCTGGACGCCAGGGTGGTGGCATGTCCCAAACACAGAACGTGACCTGCATCCTCTGTCCTATTCCATGCAATCACTTGCCAAGAGTGAAGGTCCTTGGCTCCTCACAGCTGTCTACGTTTCCTCCTTTCCATGGCTTCTTGTGAGCAATCAGACTGCCCCTGCGTGAAGCCAACCTGTCCTCTGCCCTTTTCATGCCTCTTCTGTTTGTGGGAGACAAGGGAAGAGGGGAGCCTGTCACAGCAGGAAGGGGAGACACCTCCCTCCTCCCCTGCTCCAGCTTCTGCCTCTGATTCTGGACTTCTCTCTGCCACAGACCACCACCCCGTCCAGCTCACTAAGCCCTGTCAGCTTCCAACACCTTCTCTTCCTAGTCTTCTCCCTCTTCTCCCACTGACCACTCATTGTTGTCCCACCACTGTAGGAAAAACGAGGACGATGGGAGGTTGAATGCAGGTGAGCTGTGCAGAAGCACGCTGGCAAGTATGCTCCAAGCAAGCTGCCGGCTAGTTCTGTAGAGGCTCCTTTTATTAGCAGAAGTCAACAATTGGAAACAGTAGTGAAACCACTCTGAACATGACGTATTTCCATCTAAGCACATTTCCAGTGTTAGCAAATACACGTGTCAGCAGGTGTTTCCCTAAAATGTTTTTCCCGATACTTGATTATGTCTGCGTCATGCTCCAGCTGGTCATGCTCCAGCCAAGCGTTATGTCTAGTAACCAAATCTGTGAGAGGACAAGCGGTCAGGGGGAAAACTCTGTTTGCTAGCCAAGAAGGCAAAAGGTCAGGGAGTGTGGGCGCAACGCTCCTTGGCGCACTGTTGCATGCTTGGTGTGAGGTTTGCTTCAGCACAAGCTGAGTGTCACCTCCACACAGCACCATTTCCCAGGCTCTGAGCCTTCTTCCCTTGGTGGGTCTCCAGCTGGTTCCTCCCACCGCTCCTCTGTGTCCAGCCAGCCCAGGACAGAACTCTGTGGCACCTCACTCCTTTACACCCTCCTAGTGCTGCAGCAATAAAACTACTAGCACATTTGCAAAGCTAAGTTGTGTCTGGTATGGTTTCAAATCGGATGGGTGCCATGTGTTGAGATACTTGCATTGCAGCGGGTTGGGTTACATGACCCTCAGAGTCCTTCCAGCTCTATGGTTCTATGTCTTGCCATTTCCCTCCAGGCTGATGAGGAGCCAATGATTGCTATTCTTTTGGTATCACCAGTTAACTACAAACACACCTTGATAGTTACGGTACTTGCATCTAAAGTTGAAGACAGCATTTGCTGAAGTCCAATCTTAGTGAGTTTTTTGTGAATACACTGGTACCTCTGGTTGTGAACAGGATCCGTTCCGGAAGCCCATTCGCAACATGAAAAGCCCGCAACCTGAAGCACCGTATCTGCACAGGTTGCGGCACGACCTGGCGCTTGTGCGCATGCGCGAAGCGTGATTTAGTTCTTGTGCGCATGCGCGAGTGATGAAATCTGGACATAACCCTTTCCGGTACTTCCGGGTCGCCGCAGGACGCAACCTGAAAAGACGTATCATGAAGCAAACATAACATGAGGTATGACTGTATTTTAATCCTGAGGTTATTTAATCCTGAGTATAAAAAGTTTCAAATACAAGCAACAAAGTATTCTAACAGAGGACACTACTTGATGCATCTGATGAAGTCCACACAAGCTTATGCTATAATTAATCTGCTTGTATTCAAGGTGCTACAGGACTCTTAGCTGTAGCAAACGAGATTTCTGTATAACGTTTGAAGTGGCCCTCAGTTTGTGCCAGACCCAAAGGCCAGAAAACAAACGAAAAACTCCTGCAGGAATTAAATTGTTGCCGGGTCACGTCTAATTGCAGCGTCTTTGATAAGACCTTAAAAACTGAGCATTTATGTCAGGAAATGAAGTTTATTCCACCATCTGTGGCATACCAAAGCCCTATTTTGGCCCCTGCCAAATTAACTGCTTGACAGGAAGGCTGCTTGTCTGCTTATTTGTCAGTGAGTTTATGCCAGTGTTATTTGAACAAAATGTGCAATCTTTAATTAATTGGAATAAAAACTGAACCGTTACAGGCTCACGTAAAAGTTTCAGATAGTTCTTTTTATTGCCAACCTTTCCCTGAAAATGTTAGATACAGCCACATTTCAAACAAATGCCATTTTCTATAGCATTCTTAACAACCATCCTCGCCCATCCACTAGGTTTTCCAGCACTCTCAGTTTGAACAGAATATTTTCATTGAATCACAGAATTATAGAGTTAGAAGGGACCCAAAGATTCATCTGGTCCAGCCCCCTGCAAGACAAGAATTACAGACAAAACATCCAACCTTGGCTTAACCCCCCCCAGGAAGATTCTATCACCTCTTGTGGGAGTCGGTTCCACTGTTGAACAGTTGTTACTGCCAGAAAGTTCTTCCTGATGTTAGTTGGAATCTCCCTTCCTGTAACTTGAATCCGTTGGTTTGGGTCCTACCCTCCGGAGAAAACAAGCTGGCTGCATCTTTCATGTGACAGCCCTACGGATATCTGAAGATGGTGAAGTACTTTGCCTATTGCCTCTCAAGCAACTGGTGTTATTTCACAATATCCGAGCCTTCTCCAATAAATCCATCTTCTGAGTCAGGGGACAGGTAATGAGCTGGAATCTGCTCACTCCTTTTCTGTGACTCCTCTACACTTAGCACATGTTCCTGAAGGATGAGGACCTACCTGGAGAGCAGTTCAATGAGTCCTAAGAACTTTCCATTGTTTGACTCACCAGTTTGATGGGATGAAACAGTAAATGCTAGACCACATTCTCCCAAGAAGAATACAACATCAGGGATGCGCTTCCAAAGGTTGTTCCATTACACAGCTTCAGTTTTGGTTGATACTTCTAAGATGATGTCAACTCCTGTCCCAGACAGCAAGTGTCTTTCTAGTTCTCACCAAGTTAAGTAACATTCTCTGTGACTATTGCCCTTTCCATGTTTTGGGATCCTGTATGAAAATTTTCAACACTTCCCCTTTAGAATTCCAGACTTCAGCAGATACCAGAGCAGACTTAGACGCAGAAGTGCTAGTCTTGACTGTCTTGTGCCAATATAAGCTTGTTTGTTTCTGCTGACCCCACTCTTACATATAGTTCTTCCTTAGTGCTCTGAAATTTCAGTATGCTTTCTGGGAAAACTTTATTGCAGGAGTCTTTTGGGAATGTTTTAGGCAGAGAGATGTGACCATAATATATATTTCTATTTCCTTTGGAGATACAAACTTGGTTGTGATGCATCCAGGGTCAAGGTCTACATTAGGATTACTCCTCTCATCTTCCAAATTCACTTCCACATGTGCCTGTATGCCTGTTTCTTTTTCTTTTGTATTTCCTTTTTCTGCATCGGCCCCTTCATCTATGCATGATTACCAAAGTCAACTGTTCCTTGTCTGGGGATGAGGTTTGCAACAGTTTCTTCTTGCTATAATTCTATAGATGAGTTCAATTATTATTTTTTAAAGACACACTTAATTCAAATTGAGAGCTTCGGTCGACCCCATTTTCATTTTTCTAGTCTTTTCCTTTCTCAGCTTCTGATTTGTGAAAATACATTTTGGATACCTGATTTATCTTTATATATGAAAAAATGACAGACAAAATATGATATACTAATAATTTAGTAGCAGTAAAAGCAGTGGTAGCTGTGGTAGTAGACTAGTGGTAGTTTCCATGCTTTAGTAGTCACACTTGTACCAGATCTGGTACATTAACACCAAACGTGGCATCGCTGCATTAAACACTTATATAAAACAGCACAGAAGCGGTTGCCATGGTGATATAGAAAAATGGAGAAGGGCTGGGGTAAATATGACCCCACTTACCCATTTAAGGGTTAAATTGCACTGATGCAGTGATGCTGTTCATTATACCTCTACATTTCCCAATGCTACATAATATTATGGATCATAATTTCTACAAGTAGAAATATATAAAACTACACAGACTTACACAAAATGAGCACACAGGTATTCAAGACCTGGTATTCAGTCAGAAATGCAATGGTGGAGTGTTATAAGTTATAGTTGTGGGGGATTTGCTATGTAAATTCATATACATTTAATACTTCTTCTATGAAGAAATCTTTTCTGGGACCCCATATTTAAATTCTTATTCACACACCTCCTACTGGCCCTAGTAGGACCAACTTGGCCAGTTAGCCCTGGTGATCATTCAATGTCTACTGAGTGGGGTTCCCCCCAAAAAAATGACCCCTGAATTTTTGAATTTTATTGATATTGATGCTGCATTTTATGTTGTATTCTATGCTGCTTTTAAGTCACATTTTAATCAATGTTTTATATTTGCTGTTAGCCACCCTGAGCCCGGTTTTTAAACCAGGAAGGGAGGGATATAAATTTGATGCTACAGTCATACCTCGGGTTGAAGTAGCTTCAAGTTAAGTATTTTTAGGTTGCGCTCCGTGGCGACCTGGAAGTAATGGAGCATGTTACTTCCGGGTTTTGCCACTTGCGCATGCGCTCAAAATAACGTCACACGCATGCGTGGAAGCAGTGAAACGCGACCCGCAGACGTGCAGTCGCATGTTACATTTACTTCAGGATGCGAACGGGGCTCCTGAACGGATCCCGCTCATATCCAGAGGTACCACTGTACTATTTCTTCTTTACATTTGCTTCTATTGAACCACATTTGTCATTCCAGCGCACATTCACCTGTTTTGGAGAGATCCTTCTGGAGGCCCCTTTTTGTTTTAACTAACCTGAACAATTTGGGAGCCCATCGCTAATGGGATACCTGCTGGCTACCTCACTGTTCACCCCCAACTCTAGATCATTTATGAACAAGTCATGTGACCCTCTGCTTCCTGTTCCTTAACCAGTTATTGATCCACCTTTGGCAACTGCTGTTGCAAAGCCCTGCAAAAGCAACTTACAGTACATTTCCGAGCACAATTCAAAGTGTTGGTGCTGACCTTTAAAGCCCTAAATGGTTTTAGTCGAGGGTATCTGAAAGTGTGTCTCCACACCCATTGTCCAGTGAGATCCAGTGCTGAGGGCCTTCTGGTGGTTCCCTTACTATGAGAAGTGAGGTTACAGGGAACCAGGCAGAGGGCCTTCTTGGTAGTGGCACCCGCCCTGTAGAACACCCTCCCGTCAGATGTCAAGGAAAGAAACAACCATCTGACTTTTAGGAGACATCTGAAAAACAACCCTGTATCAGGAAATTGTTAATGTTGAAGGTTTTACAATTTTTTATGTGCTGTAGGCTGCCCAGAGTGGCTGGGGAAACCCAGCCAGATGGGTGGGGTATAAATAATAAAATTATTATTATTATTATTATTATTATTATTATTATTATTATTGCCAAAGATGAAAAGGAGACAACTATGTAAACCAAGAAAACTTTAATAAAAATATTTAATAATAATAATAATAATAATAATAATAATAATAATAATAACAACAACAATTTATTATTTATACCCCGCCCATCTGGCTGAGTTTCCCCAGCCACTCTGGGCGGCTTCCAACTGAATAGTAAAAACAGTACAGCTTCAAACATTAAAAACTTCCCTAAAGAGGGCTGCCTTCAGATGACTTTTGAAAGTAAAATAGTTGTTTATTGCTTTGACATCTGCTGGAAGGGCGTTCCACAGGGCGGGCGCCACTACCGAGAAGGCCCTCTGCCTGGTTCCCTGTAACCTTACTTCTCGCAATGAGGGAACCGCCAGAAGGCCCTCGGAGCTGGACCTCAGTGTCCGGGCTGAACGATGGGGATGGAGACGCTCCTTCAGGTATACTGGACCGAGGCCGTTTAGGGCTTTAAAGGTCAGCACCAACACTTTGAATTGTGCTCGGAAACGTACTGGCAGCCAATGCAGATCTCTCAGAACCAGTGTTATGTGGTCTCGGCGGCCACTCCCAGTCACCAGTCTAGCTGCCGCATTCTGGATTAATTGGAGTTTCCGGGTCACCTTCAAAGGTAGCTCCACGTAGAACGTGTTGCAGTAGTCCAAGCGGGAGATAACCAGAGCATGCACCACTCTGGCGAGACAGTCCGCGGGCAGATAGGGTCTTAGCCTGCGTACCAAGTAGAGCTGGTAGACAGCTGCCCTGGACACAGAATTAACCTGTGCCTCCATGGACAGCTGTGAGTCCAAAATGACTCCCAGAAACTATGAACAACAATGCTAGAAAATGAAGAAATTTCTGTCCAAACTTTATGCTGCTGCATAATTTATGAAAATGGCCATTATTTCACCAGACAGGTGTTCACATTTACATGACAATTTACGCCATAGCAGGAGGACCACGAGATTCCTCCTTCTGACGTCTTTGCCCATTCCTTCTCAAACACCTGCTCTCTGTTGGAACAAGCTCTCTGATGAGGTGGCTGTTCCTTTGCCGTGCTCCCTACAAAGGGCTTCTTAAAACCTTTTCTTCTTAAAATTCCTGTTGCGACTGTACCACCAGGGATACGCATAGCCACGGTGCGCACACTAACTCCAGCCTGAAGTGGAGTCCGATGTCTCGGGCTGTTTGCAAGCATGTATGTGTCAGTGATTCTGGCATGGCGCTGCTCCCCAGGCTGTGGGGTGTGAAAAGCTCGCTTCAGCCTCTCAGGAGAGGGCAGGGGGCAGAGGAGGAGCAGGGCTCTCGTCATCCAACCGCAAGAACATGACAGCCTCTCAGATCCGCTCTGCTCTGCCCTCATTTGCTTAGCGACTGTTGCCAGCAGCAGAGAACAGAGGACCCACAATCCCTGCTGTTTAGGAAAGACTCATTTGGTTCAGAGTTGTCAAGCTCATGAAAAATGCAGCTGCTCTTTGAGTGCGACATGGAATTGGTTTTAGCCTGGAATTTAATGGGGAGTGCTGGGAAATGGTGGATTCCTGTGGTGCTGTCAGAAAGGGTGTAAGTGGAGACACACTGCTTCTTACAGGTGCCTTCTCAAATCTTCTCTCCTTATCTCTTTCTCTCCACACAGCCACTATTCCTCCTCTCTGCCACCCTACCCAATATCCTCTCTTACCCCATTGTCACTGCCCATCTTCGCCACATCAAGCCATTTTAAAAACAGCTCCATGTTAGCCAATGCAGCAGGAGGCTGCACAAGTCTCCCCACCACCCCCTGCCATAAAATCAGAAGGGGAATTTGAAGAGGGCCTCCTAGACATTTTCACCCAGATATAGTGCATTCCCTTAATTTCCATTCCTTTTGGGTGAAATGTGGCTATGTATGTGTGCACCTGTCCGATGTAACCTTTGAAGCCTCTCCCTCACTGCTTCCTCTTCACTCCTCCATTGAAATTATCAAATTCATATTCACAGATGCTCCAGCCCTTTTCTCAGATTTCACCATCTCCCTCTTCACCACAAGCCTGCTCAGCCCCCTCCTTCCCTTCTCATGGCTGCTGGTGCTGGTGGTCCATTCTTTGGTTAGGCTTCCCCTATGCCATAACCCCAGTCCCCCCCCCCACACAGCCTCCCCCAGCAACTTAGAGAAAGTACACATCTCTAGGCTACGTCTCAATCTGCCCATCTCTGATCAGCTGTCGCTTATTTTCATTTTCATATTTGCTGAATTTTTATTTCACTGAACTGCTTATTTGTGAGAGTGAGCCCACTAGTGACAAGTCTCCTTTTTGTGCGATAAATGTTTTCTGATATCGTTTTGGTTTACTGGGTGGAAAGGGGGTGGCTTAAAATTATTGCTTTCAAAGGATGTGTTTTCTAATCCTGCAGCAGTTCACCTTCAAAGAAGCCGATGGAATAAACTGGATAATCAATTATACTGGGAAGGAAGGGGGAGTTTCTTTATTCACAGGCATGGTGCAGCATGCGTTTCTCTTTAGATCCTGTGAATCTGATTTTCTATTGGTAAAACCTGTCTGGAACTGCTCTAGTCTCTGACTGGCCTTACATTGCAGTGATCACTATCTGTTGGGGCCAGAGCCAGTTGCTTATGGGATTTCCCCCCTGGCATTTTGGTAAAATAATAGCACTAATTCTATGTATTAATAGCACTAATTCTATGTATCCCCTTCATGGATCACTGCCTTGCCGTGGCGAAGGGGCTTGAAGAACTCAGAGAAGCTATGAACTACGCCGAGCAGGGCACCCAAGATGAACAGGTCATAGTGGAGAGTTTTGACCAAACGTGATCCACCTGGAGTAGGAATCGGCAAGCCACTCCAGTATCCCTGCCAAGAAAACTCCATGGACAAAGACAACAGGCATATAAAAGTTATGACACTGGAAGATGAGCCCCTCAGGTCGGAAGGTGTCCAACATGCTACTGGGGAAGAGCGGAGGACAAGTACAAGTAGATCCAGAGCTGATGAAGCGGCTGGGCCAAAGCCGAAAGGACGCTCAGTTGTGGATATGCATGGAAGCGAAAGGAAAGTCCAATGCTGTAAAGAAAAATATTGCATAGGAACCTGGAATGTAAGAACCATGAACCTGGGTAAGTTGGATGTGGTCAAAAATGAGATGGCAAGAATAAATATTGACATCCTGGGCATCAGTGAGCTAAAATGGACGGGAATGGGCGAATTCAGTTCGGATGACTACCATATCTACTACTGTGGGCAAGAAACCCGTAAGAGAAATGGAGTGGCCCTCATAGTCAACAAAAGAGTGACGAAAGCTGTACTGGGATGCAGTCTCAAAAATGATAGAATGATCTCGATACGAATCCAAGGCAGACCTTTTAACATCACAGTAATCCAAGTTTATGCACCAACTACTGGTGCTGAAGAAACTGAAATTGACCAGTTCTATGAAGACTTACAAAACCTTATCGAAGTGACACCAAAGAAGGATGTTCTGCTCATTATAGGGGATTGGAATGCTAAAGTAGGGAATCAAGAGATAAAAGGAACAACTGGCAAGTTTGGCCTTGGAGATCAAAACGAAGCAGGGCAAAGGCTAATAGAGTTCTGTCAAGAGAACAAGCTGGTCATCACAAACACGCTTTTCCAACAACACAAGAGACGACTCTACACATGGACATCCCCAGACGGGCAACATCGAAATCAGATTGATTATATTCTCTGCAGCCAAAGATGGAGAAGCTCTATACAGTCAGCAAAAACAAGACCTGGAGCTGACTGTGGCTCAGATCATCAGCTCCTTATAGCAAAATTCAAGCTTAAACTGAAGAAAGTAGGAAAAACCACTGGACAGGTAAGATACAATCTAAACCAAATCCCTTATGAATACACAGTGGAAGTGAGGAACAGGTTTAAGGATTTAGATTTGCTGGACAGAGTGCCTGAAGAACTATGGATGGAGGCTCGCAACATTATACAGGAGGCAGCAACTAAAACCATCCCAATGAAAAAGAAATGCAAGAAAGCAAAGTGGCTGTCCAACGAGGCCTTACAAATAGCGGAGGAGAGAAGGCAAGCAAAATGCGAGGGAGATAGTGAAAGATACAGGAAATTGAATGCAGATTTCCAAAGAACAGCAAGGAGAGACAAGAAGGCCTTCTTAAACGAGCAATGCAAAGAAATAGAGGAAAGCAACAGAATGGGAAGAACCAGAGATCTGTTCAAGAAAATCGGAAATATGAAAGGAACATTTCGTACAAAGATTACCATAATAAAGGACAAAAGTGGTAAAGATCTAACTGAAGCAGAAGACATCAAGAAGAGGTGGCAAGAATACACAGAGGAATTATACCAGAAAGATATGGATGTCTCGTACACCCCAGGTAGTGTGGTTGCTGACCTTGAGCCAGACATCCTGGAGAGTGAAGTCAAATGGGCCTTAGAAAGCACTGCAAATAACAAGGCCAGTGGAAGTGATGGTATTCCAGCTGAACTGTTTAAAATTTTAAAAGATGATGCTGTTAAGGTGCTACACTCAATATGCCAGCAAGTTTGGAAAACTCAGCAGTGGCCAGAGGATTGGAGAAGATCAGTCTACATCCCAATCCCAAAGAAAGGCAGTGCCAAAGAATGCTCCAACTACCGCACAATTTCACTCATTTCACATGCTAGCAAGGTTATGCTTAAAATTCTACAAGGAAGGCTCAAGCAGTATGTGGACCGAGAACTCCCAGAAGTGCAAGCTGGATTTAGAAGAGGCAGAGGAACCAGAGACCAAATTGCAAACATGCGCTGGATTATGGAGAAAGCTAGAGAGTTCCAGAAAGACATCTACTTCTGCTTCATTGACTATGCAAAAGCCTTTGACTGTGTTGACCACAGCAAACTATGGCAAGTTCTTAAAGAAATGGGAGTGCCTGATCACCTCATCTGTCTCCTGCGAAATCTCTATGTGGGACAAGAAGCTACAGTTAGAACTGGATATGGAACAACTGATTGGTTCCAAATTGGGAAAGGAGTACGGCAAGGCTGTATATTGTCTCCCTGCTTATTTAACTTATATGCGGAATTCATCATGCGAAAGGCTGGGCTGGATGAATCCCAAGCCGGAATTAAGATTGCCGGAAGAAATATCAACAACCTCAGATATGCAGATGACACAACCTTGATGGCAGAAAGTGAAGAGGAATTAAAGAACCTTTTAATGAGGGTGAAAGAGGAGAGCGCAAAATATGGTCTGAAGCTCAACATCAAAAAAACGAAGATCATGGCCACTGGGCCCATCACCTCCTGGCAAATAGATGGGGAAGAAATGGAGGCAGTGAGAGATTTTACTTTCTTGGGCTCCATGATCAGTGCAGATGGTGACAGCAGTCACGAAATTAAAAGACGCCTGCTCCTTGGGAGAAAGGCGATGGCAAGCCTAGACAACATCTTAAAAAGCAGAGACATCACCTTGCCAACAAAGGTCCGTATAGTAAAAGCCATGGTTTTCCCAGTAGTGATGTATGGAAGTGAGAGCTGGACCATAAAGAAGGCTGATCGCCGAAGAATTGATGCTTTTGAATTATGGTGCTGGAGGAGACTCTTGAGAGTCCCATGGACTGCAAGAAGATCAAACCTCTCCATTCTGAAGGAAATCAGCCCTGAGTGCTCACTGGAAGGACAGATCGTGAAGCTGAGGCTCCAATACTTTGGCCACCTCATGAGAAGAGAGGACTCCCTGGAAAAGACCCTGATGTTGGGAAAGATGGAGGGCACAAGGAGAAGGGGACGACAGAGAATGAGATGGTTGGATGGTGTTCTTGAAGCTACTAGCATGAGTTTGATCAAACTGCGGGAGGCAGTGGAGGACAGAAGTGCCTGGCGTGCTCTGGTCCATGGGGTCACGAAGAGTCGGACACGACTAAACGACTAAACAACAACAATTCTATGTATTATGTGGCTGACTACAAATAGAGCTCATATTCAGGCTGAAGGTAACGCTGTGGAATCCTCTTATTAAATACAAACAGAATGTCTGCACTGGGGAGGCAGGGGCCAACAAGCCTCAGCTAGGGGTAGCCAAGGAGTCACGGTTTGCCGCAGAATGGTGGCAAATGGTTCCTTCACCAGGCTCAGTGCAAAAATCAGGACTAAAAATGAATTAAGAATCACAGCGGAAGATTCTTAATGCATTAGCCCCACTTTGGAAACAGGGCCAGATAACAGAAAACTCAAAAAAAAAAAAACATCCAAAGAAAAAGACTGTGAGAAATTTGACAGCATCTGCAACCATTTAGCTAATGCAAAAAATATCAAGACAGTGGAAATTTCTCACTGACTGAGCAGATCCTGTGAGGTTTTATGAAATAGTCCGGTGAAGGTTTCTAGTGTGCAGCATATGCACTGAGGAAGGACCACTTGAAACAGGGCTGTGAAACCCAGCATAGATATACCGGTATTTAATGCCCTCTCCTCTCCAAAGTCCAGCTGTGAATGGTTGCATTCCCCCCCACACCCCAGCACCACCCCTTGAAGAGCTGCCAGAGGATGGAACTTTGCTTGCCTGCAGGCGGCTTATAAGCAGATGAAATAGCTGTGCATCTTAGATCAGCCAGGCCCCCGCACAAGTTGTGTCCCAGCAGGCTGAATGTAGCCCAGCAGGCAGGGCTGTGCTGTGGCCACCCTCCATGCCTGTGGTGCCATTGCCGCTGGGTTGTTTTGATCAATTGCTTTATTATATTAATATTGTTCTGTGTTTTTAATACACGATTTGTGAGCTGCTCAAAGGGCCCTATCCAAAGTGGAAGATACAGGATGGCTATAATCTTCTAAGTAAATAAATACCACCACTCTTTTTTGTAGTCCTAGGCAAAGAGCAAAGCAGGAGGTTTATGCTTTGGAACGAGGGTGGATACCACCTGCAAAGTTTAGTGCTATAGTTCACAGTTGACACCTCAATTAAGTCCTGTCTGGACTGCTATAATGTGCTCCACTGGCTGCCCTCTAGGTCAGGAGACCAAACCCTCCCATAACCCCCCCCCCTCGTAATATAAGCAGTTACTGTACTGTATATGGGGCTAGGTCGTTCCAAGTTTTGAGGAGCTCTTAGAAAAAGACTTGAATATTTCCCCCCTGAGAATTTTCTGTAAAGGCCTTGGAAAGGCACAGCCCATTTCAAATTAAGATGAGTAGGTCTTACCTACCACTATTCAAAATAATATGCACACATGCATTGTGAATGCATGGATCAATTGATGAATTGTGGATCAAATCTGTCGGAAAGATTATGACAGGCTCACAGTGAAAAATGCACAAGCACCCACATGCACACCTGTGTGCGCACTGACAAATGCATAGACGTGCCAGTCCATCTGTCAGCTTTTCATCCCTTTCTTAGACACACACACACACACACACACACACACACAGCAGAATAAAGTGGTAATTTCCTCCCTCCCGCCCGCATGTCAGCGACAGGTATGTAGTGATAGGCTGCATGTTGGAATGTTCCTTATCTGTGGAGAGAGGTAAGCCAGGGAACAAGATTCAGCATCACTGATATCTCTTTGATATGCTATTTTTCATGTGCAGGGGAATTTGTTTTGTGGGGCAACAGCAACATTCAGTCCCCACACACACCTGCCGTCTGAGCTGGCAGGATCCTGGAAAGGCTATTCCGCTTGAATTTGCTGATTGTGTAATCTCCCCTCCACCCCCAGCACACACAGCCAACGCAGAACAAATGGCTGTGTGCCCCCCCCAAAGGCACAGGCAGAGCAGCCCAGAATACAGAACAATGTTACCACCTATGTGCAAAGATAGATGCTCTCGTGTATACAAAGATGCTTGCAGCCCTCTCACCCCTCATTATAGGAGAAATGGGGGGAGGACTGCCCCCGGGGCCCTGCCTCCCCTCCCCTCAGCGCGGCTGATAAAGGCTTGGCCTATGTAATGACTTCTTCTTTTTTTCCTGTGGGAGATACACAAGTGTGCCAATGTAAATTGCTCCATTTGGAGGGGCTAATTGCACTAAAAGGCAGCTAGATCTGTGTTTTTTCTCTCTTTTACATTAGCAGCTGAGCTGTCAGATCTGAAATGGAAACTCATTTTTAAGGCTTTGCATTTACAGTGGCTTCAACAATGAAAAATGTTCCCTGACAGTAATAGAAGGCAAACCTCATTAGAGAAACTTAAACCAAAGCGGCACAGTGCTAAAGCCCTCAGGCTGCTTCCAAGCATCTTAAGAGGGAATGAGAGCATTTTTCACATGACTCTCTCTCAATCCATGGAGTGCACTGGCTCTGCTAGACAATTGCTGCACCCTCAGGAGCTGTACATCTGACATGCACAGCCTTTCAAGAGAGATGGCAAATGGCTTTGGGGGGGCAGGGGGGTAGGGGACTGGGAAAGAAATGGCAGATTTCCTTTCCTCTACTGCTGCTTCGGCTGTTAGGCATGATGGCCAGGATATCGATTAAAAAGGGGAAATCTGGTATGCTGTGCATGTGTGAGTCACAAAACCTGGAGGGGAAATCTCATGTCATATGCACACACCAGAGAGGAAGCCACCTCCAGTTTCCTACCCCAGAGGGAGTTTATTTGGCAAGGAAATTACCAGGCACTTCCAAGGCACAACTTCTATACTGAAGTGTGTAACTGAGAAACTGGAGGTGCGTAGAACGCAGGTGGCGCTGTGGGTTAAACCACAGAGCCTAGGACTTGCCGGTCAGAAGGTCGGCGGTTCGAATCCCTGTGATGGGGTGAGCTCCCGTTGCTCGGTCCCAGCTCTTACCAACCTAGCAGTTCGAAAGCACTTCAAAGTGCAAGTAGATAAATAGGTACCACTCCAGTGGGAAGGTAAACGGCGTTTCCTTGTGCTGCTCTGGTTCGCCAGAGGCAGCTTAGTCATGCTGGCCACATGACCCGGAAGCTGTATGCTGGCTCCCTCGGCCAATAAAGCGAGATGAGCGCCGCAACCCAAGAGTTGGTCATGACTGGACCTAATGGTCAGGGGTCCCTTTTCCTTTACCTTAGAATCTTCTACCCAGTGGTGTAGCATGGGTTGCCAGCAACCGGGGCAAATGGGGTGTATGCACATGGAGGTGAAGTAGCCCACTGCACCAGCCAAGCCCTCACTGCCACCAGAATGCCCCCCACACTGGAGCCAAGTGGGGCCATGCTGTGCTGCCTGCCCACCTGTGTAGAGGTAGCCCAGTCTGCTAATGTGGCCCTTGGCAGGTGAATCCCCCCCCAACACCCATGGAGAGGTGTGACTCATACTTAATGGCCATTCTCAGGCTGGCTTGCCTTCTGACACGCCTAAATTCAGCACCTGGCAGCCAATCTTAATATGCCAAGCACTGATGAAACTCCAACACCAACTAGACCCAGGAATTTAGGGGAGCCAAGACACAAACCCATAACACCCCACTTTCCATCTCTAGAGCATGCTTTTTGAGGCGCTGCGCCACAATTAGTGCACACAAAATTATTTCAAGTTGCAGTAACCAGAGGAGGAATGACTGCTGGGAGGAGCGCAAAGGGAAGAAATGCCCTGGTGCATCTGCCAGATGCCTTCACCTGCCCCAGCTGCAAGAAAACATGTCTCTCATGTATTGGTCTCTACAGCCACAGCCTTCCAACAGTTTGACTCCCCACCCCACCCCTGGCACACTCCTGCACTGTCTCCTCCTCCGTTTTATTTTCAATCTCTTTCCTAACGATCCTTTGAATTGTAGGTGGGAACTTCAGCCTCTGGAAATCTTATTCAGTTCAGTATCTTTACAACTTCCAGACAACAGACAATTCCAAGTGTATATTTGTAACGCAACCAATGAAGGCAAGAAATTTACTTTTAAAAAGCGAACACTAACATTGCCAGGAAGTTGAAATTATGCCAAATGCTACGCTCTGTGCTTCCCACAGGATTATGGGATTACTCCATGTTTCCCATCCTGTGGAGCACAGGGGCCTGCACTGCACTGAAGAGGGCAGCGTGTGTTCTAGAAAGATCTCCATTTGACTGACATCCTTGGCAAATGGCCCAGGGATCTGCGCAGGCCTTACCTACAGTGAATCTGGGAGGCTTGCTTTGTGGCTGATGGAACTGCGGAGAGATGTTGGGGGTTTATGCCACAACTTAGCCTTGCCTGTGGCGCTCAAATGGTATGCAACGGTCCTGAAGTAATAACTATCTCTGAGTGTTTCTTGAATGATTGCTTCCAATCCAAATCATTCTAAAACATGGCACAACTTCTTGGCTTTAAGGGCCTTGACTCTTTTATCTCGTCTCAGGGCTGTTTCTGCAAAGAGCCTCTTTCCCCCATCCTGGTGAGCTCAGTGTCTGTCCGCCTCCCTCTTTCCTTCAGACATGTTTTCTCATGTGTTTCTATGACCCCAAGGGCCTGTTGGTGTGCAGAGTGTCTGCCGGTAATTGGTGGAAGGTTTTTTGAGTTAAAGCCTTCAGGTGAAGTGATGGGTTTCCACTTTAAAAATGGTTCTAATGCTTTCTGTCCCTCATAACTCAAAAACAACTTGGTGTAAAAATGACACATTTGTTTTATTGCAGCTTTCTCACAGAGTGGAAGTAATATAGTCTCAATTCTCCACCATTTAGGGCAGCCAGACCTTTCTCTGTGAGAGGCAGCACTATATGCGTTGCCAGGCTTCCCCTGGCCTGGAGAGAGGGTCTTTCTTGCTTCGAGAAAATTTCCATTAGGCTCCCCATCCAGAAATGGCAGCACTTATAAATAAGGAATGTCAGACACACTGTTCTGTGGGAGCAGGAAAAGATGATCACAATGCCCTAATCTCTAACCAGGAGCAAGCATATAATGTTAGTTTGTCAGAGACCAGGCAGAGCCATCATTCCTATTGGGCTTACTGGTGCGGTGTGCCAGGGCACAAGCCTCTCAGGGGTGCCCCAGCGAGTGGGGAAGCTGTGTGGCTTTGCCGGCGGCCTCCCCTTTCCCTGCACACCCGCCAGCTGTGCCCCATCAACCATATGGCTGGCAGGCATGCAGCTTGCCTCCCAAGCCTCCGCGGGAGGAGAGCTGTGCTGGTCCCGTGGGTTACCCGAGAGGCAAGGTCCAAGTCCGGTCCATGGTCAAAGATGCAGCGTGGAGGCAGTCCATAGTAGCTGAAGCTGGATTCAGGGCAGGGAGTCAGGTGAAGTCAGGAACAGGCATGCAAGCAGGGAGCCAGGGCGGGTCAGGAGCTCTGGCAGAAAAGCAGGACAGGGTTCAGGCAGGAACTAACAACCAACAATTTTGCTCCCGCAACTTGGGACTGGGACTGGCCGGCTTTTATCTGCCCCGAGGCATAGGGCGGCCCCGATCCTCTGGTGACTCACCTCTCCTGACCTGGAGGTGAGCACTCCTCCTGCGGGAACTTAGTTCCCTCTGCCTCTCTGCCCTGAGCCTCCATAGCCCAGGTGAGGCTGGAGGGTTACTGGACCCAGAGGCAACCTCAGCTTTCTCTGATGGGGCTGAGAGTGGAGCACCTGCAGGCAATGGGCCCTCCATCACCTCAGGAGCCAGAGCAGACTCAGCTGGTGCCTGCACCTGAGGATCCAGCACAGGTGAGGACCCTTCAGGCTCATGCCCCAGCCCCGGCTCAGCTGGTTCTGGAGGCGGGGAATCTTGTGCAGGCTGGGATCCCTCAGGTTCAGCCTCCGAGTCCGAATCCCAGGCCATCACAAGAGCAATCCCTGCAGAGGCTTGGGAAAAGGTTGACAAGTTGACAACTCTGGGAAACAGGGATGCCAGAGGGATCTTTGCACCACAGCACCGGATATGCTTAAGACGGCCCTGGAACAAGGTACAGTGGTGCCTCGGAAGACGAAATTAATCCGTTCCACGAGTCTCTTCATCTAGCGGTTTTTTCGTCTTGCGAAGCAACCCTATTAGCGGCTTAGCGGATTAGCGCTATTAGCGGTTTAGTGGCTATTAAAGGCTTAGCGGCTTAGCGGCTAAAAGGCTATTAGCGGCTTAGCGGCTTAGAAAAAGGGGGGAGGGAAAAAAATCGCAAGACTCGCAAGACTTTTTCGTTTTGCGAAGCAAGCCCATAGGGAAATTTGTCTTGTGAAGCGCATCGAAAAACGGAAAACCCTTTCGTCTAGCGGGTTTTTCGTCTTGCGAGGCATTCGTCTTGCGGGGCACCACTGTATACTAAAGAGCCCACAAGAAGCAATGCTGACTTCCTTATTCTCTGTGACAGCCACCTCACAGCCATTCTGGGTCCTGTGCCAGCTGGGAAAGGGTTCCCCGCCTAAAACAGAATGTACCCCTTTGCACAACCCACTACCCTTTTAGAGTCCACAGCTACCACCTGAGAAAGGGTGGATTTTCCCACAAAGCTGCCACTTTCCCCAGTGGTGTAGCGTGGTTTGCCCAAGGCCGGTGCACTCACACCGGGGGGGGGGGCAGGGGGCAGAGGGTGAACGGAGCCCCCTGTGCCAGCCCATCCCTCACCACTGACGCCGCTGGAGCAATGCCAGCCCCGAGCCGCTTTGCAAGGCTAATCCCAGCCCCGCAAAGTGGCTCAGGACTGGCAGGGCAGTGTGAGAAGGATGCAACAGCCAGGTGCCCTTTGATCTCAGCCAAGATTGAAGGGCACATGGCTGTTGCACCTGTCTCATGCTGCCCTGCCAGCCCGGAGCCATTTTGTGATGCTCCAAGCCTCACGAAAAATGTCACTGCCCCAGCAGCCCCACCTATGCTGTGCCCCTGCCTTACACATCAGCCTCCAAATCCCCCTGGGTCTCTCTAGGTTGTGTATATAGGGCCTAATTAGCCTGTCAATGGAAAACCTGCACAAGGACTTCCACAATGAGGCTTCTCCTGCTCTCCTCTCTCTGCCTCCTAAATTGGCTAGAGGCGGGGTGTTTTCTTTAGGAGAACCCCCAGAATGGTGCAAGCGAGAGAGGGGTTCGTTCATTCCATCTGGCAAACTACAGTTGTTGCGCAGAAGAACAATGTTCATAACTTCTAAGTGCCGAGGTGCTAAAATAAGAAGAGACTCCGCGAGACAATTCACTTTTATGAAAGAAGTTTGAAAGTTTACTAAAATGGGGGGGGGACAGTTAACAGTTTTAAAAGGAAGATATGTAATACATAGCTTACAAAAAGTCTGTGTACCCCTTTGGAGCTGAACAGCAAAAGAATGAGAATGAAACACCATCTGGATGAAACCCACCAGACTCTCAGTGGTTTGTTTGCCTTGTTTCTTGTCTTGTCTTGTCCCACCTTGATGTAACCAACTTCAGAATGGCTCCCTGTTGACCTTGCCTCTCATGAGCTTCTCCCTCTGGGTTCAAGGGAGTTCAGAGCTTTTAATTTTCCTGCCCTTGGACAAGAGATGTACTATTGCTCACATCCACAGTGGAGTTCCACTGCCTTGATATTTGAGCCTCAGGGTAGAGATAGTTAACCCTATAATCCCCAATGAACAAACAGGTAAAAATATGCATTCCATATAATATACAACAATCTATACAGACAGTCCAATTAAACAAAGCCTAGAAAATGGGCATTCTTGTATAAGTATAATGCAACAGTCTATTAAAGAAGGGCCAGCTTCTTCACATCCTCCATTTGTACGAAACTTGCTTTTTCAAGTCTAGAGGTAATGTACCTACCTCAAAGTTAGTCTAGCCTTCCATGCAATAGGAACCAAAATGTTCAGTCACTGAGTAGGTGCACAGAGGGGAAGAAATCCAAGATGTGACGCATAAAGATACAGTTAATGAACTGTGTTCTGTCCCTGTAAGAGCTGGGCAGTAGGGATGAACGAATCCGTCCATTCTGATTTCTCTCAGTTTCTCATTTTTCCCATCTTATGTTCAGCTCACTGCATTTCTGCATTGATTTGCAATTTTTTAAATGTGCATTTCTCTTAATAGACAATTAAGTATACAATTTTACCTAATATATGCCTTTGGGGGAGTAATTTCCCTAATATAATGCGTTAGTGTGTATTATTTACACTAATAGACACATTTTTGTACAATTTTTTTGTTTGTTGGGGAACTGCATCACAAAATTAAGAGACAGGCAAGTTTCAAAGTGCAGCTGTATGTTAGTTCTTGTATTGTCAGCCAGTTAGGTATAATTAGGTTGATTCATACTCGAAAGTGAGACAACCCAATTCATCCCCCATCCCTGTGGCCTTGCCTCTCAACTCTTTCACTTCCCTTCCCCCCCCTTAGACTGGAAGAAACCCTTGTGCTATAAACATTGGTTTTGTGAGCTGTTTGAATGACCCCTCCCTAGTATTTTGAGGTGGTCAGGGGATGAAAGGGCAGGGATATCTGCAAAACTTGCATCTCAGTCTACAGAAAGTTTACAGAAGCTGGGCAGGAAAGGCTCACGGCTCTGAGAAATACCTGCATATGGAGAGAATTTTTCTCAGAACAAGACCATGGCCTAGCTGGAACAACTGATGAGTGTATTATTTAGCAGCAGTTATTAATAGATGACCAGGTCTTTGCAGATCGTGACTATATGTATAAAGATAGTATTCTTAGGGGATCTAACTCAAAACTAATTGTGGCGATCACACAGGGTCCCCGGACATTTCACCGTCTATTGATCCCTGTGCCACCACTTTATTTCCCGCTGCCACCACCCAGGCCCTACCTGGGACAATACTGAGTCCAGTCAGGTTTAAATTGGAACATAAACTTCTGTTTATTTATTGCAGTTTAACAAGCATGTGGTTTCATAAATGGTATCAGTCAATTACAATCATAGGGTGCTTATCCAGACCTATAACTTCCGCTACCTGCTCTCACTCACTAAACCACCTCTCAGATATTTACTCGCCTTCCTAGCTCCTAACTGTTCCTGATGCAACTTATTTTGCTACACTAACTCAACCTACCCACAGACCCTATCCCAATTCACTCCCACTCCAATCAACCACCCAACTCCCAACAAACTCCCCCTTTGCCCCTCCCAGAGCTGGTTTTATAGTCCCTCTGACTCCACCCCCTGGGTTCTGATTGGGTAACTTGTTTAACTATTTCACCTCCAGCACTCTCATATGTTAACGTCACAGTAATCTACAGTCATTAGTGGCAAGTGATGTTGAGTGGGGAAAGCCTTTCCTTAAGCTGTTGAGTCCTGCTCCACAATATGTCTTTTAAGCAATGGCTTGCCCTCTGTACCTCATGGTTCTCCAATTTCACAATTCCAAGTATTCTTTATCCACTGTCAGGGAGCCAGCTAGCAATAAATCACACTGGAAGGAGTGCAGAGAGAAGCAATGCTATGGTGCATCTGCAACAGCACAACCGGACACCTTCCTCTGCCCCACCTGCAACAAAACATGTCTCTCCTGCATTAGTCTGTATAGCCACAGCAGGCACTGTAACCTTCCAACCGTTTGGATTCATCCCCAAAGGTGCCCTCCTCCATTGTCTCTCAATACAGGCGGATTTCAGCTTGTATGTTTCCCCTCTTCTGCATGGAGCATGCAGTGGAGATGTTGACTTATACCACCACCAGCATATGAGCACCGTATCTCTGGTCCCATCATAATATGGGCATAGGGATCTTCTTCCTCAAACTGATGCAAGCTCCATGATCAATACAGCACAGAAAGGTAGGCAGAAAACGATGACTTCATACCATAGCAACACAGCCACAGAACGAGCCAGTAACTAGGGGTGGAGCAACAGCATCCAGAAAACACTTCAAAGCAGTCACAGTTGCCGGTATTCCTGCTTCTCGGATCCTGTTGAAGAAACAGGCATGTACGCCTTCCTATTTCCACATAGTCAGCTGCATACCTGCGTTCACTGAGAGCTATGCTTGTTCCACTTTGCAGCTTCCTGTGGCTTCAGTTTATAACGTTTGCAGAGAAGATATTACACTCCTTTGCATCTTGTATGTGTTGGCGCTTTGTGTTTCTCCCCTAGGGCTCCCCCAATTTCAACCCCTTCCCCCTTCTTCGGAGCAGCTGAATGGGATGAAGGGAAGGTCTTTGGGCTTTTCTCGCTTGCATGAAATGTGGGGTAAGGATGCAGGAGAATTCTGACAGCAGTCCGGAAATTGCCGCTGACCGCATCCATGTCTCAGGTGTGGAATGCAAAATATTGTTGGTATTCACTGACAACGCTAGTGCTTTATTATTATTATTATTATTAAAGCCCATAACTGACATATAATTAATGAGGCTCTTATTTACATTGTTTTGACAGTTTCCTTACCTAAGACAACAACATTAAATTACATTAAATGCTGCTTTCTGCAGGGCTGAGCTCTGAGAAGGAATTCTCTATGAGGCAACTCCCTGCATGCAGACAACCAGGGAGGATATTATTATTATTATTATTATTATTATTATTATTATTATTATTGCTTGTCCATCCGGATAATGTGTGTGTGTGCATGTTTTCGTGTGAAATCCTGCTCACTATAAGGTTGAGCAACATGTGGATGTGAAATTGTGTAATAAGGGTGAGAATAATTATGACAGAAATGAGGCTACATGCCATCTTGAGATGTGAGGAAAATACTAGGTGGCAGTGGAATGAATATAGTCCTGGTTGGTGGAAGTGAACTGTAGAAGAACAGAAACACCATTGTTTATGACAAATATGTATCAGAAAAGACATTTTATTTTATTTATGCATTTATGTTCCACCTTTCCTCCAAGGAGCTCAAGATGGTGTCCATAGTTCTCCCTCATCTCATTTTATCCTCACAACAACCATGTGAGGGAGGCCAGGCTGAGAGACAGTGACTGGCCCAAGGTCACCCAGTGAGCTCCATGGCTGAGTGGGGATTCGAACCCTGCCCTCCCAGGTCCCAGGCCAACACTTTACCACAACTGTTCCCTTCTTACATTCAGAGATGGGGGAAAGACATACATTCTCCCCCTTGCAAGGCCATTTACTGTAAAAAGGAAGAATGACCAACTATGGACCAAGTCAATGCATTGTATAGGAACAGGTAGAGAGATGGAACCTTTTGGGTGCTCAGACCCAGAGACCGCCCCCCCCCAAATGAAGTCACACTTGACTCAAATTTTAGTTTTGGTTTTTGGCAGAATTTAGGCCACAACTTTATTGATTACAGAAAGCGAGTGGTTGCATAGGCTTTGGTTCGACATGCTCCCTGCACCCTTGCAGGCAGCGCTGACCCAGAGCTCTATCATAAGTCAGCCAAGGGTGAACACCTGGGGAGGTGAAAAGCCTGAGAACAGACTCTGTTCACTCCCCAGATGCTCCCCTGGACTCAGGCACGGGCACAAACCCCCTTTTGGGGGTTGACCAAACCATTTGAGTCCCTGGATTCCTTTAAGAGAATACCCTTCACATAGGGATGGCGAGACTGTTCCCCAATCCCTATCACCTGAACCAGTTCCTATCCACAACCTTACAAGTTGTGATGATTTGCTACACGGCAGGTGAAACCCAAATGGCACCAGCCGATCAGCCAAGTGGGGAAATTCCTGCCACGCCCCTGTCCCAATGACAGATGACACATGACGGCATAGCAAGGTCAATCGCAAAAAATGCCCTAAAAGTAGGGAGAGGTGGGCGGGTGTTGCGAATGCACGAGCCGAAAGAGAAGCTCTGGGTCACGTGCATGGGTATAAATAGGTCCCTCAATCTGTTTAGACTGCGCCCCATTGGCCAGATTGAACCCAACTCGAGGGAGCTACCAATCGGGTGTTGTGGCTGACCAATCTTACACACCCACAACACAGGTGGTCAGTCTCCAGGTCTCACCGCAACACATGCCCCCTTTTACGGAAGACATGATTTAAGAGTTCAGGTGACAAGGAGGAGCAAGAGGTTGAAAAGGGGTTCCTTCAGTCATTCTGCCAGAGGGGGCTGCTTGAAAATGATAGAAAGAAGGGGAGGTTTGCTTCTATAGTTGCCATTTTCTCCAGAATTTGTCCATTCACTTCCATCTACAATGTAGTCACCCAGGGAATGAAAACCCACTCATTAAAGGACAGAGCTATTCTGAACAGGAGGCAGTAAGATGGTCAGATCCTGCATGGAGGAAGCTTCTTAAACCAGTGGTTTCCAACCCATGTGCCGTGACCCCCTGGGGTGCCTTGCCAGGGGTGCCACGGGTACCACTAGCCTCTGTCCCCCTTCCTTCCTCTGGTGCCCTCTTGCATCTCTGCCTCACAAAGGCTTGCATGGCTGTTTGTTGCCACAGACCTGGCTATGAGCTCCCCAGGTGAATGGTGCCTTTGGGGCTGGCCAGGGGATGCTTCCCAGATCCCTGTGGGGTAGTGTGAAGAGGCACCTCTCTTGGTGGGGGTGGGGAGCTCAAAACCAGAGGCAGCAGCTGTGGCTGCCCAGAGGACTCCCAAGGAGAGGGGAGGAGGGGCTGCTGGTTCTGCAGGCAAGGGGTGACATAACTGGGCTCCTGAGCCCCACAGGGGTGCTGCAGAAAGAAACTGGTTGGTTAAGGGAGCCGCGGACCCAGAAAGGTTGAAAATCTCTGTCTTAAACTAATGTTGCAGGGGACATTTGCTGGATGAGATGAACTTGAAAGTAAACATCACAGAAGGCTCTCAGCCAGAATATTACACAACAATTCCTCAACAGTATTGAAGTCGCCAGTGTGGAAGCAACTCTGGCCTCTGTGAAACCTGACATTTGCCTTCTGGGAATACATTGCTGTGGCTGCTGCTGGATCCTGGAATTTGGATACAAGACTTCTGCAAATAACTTGGTTCAGTGGGTTGCATTCCACATAACAACTAAGCAAGTCGTTCTGCCAGAGCAAGGATTTCTGCTTGTGCAATGGAATTTTCCCTCTCCTCCCTTACACCCTCCTAAATCTGTTCTGGGAATTCCCCTCCAGACTCTCGAGTAGATTATTGTAAACCGCTTTGATTGTAAACTTACAAACAAGCTGCGCAGAGTGGCGCGGGGACTCGCTTCCGCAGTGCCGGAAATTGTGTCTGCGCAGACGCTAGAAATCGCGTGCAGACGTGCGCACAATTTGGCCCACAGAGGGATCTCCGCTGGAGTGAACCGGCCCAGGCGAGGTAAACCTTGCTAGCCCCTGTTTTAGTTGAAAGCCACCCTGTTTTCTCATCTCCTACATGTGCAATTTAAAGGCCAGACCAGGAAGACTAGATGCAAGCAGCTTACAGCTTCACCTGGGAATCCTTTGTGAGCGACAGTTGACTCTGCACCTCAAGCTGTCTTGTTGCAATAGTCCGGGACAGGGTGAGTGGATTGGGTCCCCTCTAAAGTTTCCTGATTAGCCACAACCCTTGTAATTTGATTAATAGAATACCTGGCCTCTAGTGGGCAGGGCTTTATGCTGTACACTAGAATCGGCCCCTCCGTTCAGGTGGTCAGTTTATAAAGGTTAAGTGTCACTTACCTCAAGGGCAAGTGGAATCTGAAGTATGGCTTGTTTGTGTTTGAAGATTCGTGGTGCGCATCTACTCTGCAGTAAGTCCTGTTCAGTTGAGCTTAAAGGGACCCTTGACGACCATTAAGTCTAGTCGTGGCCAACTCTGGGGTTGCAGCGCTCATCTCACTTTATTGGCCAAGGGAGCCGGCGTACAGCTTCCGGGTCATGTGGCCAGCATGACTAAGTTGCTTCTGGCGAACCAGAGCAGCGCACGGAAATGCCGTTTACCTTCCCGCCGGAGTGGTACCTATTTATTTACTTGCACTTTGACGTGCTTTCAAACTGCTAGGTGGGCAGGAGCAGGGACCGAGCAACGGGAGCTCACCCCATTGAGGGGATTCGAACTGCCAACCTTCTGATTGGCAAGCCCTAGGCTCTGTGGTTTAACCCACAGCGCCACCAGTGTTCAGTTGGGCTTACACCCTGGTAAATAGGACTCCCATAGAGAGTTTGCACATGCCGATATTTTAGGACTCTGGCTGCAATCCTAACCTTGTGTATTCCCAGAAGAAGATGGGCTGCAACCTAAGCAGAAAAGGTGCACAAATGGAGCAGGATCCTGGAATTTAGAATCTCTTCAATTCACAAGGTTTACTTAGGATGCCTACTTACGTGGCTCTCTTGGTCAGAAAAAGCCAGCGGGCACTCCCTCAAGGAGAGGGGAGAGAGCGTTGAAAAGTGGAGCATATTCCATTCCACCAGGGAGCTGACCATCACTGCTGCCATTAGACAAAATATTGTATCGCAGGTGCTAGTTTTAGAGTGCTCTAGCTGCCTTTTATGGGGACGCGGGTGGCGCTGTGGGTTAAAGCCTCAGCGCCTAGGACTTGCCGATCGAAAGGTCGGCGGTTCGAATCCCCGCGGCGGGGTGCGCTCCCGCTGCTCGGTCCCAGCGCCTGCCAACCTAGCAGTTCGATAGCACCCCTGGGTGCAAGTAGATAAATAGGTACCGCTTACCAGCGGGAAGGTAAACGGCGTTCCGTGTGCTGCGCTGGCTCGCCAGATGCAGCTTGTCACGCTGGCCACGTGACCCGGAAGTGTCTCCGGACAGCGCTGGCCCCCGGCCAATAGATGTGAGATGGGCGCACAAACCCCAGAGTCTGTCAAGACTGGCCCGTACGGGCAGGGGTACCTTTACCTTTACCTTTTAGCTGCCTTTTAATAATCTGTTGGAGCTTCTGTCTGCTTTCTAACAAAGTTTCACAGTTTTACCGCTGAAGTGTACGTGTGATTGCCAACCTCAGGATTTTGGAATCCCCATGTGTCTAGATATTTGGAATCCAGGCTACATTAAAAAGGAAAGAGAGAAAGTGCAGCAGCCCACAGAGACAATGCAACACACATTCAATTGTAAAAGAAGCTGAGAGGAGAGGAGAGGAACCCAGGTGTGATTTTTGCACAAACAGTGGGAGAGGAAACAAGAATTTAGGATTATATGCTGTTCGATAGATCTCTCATGTGCAGGCGAAAATAGGTCTGTATGCAAACATGCAATCTTTTTTTAAAAAATGATTTTTGAGACCACTTTTTAAGACCACATCCCCAGTTTTGACTGACTGCACTTCCATTCATGCAAACCATTAAAGGGGCCTCCATGCCCACAAAACTCCAAAGAGTTGCAAACTGCATCACTTGGAACATGGACATCATAGTATACCTGAAGCTGTTGTTTTTGCAAACAGTAGTTGCAGTATTTATTATTTTAAAAAGCTTTAAAATGTTTATTTAAATTTCAAAGCACAATGCAGTGTTAACAATGTGAAACAACATTTACAAAATAAAATAGATTTTTTGGGCTAGGCTTTTTATTGTTTCAACACTGCACCCTGTTGCAACCAATAATGTGAGAAATCTTGCTCTGCTTTTTACTTCTCAGTTTAAAAAAATATTTATTATTAATGTATCCTGTAAGCTACCTTGGAGATTCTGCAGTTGAAAGGTGGGATATGAATCTTCTAAATCTTAAAAAGCATGAAAAAATAAGAAGCACGTTGTCAGTCATCAAAAGCCTTCTGAAAGAAGAATGTTTTTAGCTGTGTCTGAAAGGAGAGTGGAACCTGATTAAACTGTAACTTAAACAGTGCAATTTCAGGAGGCAGGTAGAGAATCGTGCAGAAACAGCTCCTGCTGGTGGGTTTGCACCCCGCTGTCTACCATGGACTCTTGTCTCTCCATCCTAGCTTCCAGTAACCAGCATTGGCCCACCTGCTAGGAATCTAGCATAGCAGCTTTGCCACACCTGCTGAGCTGCACTTGGATTGCTTGACTGAATATGCTACTTATGTGCGTCTATAATATTGTTTCCCCTATCTCCAAGGATCGGTGCACAAGATTCCAGAGGTTTCAGATGTTTACCCAGGGTTCATGCTTACCCAGGGTTCATGTTCATGTTTACACCAGTGTGGTGTAGTAGTTAAGAGCGGTAGACTTGTAATCTGGTGAACCGGGTTCGCGTCTCCGCTCCTCCACATGCAGCTGCTAGGTGACCTTGGGTCAGTCACACTTCTCTGAAGTCTCTCGGTCCCACTCACCTCACAGAGTGTTTGTTGTGGGGGAGGAAGGGAAAGGAGAATGTTAGCCGCTTTGAGACTCCTTCGGGTAGTGATAAAGCGGGATATCAAATCCAAACTCTTCTTCTTCTTTTGGAAATTAGGCCTAGTGGAGACTATGGTGTCTTTATGATATATGGTTTATTTACACATATGTACAACCAAAGCCTAGATGGAGAGAGTTTGGAGCATTCATATTCCTAGAGGGTCTCTTGCTTCTCTCGTAGATGCAGCAGGCTTGGGTCTCAGAATGGGGAAATGCTCTCTGTCTCTTTGTTACTGCTTGTCCCAGTCAGCCCACATGGTGCTCTCCCCCCCCCCCCACTTCTTCTTCCTTGTCCCTACTAACAGACTGCAAGAGATTTTTCCTCCCACCCAGACCGGGCAAACTGAAATCCTAAATCCCATTTTGTCTCTGCCCACTAACACACAGCTGGAGGAGGGGCCCCATCCCTCTTCACTGTCCATCCCTGACTGTCCTGATGACTTAGCATTTGTTAGGGTATCACCAATCTTTGTCCCCCCTATGGTTTTCCCAGTAGTGATGTATGGAAGTGAGAGCTGGACCATAAAGAAGGCTGATCCCCGAAGAATTGGTGCTTTTGAATTATGATGCTGGAGGAGACTCTTGAGGGTCCCATGGACTGCAAGAAGATCAAACGTATCCATTCTTAAGGAAATCAGCCCTGAGTGCTCACTGGAAGGACAGATCCTGAAGCTGAGGCTCCAATACTTTGGCCACCTCATGAGAAGAGAAGACTCCCTGGAAAAGACCCTGATGTCGGGAAGATGGAGGACACAAGGAGAAGGGGACGACAGAGGACGAGATGGTTGGACAGTGTTCTTGAAGCTACCAGCATGAGTTTGACCAAACTGTGGGAGGCAGTGGATGACAGGAGTGCCTGGCGTGCTCTGGTCCATGGGGTCACAAAGAGTCAGACATGACTAAACGACTAAAGAACAACAACAACAAAATGAGCCCCCCCACAGCTAGCTAGCCCAGGTTGGCCTGGCTCATTAGCATAAGCTGTGTTTGGCACAGTTTAATCAAACCTTGATAATTTATATATTTTAATAAATTTAGGAATTATGAGGAGGATCCAGCACTCAGGAGTTTAGAGAACCCCCTCCCCACAAAAAACAACAATATAGCATGTACCCACGCAGTACCTTTGAATGGTCTGTATTTGTATTCTGGCCTCATGAAAGTGTCTGGCTCCACCAGAGTCTGTCTGTCAAGTTCAGGATTTGCAGATGGAGTCCTGCTGATGGTTTACATGGTTCTGCCCTAGTACGTGCTGTAACTGTGAGGGAACAGGGACAAGTCTGGCTTCACACCCACTTAGTCGCATCAAGAGGAACTGATGCAGATGGGTCTTGGTTTGTTTGCCGCAAAAACAATGACAAAGAAGCAGAAGCAGCTTTGACTGTGAATTAGAGGGAGTAAAGAATATTCATGACTGACCCAACAGTTTGGTGGACCCCTTTGATGCTGGATGGTTGATATGTGCTCCCAAAGTACAAATACTTGATAAGATAGCTGTTAGCTATGTTGAGGCACATTGTGCCTCTGCAGACCAGTCACAGGGATATGTGAAGACCACCATGGATTTGTATTGGTATCAGAATATGTATTGGATTTGTATTGGAGGCTGGTGGACATTGGACCTGGCAGGCCTGCTTGGTGGTCAAGGAGGTCATGGGGACGTGGCCAAGTGTTTCTGGGTTGCTCTCCTCCCTTGTGAAGATACTGTGGACATGTAGGAATTGCAGTTGTACAAACACCCAATACCCAGCTAAACTTAAAAGTGTCCTGTTTGGTTTAGAAGAGGTCCTTGCTGTACCAGTTGCTTCTTTGCTGGGAAAAAGGTTGTGTGGACTCCACCAGTTCTGTTTCTCTCCAAATCCTCCTCCTCTTCAAAGAAAGAATGGTCACTTCTATACATTGCACAAATGTATAAATGCTTAGCTACGAATTGTCGTACCTTGGTTCAGAAAGGGTGTGTGGTGTCACAATTTCTTCTGTGGGGTCATGCTACAATAACTGCACATTACTCAGAAGTAAGCCTCCATGGTGTTTGAACCCCGATTAGTATGTACGGAACTGTAGCCTCAAATGGTTGTGCCTCACAGGACTGTACATACGTCCCATCAGCTTGAAGACCTCACAGCTGCACCATGCTTCTAACTGTTCTCCAACCATCCAGTATGCTAATCAACAAAGCCTCATTATGCCGTAGCAGTCTATCTTTTTTGTTGGCTCTGTGGTAAGCGGATGAGGAGAAGCATTGTGTGCCATGTTTGTCTCCCTGATTCATAAAGCCTCCCTATGCAGGAGTAATCTATCAATGTGTATTGAAGCAATGCTCAATACCTAGTTCTCCCAATGTCCCCTGCAGCCCAGAAATTCTTATCGACTTAACAGGACAACAGTGAGGAGGGAGGGGGAAAGTCCCTCATGGTATTTTAAACCAAGCTGCAGAAGAACTTTGCAAATTGTATAGCTTGCCTTTCATTTTGAGGCGGGTTTTCTGGGCCTGGCTTAGGAAATCTCTGCTGGCACTTCTATTAGCTGCATCTTGCACTTTCTGTAATTTACAATCTTCACAAGAGGTTTTTTTAAAATCTCTTTCTCGTACATCAGTAAGCCAATATCATCCAAGGTTTGTGTACTCATCATACCCCTGGCTTGCAGGCTTTTGATTTGACTCAAGAGCTCAGCTCTTTCTTTGAACTCTCCTTTCCACCACTGGACTTCTTCATGGCTTTTATTTGGCAACAGAGAGAGCTGACATTTAAACCCTTGCAACAGGTCTCACTTGCTCTCAAACAAAAGGCTGCATAAAGCCACCAAGCACTTCTATTGCAGATTCTTTTTCACAGATGCTAACTTGCTGGTCCTAGGATAGCTTGGATGCAGTCATTCCAACAATGCAGAGCAGACCCGGCTCCCTGCCACTGAGAATCTATAGGCTATTTTCATTGTCACATTTCCCAGCATGAGAAGCAAGACCCATGGGAACCTAAAACAGAGAGGCACATTTATATGTTCATACTGAAACAGGGTTCCCCCCCCCAATGGTACTGCAAAATATTGCTGTTTTAATTTGCCTTTATCAGAAACTTTAGAGAGCAGGATAGCATCTTTGTAAGAGAGAGTTCCTTTTCCACAGCAGAAATAACTTCGGCTGCGCTCATATGAACACAGCTGGAGTTACCTCTAAGGAGGTGTCGTTTAGAGCCCATTTCCATGCCTTTTGGTGCATGAGTGAATTTGTAAGCACTTTTAATTCTTCTCTTAATCTGAAGGGTTGGTAAAATCTAGATATATTTATTATTCATGTGCTGTTTACTATTGAGCTTGTGTGATGTAATGGCTAAAAGACTGAGCTACACACCAGGAAATTCCTGGTCAGAATCTTGCCTCTGCCAGACAGAGTTGTTGGAGGACAAGAAGAAAATATTATCAAAAATGTATAAATTACTATTAGAATGGCATACAAAAGATGAAGAGGTCAAAGAGCGAAATATTTTGGTTGTAATATTCAGTTAGAATCATGGGAAAGATTATGGAATGAAGGAACTAAGTTCACAGCATGTAGTGCATTAAAGGAAAATGTTATGAAAATGATGTATAGATGGTATTTAACCCCAACTAAATTAGCCAAAATGTATAAGACAAGAAATAAGGAATGTTGGAAATGCAAAGAAAAGGAGGAAAAAAAATTATCACATGTGGTGGACTTGTAGTAAGATAAAAGCTTACTGGGAAATGATATATAATGAGTTAAAGAAAATGTTTAAAACAGAGGCATTTCTGTTAGGTGTAGTAGGGAATGAGATCTCAAAGAGAGATATAAAACTATTTATGTATACAAAAACAGCAGGAAGAGCTCTTTTAGCCCCAAAATGGAAGCAACAGGAAATTCCATCGTGAGAAGAGTGGCAGACGAAGATGATGGACTATGCAGGCAAGGCTGACAGGGAAAATACGAAACCAGCGCGATCAAGCTTTCCAAAAAGCCTGGAGTAAATTTGTACAATATCTGAAGGACAATTGTAAACAATTAACAACACTAGCAGGGTTGTTGTAAGAAAACTTGCAATGTTATGGATTTGTACCTTTTTATCTTTTATTTTAAAATTGTGATTAACGGAAGAAGTGAAATGTAAATGGGAAAATGTATAAATGCTATGAAGTAATAATGAATTATGGAAACCATGAGATGGGAGGGAGGGAAGTCGAAGCTCGATTGAAGAAATATGTAATGAGTATAATAAGGATTTGTTTAAGTGTGATAAAATGGAAACTTAATAAATATTGTAAAAAAAAGAAAAAAGAATCTAGCCTCTGCCATAAACACACTCATTATGTAGCCTTAGGCAAGCCACACACATTTTCTATCTGCTGTCTCACCCCCTTCTCTGTATACAACATGGGAGGCATAGCTGCCAACTTTCCCCCTTTTTAAAGGGAAATTCCCTTATTCCAAATAGGTTTCCTCGCAAGAAAAGGGAAAAGTTGACAGCTATGATGGGAGGTGATAATAAAAACGACCCACTTTAGAGGGTTGTTGTGAAGACTACAACAAGACAGTGTGTGGGAAGTGCTTTGAACATTTTAAAATGCCAAGTATGTATATAAATGCCAATAAATTCATAGTTGAGAACGTAGGGATTACCCATTTAACCTGCACAGCAGCCCAGGCTGACAGCTATTGATAAGCCATGTATGCATTGCAAATGAACACTCTTGTGTGTGGCGCAGTATTTATTCTCTGCACTAGGCTTTCTCCTATTTGGCTCCATACTATCCAGGCCACGAAAGTGGCTTACAAATAGCAATAATAAGACAGTCACTGGAAATAAAGACCAGTTGGAATGGAAACAGCTGAGGGAGAGGAGAAGCTAAAAGCGGCTGGTCTCTCTCAGCAGAGATGGAGGAGCTTTATGGGAGAGACCTGCAGAACCTCATGCGAGAAGAAACAGGATTTGCATTAGCAGAGAGCTGTTTTTTAAAAAATGTTTCATAATAAAAACTGAGATAGAAACAGAACTCTTCACTGCTATTATTGTGGGACTACGTGGACACACTCACAATTTAGGGCAAACAATTCAATTCCTCAGTTCCTCTTTTTTCAAATCTTTAGCTCAGTTCACATTTCTATGCCAGTTTGTGATTTTTTTTTAAAGTCCTCTGGAAAATTAGTCAAGATTTAAGTGCAAATTTCTTCTACTCCGTGCACTTTATATGCAATTCTGCATAAATGCACATATTTTTCAAAGCCGTTTCCTCAAGTCTATTCCTTGTTGTACACATTACTTGGCATTGCAAAATTTGGAAAAGTGTGAATTTTGAAGGATGGCTGTGTTTCGGTTTGCATTTTGGAAAGTGTGAAGGAGGTAAGTTCACCTTAAAATGCGAATGGAATCACATTTCTCCCCCAAACCTTCTCACAACCAATCCCAGCTTCATTAAAATTTTGAAGTACTCTTTCATGTCTGCGGGCATGAGAACATTTAAAAATAGCTTCTCAGTGTGAACTGGGAAGTTACTCGTCCAGAAAACAGGATGGTTCTCTCTGCCCTTTTAATATTTATTTTTCTTTTCCTCTGTTCTCTTTTGCTAATTTCTTGGAGGAGGAAAGAGAAGGAGATACATGAACAGAGACTGATATAATCACCCACCTTCCAGTCTCCCTGTCCCTCCTTTCTTTTCCATTTAGGATCTCCTCCAGGTGTTCACATCTCTCTCCTCCTTTTCCTTTTCAAACTGACTTTTTGAACACACTCATGTTTTTAATCACATTTTTATCTGGAATTTATGCTAATATGTTCTGCATGGTGTCATTGTTTTTTCTTAGATGTTGTGGTTTTATTATGATGGCGTGATTTTAATTGTTGCCTTGAGTCTTGTGCATGCATCAGAAGGGTGAGGTAGATATTTCTATTTAAATATAAAATAAACTAACTAAATGGGCAAGGAATTTGGAATTCAAAAATAAAGCCTCATGTTTTGTTTCATTTAGTAAAGCTGAATTCAAGTGCACACTTATAAAATAATTTTGGATAACAATGAGTTCACTTTTCAATGTGTGGAACAATAATCCATTACTTTTATAGTCAAACTCCTCCGAATATGGCTGATGCTGCAGATTGTTGAAATTAGGCCTTACAAGTTTCATTATTTTAATACTGGGATTCTTCTGCATTTGGCTGAAACTACAATTACTTACTTAAATGGTTGAAATTAGATGTTACAAATCCACACATTAGAATTTGATACATCAGTGAATTAACTATGCAAGTTTTCACACTCTGAATTGCAGATTACAAACCAATGAAAAATTGTTGGCAACATTTCCGTTAGCTGTGAACGTGGAGCTTACCATTACAGTGAGAATTAATGCTCCAGCTTGCACTGGCCTGGATCCAAAGACACTCCTGACTAGTCCTGAACGGCCATGGCAGCCCTGGACTTGGGCTCCTCAGTCCGCAGCTCGTTCCTGTGCTTCACAGAGAGTCAGTGGCGTAGCGTGGGTTCTCAGCACCCGGGGCAAGGCAAGTAATTTGCGCCCCCTAACCCGTGGATTTTAGCACTCAAGTCTCTTCCGCGCCCCCCCAGATGTTGCGGCAGGTGCAGCAGGCCCCCCTGCACCCCCCACGCTACGCCACTGCTCCCACCACAAGTCTTCAGGACAGCCTTCCGAAGGCTGGCGCGGGGAGAAGGTCTCTCCGCCCCACCGCCAGCCTTTGGAGGAGGTCCGAGGACAGTGGGGTTCCTGCTTCCTCGAGGAGGGCCGGCCAAACGCGCCCCCCCAATGTTGCGCCCGGTGCGGCCGGCACCCCTGGCACCCCCACGCTACGCCACTGCAGAGAGCTTTTTTTTGAAACTGAGGTGAGCTTCAAGAGTGGTTTGTTTGTGATACGGCATGTGGGTCTATCATCCCAAAGAAAAAAGTGAGATGACCAAGCCTCTGAGTGTACTTAAAATAGCTTTCTGGAACCAGGCCATTGTGAAGACTGATAAGAGTGTCTGACTCACTAATTCTGGATTTTGGCATTGCTTTTCATTTTCCAGAAGCCGTCCTTAACAGTACAATTAACTTGGGAAAAATCACAAAGCTTCCAGACTTAACATTTCAAGAGGCTGGGTCTTTCCATTTAAAGGCCACCATCGTGGGTTGTTTTAGGAGCTGGCATTTTATCACATAAACTGGACTGGCAATGCCTGCAATGTGGGAACTGTTAAAACACACACACACCACCTCACACGGTATCTTACACTTCCAGGAGATGTCTTTTGGGTTTCTTACGGAGTTGAAAATATCCTACTACAGCCACTTTGGGATGTTCATTAATAACCCATTTCAAAGGGAACTTTTTAGTAGGGCTGTGCATTCCCCAGGAAAAAAGGGAGTATGTTTGCAAAGTCTGTTGCAAAAAGGCTGCAGTCTCGGTTATACAGTACAGAAAGGAGTGGGAATGGAAAGCAGAGGGCTAAGGGCATGTGGGATTTAGTTATGAGGGGCCAGGAGCAAGCTTGAAATCACATAGGAGATTCGTGCAGATATTAAGCAGCATAAAGGAAAAGATGGAATCTTATGGCATCCAAGAGGACACATGGCAGAACAGCCATCTTTTGGAGACTTTCTGGAAACAACCCGCTAAAAAGAACCAAAATCCCTGCAAAACATTCCCATTCAGGCAGACAGTACAGGAGGATACCAGAGTTGATGGTACAGAATGTCACTGAGAGGTTCAGCAGAATGCACACACATTAACTTTTTTTTTTTTAAAAAAAAAACACCCTTCTCCCTCCAAATAAAGAAAAAGCAGGGGCAGAATTCAAACTAGTTTCCCAGAGTAACTATCAGAAAGTGAAACAATTGCAGCACATGGGGAATAGAGTATCCATTGACTCACAGTTTTGCTCAGTTCCTCTGAGTATATCTGCAGCCTGCTTCTCTGCAAAGGCAGACCGAACCCCACTGAAATCAATGGCCTTAGGGATGCTTAACTCTGAAAGTTGTTGGGCTGCACATTGAACTGGAACCTAATTTGTTGCTGCAGGTAATGATGGCCAGGCCAGGCCCTGAACAGCTCCCAGTGGGCCCTATTAGCCGAGTTTAGGAAGATGTGTCAGCAAAAGCTTAGAGTCACCTGAGGCTGGCGGGTCTTGACCTTTCAGTGGCTCCATCCTGCTGGGGAAGCTGCCTGCAACATTTGAAGGTTCTGTGGCCTGTTCTACCACCACATGCTTCTTTGTGGTGAAGAGGGTGAGTCAGCCTCCTGACTCTTGAGGGTACTGGAAAAGTCATTTTCTCAGCCCAGGGTAGTTTAGAAGGTGGGTGCTGAGCGTTCACCCTCAAGCGGGGTGATGGTGCATCATCCAGGTCAGAGTCCTCCTCAGGCAAACTCTGGGACCCCTGACCATGACTGTCTTTTCTGGAGGATCTAGTTCATTTTCAATCTAGATGTTACCTTGGATTTGTAATAGAAACTGACCTGGTTGCTATGGTTGGTGACATATGTAAGGCTATGTGCAATGCATGTCTGTTGGTTTTGTTGAACCCTGGCATTTTTCTGGTTGGGATGTGTGCAAGTGTCACTCTTTTGCGAAATCCCAAGTCATTCCCAGAGAATGCCTAAAAGGTGGTGGTGTTTCCTTTGGCTTATGGGACTCAGCAAGGTTTCCTCTCTACATGCTGTCTACCATTTAACACTTGGAAAAGCCACCTAGAAATCTGAAAGGCAATGTCTTCATGATTGTCCTCTGTCTTTAACCTTCCCATACGAACCCAGGGAAGCTAAGGAGGTACTAAACTGGCACCAGAGAGCAGGGCTGGATGTGAACTAACTGAAACTTGATGGAGCAAAATGGAAATACTGTTGATTGTGATAAAGTTCGCCTGAAATTAGGTATATAATCTATTTAGGTCTGAGTTACACTCAGGATCAGGGATCAGGTAGCTTGCGATGTTCCCAAATAGATCTTGGCTTCTGATGAAATTCTGTAAATTATGATGCAGATTGATCTGGACTAGTGTGTGGATGAAAAGGTCATTATCCCCTTGGATTTCACATTTCTTTATATTATGCCATGAACAAAAAGAATGGCTTAACCACTGATAACCACAAACATACTCTAAGACAGTTCATCTGAAGAAGTGTGCATGCACACAAAAGTTCATACCGATAGCAAACTTAGTTGGTCTCTAAGGTGCTACTGGAAGAATTTTGTTGTTGTTGCTTTGTTTCAATACTCTAAGACAGGCATGACCAAACTTGGCCCTCCAGCTGTTTTGGGACTACAACTCCCATCATCCCTAGCTAACAGGACCCAGTGGTCAGGGATGATGGGAACTGTAGTCCCAAAACAGCTGGAGGGCCAAGTTTGGCCATGGTTGCAAGAGTTCTATGGTTGTTTTAGATCCTTGACTTGGGAAAAAATTGTTTCCAGTTCATCCAGGAGCTGCTGAATCCAGTGTGTTTTAAACAATGGCTTATGAAACAGAATCTGTTCATCATTGACTAGAGTTTATGTAACAAGAAGAAGTAAATAAGTTTTTAGATTGAAACAACTGGTGACAGAATACAATTCCTTGCTAATTCTTTGTCTTGAATAAGTATATTCCTTGTGAGCAGTCATTGCATTCTCCAGCAGCTGAGCCCCTTCAGCTAGACAAGAAGATGATTTGCACACAGCCTAGTTCCAAGAAGTGGTGTGGGTGTGTCTCAGCCTTTTGCAGTCAAAGAAATCAAAAGGTGTGAAGCACCATAGCTGGCCCATACCTGAGTTAGGGGTGGTCCACAATGCTGTTCCCATTGCATGAGCTGTTACAGAAGAATGTGGTGTTTCAAACCTCCAGTCCTTTGTTCCATTCCTCCTCAGAGCTGACACAATTTGACCTTAGTTTATAAAGCCCCCCAGCATTTGTCTCATGCATGACCAGATGGCTCAGAGAAATTGGATTTGCATTCTACACCATGGTGCAAGCTGGGGGGAAATGCCCCTCAACTAGATAAGTAAAACCTAGTAGGACCCTTTGGAGCCAAGACATGCCATCTCTGTTTCTATGTATTCATCATCTTTCAGACCAAAGGACATTATTCACAATGGTGAACATAAACCACTATGACCTCAGTCCAGTATACCTGAAGGAGCATCTCCACCCCCATCGTTCAGCCCAGACACTGAGGTCCAGCACTGAGGGCCTTCTGGTGGTTCCCTCACTGTGAGAAGTGAGGCTACAGGGAACCAGGCAGAGGACCTTCTTGGTAGTGGCGCCCGCCCTGTGGAACACCTTCCCATCAGATGTCAAGGAAATAAACAACTATCTGACTTTTAGGAGACATCTGAAGGCAACCCTGTAGCAGGAAATTTTTAATGTCTAATGTTTTTTTAAAAAATTATGTGCTGCAAGCTGCCCAGAGTGGGTATAAATAGTAAAATTTATTATTATTATTATTATTATTATTATTATTATTATTATTACCTATACATGAAGCAGTGCACTCTGTTGGCCTACCAACTGCCCACTTTCTGTTGCTGATGAAGGCAGTAGATTACCATTGCCAGGCTCCAAAGTACCTGATCCAGGAAATAAAAACTTGCTTGTGGATTTCCTCAGTTAAACCCTGGTGAGAGCAGAGCCCATCAGCTGAGAAATGAACAGGGATATGGAACCAGTGCTCATTGTGGGCTGAGTGCAGAATTGTGGCCTAGAAGAATGTAGGATAAGGTACCCCACCCAATATGAACTGGGATTTCATGTAGGGCGCCTCATGACAGAACTACTCCACAAGCTGAATAGGCAGGTTTTGATTAGACAGCTTGAAACCCACCCAGGCAGGGATAAACCAGATTTCAAGGGAACCTGTGGCACAGTCCGACCAGTGGCCCCCTCCATCACCAGTGTCTCTGCTGTTGATGGACCCCCCACCCTTGTCTCATAGCTCTGACAACCTCCTCTCTCCCACCCCCACCCCATTCCTCTTGCCACGTCCCCCCATTATGGCTGATGGCTGCTTCCTAGGTTGCCCTGGCACTGCCACACTCAACCTGGGTGCAAACATATCAGGCAAGTGGGAAAGGTCATAAAGAAACTCTCAGCACAAATTTGGCCCCATCTACTCATAAATAAGTACCACTGAATTCACTGGGACTTACTCCAAGGCAACCATGTCCAGGATTGCAGCCTCAGCCATGACGCAAGAGCTGGCTGGCTGGCTTTGCAAGCAACATCCATGCAGTGGGATCCACTCTCAGTAGACTTCCTCTGCAGCTTTCTCCAGATGGTCTGTGGGTGGTATTCCCAGCAAACTAGTGCAGGCACCTTGATGAATGGGCTGTAGAATTTGGTGAGATAATTAAAGAACCTGACTTTCACAGTGAACCTGATAACAAATGAGGTGTCTCTCTGCCTTTGGCTGTTTTGCACAGGAATTGTATTTCTTAAGATTAATGGATTTACTGTTCCTATCTCAACAATGTCCCCTTTCCAATTTACCTCCCTGATGTCTTCCATTCCTTCCATCTCTTGGCTTAGTTTACCTAGGTTTGCATCCATGGGTGCCGAAAGAACCAACAGTCAGTCAGGGTGAAGCCGTCCCCACTATCTTGTAGAGTACTGAGTATGTGCTCATATTTCAGCTATCTTGTAGGTTCCTGGATATTGACCATCTCCCAAGATGCTACTCCTATCAGTTAAGCTAAATCTGTTAATTGTTTGGATATTTTATTGTTAGCCAATTTGGGCTATATATTTGCTTAAATAAAGTATCTTACACACATACGTTAAAATAAGTAAATTATCTCTGTCTCTCACCTTCATCTACTCCCTTGGGACTACCCTTGGGACCATGCTCCAGATGTGAGTGGGGCATGGGTGGGTATTCTGGCGAGTTGTCACCTTGTGGGGCCTGTTGATCTATGGAGGTGTTTCTGAATAATCACATTACAGTTGCACCCACTACTGCTACATCTTTTGCTCTGTGTGCTGAATCTGATGGCCCACTACTGCAAATTTCCAGATGTTTTAGGCTTCCAGATGTTTTAGGCTGCAACTCCCATGGCAAAAGGCCAGGAACAATGTGAACTGCAGCTGAACAATGTCTGAAGAACACCAAGTTGGGAAAGCTGTCCAATGAGCAGGTTGGCTTATTCTTACCCTTTGGTGCCATCTCATGTATTATGTTTTTATGCGACACCTTCATTCATTCATTCATTCTTTTTTGTCTTTTGAATTTTGCGCTCAGTGCAACTGCCCTGTGACCCTGCCCACGCTATGCCACTGCCTTAGCCCCCTCAAGCCTTCCCTGTCATTCCAGCGAGGCCCCCAAAGACCAAGCCTCCCCCATCTAGATCAAGGGAAGTAATAGTGCCACTGTATTCTGCTCTGGTCAGACCTCACCTGGAGTACTGTGTCCAGTTCTGGGCACCACAGTTCAAGAAGGACACAGACAAACTGGAACGCGTCCAGAGGAGGGCAACCAAAATGGTCAAAGGCCTGGAAACGATGCCTTATGTGGAACGGCTAAGGGAGCTGGGCATGTTTAGCCTGGAGAAGAGGAGGTTAAGGGGTGATATGATAGCCATGTTCAAATATATAAAAGGATGTCACATAGAGGAGGGAGAAAGGTTGTTTTCTGCTGCTCCAAAGAAGCGGACACGGAGCAATGGATCCAAACTACAAGAAAGAACATTAGGAAGAACTTCCTGACAGTAAGAGCTGTTCGACAGTGGAATTTGCTGCCAAAGAGTGTGGTGGAGTCTCCTTCTTTGGGGGTCTTTAAGTAGAGGCTTGACAACCATATGTCAGGAGTGCTCTGAAGGTGTTTCCTGCTTGGCAGGGGGTTGGACTCGATGGCCCTTGTGGTCTCTTCCAACTCTATGATTCTATGATTCTATGATTCTATTCATGAAGAATGGAATAGCAGGCTATTAGTTTGAGGTCTTTTTAAAAAAAATTAAAAAAACTGTGGTCAGCAGATCCATCTTCTCCAGGGATAATGTTTTCATAGAATCATAGAATTGTATAACAGGAAGGGACCCCAAGATCTAGGTCAACCTCCTGCAGTGCAGGAATTTAGACCCTTCCCCTGAGCCTTCCTTTCCACTGAGGTAGTAGCAGATTTCTGCTAGGCCTGGAAGGCTAAGCCTTCACTCCATGCGGACGACACCTAGCTCAGGGGTCAGCAACCTTTTTCAGCCGTGGGCCAGTCCACCGTCCCTCAGACCATGTGGTGGGCCAGACTATATTTTGAAAAAAACATATGAACAAATTCCTATGCCCCACAAATAACCCAGAGATGCATTTCAAATAAAAGCACACATTCTACTCATGTAGAAACACACTGATTCCCGGACCACCCATAGGCCGGATTGAGAAGGCGATTGGGCCGCATCCGGGTCCCCAGGCCTTAGGTCGCCTACCCCTGACTTAGCTGCATTGGTGCCACTTCTGGGAAGGTGATTCATGTTGTGACCTGACCAAATATGTATTTGTCCAAATAGCCCAAACTGATTTTTAGTTAATTAAGGTTAATCTGAGTGGAAACCTAAATTATTTTACATTGATATAATAAAAATTAAGGGTTTTTTTGTAGCCACCTGTGTCTTATAGATTTAAAAATACTTTTAAAATGTCATAGGCATTTGTTTCGCAACTCATCCCTGTTAGGGCTGCTAGTAACTTCCATTGTCATGTGTTCCCCCCTTTTAACGTTTTAAAATTAATTTTCTGATACAAAGTCAGTAACAAAGAATTCACAAAACAATTATTGTCATTTCTTTGTACAGTCATAAATCCAGAAATTTGACAAAACTAATGAAAGTGGGTCATTGGGGGGTAAATACAAAACATTATTTTATAGTACATAATAATGAGGCAATTACAATAAGCCAAATCTATTGATTCTTCTGTAAATGAACTTGGATAACACAGAACAGTAGGAGTAGAACTAAAGAATAGTATGAGTGAACTAAATAATATTGCCTGCTTATCTATGCCATATAGCAGTATATGTTGTAGGTATTTCTCGTCCATGTGTTATTTCATTTGTAAATTTAATTAAATCATTCCATTCAGTGTAAAAAAAATTCTTTTTTATCATATTTAATATTCTGTTGGGAGCCACCCAGAGTGGCTATTATTGTTCTTAATAAATGTGTAATTAATTCCTTACTTCTTAGTTTGTCCATATCTGAAGTATATAAATTAAGTAAGGCTGTGGCCGGGGTTATTGGGCTTGTCCGAGCTATAATCTGAGTAATCTCTTTAAAGCCTTCCTTCCAAAATTCTTCTATTTGTGGACATTCCCACCACATTTGCTGGTATGTACCTAAAATCAGGCATCATCTCCAGCGTAACGGGGAGCTATTGAGCTTTATATAATATAAGTGCCTTAGTGTTAAATATAAACATGCACCTAATCTCACTTATTCCTGATTTCCACTCATGGGAATTTGGATGCTGCATACTGCTCTGCTGAGATGCTTAGGTGTAAAAGGAGCCTGCCTTAAAGCAAATACTTTGACAGATTGTTGGAGAACCTTGCCGTTCATGGTGCATGGTGTTTTCCAGCAATTTTTGTTTATTTGACCACACTGATTCAGAATCTGAGTAATGCCACCTTCTCCCACAATTTCAAGAGGGCATATTTTCAAGGTAGCATCCTCAACATTCACCATAACTTGGAAATTAGCCATAACTTGTCAGTGTTTGAAAAGGAAAAGGTTCTGACCTCCTTTGCCTGGTCCTCAGACCCTAGTCGGCACAAGGAGTCCTTGAGAAAGAGTACAGTGGTGCCTCGCAAGACGAAAAGAATCCGTTCTGTGATTCTCTTCGTCTAGTGGGTTTTTCGTCTTGCGAAGCAAGCCCATTGACGGATTAGCGGATTAGCGCTATTAGCGCTTTTAGCGGCTTTTAGCGGCTTATCCGATGATCGGATCAGCTGATAAGCGGCTTAGCGGCTTAGAAAAGGGGGGGGAGGAAAAAAACCCCAGCAGGAACTCGCAAGACATTGTCGTCTTGCGAAGCAAGCCCATAGGAAATTCGTTTTGCGAAGCACCTCCAAAACGGAAAACTCTTTCGTCTAGCGAGTTTTCCGTCTTGCGAGGCATTCGTCTTGCAGGGCACCACTGTACTTTGCAGAATGCTGCTTTTATTCTTAAAAAGTCTTCTTATCTAAGCAAAACCAACAGCTTTTACACACACCAACTCAGCCAACTTTCTACCATCCAAGCAACCCACCACCAATGACCACTCTATATATACAGTCATGCAGGCTTTGCCGATTCATAGTAGGCCGCTGACTCATGCTCACTCAGTTCCTTTTGTATTAAAGAAACAGCAGCTAATTTTAAACTGTGACATAACTTAGCTTCTGCAAGAGGTAGAACAATAGTTTATGTATTCCATTTCTGTAGACTACCAAGATTTGGAATCATTCATTAAACAAGAGTGAAGTATAGTTGCTGGGAGTATGATTAAACATTATGCCTCAATGAGGTAAAACATATCATTTATTAACTGTCCATTGAAAAGAAAGTAGATGTTGGCAAAATACAAACCACTGGTACCATACATCACCCAGAAGTAAGTATGCAGTAAAGAATAATTATTACAAAACAAGAGAAACCATGGTTTCACATTTGTTTCAGAAGCAATGGTTGGTATATTGCTGAAATGTGCACAAAAAGAACCCTACACATCTACATATTGCAAGTGCATTTCTCGTTCTCAATTACCTTGTTTATTTCAGCGGTTCTTTGTTCTGGAACATCTTATAAATCAGTTCAGGCTAGGAAATGCACCATAGCAACATCTTCTGGTCAACCATTTGTTCCCATTCACATGATTACAACTCAACATCTTCAAAATGTCATTGTGTGCCCATTGAATCCTTAGTGGTGTTAAGATAGAAATGAGAGGTTTTGTATCATTCTCTTTTTTCTCACTCAGAACAAATAGGATCCATATCTGGAGAATCTTGCTTCACTGCTGCTCTCCAAAGGCACTTTGGAGGATGAAGTGGAATCGCAACCAAGGTATGGTAAAATGGCTTTATTTTCCATTGGTGATACCTCAGTATTAATAAATATTCTTTCAACTTTCTTCCATCAAGATTGTGAGCAAGCACTTGCATCTCAGACAATCAAACATCAGCAACAGGAAAACATCCATTGCAGTTAATGCTGACTCAGATGACATATTCCATTCCACAACATATATCATTTGCTGGACAATAATTACATCTGCATGAATAGACTAGAGATTTTCCCACTGTAAGACGATGCCTATAAGAAACTCCTTCAGGACAGAATCAAAACCCATTAATATGATTTTGGGGTAATGAGCAGTCACTGCTCTTTTGAATGTGTCTAAAGTTGCTGTCAAATGAGTTACATGTATAAGAGTTTGTTTTCTCAGACAATAAGTTATAGATCCTTCTGAGGAGGGAAAGTGTAGTGAGTTCCAAGCAGGTACTAACTTGATCCCTTGAGCAGGGCGCTATTAATGCTGTACTCATAGTTTGTGTCAAAACAAGAGGAAGAGTTCACATTCAGCTAGTATCCTACAGGTTCAACCTATGAATCTGCCAATATAATGAGGGACAGTAACTTGTGAATGTGGCAATGTTTATTATGCTGAATGATCAATTGCTAGTTCTTCTTTTAAATGCGTCTGTTGTCATTACAATTCTTTTATTGCCTGCTTCATCAGACGGTGATGTTAATATTGGCACCAGCACATACATTAAAATGTTATTGAGGTCCACCTCACATAGAGAACATAGCCCTGGAATAAATTAGCTTGTTGATAAATCACATCGTAATCTCAACTTCGATCAAATTCTTAGATGTTTTCATTGCTTGTGACTTTTTCTAGTTAGAAGTCCACTGGAGTTTTCCAGTCAGGTCCTGTCATCATTGTGCACTTCTCTTCCATGTCCAGCATCCAAATGCCTTGGCGTTGTCTGCATTTACATTTTGAGGAAGGTATTACCAGAGATTATTTAAGACTGGTGATCATTAGTATTGATGGGATCAGTAGATAATATTTAGTCTCTTCCAATGGCTATTTTGTTGGTTGAATGAGACAGAATACAAGATGGCAATTTCTCATTGTGTGCTTCAGCATTCCTGTTCAGCCTGACCATGTCACCTGGTAGACCTCATCCAAGGAAGGGTAGGGGGGGCTCCCTAGGGACCTCTGGTACAGCTGGGACCGATGAAGAACCCCCCTGTCACAGTAAAGTAGCCTGAGTGGCCTAGCTCCAGCTCCAGCCATAGGATTTCCCCTTTTTGTGCAGGAAAAAGTGGCAAAGGGCCTGGCAGAAGACAAGTGCTCATCTGACAGCCAGGGGGCTTTGCTGTCAGGGGTAAACGCAGGAGGAGGCAGTGGCCAGGAAGAAGGACAAAGCGTGCTCCAGGACCCAACAGGTGACCAAGAACGGGGAGAAGCTGACTGATAGACTATCAAGCTCCATACCTCTCTTGGGTTTACGTTAGGGATTGACAAATACGTCCATTTTGGTTTCTCTCTGTTTCTCATTTTCCCAGCCTTTCTGAAAATTCATCAGCATTTTAGTGCAAATTTCTTCTAATTTACAGATTTTTAAATGCAATTTTGCCTAGTCTCTATATTTTTGCAAAGCAATTTCCCCTAGTGTCTATGGTCTTATTGTCACAAATATACGTATTTATATGCACGCTTTGCCCAAGTATATGTATATTTGTACACGTTACTCGGCTGGAGAACTGTGTGGTAAGATTCATTGAAGTGTCCATTTCAAAAGATGACTGTGTGTCAGTTCAGATCTTGTTTCAGAAAGTGAAAATTAAGTAAGCTCACTGCTAAATGCAAACTGCATCAAATTGCTCCCACATCCCTTGTGAACAGTTCCCTGCTGGGATCCCAGCTCCACCTTGTTCCAGTTTGTCAAGCTCTCTAAGGCACCTGTCAGTGGACATTGCTGAAGCTTGCATTTTCACCCCACATGCAAGAAAAGTGGGGTGCTGCACTTATAGAGACTTAACAATCAGATTTCCAGAACACACTGATCCAGTATTATGCCAACCAACCCCCTAGGACTGGAGTGTGGGGAATTACATGTTTTCCTTGCATGAACTGTGGCAATATTTCTAGTGAAAGTTGCTGTTATCAAATAATTCAATATATATCTAATAGAATGCCAGTGGCCAGCTGCAAAGGAATCATTTCTTGAGCAGCGAAAAGGTGCAATGGAAATTCTCTCATTCCTTTTCTTACTGCTCTTGCAAAGCATGTTATCAACATCTATGAAACATTTCATCTTTGCATAATAAAGGGCAACGGAGGGAGAGAGTTTACCACAAATATTAAAGCTATCAGCAATATTAAAGCAATGCATCCACTGAGTTGAAATGTTTTCTTCCACATATATTAGGAAGCTGAGCAAATAGGCACACACACACACACAGAGAGAGAGAGAGAGAGAGAGAGAGAGAGCGCAACATTGTCCTCTCTCTTTGAGGAATATGTTAGGTTATTTTTCCATTTTGTTCTTTGAATTACCTGTTTATTTTTTAAAAAATTGTTGAATAGCACATAACAGGACACAATTAACAAAAATAGTGGAACCATAACATAACAGTGCACATCAATTGCTCAAAGAGGTGTGAGGGGCCATGCTGGGAGGGCCATATCCAGACACAAAGATCAGTTCGAGAATGTGTAGGAACAATTTAATCAAGAAGATGGAGACTTCCGGGTTAGCGCTTCCGGCAATGGCGGATTTCCTCTGATCGGGAGGAATCCGCTCTGTGGAAATTAGGGTCTGGACCACCACGGCGAGGCGGAGACCCATTAAAAACCACAGGTGGGAGAAGCCTGTGGACGTGGGATTCGGCTGGCACCTTTTGCGCCTCCCCTACTCACGGGGAAACCCGGTTTCGGGGATCTGGAGCGACGTGGGGTGAGCGGCGAGGTGCTTCGAATCGACTGCTTCTTTCACGGAGTGAAGCCGCATTGCTGTTGCCGGAGAGCGCTGACTTTTTCCTGTGGACAATTGGACTCTAAACAACTACCCGTGAGTAGAATGGAAAATTGGATCTCTAAACATCTTAATTTGGCATCGAAACGGGAAGGTTCCAAACAGGAAGTCCACCTTCCTCTTTTGTAAATAGATTGAAGCAAAGATGTTGCAAGCTAAAGTCTGGAAAGTCTTTTGTAAAGGATTAAATCTCCATCATTTAAAATTATTAAACCCCCTTGGAAGCAGGAGAAGAGGGGGGAAATTTTAGATTGTTCAAGCCTGCAGGAGAGAGAGTGAAGAAAGATAAATTACCACCGTTTTGAACCTGGGAACGGGCTGTCAGTAAGATTGACGTTTTGGGAAAGTTCATTGACTGTGAAATAAAACGTATGTTGACAGATTGTTAAATAAGAGAAATATATTGTTTCCATTGTTTACTTTTGCACTTAAAAAGGAGCAAAAAAATAACTGAAAATCGAAACTAACTTTGTTGCTGGATCTGTGCTTAAAAGGATGGATACAAATAGAAATTGTTTCCCCTAGAGGGAGCTTTTGAAACTGTTGCAGGAGTGGAGCTGGGAAATTTTCCAGCTGCCGAGATTAAAGACCGTGAGAATCAGAGATTGACCTTGGACAAGAATGTTGACAAGCCTTGGTGATTGCATTTTGTAAGACAAGTGCTTTATTGGAACAGCTTCATGAGAAGACGGATGTGATGATTATTAAAATTGACAATTTGGGACAAAAAATGACTGATTTGGGACAAAAAGTGAATACCTATGCAGAAACTACTCAGGATTTGATTCAGGAATCTGTTTTGACATGGCAAGCTGTGGAGAAGACGAAGGAGAAAGTTGTTGTTGAACCTCAAGTAATTCAAGCAGAGAGAGCCCCGGCCTCACAGAGGCAATTTGATGAACATAAGCTGTTGCCCTTTATGATCGAATCTAGAGAAAGCCAGATTTGGCGGGATGGAGCCCCGCTTGGATTGGAGAAGGAAAGTTGGATAGATCCTCTTATGCAGGGATGCTCTGGCCTTTGGGATCTGGATTTGGGTCAGGGGGAGATTGGCGCTCTGAAATATCTTTTGGACTTTCGTTCTGACTATGGAGAATGGGCTGACCTGTCGAGAAGTAATAAAGACATTGTTAGGTTGGAGTTTCCCCGAGATCTACTCCTCAGTGCCAAAGGAAGGAAATTAAGAACAAGATCAGCAGAAGATAAAGTAAAGTGCATGTATAAATATGAAGAAGATCTGCAGAAGGGACATGGAAAAGAGTTAAGAGCCTCAGACAGAAGGTCACCAGGTTGATGGACCATATGGAATTGATAGAAAGGACTGACAGAATCCGAGACCAGGGAGAAGAGACGGTGGAAGAAGATTGGGGGGGGGAAATTATTTAGAGAAATGTTGCAAAATTAATGAGTGTTAGAAAAATGTTGGAATGAAATTGTATGGCTTTAGTAGAAATGTTATAAGGAGTTAAGTATAAATAAGTTTTAGGGTTTTAATGGTAAGATAAGGTTAAAATAAATTAAGATAACTAAATGACAGAAAACAGTGAAAGATGGAAAGGATTTGCTGAAATAATTAATAACTAGAAGACAAAAAGGGAGGTGTGAGGTCGATGAAACAAGTTAATGAAAGATAAAAATATGGAAATATTGGATGTGTTTTTAATTGTTTTTGCTTTTGTTTTTGTTTTGCTGTATTGTGTCTTTTGCTTTTTTATATGTACTATAATGTATTGATTTGTATTGTTTATTTTTTCTCTTTATTTTTTACTTCTTTCTTTAATTCTTAAACTTTTAATAAATATTATTTTTAAAAAAATTAATCAAGAAGATGTCTAGGCAATAGGTCCAACCAAAATGTTTATTTTAAGGGGGGGGAGGATGTTAAGGAATATATCCATTTCCTCAAGGATGAGAAGATGGTATGACTCAGATTCCAAGTCAGGATGGTCAAAATATACAAAAATTGCTGAAGATCATTTTGCACCAAAACGTGAACCTGATTCTGCCGCTCCTCTTTCCTGAATCCTTAGCAGAGGGAAGCCAAATACAAATTTAGATGCAGCAACACATGCATGGGTTGATGATCTCAGGAGAGATTTCCTTCCTTAGTGGCTTCTGCTCTTAAGAGATATTATCATGTGGCAACAACTTTAAACAACCAAGTTTGCAATCATTGCAACAGTTTCAATGAATAAAATGTTAGCCTGGATGTACCATCATCCTGCAAAAGAAAAGAAAAATCCCAAGTTCCACATGGAACACTCTAGGGATCAGCAACGACCCTTTTCCTGATAGTCCAATATCCTGCTTTATGACACATCTGGAATGTGACTCCAGTCTCTGTTTCCTTCTGCTTTCTCACCAGCCTGGGCATTAGCTTACCTGAGCTATTCTTTTAATGCATTCTTGTAATCATCCAAGGAATCTGGCCAAGGAAGGCAGCACAGTAAAAATTCAAATTGCTATCTCCTTGCACAGAATCCCCATTAGCAGCCATAATGCTCTCACATCATTCATAAACGAGGTGGCGCCAGTGCAGTTCACGGAAAAGTAGTAGTGTTGGATCTCCATTGATCTGTTTGGCTTCATCTAGGAAACGGTGTTTTAGTCGAAGGTTTTCATTTCAATTGCTTACGCTGACATCACAATGTACTTGGTTTTCCAAGAGTCACTGCCAGGTTCTTTCTGCCAAATGGCTTTAGCGTGTAACAAATGTTACGTCTGCTTCTCCCTTTTTGTGCACCATCCACATCTCATCCCACAAGATACGCTGCATTTTCTGAGCAATCAATGTTTGGTTGACTGTATTACTTCAGTAGATATCTCAGTGGTAGACCACAGACTTTCCATGCATGAGGTCCTAGGTTTAATCATCAGGAACTCCAGTTAAATGATCGCAGGTTAAAAGTAGCTGGAAAAAAGGGACTTCTGCCTGAGATCTTTTAAAGTAAATGCCACAGTGGATGGCAAAGGGCTAGACAGAACAATGGCTTGACTCAGCAGTAAGCGGCTTCATAGGTTCAATGTTATCCTAGTTAAAATGTTCCTGTACTGCATAATGCCAACATAGTTGATGTTTTAACTGGCGTGGTTGTGATGGTTTTTACTTTTTATACTGTATTTTATTGTTAAGGGGCTTAATTCTTGGCTGTGCTTTGTGAACTGCCCTGTCATCTATTGGATGACGTGTGGACTTAAAATGCAACAAAAATATATCAGTAAGACAAGGATTTGCCTGCCAACAGCTGTGGAACTTGTAGAATTGGAAGGAGGTGCAGCCTAGAAGAGACATGCTTGCTGTATTGATTATTCTGGGCAGCAGGCTTTGTGCTGAGCTAGCAAGACACTGAATGCTGCCCACGCCTTGCTGGCACCAAGGCCGAAATGCTGGTTGTCTGTCATCATGCGCCGGAGTGCTGGCAGCCGCTACCGAGCCTGCAAATGAGATGATCTGGCCAGGGACCAGCCCACGCCTCTTACAAACAAAGTGGTCAGGAGCTGGATGCAGATAAATCTTCGTTATTATCTAGTCTGCCCTATGTGGATCCAAAATGTTGCTGAATCTTCAGTCTCTGCAGGCATTATTGTTTTTAACTGGTAGCTTGGGTTAGAATAAAATCCAGTCTTTGGATGCTGAGGACCATGCATGCCAGAGGATCCATATCAGCCACCCCAAACCTGGTGATCTTCAGATACTTTGGGCTACAACTCTAGGCTGACTGAAGGTGATGGGAGTTGTAGTGGGGGAAGGCTGATCTATATATAGTTTAGGCAGTGAGATAATCTGACTGTAGGGGGAAATAGTCCCATCCAGAGTAATATCTTCATTATGGCCTCATCCAGACTTCTCTTTGTGTCATGTTTCTAGCCACAGGTCCACACTTCAAAGCTCCTCGTCAAAGCCCCCCCTTTTTTTTTTTTTGCCTTGATGCTTTCTCTGCGACAAACCCACTCTTTATCGCTGAAAACAATTCTGCAGAAAAACCAAATTGCCATTTGTTCCGATTCAGCATGAAAGAGTGGATTTTCCTGGGGAAAGTGGCAAGGTAAAGAAAAAGAGAAAAAGCACTTGGACACAAACCAGGAAAGTGTGGACCTGTGCCCAGAAATCGTGGGGCAAAATATGTGTGGGTGAGCCCTATGTCTTTTTACTGCTAGACTGGTAGGGAGGAGAGTGTATTGTCCAAGGACTACTTTCAGAAATGGGATGAAACCAACTTCATTTTCTTCAGAATCACCTGCACATTAGCAATCCCCTACTAAAGATTGCACAAGTTGTGTAAGATCCACGAGCCTTTTCTGAGGAGGCTCCCTGCTTGTGGAATGCTCTCCCCCTGAAGGCTCACTTGGCACCTTCATTGCATATCTTTAGGTGCTAGATGAAAACATTCCTCTTCTCCCAGACCTTTGGATAATCAAATCATCATTCAAACAGTGTGGGGGGAGTATCGTTTTTGTTTGTTATTATGGTATATATTTTTATGTTTTTACATTTTAAATATTGTTGGAGGAGTTCAGCTTCATCAACATCATGTTCCTGCTGCCTAACACCACGCCACTGCTCCAGCAGATGGATCAGCAGCTCATCACTAATTTCAAAAAACTCTACACCAAGGAGCTTTTCAGGCGATGCTTCGAGGTGACTGATTGCACCAACATCACCCTGCGGAAATTCTGGAAGGACCACTTCAACATCGTCACCTGCTTGAAGATGATTACCACGGCCTGGGACGGGATCAGCCAGAGAAATTTGAATTGCGCTTGGTGCAGCCTGTGGCCGGACTGTGTGGCACCAAGTGACTCTGATGCACCAGAGTCAACAGTGGTGCAGGACATTGTTTCCTTGGGGAGGACCATGGGCCTGGAGGTCACAGAGGAGGACGTCAGCGAGCTGGTGGAGGAGCACGACCACGAGCTGACCACCCAGGAGCTGGTCGAACTGCAGGCAGAGGCTGCGCAGGAGCAGGCCTCGCTGGAAGAGGAGGAAGCAACTGAGGAACGGCTGTCCTCCAAAGAACTGAGGGACATTTGCCAGAAGTGGAAAGATGTGCAGGCTTTTACACAGCGGCACCACCCTGACAAGGACCTGACACGTGACCTTGCGAACACTTTTGATACGAGGGTCATGTCGTCTTTCAGGGAGGTGCTGAAAAGGCGGATGAAGCAGCAGACCATGGACAGGTTCTTCAGCAAGAAGCAAAGAGTGGAAGAGGAACCTTCTTTGAGTTGTCCCCCAGAGTCTTAGAAAATGTATGTACAGTACAATTTGGTGATTTTTAAATGCTTTTCTGTCATGTTTAGAAACTTAAATTATTGTTCCTTCAATTTTTGAAATGCTCTTTACAGTATGTGTGACTTTAAAGAGCACTTAATAAACTCTTTTTGTACCAAATTTGGCTTTGTTTGGACTTTTTTTGACCATAGGAACACATTAATTGATTTTCAATGCATTCCTATGGGAAACCGTGCTTCGCAAGACGAAAAATTCGCAAGACGAAGAAACTCGCAGAACGAATTAATTTCGTCTTGCGAGGCACCACTGTATTTTATCTTTGTATGGAGGGCAGTATAGAAACTAACTAACTAACTAACTAAACACACACACACACACACACACACACACACACACACAAAGTGCCTGTTTCTCATTACTTTTGAACCCAAGCAAGAGCTGCCCTGGCTTTGAAGGACCTAAAGTGTCATTCCATCCTATTTCCCTAGCTACTTCCCCAAGGAGAAGTTGGAGCTGTGCCACAGAAGGCAGAAGCCACCTTCTGCAGCTCCCGCATCAAGAAGAAGCCTGTTAGGGTATCTGGCATTCAGTAATAGATTTGTTGCGTGTTCAGACCCAGAGACCTCCCCCCTAAATAAAGACACATTTGACTCAAATTTTATTTTTGGTTTTTGGCAGAATTTAGGCCACAACTTTATTGATTACAGAAAAGTGAGTGGTTGCATAGGCTCTGGTTCGACTAGCTCCCTGCACCCTTGCAGGCAGCGCTGACCCAGAGCTCTATCATAGGTCAGCCAAGGGTGAATACCTGAGGCAGGTGAAAAGCCTGGGAACATACTCTGTTCACTTCCCAGATGCTCCCCTGGACTCAGGCATGGGCACAACCCCCTTTTGGGGGTTGACCAAACCAAGTTGAGTCCCTGGATTCCTTTAACAGAATACCCTTCACATAGGGATGGCGAGAGCAGTCTCCCATCCCTATCACATGAAGCAGTGCCTATCCACAGTCTTACAAGTTGTGACGAATTGCTACGTGGCAGGTGAAACCCAAATGGCTACAGTCAATCAGCTAAGTGGGGAAAATTCCTGCCATGCCCCTGTCCCAATGACAGACAACACACGACGGCATAGCAAGGTCAATCGCAAAATGCCCTAAAATTAGGGAGAGGTGGGCAGGTGTTCCGATGCACGAGCTGAAAGAGGAAGCTCTGGGACACGTGCCTGGGTTTATATAGGTCCCTTGATCCATTTAGACTGCACCCCATTGCCCAATTTAACCCAGCAACAAGGGACCTACCAATCGGGTGTTGTGGCTATCCAATAGACCCACCCACAACCAGGAGGTCAGTCTCCAGGTCTCACTGCAACACGTGCCCTCTTTTAGAGAGGACATGATTTACGAGGTGTACATTCAGCCCAACAGTCTGCACTTCAATAGTACAGAATCTTTAAGATGTGTATTCCATGCCTCCAAGTCAGCCATTCCCAGTTCCTGTATCTTGAGCAACAGGCATTTTGCCTGAATCCAAGAGGGAGCAGGAAGCCTTTTCGAAGCCTGGCTGGCTCCAGGGGCCTAGGGAGAGAGCCAACCAGTCAAGGCATCTCTGAAATGTGCTTATATATTATATAGACATTTAAATTAGGTACCTGTGCAAATCAGCAGGTCATTAATCACCCATTCACTTAATTGGTTTCCTTGCCAAATTGGTTACAGATAAATAATTAAAGCTAAAAAGTAGGTTTGGATGCATTTCACTGGAAAGCAGGGTAAGTGGCTGTAAGGAAAATCTTTTAACCCTTTCCCTCTCAGAACTCCTCCAGCTGGCAAGAAAACAGAGAGAAGAAGCAGGAGAGACAAAGTGCGGCTGAGAGCTGGCAGGGTGGGGGGTACCGAGGAGGAAGAGGAGCAGAGAGATGAACTGGAGAAGGGAGCAAAGGCAGCCAGAAGAGCTTTTCCAGTCACATCAGCAGAGCCTGCCTCTGCACTCCATTAAAGCCAAGCGAGGTGCCTCTCAGAAAGAGCCAGAGTGCCTGATTATGAAGCACATATCACTGAGGGCTGCTCAGCCATTTTTCATTGCCAGGCGAGGCCTGCTAGTGTAGATTTTTCAGTGAGCTTGGCTGCTAATCATGCATAATAATCGCATTTGCAAGAACACAAATGTCACTTGGCTGAGTGCTTTTATTTACTGCCCTGTAAACATGCCCCGGGGAATCCAGGGCCTATAAAATATTGACAGGGTCCTCATTTTTAATGCCATCCCCAATGCTTCTCCTCTCAATATATAATGAGACCACTCCACGGCACCAGGTTCTCCACGTGCAAAGAAGTTTGGAGGGGCCTTGCTTGGCAAAGGGAACAGAATGGTGGGCAAGGGAACGTAATCTGTCATAAGCAGCAATGCAGAGTTTCTAGTGCTGGAGCACTTTGCTTCTGGAATGCAGTTATGTGATTCTGGGAACCTGTTGTTCTTTGGTGGATGAAGGCCAAATGTAAGAAGGCTACATCAGATGGACTGGGACCTCCTAAAACAATGGTGCACTGAATGCAACAAATGTATTTCAAGACACAGGCATTGCAAAGGTACATCCATCCAAGAACTGGGGTTAGCTGGTCTTGTGTATCCTTTGTGTCTATTCTGTGCTTGCTGACACATCATGTGTGTGTTTGTGTGGGATTGTTCAGGGATGCAGGAGAGGATATATTGCTTGATTATATCCTTTCCAACTTGTCTTAACGAGTTCTACAATTTAGCAGAGTAACATTCCGCTTTTTAAACTTGCACAGTGGGTGCATTTGCTCGGGCTCACTAAAGCCTATAAAATAAGTTACCTGGTAATTTCCCCTTTCGTCCCCCATAAAAGAAATAGACACAACACAGTCTTCTATCAAAGTATAAAAAGAGTTTACTCACTCATTCATTCTGTTCACAGATGGATCCCAGAAGGCAGACTTAAGTTATAAAAGTAATATACCTGGAATCTATCCCACAAAAAGATAGTCCCTTTGTCCTCTCTTGGCTGGAAGCCAAGAGAACATCTTAGGCTAAGTAGATGTTGCTTCTTTGACAAATGTAGTCAGAGAGATAGAGATGGTGGCCAATCCTATGCTTTTGTTACCTGCACAGGTGAGGCCACGCCCGCCTCTGGTCACATGTAGAGGAAGTCTGTCCCAGCCTAGGAGGAAATAGGAAGTTCCGACTGGCTGGTCAAGACATCCCCTTTTTATGTCCACTCTAGGGATGTTGTACTTGACTGCTCTGTGTTTCACATCTCACAGTTTGCCCTTCTAAACATGAAGTTCCGAAGCAGAGAGCCTGGCTGGCAGAACTTGATATTAAAGTATAACCATAAATCCTGCCCCATGCAATATTGCTAAACATAAACAGACTTGATTAGCCTTCTCAACCTTGGGTCCCCAGCTGTTGTTGGACTACAACTCCCATGTTTTCTAGCTAGCAGGACGAGTGGTCAGAGATGAGGGAGTCCAACAATAGCTGAGGACCCAAGGTTGAGAAAGGCTGGAGCAGATTGAGCTACATCTTCCCAGAGGCTCAGTGGTCAGTGAGATGGCAAACCTGTGTTTTCTCCCCACAGGGCATTGTGATATTTTTTATATTTCCCCCATATTGCCTCTATATTAAAAAAGGTAAAGGGACCCCTGACCATTAGGTCCAGTCGTGACTGACTCTGGGGTTGCGGCGCTCATCTAGCTTTATTGGTCGAGGGAGCCGGCGTACAGCTTCCGGGTCATGTGGCCAGCATGACTAAGCCACTTCTGGCGAACCAGAGCAGCACATGGAAACGCTGTTTACCTTCCCGCCGGAGCAGTACCTATTTATCTACTTGTACTTTGATGTGCTTTCGAACTGCTAGGTTGGCAGGAGCAGGGACTGAGCAACGGGAACTCACCCCGTCGTGGGGATTCGAACCGCCGACCTTCTGATTGGCAAGTCCTAGGCTCTGTGGTTTAACCCACAGCACCACCCATGTCCCTTGTCTCTATATTTACAACTGCTTTAATTCCCCCATTGTGGATCTTTTAGAAACCGATGAAGTCTTTGTATTTATTATCATGCGTTGATTCATTGTTCCTATAGTATACAATGTTTAGAACAATTCTCAAAAGAAAGACACCCCTCTGCCACTCTTCTTTGCATCCAAGAAAAACTGTCTTCTTGCCCTGTCTTTTCACCTCACCCGTACCATTTAACTCAGTCATGTTCAACCACCCATTAATGCTTCTTCTGCTGCGAAGTATTTGATCATCTACATTTATATGCTGTCCAAGTTTTGCTGTTCATGTTACCAATAAAGTTAAATACTGGTCCACATAGAAGTGAGAGTTGGATGTGAGTTCCACTGACTGGATAAACACATCCTGTGTGTTGTGGCCAAAATGTTTCCCCATGGGGGGGGGAATAGACAATAGGAAACAGGGATGTGTGAGAAAAGGCTAGACTTTCCCTCACTTATTTTTTTGATATTTTTTTGATATGGAGGAATGTCATATCATGTCAGCTCCTGCCTGCAGTCTGAAGTGGTAAAGTCCACTTCTGTGAGACCTTGATCTCACATCCATGACACGTTCTTTATGAGCTCTGGTGATCTCCCTGTGATAACCCTTGGTCTTTTTTGAAGACTGTCTGAGGGGGCTGCTGGAAACAGGGCTGGGAGGCCTGCCAGTGAGATGAAAATTATACTGCTGGAAGTCCCAACCCTTTGCACCATCTCACAACATCAGCATCTGCAGCCTCAGCATCTGAGAGACATAGAACACTTTTAGAAAACAGAACTTGTTGTTCAGAGAAAGAAGACCTTCTTCACTGCCTCTATTGCATCTGTGGAAAACAGTTCTAGGAGTTGCTTTCAGGTGGTTAGTAGGCTAACAGAACTACCTTTGCCATCCAGGTCCAGCAAAGACTTCAAGATCTGCAACAATTTTGCAAAGTGGCCCCACTCATTTTTCCTTTAGACACTTCCCACTTCTCCACAACCGGCACTTAGCTCCCAATCGCTTTTCCCTCAGGGAATGCAGCACTCAGCTTCAGAAAAGGTTGCCCACCTCCATTAGAGAAGATGATGTTTCTGCTTTGTTACATTTTGCTTTGTAGATGAGCTGCACATCTTCTTTACTAGGAAGCAGTGGAACAGAATCACTAAGAACCCTGAGTTCTTGTAGCAACCTGAAAGAGAGTGCTCCATGTCCCAATGAGGAAGGGTCAACCCTCATTCATGGTCTGGTAGTAAACTAAAAATGGGGTTTAAAGATGTCCTGGCTAGTACATTGAAGAAGAAGAAAACTAAGAAAGGCAACATGATTTAAAGCTTGACTTAATTGCATGTTTACCCTTAAGTAATCCCAATGAGGTCAGTATGACTTTCTCCGAACTACACGTGCATAAGACTGTCCGGCCCTAGAGCTGCTAGTCAATTAACTTATTAAATAACCTGCCTGATAAATGACACAATTCTTCAGATGCACAGAAACTCACAGGTACAGAATTCAGCATTCATAGAATTACATGTTTCTTTTAAAATAAGCATGTTTTCAGCCCTTACGGCTGTGGAAACCCAGAAGTGCTCAAGCAGCACCTGCCGAAATCTCAGAAGCCCAAGGTACCCATGATTAAATACTTGGAAGCAGAGTTTCAGTGTCCCGCATAGATCCTTGACCCACTTCATGACTAGAAAAACCAAAATAATTTTTCAAACTAATAAAATTTACAAGATAAAGCATGAAAAAATAAGAGTAATTATGCAAGTTTGCTTCATTGGCATAATTTATACGAGTTGCAGAATTGAGATTTCCATGGCAAAGAATTTGGAATATTATGGGGAAGGGTCTAGACTGTGGGCTTTGAGAATTTGGATAGTTGGATGTAGCTTGTTTCAACTAGGCTAAAACCATGATTCAGATCTCTCACTTGAGGAAACATTTGAGCTAAAGACAATCTTATCTTTACAGTTTTTTTAAATCCATAGGTATCATATTTGGGGTAGAGGTTCAGTACAAATGAAGACAGCTTCAAAAATTTTCACTTTAATCCACCAAATTAGGTCTTCCAAACTATAACACTCCCTGGTTTCCACATGGCTTTGTAGTAGGTTTGCTGCCTGGAAGATGTTTAATATAATACTCCTTTCTGGGGCCACCCTGAGTCCTTGATTCATGCTGGCTCCATGTTGCAGCATGTCTCTCTACTTTTGCTACCCATTGAAGAATCCTTTATTGTGTCAAAATTGCCTGACTCCCTTTTTCATTTGTTTTTCTTGTTAAAGGCAGATTTCAATAAGTAGTTCAGTAATTCAGCCATTTGAGAATCATCATTAATTTAATAACCCTTCTCATTTATTAATGACCCTACTTTGTCTGATATTTCCTTTTCCCCTGGTATATTTGTAAAAGCCCTTCCTATCCCCTCAGCCCCTTTCGTTTGCACTAAATTTTGCTTTCTTTTTGCCTTTATTATTCATTTCAACCTTACATGACTTTGTATGCACAGCTCTTGGACTCTTCTTCCCTTCATCCGTGAGTTCAGGTTCTTACCCACAGTTCCTTGCAAACACCATGTTGAAGTCATTTGAGGAATAAAGCAGAGATGGTAGGGGAACTCTGCTGCCTCACTTCTCCATGGGTGTGACACTCCTAAAGTCAAGATTTCCCCCTGTCCTTGAACAGTTCAAACACTATGTCTGAGGTAGAAGGAGCCACTGCAGGTGTGGGGCTGCAGGGGGTCTGCCTTAGGAACCTTCCATTCATGACAGCTGCATGGCTCCCAAGGCAGACTTTGGCTCACTCATGATGGGTGACCACAGTGCCTCTCAAATTCATCATCCATAGTTAAGCAGACGATGACTTGAGAAAGAAGTTTTTATGCTAGGGAAACTCACCTAGTGCCAACCTTGTTGGTCTTTTGGCACGTGCCAAGACTTTTGTGATCATTATTTGTTGAGTCATGCCAGCATGTTTTATAACTGACTCTAGTTTGATGCTATATCTCTGGTGGATTTTATTGGCTGTCTGGTTGCTGTTCTTGTTCTGTTATCTTTGTTTGGTGTTTATGCTTTTGTCTGAACGTGCATTACTGATTGTACTGAGTTCCCTGGGAATGTTATACTGAAGGGTAGCCCAGACATTATCTTGAATAAATAAAATTAGAGAGAATGCAAGGAGTGCCCAGAACATCTGTAGATAAGTCTAAACACACCAATTCCTATTCCAGAGGATTACTTGCTGCTCTGTTTTCAGCTGCTGAGGACAAATTTTGCAAGAAAATGGGACGCCTTGAGTGAGCATGCTGTTCTTCAAAGCTCATTAGTATGAAGATAAGGAACTAACAAGAATCCATAACAACTGGTATCATATTTTCTTGACTAGCGACATCAGGTATGGGGAATCTTTGGCTCACTAGATGTTGCTGGACTGCAACTCCCATTATCCCTGGCCTTTGGCCATGCTTGCTGGGGCTGATGGGAGTTGTAGTGCATCAACATCTGGAGGGCTAAAGGGCCCTTACAGTGAAGACCAGGAATCATAAAATTGTAGAGGTGGAAGGGTCACCTAGTCCAACCCCCTGCAATGCAGGTATTCCAGTTAAGGCATCCATGACAGATGGCCATCCAACCTCTGCTTAAACACCTCCAAGGAAGGAGAGTCCACAATCTCCCAAGGGAGACCATTCCACTGATGTTTAGTCAAAATCTCCTTTCTTGTAACTTGAAGCCATTGGTTTGAGTCCTACCCTCCAGAGCAGGAGAAAACAAGCTTGTTCCATCTTACATGCAACTGCCCTTGAGATATTTGAAGTTGGCTATCATATCTCCTCTCCGTCTCCTCTTTTCCAAGCTAGATATACCCAGCTCCAGGCTATGGAGGGTTTGCTTGTTCCAGGGATATGACAACATCTCCTAGAAGTTTGATTTCTAGAATTCCAGCAGTGGATTCTGGGTGCTATTGAGAAAGGTTGATAGTCTCCCCACTGAAGTAGACTGGAATTGTGCAAGGAAACTACAGCAGTATTTAAGGTAAAAGACACAAGGTGTCTCAGTGCTTTCAGAGCAATACATCTGGTATCAAATGAGAAACTGCCATTTTGAGTGGCAGGTGAGAAGATGGAAGGTTTACATCTTAGAGATGTAAGGTGTAAATGTAAGATGAAGGGGATGGTGACTAATGACTCTGGGTCTCCGCTAAGCCTGTGGTTTTATGGGTATAAGATTGGATTCTGCACTGATACAGGTGGAATCAGTTGGACAAAGGTAGCCTGGCAGATTCCCTTTTGTTTGGGGGATGGATCTTCGTATAATTAAAGAGTTGGCCAAGTGCGAGTGACATGTTGCCTCCAAACCTAAATAATTGGAGATCCTTCTCCCTGTCTCAGTTTGAAGTGATGTCATCAAGGTCTCTAACAGTATTGGAAGTGCATTTAAGGAAAAAGGAAAGCTGCCCAAAGTTTCTACTAGGACATGTGAAACCTCTCACGGATCAGACTGAGGTAAAGGTAACATAAAGACTGAACAATCTCCCCATAGCTGATCAGGGCCATACCAACCAAGAGCAGCCTTTCGGTTGGCACATGAAATGCTATGCATTACATTAACCTTGTCTAAGTTTTATGGAACAGCCAAATTGTTGTGTAAAGACTCAAGGTAAGGCCAAACAAAGCATGTCAGAAGAAAAAGAAATGTGCATTAAGGTCAGGTTACCTGCTTGATTAGATGTACATTGACAAATAGACTCCTGTACATAATTCATACCAGGGTAATAAACAAATGGTATTACAGAGCCTGAAGATTTATATAGCAGCTTTGCCCTACTTGAGCTGCCACAGAACCGTTTGTTCAGTGACTTTACTGCTAGTTGACAGACTCTTTGGGGAAGAGGCGAGGCAGGGCCATCAAGAGGAGCAAGGGCTCCTGGAGCTCACCAAGGAGGGAGAGAGGGATTTTCGTAAGCAAGTTCTGATTGGGAAGTCTGTGAATTTGCAGCATACAATGATTCCCTAAGCAAAGCCAGCTAGCCTTCAAGCATCAACACATATTAGCTCCGAGTTTATAGGACGACCCCACAGGAAAAGGAAGGCATGTTGTAGGCACTCAACTTCGCAAAAGGAGCACTCTCTTTATCCATTTAGATGCTGATGTTATAGTGTACACCTGAAATTGAATGATACATCCATACCAACAGCTGGAAGAATTAATTTCAGCTTGGTTTTTATCATTTGTGGTGCTGCAATCAGTCATTATTACCACTAATAATGAGGTCCATCTGAAAAGCAGTATAAAAATACTGCAAATAAATAAATAAATATTAATTCACAAGGTTCCATGCATTCTCCTTTCAGTATTGTGGTCATGGGTTTGGGGGGGTTTTCACCTTTCCTGTTTTGAAAGAAAGTATGTTTAGGAAATACATTTGTTGTTGTTGTTTAGTCATTTAGTCGTGTCCGACTCTTCATGACCCCATGGACCAGAGCACGCCAGACACTTCTGTCTTCCACTGCCTCCCGCAGTTTGGTCAAACTCATGCTAGTAGCTTCGAGAACACTATCCAACCATCTTGTCCTCTGTTGTCCCCTTCTCCTTGTGCCCTCCATATTTCTCAGCATCAGGGTCTTTTCCAGGGAGTCTTCTCTTCTCGTGAGGTGGCCAAAGTATTGGAGACTCAGCTTCAGGATCTGTCCTTCCACTCAGGGAAGCCCTGAGCACTCAGGGCTGATTTCCTTCAGAATGGATAGGTTTGATCTTCTTGCAGTCCATGGGACTCTCAAGAGTCTCCTCCAGCACCACAATTCAAAAGCATCAATTCTTCGGCGATCAGCCTTCTTTATGGTCCAGCTCTCACTTCCATACATCACTACTGGGAAAACCATATTCCTACATACATATGTAGGAAATACATATTTAGAGGAGGGCGACCAAGATGATCAAGGGTCTGGAAACTAAGCCTTAAGAAGAACAGTTGAGAGTGTTGGGTATGTTTAGCCCGGAGAAGGGGAGCCTGAGAGGATACCTTCAAATATCTCAAGGGCTGTCACATGGAAGATGAAGCAAGCTTGTTTTCTCCTGCTCTAGAGCGGAGGACTCCAACCAATGGTTTCAACTTACAAGAAAGGAGATTCTGACTAAACATCAGAAAGAATTTCTGACAGTAAGAGCTGTTTGACAGTAGAACAGTCTCCCTCAGGAGGCTGAGAACCCTCTTTCCTTGGAGGTTTTAAAGCAGAGGTTGGATGGTCGTCTGCCATGGATGCTTTAGTTGAGATTCCTGCATTGCAGGTGGGTAGACTACATGACCTTCGTAGTCCCTTCCAACTCTACAATTCTATGATTTCATGATTCTACAATTCATTCAATTCTACAATTCATGATTTCATGTCTTTTCATGTGGATTAAAAATAGGAATTTAACACAGAAGTTCTATGCAATGGGCTTGTGAGTGATTATAAACCAAAGTGACATGTCTTAGAAGTAGACTGAAATGTTCATCCCTAAATTGTACCCTGCTGATTTCAAATCCAAAATGTATTTGTTTAACGTGCACATACAAACACAGCTGGTCAACAAGAGGTTTAGAGTGATCTCTGAGATCATGCCTATTGAGAACAGCTGCCGGACTTGGACACTTTGCATTTTCCTGGGCCAGCAGGCAGCTGAGATGTGCTTGCTCTGATAGAACGATGGTGCTTCCGCAATTGTTACAAGATTTGGGAACCCTAGAAATACAATGGAAGTATAAAGAAAGGCACTGTAGTGCCTTTTTGTGATCAGGTGAGGAGGTTGGGGGTGGGGTCCCCTAGCTCTGCTTTTTGAGGGGCAGCTGGGTGTGGAGGGCTGGCTGAAAACTGAAGCCAAAAGAAACCCAGAAGAATAGAAACAAAAAATGCTGACAAGGTGCTCAGGAAATGGTAGCGAAAAGCCTTTTTTGAGAAACAGAATGGCACTCCTGCCGCTTTTGTTGGTTGAAGGTTGAAAGAATGGCTCAAGAGTTTTCTATAGAAGGTTGATAGCTCTCCTCTGATCAGTTTATGCTTCACTTAGGGATGTCAGAGGAATCTGCTGAAAATGGACTATCAAGCGGTTTTCCTTCCATCTGCCCATTGTGGCATGGATTCCTGCTGTGAAAGCTGTTCACCTTGGTTCTCTAAAATGATCTGATTTTAAAACATAGACACACATTATATGTAAATAAATACATAAAGTGGTTTGCAACAGACATTATTTGCATATACAGGTGCCTCTGATTTCCTTTTTCTTTGGCCATCTGTTGCCAAAGACTGCAATCCTAATCATGTCTACTCGGAAATCCTATTGAATTCAGTAAGACTTACCAGGTAAATGGTGTAAATGGCCTTAATAAGCTTCCTATTATGAATTTTAAAACTCAATGGAATTCATCGTTCATTATTGTTATTTTCACATGGAAAGAAGCCTCTTCTGTTATATTGTGCTCCTCATTTCATGTCCTAGCCTCTTTGTCAAAGTGGGGAGAAGCATTCTTATTCAACTGCCAATTTTTTACTACCCTGTATCTTGTATAGGGAACTTGAGGAAAGTTCCATTTCTCCCTTCACTCCTTGATGTCTGAGTGAGGGAAACAAGATAGGATCACAACTTTACTGTGGTGTGATATCAAGGTATTTAGAATGGCTGTAATCCCAACCCCATTTTCCTGAGAGCAAGGACCCCTGAATTCAGTGGGATGTTCTGTGGCATTAGCCACTTCATAAAATTTAAGATTAATGTCACCTGGTTGTTTGTTGTTTTTGCTGCAAAATACAAACAGGAAATTTATTAACTTTTAAAGGCAACATGCAGGGAAGATAACGGATTTGTATTTTGATGGCTGAGATATGTAAGTCTATTGCAGTTACATAAAAAAGTGTATATTTCTGCATCAGAGAATGGGAAAACAGAACACAAACTTGTGCAAAATGAACCAATTGTAGCAGAACCAAAAATGCCAGAAAATCTAGCTTCAGCGAGAAGACTTGGCGAAATGAGAAATTAAGTTTTGAGTATGAGAGGACTAAAGTTTAAAGTAACATTATAATTATCTTAAAGTAAAAATAAATTGACAATAAGTATTTTAAACTTAAAGTACAACTATTTGGAACTACAAAGGAATGCACGAAACAAGGTAATAATTTGCTGATAGTTTTATTGTAAAGAATGCAGGGTGAGGGAGACGTGGGGAAGTCCAGTTGGTTATGAAAAATGTCTTGGAAATATGGATTTCTTTTTTTTCTTTCTTTCTTTTTTCTGTTATTCTTTTTATATATCTGACTGCACATCTGTACCTGGAAAAAAGCAATAAAAATATTTATTTAAAAAAAAAGCCAGATGAAAGTGTAAATAAATATTGGAATGGATTGGTGTGTGTTTGTACCTCCCTATCTACATAACAGAATTATAGTCACATTATTTCCATTTACTTGATTTGCCTTTCTTTAAAAGAATTCTGGGAAGTGCAGTTTGATGAAGGCACCCAGAATTCTCTCCTGCACCACAGAACCACACTATCCAAGCATTTCTTGGGTAGAAAGAAGGACTACTAAAGAAGTTTAAGTCTACAGAAGAACTTAATGTTTGGAATGTTATCAAAGATTTATTTTATTTATTCAATTTATATCCAGTCCTTCCTCTGAAAGGAACACAGGGCAACAGTTTGGAAGATGTTGGAAGCATCAAAGATGATAGTGCATTTAAAATGTAAGGCATGCATGGAAAAGCTGAAAGCAGTCAGAATGTTCATTCTAGAGAACAAGTTAAGCTTTGTGTGTTATGGAGGGCAGGGGGACATAACAGTTTTCAATAATTAAAAAGCTGCCATAAAGAAGATTGAGATGTGCTGTTTTCTCTTGCCGCTAAGAATAGGTGAAAGGCAATTAAGTGTAGAATAATTTATATATTGGGGAAAACTTACTGAGATTCATAACATGAATGGAATGGAAGGGCAGTGGAAAGTATTGCATGACCTTTTCACTGGGAGGTTTGACAAGACTGAACAAATAAAAATACCAGTGATGCTTTAGGTATGGTAGCCCCCGTCTTGTGAAAGAAGGCAGCCAGACACATCTCCACACCAAGACAAAGGTGTGGTGGGTTCTTATCTGAGAGATGTTGCTGGCAGATGACCCAGCCTTGACAGCACACTCCAAGGAAGCTCTATAGAGACTCGTCAACCATTTTGCCCAAGCCTGCATGGAGTTTGGCCTCATCATCAGCTGGACAAAGACCAATATCCTGGGTCAAGACACTGCCAGCACTTTGTGCATCAGCACTGGTGATCACACACTTGAGATGGTAGACTATTTTGTCTACTTTGGCTCCACCATAACTAGCAACATTTCCACTGATGCTGCTGGAGAAGACTCCCAGTTAAGTGCCACCCTCTATTGTGTGGGCAGGGTGGTCCCACCCTACCTGGTCAACTCCCCTGGCAATGCCCCCCCCCCCCGGGATTGGTTAACTGTCTGAGGTTAGGTGGGAACTTCCACATATCCAGCATGGGAGGGGGCAAAGCCAGGTTGTATTTTAGGGAGCCGCGTAGGATGGGGGGGGGGTTGCACACGACCATGCAAAAAACACCCACTATTTGATGTGGGGAGTGGTCATTGTTTGCCTTTCCAAAAGGTTATGGGAAAATGTGATGCTCACAACCAATACCAAGATGAAAGTCTACCAGGCTTGCGTCTTGAGCATGCTGCTTTGAGATGTGGGCAACTTACACCCGCCAGGAGCGATGCCTCAACACTTTCCACATGCTCTGTGGAATTATAAAAATTGCATTATTTTAGGAGATGTATCTCCCCTTTTCTCCGATACAAAATATTGCCTCCCAAGATACAACACTTCAAAAGTGATTACTTTTACTCTTGTTAAAATTCATGCAGATTTAGGGCTCAATCCTATTCTCAAGAGCTTCTGGCCGAGGGGCTAAGGAATTAGCAGAAGGCCCATGACACCATCGGAAAATGAGGTTCATGATTGCAATGGCAGATATGCCAGTGGAACTCCCTCCCACAAGGTGGACTGAAGCAGCCAATGTCATGCAATCCCAGGAAGTGAGTCAGAGGGGCAGTAGGACCCAGTGACCTGGGACAGGCCACCCCTGCTCAATACACTATTGGCAAGGAGAAGCTGAACTGGGGTAGAAATGTGGCTGCAAGAGAAGCATTTATGTGAACTCCTTTACTGCTTCAGTTCACAGCCATACCTCTTGTCAGTAAAACTTCACATCCTTCCCCAACTTGATATGACTAATTTCCCTTCCATTGACTTCCCTTTGAGGGGGGAATTCAAAAAAGTCACCTAACATCACCTCTAAAGCTGCCCACATTCTAGGGAAGTTCAAAGACCACCAGAGAGTCACCTTGTATCTGCTTCAGATCCACACTGTGTCATTCTGATTCTGTCCGTTAATTCAGGTCCAAATATGATCTGGTGAAATTCAAATATGTCCCGTCCCCCCCACTGAGTATAATGGGAAAATTAAAAATTGCTATAACTTTTGTTTCCTTTTCAATAAGTGAATGAAATTTTCAGGCAAAGGAGCCCCTTCAGAGCACATCAAGCATGCCATCTGGGGAGCAGATCTATCCAGTGGTTTTTTTTGTGGGGGGAACCTTTATAGCTTTATAAAAAAAACAAAAACACACACGTGTATTTTCTGCCAGAATTGGTTGCAAACTGCAATCAGGTGGGGATGAGTCCTACCAAACTATAGAAAGGCACTGACTCACCTGCAGACTCAGGAAAGCTCACGCATCCTTCCAAGCACTGTTAATGACAGACAGATATAATAATAATAATAATTTTATTATTTATACCCCACCCATCTGCCTGCGTTTCCGCAGCCACTCTGGGCGGCCTACAGCATATATAAAAACATAATGCTATAGGTGAAAGTCCCATGGACTGCAAGAAGGAAATCAGCCCTGAGTGCTCACTGGAAGGACAGATTGTGAAGCTGAGGCTCCAATACTTTGGCCACCTCATGAGAAGAGAAGACTCCCTGGAAAAGACCCTGATGTTGGGAAAGATGGAGGGCACAAGGAGAAGGGGACGACAGAGGACAAGATGGTTGGACAGTGTTCTCGAAGCTACCAGCATGAGTTTGACCAAACTGCGGAAGGCAGTGGAAGACAGGAGTGCCTGGCGTGCTCTGGTCCATGGGGTCACAAAGAGGCGGACATGACTAAACGACTAAACAATAAATAGGTGAAGTTGTTCCTAACATGGTGCTAGGGTGACAGGTCGGTTGCTTGTTGGTTTGCTATGATGTGGTGGGCAGGGACTCTTTCCCCCACCCTGGTAGGATGGGACTCCAAGGGGGGCTGGCAACTGGATGGTCCCAGTGGTTGCGCTTGGCTGCAACTAACATTTAGCACAGTAGTTCCCAATTGGTGGTCCATGGACCCCAGGGGATTCGCAGAACTCACCCAGGAATCCATGGCAGTGTTCACATAACAAAAACTTAACATAGGGATACCAAGATTTTCAAAAGTAGGGGGTTCATGGCTTGGCTTTTGAAAAACAGGGGTTCTGAAGTACTTAGCTAATTGGCAACCACTGATTTAGCGCATTGTGCAGTTTTAAAATCTGTTATTAACTGTTCAGCACGTATCTTTGCTTTTATATTCAAAATTGCTTAAAAATAATATTTAGTGAACTGGGGTAGTACATAACTAAGAGTCTGAGCTATGAATCAGGTGGCCTCTAGTTTGAATTTCACCTCTGCTATTAACTCACCAGGCAACCGTTAAGCAAACTACTTTCACAAAGCCTTGAAGCCTTACAGCAATACCATAACATAAAGTCAGTGTACTTGTACACATCTTTAAGCACTAATGTGAGGAGAGGCAGTCTCTGAAGACCAGGGAGAGCTCTGGAAACCCGAACAAGCTGTCTTAGTGTGTGTGTGTGCACATGCACACTTGCAGATGGAGTTATCCTGAGAGCAGGAAGGTTTATGAAGTGAGATGGAGAGCCAGGGTTGCAGGAGCATCTTCTGTTTTCCTAGACTGTATCACAGCCTTCTCTGGAAGATGCCTGCCTCTTTGAGCTGTTTGAGCTACTTGACACTGGTGGCAGAGTGTGGGATTAGCAGGCAGTGAATAAAATGGCTGATGACAACAGGAATGAGGAGAGTGGTTCACAGCAGATAGTCTCAGGAATCAAAGGAGGTAGGACAAAACACCTTGTTTTCATGTGCGAACTTTTCTCAGTGGTTGAGGAAGAATTGAACTCCCGGTTTGTGTTGGAAATCCTGAAAGTCAAGACCCAAGTTTGGTGAAAGAACCCCAGTAAAAATGTAACACGGCAAAACATGCAGCAAAGAAAAGTATGGAAATATAGGCTGTGAAACCTTTAAAATGTATCCCAGTGACTCTCAAAGTATCCTAATCCCATAGCACACAGATAGACCACACATTTGGTAAGTTATAAAATGGTCTACTTACAAATTTCCAAGGTTATATTCATGTGCTTTTCCATACAGCAGTCTGAAAAAGTTGCACAGGCAGTAAAACATTGCTTGGTTACAAAATGGTTACAGTAGTTTAAGAATGCAGGCAGCAGGAGGGAGCAGCTCAGAGCTCCTCATACATTCATAGAGTTCATATGTAGGCTGAGTACAACGAAAGGCTTGGTTGCCCATTTCCTCCCAAGGTGAGGGGAAGTGACATAGGCTAAGCCTGGCAGGACCACTTACTCTATGGTGTTAACCCCTTCATACATTAATTAGACTCAAGCATGCTGGTTATATGAGGCTGGTTACCCTACAGTTTGCACATTCTGAACATCCTTCCAGGGTGAGCAGATGGCTTGACGAGGAAAGAGTGGATTTTCTGGTACTTCTAAAACAAAGAGCCCATCAAATGTTTGTTTCTTCTCACCTGATGCAGGATGATTACAAGTTTTTATTTTTATAAATAAAACAGTTTCAGCTTCCATCTCCTGAGTACTGGGCTAAGAAACCATTCACAGAGAGAAAATGGCAACTAGGAGAGTCTCACAGAAACCATGGAAATCACGTTAGGAGGTGGGTGGTTTCTTGGGATGGTAAAGTGTAGGGCAGTTTTGTGCTGCTAGGTTGCCCTGTACTGTTAGCACTGCCAAAATACTAATGCAGGCCAAGGGGAGATCTGGATTTACAACACCTCTGTTACTTGATGAAGCTATGGCACTCAGTAGTGAGCTGAACCAGATTCATGAGCTAAAGAAGCAGAAGGAAACATCATCAAGAATTAGCCACGACGCTCAAGGACTCAGTGGTGCAGTTGCAGGGATTGACAGAACAATTAAAAGTCTGAAAGATGTAGTGGGAAAACTGACTAAAAAGGTCAGGCAGCTTCAGACAGAATGACAACAGGGAAGATCTTGGAAGAAACCTCAGAAAACCATAAGACAATTTCAATCAAGACAATGTTGGTGTCCTAAACAGAGATGGCCTGGATCGGGGGGGGGGGGGATCTTTGTACACTGCAAAAGAAGTCTGCTGGAAATGCAATAAACCAGGATGCTATAAACTAGAAGGTCCGCTTGCTAAAGCTCGCCTCAAGGGACACAGAGTAGGATTGGGGAGGATTCCAGTTTGCTCTTCATTTTGAAGCTATCCATCCCATGTCACACCCCCTCAGACCCATGCATGGAGCAGAACGCAGATCTGCAGATACTGCTGCATAATCTGCTTCCTGAAGTGTGCCTGGATCATGCCAGACTTGCAAGGTGGCCCTGCCCCTTTCTTCCTTGTAACATTTTAAGCTGCTTACATTGGGGGGGGGGAGAGGGGCTGCCCACATAGCTATATGAGCACAACCACCTTTTTCTCTTCTACCATCTCCAGAGAATCGGCTGCACTTTATGATGTAGAGTCGCTTCCTGGGAGCATTTTAAAACAGACTTCTTTTTTTTTTTTACTGTGCACACCTCTCAGTTCTTGAGGAAAATCCACCCACAAATAGAATGAAAAAGAGCCAGTTTTATAAAAATAAAAATAATGGGTCACCCAGCCTCCTCTATTCCAGAGTCCCTCCCTGCTGCACCTATTAATCTGGAGCTATTTCATCATGTTGTGGTAAAAAACTTCCATTTAAATATGGAGTTAACCTGAACCTATGGAATAAGACTTGCAGCACCGTTGGGAGACACATTCCTGTCATTTGCTGCACTGAACACATTATATATAAAGAGAAAAGGATCCTTTTAAAAGCATCCCAGTACGTTTCCAAGCACAATTCAAAGTGTTGGTGCTGACCTTTAAAGCCCTAAACGGCCTCAGCCCAGTATACCTGAAGGAGCGTCTCCACCCCCATCGTTCTGCCCGGACGCCGAGGTCCAGCGCTGAGGGCCTTCTGGCAGTTCCCTCATTGTGAGAAGCCAAGTTACAGGGAACCAGGCAGAGGGCCTTCTCAGTAGTGGCGCCCGCCCTGTGGAATGCCCTCCCACCAGATGTCAAAGAGATAAACAACTACCAGACTTTTAGAAGACATCTGAAGGCAGCCCTGTTTAGGGAAGCTTTTAATGTTTGATGAATTACTGTATTTTAATATTTTGTTGAAAGCCGCCCAGAGTGGCTGGGGAAGCCCAGCCAGATGGGCAGGGTATAAACAATAAATTATTACTATTACTATTATTATTAATAATAATTAATAATTAATTGATAACAATATAATTATAATTAATAATAATAATAATAAGGCAAAAGTAGTTATACATGCCCACAGTGATATGGTAGAGGTAAGAATGGGTCTACCTATCAATTTTGATTTTTCTTACTCTCACTTCTCCATCCTTAAGTTGAGTTCTCCACTTTTCTACATCAGTTTGCAATTTTTTAAAAAGAAGTCCTTCTGGCACAAAATGTCATGTTTCCACAGTTGCAGTTATATTGTGGCTATGGTTTCAATAATAATAATAATAATGGTTTGTGAAGATGTGAAAACATGTGTTTGATGTTCTGAAGAGGGAGGAAGTATAACATCAAGTCAGTGTATGTATTACACATTTTTAAAGGTAATCCCTTGTGGGAAAGGGATTGGTGGCGAGGTGGGGGCTGAGGCCAGAGTGGGCTTTTGGAGCCTAAAGGCAAATTGGGGGGGGCAGTAGAAGAGGAGTTGTCTTGAGGAGAAGTTTGGGAAGAGTCGGCTGGAATTTTATTAGCTCAAAGATGGGAAAGTGATGAAAGGCCAACGAAAGAACACTGGCAAGAAAAGTTAATGGAATATGCCGAAATGGTGAAGCTGACTGAAAGACTTAAAGATAAGGACAATAATGACTTTTAAAAAGATTGGGAATCTTTTATGATGTATATACAGAAACAATGCAATGAAGTTGACTCACTTGCAGAATTTGACTCTTACAATTAACAAACATAAACAGAAAACATAAATATGAGGTTAAAATGTTAATAACAGATTAATACGGTACCATTTTAATTTCAACATACAAGGCATATAAAATTATAAGCAGAAGAAATGAATATGCTGTAAACCAGAAAGGGAAGTTGTGGGAAGTTGTGTGGGGGGGTGTAATTGAAAATGTAAAATGTAATTTGAGTTTTTGACTAGCAATGATTATGCTAAAACTTCTTGTAAAATTTTAATTAAAATATTTTTTTAAAAAAAGAGAGACGTTTGGGAAGAGAAAGCAGGAGAGATCACAAAATCCCAGGATGTGCGAGGAGTTGATCCATAATGGCACCAGTTGCTTTTCTAGATCTTCTCTGGAAGTCACCTGCCTGTTTGAGCTGCAGGAGTCGGCCACAAAGGTACTTAACAAAACTACTTATCCTACAGGGATGTTGTATGTTTTAGAGTCAGCAAGATAATATACGTAAAGCACTTTGAATACTCTTTTTAAAAAAGGCATGAGAGGGAATAATAATTGTGAAGAGTGAATTTTGGTAGTTGGTTGTTTTCTTACCAGTATGGAAACAGTGCTATCCAGAAATGAGGCAGTAGCAGGAGACTCCCTTGCTTTAGAGTAAAGTAAAAGGAAACGACATTTTTACAAACTTTTGCCCCTCCCCTGAAAAAGCCTGGCAAGGAGCCCCCACAATTTGGGATGGGATTCACATCTTGTGCCTGTCCCCCCCCTTTATTTAGAGCAAACTTGATCTGCTGCAATTTGTGCTTAGTCAAACACATGAAAGCTCAGCCCAGTCTTGCTGTTTTAAAAAATGCTGTGGCGCTGTGGCCTAAACCACAGAGCCTAGGACTTGCTGATCAAAAGGTCGGCAGTTCGAATCCCCACAATGGGGTGAGCTCCCATTGCTCAGTCCCTGCTCCTGCCAACCTAGCAGTTCGAAAGCATGTCAAACCTCAAGAAGATAAACACCGTATTTTTCGCTCTATAAGACGCACCAGAACACAAGACGCACCTAGTTTTTGGAGGAGGAAAACAAGAAAAAAAATATTCTGAATCTCAGAAGCCAGAACAGCAAGAGGGATCGCTGAGCAATGAAAGCAGCAATCCCTCTTGCTGTTCTGGCTTCTGGGATAGCTGCGCAGCCTGCATTCGCTCCATAAGACGCACACACATTTCCCCTTACTTTTTAGGAGGGAAAAAGTGAGTCTTATAGAGCAAAAAATACGGTAGGTACCGCTCCGGCGGGAAGGTAAACGGCGTTTCCGTGTGCTGCTCTGGTTCACCAGAAGCGGCTTAGTCATGCTGGCCACATGACCCGGAAGCTGTACGCCGGCTCCCTCGGCCAATAAAGTGAGATGAGCCCTGCAACCCCAGAGTCGGCCACGACTGGACCTAATGGTCAGGGGTCCCTTTACTTTTACCTTTTTACCTCGGGTTACAAACTTAATTCATTCTGTCAGGTCCGTTCTTAACCTGAAACCGTTCTTAACCTGAGGTACCACTTTAGCTAATGGGGCCTCCTGCTGCCGCCGTGTCGCCAGTGCACGATTTTCATTTGTAACATGAGGTACTGCTTCCGGGTTAGTGGAGTTTGTAAACCCAAAGTGTTTGTAACCCAAGATGTTTGTAACCTAATGTAGCATTGTATTTGATTTTCCAGATTGTGGTGTGAATGCTGATTGTACAATGGATTTTGCTGTTTACAGCTCTGCCCATCATCAAGTAACAATGTGCATGCCCTGAGGGGTTTGTAATTTGTCTGTCTTGTTTGTGTCTCGAAAATAAGAAGTCCCAATAAATGTTGTAAGGGGAAGGGGATAGAGAGATAGTACTTTGGCTTACTGTTTGGCTGTTTTTAAAGTTGACTCATTCATCAACCCTCAAGTTGTGTTACCACCCCAACTGGTTATTGTATATTGTTTTGCTTGTATGTCTAGTAATTGCTCAAAGGGTTTGCAAAACTTGGTTTCTTAACTTTTGTTTTGGAGGGGAAAATCACTTTGGGCAATACTATACTAGTAGAAGCCAACAGAAAGGTTATTGCAAAAACAATTAATTTCTTTAAAATAAGTATGGGAAGGATGTGTTTTTCTTGATTTCATCTGTATGTATGCTCATCCTTCTCATACCCCTTCATTTATTTTGCAAATGTAGTCACAGATCCTGTTTATCAGCTCCCTGTCACTTCTCATTTGAAATCTATTTGGATTAATAAAAGTGAGCCATTTATGGGATTCTCATGCCTAATTTAGCTTAAGCAACCTGCAATTCAATAATTTGCAAGGAGTCTGGTATGGTTAATTGGTTAATTAGACAGACTTCATCAGAGACTATGTCTGCAATTCAGGATTGCTTACTCTCTCCCCTCTGCTCATACCTATAAACGGCCCCATGGCTGTTGCGTGCCTTCTTGTCAATGCACATCTGTCCCAGTGCAGATATCATTGAGCAATCACTTTCTCCATGAAGGCTCACGACTGTTGAGGGGGTAGCTTTTGGGGAGGGAGGGGAGGAGGTGGCAAAAGAGAATCTATTAGAGATTTATAAAATTATGAATGATTGGCATGGGCATCGCCAAGGGGGCAGGGCCTTGCAGAGCCAGGTAGAGGCCCGGGCCAGGTAGTTAATGTGCCCCTTTTTTTTACCCTGGGGATAACTGAAGTCTTATAAATAACTAAGTATATAAATAATTTTCACAAAAGTTATGCTGACAAATAATTTTATTTCAAGGCTTGAACCGTATCTGCATATAAAGACAAAATGGAAAAGAGACTATATGGAACTGGCTGAGATGACTGGCAGAATCCGAGACCAGGGAGAAGAGTCGGTGAAAGAAGACTGGAAGAAATTTAAGGACTATTTAAAGAAATATTGTAAAATGAATGAATGTTAGAAAGATGTTGGATAGAAACTAAGTGGTTTCCAGCTGTAATGCTTTAGGAGACATGAAAAAAGGATTATAAATGGGTAAAAGTTTAATGGTAAGGATTTGCTGAACTAACAAGTTGAACTGGAATACAAAGAAGGGAAGTATGAGGAGGTCGGAGGAAATAAGGGTATGGAAGTTATGTCATTGAAAATTAATGTGTGTTTTTAATTGTTTATTATTCTGTATGTTTATTTTTCATTTTCTTCTTATATCCAATTTTTTAAAATAAATATCTTATAAAAAAAGACAACATGGAAAAGATAGATATACAATAGTGCTTTTAAAAAATACATAGGGAATGTAAGCTGACCGAGGCCCCCTTTGGAATCGGAGGCCCAGTCCAAGTGGCCCATATAGCCCCCCTCTGTCTGGGCTTGGGGAGGGGCAGCTGCCCCCCAATCAATAAAAATACATAGCAAACTGGGGTCTGCCCCCCTAGCAAAAGACCTGCCCCTCCCAACAAAAGGCCTGCCCCCCAAAAAAGAAATCCTGGCTACACCCATGGTGATTCCCTAAACAGAATCACGAATCTCTAAGCCTCCATGTTCAAAGGCAGTGCACCTCTGAATGTCCGATACTGGAGACGATAGCTGGTGGAGTTCCCAGAGGATCCAGTCCTGCCCAGTGCCAGTCAGTGCTCCTCAAGTGCGATCCTTTGCATGTAGTGAAGAAGCTTGTGATGCAGCAGTGCTGAGCGTCAACAGGATCACATTCTCCCACTTAATGGCGGGAGAGACAGAAGATCTTTTCAGGGCAGCACAATGTCCCAAGCCAAATAACATCTCTATCCAAAGTGTGTGCAAGGCAGGGATTGAGAGAGGAAATACCCCGAGTCAGATCCACGGTTCAACCCACCTGGGACGCTGCTTTGTCTTCTGCTTTAAGGGATTCTGAATGTGCAGTGGTGCATCTCTTGTCAAGCATCTGCCAGTGGTTGTTAACAATTGTTCCTCATAGCTAAGCTAGTCCCCAGGACAATATAGGTCTTTTATCTCTTTACCACAGTTGCATCTCGCACTTCTATCTGTGAGTTCAAGGTAGTGCACTTAAGAGCTATCCCATTTTATCCTCACAACAGCCCTGGGAAGTAGGTTAAAATGAGAGCCGGTGACTCCTGGCTGCTGAAGAGGGATTTCTCTCTAGATTTGTCATTGCTGAGCCAAACTCTGTTCAATGAAAATGACTGGCAGAATTCGTGACCAGGGAGAAGAGTCGGTGGAGGAAGACTGGAAAAAAATTAAGGACTACTTGCAGAAGTACTGTAAAATTAAGGAAGGTTAAAATGATGTCTGGTGGAAAATAAGTGGTATTGGTAAAAAGATTTCTAAGAAAATGTAAATAGGGATTGATGATTGGAAAATTGATATTTATAATAGGTTAACATCTTGAGTGAGGATAAATGCCAGAGGGTAAGGATTTGCTGAATTTAATATCTGAACTGGAATACAAAATGGGAGGTGTGAGGAGGTCAAGAAACTAGTGAAGGAAGTATAAGATTTGAAATTACTAATCTATTTTCTGTTTTGCTCTTTTGGTTTTTCTTTTTGTCCTTTTTTTCTTTCTTCTTCTTTCTTCTTTTGTCAACTGTTTCTTATTGTGTATTTTTTATGTGTTTTGTTTTTTGTATTTTTATACTTTTGTAGTTTTTCCTATGTTTAAATGTTGGAACTTTTTATTATTTGTGAAACTTTAAAAAATATTATTATATAAAAAAACTCTGTTCAATGAAGCTGCATTTCATTGATGTCACCCCACTCTTCCTCAGCCCGGGAATGCATAGTCCACCTGCTACTGTGCCAAAAGAGGACATCTTCGCAGCAACAAGGAGCTTTCACTGCCACAAATCTTGCTCCCAAGTGGGACAATTTAACCATTCCACCCCATTGTAAATTTCAAACTGGATATTTCTGGCTTGCTACTGGGTTAATTCCTCCTCCCCATTTATGCTTACCAAAAAATTATGAGATAGATTTGCTTGAGAGAGGGCAACTAGCTCCGTCAAGATTTCCCAGTAAGCTTTATGGATGAGCAAGGATTTGAGCAGAAGTCTCCCCAGCCTCTGATCACTACATCACACTGATTTTCACTGGCTACAGCATTTGGAAGAAGCAATGCCCCATAAACTTGCATAAAAACAATAGAACTTTGCAGTGCAGCTATGATGTTGGTGTACCCTTGCATGGTGATACTATGGATGGGGGACAAATTTGATTCAATTCACATTTCAAGGCGAATCTACCTAATTTAAACTTTCTGGCACCATAGGAAAACCGTATAGCAAGTATTCTTTGAAATTCACTCTTCTCCAAATTTTGCAATGCAGTTCTCCAGTCACCTGATGTGAACAAAAGGTGTAGTTTGCATTAAAATACTTATGTTAGTTTTAAAATAACATACAAAATGCATATTAGGGGAAATAGTTTTGCAAAAAAGTGTTTATTTAATTACACAAAAATGTGTAATTAGCAGACATTTGCACAAAAATGGGTGATGATTTTTTAAAATAAAAATAATAATTGAGGCTTCTTTTTAAAAAGGATTCACAAACAGATATGGATATGTGTAGAACTGAATTTAAGATTGGTGAAAGGGAGAAACAGGGAAACCAAAACTGACAGATTTGCTCATTCCTGTTGATAACTGAGTCATTCAGGAGTATGAAAATCTCTTTTGTCTCTTGAATCTCCTCACCTCTAAAAGGATATTTGTAGAGATGGAAAAGGTTCAGAAAAGGGCCACCAAAATGAACGAACAGATAAAGTGACTCCCCTCTGTGTAAAGGGTGCAGCATTTGGGAATTATATATGTGTGTGTGTGTGTGTGTGTGTGTGTGTGTGTGTGTATAGTTTTGTGAAAAGGTAGGAAGTGACATGATAAGAAGTTTATAAAATGTTACACGGCAGGGAAGAAGTGGAGAGAGAAGGATTTTTCTCCTCTTGTAACACTCGTGAACTTTCAATGAGCCAAACATTGGACGATTCAGGACAGATAAAAGAAAGCGCTTCTGTACACAGCACACAGGGTTGTTTTTTAAAAATGTTTTAAAAAATTATTTTTTACCAACTACCAAAACACAAACAGCGAACCCCCCCCCAGCGGCTGATACACTGGGTATGCATAATCAATAATAACATATTCAAATCAACCATATGTACAATTTTATATATGTTAACACTCCTCCATCTACAAGGTTTATTTAACGTTTAACATTTTAATTGCCTCAAATTGTTCAAACCTACCCAAATAATTCAATATCTTCTCAAACCAATCCTCCTCTTTCTCACTGACCTTAAACCCTTTCATTCTGTGTATCTTCACAGTTAGGTATTCTAAAATTATAATATTATTCAGTTTTTCCTTCCATTGGGTCACCCCTAGCTCTTCTGCATTTTTCCAATTACTCGCTATAACCTGCCTGACTGCAGTTACCATCAATTTTACCCATTTACATTCCTCTTTTGTTTTTAACTCGGTGCTACTCAGACTAATAAGAACCATTAATTTAGATATCCCCACCTTCCTACCCACAATTTCCGATATTTCTATACCAATCTGTTTCCAAAATTCATTAACTAACAGACAATCCCACCACATATGACTGTACATTCCCATCAATCCACATTTCCTCCAACAGTTCTTACTTCCAGATTTTGTAATATGCTATAACCTTACAGGTGTATAATACCATTTTTGTACCAACTTCAACCCCTGTTCCTGGATTATCCTAGAGGTCACAACAAAGGGTGGTTGCTGAAAGATTCTTTCCCAATCTTCATCTAAAATCTGTTCCTGAATTTCTAACTTCCAGTACACTTGTTGTTGTTTAGTCGTTTAGTTGTGTCCGACTCTTCGTGACCCCATGGACCAGAGCTCGCCTGTCTTCCCCTGCCTCCCGCAGTTTGGTCAAACTCATGCTGGTAGCTTCAAGAACACTGTCCAACCATCTCGTCCTCTGTCGTCCCCTTCTCCTTGTGCCCTCCATCTTTCCCAACATCAGGGTCTTTTCCAGGGAGTCTTCTCTTCTCTTGAGGTGGCCAAATTATTGGAGCCTCAGCTTCAAGATCTGTCCTTCCAGTGAGCACTCAGGGCTGATTTCCTTAAGAATGGAGAGGTTTGATCTTCTTGCAGTCCATGGGACTCTCAAGAGTCTCCTCCAGCACCAGAATTCAAAAGCACCAATTCTTCGGCGATCAGCCTTCTTGATGGTCCAGTTCTCACTTCCATACATCACTACTGGGAAAACCACAGCTTTAACTATACGGACCTTTGTTGGCAAGGTGATGTCTCTCCCACAGGAACCAGTGGTGGCCACCAAATTGGATGGCTTTAAAAGTGGACAGGATGAATTCACTGAGAAAGCTACCAGTGCCTGCAAACCACAATGGCTATGCTCTATTTTCATGGTCAGAGGCAGCGATGTTTCTGGATCCCACTTGCTGGAAACTGCAGGAGGGGAGAGTTGCTCTTGTGTGTGGGTCTTGCTTGCAGGTTTCCCACAGGCATCTGGTTGGCCACTGTGAGAACAGGATCCTGGACTAGATGGGTCAATAGCATGAGTTTCATCAGGTAGAGTGTGGATGTAGAATCATAGACTTGTAGAGTTGGAAGATACCACTAGGATCATCTACTCCAACCTCCTGCAATGCACGAATTTTTACACCCAATGAGGGGCTTGACTCACGACTCTGAGATTAAGAATCTCATTCTCTACTGACTTACCTATCCCTCATGGACTTCATAAGCAGTGAGTGCAATTAGAACCTGGTTCTTTATGTATGTGTCAGGGTTACTTCCAGATCCTAGCTCACAGAGGATCACGCTAGCCAGCGATCGTTAAATAAAAGTCTTTATTGAGTTACAGTCTCCATTCTCGAGCTGCTGCGTGCAACCCTACGTCTTATGCTTAGATCGGCGAAGCTCCGTCTGAGTCTCCGCCCCTTGCGCACCAACTTAATATCCTAGCCCTGCTCCACCTTTTCCGCCTGACAGTTCTCCTCTGGGTCCCTCTGCCCCCCTGGGTCTCTTCCTTCCGGGATTCTTCTGACGCTGACCCCCCTGACTCTCCTGTCTCCTTGCGCCGGGCTTTAGGACCTGGCTCCCTTTCCGGGCTGCCTACTGCGCCACCTTCCTGTGCATTTGAACTTGGCGCGCACGCCCAACCTTCCACTTTCCGTCTAACCGTCACTTCGCTCCCCGATGAAGGTGTGGCCACTCCTGACTCGTGCCCTCCCTCCTGTTGCGAGCTGCCAGCGCTTGATCCCTGGCGCTCTTCCTCTTTCCTCCTCTCTGGTGGTGACGTTGGTCCCGATCTCCAACTGCTCCCCTCTGAGTCCCCTTTGGCTCTTTCTTCCTGGGGTGTCCCCCTAGTCTCCCCCCTTGCCCTGGCCACTGGTGCTCCTTTTTGTGAATCTTCTGATTCACTGGAAAGACTCGGAGATCTCGGGTCGTCGTCATCACTCATTCTTTCTTCTGCCTCCTCCCCCTCGCTCTCTGTTTCCTCCCTTGCCCTCGCCTCTGCTCCTGAACCCCTGACAGTATGTGTTCCTTTTTATCACATTTGCATACAGTGGTACCTCGGGTTAAGTACTTAATTCATTCCAGAGGTCCGTTCTTAACCTGAAACTGTTCTTAACCCGAAGCACCACTTTAGCTAATGGGGCCTCCAGCTGCCAGAGCACAATTTCTGTTCTCATCCTGAAGCAAAGTTCTTAACCCGAGGTACTATTTCTGGGTTAGCGGAGTCTGTAACCTGAAGTGTCTGGAACCTGAAGCGTCTGGAACCTGAGGTACCACTGTACAGCCTTTCCTCAGAGGAATTCAAGGTGGTGTACATACCCCCCTCTCCATTTTATCCTTCAACAACCCTGTGGGATAGTCTTCCAGATGCTGATTTTCTCCTCCAAACCAGCCATCGCCCACCTGCCTGTCCAGAGCTCTAAATGAACATTTATGTACCTGGAAGTCTAAGCAGACCACAGCAGTTGGACAAGGAAGTTAAAAGGCTTATGTATCTCTCCTGACACACCTGAGCTGAAGACTGCCCCTGCCAAAATCTGATTTTCCCTGGACAAAGCAGCTGCTGGAATTCTAATGCATACATTCAAGAGTAACATCTAGCATTGTCCTCAATACAATATTGGTGAGGAGGGGGTATGAGTGGGAAAAGGGGGCACTGCTAATAATGAAGACACAGAGACAGGAAATACGCACCAGAAAGAAACCTGCGGTTGTGGGCTTTGACAGCCGGATATGCACTGGCTACATTCCTTCAAAACTACCATGCGAACGATCCCTTTTACCAAATTTCTCAGTACACTCAATGCATAGGGTGCAGCTACATGTCTTGTTTCCATTTCCTTAAAAGGTTTGAGGGACTTCAGTGGCACATGGGGAGGTTTATTAATTCCCTCTGCATCACTGCCATCCCACATGGCTGTGAAGTTTAGGGAGAAAGTTCTCCAGCGGGTGCAGAATGCCGCGGCGAGACTCCTTATGGGGTCTTTGCTGCGAGTTCATATCCATCCGGTGCTGTACCAGCTGCACTGGCTCCCGGTGGAGTACAGGATCAGGTTTAAGGTGCTGGTTTTAACCTTTAAAGCCCTATACGGCCTAGGATCCTCGTACCTACGGGACCGCCTCTCCTGGTATGTCCCACAGAGAAACTTATGGTCTGCAAATAAAAACACCCTAAAGATCCCTGGCCTCAGAGAGGTTAGGCTGGCCTCAACTAGAGCCAGGGCCTTCTCGGCTGCGGCTCCAATCTGGTGGAATGCTCTGTCACAAGAGACTAGGGCCCTGCAGGACCTGACATCTTTCCGCAGGGCCTGCAAGACAGAGTTGTTCCGCCAGGCCTTTGGTCAGGGCGCAGCCTGACCCCCTCCTCTGGCAATCTGCACAAAATTTTGCTTGATGGTTGCCATTAATTTGATTTTAATTTGATTTAATTAATTTTATAATGAATGTTTTAGAATGTTGAACTATTTTGATTGTTGTTAGCCGCCCTGAGCCCAGCTTCGGCTGGGGAGGGCGGGATATAAATAAAAATTATTATTATTATTATTATTATTATTATTATTATTATTATTATTATTTCTCCCCAAGTCTCATAGCAATGTAAAGGTAAAGGTAAAGGTAAAGGTAAAGAAGGGGCCCCTGACCATTAGGTCCAGTCGTGACTGACTCTGGGGTTGACTCTCATCTCGCTTTATTGGCCGAGGGAGCCAGTGTACAGTAGTCATGTGGCCAGCATGACTAAGCCGCTTCTGGCAAACCAAAGCAACGCATGGAAACGCCGTTTACCTTCCTGCCGGAGCAGTACTTATTTATCTACTTGCACTTTGACGTGCTTTCAAACTGCTAGGTTGGCAGGAGCAGGGACCGAGCAACGGGAGCTCACCCTGTCGCGGGGATTCAAACCGCCGACCTTCTGATTGGCAAGTCCTAGGCTCTGTGGTTTAACCCACAGCGCCACCCGTGTCCCCCCATAGCAATGTAGGACCCCTGATTTTCAAAAGAAGTCACACTGGGCTCCCCTCTGGGGTGGGGGGCAAAAGTCTGCAATTAATTGGAGAAAAGCAAGAGATGTAGCGACACATTAAGTGTAACATGTGTTTTGCCCTTTAGACACCCAGTGGTGCTTTTGCTCTAATCCCAGAGTGTATGTTGGCTGCAGAGTGTGCAATTCTCCAGCAGAGTACCAGTCAGATATAAAACATTATTTTTTTATTACTCTTGGTGTCTTTGTTGTGAGGTTAGCTTTTTGTGCCCAAGTGGGCTGCACTTATGGTGCCAGATCTCCATCAAACGGACCAAATGACATTGTACCTTTTGTACAGTGTTTCACAGATGCTAAGAGCTGTGTTTTCTTGTGGGTTCCCTCCCCCTTCTGCGCTCGCAGCTGAGATGAGCAATGAGAGCATCATCAACGCACTCATGAATTGGAGCAGAGGAAATGCTTTGACTTTGAACATGCAGTGCAGTAAGTAATGACTTTAAAAATGTATCATTCTGAACGCTAATTAAGCAACACAGCTGAATCCAAAGCCAGCGAATTGTGAGTAACTTCCATCAGGCTGGCAAAGAGAGAGAGGGAGCAAACTTGCTACAGATTTTAACCCCATGTGTTCACCTACAGGCAGGCAAACTCTAGTGAGTCTCCCACTCTTCAAACTTTGAAGTTCTCTCCTTAGGCCTATCCTAACCATACTTGCTAACTGCACTCAGTTCCACTTTGGGTCAAAAACTCCAAAATGACCAAGGGGTTGGAGGTTCATCTTCCCTATGAGGAGAAGTTATATGTTATTTAACTTCTCCTCATAGGGGAGGAGAAGTTAAATAACATTTCTCTTATTTTGAGAAAATGATTAATAGGTAAGTGAGGAAGCCTTAAAAATTCTAGTGAAAGTGGAAAGCAGCTCCTTCTGTCCCTTGCTCGCTATATAAGTAGGATGAGGACAGACAAAAGAGACAATTTTCTTCACACAACATCTATTTGACTTATCAGTGCCAGCCCAAGACATTTTGGCACGTGAGGTGCCCTTCCCCACCAGGGAAGAGGCGGGAAGTGGAGATCGAGATGGGGATCTGTTGCCCCTGTGGATCTGCCACCTGACCATCTCCTCACTTTGCCCCATCGGTGGAGTGGTCATTTGACTTGTGCAATTTGGTACTACAAGATTATGGCAACAACTTCTGACCGAAATAGCTTTCCATGCAGATTCAGCATGATAAATCTACCATAGGATCATAGAATTGTAGAGTTGGAAGGAACACCAAGGATCATTTAGTCTAACCCACTGCAATGCAGGAATCTGTTGCTTGGCATGGGGCTCAAACCCACAATCCTGAGATTGAGAGTCTCATGCTTGGTTGACTGAGCCATCCCAGGCTGTGGCAGCTGAACAGAACCTTGAGGTTCCGAAACAAGATAAATGGCAATGGCATGTGGTTGTGGTACCTTCTTGTCCTACTTGTGAGTGTCCTAGAAATACCTGACTGATTTCTATTGGAAATAAGATGCTAGACCCAATGGGGGTTTGAGCCAATTTAGTGGGGACGGAGGTTTCTAAGGTTTGGGCATCCTTAAATGAGAGATATCTACAATTCACACAAATCTTGGCAAACAAAGAAACTGTCCCCTACAGTCATCCTCAACAAAGTTTAAAATCTCCCCAGACACAGTGTTTTGCAAGGAAATCCTCATTAATTGGGGACTTTGCATGTTGTCACAGTTAGTGGCTTTGCCTTTTGCCTGAAAACAGGGCAAATGACAGGGGAGGGCACAAATCGATTCCTGAGATTGGAGAAGATGAGGAGACCTTCCAAGGCAGTGGGGGTCTGCTCACCTCTCTACCATCCTGTTTAAAAGCCATTGGCTCTTCCAGGAGTTTCAGCAGTCCAGAAGCAAGGGTGGCTCTCTGACCATTGTTACCCTCCATGTGGGCAGACTAGCACCATCCTTCTCAGTGGCTTCTTCTGCCCTGTTTTGCAGTTTGCTGCTGGGAATGAAGGCTGGCAGCTTTGAGGGCTCTGCCCCTGCTGCTGCACGGTTGAAGCTGCCAGCAGAGACGCCAGCTTTTAAGTAGTATAGGAAGGAAGGAAAACAACTTCTTCCTTGGTGTGCCCTATAGAGCCAAATTAATCCCTCTAACCACCAAGCAGGCATTCTAGGTATGCAGGGACAAACATTCAGTCTGCGGCATGTAGAGTGCCAACAAGGTACCGTATGACAGAAGAAAGAGCTAAAGCATAAGGCTACATTCACCATATGATTTCAGCTCAATGTCACTTTGAAGTGGGGGTTCCTGCCCAGCTCTGCTGAGGTCCAGGCAGCAGAGATAAATCACCTTCGCAAGCTAAGACCCTTTAAAAGTTTTGTTATGTACTGAGTTGAATAGGATCCAAAATGCAGCAGTCTGATTGGCCCTAGAACAATAGGATCCAGAATGCAGCAGTCTGATTGGTCCTAGAACAATAGGATCCAGAATGCAGCAGTCTGATTGGTCCGGAGGAGCCACCCAATCCAGTTCCAGATGGAAGTGAATCCGCAACCTGATTGGCCTACAGGAGAATCCCGGAATTAGCCAATCACCTGTGGCCCATTGTGTAAAAAATGTATATAAAGCAGACAGTTTGGGGGAACTTCCAGCTGAATAAAGAGCATGAAATCCACACTCGACTCCGAGTATGCATCCTGGTCACTGTCTCTTCGAGCTCCTGCCATCGGGACGGAGATACAGGATGATGAAGACAAGAACGAGCCGTCTTAAGAACAGCTTCTTCCCCAGAGCGATCTCGGCCCTGAATGGGAAGCCTGGACTTTGAAAGTCATCTAATCTTCCTTGCTGTTTTATACTGTATTGTTTTAATTAGTGTTTTTATAGTTGTTTTGATTTTGTGTGGAGTGCCCTACCTGGGTGGATGGAGCAGCCAAGTAATTTCTTTGTCCCCGAGAGGGGGCAATGACAATAAAGATATTATTATTATTATATTTCAAGTTTATTTTATTTTATTTAAAAAACCCATATGCCAACTTCAGAGCTATCATTCATTCTCTTTGTGGTGGCACTGTCAATCATTTTATTGTGCTAGATCCACGTTTACCAAATGTCCTGTGTTGCCAGTCATCACAACCTGCCCTCTCCTCCGGTTTTCTCCTCCGATTTTCATGTGTGTTTGTCCCTGCTGAGATTCAGAAAGAGCAAAGCTTCTCAAATTGACTCTTCAAAATAGTAACAAGGTGGCCTAACTAGAAACTACAAGTTATTCCAGGTTAGCAATGTGCTTCCCCTCCATCCCTCCCTCCGTCCTTCCCTTCCAACTATCTGCAATTTTTATCAGACAAGCAACTCTTGACCTATATGGCATAATGCTGATTTTGGCTTTTCAGCAAACATCTATTCAGTTAATGAAGCAGAGTGAGACTTACTGTGCATCAAGTAAGCCTACCTGAAACTTTAAACTGGTCCCATGCTATGGAAAGTCCCCCCCCCATAGCCACCTACAAATCAGATTGGGGGTCCAGCCATTTTGGTCCATTTCTAAATTCTCTCACTAAAACATTTTTGTTTGTCTGGACACAAACGATCCAAATTCTGAGCCAAGAAAATGTGAGTTCAGTAGTTTACAAACTATGCACATTTTGCTTAGCTCTGCAGTATTTAGTATTCTGCACTCTTTCCTCTGGTTTTGCTGGCCAGGGGGTTGAGCCCAGGAGCTGGCCACAACCGTGCCCTATTCATCTCTCTGGCTTTTGGGACACACTTTCAAACTTATCTTACCTGCCATATAGGCTACAGTGTGACGCGGCAGCTAAAAAAGCCAATGCAATTCTGGGCTGCATCAATAGGAGTATAGCATCTAGATCAAGGGAAGTAATAGTGCCACTGTATTCTGCTCTGGTCAGACCTCACCTGGAGTACTGTGTCCAGTTCTGGGCACCACAATTCAAGAAGGACACTGACAAACTGGAACGTGTCCAGAGGAGGGCAACCAAAATGGTCAAAGGCCTGGAAACGATGCCTTAGGAGGAACGGCTAAGGGAGCTGGGCATGTTTAGCCTGGAGAAGAGGAGGTTAAGGGGTGATATGATAGCCATGTTCAAATATATAAAAGGATGTCACATAGAGGAGGGAGAAAGGTTGTTTTCTGCTGCTCCAGAGAAGCGGACACGGAGCAATGGATCCAAACTACAAGAAAGAAGATTCCACCTAAACATTAGGAAGAACTTCCTGACAGTAAGAGCTGTTCGACAGTGGAATTTGCTGCCAAGGAGTGTGGTGGAGTCTCCTACTTTGGAGGTCTTTAAGCAGAGGCTTGACAACCATATGTCAGGAGTGCTCTGATGGTGTTTCCTGCTTGGCAGGGGGTTGGACTCGATGGCCCTTGTGGTCTCTTCCAACTCTATGATTCTATGATTCTATGAAAGGCAGAAAGAAAGCTGAGGAAATGAAATTCTGCCCCCAGTTGGTGGTGGTGTTAAAATTTGTAATTCCAAATATGGATTTATCTAGTACATAATGTTGGGATGCACTGTGAATCAAGGGCAACGTCCTCAAGAATTCCTTCTCTAGGAAGGAAGAAACTGTGCACGTGCAGACAGTGTACAAGCTGGCAGGCTACTCCGTACGCAGGCCAGGGGCAGGACTCATGGGCTGCATGCCAATGGTGCCTGTGTCCTGCCACAAAAGCGGGCAGAAAAACGGGCATGACACTCAACCTTGTGCAACAGGCAACATTCCAGGTAGAAAAACATCAGACGTTTCTACACCCTCACACGGTCCTCCATTTAGGCAAGCAAGAGACATTTCCACTTCCAGCCAGGAAAAAACCAGCAACTCATGGAGGGCACACAGCAGTGCTGCTGAGGCTGCCATGTTGACCGGAATAGAGGAGACTTCAAGGGTGAGGCCTTAGGGGTGCATTTGGCCTCCAGGCTGAAGCTTCTCCACCATGGCAAGATTTATTTTACATAAGCCTCTTGTTCTTGATCAAGCTCTTGTTGATTGCAGGGAGCTACATGAGCAGACAACCAACTAAGCAGTTTTTTTGTCTGCTGAATATCATCTTTGTTTGGGTCATTTCTCTCAATTGTTTCTTACCACTGTTTTGTGTGATTGTTGTGCTCCATTCAGATCTATAATTGTCGGTTCGTACTGAATGTGTTTGTTTTGGGTGCAAGAACTCCCAACTCCTCTGCCAGCTGCACGAGGGAGGAAGGGGGTGGGAGGGGCAGCCCTGACTCTTCTGCCAAATGCTGTCCTCTGCTCCACTCCTGTGCTGGTTTCCAGGGACAGAGGGGAGACTACCTCTGCAGGGCTACTCATTGATGCCATTGGAAAGTATCAGCCCTCAGGCATGGCCCTTCAGAGAGGACCTCAAACACAGGGTGAGTTTGTTGAGAAGCCTGCTCAATTAATCATTCTAAACTATAAATGTCAACATGTGGATACTAGGAAAATATCCAGTGACTATTCACCATCAAGATCTGCAGAGGTGAACCTTTAGGAGCAAATATGTTTCAGCCCAACTAGACAAGAAAGTGATTCTTGGCTCCTGGCCACTCGATTTCTATTAAGTGAGAGTTGAACTCAGTCAGAAGAAATGCTTTAGAATTTTACTGCACCTGAGGTGTCTAGAGCACTGTCTACTCCACCTGTACGGGATCAGTTTAAATGACTGCAGCCTGAGGACGTGGACAAACTTCTTGAAAAAGTACAGCCAACCACTTGCCTCCTTCATCCTTGCCCACCTTGACTTCTTAGAGCTAGCCATGGGGTGTTGACTGGGTAGGTCCAGAGAGTGATTAATGTTTCACAATAAGGGAGCGGTATCTCCTTAAGAATACCATCCTGGACCCATTTGGGACAACTATGACCCAAGTGTCAAATATACTTTTTAGAGGCAAGGTGATCAAGAAGGTGGTGACAATCCAGTTTCATATACGTGCTATTTAACACGTATATAAAGCCTAGAGTCATAGAACTGTCAAGTTGGAAGGAGCCCTGAGGATCATCTAGGATCCTCTGGGAGATGTCATCAGTAGTTTTGGAGTGAAGTGCCACCAGTATGCCAACGGTACCCAACTCTCTCTTTCTCTTTGTTCAAACTGAATCAGGAAGGGCAGTTGAAGTGCTTGAAGGTGGTGATGGGCTGGATGTGGGCCAATAAACAGAAGCTGAATCCTGAAAATGCAGCGGTGTTATGCGTCCTGAGCTCTCACACCCAGGAGGTGGGCAGGTGGCCAGCCTTGGATGGGGTTGCACTCCCCTGGAAGCAGCTGCTATGCAGTTTGGGGGTGCTCCTGGATTCAACACTGTCACTGGAAGCTCAGGTGGCCTGGGGGACCAGGAAAGTCTTTTTCAGCTTTGGCTGGTTCTTTGGAACATAGATGATTTGGCCACTGTACTCCATGCTTTGGTGACTTCCAGATTGGATTTTTGCAATGTTCTCACATTGGCGTTTAAAACCCTAAATGACTCAGGCTCCAAATACCTGAAAGCCTGCCTCCTTCCCTACAGACACTCTTGAGTGTCAAGCCTGGTTGTGCCACCACCCTCAGAAGCTCAGGGATGGGGGCCCAGGAGAGGGCCTTCTCTGTGGCAGCCCTTAAGTTGTGGAATTCCCCACATCTGGCTCCTTCATGCCCAGGTGCATACATATTCTTTCCCTTTCCCACTAAGTCATAAATTCCCTGACTGATCTTGGGTTGTCCTTTTTTTCTGGTCAAGGAAGATATGCTGCTTAGGCAAAACATGGGAGGAATTCCAATAAAGCTAAAAGGGTTAAAAAAAATCTTAATGGCCAAATTTCTCAGGAGTATTTTGTGCATCCTTAGATGTCCACTGAATTCTGCTTGAAGCAAAATTCAAAGTGAATTTGTAAGTTTTTCCTATCTGTAGAATTTCAGATATCCTAAGGAGCATCTCCTAAACAGAGTCCTGATATGACTGGTGACATTTCTCAGAGTCCCTCCTTACTTGTTCCCATTCTTTCAGGGGCTGATATCATCTCAGGGGCAGGCAACCATTTTGCCTCAAGGCTGCATGTGGCTGTGGGCTGAGTCACAGCCAGTGGTGGGGAGTGTCTGGACTTCCCCTCCTCTCCCATGAAAGCACTTCCCCTACTTCATTTCTCACACAGAGACACATAGACCTCCCCCCTCCTCCTGGTTCATGGTGATCCCTACTCTCTGCCCAGCAGATTGGTGCTGAAAACTGCACCTTGACACACTCTGCAGCTTGGGGAAGGGGCTGTTGACTCCCCTACGAAACACAGAATGCAGCTGCTCCAAATAGCTCAGTATTGTCAACACTGATTGGCAGCAGCCGTGCAGGGTGTCAGGATGAAGTCTTTCTGTGCCTGATGTGGAGATGTTGGGAATTACTTCTGAGTTTGCCATTTTGTTTTCTCTAGCAGGGCAACATAGCAAAGGTCTTGGGTGAGGGAACAACATAAAAGAGATATGGTTAAGCATCGTCTTCTTGCAGTGTCCCCTAGCGGTTGAGACCAGGAATGGGCCAAGTCAGAGTCTCTTTTCCTTTCCACATCTTCTCCAGCTCCTTGAATTGCTTCCTGTGGGAGATGCCACGCCTGCAGAAGCTTGCAAAATTCTGGCTCCAGGCACAGCTGCTTTTACACGCTGCAGCTATCAGAATAATCCCTCTTCTCTGGCCATGTGGAATAAAGTGCAGCAAAGGGAGTGCCCACTCCTAGCTGTTTGTTTGCAGTTTTGATCAGTGACTTGGAACGAGCCTGGCTTGTGTGTCTCCAGACAAAGAGCTGCTCCGAGGAGATTAAGGCCCAGGGAAGAGGGCTGTAATTACCTTCCATCTCACTTTTCATAAATATGTAAAAATATATATATTGAGAAAGTGCATTCGGCAGAGCCCACCCGCACCACAGTGTGACCTTTCAGAAACAATATGTGCTGGGAGGCACATCAGCACGCCAGGCAGGCGTTGCCATGGCAAACACCGAGCACAGAAACACATTGCAATTAAAGAGAGAGGGAAGGGGGGCACCCAAGGAAGCCCCTAGTATGTGTAGCAGGGGAGAAGCTCATTCTGTTTCAGTAAAATTCCCTTTTGCTGCAAATAAATGTTGTAGAATCTTATTACTCCCCATCTTTCTCCTTCTCATGAAGGAAGCATGCAGTGTCGACGCCATGAAGGGTGAAAGGAAGGTCTTCTTGTCTGGGCTTTCCTTGAATTGTAGAGTTAGAGGGGACCCAGATAGTCCTTGAGACCAACCCTCTAAAATGGAAGATCTCAACTGCATCATGCATGATAGATGGTCACCCAACCTCCAAGGAAGGAGAGCTCACCACTTTCCAAATGGGTGGTGTTGAACTGTTTACTGTCAGAAAGTTACTGTCTAGTCGGAATTTCCTTTCTTGTAACTTGAAGCCATTGGTTCAGGTCCTACCCTCTGGAGCTGGAGAAAACAAGCTTGTTCCATCTTCCATGGGACAGCCCTTGAGATATTTGAAGATGGCTATCATATCTCCTCTCAGGCTAAACATATCCAACTCTCTCAACTGTTGGTTTGGTTTCCAGAACCTTGTCATCTTGGTTGCCCTCCTTGGTTGCTCACACATGTTCCAGCTTTTCAATATCTTTCTTAAATGATGGCACCCAGAACTGGACACATTACTCCAGGTGGGATTTGACCAAGGCAGAATAGAATGGTAGTATTACTTTCCTTGATCACTGTACTTCTGTTAATGAAGCTAAGAATAGCATTACCTTTTTTGCTGCTGCATCACATTGTTGACTCATATTAAGCTTATGGTCTACTAAGGCCTCTAGGTCCTTTTCACATCTACTACTGGTGAGTCAAGAATAAAACCATAAATATGAACTTTCTTGCTTCTTCCTTGATGCTGCTGGGGCAGGATAGAATCCCCCAAGCATGACATTGCTTTGGCATTGTTGGTCACCTTATCCAAGACCAGGTGGGAATTTTTCCCAGTTGGCAAATTGGATCCAGTCATCTGGTTTTTGCCACCCTCATAGCAATCATCCTAAATTTGGTGGTTTAGATATTGGGTAGGTGCAGCCTTGGACAGAGGACAGGTTGTAGTATTTGCCTGGTGCTCAAGAAAAGGGGTTATCCCATTAAAGCCAGTGTGGTGTAGTGGTTAAGAGCGGTGGACTCGTAATCTGGTGAACCGGGTTCGCTTCTCTGCTCCTCCACATGCAGCTGCTGGGTGACCATGGGTTAGTCACACTTCTTTAAAGTCTCTCAGCCCCACTCACCTCACAGAGTGTTTGTTGTGGGGGAGGAAGGGAAAGGAGAATGTTAGCCGCTTTGAGACTCCTTAAAGGGAGTGAAAGGCGGGATATCAAATCCAAATCCAAACTCTTCTTAAAGGGATTCAGGGCAGATTCTTCTGTCTGGATGCCAAGGCAGGGTCAGGATCACAGCACTCCCCAGGTGTAATCCAGTGGGGGAGTTACTCCTTTGTGTAGTTTAAGAACTCTCTCTCTTCTGATTGACTCCACATGTAAGTGTTTCCAGCAGACGGGCCAGAAGTGGGTGGTCCTACCCAATGTCTATGCCAAACCTCTTACATCTGTAGTTCATAAAGTTGCAGTCTGATTTGACCCAAACACTAGTTGCCATGTCTCATTATTCATAGAATTTGGGTGGTTCCTTGGGCAGGGGAACTCCTGGGCATGCAATCATCTTGTTGCATACTGGGGAAGACTCTACACCTTTGGGTTTCTATGATTCTTGGTTGCTGTTGGGACATGTTCTATTTGCCAAATGAGCTTATCTCATGGAATTCAGGAATTTGGGGTTCTCTCTGATATCAAACCAGAAAATATTCTTAGAATTAGGTCCTATGGAGCACAGTAGCAGAACAACAGCAAATCGCTCTTGTTTTCAGAACCCAGCACAATGTAATTTGTCCTTGAAGCTTCTCTAAGCTTTTATTTTCAGTAATGATTCATGAGCATCCCACTGCTCACTCTCAAAGGATGATAAAGGCCATGACAGGTACTTTATGCTACCTACTACCAAAGCATTCACCACAAGTGCCAGTTGGAGAAAGTCTGCTTACGACAAAGGTGTTGTGACCCTGCCACTTTCCCCAGTGGAATAAAAGGGATGTGGGGAGATCAGTGCTGTGTAGGTATCAGTGACTGTCTTGGAAGAATTGATAAAACTAGGATCATGTGTGGTAGAGACTTGCAATGGCAACAGGTATAGAAAGAACAGAAGACACCTGATAGGAGTGGCTTCTGTTTTTCCTGAGCCAGTCACCAGGAAAGTGGAAGAAGAGCAGCTATCAGCTGAGGTGCTGGTTCCAAAACATAGGTGTCTGCCCAAGAGACTGAGACACTTGCATCTCCTGAGAAGACTCTTCAGGTAACCATCTCAACCTGGGCTTCCTTCGCACTAGAGCCCTTTAGTAGCATTGATAAAGCATTTTCTCAAACAACTGACTATTTTGCTAATGATGAGATGCCTGTTCACAGTGGAAGACTCCCAGATTGATCTGAATGAGAGGTATGTTTGCACAGGGTGTGTTAGGACAAACACAGATAACAGTATATGCTCCCAACTCAGGCAAAACAGAATTTGTCTGCTATCTGGCTGCATAGACACCATATATTTAAATCACATTTAAAGCACACACCCCTCCCAGGAACCCTGGAAACCATAATTCACCCCTCACAGAGTTGCAATTCCCAGCACCCTGAACAAACTACAGTTTCCAGGATTCTTTAGGAGAGAGAGTTTAGGAGAATGAGCTTTAATGTTATGGTGTGTGCATGGCTCTGAATGTTGGTGGGGAGCTCAGTTGTTCTTTAGGGTTTTTGGCAGAGAGCGAGCGAAGCAGCTGCTGCAGCCGTGACAGGAGGGCTTCCCTTTGGGGGTGCCAGCAGGGAGGAGGAATGGAAGAGGAGCAAGGGAGTGATCAGACATCTCTCTCAGCATGTAGCGTTTGCAAAGGGGCAGAGGAAGCAACAGCAAGGGATCCTGCTGTGAGCTGCAGCTTCTTTCTCAGTGGCAACGGCCCTTGCTTACGTTGGGTAGCGCTAATAAGGGAGTGTGCAAAAAGCAGTCGTCTTGTTATTACTTAGGCCTTCTGCAGGGAAGAGGATTGGGCTGTGAAGCAAAGGGAAGGCAGGAAAGGGAGGCATCTGTCTGTGTTGGAATGAATGGTGCCTGGTAAGCAAAAGAGAGAAGGAAGGGGGAAATATAAGGGAGAAAGGATTTAAAAAGAAGTCATGGAAGATAATGGAAGCTGGAGTGAGAATTGCATTTGTTCTCACAGACTTACTGGAGATAGTGTTTGGCTTTCTTCGTGATCCAGAGGGACCTGTTTGGTGTGGGTTTTGAGTCTAACCCACATATTCACTAGGGCTGCCATATTCCCAAAAGTGAAAATCGGGACAAAGTGACCCAGATACCATTTTGACAGTCCCTTTCCTGTGCATGTCCAGGTAAACCCAGATGTATGGTAGCCCTATATTCACTAACGTTGGCATTACTGTATGTACTTGTCCTTGATTTGTGCTTGTGATGGTCTAGAGCAGGGTTTCCCAAACTTGCGTCTCCAGCTGTTTTTGGACTACAAGTCCCATCATCCCTAGCTAGCAGGACTAGTGGTCAGGGATGGAGACCCTAGTTTGGGAAACCCTAAGTCTGGAAAATTTTATAATCCTGCACACACTTACCGGGGAGCAAACCTAATTCTCCAGCGTTCCTGGCAGCCTTGCACCGACACGCAAGTAAAGGAGCACCATGATTTGCAACTACATTTTCCTTCTCCAGTGGCCTTTCAGAGGAACTTGTTGCCTTTCATGCCCTCCTTTGCAGACTCCAAGGGGATGCCAGCTTCCCCTGTCAGCTGATCTCCATGCCGGCATGCCTCATTTCTGTCAGAGAGCATAGCCTTGTGAGTTCAGCGTTCGGCAGAGCTGGTATGGAGATGGGGCTTTCAATTCTAATCAGCCTTTGCTACCTTTTTTTTTGCACTGACTGATCCTGGATCTTAGGCCAAGCTATTACTAAAGCTTTGCTTTAGGGCTTGTATCAGGTTTTGCTGTGAAAGGGAAAGGCGCAATCACCTTGCCATGTGTGCTCATCATGTGCCCTCTGACCTAACTCAAGCAAAGGCAGCCTGAAGCCAGGGGGAGGGGGATTGGCAATGCCACGCTTTGGAAGCAAAGCTCACAAAGGTTTTGCTACATCAATGAGACGGAACTGCTCACAGCACCAGCAGCCCACCGCATCACTCCCCAAAAGGGTCTTTGGAGCCTTGCATCAGCGCCAATATATTTTTAAACTTGCCTGCCTGCGGCTAGAGGCAAGCATTTTCCTCACATCTTCTCTCCAGTAGTTACCATGAACAGGGGCAGAAGAGATGTCACCCCTGCCTTTCTCTTTCCCAGACAGTTCTTGGAGTTGTTGTTTGGGGTATAGCTAGAAGAATGGATCTACTTGGCCATATTAGGAGTTGAGGAAACCAAGCCAGTGACATAAATCTGGAGCATCTTAGTGTCCCTCACTCCATGAGCTGGGTGGGCACTCTTCTATATCACTCCTCCCTGCAACATGGAGGGTGCGTTTGAGTTTGGGGGAGGGACTCAAATGGGCAAGGCTGCTGGGACCAAACCTCTGCCATGGGTAGTGCCAGACCTGCTGGCAGCCCTGTGGGATGGGCCTTATCCAACAAAGTGCTTCCACACAGAACCAGCCCATCCATGAGACAAGATGAGGCAACCACCTCAGGCGGCAGATCTGGCCTCCAATGAATGCATTGCTCGCTGCTGCTCTGGTGTGCTGCTTGGAGGCCAGATTTGCCTCCTTCTCGGCAGTCTCCCCCTCCCCCAAAGCTGCCTCTACAGTGGCCTCTTGGCAAATGGGAGGCACTGCTGGTAGACTCCTCCCACCCTTGTTCCCAATGTATATCTTTATTTCCTGCCGTCTTCACTGACCAGGGTGTGTGTGCCATTTTGTGGTTTGCAGAGAGAGAGGCACACACAGTTGGGGGCTGGCAAGTGTCTGAGGGAAGCAGGGTTGGATCAGTAGCTTTTTAAAAGAAAGAATGAACCACTAACTATCATTGGCCTATTTCATTTCATCATCATCGTCATTATTACTACTGTTGGCTGAGATTAAGCAGTTCCGATCTTTGGCAGATTTGAAAGAGGGGTCTGAGTCCAGTGTCTCTGAGAAGCAAGGTGTGTGGAAAATACATAGAACAAAATAACTCGAGTTTAATTAAAAAGATTCACACACAAAGTCCCAAACCTCCTCCCAAGGGGGAGATAAATCCCTACTAGCAAGAATAAAATGGAGTGAAATCACTCACAAATACTAGCCTGAAAACTGAAGGGAGGAGGGAACGAAAGGGAGGTTGCTAATACTGCGCTATAGCATTCTTGTTTCTTTGCAAAACTTCAAACCAAAAACAAAGGATACCAAAAAAGAAAACAGAGAGAAAGAAATGAAAAGGAACTCAAATGCACCACCAGCCCTTCAGCAAAGGAGATAACACTGTTCTCTAATAAACCTTTGCACAAACTCAAATCAAAAAAGGAGGAGGAGGAAGAGGCAGCACTGTAGCCGGCCAGCCTTGTTGGGTGAGGCAGACGTATTTCTAGCTGAGGCATTTGGAGGGGGCACATAGTGCCAGACAATCCCGACTCCACTCCCTGGTGGAGGGGAGGTAAGGGCCAGGCCAGGGAAAGGGAAAGGCAGAGAGTGTGTTGACCTACATAATGGGATATTATTATTATTATTATTATTATTATTATTATTATTATTATTATTATTATTATTATTATTATTACATCGTTGCACACCACCCCAATCTCCAAGCTGGGCGAGATTCCAGGAGCTTACCCAGGGTTCGTGTTTCCTTTTGGAAATAAAGCACAAAGGAGACTGTGGTGTCTTTATGATATATGGTTTATTTACTGGGTTCTGTCCTGGGTCCGTTGTTGCTCTATGTCTTTATAAGTAACTTGGGTAAATGAATTGAAGGTATGCTCATCAAATTTGAAGATGAAACCAAATTGGGAGGGGTAGCTAATGCCACAGAAGACAGACTTGGGATTCAAAATGACCTTCACGGATTGGAGCACTGAGCCTAAACTAACAGAATGAAATTCAGTAGGGACAAATGAATGATTCTACACTTGGAATAGCCAGCTACACAGATATAAGATGGGGGACACAAGGCTTGCCAGCAGTACATGTGAAAAGGATCAAGAGGACTTAGTAGAGCACAAGTTTAACAAGACTCAACAGTGTGATGCGGCAGCAGCAAAAAAAGCTAAGGCTGTTCTAGGCTGCATCAACAGAAGTATAGTGTCCAGATCAAGGGAAGTAATAGTCCCCCTCTATTCTGCTTTGGTCAGACCACACCTGGAGTACTGTGTCCAGTTCTGGGTGCCACAATTTAAGAAGGTTGTTGGCAAACTAGACAGTGGAACAGACAGTAAGAGCTGTTCAACAGTAGAATGGGCTCTCCTGGGAGGTTGTAGAGTTAGAGGGACCTCTGAGGGTCATCTAGTATAACCCCCTGCAATGCACAAAGCTCAACTAAGGCATCCAGAACAGATGGCCATCCAGTCTCTGCTTAATATCCTCCAATGGTAGCCTGATCCACTGATGAACAGCTCTTGCCACCAGAAAGTTATTTTCCAGTCAACTATCTCACTGCAGCAATTTGAGCTAGTTGAAATTTCTGGTAAAGGTCAGGTTAACAGAAAATTTATTATGAACACCAGAACTGGCAGTGCCATTTCTCTAGAAAGCGAGGTGTTGGAACTCATCATTATTTTAGAATTATTATTATTATTATTATTATTATTATTATTATTATTATTATTATTAATATTATTAATACCCCACCCATCTGGCTGGGTTTCCCCAGCCACTATGGGCAGCTTCCAACAGAATATTAAAATACAATAACCTATTAAACATTAAAAGCTTCCCTAAACAGGGCTGCCTTCAGATGTCTTCTAAAAGTCTGGTAGTTGTTTTCCTCTTTGACATCTGATGGGAGGGCGTTCCACAGGGCGGGTACCATTAGTTGTCGTTTCCGGGTCACCTTCAAAGGTAGCCCCACAGAGAGCACATTGCAGTAGTCCAAGTGAGAGATTGTGGTGCCCACCTGAGAGGTGCTGGAACTGGGTTCTGGCAAGTTCCAGCTGGAAAAGTGCCAGGAGAACTGGCATATTTTTTGTTTCATTAAAAAAAGGGGGGTGTTAAGGATGCAGTGAAGACGGGGATACCAAACAGTGTGAAGCAAACAAGTTTTAACTAAGAAGTTAAATACTCATGTGGAGCTTGATTTCTTAAAAAGTCAGTTTTAATCTTGTATTATGTCAAAACTAATACAATAGAGAGGGACGCGGGTGGCGCTGTGGGTTAAACCACAGAGCCTAGGGCTTGCTGATCAGAAGGTCGCCGGTTCGAATCCGCACAACAGGGTGAGCTCCCGTTGCTCAGTCCCTGCTCCTGCCAACCTAGCAGTTCAAAAGCATATCAAAGTGCAAGTAGTTAAATAGGTACCACTCTGGAAGGAAGGTAAACGGCATTTCCGTGCACTGCTCTGGTTCACCAGAAGAGGCTTAGTCCTGCTGGTTGCATGACCTGGAAGCTGTATGCCGGCTCCCTCAGCCAATAAAGCGAGATGAGCGCCACAACCCCAGAGTCGGTCATGACTGGACCTAATGGTCAGGGGTCCCTTTACCTTTACCTTAATACAATAGAGACTGGTTAAGAAACAGAGTAAAAGCACATTGCAGTGCAACCACAGCCGAGCATTAGGGACAGTGGTGCTGAGAACAACAAGCACAACTTCCTTGCTGAAGTTAATGAGACTGAAACCTGCATAACAGACTTATAAACATGCTTGATAAACATGCAGGAAAGCTTTCTAAATGGTAGGTTCACAAGACACACACACGGAGGGAGGGAGGGAGAGGGAGAGAAGTGCATAGCATCTCAAAATTATATTTTTAGAACATTTGCAGCTCCCAGTTTTCCCTAGAATTAAAGAAAAAATGTACCCAAATTAAGATTAGCTATCCTTCCTTACAGTAAATCCCCATTGCTTCTCATTGCTTCTCTTCAGCACTATGTAATGGTTTGTACGGTTTCGTTATAAGTCAGCGACTTGTAGTTACATGTCATAGGCACACACATACCTCCCAATTATTTCTGCCAACCCCCACTGTTGAATGTAAGAAAAGTATTGTTGGCTCAAACTCAGGGTCCAGCTTGTCCACCAGCCTCCTTCCAATTGTAACTGGACCAATGGTTCTGTGAAGTCCACACGCAGGGCAAAATGGCCACAACCCTTCCTATCATTGCTGTCCCACAACTGCTATTTGGTGGCATACTGGCACTGAACCAGGGGCTTCTATTTGCACAGCCGATAGCTGCAGGTAGGCTGTGCTATTTTAACATTCACCTAAGGTAGTCGCCATCACCACATTCTATGACAGTAAATTCCATAAATTGATTAAATATTGTATGAAAAAGTAATGTCTTTTGTCTTCAGTGAATCTACTGTTAATGAATCATTGTGAGACTACAAGTTTTAGTGCTATATAAGAAAAAGAAAAAGCTCTACTCACTTTCTCCATAAAATGTGTAATTTCCTAAACCTCAGTCATGCTTTGCTTCTGAGCAACTCTATCTGGAATGAAGTCTTTGAATATTAGAGACTGTATATTATAACTCAACTAGTGGAGAGTGCCTGGTGCTGCCCAGGAATTCGAAGAAACAAAATGTATTATGATTTTTATATGGGCAGTTTAGCTCATGAGTGTTGAGGCTGTGTGCACACACATGCACACACACACCAATCAAAGGTCTGTCCTGACCCGTGGAACGCCTGACTCAGCCCTGAAACAATTTGTGTGTGGGAGGATGCTAATGTTTAATTATGGTTTGTTTGATCTGTCATCTTGATCCAACATGGTGTCTGGCATCCAAATATAATGAAGACTGTCTCCTCCAGGTTGGGTGACTCTATCTCCAGAGCTATCCAAATTGGAGCAGGTTGGATCCATCATGCCAAATTTTGGCATAGTAACTGGGTAACAATATCTTCAAGTGTTTACAAAGCACATTTGGACCCAATTTGGTAATTGGGTGAAGTCATGTCGAAGTCATGGGCTACCATCTTGATTCAAAATGGCCTCTGGCATCCAAACGTAGACAAAAATGGCTGCCACCCCCTCAGAAACCCTTGTGCTGAGTTGGGTGACAATATCTTCAGAGGTATCCAAATTTGAGCAGGTTGGAACCATCAACAGTATCTCCAGAGCCATCCAAATTGGTGCCAGCAGGACCTGCCACACAAAATTTGGCAATGCCTTGCCAAATGTGGCAATGATATCTTCAGAAGTGTGGTTTGGACCCGTCACAGCAAAGTTACATTTTGGTCCACCAGCCTCGGGAACCCTCGTGCCAAATTTGGCGATGATGTTTCAAGAGCTGTCAGGATGCATAGAGAACAAATGGACTGACCCTTTCCCAAAATATATAGTAGATATGTATATTATGCAGTCCCATGAGAGTCCCTTGAGAGTCCCATGGACTGCAAGAAGATCAAACCTCTCCATTCTGAAGGAAATCAGCCCTGAGAGCTCACTGGAAGGATAGATCGTGAAGCTGAGGCTCCAATACTTTGGCCACCTCATGAGAAGAGAAGACTCCCTGGAAAAGACCCAGATGTTGGGAAAGATGGAGGGCACAAGGAGAAGGGGACGACAGAGGACGAGATGGTTGCACAGTGTTCTCGAAGCTACCAGCATGAGTTTGACCAAACTGCGGGAGGCAGTGGAAGACAGAAGTGCCAGGCGTGCTCTGGTCCATGGGGTTACAAAGAGTCGGACACGACTAAACGACTAAACAACAACAACAACAATGTATATTATAAGTAATATGTACAGCACATAGTAAGTGGGGCGACCCCATCCAGAACACTACTTATTCCCAGATGCAGAGAGTCACCGGAAGCTGCCCTTTGTAGCTCAGTACTTTCTGAATGCCAGGAAAGCCACTGCTTACCACTCTATGCTGGCTGGCAGTGGCTTCCCTAGCTTCCAGAAAGAAATATTTCCCAGCCTTACCTGAGGCATTCTTCATGCAAAGCATGAGCGACAATTTCTCCTCAAAACACTTTACCCTGGAATTCCTTTAAAGATGAAATCTGGTTTCAGCTGTGCTGAAGGCACGTGGAGGAAGAAAATGCATTGTTTGGGAAACAACACATTGTGCTGTATCTAATTTGCCTATGAAGTTCTGCTTGTATGTTAAAAGGGATACTGTTGTTGATTTTAACAAAAACAAATTACTGGCGCCTTTAAAGTAAATGCTGTAAAATTTGTAGATTATACACAGTATGTTGCATGTAAGATTAAATTTAGCATGTACTAATAGAAAACCCATAGGGAACATAAATCAATGCACCATCAAACCCAGTGATCACAATCTCTGTATATCTGCGTGTTCTGTAGCGCACGTCTCTGTAGGTGTGAATCTGCATATCAAGTTCTGACACAAATCTATTCATCAGTGCACATCTGCGCATGGCTGTTTTTATGTGTCAATGTGTGTGTGCTTCTGAATTACAGAGTACTCCTATTAGCTATTTATTTAACCTCATTTTGCAAGCGGGTGAATTCCCTTAGCTGAAGCGCACGGCTTTATTACCACCAATCAGGGATATTACTCTTCTTTCAAATGACAAAGGAATTGCAATTAGTGGTTTCTTTAGCTCGAGGCCTGAGAAATCAGCTACAGCAAACACTGGGGAGGCCCAACACGTAAGAATTAATGCAGTTGGGGGGGGCATGTTGGGAAGGTAGGCGCTAATGCTCCACTTTGAGTGATACTTATGGTCTTGTGTTTCCTGGTCCCTGGCTGTGACGATAGACATGTGGATTTATGTGTGTTTGTACGTGCTGCACATCTAGTTACCTGCTAAAAAGAAAGGAGGACAAACACCCAAGCCCAAGGGTGATAGGTCAATTATGATTTCTTGAACTTTCTTATTTTTCTAGTCTTAAGAGTTCCATTCTCCACATTTCCACATCAGTAAGGATTTTTTTTTTTGGGGGGGGGAGTCCTCATGAAAATTCATCTGCATTCCATTGTGCATCTCTCATAATAAACATTTTTTGTAAGTAGTCTTGCCTAATATACACATTTTTGCAAAGCAGTTTCCTCTAATATATAATATAATATAATATAGTATGTTAATTTCACTAATAAATGCATTTTTCATGCACACTTTACCCTAATTGGAGTGTAAAATTCAGAGAGTTGCAATTTTCAAAAGATTGCTGTGTTTAGGCTCGTATATTGTTTCAGAAAGCGCAAGTTAGGTAAGTTTGCTTTTAATTTCTCCTCCATCTCTACCAGACACACATATGCAAATAAACACATCCATGCAAGCACATGTGTGTGATCGACCATCGTGTGTGTGTGTGTGTGTGTGAATGCATTTATGACCAGCAAGATACAGCAACATGCATGACAAGGACTGAGAGTCTGACAGAACCAATGTCTCTGTTTGCATGCATGTGTGAGATCAATTCTGGTATTCTTGCGGCACCTTTATTTTATTTATAAAAGTATTTATAGACAACTATGGCATTAAAATAGGGGGGCGCGGGTGGCGCTGTGGGTAAAACCTCAGCACCTAGGACTTGCTGATCCCATGGTTGGCGGTTTGAATCCCCGCGGCAGGGTGCACTCCTGTCGTTCGGTCCCAGCGCCTGCCAACCTAGCAGTTCGAAAGCACCTCCGGGTGCAAGTAGATAAATAGGGACCGCTTACGAGCGGGAAGGTAAACGGCGTTCCGTGTGCTGCGCTGGCTTGCCAGATGCAGCTTGTCACACTGGCCACGTGACCCGGAGGTGTCTGCGGACAGCGCTGGCTCCCGGCCTATAGAGTGAGATGAGCGCACAACCCTAGAGTCTGGCAAGACTGGCCTGAACGGGCAGGGGTACCTTTACCTTTGTGGCATTAAAATAAATCAAGGGCATTTACAACATTATATATACCTTTTCTACCTAGGAAAAATCCCACATGTGCACAGGGACACAATCCTTTACAGAAGCATTCCTACTTGACATTGCATCCATGTGCATGAACTATACAGCTACTCCTATGGACCCAGGTGGTTTGCTAGGAACAAAAAGAAGTCTTTCAGGGCCATTGTGCCCCAATGTGCCAACAACACCTGGATTCATTCCATCTTCTTTTCAACCTGCAGCCACCAAACAATGACTTGTGAGCCTTCAGATTCCCAGTGGTTACTCTTTTGTTGGTTCATCTCATCCTTGCCTCAGTCCAACCCCCTCTGCAGAATCCTTGGCTATCCTACCAAGGCCGTTTCTGCCTTTCTTGGGATAAGCTTATCCTGTTTGTTCTCCAACAGCTTGAAGGGGCAACTACCAGGTGGGGGTGGTTGGGAAGATGAGTTGCCAAGCATCCAAGAACCACATTGCCCCATACCCTGAATGAATAGCCTTCATTAACCTAAATGCCAACATCATTTCCACAGGTGGTTGCCATGGGATTCTCCCTGCCAAGTTGGCATCTAGGAATTCCCCTCCCCTGGTGTACATGTCAGGCCTCAGCCACTGAAAATAAGGCAGCCTGGAAAATGTTTTGTGGCATTTTGTGCAGAGATGTGTGCTTGTTTGTATGTGTTGTCCTGTGAAACGGAGGATATTGGTTGCCTGAATTGGGGTCGTGGCTAAAATATCAACCGTGTGACGACAATGACATTGTGGGGCCTTGCCAGCTTTAGTACTGAAGAGTTGGATAATATTTTCTCCCCCTCCTCACATACACCAGCATATTAATAACATTGCTATGTCACATTTATATAGCACTGGCATTATCACACATAATTCAGTGGCCAGGTTGCTCATCAGGGCAAAATGGTTTGAACTTATTGCAATGATCCTGGCCCAACTGGCTGCCAATTAGTTCCCAGGCCCAATTCAAAGAGCTGGCTTTGACCCGTAAAGCCTTAAATGCACCAGGATTGCAATACCTCAAGGACTGCCTGTCTCCATATGAACCAACCTGGACCCTTCTTCATGTGCCTCCTCCACGTGAGGCCCAGAGGGTGGCAACACGAGAACGGGGACTTTTCTGCAGTGGCTCCCCGTTTGAGGAATGTTCTCCCCAAGGGAGGCTCGCCTGGCGCCTTCATTACACATCTTTAGGCAGAAACGTTTCTTTTCAACCAGGCGTTCAGCTGATTAGCATTCTATGGTTTTTAAAAATATGCTTGTAGGAGGGGGGGGGGTTATTGGTTTCTGTTTGTTTTTGTTTTGCTGTGTATTCTGTATCCTTATTTTGCATTTTTTCCTGTTGTGGACTGCCCTGGGAACTTTGGGTGAAGGGCGGTATACAAATGTAATAAATAATAATAACAAATATCATGTTGAAATCCTTGTTCTGTAAGTAGGTCAGTGTTATCATCTCCATGGTGTATGGGAGGCGTGAGGAGGGGTGTGTTGGACTGAGAGATTGGTCTGCCCACGGCCATCCAATTAGTTCCCGGCAGAGGCAAGAGCTGAACTAGGGCCTCCCTGCTTTATAGCTCAGCCTCTTAGCCTCTCAGCCATCAGCACCAGTCCCTCCCTTTCCAAGCCAACGACTTACGCTCCCAGCCATGTGCTTGTTCCATGTATTCCGCAGTCCCTGTGACTGTGTGCTTGTTCACTTACAAATGGTGCGATGTACAGTGTCATGCCTTGTGCAGCCCAGTCTCTGATGCTCCAGGAGGCCCTTCCCTTTCTCGGCCGGGAGAGGGGTCTGATTCCCTCCCCTCGCCGTTGCGCTGAGGCTGGGAGCCAAGGGATGTCACGCAGAGATACATCCACAGCTCCCGCAGCTTTGATATCACAGCGAACAGCTCCTGCTTTGATGGTGCCTGGAAAGGACACCAGGCGGATGGTGAAGTGACAGGTCCAGAGATGCCGAGGGGTGGAAATGAAGCCGCTTCTGACAGGAGCGCTCCTCATCTTGTGCCGCCCTGTAGCATTTCATCTTTCTCAATACAGCGTTTGCAGAGTCCCAAAGGCTTCAATTAGCCATAGCTCAAGTGAGCCCCTTTTCTAAGGAGGGGGGGAGGGGGGGACTTGAGGCTGCCTCCAAGCCTGTGCAGAGAGAAGCACCAGGCAGCAGTGCAGGCTGCCTGGCAAAGGACTCAGCGCAGAGTCAGTTAATGCTCAGCAGAGGATGGGAAGGAGCATCAATGAGCAGAGGGAGGAGCAGCAGCCGGTTCCAATGAGAAAGATGTGGCTGGTGGTGGGGCACTGCAGAAGAGAGCCAAGATGGCACAGCGCATTTGGTAGTGGTGCACAATGGGGCCACTTGGGTGGGACAGACAATATAAAAGCATGTGCTGCAGCACCAATAGAGCAATATTACTTTTGTGTGCAATCCCTGCAGCAGAACTGTAAACGCAGGCTGCAGATGGAGCGTGAGGCTGACACAACGGCCACTGACCTAGCCATAGCCACAGGGGACTTCCTGGCTCACAGCTAATACTCTTAGCCACTGCAATAAATCACCTAGAGGCATAGGTAATATGTGTATTAAGGATGTTGGCCCAGACAGCTCAGTGCAACCTTTGTACAGTGGTGCCTCGCAAGACGAAATTAATTCGTTCCGCGAGTTTTGTCGTCTTGCGATTTTTTCCGTCTTGCGAAGCACGGTGTCGGGAAAGTTTTGGAAAAGCTTCAAAAATCACCAAAGTCTTTAAAAACCTCAAAAAAGGCTACCACACAGCGTTCTATGAGTTGCTCCTCGAAGTCAAGTCGCAACTGTATTAACGGTGTTAAGAAAAAGGAAACAAACTTGCAATACATTTCCGTCTTGCGAAGCAAGCCCATAGGGAAAATCGTCTTGCGAAGCAGCTCAAAAAACAAAAAAACCTTTCGTCTAGCGAGTTTTTTGTCTTGCGAGGCATTCGTCTTGCGAGGTACCACTGTATTCAGAGGCAGTGATGGACCTATAATTTCCAGATGCTAGAGGCAAACAACAGGGGTTGCCTTTTTCCGTCTTGCTCTACTGAAGGCAGAACGCTGGAGCAGATGGACCCAGCATAGGCTGTTCTCATGCACAGAGAACTGTGTGGTGCAGTATTACAGGGTATGGACCCAGGACAATGCTACGATATTCACAAGCGGAGATAGCCAGCATTTATGGCCACACAACAGCACACACTCTCCCTGGGATGCAGGTGACAATGGAGCGCACAGCAGATGCCACCGTGGGGAGGGTGCTGGAACTGCAGCCCACATCGCCTTGCAGCCTTCACGATTCTCAGCGAGATAAAACAAGCCAAGCCAACTTAAATTCTGGGCCCGTTTTGAAAAGGCAGCTACTGCTGCTGCTGCTGACTGTGCTGTATGCCTGTTTGAATTGCTGATGAAGGTGCTTACAGCTGCTTTATTGCACACCGTCCAATAAGTCGGAGCTGCGAGCAGCTGCCTCTGCATATTCCCCCCATCACCATGTAATGCTGAGGTCTTTGCAGTTGTTATTAGGCATAAAGCACAAGATGTCTTGCCTAGCTAGAGTCTAATAGGCTGCCTGCAACTCCACATAGGGGAGAGCGGGGCTCCACGTCTCTTAAACTGTTAGCAAGCCAGCTCACAGAGGAGAAAGCTGTGCTAGGCTTCCAGTCGGCCTCCTGCGCAGATGGGAGATGAGGAGAGCAGAAGGCTGGGAAGGGGGGGGAGGGTGCTAATACGAAAGCTCTTGTTTCAGGAAACTAAGCACCAATGAGAACACTGGAGCAATGAACAGGAAATTTAGTAACGGCTTTGGGAATTCGCTTCAATCTTCCCAGCGCTTTGCCTGCATCACAGAACTCTTCCCTCCCACTCCAGAAAAGCTAGTCTCTTCTTGCCTGACACTGTAGTTTCAATAGGAGTGAGAGACAACATTCAGAAACCAGGTGATGATGACCACAGTGCAAGAACTAGGAGCTGAAGCTCCAAATTGTCCATAGAGATGGGAGGGAACCACGCAGGGTTGCAAGAGGGAGGAGCATTGCACTGTGGAAATGCAGAACTACTGGAGGTCACTGCTACCACCAGCCTTCCCTCCATGGCATGCTCCTCCCAGAACAGATGTACCAGGAACTGGAAGAGCTGTTTTGGGGGCCCTGCTCTTTGTTCAGAGCCTGACAGAATCTGGAAACAATCCTGAGAACAAGCCGTCACATGTTGTGGCCGTAGGAAGTGTTTCCCATCCCTGCTTCCTCTGGCACACTTTGCTAAAAGGAGTGCCAATAATCCCCTCTTGTGCAGTAATTGGAACCCTCTAAGGTCAAGCGATGGGACGTAGTGAGGGTTGCTGCCAGACAGCTTTTAAATCAGGCTGTTTGTGGTTTGGTTGTTGATCCAGCCATACTTTCTCCAGTTATCCACAGGTTAGCGTTGGCCAGTGGACTTAACATTTGCATTCACTGCAGATTATTCTTTTCAACAAAGCAGGGGTGTTGCCTTTCAGACCCAAAATGCACTGGAGCCTTGAGAAAAGAGGATGGTGGGCAGTCGAGGCTGGTTTCTAGCTTCTGCCTTGTCTCTTCTGCCGGCCTCAATCCCTTCCCATGGCAATCACTAACATCATAGTTGCACGGCTGTGCTTTTAAATTCAAAATGTAGCAGAAAAGCCCAGTATTAAATAGAAGAACCTTGCCAAACCTCCCTCCCTAAAGGAACCAGTGGTGGGGTCGGGGAGAGGGAAACTGACAGGTTGCTTTTCAAAGAGCTCCACTTGCTTGCTCCCTCCACCTCCTCCTTTCCTTTGCCACCATCCAAATGAATGTGAAATTCAAGTCAATTGGCTCTATGTAAAGGCAGAAATTGCAGGCAGGCAGAATCCTTTTAATGACCGCAGAAGAATTGCATGAAGAATTTGTAAAGTCAGCTTCCTAATGATTCAGGTTTCTTGCTCCCCTAAAGCAGGGCAGCATCTCCACAGAGCTCACCCAGCACAACAGCAGTATCTGTCAAACACCGAGGGCTTCACCAGAGGCTACGCACCTGTCTTTGGGGTCTACACTCCTCTTCTCAGAGCCAGCAAGGGTGTTTTGAAAGGAGGGCCCTGGGCTGCTGGGCTGAGCTGGGAAGGCTGCACTGACAACATTCTCCCATCAGAAATCCAGCAAAGAGAGATGAGATGTTGCGCACATGCGCACATGCACATGACTCTGCTCCTGCTAAGTCCGCTGGTGAACCCTGCCTACACACCTTGCCAACTTCCCACCCTTCATTATAATATTTATTTATTTATTTATTTATACCCCACCTTTCCCCCGACAAGGACTCAAGAGGGATTACAGATAAGACAGGAACTTCTAAAAATGGGGTGGGGAACAATAAGTAAAAATCAAGTCCAGGCAGAAATCCATCGTGCATAAGAGACTGTGGGGCATGGCAAAATACAAATCTGAGCAAACAAGGGGGGGACTTTTTCCTACTGATGTTATGTAAAATCGCACCTGGTGCAAAAGGTAGAATAAAAAGAATGTACGAAGGGCATCATTAGGGTGAAAAAAGGAATGAACAAAAAGGAATGAAAAAAGGAATGAACAAAAACCACAGGCTAACATGGCATGTCCCAGTTCTGGAATCTGTCTTTGGAATGTTTGTAGTTAAACCAGCACTCAGGAGGAGTGGAACACAGAGCATATCGTACCAGAGGGGAAATAAAGGAAGGGAAGGGGAAGCCCTTTCACCCCTCCTTTTCTTAAAACGAACACTTGAGAACCATGAGGGTGTTTTATCCCATAGGTGTTTGCTCCCTGCAGTGTTTCTTCCATGCAACTGCGGAGGCATCTGTTTCACAGGACGCTGTTCCTTCCTGGGTTTTCAGGGAGTCAAGATGGAGCCAGTTGGGAGCAAGGATGAAGTGCAAAGTCGTCATTAGTAGCAACTTCTTCTAACTGCTGACAGTTTAGGCTTTAAAGAAATACTGCCCCTCAATGATTCACAAAATGTTTAGGGGTATGTGTACCCCTGTGTGACCCCAGAAAAAAAGCACTGCCCTCGCTTAAAGGGCTCACGGTGGACCAAGGAAATGTGCAGAAGTAAAACAGACTTTCATACCAACTATTAATGAGATCTTAAATCTTATCATAACTTGCATATCCCCCAGCTCTCCATATTTGACCTGTCTGAAGCAACCCTGAGTTTTTGGCCCTAGCAACATTCCAGATGCTTGTCAAAACCTGCTCCCAGTCTTTCTTCAGATGGCCTTGCAGGCATGGGAATGGTTAACAGCAACACATGAAATCCTGTCCTTTTCCGGACTGGGTGCTTTGGGCTAGGAATATTTCTCTGTTAAGCCACCTTCGCTGCCTGTTGCAGATTCACAGGCTCACGGCAGAAGAAGAGGATTCAGTCTGTCATGGTGGCCAGGAGAGAGTGATGGTGAAGGCCAAACTGCAAATGGGTTGCTTGTCCTTGTCTGTCTTTTCCCCTTCGAAGTCCTACTGGTGGGATGGAGGACATAAATGGGTTGTGGTATGGCAGATATTAGGAGCCCTACGTATGTTATTGAACTCCCACCACTCCTGGCCATTGGCCATGCTGGGCGGGGAGTCCCCCAGCATATGGGGACCCGCAGATTCACAACCTGGGTGTACAGGGAGGGGGGGTGGTCTTCTCCTCCCAAGCTGCTTCCTGATGAAAATCCCCTCTTCCCAAAGTTGCTCTTTGCTACAAGAGAAAAGCCACCATTTGGTGCCAATTGCAAATACACACGGAAGAACAAACTATGAATTTAACACAATGTGTTTTCAGCAGGCGGTGATGACACCTCCCTAATGTCAACAGCAAGGAGTTCCAAAGACAGGCGCTGCCACACTAAAGGAATGACTCTTTACAAATGCAGGGTGGATATTTTATGGCATTCGCTACCCCTCCCAGTTTAGTGTGATCTGCAAATTGGATGAGTACCCCTTCTATTTCTTCATCCAAGTCGTTTATAAATACATTGAAGAACAACAGGCCCAGAACAGAACCGTGTGTGGCACCCCACTTGTCTCTTTTTTGCAGGATGATGAGGAACCATTAATGAACACTCTTTGGGTTCAGTCAGTTACAAATCAGGCACCTAGCATGTTTATGAAGAAGCAGGAAAGGATTCAAGGGCACACTCAGTACTCTGTGCAACATGTACAAATAAAAAGCACACAGTAATGGAGAATACAGAATGTACTGGTTTGGGGGGGTTGGGGGGGAGTCTGTTAATTTGAAATTCTGAAATCCAGGGAGAGAGTCAGATGATATTTTCATAAGCACCCCTAATTCAAATGTGCTGGTGTCATTGGGGTTCCCATTGGCCAATCTTTGCTGGCTGACCATTGCATGGAGTAATTTCCCTCTGGGCCCCTAAACCCTCACTGAAAACTGTGCCTAATTGTCGTGTGCTATTTTGTGGCGCTCTAAAGGTGAGCTCCCACTGATGTTTCATGTATGCGTTTTCATCTTCAGAACCTTGTCTGCAGGCTGTTATGGCTCTGTTCCAAATTATACTTACAAAGTGATGCTAAATGATCTTCTTCTGTACCACACATCTTAGCTAGCAACTGCTCCTCAAGGGTAGTTTGGTGTCTTGGCTTAAAACTGCTCCTTTTAAATCCTTTTTACCCCTTTGTCTTAATTTTGGAACCCTTATTCTATAGCAACCAGCTCATAGCTGTCAACGTTTCCCTTTTCTTGTGAGGAATCCTATTCGGAATAAGGGAATTTCCCTTTAAAAAAGGGAAATGTTGACAGCTATGAACCAGCTGCTAATAGTGAGTGCAAGTAATTCTTCTAATGTAATCTGCCCCTGTTTCTTCCTCATATTCGCATACAGGGGGACTAATGTTTTTTTCTTTAATAAAAAATTGTATTGGTTTTACAAAGTTTTTATAAACAATACAGACAAATAAACAGACAAAACAAACATGCATAAATTCATCTCCTTTTTTCATAAGCCTCCTTTCTCTGACTCCCCCAAACCTCCCCTTTCTGCATCCCAGTTCCCAAAATTATTTCAGCAAGTCCTAAATTAAATTTTTGTCAAGTTTTGTTCCTTATTTGTTCTTTTCTTTAACTTAGTCTTTTGTCGCTGTAATCTCCTTTTCTTACTAAGAACCTCAACATTTTAACATTCATTAATTTTATAATATTTCTTAAGATAAATTTTAAATTTCTTCCAGTCTTCCTCCGCCGTCTCTTTCCCCTGTTCACGGATTCTGTCAGTCATTTCAGCCAATGTCATATAGTCAATCACCTTCATCTGCCATTCTTCCAAGGTGGGTAGATCTTGGGTCTTCTAGTGCTTTGCGACGAGTATTCTTGCTGCTGTAGTAGTGTACATAAAGAAAGTTCTATCTTTCTTCAACACCAATTGGTTACTAATGCCCAAGAGAAAGGCCCAGGGGGACTAATGTTTGGTCCTGTGCTGCTGCTTTTCTTTCACTAATAGTCAGGGGGAGGGAGAAGAAGCCAGGCTGGGACTGTGTCAGGGGGCTGGCCAAAGCTTACTCACAAAGAATCATTTGCATTGCAAACATTCAAATACTGTTGACATTTCTATGCAGCAACTGGAATGTGATGCTATAGGATTGTGGGGTAGCATAGTTGGCATCTTTGGGGTCCCTGCCAACCCTGTGGTTTCATATCTTCCCCTGAGTGGAGGGGAGAAGAACGAAGCTTGAGGAACTGTCGCCATTCAGCTCTCATAGTGGCCTCTCCCTCCCCCAAAAATGTCACCACAGCAGCTTTTGAAGGACCATTGTGCCCTGAGTGGAGGGGAGAAAAAAGAAATGGATTTAAAATGGCACCCAGCATCTAAATATTGACAGAGATTGTTGCCCTTACCTCATGAACCCTCATGCCAAGCTTGGTGACAATATCTCAAGAGGTGGCTGAACCTATACAAAAGAAAAAAAAGAAAAAAGGGCGAAGTCACACCAAAGTCACATTTCAGTCTGCCATCTTGATTCAAAATGGCGACCTGCATCCAAAGGTCAGCAACAACTGCTGCCCCCACCTCAGGAACCCTCGTGCTGAATTTGGTGATGATAACTTGAGAGGGATCACTGCAGATGGTGACAGCAGTCACGAAATTAAAAGATCCCTGCTCCTTGGGAGAAAGGCGATGGCAAACCTAGATAGCATCTTAAAAAGCAGAGACATCACCTTGCCAACAAAGGTCCGTATAGTCAAAGCCATGGTTTTCCCAGTAGTGATATATGGAAGTGGGAGCTGGACTATAAAGAAGGCTGATCGCCGAAGAATTGATGCTTTTGAATTGTGGTGCTGGAGGAGACTCTTGAGAGTCCCATGGACTGCAAGAAGATCAAACCTCTCCATTCTGAAGGAAATCAGCCCTGAGTGCTCACTGGAAGGACAGATCCCGAAGCTGAGGCTCCAATACTTTGGCCACCTCATGAGAAGAGAAGATTCCCTGGAAAAGACCCAGATGTTGGGAAAGATGGAGGGCACAAGGAGAAGGGGACGACAGAGGACGAGATGGTTGGATAGTGTTCTCGAAGCTACAAACATGAGTCTGACCAAACTGCGGGAGGTAGTGGAAGACAGGAGTGCCTGGTGTGCTCTGGTCCATGGGGTCATGAAGAGTCGGACACGACTAAATGACTAAACAACAACAACAAGCTTGAGAGGTAGACAAACCTATAGACAACAGACATACAGGTGGACAGACAGACAAACCACTTTCAGAAACGTATGGTAGATTAGCCAGCTCTGTGCCAGCCTGCAGTTCGACTAGTCTTATGGTCACATAACCTCATTGTTCCTTAGGTCAGCTTCTCAGTGTGACCTGAAATGGGCAGATACTCTTAGGGGGAGGGGAAACTACTGGAATAAATAAAAGCATTTTAGCTGTCAAAGGAAGCGAGTTCTTACGTCCTCTCATAATTGTCCAAGGCCAGGTATCACAATCCAGGTCCGCAAGGGCAATTCCACAAGACCAAGCTAGGGCAGTTGCCTTCATTCTCCTCTTTCACCCTGCTGACTGGAGCTTGAAAGCAAGCCTGTGGCACCATAAGACGGCTTTGACAGGGAGGGATCTTTGATTTGATCTTTTTTGATTACAGGTCATTTAAAACTTTCTGCTTCACATCCACTGTTATTCAGCCCAGTTGCTGTGGCAGAAGCGGATTTTGTTATCGCAGACACACAGAGAAAAAGGTTTCTGTGTTTTTCTGGGCACATTTTGTGCCATCAGAATGACTCAAGCTAAACTGCCAATCAAATGTGAATATTGGTTTAATTTAAGAACAGAAACAGTATTTAGGTAGCCTTTTTGTTTGGTGTGGTGGGGGGAGGTATTCTTAAAGGGCAACAAATTGGCAATTATTTAGTTTATGATTTTTTAAAATTCATTTACAGAGTGCCATTTGCATCTTCTCATCAAGTCAACGAGGTGTTTTGGGCCATTCAAGTCGTATGCTGATGGACTTTGGGGTGGTGCTTATCGCTCTGTTTGTTATTATGTTACATATTTTTGTCTTTTTATACGTACTGCAAATTGCTCTGAGATTCTTGGATGACGTGCATATATAAATTTAATAACTAATAAGGTGATGATGATAATTCAGGAGATTCATAGAAAAACACAGCAAATTTTGAAACCAGCTCTACAAGATCACGTCCCATTCAAAAATTGTGTGTCACTGGAGTCAGACAATCCCATTATGTTGAGTCTTGGTGAATCCTCCTTGTCATTGATACTGGTATCCCCCCAGGGAGTTCAAATACATTGCCAACCTCCTTCATTGAAAAGTTCAAGCTGTGTGTTTGCTTGCTTGTTATACTCATATTTATCTTTTGCCCACACCACTCAAGCTTATTAGGGCAGATGCACAGATATTCCTTGGTGATTTTGTTTGCCCCGCTCCGCACTTTCTCTAGCTCTGTGAAGCCCTTTTCGAAATGGGAGGATCAGAAAAATCACTGCGTGTTAAGAGATTTGACTGCACCATGGATTTATGTAAGCAAATAGGATTAAAAAATGCAGAGAGGAAGGAAGCATGATTGCCACTTTGAGCTCCTTCGAGGGAAGGTGGAATATATAAATAAATAAATTACTGGAAGTTTTATTTTCTTTCGTTTTCCCAATCTTATATCCAGTCACCCACATTTCCACTTCAGTTTGCATTGGTGTTTTGTTGTTGTATAAAAAAAGGCCCCACAAAAATTCATCTGCATTTTAGTGTGAATTTCTCCTTATATAAAGAACTCTGTATGCAACTTTGCCTAATAAGCACATTTTTACAGGGCCTGTTTTCCACAATATTCATACTTTCCCTAATACAATGAAGTTTTGTATGTAACCTTCCACTGATATATCTCTTTTCTTCTTTTCTTCTTTTTTTTTGCACACATTGCTTGATTTCAGAGCCACGTTGCAGAATTCAGAGAAGTGCAAAAGTGGGGGAATGGTCTAAGTTCCTGTTCACATATTGGTTGAGGAACTGTGAATCAGGTGGATTCACCTTTAAATGTGAACTGAAGTGAACTTCTTCCCCATCTCTAGCTGTCAGCTACAATTCCAAATTCCAAACTAGCTTTTCTACTTAGGAGATATATACGTACATGTATTTTTGCTTAACCACATTCTGCATCACTTTTCACTTGCTGACTTTGAACCTAATTTGCCATTTTGTTGGAGAGATCCTACTGCAGATCTTCAAAATTAATTTTCATTTTCACCATTCTGAATAATCTGGTGTCAGCCACTTTACAGTCTTGACTGAAAATTATTTATGAACAAGTTAAATGGCACCAGTACCTCCCAATACAGATCCTAGGAGAACAGTAATTTTCACTTCTTTCCTTTGTGACAACTGCCAATTTCCTTTTAACCTCTATTTCTAGTTTAACTGGTTTATCCATAAGGGCACCCTGGAGAGCTTTGATCCTCTTCAGCTTCATTTCAATTAATATTCTCTCTCTCTCTCTCTCTCTCTCTCTCTCTCTCTCTCTCTCTCTCTCTCAACACAAGTTTTATCTTTTGGATTCAAATGTTGTGAGCCTGGTGGGTTTTTCTGGGCAAGCTTCCACTTACAGATATGTTGCGTTTGACAGCACTGTGATCACTGTTCCAAGTTTGGCTGGACAAGAACTTGAACCAAATCCTGGGCATCATCCAGGATTAAGTCCTGATAACACCACCCCATATCTTCCTGTATAGAGTAGGAAGATCTGAAGGGGGCTTCTAAGTATATTCATCTTAAAAGTTTCCCCTAGGTTAGAAAGCCTGCTTCCATGTGGTTCCAGCTCACAAGGAGACTTGTAAGTCTGTTTAGCCAAGTGATTCGGGGCTTCTATTGTCAACTTTTAAATACCTATACACTGTATTCCTCTCCAAGCGTATTTTGTGTGTGAATTGTCTCCTACAGTGCTTTGGTCAGTCATGTTCTTCTACATGCTCAATGCCCAGTTAGATGACCATTTACAACCTGTTTTTCAGTAAGCAGAACTTTATCGACTGTGCTAACTCTGGACTGTTTTTTTGCGGCTGCATCACACTGTGGACTCCTGTTAAGTTTGTGGTCCACTAAGACCCCTAGGTTATGCAAAAAGGGGTTTGTATAACCCTTTCCAAAAGCCATCTAAGCTAAGGGTTCAACACCACTTGTGATAATGAATTCTCCATGTTAATTATTTCTTACCCCCAAATTTGTCCACTTCATAGTTCCCCTCTGACTCCAGGACATTTTTAATAACTTTGAAAATACCCATTTGAAATACAATTGCAGCCCTCCACTGCAAAACTCCCTTTAGGCTCTGCTTCTTGGTTTTACCTGGTTGCAGAGCTGTTAGCAGAACTGTCTGCTGCTGCTGCTGCTACTATAGAGTTTCTTTAGCAACTTTAGTCAGGGTCTTTTGTCATGAGCTTATTGCAAATCCAGTAATACAATAACCCCACCATACATTTAGTGACACCAAATAAGCAATTATGAAAAGGTAAGATTAGGCTTCCCTTTGCAGAAGCCACCCTGGTTCACGCCTTGAACACCTGAAACCACGAAGCTTTCTAAGGAGATGGGCATGAAATCCCCACATCCAACATCCCCAGGGGTCGAGGCGCTTCTTCAAGCCTTTCAACATTCATTATGGAGGTTTGAAGAGGGATTTCCGTTGAGCACATTTAGAAATCTCCTTGCCTTTGGAAAACGTGCTGTATCAGGGTTAAACGTTTCAAGCAAATGGCCCTAGAAGCAAGCAACTGGGCATGTTCATCCAGTTCAGAAACCTCTTGTGGACCTTTGTGCCAAATGGGTGATGGTCTGAAGAGAAGTCCACACACACCTGAGGAGTTTGGGGGCAGGCCTGGGGTGCTCACCCCTGCCCTGTCCACATTTTACGGCCTTGTACATTGAGATTAATACCTAAATAAGGCTATTGTTCTGCACCAATTTTATCTAGGACAGGAGTTAGGATGATGAGCCTGTAACTCCCTAAATACTTTTTTTAAAAAGTGCTACATTGGCTAGCTTCCAGGCTTCTGGTAAGAAGACTGGTTTTAGTGACAACATACATATTGTAGCTATTTGTTCAGCAGTTTCATATTTGAGTTAGGAACTCTCTGGTGAATGCCATCTGGCCCCGTATTTTTTTATATAAAAAACCACCTTCACCCTTTGACACCCTCAACTTGATATGATTCTTCAGTTGCACCACCAGATGTGAGTATCTCTCTAGCATTTTCCACAGAGCAGGCGAATGCAAGGAATGCATTTGACTTCTTTGTAAATGCCTGTTTTCCTCCAGTCCTACTTTTACACCTTTAACATTAATGTTCTCAGTGCCTATTGAGTTGGTTTCGTGCTTCTGGTGCAATTAAAAAGGTTTTTTATAATTTATTTTTATATCTGTAGATAGAGTTAGATATAGATTTATAAATAGTCATATGGTCTTCCTTTTTTCTTGGCCTGCTTGATTGTAAATACATATTTATTTTTGCAAAAAAATAGTTCTCTTCATTTTCTTTTGGCCAAGAAAAATGTGCACTTTTAAAGGTTAATTCTTGTGTTGTGCTATATAGCTTATTTTGACTCTGTTATTTAACCACGCTGGCATTCTTTTGAACTTGTTTGTGCTGCTTCTATTCTGTAGTATACTTTTTGTTTGGGCCACTCTTGCAGCTGTGAGTCGCTTTCCTGGGAGTAAGACCCACCAAACTTAATGAAATTTACTTTGTTCCGGTAATGTATAGAACTAGCCATTGTAACCCTACCTTTTACTTTCTTGTTTACCAATTGCCTAAACGTTGGAGGTTGTTGTTGTTGTTGTTGTTTAAATACATAGGTTGTGGATTCTATGAGCAATTTCCCATTCATAGAAATGTTGAATGTAGAGTTGTGTGGCTGCTGTTCTCAAGGGGACTGGCAATGTCAATCCTGTGCCAGTTCTGCTGTTGTTGGTCTTGATCATAGAATTACAGAATTGGGACCCCAGGGGTCATCTAGTCCAACCCCCTGCAATGCAGGGATCTCAACCAAAGCATCCATGACAAATGGATTAACTGCTTCAAAGCATCATACTTGACTGTAATTTGGGGCCCAGGAAGGAAATCTGTTTGTAGTAACAGTTTCTATGAATATTTCATTCTGCACTATATTTATGGGACTGGTGTGGTGATTGAAACCCTCACATCTAGTAGTAGCAATTGCTGCTGCTGTTTCCACTGCATTTTGTAATATTAAATAATCTGATAAGGTTGCCAAGAAGCTCAGCAATGCAACTGTTTAAGTATCCCCCTAGTTGCTAGGATCTAGCACCTTGACTCCAAATTGCCAAGCATAGTGTTATGTACTCGGAGTTGAGAGTGGATTTCATGCTCTTTATTCAGCTCATAGTGGTGAGGAGGAATGGAAGTTCCCCCAGAATGTCTGCTTTATATACATTATTTACACAGTGGGCCCCACGTGATTGGCTAATTCCGGGATTCTCCTGTAGGCCAATCAGTTTGCGGATTCACTTCCACCTGGAGCTGGATTGGGTGGCTCCTGTGGACCAATCAGACTGCTGCATTCTGAATCCTATTGTTCTAGGACCAATCAGACGGCTGCATTTTGGATCCTATTCAACTCAGTACATAACACATAGGGTGGAGATAACCATGCAAGGATTGATCACTGAAGAACACTCCCTAGCTAGGCATACCAGGCATGAGATCTCTGAGATGGAAATGCTACCTGTTCTCCAACCTAATCAAGTCACCCCAGGCATATCCTAAGTTCACCTAACCACTTAAGGCATCATTAAAGGCAGCCTAAAAATATTTCGAAGAAACAGATAAAGCCACTTTTTATTCCATCACAAAATCCTTAAAACTGAAAATCTCATTGGAGGAGAAGGCCAGTCAATCCCTTTGCTCCTTGGCTCTTGCAAGAATTTGAGTGGCTGTGAACACCAACCTCCAAACGCACAAATAGCAACCTGTTTTTCTAAGAGAGAGAGAAACAGGCTTCAGGTACTGGGAGAGTGGAGTGATGGTGGTGGTTCCTACCCTAGAGTGCTCTCATCATTTCTTTAGGGCCTTAACTGCTTTGTCCTCTCATCATTGCCAGCGCAGACCACCTTTCTTCGACTAAAACGAATAACCATCTTGCACTCTGGATCCAGTCTTGTCTGAATCCAAGGCAGCTGAGAGGAGATATGATTGTTGTTGTTGTTGTTTAGTCATTCAGTCATGTCCGACTCTTCGTGACCCCCTGGACCAGAGCACGCCAGGCACTCCTGTCTTCCACTACCTCCCGCAGTTTGGTCAAACGCATGCTGGTAGCTTCGATAACACTGTCCAACCATCTCGTCCTCTGTCGTCCCCTTCTCCTTGTGCCCTCCATCTTTCCCAACATCAGGGTCTTTTCCAGGGAGTCTTCTCTTCTCATGAGGTGGCCAAAGTATTGGAGCCTCAGCTTCAGGATCTGTCCTTCCAGTGAGCACTCAGGTATGATTCCTTAAGAATGGATAGGTTTGATCTTCTTGCAGTCCCTATCTTCTTGCAGTCCATAGAGATATGATAGCCATCTTCAAATGAGACATGGAAGATGGGGCACACCCAACCAAATGGATTCAGGTTACAAGAAAAGAGATTCTGACTAAATTTCAGGAAGAACAGCAAGAGGTGTTTGACAGTGGAATGGAATCCTTCGAGAGGTGTTGGACTCTCCTTCATTGGAGGTTTTTAAGGAGAGGTTGGATGGCCATCTGTCATGGATGCTTTAGCTGAGATTCCTGCATTGCGGGGGTTGGACTAGATGACCCTTGGGTCTCTTCCAGCTCTATGATTCTATTAAGCAGCAAGAGGCAGAATGTGGCTTTGTGGCTCAGCTCTATGGCCAAGGGCAACCTTTTACTCACCATGTCTTCTCCTCATGGTTTTTTTACCACGGGTTGTTGCAGGCACAAATCTGAAAGTGGTTGTTGAGGGAGATCCTGGTGACAAAGCTGAGAGCATCTGTGTCTCTTGGCAGGAACCCAATGCTTCCTTGGGCTTGACTTTGCTGGCCCTTTTGTTTTTCTTCACACAAACAGGTTTTCATCCGCCTGCACAGCTGCTACCTCCAGATGTTGTGGAGTGAAGAAAGCTGGTACATTGCCTGCAGCTGCTGCAGGTCTTGCTCTAATAGTCTGACTGCAACTTGTCACGGGCATTGCTCCAGAATGCCCACTGGTTTGAAGGCGTTCATCACACAATCCTAGATGACCAGGAGATCCCAGTCATTTATGCCATCAATGAAATCCACTTCAGGAGAAAGAAGCCAATAGGATAAGAGGTGACAGTGAGAGGCGGCTCTCCTCAAAACACATATTTAGATGAGTATTTTGAGGAATTTAAATGGTTGAGAACAGTACTGCAGCATTTGGAGCACTGCAGAATCTTGGAGATAGATTCTGAGATGTGGAACGGGTCATTTCATATAGCAAGTCACAGAAATCAACATCCTCCAGAATTCCTGCTTATAAATGCTCCTATTAAGAATCCACAAATAATGAAGGTGGTTTGGTTTGATTGCTTCCCAACTTCCCAGATTTTCTGGCTAGGAAGACACCCACATCCTTTTCTCATTCCTCACCAGTATTGTCCCATTGGCATTCTGCCATTGTCACCTGAGCATTGTTCCTGAGCACTGTGAAGGAGAAGAGCAGGTTGCCAAAGGAGGAAGAGAGTCACATGACCCACCCACTGAAGGCATGGAAAGGTGAAGTCTTCCTGCAATGATATATGAGCAGTGAAGGAGCTAACTGCTGGCTCAGACCTTTGCTTCTGCAGTGTTTTGCAAAGAGATTATGGGAAAAGCTCTGTTGATGGGGAAGAGGACGAGGACGAAGACAGCACACCAAGTCTCTACTGACACCCACTTGGGCCTGAGAGCCACTGTCTAATAACTGCTTTCTGAGCATCCAAATAACTCATCTAGGGAGACAGTCTATTGGGAGGGAGATTCAGAAGCTAAGAGCTTGTCTTCCAGACAGTATCTCACTAAAAATTGCTCAGCGCATCCTCCCAAGACCTTCTGATACTGAGAGAAGTCCCCAAAGTGATCATATCTGATAACTGCAGTGACTGCACACCCGGATGCTGCTCCTTCACCTTGTCCCTAGGTGACCAGGTGCAAAGGAAGTCTACAGAGCTGAGGGGCACAGAGCAGCTGCGCTTGCCAAAGATCTCTCTACAAAGAAGGGCTGTTCTCCTAATGGGTTTGGTGGCATCTTTAGCAAGATGCAAAGGACTGTTCTTGGGAAAGGGCAGGGGGCAGTTAAGCTCATATGGTTCAGACACCTTGCACCCAGGATCTTGCCTATTCAATCCACTTTTTTTCCATTAGCAACAGGCCTTTTTGGGTATTATAGTGCATGCCAGACTCATCTGTATGAAGAGTTGCATGTCCACAGCCACCTGCTCCCGGCAGCCATTTTTGTCCAGCACCAGGGAACTAGAACAAGGATGCATGCTGCAAACTAGTAACCGTCCCACAACCATGAAGTCCAAATTCAGCAGGATAGAGTCCCTGCCCCATTTCCTTAGCTCAAGGGGTGTGGGTAGAGCTCTACCTCTGTCTGGCTCAGCAGCTCTGTGGCTGAGGCAAAACTCTGAAAAGCAGTCTGGGTAGAAGCATCACAGGCAGAAACATCACTTTTAAATGGTGCTGAGATTAACATTCAGGAGCAAGTAATAAATCCATGCAAATGGCATCTGTTCTGTGCACACAAGCACACCTCGCACAGCGCAGATCGAAGCTCAGGTCCCTCGGGAGCCCCTGGGATATGAGTGTGCAGCAGCTTGCTGCAACCACGTCAGCTCTTTGCAGCGGCTGCTCCTATCGAGCTAACAAGCTCCCAGCTGAACATGCCTAGCAAACACATGAGGCTGGAACTGGCTTCCTTCCCTGCCCCAGCAATGGCCCTTCTGCCTTATCCCGGAGAACTACAAAAAGAGGTGAGGGGAAAGGGAAGGGGGACATCTGTGGAGTCTGGATATGCAAAAGCAGGAAGGAAAGGGGTTGCGGAAACACTTGAATCTTTGCAGAATCTGTGCTTGGAGCCTTTGGTTAGTGTGTTCCCATATCTGCCTGCATTAAGATAGCCCGGCTTCCTCCTACCACGTGGCCTGAAAGGGCCAGCTGTGTAGCTGAGGCCAATGAATACAGCTGAGGATTGCTAGAGAGCACCATTGCGCTCCATTCTCTGTGTTCCCTTATGGGCTCTTTGACTCACATGCCACATTTTCTCTGGGAAAGTGAGCTTGAAAAAAATCTAACAAAGTAAAGCCAAATTTGCAGAGTGCTGCTCCATATCGGAGAGCGTGTGTTGGGGATGCCTTCTCCCTTTTGGTTTCCCCACCCCTGCAACTGGCACAGAACTGCTACTCATGAAGCTGCTCTGTGTTTATGCGCACTCAGCTGCACATGCGCAACGCCTGCCTCAAATGTTCACACCATCTCAAAGCACAAAGCGAATGCCGCTTGAATTTTCTCATCTGATTGAAGCTGATTTGAGGGGGGAAATCAGAAATGGTCACGAAGCTGCAGGAAGGGCAGCAGTTGAAGAAGGAGCAAAAAGGGTTTTCTTGTATGTGTGTGTTTCTTTGTGGCTGGTTAGCTGTTTTCCCTGTGTAAAGGTCAGAGGGGGCAGGGTTTCTGTTGAGGCAGGGGATTAGCTGTGGGAGGAGCTTATCAGAGTCTGAAGGGCAGCAGTTGAAGAAGGAGCAAAAAGGGTTTTCTTGTATGTGTGTGTTTCTTTGTGGCTGGTTAGCTGTTTTCCCTGTGTAAAGGTCAGAGGGGGCAGGGTTTCTGTTGAGGCAGGGGATTAGCTGTGGGAGGAGCTTATCAGAGTCTGAAGGGCAGCAGTTGAAGAAGGAGCAAAAAGGGTTTTCTTGTATGTGTGTGTTTCTTTGTGGCTGGTTAGCTGTTTTCCCTGTGTAAAGGTCAGAGGGGGCAGGGTTTCTGTTGAGGCAGGGGATTAGCTGTGGGAGGAGCTTATTAGAGTCTGAAGGGCAGCAGTTGAAGAAGGAGCAAAAAGGGTTTTCTTGTATGTGTGTGTTTCTTTGTGGCTGGTTAGCTGTTTTCCCTGTGTAAAGGTCAGAGGGGGCAGGGTTTCTGTTGAGGCAGGGGATTAGCTGTGGGAGGAGCTTATCAGAGTCTGAAGGGCAGCAGTTGAAGAAGGAGCAAAAAGGGTTTTCTTGTATGTGTGTGTTTCTTTGTGGCTGGTTAGCTGTTTTCCCTGTGTAAAGGTCAGAGGGGGCAGGGTTTCTGTTGAGGCAGGGGATTAGCTGTGGGAGGAGCTTATCAGAGTCTGAAGGGCAGCAGTTGAAGAAGGAGCAAAAAGGGTTTTCTTGTATGTGTGTGTTTCTTTGTGGCTGGTTAGCTGTTTTCCCTGTGTAAAGGTCAGAGGGGGCAGGGTTTCTGTTGAGGCAGGGGATTAGCTGTGGGAGGAGCTTATCAGAGTCTGAAGGGCAGCAGTTGAAGAAGGAGCAAAAAGGGTTTTCTTGTATGTGTGTGTTTCTTTGTGGCTGGTTAGCTGTTTTCCCTGTGTAAAGGTCAGAGGGGGCAGGGTTTCTGTTGAGGCAGGGGATTAGCTGTGGGAGGAGCTTATCAGAGTCTGAAGGGCAGCAGTTGAAGAAGGAGCAAAAAGGGTTTTCTTGTGTGTGTGTGTTTCTTTGTGGCTGGTTAGCTGTTTTCCCTGTGTAAAGGTCAGAGGGGGCAGGGTTTCTGTTGAGGCAGGGGATTAGCTGTGGGAGGAGCTTATCAGAGTCTGAAGGGCAGCAGTTGAAGAAGGAGCAAAAAGGGTTTTCTTGTATGTGTGTGTTTCTTTGTGGCTGGTTAGCTGTTTTCCCTGTGTAAAGGTCAGAGGGGGCAGGGTTTCTGTTGAGGCAGGGGATTAGCTGTGGGAGGAGCTTATCAGAGTCTGAAGGGCAGCAGTTGAAGAAGGAGCAAAAAGGGTTTTCTTGTGTGTGTGTGTGTGTTTCTTTGTGGCTGGTTAGCTGTTTTCCCTGTGTAAAGGTCAGAGGGGGCAGGGTTTCTGTTGAGGCAGGGGATTAGCTGTGGGAGGAGCTTATCAGAGTCTGAAGGGCAGCAGTTGAAGAAGGAGCAAAAAGGGTTTTCTTGTGTGTGTGTGTTTCTTTGTGGCTGGTTAGCTGTTTTCCCTGTGTAAAGGTCAGAGGGGGCAGGGTTTCTGTTGAGGCAGGGGATTAGCTGTGGGAGGAGCTTATCAGAGTCTGAAGGGCAGCAGTTGAAGAAGGAGCAAAAAGGGTTTTCTTGTATGTGTGTGTTTCTTTGTGGCTGGTTAGCTGTTTTCCCTGTGTAAAGGTCAGAGGGGGCAGGGTTTCTGTTGAGGCAGGGGATTAGCTGTGGGAGGAGCTTATCAGAGTCTGAAGGGCAGCAGTTGAAGAAGGAGCAAAAAGGGTTTTCTTGTATGTGTGTGTTTCTTTGTGGCTGGTTAGCTGTTTTCCCTGTGTAAAGGTCAGAGGGGGCAGGGTTTCTGTTGAGGCAGGGGATTAGCTGTGGGAGGAGCTTATCAGAGTCTGAAGGGCAGCAGTTGAAGAAGGAGCAAAAAGGGTTTTCTTGTATGTGTGTGTTTCTTTGTGGCTGGTTAGCTGTTTTCCCTGTGTAAAGGTCAGAGGGGGCAGGGTTTCTGTTGAGGCAGGGGATTAGCTGTGGGAGGAGCTTATCAGAGTCTGAAGGGCAGCAGTTGAAGAAGGAGCAAAAAGGGTTTTCTTGTGTGTGTGTGTTTCTTTGTGGCTGGTTAGCTGTTTTCCCTGTGTAAAGGTCAGAGGGGGCAGGGTTTCTGTTGAGGCAGGGGATTAGCTGTGGGAGGAGCTTATCAGAGTCTGAAGGGCAGCAGTTGAAGAAGGAGCAAAAAGGGTTTTCTTGTATGTGTGTGTTTCTTTGTGGCTGGTTAGCTGTTTTCCCTGTGTAAAGGTCAGAGGGGGCAGGGTTTCTGTTGAGGCAGGGGATTAGCTGTGGGAGGAGCTTATCAGAGTCTGAAGGGCAGCAGTTGAAGAAGGAGCAAAAAGGGTTTTCTTGTATGTGTGTGTTTCTTTGTGGCTGGTTAGCTGTTTTCCCTGTGTAAAGGTCAGAGGGGGCAGGGTTTCTGTTGAGGCAGGGGATTAGCTGTGGGAGGAGCTTATTAGAGTCTGAAGGGCAGCAGTTGAAGAAGGAGCAAAAAGGGTTTTCTTGTATGTGTGTGTTTCTTTGTGGCTGGTTAGCTGTTTTCCCTGTGTAAAGGTCAGAGGGGGCAGGGTTTCTGTTGAGGCAGGGGATTAGCTGTGGGAGGAGCTTATCAGAGTCTGAAGGGCAGCAGTTGAAGAAGGAGCAAAAAGGGTTTTCTTGTATGTGTGTGTTTCTTTGTGGCTGGTTAGCTGTTTTCCCTGTGTAAAGGTCAGAGGGGGCAGGGTTTCTGTTGAGGCAGGGGATTAGCTGTGGGAGGAGCTTATCAGAGTCTGAAGGGCAGCAGTTGAAGAAGGAGCAAAAAGGGTTTTCTTGTGTGTGTGTGTTTCTTTGTGGCTGGTTAGCTGTTTTCCCTGTGTAAAGGTCAGAGGGGGCAGGGTTTCTGTTGAGGCAGGGGATTAGCTGTGGGAGGAGCTTATCAGAGTCTGAAGGGCAGCAGTTGAAGAAGGAGCAAAAAGGGTTTTCTTGTGTGTGTGTGTTTCTTTGTGGCTGGTTAGCTGTTTTCCCTGTGTAAAGGTCAGAGGGGGCAGGGTTTCTGTTGAGGCAGGGGATTAGCTGTGGGAGGAGCTTATCAGAGTCTGAAGGGCAGCAGTTGAAGAAGGAGCAAAAAGGGTTTTCTTGTATGTGTGTGTTTCTTTGTGGCTGGTTAGCTGTTTTCCCTGTGTAAAGGTCAGAGGGGGCAGGGTTTCTGTTGAGGCAGGGGATTAGCTGTGGGAGGAGCTTATCAGAGTCTGAAGGGCAGCAGTTGAAGAAGGAGCAAAAAGGGTTTTCTTGTATGTGTGTGTTTCTTTGTGGCTGGTTAGCTGTTTTCCCTGTGTAAAGGTCAGAGGGGGCAGGGTTTCTGTTGAGGCAGGGGATTAGCTGTGGGAGGAGCTTATCAGAGTCTGAAGGGCAGCAGTTGAAGAAGGAGCAAAAAGGGTTTTCTTGTATGTGTGTGTTTCTTTGTGGCTGGTTAGCTGTTTTCCCTGTGTAAAGGTCAGAGGGGGCAGGGTTTCTGTTGAGGCAGGGGATTAGCTGTGGGAGGAGCTTATCAGAGTCTGAAGGGCAGCAGTTGAAGAAGGAGCAAAAAGGGTTTTCTTGTGTGTGTGTGTTTCTTTGTGGCTGGTTAGCTGTTTTCCCTGTGTAAAGGTCAGAGGGGGCAGGGTTTCTGTTGAGGCAGGGGATTAGCTGTGGGAGGAGCTTATCAGAGTCTGAAGGGCAGCAGTTGAAGAAGGAGCAAAAAGGGTTTTCTTGTATGTGTGTGTTTCTTTGTGGCTGGTTAGCTGTTTTCCCTGTGTAAAGGTCAGAGGGGGCAGGGTTTCTGTTGAGGCAGGGGATTAGCTGTGGGAGGAGCTTATCAGAGTCTGAAGGGCAGCAGTTGAAGAAGGAGCAAAAAGGGTTTTCTTGTGTGTGTGTGTGTGTTTCTTTGTGGCTGGTTAGCTGTTTTCCCTGTGTAAAGGTCAGAGGGGGCAGGGTTTCTGTTGAGGCAGGGGATTAGCTGTGGGAGGAGCTTATCAGAGTCTGAAGGGCAGCAGTTGAAGAAGGAGCAAAAAGGGTTTTCTTGTGTGTGTGTGTTTCTTTGTGGCTGGTTAGCTGTTTTCCCTGTGTAAAGGTCAGAGGGGGCAGGGTTTCTGTTGAGGCAGGGGATTAGCTGTGGGAGGAGCTTATCAGAGTCTGAAGGGCAGCAGTTGAAGAAGGAGCAAAAAGGGTTTTCTTGTATGTGTGTGTTTCTTTGTGGCTGGTTAGCTGTTTTCCCTGTGTAAAGGTCAGAGGGGGCAGGGTTTCTGTTGAGGCAGGGGATTAGCTGTGGGAGGAGCTTATCAGAGTCTGAAGGGCAGCAGTTGAAGAAGGAGCAAAAAGGGTTTTCTTGTATGTGTGTGTTTCTTTGTGGCTGGTTAGCTGTTTTCCCTGTGTAAAGGTCAGAGGGGGCAGGGTTTCTGTTGAGGCAGGGGATTAGCTGTGGGAGGAGCTTATCAGAGTCTGAAGGGCAGCAGTTGAAGAAGGAGCAAAAAGGGTTTTCTTGTATGTGTGTGTTTCTTTGTGGCTGGTTAGCTGTTTTCCCTGTGTAAAGGTCAGAGGGGGCAGGGTTTCTGTTGAGGCAGGGGATTAGCTGTGGGAGGAGCTTATCAGAGTCTGAAGGGCAGCAGTTGAAGAAGGAGCAAAAAGGGTTTTCTTGTGTGTGTGTGTTTCTTTGTGGCTGGTTAGCTGTTTTCCCTGTGTAAAGGTCAGAGGGGGCAGGGTTTCTGTTGAGGCAGGGGATTAGCTGTGGGAGGAGCTTATCAGAGTCTGAAGGGCAGCAGTTGAAGAAGGAGCAAAAAGGGTTTTCTTGTATGTGTGTGTTTCTTTGTGGCTGGTTAGCTGTTTTCCCTGTGTAAAGGTCAGAGGGGGCAGGGTTTCTGTTGAGGCAGGGGATTAGCTGTGGGAGGAGCTTATCAGAGTCTGAAGGGCAGCAGTTGAAGAAGGAGCAAAAAGGGTTTTCTTGTATGTGTGTGTTTCTTTGTGGCTGGTTAGCTGTTTTCCCTGTGTAAAGGTCAGAGGGGGCAGGGTTTCTGTTGAGGCAGGGGATTAGCTGTGGGAGGAGCTTATTAGAGTCTGAAGGGCAGCAGTTGAAGAAGGAGCAAAAAGGGTTTTCTTGTATGTGTGTGTTTCTTTGTGGCTGGTTAGCTGTTTTCCCTGTGTAAAGGTCAGAGGGGGCAGGGTTTCTGTTGAGGCAGGGGATTAGCTGTGGGAGGAGCTTATCAGAGTCTGAAGGGCAGCAGTTGAAGAAGGAGCAAAAAGGGTTTTCTTGTATGTGTGTGTTTCTTTGTGGCTGGTTAGCTGTTTTCCCTGTGTAAAGGTCAGAGGGGGCAGGGTTTCTGTTGAGGCAGGGGATTAGCTGTGGGAGGAGCTTATCAGAGTCTGAAGGGCAGCAGTTGAAGAAGGAGCAAAAAGGGTTTTCTTGTGTGTGTGTGTTTCTTTGTGGCTGGTTAGCTGTTTTCCCTGTGTAAAGGTCAGAGGGGGCAGGGTTTCTGTTGAGGCAGGGGATTAGCTGTGGGAGGAGCTTATCAGAGTCTGAAGGGCAGCAGTTGAAGAAGGAGCAAAAAGGGTTTTCTTGTGTGTGTGTGTTTCTTTGTGGCTGGTTAGCTGTTTTCCCTGTGTAAAGGTCAGAGGGGGCAGGGTTTCTGTTGAGGCAGGGGATTAGCTGTGGGAGGAGCTTATCAGAGTCTGAAGGGCAGCGGCGCGCGCCTAGCGGCGCGCGCAGTTATACCCATCTTTTAGATTTAGGGGAGCTAGTCTCAAACGTTTGTTGGGGGAGACCTAGGTTTTTTTTTGTGTGTGGGGGGGAAGTTATTTGTCCTGTCCTCAAGCTTTTTATGATGGAGGACCTCTGTAGCCACCCCCAACGACACGATCTCAAGATGGAAGGGGAGGGAACAGCTGCAGTCGCCTGTGATTCCTGCGCAATGTTTGCCATCTTGCCAAAGGTTGCAGGCAGCTTTACCTGCAGCAATTGCATGTTGATTGCCCTTTTAAAAGACAAAGTCCAGCAACTGGAGGAACGTGTAGCTACGCTCCAAAGAATTAGAGAGCTGGAGCTCTTCTTGGAAGCAACAGAGCACACCGTCTCCACCAGGGAGGAGACAGGGGACTCCCCTGAGAAGGAGGCTAGTTCACCAACACAGGAGCCAGATATATGGAGAAACGTGACTCAAAGAAGTAGGAGGCCCAGGGTTCACTCTGATTGTTTAGAAATACACAATCGCTTTGAGGTCCTCTCCCCTAGCATGGAAGACGAAGAGCAGACTCCATTTGAGGATCTCTCCCTCATTACAGTCGATCAGGTACATGAAGACGAGCAGCAAAGTCAGTCCTCAGGGAATGTGCAGGCGACCTTGGAACGGACAGCTCACGGAAGAACCCCGACCAAACCCAAGAGGAGGCGTGTAGTGGTGATAGGGGATTCCCTACTGAGGGGAACAGAAGCAGTGATCTGTGGGCCTGACAAGATGTCTCGGGAAGTGTGCTGTCTCCCCGGGGCTAAGATCCAAGATGTAACTGAACGACTGCAAGGAATCATAAAACCCACTGACGAATACCCCTTCCTCTTGGTTCATGTGGGAACCAATGACACTGCAAGCAATAGCCTCCAGAAGATCAAAAGAGACTACGAGGCTCTCGGCAGGAAATTGAAGCAACTAAATGCACAAATTGTCATCTCGTCTGTCCTCCCAGTTGAACGACGTGGCCCAGGGAGAGAGGGGAAAATAGTGGAAGTGAACAGCTGGCTTCGCAAATGGTGTAAACAGGAACGGTTTGGATTCTTAGATCACGGACTGCAGTTTCTTGAAGATGGACTTCTGGCAAGTGATGGGCTGCACCTCACAACGGTTGGGAGAAATGTTTTTGCCAAAAATCTCAGAAACCTCATCAGGAGGGCTTTAAACTGACTAATGTGGGGGAGGGAGACAGTGCTCCTGAAGGTAGGAGTCTATCAATTAATGAAGATGATCATCCAAATGTCATAGACCAAATGGAGCAAACAGCACGCGGACCTAGTGGAGGGAGGAAAAAATCCTTAAATAAGAGACACGGGGGAATGATTAATGGACTTCAATGTCTGTACACTAATGCGCAAAGCATGGGAAATAAACAAGATGAGCTTGAGCTCTTGGTACAGCAAACTAAATATGACATAATAGGCATCACTGAAACCTGGTGGGATAAGTCCCACGATTGGAATGTAATAATGGAGGGATACAATCTATTTCAGAGAAACAGACCAGACAAGAAAGGAGGAGGAGTGGCGTTATATGTCAGGGGTGTGTATACCTGTGAAGAGATCCAAGATTTAGAACCTCAAAGCCAAAGTGAGAGCATTTGGGTCAAAATTAAGGGAGAGAAGAATAACAGAGACCTCATTGTGGGAGTTTACTATAGATCCCCAAGCCAAACGGAGGACATAGATGATGCCTTCCTGGAACAGATGGCCAAGCATGCAAAAGGAAGGGAGATAGTAGTAATGGGGGACTTCAATTACCCGGATATTTGTTGGACGTCAAACTCAGCCAAGAGCATAAGGTCAAACAGATTCCTCACTGGCCTTGCAGACAACTTCATTGTCCAGAAAGTGGGAGAAGCAACAAGAGGAACAGCCATTTTAGACCTGGTCCTAACCAATGTTGATGACCTGGTTAGTGGGGTAGATGTGGAAGGATCATTAGGTGCGAGTGATCATGCTCTTCTGAAGTTTACTATACAGCGGACAGTAGCAGCCAAGCATACTAGGACTCAATTTCTTGACTTTAAGAAAGCCGACTTCATAAAACTTAGGGAAGTGCTGGGTGAGATCCCATGGACAGCAATACTAAAAGGAAAGGGAGTTCATGATGGCTGGGAGTTTGTTAAGACGGAGATAGTAAAAGCACAACGTCAGGCAATACCAATGAGACGAAAACATGGAAGGTGCCTAAAGAAACCAGGGTGGCTATCTAAAGAACTTTTAACTGAATTAAGATTAAAAAAGGATGTGTACAAAAAATGGAAAAGGGGGGAAACCACCAAAGAGGAATTCAAACAAATAGCCAGCACGTGTAGACACAAAGTCAGAAAAGCTAAAGCACAGAATGAACTCAGGCTTGCTAGAGAGGTTAAAAGCAACAAAAAAGGCTTTTATGGGTATGTTCGTAGGAAAAGGAAGAACAAAGAAACAGTGGGGTCACTCAGAGGAGAAGATGGTGAAATGCAAACAGGGGACACAGAAAGGGCTGAACTCCTCAATGCCTTCTTTGCCTCAGTCTTCTCCGATAAAGAAGACAATGACCGACCTGAAGAATTTGAAGCAAATGATTCAGCAAAGGAAACACAGCCCAGAATAACTAAGGAGATAGTACAAGAATATTTGGCTAGATTAGATGTATTCAAGTCTCCAGGGCCAGATGAACTGCATCCAAGAGTATTAAAAGAACTGGCAGATGTGATCTCAGAACCACTGGCAGTCATCTTTGAGAATTCCTGGAGAACAGGCGAAGTCCCGGCAGACTGGAGGAGGGCAAATGTTGTTCCTATTTTCAAAAAGGGGAAAAGAGAGGACCCAAATAATTACCGCCCAGTCAGTCTGACATCAATAGCAGGGAAGATTCTGGAGCAGATCATTAAGCAAACAGTCTGTGAGCACCTAGAAAGGAATGCTGTGATCACCAATAGTCAGCATGGATTTCTGAAAAATAAGTCATGTCAGACTAACCTGATCTCGTTTTTTGACAGAATTACAAGCCTGGTAGATGAAGGGAACGCAGTGGATGTAGCCTACCTTGATTTCAGCAAAGCATTTGACAAGGTGCCCCATGATATTCTTGTAAAGAAGCTGGTAAAATGCGGTCTTGACTATGCTACCACTCAGTGGATTTGTAACTGGCTGACTGACCGAACCCAAAGGGTGCTCATCAATGGTTCCTCTTCATCCTGGAGAAGAGTGACTAGTGGGGTGCCACAGGGTTCTGTCTTGGGCCCGGTCTTATTCAACATCTTTATCAACGACTTGGATGATGGACTCAAGGGCATCCTGATCAAATTTGCAGATGACACCAAACTGGGAGGGGTGGCTAACACCCCAGAGGACAGGATCACACTTCAAAACGACCTTGACAGATTAGAGAACTGGGCAAAAACAAACAAGATGAATTTTAACAGGGGGAAATGTAAAGTATTGCACTTGGGCAAAAAAAATGAGAGGCACAAATACAAGATGGGGGACACCTGGCTTGAGAGCAGTACATGTGAAAAGGATCTAGGAGTCTTGGTTGACCACAAACTTGACATGAGCCAACAGTGTGACGCGGCAGCTAAAAAAGCCAATGCAATTCTGGGCTGCATCAATAGGAGTATAGCATCTAGATCAAGGGAAGTAATAGTGCCACTGTATTCTGCTCTGGTCAGACCACACCTGGAGTACTGTGTCCAGTTCTGGGCACCACAATTCAAGAAGGACACTGACAAACTGGAACGTGTCCAGAAGAGGGCAACCAAAATGGTCAAAGGCTTGGAAACGATGCCTTATGAGGAACGGCTAAGGGAGCTGGGCATGTTTAGCCTGGAGAAGAGGAGGTTAAGGGGTGATATGATAGCCATGTTCAAATATATAAAAGGATGTCACATAGAGGAGGGAGAAAGGTTGTTTTCTACTGCTCCAGAGAAGCGGACACGGAGCAATGGATCCAAACTACAAGAAAGAAGATTCCACCTAAACATTAGGAAGAACTTCCTGACAGTAAGAGCTGTTCGACAGTGGAATTTGCTGCCAAGGAGTGTGGTGGAGTCTCCTACTTTGGAGGTCTTTAAGCAGAGGCTTGACAACCATATGTCAGGAGTGCTCTGATGGTGTTTCCTGCTTGGCAGGGGGTTGGACTCGATGGCCCTTGTGGTCTCTTCCAACTCTATGATTCTATGATTCTATGATTCTATGATTCTATGAGGATAGATGTGGACTCCTGTTAACACCACATGACTGCAGCTTCAAAAATTCACTGCAGGAGTGCACTGAATGTGGAGTGAGCACTAACATGAACATGCTCATAAAGTTGGAGGGGACCATGTAAGCTGTCTAGCTGAACCCTCTGCTCAGTGCAGAAATCCAAAAGCTAGAGGATGCCCAACAGATGACAGTCCAAGCTCTTGCTCACAGACATTCAGCGAGGGAGATCCCAGTGCCACCTCTCTAGGTAATTGGTTCCAGCTGCTCCTACTTCTCCTAATGTTCCACCAAACCATGCCCTCCTCTACTTTCTGGAGCAATTCCGGCCAGTTGGGGAATATGCACAGAAGGAGCAGGCAGAAGGTAGATCTGCTGTTAATCTCTGAGTGAATTGCAATAGTCTCTAGCCATGCCACACCCTGGGCGTCTTGCGAAGCCTGGAATATTCAGCATTTGTGTATGGGAGCAAGATGTACTGAAATCCACAACAAGATGCTTCCTCCCTTGGCAAATTATCAATTGTCAAGAGGGGGAATTCCTGACATTTCATTCCTGTTTGCATATCCTCCTCCCCTATTGAAGATCATTGAAAGAAGTGCCCCCACACTGCCTCTGCTTTCCATCCAGACTCCACATGGCAGGCCCAAAAGCTTTCTCTGGGAAGCCAAGGAACAGCCCAGGAAGGGGACTGAATACCACTATTATTGAGTACAAATAGCAAAGAACCTGGTCTGAAACAGCAATGGATTAAAAGGATCTGTTCCTTCGCAGTGAGAAAGTGGAGGTGCTGGTATTGTGCTAGTGAGTTTATGACAAGTTCAGTGCCAATGTCTAACAAGCTTTCCGAGCCAAGACAACTAAGGACTTTCTGAAAGAACTGCACTCCAGGAGGTTAGGCGAGGGGTGGAGGAATCCCTTTTATGTGAATGCCAAGAAATAACCCTTAGTAACATGTAAGCATCTCACCAGAAAACAGCCCTTGCAACCCAGAAAAGGCTGCTGGTAAATCACGCCACTTTTCAAAAGTCATTTCCTGTATGTCTTCTTCCTAACACAGACCTTTTCAACTGAGGGTCCCTGAAATGACTGACTACCCCTCCAAAATATTGGCACATTTTCCAGATCCCAAAGACCAGCCCACCTGAGGGCACAGAAGCCAACAGAAGCTAAAATATTTGAGGGGGCCGCCCCCCAAATTTGATAGGCAATGCCATTCAAATGGTTTGTGTGCACCACATCATGTGATCGATTATGCAGGGTGGGGCTCCTTTTGATTCTATCTCTCAGGAATGCCTTTGGAACAAACTATAATCTATGGGAACTGATATGCAGCTTTTAAATTGCATAATGGCGCTATATTGGGGTACATCTCTGTGAGTTAGAATGAATGGAGGGCACCTATCTGACACTGTACCTGTTACAAAAGGAGTAAGACAAGGATATCTACTTGCTCCCCTTCTCTTCAATTTATTTATAAATGATGTAGTTGAATTTCTAAGAGGTGAGCACTATTTTCTGGCAAAAATTGGAAATCAGAAATATTCAGTCCTCCTTTACACAGATGATGAAAACTGGCAAAAACAACACCACTGACATGGGTTGCCATACATCCAGATTTCCCCGTACATTTGGCCAATTTCCACCCAGACACTGCTTCCAACTACAGTATTCTGGATTTGTCTGCGAAATTCCGGATGTATGGCAACCCTAAGATCTGCCAATCGAACAAATGGTATGCTTTTTTATTCCATTGTATCCATCCCTGCCAAGATATCTGGTAGACTTGCCAAAATGAGGGTAGCCTTTACTCAGGCAAGACAAAATGTTCTTCTGTTAGCGGATCGGATGGGCCGATATAAAGGAGTTCCTAAGAAGGACAGAGTTTGCACGTGCAACTCTCTGTCTATAGAAGACATAACTCACGTATTCCTTGAATGCCCTTTTTATAATGATCTTAGAAACAATTGCATCCATCCATTGTTAAGATTGCAGAAGAGAAGGGCAACTCTTGCAAAGACCTGTTTTTTGCTGTCCGTTGTGGAGAGGTATATATCCTTTTGAACATCCAAATTTCTTGCAAAGGCTTTACAAATTTGTGTAATAAAACTTAAAGGGGGAATGGGAAATGATTTATCCTGTAAAGGTGGGGGAGTAGAAATGTAAACCACTATTTGTAGTTGTATTATTATTTTCATGTGTGTAATGGCTGTTCGCTAGGCACAATAAATTGAACTGACTGACTCCCCCCCCCCTTTAGACCTGCCAAATTTCAGAGGGATGAGGCAAAGACTCGTCATCTCCAGAGGGAATTACAAATGAAGTATATAGTCCATAAGCTCCCTTTTGATGTGCAGCTGATTTCAACAAATTGTTCTTCTTCAACTTGTAACTTTCGTGAAATATATAAACATTTAAGAATAATGTTTTAAATGATAGCATTTATTAAACCCGGTTTCCTCAACCTCGGCCCTCCAGATGTTTTTAGCCTACAACTCCCATGATCCCTAGCTAGAAGGACCAATGGTCAGGGATGCTGGGAATTGTAGCCTCAAAACATCTGGAGGGCCGAGGTTGAGGAAGCCTGTATTAAATAATAGCATTATGCTGCCACCACTGGCAACTGAGCCCTGATGGGGCGTCTTCAGTCACGGTTCCCGTGTGTGGAATGCCTTCCCTGCTGAGGCATGTCTGACTCATTTAAGCTCAGGAAGGATTTTAAAACATTCCTGCTTACCCAGGCATTTGATGGCTGCAAGACGTGACAACCTTGGAATGATTAGCTGTGTGAAGATATGTGACTGTTTGGAAATGTCTTCAGGTTTTCAAATTGTTTTAATTGGGGTTTTTTTTGTATTGTTTGTGTTCCTGTTTGCCACTCTGGACTCCCTTGAGGCAAAGGCCAGGATAGAAATAATAATAATAATAATAATAATAATAATAATAATAATAATAATAATAATAATAATAGAATAATAATAGATAATAGAAATCAGGCAGCCAGAAAAAATGTACTTAAAGGGAACCAAAAGAAGCTATAAAGGGCACCAATCAATCATCCAGTTTTTCAAAACAGACAAGGAATCAAGGGAGCAGATGTGACAAGTTTGTGCCAGGTCCAGGGAAATGATGCTTGGGTACTGGCTGATCAGAGAGACTGTGAGGGGCGGGTGAATCAGTCTGTTTCTGTGTCACTTTCATACGCGTTGACTCATAGATCCGCTCCGTTCCATTGGTGCATTAATCTTCAATCAAAAAAAAAAATCTGCACAAAGAACAAGATTCAAACAGTATTTTAGTTGTGTATTTCAAAAGAAAAAGTACATTGCAAAATATATTTTCTTTTAAGATGAGCATTTTAATGCATTTTGATACTTCTTTGAGTCAGGAATTGCATTACAACATTTGGGAAATGTGATAGCCAGTAGATAACTAGGGGTATGATCCTCTGCACCTGGGAATAAGTCCAGACAGTTGAAGCCATTAGAGCACACTTCTGAGTGCAGGTGCCCCATCACTTTTGATGCACACATCAGTCTGGGAGGCAAAGGCCAGACCGGTCCATATTAGGGTTCACAATTTCTCATGCTTTGCTAGTGACTACAGTGGGACAGTAAGAAGAGACCTCTGTATTGCAGGCAGTAATAGCTGCGCAATACTAGCTCACAACTTCAATCCAACTAGGCTAGAAAACTGGCTGTGGAGTAAGTGGGAATGTGAACATCTGAAACAGCATGCACAGATGAGAGCTTCATGAATAGGATTCAGTGGGGGGGGGGGAAGTATCAGGGAAACCCCAGAAGGTCTTGTGCATTGAGTGAAGACATCCCTGCCCTCTCTTTGCTGTGAGCAATGCCATGCAAATGCAGCGTCAAATGCAGCAGGGGGAAATGACCTTGCTGCTTTTTCAGCGGCTAATGTGAGCGTCCCCAGAGGCTCGACGACTCCAAGGCCAGGGTGGACAGTTCCAGGGCCAGGTTGGCAGGTAGCTGCTTGCAAATGAAGGCCTCCGCGCCGTGCTCTGTGCGCCACAAGGCTTTATTTCCTGGTGACAAGGCAGGTCATACGCAGCAAGCAAGTCAGAGTTATGTATGCTTATTATGTGCCATGGAGAGGGAAGGGGTCCATGTGCACAGATGTTTAGCCAGCAGGGCACTGGCACTGCCACACCAGCTAATTAGACACCCTGCCAGTCCTTAATGAGAACAAACGAGGGGCCAGCCAGCATGGGGAAAAGCTAGAGTGTATAGACAACAGCCCGAGCTACTATTTAGCAAGCAATCAGAATGTAAGGCAGACAAAAGTTCCTTGTGGCACATGTTGAGCTGGGCAGGGAGCTGGCAATGATGACAGGATGAGCAAGGAGAGAAGAGTGAGCCTGGGATCAGCTTGTGGATCATTGTAATGTGTGGAGATAGTTTTCTTTCAAGCCTTGGCATTAACCACGCTGAAATTTCTGCTCAGCTCCAGTAACTCAGGGCTCAGTCTCTCACTTCAATAAAATCCCATTTCCCTAATGTGTGCCCACATTCCCCAGCAAGCCTCAAATGCTGACGCTTGTCCAGTTTCTTTCCTGCTGACTTTCCTGTCACTTCTTCTTCCACCCATAGACCTTTTCAAGCATGACTTGCATGGGGAAGCAGGAGTGGGGCTGTGCTTTGAGCCTCGTCCCCGACGCTGCCTTTCATTCCTCCAACATTTGTGGGTTGAGTGAAGTTAAAGGTAGTATTTAGATAGTATTTGGGATCTGAAGGGAAATGCAAGCTGCAGAACTGTGCCAGACAGGAAATTCCTGGGTTGCCTTATGCCAGGCATGGCCAAACTTGGCCCTCTAGCTGTTTTGGGATTACAGTTCCCATCATCCCTGACCACTGGTCCTGTTAGCTAGGGATGATGGGAGTTGTAGTCCCAAAACATCTGGAGGGCCAAGTTTGGCCATGCCTGTCTTCCCACCCCCATGTCCCACTCTGAGGAGTGGACCGAAGAACTGGTAGGTGATGGGGGAGGGAGCTTGATGTCACAGGAAAAACTGTCCTTTTTGAAATCTAAAGGTGTTCTGGAAACCTGAAGGAGGGAGGAGGCAGAACCATCTTGACGCTTGCTAGACTTGAGAGACTGGGAGCCATGACTGAGCACTGCTTTGAACCTGAGCTCGCTGAAGCTATGAGAGGGGCAATAATTAGCATTCTTGAGGCGTAATGTCCTGCACCACCTCCAATGGAGACTTCTAGGTGTATATGCTGGAAATGTAAAGACAACGAAGGTACATTTTTGCACATGTGGTGGACCTGTAAAAAAGCAAAAGACTTCTGGGAATTGATATATAATGAATTAAAAAAGATGTTTCAGATTTCATTAAAAAAACCAGAAGCCTTTTTGCTTGGAATAATGGGGAAAGAAATACCAAAAACTTTAAAGAAATTATTTACGTATGCTACAACAGCTGCTAGAATATTATGTGTCCAGAAGTGGAAAGAAGAATGTGTACCAGCTAAGGAAGCCTGGATAATTAAGATGATAGACTCTGCTGAAATGGCAAAACTTACCGTGAAGATCAGGCACGAAGACGAGAAGAAACTCGAGCAGATTGGATTAAATTTATTGATTATGTTAAAGAACACTGTAAATATGTTAAAACATTAGCAGGATTGGTGTAGCATTTATGAAGTAATTGGATATCTAAGTTAAAAATGACGAAATGAAAATTAAGTGGAAAAATTAATTATGCGCAAGGGGATAAAATAAAAACTTTTGGAAACTGGGGAAGGAGGGAGGGAGGGGAAAAGTCAAACAAGAGAATTTGATATTTTGATGAATGGAAAATGTTGTTATTTTGAATAAATAAATAAATAAATAAATAAATAAATAAAATGGAAAATAAAAAATGGAAAATAAAAAAATGGAAAAATAAGAGAGATTGGGTCCTCCCATAAAGAGGGCACGTGTTGCGGTGAGACCCAGCAACCAAACCCTGCATTGTGGGTGGGTAAGATTGGTTAGCCACAACACCCAATTGGTAGGTCCCTCATTGCTGGGTTTAATCAGGCCAATGGGATGCAGGCTAAACGGATCAAGGGACCTATGCATGTGACCTAGAGCGTCTTCTTTCGGTGCCTGCATTCGCAACACCCGCCCACCTCTCCCTACTTTTAGGGCTTTGTGCTTGGACCTTACTATGCCGTCGTGTGTCGTCTGTCATTGGGACAGAGGCACGGCAGGAATTTTCCCCACTTGGCTGATTGGCTGGTGCCATTTGGGTTTCACCTGCTGTGTAGCAAATCATCACAACTTGTAAGGTTGCAGATAGGTTCTTGGTTCAGGTGATAGGGATGGGAGAAGGCTCTCACCATCCCTATGTGAAGGGTATTCCATTAAAGGAATCCAGGGACTCGGTGGTTTGGTCAGTCCCTGAGAGGGGGTTGTGCCCGTGCCTGAGTCCAAGGGGACATTTGGGTGGTGGAGATAGCCTGTTCCCGGCTTTCCACTTATCCAGGTGTTCACCCTTGGCTGACCTATTCTGGTGCCCTGGGTCAGCGCTACCTGCGAAGGTACAGGGAGCTAGTCAAACCGGAGCCTATGCAACCACTCACTTGTTGTAATCAATAAAGTTGTGGCCTCAATTCTTCCAAAACCCAAACCAAAATTTGAGTCTTGTCTGAATTTATTTAAGGGGGAGGTTTAAAGGTTTGAACACGCAGAGAGAGAGAGAGAGAGAGAGAGAGAGAGAGAGAGAGAGATTTTCAGGTGTAAATATGTGTTAATAAACCACATTTCTTAAAGACACTAACTTCTGCTGTGCCTTGATCTTCCCAACAGAAACATAACCCTGGCTGTGTGCCTGGAACCCCCTGGAATCTTTCTAATGCTCACCAGACATTGAGGGTGAAACACAATCTTGGTAACAATATAAACATAAAGGGACCCCTGACCATTAGGTCCAGTCGTGACCGACTCTGGGGTTGCGGCGCTCATCTCGCTTTATTGGCCAAGGGGGCCGGCATACGGCTTCCGGTTCATGTGGCCAGCATGACTAAGCCACTTCTAGCGAACCAGTGCAGCACACAGAAACGCCGTTTACCTTCCTGCCGGAGCGGTACCTATTTATCTACTTGCACTTTGACATGCTTTCGAACTGCTAGGTGGGCAGGAGCAGGGACTGAGCAACAGGAGCTCACCCCATTGTGGGGATTCAAACCGCTGACCTTCTGCAAGTCCTAGGCTCTGTGGTTTAACCCACAGCGCCACCCGCGTCCCTTGGTAACAATATATTGGTGTTTAAATTCCCCATTTAAGTGAATGAATTAAATTGGGGCAAGTGACATCACAGCATGTAGGTGGGCAGTATTTGTGTGACAGAGTGACTGCACAGGAGACTGTGTGCAAGGATGGGGAGAGCTGGGTGACGTGGGAAGGGACACCCTTGGGAAGTGCTTGTGGGGAGGGATGTTTGTGACGTTTTGTGGGATGGTGTGGGTCTCTTGCTTAGGGAAGATTACTCCAAGATTGCTTGGACCCATCTCAATCGCCAAGTAAGGAGTTCAACCTAGTTTACAGTCAACACTTTCCACATTTCAAGGTAAGTTGGTATGTGGGGAATGATACATGTGAAAGTAAGTCCTGTTGGGTGCTGCAGTTAACAAATTTTACACACTTCAAAATACAAATGATTTTTAAAATTATGTTTATTGGCATGTTTTGTGATGCAAATTAGACTTCAAGGTAGATTTGTGTCCAATGTCAGATAGAACTATGGTAAAGGTATAGGCATCCCCAAGAGGGATTGTGTAATTTAGTGGATTGCTCAAAACACAAGGAAATTCTCTATTTAAAAGCACCCTTGATTTAAGAGACTAGTTAAGGTACTTACACATTCAGTCACGCTCCCCAAAGCATGGAAATTGTAAATTAAGGTGCCCACAATTTTTACACCATATTAAAACAAGCACATTCTTTTGTCTCTATCTATATTGCGCTTGCTTGCAGCTGAGCTTCCACGCACCTTGCGTGCTTTCCATTGGTTTTTCAGCCCCAATCTGTTCCCTCTGCAGGTTTCAGGCAACAGTGGAGCTTGGGTTAATGTTTCATTCTACCCTTTCGAAAAATTTTATTAGTGATGATGATATGTATTTAGGGCAATGCCATGTTTAACAAATTGCAGCTTTCTATATGTTGTGGAAGTAAGCCCAAATTTTGGTTTCCTCATGAGTGGCTGGCTCTTTTTAAAAAATAATCTGAATATACTGTGTTGAATCAGTGGCTGCCCGAAGACACAGTGCAGTCATGTGTCCATTGCAGGGTTGCTGTTGGCTACTAGTTCTATAATGGCATGATTGCACATGCAGGTTGCTTCCACACCAGAGCCCTTTGTGCATGGAAGCGTGGGTCAATTCTGTACCCAGGGCAGCTGTTTGCCAGTTCCATCTGGTACGCAAGCTGAGACCCTACCTGCCCACAGATTATCTCACCAGAGTGGTGCATGCTCTAGTTACCTCCTGAATGGACTACTGCAATGCGCTCTATGTGGGGCTACCTTTAAAGGTGACCTGGAAAGTACAACTAATCCAGAATGCGGCAGCTAGACTGGTGACTGGGAGCAGCCGCCAAGACCATATAACACCGGTCTTGAAAGACCTACATTGGCTCCCAGTACGTTTCCAAGCACAATTCAAAGTGTTGGTGCTGACCTTGAAAGCCCTAAACGGCCTCAGCCCAGTATACCTGAAGGAGCGTCTCCACTCCCACTGAGGGCCTTCTGGTGGTTCCCTCACTGCGAGAAGCAAAGCTACAGGGAACCAGGCAGAGGGCCTTCTCGGTAGTGGCACCCGCCCTGTGGAACGCCTTCCCATCAGATGTCAAAGAGATAAATGAAACCAGAGGCCTTTCTCCTGGGCATAGTTGGCCAATTGGTGTTAAAGAAGGATAGAACTTTTTTTATGTATGCTACAGCAGCAGCAAGAATTCTCATCGCAAAGCATTGGAAGGCACAAGACCTACCCACCTTGGAAGAATGGCAGATGCAACTAATAGACTATATGGAAATGGCGGAAATGACTGGCAGAATCCGAGACCAGGGAGAAGAGTTGGTGGAAGAAGATTAGAGGAAATTAAAAACTTATTTACAGAAATATTGTAAAAATTTTGAATGCAGATGACATTGAAATGATTTGAAGGGGTTCTAGCAACAAGGTAAAATGTAAGATGGGATTGATAACAGATAAACTAAATAGGACATGAATTTGCTGAACCAATTTTTAAAAAGGGATACAAAAAAGGGAGACGTGAGGAAGTCAGGAAAATAAGTTAACTAAAGATGAGAAATTAAGAAAGAGGGAGTTTTTGTCTTTTTTATATACGTGTTTTTTCTTCTTTTTTTTTCTTTGTGTGTTAAATGTTTGTATTTTTGTATTTTGTAACTGTATTTTCCTGTCTTTGTATTTTTCTGAACTTTTCTACTGATAAAATCTAATAAAATATTATTAAAAAAAGAAAGAAAAAAAAACAGATGTCAAAGAGATAAACAACTACCTGACATTTAGAAAACATCTGAAGGCAGTCCTGTTTAGGGAAGTTTTTAATGTGTGACATTTTAATGTATTTTTAATCTTAGTTGGAAGCTGCCCAGAGTAGCTTGGGAGACCCAGCCAGATGGGTGGGGTACAAATAAATTATTAGTATTGTTGTTGTTGTTGTTGTTGTTGTTGTTGTTGTTGTTATCCCAGGTTAGCATTGCTTCTACATAGTTAGCTTGGGAAAGAATTAAAGTGAAGCACTATGAGCAATGTTCTTTCTTGTGCCCAGGGTCCTTCTTATAATATTTACTTGCCACAAGTCCCATTCAGTAAAGGTCCTTTCCAATCTCAGTTAAAAGTTTCCTGTGTGCTGTCTACTTTAGTGCCGATTGTAGTGGGTGGATGCAGTCCAATTTAGGAGTGAGCCCCACTGAAAATAGTAGGACTTACTTCGGAGTAAACATATGTAGGATTGCACTGCACATTGCCCCTTGAATAGACTCTCTTAATTGTCTCAGGAACAGTTTTCTGTTCTCAAGGAGGGGAGGAGGGAGATTTTCAGGGCTGCTTTGGTTGCATTATTCTTTTTTAAAATGCAATGAAATTAATAATGAAGGCTTCCCCACTTTGAAAGCAGAAAGCTGACACTGTGGTAATTAAAGGAGTGTGTTCAAGGAGCAATTAAGAAGCCATTCATCACTTCAGCCACTATCTTCAGGACATAATAAAATGGACAGGACCTGCAAACAGGAAGCTTTGAATCAAATGCACTTGAGCTCTTAAATCTTAACAACACTTTGCCTGTCCGCAGTGAACTGGCTGGTGTTGCAATTGCATTTTGTTTTAAAGAAGTTGCAACGAATTGGATCTGAAAATTTAACTGAAAGACAATGCAGAGCAACATTTGACAGCCGTGTTGTCTGGATTCTGTGTAAAAGTGGGTGAACAAAGGATAGCAATATCAGAGAGAAGACCTAGCATGGAAGCAACCCATGAAAATCAGAAAGGATTTTTACACACACAGTGCAAGACCTTAGTGTGATGCAGTGGAGAAAGGGATAATGTGATATTTGAAAGATAAACCAGGGGATATGGAGCTGGAACAGGGACATAGCATTCAATCTCTATGCAGATGAAATACATCCCTGGGAACAGTTCTGGTGCCCCCTTTTGAAAAGGACATTGATAAATTAGAGAGAACTCAGAAGGGAGCTACAAGAGATCTGATGGGCTGAAAATCCCCTACCTTTTACATTGCAGACTTACGAAATAAATTCTATTGGCTTTAAATCCAAGCGAATCTAAGAACTTGATCATGATCTTTCAGGGAAAAACAATTCAGTGATGGACAGCTTGTTACTCTAGCAAGAAAAAGATGCGATAAGATCCAGCAGCTGGAAGTAGGCGTTAGAAAGTTCAAGCTGGAAATAAAGCAAGGGTAATTAGCCACCGAAACAACTTGACTAGGGATTTGGTAGAGTCTCCGTCACCTGATAATAAATCAAGATTTTGTGTCTCTATCTAAGGAATATACACTGTAGCTCAGCCTCAGCAATATTTGATTTACTGCTAGCTGGGCTCCTGGTTTCTTTCTTTCTTTTTCTTTCAGCTATCAGGGTAGCAAATGGAACATTTGGTTCTACCCAAGATGGAGCTAAAGGCTACACCATGTAGGATTGCAATGATAGATTCAGTGGTATATTCAGGTTACCTTTTCCTTTCTCGATATGACATAAATACTTTACTGAAAATACAGGGGGAAATCCATGCCCCAAGATGGTTCTGAAGCAAAGCCAGAGAAAGCTGAGGTCAATTCCAACTAAGTATGGGGGAAAAGAGATTCTCTTCCAATGTTAACTACAGAGAAGGTTTTATATACAACTTCCTGTTCATGTGTGTCAAGTGAAGTGGATAAACTGCACCGGCTTAAGCTTTCTGTTTTCTCAAATGTTGACTGGGTTTCCCAGCCCTCAAAAGGATATCAGATTAGTTGAGAATACAACTAGTGAGTTGAAGGATAAAGGTAAAGGGTAAAGGGACCCCTGACCATTAGGTCCAGTCATGGATGACTCTGGGGTTGCGGGGCTCATCTCTCTTTACTGGCCGAGGGAGCAGGTATACAGCTTCCGGGTCATGTGGCCAGCATGACTAAGCCACTTCTGGCAAACCAGAGCAGCACACGGAAATGCCGTTTACCTTCCTTCCAGAGTCGTACCTATTTATCTACTTGCACTTTGATGTGCTTTCGGGGGCTCACCCCATTGTGGGGATTTGAACCACTGACCTTCTGATGGGCAAGCTGTAGGCTCTGTGGTTTAACCCACAGCGACACCCGCATCCCTCAAATTGAAGGATACTGAAGGATAAACCTAGTTAGCCATATAAAAATTAAGGAGAAGGGAAACTAAAGCACACACACACACACACACACACCCAATGCTAGGTTACCTAACTATTGCGTCCACAAATCACAGGGCAATGGGGCACCTCTATCTGACCAAGAGAGAGGGAAGCAAGGAGGATTTTGCAGGAAAGAGGAGGGCTTTTGAAGGGATTTACTTGGGCAGTATCTCCATAACTCCGGCAGCGCCAGCTCCCTGTCCTAGTGCTGCTTCCCCCTGCCACCAGTGAGCAGTAAGCAAGCTGTGCACTCTGGCAACTCAGATATCTGTGATAAAAGTGTGCAGAAGGTCCCTTTGCCAGCTGTGACTTCACCTTTTCCCCTGACTGCCTGGAACAGAGAACATTCCTGCTGAACACAGTGCGCCCTGGCTTCACCAGGTGCTTGAATTGGATGGCTGACCCCAGCTGCCACTAGTTTCCCAAGCACCACCACTGGCCTGGCACTGCAGTGGCAGAGTCTGCTTCTCCCCGGAGAGTCCGTGGGCCCTTGGGATTCCTTTTGCCCATGCTGATGCAGTCTGAGCAGTCTGAGAGAGGAAGGTGGTGGGTCCCACTTTGCCTGCCTCCCCTTACAGCGGCACTGACTTACACAGCAGTCTTAGCCTTAGGTGATACATCATGCTTGAGCTGTTGAGGTGCCAAGTCATCTTAGCACAACTGATATCCCTCTTTCCTCTGCACTGGGGATGGATCATGAGTCACGAGCATTTCCTCACTTCTGAAGTGGAAGCTGCTCTCCTGCCCTCCTCCCAGTGCTCACAGGAGGAGGTCGGAGAACAGAATCAGGACACAAGTCGTCAATCTCAATATTCTCCTCCTCCCTCTCTCCACTTGCCAGGAACTGCAGCCAGAGGCATCTCCCTGAACAGCAGGGAGAAAGTCTGCATGGTTTATGCTCCTCAACCCAAACTTACATCTCCCCACTACTCTTGCGCTTCCTTACCCTAGAGAATGCCTCTCCAAAAAACCCACAACCCACCTCTCCAAAGTGCCTACTTGCGTGCCATGGGAAACCTCCACAGGCACCAATGAAAGTTTCCTTTGAATTGCAGCAATGGAAAAGTGTCAGTGCGGTTGAGTTGTTAAGATGTTGGACTATGGGCCTGTCCACTCTTCCGCTTGTCCAGTCACTTTCCCCTGGGAAACCCCACTGCTTTCTACTGGATTGGAACACACACCAGGTGTTATGTATTCAGTGGCCTGTGTTTGCCTGAGCTTGAGTCTGGACTAAGGATTCTGAGCTCTTGTGTGCCAATTCGATACATGTCCAATCACAGAACATTTCAGGATTTGGGCCTCTGCCATTGGCACTTAAACTCTGAGTCGTGATTCGCGGTTTGGAAGTGTAGACAGCCAATCGTGTTGGGAGTGGGAGTGGCCCAAGCTTTCAGAAATGTATATAAGTAGTTGCTTTGCCTCTGTTTCCCAGTTATGTAGTTCAATAAAGGTTCTTGCTGTTATCACTATGTCTTGCCTCGTGGGAACCCACCTACGCTTCTCCCCCCTCAAAGAATTATGGGTGTGGTAGCTTGTTAAGGGTTGTAACTCTGTAAGGGGCAAACTACAGTGCCCAGAATTCTTTGAGGGAACAAATGTAATTTGAATGTGCTTTAAAGGTATAGCATTTCACAGCCTGTGTCTTCAAAGAGACTGAAAACACAGACACACACAGTTTAAACTCTTGTCTCCTTTTTATAGACTTCTGTAAACTCCTCTCTTTGCCATTGTAATTAGAGGGTTCTGTGTGGAAAGAATTCCTGTCAGACTATTAGGAGTCTGAGGTGAAACCTGGAGAGCTGGCGGTGTCTCTCCCCTCCCTTTGCAGCTTCTAACTGACCTATTCTGGCTGCGAGGGAAATTTGAAAGCTGAAAGGGCCCTGACTGAATTCCAAAAGAGCAGCCAATTAATATATGACATTTGGAGCTGTTAAGAACTCTGGCATTGGTTTCTTTAATAGCAAAGCATTGGCCCCAATGTTTCAATTTGTCACTTGATATGATATGAATGGATTCTTCTCAACCTTGCAGGGGAGACCCAGTCTGGGAGCAGTTACCCAGAGTCGCTTGATCTACCCTTCCGAATGCCACAGAGTGGGGGATGTGAGGGGAACATGTGTGTCTTTGGGGCCAGTTAGGTCATTCCCTATCTCCAGATTTAGTTCAGCCACATTGGTCTTCCACTCAAAGAGTAAGGGAAAGAGCAGCCACCTGGAAATGACTGAGATCCAGCGCCGAGGGCCTTCTGGCGGTTCCCTCACTGTGAGATGCCAAGTTACAGGGAAGCAGACAGAGAGCGTTCTCGGTAGTGGCACCCACCCTGTGGAACGCCCTCCCATCAGATGTCAAAGAGATAAACAACTATCTGATGTTTAGAAGATATCTGAGGGCAGCCCTGTTTAGGGAAGTTTTTAATGACTGATGTTTTATCTTTGTTGGAAGCCGCCCAGAGTGGCTGGGGAAACCCAGCCAGATGGGCAGGGTAGAAATAAATTATTATTATTATTATTATTATTATTATTATTATTATTATTATTATTAAATGTGCTTCAGCCATGCATCAGGGTGGCTCACGTTGATGTTGATAATGCTGCATCACTTTCACGCCAGACCTGTTTACGTCTGGTTGCCCCAACTGGGCTGTATGGCTGCATGGAGCACAGCTCTCAACACACCACCTCCCAAGAAGAGTCTACTGGGCACTTTGGGGTCCAACAGTAACCACAGTCCTGGATCACAACCAGCAACCCATGATGCAAATATGGCTCCCTGTGGCCCTCAGGTGCCAACAGTGCTCTGGCATTGAATGTGCATCTCCCAGATCTCTCCTGGTGAATTGAGGCAAATATTACTGGGTTTGTGGCCAGGCAGTGTTTTCTGCGAACCACAGATGACATCTTTCTTCCAGGCTTGTACTTGTATAGGTTGCTGCTGGCAAATAAAAAAAGTTTGCTATGCTTAAGAAATTAATCCAAGGTCCCAGCAGGCGTCCTTTTTGTTGCTTGTTCGTTATTATTTGTGCTCACAATGGTATCGAGGTGGTTATACACAATCCTGATTTCGATACTGCTTGTGCCTGCAAATGTTTTAGGCAGGCGTATTGCTTCACTTCTAGACAGTGCTTGGCTTGTAGCTTCCTGCTGAACTCCTGCTGTGACTTTTCATACCGCAAATGTTTTCTGGAGGGGGGGGAGTGGAAGAGGTGCCCCACTTTTGTTGGCACAAGAGCGTCCCTGCAGATAGCAATAATGTAATAACATTGGGGGAGCAGTGCAGAACAGCTAGCAATTTGAATGATATGTTAAAAGTCCAGCATAAATTCACCACTCGTGCATCAGTGATATATTGCAGAATACAGCTAAAAAAAAATCACAACACTCTGGAGGGGCCTTAAGAGGTTTTGACATATTGAGCTGTGGTGCTGCCCTTGGAATAAGGAGTGGGAACAGGCAATCATCAGGCTCTTGACTGTACAACAGGTTACTGGTTGTAACAGTTTCCATCCCTGCAGGAGAAGGGAGCGGCAGTAGGCAGTGTGGCCTTTTCAGTCCTCTCTATTTTATGAAATTTCAATTGAGGTGCCCACCGCTCCTCACTGAGATCTCCTAAGCAAATATAAACAGAGCAGCTGTTTTAAGTGGCCCACAAACCATATGCAGGCACAGACATGCTGTTTCCATAAATAAATACACCCACACTCTGCTTGACACGTGACAACACTCAGGGGAAGGCAATTGTCTGCTGGTCCCAGGGGGCGTCACTAGGACTAATGGGATGAAATTGAGCAAAAGCAAATGCAGAGTGAATATTAGGAAACATTCCCTGACAGTGGAATCTATTTGAGGCCAGAATCTCCCAGGAGAGCAGAGCCCATCACACATAGCACTGCAAACAGGACTGGACAGGGCACAGCAAAGCACCTCAGGGAGCTATCCCACACATGCAGAGAGAGCTCACCAAACACCCAGAAGGGAGTACTGTCTATGCACACACAAAGCTATAGGGAGCACTGGGGCATGGCTGATTCTCAGAACTACTTTGCCCGTAGTGACCACTCAACTTATATTATGTGGTGGCTTGTCTTGGATAGAACATTCAGTACCCCTCTGCCCACCCCCTCATGTGCACTTCTATTAGCTAGACTCACGCCAGCTCCTGACTTCTGGGTTTCTCTAGATGAGAACCCTTTCTCCCTTCTCATGCACATAGAAAACAATGCAGAAATCTGAAGTGCTGCCCTGCATATTTACCTGTTACATGCTGTTGCAATTTACAATTACTTGTTGTAATTGTGTGTGATGTATTGCTATATGCGATTTGATCCTGTGTGTCTGTCATGGGCTGGCTGGATGCCAAGGGAAGAAGGCTCAGAGCCCAGAAATTGGTGGTGAGAGGTCAAAAGGAGAAGACTAGGAGGAGGAGGTGTCAGAAGCTGAAGAGGCGACAGGGTTTAGTGAGCAGGAAGAGGCTGAGGCAGAGAGCAGTCCAGACCCAAAGGCAGGAGAGGAAGGGGGCCAGGAGACAGAGATGAGGCAGGCTGCTGAAGAAGCCAGGGAGTCTCCCCCTCCTGCTGCAATCGGCTCCCCTCCCGACTGGTCTTTCAGGACCAGAAGAGGTATGAAGAGGTCCATCATGGCATCTCCCATCTAGAACGGCATTGCACAGGACTACTTGGGCATTTCAGGGGAAGCAAAGAGATGTGGCCATGTCATGGGCACTGGGAAGTGTATCCATAAGCCCATGTCAGCAATGCACATGTGTGACAACCACAGACCTATTCATACCAAGGCTCATTCTCATGGTGGTGTCCTTGACCAACTAGTTACCCCTATGCCATTGCAGCACATCATAGCCAGCCTATACTTAGCCAATGCCTGGTGTATTGATCACAATTACATGTCAAGGGTTGGGTAGTGCCTGCACATGGACTAGGGCCACCCCAAGGAATATGGGGCAGGGGAGCATCACCAGGACTCAGCGGCCCAACCTGCTTCAACCATGGCAACATAGCTGGCAGCTCAGAGTAGTCACAGAAGCTGGCCAGGACCTTTTGCTGCTGGTAGGAGCTGGGCCAAAGCAGTGACAGCTCTGCAACATTGTGCTGCCTCCACACATGCTACAATACACTAGTGTATTGGGGCTCACACAATATTCTGAAGCCACCCACCTGGTATCTCTAGAATCATAGAGTTGGAAGAGACCACAAGGGCCATCTCTGGCGAGTTCATCTCCACAATTAGCCTACTTCATTTCTCTACACTTGATTACCAGTGATAGGAGGGGTGTTGATACACAAAAATTGAGCTATACACTCGGGCAGTTATTTGCAGGTCATGTCTACACACGTTTGCTACCAGCAAAAGAAAACAGCTCCAGCGGCACTTACTATATGTGTCACTGAAGCAGTTCCCTTTTACTGGCAACAAGGTGAGGTATGCTGGGTCTGTTACACTTCCCAAAACTGTTTTCTATTCAATAGAAAGAATTGTGGCAGAAAGTGGAATGTAGTGGAAAGTCGTTCTGTTATTTTATTTTATTTTATTTATTTTCTGCACTGTCTTCATCTCCTTAAATCTAAAACACCAACTTTTAAAATGAAAACACCAGCATCTTCAACTATCATAATTACAGTTATTAAAATATTGTAAATACATAATTTGCACTGTCTGCTATTCCTTAGAGCATTTGTGGTTTTCTTTGATGTAGACATTAACAGCACAATCATATACATGCCTACCCAGATGTAATCCCTATAGAGTTCAATAGATAAATTTGTATAGCTGCAATCCTAAATATACCAAACGTTTATATATAAAAATATTTGGAAGATGGGGCTGTGAGGAAAAAGAAGCTGTATTTGAACTGAAATGAATGCCTTTGAGAATGCCTTCTTTGGCAATGTTTTGAAGAGTCTTACCTGTTGGTGTAGTTTCTTTCTTGCAAGCACTCCTTCAAACCATGCTATAACAGCCCTGTTAGGTTGGCCAGTGTCCAGGGGTGGGCAAAAGGTAGACTGGAATATATTGGTAGATCTCTGCGAGATTTGTAGTCAATTGGCAAGAGAGAAACTCTTCCAGTTGTTTTAACAATAGCAAAATGATACACAGACCTTTGGAAGTTTGACAACTGAAATTAAGACAGCTGGTGGAAACTAGGAATGGATCCATGTGTGGTAAGACTGTGAGCTCATCTCATTTCTGCTCCTGGAAAAAAAAAACCCTGTGCTTAAGAACTCTTCAGAGAGACCATGCTCTTTCATACTAAAGAACCTGGCTGCAGTTGGTGACTCCTGGGGATTTATGCAAACCACAAGGCAGATACCAGGCACAAAAGCCTGAGGTCTGCCCTCCCCTAGTTTACTAAACATTTATGAATGTACAGGTAACTCCTGGCAACTTATGTGCATTTTACTTGCACACATTTAGCTTCATGTGCTTGGTAACAATGAGAATGAAAAGGGGGCAGGCATCTGATAGGGTGGGGGAGACTTTGGCAATCCCACCAGTGAACCCAATGAGTTTTGACTACATTCATACCTTGATTGTCAAACACCTTGGTACTCATACATTTTGGCTCTTGAACGATCAAAACCCAGAAGTGAGTGTTCTGGTTTTCAAATGTTTTTTTCGGAATCTGAACATCCGGTGTGGCTTCTGCTATTGTTTCCGGCGCGCCTGCACAATCGGAAGCCACACTTTGGTTTCTGAACATTTCAGAAGCCGAACGGACTTCCGGAACGCATTCTGTTCAAAAACCAAGGTATGATTGTATATGCAATTTTGGCTTTAAACAAAACCTCCAGAATGTAACCCACGTACGTTGAGAGTCACCCCCTAGCATAGATAGGGGGCAGGGGCAGTCACCCCAAATGGCAATTTCTGGGGGGTGGCACAGCGGCGTAGCTAGCTGCTTGGGTGCCCGGTGCAGCATGCGTGTCCTGTAGCCGGGGGCGGGGCGAGCCAAGTCAGGGCACACTGCATGGAGCCTCTCCACAGTCTCCCCCTCAACTGTAGGGCGGCTGAGACAGTGGGCAATGGCAAGCTCCACACTGCTCAAAAAAGCAGTGTGGCACTTGCAGGCAGTCCGCCTGCCGCTTCCCCCTCACAAGACATGCATGGCTCAGGCACACTGCAGACCCCGCGATGTGGCGCCCAGTGCCCCCGCCTCACCTAGCTACCAGTGGCGTAGGAAGGGGGGTGCGGTGGGTGCTGGAGTTATTTTTTCAAAAAAAGTGTCATGAGCCCATTTTTTAAAACACACACATTTTTGCCATTTTGTCAAAAAAACAACCCTCAAGTGATGACACCCAGGGTGTGGGAATGTTCTGGGGTGCAGGAGAGGATATATTGACTAATTATATCCTTATCCAACTTGTGCTAACAAGTTCCCAAAATATCAGCAGAGTTTATAGACATTCCCCTTTAAGTTTGCAACGGTAACGTGTGCACAGGTTCGCTAGAACCTCCATAATAATTACTCTGGTAATTTCCCCTTTTGTTCCCTCTTAAAATACAAGACACAACACAGTCTTTATAAAAGTATAAAAGAGTTTACTCACGATCTGTTCACAATATGATCCCAGAAGGCAGACAGCTTAAAAAGGTTACATACACTTAGGATCTATCTTGTTGCAAGATAGACCTTATCTCCTCTCTTGGCTGGGAGCCAAGAGGGCATCTTCAGATGCTTCCTCATCGAGGGAAAATGGCAGAGAGAGAGAGATGGCTGCCTGCCCTGTGCTTTTGTCATTACCTGCACAGGTGAGGCCACACCCACCTGTGGTCACATGCGGAGGAAGTCCGTCCCCAGGAAGTTTACCTGCTTGCTGGACAGACATCCCTCCCCATGTTCTAACATGTACACTCTAGGAATGTTGTCATTGACTGCTCCTGTGTTTACATCCCACGCAGGGCGGCCCCAACCCCCTTCCTACGCCACTGGGGTGGCACAGCGCAGCCCCAACCCTGGGTCAAACCTGACCTGGGAGCGGAGAAAGGACATTCGGTGGCAAATTTGCTGCACCTCTCCTTGGTTGGGTAGTGCTGCACAATGATGCTCCTGGGGCAGATTTCTCACACCCACAGCTCCACTCCTGGGTCAGGCATGACCTGGGGCGCAGTGAGCCTCCTCTGTGCCCAGCCCCCCCCCGGGGACGCATTTGCCCCGGGGGCGGTAGCATACACTCCACCACTGGAGTCGCCTGTACCTTAAATACGTCAGGAACCCGTATTAGATGTCCCACTGAGTTGGCACCTCCTCTGCTTAGGTTGACTATGTCAAGAGCAGTGCCACAGTGTCACCCACTGGGTGGGAATGGGGCAAGGCACCTGCAGGGGTTCGTGGTTGGTTGCATTGCCCTCTTGCGGCAGGGGGCACACACCTGCAGGTTGCTACCATCGCCACCCCCCAAATCCCCCCCACCTTGCTGCCACCTCACATCACCACAGCCCCATTGCTGCTCTGCCCCCTTGTGTGCCACTGTTAACCTATGCCATGAATGATCAGAAGAGCTCCAGGAGAGATACAATTTATAATATGATATAATTCATATTCTATTGTGATTTATGGGACCTGCCATGTGCAGGATCAGCCAGAGCCAGTGTGGCACAGTGATCAGACTGTTGGGCTAGGGACTGGGAGACCTGGGTTGACTCAGCCACAGAGCTCACTGGGTGACTTTGGGCTAGTGGCCTTCTCTCAGCCCTGCACTCCCCCACAGAGTTGTCTTCTGAGGATAAAATGGAAAGGACCATGTATGCCACCTTCAGCTCTTTGAAGGAAAGGTGCAATATAAAGGAAATAAAGGCTCAGCTGATTAGAGTGTGGTGCTGATAACGCCAAGTTGGCAGGTTTGATCCCCATATAGGACGGCTGCATATTCCCACATTGCTGGGGTTGGACTAGATGATCCTCAGGGTCCCTTCTAGCTCTACAATTCTATGATTCTAAGGCTATGATCCTGTGCACATTTACCTGAGGGTCAGCTCCAAGGAACAGTGGAAGTTACTTTTGAGTAAACCTGCTTGTGATTATGTGAAGACACATTCCAACTTCCAAGAATAACTATTACCTCAAGCTTCTATTTTTTACGACTATCATTTCTGAGCCCTGTGTTACTTAAGCATCAAGTGACTTTATCATGACAGTTGCGACTGCAGCTATTGTTCATTACGTGTCACATGGGTTTGGAGCACATTTCAGGCAGACTTTTTGGGGTCTATTTGTGGCACAATCCTGAAAGGTAGCAGAAGAGTCCCTTGATGGCACATTAGAGATTTAATGGAATTATTATGAATGCTATAATAATTATTGATACATCATCTAGTCTTTAAAGGAAAAAACTGAATTGAGATGTTTAAGGCTCCAATTCTGTACTCACTGCATTAGACTTAGTGGGGCTGACTTCCAAGCAGGCTTCCAAGCAGGAAGTGAGCCAAACACCAATGAGATGAGATGAGTTTAGAAGTTGAAACGGCTCATGCTCATATTGTTATTGATTATCAAGGTTGGCAAAATGGTGGTTGTTTGTTGAGAGTTATGAAAGTTGAGGCTCAGAGTATATTTTGCAATCTGCAAAAGCTTGGTTGGTTTTTAAGATGCTGCACCACGTAACTTATTTTGTCGCACCTTATTTTGTGTGCTTCTGTGGGGAAGGGGGCCTAATTTGGGAACTGCAGCAAAGGACTCCGGCCACCTTAATCCAACCTTTCCTGGTGGACATGAGCTCTCAGAAGCGGGTAGGACAGAACACAGCCCATAGAGGGAAAGGGCATTGATTTAGGGGCAAAAAACACCCCTGAACAGGTTGAATCAAAGAATATCAATGGGGGAAGCACCCTTTAGTCCTCTGCAGGTTTTGGCTCTTTCTCCCATCCTCCAATTTTGCCCCTGTATGGGTTTTGAGAAAGGGAAAGATCAGGCTGGCACAGAGTTTGCAGCTTCCCATCTTCAAAGGCAGCCTAGCCTTATACCCAGCTCTGTCCAACAGCGTCAGCTGGGCGGAAGCACCAGAAGCATAACATCCAAAAATGGCTGGTAGAGCAGAATATGTGGAGCAGCAAGGACCTTGCTGGGCCTTAGCTCCTCTCCAGCGGTTTTCTATTTCTAGATTTCATAATTTGGCATCACAAATGTCTTTAAAAACAAACACAAAGAATTTCTCATTCATAGAAAAATTACTAGATGGGTTGGTAGGGAAGGAGGTGATTAAAAAAAACCAAGCAGTGCTTTGAACAAAGTCCGTATCTCCCCAAGCCCACACTTACCCCTTCCTTGCATTTGCACAAAAGCATCGTCTCCAAAATGTCCTGAATGATCTGAAAAGCAAAATTATAGGAATTTAAGTTCTGCACAACAAGGAAACCTGCACGCACACTTGGTGTGACACCCAGAATGCTGAATTCACCTTTTAAAGTCATCTTGCACATCAGCCACAGTGGCCCTCTCCTCTTGTGGGCCTGCCTCTCTCTTCTCAAGCATCACAAGTCCCTTCCAGCGCAGTTCAGGGCCAGAGCTGATTGAGCGCAGCCTGCGAGGTGCATCTTCTGCCTCTGAGCTGTCTTTATTGCTGACAGTCTCTGCAACGCGGCCTAATTCCTCCCAGCGGGCTCCCTCCACACTGGGAATTAGAGGTTTAGAGGGGAGCATGCCGAGTGAGCTGGGTCATAGCGGTGGATCTCCACCCCACAGGGCCAGGCAGGAGGGCTGTGGGATATTCAAGCAATCGCCTCTCTGCCTGGCCCCTTACTCTAATTTGCTCAGTGGTAGCCTAACTGCTTGACAGGCAGTTTCTTTCTGTGGAGTTTGTCCCTCCTCCCCTCCCTTGTCACGGACGGCACACTCTTTCTTGGCTCCAGACTTCCTCAGTATGTCACTGTTTACTTTTAAAAGACAGCAAAACTGGAACGAGAGGATTCATTTCCCCTTCTCGACACGGGAATGAGCACGTCCGATGCTATACAGTGGCACCCGCCTCAGACAGGACAAAGCAAGGTCCCACAAATTCCTCACATGGGATTTAGTAGCGTAGCTTTGAGATCAGATATGACACTTTCTCAAGCCCAAGGCAAGCCTTACCATTAAGCAAAGCAGGTCACAGCCTCAGGTGGGGAGATGCGGAGGGGCAGAGCAATGGTGGCAGTTCTGCCCCCCCCCCCGGCCATTCCTCCTAAGCCCTCCCCAACATGGATAGGTTGTACATGTCATTCCTCATGGGTAAATGCAGCAAAAAAAAGCAAAAAAAAAAGCAGGGGATTAATTGTTTTACAGCAAATACTCAGTTCTAGATCTGCCTCAGTTCTTTGGGGTTTGTTGGGTTTTATTTGGCCCCATTGAAAGAGAAAGCAGATGGCATAGTGGTATAGTTTATCGTCTACATTCTGCTCTGAAAGGAATTGCTTGTGTACTAATAATAATAATAATAATAATAATAATAATAATAATAATAATAATAATTTATTTATACCCCGTCCATCTGGCTAGGTTTCCCCAGCCACTCTGGGCAGCTTCCAACAAAATATTAAAATACAATAGTCTGTTAAACCTTAAAGGTTTCCCTAAACAGGGCTGTCTTCAGATGTCTTCTAAAAGTCTGGTAGTTGTTTTTCTCTTTGACATCTGGTGGAAGGGCGTTCCACAGGGCGGGTGCCACTACTGAGAAGGCCCTCTGCCTGTTTCCCTGTAACTTGGCTTCTCACAGCAAGGGAACCGCCAGAAGGCCCTCAGCAATGGACCTCAGTGTCTGGGCTGAATGATGGGGGTGGAGACGCTCCTTCAGGTATACTGGACCAAGGCCGTTTAGGGCTTTAAAGGTCATCACCAACACTTTCAATTGTGCTCGGAAACATACCGGCAGCCAATGCAGATCTTTCAAGACCAGTGTTATGTGGTCTCGGCAGCCACTCCCAATCAGCAGTCTAGCTGCCGCATTCTGGATTAGTTGTAGTTTCCGGGTCACCTTCAAAGGTAGCCCCACAGAGAGTGCACTGCAGTAGTCCAGGCGAGAGATAACCAGAGTGCGCACCACTCTGGCGAGACAGTCTGCGAGCAGATAGGGTCTCAGTCTGCATTCCAGATGGATCTGGTAAACAGCTGCCCTGGATACAGAATTGACCTGTGAGTCCAAAATGACTCCCAGGCTGCGCACCTGCTCCTTCAGGGGCACAGTTACCCCATTCAGGACCAGGGTGCCCCCCACACCTGCCTGCCTCCTGTCCCCCAAAAACAGTACTTCTGTCTTGTCAGGATTCAACCTCAATCAGAGTGTTCATGTGCATGTGGGTTGCACAGATCCCATTTTTCCATGTGTTCTTTAGTGCAAATTCATCTACACATGAGCACTTTCGGTTGAATCCTGCCTCAGCATTTCCTGTCCACACTAGTGGAAGTATTCAAAGTGTGGACTTGTCTACCATCCATTGTGTGGACTTGCTTACCATTCATTTGAAGCTGCCAAGAGTCCAAGATTTCTGGGCATTCTTCAGGTGAGGGCTCTCAGCCAGAACCCATCCCTCAGCACCTTCAGAGCCATCACAAACCAACCAGTATTTTATGAGTCTGACCAGTAAAGCCAGTGTCAGGGACTGAGCAGAGGAGGAATGGTGGAGACCGCCTCCCCAGCCTGACCCTTCCAGAGAAGAGGAAGACAGTTCAGAATTACTAGAGGGGTTTGAGGGAGGTCACAGCTCAGAGGCAGATGAGGGGAAAAGCTGGTAAATAATGGGAGAGGAGGAGGAGGAACAGGAAGCACCAGCAGAGTGACAGCTGATAGACGCAGTGTCTTTAGAAAGCATTCCATACCGCCCCCCTCTCCCAGAACCTAGTGAGCCTTGAAAGTAGGATAGCAAAGAGCTCAGAAGCAGAGGTCCCTCAGTACCACCAGTAGGGGAGATGATGACAATGAGGAAGTGGAAGAAAAGGAGGATGGAGAGTCACTCGGGACAACGCTATTATCCCAAGAGGCTGTGTTCCAAGCCGCTCTCTGTAAATATTGAATAAAAAGCAGGTGGTAAGAACTTTTCAGGGACGCGGGTGGCGCTGTGGGTTAAACCACAGAGCCTAGGACTTGAAGATCAGAAGGTTGGCGGTTCGAATCCCTGCGACGGGGTGAGCTCCCGTTGCTTGGTCCCAGTTCCTGCCAACCTAGCAGTTCGAAAGCACGTCAAAGTGCAAGTAGATAAATAGGTACCGCTCCAGCGGGAAGGTAAACGCCGTTTCCGTGTGCTGCTCTGATTCACCAGAAGCGGCTTAGTCATGCTGGCCACATGACCCAGAAGCTGTACACTGGCTCCCTTGGCCAATAAAGCGAGGTGAGTGCCGCAACCCCAGTCGGTCACAACTGGACCTAATGGTCAGGGGTCCCTTTACCGTTAAGAACTTTTCCTTGTCTTGTATGTTCCTGGCAACCGGCCATGGGAGTTGGTTACTGCTGCCTGATGGCCAGGTAGTATTTAACCACCAGTCCTGAGATGTGAAAAGTTGGCAAACTCCAGATTCCGTGAGTTCTTCTCATGGTCTCCCAGGTGCTGCCAAGCTCTGCCTCTTGCCTACCAGGTTCTGTCCAGGATTCAGCTGGCTGATTTTTGCTTCTGCTTCCACTGATCATGATGATGAGGATTTATTAAATTTGTCCATTGCTTTATCTTGCCCAGGGCAACCCAAATCAACTTACAATGCAAAGCAATGTATGGGGAACTCCCTATTGCAACAAATCCCATGAGGTGCCTGCCTGTGCCAATCAGCCCCATTTGCCAAGCCCGTCAGGCTCTCCACTGGTCCTTTGCTTCCACCTCAACCTGCCAACACCTGATGTCACATGTGGCTTGAGGAAATGACCCAATGGGCCAAACTAGGCCCCCAGCCTGGAGGTTTCCCACTGCTGCTCCACACACCTGCTCCCACCACTCCCTTGCTCATGGCTGGTCAGCTGGCAGGGATGCAGCAGCAGGTGTGACTCCTCTCTCCCACCACACCATTATGATCACAAGGAGAATAATGTTCAAATATGGCTAAAGAGGCATTCTGCGTGTGGTGAAAGATCCTCTGTCCTGGGAACAAATGCCTTGAAATTTAGTATGACCATCTTTGGAGTACTGTACTTGCACCACATTTTAGAATATACTTCACTCTTACATTTTCTCTTTTCTCAAATGCCTTTACTCTTTGTTTTCTTTTTTTAATCACCTGTTGTTTTCAGAGTCACTATGAATGGCCGTGGGCCACCATCCTTAGCGAAATGAATCTGACCAGGGTGGCATCTTTTGAGATCACCATGGCATCCTCGGTTTTGCCCATGCAGCAGCTGGCTGAGCTCTGCTGTGTGACGAGGAACCTAGGAAGCTGCCTTAGGCAGAGTCAGACCATCGGCCTGTCTACTCAGTCTTGTCTCCATTGGCTTGCACAGGGGACATTCCCAGGGTTACCTAGAAGTGTTGGGGATCGAACCCAGGACCTTGTGCATGCAAAACAGTTGCTTTACCACTAGACTAAAGTCTCGTCTCTGGTGGGGCCAGATCTCCCTTGCAGCAAAGCCCAGAATCCACCCTCTCCCTTCTCTCCGTGGAAGCAGAGCATTTGGCCTGCTGGAGTGGCAAACAGATGCTGCTGCACTTGGTTTGAGACAAGAGGCAAAGAAGAGTTGCCATGGAAACAAGCTATATATTATTTAAGGAAGCACTGAGGTAAGCAAGCCTGCGAGCTTCACATTAGCCTCTCAGCAAAGAGAGCCACACTCCCCCTGCAGATGAAAATCACCTTAAAAAAATCCCAGATTGCCTAGCCAGGGAGTCCCAATAACTATTGGGTTTGAATTTTCATAATAATAGGGGCTAACAGATGAAATTGTTAGATTCACAGCTTGAATGAGGAATAGGTACTAAGAGAGACAATTATTTATAGACTGATGAGTAAGACAAACTATTCGGTTGGGATGCTGCTTTGGGCAGCAGCTAGATCTGGCTGGCTTCCACCTCCCTTCTGAGCGTCCGACCTCTGAGCCTGCCTGCCTGCCCCTGACTGTGCCACCGATTCTGTCCTCATAGCTCCGACTCCTGCCACTGCAGGCACGTCCTGAGGCAGGGCTCTGTGAGCGCTGCAGTCCCAGCAAAATGCAGGGGAGCCGCAGAACCCAGCTTCCTGGGAAGGCCAGTGTGGGATGGCAGTCGAATGCCCTTCACCTGGCAGCCTTGTTGGCCTGAAGCCTAACTTGCCGGGTGGGTGCATCTTGGCCACACGAGCACAGGTGGCCCAGTCTTTGTCTCCCCCGACACAGGAGAGAAAGGAAGAGGAAGGCTCCTATCAGGGCTGGAATGAGGAGCATGAAGAAGGTGAGGCCCTCAGGAGCGTCAAGGAGGGCAGCAGACTCTTCAGCCTCAGGAGTGGCTACAGCAACAGGGAAGCACTTTGCAGGCGCCCTGAGACTCTTCCTTAACCCCTAAAGCTATGAAGGTGCTGAAGGCAAGGTGAGATACCACACACGCAGCCCTTTGTCACCTCATCCTCCTTGTGCCAAAAGGTTGGAGGGCAGAGCCTTTGGCTTCCCGAGATTTGGGGCTGTGACCTCCAAGGGCGAGGCCTGCCCCAATCTCATTCACACCCGTCTTTTTAAGAAAGCAGGTTTCTAGCTATTGTTGCAAAGATGCGCCTGAGCATATTTGGTAATGCTTGTTAAAAGCTTAGAAGCTGAAGAAGTTGCAGGATATACTTTCAAATGACCACGGCTAGCCTTCAGTGCCTTGCATAGCTCATTGCCCTTCCCCATGACTACGGCAAACTAGGGAAAAAAGATACAAGGAAGCTTTTCGGGAAGCTTTTAATGTTTGATGTATTATAGTATTTTAATATTCTTTTGGAAGCCGCCCAGAGTGGCTGGGGAAGCCCAGCCAGATGGGCGGGTTATAAATAATAAATTATTATTATTATTATATAAGGAGGGCAGCACATTTGTTCAATTTACACAGTTTATGCAGGCCACAGAATTCAGTTTCAGCTGTTGCAAAAATGTAATTTGCGTAAGATGGACGAACAGCCCTGCCTGCTGGCAGCTGAACGGTAGCAGTTGTGAGGCAACGGAGCTGTGGGGAAGGAGAACAGCAGTCAGGCAGCACCTTCTTCAAGTCTGCGAATCCTTGAACTTGAATCTTTGCGCCTCCAGCACAGACGGAAGACCGTGTATCTGCAGGAATACCACGGCACTGATGGGATCAGATCCAACACAAGGAATGGAGGGTGGGTGGGTTTGTTAACATTGGTTCCTCTGTTTCTAATTTTTCCAGTCTTAAACTCAGTTTGTCACACTTCCACAATGGTTTGGGGTGGGGTTTTCTAAGTCCTCACAAAAATTAGTCCCCACTACTGCACATTTCCCCTACATTTTTGCATGCAATTTTGCCTGATGCAAACATTTTTCAACCAATTTACCATAATGTACTGCATTTTTGTATATTATTTTCCTAATATGTCAATTTCATGTACACTTCCACCTGATATATTAATTTTCTACACATCTATTAATTTTCTACACATTTCCACCTGATATATTAATTTTCTGCACAGCAAAATTCATAGGTATGAACTTTGAAGGAAAACTGTGTTTCAGTTTGCATATTATTTTGTGTAAATTGGGTAGCTTCTCCACCCACCACATCCTTAGCAGAGGATGGATAAACCACTCTTCCCTGTGTGCTGCAATCCTGATAAAAATCTCCCTGAACTGGAATCACAGACTCTGTATTAGTGTAGGTTTTTATGTTTGTTTTAGTATATCTTGGTACACTGTTCAAATAAAATAGAAAAACATGAGGGGCAGCTGCACACTGTGGATTGGTGTTGCAAGCCTGTGCCAAGCTTGTGACACCACCAGTGATAAAGCGCAGCATCCTCCACACATGCTCTTGCTCTAGGGCAACAAGCATGTTTTAGTCTATGGAGAGAAGACCCTCAATTAGCGCTAATAACTAGGATTAGGGGATGCGGGTGGCGCTGTGGGCTAAAGCCTCAGCGCCTAGGGCTTGCCGATCGAAAGGTCGGCGGTTCGAATCCCCGCGGCGGGGTGCGCCCCCGCTGCTCGGTCCCAGCGCCTGCCAACCTAGCAGTTCGAAAGCACCCCCGGGGGCAAGTAGATAAATAGGTACCGCTTACCAGCGGGAAGGTAAACGGCGTTCCGTGTGCGGCTCTGGCTCGCCAGAGCAGCGTTGTCACGCTGGCCACGTGACCCGGAAGTGTCTCCGGACAGCGCTGGCCCCCGGCCAATAAATGTGAGATGGGCGCACAAACCCCAGAGTCTGGCAAGACTGGCCCGTTTGGGCAGGGGTACCTTTACCTTTACCTTTAACTAGGATTAGAGGCATGCCTAGAATGCCTGCTTTCTAGTTCCTGCCTAGAAAGCTCAGCGTCTACACCAAATGAACAAGTCACAGGTGGAGAAGAAACCCAAGATGATCACTTGAGTAGAGGAGATAGGTCTCGCCTTCATCGGAGTTTCAATGGCCAGAGATATGAGAGGGTAAAATATCAACTTGAAATCAAATTTATTGCCTAGAGAAAAAGCCAATGGAATAGGCCAAATAATAACCAGGGGCAATGCTTTTTGCCTCTGAATCATCTCCCCTTTTCACAGCGTCTGAACTCTGAGGACCCTCTGCATGGATCATCCCCATCATGAATCCCCAGCAGCCTGGAGAAAAGTAGGTTTGACCTGGCATGACCAACTCCCTTTCCCAGCAGTAATTTTGGAGGCCGGAGGGGAGTGAAACATGGGCTGCCATCAGCGCTTGCAACGAATTAGTTCAGTGTAACGAAGGTCACTCAGTTAGTTCAGTCATCTCTGAAAAATACCCAAAAGTGGTTTCCAGAATTGCTGAATGAACTGAATGTGATTGAAGTTCATTTGGGGATAGAATTTTGAATGATTTCTAGTTCATCGTCAAGTTAATTCCTTTACACGTGTGTGTGTGTGTGTGTGTGTGTGTGTGTGTGTGTGTGTGTATTTTACTTTTAAGGCCTGTAAGCTTGAAGGTCATAATGGTTGGAGAAAATAAAATGGGCTGTTCACATTCTGCTATCTGTGCTTTGATGTTTTCTTGGTCTTAAGCATACAGTGGTACCTCGGGTTAAATACTTAATTCGTTCTGGAGGTCTGTTCTTAACCTGAAACTGTTCTTAACCTGAAGCACCACTTTAGCTAATGGGGGCCTCCTGCTGCTGCTGCGCCGCCGGAGCACAATTTCTGTTCTCATCCTGAAGCAAAGTTCTTAACCCGAGGTAATATTTCTGGGTTAGTGGAATCTGTAACCTGAAGCGTATGTAACCTGAAGCATATGTAACCCGAGGTATCACTGTATTCACTTCAGCACAGCAGCTTGCAACATTCTGCACATGACTTCAGCACAGCAGCTTGCAACATTCTGAATGCTGAATATACCGTATTTTTCGCTCTATAACACGCACCGGACCATAACATGCACGTAGTTTTTAGAGGAGGAAAACAAGAAAAAAAATATTCTAAACGAAATAGTGGATATATGATTTTTGTGGTTCATGCTGCGCCCACAGACATGTGATCTGACGGTGAGTTTGGAGTAGCCCAATGCAAAAATCCTGAGGATCCATGCTTTGTAACTACAGAGGAGGGAAGGAAGGGGAACCATGGATCCTCTGCTCACGACTGCAGCAGATCCCCCCCCCCCGCCACCCGTAGGCATTCCCTCCATAACACGCACAGGCATTTCCCCTTACTTTCTAGGAGGAAAAAAGTGAGTGTTATGGTGCAAAAAATACGGTATATATTATTTTTTTGCTGAGGATCATTTGGATGAACCCAAATTGAAATGTGAAGCGAACATGAACAAAGTAGTTTGTTTTGTAATGGAACGAGCATGAGTGGGAATTAGTTCCTTTTTTGACAAGTTGAACTAGAACAAGTTCCTTTTTAAAATGAACTTTCTAAGCTCTGGTTGCCAGCTCACAATTTTTTCTGGCTAGGAAGGAGCAATGTTTGCATAGCTGCACTGGGACAGATATTTGCACCACCACAAAGTCTGCCCCCAGGGTGAAGTGGCTCTCAGCTAGACCACTTTCCTTAATTCTTCCTTGCCGTTCATCACTTACAAAATTCTTGGTAACCCTTCTAAGGTAAGGTTACCAGGTTTTTTTTAATGAATCCAGGGACAGTTTTCAACTTCAATGGATTTTGTCAGGGGACTGATTTGTAAATCCAGAGACTGTCCCTGGGAAACGGGGACGTCTGGTGACCTTATTCTTTTTTAAAAAATAATATTTTTTATTAATTTTAGCATACTAAAATTTTAGACATACCACACAAATTATTTTACATATATCCTTATTTGGACTTCCTTCAACATCTCTGATAGCCTTCCGTCTTAATTATTTCTCCTGCAGTTCTTAACTTAATATTGCCTTTACATTTTCTAACTAATCAATTCTTCCTTTCCGTTTTTACAATATTTCTTAAATTACTCCTCACAGAGCTTCTTGTAGTCCTACAAACGTAATTTGATCATCACAAATACTTTTCAGGTGCTCAGTAAATTTAGTCCAGTCTTCGGTATACCTCTGGTCTCGCCGGTCTCGGATCCTTCCTGTTAGCTTGTCTAATTCTGCGTAGTCCATCAATTTCATCCTCCATTCTTCTAATGTTGGTAATTCTTCTTGCTTCCATTTTTGGGCCAATAATATTCTTGCTGCTGTTACTGCATATAAAAACAGCTTACAGTCTTTCCTTTTTATATCATTTCCAACAATACCTAAAAGAAATGCTTCTGGCTTTTTAATAAAAGTATATTTCAACATTTTTTTCAACTCATTATATATCATCTCCCAGAAGCATTTCATCTTTTTACATTCCCACCACATATGATAAAATAATCCTTCTTTTTCTTTACATTTCCAACATTTATTGCTAACTTTATACATTTTTGCTAACTTAACTGGTGTGATGTACCATCTATACATCATCTTCATCACGTTTTCTTTCAATGCATTACATGCAGTAAATCTCAAACCTTCTTTCCATAATTTTACCCACTCACTCAATTGAATATTATATCCTAGATCTTTTGCCCAATGAATCATCACTGATTTTACCTTCTCGTCCTTCAAGTGCCACTCCAGCAGTAGTTTATACATTTTTGACAGAATTTTAGAATCATTATTTAATATTTCTTGTTGAAACCTCGATTCTTTTTCACAGAAACCATTTTCTTTGATATCTTGTTTAAACACTTCGTTCACCTGATAATAATGTAACCAATCATTAACATACTGTTTCACTTCTTCATATGGCTTTAATCTCCATTTTCCTCCTTCTTTAATTACTAAATCCCCATATGTTATCCACCTCCCACTCATATTAACCTTTTTTAAACACATCATTTCTAATGGAGACAATCAATGCGGTGTTTTTTGTTCCAATAGATTTTTATACTTATCCCAGATTTCGAAAAGAGATCTTCGAAATATGTGGTTTCCAAATCCTTTATGGGCCTTTTTCTTGTCATACCACAAATATGCATGCCAACCAAATCTATTATCATGACCTTCTAAATCTAACAGTTCCGTATTCTCCAATTTCACCCACTCCTTCAACCAACAGAGGCACGATGCTTCATAGTATAATTTCAAGTCCGGCAGGGTGAACCTTCCTCTTTCTTTAGCGTCTGTTAATAACTTATATTGTATTCTCGGCTTCTTAGTCTGGCAACCTTATTCTAAGGTTCGGCAGCTCACACAGTGTGCTTAGGCAGATGCCAGTCTCTGCACAAAAGACTGGCACTGCAGAGTGACCACTTAACACATTTGCAAAGGGAGGCGTCTGGAAAGGCCATTGGTGGTTGTACGTGTTACATAAAAGAAAGCCCAGCAGCCATGTTGAAGGAGAAACTGAAGTGTACCCGTCTCCTTCTCATTCATGCTTTGACCCCTGAAGAACCAAGAGTGCCTACACCACCGTATGTTGCTGAATTAACGATATCACATTGCCAGGGAAGTCCTCCACTTTGCCCCAGGCTGCCTGGTTCTGAGTTTGCGTGGCCCCGTAGATGAGAGGCTGCTGGTGGACTTTCCTAGTGGTCCCATTTTGCCACCCAATATGGGCAGTCAGTGAGATTGTGCAGCCACCCTTAGAACACCTGAGATTGGGGGAAAGGGGCTCCGAGGGCAAACCTATTGCTTGTGTGTAGCACACCTTATCTGCATGGAAAGTAGATGGATGGTGTTTGGACACAGGGGCAGGGCGGTGGAGGCTAGAAAGGAGACGGAGCATTTGCAGAAAGTTAGTCATGATATACACAAACACAGAGAGAGACCATACTGCCCCAGGCTTATTTTTAATGTTGATGGAATAATGATGCTGGCATAGCCAAAAGATATTTCATTACATTGGCATGATGAAGAGCATGTTGTGACTGGTTGTTGGACCTGCTCCTCATCACTCTTGTGAACTCCGGCTACTAATGCTGAGGCTGCTGAACAGACTCTTAGGCTGGGGTATTGCTTTGGGGTGGGGGTGGGGGGTGTTATTGCTGTTAGTGCTGTTTTTTGTATCTTTATTTTGTATCCTTATTATGATCTATGTGGAAATTGTTCAATTTGGTCGTGTACTTTTTGATGTTTGGTATTTATGACTACTTTTGTTATAGAATCATAGAATCATAGAGTTGGAAGAGACCACAAGGGCCATCGAGTCCAACCCCCTGCCAAGCAGGAAACACCATCAGAGCACTCCTGACATATGGTTGTCAAGCCTCTGCTTAAAGACCTCCAAAGGAGGAGACTCCACCACACTCCTTGGCAGCAAATTCCACTGTCGAAAAGCTCTTACTGTCAGGAAGTTCTTCCTAATGTTTAGGTGGAATCTTCTTTCTTGTAGTTTGGATCCATTGCTCCGTGTCCACTTCTCTGGAGCAGCAGAAAACAACCTTTCTCCCTCCTCTATGTGACATCCTTTACATATTTGAACATGGCTATCATATCACCCCTTAACCTCCTCTTCTCCAGGCTAAACATGCCCAGCTCCCTTAGCCATTCCTCATAAGGCATCGTTTCCAGGCCTTTGACCATTTTGGTTGCCCTCCTCTGGACACGTTCCAGTTTGTCAGTGTCCTTCTTGAATTGTGGTGCCCAGAACTGGACACAGTACTCCAGGTGAGGTCTGACCAGAGCAGAATACAGTGGCACTATTACTTCCCTTGATCTAGATGCTATATTCCTATTGATGCAGCCCAGAATTGCATTGCCTTTTTTAGCTGCCGCGTCACACTGTTGGCTCATGTCAAGTTTGTGGTCAACCAAGACTCCTAGATCCTTTTCACATGTACTGCTCTCAAGCCAGGTGTCACCCATCTTGTATTTGTGCCTCTCGTTTTTTTTGCCCAAGTGCAATACTTTACATTTCTCCCTGTTAAAATTCATCTTGTTTGTTTTTGCCCAGTTCTCTAATCTGTCAAGGTCGTTTTGAAGTGTGATCCTGTCCTCTGGGGTGTTAGCCACCCCTCCCAGTTTGGTGTCATCTGCAAATTTGATCAGGATGCCCTTGAGTTATGTTTTGAATCATCTATTTTTTTCATGTTGTGAGCTCCCTTGAACATGGTTTTAACTATGGAAAGGTGACATAAAATAGAATGAAAACTGTATGTATGGACTTTGGAGGTGAGTATGGATGCTTCCCTCATGCATGCATTAGAAAACCCAGAGGAAACCCGATCCCCCACTTTCAAACGATCAGCTGTAGGTGAAAGGGAATAAAAAGGACTATCTCCCTTCTTCTCTCACGCACTTCCTTGCAGGTTTTCCATTCGTTTCATACATTTATGAAATCTGCACAGACTAGAGCTTCCTGCTGCTAGCATGTAATCACAGTCCATATGCTGACCAGCAAGGAAGGTGGCAGTGATGATTGATGGCGAGCCCCTGAACATCCCCTGAGCTCCTGCAAATGCGGAGCCCCTGCCCACCACTGACAGCAGCGAAGCAGGTCCAGATTGTGTTCAGGGCTCGGACTCGCACGATTCCAAGGAAGGAGATTCCCTGCCAGGCAGCAGGCAAACCTGCAGTGCTTGTATATCGCAAGCATGCGATATGCTCCTGCCACCACTGTTCCTTAAACCGTGCTCATCATTTTCTGTCGTTCCCATCTGTGTTTTTATTTTCTCAACAGCCGAGCTCCGTGCAAGAATCCCTGAACCCTTCACAGGGGGCCAGTTAGCACCACCCGCCCTCCTAGTGAGATTGCTTATGGAGCTGCTCCAGCTCTGCTAGACCACCATAACTCATATCCTTCTCTCCTTAGTGCTGTCACGGTTTGCACAGATATAGCTGGAAGTTGCTGAAGTCTAAAAGGACCTCCTCTCCCCTTCCTTTCCCCCTGGATTTGTGGTTCCTGGTTAGAAATGGCAAGTTGGTGGTGGTGACATTCTGATGAGCTATTTTTATTGGGAATGTGGGTCACTCCATCTGCAGAAATAGGAAGCAGGGGGCAATTGAATGGATCCAATGTGATTCTCAGCTACAAATAGCTGTTCTGGCTCATTGCTAGCAGAATCCTTTGAGGAGAAGTGATGAACTGCAAAGAAACCTTTACCAGATATATGTTTTACAGTCAGGTTTCTCCATAACAAAAACATCTCATCTTGTTTTTACTTTTCTTTCTTTCTTTTGCATAGAGTTCTAGTATGTGACACGTGTATGATAAAGGTAAAGGGACCCCAGACAGTTAAGTCCAGTCACAAATGACTCTGGGGTTGCAGCGCTCATCTCGCTTTACTGGCCAAGGGAGCTGACATTTGTCCGCAGACAGCTTCCGGGTCATGTGGCCAGCATGACCAAGCCGCTTCTGGCGAACCAGAGCAGCACATGGAAATGCCATTTACCCTCCCGTCGGAGCGGTACTATTGCTCTACTTGCACTTTGACATGCTTTTGAACTGCTAGGTTGGCAGGAGCTGGGACTGAGCAACGGGAGCTCACCCTGTCATGGGGATTCGAACCGCCGACCTTCTGATCGGCAAGCCCTAGGCTCTGTGGTTTACACCACAGCACCACCCATGTCCACACATGGCACATGTTGTTGTTTAGTTGTTTACTCATGTCCGAGTCTTCATGACCCTATGGACCAGAGCACGCCAGGCACTCCTGTCTTCCATTGCCTCCCACAGTTTGGTCAGACTCATGCTGGTAGCTTCAAGAACACTGTCTAACCATCTTGTCCTCTGTCTCCTTGTGCCCTCCATCTTTCCCAACATCAGGGTCTTTTCCATGGAGTCTTCTCTTCTCATGAGGTGGCCAAAGTATTGGAGCCTCAGCTTCAGGATCTGTCCTTCCAGTGAGCACTCAGGGCTGATTTCCTTAAGAATGGATAGGTTTGATCTTCTTGCAGTCCATGGGACTCTCAAGAGTCTCCTCCAGCACCATAATTCAAAAGCATCAATTCTTCGGCAATCAGCCTTCTTTATGGTCCAGCTCTCACTTCCATACATCACTACTGGGAAAACCATAGCTTTAACTATACGGGCCTTTGTTGGCAAGGTGATGTCTCTGCTTTTTAAGATGCTGTCTAGGTTTGTCACTGCTTTTCTTCGAAGAAGCAGGCGTCTTTTAATTTTGTGAGTGCTGTCACCACCTGCAGTGTTCATGGAGCCCAATAAAGTACTCTTTGTGTACACATGTACTCAGCTACAATTAACTACCTGGTCTCCACGCAAGCACAATTACGCATGAGGCATTGTAGTTTTACTCCTTCCTTGAGTCACTTCTTCAGAGATTAATGAGGGCAAGCAAGGGCCAATCCCCTTTTCATTACTTTTACAGGGTGGGGTTGTGTGACCATGAAATATACTCAGAGGAAGGTGAAACAGGAGGCATATGCTTCCCAGTCTCCAGATGTGGGGTTGAATGGCGAGAAGCTGCTGTTGGCTGCCATTCTGAGTTCCTTGTGTCCCAGAGCTGAAGCCTGGATACACGGTGCGAGGCAGCGGTGCGGCAGGTGGCGGTGCTGCGGTGCTGTGTGTGGCAGTCAGCTCAGCGGGATCCCATCTTCGTCGCCAGTGAAATATACTCAGAGTCGCAAAGTGATTTCATGCTCTTTATTCAGCTCATAGTGGTGAGGAGGAATGAATGAAAGTCCCCTCACAGTATCTGCTTTATATACATTATTTACACAATGGGCTGCACATGATTGGCTAATTCTGGAATTCTACTGTAAGCCAATCAGGTTGTGGATTCACTGCTATCTGGAGCAGGATTGGGTGGTTCCTGCCAACCAATCATACTGCTGCATTGTTCTAGGACCAATCAGACTGCTGCATTCTGAATCCTATTGTTCTAGGACTAATCAGACTGCTGCAGTTTGGATCCTATTCAACTCAGTACATAACAGACCAGAAATGGCGTTCTGTTCTGTTCTGTTCTGGAGCGAATTATCATGGCTTTCTCCTGACCATTTCCAGGATGAAAGACTGAAAGCGGTCTGGACTGCTGTGAGAGTAACGTAGCTTCTTGCCCCTGTAGGGAAAGTTCAACCCACCAGATTTTTTGCTTAGGTCAGAGATGGGGGAGGCCGACTGCCATATCCATATGTAGATGCAGCAGTGGGGCACAGAAGGGCAAAGGAGAGCTACTGACTCCCTCTGCTTCTCCCCCCTCTGTTTCAGAATCTGGGGGTATCAGTCAGCTGACCACCTGGCCTGGTGAAGCTGTGTTAAATGCCAGGTCTGTCTGTAATACAGCGTCTATCATTCACAAGATCCGAGAGTCTGATCTGGCTGGTTGAATCCAGCTGTGCCTGCCTGCAACACCATTCCAGGTTGGAAAGTGGGGCACAATTGCCCATAATAATTTCATGTCCTTCACTAGGGAACCAATCCATACTGTGTCTGGGTTTCAGGGATTGTTCATGACACTGGGCCAGAGAGATAGAACTGGAATATTGCTAGGTGGAATCTACACACATATTTTAAAAAAGTTGTGAAAATGCTTTTAAAAAAAGTTTTGAAAAATATATTCAATTTGCCATAGCTCACCATCGCCATCTAGTGTCACATTTGTATAATGCACTTTACAGCAAATTTAAAACATTTTATTTGCAGCTGTATAGCTGATTAGTCTACTGTTCAGCTGATCGCACTGCAACCCCTCTGTGTGAGCTGGTGGACGTGGTCTCAAATGTGGTGTTGGCTGGTAGATAATTTGCAAAATGGTACATTGATATGCATTTCTAGAATTAATAGGAGATGTTCAGCAACTTTATGGGCATTGTCACCATGAAGAAGACATTATTGGGTCTATAGGCAGCAACATTTGCTTGGCTACATGGATGAAACCAACATGGAAAAGCAGCAAGAAATGTTTTAAATCCATATTTGTTATCCAGACAGAAGGCAGATTTGACTATGTGTGGAGCTATGGCTTTTCCTGGGTGCAAAGATATATGCATAAGTTAAATTCAGGAAGAGAAAGGGGGAAGGAATTGCTTTCTTGACTTGCTGAGATTAGACTATGGAAAGTGCTTACAACAAATGTTTGCATTTGTCAGTAACGTGCCAAAGAGCACAGTGTGCTAGCGGGACATTGGAGAGCATGAAGAGAGAGAGAAAGAAAAATTCCAACCTGTGCATGGAAAAGTAGGGCAACATGCAGGTCAAAATGGCAGGCAGTGAAGTTCTCTGTGTGCACTGCCAGGATCCCCAGATCAGGTGTGCCTAAACAAGGGCTCCCTTCTCCACAGAGGACATCAGAAAGAAGCACACACAGAACTGACCTTTTCGTGTTGCAGAATTTGAACCATTTTGGCATAGCATTTGGGAGGCGGCGGCACAGAGAACACACAACCCAGTGACCAATGCAGCAATGCTCTTGGTTCTCATGTGCCCACACCATGTTTTACTGGGAGCCTGTGTGGACATACATCTCCTGTGACAGAAGAGGACTGGGCTCTGTTTCCAGCCCTTGAAGCGTAGGAGCGCAGCACAACAGTTGACCTGAAATGGGAGGGTTCGCACAGCCATTATTCTTCCTTATACACAGTGATGGGGGGGGAGGTAACTGGAAATCACGTTTTAACATTTAGCTTCCTTTGTACTAGTCTAATTAGTGTCTGAGATGGTGATGTCGTTAAAACCTTTATTGGGGTAATTTAATTTTCCCTTTGATATCATTCTGATTTCCTTTGTGAGTGCTGGTACGGGGGGAATGAGAAAAAAGGGGCAGTTCTGAGCAAGGTTCTTGTACTGTCACTATAAAGGAGCCCAGAGGTAAAGCTGCATAGGAAATCTGTCCATCATTTGGAGGGGCGGGAGAGAGGAAGAGAGCTATCCACTTCCAATAGATATCTGAGTGGCATTATCAGGGCTCCTGCTGTTCTCAGAAATAAACCGTGAAACCTGGCATCCGAAGGGAAGCGCTTCTGTTCATCGCTGCTACCACATTCACAGATGTGAGTCCACACAGACATTCTGCCATACCATCGAATAAAAATCGCACTTCACATGTGAGCACACAAGAGAGCCATTGCTTTTTGGCTTTTTTTTCTGTTAGATTTTCATCCTGCCCTGCCCTACCATAAAGAGCTCGAGGCAGCATATATGGCCTCCCAGACACCTTGTTTTGCCCTCATGACAACCTGTGCCTGAGGGAAGGCAGACTGCAAAATCTTGCCTGTCCCTCATTCCCCCAGTAAACTTTGCAACCAAATAAGTGGAGAGTGAAACAAAAGCCACCTGGGTATCTCCGTCCAATGCTGACCATGATACCACAGAGCTTTTGTGCTAAATTGGAAGCACAGGAAACATCCATTTCTTTATTTATTTGTTCATTTAAAAACAACAACACCTTAATTCTATATTCTACATTCCTGGTCTAGCACTAATGGGGGAGAAGGTGACATGATGCCGATTCTTCTTCTGCTGTTGGCCAAAACAGGTTCATAACAAGGATGACAAATCAAAATGTTGTCTTGGGTTTATTGGTCCAATGCAGAGGTCACAGAAATCATTGTCTCTCAATATGTGAAAAAGTAGCCTTGGACTTGCTTCTCTTATTTTACAGTGGCACAAAAGAGACAACAGCACTTCCCCAGGATATCCAACTGAAGTCGGTAAACTGTGGCTACAGCACAAGATCAAACCATGGTTTCAGATACTAGCTTGTTCTGAAACTATAATATAAACAATTCACAGTTCCCTGAGTTTGGATATGGTTTATTTAAAACAGCAAAAAAAGGGGGGTCTGATTATCTCCTCACAGGCACTAAAGAGGAAGAGAGGGAGCCTGGGGGCTCAATGCTTACCATGGCTCATTCACATAGCAAGAAACCATGGTTTCCCATTATGTATGAACTGTATTTTGTATGGAAGCTCCCAAGCCATGGTTGGGAACCTCCAGACAGTGGGCCAGATTTGGCCTGGCACAGGTCTCTGTTTGGTCCCCAAGATGTTTTCCCAAGCCACTACCTGCCCCACATCTGACATCACAGCTGGATTGACTGTGCAACCACATTCCCCATAGGGGACTTGATCATGCAGGCGATCCCTGCAGAACGCAGGCTTGAAATCATCACCCATCAGCCATTGGGTGGTGATGTCAATCCAGCTGATCAGGTGCTTTGTCCCAATGATCTTCACCAATGTCATTGATAGGTGGGCAGCATCAAATGTTGCCCACAAGGGTTGGGGTGGGGATAAGGATCTGGTCCACTGGCCAGATCTGGGTCCCTATCCTAGGCCATGAAATTCCCTTTCCAGAGAGGAGTGCCTGGCACCTTCATTGTATAACTTTCATCATATGCTGGACACCCCTGTTTGCCCTGGCCTTTGGAGAGATGTTTTTAGCCTGATGAATTGTTTTAACTGATTTTAATGTTGTATTTTTACACTGTTGTAACTCTCCCTGGGACCCTACAGCAGGTAGAAACCTAAACAACAGGCAGCCATAGTGCCCTTTCTCTTCGCTCCTCAAATGGGTTTCCCAAGAGCCCCATGGAGGCAGAAGGAAATAAGAGAAATTCAGAGTTCAGTAAGTGTGGTGTCTTGATTGGGTTTGTTTGTTTGTTTTAATATCACACAGAGACATTTACCTTTCACCACCTATTTGCTGCTGCTCCCCTCTGCAGCCTCAGCACCATGGTGGTTTGTGGTTTGTTTTTCACCCTGAAGCAGACAGCAAGTGTTCACCTTAGACTGCTCCGTGCACAGCCTTTGGTTATGAATTGCACCTCCAATCTGATGGAAATTTTAAAAATAATGTGCTCAACAGGATGTCAGTGTGGCCAGCCGAAATCCCTGTCATAACCTTTCTTCTCTAGCCATCGCCTTCCTTCCAAGAAGGGACATTGTATAGAACTGTGAGGCAGGTAAGGAAAATGGCCCAAAGAGAGAGGAAGGAGCAACTCCTTCCCCGAGGCTGGGATCTATCCTTTCCCTGGGCCTCACTCACTCTTCTTCTCTTTATGTACTAGAAGAGACTGCCTCCCCAAAGCGCTCCACAATATGCTTCAAAATGGGGGCAGGAAGGGAGGAAATGGGCCAGCCAGGGCAGCTTCATGATTATTTAAACACAAACATCAGATCTTTGACAATTAGCAAACATTCCCAGTGAAATGATGAGAAGCCGTTGACAGCAGAATGTGCTGCTATTAAAAGCTACCACGCGCAAATCTTCCCTGAGCCTGCCAGATCTTCCCATCCCCCCCCTCTCGCCAGCCACATGCCAGCCTGCTGTTTGTACCACGTCCCAAAGAAGCATTTTCAGCACAGAAACTGCGGAAAAATCAGAGATAATGAGGCAGTTGCAGTTCCCTTAGGTTAGGCATTGTACACTTAGCCATAGAAAAAGAGTTAGGTGGGCATTAGTGGTCTTTTGGTTATAGGTCCATAAGTAGAGGACCTTCGTCTTTTAGCTCATGTTGCTGCCTCCGCCCCAGCATCCTGAGACCACCTGGTCCAGCAACAGCCCCTTGGTAGCTGCCTGGGACCCAGTGTCCTGGCAAGAGCCACTGCTAATGCCTGGAACGTAGGAATCTGCTTTATAGTATACTGTGAACCACCCTGTGAACCTCCAGGTATAGAGCAGTACAGTGGTACCTCGGGTTACATACGCTTCAGGTTACACACTCCGCTAACCCAGAAATAGTGCTTCAGGTTAAGAACTTTGCTACTCCAGACCTCACCTGGAGTACTGTGTCCAGTTCTGGGCACCACAGTTCAAGAAGGACACTGACAAACTGGAACGTGTCCAGAGGAGGGCGACCAAAATGGTCAAAGGCCTGGAAACGATGCCTTATGAGGAACGGCTAAGGGAGCTGGGCATGTTTAGCCTGGAGAAGAGGAGGTTAAGGGGTGATATGATAGCCATGTTCAAATATATAAAAGGATGTCACATAGAGGAGGGAGAAAGGTTGTTTTCTGCTGCTTCAGAGAAGCGGACACGGAGCAATGGATCCAAACTACAAGAAAGAAGATTCCACCTAAACATTAGGAAGAACTTCCTGACAGTAAGAGCTGTTCGACAGTGGAATTTGCTGCCAAGGCGTGTGGTGGAGTCTCCTACTTTGGAGGTCTTTAAGCAGAGGCTTGACAACCATATGTCAGGAGTGCTCTGATGGTGTTTCCTGCTTGGCAGGGGGTTGGACTTGATGGCCCTTGTGGTCTCTTCCAACTCTATGATTCTATGATTCTAGGATAAGAACAGAAATTGGGCTCCAGCGGTGCGGCAGCAGCAGGAGGCCCCATCAGCTAAAGTGGTGCTTCAGGTTAAGAACAGTTTCAGGTTAAGTACACACCTCCGGAACGAATTAAGTACTTAACCTGAGGTACCACTGTATATAAATCCAATTTATATTGAACAACAACAACAACAGTATGCTTTCATCATATGCATTTAAATCTAGAAAGAGCAGTCTAATTTTTTAAAAAAGTAAAAATACAATGCACACAGGCTACCCCTTAATTTCCAAGCTCAATTGAAAATGATGATTTGGGGGTGGGAGAGAAGGCACCTTTTATCATATGTGGTGGAAATGTAAAGTAGTAAAAGAATTTTGGGAAATGATATATAATGAGTTGGGGGGAAAATGTTTAAAATAACCTTTTCTTTAAAAACCCAAAGCTTTCCTTTTAGGAATTCTAGGTGCTGAAATTCCAAAGGAGCAGAAAAGACTATTTATGTATGTGACCACGGCTGTGTGGATGTTATTAGCCCAGAGATGGAAAGAAGATAAAGTCCCTACCAGAGAAGAATGGCAGATCAAGTTGGTGGAATATGCCAAAATGCCTAGAATCAGAAATAAGGAAGACCAAAATTGTAATAAGGAATGGGGAAAATTTATAACTTATCTTAAAGACCATTGTAAACAGTTAAAATCGTTAGTGTATTTTAATGGTGAATTTTGGACACAATGAGGAGGTAAAAGATTTGGATTATCATAAAAGTTGCAGGAGGAAATGATTCCCAATAGGATCCACAAAGGAGAGGAGGAAAGTTCAAGAGTTTCCTTGGAATCTTGTTTTTATGTTGTATGTTGGATCTGTGACTCTAAACTTTTAATCTGAAAAACCAAATAAATAAATTTATTTTTTTAAAATGAAAGTGGTGGTTTTGTCCTGTCATAGAACCGTAATTAGAAGGGACCCCAAGGGTCATCTAGTCCAATGCCCTGCAATGCAGGGATCTCAACTAAAGCATCCATGAAAGATGGCCACCCAAGGCCTATAAAGCCTCATGTGGCTCAGAATATGTGGTCCTCCAAGGTCTGACTGTCCACATAAACAACCCCTGAGCCCTGTGGTCTTTCTCAGGGACCTCATTATCACCCAAGGGAAACAGGATAGCTCAGTCAGAGGTGCAGAGAGTTAGTTCACAAAAACCAGCTTCCTCAGTGGAATGAAATACCATTTTGTGCATTGTCAGTTTTTAAGTGCCGGACTAATACATGTTGTTGTTTTTACCCAGGGTTTTGGTGCAGCGCTCATCTTTTTGTAGAGAGGGCTAGGACTTGTCCATCTTACTGTACAGTGGTACCTCGGTTTAAGAACAGCCCTATTTACGAACGATTCGGTTTATGATCTCTGCAAAACCGGAAGTAGTGTCCTGGTTTGTGAACTTTACCTCAGTCTATGAACGGAAGCCAAATGGTGGAAGGGCACCGGCGGTGGGAGGGCTCATTAGGGGAAGCACACCTCGGTTTAAGAATGGATTCGGTTTAAGAACGGACTTCCAGAATGGATTAAGTTTGCAAACCGAGGTACCACTGTACTGTAGGATGAATATTTAAGGAATTTTGTACTGTACATTGTTTCTAATTTTTTTCCTAAGTTGCTTTGAGACATTTCTTTCTTTTTGTAGAAAATAACTAATAAATGCAATAAATAAATAAATGCAATAAATAAATAAATGCAATAAATAAATGAAAATGAAAATGTTTCAGTTTTCGGTCATCATATTTTCCCAGCAGCCAGTCACTGCCATTTCCTTTTCCTTCCTACCTTCTTCAAGTCTGAGCATTCAGCCATTCCAGCACTTGAGCCTCTTACATTTTTTTAAAAAGTGGCTGTACTCTCACCAACAAAACTACCATTCAGCAGCAACTTTCAAGCCATCCCTCCTGCTCTCGGGATGCAAGGAATGGGCATTGGCAGACACAGTACAGTGCTAGAAAAACACTAATTGAAAGCTGAGTCACTCCCACCCAGAAACCCTGGCCCATGTCAACTTGGAAGTCCAGGGGCACCCTTCAGGAAGAGCAACGATGTGGGAATCCTCACACCATGTTTTTCGGTCCAAATTTTATCATATTCCTCAGAAGCATCTACTTTTCTGGACAGCTCACAAGTCCTAACACTGAGTAACTTCTTATAAACAGTTTCATGGGTTTGTGTACTAGGTTTGCATACCTGGGGCACAAATTGCCTTGCTAAAATAAAATAAAACTGGTGTGTGTGCCTCTTCAAGTTGAAATAATATCTAAGGGCTCAGGCACACTTTGTTTGTCCCACACTTAGAAAGCACAGGTCCTAGAGGTTTTCCATTTGTACCACAATTTCCCCCGGGAAAACCCACTGTTTAACGCTGAACCAAAATGTCAACCTGATGTCTGTCCATGGAACACCCGAATGACAGTTGAGCCAATTCAGTGGTAAGCAGCTGCATTTCGCAGGGGAAAGCAGCGGGGCAGGCAGAAGTGAGGATGAACCCTAAGACAGGGGTTCTAAGCCTTACTCAGAATTTATAAACACACTTAAATCTTTGTCCCCCTTTGCTTCTCAACTGGAACGACATTCTTGCTGTGAAAGCCCTTAACTTCATACTTGAGAGATAATTGAGTAAACTGATGTGTACTCTTCCTTTTGGTTCGAGATTGTCTCAAGGGACTCACATCCTGGCCCATACAAGATTACAAATAGGACTAGTAAAACATAAACGGCTTTGGCCCTGTATGCCTGAAGGAGCATCTCCACCCACATCGTTCAGCCGGGACACTGAGATCCAGCTCCAAGGGCCTTTGGGCAGTTCCCTCATTGTGAGAAGTGAGATGTCAAGGAAATAAACAACTCACTGACTTTTAGAAGACATCTGAAGGCAGCCCAGTTTTTAAAGTTTGATGTTTTACTGTGTTTGATGTCTTAATTTGTTGGAAGCTGCCCAGAGTGGCTGGGCAGTCAGATGGGAGGCACATAAAAAAGTTGTTGTCATCGAGTAACTTCTGAGTGATCACTGATAATAATCACTTCCAACCAAGCGTGCCGGCTTGCCCCCGCAATTGAGGGGGTCATGGCCACATGACATGCATGCACATGCTGACATCATGTGTGCACACCACAGGGCATGGTGATGTGTCATGTATATGCATGAGTGACATGAGCCGCTCAACTCCCTCCTTTAAAATGTTGGGGTGCCTTCAGCCCCCCCCCCAGATGGTGCCCCTGCTTCCAACCACTTTTCCACATTTGGAAATTCCACATATAATATGATATATTTATTCATGTACATCCCTTGGCTTTCTTTAAAAAACACATTCAGATGTCACTATTCGAACTGTACTTTCTGCACTTGAGTCTGTGTGTACGTACTGTCAGGCACTCAGCCACCCAGCACCACAAGCCAAAAGCAAATGGTTTGCATTTAAACATGAATCACTCTGCATCTTGCCAGAGAGACAGATGAGGAGAGGGCACACGGAAGCTGGAGCCAAGTCCGTTTATGAATGATTACATCATCAGTGAGGAAGAGAGGCTACTTGGGGATGACTGGCCTTGCGGTGCCCTGCTCTGTAGCCATTTGGCACGCTCATAGTCATTACCCTGGATTGGCCTCTTTTCATGGAAAGCATAAGCTTGGGGGGGGGAGGTTCACCGCTTGAAAACCTCTGAGGGTGTTCCTTTTGCAGTTTGCCAACGCTATGGAAGCATATGTGGTTCATATATATTTCATTTGTTTCATATGCACCCGTATTTCCAATGGTCAGAGCACCGCCCAGCAGTTGTGAATTGTAAACATGAGTTCGTGTCATTAAAAGAACCGCAGGTGCAGGACCAACGCCTTCTGTTCATGACATGGTCCAGATAAGAGCTTCTGCCAAGCTGCATGGCGCAAGGCTCTGGATTACCTGCCGTCCGAGCCACAGGAGGATTGCAGGGCATGAAAGGCAGGCTGGCAAGGGATTGAGCACATGCCACCAGTGGGCACAGCCAGGGGTTAACTGGCATGGGCTAGGCTGCAATAATCACATGGGAAATTAAAAAACAAAACAAAAAAAGCAAGGTCATTACCACCCTTCCTAAATTATGCCCCTGCTCTTTTCAGATGAAATTGCTGATTATTTCCAGTGTGGGTAATAATTTGCCAGCAATAATTGCATTTAGCTATTTCCTTTACCCTGAACCCATGTAACAGCTTTGCTATTGAAAAAAAACCCAGTGGAGAAGATCGGTTCACAGAAACGGACGGCCAGTTGGTACTGATTTGTAGCCTCAGATGCTGAGGCTGCGGGTGTCTCTTGCTGCCTCTGAGACTAAGGTTGGGGTGAAGATGGGATGTTCAGAGTCGAGAGAGTTCCAGGGAAGAATCATAATTATCTGAAGATGCCAACAAGTAAGCTTCTCAGGAGCAAAGGACAAAGGAAGTAGAGTCCCCTGGAGGTCTGTGCTGCTTCCTGAGGAAATGCCTAAATCCATGAGTGGTTCTTTGCCTCCTTTTTCTCCTTGCCCACTCACACGGGGCAGTTGATTGTGGCATCAATATCTATGATCCTTGTAACATTGATCACTATTTTTATCATGTATAATATCACAAAGATGAGGGTCCAACTAGATCTGTCAGTGGGGCTGCCCCAGTTACATAGAAAGTTGAAGTGGAGCAACATATCCCCAGACAGACTCTCTTCTGAACAGGTCCACCTGATCCATGGAGCAGTGCAGAAAATATATATCACAGGAAAAGCACAGGCACACAAAGAGAGCAGCATGGGTGCATTTTTTAAAAAATGAATGGAAGCTGCCATGTTTATCTCAGAGTGTTCAAGAAGTAAGTCATTTGGAGGGTGGGGGGAAAGGCCACCAAAACCAACCTTTTATTATTATTATTATTATTATTATTAATCACTTAATCAATTAAATCTATATACAGCCCTTCATCCATAGATCCCAGAGCAGTTCACAACACAAAAATACAAAATACACAGTAAAGACAAGAACAAAAACAAATCAATAACCTCCCCACCACCACCTCTATCACACGCTGTTGCCTGTGGGGGCAGTGCAAAAACTAGCATTAAAAAGAAACAAAACATAATTATGTGCTATTTCCACATTAATCTGCAGGTTTTTTAAAAAATCATCACACTAGGTGTATATTAATGTGTGTGTTCTCTAAATATGTATATTTAAATGCATGTTTTGTAAGTTTAAACTGCAAAACTCCTCACAATAATCAGAGAAATGTGAGATCCAGCGAGCAGCTAAGCTCCTAGCCACACATTAGTGTAAAATATTCAGCTCAAATTCTTTAACACAGGAATTTGCAAAGATGGAATTCCTCAAAGATTCCTAGGCGTGAACCTATGAATAATATTGCTCTATCCCAACACACACACAATTCCCCTCTCCTGCTCTGATGTCCAAACTTTGTTCTGGCAGTTAAGATCAGAATAATGTACACTAGAGCTGCTTTGCAGATTTAAATGATCAAATTGATCCCTGGATGTTGGAGTTCCAAGTTACCAGGTCTTGTTCCCATGGAGGAACCAGTGCATTAGCATGTGCATTGAAGAAATACTGCAAAGCACAATCCTGATGCGGTTCTCTGTGTGGTTGTATTGATTTTATGTTTGCAGTGATTTACAATGCACATGAACAGCAGTAGAAACATCACCTGAAAAGAATCCTGATTCCATCATAGCCCGTGAAGTCATCAAGCATCAAAGTCATGTGCACATAATTAAAACTGGGTGTGTGCAAGTGAACAGAAGGAAGTAAACAGCTGTGACAAAACGTGCAGATTCCATTTCTAGAAATAATTTTAGAGAAGCCTCCAAGTTCAGAAACTACAGTTCAGGAAGAAAGCAGTGCTGGACAGAGCAAACTCTTGAAATTATAAAGCAATCAAACGGGGAAGTCTGCCCATCCCAGCACAAAACACTTTACAGCAAACTTTAAGAATTTTAGAACTACTTAACACTTTGCTAAAAAGTATGCTAATGAGCTTGTGAAGTACTTGGATTGTGTTGCAAATGAGCACAATGCATTGATTTGCTTTAGCAAGCTCATCCCTTGGATGCATCTTGATAAACTTTGCATAAAAAGAGTACCCAAATCAAAGCATGCACCCTTTGCAAGCGGTCAGCAATTCTGCAACTTCATATAAACCTCGTTACGCTTTGAGCTGTTTAACCAGGCTGTGACAATTGCTCGCCCCTTTCAGTCAAGTATAGCTGCATATTCCTGCATTGCAGGGGGTTGGACTAGATGATACTCAGGGTTCCCTTCCAACTCAACAATCCTATGATTCTCTGCTGCTGTGGGAGAGGTTCTGATAGGCAAGACAAACCCGTACTTCTTTCCAGTGCTGGATCCGCAGAGGGTTGCTGCCTGCCCCCCGCTACCTAGCTGCAAACATAGGTGGAAGCCTGCAATTTGTCTTCGCTCTAAACTTGCTGGGTGGAGGCAGAGCCCCAAGATAAATCTATTCCTCCCCTCCCTGACTCCCAGCGTAGCTTCTTGCTTCCGCACTTGCTGGTTGGTTGGAGTTCCAGTGGCCTGGCAGAGAAGAGAAAGCTAGTGCCCCTCACTGGCTCTCCCTGCTGTCCCTGGCCTCTGCTGCCTCACCACACATTTTTGGCTGGCCATCAAAGCCACTCCAGCTTGGTCAGCCCCTGTGGACAACTCACACCTAAGGTCTTGCAAACTGACTTCCCACCTAGTTCAGAATAGACTTCAGTCTGCCACGCGCCCATTGGAGCCCGGCGGTGTCAACTGTGCGAATCGCTGCGCCTTTTGTACAGTTCAGGAATAGGATCCATCCGACTGAATGGAAACCAATGGAAGCAGTAAAAGCAGGGTGCCTGTATTAATATTGTCATATTCCTAAATGGTGGAAGTTGGCTTATACCATTAATCTCCGTTTTACTGGATTTGGCAGGGTATACCTGACGTGTCACTGTAAACCGATTCATTTGTGGCAACAGGGAGCGGATTTTGCAGCGAGATTGCGAATCCTCTTAGGGCAGGGTTACAACGTAATCCATTAGGGGAAAAGAAAACACGATGGGCATTTCTATTCTGTGAAGAAGTCGGTCGTCTCTCGGAGTGGCGGGCTCTGCCTCCCGCGTGGACTCGTCTGTTCCGCTCCTTCCTCGCCTCCTCCCGCAAGTCCCCTGGGCTTCCTCGGAGCAGGAATGGAGAGCTCTGAAGTGTATCTGAGCAGAAAAGGCGAAGGAATGGAAAGAAATCTTTTCATCTAAAAGGTTACATTTGTCCTACTTCCTCCCTTCGCTGGCAATTAACTTGAAGGGAGACATCACCACTAATTGAGCAGTGGAGATCAGGGCCAACAATTAGGTCTTTTGATGAGAAACTGTTCGAGAGGGACTGATCCAAGGCATTAAGATGATACGAAGCTGTTTCTATGGCAATGGAACTTTCCTCTCTCGATCTTCAGACTACCGAAATAATACCACCGAGAGGGAGGGCGAGGGGGAGGGAGGGGGGAGATTTCTCCCTGATTAACAATTTAATGAAAAATAAAATAAGATTCTTTCCAAACTCAATCGATGGGAGGTAATGTTCTGCCAGAGTCAATGGCGGTGTGAGAATCGACATCTTTCCAGGCCCGCAAATCTATCGCTGCAGCAACGTGCAGAGCGCTCGCTGCGGTCCTGCCGCCTCGTAATTAGGTAGCGGCTGAACACCGGGAAACGTGAGGGCTCTATTCAGAGCACAGATCAAAGGAGGTGCCCATCAAAGGCTCCTTGCTTGACGTCTCGCAGCAAACTTCACTCCTGCAGCACGTCACTCCTTCTCTCCTCCGCGCCTGCCTTTATTATTCTTTAAAAATACTTTTGACTTAATTATTTAGTGGATTCCTTTGTAGCATAGATGTGCACAAGGCAGAGAAAATGCACCCATGCTGGAACGCATGAGGTGCTGGAGGGCAGTGGTTTCCACGCTGCGATTCACCGGGGCTTGCGCAGCAGAACTTCAGGACGGATGGCGCCCATTTCTTGGCGTCCTGGTCACTTTTAGCCTATGCTGCGTACACACGTTTTTAAAGATCGCAGGTTCAAGCGTCTCCTTGACTCTTCCTAAAAATGTTGCCTGTGTTTAGAGCGATTGGCTGCAGAGCTGTTCTTGCAGAACAGTAACTAAGTTCTTCTTCTGCAGCACGGAGGCAAGATAGTTGCTTAAGGGGGCAGTCATCTGTTACAGGGAGGGTGGTGGACCGGCTGAGGAGCGACTGAGATGTAATTCGACATGTCATCTTCATTTTTAAAAAATTGTAATTACCGAGCCCTTTCTTCCTCCTGGTTCGTTCTTTTCATAATTTTGAAGCTCCTTTGTTCCTGTGTGTTTTGCTTGCATAAGATTACATAAGACTTTGATGGATACTTTTTGTGAAAATAATGATAAGGAAGCAGTGTAGAACTGAGGGAATGGGTTACTTGTGCACAGTGGTACCTCTGGTTAAGTACTTAATTCGTTCTGCAGATCCGTTCTTAACCTGAAACTGTTCTTAACCTGAAGACCACTTTAGCTAATGGGGCCTCCTGCTGCCGCCGCGCTGCCAGAGCCCGATTTCTGTTCTCATCCTGAAGCAAAGTTCTTAACCTGAAGCAATATTTCTGGGTTAGCGGAGTCTGTAACCTGAAGCGTATGTAACCTGAAGCGTATGTAACCCGAGGTACCACTGTAAAGTGTACCTCTGAATACTAGTTGCTGAGGAGGACCACAGGCAGGAGAGGGGTACTGTGTTTATGCCCTGCCTGTGGGCTTTCTGTAACTGTGGTTTCATAAAATCATAGAATTGTAGAGTTGGAAATTACTCTCAGGGTCATCCAGTCCAACCGCCTGCAATGCTGGAATCTCAACTAAAGCACCCAGGACAGATGACCACCCAACCTCTGCTTAAAAACTTCCAATTCACCATCTTCTGAGGGAGTCCGTGGCTCCACTGCTGAACAGATCTTATTGTCAGAAAGTTTTTCTGGGTGTTTAGTTGGAATTCCCCTTCTTGTAACTTGAAGCCATTGTTTCGGGTCCTACCCTCTGGAGCAAGTGAAAATAATCTTGTTCTATTTGTTATGTGACAGCCCTCCAGTATTTGAAGATGGCTATCATATCTCTCGTCAGTCTCCTCTTATCCAGGCTAAACATACCCAACTCCATCAAATAAGGCTTTTCAGACCCTTGTTTAGGGAAGTTTTTTTATGTCTGATGTTTTATTGTATTTTTAATATTTTGTTGGAAGCCCCGCAGAGTGGCTGGGGAAACCCAGCCAGATGGGTGGTGTATAAAGATAAATTATTATTATTATTATTATTATTATTATTATTATTATTATTATTATTATTATTTGCCCTTTCCCAACACATGTTCAGGCTTATCCTTCTTAAACTGGGGTACCCAGAACTGGACAGAGTAATTCTGCTGGGGACTGTCCATTTTCCTCCAATTGATTGCTCCACCCTTCTCAGCCTAAGAGAAGCAAGGGTGGGATTTCCAGGACACTATGTGGGAAAGAGGTACTGCGCATGATAACCCTGCAAATGCACAAGGACTCTCCCAGGATGTGCACTCACTTCAGGATGAAATTTGTGATATTTTGAAGAGGAGGAGGAGGAGGAGGAGGAGGAGAAAGAAGAAGAAGAAGAAGAAGAAGAAGAAGAAGAAGAAGAAGAAGAAGAAGAAGAAGAAACATTTCAAAATGAACTCCAATTACATCCCTACTCCTGATACAGCCATCTGTTATCACACTCCAGGAAAAAGAAGGAAGTTTTGAGCCTTTGGTTTGGCATTTGCTGCAAACTGAAGATTAAGAACTGAGAAGACGATTGGCCATTAGGAAGAACTGAAGAACCAGCGCCTTAAACAGCGGAAGAGAATTCTGAGCAGCCTAATGTCTTACTGGGGCTGTTCCTTCTTCTGCAAAGTGGCACGTATGTGAAGAGGTTTGAAGAGAAAGATAACTGATGCTGATGATGATTACTATTAGTGTACATTACCAAACCACAAAAGCAAAATATTGGCCCTGCTCTGAAGAGCTTACAATCTGAATTTAGACAACGGAGCAGCAGAGCTGGGAGACAGGTTAGCCAGATTAGTACAGGTTGAGTGTGAGAAAATAAAGCTGTAGGCAGAGACAAAGCAGATAAGCCAACAGCTTCATTGGAAAGACGGATTTGAGTGGGGATGTGGAGGAAGAGAGAGGTGCTCAGAGGTGGACTTCCAGAAACAAAGGGAAGAAAAGAAGAATGGTGTTGTGTATATGCATCTATGGCATCCCTGACAGGTGGCCATCCAGCCTCTGCTTAAATGACTCCAGCCAAGGAGAGATCACCTCCTCCAGGGACCATCTTCTCCATTGTCAAAGAGCTATTACGGTTCAGAAGTTTATCTTCATATGGAACCAAAATCTGCTTCTATGCAATTTCCACCTTTTGTTGTAGTCCTGTCCTCTGGAGCAGTAGAGAACAATCTGACTGTCAGATCTCTATCTTATCTCCCCTTGATCTTCTCTTCTCCTGGTTAAACATAGCTCTTTCCATCATTCTTCATAGGACATGGCTTCCAGATCTCTCCCTGGAAGGAGGTGGGGCGTGTTTGGGCTGCTGCTGTAACATGGCAAATGCAGTTCAGTGTAAAGAAGTGTAAAGCGATGCATGGCAAGGCAAAATATATATACATTTATTTCACAAATCCGCTTATGGAGTCTGAGCTGGCGGTGACTGACCAGGAGGACCTTGGTGTTGTAACGGATAGCTCAAAGAAGATGTCAACCCAGTGTGCTGCAGCTGTGGAAAAGGCAAATTCCATGCTAGGGATCACTAGGAAAGGAACTGAAAATAAAACTGTCAATATCATCATGCCGTTAAACAAATCTATGGTGCGAAAGCTTTTGGAATTCTGTGTACAGCTCTGGTTGTCTCTCCCCCCCCCCAAAAAAAAAGAAAAGAGGATATTGTAGAATTGGAAAAGGTTCAGAAAAGGGCAAGCGAAATGTTCAAGGGGATGGGGCAACTCCCCTACGAGGAAACGTTACAGCACTGGGGTCTTTTTAGTTTACTGGAAAGGTGAGCAAGAGGGGACATGATAGCTGAAAGCTGAACAGGACAGGAGGCAGTAGTGGCCACCAAGTTGGACTGCCTTAAAAGAGGATTAGACAAATTTATGCAGCAGAGGGCCATCAGTGACTACTAGTCACAAGGGCTATGCTCTGCCTGCAAGGTAAGAGGCAGTATACTTCTGAATGCCAGTTCTTGGAAACTGCAGGAGGGGAGGGGGTTCTCATGCCCAGGTCCTGGAGAGAGGGACCCTGTGGGGGTGCAAAGAAAAAGGGGTGGTTCAAAAAAGGGAGTGGCTGGTTTCCAGGGGGGGAGACATCCTGGGGTGGGGGAAGGAGAATGTGTGGGTGGGGAGGAATCTGTAATAGTGGCACAGTGTTACTGTTCACAGGGCTTACTTTTGTGTTTTGCTGTAACAAGAGCCACCTTGTCATGCATGCAAACGTGAACCACCCTGAGACCTCCAGGTATAGGGTGGTATATAAATTCAATAAATGATGATGATGATAAAAATGTGAGTAACTATATATTAAGGGATGCAGGTGGCACTGTGGGTTAAACCACAGAGCCTAGGACTTGCCGATCAGAAGGTTGGCGGTTTGAATCCCTGCAACGGGGTGAGCTCCCGTTCCTCGGTCCCTGCTCCTGCCAACCTAGCAGTTCAAAAGCGTGTCAAAGTGCAAGTAGATAAATAGGTACCGCTCTGGCGGGAAGGTAAACAGCGTTTCCATGTGCTACTCTGGTTTGCCAAAAGCGGCTTAGTCATGCTGGCCACATGACCCGGAAGATGTCTGCAGACAAATGTAGGCTCCCTCGGCCAGTAAAGCAAGATGAGCGCCGCAACCCCAGAGTCGGTCACGACTGGACCTAATGGTCAGGGGTCCCTTTACCTTTACCTTTTAACTATATATTACAACAGTATCCTTCTCCCTTTCCAGACACTGAATAAACATGATAAGAGCGGGGGAAACTAGCACCGCTTATGACTGCCGAATCTCACACAGCTCCTTCTGGCACTGTATCTGGATCCGGTCAAAACCAGGATCTCAAGCCTCTGGTCACAAAGATGCATTTGGAGTGCTTAAGTACTCATCCAACACAAGCAAATCCCAGGGCTGAGGAGCAGCTGGTATTGATCTTTGAGTCCGTGACATCTCCTGCAGGGCTGTCACTTTCCCCTGTGTTTCCTAAGAACTGCTTGCAAAGGCCAAACATGTTAGGAGGAAGGGCTGATGGGGGGGGCAAATGTCCCTCTGTCCATCTTGCTTAGCCATGCACTCCCAACCTCCTGCGAAGGTGGCAGGCCTGTTGTTCTGGCTCACAGTCCATCACCTGGCTTCTTCATCAGCACTTTCTCCCTCCAGCCATGTCATGTTTTTGTGGTGTGTCTAGATCAAAGGTGTGCAGCTAAATCTGTGAACCATGCATACCCCATCGCCCCAGGTTTCTCCAGGGTCCCTGTCCACCTGCATCCATCAGAAGCAGCTGTTCCTTGCCATGTGACGCTGAGCAGGTGAATGATGAGAGGGGAGTGCGCCAAACAAAAGCATGGAAGAGAAGCTGTTTCATAAGCCTTTTCTCTCACACAGCCTATGCTGACTCTGTACGAAAAAAAGCCATAGTCTTCAATAGATTTATCAACCCATCTGTTCAGCATTAGAAACAAGCAAATCTCTCCCCTTCCATAGGCAACTTTAGTGTTTAGCTAATATGGACTCAAGGGTGTGTGTGTGTGAAGAGGTAATCCTTTGAGCTGCCCTTCACTTAAGAGGAAATATTTCCACATCCAACAAGACATTAATTACTACCAGTGGTATTTTGTTCATCCCATTTGAAAAAGAAATGATAGAATGGGGAAAGGTTCTGAAAATGACAAATCCATTTTTGGACTGGTGCAACATCCCTACAAAGACAGGTTTTAAAAGTGATCAGGGATTTTCAGTTTAGAAAAGAAAATGATTAAAGCCCTAGCCAGGCAGTCGCCACAGCTGAATGCAGTGGTCACAAGTGGGGGAGTTGGGGAGATGCTACCAAGTCCTCCCTTCTGTGGGTGAAGATATGAAGTTAGGAGCCTCTTATACTCATGGTTGTGCAGGGCTCTAAATCGCCTGGGGGCCGTCATAAGTAGAGAAGCCTTCCTACTATGGACATTCACCCTCAAACACATATTAAAGATTTATGGACAGAGCAGTGTGTTGGATATCCTGGAAGCCCAAATCTAAGCTCTGGATAAAAAAAGGTAAAGTACCCTTTGGGGTAAGTACTCTTTGGTGAGAGAACCCCAGCAGAGATTTAATATGACAAAGCATGCAGCAAAGAAAAGCGTGGAAATATAGGCTGTAAAACCTTTAAAATATGCCCTTTCCAGAGAATCCCAAAGTATCCCACTTCCCTAGCATAGACCACACATTTGGTAAGTCATAAAATGGTTTACTTACAAAACTCCCTAAAGGTCAGATTCATGTGAATTTCTATATAGCAGTCAGAAAAAGTTGCACAGGCAGTAAAATGTAGCTTGGTAAAATTAAAAAACAAATAAAAGGTAAACGCTCCTAGACTATTGGTATAGGAGTATTGGTATACTCTGTTTTTGTCTGAAACAAAAGAGGCTGGTTAAAGCTATGCAGCTGGAGGAAGCAGCTCAGAGCTTCTCACATACTGAATTCACAAGTGTACTGAATACAACAAAAGGCTTGGTTACCCATTTCCTCAAAAGGTGAAAGGAAGTGACATAGGCAAAGCCTGGCAGGACAGCTTAAAGTTAATGTGAACTCTATGGCATTAACCCCTTCATGAGCCCCTTCATTAGACTCAAGCATGCTGGTTAGATGAGGCTTGGTTACCCTACACCGTGTGTGTATGTGTATGTTTGACAGATCAGCTCCACACTGCCCTGCCTTGCTTCTTTGTGAGTGTTTTAGTGAATATCTGAAGAGGGCTATCGGGGAGGTGTGAGAGGTGTTCATAAAACTGTGCAGGGTGGGGAGAAAGTGCAGGGAATACTAGAACTTATGGCTGCCCAATGAAATAAATGGACTGTATATTCAGGACAAACAAGGAACTTCTCCTCACACTTGTGCCCACAGCACAGCGCTGTGAATGCATGCACAGCTCACTGAAGCAGTTAACTAAGCCTCTTGGTGCCATTAAAGTGAAGTGACAGGAGAGAAGAGGGGGATCTCACAGACCTTGCACAAGACACAACCTACTGAGGCTGCTCTCCCTTCCTTCTTACAACATTTCCCAAAGCTAGCAGCAGGATCCAGCATTTAGCAGTACCAGTGCAACACCTGCACCGACAAGGAAGGTGTTGGTGAGCACCTCTCTTGGCTCTTCCAAGACCACCAGAAAGGCATATAGGGGCCAAATTGTCCTTTGGCTGGGACATCTTCATTGTCAAGCACATGGCACTTTGCTCTAGAATCAATGGAGACTGAATACTTGCTTTTCCTACATAGTCCACACACAGGGCTTATCCATACCTCCATTTGCCCCACCACTTTCCCCCAGGGAAAGCAGATCTTTAGCTCTGAACTGGAACAAGCAGCAATCAAATCTTCTGCAGATTGGCATTTGTTCTGATTTATCACTAAAGAGCAGGTTTTCCAGGGTAAAGACAAAATGACTCAGACCCATGCCTAGAAGGTGTGCGAATGATGGAGAGACTCTCAGATCTGTGCTTCCTAGGCATGGGACAAGTGGAAATGTGGACAAGGCCTTTGTCTAGAACTATTGCGTAATTTTTTGTTCCTGAAAGGCACTTCTTAAGAAACTGGTTTCATTCCCAAAGCTCATTACAGATTGATTCCACATTTCCTTGCACTGTGAACATTTGATAGCAAATGAAAACAGGTATCGCCAATGCAGTCCCAGCCACAGTGGAAACATCCACACTCGCCCAATGATGTTGTAGGCAGGTGTACACCAAGATCACAATCACCACTTCCTTACTGATTCATCTGGGGCATGTGCAAGGCATGGAAAACTTAACCAAGGGGAAGGTATTCAAATTTGTATCAAGGAACAACACCTGCCCTTTTGGGTGGCAGGATCTAGAATCAATCTAGATGGAAAGAAGCATGTTGAGGATGAGCATGAACAGTACCAGATAGAGGAAAATGACATTTTTGTGCTACAAACTGTACACAGTGTGTGTACAGTCTCAGAAAGGATCAGGAAATGAGCCACTGTCAGCTGGTGACTGATGTTGGAGGGACATGAGAGAGTCAGGCTCATTTTCAGGTGGGATTCAATCACATACTAGCAAATTCAGGTTGCACGATTAAAATTGATTTTGGTCACTTCCAGCTGACAAGTGTATTGGGCGTTAATCCTGATTTGATTACAGGGAGGATGGATGATGATGCATCAAACAAATGTTATCCCACACTTCCCAGTGCCTTTTCCTATCGCTTCCTTGTCACAAAAAGTCAGATTCTGGGGAGGCGAGGGGGAGGCACAAGAACAGCAAATCAATCTTAGTTGCCCAAGCTGGATTTGCCGGTATGTGACTGTATCTCACCCCAAAATAGTGGCTATCTGGAAGTGCCCTTGACAGACTCGCTTTCCCCTAATACTGGGGGATGGGTGGCAATGAAAAGTGTGCATCCAGCTGCCCAGAGCCTGAGTGGCCAAGTGGCTAGCACATAGGGCTCCTTGGTGCGGGTGCTTTGTATGAACATAGAACAAGTGTCCCTGAAAGTCCCAATGGTTTTCTGTTGCTTCCAGAGAGAATTGTACAGTCAAAACATTTGTGAAAGCTACTCATTACCAACAGCCAGCATGGCTGATAATTTCACTAAACTCCTATGCTTCTCTTCTCTTCTCTTCTCTTCTCTTCTCTTCTCTTCTCTTCTCTTCTCTTCTCTTCTCTTTCTGGTTTATTCACCCCATATGGTAACAACCACATCATTTGAACCTTGACTGATGAACTATAACATGTAAAGTAATCTCCTGATCCTCTAACTCAGCCTTTCTCAACCTGTGGGTCCCCAGATGTTGTTGAACTACAACTCCCATCACTCCTAGCTAGCAAGGCCAGAGCTCAGGGATGATGGGAGTTGTAATCCAAACTGGTAAAGGTAAAGGTAAAGGTACCCCTGCCCGAACGGGCCAGTCTTGACAGACTCTGGGGTTTGTGCGCCCATCTCACTCAAGAGGCCGGGGGCCAGCGCTGTCCGGAGACACTTCCGGGTCACGTGGCCAGCATGACAAAGCTGCATCTGGCGAGCCAGCGCAGCACACGGAACGCCGTTTACCTTCCCGCTGGTAAGCGGTCCCTATTTATCTACTTGCACCCGGGGGTGCTTTCGAACTGCTAGGTTGGCAGGCGCTGGGACTGAGCAGTGGGAGCGCACCCCGCCGCGGGGATTCGAACCGCCGACCTTTCGATCGGCAAGCCCTAGGCGCTGAGGCTTTTACCCACAGCGCCACCCGCGTCCCGTAGTCCAAACTGGTATGTGTGGTTAAAAACTAACCTCACATGCACAACTACAAGTGATTGAGACCCAAGGTATTTATGATGCAACAGAAGTAATTTCTCCAAGTTACATGTATGAAAAGCCCTGCTGGATCAGAGTTGCCTGCCCTGCCAGGGAATAAAGCCCAAGGCACTTTCATACTGTCCTCAACACATGCAGCAGGGCTTCAGTTGAAGGCAGTTTCATATATTCACATAGGAATTTGACAAGATGGCCTGTAGAGCTTTGTCACACATTCATATATATATGAGCAAACACACCACGCTGTGCCCTAGTATTGATGTCAGGAGACTTCCCAGCTGTTCTGATGGCATCTGTGGCTAAATCTCTGCATTTGGGGGTCTTTTGTTGCCTTCTCTCTGGAACATCTGTTCCCAGAACAAACTTTGCAGTTTGAACAAGAACCATTTGCTTTTAACGCAATGCAATAAAGCCTTTTAGAAGTTCAAGTGTTCTGTTTCTCCCTGTGCTTCCTTGTCACATTTACATGCCTGCATCTTGCCTTTAAAGGCAGTAGTTGTGACAGGATCGAAGTCAAGCTGTCAGATGCCAGATCACCCAGCAGCTTCTTTGCCTGCAATACTTGCCCAGATGGCTCATTTTGTGGCAGCACCATCCCTCTGGAATTGTTGCCATTTGACTCACCCAGAATCAGCAAGAAAACCTTCAGGATTTTCCTGAAAGGAGGCAGGTATTGGTGGGTAGGTGAAAGTCTCAGCTTTATGTTTTGAGGCCTGCTCTTGCCTATAAGTCTGAGGTCAGCTCAGCAGCCATCCTTTTTGGACCTCTGAGCAGACTTCCGAGTTTAAGAGACTGCTGTTAGTGCCAATTACATAATGACTTCTTACATAATGACTGCCATGGGAGAATGGCGTAACATAAAACGAGAGAAAGAGTACAGCCGCAGTGACGCTTTCCCCATAATTGTATTTCCATAGCAGAAAAGGCTTAACCTGATGAACCTCTGCCTATTATCCAGCTGTTAAGGTATGAGAACCCCACCATCACCCGTCTGCATTGTTTACAGATTTCACATTGCATCCTGTCAGTGATGCCCCCCCCCAAATTATTTTGATCCATTATGGATATTTTTCATATGCAACACTTTGCTTCTTTGCCAATTGTGTTTATGCTGAAAACACTGTTGTATCATTCTTGCTCTTTATTAAGGGACGTGTTAATGCTGTGACATCAGAAAAGCCCATATGCTTTCGTTATGAACTCTCTACAGGAGCTGCCCTGTCTGAGTGCAGTGATTTATGTACATGGATCACGCTTTTCTGACTTGTTTTTATTCCTAAGGGAGAGACAGAGCCCTTCTATAAGGTCGTGCGAGATGATGGTAGATTTTTGATGCCTTTAATGGCAAGCAAATTCTTTCAAGAATGAAAAAGAGGCAAATCTGACCCAGATTTACTGTGTGCTTGTGGAGCTCCTGCTCGTTTTACTAAGGCTTGTGCAGGAGAACTTCCAAGGGAATTGCACCCCTGACTAAACGACTAAACCACAATTAATCAGTGCAAAAGGCAGTATCATTTGGATTTCCTAACTCATGTATCAAAATGTTTCATGCCGTATCTAACATTTGGGGACATTTGATTTGACATCCAAGTGGAACTCAAGGTTCTTCTTACAGAGCCATTTAGCCTTAGACATTCAAAGCTCAAGGACTCATTTTGAGTATCATTCAAAGACCAAACAAAATTACCTCTGTGTAATCTCCCTTGTGACCTTAAACTGTAGCACTGGACATTGCATCAATATAGCCCCTAGTCCTCAGTTTCCACCCCAGCACTATGAATGGCTTAAAATTTCTCCTTAGATTTTCAAATTCTCAAATAGCTGGGCTTGTTTACAATGTGGAACCAATTCATTATGAATTCTCCATTGTGGGATTTTTTAAAAATGTGACCACATGCATTATTGTAGCAAGCAGGGCCACCCCTACTATAAGGCAGAGTGAGGTGGCTACCCCATGCAGCAAATCATAGCAGCCAACTAGGGAAAGGTTACCAGAATTTTTCAATGAATCCAGGGACACTTTTCAACTTCAATGGATTTTGTATGGGGACTGATTTGTAAATCTGGTGACTGTCCCTGGGAAACGGGGAGGTCTGGTAACCTTAAACTAGGGGCTGGGCCCCCACAAAGCTGATGGCCATTCCCATTCAAATGGTGTGCATGTACTGTGTCATGTGATCGATGATGCAGAGCAGGGCTTACCTGGGCCCCACAAGATTTTATTCAAGTTGGCATCAGATTCTGGTGGATGTGGTGCCATAGCAACACTGGATTCCCCCCTTTTTTTTACAATTCATTTCATAAAAACAGGAGGGGAAAATATTGGTCCTCATCCCAGAAGATCCCAACCCAGCTTACATGCTTGCCCTGCCCCACACCAGAGTCCCACGCTGAGTACTATACTGATTGGAATGAAGTATCAAGTTGTCATGCCAACCCCAAAACCAAGTTGCAGCCTAATTTCACCCAACACTGTTGGCCAGGTTGTGTCATTCACACCACACTCAAGAGCCACAAATCTGTGACTGCCCAGTCAATGGACAGCTCCCTGTCTCGGGGAGCAATGCTACGACCATTACTTTTTTCTGCCCAGCTATCTAGACCCCATATTTTGTAACAGAGGTCTCAACAAAAACTCAGTCTTTGCAAGTGCCCCTTCTTTCAGAGGATGGCAGCTTTGTCATGATGATGCCATTTCTCTCATGAGTCGGGAGCTGGCAGGGAGTCACTGGTAGGTAGAAGACTTGTGTGGAACGACTTGGTTGTGCTGCCTGGAAAGGGATCCTTGCCTTGCAGTTTTAGACTGGAGGCGTAGTGCTGGCAGCTGGCCAGTCCCTGAAACCAACAGGCTGACAGACGCGATGCCATCTGGCCCCCCCAGAAAGTGTCTGTAGGCAGAAGAGGGAATCTTCATCTTCCTGGCAGCCATTGAGCTATTGTGCCAGTTGGCTTAATTCTATGTAGATTTATGCAAATTTAGCTGCCACCCCCCTTTTAATTGGGTGGTTCTGGCAAGCCGGATACTTTATTCTGCTAGCTGGTTTTTCTGCATGTTGGAATAAAGTCAAATTCTGAGTGGTAGGGGGTGGGAGGAATAATAATACTCAAATAAGCAGTTTAGTGTATTAACCAATTCTGAGCAAAATGGGTACAGATGGCAAAATGGGTACAAAGGTTACCTGTAGTGAACACGTTAGTACTGGAACAAGATTATCTTGTTTTGGCCAGTTCCACAAAGGTTTCTCAGGGCAAACTCTGCTTTTTCTAGCAAACCTTCCATTTCCCTAGTGTCGGAATCTGGGATATGTTGAATCCATACAGACTGGCTACCTATTTGCTTGAAAAGATATACTTTGTTCAAGTAGCTCAAGATAAGGTTTAGAGGTGAAAGGTGAATGGAGCAAGGAAAATGGAACTTGACATTTGCAGGCAAGAACATGTTCTCTTGACATGTCTGGGCAACTCTTGTGGTTAATCTTTGGGTTTAAAAATGAGAACAGGGATGATGTTTTGGCCAAAGACAAGAAAAGGTCATTCGGTGATCTAATGTTGATAGGATATTATGCAAATCCCTGCCTATTTTTGAAATCCAGGTGGTCAGCTAGGCGATGTAGTATGTCAGGTGATGGAAATTACATTCTGGGCTTTTCCACAGTGGGATGCAGCCACACCTGTTTTTAGTAAAGGTCAGTACCATCTTTAGCTCATACTGTGGAAGAAAATACTAGATAAAAGAAGCAAGCTAAGACTAGGCCAGGTACCCTCTTCTCAAATGCCAGCAAGAGAGATGGGTGCATCCCCAGAGATGCTGATACATGGAAATATTGACATGCTGAGATGCTAAATGCCCATGCTTGAGTGAGTATGAACATGCTGTAACTTCTCTTTCTTGTAACAGAGAAACTATGTAAAAATGAAGCTAGCTGTATTAAGAATTTCACTGTGTGCAGACCAACAGTTTCTTAGGGTTAAACAAGTGCCAACCACTCACTCTAGATCTAATCTCACCCTGTGAATGCTGGTTGAAGGGGACATGAACAGAAGTTGATCAGGCCAAAATAAGTGGTCAGGCTGCAAATTACAATCAAATTCGAAAAGTCTTGTTGTATCTACAGAAAACATTATCCTTCTAGTCCCTTGGTTTTATTTATTTATTAATGCATTCATTTAATTACATTGATTGCTATTGATTCCTGGGCATGGCCAGGAGAATTGTTTACTAGCTTTGGCTGGTGAGCAACCTAATAAGAATCTTGCCAGAGTCACCAAGACTTCAGCAAACTCTAGAGCTGTTACCCAGCTGATCTGCTGAATCAGGAAGAGGCAGCAAATTCTTCTTCCCCCATGATTTTGGGGGTCTAGCTAGGAGGGAGCAACCTTTCTGGATGGTTTTAAGAGGAAAGGAAGTCTGCAGCCTTGGGGTAGATGTTGTTGTTTAGCTCAATGCAACATGTCAAAACAGACTTGCCTGTTCCCCCTTCCTTGTCTGTCTGTGGAAGCAATGTATTAAAGGGCAGTAGATCCTAATGTATATATTTATTCCCACTTGATACTTAGTCCCTTAGTCCCTGGTAGGGAGGGGAACACCTTTTTGTGGTTCACCTTAGGTGCCAAAATGTCTTGGCCTGGCCCTGGGCACTGGTGATGACCTCTAGAGAGCTCTAAGGATGCTCTGTGTAGAACTTCCTTCAAGCAGGTTAACTGGGAAGCAGGCCAGCCAGCCAGCCAGCAGTCATCACCACCAATATTGCCCAGATGGCTAGCTGCCTAGTATGTTTCCCCTGCCACCCCACAGACAAAGTGAGGAGGGGGGAAGGAAGAGGAAGTAGTTGCCTTGCCATATTGCAGCAGGGCATTACATATTTATTTGTTGTTGTTGTTGTTGTTTAGTCGTTTAGTCGTGTCCGACTCTTCGTGACCCCATGGACCAGAGCACGCCAGGCACTTCTGTCCTCCACTGCCTCCCGCAGTTTGATCAAACTCATGCTACATATTTATTTAGATACCGTCATTTCTTTCGCACAGCACAGGGTAGTGCACAACATGATAAAATGTAACACAGTGAATATAATTAAAAGCAATCAATTATAATGAAACAGCAAAAACAGTAGGGCCTAAATGATAACAGTGTCAGCAGTGGGGCCCTAGTCCACATTTTGAACCAAAAGCCAGTGTGAATAGGCACGTTTTTAATACTGGGCAAAAATGAAAAACACATCCCTCCCCCTGTAAGAATTTGGGTTTTATTTGCACACCGCACCCCTGGAAAATTGGGAAAATGACCTCTCCCAATGCACCACCTCTGAATGGGGTTGTGAATTGGTGCAAGACATTTTGTAGCAGCCTTACATCTTAGTAAAACTTTGGAGGTGCCTCCTAAAAGGTTTAGGAAACTTAAGTAGGTAACAAGTGCAGAGAAGACGCTACTCATGAATTTAACCAATTGTAGCAAATATCCACATACTTCTGGTCTGCTAGCTCAAGGTCATTCACTTCCATGGCCTAGACTTTGAATACTTTAGGAAACAGATTGTCTTGGACAGTCTTCCTTTCCTCTGATTCTGGCATCTTCCCCCCACCTGGCAACTGCCAATGGACTTTGCGCTATTGTTTTCCCTTTAGCCACTGGCCTCCCTTCAGAATTTCTTCCTAGAAAAAACTGTCAAGCTGTTTCCTTGTTTTCTTTTGGCCAGCAGCTGAATACTTTTTCTATCTGAAGGAGTTTTATATAGCTGCTGATATTAATATTGCTGCTATCTTTTATTTTCATTTTCATTTTTTAGTTATTACCATGTATTTATTCATGTTTACTCATCACTGCCTCTCAGTATGGAACTTGGGTAGTAAATTTCCTCTTAGTTTGGAAGCAAAATGAGAACAACAGTATTTATTTCTATGTGCGCAGGGGGCTGCCCCTTTTCTCCCTGGGAATCCCTCTTCCCCCTCCAGCCACATCTGAGCTCAAAGTAGCACTGCAAGTCTTCCGATCCCAGCTGAGTATAATGTTCCTATTAGAGTCTGCGTTACATGGCAACATTTTGTTGCAGGTCCACACTCGCTCCCTCTAATATAAACCTGGGCAATCCTGTGCCTATCAGTAAAATGTTGGCACCCAAAATTAAGGCAGCGTTGCATGTTCAGGAATCCCCCAAGGTGTACAGCGGAACCTAAACCACACTGTGTTTTTTGTTTGTTTATTGAAAGCCCTGTTGTCCTGCTCTGCAGATGAAAAGGCTGCTGGAGCGATTTACAAATCAATAAAAAAAAATGAAAGTCCCTGCCTTCAGGCATCCAATCTAAAAAATGTGACACTAACGGAAAAGAGATGAAGATGTAGGTAAACCATAAACAAACTCCAAAATCAGTTTTGACAGTTGCAGATTTCTTAGGATGACTAGCTGGGATGGAAACTGTTCAGCGAGAAGAGGAGCCAACTGAGCCAAGGCCTCTACTTCCTGTCTCTCCCTTCACAGGTGCCTGATGGACTAACTGTGGCTTGGGCTTGTCCACACTTACACTTGTTCCGTGCCTAGAAAGTGGTTTTGCAAACGGCAAACCAATTGCCAATTGTTCCAATTTGGAGCTAAACTGAGGGTTTCCCTGGTGGGGCAAACAAAAAGGCTGGTGGTCTCTCCTTAATTGCTCAGGGCACCTATCAGGGAACTGCCATCAGAGGCGAGAGGAGAGGTAAGACGCTCCAATGATGCAGGGGAGGGAACTAGCAAGGAGAGAGAGAGAGCTTCCGCTGGGGAAGGAAATCCAGGGGACACCAGGGAGAAAGGGGAGGCTGAGAGTACTGCGGAGGGGAGGCTCCGAGACTCTTCCAGTGAAATCAGCGGAGAGAGCACAGGACCTCCGCTTGGCACGCCCACGCTGCGTAGAAGGCTTCCGCGCAGAGAATCTAGGAGGAGACTTGGAGTCAAGGAATTTTTTATGTTGGAGGAAGTTTAGGAAACGCCCACTGACGGATACTGCCAGTGACTGAGACAGTCGCGTTGTAAGGGCTGTCAAACCAGGGAAAGGTTTAGCTATACGACTAGCTTGGAGCAGTTTGCAGTTTACGCACAAGCAACCCCAATTCCCATTACAGCACCTTACAATTAAAACAAAACAATCCCATAAAAGAAACAACGGCATAAACATGGAAACAGGCTCATCAGATAAGAACATTTGAAAATGATGGTCTACCACATAAATGTAACCTGCCTGGCAAGACAAGTGCTTTCTGGAAGAAGAAGAAGAAGAAGAAGAAGAAGAAGAAGAAGAAGAAGAAGAAGAAGAAGAAGAAGAAGACCTCCAGCCTGCAGGCCGCATTATTTGGCCCACCTCCCTGATATTGGAGAAAATCTCTCGGCTGAATACTTTGGGCACAGCGCTCCTTCAGACGTGTGTCACTGGACTGCAGCAGTGATTCTTGACCTGGGATCCAAATATTACCAGTGTTCCCTAATACAGCTGCAGCTACTTCAGGAAAAATGTTGAGGTCTCCAAAGATTACTTTGAAGTTTCCATCACATGCTGGAGGCAATTTTTCTGTGTAAGTACATTTCAAAGCAGGAATCAATAAGGCAGCTGCAAGGGAACACATATGGGAAGAGTGGGAAATTCTTTGCAGTCTGAGATCTGTACTACCAGTGCCCCAGTCTGACCAGTTGCATCCCTAGTTCATCTTGCACCTGCTCTCTACTTCTGCTTTATTACTGCAGGTAAGTGCATTAGCCAAACTGACAAGCAGGTAGCCTCTTCAGCACTGGACATGGCTGCAGTGAAAATTTCAAAGAACCCTCTGTACATTTCTGTAGGAAATGTGCTATATTTGACTTAATTCGGAAGAGTTCCAAGTGCCCTTCCAAGTGGTACCAAAACCTACACAATTGAGGAGGTCTAAAATCAGACAAACCAGAAAAGTGCTTTCCAATACAGCAGTTTATGAGCAACGAGGTCAGGATGAAAATAACAGAGGAAAATTATGCACAGTCAGAGATTTCTTAGAAGTATCCACTATGTGTTGAAGAGGCAAGCTGGTGGTAAGGGGATTGGCAGAGGGGGAGCTTAAATTTTAAAAATTCAGCTCCAAAGAATCCTGAGCATTTATCAGATTCAGTGGCTGCATTTGAAACCCCCAGAATGGGAGGAGGAGGGTCAGAACCCAGTGGGCAGAATAATATAGAACTAGGAGAAAGCACTTCTTTCCATACACAGAGGAATGTCATTTTAAAAAATGGTGAGCTTCCAAAAGCAAACAACTGTAGAGCTGTTATGTACTGAGTTGAATAGGATCCAAACTACAGCAGTCTGATTGGTCCTAGAACAATAGGATCCAAATTGCAGCAGTCTGATTAGTCCTAGAACAATAGGATTCAGAATGCAGCAGTCTGATTGGTCCTAGAACAATGCAGCAGTATGATTGGTTGGCAGGAACCACCCAATCATGCTCCAGATAGAAGTGAATCCACAACCTGATTGGCTTACAGTAGAATTCCGGGATTAGCCAATCATGTGCAGCCCATTGTGTAAATAGTGTATATAAAGCAGATACTGTGAGGGGACTTTCATTCATTCCTCCTTACCACTATGAGCTGAATAAAGAGCATGAAATCACTTTGCGACTCTGAGTATATTTCAAGAGCCATATGTCCCAGTAGGGCAAAGTTTCAGAATCAGGGCAAGAGTGATGCTTCCAGTCCAGGGAACTCTCTCTCCACTTGTGAAAAGGTGTCTGTGAGCCTTGTATCTGTGCAGGGCCCTCTTTCCATTTGTTTGGCAGGCATGCGTCACCTACACAACCCACTACTCCTCGCTCAGCATTCACTTCGCTCTGAATTAGTCTCCAGTTGTTGTTGCCTGCAGGGAATCTGTTTAAAGCACCAGCTGACTGGGATAATCACAGGACCACGAAGTGCATTTGGAGAGAAATTAAAGTGAAAGGAGATGTGGCAGAAGGCCATGAAAAATTAGGAGCCGAAGATGAATATTCATGACTATACCAAAGAGAACATGCCTTCATATCTCCATGTTGGCCCATGGTCTCTGCAAGATGGGGATACGGCAAAGCTGCATGCTTACATATGCAGTATAGGGTCAAAAGTGTGGGGTGTGAAACACAGAGCAGTCAAGTACAACATCCCTAGAGTGGACATAAAAAGGGGGTGTCTGGACCAGCCAGTCGGAACTTCCTATTTCCTCCTAGGCTGGGACAGACTTCCTCTACATGTGACCAGAGGTGGGTGTGGCCTCACCTGTACAGGTAGCAAAATACCTCAGTGGAGACCACCATCTCTCTCTCTGACTACATTCATCAAAGAAGCAACATCTGCTGATCCTAAGATGCTCTCTTGGCTTCCAGCCAAGAGAGGACAAAGGGACTGTCTCTTTATGGGATAGATTCCAGGTATATTACTTTTGTAACTTAAGTCTGCCTTCTGGGATTCATTTGTGAACAGAATGTGAATGAGTAAACTCTTTGTATACTTTTATAGAAGACTGTGTCGTGTCTATTTCTTTTATGGGGGACTAAAGGGGAAATTACCAGCGAAAAGTATTTTAGAGGCTTTAGCAAGTGAGCAAACGGATCCGCTATGCAAGTTTAAAAAGGGGAATGTTACTCTGCTGAATTGTAGAACTTGTTAACACAAGTTGGAAAGGATATAATTAAACAATATATCCTCTCCTGCATCCCTGAACATTCCCACAAGAAGAGGCAAGCACTTATCCAACCTGGGCATATATGTGTACAGAGGAAACGCCTGATCCTTCCGGTACTTCTGTGAGTCAGCCCAGTCATATGTAGAGAGAGCACATGGGTTCAAATACATACCCGATCATGAAGCTGGCTGGCTGGCTAGCCTGGGGCAAGTCACTGTTTCTCAGTATATCTCAGTATATCTCACCATAAATGGCTGTTCTAAGGATGGGAAAACATCGTGCTCCTTAACCTTGAAGGGAGGGCAGAGTCCAAATGACATGGAGAGAGGGGGAGGGGGAGAAGGGGTAATACACAAGTCTGGTGCATGCACATTAAACTTGCACCAGTGGCAACTGGTGACATTCTGACTTGGCAGGGCTACCATAGTTACAGACCCTCCAAGTGTCCCTATTTTCCAGGGACAGTCCCAGATTTTCACCTTCATGATTGATATTATGGAGAATGTATTCAATGTTTGGGCAAGGATAAGATCATGGCCACTGGTCCCATCACCTCCTGGCAAATAGAAGGTTAAGAAATAGAGGCAATGAGAGATTTTACTTTCTTGGGCTCCATGATCACTGCAGATGGTGACAGCAGTCACGAAATTAAAAGACACCTGCTTCTTGGGAGAAAAGCAATGACAAACATAGACAGCATCTTAAAAAGCAGAGACATCACCTTGCCAACAAAGGTCCGTATAGTTAAAGCTATGGTTTTCCCAGTAGTGATGTATGGAAGCGAGAGCTGGACCATAAAGAAGGCTGATCGCTGAAGAATTGATGCTTTTGAATTATGGTGCTGGAGGAGACTCTTGAGAGTCCCTGGACTGCAAGAAGATCAAACCTATCCATTCTGAAGGAAATCAGCCCTGAGTACTCACTGGAAGGACAGATCCTGAAGCTGAGGCTCCAATACTTTGGCCACCTCATGAGAAGAGAAGACTCCCTGGAAAAGTCCCTGATGTTGGGAAAGATGGAGGGCACAAGGAGAAGGGGACGACAGAGGACGAGATGGTGGGGCAGTGTTCTTGAAGCTACCAGCATGAGTCTGACCAAACTGCGGGAGGCAGTGGAAGACAGGAGTGCCTGGCGTGCTCTGGTCCATGGGGTCACGAAGAGTCGGACATGCCTAAACGACTAAACAACAACAACAACAGCAAAGTGAGTCAGTCAGTGAGATTTCTAGTCAGGCCTAGATGCAAAACTTTTTATTTTAGAAATTCAGTGACAAATTCACAAAAAGGGAAGGCAATAAAAAACATGTTACCAAGCCATAATCAGGAACAAAAGGTATTGAATTCCCCCCTCCCTCCCTCCCTCAGATGACATTATTTCAAAATAGTACTCCCTTGCCCTTTCCCCTCCCCACAAAGGAACAAAGTGAAAGCTGTTATCTCCTTTTCAAGACACTCAAACACAGTATAATGAAATGAATCTTGAGCCTTTGCAGGGTTCTAGCTTTGGAAACATTCTCACCTCAACAATCTGTTCTTTTTAACCACACAGTACCGTTTTGTTGTCCTCTCCCCTCCCCCCATATCTCAGTTTCTCCCTTCAGTCAAGTCATTAAGAAACAAAACCATCATTTTCTTCGTTTCAGGATTCAAGATCAGAATCTTGCACTAGGAGAACACTTGTTGGAAGACTGTATATATACACACACATACATTCACACAGAGACATACGAACATTTTCGGGAAATACATGTGTCTCAGACCAACCTGCCTGGCTCCGCCCAGCAGCTGCTGCAGATTTTGATTAGTGAATGTAGGGAAATGGTTAATACAGTGGTACCTCAGGTTACAGACGCTTCAGGTTACAGGCTCTGCTAACCCAGAAACAGTACCTCGGGTTAAGAACTTTGCTTCAGGATGAGAACAGGAATCGGGCTCCGGCGGTGCGGCAGCAGCAGGGGGCCCTATTAGCTAAAGTGGTACCTCAGGTTAAGAACAGTTTCAGGTTAAGAACGGACCTCTAAAGCGAATTAAGTTATTAACCCGAGGTACCACTGTACAGAATTCATTGCAATTCAATTTGCATTTAAAGCCAAACCTATCAAATTTGCACTTTCTAAAGCAAAGAGAACCAAAACACAGCCATCCTTTGAAATTTGTATCCCAGTTTTGCAATATACTTTTCCAGTTAAACTATATTTACAAAAATGCCTATCTTAGGGGATTGTTGTTGTTGTTTAGTCGTTTAGTCGTGTCCGACTCTTTGTGACCCCATGGACCAGAGCATCTTAGGGGATAGCATGCATTAAAATAATATATTGAAGAAAATATCATTAAAATGCACTGAGATTTCCTGCAAAAAATGTATACATTAGTCAAAACTTCATAAAAATGCATTTATTATGAGATAACATTGATTAATTTTCATGAGGATTTTTTTTAAGCTCTGCAAATTGCTGCATAAATGTAGAGAAGTGAAGACTGGAATAATGAGAAACTGAGATAACTGTCAGATCCATCCATCCCTAGTTGAAACATGTACACAATCCATCTACCATTTCTCTTTCCAATCCCTCATTCACACACACAAAAAATATGATAGATGATAGATAAGATAGATAGAAAGATAGAAAGATATAGATAGATAGATGATAGATGATAGATGATAGATAGATAGATAGATGATAGATAGATAGATGATAGATGATAGTTCACCCTGTGTCCATTGTTGTGTTCTCCTTCTTGTAAGGTTGCAGAAGCAAAAAGGGCAAATCTGTTCAAAGCAGAAAACAACCACTGCCTATTATAATGGGCTAAGAGCTGCGAGTAGGTATGGCCTTAAAGGAAATAAGCTTTGAACATGCTCAGAATACGTGCATTAGCTAGTAGGTCTACCATGATGGCAGACCTACTGGAATGCCATCATGAGAATGGGAGGGAGGGAGAAACTGCAAAACCAGGGCTAAGAGCCAGGAGCTACAATACAAATTTATTTTCACATGGCTTTTGTGCCTGGAGATAAATGGGTTAAACCTTAAGGCCACAGCAATACTTTGGGTTTGAGACTGACTGAGTGCTACAGAAAGCTGATTGGCCAGAAAATGGGAGATTGATAAACGTCTCCAGGAACCTCTCTCTAAATTCAAATAGATTATAGAAAGAGATGTGGGACTATGAAATAGTGTGGCTTTGAGATTGGAGGAGAAGTGTCTTTAAAGAATTCTGCATGACACTTCACTGGGCAATGACCCAGCTGCCCTCCATTGCACACTGCATTTTACGTTTTATGGAAAACATATACATCACCACATATACAAAACTTCTGTTTGGCCAACCATGTGAACTAGCCTTTAAACTGCTTAGATTAAGAAACGACTTCTCTCTGTGTTAGAAGGGACTGGAAATGGTCCAAGGACAAGTTACTTACACTTCAGAAACTTATTAAAAATGTGTAGGAGCCAACTTTGGTTACTAAATAAAGATAAAAACTTATTTATTATTTATTGCAACAAATTATTTCCTGCCTTTCTACAGAAACTATAGATAGAAGCTGTAGAAAACTCTTCTGTGAAAGCATATTTTTCTGAATTTACAAAGGCAAAAATCCTTGGCAGTATGATCCCATCTCTGAGATACCGACTTGGCAAGATGGTATGATCCTCTTTCAGAAGCAAAACACAACGGTATGCCAGCGAAGTAAACGTTCACTTGTACAATGATACTCTTGCAACCGTGGGCCACACTAGCACAAGGGGTGGGGTGGGGAATTGGGTGGCTTTGGGGTGCGGCAAGTAGAGAAGTGGGGCTTCACTGGCAGCCTATACAAAGCCAGGGTTGTTCCTGTCTCCAGTGAGAGTGTAACATCTCATTGGGTCTATAAAAGAAACAGTGTAAGTGAAAACACTTCTATATTTGTTAATGGATACTCCCAACAACTGCTCCCTACGTCACTCCCAAGCCATACTGATGTATAGGATTCCAACGGCTGGTTTTCATGGCCCATCATCAGCAAACCTTTTCAGCAGGGGGCCGGTCTACTGTCCCTCAGACCTTGTGGGGGGCCGGACTATATTTTGGGGGGGGTATGAACGAATTCCTATGCCCCACAAATAACCCAGAGATGCACTTTAAATAAAAGCACACATTCTACTCATGTAAAAACATGCTGATTCCCAGACCATCTGCGGGCCGGATTGAGAAGGCGGTTGGGCCAGATCTGGCCCCCGGGCCTAAGGTTGCCTACCCATGATCAAGAGTATGCAAAGCCCAGCACAAGGGAATGCAGACCACATTTCAAAACACAAAGCACTGATTTTGCAGTACCACTTTCTGGACAGGTAATGTATTCAAATATGCATGTACTGGTGAAACTAACATGTATATATTGGTGAAACTAATATACACAAATGCATATGGGGGAAATGACTTCCATCCTGATGTTGAATTCCATCCTTGATGCCTGCCTGTAAGGTACCGTATTTTTTGCTCTATAAGACACACCAGACCACAAGACGCACCTAGTTTTTGGAGGAGGAAAACAAGAAAAAAATATTCTGAATCTCAGAAGCCGGAACAGCAAGAGGGATCGCTGTGCAGTGAAAGCAGCAATCCCTCTTGCTGTTCTGGCTTCTGGGATAGCTGCGCAGCCTGCATTTGCTCCATAAGATGCACACACATTTCCCCTTACTTTTTAGGAGGGAAAAAAGTGAGTCTTATAGAGCAAAAAATACAGTAACTGTTGGTGCAAGAGTAGCTTCACCAGCCGGCAGCTCAACATCCTTGGGGGGCCTCCTTCCTTTCAACAAGGATGCTGGTGAACTGCTCAGGATCAGTGCAGTTGTTGTTCCAGCTGGTAGTTTGCTATGTGTCTCCCCACCCTCTCCACTGCAGCAACACATACGGATTTGCTCCAACTGTTCCTATTTACCATGGGCGGTCCCTGCCTTCTGTAACTTTTTTAATGGGTAGGAGCTTTCAGCCTTATCAAATACATGTTGAAATGCATTCTTCCTTTCAACACTTTTTAATGTTCAAACTGATATAATATACTCAATTTGAAGCAAGTCTCTACATATCAAAATAGAGAAGAAATTGGGTTTCTGAAGGTTATTTTTGTTGTTTTTCTTTGACACATACAGAACTGGTGATTTTTGCATATTCTCACATTTATCTAACTAACAGTTTACAGGCAGGATCTTTGGCTGTCTTCAAAATACAGGGCGAGCTATATTTCCTGCTGTAACCATAGGACTTCAGTTCAGTTAAATGCCATCAATTTAAGTATGAAGACACAGAGCTTCCCCTTCCCCCCCCATAAACAAATCCACCACATATGGAAAAAATAACCATTCATCATCTGACATTTCCAACACAGGATTATAATTATTGTTAATTTTACTTGTCCATACAGAAGTAACATACCATCTGGTGAGCATCTTATAACAGTTTTCGCTTACATTCGTATTCAAAGAAAAGGTGTCACCAATTATCTGTAAATATTCCCATGTGTGCACTGGAATATTGTCTCTGATATCCTGTGCCCATGTCACCACGTCACTTAGAAAAACAGCCCAGAGCAGGCCAAAGCACTTTGGAGAATGACTAGTTTGGTTCAGGTCCAAATCTCAATTCAGGAAAAAGAAGCTTCATCCTTCCCTTATTCAATGTTTCGAGGATGTTTTTAACAAGGCTATTACATTTTTTTTTTCCTTTTGAAGGAATTTGATGACATTTCCAGGCATATTAGCCCCTTCTGAAGAGATTACAGACAAATAGGTCCACGCTTCTCCATCCCTTACTGCACACCTTTAGAGTCTTTTAAAAGCATCTATAACTTGTTAATGTTATTCTGGCAGAATTGGATTAAATTTGCAGGCAAGTTGTAAGGAAGCAAATCCTGCCAAATTTCAGAGGGATAGCTGCAAGGGTTTTCCCCACTAAGTTGGTCTTGGAGTAGTTTTTGAAAAAAATCACTTAATCTCCCCTACTGTTTTCAGGCCATTTGTGTGAAAACAGAATACATAGATAATGTGCTTCTAGGTAAGAAACCTGCCAAGATACTGACAAATTTTTCCAGGCCTTTTTTTTGTTTGTGTGATGAGCACCTTTGAAGATGATTGGGGGGATAACAAAGAGAGATTCACTTCCCTCTCGGTGGTTCTTTGGTGAACACTTTTATTATGAAAATGGCATGCATAGTATAGGTGAACGTATGAGAGTAACTGAAGAATTTCAGAAGCATGTTCTGGAACTATAGAGTTAAGATGAATGGGGGTTCAACAGCTTCAAACTTGTGTTCTGCTCATTTGGCACCAAAAATCATGAAAGTTAAGAACAAACCTGTTTTGACAGAAGTGGATGTGTGGGCATGTGTCTCAGAGGCAGAATGCTTTGAACATCCAGCATTTTTCAAGGAAGGGCTTAGAGAACAGAACAAACAAGAACAAGACGATACATTACTTCAACGTCAATTCCTAAAGCGTTATAATTGGAGAGCTCTGATTGGAAGTTACATTTGTCAGTCACAAAACAACTCTCCCCCTCCAACCTGGTGTTTTTCTTATATGGCAAGCTTGTGAACAAATCTTTCACTTTTTGAAAAGATACCATTGTCAGCACAATTTTCTGAACAACTGAATTGCCCAGAATAACTTCAGAAGCCTCACTTTGCTTTGTGAAGCTCTGGAGAGATCCCAGTTCAGCTGAGACAAGCCCTGAATCTCTCAGATGAAGCCCACTTAGGTCTGGGATTCATCCAAACCTGATGTAAACTCCTGGTTTCCTGTTGCTATTTACGATGCTTCTGTTAAAGAGAGACAATACATTTCTTGTTTATCTCCCTAGTCGGTGTTTCATCTAAGCCATGACACTTGTGATCAGATGAGAGAACTATACATTGTATGTGCTTAGAGAGAAAGCTCACCACTAAAAGTAATCTCAGTGCTGAGTTGGAAAGTTTCAGGGATAAATCTTGGGACTTGCAATATGATAACCATGCCGGTCGATTATGTTGAATCCACCACTGATTCACCAGGAAACTGCCATCTCGGATACCAAGAACTACCACTGAGTACATCTGAAAGAGTCCTTAATTTCATCCACCGAATGTTGCATATTAATGAGGGATTTTGACTGGAATATATTGCTATACAAGCAATCGTGTGATGTGCCCTACAGTAAGCCTGAAATTGACATGCATTTAACTTGTACGCATTCAGCTTTAAAATAAATAAATAAAAGGAGGCAGAAAGGGAGCGTGGTTCTGGGCAAAATTACTTTGGCAATCCCGCCCGCCATTCAATCCAATGTGCTTTGACTATACATGATTTTGGCTTTAGGCGTGATCTGCGGAATGTAACCTGCTCGCAAGTTGCAGGCTTACTGTAATGCAGTTGGAGTCCAGACAGAAAAGAAACTAATAGCACATTATTGGGCAAACGGAAGAAAAGCAGCACACATTATGAGGAGAAATAAACAAAGAGCGTATGTCTTTCATAGAAATTCAGTCCTACAATACAATGCATACAAAGGAAACCTCCCTCAGAACAATCAGAGCCTGAGTTACCTCAGCAAGGATCATGCCACTCTGACTGGTTGCTAGGCAACCCCTCCAACCCCTCTTGGTTGACTGGATAACTGTAAATGGAATTAACCCTTAGGTTTCTAATTGAAGGACCCCTGCAGTTGTCCATCCAGCGCAGGATAAACCCCCACAACATGAGCTGTGCACAACCACAAATCAAATTAAACCGGTTTCCATTTCTAGTAGAAGTGTAAGGAACATTGACACATCACGAACCTAAAACACACAGGTCTCTTATAGCCATGATAAGTAAAATAGTATAAATCTAATGCACAGATGAGGCCTTATTGTGAGTACAGGGCAGCGCCAGCGAAACTGACACATGATGATGTGCAACTTCCACAACTAGACCTGTGTGCATATTTTTCATCATACTCACTGTGCAGAGCAGAGGCTCTCTTGCCCTTTGAGCCAGGGACGGCAGACTTGGCTGAGAGGGGAAGCCCTCACGCTTTCAGAATGTAAGCGACAAATTGTCTGTGCTTTGCATCCCTCCTGATTCAAGGCTCTCTGAGGAAACAGCTTGCAAACAAGACCAAGGCTGCAAGTTCTCAACAATGCACACTTACCTTGAAGTGACAGGGCTCTTTCCACACAGTGAGAGTTTCATTTATGCATGCCAGGGAAAGTAGGTAAGCTGCTGATGTCTCCAGAACCACACAATGGAGGGGGGCAGAGGGGGGGAGGCTAGAAAGGCAGATCTTGAGGTGAGGCAAATTAGAGACTAAGGCTGCAAGGCTGAATGCATGCTGCTGTTGTTATTTTAACACAGAGCAACACACCTCTCAGTAAAAATAATCATATATTCATAGGGCTGCATTGCACAAGGCTGAACTCAGGACAATGAAAGCATTGCTCTTTCTTGTGCTTTGAGATCCCAGCATCTCCATTGCTTGGAAGTGAAGATTACAGTGATACCTCAGGTTAAGTACTTAATTCGTTCCGGAGGTCTGTACTTAACCTGAAACTGTTCTTAACCTGAAGCACCACTTTAGCTAATGGGGCCTCCTGCTGCTGTCGTGCCACCAGAGCCCGATTTCTGTTCTCATCCTGAAGCAAAGTTCTTAACCTGAAGCACTATTTCTGGGTTAGCAGAGTCTGTAACCTGAAGCGTATGTAACCCGAGGTACCACTGGAATTCCAAAGAGAAAGAGGAAAGCAAAAGCCTGACTATTAGCAGAGGACTGTAGATTAAGCCTGAGAGGCATCCACAGAATTGGCCAGATTACAGTGGCGTAGCGTGGGGGGTGCAGGGGGGCAGGCCGCACTGGGCGCAACATCTGGGGGTTAGGGTTAGGGGGCGCAAATCCACGGGTTAGGGGGCGCAAATCCATGGGTTAGGGGGCGCAAATTACTTGCCTTGCCCCGGGTGCTGACAACCCATGCTATGCCACTGCCAGATTATAATGTGGCAATTGGGGCAGTTGTACCCGTCCAGGGTCCATACCAGCAAGGGCCCCAGATTCTGAGCTTCCATTAAAAAAGAAAGCAACACAAAGCCTCCTAAAACAAAAAAAATTATAAAGCAACATATAAAGGCAATCTATGTGAAATGGCTCAGCCTGGCACGTCCCACCTTTCATTATTTTTAGCCAATCGGTGAAGTCAGAAGTGCCTTTGACAAAAGAGTTTGGGGGGACATCAGACTAGGAATCTCCAAGGTCCTTTCCTTTAATGCATGTTCCCCCTGCTTCTTCCGCTTCTGTCTCATTTTCTAATTCTTGGAATGACTCTTTCCCTGTGATGGGTTATTTTGAGAGCAGATACTCCCCAGAAGTTATTTTCTTCAAATCTTACTGCACAATAAGTGTGGGTGGATGTTGAGGGACCCATAACAGCAAATGCAAAATGGAAAAACTTTGCAAGGAAGCTTAGGAATGTGTCCTGCCGTGCAGGAGCTGAAGGCTGGGCACACATTAAGAATGTGCTGGATAGTTAGCTTACAGTACAATATTATGCATGCCTAGGTAAAGGTACCCCTGACTGTTAGGTCCAGTCGCAGACGACTCTGGGGTTGCAGCGTTCATCTCGCTTTATTGGCCAAGGGAGCTTCTGGGTCATGTGGCCAGCATGACGCTGGTGTCCAAGTGAGCTTTCTCCCCAAGTCTCATAGCAATGTAAAGGTAAAGGTAAAGGTAAAGGGGCCCCTGACCATTAGGTCCAGTCGTGACAGACTCTGGGGTTGCGGTGCTCATCTTGCTTTATTGGCCGAGGGAGCCGGTGTACAGCTTCCGGGTCATGTGGCCAGCATGACTAAGCCGCTTCTGGCAAACCAGAGCAGCACACGGAAATGCCGTTTACCTTCCTGCCGGAGCAGAACTTATTTATCTATTTGCACTTGACGTGCTTTCGAACTGCTAGGTTGGCAGGAGCAGGGACCGAGCAATGGGAGCTCACTCCATTGCGGGGATTCGAACCGCCAACCTTCTGATCGGCAAGTCCTAGGCTCTGTGGTTTAGACCACAGTGCCACCCATGTCCCCTGCATTATACATGCCTACTTTGAAGTAAATCTCTTTGTGGTTAATGGGACTTACAACCAGGTAAGTGAGTACAGGACTGCAGCCCTGACTTCCTTGTGAGCAATGGGCAGACATATTCACAACTTAGATATAGGCAGCCCATTAACTTTAAAGCTATTTTTTAAAAGAGGAGTTTAAAATAAAAACTAATTTCAACACAATTATGTTATTAATAATGACATAAAAATTATTCTGCAACATTTTACGAATCCTGTTAATTATCTTGGTGATTTTGCTACTGAGGCAGAACACCGGAAAGTGGTGTTTATTTTCTTTTAACTGAGCAATTAGGAAAAATACTGACTGTATACTTTCCCTTATTATCTTACCTGTAAAATCAAAATAGTAAAAAGCAAAAATACACCATTTAAAAAACGATAGCAGATCACTCTGCTCTCCACTGTCTCCCATCTACAGTGTCTAAAAGCCTGGGAGGAAGCTGGACTGAGAACAAGTAGATTTTAGGCATTTAAAACACACAACAATCAGGCCAGATTAAGATTGGTTGAAGCCTTGGACGTGTACTAATTTGTCTGAGGTTGGAGGAGTAAAACAAGGAAGCATCAGTCTGCTTCAAGGAACCCAAATGCCCTTGATGCCAGGAGTATTTGACTGTCACCTGCAGTGTTTCATTTTGATACTTTGCTATGTAAATTGCCTTGAGAAATATTTTAGAAAACATAAAATATCCCTATTTTGGGAAGCTTTTAATGTTTGATGCATGACTGTATTTTAACATTTTGTTGGAAGCCGCCCAGAGTGGCTGGGGAAGCCCAGCCAGATGGGCGGGGTATAAATAATAAATTATTATTATTAAACTAAAGGGATAAAGAAATAATTTATTTAAAGTGAGGACTAAGTCCCTTTTTTTTTTCTAGGGACGCGGGTGGCGCTGTGGGTTAAACCACAGAGCCTAGAACTTGCTGATCGAAAGTTCGGCGGTTCGAATCCCCACGGCGGGGTGAGCTCCCGTCATTCGGTCCCAGCTCCTGCCCACCTAGCAATTCGAAAGCACCCCTAAGTGCAAGTAGATAAATAGGGACTGCTTTCTAGCGGGAAGGTAAACGGCGTTTCCGTGTGCGGCGCTGGTATTGGCTTGCCAGATGCAGCTTCGTCACGCTGGCCACGTGACCCGGAAGTGTCTTCGGACAGCGCTGGCTCCCGGCCTCTTGAGAGAGATGAGTGTGCAACCCTCACGGGCAGGGGTACCTTTACCCTTTAAGTCCCTTTTTGCAGCCATTTTATACCTCCTCCTATAGCTTTGCAACAGCCATGTGAGATAGATTAGGCTGAGAGCTGTTGACTGGCGCAAGGAAGGAAGTGAGCAAAATCAAAGAGGAAATGAGTGAGTTTAAAATGTGAAAATGCACGTACTCAGAGTATTTTCTTCTTGTTTATCAAAGGTCGTCAAAATGCAGGTGCTTTTCTGTTGTTGTTTATTTTGCTGAGGTTGTGAAATTATGTTTTGTCCTGTCTTCCAAGCTAAACCCCTAGCACAGTTATTATATGGGGCTCAGATTTGAACAGGCATTCACTTTGGATCTACGGAATCTGTCCAATCAAAGTTCTTAAGGCAAATTTTCTCTGTGCCACCCTGTGTCCCAAATGCATCATTGTGCGTAGAGGCTAATTTTCCCTTGGTAGAATTACAGATCTGGTGTAAGACACTTAACTATTGGCTTTGCCTAAACTCAAATCCCCCCGGTCTAATATCCCCAGTGCTGCAAGATTGTCACAAGAGCACCTGGACTAAAATTGTCTCTCAAAAACTTCACTTTTATGGTTTATCACCACAACAGCTACTCACTTTGGGTTTTAGTAAAGCAAACAGTCTAATTTGTCGGCGCCTAAATGATATTGAGCGTCAGAACAACTTGGCCACAATAAGGAAATTTTGCACATGGTATGACTATTTTCCACCTTCCCATTTCGATTCTCTGGCACCCTATCTGCATAACCTACTACTTCTAAAATATAGATGCCATTTTACTCTCTCAAGATTGAATGTATTGCCCTTGGCTGTACTTGAGGGATGATTCCAACAGATTCCACACGAAAAACGCTTATGTCCCTGTGGAGTTGGCAGTACGGAATCGGTGGCGCATGCCCTTCTGGCTTGCACTCATTATAAAGACTCGAGGAATGAGGTTATCACCCCTCTTTTATTGTCCATTCCGGGTCGCCCAGCCACTGCCACAGTGTCCTTTCTCTTGGCAGATCAAGATGAGCAGGTGACAGCAAAGGTTGCAAGGTTTTTAGCTGGGGCAATTGGAATAAGATCCACTATTTGACTATTGATTCAAAACCTTAAAATGTATTTTATGTAACTGACTTTTTATTTCTATCCTTTGTATATTGTGTTGTTGTTTTTTTGCTATGGCCAATGGCTGACACAAATAAAGATTCATTCATTCCTGTTTTGTCCTCCAATGCCCTCCTCCTAAGTGATGAGTAAGCAAGATCTTCCACATAAGCATGAAATCACCTGTTTGCCAAGGAGCCAACACATGTTCCTGGCTGTGTTTTCCCCTGTAAGTGACAGTTTCCATATTGGTGGGTAATGAAGCTGGGTATATGTGTCGCAGCCCATCTGTTCCCAGTGCCTGACATGGGCAGTTCTGGCATAGGGGAAGCTGGGCCCTGCAAAATGAGCCAAAAACTCTCTTCTGCATTGTAGGCAGCCTGGCCTGTTGCTCAGCATCACCCCCCAGATGTTCCAAACAGCATTCTGGGTGCAACCACCCCACTGCAGTCCGCATACACTTTGTCCAGCTACACGTTTGTTTAATTTCTCCCTTTGAACTGTCCTGAATAGTTTTCTTGTCATCCACTGAGGCAGGTTAGCCTTGCTTTTGCTTTTCGCTTTATCCTCAGCCAGTGGCCAGTTTCAAATGTTCATTCGTTTAAATTCATCCATTCGAAGGAGCTGTGCCTGTCTCTTCCTGCCACAGGAGAGATAGTAACTCGGCCCACCTACCCCTTAAAAAATGGACCTTCCCTGTTTAGCAGGAGTGTCGAACCCTGTCCAGCCTGAGTGCCGCATGCCATCGGGGGAAACTTTCCAGGGGGCACAGAGCAGTAGTAGGTGGGGCCAGAGGCATAAGTAACTACGGCAATGGATCAGAATCTTACCTTTGCATGCATTCCAGCCATGCAAAAGGCAGAGGTTGCTAGGCACCCACAGATATCTGCTCATCTTCTCCATTCTCCATCCAGGGAGGCAACAGGCTTTATTCCAGTTTAAGGAGCCATTTCAGCTGCACAAAGGCACTCATGGAAGACACAGAGCAAGGCTGCTCCAGAAAATGGCCATGGGAAAGGGGGTGTGGCCCCAAGAGAGTCCCTAGAGGGCCCCATTTGGCTCCCAGATCCAGGGCAGCACCCCAAATCTCCAGGCTGTAGGCCTTGATGTGGAGCACGTAGGCAGAAAGCAAGGTGCAACACCAGATTTGTGCAGGAAAAAGGAAAAGGAGAGGCGAGCGGGTGGGTGGGCAGCAGCTGTGTGTCTGCCAACTCACTCATTTTGGGGGCAAGTAGCAGGAACACCTCTCCCACTTTTAGACTAGGTGTCAGTAGCCACAACAATGCACTCCATCACATCATCATTTGAGTCAGCACCAGCTTTAGCAAGCTCAACCCTACACTGCATTTTAAGCAGGCAGCAATAACATCAGCCACGGTCCGTCCAGCACGACCTTCACCAGCCAGGCTGATGGTCAGCACTGAGCCTTCCATCCCCTGCATTTGGGGCCAGCTGACAGTGGGAGGCAGTGAAGGCAACAGCCCTATTGCCTCCAGAGCATTGCATTTGGAGCCAGCAGTCATGCGGCAGGCAGCCGTGCCGTACCAGACCACAAGTCCCACGTCCCACAGCACAGACCAGCCAGTGGGCAGGAGCGGTGGCGACCCACATTTGGGATGCTTTGCCTATGCAGCTGATTCCCAGTCCACCAGATGGTTAGTGTAAAAATTGTCCAAGATCCTAATTTCCAGGCCAAGAGTGCTTCAAACAACTGGCAGTCAAAGTGGTTATTGAAACCAGTTTTTAAAATTATTTGGCTGTTGAAAGTCAAATGCTGTTATTTGAGAATCAATGAATGCCACCCGCTGAGAAACACACCGTATACAGTGTTCCTTTCGCCCACTTTTGTGGAGCTGAATAGGCCACGCCAGAAATTACATGGAAGAAGCCCATGGTTGCCATGGCAGCCGTGAACTTTGGAGCCACTCCTGAGAAGCAGGCACAGCACAGTCTAGTCACCTACTATAGGAATTGTCTTGCACCTCAATAAAGAGCAAGGTGCCAGAAAAAGACTGGCAAGCAGGGCAATCCTAAACAGGTTTTCTCTCTCCTATAGCTGTTTTTAGAACTGTATCTTATATAGGAAAATGAACGGACTTTTTTTGACTTCATTCTGTGTTCTATTAACTGTCTTTATATTTCCAAATTGAGCATTTCTTAAATAATGCTATTAGACTAACTGCAGTATTTTGTTGGGTAGGCTGACAGTACAATCCTTATTAAGATTGCCAATTCTGGGTGACGAAATTCTGAGGGATTTTTATCAAACTGAGTTCAGTTTTCTAATGTTTTGCTTTTCCCTACTAAATGCCAGACAGAAGTTACAGATCCAATTCACCCCTTACATTCCTCTTTAAAAGAGGGCCATTTCTGTCATCCTTCTAAACCTCCCCCCACCTTGCATCTAGGCAGCCAGCGTGACCCCTTCATGCTGAAAATTAAATACGATGTCTCTACCTGAAAGCTGGGTTGGCTTCCTTTTAAATTTGCTTCCTTCCCTTTTAATTTGTATTTGTGCTTGATTACAATACCACCAATTAAATGATATGTTTAAGGTGGACAAAAAGAATGGTTTTTGTACTGAAGTCTCTAAATATGAAAAGAGCTGCTAGAGAATAAAACAAAATTACTTTCCAAAATGTATAAATCAATACAGTACTAGAATGCTATACAAAAGACAAACAGGACAAATCAGTAATGATACACTGGGCGAGAGACTTTGGGTATAAAATATATCTTACAGCTTGGGAGAAGTTATGGAATTGGGATTTAAAGTTCATGGCATGTTATATGTTTAAAGAAAATTATATGAAAATGATGTACCAATGGTATTTAACTCCTAGTAAATTAGCAAAAATGTATAAAACATGCTCAAATGTTTGCTGGAAATGTAAGGAAAAAGAAGGCACCTTTTATCATATGTGGTGGAATTGTAAGGTATTAAAAGGATTTTGGGAAATGATATATAATGAGTTGGAAAAAATGTTTAAAATAACCTTTGCTAAAAAACCTTTGAAAAAAACCCTTTTAGGAATTCTAGGTGCTGAAATCCCAAGGCAGCAGAAAACACTATTTATGTATGTGAGCATGGCTGCACGGATGTTTTTGCCCCAGAGATGGAAAGAAGATAAAGTTTCTATCAGAGAAGAATGGCAGATCAAGTTGATGGACTATGCTGAAATGGCTAAAATGACCGGAAGAATCAGAAATCAGGAAGACCAAAATTTTAATAAGGAATGAGGGAAATTTATAACTTATCTTAAAGACCATTGTAAACAGTTAAAATCATTAGTAGGATTGTAGTATCACTTATAGTTTAAGGGTGAATTCTGAACACAATGGAGATGTAAAAGATTTGGCTCATCATAAAAGATGCGGGAGGAAATGATTAATAATAGGACCCACAAAGGGGAGGATGGAAGTCCAAGATATTCCTTCGAATCTTGTTTTTATTATTTATGTTTGATATATTTCTGTAAAATTATTATTTGAAAAACAAAAAAATAATAATTAAAAAAATAATAATAATTTGTATTTGTGCTGGTCTTCTGCTGTGTTTAGCAGATCCTGTTCTGTTTTTTAAAAGTTGGGAAACTGTGCACGGGTTCCTAATAATGCTCAGTTGCCTCTGCAGCTTGGCCTTCATAACACTAAAACACAGCCTTTTTTGTCTTTGGCCCACAGTTCTGCCACTAAAGTGAAAATTCTCTTACAAGGAGGCATTAGAGACAGGAAGATACAGCCACAAAGCTCTCACTGGGTGACCTTAGGCCAGTCGCTGCCTCTCAGACTGACCTACCTCACAGGGGTGTTGTGTGAGTTAAATTAGGAAAGGGGAGAACAAAGAAAAGCACCTTGAGCTCCTTGGAGAAAAGGGTGGGCTATAAATGCAACAAACAAATAAATGAAAATAAAAGTGTGAAAGAGACCAGTGACTTTGCTTGGTTTTGCCCATCTTCAAGTGGTTGCTCTTATAGCTTGTCTGCTTTTACCATTTTAGAATTAGGCAATATTCTGGGAAACATTTTGTTGCTACTGCTGCTGCTGCTTTGCACAGTCTTGGCTTGTATAACTTAAATGATGGGAGAGAAAGTGTTAAATCTGCCCCACTTCAGCTATTATCACCAGATTTTCATGGAATGAGTCTTTTTTGTTGTTGTTGAAAAAATGATGATATTGGGGGGTGGGGTCTGCTGTTTCTCAAATTCCTTGCATGTTATATTTGCTGCATGCCTCCTCACTGCTTCACTTCCCTCATATTTAACTGAAAAGCATTGGAGACATAGAGTGCATTCTGCTGTAACTGGGCTGACTTTGTGAAGCTAATTTTCAAATGCATATTTCGTGCACCATTCATAATTAAAACCGCACAAATACCTCCCCCCCTTTTTTTTTTTACTCCGCCACTGTCTGAATGTCTTTCAGCGTTACCACCAAAGCCATGGATTGAATTCCTTGGTTTAAATTTATTAAAGGAAAACTTGATGTTCAGTATGGTGCAGAGAGGCAGCATCCTAGCTTAGCACCTGCAAAGGCAGAGGCAGGGAACTGTTATTGTGCTTGAGATCATTCTACAGTGGTGCCCCGCAAGACGAATGCCTTGCAAGACGGAAAACTCGCTAGACGAAAGCGTTTTCTGTTTTGGAGGTGCTTCGCAAAACGAATTTCCTATGAGCTTGCTTCACAAGACAACAATGTCTTGCGAGTTCCTGCTGGGTTTTTTCTCCCCCCCCCTTTTCTAAGCCGCTAAGCCGCTTATCAGCTGATCCGATCAGCAGATAAGCCGCTAAAAGCCGCTAAAAGCCGCTAATAGCACTAATAGCGCTAATCCGCTAATCCTTCAATGGGCTTGCTTCGCAAGACGAAAAAACTGCTAGACGAAGAGAATCACAGAACGGATTCATTTCGTCTTGCGAGGCACCACTGTAGTGCCCTCCTCCTCCACCTCTCTTCTTCACACCAACTTAGAATATTCCCTTTTGTTTGTAAGGCAAATTACGAGAGAAAAATATCCTTCTTTAACACTGGTGGGAAGATAGAGCCTTCCTCTGCACCAGAGGACTTTAGGCTACTTAGCTGGTCCAGAGCAGGCTCCTTGACACACACAGCAGTGTTCTCCCAACACCCCGATGCTGCTCCCTGCCCTCCCAGATTCTGCCACCTGAGGCAGCCATCTTACTCGGCATAATGATAGGGCCAGCCCTGATTGCTCCCTTTGAATCTTGCATCTTGGTACTTCCATAGAATCAGAGAATTGTAGAGTTGGAAGGCACCACAAGGGTTATCTAGTTTTACAACAGAAATGTTGGGTGTAACTAAGGCTGATCTGTCAATTTCAGTTCTGCCAGCTTCTCATTTTTCCAATCCTAAATTTAGTCTATACTCCATCATTCTGCCCGGACACTGAAGTCCAGTGCCAAGGGCCTTCTGGTGGTTCCCTCAGTGTGAGAAGTGAGGTTACAGGGAACCAGGCAAAGGGCCTTCTCGGTGGTGGCACCCGCCCTGTGGAATGCCCTCCCACAAGACGTCAAAGAGAAAAACAACTACCAGACTTTTAGAAGACATCTGAAGGCAGCCCTGTTTAGGGAAGCTTTTAATGTTTGACAGACTATTGTATTCTAATATTTTGCTGGAAGCCTGCCAGAGTGGCTGGGGAAACCCAGCCAGAAGGACGGGGTATAAATAATTTATTTTTATTTGTTGTTGTTGTTGTTGTTGTTGTTGTTGTTGTTGTTGTTGTTGTTCTCCAACATTTCCGCAGCAGCTTGCAATTTATTGATTTTTAAATCCTTGCGAAAATTTGTCAGTATTTTAGTGTGAGTTCCTCCTAATCAACACATTTGGTCTGCAGTTTTGACTAAGGTATGTAATTTTGCAAGCATGTTCCCCAATATAACGCATTTTTGTATGTCCATTGTGATATATTCATTGTAATGCACATTTCCTCCACAATATATGCACTTCTGTAATCATTGGTTGGAGAATTGGAGCACAAAATTCAGAGAAGTGTAAATTTCAAAGGATGGCTGTGTTTCCATTCTCATATTGTTTCGAAAAGTGTGAATTAAGCCGTTCTACCTTCCGATGCAAACTGAATCAACCCCCCCCCCCGCCGTCCCTAGGTGTAACAATATGATTTTAAAACATTGACTAGCATTTCACTCATCACTCTTAAAAAGAAAACACTGCATAAGAGGTTATTCAGTGTGTGTGGTTCCCCCACTCCACCCCTCAAATCTGTAATTTTTCACTGAAAAAATTGGGGAAATATTATTTAAAATAAGGAAGAAAAACAACATGTTCTCCCCTTTTCTCATTTTTATGAGTCTACTCATTCCCACCATGCCTCATATATAACAGTCACACTTCCTCCAGCCTCCACCATGTAAGCAGCTCCTTTCCTCCATCACTGAGTTCCCATTTCTGGACCTTTCAAGCCTCCTATATATTCTGTGCTCCATGTGCAATGTGTGCCATTCTGTGAGTGCCACTGCCATTTCTAAATCCCAACCTCACACAGAAGGCAAGGCCCCACTGCGGTCTCTTTGGGGAAAACAGCATACCCTCCAACATTTCTCTGATGAAAATAGGGACATCCTACACAGCGTAAGACGGCCAGAGTCATCTCCCCAGGCCCAGGCCACTGACTGCATCTCCAAGGCTTGTGTACATCAGCAACTGCTGACATGGAATTTGCTGCCAGGAGGCCTCCGCCTGTCACACTGTGTGCACTGCAGACAGACGAGTTGCTCTCTTGCGGAAATGGTGTGTGACATTGTACAATGGCAGGACTTCATGCAGGTGATGCAATGTACCCCAACAAATTACCCACAAGACAAATGTCTCCATCCATGGCCCTCTGCTTGCTCTAGCCAGGTTGAGAAATATTTTGCAGGCGGTCTATCAGTCGCCCTCTTCTCCATTTTGGAGGGGGGTATATCACTAACTAAGGGGCAGATCCACACCCTACATGTAAACCACATCCAATGCACATTTAAAGCACATGACGTCCCCTCAAATGTACTGGGAATTTAGTTCCCCCACATACAGAACTATATTTCCCAGCACCCTTAAACTACAGTTCCCAGTATTCTTTGAGGGAAGATGTGTGCTTTAAAGGTGGCATGGTGATCTGTTCTCAGAGCTACTATTCTGGGACCAAATTTCAAAATAGCAAAAGCAGAGAAGGGAAAGGAATCAGAGAAGGAAGGGAGCTGGACTAATTAACATGGAGGTTGGAGCAGCTGGAGTGTTCTGCAAAGTATTATTTCGGGATCCATGAAATGGACTCTCCAAGGCCGGCCATGATGGGTGGAGAAGCCTAAACTGAACATTGAGATGTAGCTGAGGATATCTCCTGGACTTCAAATGCTATGCGGAGATGTTTCTCCCGACATGACAAACAAGGGGAAGTGTTCTCATGGGTGATTAGAAGTTGCCATGAGTGAAAAAAGAATAGAAAATTGAGTCCCTGCACAAACATCTGCTGGAGGGAGCCTACATTTAAGACATGCTAGTAGCTGTTAATGGTTTTGACCAGGAGGGATAGTTTTTACTGCACCCAGGCTCTGTGGAAGGTCAAATTCAAGGTTTACTGGTGGATATTTTTATGCAGGGCTGGCACAGGAAGTGTTGCCCTGCCCGCACCTGCCCCACCCCCGCTGAAGTATCCCTTCCTCACAAGATCTTCCCAAAAATTGTCACTGATGCCAGCACTGCTTCTCCACTGGAGGCAGTGAGACGCCTGAAGGGCCCGCTTCCAAAGCCTGCTTTGGCCTGCTTCTGCGTGTCCAGAGTTTTCACACTGGTAACAAGTGTATTTTATTAACAAATATAAATCAAGGTCAGGAAATGCAAACTGCAGATTTCTTATCCTGGCCTGTCTTTATGCTTTATGGTTAGGCAATCTTTCCAAGGAAAAAATGGGAATGGCTATTGAGTCAAGATGCTCAGAGCAGTACTCAGAGGTCCAGTGAAACTGAGCACCTCGGTAGCAAGAGCATAAGTGGTCCTACTGAGATCAATGAGGTTTTGTTACAGAGAACTCGTGACAGGATTAATTCCTAATGCCACAAACACTCCATATCCTGGAATGACCCTCAGCCACTGAGTGTCTCTTCCACCCATGCCACTTCTTTATCTGCAATAAATGGATAAACCATTTCCTGCACAGCCATCCCTCCGCCATCTTGAATTGTGTCCAGTGAGCACTGTTGGCTGTTGCTGTTCTGTTATGAAGGCTTTGCCTTCCAACAGTGTTACAGAGCTCCTGGGTTGTGCAATGATGGAGGGGGTGAACTAGACACTTAAATGGCAGGCAACATCAGGGACATACAGAGACAACATGTGCACAAAGGGTGGAGTCCACTCCACTTCTATATGTGAAACAAACTGCCTAAACCTTCCTCCAGCATCTGCTTCTATTTGACTGAAACTTCCTCTACAGGCAAGTAACATTACTATACTATACTAAATGAATTGTCTATAGATAAGAACTACTGACTCCTGTGGAGGAACAGACGTGTACACAGGGTGTAAGCAAAGAGCAAACACTCATGTTTACATGGCTCTTTTTTCCTTTTCCTTTTCTGTGTGTGTATGGGGTGTCTCTGATGTAGGTGGGAAATCTGCTTTTAAAAAACCATGAACTTGGGGAGAAGAGGGAGTCAGTCAGTGTGAGGGTGCTGACTAAATGGGAGCCATATGGATTGGAGCCAGAGGCAGGAAGTGCAACTCTTCCACCTCCTCAACTGGCCTGGGAATCCCAGGGCTGCTGTGACCAGCAAGTGCTCAGTGCAGTCCCTCCACCAAGCCAAGGCTCTGGGCTTCTCCATCACAAAGCTTCCAGCAGGGTCCGGCTGCAAGAAGGAGAGAGAAGCTAGCAGTCTTTAGCTTACAGAGCTGGTGGATGCCTGGACACCCCACCCTACCTCTCTTTTTTTTTGGCTCCTTCTCCTGCACAGCAGCAGCCCTTTTGCAGCGGCTCTTTCTTATTTCAGCAGGAGTTAAAAGCTGTGATTCCTGCAGGCATGTTGGCTGTGTCAGCCAGGCAGCCACTCTACAGTAATTACATGCTGTTCCATATTCAGCTCAAATTAGCATGCAGAAAAGAAGCAACTATCAGAGGGAAATCATGCCTCCCCCCCCCCACTCCCTAGCTAAAGATGTTTTCTTTATTAACTGCTAAAAAACTGTCACTCGCTCACTGGTGGATTCGGGAGATTTGTGGCTTCTTGGCATAATTCCCTGCCTCCTGCTGCGTCTGAAGCACGCAGGGCATTGGCGCCCCCTGTCTGGCACAGCTTTCCCAAGCACCCAAGCCCTTTCTCTGCCAAGCTCTCCTCCAGCAGTGGAACAGCACCACCTGCCTTTTCCAAACACAAGCCTGACCCCTGAAATTCAGCGGAGTGCCTTCGATCAGTCACATCTCACTTGCACATAAGGTGCAAGCCAGAACCCGTTGCTCTCTTCAAACCAAAGCGCGGGTCACTGCTAAACTAGGCAGCTGGGCTGGGAAGCAGTTCGCCAGAGGTGAGCCAGGGGAGTGGAAAAGCAGCAGTAGGGGGCTGGGGGGCTGGGACTGTGAATTGCTATCCTCAAATCTGCATCTCCACCTGCGGTCAAGTCACCTGAAGCGCAACAGGTGGACAGTACTTCTCTGTTGAGTAGGCAAGAGCAGAAGGGCCATTTGTACCAAACCTGGCCAAGCCAGAGCCCTGATGTTGTTTATCAGTTGGGATTGCCAGATCTCCAGAGTCTCAGGTTCTGGAGCACACTGGAGGAAGAACCTGGGGAAGAAGCCATGGCATTTGAGCCTTGTGCTATCTGCTGGAGGCAGAGGGTGGCAGCTGGTGGGTGGTGAGGCATAGCCTATCCATGCTGTGTGCCTCATGGACATGGAAGCAAAAGCTCTCATTGTGCCAAGCAGAAAGTAGCCTTGTTTGCCCCCTTCTGCTGTGACTCTGCTCCTTTTTCTGGAGTCCTGGAAAAGGAGGTCTAAAACCCTTCAAGTCAAATCCTAAAAGCTGTAAATCCTACTACCCATCTGTCAAGGCTGATGTTACCATCCCTGGCCCCTTCTCTACCCAAAGGGGGTTCAGAGGCCTAAGCACACAAGAACCAAGGTAGCTCACTTGGTGAAGCCCCACTCTCCAGAGCACAGGCCACCAGACCAAACTCTGGGGTCCCTAGAAGACCACTGTTGTGATGGCAAATGATCCTTTCACTGCCTCTGGGTCCCATCAGCCAATATAGGACAGCCCTGGTCTCTAATCTAGCCCAAAGCATATTTAGGTGGCCCAAAGTTACAAAAAGTTGGAAGGCAACTCTCTTCTGGAGCCTGAACATTCAGTTTTGATCTGTGAGTATAACCAATTTCACCACACCTAACTCTTAAAGTATCACCAGATTTATGTGAATTTTCAGAATCTATAGGGATTGCTAGCCATGGCTGTCTGATAGACTGTTGAAAACCAGGGCAAGGGCAGCTAAGATTCCTTGGGCTGGCCATCCTTTCTAGTTTGTCTTTCTGGAAGGTAGACTTGTACTGTAGACTTTTCCACCCTATGATGAAGACCATGAAATCTCCCAGAAGGTGGAAGAAGCAACAATGGGATCATCTATCTTGGACTTGTTCCTCCCCAACAGGGAGGAACTGATTGACAAAGTTGAAATATGGGGGAACTTGGGAGGAAGTGATCATGTCCTCCTGGGTTTCGTGATACAGAAGCAAGGGAAAGCTGGATGTAGTCGGACATGCACTCTGGACCTTAAGAAGGCTGATTTCAAAAAGCTTAAGCATAAGAAATGGAAGGAAGTGGAATCGCCAAAACACAGTGAGAGGTGGAGAAAGGAGATGCTTGCACTGATGGAAAAACTGAAAGTGTGACGCTGAATTCCTCCCCAAGCATCTGGTCATGTGGTACTGTATGGCTATTGGCTGCTGAGTGCATATGAGCAGCAAAGTAACATTAATCAGGTGTTTTCACAGAATGTTGGGTTTAAACTGGAACATTATCATATTTCAAAGTGTAAAACAAACCACAGTTTAATTCTGACAGATAAATTAATGGAAAGTCAATTCCCACCCCCATCATTTTGTAGCCTCAGCAGACCAGAGATTTGATTGACAGGGCATAATTTAACATGGAGCCATCAGAGGAATCAAGTGCGGCAAAGCAGCTGCCACTCCCTTTCCCCCCTCTCCTGCTTCCAGTAGATACACAAATATACCCACAATGTAACTGGCTGTGTTTAGCTATATAAATTCTTTATACATCATATAAACATAACTCTTTTCACGTTATCTAATTGAGTAGAAGCAATTAAGGACCAACATTTAGAACAGGAAATACAAATGAATCAGTTTTTTAAACGTAATGTCCAAATAAAAGCTTTCTGTGTTCAGGGACGCGGACTTATAAAAAATATTGGGGGGGCCCGGGAAAGCTCGTGAAATGTAAATAAGCTCATGAATATGCAAATAAGCTCATGAATATGCAAATAAAGTGGCGCCGCCCCCTCGTGAGCGAATAGGGGAGAGCGTGCTGCTGCCTATTTATCAGCTCCGGAACAGCTGATATGCGGGAAACCTGGGGCTAGAGGCAGGAGCCCCCGCCCCCGGGGATTCCCTAATCTCGTGGGGGACGGCCGGGGCTCTCCGGCTAGGGCGCGCGGCTGGCTGGCTGGCTGGCGAGGGAGCAGGTGGGGAGGAGGCGGGGGACGGCGGCGGCGCCCGAGATTATTGGGGGGGCTGAGCCCCCCCAAAAAAAATTTTGAGGGGGCTCAAGCCCCCTCAAGCCCCATGGAGTCGGCGCCTATGTCTGTGTTCCATGTATGTCTTAGTGAAGAAGTGTCAAACGTAACAACTTTAAGGAGCAGTACTTGCAAAAGATGAACTTTTTTTGTAATGTTCCACATCTGCCTATGCAAAGTATGGTTGTTGTATGCAGCTGCTGTATGCAGGTATCAGATGAAGAATATGAAAGATCTTAACATGTGCCTTTGCAAAATATAGTTGCTGTATGCTGGTGTCAACCATACTTTGCATTTGTATTTCCTGTTCTAAATGTTGGTCCTTAATTGTTTCTACTCAATTAGATAATGTGAAAAGTGTTATGATATATATGATATATAAATAATTTATATAGCTAAACACAGCCAGTTCTGTTGTGGGTATATTTGTTAGTTGAATTTACATAACTATCGGTTTGATAGTGTTGTTCCAGTAGATATACTGCAGTAGCAGTAATGGGTCTTCAAAGCATGTCCCTTTCATACTTGCATGGAGGGCCAGTGCAGGTAAAAGGGGTCTGACTAAGAATGCGTGGCTTTCCCCAGTGTGCTTACATGGCTGGGGGGAGTCATGTGCTTCTGAGGACAGGGGCGTGACCTTGCACCCCCTTTCTACCCACACGCATGCAGGGGCGTAGCTAGCAGTTCTGGCACCCGGATCAGCAGGGGGCGGTGTGATCTGCCCAGAGGGGCGCTGCACAGGGGTGCCGCAGCGATCCGCCTGGGGGGTGGCATGGCGAGCTGCCCACGGAGTCCGCCTGGTGGACGCAAGCCCCATGCTGCCATTTGGGGCAGTGCGGGGCCCCGGGCCACCGTGTCACTCCCAGGAGAGACACATGGCTCGGACGGACTGCAGGCCAGGCCCCACGATAAGTGCTGACCCCCCACAGTGTGCCATTTTGTCACCCCCCTCAAGGATGACGTCCGGGGTGGACCGCACCCCCACCACACACACCCTACGCACCCCGCTTCCTATGCCCCTGCACGGATGCTTAAGACTAAACTTTGGAGATCCCAAGTTCATGCATGCGACCCATGAAAGGTACCGCAGACGGTGTGACTTGTGGGTCGTATTTTGAGAATCCTATGATGAGGGGGCAGTGCTTACTTGTCTGTAACTACTGGGCAAGAAAACATTGTGCCTGTCCCTGAACATGCGGGGACACAGACATGCTCTGGATTTCCCATGCAGAAGGTGCAGCTGGAGGCCACAAAGGTTCAGTAATTAAAGCTTACAAGCAAGTGATCGGCAATAGAATCTGGAGACCACAGGCGCCGGGTGCTGCTCCACTTTGTGGGTGCCCGGCCCGAGCCTGTGATGTCATGCACATGGCGCATGTGTGACGTCACGCAGCAGGAGGAGGCCCATTGCAGCCTCTGGAAGCTTCAATGGGGCCCGTTGTGGTTGCAGGAAGGTCTGACGGGGCCCATCAGACCCACCTGTGGCCACAGCAGGCCCCATTGGGCCTTCCGGAGGACACGACGAGCCTCCAGAAGGTAAGGAAGCATGCGGGGGGTGTCGTGGTGGCACACAGAGCCACTCCAGGCCCCGCTTTCCCCAGCTGGGCAGTGCACCCGGCCAGGTTGGGCACAGCGGGCTCCCTCAGGACCACTTGGTGGGAACATACGCTCCACCACTGGGTGTGCTGACATGGGGAACGCATGCCCCTGCGGCATGCACTGCTCGGCCCAAAAAACTGTGGGGGCCCTGCCCCTTCCTGGGGAACGTTGTGGGGGCTGGGGCACCCACAGCCCCACACACTCGGCACCTATGTGGGAGGCTCTACTATAGATACTTTGCAGAGGGCAGTCCTCTGTTTGAAGGAGTCCTATATTTGCAGGGAAGGCTCTCCAATTCACCCAGTTTAGAGACGAAGAGCCAGTAAGAAAGGAGAGGGCCAGGGGTGTGCGCCTTGAGATTGCCTGTTGACAGCAGACTGACCAGGTCAGCTAATCCCAGCCTTTCCCACTATTGTAAGTTGCATTATATTGTTATTTGGATTAAAATAATTGGGTTGGATCTAGAGTGAACACTGCACTTAACTGAACACTGAAATCAGTATGGTAGGTTAGTTATGAAAACCTCTTGATTTCAGTGGGAATGAACCTGAGCTAGTCTAGATCTGGTCCACTGTTTCTAAATTTGCATATATCTATTAATTAACATGTGCAAATTTTCTGCAAACGTGTGACCTCTTTTTTGGGGGGAGGGGGGACAATTTCCTCTTTTTGGTGATATGTAAGCAGCCTATCTGGCCACATGTACGCCGGCTCCCTCGGCCAATAAAGCGAGATGAGCGCCGCAACCCCAGAGTCTGCCATGACTGGACCTAATGGTCAGCGGTCCCTTTACCTTTTTAAGCAGCCTATCCTAGCTGGTGGGAACTGAAATTGCTACAATAAACTGCATGCATTACAAGCCACAGAAGGTAAAGACAGAATCTAAATAAAAATAAAATGAAAAGCTATGTAAGAACTGGTTTAAGTACATACATTATCTATATATATATATGCCCCACCTTTTCCTCTAAGGAGCTCAAGGTGGCATACATTGTTCTCCCCCTTCTCATTTAATCCCCCACAACAACCCTGAGGGACAGTGACTGGTCTAAGGTCGCCCAGTAAGTCTCATGGCCAAGGGCGGATTTGACCCTAGTTTCTACACTGACTCCTGTTTGTGCATCTGAGGTCTGTGTCCAGTCAACGTAGGTAATCCGACATGAAGAAATTACTAAAGTGTCTCAAAACCAATAGAGACATTCAAAATCTTCCCCAAAGGAAGAGCCCTCAAAGTCTCGGGAGGAACAATGGTGTGGAGGACGGATTCTCAATAGTACAACCATCTAGCAGCTTTATATCCATTCTGGAAATTGTGCTGCAAGAGAAAAGGAACCCTACTCCTAATCCTTTGTTGGAAAATCCAGTACTGAACTGAACTGTGTAGAACAACATGGAGAGGAAGACGAGGCAGCATTTATTTTCTGCAATGAGAGGTAGTTTGGCAAAACCCTGCTTGGAAGCAAAAGCTCTTTCTCTTTCTACAAGTATTGCCAACTATAGATGTGTGGCAGCTTACTGTGTGAAGAAAGGTATTCTGCGCATGCTCGGGGGCATCCTTTTTTAATGTGTTTCACCATAGAGGCACAGTGACAGTGACACCCCATCTGAATCCCTAGAAATCAGTATCAAAAGTTCAGGCCGGGTGTCATTCCTATATTTATCCTAATCAGTGCTTCAAAAGCTGTAGCCTCCATGCAGAACTACAGTTCCCAGGATTCCCTGAGGAGAGCAGCTGTTAAACCAGTTCATGTCTACATTCCACGAGACACAGCCACGGGCTCCCAGCTACAATTTCTCTGATTATGTCAGCACACTTTTCAGCTGCTGTGATGTTGGCAGCTGCTTCCAGGTGGCCGCGTGTGTATCTGTGGGTGGCGGAGGTCATGCTTTATACCCTCCATCCGAACGCGCCCCTGCAGACAGCTGAGTGGACAGGATCAGGTTTTTATGCTTGACAGTTCCGTTCCCTTTTCTAGTGTCGGGAAATGCAGAAGTGGGTGGGAAGATGGGAGCTTGTTGTGGCACAGGAGAAACTGGGGGAGAGGGGTAGTTGGTAGGCCACTCCCAATATCCTCAGGCGCCATGAATTTTACAGGGCTGGGGATCCCACACTAATTTCTTTTTGTTAGTCCCATGAAAATTATTGTCAGTGAAATGGGCCCAGGCAGGGAGTGCTTCTGCCACTTAAGCTGTTTCCAGCTCACTTCTGAAGCCCTCTTGATAAACATTTATAAACATTTGTAGTATTTTAAATTTCCACTCAATAATTGATGATGAGTTATTTTATATACTTTAAAGTGGATAATAATGTAAAATTCATAAGCAAGGGAAGCTGGGAATGGCAGGCAGATTTGGCAGGGGTGGGGAAGCAATGCCTGCCGCACGGTACAAACAAGAGGATGATGGAAGCATGAAAGCAAAAAACAGGGGTGTCAGCTCTAGTGCTTCCATGATAAAAGGATCAGCACTCACCTGTACGACAACAGGATTTGTGTGCTACTGACAGTGTGCCCAAGCTGGTATGAGAGGCAGAGAGGCAGCAAGGGAGGGGGGAAGAGGGAGGGAGGGAGGCGGCAAGCGAGGAAGTGGAGCTGTGCAATGAACATGCATATGGCAAGGCTGTGTGTGTGTGTGTGTGTGTGTGTGTGTGTGTGTGTGTGTGTGAAACAGGACAAAGAGTCAACAGAAGGAAGGACAGACGTATGCATGTAAAAGGAGAAGTGTGGCAGCAGGTGAGAAACATACTAAAACAAATGGAAATTTCACAAGTGTGCATCAGGGCAGCACATGACTGTTAAAATTCCTAGCACTCTTGGAGGAGTGATAGCCAGTCTTCCTGTGACCAGAATATCTCTGTATTCTGCACCCAGATAAGATGGAATACGAGGCATGATTGGTCAAACAATTCAAGCTATGGCAACATGAGCATGTACTAATGCAATTATCGTTTTCCTTTGTGATTACTACCATTGTCAGCTGAAATACTGTCACAAAGCTTTCTTCCTGTACTGCTTAATGACATCTGTGCATGGCCTGGTTATATGGTCATTTGACCATCTAATCATGTAAAACCCTCACTTTCCACACTCACAACATTATTTAATGGTTTTTGTGCAAGACTGTTTTCTCGACTTCAGTTACCCTTCCTCAGTGTTAACATGATGGTACTAGCATACCTCAGGGACCCGGGGGGCGCTGTGGGTTAAACCACAGAGCCTAGGGCTTGCTGATCAGCAGGTTGGTGGTTCAAATCCCTGCGACAGAGTGAGCTCCCATTGCTCAGTCCCTGCTCCTGCCAACCTAGCAGTTCGAAAGCACGTCAAAGTGCAAGTAGATAAATAGTTACCGCTCCGGCGGGGAGGTAAACGGCGTTTCCATGCACTGCTCTGGTTCACCAGAAGCGGCTTAGTCCTGCTGGCCACATGACCCGGAAGCTGTACGCCGGCTCCCTTGGCCAGTAAAGAGAGATGAGCGCCGCAACCCCAGAGTCGTCCGCAACTGGACCTAACAATCAGGGGTCCCTTTACCTTTACTGGCGTACCTCACAGGACTGTTGTCACTATTATAGGGATAATGTATCTGAACAGCCCAGAAGAGCACTAAAAAACGCTAGGCAGTGAGTGCTGTGTGGTGATGGAAAGAAAGTTGGGTGCTAGTAGCACCCCAGGATCTATGGGAGCCCTTCTGAGTGTACATGTGACTAACAGCGAACTGCCATTGTATAGCACCCCAACCTATTCCAGTTCATTTCTACGGCTTTAGCCAAGGCTCACTGTTTCCACCCAAACCTCTGCATTTTAATACCCATTTAGCATGCCAAGCTTTTTGTAGAGTTTCATTCTCAGGGCTCGCAAGGCAATGTATTCCTGTTTCTGTTTGGAACGACAAGCATTTAACCATTGATTTGGCCTACAGACCAGAGAACAGTATCACAGCCTCAGTCAATTCTTTCCTCTGGCCATCTGAAAGGCGGCACCCCAAAACTATTACCCTGCCCAACCACAGTAAGCAATCAATTACCCTTGGATTAAAGCATGCTAATGGCCATCCATATATTCAGGGGTTTCTTTGGCCTGAGTTGGTTTCGAAGGAATCAGCGCATTTCAGTGGCCGTCAACCATCATGCACTTTCGTATTTACCTGAAGGGAAGGACGGGAGGAAAATGTGTCTGTATGGCACAGGTGGGTGGGGAAAAACCCAAGGAAAATAAGGATGAGTGCCGTAGGACTCAGAGCCAGGCAGCAGGAGGGGGGCAGGAAATGAGCGGTAGTAAACAGACATGGAGAAATTAAGTATAGGGTAGAAGGCTGGGGGCACAAGAAACTTGTGGGGTGAGTAGGAGAGATGAACTGGATTCCTGGTGGTGGGGATGTGAAGGAAGACTGAAACAAGAGCCTGCGAGAGCTGGGGAAGCTGTGGGGGAAGGGAGAAGATTCAGGTCTGCTTGCCAAGAAAAGACGGAAGGCAAGGGGGAAAACCATTACAAAGGAGAGGGGGATGAAAGAGACGAGGCTTCTGGAGAAAGCATGTGTGTGAGGGAGATAAAGTGAGAGGCGGGGGTGCGGGGGGCGGAGGAGAGACAGACAGACAGATGGAGAGAAGCAGCGAGAGGTGGGGGGGAGGAATGGGGGGCCAAGCAGAAAGGAGAAAGAGGGGAGTTGGAGGAGCCGTTTAACGGAGAGGAGGAGGAGATGCTTCATCCTGGGGGTGCAAAGGGGGGAGAGAGAGGCGAAGGCTGATCGGAGACAGCAGGAAGGTGGCTGCCTTACGGGCCCCTCCAGTCTGTTAGCCATGCCTGGTCACAGCTACACCTTCCCTCACAAAGCGGGGAGAAAGTTGGGAGAGTGACAGGGAGCCCTGCCATTTTATCTCTTTCGTTCTTTATTTCATATATTTCTACGCTGAGAAATGCAAAATCAAATACAATAGCAATAGCAATAAACTACTAGTGAGCAGTATCAAACTCCCACATCCTGTCAGCACAAGGCTTCCTCCCACCCCCCACGCCCTTTTTGCCTGGGGGCTGTGCAAGACCTCTAGGTTCTGTGATTCTGGAAACAGAATTACTCCTTAAGCTACTACCTGAATGACCCGGCCTCTCCTTGTCATCCCAGTACCCCTTCTCAACAACTTTGCGGTCCCTTGTTCCTGAGAGTCTCTTGGAAGGTAGTGCTTTACGGGTTTTTACTCTGCTTTGGCTACTCTTGGGTCATGGCGTCTGCATTGCCTTGGCCTTGAGGCAGCAGATGCTGGTATCACAAAGCCCTTTGCCAAGTGCTTGTTCACAAGCTCTTGGTTGCCTCAGGATTTCTGTGCCCTGGGCATCAGCGCCAAAGGTGTGTGTGCTTGCTGTGCAGGATTTGAGAGGCTGTTCCGGCTTCACTGACACCACGGTTAAGTGTGTGCAAGTGCTCATCCCATGACCAAAACCTCTTCCCCCATCTGAAGGGTGACCTCTTTCCCTTGGAAGTGCTGCTTTACTGAAATAAAGCAGACCCTCTGGTATGACACATACAAAACTGTGAGAATGTTCAGGGAGGCAGGAGAGGATATATTGTTTGTTAATATCCTTCCTAACTTGCATTAGCAAGTTCCTTTACTTAGCAGAGTGCATTCTCCTTTACGCAGCAGAAAACTAGTTGCAAACTCGTGTGAGTTTCTTAAGACAATACGCAATTCAATCTGGCTTGTCCAGATTGAAATGTGTTCAAATATTTTCCTGGTAAGACCCCTTGAATGCCTCCTAAAAGAATAAAGACACCACAATCTTATTCAAAGTCAATAAAATAAGTTTACTCACATCAGTTCACAGTTGGATTCCTGAAGGCAGACTTAGTTACAAATATGTACATGCAGATCTTCCCCATATGGGGGAATTATCCCAGTGCTTCTGCTGGGAGCTAGCAGAGCAGTCCTAGCTAAAAGTTGGTCAAACAAAAAAGGAAGTCAAAAAAGAGGGAAGTGTGCTACATGACTCATCCTTTTGTTACCTGGGCAGGTTAGGTCACGCCCACTTTCTATCACATGCAAAAGGAAGGATGCTCCAGGCCAGGAGGAACAGGAAGTTTTGACTGCCTGGACCAAACATTCCCTTGCATGTCCACTCTAGGAAAACAAGGAATGTTGTACTTGACTGCTCTCAGTTGATTACATCCCACATAATCATTGTTCAGATTCGGCACCTGCCTCCAGATGGCAAGGCCCCTGCCCCTCTCTCTGCAGTCATGCTCCTCCATTGGGCAAGGAATGCTGTCTCTTGTGCTGAACTCCATTTCTGTGAAGAATTATCACAGGTCGTGTGGTTTCTTGCCCCCAGAGTCGATTCACCAGGATGTTGCATTTCCTGTCCTTTCTTCTGCTGTGGTTTCACTTTCTGCTGCCCCAGCTCTTTCTTCAGCCTTCCCACATGTCCTGGCAGCTTTGCAACCACATCACAGTTTGTGTAGCAGGTAGGTTTGCACACACATGTCATGTTCCTAAGGCATTCCACATACTTTTGGCTATATCCTCCTTCCTTGTGTGAATGAACTGGTCATCTTCCACAAGCAGGCTGACCACTCTCTTTTCTTGCCTGGTCTCTCTTTGTCCCAATTTTCAGAGGTGGCAGCAGCTCTGTCTGTCTGTGATCAGCCCTTCCCAGAGGTCATCCTAGGAGTACACTTTGAACTTTCACAGCTGGCAGTGCCCATTGTTCAGCTTTGCTATTCCCAGTGTAAAGTCTGAGCTTCTGGTCATTGGCCTCAGAGGTCTGTCCTTCTCGCCTGCTCTCTCCAAGTCACAGCCAACAGCCAACAGTAGTGGTGTTTCTGGGCCCATAACCTGTTGGCAGAGTCACTTAAAACAACACAGAGTCCACAGAAAAAAGAAACTGATAATACTTTACTGGGTAAACCGCACAAAAACAGTATACAATATGAGGCAAAATAAACAAAGAAGTTTTGTCTTTCTTAGTAGTTCTGTCCTAGTCCATAGCAGGGAGACATTCCACTAAAATATACAAGAGAAAACTCAAGGATGATGCTCCTCTGATTGGTTGCTGGGCAACACCTCTCCCACCTCTTGGTTAGCTGACTAACTTTAAACAGAATTAACCCATAGGTTAATTTAAACTTTAAACAGAATTAACCCATAGGTTTCTAATTGAATCATTCCTGCTGTTGTGCTTCCAACAAGGGGAAGCTGCAGAACATATTTAGGGGGCACATGGCCGGCGGCAGGGCACCGGTGCTATTGTGCAAGCAGAAGTCATTGTGCTGACTTTAAGGTGATTGGAAAATTGGAGAGAGGTATGGTCCATAACTACAGTGGTGCCCCGCAAGATGAATGCCTTGCGAGACGGAAAACTCGCTAGACGAAAGGGTTTTGCGGTTTTTGAGCTGCTTCGCAAGACGAATTTCCCTATGGGTTTGCTTCGCAAGACGGAAACGTCTTGTGTTTTTTGCAAGTTTGTTTCCTTTTTCTTAACACTGTTAATACAGTTGCGACTTAACTTCGAGGAGCAACTCATAGAACACGGTGTGGTAGCCTTTTTTGAGGTTTTTGGCGATTTTTGAAGCTTTTCCAAAACTTTTCCGACACCGTGCTTCGCAAGACGAAAAATCCGCTAGACAAAAAAACTCACAGAACGAATTAATTTCGTCTTGCGAGGCACCACTGTATCTGGACTTTCCACCCAACCATATACCATATCCCGCAAATGCCATGATCTCATGCAATTTTGCACTGAGATCTTGCCCATAAAAAACATCCTCCCCAAAAAAGTACTTTTTCGAGGCTGTGATCTCATACAGCACCACAAATTGCATGTTTTTAGGTGCCGTGCAAGCATGCCCCCTCCCCAAAGTGCATCTTTTGGGCTCTGGTTTCTTGCATGGGTCACGTGATTTGCATGGGAGCATGGGCAGGAAGATGCTTGTCCCAGTTTTAGTACTTAGTACTCAATATGTTATCCTCTCCCTCCCCCTCCCCCTCCCCCCAGAGTTCACCATACCAGCCACAGGCAAAGCCACAACATTTGCTCTGTCTACTTTTTTCTGTGCTTGTGTGAGAGTTTGAACCAGGTTAAAAATAACCTTAAAAGGGCCTTTTTTCAGACTGGATGCTGCTGTTTTCTGTTAGGAACTGAATGGTGCTCATGGGGAACTGATCACCTGGATAATTTGTGGAAGCACAGCTCATCGTTCTGCCTACCAACACTCCATCTACTTTCCACAACCCACCATTCCACACCCTATGACTCAATCCATTTTGTAACGGCATCCAAAAACGTGGCTTCTGCTTAAGGGTTAACAATGCAAACAACCAGTCCACTCCATGCTTCATAAGGCAGCAACCGATTTCCATCAGTAGCCGTTTTCCAACAGTAGCTAGCCAGATACTTGGGGGAAGATTAGAGCAGCACAAGATGCTGAGAGCTGCCTCCTGTTCTTTATCCCTAGCATCTGGTAATCAGTGGCATACTGCTGCCTTTGCAAATGTCGGTTCAAGCCCTGGTTAGTGCTGCGCTGAATTTTCAAATGCTACAGTCTTCACCACAAAAGTTACTGTTTCAGGGAGTACAAACATGTTTTAAGTACCTCCTTTGCTTTTTCGCCTTTTGCACATTTTTCATATCTGTTCACAGGCAGTTCCTGAAAACCTGCTGCTGCTTTGCAGGAGAAAGAAGGATCACATCTCGCTTGCCCAGCAAATGGATTGGCTCTCCTTATCTTACCTTGCAATGCTCTGCTTTGCTGGCAGTTTCATTGCCTGACAGCGCTGCCTAGCACAGAGCAGAACAGGGATGGAGATGTGTATTTGGATACATACCCAAATATGTATCCCATTGAAAGTAACGGAGTTGCATTCCCCTCCGTCTTTTTAATTATTTTTATACGTATATCAATATTGTTTGAAACATGACAGCCCACCCTTCATTTTCAAACAATGGACTGGGAAACTGGACACCAGTGGGGCGCGCTGGGACATCCTCCCCTACATGTTGACCTGAGTTCTAAGGCCAGATTGCCTAGCTCTCCGTTCTTGTATGTTGCAGTAACGCAAATATTGGCTAAACGAAAGAGTCAACCTGGTCAAGCCCCTTCGCAAGTAAATCTAATCAACAGCCAAGAAGTGAAATGTCTTCTTGCAAAGAGAGAATCCACCTATAATATAAGCATGCTCTTGGGCAAACAAGACAATATCTTTCTTTTCAAAAACACCCCAGTCCTGCAAAACCAGGGATCAGGACAATCCTAACATAATTGTTTAATGGGCTAGTGTGGAGGAAACCACCTTCGTCCAGAAAAGAAGTCTGAATGGAATGAGGCAGAGAAAGCCTCTGTGACAAAGCCACTTTTGCCTTCAAAGGGTTGTGGGCTTCACGCCCACACCGCGCACATGGTGGCTGACTCTCAGCCTCTACGTGATTGAGGGAATCCCCGGGTGCGTCATCCCCTGGACAGCCAATCGGCTGGCTCGGGGGGCGTGGCCTGTCCTATTTAACGCAGGCACAGCCGGGGATCTCCCTCTTTTGCCGCCTCCAGCAGCTCTGGTTTTTCAGCTATCTCGTAGCAAATCGTCACAACTTCCTTGGTATTGGCGGTTAGGCATTGGTATTGGTATTGTTATGTAGATGGAAAGGGGGAGGAAGCCCCATCACCTCCCCCACATATTGAAGGGTAGTCCAATAAAGGATTCCAGGGGGCGTGGCCCTGTCCGAAGCCTATGGAGGTGCAGGCCTAAGGCACGCCCCCGAGCGGTGACCCTGGGGGCGTGCCTAGTTGATGTGCCTCAGCAGGACTCCCCCTACTGGTGGTTAACCCTTCTCGGACTTCAAGCGGACGGGCTGAAGCTGGATAGTCAGTTAGGACCAATGCCTAAGCCAATACCACTCACCTGTAACCAATAAAGTTGTGGCCATATTTTGCCCATTAACCTTAACTAATTGTGTCATGTGTCTTTATTTCCACTGGGTGGGGCGGGAACTCGCCACGCAATGCAATCTTATGAGACCAGGCTTCTAGAAAACAAGGACAACTGGCGCAGTCTGGTGCTCTCTGCCGGATTCTTCCCACAAACACATCCCACAGCATTTTCTTCACAAGGACACTGTGCCAGGAAGTTCTGTGGTAAGGGTCTTCTATTGCCTTGCCTTGCCTCTAGTCATGACCCAGTCAAAGCAACGGCACGACAGGACTTGTGACTCTTAGTATCTGAAAGCCACACTTAAGGCCTAGAATTCCTAGCCCAAGCTCCTTGTTTCGGACATGAACATATGCACACATATGACTTTGCTACCAGTTAACAGCTGCAGGAGTCCTTCTCTAGACACTGACTAAGAGACTTTTAATTCCTGCTCTATCTTCTAGAGCAGTGGTTCCCAACTAGCTAAGTGTTACGGACCACTTGTTTTTCAAAAGCCAAGTCATGGACCCCTTACTTTGAAAAATGTTGGTATCTCTGTGGTAGTTTTTGTTATGTAAATGGTGCCACCATGCCCTCCAACATGTCACAGCGCAACTTCCAGGCCACGACATGAGTCATGTGACCCACACAAGAGCATCCCCTCCCCAAACAGGATGTCCAGGATAGTTGACGGGTATGTGTTACCAACCCCCTGGGTGAGTTATGCAGAACCCCTGGAGTCTGTGGACCACAAATTGGGAACCACTATTCTAGAGTGTTTCTGTCAAAAGGGCATTCTCCAGCCACTTTCTCTCCATTGCATTAGTATAATACATTCTTTTCTCTTTTAATGAGTTCTTTTAGTCTTCAGGGTTGCGAATGGATTAGGGTATTAGGTTGAATGCACCCTTGAATTTATGCTTATAGACTGCATCACATTAATTATCTTTAATTAAATTCCTTTTTCTCACCCCGCTGTAATAAATAAATACTTTGCTATTTCAAACTGATTTCTTGCGGTCTGTGTGGATTCCTGAATCCCAAACCCCCTTTAGACGCATGCCTAGAGCTCCTTGTAGTTGACCTGGTTAAAAGATTCCCCCTTTCACAAGCATGTTTAAGGATCACGTGTGAAGTGCACATACCTATGGGTTCCCAGAGACGTGCATATCATGTTGCACGGCACCTCAAGACAAGGGAGGTAGTACTGAAAGGTTTTGATTAATACATAGATGTTGGTGCACATTCTGCCCCCAACTGGTCATGCGCATAAATGTGCATTATGCCTGGGCTGGTTCTTGATGTGGGGTGCTGGCAGGGAGCAAAACCACAAGCGCAGTGTGGCAAGGCAAGGAGTGCTGCCCTGCCTTCCTCATCTTAGGGAAAGGGCTCCTTTCTTCCCTCAACACTCACCTCAGTGTGAATTCACCTTTTTGTTGGCGTGCAAAGGAGTGCAAAAATCACAAAAAGTGTGTGAATGTTCTGGGGTGCAGGAGAGGATATATTGACTAATTACATCCTTATCCAACTTGTGCTAACAAGTTCCCAAAATATCAGCAGAGTTTATAGACATTCCCCTTTAAGTTCGCATCGGTAACGTGTGCACAGGTACGCTAGAACCTCTATAATAATTACTCTGGTAATTTCCCCTTTGTTCCCTCTTAAAATACAAGACACAACACAGTCTTTATAAAAGTATAAAAGAGTTTACTCACGATCTGTTCACAATATGATCCCAGATGGCAGACAGGCTTAAAAAGGTAAAATACACTTAGAATCTATCTTATAGGAAGATAGCCCTCTCCTCTCTTGGCTGAGAGCCAAGAGGGCATCCTGCTTCTTCGAAAGGTGATGGCAGAGAGAGAGAGATGGCTGCCTGCCCTGTGCTTTTGTCATTACCTGCACAGGTGAGGCCACACCCACCTCTGGTCACATGCGGAGGAAGTCCGTCCCCAGGAAGTTTACCTGCTTGCTGGACAGACATCCCTCCCCATGTTCTAACATGTACACTCTAGGAATGTTGTCATTGACTGCTCCTGTGTTTACATCCCACAAAAAGGAGGACCAAAAAACCTTTTCATGAGGCGCATCTCCTAATTTCAGACCAGCTGTGTTTTTGTCCTCCACTTTACAAGTTTCTTATGCTTGTAGCCATTATAGTATTCTTGCACAATGCATTGGAAAGAAGAAATAATTTATTTTGTCTACCACGAACTTACTGCCAATCATTTTTTGACTGGATATTCAACTGTTTTGGTAAAAAGGTAAGTTTCCACTTTCAAATTGTCCATAATATTATAAATCCATAATGCTCATTTTTTATTTATTTTTCTTTTCACTTAGAAATCCTTTCTGCGGAGGAAATGTTCCCTCCCCCTGATAATTTCAGATGCCCTTTCTGTGTCTTCTTCAGCTTTGCTATATTTTGTTAAGGCAGAGCAGGCGGAAGCGTGCATGGTATTCTAAATGTGGATGCCACATATATTTACACAAGGGCATTGTCCTAATTGCTTTCTTATGATGATGATAATCTCTTCCTTAATAATTCCCATTATAGAATTTTCCTTCTTTCAGTAGTGCAGTCACTGAACTGACATGTTTCCATAAGCTTCTGTATGACCCCAATATTTCACAGCCAGCTGGCCCCCAAATTCAGCAACATGTATAGGTCAAGGTTTTGAGAGGCAGGAATTATTCCTCTTTAACACTTTGCTCTTACCTTGAAACTCAACTTCTGTTTTGTTGCTCATTCACCAAATTTGGAAAGATTATTGGTTGTTAACACACAGCAAGCTTTTTTATTTATAATTATAATTTTATTGCAGGTTTTTCAGTAATGGTAAAATGACCCCATGATATTCGCCAACCTAGTGCATTCACACACACCCTCCAAACACAATAGACAGCCAGAAAGAGACCACAAAAGCCTCCCTTGCACACAAACACACATACACACCATGGTGCTGAATTTAAGAGGTCTCCATGGCGAATTCAGGTGTGCACCAACTCCAGACTGCCACTATCTTGTGGGAGAGATTCAAGCACAGACCGGAACTTTAAGTTTCTGAATTTAAAGTGGATTAAAGGGATCTGTCACATTAGCACAACAAATCCAGTTTTAAAAACATGCTCACACAACATGGACTTTTTTTAGGGTTCAGAAAGTGGCTGGATTGGAAACTGTGATATGAATGGATAACAAACAGGAAGAATTGTAAACACCCTGCATGCAAATCAGGATGAAAGCAGAGCAAATGCTTCTTGAGTAACTGCCGCACAAACAAAGCAGAACGAATGCTCAATAAAAAGACTGGCTATGATCTAACCTCCATGTAAACGCTGTGCAATCAAATAAGGAAGAATGGTCAATAAATTGCTTTCTGGAGGGGCCGTAAAAGACAGGTTCAGACCTTGTTGTTGGAACAATGACTCCTGCTCAATGCCCACAATGACTGTTCTTCTGAAAGGAAGAACAGCCCTCTGTGAGCAAGAGGAAACTGTACTGAAATATACTCGGAGTCGAGTGTGAATCTCATGCTCTTTATTCAGCTCATAGTAGCAATGAATGGAACTTTCCACAAAACGTCTAGCTATATATACATTATTTACACAATGGGCCCCGCATGATTGGCTAATTTCGGGCTGCTCCTGTAGGCCAATCAGGTTGCGGATTCACCTCCTCCAGAAGCCTGATTGGCTGCTCCTGCAAGCCAATCAGGTCACTGATTCACTTCCACCTGGAGCTGGATTGGGTGGCTCCTGCGGACCAATCAGACTGCTGTATTCTGGATCCTATTGTTCTAGGTTTCAGCTTAATACATAACAAGTACCCACAACAGCAAAGTCAGAGCAGGCCTATGAGTTTCATGGGGAGGGACAATGAAAACAGGAAAAAATCAAACCCTGAACTTTCAGCATTTTAAACCACACAGGAAGCCTCCTTGAGTAGGAGAGGCTCCCTGCTTCTGCCCTCTGCCCTGAAACTCAAGCAGGGCTCCAGACTATGTACAGATGGTGCCCCAGAAGGAGCAGCGCTTGGCAGCATACGCCACTCATCCTTGGAGCTCAAGCGTTGGGCAGTTATTTAAAAAGATGACCCAATGTTGATGGTGAGAATAAAAGCAGGGTAGCCTTAGCTTTCCCCTACACCTCAGCAATGTGTGCCTAGGGCACAGGAATGTGGATCACGTCGGAGGGGGTGGCACTCATTTGAGAAGCTGGGCTAGAATTGTGGGTAGGAATCCCCACATTAAGTTTCTTAAATTCTAGGTCCTGCCCACTTTACAAACACCAGCACTTCTCCAACTGCTGGTCTTGCATCCTCCACAAGTCACTGACAAATGGCCCAGTGCTGCACTTATCCAACAGTGCAAAACTGTCACAACCACTGCCGAGGATTTGACTTGAGGGCCAGCGAGGAGGAGTTGCTGTGCTTTATAGAGATTCTCTCCCTCTCTTGGCTTTCTGTCCAATTAGGGGGGTGGGATCTAGAGTGTGTGTTCCTGGCGTTGGACAACTGGGACAAATTTGGGATTCTGCTGGTTTGCTGGCCACCTCACTGCCCAGAATCAGAAAAATCTTTATTTGCCTCAGCCACCAGCCATAGCTGACAGAGCTGGTTTCAGAGGTGGTGTTGAGGACTCCCAGACTGCTGGTACTGGGAAACTTCAACATCCATGCCAAAGAGACTAGCTCTGGGGTGGTTCTGGACTTCATGGCTGCCATGATGACCATGGGGTTGTCCCAACATGTTACTGGTCCAAAGCATGTGGCAGGCCACTCTCTGGACCTCCTTTACTCAACTGGGCAGGTAGAGGGTAATTTGAAAGTGGGCGACATTGACATCAGTCCCTTGTCATGGTCAGAATAGAAATGCTTTTGTCTGGCAGATAAAGATATGCAACAAAGGTGCCATGCAAACCTCTCTAGGGAGAACATTCCCCAAGTGGGGAGCTACTGCAGGGAATGTCTGTTCTCGTCTTGCCACCCTCCAGACCTCTAGCTGAGGAGGCACATGAGGAAGGGCCCCCGCTGATGATCTGGGAGAGGAGATCCTTGAGGTATTGCAGTCCGGAGCCATCTTAAGGCTTCATAGGTCAAAACCAGCACTTGGAATTGAGCCCAAAAACACACTGGCAGCCTATGCAGTCAGACCAGAATTAGTGTAATATACTTAAAACCGTCTTGCCCTAGGCTTCTGAGGAAGTGGACCAAAGCTTATGCCATAATACAGTGGTACGTCGGGTTAAGTACTTAATTTGTTCCAGAGGTCTGTACTTAACCTGAAACTGTTCTTAACCTGAAGCACCACTTTAGCTAATGGGGCCTCCTGCTGCCGCCACACCGCTGGAGCACAATTTCTGTTCTCATCCTGAAGCAAAATTCTTAACCAGAGGTACTATTTCTGGGTTAGTGGAGTCTGAAGAGTATGTAACCCGAGGTACCACTGTAATGTTAGACTTTAGGATTCCACAAGACTCATTGTTGTTGCTGTTTGCTGCAACAGACTAGCAGTATTACCCCTCCAGAAACTCTTCCTCTTTCAACTTCCTTCCTCCCCCCCCCTCTTCTCTTAAGAACAGCCCCCACCAGTTAAAAGACCCATGGGCTAAACTACTGATACATTCTTTCTTTGCATGTGCTGACCTCTTGGGGAAAGCACTGCATATTGAGGGGGTTGGGGAGGTTTAATCCAATCTGGTACAGATCAAACTGAGTTCCTTTTCTGTTGATGTCTGCAAAGAAAATGAGCGTACTGGGGAACCCCAGAGACACCCACCCCCAGATAGCACAAAATATACCTCTCTCTTTTTTTAGTGTAACTTGGCCACTCTTGCAGCTTAGCACTATAGAACAATGTCAGCTGTAAGGAAAGCTATGCTCAGGACTGGCCACAGCAGTCTTGCTTTATGCCCCTTTATGCCACCCACAGACGATTCCAAACTGGCTTTGTGTCCGTCACAAGCACACACTGATATGTGCGCACTGGAACAGAATTCTGGTGTGCCACCCCAGCAGACCTCATGCTGTTCCTGCAATAGCAATGTCAAACAGAGCCATCCTCTCAGCCCCTCAGCAGGAGATGCTACTGTCACGCAGGAGTACAAGCAAGAGGTGAAACAGAACCTGTGCTTTGTCATAGGTCCTGCCAGCACCATAACCCTTTGTGGAATCTGGGAGCCAGCTGATCCTCTGCTATATTGTGGAGTGACCTGATTTGACAAGCCTGTGCTTTTCTGTGTCTCGCAATCAAATGCTCAGAGGACTGTGGAACAAGATAAGGCGAGGGGGGAGCGGTTTACAAAGGCAGCCAATATCTAGGCTGAGCCTTCCAGAAACAGCCCCCCCCCCTAAAATACCCGGCTGTGTTGCTGTGATCATAGTCATTATGCCTGGAAAGCGGCAAGGGGGACGCCCCAGAGGCCCCTCTATGCTGGGGGAGCTCAGGTGTAAATGGCTGTTACTGGAAGCAGAAACCCCAGATAACGAACAGGGAAAGCACTTGAGTTCTACAGTAAAAGGCAGGGATGGTTAATTACACCACGGATGCAAGCGCCTTCCCTTCCATTTCAGCCTGACAGCTGGCTTCTCCTATGAAGCCGGATGTGAGTGCATTTTTTTTCCTGCAGATTTGAGAACAACTGTGCTAATAAAAGTGGAAGCATCCTTCACACTAGAGAATGAAAAATTAATTTTGCTTCTCTCGTTTCTCCCCTCCCCTCCCCTCCTGGCTCTCCTTTCCCAGAATATTTTTTCACAGGCTCCTCTCTGCTTCCCCCCTGGGGATATTTCCATCTGATTACAACCACTTTAAATGAGCACCAGGCTCTTCGACATTATATTGCAAGTTTCCATCACACACTCTCTTCCTCCCTCCCTGCTCTCTCTGCTGCCTGCCTGCCCCCCCTTCCGCCTCCCAGGAGAGGAATTTGATACTTCTCGCACTAAAGAGATTGAGTTAGAATTGCGTTTGATGCCAGTGCTTCTCATGCAGTGATGGCTCAGGCTTCATTTCCACTTATTACTGCAAAAACCTGATGAGGAACCATCCCTCTTGGCCAAGTTGCCAAGGCACTTAGAACAACAAAGTGAAATTTAGCAAGGAGATGACAGCTGCAAAGACAGGGTGGGGTTTGTGAGGGGAGCTTGTCAAAATGTGATAACATCTCCCTTGCGTCATATATATATATATATATATATATATATATATATATATATATCCCCACTTTAAGCAGGATGTTAGCAAGCCAGGGAAACGTGGTAGGTACAGCAACATTACAGTGTGTTGTCCCACTTGGAAGAACCCAACTGTTTGTACTGCTATATTACAAATGCAAAATATCAAAATAATGTCTGCTTTCCTGGAAATCAGGTGCTGCAATGGTTTTGCAAAAGGCGGAGCACTGGCTGCCTCTGGAAACCTGACTTAAATAAGCTGAATTCCAGAGTCTATTATAGCTCAAGATTCAGGTAGGTAGCCGTGTTGGTCTGACGTAGTAGAAATATATATTTAAATTTTTTTAAAAAAAATAAATTGTCCAGTAGCACCTTAGAGATCAACTAAGTTTGTTCTTTGTATGAGCTTTCGTGTGCATGCAGACTTCTTCAGATACACTGAAACAGAAGTCACCAGACCCTTATATACAGTGAGAGGGTGGGGAGGGGTATTACAGACAGAGAAACCAGTAGGAGAACACTTCAATCTCCCAGGACATTCTATACAAGATCTCAAAGTAGCTGTCATATTACAAAAGAATTTCAGAAACAGACTGGAAAGAGAAGTTGCTGAATTACAACTTATTACCAAACTTAAAACTATGGAGAGACCTGGTCTGAATAGAGACATTGGATTCTTATCTCATTATTCATGACAAAGCTATTTTTGGCCATCTCATCCCTTGCTTTTTCCTGTAAGACCAATTACAGTCGTTAACAGTCCTCAACAGGTTTACCACACCTATCAGCCAATCGCCAATTCCCACCACCTTCCTGAGTAATACCCCTCCCCACCCTCACACTATATATAAGGGTCTGGTGACTTCTGTTTCAGTGTATCTGAAGAAGTGTGCATGCACACGAAAGCTCATACCAAGAACAAACTTAGTTGGTCTCTAAGGTGCTACTGGACATTTTTATTTTATATATTATAGCTCAGTTATGCTACTGGTGAGCATCACCATTTCATGGGTCCTGCAGTTTGGGACAATAGGCTGTAAGTAGAATGCAGCAGCACTGTCAGCATGGGTAAGTATCCATGTGGGACCCATGGGGATTATTTTCCATGATTTGCTGCACTTTAAAAAAAAGAATACCTGGTATGGGCAGAGTAAGGATTCTTTTAAAATCCAACCTCTAATCTGAGGGAACTTTATTTTATAAAAGTATGCACTGCAGAAATACTGTAGTTGTGGCAGCACAAGCACTGACTGGAGGACGAAGGCATGGGATGGTTCTGCTCTTGTCTGAAATGGAAAACAATCAAATGACGAAAGGTCATTAGCAAGGTGTAGGTAGACCCTCTTATCCAAACCTGACTCTTCTTCCTGAGAAGAACTTAAGGGCCTAAGAAAGACTTTCACCCAAAGCTGGAACCCACATTCTGAATATGGCAGAGATGGTGCTCTGCTCTGCTCCTTTCCCTCCTCAACCCAACCTTAACAGCTTGTTTAGCCTTGTGTGGGAGCATTTCCATTCTGCGGGGAGAAAAGACCTTTAGAAACATGCTTTATTGCATTAAAACTAGCAGCTGCCTTCAGGAGGGAGGCACATTGCTCTCCCCTGTGGTGTTTTCTCAGTGGAAGCTGGAACTTACCCAACATCAGTGGTAGGAAAAGGATTTTGTCTCCACCAAAATGTCTCTGGATAACTCAGTTGGTTAGATGCTGATAACCCCAAGGTCGTGGGATCAATGCCTGTATGGGACAGCTGCATATTCCTGCATCGCAAGGAGTTGGAGAAGATTATCCTCAGGGTTCCTTCCAACTCTACAGTTCTATGAACCTATGATTTTCCCCGTAGGGATATGTGGTGATGATTATCTTTGTGATAATATAGCATTTGAGGTCGACGACCCCTGACCTAGAGAGGTGAGGTGAGTGACAACTGGAAGGAGTTGGGTGCACCAGTGGAGGTCTTGCCTGTGACTTCTAACTCGGCCGGTGACGCTCCTTCATGCAAGTCTGCACTGTGCTTTGAAATCCAAGGAGCCTGTTTCAGCTGCCTCTTGCCAACTCCCTGGGCCCACTGTATTCATCTCCCACAGTCTTCCCTGCCTGCCTAGTGACCCCACCCTGTTTGCTGGCTTCTCGCTTGTCTGGCCACGTGTGGGATGCTGGGAGAAAGAAGGAAGGAGCAATGGATCACCCTATTCACTCAGCTGGCTGCTATCTGGTGACATGCAGAGCTCTGCCAGGAGGGGGTTTCCAAATGGGGGTGGGTGGCTGCTAAATTGTGCCTGAGGCAAAATGGTAAGGTGTCACCACCACCCGCCTCATTGCCATGTGACCCGAGCAGGTGGAGCACTCTTGGGGGCACCATCCCCTGGGATTCCACCACCTGAGGCAGGCTGCTTCACTTTGCCTCATGGGCAGGGCAGGGTAGACCAGCCAGCCCTGACTTGGCAGGGACCAACCTGGCTAATGCCTAGGTACACCCCTGCTCACCCCCAAAACCCCTTTCCCTTACAGCTTGCCCCCAAATGCCTCCCTCTCCATCCTTCACAGAGAAAGCGTAGCTCTCCTTCATCCACCCAAATGTAGGCTTCCTTCTCGCAGCTGCAGGTGGATGAAGGAGAGGACGACTCTCTGCCTTTCATTCCCTTCCCCTACCTCCGGTGGCAGCAGGGCAGGTGTTGGCAGGTAGCCCTGTGCCTGCCCTCCCAGGCATGCACACTCAGTGGGTAGCATGAAAATTAATTAATGCAAATATAGTATAGAGACAAGCAGGCCATGAAAAAGTCTGGATCAGTTAACTTGCTAGGATAATATGATTGCAACCCCCAAATAAGAAGCCATGCCAGAGCAGCAAAATGAGTCTCAGGTCAGGCTCGAAGCAGTTAACTCTAGCCAGCAGTTGCCACAGAGGTGATTTGATGCAGCAAAATGGGACATTCTGGCCTGCAGCTATGTGGTTCTCACTTGTGGCTGATGCCATTGAATCTGACAAGCAAGCTAAGCAGAGGCTGCTAGATCAATAGCTTCAGAAGAGGCTTCCAAAACAACCACAGCAGCCTGTCCTAAGAACGTCTGGGAGGGAGTGGTAACTATATTCCCTTCCCAATGCAGCAGAAGTGACTCCACTTGTCCAGCAGGGCAGCAGCTCCGACCCAAACCCAACACTCTAGCGCAGGGCTCAAAATACCCAGGCACACCCCTGCGGCTTGCGAAACCCTGTCTCTTGACAACGAGAGGTGTCATCATCTCTTGAGTTCTCCAAATCCTGAGTATAATCCAGTCCTTAAGGGAAAGGGTTGACAGCTGAGGGTGGTGGCAATCATTAGGGAAGAGGTTTAGGGAAGTATTTAATATTTAATGCTGTATTGTTTTTAACACTTGATTGGGAGCCGCCCAGAGTGGCTGGGGAAACTCAGCCAGATGGGCGGGGTATATGTAATAAATTATTATTATTATTATTATTATTATTATTATTATTACAATAGCAAGCCCCATGTAAAACAGGGTGAAGTTCCTTCACGTGAGGTATGGAAGGCTATTCAGCTAACAGAGGAGCAGCCTTTCTGCTGCTTTTTTATTCTTTAAAGGGAGAAGTGTGACCCCTAAATAGGATGCTTTGGAGATTCAATTAGTACTTCTCTTTGTAAACTAATAAATCTTTAATAAAAATATATTTTTAAAATTAAAAAAAAATAGTACTACTCTTCTGTACAAAAGAGATTGAAACCTGTGACTTCAGTAACGCCACTTAAGGAGATGGAGTATCACCCTCGCCTCTGGCCTCAAAGGACCACCCTGCCGGTTAATGCCCGACGCGCTTGCCTGGCCACTCCCAGATCTCCCCGCCTCCTGCCTCCCTCCCTTCCTCCCGCCTCTGGATTTCAGGCAATGCCAACTAAAACATCATTTGTGCTTTCCTTCGGGGGGGGGGGTTGCATGCTTTTCAAAGTGATTTGGGATAACTGGGAAGCGAGACAAATGAACCCCTTTCGTTCGGTTTATCATTTACCACCTGCTGGAAGCCAAAGGTGCCAAAAGCTCCCCAACGAGAAGCTCTGCATTCGGCGCCATTTCGTGCTTCCTTCATCATTTTCAGTTCTCCAGCAAAGCAGCTACGTTTGATGGACCGGGGCGGGAGGAAGGATTGAGTGGCATGCAAACTCTCCAGTCTCCAGCCCAGACACAACGTAGTCAAAATGCGCATCCAATAACCTTTCTCATAGGTCTTCTCCCCCCCCCCAAAAAAAAAAAACTCCAATCGCACAATGGCAAGGGGAGGGATGTGTAGGAAAATAAAACAGTTGAGCGATTTGTAGCTCCCCCAACCCCGTGTTTAGTTTGCTTCGAGAAGAGGGAGGGAGGGAGGGAGGGAGAGGGCGCGAGCCTTGGCTGTGTGTGCAGAACACAGTTCCATTTGCATTTAGCATTTCTGTTTTGTAGAATTACAGCCTATTCTGAGCTCATCTTTATTCTCGGTGGACTCGTAGGTTCCGTTTACCTTTTGAAATACTGGCCATGTGTCTGCCTGCTCACCATCACAGCACCATCCTCGGTCGTACTTGCTAGTCGAAGCTAAGATCTTCTCATTGTGTTCAAATGTCAGTTGCAGGCCATATGTCTGCTCCACCACCTTCCCGTGATACACACAGGGGGGGAGGGAGAGGGAGGGAGAGATTCATTCTTGTTTTGAGGGGAAGAGGGCAATTTCGGGGCAGTGTTACAGAAATGCTGGAGCCAATCATTCTCAAGTCTGTTTGGGTTGGAAGTCAGCAGTCACTTAATTTAGATTAGGGTCAGCATTTTAAAAATACTCAATCCATTTGGGTTGGGAGCTAACAACTTAACTGACAGAAGGGGAGTGTTTGAACAATGCTGGAGAAATGTCACAGATCTGTCCTGCCCCCCGCAACACTTTCCCTCTATATTTATACCTGGAATAATCTCTTTCTGAGAGTTCCTCTCTCGCTGCTTTGCGGGTGCCTTTTCTGAAGCTGAGTGTTAACCTATTTGCAGCAGGAGACGGGGAGTTCCTGTGTCAGTGAGAGGCGCCGTCTGGCAGGGACACCCAGCCTCAGCCCACCGAGACTGGGTGCCTGTCATCCTTCTTGGTCCAGCACCGCCAGCAGACTGAGCATAAGATGACAAGAAAGGACCCTACAAATCTGGCACTAGTGGCGTTGCTGAAATGAGAGAGAAAGAAGAACGAGACATTGGCGAGCGCAGGAAGCAGCACCTTGGAGAGCGCATGTGTTCTTCAAGCTGAGGAGGCTGCTCTTGCATCCGTTTACCTCCCACACCAGACCTCCGCCTCTATCCACAAATTTGCAAAAGACATTTTGTGCAGGAACAGGCCGGGGAGGAGATCGAACTATGGCTTTAGGGGACCTCACTGACATGACTGAGTTGTTCCCTCCAAGCCAGTAAGCCTGTACTCTTGATGGAGTGAGCGAGAGGCATAGACACTGAAGAGGCAAATGAACTAAAAGTCATGTTAAACTGTGCATGCCCCAATTGCAGAATTCATTCGAGAAAACCTCCTAGTTCAGACAGAGTGGAGGGCAGGGCAGGTCGAAGAAGAGGGGTGCTAAGGTAAGAGAGCAAAAATGCTCTGCATTGCAGGGAGCTGGACTAGATGACATGAGGAATCTCTTCCACGTCTACAATTCTATGATTCTGTCTTATTGTCTACACAGTGATTGGCTGGCATTCCCTTTTGACTCCTTTATTCTTTTTTTTAAATAAATATTTATTAAAGTTTTCACAATATTACATAATGAAAAAGAAAAAATAGGAAATAAAAAACAGTTAAAAATAATTCCATCTTTACATCTCTTATCTTTCATTTACTTGTTTCCTGGACCTCCTCATACCTCCCTTTTTTGTATTCCAGTTCAATTTATTAGTTCAGCAATTCCTTTCCCTCCTTATTATCCTGATCTTTAATCTTAATATATTATAACATTAAATTTTTACCTATTAAAAATCCAATTTTTCCATATTCTTTTAAACCATTACAGCTAGAAACCACTTAACTTCAATCCAAAATCATTCTAACATTCCTTAATTTTGCAATATTTCTGTAAATAGTCTTTAAATTTCCTCCAATCTTCTTCCACCAACTCTTCTCCATGGTCTCCATGGATTCTGCCAGTCATTTCCACCAATTCCATGTAGTCCATCACATTTGACTCCTTTATTCAGCCCTGCTTCCTGAATTCTTCCCTGGAGATGTCAGGGTTGGGGGGAGGGGGGAACTAACACCTTCAATGTATAAGCTACCGTATATTCTCTCCAGCTGAGCTTAAAGCCCTTCCCTTTTTAAATCACCCTTTTACAGCACAAAGCTGGGCTCCCTCTCCCATCCATGTACAAAACTAATCCTTTTTTATTCCTGAGCATATGGCCCTCTTTCATCCATGTTCCTATGTAATCTCCTTCTCCTGTTGCTGTTGTACTGGATGCATCCTGAACCAGATGTTGCCAGCTGGGAGCAGGTGCAGATCTGCTGCTATCAAAGGGAGTCTGGTAGGGCTTGCTCTGCAGCTTCATGGAGCTGGTCCGCTTCTTCCTAATGAGGCATTTTCCATTTGAAAGATGATTCTGGCTCCGCTCTCGCTCCTTTGTACTCTGTCAAAAGCAAGAGAGGCATCTGTGTGGCTTAAGCCGAGAAAGTTAACTGCAGCAAGACTGGAACCCAACGCCACAGTGATGCAAGGTGTATGCTTTCATTCGCAGTCGCTAGTTAACTGACAGCATCAAGACAGCTAAACTCGGCAACATAACAAGAGTGACATGTTTAAGAGTAACACAGAAGGGGAATGTTATGGAGTTACATCTTTGAAACACATTCCGTGGGGAATCTAAAGCGCTCACTGCTTCCTCTCCCTGGTGGCCAGGAATTCTCACCCAACAGCAGCCATGTATTGAGCTAGATGTCGACAAGTATTCACATGCTTTATAGTAGGGGCCAAAACAGGATGTGGGAGAAGTGGTGGGATGGGGCAGCAGGGCATTTGGTGGGAAAGGAACTGGAGGGTGACCTCCTGCTGCTCCCACCTACACTTTTTCAAAGTGGCCCTCCTGCAAAACAAGTTGCTGACCAGCACTGCATTAAATGTGGGGCAGGGGCTGTGGCTCCATGCAGTGTCACCTCCCAACCCAGCTTGCAACTGTAACCCGAGAGATTCTGAATGGTTCGTGGACAATGTGCAAGGATGCCACAACCATAGATTCTACTGCAGTTGTGCTCCCGAGAAGAAAGGTGACTTGGGGAGAAGGAAGTATTGAAAAAGGAAGGCAAGGCCCACTGGAGAAAGCCTATTGTCCATTACAGAAACTGGCACTGTGATTCATCACTAAGGCTAAGCAAGTTTAATTAAGTGAAGTTAGAGGTGCTATTATTGCCCCTTTCTGTGTTGCACATAGAAAATATAGCCGTTTGAATACCCACACACAAACTGAAATAATGATAAGAGGAGACTGAGAGGAGATAGGCTAGCCACCTTCAAATATCTCAAGGGCTGTCCCATGGAAGATGCAACAAGATTGTTTTCTCCTCCGGAGGGTAGGACTTGAACCCATGGCTTCAAGTTACAAGAAAGGAGATTCTGACTAAACATCCAGAAAAACTTTCTGACAGTAAGAGCTGCTTGACAATGGAACGGTCTCCCTAGGGAGGTTGTGGACTCTCCTTCCTTGGAGGTTTTTAAGCAGAGGTTGGATGGCCATCTGTCATGGATGCTTTAGCTGAGATTCCTGCATTGCAGGGGGTTGGACTAGATGACTCACGGGGTCCCTCAGGACCCCTTCCAACTCTACAATTCCATGATTCTTTGAGGAGCTTGCAAGGTGATGTAGGGTAGCCCTACCCTTACTGGTGTATGCTATATATGGCTTGTTCGTTCATTAGCAAATAAATAAATGGGTAGGATTGCTAGCCAAAAACCCAATAAAATTATTATTCATCAGGCCCTTGTTATGAAAGACAAGGAGAAATCTGAGCCCTGTAATAAGTTCCTTAGTCAAGCTTTTGGTGTTCTGATGAGTGGTGGGAAATAAGAATGTGTGCACTATAAGTTGATAAAACTCTGCTTCCACAACCACTTCCGATGTGCTAAAGTCCTGACAAGGTGACTTTTAACTGTCATTTTCAGATGTTTCTTGTGAGATAACACCTATATTTTAAAATGAAGTTTACTAGTGCTCCCCACATTGCTGAGATTGCAACCTGATTTTATCCAAATGGCTGACGTGGCATCTTGATTAGATTTGTAAGAATGCCCACTCACACGTGATTGTTTCAGAGCAGGCTGAACCAGGAGGCAAAGTAGGGTACAAACTTGGACATGTGATTTGGGGGCACATTTCAAGGCAGCAGTTGGTTGGAATTGCAGGCCCCCCAAAACCTGATTACCCAGTCAGCTACCCTGCTATACCAATGTCTGGCTCTTTGCCTGAACAAATACAACCAATCCTTTGCAACAGACAGACAAAAGAGTCAATCAATCAATCAATAAAACTATCATTTTATTTGTATGCCTTTCCATGCTTAAGGCAACTTACAACATACAAAAAAAAATACTTAACTACAAACATAACCAAACAATGAACAAAACATCAAAAAGTATACAACCAAATTGAACAATTCCCACATGCATAATAAGATACAAAATAAAAATTCGAAAGATTAACATCAACAACCGTAACAACTGCCACCCCGCAAACAAACCCCTGTAAACAATATCCCAGCCAAAGAGTGAAGCCAGAGCGAGCTGGATTTTAAAACTGGATTTTTACATCATCCCCCTGCAAGCTCTGGAACAGAAGCTATAGCTCTCAGTGAACTAAGTCCAGCTCCCCTCCCCTCTCTCCCCTTACCCTGACACTCTCCTTATATGATGCTTTAATTAATAACTGCAACACTTTGGAGGCAGTCTGTCTGGCTTTAGAGAGATTGTTTATTTAGTTCCAGCTACAAATCAGTTTGGGTCAACCCAATCCACTCTGTAGCCATTTGTAGCTGCCTTGACCCCATCTGGTTTCAGCACAAATTTGTACAAATTGGCCCAATTCAGTTCAGGATTCAGACCAATTGGTTGCATGGCCCTACCAACAAAGGAAGAAAATTCAATATAAAATGGCCTGTTACTTGACTGTGGACCCATGATGGGGGCAGGTGTTTTTACACGTATGGTGATGTTTTGCTGGGTGCCATCGATTGCCACACCCCCTACTTCCATTCTTGTTCCTTCAGCCCCAAGGAAAGGTAGCAGCCTGCCTTTTCCCACTAACTGTTTCTCAAGGCACAGTCACCTAAAAAAACCAAATAAAAGTTATTTTGCACTGAACTGCCCTTGCACAAAGCATTTGTATTAGAAGTAAATATAAAAAGGGGAGGAACGAGAGCACAGCCTTGAATGCAAGTGAGATCAGATCCTTGCCTGGTTTGGAGTAGCACACATTTAAAAACAAAAACAAATGACTGATCTTTTGTGCAAATCTGTATCAAAAACCTTGTATTTCAAAAATAAATTTAAGAATGCAAAGCTTTGCCTGCATACAGGTAAACAAATACCCACATGCATACCCAAAATGGCCCTCCAGTTTCCTGCTCTGAGCAGCACACAAATAGTTTTAAAATTGTTTTTTACTGCTCCTTTGTGCAAACCTGGTATATCCAAAAACTTGTATTTTACAAAATGTTTTTAAAGCTGCACATGCACAGGTGAATGCAGCATGTGCTCCATACATGCTCACAATGGACCTCAAGTTTCAAAAATGTACAGTGGGAAAATTAATTGAGGAGAGGGGACAACAACCCTCAGCAAAAAAAATGGATTCCATCAAGAATAGCCCACTAGTAGGCACAGTACTCCAAGGTGGATTTCAAAGGCATAATACTTAAAGCACTTGTGTGTGGACAAAGGCGTGCAAACACATACATAAATACAGCAATTCACAAGGTAAGGTAAAGGGACCCCTGACCATTAGGTCCAGTCGTGACCAACTCTGGGGTTGTGGCACTCATCTTGCTTTATTGGCCGAGGGAGCTGGTGTACAGCTTCCGGGTCACGTGGCCAGCATGACTAAGCCACTTCTGGTGAACCAGAGCAGTGCATGGAAATGCCGTTTACCTTCCCGCTGGAGCGGTACCTATTTATCTACTTGCACTCTGATGTGCTTTCGAACTTCTAGGTTGGCAGGAGCAGGGACCGAGCAATGGAAGCTCACCCCGTTGCAGGGATTCGAACCACTGACCTTCTGATTGGCAAGTCCTAGGCTCTGTGGTTTAACCCACAGCGCCACCCACACCCCTAGCAATTCACAAACACATTACCTAACCTGAACACAGCCTAGGCTCCATTCTCATGCTATCTGGGTCCACCACTGGTCTTCCAGACACTATCCCTTATCTCCCAGGCTCCACCCAGTGCATCCTCTGGAAACCTAGAGCATTTTTGCTGACTTTCAATGCATGTTTTATATACCAGTATATAGGGGAGAGCTGAATCAATGTGAATGAACACATAGACAGGGCAATGTATTGTTGCATGACAGCCAAATCTCCAAGCAGTGTGAGATTCCAGGGGTTCCAAGCACTTACCCAGGGTTCCACTTCCTTGGAATGTGGTACAGCAGAGACTGCGGTGTCTTTAGGATATATGGTTTATTTACACATATATACAACCTGAGAATAAGATGGAGGAGTTCACAGCATTAACACCCCAGAAGATCTTGTTTCTTCCATGGTCAGAGCCTTTTATTCCAGCAGAAATCAAGCATGGCTCTGCCTCCCAGCTTCTCCTGCATCCTGCTGTTTGCTCAGCTCACACATAACTGCACTGGCTATTGTCCTTCTAAGTTCCAGCCAGGTGAGGAGGGGGGAAAGACCCTCCCATTTGCACTGAGGGCACCATCACTTACTTTGCTATACTAAGGGTGGTCCTTAGGTGGCAACTATGGACAGTCTCTCACAAAGAAACTTGCCTGACTAGTTCAACAATGGAATCCTCTATTTAGATTTTAACCCTTGCTGGATCTAGGACCCCAGAAACTAGAAGGGGCTCAGGTACCATACAGACTAACCCTGCAAACTCATAACAGTATATATATTTTTATTTCAGGAAGCCACAGGAAAGGAGATTTTAAGAACTCTGCAACCAACCATAGAGCTTGAGAAAAACAAAACAGAGAAAGGTAGAAATTAATGTTTTCATGGGTGCATGTGCAATCAAAACATGTTTGTAGCGGGAGCAGAGTGGAGTCAGAGTTGAGTGCATGCCGCACATAAACGTGAGGATCACCTGATAACCCATCCATCAGGGGAGGAAAAGCATGCTCCTGCCCTCAATTTTGGCAATAGGAGAGACAAAACAGAACAAAATTATTTGCGTGCTGTCAGAGGCTGGAGATTTGTTTATTTTTATGATAATTTCTCAGCACTAGTGCTGTCTGTCAGTTTCCCCGTTTGCTTCTTCCCTTACCTGGCACCGCCTGACACTGCAATTGTTTTCTGAAGGGAACAAGAGACTTGCTTCATATTTTATTTCCTTTTCTGATGTTCGTATTTGCTTCAAAGTCTCTTTGTTACCCTGCTTGGTGACAAAAACTCATGTCTGGAAATCAGGGTAAATCTGTTGCCTTTCAAACCCAGCTAACCTGCCTAGGAGGAAAAGATGGCAAGCAGGAGTCTCCTGCATTATTTACTTCCCACATCCTCTGTGTGGAGCATCCCTGCCTCCTTCTACGCCTCTGAGCCCAGCTTTGCTAACCTCTCTGGCTTTTCCACAACAAACCCTCACTCTGTGCAGAACAAGGTGACATAATGCTTAGCCATTCCCAGACTTCCTTTCTCAAGGCATCCACTAGAAAATGGGTGTGTTAAATGCCAGGATATCAGATATCAGTCAATTTTCCTACCGAAGCTAAAGTTTCCACAACAAACTCCTGACAGGCAGCTTAGGAGTAACTACCGTAATTTTTGCACCATAACACTCACTTTTTTCCTCCTAGAAAGTAAGGGGAAATGTCTGTGCGTGTTATGGAGCGAATGCCTGTGGGTGGCGGGGGGATCTGCTGCAGTCGTGAGCAGAGGATCCATGGTTCCCCTTCTTTCCCTCCTCCGTGGTTACAAAGCATGGATCCACATGGATCCTCAGGATTTTTGCATTGGGCTACTCCAAACTCACTGTCAGATCACATGTCTGTGGCCACAGCATGAACCACAAAAATCATATATCCACTATTTCGTTTAGAATATTTTTTTCTTGTTTTCCTCCTCTAAAAACTACGTGCGTGTTATGGTCTGGTGCGTGTTATAGAGCGAAAAATATGGTAGTTATTTATGTAATTATAGATCCCTACCCCACCTTACCCTCAAAGGAGAACCAGGGCAACAAAACAATAAAACAGTGCAATTAAAAATAAACGTTAAGAGCATCTAAAACGTTTTTTAAAACAGCTAATAACCACAGCTAATACTTTCCCTGAGGGAGGCAGAGGCACCTTATCTGAGAGCGCATCCCATAAAGAGGGAGGCACAAACCAGACAGCACTCAGTGAAAGCCACACCAACAGCCAACTGCAGGGCTTGATATAGGGCTTGATACAGGACTTGAGGAGGAACTCTGCTAGGTCCCAAGCTATGTGGGGTTTTGTACACTAATACTAATGCTTTTAATTTGGCCCAGGCACTCATTGGCAGTCAATGCAGTGCTTTCAAAACTGGTGGCACATGGGCTGCCCCACTTACATACCCAGAAGGCACATTCTGTGGGATAACCAGTCTAAGAACGTCCGGTGAAAGCTGACTGGTGGGAAATGCAATATAGACAAAATAAAGTACTAATTCACACAGTTTTCATTTTATGTGGGATAACGAGCCTCACGTAACCAGCATGCTTAATTCTAATTGATGCATGCAAGGGTTAATACCACAGAGCAAGCTGTCCTGCCAGGCTTAGCGAGGTCATTCCCCCGCAGCTTGGGAGAAAGTGGGGAATCAGGGCTATGTTCTCTCTCAGTCTACCTGAGAAATTCAGTGCATAAAGAGGTTTGAGCTTCTTACTCCAGCTTAGACTGCATGGCTCTCACAAGCCACTTTTGAGTTGCTAATTTAGGAACTTTCACTACTTTGTAACTAAGCAAACTTTTACTGCCTTTGCAACTTTTTCTGATTGCTGTATGGAAAGGCACTTGAATCTGACCTTTGGAGAATGTGTAAGTAAACCATTTTAAACTTACCAAAAGTATGGTATTTTTCTATGCTAGTGGAAGAGGGAAAGTTTGGAACTTATTTTAAAGGGCATATTTTAAAGGTCTAACAGCCTATATTCCCATGCTTTACTTTGCTGCATATTTTGTGATTTTAAATCCCTGCTGAGGTTCTCCCACCAAAGAGTACTTGCCCAAACTTGGATCTTGTTATCCAGGGAATTCTCCTTTCTACAAAAAACACATTCTGCATTAACTGGAGCCTCCAAACCACCTTCCAGGGCAGCTCCATGTGCACGGACTACTGAAGTCAGGCTACCCCAGCCCAGTAATAGCTATAACTGGTGAACCAGCCTAAGCTGGGTGTAAAAACTTCTAGCCAGTCCATTGGGACTCCACTGACAAGCAGGATTCCCAGAATATGAGCCTCAGTGGGAGTGCAACCCCCTCCCAGAACAGGTCTCCCACTTGCAGATGGATCACAGTTTAAACAACTACCTGACATACAGAGGACATCTGAAGGCAGCCCTGTTCAGGGAAGTTTTTAATGTGTGACATCTTGTGTATTTTTGGTCTTTGTTGGAAGCCGCCCAGAGTGGCTGGGGAAACCCAGCCAGATGGGCGGGGTACAAATAATAAATTATTATTATTATTATTTCTAGGTTCTAAAGCTCTGTGTCCAAGTCCTTTCCCCCCACCCCCAGGTTCTTTCCCCACAAAACCTCTTTACCACTGAATAGTGGCAAACCAATCCATGGAAAACCTGAATTGCTGTTTGTTCCAATTCAGAGTTAAGAAACAGGTTTTCGCAGCGAAAGCAATGGGGAGGGGGGGAGGGGGGAGGCACTTGGACACAGACCAAGAAAGCATGAACCTGTGCCTAGAAAGTGTGTGAGGAAAGGCAAGTCAGGATGAGCCTCTGATCTTTGCAGCATATACTGTATTTTTCGCCCTATAGGACGCACCGTCCCATAAGACGCACCTAGTTTTTTGGGGGGGAAATAAAGGGAAAAAATTATTTTTCCCCCAGGCGCGGGGCTGGGGCAGCCCGAGCTTCCCCCGACCCCAGCCCCCAAACAGGCAGCTCTCTGCAAGCCGTGGGAGCCCAGCGGTGGTTCCCGCTGCTTGCGGAGAGATCCGCGAAGCCAGGACGCGCTGAGATCAGCGCGCGCAGGCTTCAGGATGCCGGCAACTCTCCCCAAGCAGCGGGAGCGTTCCCGCTGCTTGAGGAGAGGTCCGCGAAGCCTGGAGAGCGAGAGGGGTCGGTGCGCACCTACCGCTCTCGCTCTCCAGGCTTCAGCGAAAGCCTGCATTCGCCCCACAAGACGCACCCACATTTCCCCTTCATTTTTGGAGGGGGAAAAGTGCGTCTTATAGGGTGAAAAATACGGTAATAATGCCAAAGCACAGAGTCTTGGTTCCAGATGTTCACCATCTGCTACAGTGGTGTCCTGCTCTCATCTGAATCCATAGTTCGGAATCGTGATTCTATTTTAACCCCACCCCCCCCCCCGCCTGCCTTTCTCATGTGACTTTTGTTGTTGTTGCTCTTTTGCCACAAAATTATTAAGTGCTCATTCTCCATCTCTCCTAGCCCACATTCTCTTCTCGGTGTAATTTAGGATTGCCAGATCGGAACTCAAAAAAAGAGCAGCAAAACTGTAAACTATCCTTGAAATGCCAGAGGCAGACCTTCTTCTGCCTAGTCCTTGTTCACTCCTTTTGTCTGCTTCTACCTGCTGTGTGGCGCACTCAGAGTCCTCTTGCTGCCATGGGCAGAAGAAACGGGGGGGGGGGTGTTGGGGCTAAGAATTGTATTAAGAGTTATACCAGTTGGAGAGCCTTAAGATACTGGAGATATCACTGTAATTTGTATGAAATGGAAGGCATCTCAAAGAATGCCTTCTTTTCCTCTCATGCCTCACTATAAGCTAAAGAGATTGAGAAAACATAGGCTAGGGGAGTCGCTAGAAGAACCTGTAACAATAGCTGTTGCTTCTTTTGTTGGCTGCGTTAGGAAGCTGCCTGAAGCTTGGTTAAACGAGCTCCAGGGCTGCGCAGCTTTTTTTGCAGAAGGCAGAGCTCCTCCATTGGTCCCTGGAACTTTACAAATCCCTCTTGGGAGTGTTTGCTTAGCTCTGCATGAGCAGCAATTGGCATTCCGGACTTGAACTAAAAATAGACTTCTCCAAAACCACTCTCTGCGCATGTGCAATAGAAGACCATTAAAATGATAACAAACACAGATGTATAAGTGCAAATATTGAACCTGAAATGGTGCGTAGAAAGGTGTCAATTCAGTTAAAACAAACATGAAAATGTCATTGAGGTACAGATTATTTGCAGTTAAAATGGTATGTGTGAACATAGTTAAATTTGTTGGTGTACACCTGTATTTCAGAGCCCTGAAGAATGCTGATCCTCTGATGTGTCAAGGACTGCCCCTCCAGTAAAACAAAAGGGGAAGCCCTTGTGGAATGAAGGGCTCAAGAGCACACAGAGAACTGGGATGCTCTCCAGAAATATCCAGAGAGGAGTCTCCGCATCCCTAGTAGCATTTCTCAACCTGCATATGTACTTCATTGCTGGCTGACTCTTGCGGCATCTTAAGCCATGATGAACCACTTTGTTGTAGCAATGTGTCATAAAGCCCTCTTTATCCCATGAAAGGGCAACCGGGTGCTCTAGCCCACAACACTTCATGCCACAACACTTTTTGCCTTGCAGTAACCAAGAGCAGCTTCCCCTCTGGAATTTACCTGTGCTGTGATCTCTCATGTCATTGTCAGGGGACGTGGTATATAAATGAAACAGGGTGCATATTATTTCAGGGTGAGCAGTATGTTGCAGGCTCCATCCCTTAGATGTGCGTGTGTATATCAGCTAGGATTTCTCTCTCTGAATGAGGGTAGAATTTGGGACTCCTAGGATCTGTGCACCCGGTTCACTCTGTTGGAATAGGAGTAGATGTGATTCACCCCATGTCTCACACAGTGCAGGGGTCTCAGAGAATCTTTCTTAGTGTGGCATTGACAATGCCACTGATGATCTCAGTCTCTCGATTGCCATGATGGGGGACTGGGTTGCATGCATGTGCCCCATCCCCATTTGGGTGTCGCCCTAGCCCTATGCACATGCAGGGCAATGTCATGTTCACTGTCCTCACTCCATATCCTGGAGATGTGAGGACAACATTCTCCATTCAGGTAAGCAAGGAGGTTGGGGGGAGACGTCATGCATCAAAATAGGGCTGCTGCAAACAATATGGCCAAAAAGGGGGGGTCATTTCATGTCAGCCTTATAGCTCTGGTGGTACACCATGATTGGCTGCAGAGTCAGTGAGAATCCTATCCTCTATTGTGGATGTGGAAGGCAGGGAGCAAGAAGCAATCATTGTGGCTGTCCATTGACTCCAATGGAAATGTTTACTTTATCTGTTCTCTAGGTGTAACACTATACTGTTCTTGGAGGCAGAACTGATCCCCGAGGGAGCACACAATCCTGATTAATTTCCATTCTTCCATGCTATGTCACCAACTCTGCCCAGTTCCCTTCCCCCTGCAAAATAGCATTCCAGTCATGCAAACATACAGCTGCATCAGCATAATTTCCCCACCAGTGTAGCACTGTGTTCTTCTGTTGCAAAAGAGTCCTATACTGCCCAGTGGGCATGAGCCTAGGAAACAATCATGCTATTCATGTCACTCTCAAATACTCTTACTAATTTTAGAGTTTGTGCTCTATGACGCACAATGGACGTGTGACTGTGTGTGTGTGTGTGTGTGTGTGTGTGTGTGTGAGAGAGAGAGAGAGAGAGAGAGAGAGAGAGAGAGAGAGAGAATGAATATCTCGGGGGGGGGGGCGGTCTGACCCTGTTGTTTGATCCCATTGTTTGGGGTGGCACCAATGATTCTTTTGGACATGTTGCCAGCTTTAAGTCTCTGCTACCTTGCTTCAGAACCGCTTCTTTTGAAATGTGGATTCCAGATCTCTGCTTTTCCACTGCAAGTGTCATATATGGTATTTAATCACCACCTTCGTAGTTTTCAGGATCCAGAGTTCTAGCATCCAAATTCCCCTTCAGTAAGCCAAGCAGTTCCATGTTATGTCACATTCCTACATCATGGAGCCATAGCTATAAGCGGGGAGGAGGAGGAGGAGAAGGAGGGTGCTGGTTCTCCCAAGCACAGCAGCTATAGGGGAATGGAAAAACTAGGCAGTCATTAATCTTGATTCCACAAGCAACTAACTCTTCCAAGTCCCTTCTCAGGCAACAAAAGACAACTGCAGAAGGGGAGTGGGCAGGTGGATGTGGGAGGGATGGCGGAGCCATTGTTCAGCCAAAGGCAGGCAGAGCTAGACTTGCTGCAGTGACATTCTGATGATGTCCATTTTATTCCTTTGCAGAGTTGTTGACAATGAAAGCAACCCATGTGTACGGCGAGATATCGCCCGCGAGCCGCGGCGCCAAGTCCTGCCGGAACTGGCCAAACAGGCAGCGCTGGAGTTCTCGCTCCTTTGTGAAAGGGAAGAGAATGGGCACCGTGCGCAGAGTGAATGCGTGCTGGGGGAAAGGCCCTTTGTGAGCCCAAATTGCAGGGGAGGTGGGGGCTGAAAGCGCGATAAGCTGTCGCAAGGCCTTGCTTTCGTGTCCTCTCTATGTCTCTGAGCAAAGCTGTTTTTCCACAAAATGGAATGCAGTCAGTTCAGGACAGAAGCAAATTTGGGGGGGGGTGTCTGAAATGGCTGACCGGCTCCAACTTGATGCCAAGGCCTGGGCTCAGTGCTCCACCTTCATACCTCCCAGTGCTGGCCTTTGCTGTGCCCCCCACCCCACCCCATCCACTACAACCAGATCTATTAGGAAAAAAATATTCTGTCTCTCTGTGTGTTTAAGAAGCAAACTGCTCTTTAAGGTTACTAGCAGAACATACACTAGTAGCAAAGGGTAACGGCTGTCTCTGTGGGGGGGGGCAGTATTCAGGCAATGGTTATTGGAGTGAGAATCAGGTCTCCTGTTTTCACCTATGAGCTGTTGGAGGGTATTCCATTTGCATAATTTAATATTGTGTATTCCCCGCCCCCAAAAACTCCAGTATTTCAAGAGGGGAACTGAAAGGTGTGAAAGAGAAATAGCTGTGTGGGGAAGCACAGGATAAGACCCTGCATTTTCCTGCAATAACAGTTGTTTGTACACATCCCGCAGGTGACTCAGCAAGCTAACAGGTTTTTTAAATAAATAATAATAATGGCAAGTTCAGATTCTCTTGGTTGATTTCTCTTTGGCTTTTGTTTTCTGAATAAGTGATTAAAAGACATCTCAGGGCAGATATCATAGTTCCTCACCAGACCTTGCCCATCTCTTTGGGGCTACAGCTGTGACATACATGAGTGCATCTTTAAGATTGCCCCTTCTTGTCCCTCCTGAATTTTCTTGAAGTGCAGCACACACAAGCCCACAAAGGCACATAGCATGCGCATTCTCTCTTCCACCCCCTCCCCAACACACTTATGCAGGCTGATTTATTTATTTAAGGAATTTATATCCTGCTTTTCGCTAGGTCTCAAAGTGGTCCGCAGAAATAAATAACGTATACAATAGACAACATTTAAAACATAGATGAAAAAAATCATAGTCATAGAATCTCATCCAATGCAATGCAGGAATCTCATCCATGTCACAAGGCCATCCAACCTCTGCTTAAAAAACTCCAAGGAAGGAGAGTCCACAACCTCCCCAGGAACTCCATTCCACTGTCAAACAGCTCTCACCATCAAAGTTTCTTCCCAGTGTTTAGTCAGAATCTCCTGTCTTGTAATTTGAAGCCATGGGTTCGAGTCCTACCCTCTGGAGCAGGAGAAAACAAGCTTGTTCCATGCACCATGTGACAGCCCTTGAAACATTTGAAGATGGCTCCCATAGCTCCTTTCAGTCTCCTCTTCTCCAGGCTAAACATATCCAACTCCCTCAACCGTTCCTCACAAAGCTTCGTTTCCAGACCCTTGATCATCTTGGTCGCCCTCTGCTGCACATGTTCTAGCTTAAATTGTGGCAGAACTGGACACGGACTCCAGGTATGGTCTGACCAAGACTGAATAGAGAGGGGCTATGATAGAAGTGAGGGACGTGGGTGGCGCTGTGGGTTAAACCACAGAGCCTAGGACTTGCCGATCAGAAGGTCAGCGGTTCAAATCCCCGCGACGGGGTGAGCTCCTGTTGCTTGGTCCCTGCTCCTGCCAACCTAGCAGTTTGAAAGCACATCAAAGTGCAAGCAGATAAATAGAAACCACTCTGGCAGGAAGGTAAACGGCATTTCCGTGCGCTGCTCTGGTTCGCCAGAAGCGGCTTAGTCATGCTGGCCACATGACCCGGAAGCTGTACGCCGGCTTCCTTGGCCAGTAAAGTGAGATGAGCACCACAACCCCAAAGTCGGCCACGACTGGACCTAACGGTCAGGGTCCCTTTACCTTTATGACAGAAGTGAGGGAACTGCACCCTGCAAGTGATTGAGGGCCCTTTTCTCTATTCTTTCAGGGTTGGGCCCTGATTCCATGGTCTCCCGAGAGAGCCAGACGCCAACCACCTGAGCCCTCCTACTGTAAACGGAGAACTGGGCTGAGCCCAATTAAGCCCTGGAACAATTTAAGGCCTGGGCACATATATTTTACTTTATGCAAATAAAGGCAGGTTGTAATTTGGCCATTACATCGTGCTGGTGTCTCTCTAATGAGATAACAAGCTGCAAAGCCAGAATAAAAACCAGCAGCAAACCTCCTAGTGAAGCTGGTTTAAATCCAGCTGTCTGGGGCCAGGGAGGCAAGCTAGAAGCACCAGGATTTGGCTAGCAACACTACGCTTGGCCCTCTCAGCCAAAGGCACATTTACGTTCCTTGGTGTAAGCCTCTTTTAATCTCTGAATTTGTTTGCAAAGATTTATGGCCCGTTCCCAAGGGACCAAAACAACTGGAGGTAAAGCCTGGGCAAGACACCACAACTGGCACTGGAGAACGGAGATTTGCCAAGGCCCTCTTTCTGCCACCACTTTGCTGATGCAGAGCGGGACAGGAAGAGCAGGCGAAACAATCTCTCCCCCCCACTTCACAGAGCCGTCCCTCCCCTGTGCAGGCCAAGGGGTTGAAGGCCCCATCACTAACAGCAGAAGAGAAACAGTGAGTGACAAGCCATCAGGCTGAATGACGGGCGCCAAGGGCCAGAAGGGAATCCACTTAGAATTGATTTTAATCAGATGGAAAAGGTAGGGCTGGCAGGAGCTGGTCAGCCCCTTCTGGCCCAGGCTCATTTGGGGAGATGTCAGGCTGCGAGGCTGAGGTGCTCTCTGACTGCTCCCTCCAGAAAAGCCTTAATGAGCCCCTTATCCCACTCTCCTGACGGTAATGAGCACGGATTAGCCATGCCTCTCTCCTCCCACCTCTCCATTCATGCCACACACACACACACACACACACACACACACACACACACACAAACACGTGAGTTCCCTCTGCTCAATGCCAGCACAGCCCTGCTTCTGGCCAGCGCTTTCAGCAGGATGACATGCCATCCTCCTCCCACTTGCGGCACTGCTTGGGGACCCCGCGTTCTTGCCATCCGAGCAGAGCACACGAAGGCGCCAGGTCCACTTTGTGGGAAATTTCACGATGCATTGCCTTTTCCGCCTTCACTTTTCAGGAGTGCTTTGTCTGGGAGCAGTTTTGACATTTTCCTTCTAGTACACAAATCTGGAAAGGCAAGATCAATAATTGTCTGGGGACAATCCTGCAAGCAGGACTCAACAGGAATCTAAAGACATGTCGTATATCCACATAGCGCACATTGTGATAATCTAAAGGTGAGGTTGCCAATTAACGCATCACAGTGGACACATTATCCATGTCCAGGAAAGGGTGCAGTTGACACACCAGCTGAAGCTGGTGATAGGCACTCATTGCCAACAGAGATCCAAGAACACCCCTCCCAAAGGAGTGCAACCCCATCTAGAACTGGCAAATTCCCCAGTTCCCAGAACTGAGGACCACTCCCAGGACCTCTGTCTTAGCAGACTTCACCTTCTGTTGATCTTATTTTAATTTTTTAAATACATTTTCATATGCAGTTTTATGCACATTTTACTCTGATGCATGCATGTTTGTGCACGTTCCTTGGCTGTACTGCAAAATTTGGGAGAAGTGTGAATTTCGAGTTTCAGGTCATGTATTATAGAATCATAGAACTGTAGATTTGGGAGGGACCCGGGGGCCATCTAGTCCAGCCCCTTGCGATGCTGGAATCCTGTCCACAGCCACCCCTGTGTGGGCTCAAACCACCAAACTTCTGGTTAACAGCCAGACACACTGACCCATTGCATGACCTGAGCCTCGTTTCAAAAAGTGAAAATTGGGTAGGTTACTCTTTAAGTGCAAACTGAACCCAATTTCTACCCCATCCCTTCTTACAACATACGTTTTAAATACAATACTGTAATTGTAAAATAGACAGCAATGGAAAATAATAAACAGGAGAAAGCAGCTGTCTCCAACATCAACAGATCGCATCAATCTGGGCCGCTCATAACCCTCCTAGGAGCCATTAAAACCACTCCCATCCCAGGAAAACAGTCTTGGATACCATACAAGCTGCCACAAAGACACCATGTTTGACACCAGTTGCAAATAAAATGTGTTAAATGTGTTGTAAAGTGCAATATACAAATGTGACACTAGATGGTGACAGTGAGCTATGCCAAATTCAATGTATTTTTCAAAACTTTTTTTTTAAAAAAAACACATTTTCTCCATGTTTTTTTTAATATGTGTGTAGGTTCCACCTTAGATGCTACCACTTAAAAGGCTCTAGGGGGTTGGACCAGATGACCCTTGTGCCCCTTCCACCTCTACAACCCCACAAGTCTATTATTTATTCCCAGATATTCACCAATCTCACCTGAGAAGCGGGGAATATGGAGAGTTAAGCCTTAATTCCTAATAATTGGGCCGTTTCGAATGGCAGAAGATCTTCTCAGGTCCTCTCATCCACATGCCAGATGGGCGGGGTATAAATAAATTATTGTTATTATTATTATTATTATGCCCCTCGAAAGCAGACCTTACCACTCTACTTGATACTGGAACAGGGCAGACATGGCTCCCCGTTAACATCTAGTTTGGATCTATGGTGCATCACTTATCAGCCAAGCTCTGAGAGGAGTGGATATCAGCTCCTGACTAGAAAAGTTACACAGCAATGAGCAAAAAGATGTCTTATCAAAGGGGTCACCAACCTGGTCTCTGCGGGCTCACGTGCACCTGCAGAGTCCTTCTCTGGAGCCCACAGAGCCTTCTCCCCTTCACCCCGATTTTTGGCTTGAAAGAAGCATTCCCTTGTAGCCAACAGAACTGGCTGCATTGTGTGCTTGGTTGTGGCAGTTCTTGGTGTGCAGTTGTGCCCGGGTGCCCGCTTAGGTGGTGTGAGGAAATACATGGCGAGCTCTCTCCTTCAGAAAGTGCTGGCAGCCCTGTGTGGGCTTCCTTGTGTGAAACAGCAAGCTCCTGACATGTACCTGACTGCTCACTGCACTGAGAGCTCATCTTTTTCTGCCAATCAATGTCAGCTGCCAATCCACAGCTGTCAGCATTGGAGATGACAGTGTATTAATGACCTGCTCTCAGGAACAGGCAGCCTCCACCATGTGAGGAGAGATAATGGTTTTGGCTCCCTTTGCCTCCCTAGTCTCCTGTCACTTACTCTTTGGAGCTCTGTCAAATATATGGTATCCTCAGCCCTCCTTTCTTCCTGACAGAGTCTATCATTGCTCCCAAAGCCATGCACACTATTGCACGTGCACATGCGTGCACACACACACACACTCACAAAAGCATAGCATAACAGTGGCGTAGCGTGGGGGGTGCAGGGGGGCCGGGCGCAACATCTGGGGGTTAGGGTTAGGGGGCGCAAATCCACGGGTTAGGGGGCACAAATTACTTGCCTTGCCCCGGGTGCTGACAACCCACGCTACGCCACTGTAGCATCATGAATGGAGGAAACACTGATACTTGTTCAAAGGGCACCTTCAAGGAATGACACCAAATTCCAAGGCAAGACACACACCTGTTCTCTTTCTGTTGATTTATCAGGCATGCAGCCACCACATACGTACAGAGGTTTGTGCTCTTATCTGAAAAAACAATGCATTTCATGACCAATAAATTAAAGAACATTGCACCCAAATAATCAAAATTATATGCCAAGAAAATCTGAACTCTGCAATGCTCATAAACATTGGTATGTATTTGCTTATATGTATTATTTATGCCGCTTCTGCTAGCTACAGAGTAAGGTACAGAACTGTTCAGTACTTTCAAAGACACAACCACGTTCTGATCACTGGCAGTTTTGCTCAGCCCCACACATAGTTTTTCACTTTTTGATAGGTATTGTCCATGTCACTTTGCAACCATATTGGTCTCTGCAAGCACGGCAGGCGCTAGAACTCTCCAGTGGTTTAACTTAACTCCTCCACTGTCTCCTGAGACAGACGGATGACAACAACATGTCACTTTGTGACCCTGTCAAGCCTATTGTTGTGACCATAAAAGCTAGGAAAAAATATACTTAAAAACAAAACAAAAAACAAATGGGGACTCTGCTTTGAGGGTCAGCAAGGAAGGGTTTGAATGCTTTAATGCACAAATAGAAAGCTGAGACAATCAGGATGCTGAATTCCATGGTCAATACAGTACAAAATTTCAGGGTTGCACAGTGAATATGCACAGTCTGCCCCACTCCCAGGCCCCATGGTATTCCTTTTCCCACATCTGTAAGGCTAAGCCACAAAACCTGCTTCCTGAGTCGATGGCAACTCTCTTTGTCACTGCTCAGCCCACTCAGTTCTCTGAATTAACCCCCTGCTCCTCCTCTGATTCATTGCCTCCCCGTCATCCATGCCTCTTGCTGACAGCTGTCTCTTCTTGTCATTGCTCCAGAGCAACGTTGACAAGCAGAGGTTTAATTAGCAAGTGCTTGCATGCAGTGAATCCGTCCTGGGCCTTGGGCTGGGTATGTGGACTTTCCTTTTCCTTTCCTTGGCCTGGCAGTTTCCTCTGGGTAGGTATCGCTAAGGTGTCCCCACTGGCATCACAGGCAGGCAGAGAGGGAAGCAAGAAATAGAAGAGAACAAGCAGGGAGACTGTGCCTGATTTGCTAGAAACCCTAAGGGCAGAAGCTGCCCTCATTATCCAAGGACACCATTCCTCCACTTTTTCATCCGTCCCTTGTCTTCCATTACTTTCTCCTCTAACTATGTGAAATTAAAGATACAGTAACTTTTCTGGGATAACTTGGTAGCTTTGGAACAAAAGACAACAACATGCGAGCTGGATTCCTTTACGTCAGGCATGTCCAAAGTCCAGTTCAGGGGAATGATCTGGCCCATTGGCCGGTTTAATCCGGCCCCTGTGGCAGATTATTCCCTGGGCTAAAATCCTTAAAAAACCTCAACAACTTCAATCCTAAACAAACCTCAACAACTTCAATCCCAAAAAGCTCAACAACTTTGGTTGGCCCTTTGGTCGGCCCTCATGATCCTTCACTTCATCAAATCTGGCCCTCTTTGGAAAAAGTTTGGACACCACTGTTAAATTAAGGGTGAACATATCAGACGACACAGCGATTCTTCAAACAGCTCTTGTTTATTCACAGGCTAGAACAGAACTGAACTGAAGGGTTCAGCCAGCCTGCTTATATAGAGCTCCACTAGAACACAACAGTAACCATTTTCTGTAACTATCCAATCACTGAACGTCACTTTCAATCCCTTATTTGCATATGTGGACCTGAGTGAAAACTATCTACAGTATCCCCCTGCTGGCCCAGGGTGAGAACTTCAGTACATAACAACCACTGCTTTACGTAGTTAAAGAGGAAGCAGGAGAAAGCTTTTCCTAGATCAAGGTAGCTTAGCCACAGGTATCCATCACCTGACCCCTTCATAGTTGCACTACTGCAGTGCACTTTACACAAGGCTGCCCTTGAAGAAATAAGCAGCAGTCTCACTAGGGTCTCAAGATGGGAGCTGCACTGGCTGCCTTTATGCTACCAGGCCTAGTGTCCAGGCCAGTGGCCCCATAAGTATATATGTGTAATATAGACTTTCTACTGCAATGCGCTCTATGTGGGGCTACCTTTGAAGGTGACCTGGAAACTACACCTAATCCAGAATGCAGAATCTAGACTGGTGACTGGGAGCTGCCGCTGAGACCACATAACACCGGTCTTGAAAGACCTACATTGGCTCCCAGTACATTTCTGAGCACAATTCACAGTGTTGGTGCTGACCTTTAAAACCCTAAACGGCCTCAGCCCAGTATACCTGAAGGAGTGTCTCCACCCCTATCATTCTGCCCAGACACTGAGGTCCAGCTCCGAGGGCCTTCTGGCAGTTCCCTCTCTGCGAGAAGCCAAGTTACAGGAAACCAGGCAGAGGGCCTTCTTGGTAGTGGCGCCCTCCCTGTGGAATGTCCTCCCACCAGATGTCAAAGAGAAAAACGACTACCAGACATCTGAAGGCAGCCCTGTTTAGGGAACCTTTTAATGTTTGACGGACTATTGTATTTTTATATTTTGTTGGAAGTCGCCAAGTGTGGCTGGGGAAACCCAGCCAGATGGGTGAGGTATAAATAAATAATAATAATAATAATAATAATTATTATTATTATTATTATTATTATTACTTACCTCCATTGGGAGAACTGCCCCTTTATCTGCAGTTCACAGCACTTTCACATCAGTTTGCAGTTTTTTGTTTTTAAAAGTCTGCACAAAAATTCCTATCTGCTTCCATATGCATTTTCCCCAATGTATGTGTTTTTCTACACGGCTTTGCCTAATATACACATTTTGCAATCCATTTCCCAGATATAACACCTTTTTGTTTATTTCATTCAATAGTACGGGCATCTCGTGTGCCCTTTCCTGTAACATACCTTCTTCTATATGCATTCTCGGGTTGAAGAACCACACAGCAACACTCAAAGTAGTGCCGATTTCAAAGGAGAGCTGTGATTTCATATCAGTTCAGCAAGTACACATCAGAAAAGTCCACACTAAAAGACTAACCAGATGGGGAGGCTCCCTTTGACAGGTGAACTCCTGCCGCAAACCATCTTGTCACAAAGCTCGCCCTGTTTTCCATGTCCACATGCCTGCTCCCAGCACACCTTTTGGCCTGCGCAGATCATTCGCCGCCTGCCTAAACAGTTTGAGCCTTGGGGATGTATTGTTTTTGAAATAATAATGCAAGGGTGGAATACCCAGCATGAATGATGGGGCTGTAATGGTGCCAATCAATAGGTGACACACTGAACAATGTCTCCACTCATATTAGTGCCAAATTAAGCTGTTTACTGAAACTTTTCTCACCCAAAGAGAAACCCAATCTATAAGCAGGGTGGGAAAGATGGATGGCTAGCCAAGGGCCCTTTGTGAGTGATTTTTCTTGCTATGACAGATTTTTTTTTTAATAGGAAGAATCTCTTCAGAGCTCTGTAAAGAAGGATGAGGGAAAGTGGGGAGGCACTAAAGCCCCTGTGTTGCCGAATGAACCTTTGGAGAATCTTATGCTCTGTCAGAGCCAGGCAAGGGCCCTTGTGTAGGGACCAGGGATCCAGTTTTCTGAGCTGAAGCCTGGATGCACGTGCAGTGCAGCGGTGCGGCAAGCAGCAGTGCTGTGGTGCTGTGTGTGGCTGTCAGCTCAGTGGAATCCCACCTTCATTGCCAGTGAAATATACTGGGAGTCGAGTGTGAATTTCATGCTCTTTATTCAGCTCATAGTAGCAATGAATGAAACTTTCCCCAAAACGTCTAGCTATATATACATTATTTACACAATGGGCCCCACATGATTGGCTAATTCTGGGCTGCTGCTGTAGGCCAATCATGTTGCGGATTCACCTCCTCCAGAAGCCTGATTGGCTGCTCCTGCAGGCCAATCAGGTTGCTGATTCACTTCCACCTGGAGCCGGATTGGGTGGCTTCAGACCAGTCAGACTCCTGCATTCTGGATCCTATTGTTCTAGGATTCAGGTCAGTACATAACACCACTGGAACTGGGTACTTCAACCTAGAATCATAGAATCATAGAATCATAGAGTTGGAAGAGACCACAAGGGCCATCGAGTCCAACCCCCTGCCAAGCAGGAAACACCATCAGAGCACTCCTGACATATGGTTGTCAAGCCTCTGCTTAAAGACCTCCAAAGTAGGAGACTCCACCACACTCCTTGGCAGCAAATTCCACTGTCGAACAGCTCTTACTGTCAGGAAGTTCTTCCTAATGTTTAGGTGGAATCTTCTTTCTTGTAGTTTGGATCCATTGCTCCGTGTCCGCTTCTCCGGAGCAGCAGAAAACAACCTTTCTCCCTCCTCTATGTGACATCCTTTTATATATTTGAACATGGCTATCATATCACCCCTTAACCTCCTCTTCTCCAGGCTAAACATGCCCAGCTCCTGGAGCACAGCAGGCAAAGGTACCACTGGGCTTGACTCAATATGCACAGAAGACATATCTGTGCCTAGGATTTGCGTCCGGCTTGGCCGGTCCAGAGGCTTCATATTTCCTGCCAGCTGCACATCCACCTTCTCTTTGGTACCCAAAGAGCTCTCAGAGTCCTGATCATGCACCAGGTTAGGTCCCTGACTTAGATCCTCAGGTTCCTGGCTCAAGACCCCGAGTCCCTTAGATTTGACTTTGCCATTCTTTGGAGGAACGGTTTGAGAAATGGTTAGCGTTTGCTTCCTTTGAGAGAAGTCGAACAAGCTGGATGCTGAAGAGGTGGCATGCTGAACAATTTGATGCTTATACAAACGCTGCCCATCCCTGGAACCACAGTGGGTCAGGACTGGATTATCCATGGTCTGAACGGAGCAATTGCACCAAGGGGCCCCAGAGTCTGAGCTTTCGTTTTAAAAAAGAATGAAAGAAAGTTAAATCCCCAGCCCAACCTGACTGCAGATCAGAATTTCCTGATTCTTCCCTTCCAGAAATGTGAAGGGCTCCTCTCCTTCCCTTTGGGATTAACTGTGAGAATTTGTGCGGAAGGTGGTTGCTGGGCTACCGCTCTTTTTGTCAGCCTCATCATTTCCAAGCTACTCATCTGGTATTCTAAAAAGGGTGGATGTTGAAAATGCAAATAAAAAAAAATCCTATACAAACATGAAAAGAATGGCCTGTCTTGGCATCAGTTGCTTGTGTTGGTGTTAACCTACCTATAGGGGCGGATCATGGGCACTGTGTGGGCACTGGCGGAGGAACGGGAGTGTGGAGGGAGCGGACCGCCCCCGGCACCACTATTCTGGTGGGGTGCCATTACGGTGGGGCCCCCAGACATGCGCCACGCATACCCCCCCATGCCAGGCGGCACGCCCCCACAGGCGATGCATCACCATAGGCGCCGACTCCATGGGGCCTGAGGGGGCTCGAGCCCCCTCAAAAAAAATTGGGGGGGCTCAGCCCCCCAAATAATCTCGGACGCCCTTCCAGCAGAGTGCCGCCGCCGTCCCCCGCCTCCTCCCCACCTGCTCCCTCGCCAGCCAGCCAGCCAGCCGCGCGCCCTAGTCGGAGAGCCCCGGCCGTCCCCCGCGAGATTAGGGAATCCCCGGGGGCGGGGGCTCCTGCCTCGCTGCTTCGCAGCACCACCGCCACTGCCAAGGCACTGCCGGGGGGAATTTCCTTCCTCCTGGCGGTTTCAGCGGTTTAGGGCCGGAGCGGAGGGGGCTCGCCCTCTCTTCTCCAGCTAGCCCCACGTTTCCCGCATATCAGCTGTTCCGGAGCTGATTAATAGGCGCAGCACGCTCTCCCCTATTCGCTCACGAGGAGGCGGCGCCACTTTATTTGCATATTCATGAGCTTATTTATTATTCATGAGCTTTCCCGGGGGCCCCCCCCCAATATTTTTTATAAGTCCGCGTCCCTGTGCATCACATCTCCAGAACGTGCGCCATGCCCCTGGGATGCGCGCCATGTCCCCCGGTAGCGGAGCATGCAGCTTCGCCACTGTGTGTGGGATAGTTTCTTTCTCACACTTTGCATGTCTGAAAGAGCTAAGCTGAGCAAGCAGCTTCAACAAATCTCTCTGGTTATGGCCCCATTCCTCTGGGAGGAACTTTGAAATATTTCTTTACAGTTTTTGATCTCTCCCAGGTGAACTTGGAAGAGTGAAGGTTAAAACTGGAGTCCACTGCTGGCTTCCCAAAACTCCAAGTAGTAAATCCCAGCTAGGAGATTCTGCTTTCTTTCATTAACATGAAAATTGCATGGTTTACGTTTCCTGAAATGAAACTAATTCTTTTTCTCTTGAAGACTGTTTTTGGAACCCCTTTTTCTTTTAATCTTTCTGCCAGCTGGATGCATACATGTTTGAAGTCTCATTTCTGATGTTGTGTGTATAAAGCCTTTTACTTCTTTATAAAACATAGTGTATGTGGTTTATTTTTAGTCTAAGTTTTGGTTTTTTTGTGAAGAACGCTTGTAAAAAGGTGGTTGGGAGTGGATACAACTCAGGCCTCTCTGCCCAGGTTTAAAATTGCTTGGGGCAACCAACCATTGTGCAACTCTGCAAAACTGGAGAAAAGAAAGGGATCTGAGCTGGAGAAAAACTTTTTGGAGTTGTAGTGCTTGCTTCATACTGCTGTGAGCATTACAAACTCATTTGGATTAATCTTCCAAGCTGTGCTTGGATAATTTTTGGATCATCACAACTTGTATCCACATTTGACACATGCACATTCAAAGAAAACTTGCATTTTCCATATATATTGGAGAAGACCCCCAGGAGCCTGACAGCCTCCATCCCTTTTCACTGCAGATGTCTCACAGTTTTATGAATGGAAGGCAGCCCCACTAAGTTAATCCAATAAATATGCTTAAGGCTGTAGCTTTAAAGTCGGGTGAGGAAGCCATTTGCATAAACCTCAAACCACTACCCTAGACTTGTGGTGATTGGTAGTGCAGTTTCCTTATAGGGGTCCATGCCTGCTCAGCTCACCAGCAGCCACTGCCTTTTGTGGTTCTAACATTCCCACAGGTGTTGCTTTCGTTCTGGTGATGCTGCCAGGAATCCCGGAGACAGGTGCTGTGCTCCTCTTGGAGGCTTTGTTCCATCCTTCTTTGTTCTTCCCAGAGTCTTAATCTAAGATTCACACATTCATGCAAATGTGCTAAGGTCAGTTAAGGCTAAGATTCCTTTCTCCTTACAAGTCGTAACAAGGCAGAAAATGTAGTTTTAATGTTCTCATTTACACTCATTCCTAGTTAAGCAAAACCAGGGTTTCTGTTTAGATATGATTATTTCAAACATTTTCTATTGATTACGTAGTACATTCAGTATTTCAAATCATAGAATTGTGGAGTTGGAAGGTACCCCAAGCATCATCTAGTCCAAAGCCCAGGGGCCAGATCTGGCCAGATCGCCTTCTAAATCCGGCCCACGGACGGTCTGGGAATCAGCCTGTTTTTACATGAGCAGAATGTGTCCTTTTATTTAAAATGCATCTCTGGGTTATTTGTGGGGCCTGACTGGTGTTTTTACATGAATAGAATATGTGCTTTTATTTAAAATGCATCTCTGGGTAATTTGTGTGGCATAGGAATTCATTCATTACCCCCTCCCAAAAAAAATAGTCTGGCTCCCCACAAGGTCTGAGGGACAGTGGACCGCCCCCCTGAAAAAGTTTGCTGACCCCTCATCCAGTCCAACGTCATGCAATGCAGGAATCTCAGCTAAAGCATCCAGGACAGATGGCCTTCCAATCTCTGCTTAAATCCCTCTAAGGACACCCCCCTCCCCATGGGGTTTCTACACTGCTGCAACTCCTCCCCCAATTCTATCCTGTTCTGTCCAAGCTGATTCTACATGCAATGGACCTACTAACAGTATTTAAGAGGGGCCCAACATCCAGGGACATCTTGCCCATAGAGGCAAGTGGCGCGGGGCACCAGGGCGCCAAGTTCTGGAGGGCGCCAGGAAAGAGGCGGAGGCTGGATGCAGCGCCTCCCAGCATTAGCTCGCTGCCCTCGCCCGCCTCCACCATGCCACACCAAAGCAGTGCCACACCTGGAGACTCTGTCTGCTGTGGCCACCGCGGCACCGGCGCCAGGGAAGAGGCGGAGGCTGGGCGTGGTGCCTCCTGGTATCAGCTTGCCGCCCTTGCCCACCTCACTGAAGCAGCACAACGCCCGGAGCCTCCGCCTCTTACCCGCCGGAGGAGCCACCCTCCAGCCGCTGCCTACCTCCTCCAGCCCCACAAAACTGCTGGCAGCACCATAAAAGGGAAACCGGGGGGGGTGCTGGAGGGATCATTGCACTATGGCGCCAGATATACCGTATTTTTCGCCCCATAAGACGCACCGGCCCATAAGACGCACCTAGTTTTTTGGGGGGGAAATAAAGGGGAAAAAATTTATTCCCCCCCTCAGGTGCGCTGCGCTAATCCCGAAGCTTGGGGCGTGCGGAGCTCAGCACGCCCCAAGCTTCTGGGTGCCGGCAAGCAGTCCACTAGCCCTGGGAGAGAGGACTGGGTGCGCGCAAGCAGTCCGCTAGCCGTGGGAGATCCTCGCGGCTCTCCCATGGCTAGCGGAGCGCTGCACTAATCCCGAAGCTTGGGGCGTGCGGAGCTCAGCGCGGCCCAAGCTTCTGGGTGCCGGCAAGCTCTCCGCTAGCCCTGGGAGAGCTGGGTCTCCCACAGCTAGTGGATAGCTTCCTGAAGCCTGGAGAGTGAGAGGGGTGGGTGCGCACCGACCCCCCTCGCTCTCCAGGCTTCAGCGAAAGCCTGCATTCACCCCATAAGACGCACCCACATTTCCCCTTCATTTTTGGAGGGGAAAAAGTGCGTCTTATAGGGCGAAAAATACGGTACTTAAGACGGCTCTGCCAACATCTCAGCAGGCTGGCTATGACCCAGGCCTACCTGCAGATATAACTGGAAGACACAGAGTATTCCAAAATACACATGTTCCAAAAGGTAGCTTTGGTTATCCTATCAGTAGAGAATGGTTTAAAAGGATCAGCGCACTTCGGTTTTTAAAGGAGATGATTGAGGCAGAATATATAGAGCTATAACATGGTAAATTGTTGTGGGAGGAAAGCCATTAAGAAGCCGTCATTTACTTTTTCCCGACGTGTAAGAAACAGGGAACACCTGGATTAATTAACAGGCAGAAGATGTACAATAAACAAAAAGAAAATAAATTTCATGCTACCCTAGATTGGCCTATGAATAGACATTCCCGTGGTTAAAGCTGCAGTTTCTAAATAGTAAGCAATTGCTTATTTCACGGTGAAACCTGCATATTTCACAGCATACTCTGTTCAAAAGTAGAACAAAGAGAATGAAGTAAAATAGCCTTGAGTCATTGTAGGTTTACCTGGCGACCGTGACAAGAGGAGTGGGGAGGGAAAGCTTTATTGTAAGAAAAGACAAAAAAACCAAAACCTGAAGCGGTTTCTTTTTAAAAGGAATTTATCGCTTCACTCATTACTTACACTGCAATTTTTGCTTGAAAAGTGATTTATCTTGATTGTTTTCAAAACAACTGAATGCTCTAGTTCATCATTCCCAGTACATGGTTGGGGGGCGGGAGGCATTTGACGAGACCGGGCCATCCAGCAAGACTCTGGCAAAATGGCTAGTTTCATTGCGGAGAGCCTAGGTCCAAGTCTTGCTAAGCCAAGGAAACTTAACTGATAGTCCTGGATAAGACCCTTGCATGCCTGTTCCTATTTATTGGGGTGTATTTAATCACAGTTCTCTGCTTTAAGCACAGCATAGTCCATAGGCCATAGATATGTTTTTATTTAAAAAGAGAGTGCTATCCTGAAACATACTGAGAAGCAACCCAACACTTCTTCTGTAGGCATAACACAAACCTGTGCAGAAGGCAGGAGAGGGACTGTGTCGCCGGCCCCTTCTCCAGCATCCTGCATCCTTCTATACCTGAAGGAGCATCTCCACCTCCATTGTTCTGCCCAGACGCTGAGGTCCAGCGCTGAGGGCCTTCTGGCGGTTCCCTCCCTGCGAGAAGCAAAACTACAGACAGAGGGCCTTCTCAGTAGTGGCACCTGCCCTGTGGAACACCCTCCCACCAGATGTCCAAGAGAAAAACAACTACCAGACTTTTAGAAGGCATCTGAAGGCAGCCCTGTTCAGGGAAGTTTTTAATGTGTGACATTTTAATGTATTTTTAATCTTTGTTGGAAGCCGCCCAGAGTGGCTGGGGAGACCCAGCCAGATGGGCGAGGTACAAATAAATTATTATTATTATTATTATTATTATTATTATTATTATTATTATTATTGCTCCCTTTCTGCAAAGGGTTGCCCATCTGCATTCCCCTGCACTCACATAGGCTCTCTGTGTAGACCAGAGGGGAAAGAAAATCCTTTTCAGACTCCGCTGCTCAACTTCCAGAGGAATCTTCTTCAGGCAACACATATGGAACTGACTCCACCAACTTGAATGGCTTTAAAAGAGGATTGCACAGGTTCGTGAAGGAGGAGAGAGCTCTTGTGCTCAAATCCTGCTCTCTGGTTTCCCACAGCCTTCTGGCTGGCCCCGTGGGACTAGAAGGGCCAATGGCCTGATCCAACAGGCTCTCCTTATGTTCTTACGTTAATCTGGCTGGCCACTATGGGTCGCGTCATCTGTCAGTCAGGCAGATTTGTGATAAAAACTTCTGTCAGTGGCATAGCGTGGGTTGTAGCACCCGGGGCAAGGCAAGTAATTTGTGCCCCCTAACCCTAACCCCCAGATGTTGCGCCCGGTGCGGCCGGCCCCCCCTGCACCCCCCACGCTACGCCACTGACCTCTGTTGGTGTTGTTTTATTCCCACTGGTTGGCATATTGTGCATTTTTAGATCTATAGCGGATTTGGTTTGGGGTTTTTCTCTGCCGGAACATTTTATGCTGCAATTGTTTTTTTATGAATTTTTTAATATTGTATTTTATCTCCGTGAGCCACCCTGGGAATTATGTTATTGGGAAGCTAATTTAAATACAGCAAACAAATAAATAAAGTTTTGCAATACTTTTTAAACTGCTCTACCTTTTGCGCAATGCAGCCAGTGAGGCTGAATTTTGAAGGTGAAAGCTGAGGGGAGAGGACCTTCTTAATCGTTTCCCTCCTGCCATTCTCTCATCTCCCCCCCCCCCCGGCAACAACTTGTTTTTATCCCCATAAAGAAAAGGACACAGACACCCATATCCTTTTTCTAGGTCCCACCTGGCCTACAGTTCCCATCCTAGGAAATGTAGTTTGTTAAGGGTGCTGAAAGTTCTTAGCATGCCCTCTCCCCCCCCCCCCACGGAGCAACTGTTTTCAGAGTTCCCTGGAAGAGGAATTGGCCATTAAGCTATGGCTACCAGATTTTTTTCAATGAATCCAGGGACACTTTTTTTTTAAAGCTGAGTAGCAACAGGGAGTCAGTAGTGGGGATGGTGAGGCAAAAGACCCTGGGCACACATGCCTATTGTATAAAGGTGCAAAACCCTTCTTTTGCACACTGTGAAATATAAATGTGCAGAGTTTTTTAAAAAACTGGGCAACAGCACGCCGTGTGCCCGTGACTCCCAAGCCTTCCCCAATCAGTCAAAACAAAGGGGGAAGGGGGAAGGAGATCTGTACTGCCAGACAGTGGCGTAGCATGGCTTGTCAGCACCCAGGGCAAGGCAAGTAATTTGCGCCCCCTAACCCGTGGATTTGCACCCCCTAACCCTAACCCCCAGATGTTGCGCCCGGTGCGGCTGCCCCCCTGCACCCCCCACGCTACGCCACTGCTGCAAGACGTCCCTGGTTTCCCTTTGGCAGTGGTGGCGGCAGTGGCAGTCAGCAGCCTGGAGCCAGCCTAGTAGTGCAGTTGGCTCTGGCTGGCTTCAGGAGCTGCTGCTGTGGTGCCCACCATTCTTCCTTGCCGGAAGTCCCCATATGATGTATTTCACACAAGACACATCATATGGGGACTTCCAGCGAGGAAAAATGGCGGGCATCACGGCAGCAAGCAGCTCCTGAAGCCACCCAGAGCCAACTGTGCTACTAGGCTGGCTCCGGGCTTCTGAGGCTGCCGCTGCCACCTTTCCCGGGGACAGATTTGCAAATCCAGGGCTATTCCCGGGAACCGGGGATGTCTGGTAACCCTACATTAAGCCACTCTGGAGAACAAGCTCAGAGTTCCCAGGATTCTTTGGGGAAAGGCACAACTGTTTAAAATGGTATGATATTGCTTTAGATGCACAGTGCACATGGGGCTCTGGTGTGGGTAAAAAGGGTAGGGAAACTATTTTAAGGAGGAAAGGTTTAAAATCCCACTTCCTGGTGCTGATTTCTACTTCAAATTGCAGCCTCACAGGCACACGAACATACACATGAGGCCTACAACACAATGTCTCTTCCATGATACTTTGTCCTAGTTTTCCATTCCGCTCCCAACAGTCAGTCACTATTTCCTGAACACACTCAGTCCTCAACATTTTATTTTATTTTATTTTTGCCTTTGTTCCATCACCTTAGGATGTTTTAAAATATTTTTGAGTTGTTGCAAACCTCAGAATTACTCCAAGTCCACTGGTACCTCCATCTCACCTATAAGTGCTGTTATTTTGGCTCCATAAATGTAACCTATCAAAGATCTGACACAACAAAATTGCTTCCAAATAAATGCAATGATTCTCAAATGCAACAATGCTTCCAGATGCGGGCTTTATGTTGCTCAGGTCTGTTCTATTGTGTACACAAAGGGCATGCAACTATCCACCCATACTGTAGTTTAGTGTTAGGTATCCCACTGTTTCCCATCCAGAGGACAGTCCTTGACAGAATGTTTCTGTGATGGGTTTCTGACCTTCTCTTCAGTTACTATTCCCCCCCCTCCACTCCTGTTTCCTGTTTGGGGCATGCATGCAGGTACCTGTCCACAGCCACTTTTCAAAACACCCCCCACCTCCCAAAAGTGCACAAAGGCTTGCAGTTTTGGGTCTTCCTTTCAATTTTTAATACAGAGGCCTTACACAAAACTGATATTTACCTATACCAAATTCCAGTGAAGAGGTCTTGAGCCAGATCTCTGCATTTAAAAAATGGTTTTCTAAAGTGTCTCCAAATCAACACAGTCTCCAATGTAATCTCCCACATCAGCTGAGATCTTGGAGACAATGTTTCCCCTGAACTCGGATGTTGAAATGCCAGCATGCTTTAAGCAGACAGCAATGGGTGGAAATAGGTAGGCTTGCACAGAATCATAGAATCATAGAGTTGGAAGAGACCACAAGGGCCATCGAGTCCAACCCCCTGCCAAGCAGGAAACACCATCAGAGAACTCCTGGCATATGGTTGTCAAGCCTCTGCTTAAAGACCTCCAAAGAAGGAGACTCCACCACACTCCTTGGCAGCAAATTCCATTGCATTGTTTGAGCTGGGCTGGGCTCAAGGGAGGAGCCAATGGAGCAAGGGTAAGCCCCAGTCTGCAATGGTAAGCCCCAGTCTGGTGTGTGCCAATCTTGTATCACCAGCAAAGTTTGATTATCATTGAGAGCAGCCACCAAGAAGGCCCTGTCTCACATCCCCACCCAGCCTGCCGGTGAGGGTGGAGGGAGTGAGAGAAGGGAGTGAGAGAAGGGCCTCCCCAAAGACCTCCCAACCCCATCTGGTCTGTATGAGGGAATACAGTCTAAACCAGGGGTCGGCAAAATTTTTGTGGCTTGGGCCGGTTCACGGTCCCACAGACGCCGCGGTGGGCCAGAGTGTGTGCATGCACGTTGCACACATGCATGCGCAAACACTATTTCCGGTGCTCCTTCTGGTGCAGAAGAGGCGTGCTCAGCTTCCCATTGGCTGCAGGAGCTTCCTGCAGCCAATGGGAAGCCGGCCAGCATTGCAGAAGGCGGTCCCCACTCTGCGCTGGTTTAGTGCAGTGCACAGGAGCCAACCGAGCAGGTAGGGGGGGTCCATGGGCTGGTTAAATGACCCCCATGGGCTGCTTGTGGCCCGTGGGTCTTAGGTTTCCAACCCCTGGTCTAAACCATATGTAGATAAGCAAGACCCTCTTGAGATCCAGTTTATGGTCTGCCTGTTGCAGGACAGATACGCTCTTCTCCTCCCTTTCACACTTTACCTGTTAGCATGGGTCTGTGGCAAATGTCATGCTCCCACTGTCAAGGCTTTTTGGGCTAGAAAGGGGTCCTTTTGACTCTTTTAGATCAAGGCATGCATGCCAAAGGATTTGAGGCCCATTAATATTGTAACTTTGCTGTGTGAAGGCAGCACCCTCGCATAATCTGTCCCTTTCGTTTCTTGTAATAAGCCAATCTTTATTTATTTCTCCGATGTGGAACTTCTTGTGAGAATTAGGTTAAGGGTAAACATGGGATATGGGTGGTGCTGTGGGTTAAACCACTGAGCCTAGGACTTGCTGATCAGATGGTTGGCGGTTCAAATCCCCGTGATGGGGTGAGCTCCTGTTGCTCAGTCCCTGCTCCTGCCAACCTAGCAGTTCAAAAGCACATCAAAGTGCAAGTAGATAAATAGGTACCGCTCTGGTGGGAAGGTAAACAGTGTTTCCATGCGCTACTCTGGTTCACCAGAAATGGCTTAGTCATGCTGGCCACATGACCCGGAAGCTGACTCCCTCGGCCAGTAAAGCGAGATGAGCGCCGCAACCCCAGAGTCGGCCACGACTGGACCTAATGGTCAGGGGTCCCTTTACCTTTACCTAAACATGTATTAAAAACTCCAGCAGAACGAGCCTAAGCATATTGGGAGTTGTTCGTGGGAATGCTGGGGCACATGTGGGTTCAGATACCTTGTAGCACCACCTCCTGAGTGGTGATAGAGACCACCCACCAAAACATCTCCCGATACATAACAAAGCACCCACCAAGAAGAAGAAGAAGTGGTAATGAGCTCCACACCAGCAGTCTCTGGGGATGCATAATTGGCTATTTTTTACTTAAACAGATTTCTCCACAGCAAGAGGACATCTGGGTTGGTGACGATGTCATGTGGATGAAGCACCAATTCCACAATAATCATCTTTTTTGGAAGCACCCCAAGTCACCAGCCTAAACTTTGACAACGTTGTAAAAGATGGGCCAATTTTTATCTGTCCGTCATGCAGGACTACAACGTCATGCTCCAAATACTCCCAGGAAAATGTATGGAACTTTCTATAACTTTCTTCTGCCTCTTGTATATTCATTTTTCTGCTTACCCACACCCAGAGGAGACTCATGACATTTTTGGGGGGGAGATAAGTGGCCCTGATAGTTTTTCTGGCACCTCATCATTTATTTTTATTTATTGCATTTATAGATCACCTTTCAGTCCAAGGAGCTTAAGGTGGAGTACATGGTTCTCCCCCTCCCCATTTAATCCCCACAACAACCCTGTGAGGGAGGCTAGGCTGAGAGGCAGTGCCTGGCCCAAGGTCATCCAGTGAGCTCCATGGCCAGGTGGGGATTTGAACCCTGGTCTAACTGGACACTCTAGAATCTAGATGACCACACTAGACCGCCCTGGTTCTCCTTGTTTCCTGTCTACCTGGCAGCGTCAGCTCTCCTCCCAGGTTCTCAGGAGGGTGAGGACCAGGCTAGCAGCTTCCTCCTCATGCCTTTTAATAAAACATGAATTAGGTGCCAGCATACATTAGATTAACTTCTCCTGTGACAGAAAATCAAAGCCTTCTCCCATCCTTTTGCAAGCTTGCTGCTGATGGATGTGTAGGGAGCTGCGCTGGCCAGTGCAAGAGAAGGAGTCTATATACACTGAAACAGCTCTTTAATTTCTTAATTTAATATCTGACACGTAAAGATTCTCATTAAGCCAGTCAATGAAGCCTGGAAATACAATTTTCGTGCAAACTGTCGCTATCATAACTTACACGAAACTTCAGATGGTGCCCTGTAAGCAGTGTGATTAAATCCATTCATCTTTGCTGTCAGCCACCCACTCTGGGTATTTCACAGAGGGGCTTTCTCACCGGGACTGGGCTGCTCAGGCTCCGTTCAGGCCGGAGGGAGCCTGAAATCACCTCTTAACTGCCTCCGCCTATGGAAGCAAGGAAGTCTATGCCAGGGGAGGGGAGGGGACCGGGGTGGGGGTGGGGTGTATATATAAGAGAGGGAGGGAGGGTTATAGCAAGCAGATACTCTGTGGAGGCAGGAATACAGCTTGCTAAATTGGATGCTATCAGGAAAGCATGGATTAAGCTATTGCAGCCTGCTGCTAGATCAACCCTTACTGATCCTGACATGCCTGGCCCGGGGCAATTCCTCTGCTACCTGCACTACATAGTTGGTTATCCAGAACAGCGTTTCAGCAGGGGCTGAATTAATCACTAGAGCAGCTCCACTTTGCCCATGTTCCAGTTCCTCACACCTGCCTTGGAACGGAGCCCAGCCACTTTAGAGAGAAATCACGGAGTCTCATAGAGCATGCATGACCACAGCCAAGCTATATGGGGAGGAGCATGCCCTAGAAGGAATGAGGCAGCCTGTGATGTTACCCCCATCACTTTGCCAGCCATCCTGGGGACATGGACTGTGTCACCACACCAAGCCAGCAGCACATGGGTGGGATGGCAAGAGCAGGAGAAAAGCTTAAAAGGCAAACAAGCTGAAGGGGAGCACAGACATTGAGCAGGAATCACGGAGACAGAATCCCAGGCCAATTCATACAATGCAAATGCATACTGCACAACTGTCCCATTTTAAGCGGGATGTCCTGGGCTGACAGAAGCCACACACACGGTTTCTGATCCCAATTCCGGATGTCCCATTTTGGCTCCCATGCTCTGGCCACACCAGAACATGGGACTAAAAGACGGGCATTTTTCCATCCTGCCCTGTGGTGTGAGTCAGTGGACTTCACCCCAGAGCATGGGACGAAAAAACAGAAGGAAAAGTTACCGACCCCCAAAGATAAACCAGAGCTTTTAAATTCCGCAAGTGGTGTTTTTGTCTTGATGCTGGTCATTGACCATAATAAAACAGCTTGTACTTGTCCTTTCCACCCGTGTGACACCAATCCTTCTGTCATGGCACTTCTGGAAGTATGTCTGCAGTGCCAGCGGAAGAAGAGGAGGAGGACAAAGGGACGAGGGGCAAGGGGGTAGGTGGCGGCGAGGGAGGGGCAGGTGAGGGAGGGGGTGGCAAATCACAAGTTTTGGATATAAAAGTTCCACACACTCAAATTTACTGTAATCCTCCAAAGCGTTCCAGAAGTGTCAGAGCAGTGCAAGACCAAAGGCAAATAAAAGATTTAGCAAGCAGGCTTGAAGTCCAGTGAAAGAGCCCCTAGCAGAAGCTGTGGACCAGCCTAGCAGTAGTGCCTACCTGGTTCCTTTCAGTGACTGCAGGCGACTGAAGCCAGAAAAGGAGAGCCGCTCCCGTGGCCTCAGGCAACATTGTCTTCTGAGGCAGGTGGGACTGGGCAGGCGGCATCCTGGCTGTGTGAGAAAAGGTCTTCACCCATCCATGGCTGTTCTCATTTCAGCCTGGATTTCACAGCAAAACACCCACTACCCATCAGATTCAACCAGTGTGGAGGTTTTGCTACAGAGCCAGCGGGGCAAACATGGACCACAGAGGCCAAAGCAACCCCGTGAGCAAGTCTTTGCAGAAAATTCTTTTTGCTGGCACCTGGGCCATTTTGCAGTCTTTTCCCAAAGACAGTAATTAGGCAAATTAATTCCTATTGAGCCAAAACTCTTCACTGCCTTAGGGAAAGCTGCTTATTCCAGTGCCGGCAAAATCCCAAATAGCAGGGGAGGATTAAAGTAAAGAAAGTGCTTTTCAAGGGGAGGCCCTGACACTCTGAAATCAGCGCTGCTGCCCTCCGTGGGGAAGCAGCTCAACCCACACAAGCAGAGGCCGCTCCCTGCCTGATATGAGGGTCCTAAATCCTCTATTCTCTCCGGAGACAAGTTTTGTCTCTGGGCTACAGAAACTAGAACGCTCTTCGTCATGTCAAAATTCACGATTAAATTTTCTTGCTCAGCTCGTATTCTTTTCCATAAGGCTCGGCTTGCACAAGTGGATCAGCGTGCGGTAAATCAGTGGATTAAACACCAGTGTGAGACATGGGTCACTTATAGGCCACTAGATGCAGGACCGGGTCTGAGCAGTGTGGTGTAGTGGTTAAGAGCGGTAGTCACGTAATCTGGGTAACCGGGTTCGCGCCTCTGCTCCTCCACATGCAGCTGCTGGGTGACCTTGGGCCAGTCACACTTCTCTGAAGTCTCTCAGCCCCACTCACCTCACAGAGTGTTTGTTGTGGGGGAGGAAGGGAAAGGAGAATGTTAGCCGCTTTGAGACTCCTGAAGGGGAGTGAAAGGCGGGATATCAAATCCAAACTCTTCTCTTCTTCTTCTTCTGAGCAAGAGAAGGATATTGCTTCATCTTGTCCGCTGCCATGTGTTCTGCCTCTAGGAGCCAGGCTAGTTCATTTCACCCTTGCCAGAAGGAAATCCCAGCGGCAGCCCTGCCACACAACTAGACTTGAAAGCTGACATTAAGACAAAAGCCCTATACAGAATTATATAGAATTGTAGCTTTGGAAGAGACCCCAAGGATCATCTAATCCAACCCCCTGAAATACTGTGATCTCAACTAAAGCATCCATGACAGATGGACATCCAACCTCTGCTTAAAAACCTCCAAGAAAGGAGAGTCCACCTTCTGAGGCAGTCTATTCCACTGTCAAACAACTCGTACCCTTAGAAAGTTATTCCTGTCATTTAGTCAGAATCTCCTGAAGCCATTGGTTTGGGACTTCCCCTCCAAAGCAGGAAAAAAACCCTGCTCCATCTTCCATGAGACAACTCTTTAGATATTTGAAGATAGCTATCATATCTCCTCTGTGTCCTCTTTTCAAGGCTAAACATACCCAACTTCTTGAACTGTCCCTCATAAGGCTTGGTTTCCAGACCTTTGATCATCTAGGTTGCCCTACTCTGCACACATTCCAGCTTGTCAATATCCTTCTTAAATTGTGGCACCCAGGACTGGACACAGTATTCCAGGTGTGGTCTGAGCAAGGCAGATTAGAGCACTACTCTTACTTCCCTTGATGAAGACACTAGATTTTTCTTTGTGCTGCCTAGAATAATACTGACCTTTTCTTCTTCTTTTTTCTTCTTGCTGCTGCTGCATCATACCATTGCTCATGTCAAGCTTGCGGTCTACTAAGATCCCTAGATCCTTTTCACATGTACAGCTGGCAAGCCAGGTGTCCCCATCTTATATTTGTGCATCTGGTTCTTCCTGCCTAAGTGCAGAATCTTACATTTGTCCCTATTGAATTTCATTATGTTAGTTTGGGCCCAGTTCTCCAATCTATTAAGGTCATTTTGAATTCTGATTCTTGCTTCTGCAAACCACCCCTGGTTTGGTGTCATCTGAAAATTTGATGAACATCCCCTACATTCCTTCTTCCAAGCCATTTATAAAGATGTGAACAACAATGGGCCCAGGACAGAGTCCTGTGGCACCCCACTTGTCATTATTTTCTAGGTTGACAAGGAATCATTAGTGAGCACTTTGAGTTTGGTCAGTCAATCAGCTACAAATCCACCTATCAGTTACCTCGTCCAGCCCACATTTTAGCAGCTTCTTCACAAGAATATCATGGGGGACTTTGTCGAAAGCCTTACTGAGATCAAGATACACTACATCCACAGCATTCCCTGGATCCACCAAGCTTGTAACACCATCAAAAAAAGAAAGGAGATTCATGACTAGCTTTTTCACTGTTCCCATTTGTACCCATTAATTCTTCATTCATGGATTAAATAAACATTCACATCATTAGTATTAGAATATCTGTAGAAGACAGAGAAATAATATGGTGTACTTTTTCATCTTTATGTTTCTAGGTTTGATGTTATTTTATAAATATGTTATTAGTATTTTTCTTTTAGGGGGTAGCAAGGCGGGTGAAAGGGGAAACCAGAAGTGAAAGTTGGGGGAAGCCTAGGAGGGGAGAGAAGAAGGAATACATAGTAAATGTTATGGATATAAGATGTTGTCAGAGCTGCCCGTGGTCCCAGCTCACAAAGGACCAACGCTGGTTCGTTGTTATATACAAAAGTCTTTATTGAAGTTCAGTTTTGCTTTCACAGCCGCAGCGCGCAGCTCTACGTCTTAAACTCTAGACCGCTGAAGCTCCGTCTGAGTCTCCTCCCCCCAGACACCAGTTTAAGACCCTAGCTTTGCTCCACCTCTTCCTCTGCTCTTTCCTCCTCTGGGTCCGCCTGTCCGCTGGGGTCTCGCCCTTCCTAGACTCTTCTGACGCTGAGTCCCCTGAGTCTTCCCCCTGCCTCCGGCGGGCTTTAGGACCTGGTTCCCGATCCGGGCTTTCTGCTGTCCCGCGCGCCTGTACATTTGAACTTGGCGCGTGTGCCCAGCCGGCAACCTTCCTCCTGACCGTTACACTGCTCCTGTCACTGCTTCCCCTTTCGGGGAGGCTAGCTGTACTTGACCTCCCCTCCGTTCCCCCACTCTCTGCTGGAGGTGTGGTCAGTCTCGACTCATCTTCTCTCCCTGCTGGAGGAGACGCTGGCCCTGACACCTGGGACTCCTCCCCCCCACTACGCTCTGGTGGGGAAGCTGGCCCTGATCTCCAGCTGCTGCTTTGGGAGTCCCCGCTGGCCCCCCTTGCCCTGACCATCGGCGCCTCCTTCTGGGAATCTTCTGATTCGCTGGAGAAGCTCATGGAATCTCTCGGGTCACTGTCATACTCCCCTACGCTGCCCTCAGATTCTTCCCCTTTCTGTCTCCATCTCCTCTCTCCCCTGTGCCTCTGTTCCTGAGCCCCTGACACATGTATATAATGAATGAAAAAGAAAATTAAATAATTAAATAATTCTTCATTCATGGCACTTGGGGTGGGATGCTGGTGCCAGAAGGACTAATTTCCACAGGCCCCACAGTTATTTGCCATTTTATTTTCCTATGATGTCACAGGCAGCAGCTACCAAAATCAGCTTTCCTGCTGCAAGTTGGGGGGGGCAGAAAAGAAAAGAAAAGAAAAGAATGCAACAACTATAGAAGCTAATATAAGAATGGAATGTAGCTTATAACAACAAAAGCTAATATAGGAACAGAAGCAAATGTGAGTTTAATGAACAAACAATAAAGCAAATGTGACTTTAACAAATAAATAACACATTGAAGTGTATTGAATACAAAAACAAGAATACTAATGGTTTTTAAAAATATAAATGAATATTGCAAGCCTTTCAAGAGACTGCAGGAGAGTTCAGAAAAACAGCCTGCTCTGAAAGGACACAGTTGTAGGGTCTTGAGGGTCAGCCACAGCCCCTGCTGCCAAAATACACATCATTACATGAATTCTTCCCCTTCCTGCTCTGGCCAAAGGTGGAGATGATGGGGAGCAGCTCCTCTGCACATTTTTGTTCTTAATTTTTATTAAATTGCAAACACATACATACATCAAATATACATAAATAAAACTAAAAAGAAAAGAATATAAAAAAGAGATAAGAAACAAAACAAAGAATAAAAATAGAAAAATAGATAACAAACTTCAGGGGAAAAACCACAACTTTGGTAGACACCCTGGTCACCCATTCTTTTCGTGAGTGGGAGGGGTCACTGCTTTGAGCATTTAACATGTTCTCTAAATGTTAGAATGATGTTGGATTGAAATGAAACGGCCTTAGCAATAAGGTTAAAAAGAATATGTAAAAATGGATTGATAACGAGATGAAAATACGGAGTTATAATATGTTAAGATTTAGAATTAAGATAAAAACAAAGAGGGAAGGGATTTGCTGAATTAATCATGTGAACTGGAATACAAAAAAGGGAGGTGTGAGGAGGTCTGGAAACAAGTAAATGAAATATAAGACATGAAAATATTGATTTGTTTTTATTTTATTTTTTTTACTTTTTATGTATTTTGTATTTGTATTTTTGTATCTTTTTTTTCTTCTATTATTGTTATTCTTTTTTTGTTATTCTGTAACTTTTTATTGTCTGCAAAATTTCAATAAATATCATTTTTTTAAAAAATAAAAATAAACATGTTCTCTAAATGCCAAGTATTGTTTCCAATACGAAGCCAGTGTAGAGCCCCAATCTGGATCAGGACCACAATCTGCATCAAGGGCTAAGCAGCTGCTTTCATCTCCCCAGAACTTGACCTGGGACAGAAGAAATCCTACACATCTCCCACTTTCCTGTGAGCAAATTCCCTTGCAATTCACAGGGTTTACTTCTGAGGAGACAAGCACTGAGGCTCACGCCATGGAAGCAAAAAAAGAGAGAGAGATGGAGAGAGAGACATAGGTTGAGAACTATATAATCCAGCCGATACACATTTAATGCACAAGTCCTGGGTTTCAAGAATAGAAACAGATTTATTGCAACAAAATATTCTAAAACTGAACTATTTGTAGCCTAAGCACAACACTCATTCAAGAATCAGCAAGACTGGGCAGCTTCACAGAAGATCCGGTCTTGACATTTGTTGTTCAAATTTACTCACAAGGTTTGGCAGCTTCATAGAAGATCCTGTCTTGGATCCCTGGTGCTGCAAAGGGAACTGGATCCTCTGATCTTGGGAGGGGAACAAATTGCAAGCAGCAACTCAAGGTTTTCAAAGGCGCTTTCCTGGCTCATGGGAGGGGAAAATCCTTGGCTATTTCTTCCTCACGTACCTTCCTCAGGTAGGCCCAGTGCAGGATTTACGTATAAGCTAAACAAGCTATAGCTTAGGGCCCCACTCTCTTGGGGCACCCCCAAAAATATACTACTTCTTAATTGTATTTCACTATTAATATACTTTTTCTTAATTGTATTTCAGTTCAACAATTACTTTGATAAAATACATATTTTGTATTTGCAAATGGCTTTAGATACCTATTAGGTTCATAAATCACCATATAGCATATATTCAACACAAGAAAGTGGCAATTTGTTGTTGACAAAGTTGGACATATAAAGGGCTCCGCTACCTTCAGTAGCTTAGGGCCTCATCACACCTAAATCTGGCCCTGGGTCAGCCCCTTTAAAGACCCTCTTTGCAGAAGAAGAAGACTGGCGGGAGGTATGTGACAACTTGACTTAGAGAAATGGTGGGCGGCTCAAGAGCTTTCCTCATATAAAAAGGTAAAGGTAAAGGGACCCCTGACCATTAGGTCCAGTCGTGGCCAACTCTGGGGTTGGAGTGCTCATCTCGCTTTATTGGCTGAGGGAGCTGGCATACAGCTTCTGGGTCATGTGGCCAGCATGACTAAGCCGCTTCTGGAGAAACAGAGCAGTGCACGGAAACACTGTTTGCCTTCTCACCGGAGTGGTACCTATTTATCTAATTGCACTTTGACGTGCTTTCAAACTGCTAGGTTGGCAGGAGCAGGGACCGAGCAACAGGAGCTCACCCTGTCACGGGGATTCGAACTGCCGACCATCTGATCAGCAAGTCCTAGGCTCTGTGGTTTAACCCACAGCGCCACCCACATCCCTCCATATATATATATATAAAGGTAAGGGTACCCCTGCCCGTACGGGCCAGTCGTGTCCGACTCTAGGGTTGTGCGCCCATCTCACTTAAGAGGCCGGGGGCCAGTGCTGTACGGAGACACTTCCTTGTCACATGGCCAGCATGACAAAGCTGCTCTGGCGAGCCAGCACCAGCGCCGCACACGGAAACGTCGTTTACCTTCCCGCTATAAAGCGGTACCTATTTATCTACTTGCACTTAGGGGTGCTTTCGAACTGCTAGGTGGGCAGGAGCTGGGACCGAAAGACGGGAGCTCACCCTGCCGCAGGGATTCGAACCGCCAACCATACGATCGGCAAGTCCTAGACACTGAGGTTTTACCCACAGCGCCACCCGCGTCCCTGATAGCATATATATATAGCTAGCACCAAATAAGGAAATATATATGTAGCTAGCACCAAATAAGGAAATATATATGTAGCTAGCACCAAATAAGGAAAGCTAACTGTTTTGTCTTATATCTGCCTGCAAATGATTCATTTGTTTGTGTCACAGGTGAGTTTATTTAGTCAATGTAGGATATTTATAATTTGCATTGATTTCCATTATTTAGTAAATACAGGCCTGCTTTAAAACACCCCTCTGTGTTCTACTCCCAAGCATTAGCCCTGGAGTTGGTGTTCCTTTCTATGCCACCTTTCAGCCAAAAAGGCCCCCCAAGGCAGCTAAGGATTCTACTATATTGCTCTTCAGACCCCTCCTGACTCTGCATATATGTGGTTTTATTCTTATTGTGCCTGGCCTCTTTTTCCCATGGCAGCAGGAATTTATTCCCTTTGGCTGAATTTCTGCAGAATACTGCTATTAGACAAATGCTTCCAACCCCACAATTTAGCCTCCTTTGGTTTGTGTTTTAGTAAGAGGGTCCCCCGCCTCCCGCTCCTGCTAATAGCTTTGTGCTGCCATTGTTTAATATAATCTTGCACAGGTATTTGTTGATATTTCATCCAGGCTGCTTGCACAGTCCCCGCTGCCTGAGGCCAGCGCATGGGAACCTGGGTGTGAAATCAGCCAGCAAACACTCCTCCGCTAGGAGGGAGGAGGCAAGCGGACAAAAAACAGCAAACACGGCTTGTAGTCACACCATGAAATGGGGATTAGACAAATTCACAGAAGATTGGGCCTATGATCAGCTACCAACTATGGCACTAAGTGGAACCTCCATTTTCAGAGGCAGTTTATCTCTGAAGGCCAGATTCTAGGGACAAAGCACAAGGGAGGACTGGCTTTCCTTGTGGCATCTGGTTGGCTACTATTAGAAACAGAACACAAAGTGACATGGACCTCTGCTCTTAATCCAGCAGGGCTGCTCTCATGACAGAGAACGCTGTCAAAGAAATCCAGAGGCAGCTTATGATCCAAGAGAGGAGCAGCATCTGCCTCAGGAAGCAGATTTTGGGCAGTAACAGACGGGTCCAATCCATGACACCAGGCAGTTTCTTCACGCTGATCTTGAAAGCTGGATTTTCAGCTGGGTTCACACTGGAGACACACTGGTGGCTTGTGCCATGAATGGATTAAGGGAATGGGGGACCATTTAGATTTAGCAGTCACAAAAATGCCATGATCTTAGTTCAGCAAGGCCCTGTTTCATGAAGACATCTGCTACTCTCAGAAGCATAAGTAGAAAAAAGTCCACCTCTCCTCCTCAAACTCTTCCAGTTTAGCAGCACCCCTCCCACCTGTAGGTGTGACCCATCTCTACAGACATAAACCCATAACTGGGATATATTATAGAATAAATTAAATAACTGTTTCTCCTCACCATTAAAGATCTGCTCCGGTGTTCACACCCTGTCATGAATTTGGGGTCTGACTCCCCTTCAAAAGGGGACAAAGACCTGAATTTTGAGCAAAAAGTCAACAGTGAGATGCAGGAGATTCCCCTCAGAGCTAGAACTCTGGAAAGCATTGCTGAGCACAGCAGCAAGAAGGAACACGGAGGAATCCCATGGAGGAATCCCCAGCTTCTAGGGACCTAGAGGCTGAACTGTGCAGAATGCGGCAACTAGGCTGGCAGCATGTCTGCACTGGCTTGCTAGTGTTACTCTTGTGTTGGTATACAAAGCCCTGAGCAACTGAGACCCAGGATACCTTAAAGACTCTCTGAGTCCTTAGATGCCAGGTCAGTCACTGAGGTCATCCAAAGGAGCTCTCTTAGCTGTCTCCTTCGTTACAGAGGCCTGTCTGGCCTCAACTAAATGTTGGGCATTTAACACTGCTGGTCCCACACTGAGATACCTGCCAGAGATTTGACAGGTATCCTCATGGCTTTTAACAGGGGTTTATGTTTTATCATTACACACTGCCATAACATGTTATTAAATGGTGGTGTATGGAAAGAGGCTTCCATGTCTGAAGTTTCTTCCAATTATGCCAAAAAATAAAACAGTAAGAGATGGTTCTTTTCTTATGTTTTTTTTTTTTAAATCATATTTGCTACCCTTGAACTATTTGTCTGCAATTTAGCAGGCCTTTTCCACTCAGAAATAGCTACTATGCCTGCAAATTGCATCCAATTATTTCAATAACAAGAATGTTACTTGTTGATTTCCCCACAACAGTGAACAAGACACAAAGCTTCAGATTTTTGAAGCAGGATTAGGAGTTGCACTTGAACTAAACTGCCTAGCCTCTGAATCTATCCAAACCATAAAATCCAATCTGAGTTTCAGACAAAATCTTGTGGTTGATGCACATCCCTGTTATTAACCTCCACCCACACACTCTTGCAGGGAGACCCTTCTGTATTTGGCCCCTGAGCGCAGACAGACCCAAGTGGCTTTTGAAGCCATGCAGTGGAAACTATCTTGACAAAACGGGATTGTGTCTTCTCCCCAAACAAGTGAGTGCTTGGCAGTGGCGTAGCGTGGGTTGTCAGCACCCGGGGCAAGGCAAATAATTTGCGCCCCCTAACCCGTGGATTTTAGCACTCGAGTCTCTTCCGCGCCCCCCCCCCAAGATGTTGCGCCCGGTGCGGCCGGCCCCCCCTGCACCCCCCACGCTACGCCACTGGTGCTTGGCACATTTGTCAGCCTCACACAACAACAACAACAAAAACTCAACAACTTTTTTGATGTTGTGGGGTTCCTTCGCAGGAGGCTGGACTAGATGACTTCTGAGGTCCTTTCCAACTCCAGGATTCTGAGTCTCGGAATGCAGCTGGATTGTAGCAGCTTTGCCTTCCAGCGGACAATAGAACATCAAGACACAATGGGCCTGTGCGCTGTCAGCTGATTACGAGAGGCGCTCTCTCCCTCTCCCTCCCGTCTTTCTTCCCCGCGTTATCTGGAGACTTTGAGCCGGCAGATCCTGCCTGCACCAGCGCATCCTGACGTCGGGTGCGGCTTGGAAGAGCATGTTGTGTGTTTGATGTCAGGATTACTGGCTGGGTTATTGTAAATGCTAAAATGAAATAAGAAGATTAGGGAAGAAAAGTGCAGCTCGACAGCATATCCCCAGTGATTGCTTTCTGCTCTATCTGCAGCAGATGATCAGCCATGCAGGTATTTAGCAAGCTGCAAATCATCATCCTGGCGGCCAGAGAGGAAGGACACGAAACCAGTTAAAAGGGCTGTGCCTCCTAGAGAGCTATCCCAGCCCAAGCCATCAAAGTGCAGGAGTCTTTAGGGACTTTAGCTAGCATCTCTCAAAAAAGCTTCTCAGTAGAGCCAAATACATATTCATTTGGCTTAAGAGCAAGGGTGTGTTCGTCTTGCATTATCCCCTTCTGCGAGTTCCCTTGCAGAACCATCCTATCAACCCTCTCTTCCCCACCTCCAAATGCATGACAGAAGCCAGGTTCAATACACAGAATGTCTCCTGGAGAGCCACGGCCAGTCGGGGTAGAAAAAAATCAGCCAGGCAGACCATTGGTGTGATTTGGTATAACATAGCTTCTACTGAGCTCTGAAGGGAACCACACCCAAAAAAGGGGACGGGGCGTCAATTACAGATCAGGAATGTCTCATCATCGTCATTTCCCATTCTGCCACTAACAGTCCTCCACCTGCTGCAATGTGCAGATGTGGGGGAGGTGGGTGGGGCAGGGGTCTCTCTCCCCCCAGCCCAAAACAGTTCTACCTGCCTCTGCCTATGGAGTGATGCCAGCGTCACTCTTCTGGCACACAGCAGCGACCCACCAAGCCTGTCGAAAGCACACTCTGGGGCATTCTGGCATACCTTCCAGCATTTCCCCGATGAACATAGGGACATCCCATTCCATAATAATAGTTCTACTATTTATACCCCACACGTCTTACTGGGTTGCCCCAACCACTCTGGGCAGCTTCCAACATATATAAAAACATAATAAAACATTAAGCATTAAAAAAACTTCCCTATGCAGTCATACCTAAGGTTAAATGTGCTTCAGGTTGAGCATTTTCAGGTTATGCTCCACGGCGACCTGGAAGTAACGGAGCGCGTTACTTCTGGGTTTCGCTGCTCACGCATGCGCAGACACTCAAAATGACGTCACGTGCATGTGCAGAAGCGGCAAATCACGACCCGCAGACACGGGTTGCATTTGCTTCAGGATGCGAACAGGGCTCCGCAACGGATCCCATTCACATCCAGAGGTACCACTGTATAGGATTGCCTTCAGACGGCTCGGAGGTCAGATAACTCCATACCCTCCAATATTTCTCCAATGAAAATAGGGACATTCCAAGGAAAAGTGGGACATTCCCAGATCAAATCAGAAACCAGGATGGCTTCTATAAATCAGGGATGTCCCTGAAAAACAGGGGCACTTGGGGGTTACAGAGACTGGCTCATCTAGTCCCACAGCCACCAGGCCCAAATACCATGCCAGCTCCAGGCTGGCACAGGGGGTGCCCGCTTTCCACCTGGCAAGAGCAAGAGGGTTGCAGTGGGAACTATGAAATTCTGGCACACCCTGCTGCTGCCTGGCCTAAGTTATGATTGCTTTGTTATCCTCTCTGCACCTTCTGGCTGTGGAAGAACTTGAGCGTTCATTGGAAATAGCTCTTGCCTCCTGCACCAGATTCTGGAAGCCGTGAGCAAAAAAGCCAGCCTGGTTGTGGAGAGGAAGCCAGCTTAGCAAGCTGTCCTTGCACTCTTGCTAGGCTCCATTCCTCTCTGCACCGAATAAATGAGACATCAGGCTTGCTGGGCCCTGCCTGCATCACCGCCTCCTCACAGGTACCTGTCTCACTACCATTATCTCTTACATCTGTTCCCAATCAAAGTGTAATTTAAATCAATTCAGTGAGGACGTTTTCCTTCTCCTGCTAGCAAATGCCATTGTTTTCCCCCCTCCTTTTTGCAAGGAGCAGCAGCCATCAAGAATGGCTGCTAAGTGACTATGTGCCGGCACCAGCTCCACTTAAACACTTGTGGGCAAACCCACAAGCAAACCCAGCTCATTTCCTTGCTGCAGGAGAATGGAGCTGATTACATTTAAATGACAAAGCATCTGGAGTGTTTGAGGATTTCTAGGAATGGGAATGGAAGCCTCCTGCTGAGCACAGCAAAGAGACAAAGGCAGACACTTAGCAGACACTTTTGCTGCCCTGTAAGGTAGCTCCAAGGACTCATAGCTGAGTGCAGGAAGGAGGCAGAATGTCCACCATGGGCTGCCTGAGGTCAATTTAACATGCAGCAGCCCAGGAGCGCACTCTTGGCACAGTCTAAACAGGCATAAATCATAGGGCAGGAAGAGGAGCCGAGCTGGGCTTTCAAATGGCATATGCATTCTGCTGCTGGAGAGGAGAGTGCATTTTTGCCAAAGCCTGACATATTAGGTCTTGACCACACAACCTTTTTAAAATCACGAAAGCACTTTTCTGGTCTGACAGTTGCACTGGTACAAATACTGACCTAAGCTCTTACTGTTGATGCTACATCCAAGCCCATGCCATTAGTGCTTTCAGTTTTTCAGTCTGCATATACACTCATAGCAATTCCCAGAATGGCTTCCAGGACTTTCCTGGATCTCATAACACTGGCTGCATATCCAGGGGGGAAAACCAGGTGCATCTCCCAGAAATACTGTCAGAAAGTGGAGACCTTCCACCTTGGCTCATACGTGTCAACAGAGGGGTGACCTAGGTCAAGCAGCCCACCCACTTTTGCTAGCTGTGCCCTTCAGCTCACAGCTCCAGGCCCCAAAAGGCTGAGGCTGCAGGCTCAGGAGAAGCTATGGGGGTTCCCCTCTCCCTGGCCTGCTGCCCTCACCAAGCTTTTCACTCTTGAAAGCTCGTGCAATTTTTCCATACTGAAAAAAGGATACTCAATTTAACATAAACAGCTCGGAATACAACATATGATATTTGATGCTCATTGTGTGCCTCTCTCTCCAAGCTGTACCAGGACAAATGTCACTATCATCTAACAGTTGTTACTGTTACAAAAGTTGGGTGTCTCCCCCTCTCTCTGCCAAGCGGCAGCAAGAGTCCATGGGGTTCCAGGCACTTAAGCAGGCTCTGTACTCCTTTGGAGAATTGAGACATGTTGTAGCTTTAAGAAATGTGATTTATTCACCTACTTACACCTTCAGTCTGCATGCAGGGAGCCCAGATCTCACAGCATGGTCCTTTCAAGAGGGGCAGCCATGGAGTCCAAGGCATCTCTCCCAGCCAGCCTTCCCTAGATGGATCCCAGTCTTCTTCCTTCTTATTCCTAGAACCCCTTGCTCAAAAACTCTCTTTTCCTGTCACCTCAAACACACACACCCCATCACCTTGGCAACATCTGTCTCCCCAGGCCAAATGATTCTTATCCCCTTTTGTGGTTGATGGATCCCCCAGTGTGGTGTAGTGGTTAAGAGCAGTAGACTCATAATCTGGTGAACTGGGTTTGCTTCCCCGCTCCTCCACATGCAGCTGCTGGGTGACCTTGGGCTAGTCACACTTCTCTGAAGTCTCTCAGCCTCACTCACCTCACAGAGTGTTTGTTGTGGGGGAGGAAGGGAAAGGAGATTGTTAGCTGCTTTTAGACTCCTTTGGGTAGTGATAAAGTGGGATATCAAATCCAAACTACTACTCCTCCTCCTCCTCCTCCTCCTCCTCCTCCTCCTCTTCTTCTTCTGTCATGTTAACAGATTTGCTCTTTGCATAAGCCAGTCCAGGGATTCCTTGTCTGGCACAGTTCTGCAGCTTGTACTTTCATCCATATCCCAATCAATCAAAATCCGACCATCTTATCAATTTCTACGGTTTAGGGTGCCCCCCCACCACCAAATCTGTAACATTACTTTTCTGGGCTCTTTCTCCACCTACCACAACCCGAATAAGCACACATATCTGTGATGGGGGACGGTATCCTGTGACTTCAAGAGAGGCTGGAGTTTGGCATCTGCTCTCAGAAATTATGTGCCGGTTTTGACTTCTGTGCCTTTTACCAGTAATGGGTTCATCTCATTATGAAACTGCCCCTCTTCCATCCCACCCCTGTACCCCACCCAGCCAAATAGCCACCCCTATTCTCTTATGGAGATTCTGTTGCCGCACACTAATTATGGTGCAGTAATTGTGTGTAAACATGTTCCCAGCTGTGAAGGTTTGGTGGGAATTGAAACTTGAGAGTTCAAGCAAGAGCTTAGCAACTGTTGCTATGGCTGAATTGTTCTCTGCCTAAAAGGATCTTGCTAAGCAGAGCTGACCCAGAGGCTGGGGTCCTGTCCCCCAGAAATGCCACAGACCTCCTCTGGTCCTTGCATGGCACCCATGGCACTCCCTGCTTCCTTTACTACACAAAGGTACCATCCACAGTGGATTCATCCTGGAGGGGGCCATTCTGGAGAATTGTGCTCAAGTGTCTTGCTGGAAGTCTACCATGAGGGAAAGGCTTTCCATAGCAAGATGCCGGGCAAAGGGGTCAGTAAGATGGGCAGCAGGGTTAAGTGCTTGCCTCTCTGCAGGGTTAAGGAGAGCTTAGGGAACTATACTACTGATACCAGGAGCAGTGGCGAAGCTGCATGCTCCGCTACCAGGGGCGGAGAGCAGACGGGGGCATGGCGCCCGGCGCACAGGAGGGTGCACGGCATGTGTCCGGGGGGGTGCCGCAATGTCACACCTACTGGAATAGTGGTGCCAGGGGCGGTCCGCTCCCTCCCCATTCCCGTTCCTCCACCAGTGACCAGGAGACCTTTTCTCTTTTTTTACCAGGGATGCCTGCATTGGGGAAATGACTTGAGCTGCTGTGAGCATCCTTGTCTTATGTCCATGGCTTCTGCCAACTAACTCCAATCAGGTTCCAATCAGGTTCTACCTGGGCTCCACCCTGGGGGCCAGAATTTTAAATGTTTAAAATGTGCAGCTCTGGTTATACTAACAGAATTGTTTTGGGGTTATCTGCTTTTTTACAAAATCCAATGGCTGCACACACACACACACACACACACACACACACACACACACACACACTTGCTTAGGTCCTGCGACTGAGAGATGTCCGGCTTCAGGGGAAGAGCAGTTTGCGGAAACGGGTTGTGTGAATCCCGGGGGCCCTGCGTGTAACACCCTCTCCCACACAGAGCGAGAGGCATCTCCCAGGAATGCGGCGTTTCTGCCCGGCTTCAGGCCAAGAGCTTGGCTTCCCTGTCCGCGCTCACTTATCCTGGGATCAGCTCTTTTCCCAGGCCGCTCTGCATCCTTTCTCAGGCTGCTGCTCCGGGCTGGAGTGAGCACAGGGCGGGGTGCCAGCAGGCTGCAGAGCCAGATTGCCTTGCGTCATATAGCCTTGCAGCGCCACCAAGCATCGATCTGCAGCAGCAGCCAGCCTGTCCGCGCGATAGTGGCGGGCGGGGAGGGGGCGTGCGAAATAAGTCTGTCCGGGGCTCTGCGCACTGTCTTCTCCCTCTCCTGCCGCTCGCTCACATGCCTTCCATCCAGCACCCCTCCTCCCCCCCCCCCCGGCCAGGGAAGTGTGTGCAAAGTGTGAAATAATGAGGTTTGGAAAGGTCAGGGAACTTGGCGGAGGCAGCGTTGTTTCTGTAAATGTTATTTTCTAGCTCACTGCCCTGTAACTCTCTCCGACTGTTGTGCTTAAGTAAAACAAACAGTGCATTTTAATCACATGCACACGGCAGCTTAGAGACACTTAGCTTACCTTCCCATTCGCATCTGCAACTCCCCCTCCACGCCGGGGCTGCACCGGAGAGCACCAGCCTCCCCACTCCTCGCTTTCAAGGCACCTTTGAGGCGGGGAGGGGGACACGCCGATTATGGGTTTTGACAGCGGGGAGGGGGATCTACAGGCAGCTGCCTCTGCCCAAAGGCGACAAAATGGGGTGAAATCTCTCTCGCTGCTGCCAGAATGAAGTCTACCCCGGGCGCAGGATTGCAGGGAGCTAAAGCTACTCGATTCCTGGGGTGCCTGTCGGTGAACTTGCCAGACGATTAAACCCACGTGTGGCAGTCTTGGCAAGCGCCTGTCTTTCACCTTCCCACACACGCCCCTGCGCACCTCGCCCGTTCGCGCCCCACACATTTACGCGCAGAGACCACCGCACATTTTCTACTCTTCGTGCAAAAGGTCTCCATTTAATTGCCTGACAGTTCCAGGGGCCCTAACGTAAGCTCAGTGGTACAGAGCCCATGCCTAGCACGCAGACGATCCCAAGCTCTGTCAACAGTTTAACGTGACTCCAGCAGCAACGCTGGGAGGAAAGACCCTGCCGGAGACCTGGGACAGGCAGCGTCATTTGTTCTTCACAGCTGTTACATTCAACAGTGGGCTGTGCGCAGACCATACATTTAAAGCACACGTGCAAACACAATAATCCTGGGAATGGTCATTTACCTGCCATAAGCACCCTTAGCAAACTACAGTTCCCAGGATTCAGGTGTGCATGCATGCATGCTTTGAGTGTATGGCATGTACCCATTATGCTGAAGGTGACACAGAAATGGCAGATCCCTGTTAAATGGATTTACTATTTTAGAGGGATGACAATCAAATCATTAAAAGTCGTGCAGGTACCACCATCTGGCTGTGGTGGATTCCTTTGGCCTGTGCTTGTGCCTCCAGTAACACACCTCCCCCAGTTACCGAAGCCGTGCGGTCTTACGATTTATTTAAAATAAAATCTCAGCCTAATGCATATGGGATGGAGACAATCCAGCTTTCATCTTGTAGGTTTGCATATCCTTTAACAATAGTTCTGAAAAATCCACAGTAACCACTGTTAATTTATTCTAATACAGTTGTACCTTGGTTCTTGAACAGAATGTGTTCCGGGAGTCCGTTCGACTCCCAGAACCGTTCAAAAACAAGGCGCGGCTTCCAATTGGCTGCAGGCGCAACTATATTTGTTAAGGGCACAGAGAGTTGTTAGAAGACCCTTTAACAAACCACAAGTCCCAGGATTCCTTGAGGAAAGCAATGGCTCTGAAAGAGGTCTGAGTGTGCCTTAAATGTGTGGCATGGACACGACTTGACACAAGGCAGGATAAAAGTGACAGAGAAAGTGTCTGACAATGCCGCTGGTAATTTCTTTTGCTAAATAAAATGAGTTTAGGATGCTCCTGGAAAAGCTCTGCAGAATGCACCAAATGAATGTTTATGAGCTGCCAAATAAAAAATTAAAAAATCCTATGCAGAAACACAAAACTAGAGAAATGCCACACCTACTGTGAAAGGAAAACACAACTTTTGTATATTGCCAACCACTGCTCCTGCGCATGTAAACATGCTCCCAGTTCTGACCCTTCCCCTCCTCCTCTCAACCCCTTCTTCCATAGCATCAGATTATACTCCCAACTTGGACTCTTTCCCTACTTCTACCCGGCTTTGTGGTAAATACATTTAGTAAGATTTACAAGGGGCTGCAGAGAGATCTAGCTCTATTTTTAGGTGTGGTTTATGGATTTATCAAGCAGTGCAGTCAGATTAAAATGAAAAGTCCTGGGTCAATAAGCTCTGCTGGGCTCCCATCCTCTGCTCAGTGGCTCCTGTGAGAGTTGGGGTGAGGATGCTCTCTGGAAATTGCCTACACTCACCTAACCAGGATCTTTGCACATCCCCGCTCCCCACTGCTCTGCCCAGAGCCAGCTATGGAAGTATGGAAGTAGGGAGAGTGAAGGCGGAAGCAGAGGACATGAGCGTGCGATTTGGTTAATGCAGCAAGGAGGCTCCATGGTCGCTGGGTCTAAGCTCAAAGAGAGATAACACTGAGTACACAACTCATCCCGTTTGTTGGGTCATTGCCATAGTTCTCTCACCAGCATACAACTGATGCAGCTCATGAATACACTTATTTAAGGATTCCACTTCATCTTTAAAACAGACATTTCCCCAAAGCAGCTTATAATTGTGTGTACACACATACACCATCTATTTTTTCCACACTAAGGATAGTGTAAAGCAGATCTCAGTCCAGACCAATACGGCAGTATTTTAGTTTAAAGCAGTTATTGTTTAAAACACAAAGGCCAATTGAACTAAAAAGGTATTGAAGACCCACTCAAAAGTAAACTAACCTACAAGTAAGTACCTTCTTTGGAGTTGGGAGAAAAGTTCCATAGATCCAGGCCATCTCTTGTGTCCACCAAACTTTAATTATTATAATAATTATTATAATCTCCCTTCCACAAACATGTTAATGTTAATCAGCCAAACTCTTATTATTTATTAAACTGCTTGGCCTTAATGGTGAGCCTGTGAGCAAAGCCTCAGGCACAGCCTATCTTAAGATGTTACCAGACTTGCTAGGAGACCGCTGCAAACATAGGCACCTACAGGTATATTCCACATGCATTTACCAAGAGGCTAATTTGGGGAAATTAGCATCTCCTTTACCAAAGACCACTGTGCACGCATACAATCACAGAGAGAATTGCAAAGGCTTAGATAACCTTGCTTAATTTGAAGAATTTAGCACAGACCAAACTGAGCAAGAAATACACTACATCTGCAATAATAATATTTATTTCTGAATGAATGCATAATGGTTTAATAGTGACAACATGGCAATAAAAAAACGAGCAGCTCTGCAGCTAGAAATGCCCACTACAGAAAAAAAATAGCAAAGAATGGGTTAATAATGCATTTCCTGAACATTTTACAGTACTAATTGCTGTTACAGAGACAAAGAGACTAAAGGCAGAAAATCGCCAAATAAGGAACTGTGAGGCTGCAACTGAAAGGCACAGCTTTGCTGTGGGGGAAAGTGAAAGAGCCAGGAAGGGGAAGAAGTTGCCTTTCAGAGGGTTGGATTAGATGACCCAACTCTACAATTCTATGATGATTCTGTGAAGTTGGATACAAATCTGTTGTTCTGTCTTGAAAAAAAACAGACTGGAGTGAGACAGAAAACACAGGTAATGGGAGAACATCGGAAGAGTGAGAGTGCAAATATTACCTGAAAGCACAGGGGAAACTTTCTGAATTTCTTCACTGTAACTTATAAGGGGGCTGCTGGAGACTGATTTAGGAGCACCGAGCCTCCTGGCTTTTGTGAAACCTAAGCCATCTGCTGGTATGCCAAGGAGACAAGCGAATTCCTCTTCCCAAGAGTTTCCTTTTAGTCTATCCTTCAATACCTCTTAGCCCTTCAAGTGTGGTTCAGAAACACAAGAAATCTTTCTCTCATACAGAGTTCCAGCTGAAGTGAGCATTTCCGTAACAAAGGCTCAGGCATGTTCAGATAACCTGCCCTCAAATAATTTGGGGCTTGAAAGGCCAGTACAAGCAGGTTGGTAACCAATGCAACTGATATAAAATCGGTGCAATGTGCTCTGAACATCTGCCCTCCCACCACCACCACATCCACGGGACTACATTTTGAACTGACTGGAAGCTTCCAAACAATCTTCATTTAAACAAAAAGAAAGGGGAAACAAGCCAATTCAGGCACCGATATAACCAAGTTCTTCTAATCAGCTGGGATTTAAGCAGTTTAGGGAGGAGGGGGGACTAAAAGGTGCTAGTCTCCCAACAGCACTAAAGAAAAAACAGCTCCAAATGAAGCAAATTGCAGTAATCTAACTTGGATGTAACTGGGGCATGAAGCAAGGGCTGCTGTTTCCATCTAGAGTCATAATAGCCTACGCCGTTGAAGGGTTCTTGGGACCAGCACTTCCAGCAAAAGGACCAAGTCCAAGAGGACCCCAAATTGTAAACTTGGTCTTCCAGAGAGAGTGCAGCCTCACTTTGCAGACACCAGCAATTCTGAGAGTTTGGCAAAAAGTATCAGGCGCTTTCTTAATTTGTATTTTTTAAGGAAAGAAACACGAGTGGGAATGAGACTCTGGCCTTGCATGATTATATTGGTTTTGGCCCAAGCAGGCTTCCCCACTCATCCCAAGTCACACTTCCTGCTGTTTCTGGCATCCTTCTAGACGGGGTCACCCACAGGTTCTGAGCTTGGGGAACTATTGGCATTGTTGGCCGCCTCCTATTAGCGAAGGAACTGTCCCCCCAGGTGCTCGCTGTCTCTTGCCTGCTGCCTCCAAGCTGCCCCTGCCTCTTGACCATACATGACAAGAAACAGAAGCCAAGAGGCTGATGGAAAAGCTCTTCCTTCCTGGCCAAGGGAAAGGGAGCCTTTGATAAAGCCTAACTCAATTTGCGATTGCAATGCAATTTGTTGCTTCTGGACTGCACTGGGCTCCTTCGTTGCTCATCAGACAATTTGATTATGAAGACAGCCGTAGAGGAGGCAGACTTCTTTCTGTCCCTCTTTCTGAGCCAGCTACACACACACACACACACACCCCTTCAGAGCAGTGTGTTATTTGGCACTGTGGGAGATGAAGGATTTCCCCAGATGCAAGCTCTGTGTCTGAGAGAGACATAAGGGCGCAAGCCTCATTACCGCTTGGAGAGATTTGTGTAACAGATTCCTCAGCCATGCTCAAAACAGTCTACAAGGCAGGGCACAGGGGGATCAAAATAACTTTTTTAAAAATAGAAACTATTCCTATTTGCCACCAACAGAACCAGTGAACACCGCTAGTGGGGAGGTGCTCAGCCCAACCACTTAGCCGTGTTCCAGCAACTGAACTGGCCCTGAGTCTCCTTGCTCCATTGGGGAAGACAGGGAACGCCTTGCCTCCTTTGAGGGCTTTGCTTAGACGTGATGACCAAATGGGACACACCACATCTCCCCCCACAGCTCCATAAAATGCCAAATCTGTGCCTGAAGTGGAAATCAAGAAGCCATCTCTTCACCTGGCTCTGGTAGTTATTACTGAAAGGAACATGTGGTTTTCTGAAACGGCATTTTAGTTGAGCCACAAATTGTGGAAAGCACTCCTAGAAGCCATATGTTCGTTTTCGTCCTTTGCATAAAGGCTGAGGGGTGGAGATCCTTAAAGGGGCATCTCTCATGCTCTGTGCCAGTCTCAGGATCAAGGTCAAGGGCAGCTCTGTTGGTGATGTGGGCAAGACAGACTCAACTGGCTTGTACCTTCCTATGTCCACATCCTGACTGCTGCTCAGGACCATGACAAGTTTTGAGCCCAGTTTTGGGCCTGAAACTGGTTTGATAGCTCTAGCGCAGGGATCACCAATGTGGCACAGTTATACTATCCCCAGTCTGTTATTTTAAGATTACCCTGCCCTCCATTATGCTTTAGTCAAGAAGGGCCACTCCTAGTAAAATCCTGTCTCGTAGGGAGTTAGAGGCATCCTAGTGGCAATTTCCACCAGCAATAGCTCCCCAGAAGGTGTCAACCACCTTCCCCTTTGCCCCAAAGGAGACATGATTGGCAGGAAACGAACTGCAGTCTCTTAAGGCAGCGTGCATCCAAAACCTTAAAAGTGGGCTGCTGCAAAATGGCCCTTTCATAGAATCATAGGGACTACAAGGGTCATCTAGTCCAACCCCCGGCAATGTAGGAATCCTTTTGCCCATCGTGAGACTCGAACCCATGACCCTGAAATTAAGAGAGTCTCATGCTCTACCGATTGCACTGTCCTTTGCTCCTCTTGATTTCCGCAGCCTGCAACTGATGCCTGACGCTGCCAGCATCAGAGGTGACAGCTCCGAGATTTGCAATGTTAGTTTGAATCAGTATACGTTTAGTCAGACCAATATTTTTGTGCAGTGCTTTGCTTCAGTTTTTAGCTGTTTACTTGCTATTTCTCTCCCTCCCTCCCTTTTTACATAAACTCTGTCCTTTTGAATAACCCGCTTGATTGTTTCTCTGGGCTGTGTTGGTTTCTGCACATGCTCAAGGGCTGCTTAACCTCCCTTGTGGCTTAGGCTGCTAGGACTCTGTTACTGGTTGTTAAAGTGCTGAGAGAGTTGGCAAGACTTGGCATCCAAAGAGAGCACCGAAAGGCCATGGGATTCCCATGTCCCTTGCCCTGGGTGACACCGAAGCAGCAGCAGAACGAGGACGGGACCCTGGTGCTGGTAAGGTACCCTGCAGAGTTGGCACTGGAGCAGGGACTGCCCTGCCATTATAACCAACATGGCACCTGTGTGCCCACCAGAGACCTTCCTTGGTGCCTGCACAAGGGCGTGGTGCCATCAAGGGGGAAATTGCCTTCTGCAAGGCTTTTCCTTTCTGTCCTGATGCCTCCTTATTCACACAGGCCCCTCCATTTCTGACAGGATGCCAGAAAGGACCGCCTCCCTTCCTGCCTGACAGCATGAGAGGAGTGTATATGAACCCACTGGTGCTGCCAGGATTAAGTGGCACAGAGGACTTGCTGCAAATCAATCAGGCAGGGACGAGTAAGCGGCAGAGAGATCTCAGTGGGAATGGTATACCTCCTGCCATCCGCTCCTGAGCCAAATCTGGGAGGCAAGATGCTGCCAGGGTGCCCCCCAGCCCCCCACCACACTGTCTCCCCTCCTCCCCCTTCTTCCCAGCCTGTGGGGAAGGAAACTAACAATGGCAGGAAGCAGGGAACAGACAGTGCTTACTTTCTCAGATGCTTAGAAAGGCTGAGATAATTTCAATCCGTTTTAGTATTTTAACTTTTGTTAAATGCGGCAGCTAGACTGGTGACTGGGAATGGCTGCTGAGACCATATAACGCCGGTCCTGAAAGACCTACATTGGCTCCCAGTACGTTTCTGAGCACAATTCAAAGTGCTGGTGCTGACCTTTAAAGCCCTAAACAGCCTCAGCCCAGTATACCTGAAGGAGCGTCTCCACCCCCATCGTTTAGCCCAGACACTGAGGTCCAGTGCAGAGCACCTTCTGGCAGTTCCCTCACTGCGATAAGTGAAGCTGCAGGGAACCAGGCAGAGGGCCTTCTCGGTGGTGGTGCCAGCCCAGTGGAATGTCCTCCCATCAGATGGCAAGGAAATAAACAACTAACTGCTTTTTAGAAGACATCTGAAGGCAGCCCTGTTTAGGGAAGTTTTTAATGTTTGATGTTTTATAGCATTTTTAACATTCTGTTGGGAGCCACCCAGAGTGGCTGGGGAGGCCGGGCCAGATGGGTGGGGTATAAGTAATAAATTGTTGTTGTTACATTATTATTCTGTAAAGTTTGGTGGTGATTTTCCCCCTCAGATTTCTTGTTTTACCTTTTTGTATCCTGCTTTCTAACCAAGAGGAATATCAATGTTATGAAATAAATGAATAGGTATTTCCCTCTCTCCCCACCCCCGGCACCTCTTCCCAAGCTAAAAGAGACTCTTGAGGGGCCGCTCCTCCGGGTGCAAATTTGAGTGGCGGTGCAAAATTTCAAAAGAGAGAGAGAGAAAGACGAGCAGTTCTGTGTAGCTCAGGCACTGCACCACAGCATTGAGGAAGCACATGTTGCCGTGGTTCTTGAGCCCCTGCGCCCCTGGGGTGAGTGGGTGAGGACCCCCAAAAGCAGCCGCAGGGAGAGGACTCTGCATGCCGCACGAGAGCTTTTCATAGCTGCCACTGCTATCAGTGGCGTAGCGTGGGGGGTGCAAGGGGGGCAGGCCGCACCGGGCGCAACATCTGGGGGGGCGCGCTCGCTGCCTCCGGAGTCGCCGAAGAGCCTCGGGCGCAGGCTGTAGCGGAGCCGCATGTCTCGCGGAACCGACGAGCTGTGCACGCGTCCGGGCTGAAGGCGCCCGGCAGGCAGCGGCTCTCCGCGCTCGCCGCGGAGGACGCGCCAGGCAGCCCCTCCTCACAGCCCCGCCTCCACCGTGCTGCTGCAGCTGCTGGGCCGTTGCATTTTCCTCGCCTCTCTGCCCCCCTCCTCCTCCGGGCAAGCGTCGTCATTTGGGCAGCAGCGCCAGCGGCAACTCTCAGGTTAGGGGTTAGGGGGGCGCAAATTACGTGCCTTGCCCCGGGTTAGGGGGCGCAAATTACTTGCGTTGCCCCGGGTGCTGACAACTCACGCTACGCCGCTGACTGCTATGAAATCTGCCACTGCTGCTGCATTTATGTGGTCTGGGCTGAGCCCAGGGGAAAGAGGTTCTCCCAGGTAAATGTGGATGGAACGCTTGGCCAATGTGGCCTGCAGAATAGGCTCAGACAGAGCAAAGCAAATAGGAGGTTGGGAAATGTGTCCCCAACAATGAGATTGCTTTGCCTGCTTGCTAATTTTCTGATTAGCCCCTGTCTGAGGCATTTGCAGCCAGTCTTCCATGCAGCTTATTCAAAGGCTGCCTAATCTTCCTTAGCAGCAAACAGGGGGTAGGCTCTCTGTTCAATCCCCACCATGCAGTTCCTTGTTGGGAGGTAGTAAGCCTCGGAGGATACGGGGAGGGGGCGGAGAACACTGACAAGGAGCCTGGAGGGGTGTGGAAATCCTGCGTGAGGATGAGCCGAGAAGACGATTCTCTATCCCCTAAAACCTATGTGTCACTTCGTCCAATAAAAGGCATTATCAGGAAGGTGGCATATCTCAGGCCTCCAGCCTGGTGCCATCTCTGCTGGCTTTGCATGAGAACATGAGGCTTATAGCAGGTGGAAGACCACTAGGTGCATGGGACAGCTTTTGCTTTGCAAGAATGTTTAGCAGGCTGCAAAGAAAGAGCAAAGCAGGAGACAGAATGGTCATAATATTACAAAGCAAAGGCTGACTGAGGTCTGACACCCTTGTCATTTCATGTGGGAGCTCTACCAGCGTGTGTGTGTGTGTGTGTGTGTGTGTGTGTGCATGTGCGTGTGTGTGTGTGCAGGGATGGGCAAATCTGTCCATTTTGATTTCTCTATTTTTCCACTCATAAATTCAGTTGTCTGTATTTGTACATCAGTTTGTGATTGTTATTATTTTTAAAGCCCTCTTGCAAATTCATCATTGAGTACAAATTTCTCCTAATACGCACATTTCTGTATGCAATTTTGTCTAATACACACATTTTCGCAAACCAGTTTTATCTAATGCAAAGCTTATCTGAATTCCATTTTCACCAATATATGCATTTTTATGCACACTTCACCCCAGTACATGCATTTTTGTGTGAATTACTTGGCAGGAGAACTGCACTGCAAAATTCAGAGAAGTGCACATTTTGAAGGACAGCTTTGCTTTGCTTCATGTACTGTATAGTTTCAGAAAGTGCAAATTAGATAGGTTTGCCTTTAAAAGTGAAATTAATAGAAATTATCCCCATCCCAACATGCCTGCTTAACACACAACTCCCAGGGACAGGAGTTGAGCTAGTATATTCAGCAGAGCTGAAACTAGGCTTACTGTCACCTGGGTCAAGAGCATAAAAATTAGGCAATATATCATTTGAAAACATAGGAATCATAAGAAGTATTACGACTTTATGACCAAGCGGAAAATAAGCATCTCTTCCAGTAAAAGCAAATTGTTTGTCAAAAGTAGAACTTCCATGTGCAGCAATCTGAGGTCAGGTTTTGATTTGGATTTATTTGGTCACAGGATCATTAAAATACCGACTTTCCACAAGATCAGTCAAGACCCTCTGGTTTCCTTTGAAAAACATTTTTGTCTCTTTGAGGCTTTTTGTCACCCACCCCTCTTCTTGGTTCTGTGCAAACCCTTTCAAGGAGTTTTGATGTGTAAATTTACTCCAGAGTAAGCTTCAACAAGATTCCTTTCAATTTTATTTTTGTTTCATTACTCATTTCAGGAAATGATAATTTTGTAGTCATTTTAGGTTCCACGTCACGTGAAGAAATGTTTTTTGCAAGTCTAAAGTAGAAAGTGCCCTTCCATTGCAATCCTAATGCAGCCGGACTGACCAGAGCTTTCCCGGGAACTGCTTCTGGCAGGAAAAATGCTCACACACCCCTTACTTTCCTGTGTGTAGATCATGTATAGTCTGTAAAATGACTTAACTTTAGCTATTTAAACACATTCAAGGGATCGTAGAATTGTAGAGTTGGAAGGGACCCCAAGGATCATCTAGGCCAACTGATTCTCTTCCTCAGCTTCCTGCTCCTCCCTCCGTCCCTCCAGAATTTCTTTCTCACACAGTAGCAAACCCACAGGAGATCCCATCTTCTGCTTCACTGTGAGAGTCACGCAGCCTCTCCAGATTTCCCAACTCCCCCTCTCCCTGCATGGCGTTGTAAATGCACCTTCCTCAGCTTCATGGGGAAAGGGGGAGCTTGCTGCTGCCCTTCACTTTTTCATCTTTCTCTCCAGCTGAAGCTCAGACATGCTGGGAGGCTGGGAGCCTCAATGGCACCCCTATGGAGGCTTCAACTGAGCCAGAAACCCTGACTGGACACACACACACCCAGCTATGACACTGTATTCGGTCATAGAATGCTTTTTTCCAAGAACATGAATATTGATTTCCAAATCCGTACCAGAGCAATATCTTTATTTAGGCCAATATTTTGTCTGCAAGATTTTGAATTCTCCAGATTTTTCATCAGGCTACATAGGAAGCCAAGTCAGAGGGAGGGAAGTTGTCTGATAGTGAAGCCACAAGATCTGCATTTGGTCTCAGTCTCAAGATGGAACGTGGGAGAAGGTAGCAGGCATTCAAGCGAGGCTCTGATAGGTGCTCTGAAGGTTTCAGGTTGCACCTAGCACTGCTGGGAAGAAAGAACAACCATATAAGAATTGATCCCACCTATCCGAAAATATAAAACCCGTGTGGCCGTGAGCTGTGGATGCGTCAAAAGGGATTTCAGCATCTAGGAAAACAAGCAAAATATTACAGAAAGCAGTTGTCTAATTTAGGGTGGCAAGAGCAGCTTAGAGGGAATCAATTTGTTTCTCTCTCTCTTTTAAAAGGCTGATGATGCACTTGAGAACACATCCTTAAGGCTGGGAGGAAGGAGACAATCTTTCCTGAGTTTTCCACTTTAAAAAGTGAAGCTCAGACAATGCAGTTAGGAAGTGCTCACCCTTTTAAAATGCCTCCCGTGCCAATTGCACAGTTATGGGGGGGGGGAGAACATTCATCATCATTAGTGGGTCACACAAGCAACTTCCCCCCCCCCCAACATGGCAATGGAGGAGCTAACTGCTGGAGGAACTGTATTCAAACTGCAACCTTGGGTTATGCTTTTGAGTGCTTGGGAAACATAATGTGAACTAGCAAAAAGCAAACAAACCAAGTGGGGGAAATGCACTCTGACGTGCTGGGGTATTTTTCTTTTCAAGATGGAACAGGTAAGAATACAAATTCAGATTCCCAGGAATTTAAGCCCTTGCTTTTGGAAGATCACTTGGAGCCTTTGCAATAACCTGACGACCAATAGTCCCAGGACACCACTTCTGTCCACTGGGAAGGCCCATAATCTAGGTATGACACATTCTTCACCTATGCAAGAAGACACAAAAGGCTATAGCTACTTCACTCAATTATTCTCCCAATGTACAGCTTAACCAGAGAGTTGACTAATAATTGCACCCAAGGCCAAAAAGCAAAGCACCACATAGGTCATAATGCATCCATTATGTGTTCAAAGGCACTGAAAGGGATATGGCCATGGCCATGCCGTGTTGAATGGGATCCGAATTATGTCATCCACACAGAGAGAGAGCCCTGGAGAAGCCTTTCAGAAGAGGACTCTGAGAAGGTCCCAAGAAAGACACAGAAGAGATCATTCTCTCCCCTCCAAAGGCCATTACAGGTCAGAGCTTGATACTGGCCTTCACACACAGATCAACCCAACTTCAGCTGTACATCCAAGATGAGTCTGGGTGGATTTAGCACCATACCTTCAGTCTATGTACCAAAGCATCCTGAAAATATAAAACTCTCAGAGATGCTGCACCTAAGTTGGACATACTGGGCTAGCTGCAGACTGGATGGCACATTGGCATTAATGCTTTGGTATTTAGTACGTAAGTGCTTAGGTGCTTGGCTTTCCTTGGCTATCCTCGTTCTGCTTGTCATCAGCACCACCCACTCGCCATCCCAGTAGACCAGATCTTACTCCATCTGTGCTCTTCTTCCAGACTGAAAATGCTGATGAGCACCTGGGCAGGGTGAGGCAGGGTGCAGTAACTGCAAGCAGCAGGTATCTTCTTTCCATGTCCTGAAGCCTCCGGGCCATATGAGGGCTTTAATAATGCAGATTCGAATGCAACAAAGAGCAGCCATCTTTCCCCACCAAAGCAAGAACACTTTCTCTCCCCTGGGCTTCCTGCCTCAATGTTAGCAGACAAGGGATTAGGGAGCAGACCTTCTACTGATGGAAAAGGGCCACCACCAAATTCAACATTCTGGGGGTTTCCAAACCACAGACTGGCTAGACTAATTCTGCTCAGCTCCAACATAGTCTCAAAAGAAGAAATTGTTGCCTGGCCTTAGCGCCAAGGGAGAAAGGGAGGGCAGGTGTTGTGTGCCTGTGTGAGGCTGCGGCTATGAATATGTTAGGGCAGCCAATAAAGCTCTAATACTCTCCAGGTTTAAGGTCTCAGTTATTGGAATTGATTTTCTAACATCTTGTTAAAGTGTTTGTGCAAGCTGCCTAGCCAGCTGCTCCTTCCTGTAGCCTTGTGCTGCTGGACACAGTATCTCTATAATGGGATCCTTTTGACCTTGTGGTAGGTAGTTATGGACTTCACTGTGCCTCGTGATGTGCTCAGGTAAACCCAGGCACAGGAGCAATGTCACTGCCCATAATACCAGCCTCGGCTGCCAAGGAAACAAGAGTCACAACAGGAGAGAGGGGAGGGGAGGTCAGTGACCAACATGCTTAGGTGGGCTGCAGGGCTGCCTTTAGCGTTCATCAACAGGGCAAAGGCATCAACTCCTCCAAAGGGAGACTCTAGCTTTACAATATCTTTCTTGCTTCAGAATATGCTTGGTAGTCCCCTTCATTCTGAATATGGGAAATTCAGCAAAACCAACTTTTCCGAAATACAAACAGGGCTGGGAAAGAAGGATACCGATAGTATGGGAGAGGGAATGAATTCCTTTACATCCTCCTCAGTATTGCTACTGCACTCCTCCCATGGCTGGAAGCTGCAGGGTCAGCCTTTATCAGGGTCATTTCCCTTGCGAGGAGACAGCACCAGAGACATATGCTTATTTATAAAGGTACAAGTTGAGCCTGGGGGAAGGAGGCAAGCACAGAGCGCTGATCTTTAATTCAGCAACAACTTCCTCAAGAGCAAACAGCATTTCTTGGGAGATCCAGGCCCGGCCTCTTCTGCCTTGCTGCTGCAGTCCATCTACTGAGTTGTCTTCATTTTTATGTTACACCTACCCAAGCTGTCCCACCAATCACCACAAGCTAAATCATTTTAGCTATTAGCTAAACAAAAACCTACATCACCTTAACCCTGGTGGTACCTTCCTGATCTGTGGTATACATAGGAATCATAGAATCATAGAGTTCAAAGGAACCCCAGGGGTTATCTGGTCCAACCCCCTGCAATGTAACAATCTCAACTAAAGCATCCTTGACAGTGTTGATATAGCAGAGTCCATTTGCACAACGGAATGATGAATAGTACATGCCACATGCTTTTTGTTGCTTTATTTTCAGTTCATTGTAGAGAATTTACAAATATGCATCTTGCCTCTGCGGGAGCAGAGAAGCAACCCGTCCTTCTCCTCGGAATAAAGAACACCGAGAGAAAAACAGAGAGAAACAGGAAGCCAGTGTACGTCACATCCAGCTTCCCATTCCCGTGGGAAAACCCAACAGTGCTCTGACTGTGGAATGTAAACATTGTCCTGTGACAAGCACTTCGCTGCACAGTGAAGGAAACAGAAACCAACATCCTCCCCCTTTCTGTGAACATCACTGGGCAGCGTGTTCGTACAATATCAGTACAAACCCAACTTCTGTACATAGGTACAGTGTTGATCCCTTGATACAATCTTGGACAATACATCAGCAGGAATTTCATTACCTGGCATATAGGACACCGTTACGAGTCCCTTCTGAATATGTTCCCTAGCATGTTGCACCTTCAATTGCAAGTGCTTCGTGCTTTGCTTACAACCTTCCGAATTCAGCAAAGCCAAACATGCTTTGTTGTCCTGGTAAACCTGGATTGGACATTTGACAGGAATTTTCATGTCTTTGCACAATTGTAACAACCATTCACAATCCTTAAGTGAATAAGACAGTGCATTCAGTTCAGCTTCACAAGTACTTAAGCTAATTGTTGTTTGCTTCTTGCATGACCAATCAAATAGACCCTGATTGTACATGTAGCAAACTCCAGACGTACTTTTCCTGTCTGTAGTGTCACTTCCAAAACTTGCATCTGCAAAAATCTCAAGACCACCAGACTTCTGATTGTTAAATCTCAGTCTGTAATGCATAGTGCCTTTCAAATAGCGTGCTATGCGTTTCAGAGCTTTCCAATCCTTAACAGTAGGATTGTTGACTTGTCTGCTTAGCAAATTACAGCTAACAGCAATGTCAGGTCTTGAACATCTGGCAATGAAGTTTAGCTTTCCTAGCACACTTCTGTACAGTGTAGTGTCAGAAAATGCTTCTTCAGTGTCTTCTACCTGATAACCTGTTGTCATCGGTGTGTCTACAGGGTTAGCATCCATCAGGTTCAGTTTGCTTAACACATCAGCAATTTTCCGTGACTGGTGTACTAGAATGTTACCACTTTGATCTTTCTCTATTTCCAGAGATAGGTAGTTGTTTACCTCACCAAGATCTTTCATGTCAAAGTGCTCTTTCAGTTGAGCTAGGGCGTTATTGTACATTGTGACATCTTTCCAAAAGAATAAAATATCATCAACATAAAACAAACAGTACAGTTTCTTTTGCCCTTCCTCTTTGACAAATACACATGGATCAGCTTTCCCTTGCTTAAAACCTAGAGAAAACAATGCTTCAGTGAGTTTTGTGTTCCAACACCGTGCACTTTGTTTGAGACCATAAAGAGACTTCTTCAGAGCACAAACAAATCCCTGTTTTACCTGTACGCCATCAGGTGGAAGCATATAAAGTGATTCACCTAGAGATCCGTACAAAAACGCTGTATTCACATCGTGGTGACTAATGTGTAGATTCTCCTCTGCAGCTAGCTTGAGCATGAGCCTTATGCTCTCATATCTCACCGTGGGTGAGTAGGTCTCGTGATAGTCTTCACCTGGTACCTGTGCAAAACCTCTGGCTACCAATCTGGCTTTGTGTCTGACTATCTTGCCATTTTGATCAGTCTTCGCTTTGAAGACCCATTTGCTTCCAAGCAGTTTCATTCCTGGAACTACTGGAACTAGCTCCCAAGTTTTGTTCTTTTCTAAGGAATCAAGCTCAGCCTTCATAGCATTTAACCAAGGCTCAGCTTCCTTAGAATCCAAATCCTGGATTTCTTGGAAACTTGAAGGTTCAAATACCTTCTTGGAGCTTTTAACAACTGCTACTGCTGTCTTAGCATATTCATCAGCAAATCTCTTTGGAGGTCTGCCTTTTGTGGCTCTTTGTGACCTTCGAATCAGCCTTTGGTCTTCAACACTCTCCTCTTCCTTCTTAGGAGAAAAGTGACCTATTGTGAACAATGGTTCTTCCAATTCCTGATCAGAGCTTTCAGAGGGTCGCATAGAGGCTTTCGCACTCTTGAAATCCTCTGAATTATCCGATTCAGTTTCAGACTCAGAATCAGAACCTTCATCAGTGGGTGTGGGTTGTTGTTGCTTATCCTCAGTCTCATCACTGTCATCAGGATAACATTGAAAAATTCCCACGTTCTCCCCCCACTTGGCATTGTACTCAACACTTCTTGTGAGCTTAATTGTCTTAGAGTCAGTCATCATTATTCTGTAAGAACCTTTCTGATAACCTAGAAAGATACCATGCAAACCACGTTTGCCTAATTTGGAGCTTTGTGGAGAATGAATCCACATATCAGAACCAAAAATTCTCATGTGTTTGATGTATGGTTTCTTGCCAAACATCTTCTCATAGGGGGTACAACCAATCGCTGAAGATAACCTGCGATTGTAACTGTAAAGAAAACACGAGAGAGCTTCGGCCCAATAACTCTCTGGAAGATTTGCATCATGCAGCAAGGTTTTTAACCCTTGAAGCAATGTTTGATTTGCCCTTTCGCAAAGCCCATTCTGCCATGGCGAGCGAGGACTGGATAAATCGTGTTGAATTCCTTTCTCAGTCAGAAAAGCTTCAAACTGCTGAGAAGTGAATTCTCCCCCGCGATCTGTGAAAAGAATTTTTATCTTCTTACCATGCACATTTTCTAACCAAGCACAGAATTCCTTGAACCTTGGAAAAGCCTCTGATTTCTGCTTGAGATTGTACACATAAATATACCTAGAAAATGCATCAATGAGAACCATGAAGAACCTATTGCCACCTAAAGAGGGCGATAGTGGACCAACTAAATCAGCATGAACAATCTGGTATGGTTCTGTAGCTTTCCTACTAGACACCTTACCTTTCACAGCCATTTTCACCTTGTTTGCTGCACATGCCTTGCACTTCATGTGGTACCTGCAGGGTTTAATAGTCATACCTTCAACCAAGGTAGGCATTTTAGATACTGCCTCAAAATGCAAATGACCAAATTTCCTGTGAAAATCGTGAATACATTCTACATGCAAACTTTTGTTAGAACCTGCAATGCAACAAGTGTCATTCTGCACAACATCATCATAATACAAAACAAACAAACGATCAACACATTCAGCATGCAAGACATAATCGTCTTTCTTTGTGATGGTGCATTTCTTGTTCTTGAAGGAAACGTCAATGTTCCGTTCATTCAGCTGCATCACACTTAGAAGATTGTGTGTGGCATCTGGAACATAAAGTACATCATGTATCTCTAAGTCCAGACTGTGAAGAACAACAGTTCCGTAGCCTTGACTGGGAATCGTGTGGTCATCCGCCTGGTGAATCGCACCTTCCTGCGGTGTAAAAGACACGAACAGTCGCTTATCGTTGCACATGTGGTGGGTAGCTGCTGAATCAACAACGAAGAAAGATCTAGACGTCTTCTGGACCTTTGCAACCTTTGGAGTGAAGCGTGAGACCATTGCCTTGTGCTGCGTTGTCCTGGACACCGGACCTTTGCCTTTGCTTTGGCCTTTTCCACGCGATGAACTTCCGCTGCGCTGCTCTGTCTTGGCCCTGGGATATTTGCATTCCCTCTTCATATGGCCTAGACGTCCACACGAGTAGCATTTCACTGCCTTCAAAGCTTTGGCGCCCTCTGGTGGTTCCACTGCACTCTGGGATGACGTCTGTGAAGACTCCCCCTTACCCATGCAGCTAGCACCCCGGCGATCTGCTTCATTCTGGATCACGGCAGTAACATAGGCTACTGTGAGCTGAGCAGTTGGTTGAACAGCAATCTGAGTGGCAACGGACTCCCAACTTGGACCCAAAGAATGTAGTATCATGAAGGAATACACAGCCTCTGGAAAGTTGAGTCCTCTCTGCTGCAACTCATGTCTCAGATTTTGCATCTCCATCAGGTGTTTACGCACATCTCCACCTTCAGCAAGAGCCATATCATGCAGCTTGGCATAGTAGTACATTGAGGAACCAGCTTCTGTCCTCAAGTGAGCCTGTCTTAAAGTGTCCCAAATTTCTCTGGCTGTGGTCTTTCCACGCAACAGACAGAGCTCTTCTGGGGATACTATCAACGTAAGCGTTCCCCGTGCTTTGGAATCCTTAGCATTCCAATCAGCTGTAATTGGAGCTGGGGGGTTGTCTGTAATAACATTAAACAGACCTTCTTTCCGCAGAATTGCCTCTGCATATATCACCCACTCTGTGTAATTATTCTTATTGAGCTTAGGAATCCCAAAATCATTAACCAGCTTTGCGTTAGCCATTTTCTGCTGCTTAAAACAAGCTGCGTCACAGTCCTGCAGCTTCAGCCAAAAGCACTTGTAAAAGTACTTTCGATTTCCCCAGCCATCCAAGCCTGTTAGCTTGTGCCTTTTGGAGCCTTGCCTGTAACACGGCAAAACGGCTTTAAAAGTTCAAAGTCCAGCCATAAAACCATAAACTAGGAGCTGGCAGGCTGCCAGGCTGCTCCGGGCAGCATGAGCACATACCTTCATCAATCAAACTTGACGCGCAGAGCAGATAACGTGATCCGTTCCTCTGTACCTCTGCCGGCATTCCGACTCGGCTGCTGGAGTCTTTAATCCTCAGTTTGATTTACGTCTTTCTGGGCCCGGAACCATAACCAAAATGTTGATATAGCAGAGTCCATTTGCACAACGGAATGATGAATAGTACATGCCACATGCTTTTTGTTGCTTTATTTTCAGTTCATTGTAGAGAATTTACAAATATGCATCTTGCCTCTGCGGGAGCAGAGAAGCAACCCGTCCTTCTCCTCGGAATAAAGAACACCGAGAGAAAAACAGAGAGAAACAGGAAGCCAGTGTACGTCACATCCAGCTTCCCATTCCCGTGGGAAAACCCAACAGTGCTCTGACTGTGGAATGTAAACATTGTCCTGTGACAAGCACTTCGCTGCACAGTGAAGGAAACAGAAACCAACAGACAGATGGCCATCCAATCTCTGCTTAAAAACCACGAAGGAAGGTGAGTACTCCACCTTCCAAGGAAGTCCATTCCGCTCTTGAACAGCTCTTACTGTCAAAGTTCTTCCTGATGTTTACTTGGAATTTGAAGCCAATGGTTCGAGTCCTGCCCTCCAGAGCAGGAGAAAACAATCCTGCTCCATCTTCCATGGGACAGCTCTTGAGATATTTGAAGATGGCTATCCTATTTCCTCTCAGTCTCCTCTTTTCCAGACTAAATACACCCAGTTCCTTCAACCGTTCCTTGTAAGGCTTGGTGTCCAGACCTTTGATCATTTTGGTTGCCAGATTTCCATACCACCCAACAATCTCACTTGGAGTGGGACATCATGGAATCACTTGCCTCTGCTGCCACTACTGTACCCTGGGAAGTGTTATTTTTATTTCGAATCCTTCCTGTCATTTTGTCCAATTCTGCATAGTCCATTAATTTCGTCTGCCATTCTTCTTTCGTCTGAATTTCTTCTTGCTTCCATTTCTGGGCTAATAATACTCTTGCCGCAGTTGTTGCATATAAAAACAATTTAACATCTTGCCTATTAATGTCCTGACCTATAATACCAAGTAAAAATGCTTCTGGCTTTTTTATCATTTTATCATTTATCATTTTATCATTTCCCAGAAGTTCTTTACTTTTTTACATTCCCACCACATATGATAAAATGTTCCTTCTTTTTCTTTACATTTCCAACATTTCTTATTTGTCTTATACATTTTAGCTACCTTCACTGGTGTAATATACCATCTATACATCATTTTCATCATATTCTCTTTCAAAGCATTACAGGCTGTAAATTTTATCCTTTCCTTCCACAACCTTTCCCATTCTTCAAGCTGTATATTATACAGCTGGGGCATAAAATGGCTGGGGCATGTTCCACAGGGGGGATGCACTGGGACAACCGATCTCAGTGATCACGGGTAGGAGGACTGGGGGAGGGCCGGGGCGGGAGAGTGCTAGAGTTCTGTCTAATCAAGTTGTGTGGGATCAATTCCAATTTGTTACCCCCGAGGATGTGGACAGGCTGCTTGGACGAGTGAAACCAACCACTTGTCTCCTTGATCCTTGCCCATCCTGGCTTATAAAAGCTAGCCGGGAAGGACTGGGCAATGGGCTTCGTGGGGTGGTGAATGCTTCCCTCCGTGAGGGAGCCTTCCCAGACCCGCTGAAAGAGGCGGTTATTAAACCGCTTCTTAAAAAACCATCTTTAGATGCGGCCACGATGGCCAACTATCGCCCAGTCTCAAATCTTCCATTCCTAGGCAAGGTGATTGAGCGAGCGGTTGCCGAACAACTCCAGGCACGCCTGGAAGAAGCGGACCATTTGGATCCCTTCCAGTCGGGATTCAGGCCTCATCATGGGACTGAAACTGCCTTGGTCGCACTGGTTGATGATCTCCGGCGGGCTAGGGACAAAGGTGAGAGCTGTTTCCTAGTTCTGCTGGATCTCTCAGCGGCGTTTGATACCATCGACCATAGCATCCTTCTGGACCGTCTTGAGGGGCTGGGAGCTGGGGGCACTGTTATACTGTGGTTCCGCTCCTTCCTCCTGGGCCGTGTTCAGAAAGGGGGGGGATGAGTGTTCAGACCCCTGGGCTCTCACTTGTGGGGTGCCTCAGGGTTCTGTCCTCTCCCCCATGCTTTTCAACATTTACATGCGGCCGCTGGGAGAGATCATCAGGAGGTTTGGGCTGGGTGTTCATCAGTATGCGGATGATACCCAGCTCTACCTCTCTTTTAAATCAGAACCAGTGAAGGCGGTGAAGGTCCTGTGTGAGTGTCTGGAGGCGGTTGGAGGATGGATGGCAGCTAACAGATTGAGGTTGAATCCTGACAAGACATCAGTACTGTTTTGGGGGGACAGGAGGCGGGCAGGTGTGGAGGATTCCCTGGTCCTGAATGGGGTAACTGTGCCCCTGAAGGACCAGGTGCGCAGCCTGGGAGTCATTTTGGACACACAGCTGTCCATGGAGGCACAGGTCAAATCTGTGTCCAGGGCAGCTGTTTACCAGCTCCATCTGGTACGTAGGCTGAGACCCTATCTGCCTGCGGACTGTCTCGCCAGAGTGGTGCATGCTCTGGTTATCTCCCGCTTGGACTACTGCAATGCACTCTACGTGGGGCTACCTTTGAAGGTGACTCAGAAACTACAACTACAACTAATCCAGAATGCGGCAGCTAGACTGGTGACTGGGAGCGGCCGCCGAGACCATATAACACCGGTCTTGAAAGACCTGCATTGGCTCCCAGTACGTTTCCAAGCACAATTCAAAGTGTTGGTGCTGACCTTTAAAGCCCTAAACGGCCTCGGTCCAGTATACCTGAAGGAGCGTCTCCACCCCCATCATTCTGCCCGGACGCTGAGGTCCAGCGCCGAGGGCCTTCTGGCGGTTCCCTCATTGTGAGAAGCAAAGCTACAGGGAACCAGGCAGAGGGCCTTCTCGGTAGTGGCGCCCGCCCTGTGGAACGCCCTTCCAGCAGATGTCAAAGCGATAAACCTGACATTCAGAAGACATCTTAAGGCAGCCCTGTTCAGGGAAGTTTTTAACGTGTGATATTTTATTGTATTTTTGGTTTTTATGGAAGCCGCCCAGAGTGGCTGGGGAGGCCCAGCCAGATGGGCGGGGTATAAATAATAAATTATTATTATTATTATTATTATTATTATTATTATTATTATTATTATTTCCAAAGTCTTTTGCCCAATGTATCATTACCGATTTCACTTCCTCGTCTTTCAAATGTCATTCCAACAATATTTTATACATTTTAGACATTGTTTTACATTCATTGTTTAATATTTCTATTTCAAATTTTGATTTTTTTATCATCAAATCCTTTTCCCTTTAAATCCTCTTTATATATTTCATTGACTTGGCGATAGTGCAACCAATCATTTACATATTCTTTAACCTCTTCATATGGTGGGGTCAGCAAACTTTCTCAGCTGTGGGCCAGTCCGCTGTCCCTCAGACCTTGTGGGGGGCTGGACTATATATTTGGGGGGGGGGGGATGAACAAATTCCTATGCCCCACAAATAACCCAGAGGTGCATTTGAAAGAAAAGGACACATTCTACTCATGTAAAAGCACAATCCGCAGGCCGGATTGAGAAGGTGATTGGGCTGGATCTGGCCCCTGGGCCTTAGTTTGCCTACCCATGCGTCTTATCCTAGGCCTTTGACTGATTAAATAATCTGTGGCCCTTTAAATGTGTCAGGGAGTGTTTTTGTTGCTGCTGCTGCTGCTGTTATATCATGTATTTTATGCTTTTATGTTGTAAGCCACCCTGTGGACAGGTGGTTGGTTGGTTGGTTGGTAGGTAGGTAGGTAGGTAGGTAGGTAGGTACATACATACATAAGTGGAAATCGGTATCCATTTCTTCACAGGCTCTGCTTTGGATTGCACCGACAACACTGGTGCGGATGCCGTTGTTAGGAAGAGGGGACTAGCTAAGTCTCTGGCCACGAAGCCAGGGGTAGCTCACACTGGCAGGTGGTGGGACTCTAGAAAGTGAGCCATTTTGCTTCTCCTCAGCTGGCTGGCACAGGCCCCGGGCAGCAGCTCAGTGTTTAATTACTGGTACTGACTGCGAGTGATTTGAGATGGGAAATGTCAGGTGCCGCAGACCGTTTCCCTTCTTCATGGCCATATAAACAAGCTTTGTAGGAGGCAGTCCAGAGTGAGGACAGCACATGAATGGTGATAGCGCAGAATGCCAGCAACAAGTTTGATGCGCAGATGCCCCCGGGCTTGCAAAGATCATATCACGTGTCGCAAAGATATGGGCACAATTGCTCATTTGTAACACAGTGCAACAGCTCTCTTCTGGAGTCTTCTTTAGAAAACAAGAATCCGGACCACATTCCTGGAGTTTGTCTCTTGCCTTACTGAAACTGCATCTCTCTGCACTTCCTATCTCTGTCAACAGCTTGAAAAAGATGAGAATCAGCCACAATGAGTGAGGAAGTTAAATATAACTCAGTGTGCTGGGAGTGTGTGTGTGTTTATGCAGTGGCACACTGCTCAGCCCACACAACTGCAAATTTTGCACCTCGGTGCTCAGCTATGTGGACTCTGCATGGTCACACATCTCAGTGAGGGATGAAATTCAGCACTGCGGGTGCTGCTTAGAAGATGACCTACCAGGGATCAGCCTTGGGACTTGTTAAAAAAATAAATATCAATGTATTTGGACAGAGATCTCTCCCGAATGATATTCCAGCCCCAGACACTAACACATCAATTCATTCCAATCTACAGGAATGTAAAAGAAAACAAATTTGAATCTGCACTATGATCCCAGATCCAAGTGGCTGTAAAAGGCCCTCCTGTTATACCCCAATGTGGCTGGATCACTTTCACTACTAGAAGAAGCAAACCAGCCCCACTGTTCAGTGTGAAGCCTGTTTGGCCCTGAACGTTTGATGGCCCTGAATATTTCGTGCATTGCTGAAGAGTGCTGCTGAGCATGTGCAGAGTGCCCTTTGCTCCCCCGAGCCACAGTCAGGGACAGGATTGCTGTTTGTTTTGGGGCCTCTGTGGTTTCTGCTTACAATTTATCATTAACCTGCATCTTCTCTCGATGTAAGGTATTGAGAGATGCACAATAAAGAGCAGGCTTCTCACCCCCCCCAAAAAAAAAATATTTTAAAAAAGAAAGAGAGGCTGGAAGCAAGAGGGGTACAAAAGGGATGCTCAGCCCCAGAGCCAATGTGCTGCTCCTTACGAGGCCACCGACATGTGTGTACAAAACTTATCCCACATATGTGGATCTCTGCACCCACATAGTACAAATTCTCACCCACAGTGCCTCCTTGCCCTGGGAGCAAGCGGATCAATGGATGCATTTTATTTCTTCTTTCATGGGGAATGGCAATTGGGACCAGGCTGCTCTTCTCCTGATCACCTCCTCCACCTTCAGACTTGATTTCTGCCTCCTGGGATTCAGCCTCACAGGTCTTGGCTGCTTGGCACCTTCTCCTGCACCACGCAGAAAGGAAGCCTCCCTCCCTCAAGGGCTGGCCTCCTACCCCACACCTGCACCTTTCCCTTCGGGAAGGCCTCTCCTCCTCCCAGAGGGGAGGAGTTGTGAGCGGGAGCAGCTTCCCGCAGGGGCAGGGAGGCGTGCTCAGCTCCCTGCTCCTGACTGCCTCTGCTGCCACGGCCAAGCCTTCCAGCCAACCAACAGTGGCGTAGCGTGGGGGGTGCAGGGGGGGCCCGGCTGCACCGGGTGCAACATCTGGGGGTTAGGGTTAGGGGGCACAAATCCATGGGTTAGGGGGCGCAAATCCACGGGTTAGGGGGCACAAATTACTTGCCTTGCCCCGGGTGCTGACAACCCACGCTACGCCACTGCCAACCAATAGGGCTGGCTGGTGCAGTGGTGTAGCGTGGGGGGTGCCAGGGGTGCCAGCCGCACCGGGCGCAACATCTGGGGTTGGCGCGCTCGCTGCCTCCGGAGTCGCCGAAGAGCCTCGGGCGCAGGCTGTAGCGGAGCCGCATGTCTCGCGGAACCGACGAGCTGTGCGCGCGTCCGGGCTGAAGGCGCCCGGCAGGCAGCGGCTCTCAGCGCTCGCCGCGGAGGACGCGCCAGGCAGCCCCTCCTCACAGCCCCGCCTCCGCCGGTGCTGCTGCAGCTGCTGGGCCGTTGCATTTTCCTCGCCTCTCTGCCCCCCTCCTCCTCCGGGCAAGCGCGTCGTTTGGGCGGCAGCGTCAGCGGCAACTCGCAGGTTAGGGGTTAGGGGGGGGCGCAAATTACTTGCCTTGCCCCGGGTTAGGGGGCGCAAATTACTTGTGTTGCCCCGGGTGCTGACAACTCATGCTACGCCGCTGGGCTGGTGGGTGGGGCTAGCCGTATTTAAACAGCCGTGGCAGCGCTCAGTTCCCAGTCTGTTCCTGCTTGCTTCAGATCTCCCATCCTCTCTCCCTTTTAGGTCAGCTTCTTTTGCATATTGACCTTGCTATGGACTTCGGTTGGTTGCCTTGGTTGCCCAAGGGTGCCTGGTAGGACTTTTTTTTATCCATTTGGCAAATTGGCACCAGCCTCTTGGTTTTTTTGCCTACCTTGTAGCAATTCATCACAACTTTCTGGTATTGGAGGTTAGGCATTGGAATATGTGTGCTGTGTTGGAGGATTGGGTACAGGCCATCATCTACCCCCTCCTCTTTTGGGTATTCCATTAAAGAAATCCGGCGGTTGTGGATCCTGTCCAATGCCCTGCTGGTGGCTAGGGCCATGGCATGAACCTGGTGACATCATGGGGGAGCTTCTAGTTGTATTTGCATCAACAAGCTCCTCCCATTGGTTGTTAACCCTGATGTGACTCCTGTGGAGTCTTGTATTGCTGTTTTATCCAATGCCTAAGCCAATACAGCGATACCTCGGATTAAGTACTTAATTCATTCTGGAGGTCCGTACTTAACCTGAAACTGTTCTTAACCTGAAGCCCCACTTTAGCTAATGGGGGCCTCCTCCTGCTGCTGCGCCGCCGGAGCACGATTTCTGTTCTCATCCTGAAGCAAAGTTCTTAACCCGAGGTACTATTTCTGGGTTAGCAGAGTCTGTAACCCGAAGCGTATGTAACCTGCAGCGTATGTAACCCGAGGCATCACTGTACTACTCACATGCTGTAACCAATAAAAATTGTGGCCTATTTTGCCCATTAACCTAAAATAATGTGTCTTTGTGTCTTACTATAATCCTATGTGGGTGGCGCATCCTCGACTCACAACTGCCGCAGAAACTGTCTCTCCAATGGGACTTTTGGGTGGCAGCCACACACCACAGATGGCCAGTGGGAAATGCTATGTTCATGCACATTGTGTAGGAAACTTAGTGGAGGTTTGCATTTGCACAGTGTCTGTTTTGCAGAGAACTGTGGCAAGTGTGAAAAAGAGCTGCTTTTGCAGCTAAAGCTGCAACAAGGGGGTTCGAGCCTTTGCTTCCATGTTTCTGTGAATTGGTGACTCATCCCTGAGAGTCGGGGTCTCTTGCAGAAGATGCCAGCATGTTGGGGAAGCAAATTGCTTATCTGAGTCTCTCTCTGGAACCAGAAAAGAAAACTGGATGGCATTGCTAGCCGTTCAAGAGCAAAGTGTTGATTTGTATTTACATTTGAATTTGGGTTTTGTGTGTGTATGTGGTAAGTTTAAAGACAGTTTGCAGTAAAATTTTGGAACTCCTTTCTTGGTGTTAGAGTTTATTGATTCATATCCTGCATATGGTCCAGATCAGGAGATACCACTCACATATAACTAACAGCAGGGTCTTCTTCAGTCACTTTCCCTTGTTGCTTTTGTTTTAACTTTGAAAATCACAATTTCTCCGAAATACAGGGCTGTAGTTACCATATGGCTGAGACTAGCAACTGCCTTCGTTGACTTTTTTTTGTCTGTAGCAGTTTCTATCTTTTGCTAAGCATTTATTATTATTATTTTAGAATTTCCATTTTTAAAATGGATTTAAAAATAATAAACAAATGTTCTAAATAAAAAAAGGCATCCAGTTGACCTGTTAGAGATTTATCTTATTTATATACTGCTTATAGTATTTCAAGTGCTAAATGTTTGGTAACTTTGCCTCAAAGAAAAGCTGTGTTGCACTCCTATTTACCCACCACAAATGACATCTAAGTGAAAACTGAGGGGGAAAACTTGTACTTTAAAGCTAACTGAAGGAGGATCATTTTTTGTAGCCAGAAACAACTTGTGGGAAAAGGTTGCAGACATTTTATTTTTCCAGTGCTACCACCCTGCAGACAGTACATCTGTTACCGGAAAATTCCGAGGGCTCCCTTGGACAAAAACAAAGACACCAACCAGGATAACTTGGAGCAAAACAGCAGCCTGTAGGCTTGGCCTTTATTGAACTGTTGCAACAGGGTGTTCCCCTCACTCGCAGGAGAGAGGAAAAGACCCAGAAAGATGGTGTGCAAGACCTTATAAAATCTTTTGAAATTCCCATCCTCTAGGTCAAGCCCACCCCCAGAAACATCATGCATACATTACAGAAAGGAGGGGTTGACATCATGCATACATTACAGAAAGGAGGGGTTGAGGGAGGAGTTGTGGTGGTAACCTGAGTGTCCTGTCACCTGGCTGGTTCTTCCTTTCCCCCTGCCCATGAGTCACTTACAGGAGACAAAGGGAGTTTGCAGTTTCCTGCCCCCAGACGGAAGATCTGATCATTGTCCTTTGTTTCAGTCCATGCTGAATCCACTCCCATATGCAAGTTCTTTGTGATCCTGATTGTCTTCTGTCTGGGATCATCAGGGTTGACATAGCAACTGGGCAGGGCTCCTGTGGATGTGCTGGGATGGTGAAGGGATTATGGCTGACCAGAACCAAGCCACCCCCCCCCTTTGATAGTCCTTGTCATATGGAGTAAAATAAAAATAGAACAGTGCAAATCCGATGTATGGTTGATTTTCTATGAATTTATAACAGAAATGTGGCGTATGTAGGGTGTGAGTGTGAGTGTGTGTGAAGTTTGTACAAACAGAATGATTGGGGTGGGGGGTTCCTGCTACACATTCAAAAGAAAAGGGGAGCAAGGGGGAGCCCCACAGACTCTGAGTTCAGACACTGCCCAGCTCTCTCGCCCCGAAGGCTAGCCCAGCTTAACACTCACTTCCTGCCATTTGTCTGCTTCAAATTATACCCAAAGGTGCTTTTCTGGCACATAAACCCTGTATTCCTTTGCACTGTTGGGGGAAAAGCAGGTTGGGAGTGAGCTTGAGTAGACCAAACAATAGGAAAGAACAAGGTTTTTCTAGCTCCTCGCTTCCTCAGCTGCTTTTCATCACACACACACCTGGGGGGGGGGGGAGTTGAGAGGCAGAATCACAGATAAGGGCATTGTTCCCATGGTGGTGATAAAGGAATGGCAACAGAACCATTGTGTTCCATAATGGCCACAATCATTTTGTTTGTCCTAGTATTTCACAGGACTACAAAACCCTGGCAAGATCTGTTTGATCAGACGCAGAAGTGGAATGATGAATGTCTACTGCACAGCATGGACAATAATGCCTCTATCAAACTATCTCCAGCATGACTCAACAGTTAAATTTCGGAGGACATCACTGTGGCTCCTGCTCAGAGCATTATTGGGCAGTGCATATTATTTGGTCCGGAAAAGCTACCCTGGGGGCTCATCCAGACTTCCTGTTGTGCTGTGCTTCTAGGCACAGCTTCACACTTGAAAGCTGTGTGTCTGAGCACTTTTCCCTTTTTTGCCCTGGCGCTTTCCTTGCAAAGACCTGCTTCTTACCCCTGAATTGGAGCAAACGACAATCCACAGAAAACCCAAATTGCCATTTGTTCCGATTAAGGGCTTATCCACACTTACCTTTCCTCCATGCTTTCAAGGCACAGTCCGCACTTTAATGTTCCATGTCCAAGCGCTCTTTTTTCTGCTCCAGAGCTTTCCCCGTGAAAACCCACCCTTTAAAGCTGAATCGGAGCAAACAGCAGTCCACGAAAAGGTGAATTGCCATTCTTGTGCTTCAGCTTTAAAGAGCAGACTTTCGCTGGGAAAGCTCCAGGGCAAAAAAAGGGGGGGAGAAAGAGGGTTCAGACATAGAGCTTTAAAGTGCAGACCTGTGCCTGGAAAGTACAGAGTAAAAGAATTTAGGGCATGAGCCCTAAATTCCACAAGTCCACCTAGACCAATGTGTGACTACCCAGGTTAAATAATTCTAAATGCATCATTAGAAACGATATCAGTTTTTTCAAAAATTTAAAAAATAATAAACTTGGGCACCCTCCATTTTCAAAGAGCATGTTGTAGTTTCTAATGATGCATTTAACATCACATCTAGTTTGACCCTAATTTTAATATCATCCAGTGGTGTAGCATGGGTTGCCAGTGCTCGGGGCCATATGGAGGGGTGGGGGTGGGTAGGAGGGAAACAGACGGAGAACACATGTGCATTCAAGTGCCTCACGGCACCTGTGTCACCCAGGAGGTCATAAAAGAAGAGTCATTCCTTTGTCTGGAGAAGTCACTTCCTGGTTCACATGGAAAAGCCATTTTCAATGGAGGCCAGTGATGGAAGTGCACAGCTGTATTGAGGGTGTTGAAAACCTGTGTCAACTGCCCTTGTACCCTGCCACGCTATGCCACTGACCCCATCCACCAGCTACGTGCATGAAATTTTGGTACAATATCCTAAAGTGCCATATTCCTGAAAGGATCGTTCAACAAGAAGAAGAGTGCAAAAGTCTCAGACTTGCTGAGCATTGATGGATGGATGTTGCCACTTCCTACTCACTTCTCTCACATACTAATAGCTGCTCTTGGACAGTTTGAGATACACAACAATAACTAGGGAGAGAGACACTGAGCTGTCCACCACTGGAGTCGAAAATATTTTTAAAAATACATATTAGAATGCTCACTCATTTCACTGTGCGAACACAGTGGGCCTTACTCTTGAGTAAACAAGCTTAGGACCATGGTGCACTGTAGATGCTCTGTTGCGTGGGCTGCAGGGGGGAGCACATGCTTGTGATGGGGGGGATGTATATTCAGTCCTGTTGCAGGTGCTGATTTTTCACCCACACCTCTATGTGGCTCTGGGCAAAACCTAGCATGGCATTTGTGCTCTGACCTCACACATTGTGCAGTAGGAAAGGGCTCAAGCAGCAGAAGGAAAGGCAAATGCAAAAACAGACCAAGCGTGTCAGTGCAGAGGACCTTTTCCCATTTCGAGCTAAACCAACAGGAGTCCGCAAATGCCCCCTTCTTAATCTCTATGCAAACCACAGCACAGCGTTCCCTCGAAGCTCCTGCATCCAAAATACCGTATTTTTCGCTCTATAACACGCACCCGACCATAACACGCACATAGTTTTTAGAGGAGGAAAATCTGTAGGCATGCCACCCGTAGGCATTTCCTCCATAACACGCACAGACATTTTCCCTTACTTTCTAGGAGGAAAAAAGTGAGTGTTATGGTGCAAAAAATACGGTAATTGCTTTCTCAATACATCCACTCTAATCACCTAAGAATCTTCAGGCCCTAAAACAGCCAAGTGGTTCTGTGAAGAGATTTAGCCCAGATTGCATCCAATTTGTCAGATTTTATTTTTTAAAAAATAGATATATGCATATAAAGATGATTTGATAAATACTAAATGAAATCCTTACAAACCCTGCCTCCCAGCCCCACGCAGCCCTGTCGGGTGAGCTTCCCCCCTGGCCAGCGAGCTCCGGCATTGTTCGATTTGGGGTCGTTCCATCTGTGCCTTTTACCTGATTCTCTCCGCCTTCAGATCTGCCTGTAATTATATAGCAAGAAGGCAGCCAGCTGCACCCCCAGCCAAAGCCGCTTGCCTAAGCCGCTTCCAGATCCCCATTGTTCTGCCGGCTTTATCCATGAATGTGTTTCACAATGCATGTGGCACGAGCCGCTGCCATTAATCCGAAGCAGCGCGCAGCCGAGGGATTGAAAGCGCCCCCCCCGTCCTCGTCCCCACCGCCGCTCCCTTCAGAGGGAGGGGGCGGCCAAGCCAGGGGCTGGAAATTCTCACGAAGGCTACAAGCGCTTTACGAGTTGGCCAGAAAGGGATGGATGGAGGTGGGAGGCTGCTGGGAGCTCCCATATTCCTACAGTGGGTGATGTGACAACTGTCTCCCGTTTCCCCCGTCTCCTTTTGCTTCCTATTCTCATGTGATTTTAATATGTCCCTTTTCTATCCTCCGCGGGAGTGTGGTTAGCAGCCAAAGTGCATGCAATCAGTCAGAGCCAGCAATTAAGCGGCAGCTGCAGAAGCAAAGCCCCTGGTACTGCCGCGTCAATATCCCATTAGCCAGGAGACCCATCCATTATTTGCAATTGGACAGAGCCCAGAAAGTGGGGTGGCACCCTCCCCCCCCCCCACACTCCATGAGTCAACTGGAAATTCAATTGCAGAGCTGAGGCCCCCCATCCGTCTTCTCCTGCGCAGGAGGCAGAGTGCGCTGGTCCCATTCAGCCTCATTAGCACAGCAGCGACCCAGCCCCCTCCGCGGGCTCTCTCTGCCGTACACATGCAGCCCACACTCTGAACTGCGGGAGCACCACATAGGCACACTCGGCGCATGGCTCAGTGCCGAGAACAAGCAAAACCGTCAGTTGGTAACAGGGTGGGTTTTCCACAGTTGCCTACTGATCAGACCACAAAGGTGTAGCTTGCTCCTCCTGCTATCTCGGAAGACGTCAGCTGGTAAAGTTCGTGCAGTCAGAGAATAAGCCTTCCCACTTGGGTATACTCTTCCCATACTTAAGTCCTCCTCTGCTTCTGTTTTCCCAAACAGGCTTACTGGGGAGTGCAAGTATACAAACAACTTCCCAAAAAAACTGAGAAAAGAACTGAGGAAGCCACGCTAATGGATCATGGGTCCCTTGGGCTTGGCCATTAACAAGCAGAAAAATGACCACAGAGACAGAAACCTCGTTTTCATAAAGTTGCAAACAATGCCCTCTCAACTGTCCCTATTTATGAGTGCCCCCCTCCCTATTTTTAAAGCCCCGGTACCTGATTTTGGGGGACACCTGGTTAAAATGATGTGGTGTTAGCTGTTAGATTTGTTGCTCTTTTGGGTTCAGCTTTCTCCCCAGGAACTCTGCAAGTTAAATTGCTAACACCTTGTGTTTAAATTGTCTGCGCCTTGTGTTTACTGCATCTTGTCTTTAGTGCACTTCCATGTAAATAATGATAGTGTTATCATCCAAGGCACACGAATGAGCAGCTCCCCCAGTGTAGCATCCGTGAAGCTGAGTTAGGATCCTTTGCACTCCCATGGATCCGAAAGAGGAAGGGCGTCAGGGAAGCGGCACAAATTACAGAGAGCCTAGCAACTCTGACAACCACGGTGACCATGGCAACACCATCTGCACACACCAATCAGAGCACAGCCAGCTGATGGCCCGCCCATTGTTGCCATGTAGGGATTAAGCGAATCCACACATGGTAACAGGGAGATGCCTCGGTAGCATCACTTTGCATGCACTTAAGGCACAACCCGCCAGGCGTGGGGACACCTCGGCACATTCCTCTGCATGTGCTACTGCAGCAAAGGCACCCAAAACACTGCAAGCAAATGCTCCTAACCAGAAGTTTAAATCACCTCAGGCCACTCACACAAGGGCTGTGCACATACCGTACATTTAAAGCACACCCCTTGCCAAGAATCCTGGGAACTGTGGTTTACCCCTCAAAGAACTACAGCTCCCAGAACCCTTAACTAAGTACAGTTTGCAGAATTTAAGAAGGGCGGTGTGCTTTAAATATATGGTGTGCATGCAGCCACCACAGTCTGCTACTAGCCACCCAGGGAAGGAGGAAGGGACAGGAAGTCCAAACAGCAGTTTGGGGAGGAAGCCTGCAGAACAACCGCTAAAGTGTCTCACTGGGACAAACTTTCAAGACACACACTGACAATTGGGAGTAAAACCTATTTGGGGGAATGAAGGACCCTTTTGGCAGGCAGGGAAAGGGTGGCACTCCGGCAAGCAACAAGAGAGCTCAAGATTTCTTGAGCGCTGTTGAGCAACAGGGTGGGAAACAAAAACAGCAGGTTTGAGCCCCACCAGGGGAATGGTAGAATTAAGGCCCAACTCACCTTCTGCATGCCTGTTCAGTTATGTCAGAGACTAAAGAGAAGGAGTAGATAGGCTCTCCAGCTATGCTGCCTCCACAGTAGACAGAAGGAGAGCACATGATGGGGCATTTCTCATCCACCAGCCTACAGACCAAGGAAGCATACCCTCCAACATTTATCTGATGAAAAATAGGGATGTCCCATTCCATGCCGGTAATTTTACTATTTATACACCACACATCTTATTGGATTACCCCAGCACTCTGGGCAGCTTCCAACATATATAAAAAATAAGAAAACATTAAACATTTTTTTTTTAAAAAAAAGGAAACTTCCCTATACTGTATAGGGTTGCCTTCAACGGTTTAGGGGGTCAGACAACTCCATCCCCTTTAACATTTCTCCAATGAAAATAGGGGCGTCCTAAGGAAAAGTGGGACTTTCCAGGATCAAATCAGAAAATGGAATGATTCTCTAAATCAGGGACGTTCCTGGAAAATAGGGACACCTAGAGGGTCTGAGAAGGTCATATGAGGAACCCTAGGCCTGTGGAACAGAAGAAGAGTTTGGATTTGATATCCCACCTTTCACTCCCCTTCAGGAGTCTCAAAGTGGCTAACAATCTCCTTTCCCTTCCTCCCCCACAACAAACACTCTGTGAGGTGAGTGGGGCTGAGAGACTTCAAAGAAGTGTGACTGGCCCAAGGTCACCCAGCAGCTGCATGTGGAGGAGCGGAGACGCAAACCCGGTTCCCCAGATTACGTGACTACCGCTCTTAACCACTACACCACACTGGCTCTCCACATGTTTCACAAGCAGAAGCTGCAAGGTTCAAACCTTGGATGTGATCTCTCACTAGCAGAGGCTGGGCAGAGTTAGGCAAGCCTGAGAGGATCCTATGCCAAGAGTCCATTGGAAGGAGTACAGCATAAGCCAATGGTCTGGCTCCCAGGCATCAGGTACCCCTCTAGGCTAGCTGCATAGCTGCTCCTTGCTTGATTGCCAATTGCCCCAGAAGAACTTGTTCTCCGTGCACATGGGTCAGTTGCAGGTGGTTGTTAGTTCAGCACGCAAGCAATGAGCAGGAGACTGTGCACCGGCTAGAGCAGAGTTTCCCAAACTTAGGTCTCCAGCTGTGGTTGGACTACAACTCCCATCATCCCTAGCTAGCAAGACCAGTCATAGGTGCTAACTCCCTGGGGCCCCTGGGTGCCTGAGCACCCACAAAATTCTGCATGAAGGGGTCAGGCACCCACAAATTTCAGTGCCAGGGCCATGCACACTGCATGACACCCATGGCCAGTCGTGGGGCCAGGCTTGCTCTCCAGTGGTCAGGGATGATGGGAGCTGTAGTTCAACAGCAACTGGAACCCGAAGTTTGGGGAGCCCTGGGTTAGAGGACAGTCCCCCTTGCCCCTGCTGCCCCTCAAATATCCAGAGGAGGAGAAGCTGCAGGTCCTGAGCCCTGGTATCAGAGAAGTACCTGACCCCCCCCCCCAGTCACAATCCCATCTTAGCACCAGCTTCCGTGAGTCAAAACCTGTGGGGAAAGGCAGGGATCCTTATCTGATAGGCCCTATCAGCAAAGAAGCAACAGAACTTGCAAAGTGAAAACTTGCACTGAGTGCATCAGATGGAGTGGCTTCTGGAAGGCGGAGGTGGATGAAGAGTGTGCAACATGTCCCATCAGGTCTCGTGTGCCTTTCCTGCAGGACACACAGCAGAGGGTCAGGTGCACTCCCTCCCCAGTCTCAGGATGGCTTCACCAGGCAGTACATAACTATCTGCCCAGCACTTGCAAGGGTATAACAACATTGGCAAGGGAAGGCTGGCAGCCCCGCAGGGGAACAGCAGGGATCGCACTCATCACAGCTGCTAATCTTGTGGTTTGTGCTGCACTGGGACTGGGGTTCCCCTGCTGAGAAGCTAGTGGAGTTGTGCAGGGGGGGGGAGAACACCAGGGGTAGGCAACCTAAGGCCCGGGGGCCAGATGCTGCCCAATCACCTTCTTAATCCGGCCTGCAGACGGTCCGGGAATCAGCATGTTTTTACATGAGTAGAATGCGTCCTTTGCATCTCTGGGTTATTTGTGGGGCATAGGAATTCGTTCATTTCTCCCCCCCAAAAAAAAAAAGTCTGGCCCACCACATGGTCTGAGGGACGGTGGACTGGCCCATGGCTGAAAAAGGTTTCTGACCCCTGGAATAAGCAAAGGTCAGCAGCTGCAAGAGACGAGCCCCGAATGTTGGTGCTTGATAGGTATGTGAGCACAAGTGACTATGAGAGCGCATGTGAGAGAAGGGCTTTCCTAGTGTCCTCCCCTCAGACTCCTTTCCCCTGTTGAGGGAGAACATAGAGCAACGTAGACAACTGTGTGGGAAGTTGCTATGGCACTCCCTGTGCAGTGGTGGTTTGTGCTGCTCAGACTGTCTTCCTGCAATACCAAAAGCACCATGACTGTGTCCTCCGCGCCATGCCGCTTGTTCTGCTGGGCTCCTGTACCTTTTTTAAGCTGCAGGGTGCAAATCAACTAACATTTTGCTTGCTTTCCGATTCACTCTCTCTGTAGCTCATCTCAGCCATCTTCCAGGTAGGCTTCTCCACGAATGACTTGTCCACTACCTCATCCCAGCAGGGCTCGGGGTCTGCTCTCAGCCCCTCTGAGCTTCCGCAAGGGCAGATGCCAGCCTCCTTCACACTGCAGGCATAATGGACACACAACATCCCAATCTCCAAGCAGGGCAAGAGTCCAGGAGTTCCAGGCACATACCCAGGGTTTGCGTTCCCCTTGGAATTGGGGACAGTGGAGACTGTGGCATATTTATGATATATGGCTTATCTACAACCTGAGCCTACTATGGAGGGGTTTACAGCATTAACTTTATCCACCCCAAGAGGGCTTTGCTTCCCTCATAGATGAAGTCTTGAATTCAAACAGAAATCGAACATCGCTCTGACTCTCTAGCTCCCCCACTTCTAGCTTTTAGCTCTCCTCACTCAACACTGTCTGCTCTCAACTCTGCCTTAGTCCTTTGAATAACCTGTGAGTTAAGGGAGGGCCCCCCACCCATTTGCCCCTTCCTTTGTTCCCTGAATGGCCTATCACCCAAGTTATCACCTCACCAGAAAACCAGCCTGGTTTATATTCCAACACTTGATGGATCCAGGGGCTAAAAGAGTCTTGATACAGCCTTCTTCCCTCCCCCATCAACTCATAACAACTATATAGCTGGAAGGGGAGGGTGATGGTGCCTGGATAGAGAAATGGCTTCTGGAAGAATAACAAGCAGGTAGTGATAGCCTGGCAAATCACATGTTGGGGGATGCTGAAATTGGCAAAGATTGGGTAATCCAAAAGGCAACCTCAGAGAGCCAGGCAATTGGCTTATGCAGCACTCCTTCTGATTGGTTCTGGAGTCACACTCTCTCACATGTGCCTCCCAGCCAATTCTAGTGAGAGATCATACCCAGAGACTGAACTAGAGGTGTTATTTGCCTAAAGATAAATTAAGACGTTTGGGTGTCCCAACTGATCACTACCAAAGCCTTGAGAGGCGTTTTTGAGTGTTTGATATGAGCACTCAAAAATCCCAGGTTAATTGCCAGAGTGCTAGAAATCCAAATTCCTCTCTGGACCCCAGTTGGGAATCTTTAGACATCAATGGAAGAAAGATTTTGACAAGCAAAACTCAAGTTCAAACATGGATACTTTATTGTCCTTATCACACACACAGCAGATGTTGTAGCAGTTGCTTTTGGCTTGCAAATCTCCTTGTCTTCAGCAACAGCTAGCACACAGCAGTGTGAAACCCACTGCAGCAAATTATGTAAAACCTATTCCAAAATCACCACTCTAAAGTTCAAGCAGATCAAGCCATGAGCCTAACCTGGGGAAGCTGCAGAGACCAGAGCAGGGAGAGGGAGAGAGGGAGGTGTGCTTCGTTATCCATATTAGGGGCTACTTACTTCCACCCAATTTTCTGGAACTGGAACTATGTTTTCCTGTACCTTGAGAATCCTCTTTCCCCACATGTGCCTGTCTGTACACTAAGATCTTCTCAGAGTTTCCTGTGCCATTCAAGGTCCAGGAAGCTACCAGAGAAAGGGCCTTCTCAGTGTTGGTGCTCCAGCAATGGTAGAATGGTAGAAGGCTCCCCCAGCATAAAGGACCTTATGCTGCAGGCAGCAGAGGAAAATCACCAATAGAGGAGAGATCCCTGGGACACCCTTCCCTGGAGCATAGAGCATGGTTTCCCCCTTGGGGATCCCTTGGAGAGAAGCACACAACACACCTCCCGTGTTAATGGGAGTCATCTGCCCTCTGCCCTCCCAAGCCCTTCCCCAAAGTTGGACTGTTTACTGCTGAATCGGTACAAACGCCAGTCAGGTTTCTGCAGATTGGTCTTGGTTCAGATTCAGCAGTAAACAGTAGTTTCCCCAGGCAAACGGCAGGACCAAAAAGAAACCAAAACTAAACCCCTCTCAGACCAGTGACTTGAAATCACTTGAACATAGCTGTCAACTTACAGATTTGAAAATAAGGGACCAGCAACCTCGAAAATAAGGGATCAGCAGCCAAAATAAGGGATCAACAATTACTTTGATAAAATACATATTTTGATGCGTGAAAATGGCTTTTGTTGCGTGCAAATGGTCCTTAAATTACCATATAGCATATATTCAACACAAAAAAGCAACAATTTGTTATTGACAAAGGACAGCTGGACATAGAAAGGGCCCCATTACCTTCAGTAGCTTATTTAAGGGACATCATCAATAAGGGACAGCAGTGGGACATGGCGCTGGGATAAGGGACTGTCCCGCCAAATAAGGGACACTTGACAGCTATGCACTTGAAATCACAGGACAAATAAAAGTGTGGCTGGGCCTGGGTGTCGGTGGAGCTGCCCTTAAAAAAAAAAATCCAGCTTCCGGCTTCTCTTGCTCTGGGAGTGCTACCAAAAGGGGGCCTCTGGAGCTATGCCAGAAACTGATGAGTGGTGGGTTGTTTGTTTTTTGCCATAGTGGACAGACATGGAGGAGAAGAAAGCAAATAGCTTTGCTTGTAGGCACTGGCACCTTTCCTTTCTACTTGCTGAGCGCCCAGGAAGGTTCCTCATGAGAGAGAGATGCACATAGTCATCAGAGCCATCTCTTCTCTCCGTGCCGGGTGACTCCACTCCCCCAAGCCCAGCCTGTAAACTGCTGACCTCTCTCTAGCCCATGCTTCCAGCAACTCCATTTATTCCCTGATTTATCTGCTCCTCAGGAGAGACAATCTCTCCTCCACACACCCACACCCCCTTAAGGAGCGGGTGGTCCAATGTATTGTGGGCAGGCAGACATGCAGGCAGAACTGTGGGGTCTGAGAAAGCCCAGTTGTTTCTAATTTATGGTGCTGCCACACACTGCAGCAGCCAATAGCTTTGCAATGATGTAGAGATTTGCAGTCAAGGCCTCTCATAAAGAGATTTAGGAGGGCCAGAGACATAATTAAAGCTCCCATCCTTGAGTATTGACTTCCAGATGAACACAGAAAAATAACTACATTTCTCACAGTCCAGCTGAATAACTGCAGTGCCTCACCTTTCGGCGGACAAAACCAGCGCATGTCCTCTCTTGCCATGGCATGGTTAGGGTGATCAAGCAGGACTTCCCAAGTTAGAGTGCGGAGTTGTGGCTCCTCCTGGATTTGTCCTCACATACTTGGGCAGGGTCAACCTGATGAGGATCTGTGAGCCTCAGAAATGAAAGGTAAATGCCCCACCAATGATGAACCTGTTTGTATTTAACAGGGTGATTCCACAAGTCTTCTTCATGTCAGACTAGGACCTGGAAGACCAAGGTTCAAGCCCCCCTCTCAGCCAGGAACTCACTGGGTGACCTTGGGCCAGTCACTGCTTTATATTCTAGGCAGAGATATATCTGTTAGATACATTCTAACAGATATCAGGATAGTTGAAGTCTCCCATGACTACTATATCTCTCCTTTTTGAATATTTCGTAGGGTTGCTATACATCCAGAATTTCCCGGACATATCTGGAATACTGCAACCGCAAGCAGTGTCTGGATGGAAACGTCCAGGAATATCCGAATGTATGGCAGCCCATGGCAGCAGTGTTGTTTTTGCTAATTAATTTTTTTTAATATGGCAACCCTAATATTTGATAATTGGCTGTAGAAAAGCATCACCCAAGTCTTCAGTCTGGCTTGGCAGTCTATAGCAGACACCCACAGTAAAGTCATGGTTATTTCCTTTCTCCTACAATTTTTACCCATATACTTTCAATCTGCTTTCCATGCTCCAGGTTATGGATTTCTTCACAGGTGTACACAGCCTTTACATATAATGTTACTCTTCCCCCTTCCTGTTTTGTCTATTCCTTTTGAACATGTTATAACCCTCAGTTTCTACAGTCCAGCCATGAGTCTTATCCTACCAGGTTCTGGTAATGCCCTTTAGGGGATATTTGCCATCCTGTATTAACAGCTCAAATTCATCTGGCTTGTTTCCCATACTCTGTTCATTAGTATAGAGACAACTAAATCAACAAGGCTCTCAGCATAACCTAACTCACAGGGTTGTTGTGGAGCTTACATAAGGAGGGAGAGAACTATTTTTATGCAGTATAAAAAAGTAATAAAAGGGGGGATGAATGAATGAATGAATATAAGCAGCACATTCTACAATCACTGCAGCAGAATGGCCTACTGTGATTCCATGGAGCACTTAATATAGAGCTATGTTCTCCACATCAGTCCCATCATACTCATGCTTGCAGGAAATATCACAAGTATGTTTACCCAGGAGTAAGTCCCATTTGGTTGTAGAAAGTCTTCACAGAACCATAGCCTTCAGTCAGGAAAGAGTTCCATGTCTGGTGTGTTCTTCCTTCTCTCGGTCACCAGCATGACTGAAATAGACCCTTTAATTATTCATTTCTCGTTCCCTCCTGCCCAGAACTGGCCCTCTTAATTAGTCCCTTCCACTGTGCAATCACAGCAATCCCATCGTTTGCTCATTAATATGTTGAAAAAATTATCTGTGCACTTGTACTGTAGAACAAATTGAGCCCAGCACATAGCAGGACATGGTAATACCTGATTAACCCTGAAATGCATGGCAAAAAGGTTACCAGTCATAGAATCACATAATTGCAGAGTTGGAAGGGACTCTGACGGTGACCTAGTCCAACCCCTTGCAATGCAGAAATCTCAACTAAAGCAGCCATGACAGATGGCCATCCAACCTCTGTTTAAAAAAACCTCCAATGAAGGGGAGTTCACCACCTTCTGAAGGAGATCATTCACCAACTCTTACCATCAGAAGGTTCTTCTATATGTTTAGTCAGAAACATTTTTCTTGTAACTCAAATCATCATAAGAATATAAGAGCCCTGCTGGATAGTCCAGCATCGCTTCTTCACATGGTCAACTAGATGAAGGAGGAGCAGGAGGAGGAGAGTTTGGATTTGATGTCACTACCCTAAGGAGTCTCAAAGTGGCTAACAATCTCATATCCCTTCCTCCCCCACAACAAACACTCTGTGAGGTGAGTGAGGCTGAGAGACTTCAGAGGAGTGTGACTAGCCCAAGGTCACCCAGCAGCTGCGTGTGGAGGAGAGGGAATCGAACCCGGTTCACCAGATTACGAGTATATCACTCTTAACCACTACACCACACTGGCTCTGGAAAGTCCATAAACAGCATTCCCACTACTCCTGCTCCCTTTATTGTCTCTGATAATTGAGGTGGAATACAGAGCAATCCTAGCTGTATCGTCCTTCTATTTCTCCAACCCCCTTTTAAAGCCATGCAAGTTGGCGGCCATCACTACATTTTGCAGTCTCAAATTCCACTATGTGATGTTTAAAAAGGTACTTCCTTTTGTTTAGCCTGTATCTTCCAGCCTTCGGATTCATTGGGTAGCCCTAGTGCTTAGGGGTATACTGCCTCTGACCATGGAGTCTCCTTTTAGTAATAATGGTTATTGATGGACCTATTCTCCGCAACTCTTTCAAGTAGCCAAGGGCACTTGAAGTGCACAAGGGCAGAATCACCCATCTCTTTCAGTATTGCACAATTGTAGCTGCACAGAGAAGCCAAATCAGCCTGGAGAGGGTGGCAAGGGGTGAATACAGCAGTGCTTGCCAGGTCCACCCACTCTCACGTTGGGTTTGAGGGCTGGCTCTGGTTGCTTTTGAAGCTCTCCTTATTGCTGTCTCTCAAGATGACATAGCAAGGCGGCCTTTCGCAGTGTCACTTTCCTTGGGAGTGAGAGGCCACGGGAGACTGAGCTTCCGTAGCATACTGTTTATTCACCTGCACACAGGGGCGTGTGAATCTGTCAGTTACACCGCTCAGTTTCTCAGGTTTCCAGTCTTCAGTTCCATTCAGAACTTTTCCATATCAGTTTGCCACAAAATAAAGCCCTTTGGAAAATTCATCAGCATTTCGGCTTGAATTTCTCCTAACATGCGCATGTTGTATGCAATTTTGCCCGATACAGACATTTTTGCAAAGTAATTTCCCCTAACACAATGTGTTTTGTTTTTATGTTGTTTTCATTGCTATATGCATTTGTGCACATTACCTGGATGCAGAACTGCATTGCAAAATTCAGAGAAATGTCAGCTTCAAAGGATGACTGAGCTTCAAAGGTGCTGACCTTTAAAGCCCTAAACGGCCTCGGTCCTGTATACCTGAAGGAGCGTCTCCACCCCCATCGTTCAGCCCAGACACTGAGATCTAGCGCCGAGTGCCTTCTGGCAGTTCCCTCATTGCGAGAAGTGAGGCTACAGGGAACCAGACAGAGGGCCTTCTCGGTAGTGGCGCCCACCCTGTGGAACACCCTCCCATCAGATGTCAAAGAGATAAAATATTACCTGACATTCAGAAGACATCTTAAGGCAGCCCTGTTCAGGGAAGTTTTTAATATGTAACGCTGTACTGTTTTTAACACTGATTGGGAGCCGCCCAGATTGGCTGGGGAAACTCAGCCAGATGGGCAGGGTATAAATAATAATAAATTATTATTATTATTATTATTATTATTATTATTATTATTATTATTATTATTATTAATATTATTATTTGGGATCACATATTGTTTTTGAAAGTGTGACTTGTGTAGCTTCACTTTTGAATGAATGAATTGAATCTAAATGATACATTATATGCTATAATTAATTAATTAATTAATCCCCTTCCACACACTTCTCAAGGCAATGCAAAAAATAATAATCAAGAAAAACAGCTGAAGAACAGTTAAAAACAGCACAGAAAATATCAGATAAAATTAAAAACCATACAAAGTGGACACCTGTGGCAGAGACACCGTATCCATCCACCTGAGTAAGCTTGTCAGAACAGAAATGTCTTCATATGTTTCCAGAAAGTGTAGCTAGTGGGTGACTGCACTGTCTAAGCAGGAACACTGCTCCTCAGAACAGGGGCCACCACACTAAAAGCCCTGCTCCAAGTTGCTTCTGAGCAGGCTTCTGATATCTTTGAGGCTTGCCGGAGAAGCTCTCCTTACTCCTACTGGGTAAGGCTGTCTCTCAAGTGAGTTGGTTGTTGGTATGTGAGACCCAGCCCAGTAGGAGTGTCACTTTCCCTTTTGAAACTTGTCCTGGTAGCAGATTAGCAGCCAGTGCGAATCCAGAAAATACAGTGTCCCATGCTGTCGGCCATTGGTTCCTGCAAGCAACCCAGCTGCCATGTTCTGCACTAGCTGAAGCCTCTGGGCTAACCTCAAAGTAACCCCACATAAAGCACCTTGCAGTAATCTCCCCCTTGAGCTTGACAATGCATGGATGACTGTAGGCACACAGTAATATTGTGTGTGTGTGTGTGTGTGTGTGTGTGTGTGTGTGTGTGTGTGTAAGAAAGCACCAGCTTTGCTAGTCATCAGACTTTAGTAAGCCTCCTGGTGCTCCCATAAGCAGGGCCAACCCAATATATTTTGGCACCTGAGGCAAACCACAAAATGGTGGCCCCACTCCCCATGAAGGAAGAACTGGTGAATGAAGATGTGCATCTGGAACGGGGGTGGGGAGAGAGACCAGCAGTGCCTCCTTTTCACTAAGAGGTTGCTGTAGAGGCAGCAGGGGGGCGAGCTGCTGGGGAGACAGCAGGTGTGGCCTCCGAGGAGTGTGCCACAGCAGACACTGTCACCATGCTGGCAGCTGCAGGTGATGCTTCCCTTGGTGGCCGAATCTGCTGCCGCTGTGGAGCCTGCCACCTGTGGCCACCGCCTCACCTTGCCTCATGGGAGGGCCGGCCCTGCCCGCAAGCCAGCTCAAAATTGCCAGTTTCAAACTGAAATATACTCAGGGTCGAAAGTGGATTTCATGCTCTTTATTCAGCTCATAGTGGTGAGGAGGAATGGAAGTTTCCCCAGAATGTCTGCCTTATATACATTATTTACACAATGGGCCCCACGTGATTGGCTAATTCCGGGATTCTCCTGTAGGCCAATCAGGTTGCAGATTCCCTTCCATCTGGAGCTGGATTGGGTGGCTCCTGTGGACCAATCAGACTGCTGCCTTTTGGATCCTATTCAACTCAGTAAATAACACACACCGTCTCCTTTTCAGGCTCTTGGCTCGCACCCCGCCTTCCAGCTAGGCAAACCCATTTCTTCCTGCTTTATAGGAGATGCCAGAGCTGTGTTGTGGGAGCAGCAGCCACACCTTCCTTCTTGCAGTCAGTAACATGGGTGGGTGAGACCTTGGGGCCATTGCCAGTGGCGTAGCGTGGGGGGTGCAGGGGGGGGCCGGCTGCACCGGGCGCAACATCTGGGGGTTAGGGTTAGGGGGCGCAAATCCATGGGTTAGGGGGCGCAAATCCACGGGTTAGGGGGCGCAAATTACTTGCCTCGCCCCGGGTGCTGACAACCCACGCTACGCCACTGGCCATTGCTCACTTAGGGTGCAGGAGGAGAGGGTGGGGCAGAGCAGAGCAGAGCAAAACGAGAAGTAGGGAGGCAAAGAGAGGCCAGGTGTGGGTTGCACAGAGGAGAGGGGAGCCAGGCCTGAGCTCCCCAAGCAGCACAATGAAGTGGCAGAATGCTAAAGCGGAAGAGTGGGCTGTACCACTAAAAGCTGCAGGTGAGGAGAGGGAAATGTCCTTTCCAAAGCTTTCTCAGAAAAGAAATAATAATCCTGCAAACAGGAAACTAGCACACCACTAGGAAGGATTCTCATTTTCCTGTGCACTGCAGGGGAGCAACCAAATATGTGGTATCCCACCTGCCGCCTGCATAGTCCAGTCCCTTATATTACTTCAGGGCTCCCCACCATCTCATTTTGCTGCATTTGCCTGCTTTTGACAAAGGACCAAACTAGATGTGGCACTGGAGACCCATGATTAGGATCTCCCACCGGTGAGGGTGTTTTGTTTTGTTTTTAACTAATTAGCAGCACCATATGGCTGCTTTGAAGATATTGCTGTGGGAGAGAGTGCTTAATTCTTTCCTCCTGTGCCCTTCCCATGATCTGTATCCTGCCTACGCTCCCCGCCCCCCAAAAAACCCTGCCAGGGCTTCAGGGGAGAGGGATCTATGTGGGGGGGGGGAGAGAAAGGGAAAGTGATGGTGGGAGCTAAGCTGCTTCTCCTAGGGCTGCACTTTTCTGAACTTCAAAGCAGCTATGTGGGGTTCCTAATTAACCCCCGCAGGGCTAAGCAGACAGACACCCCCAGGCACGGGAGAGCCTGACTGCATGGATGTCTCACGCATCATGCATGACCTTTGTGGCTCCTAAGGTGTTCTGCTCCAGAATCTCTCTGGGCACACCTCCTTCCAATGCCATTCTGTGGAACAGGAGCGAGGCCAGAGGTGAGGCAAGGACAAGAGGGACATGACATAGAGGGGGTCCAGAGAGAGAGAAATGGGGGTGGGGGACACAGAAAGAAAAGGAAAACCAGAGGGAAAGGGGGAAACTGAGCTCTATCAGCAGGAGGCATTGGCTAGGGGTAAGGCTGGAGAAAGGAGAAGATCTGAGGAGTTAAATGGCAATTTAGTCAGAGGGCTTGAAAAGCAGAAATGCCATTTGTTTGTTCCTAGGCCATGTAGCACCCATTTAGCTGACCGCGTGCCGCTCTCCAAGGCCAGATGGGCGATTAACGGGGGACCATTAGATGGGACTTCTGTCATCTCTGTCAGGCTTCAGTGGGCACAGGTCAGAACAATATTACTGACTTAACATTTCAAAAGCACTTTGTGGAGATTCATATTCTGTATTTCATATGCACGGCTTCCGAGACGTTGACAACAGGGGTAAGATGAACTGTAGCCCCCTCAAATGTTGTTGGAGCCCAGTCTGGGCGGTGGTTTCCAATTCCAGTTTGCCTGGTTCAGATGCCACAGCAATCTGTGGTTACTGCAGACAAAGTGAGAGAGGAAAATGAAACAGGCTTGTAGGTGAGAGGGAGGGGAAACATGCAAACCAAAGGCCTGAGCACAAATGGCGAGCGAGCCACCATTTGCCATGATGTGTGAACCAAGCGATGGTCTGTTCTGACCGAGAGAGACGTCAGTTCAGCTCACCCTGCCTTCCTTGCTATGTGTTGTGGAGAGGAGAGGGTTGGGTGGGTCTATCTAGGCACCTGCTTGCCACAAGCCTGGAGCCTGTATGCCTTCCCAGGCAGCAAAGCTCAAGATAGCGTGTTCTCTCTGAGCAGTAGGATATTTCCAAGTGCTTCCTTGCAAAATCACAGCTAGCTCCCAGCAAGAGATGCTGCGTCCTGCACAGAGATGGCTCTGGACCAGCAAGCTGCAGATCACACAGAGGGGGGTGGGGGAGGGAGTGCTGTGGAGCAGTGGGGGGGCATGGAGGGAGGTTTCTCAGTTCGGACAAGCACAGCTGCACTGTAGAAAGGAGTGCATCCCCTGCCCTATTTGTCTTGTACTTGCGTGCATAGTAACATGGTAGGAAATGCAATGGGGAAAGGATGGGGCCAGTGTCTGCGTATGATCAGGTCAGGCTGTCTGTGGGGTTGTGAAGCAAGTCACTCGTCTGCCCTTTAACTACAGTGGTACCTCGGGTTAAGAACTTAATTCGTTCTGGAGGTCTGTTCTTAACCTGAAACTGCTCTTACCCTGTGGTACCACTTTAGCTAATGGGGCCTCCTGCTGCCGCTGTGCCGCCGGAGCACAATTTCTGTTCTCATCCTGAAGCAAAGTTCTTAACCTGAGGTAATATTTCTGGGTTAGCGGAGTCTGTAACCTGAAGCGTCTGTAACCTGAAGTGTATGTAACCCGAGGTACCACTGTACTTTGTTCTTCCAGCTTCGGTCTTTTTGTCCACAAGCTCGACTCCATGACCTCCCTCATCCCTATTTTGGGATCTCAGCCCACTGCCAGGAACCCTCAGTGTCTGGGAGCTAGAAACATCCTATGAATCCATGTTTTCCAGCGCAATCCTTCATTTTAAAAATCTTTATACTTAACTGTCACTATTGATTTACACACTCTGACAGAAATTCAGTAGTAGTCCAGCTCTGTTACACTTGCAGTCAGACCTTTTTCTGGCCCAATTATGCCAGGGTGCACGGCTGCAAGCACCCCTAGATAATTTGAAAAAAATCATTTCAGCTCTGCATGGTGTTACTGTGTGTCCTTGTTTCCACATGTACGTGCATTCACATGTACCAGTGTACCCAACTGACATTTGCAATTTGCAGACTTAAGTTCGGAATGCAGCAAATAGACTCTGAGAGAAAACAAAAGCCAAACAAAACCCAGAAGTAAACTCCAAGCTCCTAAAAATTATTCTTAACGTGGAAAAATATGGGGAGGGGAACCCACTCCAAATAATTTTCCTTAATGCATTCTGACTGAAAACAGTCTTCAATAAGAAGCACTGATAAAGGCCTCTCTGGATACATTTTCTGATTTCTCTTTTTCCCTCCTTGACTAAAGCTCTGCTCTCTGATACGAACATTTGCTCCCCAAGGAGACACGAATCCTTGTTCCTCAGAAGCCCACATTTTCCTATAAGTACTTTCTGCTAAGTCAGTCACAGAACTTGTTGGATGGTCTGTTTTGCCTGTGAGCTCTGTGGCTGGAGTGATTTTGTGAAGCCTGTGTATGAGGGGTCTCAGGGGGATTCAGATGGGGACCCCTGGGACTCTTCAGTTCCCCTGCTCTGACTGCCTCCATCCATCACAAAGGCTGCCACACCTGAGTCCCTGAGGCATTCTTCTTGTGTACCTTAGGGATGGAAGGATCTGTCATTTGGGGTATGCTCACTTTCTCATTTTTCCTGTCTTACTTTCAGTTCTCCATGTTGTCGTTATTATTATTACTATTACTATTATTAAGTGAATTTATATACCGCCCTATACCCGGGGGTCTCAGGGCGCTTCACAGAATGCAGTTTTGCCTGATACAATGTTGAAATTAGCCATTCACTCACACACTTCAATTTTCATTCTATAGTTTCTCTGACAGCAGCAGATTCTGTTTTTTTTTAAAAAAAACCTTATGAAAATTCATCAGCATTTCAGTGCAAACGCCTTCTAACAAACACATTTTTGTATGCCGTTTTGACAAATGTGCAAGCAACTTCCCCCAATATAATGCACTTTTCTTTGTTATTTTCACTATTATCTTCACTTTTATGCACACCTCCTAACACACACATTTTTGTAAACATTACTTTGTTGAAAAACTGCATCGCAAAATTCAGATATGTGTGGCTTTTGAAGGATGGCAGTGTTTCAGTTCACATATAGTTTTGCAAAGTGTGAATTTGGCATTAAATGTGTAGTGAAACAATTTTCTCCCCCTATTCCTACCTGGAGTTACACCTTGTGTGTGTATAGAGGAAGGGCAATACCATGGTGCCCTTTACCCAGGGCTCCTTCCATTCCTAGATGCTTTTTTGCAGGGGAGAGGTTGTAAATTTAACCCCTTTGTGATGGTGTGTGCCAGCTCGGTTGCCATGGACCCCAGGGGACTGGTTGTTGCTGTTGCTCTGTGCCTTGCTGTTTGTTGCCCTCTGCTCCTCCGCTGGCAGTACACGGGATCTGATAAACCTTTATGGAAGCCACACTAGCATTAGTAGCGGGGTCCCTGGTCGATGGTGGAGCACTGGCTTGCTCTGTGATCTTTCGTGCATTGGGTGACAGCCCTGCTTCAAAGAATCCTTTCGGATGGAATAGCTTCTCAACTGGTACAGAAGGCAGCAGTTTCCCAGAACCAGCAAACATACTTTGTTCCTAGCTCTGCATAAACTCTTGGGCGAGGCCAGAAACCACTCTGAGCTCACCATTGCGCCATAATGAAATCTCTTGCAAATCAGAGCAGCCGCGGCCAAGACTCACCAGAAGCAAAAATGGGAGCTGGCACCGAGGCCTCTCTCTCGGTCTCACAGTGCCACCTAGCAGCACTTCCTTAGCCCAGTCAGAGGTTTCGCAGATTCTGTTTCATAAGAGCAGAGCTGGCTGGGTGAAAATGTGTATCATGTGTCTGTCTGCATCTCTCAACATGAGGATATAAGGTTGTGTGCACATCTATTTGTGTGCGAATATACTTTGGAAGTGTCTGCTTCCAAAGGTAATGGATTGCATCTCATAGAATCATAAAATTGTATGTTGGAAGGAACCACGAGTGTCATCTAATCTAACCCCCGGCAATGCAGGAATCTTTTTGCCTAATGTGAGGCTCAAACCCACAACCTTGAGAGTAACAGTCTCATGCTCTACTGACTGATCTTTCCCGGGTTTGTGTATTTGCTGTACAGGCTCTTGGTGGCACCTACAAGTATATGAAAAGGGGTATGTGCAAGTGTGTTGTGTCAATAGCCACCGCCACTGAAGCATGCATTAGTGCAGAGACCTCCCGTCCCCTTTTCAGAAAAAAACCCCACAGTGCTTCCTTAGAAATCTGCCTTCTTTAAGTGAACAAACAGAAAGATGCAGTGACAGACTTGCCTTCTTTTATGTATCTATATTTCTACCTACAGGGAATATTTCTATTCTACAGGGGGAGGCAACCTAAGGCCCGGGGGCCAGATGTGGCCCAATCGCCTTCTGAATCCGGCCCGCAGACTGTCTGGGAATCAGCGTGTTTGTACATGAGTAGAATGTGTGCTTTTATTTAAAATGCAGCTCTGGGTTATGTGTGGGGCATAGGAATTCATTCATCCCCCCCAAAAAAAATATATAGTCCAGCCTACCACATGGTCTGAGGGACGGTGGACCGCCCCCTGCTGAAAAAGGTTGCTGACCCCTGCCCTACAACATAGTAAGGAAATATGTTGTTGTAAATAAGACACCTTGATGCTTGAAATTATAAAATTATTTATTAAAACTCATGGGGTGGACCAGAGTGAAGCCTGCCGGCTCAGTGTGATCTGCCCCAGGGGGCGGGGCTGGCACCGCAGCCTGCCTGCCATTGGCCAAATATGCAGGCAAGCTGTGATCCATTTTCCTGGCCTGGGTGAAGCCAAAAAGGGTTCACCCAATCCCAGGGAAAACCCTCGCCTCCAGGACGACCGCCAGATCCAGGGGAAGCGTTTTTGCAGTAAGCATCATTGCGCAACAGATGAAACATGTACAAACTGTGTTTCAGTTTTTTCTTCTTGTTTTTCTTTATGCTTCTACCTCCCCCTTGGTTTTATTCAATGCCCCTCACAGCTGCACCCAAGGCTACTACCGCCCCCCATCATTCCAGTGCCCCCCAGGGAGTGGTATTGCCTACTTTGGGAAACACTGAATTAGTTCCTCTGAGCTGCTGCAGTTGTGCTGGTATGTTTTGCCCTCTGTGGCTTATAGTTTCAGAGTGGGGAGGTGTTAAATTGAGGGATGGTCATGGAAGCAAAGAGTTAACCCTCGCTCCTAATCCAAAGGCCTGTCAGGGGAAAAGGCAGGTTATTAAAAAAAGAAAAAAAGAAAGAATACTATAGTAGTAAGTAACAAGATGCCGCTTGCTGCATTTTGAAGAGGAAAATTAAATTGGGAGTTTCTAAAAATGAATTCCAACATAACCACCCGAGTAGTGCTAGACTACTGGTTTTGAAATTTCTGTACAATATTAGTCTTCAAGTAGATATTGCAGATGTTAATATTGCACAGATTGAAGTGACTAGATGCATAAAAACTGACTTATTTTGGAAATAGAACATGGTCGAGGCCCATAAGTTTAATTTAAACTTTACTTGCAGAACTTTCTTCAAAACAAAACAAAAACACCCAAGATACATCTCTAGACACTTTCATAAGACAAGGCGTAGGCTCAACATCTTAGAAAATATGGAATACTCCAAACAGACCTAGAAGCAGAGGAATGTCTCTTCCCACAACCTGCATTCCAGCCTGAAGCTGTGGTTTCTTGGAGAGCTTCATTTACATACATACTCTCACAGAGCCTGAGAACTCTAAAGAACTAAGGGCAACTCCCTTCAAAGTGCTGATTTGCAATCCAATACCTTAATCACCTGATCTAAGGTTAAACACTCATGTGTTAGCTAGCAGCAAACAGCAACAGTTAATTATCAACTCAGTTAAAGCTCAGAGTTGCTTAGAATACTGCAGTGGAATTTCCCCAACATTAGCAATAAACATTTAGGTATTTTTTATTTCAGTGTCAATTAACCAATTATACTTAATCGTAAGGAGTCCTGCTCCAAATCAACAACAGATTGTGATTTGATTATGCCACCACCCCCCACCCCCCGGGCATGGGGGAAAGGATGGGAGAGAAAAGGTAAGAGTAGGGGAGAGTAGGAAAAAATCGGCAAAGGAGAAGCAGGGAAAATGGAAAGAGAGTATGACATGTAGGCCCAATTCAGATGTGGAAAATCCTCTCTTCGGATGTCAAGGAAACAAACAACTATCTGACTTTTAGAAGACACCTGAAAGCAGCCCTGTGTAGGGAAGTTTTTAATGTTTGGTGTTTTATCGTGTTTTTATTATTCTGCTGGGAGCCGCCCAGAGGGGCTGGGGAAACCCAGCCATATGGGTGGGGTATAAACAACAACAACAATGATGTAGCCATATACCATGGGCCTGGTATAGTCTCCAGGGCCAGATGAACTGCATCCAAGAGTATTAAAAGAACTGGCAGATGTGATCTCAGAACCACTGGCAGTCATCTTTGAGAATTCCTGGAGAACAGGCGAAGTCCCGGCAGACTGGAGGAGGGCAAATGTTGTCCCTATTTTCAAAAAGGGGAAAAGAGAGGACCCAAATAATTACCGCCCAGTCAGTCTGACATCAATACCAGGGAAGATTCTGGAACAGATCATTAAGCAAACAGTCTGTGAGCACCTAGAAAGGAATGCTGTGATCACCAATAGTCAGCATGGATTTCTGAAAAATAAGTCATGTCAGACTAACCTGATCTCGTTTTTTGACAGAATTACAAGCCTGGTAGATGAAGGGAACGCAGTGGATGTAGCCTACCTTGATTTCAGCAAGGCATTTGACAAGGTGCCCCATGATATTCTTGTAAAGAAGCTGGTAAAATGCAGTCTTGACTATGCTACCACTCAGTGGATTTGTAACTGGCTGACTGCCCGAACCCAAAGGGTGCTCATCAATGGTTCCTCTTCATCCTGGAGAAGAGTGACTAGTGGGGTGCCACAGGGTTCTGTCTTGGGCCCGGTCTTATTCAACATCTTTATCAACGACTTGGATGATGGACTCAAGGGCATCCTGATCAAATTTGCAGATGACACCAAACTGGGAGGGGTGGCTAACACCCCAGAGGACAGGATCACACTTCAAAACGACCTTGACAGATTAGAGAACTGGGCCAAAACAAACAAGATGAATTTTAACAGGGAGAAATGTAAAGTATTGCACTTGGGCAAAAAAAATGAGAGGCACAAATACAAGATGGGTGACACCTGGCTTGAGAGCAGTACATGTGAAAAGGATCTAGGAGTCTTGGTTGACCACAAACTTGACATGAGCCAACAGTGTGACGCGGCAGCTAAAAAAGCCAATGCAATTCTGGGCTGCATCAATAGGAGTATAGCATCTAGATCAAGGGAAGTAATAGTGCCACTGTATTCTGCTCTGGTCAGACCACACCTGGAGTACTGTGTCCAGTTCTGGGCACCACAATTCAAGAAGGACACTGACAAACTGGAACGTGTCCAGAGGAGGGCAACCAAAATGGTCAAAGGCCTGGAAACGATGCCTTATGAGGAACGGCTAAGGGAGCTGGGCATGTTTAGCCTGGAGAAGAGGAGGTTAAGGGGTGATATGATAGCCATGTTCAAATATATAAAAGGATGTCACATAGAGGAGGGAGAAAGGTTGTTTTCTGCTGCTCCAGAGAAGCGGACACGGAGCAATGGATCCAAACTACAAGAAAGAAGATTCCACCTAAACATTCGGAAGAACTTCCTGACAGTAAGAGCTGTTCGACAGTGGAATTTGCTGCCAAGGAGTGTGGTGGAGTCTCCTACTTTGGAGGTCTTTAAGCAGAGGCTTGACAACCATATGTCAGGAGTGCTCTGATGGTGTTTCCTGCTTGGCAGGGGGTTGGACTCGATGGCCCTTGTGGTCTCTTCCAACTCTATGATTCTATGATTCTATGATTCTATGATTCTATGGTTTGATATCCTGATTTCTTCACAAGCTATGGTGTGCTGCAAACTGTAAGTAGAAAGTTGAGGTCTCCTCTCCTCATCTTCAGAGGTGGGAAGAAAAAGAGTGAGGGTATCACAACAAAAGCCAAAGATTATTGTCTTACTTCTCGGCCTCCATTGCACCCGCTAGCTCTCGCCCGGCACAATTATTTAGTATAATTCGGTCTTTAACGTCCCTTGAAGGACAGCCAAATTTAAATAACAATCTGACACACAGCTGTGAGGCATTTGCGAGCTTTTTTGCGGAGAAGGTCCTGTTGCTCCGCCATGACCTCCCTGCCAATTTGGATCCAATAAAGGAACTGGAGGCCCCTCGACTGTCCTCGGGTCCAGTATTGGACCACTTTGACCGGATATCTCCAGCCGATGTGGACAGATTCCTCCAAGCTGGAAAGCCCACCACCTGTCCTCTTGACCCGTGCCCGTCATGGCTGATTAGAGCGTGTCCAGACGAGGTGCGGGGCCCCCTGGGGGATATCATCAATTTGTCCCTTGGCACCGGGATATTCCCAGGGGAACTGAAGGAGGCGGTGGAGCGTCCGCTCTTAAAGAAAACATCATTAGATCCCTCAGATCTATCTACCGCCCGGTCTTGAATCTTCCATTCCTGGGTAAGGTGATTGAGAGAGCGGTTGCTGAACAGCTTGGTAGGTTTCTGGATGAAACATCTGCTCTGGATCCATTCCAGTCCGGCTTCCGCGCTGGTCATGGGACCGAGACGGCTCTGGTCGCCCTAACAGATGATCTCCCCAGGCAGCTGGATCGAGGCGGGTCGGGGCTGCTGATTCTTCTAGATCTGTCAGCAGCCTTTGACATGGTCGATCACGAACTCCTGGACCACCGCCTTGCCGACGTGGGGATCCAGGGCACAGTCCTTCAATGGCTGTGCTCGTTTCTCTCTGGTCGGGGACAGAGGGTGGCGCTTGGGGGGGAATTGTCATCACGCCACTCCTTGGTGTGTGGAGTGCCTCAGGGTGCAATTCTCTCCCCGATGCTTTTTAACATCTTTATGCGCCCCCTCGCCCAGCTTGTCCGGAGTTTTGGGCTGGGTTGCCATCAGTATGCTGATGACACCCAACTCTATCTGTTGATGGATGGCCATCCTGACTCGGCCCCAGACACACTGACCAGATGTCTGGAAGCTGTGGCTGGATGGTTACGTGGGAGCCGGTTGAAGTTAAATCCTTCGAAGACAGAGGTCCTCTGGCTGGGGCGGGATGATATGGGATCGAGGGGGCAACTCCCATCTCTTGCGGGGGTGCAATTAGTGCCAGCACTGGCCGTTAAGAGTTTGGGTGTAATCTTCGATACCTCCCTCTCTATGGAGGTGCAGATTACAGCTATAACAAAGGCGGCATTTTTTCATCTCCGCCAAGCTAAGCAGTTGGCCCCTTATCTCTCTCGTCCTGACCTAGCCACTGTGATCCACGTGACGGTCACCTCCAGACTGGATTATTGTAACTCGCTCTATGTGGGGCTGCCCTTGAGACTGACCCAGAAACTCCAGCGGGTGCAGAATGCCGCGGCGAGACTCCTTATGGGGTCTTCGCTGCGAGAGCACATTCATCCAGTATTATACCAGCTGCACTGGCTCCCGGTGGAGTACAGGATCAGGTTTAAGGTGCTGGTTTTAACCTTTAAAGCCCTATACGGCCTAGGACCCTCGTACCTACGGGACCGCCTCTCCTGGTATGCCCCACAGAGAAACCTACGGTCTGAAAACAATAACATCCTCAAGGTCCCAGGCCTCAGAGAGGTTAGGCTGGCCTCAACTAGAGCCAGGGCCTTCTCGGCTGCGGCTCCAAACTGGTGGAATGCTCTGTCACAAGAGACTAGGGCCCTGCGGGACCTGACATCTTTCCGCAGGGCCTGCAAGACAGAGTTGTTCCACCAGGCCTTTGGTCAGGGCGCAGCCTGACTCCCTCCTCTGGCAACCTGCACAGAATTTTGCTTAATTGGTTGCCATCAATTTGATTTAATTAATTTTTATAATGAAATATTTTTAGATTTTGTGATCATTTGACTGATTATTTGATTGTTGTTAGCCGCCCTGAGCCCGGCTTCGGCTGGGGAGGGCGGGATATAAATAAAATTTATTATTGTTGTTGTTGTTGTTGTTGTTGTTGTTGTTGTTGTGTTTGAAGTAAGCCATAGAATCACAGGTGAAAACCTAGGATGGCTTTCCTGCAGCTCTCTGGATGTGGTTGGACTCCAGCTCCCATCATTCCAGAGCACTGGCCATAGCGGCTGGGGCTTATGGGAGCTGGAATGCAATGACATCTGGAAGACCACTCCTAATACACAGCCGACTTCATGAGGCCATGGGCATAGAAAGAGCCCAGTGTTGTTCCTACTGAAGCAGAAAGGTTTCCCCATTCCCTTTTCTCAGCTGAGCAAGCACACATTTACCGACTCTACATTTACACCAAGATGTTTTCATACGAACACATTTCTCTTAATGGCATGTTAATATTATGGGAGAAATAATTTTGCATAAATATGTAGAGTGTCTCGCAAGGCAGTTATCCAAGGTAATTATTAGTTGTCGCCATGCTAATTGCTCAAAGAAAATGTTTAATTGTATGTTAAATGGATCCAGTATGGTTTTCATTTCATGTAATGTCTGCACCTTTTCAATATGCTACTCCCCCAATTTCAAGTAGATGGATGAGTAGGAGCTCTCCACAACTCGCCCAGACCGGGGAGGAAAATGGATGCTTGAGACAAATTTTCTTAACGTATGCAGAATAGGGCTGTACAGAAGGTTGTCGCAGTGAGGAAATTTATTGTAGACACAACGCTGGCCTTAATGGAAATCTGACCCCGCTTTTCAGAGCCTCTGGGCTTCCTTTGATGGTAGGGCAATGGCTAGGCCTCGGAAAGCCAACATTCAAATGACCACTTAGCCATACAGCTCCCTGGGTGTCTTTGGCCAAGAAGTCAACATTTTCCCACCTAATGTACCTCACAGAGTTGTTGCAAGGATAAAATGGCAGGGTGGTGGGGAGGACATATTTGCTGCTTCTTAGAGGAAGAGTAAAATACGAATATCTTAAAATAATGTGTATGCAACTACCTCAGTCCCCTCCATGTACCAGTCCCTAATATAGCAGGCTGTATGGATGCTGCCATGATATGGGTTAGTTATTAGATGGCACTAAACCTGGTTATATATGCATACCCTCAAACATTTCTCACATGAAAATAGGGATGTCCTATTCAATAATAATAATAATAATAATAATAATAATAATAATAATAATAATAATAATTAATAATAATAAAATTTATTATTTATACCCCACCCATCTGACTGGGTTTCCCCAGCCACTCTGGGTGGCTTCCAACCTATATAAAAACATTACAAAACATTTAACATTAAAAAAAATATCTAAAGGTTGTGTAGTTACTTATCTCCTTGGCATAACTCCATACCCTCTGACATTTCTCCAATAAAAACATGGACATCCTAAGGCAGCCTTTCTCAACCTGTGGGTCTCCAGATGTTGTTGAACTACAACTCCCCTCACCCCTAGGTAGCAAGGCCAGAGCTCAGGGATGATGGGAGTTGTAGTCCAACAACATCTGGGGACCCAAAGGTTGAGAACCGCTGTCCTAAGGTAAAGTGGTACATTCCAGGATCAAATCAGAAACCAGAATGGCTTTTGTAAATCCGGAACTGTTCCTTGAAAATAGGGACACTTGGAGTCTGTATCTGAGTGGAGGCAGGAGTTTCTGGTCATTGCTCTGCTCCTGTTTAACAAAGACAACAAAGTTCTTGCCTAGCTTCCTGACTAGCTTCTCCTCTATATCTTCCATGACACAGACCAGAGAGGAAGGGCAAATTGCAGTAAAGAGTAGGATTTCCCTGGGAATAGAGCAGGGCGCCACAATTTAAGAAGTGTGTTGACAAGGTGGAACGTGTACAGAGGAGGGCAACCAAGATGATCCAGGGTCTGGAAACCAAGCCTTATGAGGAATGGTTGAGGGAGTTGAGTTTGTTTAGCCAGAAGGGAAGAGATATGATAGCCATCTTCAAATATATAAAGGGCTGTCACATGGAGGATGGAGCAAGCTTGTACTCTCCCATTATGGAGGGTAGGACTCAGACCAGTGGATTCCCGTTGCAAGAAAGGAGACTTTGACTAAACACCAGGAATAATTTTCTGATGGTAAGTGCTGTTTGACAGTGGAATGGTCTCCCTTGGGAGGTTGTCGACTCTCCTTCCTTGGAGGTTTTTAAGCAGAGGTTGGAAGACCATCTGCCATGGATGCTTTAGCTGAGATTCCTGCATTGTGGGGGTTGAGTTAGACGACCCCTGGGGTCCCTTCCAATTCTACAATTCTGTGATTCCATGATTGCATGGCAGTGACTCATCAACAGGCGTGAAATAATGCATTATTTATAAAATGTAAGAATAGCATTTATTTTTAGATGTCTTGCCACTTAGAAATTTCACAGTAGCACGAAATAAAGCAGTCTGACAATGTATGTAATAAAAACAACAGCTAATTGATATTTAACGTTTTGGGGGCTGTTGAGTCATTTTTGAAAAAGGCAACTGAGAACTGTAATTAATAAGTAAAAGGAAGTAACTGATTAGTTATTAAACAATAAGTAATATGCCATAATCCTTAAATGAACAGCTTTTCCAATCCAGTTTTTGCAGTGTGGGAGTAAGTCCACCGCAATGACCTGTCTGAAGTTCAGTTCCTTCCTTTGAATGGCCTTTTGCTAGTCGGTGCTTAGCTGATGAAATTCACAAATGGGTCCCTGGTTTCAGTCTGCCACCCTCTGTGGCCAAAGAAGGCAGCGGCATCTATGGGGGAAGCAAAGCTCTGCTTGCTTGGGGTGAAAGCCTTGACCAGGGGAGAAACCATTGAATATGAGGAGCCTGAAAGCTTGGAGGATGGCAGAGATGGCACGGCTGCTGAGAGGATGTGACAGCAGACAGGAGCTGAGGGAAAGAAGGAAGAAAGGTGGCAGGAAATGAGAAACCCTTGGGAGCAGTGACTTTCACACATTGGCTTGAACCAAACAGCCAGATCTCTGAAATCCTTGTCTCAGCTAATGGACCTGCACAATTCTAATAAGCCGTAAGTAATTTGTGATGGTGGGAAGTTCAAGCCATTGCTGTCGTAGGAGATTGTATTTTTCTTGTCCGTACAGAGCCAAGAAATGGTATTTCTGAGAATGATACAGATAGGATATGTGCCGTTCTGGACATTAAGATCTATTTTCCTCTTGTTCCAAGTACCACTATGATGTTTCTTACCCAAAGCCATGCTGGAAACGTGCCCTTGGTGTTGGGCCTAAATGAGCATCCTCACATCCTCTTTCATCATGGTGGCAGACCACACAAGTAACCCTCTACTTAGAGGGCTTAGATGTCTGCTACGGTAACCACCACCACCACCACCCCTGGAAGATATTTGGCTGCTCTGCGTTGGGATTGTAATGGTTCTTGGTTCAAATAAACAAATACAGGGGTGCATGTGGGCATCTTTAGGGATGGCCTGAGAAAGGAAATTATCTCCCTGAAGCTGAGATAACATGATGGAGGGAAGACAAGCTGTTCATTGGCCATCCACACAAACTGAGCAGGACATAAACTGAATGAGATACATGCCAGGCTGGAGTACACTCCAATATCCTGTTTTCTTTTATTTTGCTTTGGACTCTGATTCAGAAACCATGAGCTCAGCTTGTGCGGGAGATGAAGCATGAAACAAAGACGATGAGACTCATTTACAAAGACTAGATATTTACAGTGGCTTTCCCCCATCTAGACACTGTCAGTGGGCTTGTGAGGTACAGTGTGCTTCAGGCAAAGCTATTAGATTGATTCACAATATTGAATCAGCCGCGGCTACACAGCCTGTTTTCAGACTGCTGCTTTGAGAAGCATCCAGTGGAAAGGAGAGGCATGTGCTGTGGAAGCAAATGAAGGTTTATTGCAACCAGTTAGCTTTAATTTTCAGTTCAAGGATTCATAATTGGTCTGAGAAGCAAAGCACACATAGCAAACTTGAAGGGAGATGACCAACATGCTTATGTCATGGGTTACAAGGTGGAGATGATGACGGATGCCAGCTAGCCAGGAAGGGACGTTCTTTCTGCGAGGTTTGAAATTTACAGCCCACAGTCTTTTTAGTTTTCAGAAAAGGGACTCCATTTTGTTCTCCTTCATGGCACTTGGACGACACCAAGTGGCCGAATATAAATTGCAAAAATTGCCATCTTTGAAGAAAAAGAGCTTTCCAAATATTTAATATTTCTCCAAGAGAAAAGTACTAATTTTATATCGGTGGGAAAACTATACAGGCTTATTTATATTTCAGGTTCTGGTATATGTGACACTGAAAGAGGCATCAGCAAACCATTGCCAAGGCCAAGCAACATAACATTTATTTGATGCCACTAGAGAGCTAACTAGGAATTCTGCAAAACGTAAAAGTGATCTGGCTCAGCTATAGGTTTGAGGGGTCCCAAGGCAGAGGAATACCCTGTGGCCCCATGCCTCTGTTAGGTGGGCTGCTCTGGCAAAGGCAGACAATAGACATTTTTGGTCTGGTTATTTGTTTTAATATTCTCTTGCAAAGAAAGACCCCAGATTGTGGGGTTGCATTTGTCCTGGCGTCCTTGCATTCCCTTTTGCAAAGAAAGATTCTGTGAACTGTCTCAGGCCTGATCAGTTTGGCATACATAGCAAGGCTGTTGTTTAAAGTTCACTAACCAGTTCCATCCCCAAACTGGTACATGACACTACCTCCTGAGAAAAGGCATGAAGAAGCAATGTGGGGGGGGGGGTAAAGGAGGAAAAGGAGGAGGAGGAGGAGGAGCTCTGGGCTGACATAACATAATGGCTAAGCACATGAGATGTTAAGTCAAGATGTCTCGAGTTCAAAAGGTGGTGAATTGTTGCTATGGGAATGGGTCGGGTTCAGTACCATGTGAACATATACCAGGCAAGTTTCTCATGGGAACGATGCAGCTCACCTCCTACACAGGGCTATCCTAGGTGGCTGCAGTATAGGAATGTGCTGGAGTTTGCCTCTTGCAATAATACTGCGGTTTTTAATTGGGATGATGAAACACTGATTTGCTTCACTAAAAGATTGTGGCAGGCTTTAAGTGCATGCATGCAGTATGTCGAGTTATGTAAATCAGGGCTGTCTTCCTAGACATACATAACTCATGAATGCCAGCTTGGCCATACCTTTGGTTAGGCAGATGACTCATAGTCCAGGAGAGGCAGGGAAACAGCTGGAGAATTCCCTGACATGCCTTCAGTTATGAGAAGGAGGTGACTTGAGGCCTCTGTGTGAATAAATTGCACTTTGAAGCTCGAGCTGTGGGAGAAATGTCTCTTGACCAATCGTTTGGGTGGAAATGACAAAACAAAGCCCTTTTGAAAAATTATGGGGCAGGAGAAGAGAGAAATGGTCCTGGGCTTTTCGGAAGAGGAGGTGGCCAAAGGAGTTCCATTTTTCCCCCTTTGCCTTTTAAACTTTAAAAGGCTTCCTACCAGCTCAGGCGTGATGACAAATCATATCACACTGAGTCACTTCCAAGACATTCCAGGAAGTGGGGCTACCTGGAAATTATGGACAATGTTTTCCCTGCCCCAGAAAACAGCTGTCCTGCCGAGCCCTAACCTGGTGCCAGGCACAGAGTCCTCAGGGGTCAAACCAGACAATCCACTCCAGATCGTGAGAAGTTCAACTTCATTCCAGGTTGTTCAGGCTTCATCTGGAGCACTGCATCCCGCTTTACGGCTTGCATTTTAAAGGCCGTTGACAAACCGGATCATGTCCAGAGGAGGCAGGTCAAGATGGTCAACGTTTTGGAAGTGCTATGAGGAATGATTGAAAGCATTGGGCCAGGAGACGAGACTTTTAAGGAGAGCTATAATTGTGGCCTTCAAATATCTTCCCCCCCCCAATATAATTTTTATTGAACTTTCACTTTAATCAATAAACAATAATTTCCAATATACGCCTACCAATCTCATTCCCTACCGCTCTGCCGAGCTTATGACTTCCCTCCATCCCGCCAACAAGGTTACCCTTTTCAAATCTATACCTCACAGTTTAATCTTATAGTGGCCTTCAAATATCTTGAAGGGCTGTCATTCAGCAGGTGGAGCAGGCATGTTCCACAGGGCAGGACCAGAGCCCATGGAGGAAAACCACAATGAAGTAGACTTCAACTGAACAGAAGAAACTTTCTACAGCTCAGCAGTGGAAGACACCTGCTTTGGAAAGTGCTCACCTCACCTTCGCTGGAGATACTCAGAAGTTGCATCCTGTATTGCCCTCCTATATTGGGCAGGGGGTGGGATTTTTTTAAAATTTGCATATTATTTATTTGTTAACATTCTTATATTGCATTGTAAACATTGTCATATTACATTACAGGACTTACTATGATATAATTTCCAACAGGTATACAAAAATTATATACAAATTTTATATACCTAGAAAGAAAATGAAACAGAAAAAGAAAGAAAGAACAAAGAGAACAAACAAAAACAAAAAAACCCCAAAATCAAATACATACAAACATAGTAGACTTCCTGTCTTTCCCGTTGTATATTCTTGATTGCCATCATGGCCTTTCCCCATTCTGATTCTATCCTTTTATACTGCCTTTATCTCCAGAGTTTTGTTCATGATGATTCTGCTTTTAAAAAGTTAGGTTTCTTAAAAACTGATTTTATTCTTTACTATTGGGGGGAGACTTGGGTGGGGCGTGCGGAGGGATATCAGGCTGAAAAGCAGTATATAAATGTTTTTGCTCCCCCCCCCCCTCTGATCTCTTAACCTCTTTTCTTCTGCCTTATTACTGATGTTTGTAAGCTGCTTGCAGAGCTTTTTTCATATGTAAATTGCTGTGCAGGAGAGACATCATTAGATCTCCTGATTTCTTTTTTAATCATGGACACCCCATGCTTCCATTGTTTGGCCTTCATCCTTGGCTGAGATTTGTCAGACACTTTCCAAAATGTTTGGTAAACGTTGAGGCATAAACTAACTGTGACTTAGCCACTAGATGGCAGTGCCATTTGCCTAGATGATGGTTTCAATTTTATTTAAGCAATAAAGATTGTGACTGCCAGTGTTCTCCAAAGCCTTCCGTAATACAGTGTGTGTGTGTGTGTGTGTGTGTGTGTGTGTGTGTGTGTGTTCCATTCCATTTATGAATAATCTCAAAGCAATTTATCCCCAGTTCACACATAAATTTATTGCATTAGCCGTGTGGCCATAGCATGATATACATTAAAATAACAACATAAAATGGGGGTGGGGAGATAAAGGTAGATATCGTCCTGGGCAAATACTTAAAGAGGAAAAACACACACACACACACACACACAAAAAAAACTGCTGAGGCAGGAGGAGGACCGTTAAAGGGTCCTTCAGCTCCTCAGATTTGTCCTAACTCCATTGTCCTTGTACAATAAGGCTACTTGGAACTTCGTTCGATTGTGCGGCATATCGACTGCGGCTGTGGTGTTAAGGAAGAAGTTAGTGCCGCTTTCCTCTTCATCACACTAAGCAGGAAGTTAGCTGTCATCTCGGTAATCCAACAATCAGAATCCTGCAAAAAAAGGGACACTATCCAAGGCTGGATTGGGAGATTAAGCTTGTTCACGAGAGGGGTTAAAAACCGAGATCTTTTATCTGTCCAGTTGGGACAGAAGAGCATTACATGTTCCATAGTCTCCAGGGCCGTGTCATTACAGGTGCATGTTCTATTTGCGATGGGAACTCTGGAATAACGACCCGACAGAACTGCTGTAGGAAAACAGTTGAGACGGGCACAGGTAAAGGCCCTTCGCTTAGCCTCCGAAGAAATTGTGAAGCAATATAGAGGGATCCCTTCAGGGGGTGGAATAGCTAGGGCTAGGCCTGAACACGGCCCTCTTGCATAGGAAGCTGTGTTAGAGAAGTCAAGTTGCTGTAGTTTCTTTTTAATTGGAGGTAGGGCCGCCGGGCTGATATACTCTGAGTTAAGAACAGTTTTACAATTCAAATTGAGAAGAGAGCGGAGTTTGAGGTTAATTGTAGTTTTCCAAGGGGAATTATGAATGTCTCTTAGGATCAGATTGGAAAACCCAATAAAAGAACATATAAAACAATTTCATATTTAAAAATGATCTCAAATTCAATGCAGTTTCAGGGATAATGTGAAGCTGCCTTCTAATAAGTCAGAATATTGGTCCATCTAACCCAGAACTGTCTACTCCAAGGGGCAGCAGTTATCAAGGATCTAGGGCAGGAAAATATGCCTGGAGTCCCATGTCCAGTTCTGGTTGCTACAATTTAAGAAGGATGCTGACGAGCTAGAATGTGTACAGAGGAGGGCAACCAAGATGATCAAGAGTCTGGAAGCTAAGCCTTAGGAGGAGCACTTGAAGGAATTGGGTATGTTTAGCCTGGAGAAGAGGAGACAGAAAAGAGACATGATAGTCATCTTCAAATATCTTCAGGGCTGACAGATGGAAGATGGAGCAAGCTTGTTTTCACCTGCTCTGGAGGGTAGGACTCAAGCCCATGGCTTCAAGTTACAAGAAGGGAGATTCCGACTCAACATCAGGAAGAATTTTCTAATGGTAAGAGCTGTTTGACAATGGAACGGTCCTCCTTGGGAGGTTGTGGACTCTCCTTCCTTGGAGGTTTTTCAGCAAAGCTTGGGTGGCCACCTGTCAGGGATGCTTTAGTTGAGATTCCTGCATTGCAGGGGTTTGGACTAGATGACCCACAGGTTCTCTTCCAGCTCTACAATTATATGATCCTAAGAATACCACACAGGGATGTGGGTGGCGCTGTGGTCTAAACCACTGAGCCTAGGGCTTGCCCTGAGTTTGCAGGGTTAGTCTGTATGATACCTGAGCCCCTTCTAATTTCTGGGATCCTAGATCCAGCAAGGGTTAAAATCTAAATTGAGGATTCCATTGTTGAACTAGTCAGGCAAGTTTCTTTGTGAGAGACTGTCCATAGTTGCCACCTAAGGACCACCTTAGGACGCAGGTGGCGCTGTCGTCTAAACCACTGAGCCTCTTGGGCTTGCCGATCAGAAGGTCGGCGGTTCGAATCCCCGCGACGGGTTGAGCTCCTGTTGCTTTGTCCCTGCTCCTGCCCACCTAGCAGTTTGAAAGCATGTCAGAGTGCAAGGAGATAAATAGGTATCTCTCCAGTGGGAAGGTAAATGGCGTTTCCGTGTGCTGCTCTGGTTTCGCCAGAAGCAGCTTAGTAATTTTGGCCACATGACCCAGAAAAACTGTCTGCGGACAAACGTGGCTCCCTCGGCCAGTAAAGCAAGATGAGCGCCGCAACCCCAGAGTCGTTCACGACTGGACTTAACTGTCAGGGGTCCTTTACCTTTACCTTTAAGAATACCACATGTAGCCCTTGGAAGGTAGCTCATGGAGAAATGTGGCCCTCAGACTGCAAAAGATTCCCCCAACCTTAAATACTTAATCTAGGTTTGGAAAATCAGGTCTTAAAACATAGAGGAGCATATGGTTTCTCATCTTCTGGTTGGTGGATTGTATAGTATACTAGAAGGGCTGTCTAGTTAATTACAGACACCCCAGGCAAACAATGTGGCAATTAGAAGCAGAACAAGCAGATGGAAAAGTTCTCCTCCTCCTTTGAATTTTTCCGGTATTACTATTTCTCACAAGGTTTAAAACAGGTTTAAGCTGGGAAGCTGTATTATTTGAAAAAACAGGTCCAATTAATCATCTTGGATGTGTGTATTGCTGTGATTTTTTATTTTTTTATTTTTTGCAATGAGCTCCAAGTCTTTTGTGAAATGTGAGTTTTGTTCTTCCACAGCCTACGAGCAATCTGTGCAAAGCACTTGGCTTGGACATTCATTAAGCAATTTGTCATCCCGAGAAAAGCAGCGCTTGCAGGCAATATCCTCACCAAATCTGTGCCTTGTGGCGGCTGCATTGAGCATCTTTTGTGTTTCTCTGGAGTCTGCACTCAGCACAGGTGCCACCTGCAGGAGATATCCTAGAATTAGCAACAGCATTACTGAAGCCTTTGGCACAGAAAGTGAATATTTTATTATCTTCAGTTGCTTCCATATTAGCCCCTTTCTCTGAAAGTAATCTTTTTTTAAAAAAGAAAGGAAGAAAAATAGCAAGTAATGAGCCTACTGCCAGGGCCTAGGAAATGCCTGCTTTGTGATGCAGTTAGCAGACAGGGAAGCCAAAGCAGTTTCAGCATCCTGAGCAGGTGCGTTTGAGAGAGTTTAACCCTTTCTACCCAAGCCCATGGTTCACCCTCTCCCTGAGCTGCCTCTACGCTGGTGCAATCACAGTCTTCCCTTGAAACGCAAATATGCAGCTTCACATGTAGTCCTGTGGACACACGCCTGGGAATCAGCCCCCTTGAACATGGTGGAGTTTAGGCTGTGTCCACAGCAGGGTGTAATTGCATACCTGGGCTGTTTCCATGTGTTCGTTCCTGCATCTTTGTCCGCATGTGAGTGCTTTGAAGTTTATCCAGGCTACTGGATGACACACTGCGCTGCCCCTCCACTCAATCACTGCTTCCCTGCTCACCATAGCATCCAGAAACCTCAGCTCTGTTGTGGATATGCACCTTAAAAATATATATACTACTATTGAAACGTTTCTCAAAATACTCATATCACCACCTAAACAAGTTTGCTAATCATTGGATATCCCTACTTCTGCTTGTTGTGATTTCTCAGTGTGATTAGTATTGTGATATTGTGAATATTGTGATTAATATTGTGACGAGCAAAACTGCTCTTGCTGGGCTGTTAGCAGGGAAACCTTGATTCAAGGGTCTTTTGAGATGGGGGTCCCTTTCTGCCTCCTGCTGCATCTGCCTTGTTACACTCAGATCTGGAGAAGGGGAGCTCCTCTTCCTGGGTCGGGTGCATCCCTAACTGCGCTGGTCCCGTGGGTTACCCGAGAGGCGAGGTCCATTATCAAAGATGCAGCGTGGAGGCACTCCGCAGTAGATACAGGGCAGAGGGTCGGGTGAAGTCAGGAACAGGCATGCAAGCAAGGAGCCAGGGCAGGTCAGGAGCTCTGGCAGAAAAGCAGGACAGGGTTCAGGCAGGAACCGGCAACCAACAATGTTGCTCCCGCTACTTGGGACTGGGGCTGGCCAGCCTTTATCTGCCTGGAGGCACAGAGCGGCCCCGATCCTCTGGTGACTTGCCTCTCCTGGCCTGGAGGCGAGTACTCCTCCTGCAGGAACTTAGTTCCCTCCACCTCTCTGCCCTGAGCCTCTGCAGCTCAGGAGAGGCTGGAGGGTCACCGGACCCAGAGGCAACCTCAGCTTTCTCTGATGGGGCTGAGAGTGGAGCACCTGCAGGCAATGGGCCCTCCATCACCTCAGGAACCAGAGCAGACTCAGCTGGTGCCTGCACCTGAGGATCCAGCACAGGTGAGGACCCTTCAGGCTCATGCCCCAGCCCCGGCTCAGCTGGTTCTGGAGGCGGAGACTCCTGTGCAGGCTGGGATTCCTCAGGTTCTGAATCCCAGGCCATCACACTATCTCTAACGAGGCCACAGCATTTTGAAAGCTCTGAACACAACATTCTAGCTTCGTCGCAGCTGAAGGAGTTACAGTCTGAAAACCCCTCCCTTTCTGCTCCAGTATATGTGGAATGTCCTTTTTGCCTCAGAATGTAATGCCAGGAGAATGGCCAGTGTGAGGCAACCCCCACAACCTTCTCCCTGTTCCAGAATCCCTATTCCACAATCTAGAATTTTCTCTAACTCCCCCACAACCGTTCCATTGCAGGGTAAGTAGACTAGACTGCATCCTGCATTAACAAGGCCATTAACCATCTGCAGAACTGAACCCAGCGGCTGCGGCTGCTGCTGCTGCTGCTGCTGCTGCTGGCAAGTGCCCAGCTGGTTCCTGCAACTCAGTGCGGCAAAGTCAGAGGCAGGTTAAGAGAAGCAGAAATTAGGAGAGGGATAGGAAAGAGGCATTGGGGGAAGGCACTGGAGAATGCTGGGGATAGAACACCGAAATGGGCTCTGTGTGTGTTTGTGCACTTACAGATTATTCACATAAATAGCAGAAGCTTCCCAGGGGGGCCTGGTGCCCTTTGGCAGGACTGAGAAGGCATCCACACTGCCAGCAGCAGCAGTGACTCTTCTGCAGGAGAGGAGCGTCTAGGCTCTGAAGAGCCCACGCCATGCAGTTGATGGAGGCACTGAATGTAGCAGCCACCGCCATTCCTTCTCTCCCAGAGTCAGGGCTGGGGGCCCAGAGAGGCCCCTGACAGAGCTGGGGAGGAAGAGAGGGAAGTGGCCAGGGCAGCGCTGAGCCCAGCGTAGCTTCCCCAGTAGCCAGCCAAGAAGCTCTCTTGCCTGGGTGGGTATTTGCACAGCTCCTTCTCTCAGGCAGCCTGGAGGCCCTGCAGGAAACTGCACCTATGTCTGGGGAAGGAGAGAGAGCCTACATCCCAGATGATTCCGACTTCAACACTTTCCGGGACCAGTGTGAAAGCCAGGAAGGCTGGAGCAACCGGTATAACAAGGGAGGAGTGGCAGTGTGGACCCAAATGCAGCAGGAGAGCAAGACTGTCCAGAAAATCAAGGTAAGGGGGGTGGCATTCAGCTATGGTTTACTCAGAGTAGACCCATTGGAATCAATGAACATGGCATTCATTCCAGAGGCTCTGCTCTGAGTAAAACTTACTTGAATGCCACCCAGGGGCCCCTGCCTGGGCTTGGGAATCATGGGTGGTGATGCGGCACTGCCCATCCCCTTCTGCCCCCTCTGATTTGCCCAGGAGCCTCTTCTCCTGCTCCTGCCCCATGAATGCTGGACTCCAAAACAAAGGTTTGCTCCAAAACAAGCATCCCTCTTGCTGCGCTCAGTTCTCAAATTAACTCAGGCTGCAGAATGTGCAATGCTGCAATTCAGCTAGAATGTTAGAGGTCCCGGAAGATCCTTTGGGCTCTCACATTCTCTTTTCCTCATCCTCTTCTCCCCTTTCTTTTTTTCGGTGAGGGATCTCTGCTGTTTTAGCCTCCAAGCACATTTTACAGACAGAAATATCCCTGTTCAGGTATCTTGGACATGAATTGAGATAGATATAGGGGAAGATAAGGCTCATTCTGTGTTTTTGAGTGTCCTGCCCAGACGTAAGGGAATTGAACACTGTATATGGATTCGATAGCAGATAAAGACACAAGCTTTTGAGTTGTGGTTAGCCCTCAGAAAGAGGCTGATTCAGTTTTCACTCACTGGCTCCACACATCGTTTTCTTGAGCTGACTTATTGACATTGAGGCACTACTTATTCCATATCTAAAAGGCCTGGGATCAATACAATGGAACCTGGTTTACTTGTGTACATGAAGATTCTTTATTTAACAAACGGTTAATTGTGATTTACATGTTTACTAAAAAAAAAAAGTCACACTGTGCTTAGCGGAGTTTATTTATTTTCAATAAGTGTGCCTAGAATTTCTAAGCAGAATGTTCAAAGGGATTCCTGTGACTTTAATGTTTGCATGGCTGAGAGAAAGTTCTGAGATAATGACTTTTCTCATGCCTTACTGGGCTGGGCAGAGTGTAGATGGTAGGCAGGGAGACTGATGGTGAAATCAGTGTTGCTTATTCGTGGAGGTTTTCACACTGTTCACATGATGTAATGGTCATCAAAATTCCAGCCTATCAGTGGCGTGTGTGTGCTCCAGAGGGGCCCCATGTGCAGACTTTAGAGGGAGCACGAAGCAAGCGCCCCCAGCCTGGCTGGCCCAGAGCTTTTCTTCTGGCGTTGGAGGAACCAGCACTCACAAAGAGGAGCACTAGGCCGCGCTGCACTTGGGGGCGCCTGCGTGGGGCGCCTGCTTTGTGCCCACCCAGTGCTGTCAGCTGGCCAGGCTTCCCCCCATGTGAGTGGGAAGGCACTAACTCTCCCGGTCCAGGAATGGCCATAGCTCTCAAACCAGCCACAGTTGGTGGAAGGCCCTTTTAGATGGTATACACGTATCTGAAATATTCCTCTGCTGGACTAAATAATTCCTGTGCAGAGACATTTAATCTTCAGACACGGGAGATTGGGCATCTGGAGGTCTCATTTCCAAACAGTGGAAGCCCCCAGCCCACCCCCCATGTGTGCGTGGATTGCCGGTGGAATAATATGAGCTCTTCTGTACATGAATACCAAGAAGAAAATAAGTACAAAAAAGAGAAAAGGCAGTATAAAAAAGGGATAGCTCTTTTCATTCGGCATCTGGCTAGTATTTAACTAAAAATGAGAACAGGATAATGAGTAGCAGATACCATCTTGCTAATCTTAGTCCATTGCTTTCAACTGAGCTGAGATAGATGCAGATAGATAGATCCATGAAGTACCAACTGCCTGAGGCACTTAATCCTACAGACAGCTTTAGTGACAGGTGTCGTCATGACTTTGGTTACCACTAATCTGGGGTGGATCTAAACATAGGGGGGTAAACGCTATAAATAAGTCAGAAATCAGATCATTTTAACGAAAGAAAAGAAATCTCTATGGAAAATCACTTTTTAAAATTTCCTGCTCTCTGGCACCATCTGGTGTTGCATGTTTATAGCACATTCAAATTGCTGTTTCTTTAATAATGTAGCTGAGTCTTCGGTCTCTAGTTCAGGGCGGAAACCACCTGCAGACTTATGAGATCTGGAATCGTTTTCTCAGGCTGGATCTAGACACATCAAAAAAGTGTTTCAGGAAAACACATTGTCAACTTCATAAAGGGAAATCACAATGGTGAAAGATGGAACTCCACAGCACCATCTGTTGTCACAGTGTTAAAATGCATATAAAGCGCTTTTTCTTTACTAATGTAGTTGAATGCTCAGTGGCAAGTATCAGGTTGCCTCCACCAGACATTGGGTGGAGAATTTCCATGTTTCTTTCACTCCCTTTTTGCAGGGTTTCACTACCGTGCCATCATCCAGTCATGGTCACCTTGTATTCAAAGGCCTATCCATTGAAGCAGAAACTGAACCACTTTTGAGGAGGGCTGACCCCTCGTGGGTCCTTGCTCTGTATATGAAATGCTTTGAACACTCCCAAGTGTCTCAACATTATTCTCTACCTGCAGGATTAATGGGTGGCAGAGGAGTAGGGCCCCGTCAGGACGTTGCCCCCAACCCCCAGTCACTTTCCGAGGGTGTTGTGTGCTGACTATGGAAATTTGCCCCTTTTTGAGCTCCCTGATTGGTGGAGGGAATAGATGGGCTTCTTTGAACGACAACATTTAAACATGTGGAGATGAAGAGAGGGGACGGATGCCCCCCAAATTCCAATGCCTGGATGATGTGTTCAAGATGCAGACCCTCAAGGAGCGGCTGAGGAATTTCCTCTCAGGTCAGCTGTCTCTCTCCTGGAGCATCCTTTGGGATTCTCCGTCTCCTTGGGAACTAGAAGCTCAGAGCTGCATCATGCAAGGAAGACCTTAAGAAAGCCAGGGAGGCCCAGGCCAGGACACTTGCACCACCACCAGACAACCTGAGAGGACTATGTGGCTCTACAGTTTATACTGTTCATTTGTTTTAGTGTTTGAAACTGGTAAACCACCTTGGGTTCCTAATGGGGAAGGTGGTATATAATTGCAGGAAGCAAAGACCGTCGGACGCAGGGGCTATTGCATTGCACCTCACAACTGAGAGGAAAACCTTTGGGATTGTGAGAGGTTATATGTTCAACACCAGCAGATGCTAAACAAAATACCGAATTTTTCGCTCTATAAGACACACTTTTTCCCCTCCAAAAATTAAGGGGAAATGTGTGTGCGTCTTATGGAGCGAATGCAGGCTCCATGGCTTCGCGTTGCTTCCGCTGAAGCCAGGAGAGGAAGAGGGGTCGGTGCACACCGATCCCTCTTGCTCTCCTGGCTTTGCTGGAGAGGCACTGCACAGCTTTCCCTCTCTGCGCAACGCCCCTTCAGCGAAGCGGGAGGAGAAATGGAAGGGGCTCCGTTTCTCCTGCCGCTTCGCTGAAGGGGCGCTGCGCAGAGTGGGAGAGATTTTTTTTTCTTGTTCTCCCCCTTTAAAACTAGGTGCGTGTTATGGTTGGGTGTGTCCTATAGAGCAAAAAATACGGTAAACGAAATCCACTTATATTAATAAATCACACAAAATATTCACATAGCTGCCATTTTATTGATTTTGCATAATCTTTAAAGTTTCAGAATCCAGGTGTTCTTGGCACATAATTGACCTCTCCCCAAGTTATCTGCTTCTGTTCCAAATGGACTGCTGCTCCACACATTTGCTTGTGATGGATTGTTTGAGCTAAGCCAACTGAAGAGAAAAGCTTGGTCTAAGTGCACTTGACCTTGTTTTGGGTTAAGGTGTCTCATTACAGAAGATCTGACTATTAACAAAGTGATGGAATCTGAAGAGCCACGTGATAAAGCTCTTGCTGGATTGTACCAGCTCAGACTGAAGCTTAGGTAACGCTCAACTCCCTGTATGCAGAAAATTAATGTGTAAAGTAAATGGAAGGCTCAGTGACCCTCACTTTTTGCCCCATTCTTTCCAGGAACAGATCTGTGCTTAAAAGCTCCATCCAAACGTGTTTCTTTTGTTTGTTGCTACTGCTCTGGAGTTTTTCCTGTGAAAACCCGCTCCTTAATAGCCATTCAGGACAAACATCCATTCAGGTTTTTAGTGGTTTGCTCTGATAGAGCTTTAAAGAGCAAGTTTTTGTGAGGAAAAATCTGGAGCAAATAAAGGAGCTTTAAAGTGCAGACCATGCCTGGGGAAAAGCAGGGGATGTGAAGTTTAGCTTGTTTTATTACAATTTCCCTCTCACTTGCCCAGCCTTTGCCCCAGAGTCTGATGACACAGCTGCTGTGCTTGCTATCAGTTTTTCAGTGCATGATCACACAAATTCCTTGCCACACAGATGCGCATTGTCTGCCGTGATGTGCCTCCAGAGACGCTCTATGATGTTCTTCATGACACCAGTTACCGCAAGAAGTGGGACTCCAACATGATTGAGACCCATGACATTGGGCGCCTGACTGTCAACGCGGATGTTGGATATTACTCCTGTGAGCAACCTTGCTTCTTGCACTTGACGGGCATGGAACCCCTGACAGATTATGTGGCTTCCTAGAAGAAAGCACTTCTTGTGCCTCTAAGCTACGTCCCCATCTGAGCCCAGAGGGGCTGCTGGGCTTGGGGCTGGCGTGTCTTGAGGATGCCACAGGATTACTCCCCTGCAATCCTAGACCCACTTACCTGAGAGTAATTCAGGACTTCTTTCTGAGTAGCCATGGGTAGCACTGCACTGAAATCCTTAGTCCTGAGCTTCTTGCATCCCCCAAAAGAAAACAAAAAACTCCGCAAGGATTTTAAGCTGTAGCTGGATGACCACCTACCAGGGGTGCTGTAACAGTGGATTTCCAGCTGAATGGCTTTCTGAGCAGAATGCCACATTCTGCATTCTGCCATGCACATTAAATAAAATGAATATTTGCTCAACTAAGGTCTGCCCGAAACATGGCATGCAAACATGGCATTCCTTTTTCTTTTAATGTGGGTTTCTGAATAGGCATTGGGGAAGGAATGGCTGAGATAGAACTAGCAGGGAATACTTTGCTGCTCAGGTCAGGAAAACATTTAGCAAGGACAGATAGATCCAGGTACACACACGGGAGCTGCTTCATCAATGCTTGGTATTTATATAGTGCTATTCAGAACGCATCTCTGTAGGCAGTGTTGTGTCCCCAGAACAGAACAGGGGTGAACCATGTTCTCTAGGCAACGTCTCTAGTGAGGCATTATTTCCTCCTGGGGTTTTTAATTTCAGTATGTTCTTGCTAACCGTGTTTTTTCTCTTGCAGGGAGGTGCCCAAGCCCTCTGAAGAATAGGGACTTTGTTACCTTGCGCTCCTGGCTGCCCCTTGGCCACGACTACATGATCATCAACTACAGCGTCAAACATCCAGTGAGCCACATCCTCTCAGCTCCTCGCAGCTGATCCTTGGGTGGTGCTTGCGGTCCTGCCTTGCAGTTCAGAATGGGAAGCAGGGATGGTACCCTGCTGGCAAGGAAGAGGAAGGGGTACAGAACAAGGGGTTTCCCCCCACCCCATCCCTTCTCTTCCTTTGCTCATGCAGAGACACAGAATTCCTTCTTCCTCAACCCCCTTCTCTCAGCCAGGCCAGTTTCTCAACCCCCTTGCCTCATTTGTAATCCTTTAAGCCACGGGTGTCAAACACAAGGCCCGCGGGCCGAATCCGGCCTGCCAGACCTCGTCATGTGGCCCATGGCATCAAGAGCGGGGAAGCCTTCCCTGCCTGCTTGCAGACAGGGCTCCAACCGACGCGCGCTGCCTACCGGCCGGTCCCACAACTTTCGCTTGCCTCGCGGGCCGGGCAAAGAGGCTTTCTGCTCGCTCGGTCCAGTCCGTGGCTCGCTGCGGAGGAGGCGGTCCCGCGAAGCCGAGCTTGGAGCCGGCTGCCTCCGCCCCTCGGAGCCTCCCAGGCACGGCTGCTCGAGGGGGCGGATTGCGCGCGACAACTTTTGGAGCGCGAGGGAGCCGCGGAGGCTGGCAGCGAGGGCAGGGAGTGAGAGCCACGCTTGGGACGCCGCTCGCTCGGGCCGGCGGAAGAGGCCACTGCGGCGCTGCAACTGGCGAGGAGATGGCCGGGGGTGCGGGCGGTGGGGCCAGGGGCTGGCTGGGGGTCGCCCTGGTGGGTAGGTAGCGGGGCTGGCAGGCGGCGAAGGGAACGGCGGAGGCGAGTGGAGAGTGGGGACCCGGCGCAGGTCCTGCCGCAGGTGGCCGCCCCAGCTGGGCTGGGAGAGGCGAAGCTGCTGCCGGTTCAGCTGCGCAGAGTGGGGTGGAGGGAGCTGGGCAGGTGGGCGGTGTGCCACACTGCAAAGCAGGGGCGCCTCCCACCCCGAAGAGGACCGCACCAGCATCTGGGCGGCTGTAGCAAAGTGGGAGCCTGCCAGCAACATGGCTGCGGGAGCCTGGCTACGAAACACCGCCCCCCTCCCCACGCCAACACATCGGCTTTCTCCGGGCCGGAGGACTTGGTGGATAGCCCCCTCCCCTCCCCGGGAGCAACTGCAGCAGCTCAGGCCCCAGCAGGACATCCTGGCCACTCGCGCCCGCAGTGCCGCTGGGGCTCCCTTACAAGGAAGAAACTGCTGCTGCCCAAACTGCAGCTCTGTATCCTCCGACTCCTGAGTGCGGCCGCAGGGCGGGGGGAGGCAACATTTGCTTCTTCTCTGCTCTGTCGGGACAGGCTCCTGTCTCCTCCCCGTTGGAGCTCCAGTCTGCCTGGAAGCCCATCTCGTCATCTTTTTAAAAAATCATTATTATTTCTTCTATTCTTATTTAAAATTGTACTGGAATAGGTATATTAAATAGTGTATAGGTTCAGGACAACACACACCATTGCCTAAGGAAAAATAACTTTGATAAAGTCCTACAGATACAACCGGCCCTTTGAGGGTGACCAAACTGCTGATGTGGCCCCCGATGAATTTGAGTTTGACACCCCTGCTTTAAGCCCATTAAAAGCATGCCTTTACTCAAAGGAAGCTAGGAAGTTGCCTTCTACAGAGTCAGACCATTGCTCTATCTGGCTGAGTAGCTGGCATGGGGTTTCAGAGACAGACAAGTCTCTTCCAGACCTACCTGGAGGTTGAACCTGGGGCCTCCTGAATACAAAACATGTGTTCTAGCACTGAGCCATGGCCTTACACCAAGTCAAGGGGATCATTTCTAGCTGCCATGCAGCAAGAATATCTCACTCACCTCTTCCTGAGTTGGCCACTGTGGGGAACTGGCAGCCTCTGCAGTGGGGTTGCTGCTGCTGCTTCTCAGCTTGGCTCTCTACCAGTTTCTTCCTTTCCCTCCTCCGCTCCCTCCATGGGCCCTGCTCCTACACCTGAGGGCCCTTAGTGCATATGCATCTGTTTCCACAAAGGGCTTATTGTGTGATTCAGTGCCTTCATGAGTTCCCCTTCAAGTGGGCACTCATGTCTGTGACTGCATGTATGAACCAAGCCTTAGACTGTGGGGTCTCTCTGCAGAAGTACCCGCCCCGAAAGGACTGCGTGAGGGCCGTATCCCTGCAGACGGGCTACTTGATCAAGGCAACGGACAAGAGTGGCTGCATTCTTTACTACCTCACCCAAGTAGACCCTCGAGGTGAGCATCTTTACGCCCAGGTTGTGGCTGGGAAAAGACAAAGCCTGAGAGAGAGGGGGAAATTATTCCAGGCAGTGCCCAAGTCAGTGTTGAGGGTTCAGGGCGATAAATAAAGGGGAGATTTCCTAAGGCACAGGTAGGAACCATTTTTGGCAGAGCAGGCCAGATTGCAACCATCTGAGGTTGTTATGACTTCACTCGCGAGTCGAAGCCCTTGGCACCATGTTTCCCGAGTGCCTGGCAGCGAGGTAGTCCGCAGAAGGGAGGCTTTAACCCTGCTCTCTGCAGGGATTGGCTGTGTGATCAAATTCCACAAGAAGGACTTAGTCACTCAGCTGATCCTGCAGGACTGAATTCACCACCATCGGTTGAACTTGATTGTGCAGCCAATTAAGCCACGTCTCTGCGTGCACCATATCTCAGGTGTGGGGCTGGTGGGTGTGCTTTGGGGAGAGGAGCCTTGCAGGATAGCAAAGGGTAGCCAAAGGACCCACAGCGATGGGTGACACACCTGTCCCATGGGGCACAATAGACTGGGCTCTTCTCTGTGTAGGAATGGTGGGAAAACACAGCAGTTATCATGGCAGAGATACTTGTGTGCAACAGCTTTGGGTAACGAGTGGATCTGGTTTGCTCTTAGGTTCATTACCAAAGTGGGTGGTGAATAAAGCGTCTCAGTACGTGGCACCAAAGGTAAGTTGGAGTTGTGTGGGCACATCCATGTGGCAGGATGGCCATGACTGAAGAAAGTTGCTAAGCAGGCTTGGGGGGGGGATAACTGTCCATATTGGCACACTTGTAGGAATGTTCAGGGATGCAGGAGAGGATATATTGGCTGATAATAGCCTTTCCAACTTGTGTTAACAAGTTCACAATTTAGCAGAGAAACATTCTCCTTTTAAACTCAGCGGATGCGTTTGCTCAGATTCACTAAAGCCTCTATAATAACTGTTCTGGTATTTTCTCCTTATTCCCTCATAAAAGATAAGACACAACACAATCTTCTATAAAAGCATAAAAAGAGTTTACTCACATTCTGTTCACAATCGGATCCCAGAAGGCAGACTTATCTTAGAAAAGTAACATACACCTGGAAACTATCTCATAAGAAGACAGTCCCTTTGTCCTCTCTTGGCTAGAAGCCAAGAGAGCATCTTTGGCTAAGTAGATGTTGCTTCTTCGATGCATGTAGTCAAAAAGAGAGAGAGAGGGCTGCCCTGCCCTGTGCTTTTGTCGTTACCTGCACAGGTGAGGCCACGCCCACCTCTAGTCACATGCAGAGGAAGTCTATCGCAGCCCAGAAGGAAACAGGAAGTTTACCTGCTGGCTGGACAAACATTCCTCCCCATGTGTAAACATGTTCACTCTAGGAATGTTGTACTTGACTGCTCTTGTGTTTCACATCCCACAACACTGTCAAAAAGTGTAGCTCTGCACAGCTAGAATATGGAAGAGCTGTGCTCTTCAGTTTTTAGGCCAGCTGCTCCCAAACAAGGGTGGCTCAGGATGTTTTGCCACTTAAGGCAAACCCCCCACACACACACACACCATGGCCACTCCCTGCCATTGCCATAGGCCCATCACCACCACCTCCTCTGCAGGCACCCCCCACTGCCACTCCCATCGCGGTGCAAGTGTGGTGGAGCCCATGGCAGCATCATGCCCACAGAAGAGGCAGAGGCAGTGTGGCGGGGGGGTGGGGGTGCACTTATGGAAAATGTGATGCAGCTGTGGAGGAGGAGGCAGCTGCCCGAGGCCACCTCCTTACTGCACCTCATGGGCATGCCAGCCCTTCATCCAAACTGTTTGCTCAAGGACATTAGGGAGACTCAAAAGAACTGCTAGTGTGCCCCAATAAAGGAATTAAATAACTGGCAGCTCTTAGGAGGAGCATGGAGATTTCTTCTATCAATCAGCCTCCTGTGAGGGCAGGAAATTCTGCCATGACTTAATTCTATTTTATTTTTATTTTATATAGTCATACCTCTTGTTATGTTTGCTTCACGATACATTTTTTCAGGTTGCGTCCCACGGTGACCCGGAAGTACTGGAAAGGGTTACTTCCAGGTTTCACCACTTGCGCATGCGCAGACGCACAAAATGACGTCACGTGCATGGGCAGAAATGGCAAATTGTGACCCGCAGACACGGGTTGCATTCCTTTCAGGTTGTGGATCGGGGCTCCAGAACGGATCCCGTTCACAACCAGAGGTACCACTGGACTGTGTTCTTTTTTTGTGAACCGCCCTGAGACCTCCAGGTATAGGGCGGTATATAAATTATTATTATTATTATTATTATTATTATTATTATTATTATTATTATTACTACTACTACTACTACTACTGCTATATGAACCAAAGAGACCTGATGCTCACAGAGGTCATCTACTGTATCTCTGTCTCAGCCCTGTGCCTGCTGCCTCTGTTTGCTCATGTAAAAGTTGGTCTTTGCTTTCAATTCAGAAACACAACGTGCGTCAGCAACCAGATTTTTGGCTAGTACCAACTTACTCTCCTTTTACAGGCTATGAAGACGATCTATAAGGCAGGGCTGAAGTACCCAGAGTGGAAACGGAAGCATGACCCTGGCTTTAAGCCTTGGTTGTACCCAGAACAGAACACATTGCCCAGCATTAGCCTAGCTGAGCTCTCCCTGCAGCATTCTGACTCCTTGGAGAACATTGACGAGAGCGGTCTGTCTGAAGCCAAGATGAGTCTCAGTGATGACGAGGCCTGAGGCCAGGATCTGGATGCGCAGCTCATCGTCGTCCTGTGAGCTGGATGAGGCCTTCCACCATCCAGAACACAGCAGCTCTCACAGAGCCACCCAGCGCCCCCCACCCCCACCCAACAGAACACAAAGCTCCCTGCCCTCCAACTCCCCACTTTCCAAGAGACACGGACACACCAAGGGCGTCGTTCAGCGCTACTTTTCAAGAAGCGCATATATAACCAGTGGCCACAGTTTTCTCTTGTCTCCTTCCCTGTTTGTGAATCTTGTTGGGAAGCACCACAATTGTGCATGGGATGATGGTTTTCAGGTGGCCATGACAGGTCCACAGAATCTCAGTGTGCAGGAATGGACACCACAGGACCAACGACCTGAGGTATCCTTTCTGCGCAGACTGAAGTGCAGAGTATCATTGTGGATCTGCCAAGAGCTCGGTGGGGGTGGGGTTCTCTCACTTGCTGCTTTGCATTCTAGCCTTTGAGAGCCGTTTGGTGGCACTCGGGGGACAATCCCGCTAGCAGTGTCCTGGACTATTCACTGAAAGTTGACATTACGTATTGTAAGTGTGGATTGCGGCACCCTGCCCTCAGGCGGCACAGGACCCAGGATGGCTGGGAGGTGGCCTTCACACATAATGCTAAGCCACAGATGCCAATGGGATAACTTGGGCCTGGTACACTGTGTGTGGATTGGGGCCCCTGCATTCCTCCCTCTGTAATCTATTAGCAAAAGCTGCTAGTTATGCACATATATTAATTTAGCCTGGCCTACCTCACATATGGGCTGTTGCAAATGGGAAGGGCAGGGTAGATGCACATGACCATGAACTCTTGGAAGGAAAAGTCACATACAAATACATAATGCCATTCACAGATTGTGTAAAGAAAAACAAACCTGTACAATCCCAGAAAAGCAGCCCCCCTTGTTTTAAATACAACATTTTATAATTCTGTTACCTACTGCAAGATACGAAAACAATAATAATAATAAAAAGTTGGCCAACCCTGACAAATTGATAGACAACAACAAGGAAAAAATATTGTAAGTATGTGCAGTTTCAAACTTTGCTATCTGAACTATGAACTCTCAGCTGAGGCCACCTCACAGGGCTGTTGTAAAGATAAAAAATGGGCAAAGGAAGACAATTATACTCCTTGAGATCCCAGCAGTTAAAGCATGATACAAACAAAAAATAAAAAGGTAAAGGTAAAGGACCCCTGGACAGTTAAGTCCAGTCAAAAGCGACTACAGTGGTACCTCGGGTTAAGAACTTAATTTGTTCTGGAGGTCTGTTCTTAACCTGAAACTGTTCTTAACCTGAAGCACCACTTTACCTAATGGGGCCTCCTGCTGCCGCTGTGCTGCCGCCGCACAATTTCTGTTCTCATCCTGAAGCAAAGTTCTTAACCTGAGGTACTATTTCTGGATTAGTGTAGTATGTAACCTGAAGCATATGTAACCTGAAGCGTTTGTAAACTGAGGTACCACTGTATGGGGTGTGGCGCTCATCTCACTTTTCAGGCCAAGGGAGCCGGCATTTGTCCATAGACAGCTTTTCCGGTTCATGTGGCCAGCATGACTAAACCGCTTCTGGTGCAATGGGACACCGTGATGGAAGCCAGAGTGCATGGAAATGCCTTTTACCTTCCCACCGCACTGGTATGTATTTATCTACTTGAACTGGTGTGCTTTCGAACTGCTAGGTTGGCAGAATCTGGGGCAGAGCACCAATCTGCAAGCCCAAGAGGCTCGGTGGTTTAGACCACAGCGCCATCCGCTCTGTGATACAAACATACAACAGCAAGAAGCAACACTCTCAGCATGTGCAGTTTAACAGCTCTCAGCAAAACACACACAAGGCAACCTTTTGTCAACCTTGATAAGCAAAGTTCTTGTGTTAAGAGTAGGAATTTTAACTTGCTGCTTCTGTAAAGTGCTATAAGGTGGAATGTGACACATGAACAACACAGGAACATAGGGAGCTGCTTTGTAGTGAGTCAGACCATGGGTCCATTTTGCTCAGTATTGTCTGCACTGACTGGCAGCCGCTTTCCAGGGTTTCAGGCATGAGCTTCTCCCAGCCCTACCTGCAGATGCCATTGGGAATTGAAACAGAAACCTTCTGCTTGCAAGGTTGATGATCTACCACTTTCCTAAAGGGGGTGAGAGAGAGCGAGAAGGCGGAAAGAGATCAGAGAGGTAGCACAACTCCAGCTGACTGAAGAGCACTGGAGAAGCAAGTCACCACCAGGGCCACGAACCGTGGTGGTGAAGAAGGCCTTCATGCAATCTCCTCCCACACTGGCTCAGAATCATAGTCATGACTCACCAGTCTCGTAAGTAGCAAATCAGAACTGGATTTCTAGACTCAGAAACAAGGAATTATCTGTGCTTCCCCATTTAAGGGACCTTCCCAGATCAGATGCAGACAGCAAATTATGTTAGCATGAAGAATTAATATTCATTCAGTGTGAATCAGTTTCAAGTTATTCTTTAAAGGCACAGCTTCCGTGTGAGGGTGAGGGGAATAGGAACATCTTTTTCCTGTCAGAGTCCAACATTCATTCTCTGCTAGGAAAAAATCTCACTGTATAGAGAAAGCTGATGTATATAGAAAGCTAAGGAAGCGAAACCAACCCCCCTACTCGCTGATATGCAGAATACTACAACAGCACAGATTTTGAGACAACTTCTTGATTTAGGATTTTGGCCCAGTTCAGTTTAGTTGGTGGTTAACAGCAGCACTCTTCCAGTAGGAGTAGGGAAGGCAAGACAATCCTTTTTCAGAGACCCAGCAAAAACATCCAGGAAATGAGGTGGCTCAGGAATGGAGGAGGGGTCCCACTAAATACAGCTGGGGAGCTTTCCTGTTTGGCCTGTGACTCAGGGAGCCTCCCAGTGTCCTGAGATTGGTTGGAAAGGAAATAGGAAGTTGCTGCTAGGCCTGAGATTAGCTAAACCCATCTACCATTCGTTCAGATCCAGATCCCACTGATAGACATCGTACCAGCAAAGAGATGAGTTCCTACTCTTCCACAGCTCACATCCAATTTCATTCCAAAAATAATAATTTTTCTGAGTTTTAAAATACTTTAAAGTGCATCTGCATGGAAGGCTTTTGTGTGCAATTTAGCACTGAATTTGACCTGGATGGTGGCTGAAGGGGCAAATTATGTAGATTAGCCTTTGCTGCAACCCACAGGATGTTTTGTTTGGGGCATCCAAACTAGCCTCAGCCCCACCTCTGACCTGCAGTATTAACACTTGACTCATTGCAGGGTTGTTGCTTACTAATCCCCGGCAATCCTAACAGTACAGAGCAGACTGCATTGCTACAGCTATCCTATCTCGGCCTCAATAAACCTGTATAAATTTAAAACCGTAAGGACCATAATCAGTTTCACTGTAAGGATTAGGTAAATCGGGGACAGATGTAACTTCTGCACAACAAGGGAGTGGCCTTGCAGCTCTTGGAATAGAAGATTTCTACATCACAGCTGGAGCTTGGTCTAGAGCATGGGTAGGTGAACTAAGGCCCAGGGGCCGGATCTGGCCCAATCACCTTCTAAATTCAGCCCGCGGACAGTCCAGGAATCAACGTGTTTTTACATGAGTAGAATGTGTGCTTTTATTTAAAATGCATCTCTGGGTTATTTGTGGGGCATAGGAATTCATTCATTCCCCCCCCCAAAAAAAAAATATAATCCAAGGGACAGTGGACCGGCCCCCTGCTGAAAAAGTTGCTGAGCCCTGGTCTAGAGATATGACCAGGTGATGCTTCTGAGAACATCTCTGTGATTCTGAGAGGATCTGAGCACTCCAGTACAATACAAATCTTTATTACGGTCTTAGACCAGCATAAAAGGGTGGGATACAGTCATTTAAAATCTGAAAAGCGTTTTGGAAAGCTAAAAGGTACTAAAACAGAAGGTGAATATAAAAGTCTATAAGAATTTTTAAAAAGCTGAAAGAATACGGTTGATATATGAAAGACTTTAACTATCAATTTACAGAGCACTCATATGTTCATTAAATCTGGGTTTTGGCGCAGATCATCCTCCAACGAATTTTGAGCACTGCCGTGCAGAATCTAGCAACATTGTATGTTGTTGCGAGGACTGGTACCTGAGTGCAGCAGGGAGGTATAGAATTGCCCTGTGTGCCCTGGGTACTTATGAAGTAGTGGGGAAATCAGGATAATACGAATGCCTCTGTGATAGGCTCACTGGAGAAGGACATACTCTACTGTTTCTATTTGTCCCGAGTCACAGGGGCATTGTCTCTCCGAGTAGTCAATCTTCCTGTATGCCAAGCACTCCAGAAAGAAATCGTGGGCTGAAAGTGGGCATAGGGCAGCCTTGGGCTTGTCCGTATGTAAGTGTGCATATAGATGGCACAGCACCATGTGAGTGGATCCATTTGCAGGCTGGATGACCATGCCAATATCGCATGCACACTTATCACTGGTGTGCTAACTCTACGTACGAATGGGCTGATTTGCAGGTTACTCCTCCTATCCAGTCCGTACGGGGCAGCTATGCAGTGGCGTAGCGTGGGTTGTCAGCACCCGGGGCAAGGCAAGTAATTTGCGCCCCCTAACCCATGGATTTGTGCCCCCTAACCCTAACCCCCAGATGTTGCGCCCAGTGCGGCGGCCCCCCCTGCACCCCCCACGCTACGCCACTGCAGCTATGGCTACTTGGGGGGCATGCCTAAGAGTGACCCCTCCGGCAGAATTCAAGCCCGTGCGTAACTCACTACTTTATTATTATTTTTAAAGACATTTTTTCTTCTTCGGCCCAATTCCTTCCTAGACCGCCGGGCTCCAAGGGCCGGGGATCCCTGAGCGGGGGGAGCGGCGCCCTGCCCACCCGCGCACGACCCCTTTCTTCCGTCGCTGCCGGCAGAGCTGCCCCTGGTCCGCCCCAATCCCGGCCACGAATGCCGGCTTCTCCCGCAGCCGCTCCGGCCACCAGGGCAGCGAAGGCGGAGGTTCGCGGGGCGGGCCGAGCGCGGGGCCAGAGCAGGGCCAGGGAGGGTTCCGTCCGGCCCGCGAGTTGCACAGCCCCGAGGAGGCAGGCGGAGGCGCCTCTGCTGCGCTGCGCGGAGAGGGCGATCCTGCCGGCGGCGGGTCTGCAGGGGCAGGGGAGACGCGGCTCAAAGCAGGCGGGCGCCACCGAGGGAGGGAGCCTTGGCTCCCGGCCAGTCCTGACCCGGCGCGGGGCGCGAGGTTCAACTTCTGGTGCGGACGCGGGGACTTCGGAAGCGGCGCTGCGCCACTGGCCCATCTCGCCCAGCGCTGCCCACACTGGCTGGCAGCGGCTCTGCAAGGTTTCCGGCCGAGTTCCTCCCCGCCCCACAGGGAGACGCTAACTTTTCTTTTAGCCAAAGAGGTAAGCGTAGGGGGGATGGGGACCAATGTTATTTCAATGACTACTTCACACGTTCTTTCTGGCTGATTGCTGGGCTTAGATTACCGGTACCTGAGGCCGCTAAAGGCAGTTTTCGCGGAGCGAGCCCTCGGAGTTACTGTATTTCCAAGGAAGCCAACATCAATGGCACTGTTAGCAATGAACCCGTATGCAGTGTACACATTCACCAGCCCAGTTGTAAACTTGGCAGCCGGCTGATTAAAAACCTTTGCCGTGACCTTTTTGTTAATCGAATAGGATATACTGACTGCAGAGTTTTGATTTAAGTTAAGTGCGGAATGAATACAGTGCGGATTGTGATGACTTGAGACCCTGCTGCTCCCTGGATTCCCCAACCCGCTCACTTGGGTGCAGTGATGTACACCATGTTGCCTCCTCCTCCTTACTCCTTGGAACAACTGGGCACTCAGCTTTTCCTGTCATCTTTGTTTGGACTTTGTTGTGTTTGAGAGGTCTCAGACCATTTGCCTTTCGACTGCGGCAAACCCTGCTTCCTCTCATTTCCTTATATACAGACTTGCACGCAATGGTGTGTGCTGACTCACATGACAGCACACCTGTATAATACCTGGTGTGAAGGATCAGGCACAGTTCTTACTAAGGTCGTAAACCTGTGTCTTAGCTCTGCTGCAGCAAATTGCAGGTGGAGTGGACTTACATGATCAAATACTTTCTCCATACAAAGCATGTACCTTTTAAGTCAATGCTTTTTGTACTTTTTATTGATGGTTTTTTGTGCTACAGTGGTACCTCGGGTTAAGAACTTAATTTGTTCTGGAGGTCCATTCTTAACCTGAAACTATTCTTAACCTGAGGTACCACTTTAGCTAATGGGGCCTCCTCCTGCCGCCACGCCACCGCTGCTCAATTCCTGTTCTCATCCTGAAGCAAAGTTCTTAACCCAAGGTACTATTTCTGGGTTAGCGGAGTCTGTAACCTGAAGCGTATGTAACCCGAGGTACCACTGTATATGCTGGCTGGTTAAACCAGGTGTGCGTAGCCGAAAACTCAAACTCTCAGTAAGTGAGGGACTTCCCCTGCATGCAAAGACAGGCTCCAGCGGATTGAGTGGGTGGGACCAAGAATGAGTCCAATGGTCCAGAAGGTGGTTTCTGCATTTTCCGTAGGCAGTGATGTCCAAACTTTTTTCAAAGAGGGCCAGATTTGATGAAGTGAAGGGCTGTGAGGGCCGACCAAAGAGCCAACTACAATTGAAGTTGTTGAGGGTTTTTTGGGATTTTACCCCAGGAAATAAACTGCCATAGGGGCTGAATTAAATCAACCAGCAGGCCGGATTAGGCCCCTGAAACAGACTTTGGACATGCCTGCCGTAGAGGGAAGTGAAGGGCAGATGGAGCCCATCAAGGTAGCCCATCTAGGAGAGGGAAACCCCTGATCCCAAACCTCAGCTGCCTTGCAGGACATATTTGGGAGAAGAAAAGGTTAAACCATACACAAATCTGGAGTGGGGTCCCTAAGGCAGCTGGATGGCATCTTGGATGCCTCCATCCGGCAACCAGCCAAGCTGGTACCAAATGTCTTGGTCTGCTTTCCTTTGGACCACATCAGCAAGGCCAAAAGTGTGGTCTTGTCATCTGGGCAGCCCACTTCACTGCTGCAATGCAGTGGTTTGACTTCACCTCTAGAGGCACACTCCACTGTCTCATCAAGGCAGATGGATGCTGACAACAACAAAAATCTCTCCGTATCAAAAATTAGCCTGTCAATGGCTAATATCCTTCTCTCTGACATCCAGTTTTCTATGTGCAGGAAATTTAATATATACAAAAAGAAACATTTGGTCAGTTGAGACCCCACCTCACCCACATGCGCATGCACTCACACAATACGAAGCAGTGCAGCTCAGACACAGGTTTACCACCTCAGGACTTTGACATCTGGAGAAGTACATGCACACATTTCATGCCAAGTAGAATGAACAAGCTACCTGCATGCACAGTGCCATTGGCCTATGCACAAATATGCACTCCTCGTGCATGGCTGAAGTAATTCCTGTTTGGGGGCGGGTTGGAGAGAGCAACAGGAAGGAAGCCTGCACTGAACAATGAGAGGAAATGGGACAACTGGGGGGGGGGGAGGCTCAGTGAGCGCAAAGTGGTGTAATGTGCAGCAGCTAGATCCATGGAAAAAACATTCAGCCTGGGATGCTTTACAAGCAAGACTCCTAAGGATACCTTATAGCCCTCCTGTGGCACCAGCCGCTGCACCCACGATGAGTGAAGAGGGGGGTGAGAACAGGTAAGCCATTGCCGGAATTACAGTAGTTTAATCCAGAGTAGTTTCTGTAGCAGTTGCATGGGCGAAAACTTTCCTAACTGGGGATGGGAGTGAGTCAGGAGAGCTGCCAAAGGCGCATTGTGGAGCCGATACACAGCCATGGCTAAGAGACCACCAGAAGCTCCCAGCTTCAGATCTTGCACGTACCATGAATGTGCTGGGTAGCTCTAAGCAAGCAGCTCTGCCTCAGCTCCCATCACCCGCAGGCTCCCAGAGGCACGAGACATTTCACAGCAGCGTAATGGAAGAGGAGCTCCTTGAAAGGGAAGTGCCAGGTATATAGGCCAAGTATTTTTGATATACATAATGCTGGGGAGAAATACAAGTTCTGATTAATTCTTTTCAATAAACATTTTATTTATTTCTTGAACACAAAGTGATTTGCACCCAACCAAGTGATATGGCCACATCCCTGAGAATGGCTGTGAGCAGGAGACAGACTGTGGTCCCTCCAGCAGCTGCTGCCGTTCTTACAAAGTAGAACGTGGTCTGGTTCAGTAAGACATTTGTGTTTCTTAAGCAAAAGAGTGTACCTGGGATCATTTAATGCAGATTAGATACAGATCACAAGTATGCATCCTTTCTTTGTAAATTAAGCACGTGTTGATTGACTGTTGGGAATCTTTCCTATTCCAAGATTTTTGCACAGTGCCCAGAAAGCATTTGCTATTGGGCACCTAATTTAGGAAGGAGAATACCTGAGTAAATTCAGTGTGTTTTTTAAAATGCTGAAATAAGACCATCCCTGTTTTCAGAACATGGGGGTTCTCTTGCTCGATTAGATCAAGATCCAAATATTCCAGCATTCTGTTTCCAACAGTGGGCAGTGAGAATCCTTCAGGAAGCTCACAAACAAGGCATGAAGGTGACATAGACTCTGTTTGCCCCCCGCCCCAGCCACTGCCTCCCTCCACTACCTGGTATTCACGGGTACACTGTTTCTGAACTTATAAGTTCCATTTAGAGATCATAGCTAATCACAGTTGACAGACCTACCCTCCGTGAATTGGCCCAAACTTCTTAAAAAGTTTCTAAATTAGGGTAGAACTACATACAGCTGCATGCATCTGCACAAATGTCCGATGGTTGCTTTTCCGAAAGAAATGCAGGTTTTCGAGTGGGATTTGGAGTTGAGAAGCCAAGGGTGGGAGGGAGATGGCATTTAACTCTTTTCTACCCACCATATCTCTGCTCCGCATCTCTTTCTCTCTTTCATAAGAGTCCTAGATCAAACTAAAGGCCTATCTAGTCCAGGATTCTGTCCTCACCATGTCCTGGTGCCTATGGGAAGGCCCACTTGCAGGCAGTGCGTACAACAAAACTCTCCTGCTCATGGTCTCCTGCAACTGGTTTTCAGAGGTATACCACCTCCAATCCTGACAGCAATATAACACAGAGAGCGAGAGAGAGCTCACCAGAAGCCACTTTGCCTTTTGCAGTGTTTGAAACATGTTTGGAGATGCTGTCTCAAAGTTTTGGGATGAGGGTGGGGATGAAAAACCTGGTATAATAGCAGCATATAACATTTTAGAAATGAATATGGGACCCAGGGGGAGCAGCTGGGGACGGTTTTGTGCTGAAAAGAATGTGAATGGAGAAATAGGCATCCCATCCCCCACTGCTTCTGCCACTTCTCCATTCCAAATCTTCTCTTCCCACAGCTTCCCTCCTAGGGAAAAGCAGCTGTTGTGCTTTCGTTGCACCCCTTTGCATGTGACATTTGGTTAGGATCTGACTGGTTAGGATCCCCTATTGGTGCGTCTTGTGGTCTGAGGCATCTGCCCTTCCAGAATAAGCCATGGCAAAGCTCCCATATTTCACCTTCTACATAGCACCATGATGTGAAACTGAATTAAACAACTAAGGGAAATCAAATGAACACAAGACTTGGGAGTCAGGGAAATAAGTAAGAAATATATTATTTTAATTCATTTTGCAAGAACGATGATTAATCAGGAGTGTGGATTGCCCAGGAGTGAGACTTGCCAGTTCCGGATTTAGACTGAATTTTTGTAAAGACCAGCACGCGCAAAGGAAAGTCATTGGTCTCCATCTATTTGCAGAAACCAGAGAGATTTCTGAGCCGATAGCAAGAAGGGCTTCTGCAAAACGGGGGGGGGGATGACCCTCCCATCCTGAGTCTGCCTAGCAGGCTGGACGCTGTCTTAGTTGCTGGCAGACAGGCTGTGTGAAGGAGGCCCTTGCTGTGTGTGACTCACAGTTTGGTGACCTCTCTCATGCCCTTAGCCAGCAGTCAGGCAGATTACAGCAGTGCCTTTCCAGTCACAAACCCCTCCCCATATTGGTCACCCCGGCAGAATCTCACTCCAGCCACAATCCAGTTGTTTCACTCTGGGGTGGGCCTCCATCTTCCCGCACAGAGGACAGGGTTCTGAATGCTCTGCTGGCACTCTCACAGAGACAGCAGCACAAGAGCAAGCAAGGGCTGACTTCTCAGGACCCGCAGAAACTGCATATCAGCCCAATGTCATGACTTTGTGCAGAGCCAAGTTTTGTGTGACAGAAGTCTGTCAGCCCCATCTTCCTGAGAAAGTGGGGGGGGGGCAGGTTTTCCATGTGAGGCCATTGCTGTTCTCTGGGAGCTTTTGTCTAGGCAAAACTTTAGCATGAAAGTTATGAGCACCAAGGAAGCCAGACTACAGGAAAGACAATTTTATGCTGCTGAATTAATCTCAAGGTATATGAACCCCTGAGCCTTTTTATCTGCACAAATTGAACACAAGGATGGGGGTGCATGAGGCAAGCCAAGGATTCCCATAGACTTAGCTCTTCTCCATTCCTCCCAGTTCCAGGGGAGATGTTCTGCTGCCTTTCTGTGCCAGGTTTTTAATTGCTTTCTTTCCTTTCCCTCAGGTGGTAGGCTGAAAAAAGCTCTCTCCTCCCTTGCCAAGGGGACATGCACCACCAGTGCTCTGTGGACTCTGACATTGCAGACTGGCTGGCCCTCATCCACCTGGAGAGATACTGGGATACCTTCAAGAAACAAGGATATAGCTCCGTGAAAGATGTGATCTCTCTCAGTAAGGAGGACCTGCAGAAACTTGGCATCACTGCTACTGGGCACCGCAAAAGGATTCTGAATTTAGTGCAACAAACTCGACTGCTTGTGAGGGACAGAAGTGGGCACATGGCAGGAGATGCTCGTGACAGGTCTGGCAAGTGTGTAGATTCTCTGGATGGGACTAATGCGGCAGAGAAGAATGAAGTGGGCACAAAGAAAGAAGTCTTGGTGGAAACTATTCCCAGCCTTGGGGTTGATCTTGACCCTGAAGACAACAGTCAGCATCCACGGTTGAACAAGGAACCGACGCCTCCTGTGACCAAGCCAGTGCCCAAACCCAGGACGTTGTTTCCTCGCGCGCACCAAGCAGCCAAGCCAGAGAAAGTCTCATTGGCACAAACACCAGTCTGCAATCCCACGTCTTGCTCTGAACAACCTCTAAGAACATTTATTATTCTGGAGGGATTTGATCCAGGGGAAAGTACCACGGATGCTGAGAGGCTTGAGTTCAGTCCAAAGCACCAGGCAGGGCCAGGAGACAAAGTCCAAGGGGTCACCCTGCCACCTCAGAGTAGAACAAGGGAGGGCCACTTGGAATATGCGCTGCAGTGTTTTGCTCCTGAGAGCGGCATGAGTGGGGAGGTCAGGAGTGTGAATGAACTCACCTCCTCATCCACCTTCAAGAGCCAGCCTGAGGGCACCGTCAGTCCAACGGAGTCGAGACTGCTTCCTTCTGCCCTCACCAAGTCAGCCTCCCCAGAGGAGCAGAAAGAGTCTGTGTCAGATGTCACTGTGCCCTTGCCAGTGAAAAGCATGGAGGCGAAGGAAACTGTGAGGAGTCAGCCTTCTGACCTGGTCAAGCAAAATGGGACTGTGACCATGGAGAATGCCAAGTGAGTATCTATGCCTTTCCTAGCAGTGCTCTTTCAGGAAACCAACAGAAAGGTCTCAGGTAAAATAGGAGTGGGGTCATTTGGTTGTGGCAGTTGCAGATAATTAGTTCTGCACCCCAGTCCTTTGGAGTTGGTGACTGGATCCCTGCTGGACCTTGCAGCCAGCCAGCCAGCCTGCCTTAAGTGATGCACAAGGCTAGGGAGTATGTGGGCTGGAACAAAGGCCTTTTCATGGCTCTGAGAATGCATTTGTACATTCCTGAGGAACAGCGTCCCACAACTGCACTACCTAGTATGCCAAGGGAAGCTAGTCCCATTTAGCCCTCATCTTGGGTGATAGGATGGCATGGAACCTAGGCTAATTCGCATCCTGGGGGGGGGGGGGAACACTGACATTTTGCTCCACAGTCAGTGTGAGGCATGCCAGGGCAGCTCTAGGGATCAGGGGCAGGTGGGGATGTTACAAATGTGTCCTTTAAGAGTTGCAGTGAGTTTTAGAGTTTTAGGGGTTTACTTGCAAGTTCACACTGCAGGGCTTCACACTTCTCATGAATGTGGTTGCCAGGCCTGGTTCAGTGGTGCTAACTCTTGAGGACAGCTTCACTCCTAAAAATCTAAAATGAAACCCAATTATACTGTCAGCCAGATCCAGGCAAAGTCTTAAATAAAGTTAATACATAAAAAGAGAAATAGGTCAAACTTAACAGTGACCATGACAAATCCAGAATGTGGCAGCTAGACTGGTGACTGGGAACGGCTGCCAAGAACATATAACCCCAGTCCTGAAAGACCTACATTAAATTGTGCTCGGAAACGGACTGGGAGGCAAAGTGTTGGTGCTGACCTTGAAAGCCCTAAATGGCCTCGGCCCAGTATACCCGAAGGAGATTCTCCACCCCCATCATTCTGCCCAGACACTGAGGTCCAGCGCTGAGGGCCTTCTGGCGGTTCTCTCCCTGTGAGAAGTGAGCTTACAGGAAACCAGGCAGAAGGCCTTCTCAGTAGAGGCGCCTGCCCTGTGGAACGCCCTCCCATCAAATGTCAAGGAAATAAACAACTATCTGACTTTTAGAAGACAGCTGAAGGTAGCTCTGTTTAGGGAAGTTTTTAATGTTTGATCGTGTGTGTGTGTGTGTGTGTGTGTGTATATATATATATATATATATATATATATATATATATATATATACACACACACATACATAGTGTTGGGAGCTGCTCAGAGTGACTGGGGAAACCCAGCCAAATGGGCGGGATATAAATAATAAATTATTATTATTATTATTATTATTATTATTATTATTATTATTTGCTGTATGAGAGCAGTGCACTCTGAAAGATGGAGCACACACAGACAGACACATTACTGATATATTGTGTTAAGCACTTTGTCTGATTACAGCAGCATAAAATTCAGGGGTGGGGAACCCCTGACCCATGGGCCTAGCTTGGGCTCCAGACTTCCCCATTTGACCCTCTAGAATAGGCTTCCTCAACCTCGGCCCTCCAGATGTTTTTGGCGTACAACTCCCATGATCCCTAGCTAGCAGGACCAGTGGTCAGGGATGATGGGAATTGTAGTCTCAAAACATCTGGAGGGCCGAGGTTGAGGAAGCCTGCTCTAGGACATTTTGGAGAAGCTATGCTGCCCCACCCCCACCTTGCACCCGGCATTATACATAAATTGGGAGCTTGAAGTGGTCTCCCGATGGTTCCTCCATCGGAGCAAGCCTCACTACCACCCACCTGCCAGAAGACGCATGGCAATAGCATGCCTTGTTCCAGGCGGGGAAAGCAGCTTCCATTACTGGTTGCTTTGGCTGCGTGTGCTTCAAAGAACAGTATTTGGAGAGAGAAGTGTTTTCATCCTCCCAGTGCTGATCTTTGAAGCAGCCCTGCGCTGTCCAGCGCTAAGCAGGATAGACCTCCCCCCCCCACACACACACACACATTAGCTGGTGTGAATGGAGATCAACCCAGCCTGAGCTGGGTATGTTGCGAGATCTCCCTGCAGGGCCCTCTTACCCACCCAAACATACTCAGTTTGGCTGGGCTTTAGAATTCAAAGTACCTCACAATCAGCAACGCACTCCTAAAAGGGAGGTCAAAACCACACTTTTAGCCTTGCATCACTGCCTTCAAGGTGCTTTGAAGTTCTGACTCTGGGACTTCAAAGCACCAGACGTCATTTGTGATGTCACTTGATGGGCAGACCCATCCACCCTGTCACTTTTGTCGGGCGAGGCAAATCCTTATGAGGTTCTGGTACATGGAGCCAAAATGGTTGACGCATCCCTGATATAAACAAATAAAACCACAAACTACATGGCTGGCTGTAGAGTAGAGGGAATGTTGCTGTGGAAGTGGTTGGCAGGTGCGATAGTTTTGAATATGATGCCTGGCTACTTGGCTAGGTGGTAGGATGAAAAGGATGAATTATCCAGGAGTGCCTGTGAGCAAAGTGCAAAGGAGATCTGTAACATGGCATCCCTCCTGGATTTATATCTCTGCTCCATTCTTGCAGGTCCTTGGGACAGCTCTGCCTAGATCATCCTCCACAGGGACTTGATAACAGATCAGGTGAGAGTGACAACAGCATCCTTTGTCCACTTAGCTATTGCTACATGGGAAGAACGAGAACCACATCAGACATAGGAGCCAATGAGGGGGGGTGGACACTGTGAGAGTCAATGTTTGTTTGGGTTCCATATGCTCCTAAATCTGAAAGCTGCACAGGGTCTATGCACACTTCCTAGGGGAACTGGCTGTGTTTAGCCTGCATGGGCACAGGAGTCTAGGAGTTCAGAGCCCACCTGAGAAATGCTAAACACAAGGCCCAGAACAGACAAGACACAAGAGGCTCTGAATTTGTTTGGAACAGCCGCGGTGAAGAAGGAAGAATATAAATCCCCATTGTAAAAGCTGCTACATGTGTGTGTTTTGCACTGTGAGACAAATAGCAGTTGGAGGGTGGATTAAGATTGGGGGAAGGGTCCTTTTTATTCAGGGGACTCAGCTATACAGCTGCAAATAAAAACATTTTAAGTGTGTTGTAAAGTGCATTATACAAATGTGGCACTAGATGGCGTATTTTTCAAAACGTTTTTTAAAAAAGCATTTTCACGTTTTTTAATATGTGTGTAGATTCCACCCGGGTAGTAACAAACATGTGGGATCCAAAAATCTCCTGCATCTCATCTGTTTTGGCCCTCTTGAGAGACAAGAGACCAGTGGGGGCTTTTCTTTCTGCCACTTCAGCCCTCCTGACATTTCAGCTTTTGTTTCCCCACAGGACCTGTTGAGGACTCCATCAGTCCCTACTGCGAGAGCATGTTTGGGCAATGGTGGCCTGCCCAGGAGCAGGTGAGGAGATATGCAAATATGGAGTAAGGGGCAAGGAGTGTGAAAGCCAATGAGAATGCTTTGCATTGATTCCTGCTCAGGCTCAGTTCTGCTAATTCAAGAGTCCACCTTATCCCCAGTGGCGTAGCGTGGGGGGTGCAGGGGGGCCGGCCGCACCGGGCGCAACATCTGGGGGTTAGGGTTAGGGGGCGCAAATCCACGGGTTAGGGGGCGCAAATTACTTGCCTTGCCCCGGGTGCTGACAACCCACGCTACGCCACTGCTTATCCCCTATACACCCAGTAGATCACAGGAGAGTTTCTCCTGCAAGTTCCAGAGATCTCAGAAGCCTACTCCACAGTAACTACGAGCGGGGCTTTTAGTGTGGCTGCCTGTCCTGTGGAACAGCATTCCTGTTGTGATGCAACAGGCACCCCTGATCTGCACTTTCGAGAAAGCAGTTGAATACATTTTTGTTCCAACAGGTTATCTCAGCTGGATAAATGGGCCGCAAGGGTCCACTTGTTAAAGTTTTAGTCTTGTTTAAAATGTATTTGCTGCTTTGTTTTGAAGTGTTTTTAATTATCCTACGTGTAAATTGCCTTGAGATGGTGGCTTAGAAGATGATTAATAACAAGCACAAAAACATCAGCCATGATCGAAGCAGCAGCTCATTACACCTCAGAAGTGCTTAGGGGGATGCCAGAGGCCTAGTATGGCACCCCACTTTCTATGTTCACCCCCACTTTTCTGAGCAATGAGATGCTCCAGGCACACAGCACTTAACCGGGATTTGGTTTCCCTTGGAAGGAGATCCTCTGGAGGCTCCCAAAGTTCTGTAATAATGGAGCTTATGTCCAAAAGCACATAAGGTCTAGCATAGCTGGAGGCACAGCTTAGCACTCCCGACAGACAGCCAAAGGTGGCCAATACCTTCCTGCCCTGATTGTGAGCTTTCTCAAGGCGTCTGGGTAGCCACTGCTGGAAACCTAAAACTAGGTTAGATTGGTCTTTTGATCTGATCCAACCTGGCAGCTTGGTGTGCATCAATTTGTACACAGGGCATAGACTTCTGGAGCTTGTCTTTCAGCAGGCAAAGAAAAGGAAAGGAAAGAAGAACTACCTTTGTCTCCTAAACATTCAATGAGAATCTTCTTCCAGGCTGCAGGATCCCTTGAGTGGCAGGAATACGAAGAGTTGCCAGAATGTGCACCAAACCAGGGAGAAGAAAGGCCCGTGTAAGTGGTTTTAGCTACTATTCTTTCCCTACCTCTCAACTCTTTTTCACCAGTGTTAAAAATAAGCTGAAAGGGGGGGCAGGGACACACTGGGAAATATCTCAGAAGATGACATCTCATTGGTGCAGTCTGCAAAGAAGTTCACCAGACTAGACAGTGCAGAGTAAGTCTGGGCATGGGCTTCCACCGGGTGGTGATCTGGTTCAGCACTACTAGTGGTTGCCCATCTTTCACGTGAAGCAGAGAGGGACTCACAGGCCATCACTCAGGGCTTGTCCACACTTCCGCTTGTCCTGTGCCTAGAAAGCAAGGCTCTGGGCAGTTTTTTGCTTGTCCCGCACTTTCTAGGTACGAGTCTGAGTGGTTTTCCCCTTGCCCCACTCCTTTCCCAGGGAAAACTTGCTCTTTACCTTTGAATCGGAACAAATGGCAATCTGCAGAATATATGATTTCCATTTGCTCCAGTTGAGCGCTAAAGAATGGTTTTCCCCAGGGGGAAACAGGATTGCCCTTCTTGCTACCAACTGCTGTGGGAGAGAACGGAATTGGTTTTATAGCTGAAGGGCTGTCCATGCTTCAAGAAACAGATCTGACGTCTTTCTTTCAGGAGCAGAAATACCAAGATAGAAGAAAAGAGCCAGTCCATGCAGCCAGTCCGCATTGCCCAGAATGAGGCCGAGGGCTACTCTTCAGTGGAGGCTCTGTGGGCCAAAGGCTCCCCATTCAGACTCTCTGACCACCTGTATCCTGATGAGACTTCAGAGGACCTAACCATCTCCCCCTATGCCAGCTATACCTCGCTGTCAGAGCGCTCGGTCACTGTGCTCAACGGCTGGCTGGACAAGCTGTCTCCACAGGGGTAAGTGGCAAGGGAAATGGGCCAAGTTAAAACCCGTGTGGAAACAGGCTCTTTGCTTACTTGCAATCATTTATTTGCCTCTTTCCCAATAAACTGCCTAGAGCAGTGCACACAATTTAAGCATCAGAAATCACGCAAGCTGAAGTAACTACAAACACAAAAACAATAATTACATCTCTGCCAGAAAACTGATAGTTCTGTTTTGGTAAAGAGAAAGGTCCTGGACAGGAAGAAGAAATGCTGAGATTTATACACACCCAGAAGTGAAGGGCAAGAGGTCCTTCTCTAAGCCCTGACGTGTGAGAGTACGCTGCATCACTCTGTAAAGGAAATGCACTCTGCACATGTGCAGAGTATTTAATCAGTAAACAGATCGACTTAGTCTTTGGTGGATTGATCAGCAAGGGCAATTTTTAATGAAGTGCCAATTAGGAATGTAACTTGTTTTGGGGTATTTGAGGCTTTTGTTGTTGTTGTTCTTACTCTTTCTCTGATTCTGTACTCCAAATTGCCTCCAAATTGCATTGAAGATGACCATGGGGAGGTGTCACATGTGTTTCCAAGCAACATGGCTTTAGGTGTTCAGATTATCTCTGAAAGGCACATATATTGAGGTTTTGGTAATAAGCACATTTTTTGAACAGCTGAAAGGAGTACGATTAGTCCATTAAACAGCCTTTACTCTTCAGCCTTAGCTGAGAGGCTTTCTGCTCAAGAGCTGAAATCTTTTTGCACTAAGCAATTAAAATCAGTTCTAGGACTGAGCCCTGCTGGTACCAGAGTGAGGCCTTTCTTAAGCTCTATCAGTGCAGACAGGTGCCCCTGATAAAGGGCCCTGGACTCAGCCGGCTCTCCTTTTATTCCCATCAGGAACTACGTCTTCCAGCGACGCTTTGTCAGAGTTGACGGGAAAAGTCTCATGTATTTCAACAATGAAAAGGTGGGAACAGAAGAAGAGAAACTCTGGCTGCTAAATGCTGCACATTTGGGGGGGGGTTCTCAGGGAGACCCCAGTGGGGGACCAAAGGGAGAAGACAATGGGAAGTCCTGGCTCAGTTGAGGAAGGGTGGGCCTTTCTGTGCATGTGGAGGAGACATGGCTGTGGGAGGGGTCATTGGGAGACAACCATCCATTTAGGGCCGCAACATCCCATGCATGAGCCTTTGACCCATCTGTTTATTTTCAAGAGCCGGGTTGCCAAGCTGGTTTGTTTTGTTTTTTTGCCTTCCAGCTGGGGAGGGAAAACCAGATCAGGATAAGGTATAACTAGATTGGGGAAATGGCAACACTGAGCTCCCTTTCTCTTGCAGGAGCCATATCCTAAAGGTTTGGTTCCCCTCTCTGTCATTGATGTGGTGCGCTCCACCAAGGACAACAAATTCCAAGTTGTCACGAAACACAGGATCTTTGTCTTCAGAGCTGAAAGTGAGGGTGAGAAATCCCATCTTGAACCCCAGCAGAGAGCACCCGCTCTCTTATTTTTATCTGTTTCAAATATTCTTACACACACACACACACACACCCTTGTGATCCTGTTCACTGCCCACACTTTGCCCTTTTCACTTGACTTGGTTGAGAGAAGGAGAGCGGCCTGTAGCTGTAGCAAGAGCTGTCTGACAATGGAAGGGACTCCCTCAGGAGGTGGAGACACTAGTTCCTTGAAGCTTTTTAAGCAGAGGTTGGATGCTTTCCATGATTCATTCGTTCAGACCCCTGGGCTCTCACTTGTGGGGTGCCTCAGGGTTCTGTTCTCTCCCCCATGCTTTTCAACATCTACATGCAGCCCTGGGAGAGATCATCAGGGGGTTTGGGCTGGGTGTTCATCAGTATGCGGATGATACCCAGCTCTACCTCTCTTTGAAATCGGAATCAGTGAAGGCAGTGAAGGTCCTGTGTGAGTGCCTGGAGGCAGTTGGAGGATGGATGGCGGCAAACAGATTGAGATTGAATCCTGACAAGATAGAAGTACTGTTTCTGGGGGACAGGAGGCGGGCAGGTGTGGGGGACTCCCTGGTCCTGAATGGGGTAACTGGGCCCCTGAAGAACCAGATGCATAGCCTGGGAGTCATTTTGGACTCACAGCTGTCCATGGAGGTGCAGGTCAATTCTGTGTCCAGGGCAGCTGTATACCAGCTCCATCTGGTACACAGGCTGAGACCCTACCTGCCCGCAGACTGTCTTGCCAGAGTGGTGCATGCTCTAGTTATCTCCCTCTTGGATTACTTCAATGCGCTCTATGTGGGGCTACCTTTGAAGGTGACCCGGAAAGTACAACTAATCCAGAATGCGGCAGCCAGACTGGTGACTGGGAGTGGCCGTTGAGACCATATTACACCAGTCCTTAAAGACCTGCATTGGCTCCCAGTACATTTCCGAGCACAATTCAAAGTGTTGGTGCTGACCTTTAAAGCCCTAAACGGCCTCAGCCCAGTATACCTGAAGGAGCATCTCCACCCCCATCGTTCTGCCCGGACACTGAGGTCCAGCACTGAGGGCCTTCTGGTGGTTCCCTCACTGTGAAAAGTGAGGTTACAGGGAACCAGACAGTGGCACCCACCCTGTGGAACGCCCTCCCATCAGATGTCAAGGAAATAAACAACTATCCAACCTTTAGAAGACATCTGAAGGCAGCCCTGTTCAGGGAAGTTTTTAATGTTTGAAATTTTATTCTGTTCTGAATGTTCTGTTGAAAGCCTCCCAGAGTGACTGGGGAAACCCAGCCAGATGGGCAGGGTAGAAATTGTTGATGCTGCTGTTGTTTTTGTTTGTGCTGCGTGTGTCAGTTCCTACTGAAACTTTACTCTGGCCTTTGGCAATTGCCCCTGCAGCTCAGCGGACTGAGTGGTGTAGCGCCTTGCAGCAGAGAGTGGCTGAGCAGCGGCTGCTGTGTCCCCGGCCGTGCCTCAGTGGCACCACTCATCTCCAAAAATCTGGGCACCTGGAGCTCAAAGGCTACAAATCCAAGCTGTATGTGGTGCTTGTCCTGGCTGAGATGTGGTTATACAAAAGTGAACAGGTGAGCGCCAGAGCCTTTCGGCAGTCAGAAGCCCAGTCTAGAGAACTTTCTGAACCTCCCCAAATACTTTTGAAACAGATTTTTTGGTGCTGTGCCTAATTTAGGAGTTCGGAGGAGCAACTTGGGGCCACTCTATGTTTTTTCTGCTCCTCAGACTTGATAAACTGGGGAAAGAGGTGACCTTTTGGCTTTGAGGGCTTTGCTTGGGCGGAATTGGAAGAAGGACCCTTGCTTCTCCATTAGTAGAATAAATAATATTGTGTCTGGTAATGGGATTGGGATGATGTCAGCACTGAGGATTTAACTGAAGATTTAAAACTGTTGGAAGAACAAGTTAGCAGCCAGCATTTCTAAACAAAAGAAATGGAAGGAAACGTGTTTTGGCTGCTTTTTATGGCCTTTGTTTTTGTCGGGGATAGAGCTGTAACTCTGTAATGGGAACATCACTGTGGCTATAAGCTGAAGTCTGATTATTATTGTACCAATTTCTCCCACAGTTCTTTAAAATGGGCATTGCCATCTGCCTCATTGAGATGCATGGCGCCACTATCCGAGAAGCCAAAGGCCGCACCTTTGAGCTCATCACCCCATTCAAAATCTTCAGGTAAGACACATTGGTGTTACAAAGTGGGCCATCCACATGGTGAAGAATTGCATGCTGGGTAGAACCAGCATTAAGCACTGGCAAGGCTGAGCTACTGCCAGACCCACAGCCCAGCAAGACCCACTGCTGATCCTAGAAGCTGGGCCAGTCTCCCATTTCTACATAGAGGTGCCTGGCAGTAGCAGAACAAAGAAGAGTGCAAGAGAGCTGTGCACCCCACTGCCTCCTCCATGTATACCTTCCATTGAAAAATGGAAGATTGTCCCCAGAGAGCCCTGCAGCACCACAAGGCATTGAGCAATGACTCTTCCACACTTCTTAGCCATTGGAGCACAAGGAAGTCTTGCTCCACGCATGAGAAAATGGCAACTTGCCCCATAGACAGCATTGCTAGGGCATCTGGGCGAGCTTTCCTTCCTTGTGACACCTGGAAGGAGCACAGCAGCCAGCCTCATGGGCTTCCCAGAGGGGGAGGTTTCCTGCCTCACTTCCTCCAAGGGCATAGCCCTCTAGGAATAGGAACTTGTTGCAGAAACTCTCTTGGCAGGGGCCTCAGGGCAAACACAAAGGTTTCCACTGAGAGCAAGGACACGTGGAAGGAAGGATAATAGCAGCAGTTTTCTTGTGCTCAAGGAGCAAGAGGGCATTGCTACTTTACTCTTTCCAGGAAAAATGAGCTTGCTGCAAAATTTGCTGCCCCATTGCCTGGAAGGTGTAGAGTACCAGCTCCATCATGCTTCACTCCCTCCATCAGAGCCCCGGAAATTTTTGTGGCGACTGGAGATGGAGGCATGATGGAAGGTAGGCAATCCTGTGTCCAAGAGCTCCCCCAAACCTGATGCCAGCACCCCACCTGCTCAGGTATCTGAAAAGGGCAGGGTTTTGTTCTCTCAGGACATGGGGAGGGTTTGAGAAAAACTGCAGAGGGACTGCAGTTTATTTAATGTCATCCTTGGCTGTGTCTGGAGCAGAAGAAGCAGCCCATTTGGGCTCTGGGTGTTGCAAGCAGAATGTTTGTGGCACTGCAGGGTATTTTCTGGGAAGACAGAACCTGCAAGTGTTAGATCTGTGTTCCCTTAGTTTTGGAGCAGAGTCTGAGCGAGAGAAGAGGGAGTGGATGGAGGCCCTGCAGAACTCCATTGCTGAGACACTCTATGACTATGAGGTGGCTGAGAAGATCTGGTCCAACAAAGCCAACAGGTTCTGTGCCGATTGTCGCACCTTGAGCCCTGACTGGGCTTCCGTCAACTTGTGTGTGGTGATCTGCAAGCAGTGTGCAGGCAAGTGGATCTGTGTGTTGTTGTGCACCTTCCCCTCTGTAAGATGGTGTGGATGAGAGAGTGGATGAGGATGTCTTCGTTATGAGGATATGCAGGAGGAGAGACAGAGGAGAAGGCCGCTCCATACCTTTGGTGGCAGGCTGGGACTGGAAGCAGTACCAAAATGTGAGTCCCACAACCTAAGCTACAACAGATTTAGTGTCTCTGACAGTGTGACTGAGGCCAGAGCAGCTTCCAGTAACCCAATCAACCGAGCTTTAAGTGCTTTATGCTGGAGTTAATGAGCAGCTCTGCATGAGGCTGGAGCTCAAGGGCTGTTCTCATGGCCTCACATGCAGATGCGGCTGCTTTGGGCCTGGATGTGAGACTGGCCCTCTGTGCCACCTGCAGCTGCATCGCATGTGTGTCATATGAAGTTTATGCTTTGATAGCCTCCCTGCTTCCACAGGTCAACACCGGAGCCTGGGCTCGAGCATTTCAAAGGTGCAGAGTCTAAAGCTGGACACAAGCATCTGGAGCAATGAGATGGTTCAGGTAATAAGCCTTTCCTTGAGGGTCCAGAAACTGGAAAAAAATAATAATGGTAGGGACCAGGTAAAGGGTAAAAGGACCCCTGACCATTAGGTCCAGTCGTGACCGACTCTGGGGTTGCGGCGCTCATCTCACTTTATTGGCCGAGGGATCCAGCGTACAGCTTCCGGGTAAGGTGGCCAGCATGACTAAGCCGCTTCTGGCGAATCAGAGCAGTGCACAGAAACGCCGTTTACCTTCCCGCCAGAGCAGTACCTATTTATCTACTTGCACTTTGACGTGCTTTCAAACTGCTAGGTTGGCAGGAGCAGGGACCGAGCAACGGGAGCTCACCCTATCGCGGGGATTCGAACCACCGACCTTCTGATCGGCAAGCCCTAGGCTCAGTGGTTTAACCCACAGCGCCACCCGCTAGTAGGGATCTACAGATCTAGAAGGGGCTAGATCTGTAAAAATGCAGAGCACAGTTGTGGAAAGGAAGGATGGACAGATCTAGTATTAACTTGAGATTCTTGACTAGCTTAAGGTGCTCTTCTTCTTTGACCCCCTCTGGGGATCTGGAGTGTGCTCTTCCTCCAAGCTGAATGTCACCCCAACCCTCTTTCTTAAAGCTATTCATCATGTTGGGGAACGAGCAAGTGAACAGGTTTTGGGCAGCGCACCTCCCGCCTTCTGAGGCCTTGCACCCCGAGGCCAGTGCTGAGCAGAGGCGAGAATTCATCACTCGCAAGTACCGCTATGGGCGCTACCGCATGCCACACCCACAGTACAGCAGTCAGGAAAATATTTTGCAGGTAAGGCCATGATGTAAGTTGTTATGTATTTGGAAACCCATCCTGAGGATGCGAAGGAGCTATGAAGGGGCTGCAATTCCCACATGTGGATTTCAGTGCACTGCCCCACACAGGCAGGAGGTGGGAAGCCATTACTGTTACCCAGAGGGCTGTTGAGCTGCCTTCCCCAGAGATTCAGACTGCAGCATCTGAAGCTGCTGTAGCAAGTTGGCTACCTGGAGTAGCTCCACTGACCACTTTTATTTTCTCAGGCTCTGTGTGTGGCTGTGTCGGGGCCGGGACTTCTGAAGAAAATGTTGCAGTTCTTTGCAACCACCAAGGAAACTGAGGCAGGAGGTTGCGGGTTTGTTTCTAAAGCCAAGCCCTGGGGCAACAATGGGCAGGACCAGCAAGGCAACTGCCCAGGTAACCTCAGACATGTCTGTGTGTGTGTGTTTATGCAAGAGGATAAGCATTTTATCCATTTAATCGCATCACATCTTTCCCAGCGGACACTCCTAAATTTTGTTGCTATGTACTTGTTTCTTGGTACCAGCTCATAAAAAGTCCGGTAAGTGTGTTTAATTTTACCATCACAACCTTCTACAAAAACATCAGTTTCCTTTTCCAAAACTACTCCTTGGACTTTGAAGCAAACAACAGGAGTATGAAAGCTGGTTTTGAGCAAAGACAAGCTATTATTTTTAAATGGAATTATTTGTACAGAAGGTTTTACATTTGTCAGCTATTGAACTTCCACTCAGTTCTACAGAACGTGATCTTTGCACTTCCTACTTGCCTGCCTCATTCACAGAATATTCTGTAGATGTGTGTTCGGCGACAATGTATGGGCATTCCTCAAACAGGATACACAAATGAATTTTGTGCATTTGATAGGCAATGTCAGTGTGGAGGAATTGAGCTCAGAAGGAGTCTACAATGAGATTACACAACCTGTGGTACACCAAGGCTACTTGTACAAGGCCCCAGTTGTGACAAAAATGGCTGCCACCAAGAAGAGCAGAGAGGGTAAGTGTGAGGAAAGGGTAGGCCCCACAACCTGTGGGTCAAATGGAGTAAGGCCTTTGGCTAATGCTCTCTCTCTCTCTCATGTAGACTTTCAGAGAGTCTGGTGCTCACTGGAGAAGTTTTTCCTCTTCTATGAGACTGACAGGAGCTCCGAGCCTGTGGGGAAGATAGAAATGGCTGATGTGATTTCACTGGGTGTGAACAGAACAGATGGGCTGGTTAGTCCTATCTCCTCAGAAAGGTATGTGAGAATATGACATATTCAGCTCTTGTCCCCTTCCATCTGAAAGCTGTCCCTAAAATGAATCATGACAGAAGTCAGGTCGCATCTGTGTGGTGTGTTGCTAGTGGTGATGCCACACAGTGGCTCTCCCTGGCAGCCACCGGATGTTTCATGCTACTTCTTGTCATTCATGTGCTACCAGAGCCGTCTTTCCCACTGGTCTTAGTGGTGCGTCGCGCCAGGGCACTGACCTCTCAGGGGCACCCTAGCGAGTGGGGGAGCTGTGCGGGTTTGTCGGCAGCCTCCCCTTTCCCTGCACGCCCGCCAGCTGCGCCCCGCCACCTATATGGCTGGCAGACGTGCAACTTCCTTCCCAAGCCTCCACAGGAGGAGAGCTCCCTGCAGAGGCTTAGGATGGAAGCTGCCCTCCCAAGCCTCTGCACCTGTAAAGACGGCCCTGCTCCCGGTCGTTGTTTTCCTCCTGCTTCCTGGCGAAAGGCAGCGCACAGCCTTCCCGGGCTGCCTTCTTGGGTGCCCCGACACTGGAGAGCATGTCCGCCAGCATATTTTCCTGCTTGATCGCCGCCGCCACGCAGGGGATCGGGACGGTGGCGGAGGCAGGGGACATTTTCCACCACCCTCTCCCTTGTTTTGGAGTTGGGGGGGCGCTGGAGGGATCTGCACCACGTCCCTGGATATGCTTAAGACAGCCCTGTGTGCTACTGTTGGTTTTCACAGTGCTTTGCCCTCTTCCTAGTGGCTGCTCTTGCAGTAACTACAATGAAATGAGTTACTATCATTCATGTCTCAGATGTATATGGCCAAATAATTACTCCATATGTCAGAGGAAACCATGTACAACATTTGTACAGCATTGGAACCATTTAAACCTACCCCTCACGTAGACTCCTGTAGAAGTTAAAAAGCATCTAATGTAACCACCTTACTGAAGAAAATACACAGGAGAGGGTTACCAAAAAAACCCCACCACTCCCTTAAATAGACTTAACTATTCATTGCAGAGAATGCAGAAGGGTGCATTTTAAACATGGCAACAGTTGGTATCTCTCTTTTAAATATGAAAGAAATATTGGTGTCTAACCCAATGCTTTCAAGTGAGATCATGGGAAAGAAAAGAAATGTCAAAAAGCAGTACACCTGCCTGATATCTTGTTTTACCAGGGCTAGGAGTTTGCAGGGAAAGCAGTAGCAGAGTGGCTTATTTAAGAAAAGTTACATCGCATAAAGACCCATCTGGTAAGGTCACATAAAGTATCAGAAAGTGAGGACAAGTCAAGGAAAGTCAGATTCAGAAGACTGTAGCTTGGCAAGGCTTTGGCAGGGCAGCCCCACATGAGCTCTGCTGGCCATCCCTGTCACTCACCTCTTCTGGGATGAAGTTGCTTCAGCAAATATCTGAAGTCTTACAAAGGTTGGCAGTGCCTCTTCTGCTGTTCCCTCCCCCCCCAAAAAAAAAACAACAAAAAGCCTGGCCGTGCTCTTTGGAGGGCCTTGGTCCAGTTCTGTCACTACTTGTTTCTGTGAGGTGAATGAGAAGGAGCCACTACTGGGAACTGGCCCTCGGAGTCTGAGGAAGGCAGAATCACACCAGTTTCCTCCTTGTGTGAGCAGCCTGTGACTCTTTCTCATGTGAGGCATGTCCGAGGTGTGGCCGAGCACTAACCTCCTGCAAGATGGAGGAGATTCAGGACTTCATTTCTCAAAATTTCTGTTTTGTTCCTTTAAAAAGTTCCTAAATGGGATTGAGGCCACGATGCTCTGGGACAGGAGTTCAAACTTCTGTCTGCACCATTTTCCCAATCTAAATTGTCCTCGAAACTGCTATTTTCCTTGCTGGGGAGAATCATAGAATTGTAACGTTGGAAGGGAACTTGAGGGCCATCTACTCCAACCCCCCTGCAAGGCAGGAATCTCAGCTAAAGCACCCATGACAGATGGCCATCCAACGTCTGCTCAAAAACCTCCAGTGAAGGAGAGTCCAATGCATCCCCACTAGCAGTTCTGTGAGGCTGGGGAAGAATTTGTGTTGGGGAAACAACCAGAGGCGAAAGCACTAAGACGTCTCTATTTTAGCACAGAATCATAGAGTTGTAGGGTTGGAAGGGGACCACCAGGGTCATCCAGTCCAACCCCCTACAATGCAGGAATCTTTTGCCCAACATGGAGCTCGAACCCATGACCCACGATTCTGAGATATTAAGAGCTTCATGATCTAAGCTTTCCCATGCTTTATGGCCTCGTTTCTTGCCTGTTCTGGCTCTGAGTAAAAGTGTAGGAATTGCTTCCCCAGACAGCCATTCTCCATGACACTATCATTTGCTCCAAACAGGTTCCACTTCACACTGGAACTGTACCTGAGCAGCGAGCGAGTGCAGCAGCTGGGGACTGATGGGCCAGACAGTTTGCAGTCCTGGGCCAGTGCCCTTGGCAAGGTAATGGGGTGGAGCAGTAGCATCCCATGAAAAGTGTCAAAACACTGGATTATTCATGCACCTCCGAAGCACAGCCACCCCCTTCTCCTAACACAGCCAGTCAAACTATCCTTCATTAGGGCACTCTAAGCCCAGGTCCAGAATGTGGTCTCTCTTTTGTCTACCTTTGTCCTATTTATTGTTGTTGTTGCCATCATTCTTTATTTCAGTATTAGTCACTTGGCACTTAGGAGTCCCGAAGTGTCTCACACAGTTTTAAAAGCATAAAGCATGGCATTGGAGAAAGGAACAATTGCTATGTGGTAGATTCCTCTGCTCTGGTTTCATGCCAGACTCATCTGCACACAGCCCTGTGCCCCGTCCGTCTTCCAGTGAGGCTGTATCCTTCTGACCTGACCATATACCATTCCTGTCCTCAAAGAGGAGGTTGATGGGCCAATATCCAGCTTGCATGCTCTGGCCAACCTTTACAGGGCCTGTGCATTATCCTTTTGGCTTGCCTCTCCAGGTCTGCTTTCTTATTCCTTTGCAGTGGTTCACCCCTCTCAGCTGCCACTGCCTGCTGGGCTACGAGTTCCAGAAGGTGGGCAGACTCTGCTACAAGTCAATGTTGAATCCCAATCAGTGGCTGCAAGGTTTCTTCATCCTCCAGAAATCTCATCTCTTCATCTGCCCAGGAGAAGAGGGGGCAGCTGAGGACAGCATCAACCTGCGGCAGCTTCAGGAGCTCAGTGAGTAGTCCCTGCCCTAAGAAACGAGAGAGCAGTCCCCAACTTTCAGAGTAGTCCAGATGCCAACACTAGCCTTTGAATGTTATAAACTTATTGCTTTTATTATTATTAGTTTTTCTGGTATGGAATGGAAGCCTCATTCAGGCTTAGCTGAAGGCATAGGGCTGCACCCTTCGGCATGGAGCTCTTCTCTGATTTCCCTATCCACTGCTTTTTTCCCCCTTGTAGGTGTTGTTCCCCTTGCTGATGATCCAGAGAAGAAAGAGATGCTGATCCTGGTGGAGATGGGGCGGTGAGATGTGTGAGGAGGAAGGGCCCTCAGATAACTCAACAGAGCAAAACCCAGCTTTCCTTGGGAGGATGTGGTTAGCAGCAGCAGGGACTGGCTGACAGAAACAAGAAAAGAGCATGTTAGGAGTTGAGCCTGCCTTGAAAGGCAGAGTCAGTCTGCAGCATTCTCTTCCCCTTCAGCAGCTTCCTGGTGGAGAAAGCCAACTGGCTGCATTCTAGATGCAGAGTGTGCCCTTCTCCCTTCAACCCACCCTCAGGGGTTGTTATCCTGCCTGCAGGTAGACCTTCCAGTGCTACAGAGTGATTAGAAGAGCTGGCAGCAGCAAGACAATCCAGTTACCAATCTGCCTTGGTTTTGCCCATCTTGCTTGGCTCCTATTTCAGAGCCAATGAGGAGGAAGATAGCTTGCAAAACCTCCACAGGCAAGGAAGTGCCTAAAAACTACTGATTCTGGAGCAAATGTCACCAGTAACTGGTGTCGTCAGTAAGTGATGACATGACACTTCTTGGGGAAGAAGCAGGCCCTGAGCTATGAGTCCTCACTTTCATCTTCCTCCTGCTCTTCCTACAAATCCACCACTCCTACAAAATGGAGATAGCTGACAGTCGCTGCTGATCCAGCAGCAGTTCCAGTCCAGTTCAAGCTACACCTGAGCAGTGAGTGGTTCAAACACCTTCATAAGGTCAGGTAGAAGGCCTGTGGTCCCTTGTATTGCCTGAGGGCTTTCCCACACTTACTTTTCCTCCACACTGTCCAGGCATGGCCTGCACTTTAAAGTTCCATGTCCAAGTACCCCTCCTTTTTTTGCACAGAAGTTTCCCTGTGAAAACCCGCTCTTTAAAGCTGGAGCAAACAGCAATCTGCAGAAAACTCAAATTGACATCCACTCTGATTCAGCTTTAAAGAGCGGGTTTTTGCAAGGAAAGCTCAGCCCCCCCAACCCCCCCCCATGCTCGGACATGGAGCATTAAATTGCATGACCTGTGCCTGGAAAGAGCAGGGTGAAAGGTAAGTGTGTCCCCAGAGTTCCTGACAACTGATACTGAGCTCACTGCCTTGGCTGTCCCCACCTCAGCATCCATGCCTGGGAATCGCTTTGCCCTTTTCCCTGTTATTCTGCCAGTTTCCCTGCATCCAGCAAGCAGAGAGGAGCAAGATATAGGATATGTCTGGTTTTAAAACAACTATACTCTGCGCCAAAAAGAGTGGCAAGCAGGGGAGTGGGGAGGAAACAGTGTTAAATTATTGTGCTGAAGAGGACAGTATTAAAGGAGTGTTAGTAATAAGGGGGTGGAAGTAATATCCAGAAAATAGAGGGTTGTGATGGAACCAATGAATTGGGCTTGAGTGTGGCAGGGGGGTGGGTATGTAGTTCCAAGAACAGTGGACTTGAAGGAAGAAAACCCCAAGTAAGAAAGAGTGGCGTCGTGCTGGACATGGAGAGAACTATTGCACTCATGTCCTGCCTGTGGACTTCCTTAGAGGCATCTGGTTGGCTGCTGCGAGAACAGGATGCCGGACTGAAATGGGCCTTTGGTCTGGTCCAGGAGGGCTCTTTTTGCACTCCTAGGTCTGGCCCAAACTCTTAAGTGCCAGCCTCCTTGCCTACCAGTCGCACTCATTCTGTGTTCTGTTTTAGGACATTCTGTCTTCAAGGAGCATCACGGCTGGACTTCTCCACATGGTGTGCAGCTATTCAGGCTTCAGCAGGGGGGCAAGGGAATGCTCTGCGTGACCAGCAGCTCAGCAGGAGTGGCATCCCCATCATCGTGAACAGCTGCATTGCCTTCATCACCCAGTATGGTGAGTCCCTCAGGGGCTCTTCCCATCGGCCAAAAGTCAATATTCAACTGGGAGCCAACGCATCAGTGGCCGTCCACCACCAAAAACAACATGGGGAATTTTACCTGAAAATGGTTGAAGGAAGGAGTGAAAGGGCCATACAGTCTGCATTATCTTCTCTTTGCTGGTCTTCTACTCAATATTGCAGCATCTGTGGCTGCTTTGTGTAAAAGAAAATTGAGCATTGTGTGTAATATGAGTCCCACTCTTGCACAATGCATATAAATCAGTTGCAACTTTTCCTTCCCATTTCCTGCCTGGGATCTCCTTGCTGATTTTTCATATAACAATTGCAAAGACACAGCCCTTAGGTGCCATTTTTTTCACTGGACTACCTTTCTCTCATTTCTCCTTCTCCTCCGTCAGGGCTACAACATGAAGGCATTTATCGGAAGAATGGAGCTAAGTCTCGAATCAAGACTTTGATGGAGGAGTTCCGACGGGATGCTCGAAATGTCAAACTGCGCATCAGTGACAATTTCATTGAGGATGTGACAGACGTGCTGAAGAGGTTTTTCCGGGAGCTGGAGGACCCTGTTTTCACCACATACCTGCACCCTCAGTGGAAGGAGGCAGCAGGTACCAGCCTTCCTGTGCTGCTATTCCTTTATACGCCAGCCAGCAGTTGAAGCCTCCTTTCACTCCTTACCCAACTGCAGTGGGACAACTTTTGGAGTTACATACAAAAAGCTTTGCTCACTGCAGGGATACATTCGAGCCACAAAAGAAGTTGTCTTCCAGTGCCATATCCCGTGAATTCTATGATGTTAAGAAAAACAAAACTGAGAGTCTGCCTACATGTGACCCTAACAAACTGATGTGCTTTTAAAAATTAAATGCCAACTTTTTCAGGGCATGGGGGTGTCAAGATTGTAACATGCAGAGGGGAGAGAAGGGGAGCTTTAAGTCTTTGCCCCTGGCTGCAGTCTCCATGAAATTCACCTCTTACACACACAGAGAGAGAGCAAGAAAGCTTAGGGGAAAAGCTTCATTTGGTTCTAAAGGGAACTTTCCCCTTAATGCTACTTGACATGCTGGGCAGGTGGCTTTCACAGAGATTGTGGCTACAGCTGGAAACCTTTCCTCCCTGCATGCTGTGATCTGGATAACAATCCCCCACAACAGAATTCTAATCCCGTTGTTAACATCACCTGCAGTTGGGCTTGTCACCCAAGAAAGCCAGTGCCAATCAGAATAGTTGATACTGAACTAGATTGGCCAAATAGACAACCTGATTTGGAAAATAGAGTAAACTTTTTTAAAAAAACAACAACACAGCCAAGCATTCCTTGTACCAGGTTACTCAGGAAGACAAGCTCTGTTGCATACTAAAGATCTCCCCAATTGCCAGAAAAGGCTCCCTTCTTTTTTGGTGTTCTTCTTGCTTGTATACAGCCCAGTATCTATTGATATAATTAAAGCAGAAGAATGTATAAAAAACCATCTGAAGCAGCACATGTTGACCTGGGAGGCCAGGGTTCAAATCTCCACTCAGCCATGAAGTTTTCTGCCTCTGTGGCTAATCTGCCTCTTGGGGATGTTTGGAGGATAAAACAGGGAGGGATAGAACCACATATGCTTTTTGGAGGGAAGGTGGGATATCAATGTAAGTAAAGTAATAAAACAGAACATAATATAATATTTAGAGTGTATGTTTACCAAAGTTTAATTCTATGCTGCTTCCTTTCAGCAATCTCCCAAAAGTCCCAAAGATTGGAGCGATACAAGGAGCTGATAAGCCGCTTGCCCCGCCTCAATGGCCGGACCCTGGCTGCTCTGATTGGCCACCTGTACCGGTCAGTCTACACTCGCCCTCAGTGGCCTCTGCGTAAAATATCACTCTTTGCTTCCCAGAGCTCCTGTGGAAGGTGTTCTGTTTAGAACAGAAAACACCTTTCAGACCCTGGATTTAAAATCAGGAAAATGGTGCCAGGAAGGATTACGTCCCCCTCCTGTAGTTCCACAGTCCCCGTCTAAATTCCTTCCCCCTTCACCACTCTGGTTGCTTTTAAGTCCTAAGAAAAGATGGCACACCTGGATGACACAACGCACAATGGTGATGTGCACGAGGAGAGATCAGAGGCCGCTAGGGTTTCCCTGGCTGGAAGAGTGGCGGACATGGAAGCTCTTTCTAGTTGAGTTCTCTCTTCCAGGGTTAGCAAACCAATCCAGTGCACAGTTCTTCTGCAGGCTGCTCTTCTTTGACAGCCCAGCTTCTACTTACCAACTTCAGTGAATGCTGTGCTGTGGCATTGGTCTGTTGATATCGGGACACGGAGAACCACCTAAAAGTTGCTTAACGAAATCCATGCAGTTCTTCCCACTCTCCCTTCCAACATACTCATTCAGTCCATAATGGGGTGGGGGGAATGTGCATGGACTGAAAAATACCCCCCCAAAAAAATATGTTTGTGTCCTATCAAGCAGTTAACCTTTTGAGTAACATCCCCTGCTTCCTCCACCCATTTGACTCACATGTTGGAAGTGGAGAAATTGAGAAAGTTATGCTCCATTTCATACTGCTCTCCAGACTTCAAGGAAGATGTTGGGAGAGATGGGAAAGCGTCAAAGTAAAGAAGATACTGCATGCAGCCTTCTGACCCACTTGTGGAGGAAGGACATCAGAGATATAGGAGATAGAAGGGAAGCAGCAGAGGGGGCCACGTCTGCACATGGGGCAGATTGGTGGATATATGCAAACATGGCTACCAGAATGCCCCTTGCTTGGAAGAGTGCCAGCCATGGAAGCGCCTCCGCTCACTCCTGCAGGTACTCACGGCCTTCTCTCATTTGATATCGCAGAGTTCAGAAATGTGCTGACCTCAACCAGATGACCACCAAAAACCTGGCTCTGCTCTTTGCACCCAGCCTCTTCCAAACGGATGGAACGGGGGAACATGAAGTCAAGGTGATGGAGGAACTGATTGACAACTATGTTCCTATCTTCAATGTGAGTTGCCTGCCTCTTCATCCAACTGCTCTCCCTGTTACTTCACAGTAGGCCTCTGCCTTTTTGCATCCATGCTAACTGCATTGCTTCTCCTGCCCTGTAGATAGAGGAAGACCAGGTGTTGCAGATGGACCTGGAGAACAGTTTGATTACTACCTGGAGGGATGTCCAGGTATTGCAGTTTCGCTTGCCCATCCTTTTGGCATGTTGCCCAGCAGATATGTAGGCAACCACAGCAGCCCAAGAGACATTATGCGAGGGCTTGGATCCATGAGGATTCTTGAAGGCTCCTGATTCTGTGTGGTTAGCATCCCCTGCAGACAAATCTTCATTGTAGCCTAGTAAAAATAATACTTAATGTTTGTGGGTGGTCTGAAATGCTGAACATTAAGATCTTGTCACAGAAAAGTCCCTGTTCCACATGCCCACAAAACAAACCACACACATTGGCTGTACCACCAGAAGGGTCTCCTCCACAGACTCTGCAGATCTTGGGAAAGGTACTCCTTCAGGTATTTAGGCCCCAAGTCATTTAGGGAATTCTAGTCCAAAGTTTACACCTTAAATTGGGCAAGGTAGCAAACCAGCAGCCAGTGCAATTTCTGCAAGACTTGTGTTGCGTGGTTAGCTCTGGGTGTACCTCTCAGAACCCTCACATCTGCATTCTGCACTATCTTCAAGGGTATCCCTTTAGAATCATAGAGTTGGAATAGACCACAAGGGCCATCGAGTCCAACCCCCTGCCAAGCAAGTAGCCTAAACAGATTTATCCCCTCACCTTACTCCCTACAGCTCTCACAGGCTGGTGATATCATCCTTGAGGTTTACCTAGAGCAGAAGAACCCTGACTGCTGTGTCACACTTAAGGTGAGCAAGTGTCCTCTCAACAGCCACTGTCCCTTGGTGTCATTGGGTAATATGGGGCTCAGGTCACTGGCTTTTTTCACAGAGGTGGAGAGATCAGCCCATGAAAGGCTGCTTGTGTGAGGAAATCCACTGGAGTGGCCAGAACCACAGAGCTGCCCCTGGGCAGGATGGAGGGGCTCTCAGCTCTAACAGAGACATAGAAATGCCCTTGTACTTCATGGCCAATTTCCAACTCTATGCTCAAATGCATTAACTGATTGCAAGATTTGTGTATAATGTTCTAATGTCAGACTCTGCACCTTTACTTGACCACATGCTGACATTCCTGCCTCTGGGTTGGCTGACTGAACTGTGCTTGCTCATCACCTCGCAGGTGTCTCCCATAATGAGAGCAGAAGAGCTGTCCAATCAGGTGCTGGAGATGCGAAATGTGGCAGCCAGCCTGGACATCTGGCTTACCTTTGAAGTCTTAGAGAATGGGGAACTAGGTAAGCAGATGATACCTTTCTGTTGGGTCTGTGTGCCAGGAGAGCTGTAGAGGTTTTTCAGAGTTTCACAGATGTGTCCAAGACATTCTTTTATTTATTAAAATAATTACATTACAAAGGCCCACCCCTTGCTTAACAATAATTACATTAAAATACAGCTTTAGAATATGTTCCTAGGGTTTTCATGCCACACACATGAAACTTGCATAAAATCCTTGACCTTCTGATAACTATCATTTTTCTGAATGCTCTTCCCGCTCCCTGAATCTGGTCTCTGGACATGCATTGGACTCTTTCTGGCCCTTGTTTTTCAGAGCGCCCGCTGCATCCCAAGGAGAAGGTCTTGGAGCAGGCCCTGCAGTGGTGTAAGCTGACCAAACCCAGCTCTGCTTATTTGCTGGTGAAGAAGGTTCCCATTAGAGAAGGTAGCTGCCTCTTCACAGGTGAGTGAGTATGCCCTTCTCACATAGCCCAGCATGTTGGTGCCCTGGAAACAAGCAAGTCAGCCCCTGCTCACTTTTGCGATATAGCGGTAGAGTCTGGGGCTCTTAGCCAGGGTAGCAGGACTGAGAAATTCTGCTTGAAATTCTACAGAGTTGTGGCCAATCAGAGACAAAAAATGCTGGTCTCAAGGGGTCAGATGTTTGTACAAAGTTATTTTATGGAGGGACTGTAGCTCCGAAGTAGAGCATATGCTTTTCACCCAGAGTCCCCAGGTTCAATCCTCACTTTCTCCAGTTAAAGGATCTCAGGTAGCAAATGATGAGAACGATCACTGTGCAAGACCCTGGAGAGTTTCTGCCGGTCAAAGTGGAGCACTGTGCTTGGTGGGCCACTGGTTTGACTCAGCGTAAGGCTGCTTCATTCAGATTCATCACAGAATCGCAAAGCTGAAAGGAGCCACGACTTGTCTGTTATTTAGCCTCTGAGTGCTGGCTCCATAATTCCACCGCCCTGAACATTGTTAGGCAGCAGTGCCTTGCTGAGTGTAAACCTCTCCGCCAATGTTCCCGTTTCCTTGCAGGTGCTAAACGCGAGAGCCCCAAATGTGGTCTGCTGAAGTGCCGTGAGGAGTTGCCCAAACTCCTGGGCAACAAGTTTCAGGAGCGCTACTTTGTCATCAGGGACCGCAAGTTGCTGTTACTGAAAGAGAAACGGGTATAGCAACCCAACTAATACATATGATTTGTTTATTTTAAAATGTCACATCCTGCTTTAGCTTGTAAAAAGCAGCCCAATACAACTTCCAAAAAACAACCATTAAAGCAAACCAGCAATAATCGCTCTTAAGGTTTGGTTGTAAGTTGCTTTGTTACCAACAGATTTAATAATAATTGAGGGCTACTGGTTTTTTGGCTGCCATTATCTTGGTATGGGACGCGGGTGGCGCTGTGGGCTAAAGCCTCAACGCCTAGGGCTTGCCGATCGAAAGGTCGGCGGTTCGAATCCCCGCGGCGGGGTGCGCTCCCGCTGTTCGGTCCCAGCGCCTGCCCACCTAGCAGTTCGAAAGCACCCCCGGGTGCAAGTAGATAAATAGGTACCGCTTACCAGCGGGAAGGTAAACGGCGTTCCGTGTGCGGCTCTGGCTCGCCAGAGCAGCAATGTCACGCTGGCCACGTGACCCGGAAGTGTCCCCGGACAGCGCTGGCCCCCGGCCAATAAATGTGAGATGGGCGCACAAACCCCACAGTCTGTCAAGACTGGCCCGTTCGGGCAGGGGTACCTTTACCTTTACCTTTATCTTGGTATACCAAGTTTCAGAGCTTGGTACCATCTCAATAGCTAAAAAGCACCATGTATTTCACAAGGACTAAATGATCCTCTGTACTAATCCTTCCTTCATCCCAAAGGTAGATTCTCGTTATTACAGATTTCAAGGAGTGGTCCTTCCTCCTTTTGCCCCAGACCACAAAACTGTAGGATACCCATAGGGCTCTGAAGATCTCTTTTAGTAGAAGAGAGTCCCTTTGTCTCTCCAACTTCCTTTTTCTTTCTTTCCATCCAACCTCTCTCAAAAAGGCAGCATCTCCCCCTTCCATTGCCCAGTTAATTAACCCCAAATAGCATATAAGAGTTCTGCCCTTTCTTTATATTTTGGGAAAGCTAATAATGCCTTATGCCTTTGGAATGATGATTGCACCTTCCGGTTCTCTATCATCAGAGTGCTAAGCCAGAGCGGGAATGGATGCTAGACGTGGCCAAGGTTTACATGGGGATTCGAAAAAAGCTGAAGCCCCCTTCACAGTAAGTGACTACGGGATCCCATTTAATTTACAGTAGTGGGGTTGTCGGGGAGATGCCTGGCCTGCAGGCTAGACTTGAACAACCAGACCTCCTTGTCTGGCCTACGAGGCCATTTTGGCCAGCAGTTGCACTTGTTGTCCTATATGACACGGGAGCTTGGGAAGCGCTGCCCCCTTTGAACTTTGACAGGTGTCAGTCGCCTGATGTAATTATGACATCAGATGAATGACAGCAGGTGATTGTCTCACTCGGTATCCATCTCTGCTACAGGTGGGGTTTCACTCTGGTTCTAGAAAAGCAGCAACTGTGAGTATCCTTTCTATGTTGCTTTGTTCTTTCAGTGTGAGGAGATGAGCTATTACTCCCACTTTCCCTCCCTCCCTTCCTCTGCCCCAGGGCTTTTCTCATCTCAAGCACTGTGTGGGACAGGGTGGAAAGAGCCTGTCACAATGGGACTGCCTCTGATGCATGAATGTGACTATAGTCCACAAATGGCATCCCGCGTCCATATTAAAATGGCAGGTGGTGTACCACCCACTTTCTTACAGGCTGCTATTCAGCCTGAGTGTGCAGTTGCTCAGGGACGCACCAAAGGGCTACTTCCATCACTTGTGAGGGCAGTTCACTGGCTAAGACCAGCCATGTCTGGCTACTGCTCACAGCTCCCATGCCCATCAGCCAGCGTTGGGGAAGAGAAACATGAATTGAAGGAGGTGACTGTGTCCTGTTCACTGCCTTCTTTTGGAATCTGTTGTAGCATAACTGGGCAAACCTGGAGAGATTCAGGTGCAAGCCTTTCCCTCACACGTTCCAAGTGGGAATTACAAATCCTCCAATCCTAATCTCGGTGGCTGTGAGTTGCAACAGCTGAATGAAACTTCCATAGTCAGAGACAGCAAAGCCCCTGAGATTCTGGGGACAAATGAACAGTGGGTGGTCCATGCCCTATCATTGAACTTAGGAAGGCATCTGCCTGGCCATTGGTGGAAATAGAATGCAGGTCTTTGGTCCAATCCAACAGGGCAGTTTTGATGTTCTTTTGAGTCCTTTCTCTGGATAAACTTCACCAGGCACCTTCAGCTGCTCCAGGGAATGCACCACTGCCTACTGAGCTAGGGAGTAGGGTGGGACAAAGTCACCAATGTTGGCAGTAACAGGGAGTGTTTGTTCCACAGGTATTTAGCATGCATGGGGCAATCCGATCTGTGGGACTGGACCACCAGCATCCTGAAAGCCCAGGTGTGTAAGAAAAGCCCTCAGCCAGGAACTTGCAGTGTTCCCTTCAGTCCAAGTGATGCATAGGGAATTGCTTTCAAGTAGTTTGCTAATGAAATATCTGACTGATGTGATAGTTTTGTTCTGATTTGTGATGCCATCTCCACAAAAGACGTTTCCTGGATTGTTCATCCATTTATCTTGCAACGACCTGCCCTTGTGGTGACAACACCCAAGAGAGTCTTACCTGAAAATATATTCAGATGGGAGATCTGCCATGGGTCACCCTCAGGAAAAAGCTCAACTATTCCTTCTTCAGGTGAAACTCACCTGTTTTCACTCCAAAGACAAGTTGTTTCAGATTTTCAGTGCATTTGTTGGAAAAAATGGTTAGAATCCAATGTGCAAGCATTTATGCTTGCATGACAGGACTTCCCTCTCTTCTCCTGCCCCCATGCATACCTAGCACCCTCCCCAAATCTGCTCCAGAGGTTTGGGGGAAGTTCTGAAACAGATATGAGGGGGCCACAGGGAGAAGAGAGGAGGGAAAGTCCCTTTGGGCAAGTGTGAATCTTTCCACCAACAGAGTGGTAGGAGGAGGAGTCCTTCAATCACAGCAACCCTATAGCAAGTTTAATGTATGACATGAGAGGGTCAGAAAAAGAATGCTTCCCTTCTTTGCTATATGGCTACTTCTGTTTTGCAAATGTGAAGGTGGGCAAGAAAAATTGTGGCTCTTTCACCCAGCAAAGACGGGATGCTTTCCTTTCCTACAAGGCACAGTGAAATGGGGCAAATTGTGTGTGTCTGTACCCACACTCTTTTGCAACATAGCAATAATGTTGCTGAAAAGCCAGAAAATTAAAAGGGAAAAGGAGAGGATGATGTCGCCCCTTTTCTATTTTCTTTTTTTCAACCATAGCCTTTTTAGTGTTGGGGGGGTACATTGGCTGTGCTTCCTTTTACTAAATATTTTGCAGCCGCTTCCTCCTCCAGATGCAACTCTTTCATTACTAATGTGAAGTTTCCTAAAGGGTTAATGATGAAACCCAGATAGAAATAATCAGAAGTGCCATAAATAGTCCACTGCTTTATAACAGGTTTTTGCTTTGCAGCCATTTTCTGCCTGCAACGATAAAAGGGAGAATCTTTGAACTCCGTTCCAAATAAAAAACCATTAACGGAGCTGCAAACTTTGCACGCTAAGCTTTCTACCAAACATAATATTTGCCTCTGACAGCAGGTGCATGTGTGATTGTGGTGGGTGCTGGGCTTATTGTGCATTTTAAATATTCCACATAAGTTAATGCTGCATTTCCATGTCCTGTACGCAGACAGACTGCATTTGTGACCAACTTATGGTAGAAGACATCACTCATTCTCTGTTAGCCTGCCCCTTACATAGAGACCCAATATATCACTTTCTGAAACCTTTGTTCACACAAGCAACCAAGTACACCCCAGCAGAAAGGGTTTGGTTTCTTTTAAGTGACAATAATAGCTTTGTAACAAAGAGAGTGGTCCTCTATGCACTGGCTGCAAAAAAGAGAGGAAAAGGGAGATATGGCGATTTTATCTAAGTTGTTTTGGTGATTCAGTGGTTTAATATGAAATCAAGGTACACTGGTACCTCTAGATACGAACGGGATCCTTTCTGGAGCCCCGTTCACATCTAGAGGTAAACGTATCTAGCGACGGCACGCCTGCGCACACGCGCATCGCTTTTCTGCAATGCGCGTGACATCATTTTAAGCGTCTGCGCATGCGCAAGCGACAAAACCCAGAAGTAACGTGCTCCGTTACTTCCGGGTTGCCGCGGAGCGCAACTCGAACGTGCTCAACTTGAAGCAAATTTATCCCAGAGGTATGACTGTATAGTGGTACCTCGGGTTAAGAACTTAATTCGTTCTGGAGGTCCATTCTTAACCTGAAACTGTTCTTAACCTGAAGCATCATGTTAGCTAATGGGGCCGCCCGCTGTTGCCACACCACCGCGGCGCAATTTCTGTTCTCATTCTGAAGCAAAGTTCTTAACCTGAGGTACTATTTCTGGGTTAGCAGAGTCTGTAACCTGAAGCGTCCGTAACCTGAAGCGTCTGTAAACTGAGGTACCACTGTAGATTTAAGTGTGTTGGTGTCTCTGGTATCTTTTCTCATCATGGATGCCAGCTTATATTAGGGATGAATGTCCTGTAATATTTTATTCATACTATTGCTGCAAGTTGGTCATGACCTTTGGCTTGAACAATAAACTTCTGAAAATAATAATAATAATAATAATAATAATAATAATAATAATAATAGTAGTAGTAGTAGTAGTAGCCTGCCTCTTCTGAAGGAAGCATGTTGGTTCAACAGGTAGTCACTGCAAGTGGTTATTATCTATTACTAAGAACACACTTATAGAATAACAAAAAAAATATCCATTGCATCTTTTACTCAAAGGGGCAAAATAACCTTGCAGGCCTGAAACAAGAGATATCAAAGGATGGCTCTCTCCTAAAACCAGTCTCAAAATGTAGCAACCGGCCAGATGAAATGTGGAAGGGGCAGCCATGTTTTGATGTCTTTCTCCACAACTCAGCTCACTTCCAGTGTCAGACCTGGGCAGGGAGAAAGCATCTGAAGCAGTGGCACAGATTAAGGCAGGGCATCAGCTGCCCTCATGCACATCTTTTGTTGTATACATTAGAGCCCCATACCTAGGAGTAGGGAATGTCTGACCCAATGACCAGACACAAGCCCCCGCTGAAGTGGGGGGGGGGTGGCATAACGTCAGTGAACTTGTTGTTGACTTCCCTTCCTTTAGCATGACAGCATCCGCCCGGTCATCCTACGTCGGCGCTCGTCTTCTGACCTATCCAAGCAGAAGTTTGGCACCATGCCCCTGATCCCTCTACGGGGAGACAGCACCAATCCCACCATGCTCTCTGCTAACCAGACCCTGGTAAGGCTGCATGACCTGGCTCCTGCTGAAGCCCTGCTCTTCCATGAAACAAGAGCAAGCTGCAAAGCATGCACAGCTTTACAATCCCTGTGCTCAAATGTAAAGCATTTCCTTCTGCTGGTTGTATGTCCTAAGAAAGTGGTATAGTTCGTGCCAGAGCCCAGGAAGAGTAATTGGTGGTTGATCTATTTCTGTGTTTAGCCGCAGTTATGAGAGAGTCACTTCCTCATCACAAGAGGAATTAATTCCCACATGATGTCTGAATGTGCTTTATTGAGAACACTGTCTTTGCTCATGAGTAAACCTCCCCAGCCTCGTCCATGAAGCCAGGGCCTCTATCTTAGAAGAACAATTGGCAATGAAGCAACCAATGTATTGCTTCTAAAAAAGCTCTTCTCAGCCAATAAATCTGAATTGGTGTTCACCTTCAGCAGATCTCTTAACTGAATGAGGAGCCACCAGCCCCTTCACCTTGTGGGCTGGAGGGCCTCCTCATGACTTTTTCTTCTGGTGCCCTGGATTGTAGGTGGAAACTGCATGCCCAGAAAGAGCAACAGCAGAACCTCTTGCTTTTTCTCCAAAGGAAAAACAGGATGGTACAAAAATCAAACCCAACGACCCCAACCTCTGGATCTCTGCTAAGCTTTCCAAGTCATAACCAAGAATGATTCATCTGCTCTTCCTTCTTGTCTGCTTGTGGTGTGAACTGCATCATCTGACCACTTTTATTCCTCTTGTTTGCAGCACCGCCTGCACACACGAAGGACATTGTCCATGTTTTTTGTAAGTACCTATGCATTTACAGTATTACATACTTATCCTGTGTCCCTTACACTGTTAATAGAGGGGGGAAATACAAAGCTTTCTCTCAGAGGTAGATCTTGAACCCTTGTCTCACACAGAACAGGGTGAACCCTCCCAGCTCTCACCTGGGAGCTTCCCTTTCTTTTTCTCCCAGCCTCTCACCCTGGGAGACCTTCCCCTCTCTGCCTCTCGCACAGGGTCTTTCATCAGCCAGCCATCACCTTCCTGTGTGTACCCTCATTAACCCAGAGAAGAGGACATCAAACAAAAAACAAAGCAAAAGCATAGTAGGTAAAAGAAAAAAGAGAGAGTAAAAGCAGGAAACAAATGATAATGAAAAAGAGGTCCCCTCCATTTCATCATCTGTTGTCTCCCACTTTACTATTCCACTCTCACGTTCTGGCAGACCTTGATTGGTATTTTCCTTCAAAGGTTCTGTGCATTCTTTGGTTTGATCTTCCTCTGATCCATTTTCATTCACCGTTTTATGCATCTCAGCTCCAAGCCAAGAAGGAATCTGGACCGTGGTGCTTGCTGCAGAATGTCTGTGGAGTGGTCAAGCGCTCCCTCTTTCAAATCCGGTTGAATCTGGGCCATCCCAGAATGGAGACTAGCCAAGCTGTCTCCCCTGAGCCTTTTCAGAATACTTGAACATTGCCCATGCCATGCCAAACAAAGTGTGAGCCACAGACAAGCTTAGTTGCCTCTAGCCTTACCCAGGACTGCCATCTGCTATGGCAAGGAGAAGGAAAGGTGGCAGCCTTGGCGTTGACTTGTAGTTGAGGCCTATTAGACACTCACACCTGCAGTGTCAGAGCCATACCAGGGCAGGAGGCCAGACTTCTAGGATTTGTGTGAGTGCACACATAGTCCTGGGTAGCTTACTAGACTAGGCCTGAGCCTCAGGCAATTAGGTTATTGGTCCAAGCTGCAGAGATCTAAAATTGCAGAACCAGGGCCAGCCCAACCTTGAGGCAGACTGAGGCAGTCACCTCAGTGGCAGAATCCCATGAAGCAGTGTCCCCATGGGCGTCCCACCTGCTCCTGCTGCCACTACCACTGCAGAAGCAACAGTGGCTTCTGCTGAGATTTTGCAGGAAACCGCTGCACAACCCCAGTAAATGAGGCTCAGCGGTGGTGGAGATGGCACCTTCCTGTTTTGCCTCAGGCGGAAAAACAGGACAGGCAACCCCTGCTCAGAACAATTGTGGAATGTTTCTTTCTTCCTCGAGCCCAAGCAATGGCAAATCCATTAATGGCCTCCTTTTGCCTTGACTCTTCACAGCCAATGAAAATGCACCAGGATTCACTAGAGGAGCAGCAGGAGGCGGCTGAGTCTGAGCCTGTCTATGAGGAGGTGGGAAACTTTGCCGACATGGGCTTTCTGGAGCTCCAACAGTCCCTGCTGCCTCCCGTAGACCGAACCAAGAAGCCAGTTCCATGCTCAGAGCAGGCAGTATCCAGCTCACTGCCCCCCTGCCCAGCCCCCAGGACATCTGGAATCAACGTGGCAAAAGGATGCTGCTTTGAGAGGACCCTCAGGCTGGAGGAGGGGAAGGACCTTCTCCTAGATAAGCTCCCAGGACACAGTGTGGCCCCAAGTGCCGCTGTAGAGAGAATGACTGAGTTGCCTCAAGGGCCGCCTGCCCCAGACTGGGAACAGGGGCAGTCAACAGAGGCACCTGCCTCCCCTCCAGAACCTCCAGTGGGAGAGGAGCCTCAAGCTGGTGCCCTCAGGAAGAAAAGCTTCCAGGCAGACTTGTCCATCAGTGACAAACTCATGCAGGAGCTGAGTTCTGCCATCCTCCGGAAGAACGAGTGCCAGGCACCTGCCACAGTGGGGAGGCAGGACCCCCGGGATGGGGCACAGGCACAGCTGGAAGGGTCACGGGATCTGAGGACTGAGATCCCTTAAACTGGAACTAGGCTCACCGCAGTCCTGAGCATGACATGAGTCGCGGGAGGCTGCTGGTCTGCATCACGTCTCTGCCTGTGATGGGTAGAACCAAATACCCTGCCTGGAAGCGTTGCATTAAGAAATCCTCTTCTCCTCCCGAACTATTTTATCCTTAGAGTTCCCAGCCACTTCTAGAGAGGAAGCGTGGTGGAAAGGAAGGTGGGGTGATATTTACTAAGGCAAGGGTGGTGCCCCCCTCAGCTCCAGCCCATATCCACATGCAGAATGTGGTGCTGCGTGCAGGATTCAGGTTCCTGGGAACCTCAGCTTTCATTTTTACAAGTTTCTAGCCCTCATGCTAAGATTATACTCCTGCCTGCCTATGTGCAATGCCTGAATGAAATCATAGAAGTCAAATAGGTGGCTGAGTATGTCCTGTGATATGTCCTCTGATGTCCTCTGAACATGTCACAGACTTCAGCTGTTCATGGTGCAAAATTTGAATGGCGTGGCCATATATTTCTGTTTAGACAGGCCTGCACAGGGAATAAATGTTCTTGAAAAGGTAAGGAAATCCTGAGCATTTCCAGCAATATTCATACCGCCACTTGGAATAAATGAATTTTGTACAACAGAGAGCAAGAGTTTGTTTATGCTGAGTTATCTGGAACAGAGCTGATTAATGTGCATGCTAGATATGGGAGCCAAAGGTTTGTTCATACCGTATTGGAGACAAGTAAATGAGCCACAATTGCTTGAAGATTGGTGAAGGGAATGAGGTAAACCACTTCTGAGGTGGTGATGGTGACTGGGTGAAACTCTGAGGAAATGTCTCAAGACTGCACATTCCAGTTGGCCCTCAGGATCCTGAGGCAGTTAATAATAATAATAATAATAATAATAATAATAATAATAATAATAATAATAATAATAAAATTTATTTATATCCCGCCCTCCCCAGCCGAAGCCGGGCTCAGGGCAGCTAACAACAATCAAATAATCAAACAGTAAAATAGTCACACAATCTAAAAATATTTCATTATAAAAATTAATTAAATCAAATTGATGGCAACCAATTAAGAACTTTGAGAGAGGACAAAGTTTGAAAGAAACACACATGGGCTACATATAGCAAGTGTTAAAAAATAAAATAACATTTAGTTTATATTCAACACGTCCTTTGTAACATTCAACAAAAGGAGGACTCTCATCTGCCAGCTGAAGTCAACATGGCACAAAATTCAAAATCCAGCCAGGTGAGAGCAAGCTGGACATCCTGACCAGCAGATGCCATATTATGGGTAGGAAAGAGATAAGAGCTATGAGGCATTCAACTCTGCTCTTAGGACCTGGCCACTGAACAATTAATATACAGTGGTACCTCAGGTTACATACGCTTCAGGTTACAGACGCTTCAGGTTACAGTCTCCGCTAACCCAGAAATAGTATCTCGGGTTAAGAACTTTGCTTCAGGATGAGAACAGAAATCGTGCTCCGGCGGCGCAGCAGCAGCAGGAGGCCCCATTAGCTAACGTGGTGCTTCACGTTAAGAACAGTTTCAGGTTAAGAACGGACCTCTGGAACGAATTAAGTACTTAACCCAAGGTAGGGACGCGGGTGGCGCTGTGGGCTAAAGCCTCAACGCCTAGGGCTTGCCGATCGAAAGGTCGGCGGTTCGAATCCCCGCGGCGGGGTGCGCTCCCGCTGCTCGGTCCCAGCGCCTGCCCACCTAGCAGTTCGAAAGCACCCCCGGGGGCAAGTAGATAAATAAGGTACCGCTTACCAGCGGGAAGGTAAACGGCGTTCCGTGTGCGGCTCTGGCTCGCCAGAGCAGCGATGTCACGCTGGCCACGTGACCCGGAAGTGTCGCCGGACAGCGCTGGCCCCCGGCCAATAGATGTGAGATGGGCGCACAAACCCCACAGTCTGTCAAGACTGGCCCGTTCGGGCAGGGGTACCTTTACCTTTACCTATCACTGTATATACATATTCCCCAAAGCGAACAATTGATCAGAGGTGAATAAATAAATGCACAGGGAGCATATGTTTACCCTGTTTTCATATTTTTAAAGGGATGCTGTGGCATTCGTACGGAGCCCCCGGTCGTCTCACGGACTATTGACCCGTACACCACTAATCCGCTGCCACCAACCAGGTCCTCCCCAGCAAATCTCTTAGTCTCAAGTCAGGTTCTCAAGTTAACAAAGAAGAGTATAGTTTATTACAGACACAAACAAACTTTAACTGCATTCCAAACGTTGTTACTCTTTACCTTCTTAGTCTTATTTTATCCTGTCTCTATCTCTTCTACCTCCCCTCACACAAGAACCAACTGCACTGTCTCTCTATTTCCAACTCTCTGCCAACTGCTTTTCCAACTGCCTTTCCCAACCAACCAACACACTAAAACGAACCAACTACCCACTAAAATCAACCAACTACCCACACCCAAACCTCAGGATAAACCCTTTTATAAACAGGTAGGCTCCACCTCCGGCTTTCCTATTGGTCTACATATTAACCCTTTCTCTCCCCCTGTACAGACATTTTCAAACGAACAGGCAAACATCACATCCCTCCCCCCTTAAAGAAGTTTGATCAGGAGGGATAACTGAACAGAGTTACACTCCTGATCAAACTGCATTAGACATTTAAAACAACTCAGTTATCTACAGGGGGGAAATTAACTGTCCATGGTTAACCTTCACCATCGGGTCTCTTGATAAAGCATCGGCCACAACGTTCAGGGACCCTTTCATGCTTCTTATGGTGAAATTGAAGTCCTGCAGCAACAGGGCTCACCTCATCAGTTTGCTATTAGTTCTCATCATCCTTAGCCAAAGCAAGGGTGAATGATCGGTGCACAGTATAAATTTCTGGCCCCGGATGTATGGTTTTAACTTCTGTAGGGACTAGACGATAGCAAAACATTCTTTTTCTATCATGGAAAGGTGTTTCTCTCTGGGTACCTGATCAGATGCAGGTTGTTTTCCTCTCCCGGTTAACACAGCACGGCTCCAATCCCAGCATTCAGCGCATCTGTAAAGATGGTGAACTCTTACGTCGTAGTTTGTTGCGACGAGGACTGGTCCGGTAGTCAAGGCATTCTTTAGCGCATCAAATGACTGCTGGCACACTGATGTCCACTCAAAATGCTCCAGTTTTTTCTTGCGAGTCAAGTCGGTCAGTGGTGCAGCTAGTTCACTGAACTTAGGGATAAATTTTCGAGAATACCCTGCCAAATCTAAAAATGCTTTCACTTTCTTTTTTGACATAGGAGTAGGGCAGTTCGTAATTGCCTCCACCTTGGTCTCTAAAGGCTTTATTATTCCTCCACCCACCATATGTCCAAGGTACTTGATTTCTGAGTCCCCAATATGACATTTACTAGCCTTAATGGTCAAGTCCGCCTTTTTAATTCTTTGTAGCACTAACTCTAGGTGCTCTTTGTGTTCAGACCAGGTTTGACTAAAAATTGCAATATCATCCAGGTAAGCTACTGTAAACTCCCTTAATCCATGCAGGATCTTATCCACTAGCCTTTGAAAGGTCGCTGGCGCATTTTTTAGTCCAAAGGCCATCACTTTAAACTCATATAATCCTAGGGGACTTCTAAAGGCAGTTTTTCCTGGTCCCCAGGACATTCTTACTTGATAATAGTCTTCTGTCAAGTCTAGACAGGTAATGAACTAGCACCTGCCTATGGTCTCAATTAGGTCATCTAAGCAGGGCATTAGATAGGCATCCACTAGTGACGTGATTCAACTTTCGGTAGTCAACACAAAATCTTATAAAGCCATCAGGTTTGTCTACCAGCACTACCGGTGCTGCCCAGGGATTCTCTTATGATCCCTGCCTTCAGCATCTCCTGCACCTCGTTGAGGATTTTATCCATGTATGTCCCAGTTATCAGATAAGGGGTCACTGCAATGGGTTTAGCATCCCCAGTGTCTATGCAATGGACTTCGCTATTCCCGGAACATTACTAAAGACGGCTTTATATTTTTGTAGGATACTTCCTACCTCCTCCCGCTGTGACTGGGTTAATGAAGGGGCTAGATTCACTTCTCTCTGATTACGACGTTGCTTCCCAGCACAGTATGTCGTCTGTTTCTTCCAAGTCCTCTCTTATAGCATATAGAGCCCAGCTGTCTGTTCTATGGTAGGGTTTTAGCATGTTCACATGAACCACTTTGCACCCTTCATCCCCCTGCTGGATAATGTAGTTCACGTTATTCATTTTGGACACAATCTTGTACGATCCCTCCTAAGCTAATTGCAATTTATTTCCCTTTATTGGCCTTAGCAGCAACACTTCATCTTCTGACCCAAAGGTTCTCTCTCTGACCTTTTTATCATACCAGATTTTTTTGCTTTGACTGGGAGGCTTTAAAATTTTCTCCTGCTGTTTCTAAGGAATGGCATAAAGTGTTTTGCAGTTTGTACAGATAGTCCATCTCTGAATCTGAATCACTATCTGGGTGATCCTCCCAATTCATTCGGAGTAGTTCTAAAGGTCTTTGACCTTGCACCCTAGTAAAAGTTCAAATGGACTATACTCTCTTGTGGAATGTCTCGGTATGCGTACAAGAGGAGTTGTAATTTGCAGTCACAGTCAGTAGGGTTTTCTCCTACGTAGGCTTTGATCATACGGATCAAACTTCCATTAAACTTCTCAACCAATCCATTTGTCTCTGGATGGTATGGTGTGGAAGTTACATGTGTGGTGGAGGCAAAGGCCCAGAAAAAGTTAAATATGGAAACAAAGTGGTTGAGATACTCTGATCTGTTACTGGAAGATAAAGAAGGATATAAATTAAAACCACTTGATCAAATTAAAGATAAAATAAATTGGCTACAATATCACCAGATTAATGAATTGTACAAATTAGATAAGAAAAATGGTTTTGCTTCAGAAAAAACTAAGTTGGAAATTGAGTTGTTGGACTCTAAAGTTAAAAATCTGTCTAAAATGTATAATTTATTGTTGGAATGGCATACAAAGGATGAACAAGTTAAATCTGTGATGATTGATTGGGCAAGAGATGTGGGACATAATATAATGTTTGAAGACTGGGAAAGGTTGTGGAGGAAAATGGTCAAGTTCACTGCATGCACAGTGTTAAAGGAAAATATTATGAAAATGATGTATAGATGGCATTTAACCCCGTAAAATTAGCAAAGATGTATCATAATAGTGATAATCTATGTTGGAAATGTAAAGAAAAAGAGGGTACTGTACTTCCTTCTTTGAATATTTTCAAATAATAATTATTTGATTGGGAATACTTAAAGTTAATTTCAGTGTGTATATAGACGTAACGGGTAGAGTATACCTTATATATATTTAGATATGTAAGAATGTTAATTATTCATATATTTCACAATCCATATGTTAAATATAAGTATGGTTAATATACAACTCAGGTTGGTGCGATAATTTTAGTATATTTGGTTTATATTAGGCCTTCCAAATTTTGCTAAAGACAAAATAGAGGACAAGAAAACTTACAGATTAAAGCCACAATGAGAATTATAAGTATGAACAACAAGGGGTTAAAGGAAAAGAAAAAACAAATCTTAACACTCAAATATCTGCAGTCATTAAAGGCTGATATAGGTCTATTACAGGAAACACATTTGACAGAACAAGGGGCTCAAACTTTGAAATGTCAATGGGTAAAAGAAGTTATTTCAACAAACTTAGACGAAAATGCTAGGGGAGTCACAATTTTATTTAGGAAAGGCTGGCCTTATGAAATACAAGATATAATAAGGAAGATGGTTGATGCTTAATAATTGTAATTAAAACAGAAGGGACAAAAATAGCAATAGTAAATGTCTATGCCCCAAACACTGATGACCATAAGTTTATTCACAATTGCTTTAAGAGATTAAGCTTCCTATCGTATCAGCACTTGATAATGGGTGGAGACTTGAATGAAATTTTAGATCCACAAATGGATACCATATCAGTAGCCAGGGAAAAAAGGACAAAGGTTAGAGAGACAATTAATAACTATATGATAGAGTGGAATTTAGTGGATTCATAGAGATTGCACCATCCTAAGGAAAAATCATGAATGAATGAATGAATGAATGAATGAATAAATTTATTACGGTCATAGACCAGAAGAAAGGGGGGGGGGAAACATAAAAGGCAGCAATAATTTACAAGGGAATGGTGGTGTCAGTTAAAAGTTGTAAAATTATACATAAAAACAATGCACATATACACACACACACATATACATACTCATGTATGCACTACAGTATATGTATGGGCTTAAAAAAAGGGGGGGCTTATCCAGGGGTCAGATCTTTTACTTTTTTACAGCTAATGCCCTCCGCTTGATCGCGGCCGCAGAAAACTTGGCCACTTTCAATGTTACTTCTGGGTTTTTGTCTCCTAGTAGGATTTTCAGCCGCTGAGATTCAGATCGACCTGGAAATTTCTGAACGATAGGGGAGATAAACAGTAACCTGATATCCCCGTAAAGGTCGCAGTGTAACAACACATGTGAAGCCGTTTCCACCTCCTTCAGACCACATGGGCAAACTCGTTCAGCATAGGGTGTGCCCTCGTATCTGCCCTTTAGTAAGGCAGATGGCAATACATCAAATCTAGTAAGGGTAAACGCCCGCCTATATTTTGCGATTTGTAGGTCCATCAAATATGGGGTTAGGTTAAACCCTTTTCCATAATCTTGGATAGCTGGATATTTATCTATCTTGCTCATATGGTCCTGAAGCTCTACATCTCCTATTCGCTGGCTCACCATCATTTTAGCCTTTTCAAAGCCTGAGGCTATAAGTTCTTGTGAGGAAAGCCCCAGGCCCCTCAGTTTTTCATAGAGCGACAATCTCCATTTAGACTGGAACGGGTCTAGTAGAGTCAATGGAGCCACTCCCACTGGGAAAAATATGAGTTTTAGCCAGAAATGAATCTTCAGGATCCATATCCTGGCATTAATAGGGAGTTGGCCAACCTCCAGCCTAACGGCAGTGTTAGAGACACAGGTAGGTAACCCTAGTAGGGAACGATAAAATTTAGTTTGTACTGATTCCAGGGACTTGAGGTTTTGACAATTAAATATCTGGGTGCCATAGGTCAATTGTGGAAGTATTTTTGCAACAAAGACCTGGGAGGCAGCGGGAACATATTGACCTCCTTTTCTATAAAAGAATCTTATGATAGCTCTGGAAGATCTTTGCGCATTTACAATGGAATTCTTAATCTGATGGCACCAAGACCCCTTCTCATCGAAAATTATTCCAAGATATCTAAAAGATGTTACTTGCTCAATAGGTTGGTTATTAATTTTCCATTTATGTCGGAGTTTTCTCTTGGAGAACACCATAATTTTTGATTTGGTGTAGTTTATTATTAGGTGTTCAGCTTCGCAATACTCTGTAAGAGCTCGTAAAAGTTTTCTTAGACCCACACAAGAGAAGGAAATAAGTGCCGCATCATCTGCGTACAAAAGGACCGGGATTGGTGTATTATTTAGATTTGGGGAGTGAGTACTTGCTTCCTCCATCTTTCCGACTAAGGAGTTTATATAGAAGTTAAAAAGAATAGGGGCAAGAACACAGCCTTGCTTGACACCATGGGAACTTTGGATTTCCTTTGATAGGTTCCCATAACAGTCGCATCTAACACGGATCCGAGTATTTTCATGTAGTCTACGGATAAGAAGCAAAAGACGTCTATCGATGTTTGTGACATTTAGTTTTTCCCAAAGTCTGTGCCGGGGTATCGAGTCGAAGGCTGATTTGAAATCTATAAAGGCTACATAGAGAGAGCCTCCTTTCTTTGAGGTGTATTTCTCCACTAGATGTTGCAATACCAGTCCTTGGTCTAGAGTTGATCTATGTGCCCTGAAGCCAGCCTGGGCTTCCTTTAGGATGTGCTCCTGTTCTAGCCAGTCCACAAACTTTTCACGTAAGTGAGTTGCATAAAGTTTGCTGATGATGCTTAAGAGACTGATTGGTCTGTAATTGGCTGGATCAAGTTTACAGCCTTTCTTGAATATGGGAACGATGATTGCCAATCCCCAGTCCTCTGGTATTATTGCTGTTTGATCTATGCTGGTGAAAAGGGTGGCAAGGACTGGGGCCCACCAGTCAATATTGGCTTTGAGAAGTTCAGGAGAGATGTTATCTGCTCCCGGGGCTTTTCTGTGTTTGAGTGCCTGAATAAGCCTCCTAATCTCCGCAACTGACACCGGAGGCCACTCATCATCTGCCGCACACTGTATTAGTGGCTGTGTCAGAGGCAGAGCTGAATATGAAGATTGAAAAAATGCCTCCCAAGTCCCTGCAGGTATAGTATACTCCACTTTTGAGGAAGTAGGTCGCACTCCATTTGCTACCAGTCTCCAGAAGGTGGCCGAATCTCTCTCTCTGGATGCATCTATTAGGCATTTCCATTCTCTTTTCTGTGCCAGGAGTTTTTTGTTTTTGATCAAAATTTTATAATTCCGTTTATCTTCAAACCAGCCCGTGGGGAGTTGGGGTAAATTGGCAGATCTATAATTCTTGTATTTTTTCAGTAAATTTAGCTTCATATCCTGACATTCTTGATCGAACCAGGGTTTGGAGTTTTTATATACTGAGGATTGTCTACTTGGCCTGTTCCTTTTTTCCTTCAGGGGATCTTGAAGGAGTAAAATTAGCTCCTGAAATAAATTTATCTTTAATTCATGGCTTGAGGAAGTTATGAGGTTTTCTCTCTTAATGAGGAATTCCTTTGAGCATAGCCTACTTGAAATTTCCTTATGCAGTTCATCTGTCCATCTAATGCGCGAATATCTGAGCTCCAAAGCTGTAGGGCTCGAATGCTCGATTTTTTCAGCGCAGGATAAATCCTTTCCCGCAGCCACAAGTGCACTTAATGGCAGATGATCACTGTCTAAGCGCTCCTCCACTTTGCATTCCAGAACTTTGTTTTGAAGATCATACGACACAATTATATAATCAATTGTGGAGGCGCCATTGTTAGATATAAATGTGAATTCTCCGACCTTCTCCCCCTCTGTGCGGCCATTTAATATAACCAGGTCCAACTTATTGACCAAGTGTAGTAGGCATAAGCCGGCATAATTGCAGCCTTTATCCTTTGAGATTCTAGCTGGTATTGGGTGGGTTTCCTCTATAATGGGGGCTGTTTCGTGGAAATGGGCACACAAAGCCTCATCAGATTGTCCAGTTCTGGCATTTAGGTCACCTGCCACCACTACAGAGGCATCAGGAAATTGATTTAGTAGTTTGTCAAGATACTGTTCTAATTGAGCCCAAGTATTTCTTATCAGTCTTTTCTCTCTTTGTTGAGGTAGGTATACATTAATCAACAGCCAGCTTTGGGTTCTCCACTGTACTTGCACAGCTGTGGCCAGATGGTCTAGTGGGTCTAGTTTTTTAAATGTGGCCCTTAGCCTTGTTGAGATTAAGGTAACTAACCCACCTTTAACTCGCCCCCCTCTAGTACTTGAAAGACCTGGGAGGGAGAACGCAGAAAAACCATTTAACTCCACTTCACTTGTGCTCCAGGTCTCCTGGAGGAAAGCAATGTCATGTCTCTGGATATATTTAGCAAAGGATTGGTCAGAACACCTCTTTTGCCAACCTGCAATATTCCAAGTTAGCAAGGCAAGGTTGCACGTTGTCTTGCCAAAAATTGGTCTTAGTCAATTTGCCTTTGAAAGATTTTTTGGGCCTATCTTTTTATCTGTTAGTTGGATTTCATTCATTTTGGCAATGTCCATAGATGTATTATCGCCCAGGTACTCAATAGAATCAGTTGAAGGGTGCAGCGTGCTAACGTTAGTGATCAGTACTCCTTTTTTTGGCGAGTCTACCTTGAGGTGTTCTATTTGACTGGTGCCAAGTTCATCCTCATCCAGGTACCTCATGCTGGTCCAAGAGCGCGTTGTGGTTGTCACAGGGGTGGTTTCCTTCTTAGATGGTAGGTTGTTGCTGTCCCTTACGCACTGTGTTGGATCTGTTGTTGTCAGGTTTATCTCTGCAGCTGCAGAGGTAATATAAGGGTAGTCCTTCGTGGTTGCCATAGGGATGGTTTCCTTCTTAGGTGGTAGATTGTTGCTGTCCCTTACGCACTGTGTTGGATCTGTTGTTAACAGGTTTATCTCCGCAATTGTAGAGGTATTATAAAAGTAATCTTTCGTGAGGTCTGTTTTAGCTTTTTCAGAGAGGTTCTCTTTCTTCAATTGGTCCGTTGCCGGTTCTTTCTCTCTTACTTTTTCCTGAGCATTCATCTCAATTAATAACTATATGATAGAGTGGAATTTAGTGGATTCATAGAGATTGCACCATCCTAAGGAAAAATCATATACATATTTTGCAGGAATTCATAATACCCAGCATAGAATTGACTTTTTTCTAATATCAGCATCATTACATCCCTTTACTAGCCGATGTGATATTGATATTCCTATTATAGCTGATCACTCAGCAGTAATACTGGAATATAATTTATCTAAAACGCAGGAAGGTATGAGGAGATGGTATTTTAATATATCATTATTAAATGAAAGAAATTTCATTCAATATATAACCCAAGAAACACAAATATATTTTAAAAATAACTACAAATCTTCAACGTCAAGACTGATGGAATGGGAAGGATATAAAGCTTACATCAGAGGGAAGAAAATATCCTTCTCTGCCAACAAAGCCAAGCTGCAAAGATTTAAAAAATTCTTTAAAAACACTATGCGGCGATATGTCAAATAACCCATCTAATGCTACATATGAAAGAATACAACAACTAACATCAGAACTGAATAATATAGTAGCTCAAAAAATTGAGTTCAGCCTACTAAGTCTAAGACAAATAGATTGGGAACAGGGTAAAAGACGGACAAAAATTCTACCTAATCATCTAAAACAAAAGAAAGCGAACCAAATAATACCCTTAATAAGAAATGAAAATAACATCGCAGCGACCTCATCAATAGATATCAATAATGAATTTTTTTAATTCTACAAAAAATTATATGAAGGGCCGGAAAATATATCAGAGGATGAGGTGGAAAACTTCTTTCAAGATATTAAAATACCAACTATTGAAGAATATCAAAAAGATATGCTATCAGCACCCCTAAATATATCAGATATTGAGAATGTAATAGAAACAATGGGAAATGGGAAATCACCTGGACCAGACGGTCTTCTTATAAAGGTAAAGGTATCCCTGCCCATACGGGCCAGTCGTGTCCGACTCTAGGGTTGTGCGCCGGGGGCCAGCGCTGTCCGGAGACACTTCCGGGTCATGTGGCCAGCGTGACGAAGCTGCTCTGGCGAGCCAGCACCAGCGCAGCACACGGAAACGCCGTTTACCTTCCCACTATAAAGCGGTACCTATTTATCTACTTGCACTTAGGGGTGCTTTCGAACTGCTAGGTGGACAGGAGCTGGGACCAAAAGACGGGAGCTCACCCCGCCGCGGGGATTCGAACCGCCGACCATACGATCGGCAAGTCCTAGGCGCTGAGGTTTTACCCACAGCGCCACCCGCGTCCCGGTCTTCTTATAGAATGGTATAAAATATTCAAAAATCTACTAGTCCCCAGACTTCTAGAAGTCTATGAGGAAATAGCTCAGAAAGGTATATCTGCTACAACATTCAATGTAGCTTTAATAATTATTATACCAAAACCTAACAAAGACCCTACTAAATGTGCAAATTATAGACCAATATCATTAATGAATGTTGATGAAAAGATTATGAATGCAATATTGGCGGCAAAATTACAAAAGGTTATTCAAGACTTGATATCTAATAATCAAACAGGTTTTATAAAAACAAGACAAGCTACAGACAATATCAGATTAACAATAGATTTGATAAATTTAAATAAAGATGAAGAGGAGTTTATGATATTGTCATCAGATGCAGAAAAGGCTTTTGACAGAATATATAAAGAATTCATAGGGTTTGTGTTACGTAAATTTGGTTTCCCTATAGAATACTGTAATTGGATTAAAATGAATTATAAAAACCCAACGTCCCAGATTGTTACAAACGGAAGAATTTCAAATTTGATTAGTTTAAATTGAGGAACGAGACAAGGATGTCCTCTTTCTCCGTTATTATTTAATCTGTGCCTGGAACCATTAACAAGAACAATAATTCAGGATGAGCATATCAAGGGTGTAAAACACAACAAAGATAATTACAAAATTGTATTATTTGTGGATGATATCCTTTTATTTATTACAAAACCAGAAGATACAATTCCAAAAATTATGGAGAAAATAAAAACCTTTGGCAGAATATCAGGATAGTCTATAAATTGGACAAAATCAGAGATTTTACCAATTGGGCCAAGGGCTACATTGTATAGAAACCATCAATATTGGATGTGCAAAGACTTTATTAAATACTTGGGTATAATGATTTCATTAGATATAGACCAAATTGTAAAATTAAATTTGAATCAAATTACAAATGAGATTACTTTTGATATTGAAAGCTGGGGACCTCTAAACCTTTCCCTCTGGGGAAAGGTTAATGTACTCAAAACGAATGTTGTTCCAAAGCTTTTATACATTCTTAGAGGATTACCAATACATATTCCCAAATTTTACTTCCAAAAAATAAATCAACTATTTAGATTGTGCCTGTGGGGTACAAAGCCACCAAAAATATCACTACATAAAATGCAACTTCCAACTAAGGAAGGTGGTTTTGGTCTCCCAAATCTGGAACTATATCACCAGGCCCACCTGCTGAGTAAGACTAACGAGTGGAGAGCTAGCGGGAATCCCAACTGGGCTACTCTCAAATATAGTTTCTTTGAACCTCTTGAAGGGTGGACTAAACTCGGCTCTAATTTTATGAAGTATCCTATTATTCTGGAGACTATTAAAGCACCTATAAAAATTTGGATGAATATAAATAAAAATAATAAGGATGACCCCTATCAGCATGAGAAATTAACAATATGGGCCAACCCAAATTAAAAATTGGAAATCAAGTAATAATTTGGCAAAATTGGATGAAGAAAGGTATTTTGACATTGAATCAATTAATTGATGAAAATTACAAATTCGTGGAATATAAGACTTTGCAAGTAAAGTATGGATTAACCAGTGAAACACAATGGCAATACATCCTATTGAAACATATGTTGGAAAGGCAGTTTGGTCCTGATGCTATAGTGCTGCTACAAGATTTAATTTCTGCAACAAAAACAAAAAACTCTACACTCGCACTATATAAAACCCTACTCAACTGGAAGAAATATGATTTAGAATATGATAGACAAGAATTGAGAGAAGAGTTAGGGGTACAGATAAGAGAAGATATATGGGAGTCAAGTATAAAATAAACAGAAATAGAATCTATGGATCTAAGACTAAGACTTAGACTTATTCAGCAGAAAATAATATTCAGACTCCAGCAAAACTTTACCAGAAGAAAATAAATGCAGACAACTGCTGGAGGTGTGGAAGTAAAAATGCGAACTTAGTACATATGATGATTAACTGCCCGATGATAGGATCATTTTGGTGCGAGGTGAAGATATATATAGCAAGAGTAACAAAAAAGTTGATGTTGAGTTTAGAAAAAGCAGAGATACTGAACAGATCGATATCAGATCACAATCCAGTATCAGTATACATGAAATTTCAAAATCATACTAAGGGAAGGTGGAGAATGAACAAGGAGGTATGGAGAGATGATCAAAGGGTTAAAAGGGGTAAGGAAATATTGAAAGAATTCTGTGAAATAAATGAAAATCAGGATATGGATAAAAAAATGATTTGGGAAGCGAGTAAAGCCTATATGAGAGGGTATGTAATACAACAAAGGAGAAATAAAGATAATAATACTATGGAAATAAATAAACAAATAAGAGAGAAAGAAAAAAATTTAGTGGAAAACCCCAAAAATGAAGCTTACGAACAATTACAAACATTTGGAATAAATTGGTTACAATATTATCAATTAAAAGCAACATATGAAAAAGACATAAAAAGGAGGGATTAGAAAACAAAACCTCAAAATTAGAAAAGGAAATATTGCAAAGCGATCAAAAATACTTGCAAAAATGTATAGATTATTAATGAAAACCAGCTTAGAACAAGAGACGAAAGGGGAAAACATGTTAAAATGGGAGCACGATTTGGGATATGAGATAGATCTGGAAAGATGGAAAACTTTTTGGGAGGAAAACATAAATTTTACTGTGTGTGATTTATTAAGGGAGAATTTCAGAAAAATTCACCACAGATGGTACCTAACCCCTGACAGATTGTCAAAAATAAATAAAAGGAACGACGACAAATGTTGGAAATGTAACAGAACAAAAGGTACGTTATATCACATGTGGTAGACTTGCCCAAAGATTAAAACCTTTTGAGTCATGATCCATGACGAAATAAAAAAATTGATAAGGACATCACACACAAAAAAGGCAGAGGCATATCTATTAGGAATTCTAGATAAAGATATCCCAAAAGATAAACTAACTTATTTCTATACGCGACAACAGCGGCAATAATTTTGATTGCTAGCTATTGGAAAGAAGACAGCATCCCATCAAAAAGAGAATGGTTGGGGAAACTTTGTGAGTACCTGGAATTAGCAAAACTGACGGATATAATAAGGAGAAAATACAAAACTATGGTTATGAAGCAATGGGAGTTCTTAAATGATTATTTACAAAACCAGGGATCAACTATAAAAATCTGGTTGCGTTTAGAATAATCTTGTGCATAATATAAAAAAAATACAAAGTGAGACATTAAGGAAATCCAAAGGGAAAATATGAAGAACAGAGGTTCTGACAAATGGATTATTAAAAACGCGTAAGGTAAACGGTGGAAGACTTTAAAAAAAAACCACACAATTTATTTAAGGTAGATAAGGACAAGATGAAATTCTACAATTGAATATAAATATAGATGGGAAACGGCTATGTATTGTGAGTACTTATCTACTTTTAAAAATTTTCACTTATGATCTTTTTCTTTTACTTCTTTATTCTTTCTTTGTTCTTTTCTTCTTTTTTCTGATATCTTATCTTTCATTTCACTGCTTTATTGTGAATAGCATTTTATAGAGGTATAAATAACTGTAAATATGAAAAGAGACAAAATATTCTCTAATTCTTTTTCCTTGGTTAGATGTATTTTCTTTTTCTTTTGTATTTTCTTTTGTTGTGAATATGTATGTTTTCTAATTTGTACTTAATAAAAAATATTTTATTTTTTTAAAAAAAAATGTTATTTAGGGGAATTGAATTTAATTCTAAATTATATACTGGAAATGTGGGAGATTACAAGAGGTAAAAAAAAATGGATGTACCGTGCCATATTAGAAGCAAAAAAACTTGTTCTGATGAATTGGAAGAGCCGCAAAAAGATTCCATTGAGCACATGGATTGATAATATGGACAAACTAGCTACATACGAATGAATTGCCTGTCAAAGCAAATTAAGAATGAATAAATATGAAGAAATCTGGAAGGAATATTTAAGCGATAAGGCAGACGGTGGTGGGAAGTAGGGGGATGAGAGGTGGGGAAATATTGTTAAAAAGGTGTAGTCATAGGTATATCAGTACTCAAATTTGAAACATTAAATTGTGTTATAAGTGTTCTTGCGGTTTTTGTTGTATGTGTTTTTTGAGGTTGTTGTTTATATTGAAAAAAATGATTAAATAAAAACAAAAACCAAAGCAGCACAAAAGAGTCCAAGATGCTGGTATAATAAGTAGCAAATTCAAGACATAAGTACCAGTGGCTATATGGAGAAAATGAGGACTGAGAAATAATAAAAATGTATCAGCAGAAGCTTGAGGCCTGAAGAAGTACAGAAAATTCTTTTTTGCTGCAGGCCCTACTTGTTACCTTTAATGCCACTGAGGTGTCACTCCAAGATGGGTTTGAATCGTTCCACTTCATCCATTTCTGCTCGTTGTGTCAGTGCCACCAGAACGTGCTCATGCCTATGTAAGACTAAGGAAAACAAATCACTAACAGACAGTGCAGTGCTAGCCATGTCTACTTGCTAGTCCCAATGAGTTCAATGAGATGCACTCCCAGGTGATTTAAAGATGGCAGTCTGACTTTCATACGCTCACAACAGGAAACTATGTAAGAGTTTGATAAATTGTGCATCTATTGTATTAAAATTTCTAAAAACTGTGAAGAACCAATGTTACCTTGGATCCAGGGGACCAAAAACCCTCCTAAGCAATATGGAGTAAGATGTGGGGCTTCAAAGTGGGGGTGACCCCAAACCTTACACAAGCTTTGTTCAGCTTCTGCTTCTTAGGCTTCAGGCCGTTGTGCAGATTAGATGCACAGTAAAACTTGCAATTCAGATGTAGCCTTCCAGTTTTTAATGTATTTTGAAAAGGATCCCAAGTGCTAGACTGCCCACCTATGAAATACAACTAAACCAAAAGATAAATCACCCATAGTCACTCACATATCCACAGGCTGAGGCAGAATGCAGAGGGCAGACAGTAGCGTGATAGCATCAATCATCATGGATGGGACTTTGGGGTCAACGGCTCTTGCCAAAAGCAGGATCCCCTCCTCCGTTTCAAGCATCATCTTAATTCCAAACTAAAAAAGGGGGGGGACACACCCATTGAGTGTATGCACATACAGAAAGGTTGCCAATGCCACAGGAGGAGAGTAAGGCAACTGTCTAACCTGGGAAATAGGTGTAAGGGGGGGAGGGCCAAGACACCCCCCCCCAGCTGACATGTGCAAAAGTGATGTAAGAAGATCCCATAAGTGTGCAAATTTAAGAAGGGGAGCATCTCAACTGAGAGTAATCACACTAGAGGTTTCTCACTCTTAATCTAGAAGTTCATTTACAATTCATAAACAACAACAACAACAAACCTATATACATTTTAGATTAGATTCCTCACACTATTTCCCTCTTATCTTCAATTCTGTTGCTTGTTTAATTTACACTGCCTCTTCATTCTGATCAAGTTTCTCCTTTTTTCTTCTCCCCTTTGCTTCGTCTTGCTACCTTCCTTCCAATACAATACGGTTCCTATTTGCAAATAGCTCTACTCCCTTGCTTCTCTTACTTTCTTATTGCTTTCTTCTCCCCTCTTAACCTCCATGCTGCTGCTGTGTGTTGGCTGGAAGGAAGGCGTGGCTGCGCTCTGCTCCAGGTTTCTGCCATCAGCCTGAGACCCTGCAATATCATCTGCCTTTCCATCAGGTAGAAGGGGAAGGCTTCCAGAGGCGAAGCACCATGTGCAAGACTACTTGGCATGGCACTTGGTGTCTCACGGAGCCTCTCTGTTTCTCTGCCCAGCACCAGATTTCTCGGTGGTGACCCAGGTCTTGGAGCCTGAGCTTCCACAGCAGTAGTCGCCTGCCATGAACCAGCTTGGGCAGCAACAGCAGCAGCAGATGTATTTAATGTTTATGATAATATTTTATTTCTTTGAAAATGATGCAGTTTCAAATGTGTCTTTTATATTTGATCTCCTTTAGTAGTGTTTTATTTTGAAATGTTTAAGTTTTTTGTTTGTGTGTTTGTTAACTTTGTTCTGTTAATCGTGCAGTCTATATTTGAAATCTTTAAGATAATATTTTAGTTTCCTGCTAGCATTGTTGCTTTGAAAGTACACTTTATATTTGATTTTCTTCTACAAATGTTCTATTTTGGATTGTTTTATTTGTTTTAAAAAGGATAAAATGGTATAGTAATTGTGGAGTTTGTACAGAGCCCCCAGTTGTCTCACGGACTATTGTCCCATACACCACTAATCCGCTGCCACCAACCAGGTCCTCCCCGATAAACCACTTAGTCTTAGTCAGGTTCTTAAGTTAACAAAGAAGAGTGTAGTTTATTGCAGACACAAACAAACTTTAACTGCATTCCAAACGTTGTTACTCTTTACCTTCTTAGTCTTATTTTATGCTGTCTCTATCTCTTCTACCTCCCCTCACACAAGAACCAACTGCACTGTCTCTCTATTTCCAACTCTCTGCCAACTGCTTTCCCAACTGCCTTTCCCAACCAACCAACACACTAAAACGAACCAACTACCCACTAAAACCAACCAACTACCCACACCCAAACCTCAGGATAAACCCTTTTATAAACAGGTAGGCTCCACCTCCGGCTTTCCTATTGGTCTACATATTAACCCTTTCTCTCCCCCTGTACAGACATTTTCAAACAAACAGGAAAACACCACAGTAACAAAAATATTATTATTATTATTAGTAATAATACCAACTTGATTCTAATCTGAAGAGCTCTCTCTCTCTCTTTCATCTCTCTTCCCCTTTTCCCAGCTACAGTGGTGCCTCGCAAGGCGAAAAGAATCCGTTCTGTGATTCTCTTCGTCTAGCGGTTTTTTCGTCTTGCGAAGCAAGCCCATTGAAGGATTAGCGGATTAGCGCTATTAGCAGCTTTTAGCGGCTTATCTGCTGATCGGATCAGCTGATAAGCGGCTTAGCGGCTTAGAAAAAGGGGGGGAGGGAAAAAAAACAGCAGGAACTCGCAAGACATTGTCGTCTTGCGAAGCAAGCCCATAGGAAATTCGTTTTGCGAAGCACCTCCAAAACGGAAAACTCTTTCATCTAGCGAGTTTTCCGTTTTGCGAGGCATTCGTCTTGCGGGGCACCACTGTAGTTGTTGGGCTGGCTCAAGTCTCAATTAAAACATTTATCCCATGACTTCCCATAGCCACCTCCATTCCTATTCTATTTTCTTCCCTTTTGTGTCTGTTTTCAACTGCAAACTGAAGAATGGTCTGGCTTCTTGAGCAATTGTTATACAGAGCTGAGTTACACTGTGTTCTTAAGCACCACTAATTTTTTACTTTAGTTTCTGAAGTTTGCCTACTGATTCTAAAAAAGTAAGAAGTGGCAGTTGACGCCTCCTCCTCCGGGGTCTCCTCCAGGCACGGCCGTCGCGGGGGCCTCGTCGGCGGGGACCTTGCTCTTCTTCCTCTCGCGGCCGGTCCCGCGCGAGGGTCCCCCGCCGCCGCCGCCGCCGCTGCCGCCCTCCATGGCGGGGCGCGAAGTCCGCCCCTCGCCGCCGCCGCCGCGACCAGGACGGGGGCAGCTGGGCTCTCTCTCCTCCCCCGGCGCGCTCAGTCAGTCAGACAGTCAGTCAGCGAGCGGCAGAGCGAGGCGGGCGGGCGAGCGGCTCCTGACAGCCACGGCGCTCGACGCCCACCCGACGGGACCTCTCAACGGCCGGGCAGCCGCGCCTGCCGAGCTCCGCCTCAGCCGGGCTCCGCCCTCCGGCACAGTGGCTGCTCCGCGCGCCGGCCCGCCTCCCAGGAAACAGCGCCACGCCCACCGCGCCGGCGGCGACGTCGCACGTGAGACGCAGCCACGCCCCCTCGGCTCCCTCGCCCGCAGCAGCGGGAGAAACCAGGAGACCGCAGAGATAGGAAAATAGGGTAGAAGGGGGCATGTGAGCTCGGAGAAACAACTTCCAAGATCATTTCGGCGCTAGCTTTCTCTCTCTCCTCGCCTGCCAGCCGTTCTCTGCGACTTGAAGAAAGACGCAGACAAATAGCTCTCTCAAGGCAGTATCAGGCACGTGGCCCCTTTGAATTCCTTTCCTGGGGGGTTTACCTGTCTCAGAACATAGAGCCAGGCACTTCCCTCCCCTTTGCAGGCACATCGGAATGTCTATCTTCCAAGACAGAACGAGGTCAAGGAACAAAGATTACTCTTAGAGTGTATGCAGACTCTCTGGAATGTGTTAAATTCCAAATAAAGTGCTCTTGCTGGTGCCAGGGTGTCAGGATGATCTGACTTTAAGGATTCTGTGCATCAGTTTGCCAAAGGTTGGTCGCCACCTCCACCACGTAAATCTGCTTAACCCTAATATTTTGAAACAATCTGAAAGATGCTGTTGGTGAATTACAGATTAACCAACCCCAACCCCCAACAAATCATGCTGGAGAATTTGGATGAGGTGGATATTTCCCTGCACCCAGCCCAACCCAGAGACACTGCCCTTGTTGGCAGGGCAGTTCCACCAGCAAGAGCTTCCCCACTGTATCTGCCCAAACAAGGGGCACAAGCTACCACTGGCAGCATTGTTAGCAGCAGCCAATATTGTTGTTGTTTAGTCGTGTCCGACTCTTCGTGACCCCATGGACCAGAGCACGCCAGGCACTTCTGTCCTCCACTGCCTCCCGCAGTTTGATCAAACTCATGCTGGTAGCTTCAAGAACACCATCCACCCATCTCATTCTCTGTCGTCCCCTTCTCCTTGTGCCCTCCATCTTTCCCAACATCAGGGTCTTTTCCAGTGAGTCTTCTCTTCTCATGAGGTGGCCAAAGTATTGGAGCCTCAGTTTCACGATCTGTCCTTCCAGTGAGCGCTCAGGGCTGATTTCCTTCAGAATGGAGAGGTTTGATCTTCTTGCAGTCCATGGGACTCTCAAGAGTCTCCTCCAGCACCATAATTCAAAAGCATCAATTCTTCGGCGATCAGCCTTCTTTATGGTCCAGCTCTCACTTCCATACATCACTACTGGGAAAACCATGGCTTTTACTACACGGACCTTTGTTGGCAAGGTGATGTCTCTGCTTTTTAAGATGTTGTCTAGGTTTGCCATCGCCTTTCTCCCAAGGAGCAGGCGTCTTTTAATTTCGTGACTGCTGTCACCATCTGCACTGATCATGGAGCCCAAGAAAGTAAAATCTCTCACTGCCTCCATTTCTTCCCCATCTATTTGCCAGGAGGTGATGGGCCCAGTGGCCATGATCTTCGTTTTTTTTTTTTTTATGTTGAGCTTCAGACCATATTTTGCGCTCTCCTCTTTCACCCTCATTAAAAGGTTCTTTAATTCCTCTTCACTTTCTGCCATCAAGGTTGTGTCATCTGCATATCTGAGGTTGTTGATATTTCTTCCGGCAATCTTAATTCCGGCTTGGGATTCATCCAGCCCAGCCTTTCGCATGATGAATTCTGCATATAAGTTAAATAAGCAGGGAGACAATATATTAATATATTAATATTGGCAGCAGCCAATAGTAACCCCCAAAATGGAGTGTTTCAGGGTAGAGGTGGGCTAGAACCCAAATCAGCCGCGCTGCTGCCACGTGATAACAATGGGCCCAACCAGGGCCTGGACACCGATATAGTGAGCTGACATTTTCCTCTGCACACCACACCTGCCCTGGCCAGCACATGCAACAAGGTTCTACAGGTGGCAGCAGCTACTCCACGAAGCCTTGTCATTGCTTTTGAACTCCCCCCTAAGTTATTTAGATGCTAATAACTTGGGGAAACTAAATAAGCTACAAGTGACATTAGTGACGTTTGAACATGTAGGTCCTCAACTTACCACTATATGGAAGCTCCTCACTAATTGCTCCATCTACAAGTAATGATGTTTCATAAATCCTAAAATGAAAGGCAGATAATTTCAATCCAGGGTACAGTGAAGTCTTCACATGACACAAACCTGTGCCATTTTATATCCAAGGAAGGTGAAGCCCCAACCCATTATCAACAAAAGCTTCTAGAAGACTCACCAGCCACATTGCAAACTGTGTAGCCACCTCCTCCTAACACCAGGAGAGGTATGTTGAAACTCTTTACATATTCTACACATTCCCTAGGATTCAAAGTTATAAAATTCAGAAATGAATTATTAAACTTGCTTACATAAAAGGTTTTGGAAGATTTACAAATAACTAACAACACAGGCTCTATGTTGCGCGATAAAAGTGGGAGGTTTATTTCAGACTGTGGTCAAAAGCCCAGAAAAATATATGCAGCACAAAGGGTCTGTGTGAACGCTCTAAAGCCCTAAATATTGAAAAGGTTGAGTAATGTGTGTTATGTATAAATACACACAATATAGTGTGTAAATACACACAATAACTTATTCTGAGCTAAATACTGATCTTCACTATTGGCTTCAAAAGTGAAGATTGAAAGCAAGTAAAGAGAGCCTAGGTAGGTATGTACTATTAACCCATCTGTAGCACCTCAAGGTAATTCTTAGTATAACTGTGGGAGGCATACACAATTAATAAAGAACATAAAGAACAAGCAAAACCTGTAAACTTTCTGCTTATCTTGTCTTTGTGGCAAAGCAGATAATTGTGCAGGTGTGCCTTATAGAACACACCTGCCTACAGAGGGGGGGCAACTGATCCAAACACGTTAACAAAAGTGGAACAACAATACCATCACTACTACAAAGCACCAAATCAACAAAGTTTGACCTAACACTACATTATTGCTCAGAAAATCAGAAGCGAATCCTCATGTGCCAGGATGAGAATCAATTCTCAGAATGGGGAGGGGGAGAGACAGGGTTTCAAACTGCTAAATACCAAGGACCAAAAAAGATGTGACACAGAGATAGATTAATGCAGGGGGTCGCCAAAGTTTTTGGAGCAGTGGGCACATTTTGAATTTGGGGAAGTGCCTGTAAACAAAATGACTGCCGTTGGGGCAAAGCACAATTGGAGCAAGTACACGCACTGCTGTTTCCCCCTTCCAGACCTCATGCTTATTGTGGGAAATAAGCTATGTCCTGCTTGTGGAGATCACATGGCAATTATTTCACACTATTAGGAAAAATAAACAAGGTGGCCACACCCCTCTCTCACATCCATACACACAAAAAGAACCGTCTCTCTCACTTCACAAATGCCTCTCCCTCTGCCCAAGTGCATCTTTCCCTCTCTCAAGGCACACATTAATCTGTACTTCTTGTTCACATACGTATTTCAGTCTCTCACAGACCATACGCACGACTCTCCCCCTTCCAGCTCTCTCTCATACAAACACAACACTACACATGCATTTCTCATCTCTCTGCTCAAGTGCATCTCTCCCAATTGTACGCAGAACCCCTTCAAGGGGTGAAACAAGTGGACGCCACCAGCTCCACATGGCTGGCAGGCAGCAAGCAAGCAAAGAGGATGGACCACCAGGTGAGCAGAGAGCAATCCCTGCCACTTCTCCCCCCTCCAAAAGCAACCCCTCAAAATCAACCAGAATGCAAGGAGGCCAACCCTTCCAGCTTCGCTTTATTTTTAACTGAAGAAACCGCAAGTGCTCTGATTTTTATCAGACCAGCAGCACTGTTTTTGCAATATAGTTCATTCACCATAGCAAGCAGCTATTTTAGCCTATATCAGGAAAGAAATATAGTACAACTGCATTCTTCCACTGTGGGGGCAATAGCAAGTTCATTGGAAAGCAGATTTTACTGAAGCAGAACAGGTGGGGGTTAAACTTTTTCTCGTACTGTTTTTCCATCACATAAGGTAAAAGGTAAAGGTACCCCTGCCCGAACGGGCCAGTCTTGACAGACTCTGGGGTTTGTGCGCCCATCTCACATCTATTGGCCGGGGGCCAGCGCTGTCCGCAGACACTTCCGGGTCACGTGGCCAGCGTGACAACGCTGCTCTGGCGAGCCAGAGCCGCACACGGAACGCCGTTTACCTTCCCGCTGGTAAGCGGTACCTATTTATCTACTTGCCCCCGGGGGTGCTTTCGAACTGCTAGGTGGGCAGGCGCTGGGACCGAGCAGCGGGAGCGCACCCCGCCGCGGGGATTCGAACCGCCGACCTTTCGATCGGCAAGCCCTAGGCGCTTGAGGCTTTAGCCCACAGCGCCACCCGCGTCCTTTTCCATCACATACACACCAATTAATTCCACTGTGTTTTTCTGCTGCAGGGCTAATAGTCGCTTTGTGGGAGGGGTCAACCTCTCCCTCACCCCTCCAGCACCACTAGTCCAAACAAATGTGAAGCTCCCACAGCTGCAATAAAGGGTTAAAAAGGTGGGAGATCCAATCACATCCGTTTCAGTTCCAATGTGCCCTTCTACTCAACTCATTAAAGGGAGGGGTAGGCAACCTAAGGCCCGGGGGCCGGATCCAGCCCAATCACCTTCTCAATCTGGCCCGCAGATGGTCTGGGAATCAGCATGTTTTTACATGAGTAGAATGTGTCCTTTTATTTAAAATGCATCTCTGGGTTATTTGTGGGGCATAGGAATTTGTTCTTTTCCCCCCAAAATATAGTCCGGCCTCCCACAAGGTCTGAGGGACGGTGGACCTGGCCTTGTTAAATCAAAGACTGGAGTTCTGGGGAACTCAAAAGCTTTCCACAATTTTGCACCACTTTGCTTGGTTCTAATAAAGGTTTTGCCCAGCTGGGTTATGAAATGCTTTCTTATGGTCACTGAAGGCAAATGCTTCCCGCACCTCCTTTGACAGCTGGTCAGCCCTTGCTAGGTCAAAACGCAAAGCAGCTTGGATGTATTGCAACCTGTGGAAACTTTACCAAAATGCCAGCAGATAACTCTTGCAAGCAGACACTGCAAAATGTTAGATCTGCCCTATGATTAGAAAGCTCCTCCCTTGCCAGCAACCTAAATGAAAGAGAAGCATTTGTACAAATAACATCTGTCCACGAGGTGGTGCTGAACTGCCACAAGTGGCAAGGCTGGGCATGGATCATTTTCTCATATAAAAAGGAGGACAATGCCATTTTGGCTATTACTGCCAGCCCACACAGTACAGCCTGGGGCGTTGGTGGGTGGTTGTAAGGGCAGTTACTTTAGGAAACAATGAATCTGACAACTGGTTTCTAGTTGTTTGCCAGATATTGTCCAAAATTATTTGGAAACCTCTTCAAAGCCATAGTGTGCCTTTTAAAAAGTAATACAACGGCAGAAAAGAAGCTTTGGGAGATGCAGTTGGGATCAAAAGAGCAGGCAGAGAACATTGGAACTGGCAGGACCAGTGAGGTCGGAGGTGGCCAATGCAAATATTTAGCACAAAGCATCTTCCTTTGGTTCAGGAGTGCCTGTTGTCACAGTTGCTTCTCTGCTGGAAGAAAGGCTGTGTGGCCTCCGTTCTCTCCTTACCGTCCTCCTTTATGAAGAACAGCCAACATTGCAGTTCACACCGGTTTTATCACATTTCAGAGCTGCTGTCACAATCTCTAGTGTGGGTTCATATCGCAATAACTACTCAGCAGTAAACCTGATTGCATTCCCTGGGGATTGCTCCTTCGTAAGTGTAGCTTGACTTGATTAGCCTTTAATGTGCTTCACAGGACTGTTCACAAAGGACCCCCCCCCCAAATTCCAGACATATGCAAAACTATTGTCTTTTTTAAAAAAATGATATTTATTAAGAATTTTAAAGTTACAAAGAAAAAAGAAGGAAAAAACAAGAGAAAGAGAAAAAGAAAGAAAAATGTAGATAAAAGTAACAATTACAAATCAATAAAAACCAAAGTCAAAAGGAAAAAACAAAACGCACAATGGATCAAAATCAAAAAGCCAAAAATAAACAAAAAATTTAAAAACAAATCCAATATTCCCAAATCCTTAACTTTCATTAACTTATTTCATCGACCTCCTCACACCTCCCTTTTTTGTATTCTAGTTATTAATTATCTCAGAAAATCCTTTGCATCTTTCACAATATTCTGTCATTAAGTTACCTTGATCTATTTTAACCTTATCTTACCATAAAAAACCCTAAAACTTAAAAATTAAATCTTATTTATACCAAATTCTTTTAACCATAACATATTCTTACATAATTCTTTTTAACATTTCTGCTAAAGCCAAATAATTTCATTCCAACATTTTTCTAATAATTTTACAATACTTTTCTAAATAAATTTTTAAAACTTTCTTCCAATCTTCATCCATCGTCTCTTCTTCCTGGTCTCGGGTTTTGTCAGTCCTTTCCATCCCATCCATCTAGTCCATCAACCTGGTGACCTTATGTCCGAGGCTCTTAAGTCTCTTCCATGTCCCTTCCGCAGGTCTTCTTCATGTTTATACCCGCACTTTACTTTGTTTTCTGCTCCTTTCACTCGGGGAGACTCCAGCTTGACAATATTTTTGTCCCTTCTCAACAAGTCAGCCCCTTTTCCATAGTCAACATGTGGTATTTAAAGGCATGTTTCAAGGTCCCTCCAAAGTTAAGGGCCCCCACAACTCCAAACTCCCCCTGGCCCAAAGCCAGACTTGAAAGGTCAAAACATCCCTGCATAGGGGGGGGTCCATCCAGCCCCCCATCTCCAAGCCAAACATAACTCCATCTCTCCAAATCTGACTTTTTCCAGGTTCACTCGTCAAATCCACCAACTCATGTTCCTGCTGGGCCACAGCTCCCTCCATCTCTGCCACCCGAGGTCCATCAACAACCTCCTCCCTCATCTGATCTGTCAAAGCACATTCCTGGATTAATTCCTGAGTGGGTTCTATATAGGTACCCATTGCCTGTCCAAAATTTCCGATCGCAACAGTTATCAAATCCATCTTCTCATGTAACTGTTCCAATAAAGCACTTGTCTATCAAAAGGCAAGTACCAGAGCCTCTGAGCACATTCTTGTTCAAGGTCGAAGTCTGGTCCCACGATCTTTAATCTTTACAGCTGCAAAGCTCCCCAGTTCGACTTTAATAACAGTTTCACAAGCTCCCTCTAGGGGAAACAATTTCTATTTGTATCCATCTTTTTTATTGTTATTATTAAAAGCAGATCTAGCAACAAAGTTTTCCTTTTTCGGATATTTTGTCGATATTTTGTTCCTTTTAAATGTGAAAGGGAACAATGGAGTCAATATGTTTCTCTTCTTTTAACTATCTGTCAAAAACGTTTGTCCACAGTCAGTGAACTTCCCCAAACCTTTTGGCCTGACACCCCACTCCCAGGTTCAAGACGGTGGAAAATTGCCTTTCTTTACTCTCTCTTCTGCAGGTTTAAACAGTCTAAAAAAGGTTTCCCCCTCTTCTCTTGCTTCCAAGGGGGGGTTCAGTAATTTTAAATGATGAAAATTTAATCCTTTACACATGACTTTCTAAACTCTAGCTTGCCGTGTCTTTGCTTCAATCTATCTACAAAAGCGGAAGGCGGACTTCCTGTTTAGACCTTCCTGCTTTCGGTGCCTAATTAAGAAATTTCATAGTCCAATTTTCCGTTCTACTCACGGGCAGTTGTTTAAAATCCAATTGTCCACAGGAAAAAGTCAGCGCTCTCCGGCAACAGCAATGCGGCTTCACTCCGTGAAAGAAGCAGTCGATTCAAAGCACCGCGCCACTCACCCCCACGTCGCTCCGGATCCCCAAAACAGGGTTTCCCCGAGAGTAGGGGGGGCGCAAAGGTGCCAGCCGAATCCCACGTCCACAGGCTTCTCCCACCTGTGGTTTTTGATGGGTCTCTGCCTCGCCGTGGTGGTTCAGACCCTGTTTTCCACGGAGCGGATTCCTCTCGATCGGAGGAAATCCGCCATTGCCAGAGGCGCCAACCCAGAAGTCCGCAAAACTATTGTCTCTCCCCCCCCACCCCCCACCCCACCCCCGCTTATTCTCTTCTCTGTCTTCTTTCCAGGATGTGGAATAAGGTAGAGGAATATTAAGTGGACCAGCAGCCTGTTCTCAGTGCCTCCCCCCTCTAACAAGGGTACTTGCCAGAAGTCAAACCAAGGAGGCAGCAGCCAGAACAGGGTCCGCGGTCAACAGCTCTTAGGTCCCTGGCTGTGTAGGTGTCACTTCCCACTCACAGCACAGATTCGTGATTCAGAATTATCTACCAGGCCAAGGGTGGTATATAAATTTGATAAATAAATAAAATAAATAAATGGAATGTCTTGGCCATAGCAATATTTTGGGGTTGGGATTGGCTGAGCAGCACGTAGAACTGGTCAGCCACAGATTGACAGGAATGACTCCAGGAGCCCCTCTAAGTTTAAACAGAAGTACAATTGCGGGTGGGGGGGCAGGAAATATACGGTAGTTTAAAGATTTTTGGTGAATTTTGGGGGGAACATTTTTGTTTGTTTGTTTTCGCTTGTAACTTCCCCTTTGTAAAGGGATGTGGGTGGCGCTGTGGGTTAAACCACACAGCCTAGGGCTTGCTGATCAGAAGGTCTGTGGTTCAAATTCCCGCGACGGGGTGAGCTCCCGTTGCTCGGTCCCTGCTCCTGCCAACCTAGCAGTTCAAAAGCACATCCAAGTGCAAGTAGATAAATAGGTACCACTCTGGCGGGAAGGTAAACGCCGTTTCCGTGCGCTGCTCTGGTTCGCCAGAAGCGGCTTAGTCATGCTGGCCACATGACCCAGAAGCTGTACGCCTGCTCCCTTGGCCAGTAAAGTGAAATGAGCACCGCAAACCCAGAGTCGTTTGCGACTGGACCTAACGGTCAGGGGTCCCTTTACCTTTACCTCCCCTTTGTAAGGCAAATGCTCTGCTTTGCTCCAATGAGCCCAGCCGTGATTCCCTTCCTCTCACCTGCCTGCTCCAACTCTTCCCCATCCTGAAAGAAGCGCAGAGAAGCGCCGTTTTTCAGGACATCCCCCTGCTTTTTGGAGTGAGGCAGCTGCGTATGATGCTATGTTATAATATTATATATTAATTTATACCCCGCTCCCCACCCCCCAGACAAGGGCTCAATGAGGCATACAGATAAGAACCGCTAAAAACCTAGGGGTGTGTGTGGGGGGGTAAACAATCATTAGAACAACTAAACATCAACAATTAAAAACCCTATAATAGTCATGGAAGTTACTTTGGGAGCCTTTTTGGCTGGAGAGCGGGGTACTGATGCTCTAAAATAAATAATATAAACAATATATATATGAGAGCTATTAAAAGCCTGCGATAAGAAGAGCCCGGCCCTTGCCATTAACAGCAGCCCGCTCCCGAAAGGCAGCGCAGCGCTCAGCCCCGCCACCGCCTCCTTCCAGTCTCCGAAGCCCCGAGAAAACGCCCCGTGGGAAGCGGCGGCGGGGAGGCGGGCAGGGGCGGGCGGCGCTCTGCGGAGCCGGGCGGAGCCAGGCCAGCCGGGCGGCGCGGCAGTTCCGGACTCGCCTCCCCGCCGCCGCCGCCGCCGCCGCGCTCTGGACCCGCTTGGCGAGGTCGCGAGGGCGGCCGAAGGAGGCGGCGAAGCGGGGCGCCCAGGAGCCCGTCGCCATGCAGCCGCCGCCGCGCAAAGTAAGTCCCTGCCTGCCGAGCTCGCGGAGGAGAAGCCGGGGAGGGCCCTCCTTGGCACCCGGGCACAGTCGGGGCCGCGGGGTCCCCGAGACGCGCTCCCCGCCCCCTAGTCTGAAAGGGCGTGCGCCCTTGAAGGGGGCGGCTTCCTTGGCAGCAGTGGCGAAGCGTGGGGGGTGCAGGGGGGGGGGCCGGCCGCACGGGGCGCAACATCTGGGGGTTAGGGTTAGGGGGCGCAAATCCACGGGTTAGGGGGCGCAAATCCACGGGTTAGGGGCGCAAATCCACGGGTTAGGGGGCGCAAATTACTTGCCTTGCCCCGGGTGCTTACAACCCACGCTACGCCACTGCTTGGCAGCGCCGCGTCAGGCTCTAAACTAGCCCCCCCAAAACTTTTGGGAACCTGTGGGCACATTTGGAAATCTAATAAGCTCTTGCGGGCGCCACAAACGACCCATTTCGCAGAAGGAGAAAACCGTGGAGATGTGCAGAAGCTCCTCCCAGACAACGCGGGAGGGGGGGGGAGCATCTACACACCTCAGGACAAATGAAACACAGAGGAAGGGGCAACCCCTACCACCCCAAGCAAGAAAGCAAACAAACATTCGTTAGATATAAAAATTGGGCAGGGGCTTGGCTGGTGATGGAGGGGGTCTTGGTGGAAGGTGCCACAGTGCCTGTAGGAGCCACATGGAGGCGCCCCCCCCTCTAACCTCTTGGACTCTTTCATGCATCATAATTCCTAGCCTTTCTATTTAAAGCGCTTAGCATCCACTACCTTGTCATCCTTGCAACAACCCTTTTGCAGAGACTGAGAGGAGGAGTGACTTGCCCAAAGCTACTTACTGAGTTCATGACAAGCAAGATTTGAGCCAGGGGCTTCTAGGCGCTATTGCTACACCTGCTGCATGTGGGTTGAGCTCCTGGAGCTTCTGCCCGCTGCTGGTCCCTGAGGGCAGCTGTTACTGGCGTCCTGCTGGCTCTCTTCCCACTGCCTCTGGGTTCGTAGCCTTACGGTTCCATTCCTGTGCAAAATAGGGGGTTCCTTTTCCTCCTGCTCCGGGTGTGTGTGCTTGTCTGCTCCTTGCCCTGTGGAGGGCCTATTGCCATTGATAAGGTGCAAACTCTCTTTCTTCTGCAGGTTAAGTTGACCCAGGAAGTGAAAGTGCACCTCATAGAGCAGCTGTCAAGCCTTCAGAACAAGCAACAACGGGAGCTGGAACTCCTAGAGGACATCAGGTAACAAACTGAAATTGGGAACTGGGCAAGCTCCTGAACAGGTTCCGCCACAGGCCTAAAGGCTACCCTTTCCCTCCCCTGTTAAACAGCCTAAGACAGCCTTCCTCTTTACAGACATTGAATCAGAAAGCAAGGGATGGAGCTTGACCTCTTGCTAGTGGGTGACCCATGAACTCATGAGCCTACTGCTCCTTATCCGAGAGGCTTAGCCTGTAAAGAGCATCAGCCTTAAGCTAGAAGTGTGGTTCACCTGCTTACATAAATCCAGCAGTCATTTGTGTTGATTCTGCACCTGAAGTTAGCATGTTATGTTTCAGGGACTCTTCCAATGGATCAGTGCTGGGGTTCATATTTAAAATGTGGGGATTACTGGAAAAAGCAGAGTGGTGCTGAGTAGCATGTGCTCAAACCTGAGCCATTACTGTGCAAGGCGGAGGCGTCTCAGGGCCAGCAAAAACAACAGCTGCTCAGGAGTCGCCCCCCCCCCTTTTGCTGGAGGCCATGCGAGTTAAAATAATGTGAGCTGCTGGGTTATTAGGAAAACTGCTCAGTTGAGGTCTTCTCTGGAATTTTCTGTCAGGAAGTATGACACACTAATTGTTGTTTCGTAATTATTACTACTTTGAACTTGTTTTTTTAAAAGCACCATGCAATTTCTGAGGTTACAGTTGCAAGGGGGAGTTGGGTGGGTGCATGCTAGCTGGGCTTCCGCTGAGTCCCAGAGCTCTTCACCCAGCAGATCTTGAGAGCGAGATTGTTCCCTTGCCCTTAGATTCTGATTGTGCAAGAAGATTGGGCTGTGTGGTTATTCAGGGCCTTTGTCTTCTCCTTGCTTGCAGGTCCTACAGCAAGCAGCGATCTGCCATTGAGAGGGAGTACGGGCAGGTGAGACAATTCAAGGCTTCTGAGCTGCTTGCTTGAAATATGTTGCATGCTCCCATTTAAATTGGGTGTAGCCAGCGACATATCATGGCGGGGTGGTGGATATAACCAAAAAGTGTCTGGCTTTAGCGGCGGCCATTTCCCCAGGGTTTAGAGCTCTAACTAACAAGTCGTGTCAAGAGATGGATACAGACTCTGCTTGTGCCATCCATTGTAAGCCAGCACTCTTCCCTAGCTGAAGGAAGTGACCCAGTGAGCAGGCAAGGATCATTTGAGCTCTTCCTTGGAGCTGATAGACCTAAAGAGCCGGCTGCAGCTGCTTCTTGTGACTTTTTCTACTTGGAAGTGGGCAGACGAAGAGTCAGCTGTATCTGGAACTTGTACAGCAAAGCGTCTTGCAATCACTAGAAAAAGTTGAAATAAGAAGTGGTACTTATCTGACCGTGGACCTGATTCCCACCTGGGCCATGTTTTGGAGAGGCCTCCTGGGTTATGCCCAGGCTATGCTATCAAACCAACATGCCTTGAAGGCCTAACTTCCTCAGCAGTGGTGCTGCAACAAGCTACTAGGCTTTATGTCCTCACATTACTGAGTGTTGCTGACAGAATCCTACCCTTTAGCCCTCCTGCCTAATCTCTGATTCTCTCTTGGTTGCATCTGGCCACTGCACACGTAGATGGCTTCGTTTGGCTGTCCCCACTGAGGCTTGGGCCATTATCTCTTGAAGTCCCAACCTGGGATTGCACGTGAGTAGGAAAGTGATCCCTTGGTGTATCATATCACTCATCTGCATTTGATCTTCTGCCATCTTGTTGCACAGCATCCTTTTCATTCCTCCCCATTTGATTCTTGCAAGCCATTCACTGGTGTTGATAAGTGCTCTTGCCATCCTCCTGGGGGGATACATAACTGTAACAGAACTGGCCTTGGAAGGGTCCTTTCAGGCACTTTGCCCGTCTAGAACTGGACATGGAAGATGAGTTTGGGGACAAACATGCCTTTTAGGTCTGATTCTCGTATTTAGCAGGATCGTTTTCTGGACTGCTGAATATTACTCCATCTAAAGCCATAACTCATGTTGCATTTGAACACTTTTTTAAAAACAAAAGAAGCCAATATGCAATTTCAAAAGCAACTCCAAAAGTCATTGGAGTAGAGAAATGTCAGGCAAGGAGATTGTTAATGACCTGTTCCTCTTCTCTCTCTTCTCTTCTCTCTTCTCTTCTCTTCCTTTCTCTCCCCCCCCCCCCCCCCCGGCAATTTTTCTGGTTTAAAATAAACTAATTATAAGGCATATTTGTGTGTATGAAGTAATTCCATGCCTCTAGAAACTAGCCTGCCTCGGGAAAGGCTGGTTTTCTGTCTGCTGAAATAGGGGAGCATTTGAACATGCACTGCCATCCCCAACTGCATGAACTTGTACATTTTAGGAAAGGCTTCGCCACATGATTCTTCTGGTCCTTTCAAGGTTCATACCCTGTTAGCATCTACTCTCCTTTTGTGCTACCCTCGACATGGATTCACATAGGCAGTTTGGGACTTGCATTTTCTGTATGGGAGACCTCATACAGGCAAAGGGGCTGGGAGCTGTGTGTGCCAATCCATCGTGAGGAAGTTTGCTTTTCAACAGCTTTTCCAAATTTGTGAACATTATTTTTAAGCCAAATGTGAATATATATATATATATATATATATATATATTTGCTTTCGTAGATTTTCACGGGTACAGGAATGCAGGTTTTGGTGTCTTCGGGTGTCTTCCCGTGTAAGACTGCCCAGACACCCCGACTCTTACACGGGAAGACACCCGAAGACACCAAAACCAATATATATATATATATATATATATATATATATATATATATATATTCATTTATATACATTACAACAATGATTCAGCTACAATTTTAACATTTCCAGCTTCGACTCCCTTCCCTCTCTTTCTGAGGTTCTTTACATTTATTTTCATTCTTGCCTGTCTTAACTTATTCTTTTATTCATCTATTCTCATATATATCTCATATATATTTTTGAACTGCAGGTTTTTACAGTAATCCCGCCAATGTCTCAATCTGTTTGCAGATTATTTGTAAATACTCAATAAACCATTTCCATTCCTTTCTAAAAAGTTTGTTATTTTGATTTCTTATTCTTCCGGTAAGTTTCACCATTTCTGTATACTCCATTAGTTTCTATATCCATTCTTCTCTCGTTGGGGCATCTTCTTCCTTCCATTTTTGGGCAAATAGCATTCTTGCAGCTGTGGTCACATACATAAATTAATTTCTATACTTTTTAGGTAGTTCTGATCCCATAATTCCCAAGAGAAAAGCTTCTGTTTTTTCACGAATGTTATCTTAAACATCTTTTTCAATTCATTGTATATCATTTCCCAGTTAGCTTTAAACCTTATTGCAAGACCACCACATATATGGAAAAAGGTACCTTCTTTCACTTTACATTTCCAACACTTCGATTTTGATTTATACATTTTTTCCAATCTACTAGGTGTTAGGTACCATCTATATAACATTTTCATATAATTTCCACTTAAATCATAACATACTGTAAATTTTATATTTGTATTCCATAATTGTTCCCATGTTTCCATTTCTATGTTATGACCAATATCTTTTGCCCAGTGTATCATTGAAGATTTCACTTGTTCGTCCTTTGTCTCCCATTCCAATAACATTTTAGACATCACTTTAACATTAGTTTATCTCTAGTTGTGATAGTTGTTCCTCAAACCCCCACTTCATATCCTTTTTAAATACTTCATTCAAATGATGATATTGTAACCATGTTGTTAACAACCCAATAAATCCTTAAACTCTTTTAATTAAAATTTTCCATCCTCCTCTCTTATCAAATTTCTATAAGTCACCCAACTTTCCACCATATTTTTCTTTTTCACCGCTATGGCTTCCAAAGGTGAAAGCCAAAGTGGTGTTTTAGTCTCTAATAAGTTGTTATATTTATCCCATATTCTATACATTTTTTCCCTAATTATATGGTTTGTGAAGCCTTTGTGTACTTTCACCTTTTCATACTACAAATAAGCGTGGCAACGAAAAATATTATCATGACCTTCCAAATCTAAAATATTCAATAGCAACCGTTCCTTCAACCAGCACATACAGAATGCTTCATAATATAATTTAATATTTGGCAGGGAGAAACCTCCTCCTTCTTGCGTGTCTATTAGTATTTTATATTTTATTCTTGTTTTTCCCCCTAGCCAGTTGGGCCCCAGTGGCGGAGGTGTTTGAAAATGCTGTGCCCTTGGTGTTTCAAGATCAGTGTGGTTCCTGTAACACAGCTGATGACTGGGCAAAATGTGTGCATTTAGACTGGCTGTATTTGGCTTGCGAGCCTTGCAGGATGGGACAACCACTGACAGTGTTTCTCACGCAAGGGCTGGCATGCTGCTGACTCAGCACTGCTCCTGTGGTGCACCTCTTTGCTACTCCCAGTGCCACATGGGGCTTGTCAAGCAAGCAGTCAAAACAGCAAAGCCATCATGCATGGGGGAAATTGGTTGCATGAACTGACTCTGAGTTACTGTCAGGAAACCACAGTATTCTGAACCTTGGACCAGTGATAACTTTGCCTTATGCTGTTTTGAGTTTCTGAGCATACCTGCGTCCGGGTTTTATTTTAAGAATTGGATGTGCTCAATTAACACACTGACTTCCTGCAGTCCTACACCATGGATAAGGAGGGCGCAAAACATTCCAGGATGTGCTTGACCCTGAGCATCTTCCCTGAGGCAAAAGCACCTGCTGATCAGCAAACCAGTAATATCGGAAGCTGCCATGTCAATACAATCCTGGCTCTTGGGTCTTTATCAGATGCTTGTTACTTTTATACTCTTCTCCCTTAAGTGGGTTAAACCACAGAGCCTAGGGTTTGCTGATCAGAAGGTCGGCGGTTTGAATCCCCTCCACGGGGTGAGCTCCCATTGGTCGGTCCCTGCTCCTGCCAACCTAGCAGTTCAAAAGCACGTCAAAGTGCAAGTAGATAAATAGGTACGGCTCCGTCAGGAAGGTAAACTGCATTTCTGTGTCCTGCTCTGGCTCGCCAGAAGTGGCTTAGTCATGCTGGCCACATGACCTGGAAGCTGTACTCCGGCTCCCTCGGCCAGTAAAGCGAAATGAGCGCCGCAACCCCAGAGTCGTCCGTGACTGGACCTAATGGTCAGGGGTCCCTTTACCTTTACTTTTCTCTTACAAAGTTCACTGCAAATTAGCATGGTTCCTCAGTGGCCTCCCATGCAGGCAGTGGCCAGGCCTGCTTAGCTTCAGCCGTGCTTCCCAGGCCACCTATAAAAAAGAAGATAGTTGCTGATAATAGCTAATGGAGCCGGAGAATCTCCACACACACACAACCGGCCTCCTCTTCTTCTTCTTGGAGGAGAGGAAGAGGCAGCCGCTGGAGGCCAGTCTTACATCTGCAGCTCAGCAGGGGGGCCACAACAAACACCCTGGGTGATTCATTTCCTAAGTTTTCTGCATGCGGGATTGGGAGGGATACCCAAAAAGGCCAGTGGCCATATTTGCAGGAGTTTTCAGGGAGAGGGAGGTCTGGCTTGTGTTGTTGTTTTGTTTTCGACTACTCTTCATCTCCATCTTGCAGACGTAACATGGGTGGAAAGATGGGGCACAAAATGTTTCAGAATAAATACACCGTATATATTTACAGGCATTGCAAAGGCTGGCAAGTCAGTACCAGAAGAGAGATGGGCAGCGTGGCTGGAACGTCGCCAGTGACTCCAGGTGAGGAATTGGGCTTTGTGGCGAAAGGAGCTGAGCTGCCTTGCTTATTGGGGAAGGGGCTCGCCTGGCTTAGCAGCTGGAAAGGATAGCGTTTGAGGAGAAGGGGGACATCGTAGTCCTGTACTCATCTCCCAGTCTTGGTGTTCATCTGAATCCACCTCTGATTACAGCTGTTCTCAAGGGTAGTCCAAATAGCAATACCACCGTGTTTAATTACATGTGTGTTTGGTCATGTACATGGGTAGGCAAACTAGGGGCCGGATCTGGCCCAATCGCCTTCTAAATCCAGCCCGCAGACAATCCGGGAATCGGCATGTTTTACATGAGTAGAATGTATGCTTTTATTTAAAATGCATCTCTGGGTTATTTGTGGGGCATAGGAATTCATTCATTCCCCCCCCCCCGGGAGGGGCTGAGGGACAGTGGACCGGCCCCCTGCTGAAAAATTTTGCTGACCCCTGGTCATGTATATGCCTGGGGAAATGTGGCTATTGTTCCTTTAAGTGCCCAGCTCTTTGAATTCAAAGAGCCTTTCTCTTTCCTTTCAGCTCCTTAACCTATAATGTTGAAAACCTCTTAGCAGAAAGTGTGGTGGTTTTTGATATTGCATTGTGGCTTTATGCCTTTCTTTAATCAAGACATCTGTCAATGCAGTATCTGTGCTCGCCCTTGAATTTTAGTGCAGGAAGCAAAAGTGCCACCCGGATTACTTTCTTCCTCTATTACTTGGGAGGAAGGAGGCTCTCTTAGCTGGAAATCAAAGAAAGCAAGTGGGAGGAAGTAAAGAAGCAGCGTTAAGCCATCATTCCAGGGAAATGAGGATGTGGGCGCAACAACTGGACTCGGGAAAAGGGTGGAAGGATGTGAGGAGCAAGGTGGGAGAAGCCGGCAACTGGAGCACACAGGCCTGGCAGAGAAATGAGTCAACTGAACCTTGACATAGTGGATGCTGTTGCCTTGTGTTGTTGGTCTAATGCAGCCATTTGATAGAGCTTCCTCAAATTTAACCTCAAGGCAAGTTCTAAGAATCTTGGAGGATGTTTTGTGGAGAGAGAAGCTGATGCAATGAAGCACAAGCTCTGAGCCTGGATGGGGCTTTATACTCAAAGAGCTCAGGAAGTGGTTTTAGCACTTCAGGAGGCTGCTGATAGATATCGCTGTGCACATAGTCTAATGGGGACTGAGTGCGAATCAGCAAATGTTTAGAAAGATGCGTCTGGGTGGCCTGTACTGCATATACCATGCTGCTTAGTGCAGTGGCTGTCAGGAAATGAAAAGCCCTGGTGTTCCTGGAGGACAGAGGAGTCCCCAGACCTCATGAAATCAGAAGCAGGGGCTGGTGAAAAGCTGGTAACGCCTTGACCTCCTCTAATATTTCTGCAGGAGTGTCTTTGGAGTCTGGAAAGGTGTGATCGATGGCACCGTCTCTTCTGGTCAGTCCAGGCTGTCTGCCTCCGATAATTATCGCAGTGTGAGCGCAGAGGCAGCTAAAACCGCTCGTATGTCAAAAGAACACTTGTTCAAAAAGGTACTCTTTGGGTGGGCTAGGAGGGTCCTAGTACCAAGCCTTTGGGGACAGAGAAGCCGTGCTTGGCTCTGGATGGGGAGGGGTTCTTGAGACTCCGCTAAGGGGTTGAGCAGCAGCTGGCGGAGGGCAGGATGCTGACTGCCGGACCGCTTCCCCACCTGCTCTCCTAGGGCATGGACCAGCTGCTGAATATCCAGACTGAACTGCTGGAGACGGTGAAGGAAGTCAGCAAAACCAAGAAGCATTACACACAGATTGAGCGGTCCAGTGAGGTAGCCAGAGAGAAGGCTGCCGATGTGGATGCCAGGTGATCCCCCGGTTCCCTACCCCCCCCAAGCAGGGGAATCCCAAAATGCGAGTGCCAGGGGGTCCCAGTGGGCTGCACCATGTTGTTCTCGCAAGTCTCGCATGCTCTGGGACTTAAGGTAGAGCTTTCCAGAGCTGAGCATCACTTGGTGGTTTGCATCCAGAGGATCTGTGGAAACTGATGCCTGTCCTTTTCCCTCTCCTCCACAGGCTCAGGAAGAGTGACCACGGCATATTTCACACAAAGGCCAGCTTGCAGAAGCTCAGCGCCAAGGTCAGAGGCCCATCCTGCCACCCCACTGGGACACTGAAGTGGGTTACAGAGGCCTGAGGGATGCGCACGTCGCACAGTGGGCTGGCAGAGAGCTTCCCGATATGGGGTGTGGGTTTGGTAGGCCTTTGAAATGTCGAGTGCATGGCCCTCTGTTCCTCTCATTGCAGTTCGCTGTGCAGCTGGCAGAGAATTCACAGCAGCTGGTGGTGGCACGAAATGAGTACCTCTTGACTCTGGCGGCTGCAAGAGCCCACCTGGAGCACTACATCCATGTGGAGCTGCCTGCTGTTTTCAAGGTAAGAGCTCTCTTCTTACACTGCGCACCTTCTCCTCTGAGGACAACTTTGCAGACCTGGGCAGCTTCTTGTATAGCTGTGGCAGGCCATAACTTTGAACAGGAAAACTCTACGGGAAGGGACAGTGGTACACAGCTTCCTCTCCACCGACACACACTCCCCTAGTTAGCAATTTCACCTTCCTGCAGCTGTGTCCCTTTAAAAAAAAGATGGGGAGAATTGCATGTCTTTTATCCTTTCCTAAAATGCTTGGATTGCCGCCTACTGGGGTCTTTTCTTTTGCTGCACAGGATTTTAGCTTGAACCAAATTCTATTTCCCAGGTTTTTGCCAATCCCACAAATATCTTCCCTCAAATAGGCCCCTGTTTTTCTCTCAAGGAGTGTAGGGAGTTGCCTCATTTTGGATGACTCCCTGCACTGCAGCAAGTTTGGGTGGAATGATCTCTCTTCTCCTGGGTGTACCTCTGTCCCGGAGGAGCCTCCCTTCCTGTTCCTCTTTTCGCTGTGCACCACCCAACCTGTTGGATCTGTGTTTTGTCAGATGCTGGATGGTGACCTTTATGAGCGGCTCAGAGACCAGCTGACCCTGATCAGCAAGACAGAGCTGGAGGTCTGCCAAGGGACACAGGAACTTTTCCAGCGTGTTCTAGGTACATCTGCACAGGTAACAAGGCGCTCATAGGTGACTGTGTTTCTAGGGGTCTGTAGGGTATCCCCAAAACTGCTGTTCTCCTGTTGGGAGAAAAATACAGGCATATTTTTACATTTGATGTTTTCAGATCTCCTCCAATAGAAATCCAAGCCCTCTGTGACTATTCTAAAGTTTTCTGAAGAAGAAGAAAAGTTGAGAAATACAATCATGGATCTCCAGTGTCCCTTCTTTTTTGGCCCTTATTCTCTTGCCTAGCAAGTTTGGACTTTCTCCCCCCACCTTACATGTCACAGTTTAGTGTTGCTGTGGAGCAACCATTCCCCAAATGAACTTGTGGTAGCCCTAGGTCTTCATTTCTGAGTTACTGTAAGCAACTTCAAGTGCTTTTCTTTGGGACCAATCCAAAGGAAATGATAACCACCTTGTTAAACCTTCTCTACCTTTTTGGGGAATAACCTGTGAGCCCTCAGAGGCCTACCAGCAGGTGGGATAGGGCTGTCTCTTAAGCTTTTCCAACCTGCTGAAGCCCACCTAGCTGCACAAGGCTTCATCTGCCTCTGGTGCCCTCTTGGTGTGTGAATTGTTGGAGGAGCAAAAGAATGGTATGGTGGTGTTGTGGAGCTCAGTCAAGAAGAGCAAAATTTGGGATAGGATGTAGGGAGCACAAGCAAAATTAAAGAAAAAAGATGGTAACAGGCGGGCCACAGAGAATCTATAGGACAGGGATGGTTGACGAATGGGATAAAGAGAAGCCTACAGAGAAAGAGGAGATGGCACTATGGGATGTGGAGAGAGGAGGAGCACCTGAGAGATTGTGGGAGCAGGAAAATATAGCATAAGAAAGGTGAGTAAGGGGTAATGGGTGGAGTTACAAATACCTTGAGGTCCACCGCCCTGGACCTTGTGATCCTTATTTGAGGCCCTCCTTCATGTGCCTCCTGCGCTAGAGGTCCAGAGGGTGGCAACTCAAGAACAGGGCCTTTTCTGCAGTGGCTCCCTGTCTGTAGAATGCTCCTCCTAGGGAGGCTCGCCTGGCGCCTTCATTACATATCTTCAGGTGCCAGGCAAAAATGTTTTTCTATAGCCAGGCCTTTGGCTGAAGAACATTCTATGGCCTTTTAAATGTGTTTGTAGGAGGAGGGATTGTTGGTTTGTTTTTCTGCTATGTCTTTTGTGTTCTCATTATATATATTTTTATGGTTTAAATCGCCCTGTGCTCTTTGAATGAAGGGTGGTATATAAATTTAATAAACAGGTAAACAAATAAAATAATTACAGAGATATCATTTACTCATGCAGAGAAAAATGAATATACACTATAAGCACAGAAATAAAAGAGGTGGTGACAGATAACCAGATAAAAAATAGAAAATACTGCATCAAACACTTTTCTGAGACCGATGTAGTCTGGCTCTCTTAAAGATGTAGAAATCTACAAGTGAGTGATTTGCATTGGGCACTCAGATTTAGCTGATGAAGAACATTGCAAATGTGCACTTGAAATGCATGTTCTTCATCAGAATTGTGTTTGATAAAATAAAATAAATAAATGCTGGACCACTGAGACTTTGGACAAGGCAGCTCTTTGGAACACAGAAACAGCAGAGACCCTGTGCCAGCAGCATTTCCTCCAGGAAGGACAGGCTGGCGGTAGCGCAGTGAAGGCAGCTTTCTCTCTCACTTGCTTGGCATCTCTCAGACTTTCTTTTCTTCCTGGTTGTTCTTGCAGGTGTGCCAGGAGCAGAATCTCCTCCTCTTCCTCCAGGATAATGCTGCATTTTCAGCGATGGTCATGCAGCCCTTTCAGCCGGCAGGAGCTGACCAGGTGGTAAGAAAGAAGCAGTCCTCCTCTAGCCCTTGCCCAGGAGGAGAAGCGTGTCTTCGGACAGGGCTGCTAACAAGCCTATTTCTTCCCAGACTTCTCTTCTGCATGAAAGTGGCAGCAGCCTTGGGGAGAGCGGGTTAGAGAAGGAGGCACGTCGCTGGGCCGCTCGAGCAGCCAGAGATTACAAAATAAAAACTGTCAGTGAGCAGGTGAGCAGCCAGGCTTTAATTCCCAGGAAATACTTTCCATGTGATAGGACTTGTCCGTGAAATTAGAGAGAATAATCCCCTTTTCCTGGTTGTACTTTTATCTTCTGCATTATTTGGGTGGATGGATATGAACTGGGAATAGCATAAAATCCTGTGAAGAGTTAATCCACCCATCGGTGTCTGGGGGCAGGGTAAAATAAACCCCTGTCTTCACCCATGAAGAAAAAAAAACAGTTTTCTTCCTGCTTAGATCAAGAGAGCAGGGTTTTTGTGGGGCTCCAGTCCTTCAGGACCTTGTGGTTACTTTCACTGGCAAGTCCCTTCCCTTCCCCTTTGGGCAGTCTCCTTAGAATTGGGGCCTTTTTCCCTGAAAGAGGAGGAGCAGCTGTCAGAAATGGAAATGGAGGTTTCCAGGCAATTTCCCCCTCTCCTCTACTGGATAAAGCTTTTGGATTTCTGGAGCTGGCAGAGGAGAATCTAGCAAACTCCTTGGAGTCCAGGGGATGTTTCCCCAAGACAGGATCCCAGCCAGTTATTCTGTTCTAATGATTTTTTCACTCTGAAAAGAAGAACAGACTTCATCCTGTTTAATGATTTCACCACAGCAGCCACAAAAAAAGTTCTATAATTTCATTAAAGAAGACGTGGCCTATTGCAAATTTTGAGGTTCCTGTGGCCATTCTAATTTCAAGGGCCAAAGACTGACGCAAGGTTTCCTTCAGGATTCCTGAGACAAGAAAACAGAATTTGCCCAGAAAATGTTGCTAGGATCACTTAAGTATTCAATATTGGGTTGAGCAGGTTCTACAGAGAATGGAAGCCAGGAGGCAGCAGGCCCCTGAGGCAGAGATGACCACCATGGAGAAGAGGATGGAGGAGATAAGAGAGAACCTACGGAAGGCTGAGGTGCGTCTGACTGCAGGCTGCCTGCCAGAGTGGTCAGCAATGCTTGTCTGTCTGAAGCTGTCGGCTGTGTGCCATCGATATCCCTTGCGGGCTCCTGGCATTTGTGTCCTGTACGTGTGCTTTCTGGTGCTTTTGCTGACTTGACGGCAAATATTGCAGGGGTGAAAAGAGCAGGCTGCATTGCCCAGGAGAAAAATTCCAACTGAAGGTAGCCAGCCCATCACCCCATTTGACTGTATTTTATAGCCAGGGGACTAGAACCTCCATGCTCTGTAAAGTTTAACTTGTTGAAGAGGTGAAATATAGGCTAAAAAGGTAAAGGGACCCCTCACCATTAGGTCCAGTCGTGGCCGACTCTGGGGTTGCGACGCTCATCTCTCTTTACTGGCCGAGGGAGCCGGCGTACAGCTTCTGGGTCATGAGGCCAGAATGCTCTGGCGAACCAGAGCAGCGCACGGAAGTGCCGTTTACCTTCCCACTGGAGCAGTACCTATTTATCTACTTGCACTTTGACGTGCTTTCGAACTGCTAGGTTGGCAGGAGCAGGGACCAAGCAACAGGAGCTCACCCCATCGCGGGGATTCGAACCGCCGCCCTTCTGATCGGCAAGTCCTAGGCTCTGTGGTTTAACCCACAGTGCCACCCATGTCCCAGAATAATAGCATCCCAGAATAAACAGGTTAATGCATCATCATATTGAGACTTTGATGTTTTATCCTTTCTGATGCAGTTAGCCAGTCACAGGTGGATCTACATTTGGAAAACGATTTCCGCCAGCTTCTCATCTCCCTTGCTCTGCCTTGTGTGTGATAAACCAGATTTCAAACAAAGGAAATTTCTGTTCTTTTATTGAGGGAAAGGAGGGTATAAGATGCTGTGGAAAGGAGGGTGGGCGAATGCATGAAGATGGCTCAAAATCAATAGCAGAATTAGATTCCTAGTTTCAGTAGAACAGGAGGTACCATTGCATTAGGTTCCTAAGTGTTTTGCAGGCAAACATGACTGGCTCCTGGCTGGCATGTATAAAATGTGCATTTTAGGTGTAACTAAGACCTTGTAGTGCCCAGTGGGATTCTTGCCTTTCCCCTCCCCCTTTTTTTGGACAGACCTCTACAGTAAAAAAACAGAACCCCAGACAGAGGGGTAGAGAGGAAAGCTCCATCCAGTGGCATTGGTCCTGTGTGTATATGTGCTGTGGGAGTTTGCATTTTAAAAAGAGAAAGGAAAAGAAGGTTGGGTGGTAACTGAGGAGGGGCATCCTTCTACCCTGCCTTTGCTGCCAGGGCATTGGCTTCTGACTGTCATTCAGAGGGTGGCATTCTTGGTGCTGAAGGGCATTCCTAATCTGCTAGCTGCTGCTTTTCTCCATTTGAAAGACCAGGCTTGTCGTTTCCTTTGTTCTGCTTGTGGCTGGATGTGACAGTTGTTTGAGGAAGGAATTGCTGATTCATTGCTTGATCACAGGACGGGTTCTTGCCCTCTCTTTAGATCAGCAAGGTGAAGGCGGAGGCACGGCTAGCTCTCCTGCGTCAGGCTGGCCTGGATGTCGATACCTGGCTGGCAAGCAGCATGGGGCAGGTGCTGGACGAAATGGAGCAAGAGCGGCGGCTCAGCGAAGCTCGCAGGTCTGAGAGAGGCTCCACTCCAACGGTAAGAGTTGCCTCTCCCCAAAGATCAGCTCCCAAACCCTTGGAAAGAGCTGCGCCCTCACCCCAGGCCCCGTGAAGGTTGCTGCATCACTCAGACACGTCCTTCTGCTGCATGGAAGAGGCTTCTGTGCGGTTGGCGGTACATCTGAAAAGGGCATCTTTGAGACACTAGTTTCAGGGAAAGAGAGACTCTTCAGCCCATGGGCTGCAAGGAGCTTTCAAACTTGTCTGCATTCTCTTGCCCAAACTGGGACCATTCCCCCTGCTTGACTGAAGTCTGTCTTGGGGACAATCTGGGCAATAATAATAATTTATTATTTATACCCTGCCCATCTGGCTAGGTTTCTCCAGCCACTCTGGGCAACTTCCAACAAAGTATTAATGTTTAACAGACCACTGTATTTTAAAAGCTTCCCTAAGCAGGGCTGCCTTCAAATGTCTTCTAAAAGTCTGGTAGTTGTTCTTCTCTTTGACATCTGGTGGGAGGGCGTTCCACAGGGAGGGCGCCACTACCGAGAAGGCCCTCTGCCTGGTTCCCTGTAACTTGGGTTCTCGTGGTGAGGGAACTGCCAGAAGGCCCTCGGCACTGGACCTCAGTGTCCGGGCAGAACAATGGAGGTGGAGACTCTCCTTCAGGGTAAATATTCCCATTCCCCATTCTCTTTGTGATGTGGTGTTGTTTCCTTGGAGTGGAACCCTCTCCCCCCCCCCCCAATCATCTGAGATTCTGTGTCTTTGGCCTGGAGCTGCCTTTTCTTTATATTTGATTGGCCTGTCATTTTAGCTTCCCATAGTTGACAGTCATAAATCTTCCATCAGGCAGAAGACTTTGATCTTGCTGAGTTTGATGACTATGACGACAACACAGAACTGTTTGAGGACACAAGGCCAAGTCCAAGCATGGTTCGTGCTTATCCTTCATCCTGCAGAGTATTTTTCCCATACCAGGTAATACTTCTTTCTTCTCCTAAATATGAATTGCTGCTTGCAGCATGCTCTTCACCTTAATTTATCATTACAAAGCTCAAAAACCACTTCTAGGTGGCTTTTCAGGGGCTTCAGCAAGGGCACTGTTGGAATTTTGGGGTACCTTAAGCAAGAGACTCTCCAGCTGAGCTTCTTAACAGCAAGTGATGTAAACGATAACAAAGGGAGTAGAACTGGGAAAATGGGATAGATGTTTGCTAAATGTCTTCACTCCCACACATACCTGGATTTTGACAGTGATTCCTCGTGTCTTACACTGTACCTGGAAATCTCAAACAGTGGCACATTTGAGACATAACAAATCATGGCTTCATGATGCCGGAATGAACATAATAATAATAATAATTTATTTATACCCCGCCCATCTGGCTGAGTTTCCCCAGCCACTCTGGGCAGCTTCCAACAAAGATTAAAAATACATTAAAACACCAGTCATTAAAAACTTCCCTAAACAGGGCTGCCTTCAGATGTCTTTTAAAGATAAGATAGCTGCTTATTTCCTTTACATCTGAAGGGCCCCACTATCGAGAAGGCCCTCAGCGCTGGATCTCAGTGTCCAGGCTGAATGATGGGGGTGGAGACGCTCCTTCAGGTATACTGGACCGAGGCCATTTAGGGCTTTAAAGGTCAGCACCAACACTTTGAATTGTGCTCAGAAATGTACTGGGAGCCTGTTGCTTTCATGCATGGGGAGGAGCCTTCTGGCTTGCCACAAACCATAAGCAGAAGCTTCTAATCTCCTTTCCTCACCCATGAAAGGAAGAAAAGAACCTTATTCCTCTGAGGCTCATGACTATTCCTTCTCATGGTGAGAAACCATGGCTGGTCACTGATGCCTGAGTGAGTCAGGCTGCGTCTCCAGAGGGCCTGTTACGGGTCTCTAGGCCCTGCTCTTTGTTCAGCCCAGCTGACCTTTCACACCAGCCATCCGCACAGAACTCTGTTGTGACGCTTGGAAGGCAAGCAGCTGCTGCTGTGGACTTTGTTGTGACTCTGCGTGTGTTCTTGCCTGCCAGGCCTGCCAATCAGACGAGCTCTCCATTGCTCAGGGTGAGGAGCTGGAGGTCATTGAAGACGGCGATGTGGAGGAATGGGTCAAGGTTTGTATAAGGAAACTGGGTCAAGTTCCTCTCTGCTATGGGACTTGGAAAAACCTTTGGTGAAAATCTGCCTCTAGGGTGCTAAGCAAGAGTATGAATGGGTGCTGAGCAACTCTGTAAGGCATGCTGGAGTTGCTTGGACACATGGAACCATTGGGCGTCCCATCTCTGGCAGCAATGCCAGTGCCAAGACAGAAGCTGAGCACTTTGGACCTAAGAGAGCAGAACCCAGATTGTAGCCTTGGGCTTCTTGCAATCCTACCCACGTGTTCCCCAGCCACACATGGTAGGAACGCACCAGGGCAAGCTTGTTCAAATATGTTTCTTAGTGTCACTTCTCCTACCTGACTTCAGGCGCGTAACAGTGCAGGACAGGTCGGGTACGTCCCTGAGAAGTACCTCTTCTTTGTGGATTCAGTAAGCAGGGAGCACCCAGCCCCAGATGGGAATCCCCAGGAAGAGTCCTCTGATGTGGCCTTGGAGAGGGAGCTGACCAACATCATGAGCATGGGCCTGATGCTGGAGCCTGGAGGTGCGTCTTGCGGGGGGGGCTGGGGGGGGCAAGTGCATGGCAGTGTCAAGATATGGGCCTGGCATAGCTTTTCTGCCCTGCCCGTCAGATCTCCTGTGATACAAATCCAGGGGAGCCTCTTCCCAACTTGGCTAGGTGAAGAGGTGGCCTGCCTGCACTTGAAAGGGTTCAGTTTATTTACGCTTTTTATCCTGTCCTCCCCCCAGCAGAGTAAATGGCTGCTGATCCCACCTGCTTCGTAAGACCAGTTGTGTCCTCTGTTTCTTTGCAGCTTCCCTGGTGCGAGCCCTTTATGACTACGAAGGGCAGAGCTCTGAGGAACTCAGTTTCCCCGAGGGAGCCATCATCCGAGTGCTGCCCCGGGAGGAGGGAGCGGTAGATGATGGCTTTTGGAAAGGAGACTTCAATGGGAGAATTGGAGTCTTCCCCTCATTGGTTGTGCAAGAAATAACTGGCGCTCAAGAGGGAGCGGAGCAGGTGAGTCCCAGGGCAGCCCAGGAAGGGCAGAGCAGCTTGTCTGCCTCCTTATGGAAACAGTGTTTGGACTGTTGCAGCTGGCAGGGCCCAGGAGTCCTGGTAATAGTTACTGGGATCCACAGATATGGACACCTCAGCACGTGCCCCTCCTGCCTCCGGGGAGCATGCCAAAGCACCCTAGAAGCTTGGGGCTGAGGAGGTACCGTATTTTTCACTCTATAAGATGCACCAGACCATAAAATGCACCTAGTTTTTGGAGGAGGAAAACAAGGAAAAAAATATTCTGAATCCCAGAAACCAGAACAGCAAGAGGGATCTGGCTTCTGGGATAGCCTCTTGCTGTTCTGGCTTATGGGATAGCCACGTGCAGCCTCTCCGGGGCAGCGGGATGAAGGCTCTCCCAAGAGCCACACTCCCTTTAAAGAGCGCGTGGAGCGTGTGTGCGGCTCTTAGGGGCTTTTCCCCGAGGAGGGAGAAGGGCAGCCCTCTCCACGCAGCTCTTTAAAGGGAGCGCTGAGCAGAGCCTCCCACTTGCATTTGATCCATAAGACGCACACACATTTCCCCTTACTTTTTAGGAGGGGGAAAGTGTGTCTTATAGAGCAAAAAATACAGTAGTTGAGCAGTCATGCAGTGCTTCAGAGGTGTTCAAAGGGAAAGCAATCTGTTTTATGATCTAAGGGATACTCATACCGATGCCTTGCTAATTTGGAGTCCACAACTTCTTTCTGGGTTTGACAGCCAGGTATAAAGTTATTATCACCACCCCTGCCCATTCCCCAGCTAGAGAGGGGGCAGCATCTTGTTTTTGATGTCCTGCTGAGCATTACATGCCTCCAGAATGCAGCACGAGCCCTTGGAGCATGTGCAAGGTGCTCTTTTCTTCATTGCTGTTCCAGCTTTTTCATGGCTGAGCCCTGCTGAGCCTGGTTCCCACTCCAACACAGGGTTGTGGGGACACACATTCATTTTTCCACTTGGTGTCTTAGAAGTTTGCTTCGCTTGCTTTGAGTCTGACGGCAGCTTGGCTTTCTTGTTTCAGGAACTGCTTTCACCATCTCCCCCAGCCTTCTCCCCTCCAGTCCTTGACCATGCATCTCCTCCAGACATTCTGCTAACAGGTGAGTTACTTGAGAAACCAGCATCTGGAGTCTTTCCCCCCTACCCCACAAAAAAATGGTGGTTTCTGGAATACAGTGGTGCCTCGCAAGACGAAAAGAATCCGTTCTGTGATTCTCTTTGTCTAGCGGTTTTTTTGTCTTGTGAAGCAAGCCCATTGACGGATTAGTGGATTAGAGCTATTAGCGCTATTAGTGGCTTTTAGCGTCTTATCTGCTGATCGGATCAGCTGATAAGCAGTTTAGCAGCTTAGAAAAAGGGGGGGAGGGGAAAAAACCAGCAGGAACTCACAAGACATTGTCATCTTGCGAAGCAAGCCCATAGGAAATTCGTTTTGCGAAGCACCTCCAAAACGGAAAATCCTTTCTTCTAGCGGGTTTTCCGTCTTGCGAGGCATTCGTCTTGCGGGGCACCACTGTAGTCTAGTTGTGTTAGAGAGAAGTGATGATATGTAAAGATCTCTAGTATGTTGTGAATACATGTTTGTGTTTCTGGAGAAATGGGATTGAGAGAGATAGAGAAAGACCAAGTTAAGGGCCAGGATGTCAGCAGTCCTTCGCTGCTCTGCCCCACACGAGTGTAGTCATTAATGTTTTTATGTGTTCCCAGGTGGCTGGCAAGGAAACGTGCAAGATTCCCCTGACCTGAATGCACCACGCATTCGCCCAGTAAGTTGTTTCCCATATGCCGTGATAGGATGGCCTCAGTCTCCCTGTCCTTTATCCCCACCACTCACAAAAAAGTTCATTCACATAAGAGCATCCTAGAATGCAAGTAGGTTATGATCTAATCTTTGGCGCAATTTCACTAATTATTATGAGCATATTTATCTCTCAGGTAGAGAAAAAAGGCAGAATATTCCATTTTGGCCAAAAAGGGAGTGCTCAGTCCTTCTAGGATGATCTTACACACATGAGTGGGGCTTTGTAGTTAGCCTTGCCTGTTAGGCTTGTGTTCTACTAGAACCTTAATAAGAATTTATATTGGAGAAACTGAAGGTTTGAAACCACATTACAAGAGGTAACCAGAGTTTGCCAGTCTTCTGTTGGGAGGGAAGAAAAGTAGAGTGGGAAGAAAAAACTTGAGATGATGATAATTTTTGTATCCCACCCATCTGATTGAGTTACTCCAACCACTGTGGGCAGCTTCCAACTGAATATACAAAAACACAACACAACATCACACATTAAAAGCTTCCTGATACAGGAATGCCTTCAGAGGTCTACTGAAGGTTGTATAATTCTTGATCTCTTTGACATCAGATGGGAGAGAATTCCACAGGGCAGGTGCAACTACCAAGAAGGCCCTCTGCCTGGTTCCCTGTAACTGCACTTCTGGCAGTGAGGAAACCACCAGAAGGCTCTTGGAGGAGGATTTCAGTGTCCAGACTGAATGATGGGAGTGGAGACACACCATTAGGTATACAGGGAAGCCATCTGGGGCTTTAAAGGTCAACACCAATACTTTGAGTTGTACTTGGAAAGGTATTGGGAGCCAATGTAGATCTTTTATGACCAGTTTTTATCGTCACGGTGGCCATTCCCAGTCACCAGCCTGGCAGCCACATTCTGGATTAGTTGTAGTTTCCAAGTTGCCTTCAAAGGTAGCCCCACGTAGAGCACATTGCAGTAGTCCAAGCAGGAGATAACCAGAGCAGGTACCCCTCTGGTGAGACACTGCACAGACAGGAAGGGTCTCAGTGGGCATACCAGATGGAGCTGGTAGACAACTGCCCAGGACACAGAATTAACCTCTGTACCTCCAGGGACAGCTGTGAGTCCAAAATGACTCCAAGGCTGCACACCTGGTCCTTCAGGGGCACAGTTACCCTATTCAGGACCAGGGAAACCCCCACACCTGCCTGCCCCCTGTTTGCCAGAAACAGTACTTCCGTCTTGTCGGGATTCAACCTCAATCCATTGACCACCACCCATCCTTCAACCATTTCCAGACACTCACACAGGACCTTCACTGGTTCCAGTTTAAGCAGTAGGTCGAACTGGGTATCATCCACATACTGGTGGACACCCAGCCCAAACCCCCTGGTGATCTCTCCCAATGGTTTCATATAGATGTTTCAAAAAAACATGGGAGATAAAGTGTAACATAAATGTCAGCAATACTCCAGACTCCTCCTGATGGATTTTGAGAAAAACACTAATAGGGTCCTAAGCTTGCCCCTTTGTGGGCATAAGATGCAGTGCGAGAACTTTACACCCTTCAGAAATGCTGCCTTCCCCCGCCCTTTCTTTTTAGGTTCGGGCTCCCCCACCTCCACCATCGAAGGCTCCAGAAGATGACTCGCTGCCCAGCCACGATTAAGTCCACATCTGCCGGGGACTTGGCTTCCCAAGAAGGCTTGAGCGCTTTGGGGGCTGGTGGGGCCACAAGCAAATCCGTTTCTGCTTGGAGTTCCTGGGTGCCTCTGGCTGCTTTTGAGCCTGTGCTCACATCTTCCAGCACCAGCAAGCCAGCAGTGGGACGGAGGTGCTGAGAGGAGCATTGCTGCTGCTGCTGCTGCTACTGCTGTTGCTCCTGCGATGAGCTTCTCCACCTCAGCACATGAGTACATGCTCAGATGGATGGACTGCACCAGAATGGACTTACCAGGGAATGTTGAAAACAAGTTTGTCTTTCTCTCTGCCCTGGGGTTGAGCCCCACAGCGTAGGACCTAGAAACGGCAAGTTCTGTTGGCCCTTGACATTCCTTGGACTGCTACTCAAGACAATGCCAAGCATTTCCTTTTTTTCCTGTTCTGTGGTTTGAGATGGGAGCAGGTCTCTCCCTTTGCTTTAAATGCTGCTAGCTAGCATCTGTCTGCACTTTGTCTGTCAGAACTATTGACAACGGCCGGGTCTGCTGCTCTTCTTGTAGCCGGCAGTTCTTTTGCTGTCCCTTGCTGAGTGAGCTGGTACCTGTGCTGCGTCTTTGAGAGGCAATAGATGGGCAGGTACTGACCAAATAAACAGACATCATTCCGCACGTCTTCAGCATCTTTAATAGGGTTAGTTTTTGTTTACACTGTACTTAAACATGAAAAGATGTAGGGCGAAGGCAGAGGTGGCCTTCGGTCATGGCTTAACTAGAACACAGAAGACTAGAAATCACAGGGTCTGGGGGAGTGTTTAGTTGGCTGATCTCCCAAGCCAGGTTCTGGTCTCCTAGCGAGGGGGAAAGCCTATCCGGAGCCACGAGAGTCTCCAGGATCTGTGTTGAGCAAAGCAGCCCCCACCCCCACCCCATGCAAGTCCCCACACATACCACATTGAGCCCCACAGCAGAGGGGCTCAGAGTTAGGTGCTATTTGGCTGCTTCAAAGAGGATGGTGTGGTTAGTAGACACTAGAGCAGGATCTTTGCGAGGATTTATCACTTAGGGGAGTGCCTGTTTGTAAATATTGCGGTCTGAGGCAGAATTCGCATTTCCTCTTGTGTAACTGCTGCTCCTGAGTTGTAATTCTAGCTCCTCTGATTGTCGTGTGTGAATGCTGGAAACCAGGGAGGTTACCGTGGGTCCAGCTACCTGCCTAAATGCAGCCCCCAGGGCCACTGTATTCCCTGGTCAGGATGGGAGTGGACACTCAGACTTTAAGCCGGCTGAGTCACAGCTATGAGCAGAGCAGGCGATACCAAGGGCCTTCTCCCCTTAGTTCAAAACTCGCTCCACCCACATTGGCCGAGTTCTCTTCCTGCTGTAAGCAGTAGCTGTATTTAATTTTTTAAACACTAATCGTTCACTCAGACCTGACTGGCATGCAGGAAAATGGGCTATTGCTGAAAGGGCAGCGCCTGGAGCGGGATGTGAGAAGGATCCTGAGATACAAATCTGGGATTCTTCAAAGCACCACAAGTTGAGCCCCAGCATGGAGAAGAATGGGATTCTTACCAGCTCAGGCATACCGGTGGGTCCCGCCATCCCACCCCACAAGTCGCATGGTTGCACACAGGGGCCTTAGCAAAGCTTTCAACAGAATGAGGTTTCAGCAAGGTGGATAACGCCACAACACGGTCCCGTTCCTGCGCTCTTCCGCTGCTGCTGCGTGAGTAGCTGTTGCAATGGGGATGAGGCTCTTGCCAAGTGTCATAGTTCTACTAGTGGAAGTGGCACGTCCTTACCAGGCGTGGTGTCGCTCTTCTGGCCCAGGCATGAGTCGTTCTGGCCGCCTAGTTCTTGCAAACCTAGTGTTGGCTCTGTGTGATCTCTCTGCTTTGCAACCCTGAACGTGGAGCAGGCAGGCTCTGAAAGAAAATGTTGAAGGAAGGAGCGTGAACAGAAACGTCTACCAAAGGCAAAGGATAGTGGAACTGCCCTCCATCTGGAAGCAGCCAGAGTTCCACTGCAACTTTTCACAAGGGGTTAAAAGGATGACTCCACCATGCAGCCCGTAGGTGGTAGGTCAGAACAACAGTGATGGAGGTGCCCCCCCCCCCGTGGGTGGCAGGTGGGCAGGAGGGGTCACATTCTCCTCCATCCTCCTGTCTCCTGAGCAAGTGGAGAATTGCCCTGTAGCATAGGAGTTGTGGCATCACTTCCTGCTCCTGCCCTCACGGTCTAGAAATATTCTTTCCAGTCAAATGCTAAAAGAAAGCTTGCTGAGCAAAGTCCTCAGGAGTGGGATCTGACCACTTCCCTCCTATTTTATGTGACAATGCTAATCCTGCTCCTCCCCCTCCCCAATCCTACTGGTCGGTTCAGTCTTGGCTCCTGTGACCTTGCTTTGTTATCGCTTCCATTGCTGCTTGTCCAAGTACAGTGGTGCCTCGCAAGACGAAAAGAATCCGTTCTGTGATTCTCTTCGTCTAGCAGTTTTTTCGTCTTGCGAAGCAAGCCCATTGAAGGATTAGCGGATTAGCGCTATTAGCACTATTAGCAGCTTATCTGCTGATTGGATCAGCTGATAAGCGGCTTAGCGGCTTAGAAAAAGGGGGGGAAGGGGAAAAAACCAGCAGGAACTCGCAAGACATTGTCGTCTTGCGAAGCAAGCCCATAGGAAATTCGTTTTGCGAAGCACCTCCAAAACGGAAAACTCTTTCGTCTAGCGAGTTTTCCGTCTTGCGAGGCATTCGTCTTGCGGGGCACCACTGTAGATGTTTTCTCTCTCACTCCATTACAATAGGGCTCCCAGTCATTGTTCCCACTGGGTACTTGAACCCTTCTCTGGGCGGGGGTGGGTGACATAACTGGCTGCATGTTGGGACCGTGATCCCTTTCCTTGCCCTACCGTGTCCTCCTGTCATCCTCGCCCTCCACCAAGAAAGGTCTTGCCTCCTGGTATGAACTGATTCTCACTTTTGGTTTGAAATTTATGTTGCTACCCAGACCGCCCACCCTTGCTTTCCAGCAGCTGGATTTTCATCTCCATGCAGTAGGAGTGATCTGCCTCTCTCCTTTTTTCTCTCATACTAAGTAGCTCAGAGTCTTTGTTTACTGTGACATGGTTGTTAGAATAATTCATATTTTTCTGTGTGAGCCCCTTACATTGCAATCAATCAATAAAACACACACGCACACCTGGAAGTGTTACTCTCCAAAAAGCCTTATCCCTGTGGTGGGATGTGAACCCTCCTTTGGGGCAAACGAGGAGCCCTATAACTTCTCTAGGCCTGCACATACCTCACAGGGCTGTGGACCTGACTGGTAGTTTTAACTAAAATGTCACTGCTTCTAGGTATGTGTGGAACTGACCATAAACGTGGTAAAAGGGCTGTTCTGCTGCTGTCCACACTGGGGCTGCCAGGGGGTCACCTAAGGAGAGCCCTGGATCTTGTGGGTGCAGCAGGCATATGTGCTTATGGGCCCAATCTGATGAGCTATGCCACTAGATCTGCTGGAGGAATCACTGTGAACGCTTTTTGGCAGGATGCCTGCCGAACGGGTCAGTGGCTATCATCACAGTGTCCCCAACACCATTCCTCGCTGAGTGAGGCGATGGGTGCTTAAAGGGTGAGGAGGTGAACGATGGGTGAAAGTTGAGCTCTCCTATGTTCTGCGTAGGTGGAAACCCTAACCTAATACTTCACGTGTCCCTGGAAAGAGCTGGGCCTGGTACAGGAATAGCTATCTTCCCCTGGGGAGCAGCAGTAGACTGGCAGGCTGTGAAGCTTCCACCTCAGAGCAACGTGGCTCAGATTGCTCTGGTGCCTGGGGAGGACAAAGAGAAGCCCAGAGAGCAGCAGTCCCCGTCTGGTTTCCGTGTGCCAAAGAATCCCGTCACCTCTTGCCAGTCCAGTAAAAGCAGAGCTACTCCCGACCTGCACATTACATACTTTGTCAGCCAGTCTGGCCTCCCCCCCAGCATAACGCTGGGAGCAGCCTTGTAGCGACACTCAAACCCTCGGTCCCAGCTGTTGACAGGCAGAGTGTGGAACTTACGTCACATGGATACTCCTGGGTCCTGCACCACCAGCCTCTGCTCCTGGGAGAAAAGAGGCAAGAAACAAGCAGGGAAAGGGTCACACCAGCAGCTTACGTTACTAAAAATCCCAGAAGCCCCACAACATGTCACCTAAGGAGCGGGGCAAGAGTGGCAACGAGGCTTCTAGGGGTCCTGGAAGAACACCTGGGGTCCCTATATTGGCTAGGATTTGGCCAGATGGTCTATGCCAACAATAGCAGGGGGTGGGAACTGGGTAGGCCGTATGAGCGGGAGAGAGATGCCACTGCCCAGAATGGTGGGCATAGGTGCCAACTCCCTGGGGCCCCTGGGTGCCTGAGCACCCACAAAATTCCCCATGAAGGGGACGGGCGCCCACAAATTTTGGTGCCAGGGCCATGCACGCTGCATGGTACCCACGGCCCCGGGCACCCACAGTTGCAGGGCCAAGCTGGCACTCCTGATGGTGGGCACTGGTGCCAGGAGTTGCTTAGGAATCATGGCTCTTCCTAAGCATGTGAAAACCCCCAAGGAGATTTACAGGTATGAGCTAATTGGCACTCACTGAAGTCTTATGAGGTAGATATGGGATTCAGCAATGATTCTATAAAAAGGCCAGTCAGGGAAGGAGGTGGAATCCAGTCTAAGAACTATTTTACATGTGACAATTTTAATGGGCACTGCAGACTCATGATATGCAATTGCTAAAAGGTTTGTCTTCTTTTAAAAAAAATTAATGTATACCAGGAAAGCACATCTTAAAATAAAATGAGTTTATGGGCCTGTTCTACCGTTAGGTAGGCTGAGGTGGCACATCTCAGATGGCAGATATGGGGCATTATTAAAAGGTAGCAACCTGCCAATTAATAATTTACTAATAATTTTATTTACTACTGCCAGGGAGGTTATATTTATATTTTGCTGCTTCATGCACTAAAATAACTTGGGCTGTCTCTAAGTGGTATGCAATTCAAAATTATGGTTTTAGCAGGTACAGCAGGTAGCGTCCTGTCTATATAAAACTCTATGCTCCATCTCCTCCACCTACCAAATTCTTTCTGTCAAATGAAGAAAAGGTTGGATATGTAATAATGCCAGTGTAAATGGGGTAAGAGGTTACACATCAAGAACAAATATGTTTAAGCAATAATAATATACCAGATATTTGAGTGTCCTATTTCAAATAGTATGCAATTTTTCATTTCTGCCACTTCAGAGAGATTGGTTTCTACATCTTTTGACCTCGTAACCCTCCATGGATATTCTGAATATAAAAGTTACTGCTTCCAAGCTGATTTCAGCTTGTATGTTGTTTTCCTGAATATTTTTGCATTCCATCATTTAACCACAACAAGGGAGCTGTCCTAGAAGTTATTAAAACAATACTTGTAAATTTGTATAGCTTTTACCCAAGCATTCTGTAAAGGGTGCTTCTGCTGCCTCTCTGGCCCGCATTTCACTATTTACAATGACGTTTGAAGCAAAAACACTTCATTTCATCAGCATTTGCTTGCTTTTGGCAGTAAGCAACAGTTCAAACACTTATTTCCTCTCCTCTTTGCTGTTGTATAACCATTATTGCCTGAACTCATTACAGTCCTGTCCTTCCTAGTTTTATCCTTATATGTTTTTTTTAATGTTTTGATGTTCATGGAACTAAAATTCTTAGTGCTGTAACATTTGGAAGATTAAGGTTCTTCCCAAATCTATCCTGCACTGGGAAATCCTCTTGCAGCTACCTTATTTTCATCACAGTTCTTCCCTCTGGAGAACTCTTGCTTAGTACAGACACAAATAGATACAGAGCCTCCCTCAGATCATTTTGCCCAAGAACAATAGTTCAGAGTCAGGCACATGCAGCAGTGGCGTAGCGTGGGGGTGCAGGGGGGGCCGGCCGCACCGGGCGCAACATCTGGGGGTTAGGGTTAGGGGGCGTAAATCCACAGGTTAGGGGGCGCAAATTACTTGCCTTGCCCCGGGTGCTGACAACCCACGCTATGCCACTGACATGCAGCAGTGTAGCCAGCCGCTCGGGTGCCTGGTGTGGGGGCGTGTCCTGCAGCCGGGGGTGGGGCAATCCGCCTGTGGGGGTGGGGCGAGCCAAGCCTCTCTGCCACTTCCACCTCAGCTGTAGGGCAGCTGAGAGAGAGGCAGTAGGCAGACGCAAGTCCCACGCTGCTGTTTTAGGCAGCATGGAACTGCAGGCGCCTAAGCCACTGCATCACTCCTAAAAAGTTTCGTGAGCCCATTTTTTTAAAAAAAAAACACAACCTCATTTTGTCACCTGCCTCAGTGAGGACACCCGGAGCCGCCCCCCACACCTCCCCCTTCCTCCGTCACTGGGTGCATATGTCATTAGAGGAGGGAAGGGGAAGCAGAACTCCCTCTGCAGCAGGAAAACAGTGCTGCACCAGCTTCTGTAGGTATGTAAGTGGGCACAGACACACCTTACTTCTCACTGCTAGGTGCTCTGTGGCCCCTGCTTGAAGATTGGATTTTTTGATACATGTAAACAGTTACCCACTGGCTGTTTATCCTCCTCCACTATCTCAAGAGAATTTGTGAATCGCAGCCCCTGGCCCTTTCAGTGGTATCAGTTTGGATGTGGGCTGTTACCTGTTAGTCAACAATGCTCTTAGTATCCCTGTGCACAGAAAGAGAAATGGGGTGTCCCGTAAGATGAGGAGAGAGAGGACACCCCCATCGTTCTGCCTGGACGCTGAGGTCCAGCGCCGAGGGCCTTCTGGCGGTTCCCTCATTGCGAGAAGTGAGGTTACAGGGAACCAGGCAGAGGGCCTTCTCGGTAGTGGCGCCCGCCCTGTGGAACACCTTCCCATCAGATGTCAAAGAGATAAACAACTACCTGACATTTAGAAGACATCTGAAGGCAGCCCTGTTCAGGGAAGTTTTTAACCTGTGATATTTTAGTGTATTTTTGGTTTCTATGGAAGCCGCCCAGAGTGGCTGGGGAAACCCAGCCAGATGGGCGGGGTACAAATAATAAATTATTATTATATTATTATTATATCTACCTGGAGTTCTGTGCTGTTTGTTCTATTGATCTCGTTTCCTGATATATCTAGTCTGGCTGCTACTTTTTCTACTTTTTCATTAGCTGCCCTTTGAACACCCTCGTCCTCAGAGGCAGCCACGTCCTTATCCAGCCTCTCCGGATCCTCTGACCCAAGGCACTTGGGTCCGGTAGAGCAGTTTGTCTCGGACGCATTGCTTGTCGCAGTCCCTAGGAGGCTGGGCTCTTGCAATGAGCAGGGCGTGGGGTTTTCTTTCCTCTCTGGTCCATTCATGGAGACATCTGAATTGGCCGTTGTGTTCAAGGGGCCTTCTCCTTGAGTGGACTCATCTGCCCATTCTTCCTTGGACCCTTTTTCACTTTCAGGATCTGCTTGCTGGAGTCTTCCTTGCTGAAATTCGCCTGTGTGAACGACTCCATTCTGGGAGCCCTCCCATGGGAGTTTCTCGTTGCTGTGGGCTTCCTGGTTTGCGTCAGCAGATCCAAGGTCCTGTTTGCTACCAGGGAGAGACTCTTCCTGTTTCTTCCCAATATGGGTGACATGAAATCTGGGGGGGGGGGTAAAGGAAGTCAGGTGAATCAACAGTGACAAAATATCCTGTAAGATCCCTCATCATCTGGGTTGCAAGGTCTCCTGACAGAACAGAAAGCAAAACTCTGAGGCACTTGGTTATATCTTCTGTGGCTAAGATACTAACCATATCCTACTAGCTACTCTCCGATGCAGAATAGCATACCTTTTCCCTGGATACTTTCAAAAAGGTTTATTATTCCTGTATTTTGGTGTCCACCTCTCACTATCCCCACGGATGCTAGACTACAAGAACATGCTAAGGAAAAGGAGCTAATGTTTGAACGGGGAGAAAAGGCTGAGCATGAGCCCTGTGGAAACCAGTTAGGGAGCCCTTTCCCACATAATTTAAATCTTTTCCTCACAGACTCAAGAAAGAAGCTAAAACTGCAACACTTCCAAGTCAAACCATGAGACACGACTCATCAGGCTGATGCTCTGATTCTTTGCCTTTGATTTATTTTCATTTTTCATCTGGCAGGTATGCCTAATCAACTAGCTGAGAATATAAATACACTCTCTCTTATGGAGCCAAGGCAAGCACCATTCGCTCACTAAGAATAAGGGCAAATCTCTTCATGTGGGCTCAGTGTTGTGAGGCACTGGATGAGCTGTTGGAGGGTGTCCCATTCAAGGGGTCCTCTACTGTGCCTTTATTAAACACCTCTTATTCAAAACAGATTGGTTTTGGTGCGGAAAGTTTCCTTTTCACCATGTGAGAAATGATGTGTCCTCTTCCCTTTTGTTGCTGCTTTTTGTATGCCTGGCCCTGCAATTCCGTGGCCCCTGGAAGGCAGTGGCGTAGCGTGGGCTGTCAGCACCCGGGGCAAGGCAAGTAATTTGCGCCCCCTAACCCGTGGATTTGTACCCCCTAACCCTAACCCCCAGATGTTGTGCCCGGTGCGGCCGGCCCCCCTGCACCCCCCACGCTACGCCACTGCTGGAAGGCCAAGAATTCTGACCTTGGAGAGGGAGATGCAGTGCTGGATTCCCATCTTCTCACCATTCTGGAAACCTCTGTAGTCCTGGTCCTGCCAACATTAGGAGGACCAAAAAGGAGCTGGACCAGAGGACCAGCGGGAGGCTCAGCTTAAAGTATCCAACACCTGACCACATCCTGACATGCCCCCAAAATGGAGATCAAACTATGCTAGCTCGGGAGTCAGAGTGTCTCAGTTCCCACCCCAGCATAGCTATTGTTTATATAAACCCTACAAAAAGCTGGTATGGATTCCCTAAGGAGGTTGGATAGTGTCTTGTATGCTTCCTTCTGGCAACTCTTGCAGACAATCTGGTGCCAAATGTTTTCCTTTGGACCACATCAGCAAGGCTCCCGGGGGGGGGGTGTCTTGTCGTCTGGCCAGCCCAGGACCTCCAGACAAATTGCACGGGCTTGAGCCCCAGAGAGGTCACTTTGGTGCTGCAAGCGCAGCAAAAACAATGCAGGGGCGAGCAGTTATGAAAAAAAATGTCTCTCCTATGTCGGTCTCTACAGCCACAGCAGGCTCTGCAACTTTCTCACAGTTTGCCCTCACCCCCAAAGGCACACGCCTCCATTGTCTCCTGAGAGAGACAGGTGCCAACAACAACATAGTTGTTTGAATTTTTTCCAAGATGAGCCAGTCATTTTATTATTACTTTATGGTATGTTTTATTGCACTCATACCTTTTATTGTACCAGTGACTTAATATTTTATTTGAGGGTGCAGTCTACAAATATTCTAACTTTTTTAATATTAAAAAACCCCTGTTTGTTGGGAGAGGGAAAATGTAAAAACAAAACAACTGGAGAAAGCACCCTTGAGCACCTCGCTCCTGCCCTGCCACCTGCTATGGTGAATGCCTTCTCCCAACCGAAGAATTGCAAAGTGCCGTTCTTCTACTCCCTTTACATTGATTTCCAAGATGTTGCATTATGTTTTTATGCTGAAATCTAGTAAAATGAAGGATGGCGTGGAAATAAAGAAAGACCTGTCTCTTGATAAATACCTGCCCACAGAGAAGACCGTGGTCTCCCCCGGGTGCATCTTGCCTTTGCCCTCCTTGGAGCGGCCCTGTCGATGCAGCGGGTGCCTCTTTTTCCTACTGCAGTGGATGCAAGGGGCTTGCGTTGAGCCCAAGTGCACCGTGTGGTGATGGGGCAGGCCAGCATCTTGGCTGCTGCGATGTGGGCAGAGGCTGCTGGAGAAAAGAGAACAGAAAGCTCATTGCCCCAAATCACTCAATCTAAACAGAAGGATGCAACCCTCAAGACGCGACCAGCACATTACCCTGAGACAAGCACAAGAGGTTCTGAGATTCACACAGACAAATGTGACCCACAGAGTTCAAGCTACCAGGAAGTTCTCCTAAGGAAGCCCCACTGAAATAAATGTGAGCGGTACAAAAACACAACCCCCCCCCACCACCACCACAGTACAAAAGGTATAAAGGTAAAGGACCTCTGGATGGTTAAAGGTGACTATGGGGTACGGTGCTCATCTCACTTCAGGCTGAGGGAGCCAGCGTTTGTCCACAGATAGCTTTCTGGGTCATGTGGCCAGCAGAACTAAACCGCTTGTGATGGAAACCAGAGTACACAGAAATGCTGTTTACTTTCTTGCCACAATGCTACCTATTTATCTACTTGCACTGATGTGCTTTTGAACTGCTAGGTTGGCAGAAGCTGGGAGAGAGCAAAGGGAGCTCACCACTGTTGAGCAGATTTGAACTGCCAACCTTGGTGGTTTACAGCCAAGGCTAGGTGGTTTAGCGCTACCCACATCCACCACAATACAATCCCAGCATGGACTGGGAAGGAAAGACCCCATTTGGTTTTTCTGCCTCAGGAACCAAAAACAACCTGAACTGTAATGAAATGAAATGTTGAGGGAGCCATATGAATTCCAGGGATTCAAGACTGGACTTCCCCTTTGCCCTTTACTAGCGCAGAGACAAGGGCTTTAATCTCTCCATCTCTTCCTCACTGACAGCTGACCTCTAGCAGAGATTCCCAAGATGTGATAGGCACTATGGTGCACCTGGACCCCGTCCTCACCTGGGCACAGGGACCGGCAGTGGGAGATCAGCGTCACCATCTCCCAGCATTTCCTTCAGGACTTCCACATTTGCTAACAAAGGGGAGAAAGAAGAAATGTGTCACAGCAAGGCCCTCATGTACAGGGACTTCCCAACCGTTAAACCAAGGTTAAGCCTTACCTTCATTCTGAATGATGCACTTCACTATCTTCTCTACAGTGTCCTCATTCAGCTCCTCATCTTCATCTGAAATGAAAAGATATGGCAGTGATAGAAGAAGCATAGGAACTCTTGTGATGGGATAAATCATACAGCATCAAAAACCCTGAGTTGCTCAAGGAACAGCTAGCCCCGTTCCTCTGCAAAAGTGACCTGGAAAGCTGCTCTCTCTAACAGAGGTGTGCAAACAGAAATGGCTTGCTGGGTGGGGCCCCAGCTGTTACTGCAGCTTCCCAGCAGGTGAGGTACTATTAAGAAGGAGAGGCAAGGGGGCAGGAGGTTGGCATAGTGCAAACCATCAGCAGAACCAACCTGACACCCAGCTGGTGCATTTGCACTGTGCCAATCTCCCTGCTGCCTTGCCCCCTCTGCCCTGGCAAGCAACAGTGAATTAGGAAGCTAACCTAGCAGTCCTGTCCCACCCAACAAGCTACTGGGGGGGGGGAGACGACAATGACCTGTGGCCACAAGCAGCCCTTGGCCTGATTTCATGCAGGGGCAAGGAGACACAGAGAAAATGAGCTTCTCTACACCATTTATGGCTCCATCACTCCCTGCCATTGCCACATGTGGCCTCTGACCAGGGCCAGCCCAAGACATTTTGGCACCTGGGGTGAGCCACAAAATGGTGTGCATGCCCCTGCCATGGAACAAGGGCAGGGGGGGAGCAGCAGGGCCTCCTATTCGCCAAGAGGCCTCTGTAGAGGCAAATTTGGGGGGGGGGGCTGCTGAGGAGACGCAGATCCGGCCTCCAAGGGATGTGATGCAGCTGTTTCTGCCACCAGTGCAATGGCAGGTGATACATTCCATGCAGGCCAAATCGGCTGCCTCTGTGGATCCTGCCGCCTGAGGCAGTTGCTTCACATTGCCGGCCCTGCCCCTGACAGATTAGCCCTATGGGAATGTGATCCTCAACAGAAAAAAAGGTTCCCCAGCCCTGCTCTAGCAGATCACATAGCAGCGCAGTCTGCTCGTAATCATCCTGATATAATCTCCCAAACTCAGGGGTGCCATTCAAAGAAGTCAGTCACTTCCCTGCACATTTCAGTCCCTGTGTTTATTTCTCAGGAATACCTGTATTTCTTGGCAACCCACTGCTTCTACACAATGTGGCAATTGTTAGGAACAATTACTTATAAAGATAAATATCTCTCTTAAATGTTGCTTCTTCTTTGCAATCTAAATTCGACAGAAGCCATGCGCAAACTCTTGAAACTTTGCATTCCTGGCGACCTGACATCTCTCTAGTAGATGTAGAACAGCTAAGCCAAGCCCGCAGAGATTGTTTATAAACAGCTCAGTAATTGTGTGTTTCTACTTGATAAATGGAAAACGGCCATTTACAAAAGACAAAACTCTGTAGCAAGGTTAAGGCTGCCACAATGCCCTTCAGAACAACGGAGCTGCAGTCTTTTTGATGCCGCTCTGCAGCACAGGAAGTGCAGGGAAATTTGGGTTCAAATCCCCTCACAACCATAATGTTAACTAGGGCAAGTCACAATTTCTTATTCTAGCCCACTTTATAGCTTTGTTGTGAGGATAAATTCATGTGTGTCACCTGAGCTCTTTAAGGTGAAAGTAGAATGCAACCTTGATGAAAAATTAATAAAAACTACCTACTACAGCTTTTCTTTTTCTTTCCCTGCTCATCTTTACCTATCCTCCCTCCCTCCTCACATTTGGAAAACAGCAGAAAGGTGGCCCCAAAATGCCCATAGCTGCATCACATACAATGAGGCTCACAAGCAAGTCTGAGGGGCATAATAGCCAAGCGCACACATCAAATTTTCAGGCATGCCATTACAAGGACCTTCCTGTCCTGAAAAAAGAATGAGGTATCAAAACCAGCCCTTGTCGCAGGAGTGAGCTATGCCCACTGGAACATCCTGCTTTCATGTGTGGCTGGTACCCACCGATTGGTCAGGTGGAAGGCAGGGACTCAAGCAGGAGGCGGAGCCAGGGCCAATGACAGGCAGAGCCAACACCCTCTAATTTTGTCCCGCCCTCTTCCCTACTGAGTCCTACAAGGGCAGCCCTGAGCCATGGGAGGAGGAAGCCAATAGGCAGTGCCTGCCTCCTGGACAGGATGCAAGAAGGGCAGGCAGGTTGGGGCTGGTTGAGATCAGACTGAGGTTGGTGGCACAGTGCCCCCATTTGCCCTAATGGAGCAGCCTCCACTTCCTCCTTCGTCATCCAACTTTAGTCGAAGTTGTATGGAAAGAGTTTAGCTGTAGCTGCCAGAAAAGGCAGTATTTCTCTTCTGTTGTTGCCCTCCATCCTACCTTGATTCAGAGTCCTAAATATTATTTGCCACTCAGTTCAAGAAAACCATTGTGGTGGAGCGACCTGGGTTCAAGTCCTCACTCAATCATGAAGGACACTGGCTGATGTGGGGCGAGTCTTCTAGCCTCTCACCTACTTCACAAGGTTGCTTGGGGGAATAGACTGGTGCAGGGAAAGATCACTCCGAGCTCCTTGAACAAAGGTAGGATAAAATAATGAAAACCACTCACACCCATCTAAGTTCAGATGCCCCTAATTCTAGCATGCAACCCACCATATTCTGGTCCTGTTTTCCTATGTGTTTCAGTTGATTTGGCATGAGGCTGGGACAAGATGCTTGCAGAAGTATGGTCTCTCACTGGCTTATTAAACCCTTGGTCTTCATAGAGTTGGAAGGGACTGGGAGGATCATCAAGTGCAGGATTCTTTACGCCCAACATGAGGCTCGAACCAAAGACCCTGAGGCTGAGAGTCTCATGCTCTTACCAGCTGAGCTATCCTGCTGTCCTCGGTGCATAAATTCCAGCAGCAGAGGGATGACCATCCATTTGGCTATGGTTCTGCAGGGATTTGAACCAAGAGATTCAACCTCTTGCCTCGATCTAGTATTTGCTGGCATTATTCCAAGGCTACAGTTTTGCAAATTATTAAATATGAGCTATTAGCTCTAATTTAGCGAGGTGACTTTAAGCAACGTGCAAATAAGTCGCAAAGTTGGTGAAGAGGGAAGGGGGACCAGTAACGTTTTTTGCTTAGATCCGGAAATTTCAGCTCAGATCTGGGTCATTCCCATCGAACACAGCAAGATTTGTTCCTGAGAAAAACGTGAACAAGACTGGGCTGCATGATAGGGGAAAGCGAAGCTGAGCAGAGCAAAGCCAAAGTCACAAAACCTAAAAGGATAGGAGCTGTCAAGACGGATGAAGCGGCTGCTCTGAAAGCAGCCCACATATGATTACTTTAATCCCTCCAGCAAATTGCACCCGCAGAATTTAGGCTGGTGGGGTAAAATAGTGATGCTTTTTTAAACGTAGAGTTCTCTAAGCCCCCTTCTCCAACTCATTATTTGCTAGCCCAGGGCTGGCGAACTCTTGGTCTTGAAGGAACACCGCTTTGCGCTTGCGGATGGCGGGGAGCCTCGTGCTGAGAAAGAAAGAAGACCCCCCGCTTGCTGCTTTCCTTCTCTGCCCCCTCCCCCTTTACTCACCATCTTGCAGCTGGGTCAGAGACTCCTTGTTATCAGAGTCGAGCTCATCCCGGAACGTCCGGCAGCGGTAGCCCTTCTTCTTCAGGACGTGGCAAATGAGGAATCCCACGAGTCCCATGACGAAGAAGACCAGGACCAGCAGGAAGAGCATGGAAACGCTGTGCTGGTGGTCGGCATCGTCCTCCCCCTCGTCGTTGCTGTGCTCCGACATTCGGATCTGCGAGAGAGGGAGCGCGCATGGCTCAGGGCCCGCAGGTGCCCACGTGCCTCGTTGCCCACCCAGGCCAGTGGCGCCAAGGTGCCCTGGGCAGGTACCGGGGCTCAGCTCCCTGTTTCCTGGGCTCCCCCACTAATCGAAAAGCACCCCTCGGGTGAGAAGCCTTACTGAGGGGTTGCGGAAAGTTTATCAGGGAGGTTTCGTTTGACTCCCAGAAAGAGGTTCCTGGAGATTTTACCAAGGGTCTTTCGCAGCCATCAGCCTCAGAAGTCAGGCGCAAGGACGAGCAGTCCAAGGGCAAGGGTTCTCAGCCAGATCCCCGGGAGAGAGGAGCTGCTGCTGCTGCTGCTTCCCTAAGAAACGTCCTGCTTCCATTTTGAGATGCTTTGACTTGAGAAATGCGTTTCCTCATGCTTCCCGTTTCTGCCTTGGCGGTTCTCTAACCAGAACCCTGCTTCTCCCTCCCTCCCTCCCTCCCTCCCTCTCTCCTTCCCCTGCTAGAGGTTTTCCAAGGACACGGCGCCAGCCTTTGAGCGCGCGGCCGCCCTCTCCGCCGCTCTCGGCGGGACGAAGCATCCCCCGGCCTCTCTCTCTCTCTCTCAATCTGCCTGTCTTTGTCTCTCTTTCCACCTCCGCGGCTGGGCTGGAGGATGTTTCTCAAGGACACGACCGGTGCCGCACTCCTGCCGCTGCCTCTGCAGCACAAACCTCGCTCCGGAGAGGCGCGACGGCTCCCTCCCTGCTCCTGCTCCTCCTCCTCTTCCTCCTGTGCAAGCACCTTTCCCCACCCCCATCACCCCCCCCCCGCCCCCGGCCGCTCCCCTCGTCCTGCTTCTGGGTTTCCAGGCACTGCAGGTCCGAAATACTCACGGCCGACAAGGAGGCTCTCCTCCCCGGACGCCCAAGTCAGCGCTCAGCGGAGCGCATTCCGGCTGCCGCAGCAGCGACCAGGCAGGCTCCGCAGCTGCTCGCCAGGCGGCCCCCAGCTGGCCGCGCACCTTCCGCGCAGAGCATCGCGCGCACCTTCCTGGCGAGGTGCGCGCCAGCCGGGCCTCCCCGGAATCCGCATGGGCTTCAGCCTCCTCCCAAGAGCGTCCCAGAGCCGGGCGGGCGAATCCTTCTCCCCGGGCCACTAGGCGCTGCTGCCCCCTCCGCTCCCTCGGATGGCGCGGGCGCCTCCAGCGGGCGAAGCAGCGACGCGCCGCCACCGCCTCGGCGCGCACCTGAAGCGCCCTTCTTCCCGCGAGGCTGTCCCTTCTGCCTCCCGTCTCCTAGCAACCCCGCAACTCCGAGGCCGGGTACCACTCGCAGCATCCCTGACGCCGGACGGGCCAGCCGCGCACATGCCTTCAGCACCAGGGCGCGACTATGCCTCCCCACAACCTCTCCAGAAATCTCTCAGGCAGAAACCGGGTGGGGCCCGGGGAAAGGCTGAGAGAGCACCGTCTGGGGACCGAGAGAGAGGCAGCAGCTGCCAAAGCGCCTCCAGGAGCCATTTCACACAGACTTTGGAGGGAAGGCATGTCACCATCTGACCCCGCCGAAACGTTGATATTCCGAGGTTCGGCATCAGGTTCAGTAACTGGAAGGCTTTCCAGACCCTGTTAAGGCCAAGTCTGGGGTTGGATCATATCACACTGCTGGTGGGTACTCTAAGCCAGGCATAGGCAAACTCAAGCCTCCAGATGCTTTGAGGACTACAACTCCCATCATCCCTAGCTAACAGAACCAGTGGTCAGGGATGATGGGAACTGTAGTCCCCAAACATCTCCCTGGAATGCTAGTTTCCCACCTGGAGGGAATTACTGTGTGTTCATATTGCTGTCTCAGAGCACAGCAAAGTGTCTTGTCCCCCACTCCTCTAGTGCATATATCAACTTCAGCTTCTCAACTTGGACTACTATAATGCACTCTACGTAGGGCTACCTTTGAAGGTGACCTGGAAACTACAATTAATCCAGAATGTGGCAGTTAGACTGGTGATTGAGAGTGGCCACCGAGACCATATAGCACCTGTCTTGAAATACCGGTACCTACATTGGCTCCCAGTACGTTTCCAAGCACAATTCAAAATGTTGGTGCTGACCTTTAAAGCTCTAAACGGCCTCGGTCCAGTATACCTGAAGGAGTATCTCCATCCCCATCATTCAGCCAGGACACTGAGGTCCAGCTCAGAGGGCCTTCTGGCGGTTCCCTCACTGTGAGGAGTGAGGTTACAGGGAACCAGGCAGAGGGTCTTCTAGGTAGTGGATGTTAAGGAAATAAACAACTATCTGACTTTTAGAAGACATCATAGGGAAGTTTTTAATGTTTGATGTTTTATTGTGTTTTTAATATTCTGTTGGGAGCTGTCCAGAGTGGCTGGGGAAACCCAGCCAGATGGGTGGGGTATAAATAATAAATTATTATTACTATAACTTCATATCAGCAGAGCTTCATTAATGTCAGATTTGTTTTAGTACACACTAGAGGTTGTTAATGGAACAGGGATAACTTGTCTTGAGACAAAATAAGAATGGCTTAACGACTCCAGTTGTTGTCAAGGTGCTTTGAGAAACACATCAAACAGCAGTACTTTATAACAAAGTGCTGGATACATATGCATTTTGGATAGCTTTGTGAACATGGATTTAAAAGCCCACATTGGAAAATGCAGGGAAAGCACAGTAAACAGGAGTGTGAAGACAGCCACAGATTTGGGGAGCAATCCCTCAAGCATCTGGCGTAAAGCAAACTGGTGCAATTTATGTGAATGTAAAGTTACACCCCCCTTCATGGATCACTGCCTTGCCGTGGCGAAGGGGCTTGAAGAACTCAGAGAAGCTATGAACTACGCCGAGCAGGGCACACAAGATGAACAGGTCATAGTGGAGAGTTTTGACCAAACGTGATCCACCTGGAGTAGGAATCGGCAAGCCACTCCAGTATCCCTGCCAAGAAAACTCCATGGACAAAGACAACAGGCATATAAAAGTTATGACACTGGAAGATGAGCCCCTCAGGTCGGAAGGTGTCCAACATGCTACTGGGGAAGAGCGGAGGACAAGTACAAGTAGATCCAGAGCTGATGAAGCGGCTGGGCCAAAGCCGAAAGGACGCTCAGTTGTGGATATGCATGGAAGCGAAAGGAAAGTCCAATGCTGTAAAGAAAAATATTGCATAGGAACCTGGAATGTAAGAACCATGAACCTGGGTAAGTTGGATGTGGTCAAAAATGAGATGGCAAGAATAAATATTGACATCCTGGGCATCAGTGAGCTAAAATGGACGGGAATGGGCGAATTCAGTTCGGATGACTACCATATCTACTACTGTGGGCAAGAAACCCGTAAGAGAAATGGAGTGGCCCTCATAGTCAACAAAAGAGTGGCGAAAGCTGTACTGGGATGCAGTCTCAAAAATGATAGAATGATCTCGATACGAATCCAAGGCAGACCTTTTAACATCACAGTAATCCAAGTTTATGCACCAACTACTGGTGCTGAAGAAACTGAAATTGACCAGTTCTATGAAGACTTACAAAACCTTATCGAAGTGACACCAAAGAAGGATGTTCTGCTCATTATAGGGGATTGGAATGCTAAAGTAGGGAATCAAGAGATAAAAGCAACAACTGGCAAGTTTGGCCTTGGAGATCAAAACGAAGCAGGGCAAAGGCTAATAGAGTTCTGTCAAGAGAACAAGCTGGTCATCACAAACACGCTTTTTCAACAACACAAGAGACGACTCTACACATGGACATCCCCAGATGGGCAACATCGAAATCAGATTGATTATATTCTCTGCAGCCAAAGATGGAGAAGCTCTATACAGTCAGCAAAAACAAGACCTGGAGCTGACTGTGGCTCAGATCATCAGCTCCTTATAGCAAAATTCAAGCTTAAACTGAAGAAAGTAGGAAAAACCACTGGACAGGTAAGATACAATCTAAACCAAATCCCTTATGAATACACAGTGGAAGTGAGGAACAGGTTTAAGGATTTAGATTTGCTGGACAGAGTGCCTGAAGAACTATGGATGGAGGCTCGCAACATTATACAGGAGGCAGCAACTAAAACCAACCCAATGAAAAAGAAATGCAAGAAAGCAAAGTGGCTGTCCAACGAGGCCTTACAAATAGCGGAGGAGAGAAGGCAAGCAAAATGCGAGGGAGATAGTGAAAGATACAGGAAATTGAATGCAGATTTCCAAAGAACAGCAAGGAGAGACAAGAAGGCCTTCTTAAACGAGCAATGCAAAGAAATAGAGGAAAGCAACAGAATGGGAAGAACCAGAGATCTGTTCAAGAAAATCGGAAATATGAAAGGAACATTTCGTACAAAGATTACCATAATAAAGGACAAAAGTGGTAAAGATCTAACTGAAGCAGAAGACATCAAGAAGAGGTGGCAAGAATACACAGAGGAATTATACCAGAAAGATATGGATGTCTCGTACACCCCAGGTAGTGTGGTTGCTGACCTTGAGCCAGACACCATGGAGAGTGAAGTCAAATGGGCCTTAGAAAGCACTGCAAATAACAAGGCCAGTGGAAGTGATGGTATTCCAGCTGAACTGTTTAAAATTTTAAAAGATGATGCTGTTAAGGTGCTACACTCAATATGCCAGCAAGTTTGGAAAACTCAGCAGTGGCCAGAGGATTGGAGAAGATCAGTCTACATTCCAATCCCAAAGAAAGGCAGTGCCAAAGAATGCTCCAACTACCGCACAATTTCACTCATTTCACATGCTAGCAAGGTTATGCTTAAAATTCTACAAGGAAGGCTCAAGCAGTATGTGGACCGAGAACTCCCAGAAGTGCAAGCTGGATTTAGAAGAGGCAGAGGAACCAGAGACCAAATTGCAAACATGCGCTGGATTATGGAGAAAGCCAGAGAGTTCCAGAAAGACATCTACTTCTGCTTCATTGACTATGTAAAAGCCTTTGACTGTGTTGACCACAGCAAACTATGGCAAGTTCTTAAAGAAATGGGAGTGCCTGATCACCTCATCTGTCTCCTGCGAAATCTCTATGTGGGACAAGAAGCTACAGTTAGAACTGGATATGGAACAACTGATTGGTTCCAAATTGGGAAAGGAGTACGGCAAGGCTGTATATTGTCTCCCTGCTTATTTAACTTATATGCAGAATTCATCATGCGAAAGGCTGGGCTGGATGAATCCCAAGCCGGAATTAAGATTGCCGGAAGAAATATCAACAACCTCAGATATGCAGATGACACAACCTTGATGGCAGAAAGTGAAGAGGAATTAAAGAACCTTTTAATGAGGGTGAAAGAGGAGAGCGCAAAATATGGTCTGAAGCTCAACATCAAAAAAACGAAGATCATGGCCACTGGGCCCATCACCTCCTGGCAAATAGATGGGGAAGAAATGGAGGCAGTGAGAGATTTTACTTTCTTGGGCTCCATGATCACTGCAGATGGTGACAGCAGTTACGAAATTAAAAGACGCCTGCTCCTTGGGAGAAAGGCGATGGCAAACCTAGACAACATCTTAAAAAGCAGAGACATCACCTTGCCAACAAAGGTCCGTATAGTAAAAGCCATGGTTTTCCCAGTAGTGATGTATGGAAGTGAGAGCTGGACCATAAAGAAGGCTGATCGCCGAAGAATTGATGCTTTTGAATTATGGTGCTGGAGGAGACTCTTGAGAGTCCCATGGACTGCAAGAAGATCAAACCTCTCCATTCTGAAGGAAATCAGCCCTGAGTGCTCACTGGAAGGACAGATCGTGAAGTTGAGGCTCCAATACTTTGGCCACCTCATGAGAAGAGAGGACTCCCTGGAAAAGACCCTGATGTTGGGAAAGATGGAGGGCACAAGGAGAAGGGGACGACAGAGAGTGAGATGGTTGGATGGTGTTCTTGAAGCTACTAGCATGAGTTTGATCAAACTGCGGGAGGCAGTGGAGGACAGAAGTGCCTGGCGTGCTCTGGTCCATGGGGTCACGAAGAGTCGGACACGACTAAATGACTAAACAACAACAACAAAGTTACACCAGCTCCAAACTCCTTTAGCAGCACAGCTGCTTCCCTGCCTAAGCCCAGAAGAGGGAAAACAAGCTTTTAAAATAGTATTCTATCCAGAGTAGAACTGGCTAAACATCCAGTCTAGCCCCACCTCCTCCTGGCAAGCTCTCTAAACTGGCCTCAGCTGAAGAAGCTTTAGCTCCACTGGCTGAGCCCCAGCTGAGCCAGGGCTGATTGACTGATTTACTTATGTGCAGCTTTTCATTCATGAACTGTGCCCAAAGCGCCTTATAGCAAACATTCAAAACAATGAAATACAGAGCATGGAAATTCAAACATATAAAATACAGAATGTGCCACTGAATTTAAAAATGACAAAATCGACAATTTGGCAAACACAGAATAAATTCAACATTACAAGACGGAAGCAAATGCTATTCATTTATTAGGTACATAAATGAATAGCAAAACAAGAGTCAACCAACAATAAAGTTTCTGGCACTCTTCTTGCTGCACTCCAAGGAGCCTGGCTGAAATGCTCTTTGGGGGAGAGGGGGAGGGGACATACAGCTGGCTCCAGAAGTGGCTGACAGGAGCAAAAGGAGGAGCAACTTATGCCGGCAAGCCTTCTGCTGAGCTGGGTTTGGGAACTTAATGCTGACGGAGCCAGAGATCTGATGCATTCTAAGCTGCTTCTCCAAGGGATCTTGCCATAGGAATGTTCCTTTAAAGGAGGAGCATTCAGTTATATGAACCCTCACCAGAAGTCAGAAAGCCACATATAACCTCCGTACTCGGCCTGTGTTTTAACTTTATATATATTTACTGATGTCCCATTTGTGCTCATTTCAGCTTCCCAGGACACTTTGTAAGTTACCCCTGATTGGCCATACTGGAACAAGCAAACTTAAGGGACAGACTGCTCCATGAAATTGATAGATTTACAGTTATTCCAGAGGTTCAGAGCTATCACTTGCACACTGAATCCAACCAAAGTTTTTTTTATTAAAAAAACCACACTGTATGTGCTATTTGGCTTATCAATGCTGATATATCTGTGTTAATACCTTGTTATTGTGAATGGCCCTCTGTGCAAGTCCAAAAATATGGACGCTGTGGGCCCTCAGGCAAAACATTTGTGTGTCCACTTCTCACTTCAGTGGGCTCAAACAGGCTGTCATTGCCCCTGGCTGTTGCTGCTGCTTTCCATCAACACTGTTGACTGCTCATTTGCCAGCAAGAGAGCTGGAGGTGAAAGAGAGAGAAGGCAGGAGCAGCTCCTTCTCTACTTCTGCACCATCATAGTTCTGATTCTGGGCCAGAGGGAAGTGGTGGGGGCGACTAGTGAAGGGTGGAAATAGGAAGGAAGGGAAGCAGCAGAAAGGGGACAGGGGGTTGTTGACATTGGTGCCCGTGTTGAAGTGTGAGACCCAGCAAGGGCCTGACCACATCGACCCCTCAATTTGCTCTCCTTTTTCTCATCTCCAGTCTGTTTCAGAAACCTTTTAAATTAATAACTGGAGTCACACAAACAATAGTTTGTGTGTTTAGCTGAGTGCAATGCTCTTTCCATCTGCTGAGCAGAGGGCGCCCCTTCCCACCCCCAAATATGATCACTCTTCTTTCCCCCAAACACCACAACTCTCAGCTGCCATTGTACATCCATGGGATCCTCCTGCACATGAACTGTCACATGGTGGTGTCTCCCTTCCCAACCTTTGGCTTTTTATCAGTATAGGACTTGTAAAGTCAGGAGGAGATTGTGAGGTTGTAAGAGCAGCACTAGGTTCTCCGAAGAAGAGCCATGATCGGCTGAAGCCAGCCTTGGAATAACACTCAATAACACTTCTGACAATGTTTACACAGGCATAATTTCTCTTTGTGCCAATAGCCACTGGTGGTGCAATCTGAAATCTGTTATGTATGTATCTCACAGGATAAAGTCTGCAGAGTACTTCCTACGCTCTGTCTCAAACACTGTTAAAAGTACACACTAAAGGGGCTTTCTTAGCATGCCCAGATTTTTCTCTGCTTTCCCCATCCCTCCTTTGTTTTTTAAAAAAGCAAACTTTCAATAAGAAGGTGTATTCCGGAAAACTCAAGTGGCTTAACCCTCACTATTTTGTGATTTCAGTTGGTCTTTGTTGGCATATGTCTGTTTTGAGAGACAAAAGAGTGTGCCTCCCCGTAACACACTATGCATATTAGGTAAAGGGACCCCTGACCGTTAGGTCCAGTCGTGGACGACTCTGAGGTTGCGATGCTCATCTCACTTTAGAACTTTGACTAGGTGGGCAGGAGCAGGGACCGAGCAACGGGAGCTCACCCCATTGTGGGGGATTTAAACCGTCAGCCTTCTGATCGGCAAGCCCTAGGCTCTGTGGTTTAGACCACAGCACCACCCACGTCCCACTATGCATATTAGTTGGTCCTAATAAGGCTAGTCTCCTATAGATATAATTGGATTTTTTTTTTCTAATGGTAAATGGCTACTATTTCTCTGCCTATGAGAGAAAAATGTGTATTTGAAAAGGGAATATATTCTTACCTCTTTTCCTGCTAGGGTAAATGCAGCAATTGGCCCCATGGCGTAGTTAGCTTTAAGGAAGTGTGCTGACTTTATCTCACACTTGCACCTTGCTGATCTCGGTGACCCTCCATGCCTCCTGTTCTCTCCCAATCCTCAGGGTGGCCAAAACTGTTTTAATGTCTAAAACTAGAGGCAAAAAACTAGAGGCAAAAAAAGAATATTAAAATGAGAAGGGATATTGTTTGCCAGTTTCAAATATTTTTAGAGATGACAAAAAGAGCAAATGATTTAAATGATAGGAAGATAAATGTATGTTGAAAATAAGGAGGTGATTGCAGTCCAGTAATGGTACAGTTGTGCTGGGATCTATAGGATATCTAAGGAAGTATGCTTGCTTCCTTTTATAATTGACTGCAATTTTAATATTAATATTTTTAAAAAATACATGGAAAATGTTGGATGGGTACCTGTGGTGCATTAAGCACAGATGGATACACAGTATGCTTCACAGGTTAACTCACTAGATTCTTTCCAAATAATTTCCCTCTTCCTCTCAATAAGGCATAGAGCCAAATCTGAATAGATATCATTTAAAAGTCCAATTCTTTGAGCAAAGACCATGGGAATGTGCCAGGATGAGGCAGAACCTTCTGATACATAGCATACTTTAAAAATGAAAACAAAAGGAAACTAAGTTTCTGGCATTTGTAGAGCCTGAGGTATGAGGCAAAATGTGCAGGTACTTGTTTGTTTTGTGATAAATTTGCCTGGTCATACCTTTCATTGTTCTTAGTGGGTGACTGAAGTACTGTAATAGCAATGAATGACATTTAGGAAACCAGATCTAATCAATTAGACAAAGAAAAAGTTGGAGTGAGACACCTATTGTCTATGACATGGGTAGGCAAACTAAGGCCCGGGGGCTGGATCTGGCCCAATCGCCTTCTAAATCCAGCCTGCGGACGGTCCGGGAATCAGTGTGTTTTTACATGAGTAGAATGTGTCCTTTTATTTAAAATACATCTCTGGGTTATTTGTGGGGCATAGGAATTCGTTCATCTCCCCCCCCCCAAAAAAGAGTATAGTCTGGCCCCCCACAAGGTCTGAGGGACAGTGGACCGGCCCCCTGCTGGAAAAGTTTGCCTGGTCTATGATCTGGAGGCTGCCCAGAGAGGCCGGGGAAACCCAGTCAGATGGGAGGCATATTTGTTTGTTTGTTTGTTTGTTTACCTTGTATGCTGCTCTGGGGAAATCCAGAATTTGAGTGTAACTGTAGCTGGGGAGTAGTGTGTAAACTCAAGAATAAAAAGTAGCAGCAAAGACAGGAGTTCTTTATATTTCTAACTCAGATCTTTTATTTAGCCAGAAATATTGTCCCTTCCTTGAAATGGTAAATTTTTACAACATTTATAGATATTTACGACATCATAGGCTATGGCTGATAGAGCATATGTTACGCCAACCCTGTAAAGTCACCCAGTTTTTTTATACCCATTTTGCTCAGGTGGGGGTGAGGTTAATGCTGAAGTGTGATCCAATGCTGTTATCCTGATGCAATGAGTGTGGGTTTTTTTAAAGGGTGTGTGGCAAAAGTGGCTTGCAGTACAGGATGGAGGCATGCTAGCTTCTTGGCACATGGGGTGCTCTTGGCTGTAAAGAGGGAGAGGGGTGAGATGGCAGGGAAGTTGGTGCAGTGAGAAACACTGGAGGGTACACCTGGAATACAGTTGAGTTACGAGATCTACTAGTAGTAGGCATGTCTCTAACGCTAGTTATGTTTATTCATTTTCTCATATACTGTATGCACTGAATAGCAGCAGCAGCAGTACAGTGGTACCTTGGGTTACATACGCTTCAGGTTACAGACTCCGCTAACCCAGAAATAGTACCTTGGGTTAAGAACTTTGCTTCAGGATGAGAACAGAAATCGTGCTCCGGCAGCGCGGCGGGAGGCCCCATTAGCTAAAGTGGTGCTTCAGGTTAAGAACAGTTTCAGGTTAAGTACGGACCTCCAGAACGAATTAAGTACTTAACCTGAGGTACCACTGTAGTAGTAGTAGTATTTGTACTCCGCCCATCTGACTGAGTTGCCCCAGCCACTCTGGCTGGCTTCCAAGGTATATAAAAACATAAAACATTGCACATTAAAAAGCTTCCCTATACAGGATATTCAGGGCTACAGCCGCTCAGCAGTTTCACTCAACAGCTGCTAAACAGGACAATTAATGTCTTCCAACCTTAAAAGGTGTGATGGGATTAATGCTGCAACCCACAGACCACAAGTTAATGGGACTTAATTGTCTTAAATGCAAATTCTGTGTTCTAATTGGTTGCTGCACCTCTCTTAGAGGTATAGTCCAGAGGGAACGTTAAGTGTGCAATCATTATGGACATTGAAACACTCAGGCATACTGAGCCAAAGCAGGGATGTCCCAATTAAACTGGGCTTCTACCCAAAGTAATCTTTTGTGACAGCGGCAAAGGCACACCTGATAGGGCACTTCTGGGCCAGAGGAAAGGACTACAGCTAATGTATTATCATGTTTGTCCATATTAAGCAAATAAATTTACTAAGAACTGTTTTAGATGCTTAACTATAGCTGGAGGGCTGTTATCCTTGTTCTATGTTTTGTTGCATGAAACCAATGAAAAAGCAAAAAATAAAATAAAAAAGAATTAAAAAAGTGAATTGATCCTTTTAAATGTTTCTCTGTAACATTATATAGATTTGAAATGATGAGGGTTAATTCTGGTTTTCATTACTGCTTCCACAATGGCTAGACATATGGTATGTATGCATATATATTTAAAAGTGAAGGAGGATTTCAACGGCATGAAAAGCCTTCAGGAAATGCATATGGTCCATAGGACAAATAATGATAGTGGGAAACAAAATGTTCTATCAGGAGGAAGCAGTTCTGGGGAAGACAGCCCACCCTAAGGATGTAGGCTTGCAATGCTAAATAAAACACTTTTCTTTTTTTGTCCAGACTTTAGTTTTCAGCAGTGGTGAGCGGTCAGTGGATTTGGGGGACTAGGCTAGTTCCCTAAAAAGCTTTTGCCTGGCTTAGGGAGGGAGGAGTGGTGCTCTAAAGGGGTATAAGAGCTCTCCCGCCACCTTCCTTAAGCCAGCCAGGTTTATCTATAGCAGGCACCCCCAAACTCTGCCCTCCAGATGTTTTAGGACTACAGTTCCCATCATCCCTGACCACTGGTCCTGTTAGCTAGGGATGGTGGGAGTTGTAGTCCCAAAACATCTGGAGGGCTGAGTTTGGGGGTGCCTGATCTACAGCTCCATCTTTTAAAGAAAATACATCCCACCTGCCTTCATTTCTCTAGAAAGCTATTCTACCGTTTCCTAATTATCCTGCTTTTCTGTTCTCCTTTCTTCACACACTTGCACATATAGGAGATTTTATATTGTAGTGATAAAGCAAGGGGTCTCTTTCAAGTGTTACAGGTAAATAAGAATGTGGTTTTGAATCTGGGAAAATTCTTTGTGTAACTACTAAAACCTAAATTCAAATACAGTGGTACCTTGGGTTACAGACACTTCAGGTTACAGACTCCGCTAACCCAGAAATAGTACCTCGAGTTAAGAACTTTGCTTCAGGATGAGAACAGAAACCGTGCTCCGGCGGCGCGGCGGCAGCAGGAGGCCCCATTAGCTAAAGTGGTGCTTCAGGATAAGAAAAGTTTCAGGTTAAGAATGGACGAAATAAGTACGTAACCAGATGTACCGCTGTAGTATTACAGCCACACATGAAGCTTTGCTGTTCATTGTTGTTTTGGGTATTATTCTGGGAGTAAACATTTAGTGGACATAAGGACCCATGACCGCAGCTGCCACATACTCGTTTAGTGTGGCAGCGCCTGCACTTTGCAACTCCTTGCCTATTGAGATCAAGAAGGCACCTTCACTGCACTCCTTCAGCGCCTTAGACCAGTGTTTCCCAACTGGTGTTCCGCGGCACACTACACATGCAGCAGAGTAAGTTGACCCAGAATAGTACCAATTCAGATGGCAGATGGGAGGACAGTGCTGAATGCTTTCCCATGTAGAACAGTCCCTGCAAATAAAAACCTAGCATATTTGGAAGAGGGATGCTAGCCTAACCATTACCTTCTATGCTGTTACTATTTTTTTATATTTTTTTTTACATAAGTAAAAAGTGACCTTTCCCCATCTGGCATGGTGGTGTGCCTCGAGATTTTTTTCATGGAACAAGTGTGCCTTTGCCCAAAAAAGGTTGGGAAACACTGCCTTAGACCAGTGTTTCCCAACCTTTTTTGGGCAAAGGCACACTTGTTTGATGAAAAAAATCTCAAGGCACACCACCATTACAGCCCCGTGACGTCAGCGCGCAGCGTCGCGCCGGGAGGGACGCACGAAAGTGTAAGTTTCAATTTTTTTCCCTCCCCTCCTGTGTAAAGGGGAATGCACTCTGCTAAGTAAAGGCACTTGCCACAGGGCCACGCAGCCAAGGGGTCTAACTCTGCAGGGAAAAGCTTCCTGTCTTTCCTCTGCCCCCTCCCCACCGGAAAGGGATGGTGGCTGCAGGCTCTGCCCCCCCTTAACATCTGCAAAATGATTAAGGCTGATACATTGTGTTACAGGATTTTATCTAGGTAACTTCCCTGAGCTGTCAAGTTGAAAGGGTACATTCAGGCATATTTGCAACATTTAACAACTTTAAAGATGTGCCCCCCCCTGTAATTTCCATAACAGTTGGAAGGTCAAAAATATAACCTCCTATGACAACTCCTGCAACCCATGAGCTTTCAGACAAAGATCATGCATGGACAAATGTAAAGATCTTTGGAAAGTATTGATCGAAACCACAGTAACAAACGAATCAATGTATCTTCAAGGGAAAGAATAAGTAGATCCATTTGCATATATAGCTCTGTAGGCTTAATTATATTCCATTGCTATTTTGTTATTGCTCTTTTCCTCTGCTTCTATTTATTTTTAATGCATGTAACCTTTTTATTCCCCCTCCCCCCCGCCAATTTAACTCCTTGTAATACTCTCAATAAAATATAAAGAAACAAGAAAGGAGATTCCCACAAAACATTAGAAAGGCTTTCTGGTGGTGAGAGCAGTCAGACAGGGGAAGGGGCTTTTAGGGATAGGTCGGGGGGGGCATCTGCCAGGGATGCTTTAGCTGTGAGTCCTGAATTGTTGGGGGTTGGACTGGATGACCTTTGGGTTCCTTCCACCTCTATGATTCCATGACCTTTAAGGGAAGTCACCTCCATCTTCCTCTCAGAGCAGATGCCCACAAGCCCTGGGCGGGAAGAGCCAGAGAGAGAGAGAGAGAGAGAGAGAGAGAGAGAGGAGGAGGACATTCCTAAGAACCGGCAGCTCAGCTCTCGCCTCCTTCTTCTCCAGGGACACCCCAGGATGGCCAGAGCGTCACAAGAACCGCACCAGACATTCACCAGACCCCAAATCTTTCCCCCTTCCTGGCCTGAGAGGCTGCAAATTCTACCTGCCTTCCCCCCTCCAATTGATCAACACACAGAGATGCAGGTGGCCAGGGACCCACCTGTGCACACCTGAGCCTGCAAGGGGCAGCCAAGCCCCCTTCACCGCCTGCCCCCCCGCCAGCCCCCTCTCCCCTCCTCCCTAGGCGGCAGCTCCGCCATGACCACAAACGGCGGCGGCAGCAGCAGCCGCGCGCGGCCGGGGCTCCCCTCGCCGGCCGCGGGAGCCAAGGCGCGCGACGAGGGAGCCAAGGCGCGCGATAATTTTCTTAAATTATGTCAGCGGCGCCCGGCAGAGCAGCCCTCTCGGCCACGGCAGCCCGGCTCTCCCAGCCCCCGGGGGCCGCCCTCCTCCCTCGCGCACCCGCAGCGTTCCCGCCCGGAGAGGCGGCGGCGGCAGCAGCAGCCGCGCGCGGCCCGGGCTCCCCTCGCCGGCCGCGGGAGCCAAGGCGCCCGGCAGAGCAGCCCTCTCGGCCACGGCACCCCGGCTCTCCCAGCCCCCGGGGGCCGCCCTCCTCCCTCGCGCACCCGCAGCGTTCCCGCCCGGAGAGGCGGCGGCGGCAGCAGCAGCCGCGCGCGGCCCGGGCTCCCCTCGCCGGCCGCGGGAGCCAAGGCGCCCGGCAGAGCAGCCCTCTCGGCCACGGCACCCCGGCTCTCCCAGCCCCCGGGGGCCGCCCTCCTCCCTCGCGCACCCGCAGCGTTCCCGCCCGGAGAGGCGGCGGCGGCAGCAGCAGCCGCGCGCGGCCCGGGCTCCCCTCGCCGGCCGCGGGAGCCAAGGCGCCCGGCAGAGCAGCCCTCTCGGTCACGGCACCCCGGCTCTCCCAGCCCCCGGGGGCCGCCCTCCTCCCTCGCGCACCCGCAGCGTTCCCGCCCGGAGAGGCGGCGGCGGCAGCAGCAGCTGCGCGCGGCCCGGGCTCCCCTCGCCGGCCGCGGGAGCCAAGGCGCGCGACGAGGGAGCCAAGGCGCGCGATAATTTTTTTAATTATTGGGGGGGCGCCTATGAATGAGAGGCGGGCGCTGTGGACGGAAGCGCTGCCCGCCGAGCTCGCAGGCAGCCAGGCAGGCAGACGGCGAGAGCCCCGCGCTGGGCGGCCTCTCCTCGCCGCCGCCCCGCCTCTCGCCGCCCGACTCGCCCGCCTCCGTCCCACGGAACACAAGGCAACGTTCGACGGCACACTAGTGTGCCGCGGAACACCGGTTGGGAAACACTGCCTTAGACAAGTCTGCCCAGATGCTTAGGAAGTTGGCAGTGATTTTAATCTGCTTTGGCATTTTAACGTTTGAATGCTTTAAAGCAGAGTTGTGGATTTTTCTTGATTTTACCTTTCTGTAAACAGCTTTGAGGTTTTTCACAATCAAGCAGTGTACACATTTTAATAAATAAATAAATAAAATGGAAGGTTTCCCCTTCTTTCTCCGGACCTTTAGTAATCGTATACATGTCTACAAACAGATATCGATATCGACAGATATGTAATTACTTCCTATTCTGTTCTCTTGTCTTGAGCCTTCGCTCCAGCTGGCTCAAAACAGGACTGCCGCAGAGATCGCGCCCTGTGCGCGTGCGCGGGGCAGAGAGGGGCGGAGCCACGATTTACTTTCATTACCGACGCGCCAATCCCGACCGACGGAGCCCAAGCGAGTCGTGTTATAACTCCGCCCACGCTCCTCCCACGATAGAGCCCGGCCTCTCGCTTTGGGTCTCGCGAGAGCGGCCGGGCGAGAAGCCAGGAGGAGCCCGGGCGAGCGAGCGGCGTTGCGCGTCACTTGTGGGCGGAGCCTCCGTGTGTGCGTCGGCGGCGGCGTGGTGACGTCGGCGGCGTGGCAGCGCGCGGGTCGCCCGTTACTCGGCGGGGCCGTTCCGCGAGGGGTTGCCATGGCGAAGACGGTGGCCTACTTCTACGACCCGGACGTGGGGAACTTCCACTACGGTGCGCGGCGCGGCGGCGGGTCCTGCGGGGGCCGGGGCGAGGGGAGCCGGGGGTGGGTCGGAAAAGGCCGCAGGTCGGGTCTTGCCGGGCGGAGCGGGCCGTGCCGAGTGGCCCGCTGCCTCCGCCCTTCAGAAAACAGCCCCCGCTTTAAAAATAAGCAGCAAGAGACCCAGTCACGGAGGTTTCGCTTCCCAACCCCTTTTTAAATCCACTCTCGTGCATCTTCTATATTTATTTCTCGTTTTAACTGTGTAGTCGTTTAATGGCCTCTTCATGGTTGTATTTTCAGCTCCGAGTCCCCATTTGACATAGTCATAATAAGTAAATTAATAGTAATAATGCTCACGGGGGGAGTCTGGGAGAAGCCACCAAGATGGCCCTCTCCTGTGTTCCTAACCAAGCATGCCTATGAGGGTGGTGGGAATTGAAAGAATATTTTGACTGAACCAAAACAAAACCACACACCACCAAAGAACCATACATACATTATGTGGAACCTGTATTTACTTAATTTAGAGAACACTCTTACAATAAGATGCGGGTGCCTGATGATCGTCTTCCAAAGCAACTACTCTGTTCCGAACTTAAAAATGGAAAGCGTAATGCTGGTGGTCAACAAAAGAGGTTGAAAGACTGTCTCAAGGCAAATCTTAAAAAATGTAGTATAAACACTGACAACTGGGAAACACTGGCCTGCGAACGCTCCAGTTGGAGAACAGCCTTTACCAAAGGTGTCATGGGGTTTGAAGACACTCGAACTCAGGACGGAAGGGAGAAACGTGCTAAGAGGAAAGCATGCTTGGCAAATCCACACAGTGATCAACTCCTGCCCGGAAACCAATGTCCCCACTGTGGAAGGATGTGCGGATCCAGAACTGGCCTCCACAGCCACTTACAGACTCATTGTTAAAACCGTGTTTATGGAAGGCAATCTTACTTAGCTATGAGTGATTGCCAAAGAAGAAGTTAGACAATGAATGAAACTAATTGGTACTTCACTCAACTGTTCTTAACAATGTAAATCTTAATCATTGGGCTATACTTCTACTATAAGGGACTCATATGTATCAGCATAATGTTCTCCGACACTACTACTTTTATCTCTGTTTGCACTTCTTTCTCTATGGACAAGTGCTAGTAATAAGCTAGGTCTTAATGAACCTTTGTTTCTGGTATGGGGATGTTGATTTCACAGTGTTTTTTTCTTTCCTTCTTATTGTGTTAGGAGCGGGACATCCCATGAAGCCTCATCGCTTGGCACTGACCCACAGTCTGGTTCTGCACTATGGACTCTATAAGAAGATGATTGTAAGCATTGCATTTACTGGGTCAAATACTGCTGCTGGTTTCAAGGCAGTAATATTTATTTTAGGACATTTTTATCCATTCTTTTGTAGGTATATTTCAGAATCTGCATACACTACATGTAAAGCCTCTCACAAAGTGTGGAATCACTGGAGGCAGGAATCAGCAATTTTATTGACTTTGCCACCATGCCAAAGCATTTTAGTTCTCTGACCTTCCCCTTTCCAATATGTGCTAAGAAAGCCCCCCTCCCTTTCCCACAGTTGTTACCTATTTGGCTGTGATACCCAACTTTGAGAGTGGGTATTGCTGCACAATTGCCAGGACAATTCCTATCCACCTCTGCAGCTTCAGGTCTCAGAGGAAGGTTCTGTTCATTAAGTTCATAAAACTGCAGTAGCTCATTTGCCATGGTGAGCATAAATATAGAAGTCTGAGTAGGGATAGTGTAAACTGGATCTTTGAGTCTGATGGCTGTACAGCCTCGTTCTGCTGTTGAATTCAGTTCTGAATGGGAGAAATTTCTCTTGCAGGTATTTAAACCATATCAAGCATCTCAGCATGATATGTGCCGCTTTCATTCAGAAGATTACATTGACTTCCTTCAGCGAGTGTCTCCAAATAACATGCAAGGATTCACCAAGAGCCTCAATGCTTTCAATGTGGGAGATGACTGGTAAGTGCTGCATACCTTCTAGATGCATCAGGTAGATAGGACCCAAAATGTGTGGTGTGGGCAGGGTGGATATTACAGAGGTCCCAAATGCCTGCTCGAACAAAAAAGTACTGGTCTTTCATTGCAATATTGTTTGTTTCTTTTTTTTTTGTAAACGACTTGGGGGTTCTGCATATAATCAAGTGGTTTTAAATTTTTGCTAAATAAATCTACTACAGATGTGAATGACAGAAGAAATAAGATAATGTCTTTGTTTGGTTAGAAACAAAGATTTACATGTGGAAATATATGTGAGGATGTAGAAGGGTAGATGATTGACTGATGTGAATGTGGTGTGAGAAGGGAAATGGAATGCCATGCAGAGAGATTGACTAGGGGGAGATAAGTGGAAGGCACTCATTCAACTTTTATTCATGTGCTCTATGAACATAAGCCAACAGTAAATATTTGCTTATTTTCCTGGCTTCACCAAGGATGTGTACTACTGTAATAGAGCTGAAGATCTCATATGCAGAAATCTTAATGTCACCAAAGCTTTTTAGAGAAAAGTTATAACTTAATTAAGAAAAGTCTAAAAGGTTCCTAATTCTTGAAGTGATGTTAAAGCACATGGAGTTAGGCTAGAAAATACTGAGGAAAACGTAGTTTCCTGTCATACTTAGACCACTGCAGAACATTTTGTGGTTTACCTCAGGTGCCAAAATATCTTGGGTCGGCCCTGCTTATGGGAGCACCAGGAGGCTTACTAAAGCCTAAGGACTAGCAAAGCCAGTGCTTTCTTACACACACACACACACACACACACACATACAATATTACTGTGTGCCTACAGTCATCCATGCATTGTCAAGCTCAAGGGGGAGATTACTGCAAGGTGCTTTATGTGGGGTTACTTTGAGGTTAGCCCAGAGGCTTCAGCTAGTGCTGAACATGGCAGCTGGGTTGCTTGCGGGAACCAATGGCCGACAGCATGGGACACTGTATTTTCTGGATTCGCACTGGCTGCTAATCTGCTACCAGGACAAGTTTCAAAAGGGAAAGTGACACTCCTACTGGGCTGGGTCTCACATACCTATGACCAACTCTCTTGAGAGACAGCCTTACCCAGTAGGAGTAAGGAGAGCTTCTCCGTCAAGCCGCAAAGATATCAGAAGCCTGCTCAGAAGCAACTTGAAGCAGGGCTTTTAGTGTGGTGGCCCCTGTTCTGAGGAGCAGTGTTCCTGCTTAGACAGTGCAGTCACCCACTAGCTACACTTTCTGGAAACATCTGAAGACATTTCTGTTCCAACAAGCTTTCTCAGCTTTCTATGTCATCTTGAGAGACAGCAAGAAGGAGAGCTTCTAAAGCAACCAGAGCCAGCCCTCAAACCCAACGTGAGAGTGGGTGGACCTGGCAAGCACTGCTGTATTCACCCCTTGCCACCCTCTCCAGTCTGATTTGGCTTCTCTGTGCAGCTACAACTCCAGTACTGAAAGAGATGGGTGATTCTGCCCTTGTGCACAGTTCCTTGGCTACTTGAAAGAGTTGCGGAGAATAGGTCCATCAATAACCATTATTACTAAAAGGAGACTCCATGGTCAGAGGCAGTATACCCCTAAGCACCAGGGCCACCCAATGAATCCGAAGGCTGGAAGATACAGGCTAAACAAAAGGAAGTACCTTTTTAAACATCACATAGTGGAATTTGAGAGTGCAAAATGTAGTGATGGCCGCCAACTTGCATGGCTTTAAAAGGGGGTTGGAGAAATAGAAGGACGATACAGCTAGGATTGCTCTGTATGCCACCTCAATTATCAGAGACAATACAGGGAGCAGGAGTAGTGGGAATGCTGTTTATGGACTTTCCAGAGCTAGAGTGGTATAGTGGTTAAGAGCAGTGGACTCGTAATCTGGTGAACTGGGTTCGCGTCTCCGCTCCTCCACATGCAGCTGCTGGGTGACCTTGGGCCAGTCACACTTCTCTGAAGTCTCTCAGCCTCACTCACCTCCCAGAGTGTTTGTTGTTGGGGAGGAAAGGATATGAGATTGTTAGCCACTTTGAGACTCCTTAGGGGAGTGATAAAGCGGGATATCAAATCCAAACTCTTCCTCTTCTTCTTCTTGTTTTTTCAGGGTACTTGGAGCATCTCTGGAAACACAGTTGTGTTTCCAATTGTGGGTGATGCCCAGCCCCTGCTCCATAATTGGGAGAGGGCTTGTTATGTTTGCTGGGGATAGGCACTTGCCTTGGCAAGTAGAACCATGGACCCTTGCAGATGAAGAGTTCTGAATTATTAGACGACTTGCACACTCCTATTTCAACTGTGGCTGCTAAACAAAAACGTTGCCTTGCCTGTCTTGCGTTTCTTATTTACATCTAGTGATATGGTCGGATCTTCCATACCCAAATAGCTATTTTGGATTGGAAAGTTTCTGCCATGTTATCCTGAACTAAGTGTAATTTTGTGTTCTCTCATAGTCCAGTGTTCCCAGGGCTGTTTGAATTCTGTTCTCGATATACTGGGGCTTCATTGCAAGGAGCAACACAACTGAATAATAAGGTAACAAGGTGATGTCATCTTCACCTTCTTCACATCCTTAAGTTGCTGTCAACCAGGTCGCTCTAAAATTTGCTCTGTAATTTTTTGTGCAACTAAAATGGTATTCATAATCATTGACTCTGGGGGAACTTCATGATATCTGATATGGCATGGTGGGGTACTCAGGAACCCCCCAGTTCAAATCCTATCTGGGGCATGAATTCACTTGGTGGTTTTTAGCCTCCCATCTCCAATATGGAGGTACTAATTCTGAGCTACTTTATAGGTTTTTTTGTGAGGAGTGCAATGAAGTGCTTAGAATGCTAGGAAGTATAAATGCTAAATACTCTCATGGGTACAAAACTATAACTCAGATAGCCTTAACAGTTGTTTTTTGTTGTTGTTGTTGTTGTTTTGCAAAGGCAGTCAGCAGAGTGGATGGGGTAGCTTAGGATATAGGGATTCATCATCCCTTGGTAAGTGTTGCTGTTAAGGCAACATAATCCTCTTTCCTTTGAGCTAATGTCCTTCTTCTGTCTTTAGATCTGTGATATTGCAATAAACTGGGCTGGAGGTCTTCACCATGCCAAGAAGTTTGAGGTAATGAGGCAAGTCTACTTTCCTTGCTTTGGAGGGTAAAGAAAACTTAGTTGCTTTTCACTGACTCACTTTTGCCTTTTTTGTGTTTCAGGCTTCTGGGTTTTGTTATGTCAATGACATTGTGATCGGCATCTTGGAGCTTCTCAAGTAAGGAGTTGGTGCAAGCGGTGCATAGGCGGAGGGGGGAATTGGTGGTGCTGTAAATGGCATAATGGAGCTGCACTAGAGATTGTGTGTCAAAATGGCTTCTCTTGTGCTGGTGGCCCTTCCCATTCCCTTTCCATTGAACCTTCTTCAAGTGTTTGATCATAATGTGATAATTCTTGTTTATTTGTGTCTGGCTGAGTCCAGCTGTGGTACACTTCTTTCCTACCTGCACTTTTTTGTTCCAGTTTAAGAAATGCAATAATTAAGCCCTGACTTGGCATTTTTTGGTGCAGTCTTGTGTTTGAAAACCCCACCTTGAATGGGGTTTGGCTCTGGTGCACTTTATGCTTGCTTAACTTAAACTGGCATAAATTACACTGGCTTCCACTACTTGGCATTGCTCCCTTCATCAAGAAGACTAAGTTATTCCTTCCTCCTCCTCCAGTCTGGCTTTACAGATAATTTAAGCACATTACCTGCTTGTCTCCAATCCCATTCCCTATCTGCTGCCCAACTATAAATTACATACAAATGTTTCCCTTTCTGATCTACGACATGAAATGCACCTTTTTGGTGAGTAAGAAACTTGGATTGGCAACTGAGTGAGGGGAGTGGCTGTGCAGCTTGGATACAGGATTTCACCCTGGTGTTGCTAGCTTCCACCTGCTTCTCTAACATGTCTTTGGGTTTCTGACAGATATCACCCACGTGTACTGTACATTGACATAGATATCCATCATGGAGATGGTGTTCAGGAGGCTTTTTATTTGACAGACCGTGTCATGACGGTGTCCTTTCACAAATATGGAAACTACTTCTTCCCTGGTACAGGTACAAAACTTTTTATTGCTTATTATAAGCTGGATTAAAGATGCAATACAGATTTCATTTTGGATACCTGCAGAGTGCTTAGATATAGGATAGGTACATTAGTGTGGGGATGTTCCAGTGGTTAGCTGAAAACAGAGATGGGATTTCTTCAGGCTGTGGATTAGCTAGGTAGTAACCTATTTTAAAAATCAAAGTTTGAATTCTGCACTTTGCCCTGCTTTCACCTGCTAGGTGACATGTATGAAGTGGGAGCTGAGAGTGGCCGTTATTACTGTCTGAACGTACCTTTGCGTGATGGCATCGATGACCAAAGTAAGTGGAAGGCTTCTCTTGGGCCTTGCTGGATACTCTGACTTCTGTGCAGATTGCAGCAGAGGAGCTCTAACAGCAGAGTCTTGTCTTCTCTTTGAAGGTTACAAACACCTCTTCCAGCCAGTCATTAATCAAGTTATAGAGTTCTATCAGCCCACGTGCATAGTGCTGCAGGTAAGAGGATGGAAGACCTAAGCAGTGAGAGTCATGGGTGTGGACTTGCATTTCCTTTCGTGGTCACACAGAAGAACTAGTGGGGGGAGGGTTGGGAGATAGGTGGGCTGGCTGGGATGAGATGCGTTCCTGATATTCTGTTGTGAGTGTTTTGGATAATCAGTAGCTAGTGCACCGATACTGTTGTTTTCTCCTCATTTCTTCTTCTTTGCCTCCATTAAGTGTGGTGCTGACTCGCTAGGTTGTGATCGTCTTGGTTGCTTTAACCTCAGCATAAGAGGACATGGGTGAGTCCCTTTAATGAGTTGAGTAAAAGGGCACATTGGAACTGAAACGGATGTGATTGGATCTCCCACCTTTTTTACCCTTTAATGCAGCTGTGGGAGCTTCACATTTGTTTGGACTAGTGGTGCTGGAGGGGTGAGGGAGAGGTTGACCCCTCCCACAAAGCGACTATTAGCCCTGCAGCAGAAAAACACAGTGGAATTAATTGGTGTGTATGTGATGGAAAAACAGTACGAGAAAAAGTTTAACCCCCACCTGTTCTGCTTCAGTAAAATCTGCTTTCCAATGAACTTGCTATTGCCACCACAGTGGAAGAATGCAGTTGTACTACTGTATATTTCTTTCCTGATATAGGCTAAAATAGCTGCTTGCTATGGTGAATGAACTATATTGCAAAAACAGTGCTGCTGGTCTGATAAAAATCAGAGCACTTGCGGTTTCTTCAGTTAAAAATAAAGCGAAGCTGGAAGGGTTGGCCTCCTTGCATTCTGGTTGCTTTTGAGGGGTTGCTTTTGGAGGGGGGAGAAGTGGCAGGGATTGCTCTCTGCTCACCTGGTGGTCCATCCTCTTTGCTTGCTTGCTGCCTGCCAGCCATTGGGAGATGGGGGTGTCCACTTGCTTCACCCTTTGAAGGGGTTCTGCGTACAATTGGGAGAGATGCACTTGAGCAGAGAGATGAGAAATGCATGTGTAGTGTTGTGTTTGTATGAGAGAGAGCTGGAAGGGGGAGAGTCGTGCGTATGGTCTGTGAGAGACTGAAATACGTATGTGAACAAGAAGTACAGATTAATGTGTGCCTTGAGAGAGGGAAAGATGCACTTGGGCAGAGAGGGAGAGGCATTTGTGAAGTGAGAGAGACGGTTCTTTTTGTGTGTATGGATGTGAGAGAGGGGTGTGGCCACCTTGTTTATTTTTCCTAATAGTGTAAATAATTGCCATGTGATCTCCACAAGCAGGACATAGCTTATTTCCCACAATAAGCATGAGGTCTGGAAGGGGGAAACAGCAGTGCATGTACAGTGGTGCCCCGCAAGACGAATGCCTTGCAAGACGGAAAACTCGCTAGACGAAAGAGTTTTCCGTTTTGGAGGTGCTTCGCAAAACGAATCTCCTATGGGCTTGCTTCGCAAGACGACAATGTCTTGCGAGTTCCTGCAGTTTTTTTTCCTCCCCCCCCCTTTTTCTAAGCCGCTAAGCCGCTTATCAGCCGATCCGATAAGCTGATAAGCCGCTAAAAGCCGCTAATAGCGCTAATCCTCCAATCCGTCAATGGGCTTGCTTCGCAAGACAAAAAAAACGCTAGACGAAGAGAATCACAGAACGGATTCTTTTCGTCTTGCGAGGCACCACTGTACTTGCTCTAATTCTGCTTTGCTCCAACGGCAGTCATTTTGTTTACAGGCACTTCCCCCAAATTCAAAATGTGCCCACTGCTCCAAAAACTTTGGCGACCCCCTGCATTAACCTATCTCTGTGTCACATCTTTTTTGGTCCTTGGTAGTTAGCAGTTTGAAACCCTGTCTCTTCCCCTCTCCATTCTGAGAATTGATTCTCATCCTGGCTCATGAGGATTCGCTTCTGATTTTCTGAGCAATAATGTCAAACTTTGTTGATTTGGTGCTTTGTAGTAGTGATGGTATTGTTGTTCCACTTTTGTTAACATGTTTGGATCAGTTGTCCCCCTCTGTAGGCAGGTGTGTTCTATAAGGCACACCTGTACAAGTATCTGCTTTGCCACAAAGACAAGATAAGCAGAGAGTTTACAGGTTTTGGTTGTTCTTTATTAATTGTGTATGCCTCCCACAGTTATACTAAGAATTACCTTGAGGTGGTACAGATGGGTTAATAGTACATACCTACCTAGGCGCTCTTTACTTGCTTTCAACCTTCACCTTTGAAGTCAGTAGTGAAAGAGCAGCATTTAGCTCAGAATAAGTTATTGTGTGTATTTATACATAATATAGGGGACGCGGGTGGCGCTGTGGGTTAAAGCCTCAGCGCCTAGGGCTTGCCGATCGAAAGGTCGGCAGTTCGAATCCCCGCGGCGGGGTGCGCTCCCGCTGCTCGGTCCCAGCGCCTGCCAACCTAGCAGTTCGAAAGCACCCCTGGGTGCAAGTAGATAAATAGGTACCGCTTACCAGCGGGAAGGTAAACGGCGTTCCGTGTGCTGCGCTGGCTCGCCAGATGCAGCTTTGTCACGCTGGCCACGTGACCCGGAAGTGTCTCCGGACAGCGCTGGCCCCCGGCCTCTTAAGTGAGATGGGCGCACAAACCCCAGAGTCTGTCAAGACTGGCCCGTTCGGGCAGGGGTACCTTTACCTTTACTATACATAATATACATTACTCAATCTTTTCAATATTTGGGACTTTAGAAATTCACACTGACTCTTTGTGCTGCATATATTTTTCTGGGCTTTTGACCAGTCTGAAATAAACCTCCCACTTTTAACGCGCTCAGGAGCATACACCTGAGTAAATAGAGCCTGTATTGTTAGTTATTTGTAAATTTTCCGAAACCTTTTAGTAGCCATATAAAGGGTGATGGTTTATGTACAATACATAGATGAATGTAAGCAAGTTTGAGAGGAATTCATTTCTGAATTTTATAACTTTGAATCCTAGGGAATGTGTAGAATATGTAAAGAGTTTCAACATACCCCTCCTGGTGTTAGGAGGAGGTGGCTACACAGTTCGCAATGTGGCCCGGTGTTGGTAAGTCTTCTGCAAACTTTTGTTGATAATGGGTTGGGGCTTTACCTTCCTTGGATATAAAATGGCATAGGTTTGTGTCATGTGAAGACTTCACTGTAGTCTGCCTTTCATTTTAGGACTTATGAAACATCATTACTTGTAGATGAAGCAATTAGTGAGGAGCTTCCATATAGTGGTAAGTTGAGGACCTACATGTTCAAACGTCACTGATGTCACTTGTAGCATATTTAGTTTCCCCAAGTTATTAGTATCTAGGTAACTTAGGGGGATAGTTCAAAAGCAATTACAAGGCTTCGTGGAGTAGCCGCTGCCACCTGTAGAACCTTGTTGCATGTGCTGGCCAGGGCAGGTGTGGTGTGTGGAGGAAAATGTCAGCTCACTATATCAGTGTCCAGGCCCTGGTTGGGCCCATTGTTATCATGTGGCAGCAGCGCGGCTGATTTGGGTTCTAGCCCACCTCTACCCTGAAACACTCCATTTTGGGGGTTGCTATTGGCTGCTGCTAACAACGTTGCCAGTGGTAGCTTGTGCCCCTTGTTACGGCAGATACAGTGGGGAAGCTCTTGCTGGTGGAACTGCCCTGCCAACAAGGGCAGTGTCTCTGGGTTGGGCTGGGTGCAGGGATATCTCCACCTCATCCAAATTCTCCAGCATGATTTGTTGGGGGTTGGGGTTGGTTAATCTGTAAGTCGCCAACAGCATCTTTCAGATTGTTTCAAAATATAAGGGTTAAGCAGATTTACGTGGTGGAGGTGGCAACCAACCTTTGGCCAACCTTTTCATATCTGCCTATGCTTTTCTAATTATTGGAGGCAAATTATTTTAAACCAGATTATTTAATCCTGTTACTTTTTCCACTTGGAGTTGTCAGTGGTTATTACATTTGCTCGTCAATATTAATTCCCAGTAATTCTGTGTTATGCAAACCGGAAAACTGATGGCATAACAGCTTCATAGATGAAGCAGAATTTGATTGTATGTTTTCATCAGTTCTAAGCAGCTGGAAAATCAGCTGATTTCATTAATTTACATAAAGGGAGCCAAGGCATTGAGAGAGATTGCTCCTTCAGGAGAGTGGAGCTGCAGCTTGCTGTTCAGTTAGTTGTTGCATGGGCTTGTAGAGTTGTTTGAAAGGGGTTGTGCATGGATTTCCTTCTTATTTTAAAATGTATAAACATCAGTATGCATGTATCCACACTAATTGTCTGTCTCTATGCAGAGTACTTTGAATACTTTGCTCCAGACTTTACCCTCCACCCCGATGTCAGCACTCGAATTGAAAATCAGAACTCGAGGCAGGTAAGTAACTTTGGCCATATATATTTCACTTGGCTCTGCTTTAGCCTCCCACCATGTCTTCTGCCTTGACATTTTCAAAAGTTGCAGCATTGGTGCTTCTGGTTTCCCAAAGCCCATTCCAAGCAGTAAGAGCAGGCCCTCCAGATGTTTTGAGACTACAGTTCCCAACATCCCTGAACACTGGTCCTGTTAGCTAGGGGTGATGGGAGTTGTAGTCCCAAAAAATATCTGGAGGGCCGAGTTTGCCTATGCCTGAGTAAGAGTGATTGGGATCATTCTGAACCTGCAAATTCATTTTGGGCAAATAGTTGTTATTATTATCATTGTTAATTTCATTCTATACTGCTTTATATTTTTAAGAAAAAAATCTCAAAGTGGTTTACAACCTTCATTAAAACATCAAATAAAACATTACTGAAGAAAGTCAAGTATACATTCAAAGCAACAGGAAACTAGAATATTATCTTAAAAGATTTCAAAATAAAACATTACCAAAGAGGTCAGCTATAAAATGCACATTTAACACAGCCAAGTTAGGAAAAAAATTATCTTGACCATTTCAAAAGAAAACATTACTAAAGGAAGTCCACTATAAAATGCATATTTAGAACAGCATAATAAGCAAGAGAATAAAAAATTCTCATAAGCGTAGAAGACACCAAGATCAAGCAGGGCCACCCAGCTGCAATCTTGATATTTTAAGAGGAGTGCGACTCCTGTCTAAATTGGAATATACTGAGCACTGCCTTTCTAATTCTATGAACTGCCTGCCAAATGTACCTAATATATTACATGGATTTCATCCAGATCGTTGCTAATCACCTGATGTCATAAGTGACAATTAAAGGGATTTTTAATTTATGTTACAGGTGTCACCGTGCTAAGATTAGCAATGGCCCCGTTGAGAGAGACAAAAGACAGCAGAAGGAGCTCCTATCTTTGCTCTTAGATTGGAGATAAGCTCTCTGTCTGCTCTTTGATTTGAAAAGCAGCATTTTTCTGTACCCCACACAAACTCTGAGTGGGTGGAAATGCTGCCTTTTGCTCTGAAGGAGTAGGCAGAGGGCTTATCTCTAAACCTAGTGCTGCTGTGCTTAGCACCAAGATCCTAGACCTAGATAAAGGACCCATCTGCTCCTTAGAGAGGAATTTTATTTTGTTTCTGGAGTGCTCTGTTTGTGAGAGAGAGGGTGGGGGAGAAGAGGGGCAGTGCTGTGTCCTTGGTGTCTGGTACATGTTTTGTGGATGGGGGTGGTGGTGTGATTTTGCTTTTGTTTTGGGCCTGGCAATTTGGACAGGTTCCTGTCGGCCCTTGGGCCAAATGGCTTCTCTACTCCTGCAGTAAGAGAAAATCTAGTGCCCTTGGCATTTCTGACAGCCAGGCAGGAGTGATGGCTGGAACCTTATAAACATTTTTATACCTGAAGGCGTCTATGATATGACCTGCTGTTTCTCCCCCTCTTCTCTTCTGACCAGTACTTGGATCAAATTCGGCAAACTATATTTGAGAATTTGAAGATGCTGAATCATGCACCCAGTGTCCAGATCCATGACGTCCCTTCTGATTTGCTGAATTTTGATCGCCCAGATGAGCCTGATCCTGAAGAGAGAGGTTCTGAGGAGAACTACAGCAGGCATGTCTCTGTTTATCCCTCAAGTAGAAGTGTCCCGTGTTTGCACCCCAGCCCAACTGGAGGAACTATGATATGTGCCTCCCAGAACCAACACTACATTGATTTGGGCTTTTGCTTATTGTTTAGATTGCTGTTTTCCAGAAGCATGTAGTTGCTGCAGTTTTAGGTGGGCAGGTTTCCAGTGTCTTTGCTTAATTTTTGGCCTCCTCCTGTGTTAACTTGTCTTGCAGGCCGGAGGCTTCAAATGAGTTCTACGATGGTGACCATGATAACGATAAAGAAAGTGATGTGGAGATATGATGCCTGAATCGTGGGCGTGTGAACAGTGTGGAGATCACAGGATGGTGGTGCTATAAGGATGCAGCGGGTTCCAGTGGAAAGCCTCTGTCCTGTCGCTAAGTGATGGCAGCAGGACTGCTGAATCATGCAATTACTGGGGCACAAAAGACATTGAGAGGTTTATGGTCCTCCCAGAGCCTTTCCCACCCCTTGAGACTGTGCCTTTGCCACTGTTTGTGGAAAAAGAATTTCATAATTTCATGTTCACACAAGTCTGTTTCACTGCTGTGTGACCAGCTGTTGGGTCTCATTCTGCAGTGACTTTGTCTCCCTTGCAGACAACAAGAAGCACTGTTGCACTTGGACATTTCTTCTGACTTCTTTTGAAACAGGTTTGTGTATGTGAGGTGTTCTGCTGAAGCAGCTGGTTTTAAATCCCAAAAAAGCTGCAGTGTAAAAGTCAGTCGTTTGCCAGTTTTTCAGCCAACCAGAGTCCCGTGTTAAAGTAAATCAGATAAAAAGGAGAACCGGATAATGGTTAATATTTTGCTGAGCCAGTAATGGAGGTTGGAACGGTCAGTTTTGCGGCTGAACCAACAATGCTGGTTCATTTAGCACAGATTTCTTCATAGGAGGTATTTTTGTAGCAGCTCATTTTCAAAATCAGGGCATGTTGAAAAAACTTACCCGTGTGGGATATTTGAGGGACAGAAGGCTGGGGGTGGGTGGGTGTTGTTTCTTAATATTTCTTCTGGTCACACTGCGTACTTGGTACCAAAGTGGCATCCAAAAAAAACCCCTTGTCAATGGAGAATTTTGTTTTGCATGAGTGTTAATTACATTCACACACTAGTGCAGGGTTTCCCAACCCTTGGCCTCCAGCTGGTTTCATACTACAATTCCCATCATCCCTGACCACTGGTATTGCTAGCTAGGGATGATGGGAGCTGTAGTCCAAAAACATCTGGAGACCCCAAGGCTGGGAAACGCTGGATTGTGCACCTATGTACAACTCAGTGTGCCCCCAAGAGTGACCTTTCCACAGACGTCACCTTTGGTTTCATGGAGGTCATGCTGCTTAACAAAAGAATGTTACACGGATTGTAGGGGGAGACCTGGGCCAAAGATGGTTATGTTGTTGTGGAAAGTCTTCCTCTTGTTGAGCTTCTCCCTTCTGTGACCCTTTACATATTTTAATGCGTCATGCCTTCTGAGCATGTGCTCAGGCAGAGGCTTTGTTCCTAAATAAATTTTAAGGAACTTTATGAAAGGAAAGCTTCCTGTCCCCTCTTCCCCCCTGAACCACATTCCATATTGTTCAGGAGGGTCCCCCAGACCACCCAGAGAGGATTTTCTTTTTCAGGGTAAGGGGGGATGCACACAGTGGGGAGAAGTGGACAGGAAACATCTCTTCCGCAAACTTCCGTAAAAATAAAGTTCTTTTTGGATCCAAGCAAAAATACGAAAGGCTTCTCTAGTTTTAACTGCAAGTTCTCTTACCTTTGTGACTACATAGCCATTGATGCAATGTGTGCCTCAGTTTGGCTGTGGTCTTACTGGTCTTAAGCTGTATGTGTGCGTGCAGATACTTGCCATCAGTGTTATGAAGACTTCACTGCGGGTAGAATGGCAGAACAGCAACTGATCTTTTCTTCCTTATGCTCATATTTTACTAATGCTTTTAAAATATTAAACAACAGGATGGTGTTTTTCTTACCTGTTTTGTGTCTTTCCTTCTTCCCCTGCCTCTTGCATTGACATGCGCTCATGCAGCCTGTACAGCAGACTCAGTGACCAGATGTGGCCCCCACATTCCTCCCTTTCTGGCCCTCAGAACTCTCCTCATGTCTGGCCCTTCACTGTATAGAAAGTAGCCTGCGGTAGAAACATTTACCTTTGTTGCCACTTTGCCTCTAGCCTTCCTGTCACTAGCATGTGTCCCTGGGAATAATAAAATTGTAGAATTGGAAGGGACCCCAAGGGTCATCTAGGCCAACCCCCTGCAGTGCAGAAATAAATGTCCAGAAGGGAATTTGGCCCTCCAACTGTAAATGGGTTCCTCATGTGTGATGTACAGTCACTTTCAGTCCTTTTTAAAAATTATTATAGTAATGGAGCCCAGTCTCTTCTTTCATGTCTCGAGGGGGTACGAAATTACTTTTCATGGTTGTAGAAGCACTGTAGCACAAAGTGATTTTTTTGCCACACATTCAGGAAGTGTGTGGGTGCATGGGTAGTAACTGGAAACTGCAATACACACTCCCTTAATTTACTGTCTGAAGGACATATGCGAGGTTCTGTAAAGCTGAGTTCAAGCAGCCTAAGCCTCTGAAGACAGGGACAATATTCACCACAAGACTGCAGACAGTATGTTGAAATGAAGGATTATTCACCCAGAAGTGTCCAAAATGACATTGTTCTAATTGCAACATCCGTTTCCTCTGATCTCAATATTGCTCATCCATGTATGTAGTTCAAACTTAAAATATTAGAGCACAAGTTACAATGACTGATGTAAGATGGAAACATCTAAATTTAAAAATATAATTTTCATTATATCTATAGCAATACTCATCCAAGAACATGACCGCTGCAAAGTGAACAGAACCAAACAGTGACATGTTGGTCCATAGCTAGTCCCGCTGTTGCTGATAGCATGACAAGATGTCATAGTTCTAGATAATGGCTTCATTTACAGTCTCCAGAATGGGGCAAAAAAAAAAAAAGAGCAAAGAAACGTGTGCCCTAAAAACAGTTTGTCAGTATACATGTTTGTGTACAGCTGGTATACTTCCCTGTGGGTACCATTCAAAGACTCTAAAACATGAGCCATAATCTCAATCCCTTAATAAAGCGGGGAGCTGTGCTGACCCTCCGGCAGGTTGCTTGCTACTCCAGCTTCCATCCCTTTGGGGCTCCAACCCTACGTGATTCAATTCTGTTATCCTTCACCATTGGTTGCACTTATTGGGGCTGATGGAAATGGGAGTCCCAAACCACAGGTTCTCCAACCACGGTCTAGATATTGGTTAGGATCCAAAGCATTCCATGCTTATGGACCAGGGACATAATCTAATAGATTTACAATATATAGTAAATCATTAAGGAAAATAAATAGTCCTCTAAGAACAGATAAACAATAATGGCCAGTTAATTTTTTTATTAAAACACAGCTATGAAAAAATAAGGCCAACTAAATAGACACAAATGCCTAGCCTATTTCATTTTAAAAGACTTAAGTAAAGGGTGTTTTTTGGCTTCCTGTGGAGGATTATCTTGGAGAGAATTTGCAGTGCTGGAGTCTGGGCACCTACTCAGGAGGCCTTCCTTTGAGTTCCCTTCAAACACTTATGAACTACTGGGGCAGAGAGGAGGGCCTGACTTGAAGATCTCAGCATATGGGCAGGTAACTTATTCTTCAGCAGTTTAGAGCTTTATGAGTCATAACAAGCGCCTTGCATTGTGCATAGATGGACAGCTGCAAAGTCCCAGGCTCTCCAACTAGACCATGTCAACATCCTGCCTGCAGTATTTAAAGCCATCTAGGGGCATAGGGGCAGCTTAAGGAAACTGATACATGATGCAACTGCTGGTTTTGTGGGGGGGGGGAGCTTTGGCTGGAAACCTAAACCAGCCTTGGCCCCATGTCTGACCTGCAGTATTATCCTGGACTATTAAGAGGCATGTTGCATGATAACTCTGTCAGCCGGACTCAGCCTTTTGTTTCCACAAGCAACACTCCGCTGCAGCTCCTCCAGGCTGTATTGGACTCTACTGGCATTAGAATTTGCACAAGCAGAGCTAGATTTAGAAGTTAAAAAGAGCAAGACTCCAGCCCTTTATTGCGGCTGTTTGTTTAGGCATGAACATGCTGCTGCTGCTCTATCCTCAGTGTCACTACACTCCACTCCCCGCCCGCTTTCTCTATTGAATTTACAGGTAGCTGCTTCCTCGGCCCCTGGGGCTGTTTTAAAATGGGTTTTTCCTCTCGGAACCCGGAAATCTCTTTCTGCAATGCCTCACTTTCCTTTCCTTATCTCTGTGGCTTCGGAAGGGAGAGCAGCGGAAGTTCTGCCTCATTACAAAAAATGTCCACCCTAGAGATAGAAAGTGTAGAGGCACCATAGGCTTCAAAGAGATACACATTTCGTCTTTGATGGGGGAAATTCTGTTTTTACATTGTGAAGGCGGAAAACCGCATCTATCATAAAATAGGATAAGGCGAAATGCCGAATTTGAGGGCTGGTTTTGGAAATGCTTTAAACGGTGCCTGGAAAAAACCAAAACCCAATACAATAGCGCAGCTCTGAATGAGCAGCAACGGCTCCCAGCCTCTACTCAGATCTTAGTTTGAGTGAAAAAAAAAAGTTTTAAAACATTTGAAAGGGCATGTCTGATAGGGTTGCCACATTTTGAAGAGCAAAAAAAGACAATATGACGGCCATTGATAGCAAATAAATGCATTTTTTCTCAAATTTTACTCCTGAAAAAGAGGGCGAGTCCTGGAAAAAGAGGACACATGGCAACACTTCTACATGCCTTGACAATAGTCCCCAGGCTTCTGCATGCAACTCGGCAAGGAGTTTTGTGGCAAAATTTTTGACTTTTGCTGCAAGTGATATTTGACTGGAAATAAACTAATCTCAGCCTAACCCCTCCGCCCCCACAATCTGCAACAACGTTAGACAGTAGACAATGTTGTTCAGAGAGTGATAGGAGCTGAAAGAAAGCTTGTTCAAATAAAGTTCTTTGTTTTATAATAATGTGCCGGCGGGGGAGTTTGGTTTTTGTTATTGCTATGCTATATATATAGCGGTATACAAACTTAACAATAATAGTAATATTTTTTTAAGCCACATTTCCGCCCCCACCCTTGGGACCTTTGCTGCCACTTTCTCTTTCTCCAAGTCGCAGAGAACGGCTGGCAGGCGAGGAGAGATAGAAAGAGAGCGCCGAAAGGATCTTGGAAGTTGTTTCTCCGAGCTCACATGCCCCCTTCTATCCCATTTTCCTATCTCTGCGCTCTCCTGGTTTCCCCCGCTGCTGCGGGCGAGGGAGCCGAGGGGGCGTGGCTGCGTCTCACGTGCGACGTCGCCGCCGGCGCGGTGGGCGTGGCGCTGTTTCCTGGGAGGCGGGCCGGCGCGCGGAGCAGCCACTGTGCCGGAGGGCGGAGCCCGGCTGAGGCGGAGCTCGGCAGGCGCGGCTGCCCGGCCGTTGAGAGGTCCCGTCGGGTGGGCGTCGAGCGCCGTGGCTGTCAGGAGCCGCTCGCCCGCCCGCCTCGCTCTGCCGCTCGCTGACTGACTGTCTGACTGACTGAGTGCGCCGGGGGAGGAGAGAGAGCCCAGCTGCCCCCGTCCTGGTCGCGGCGGCGGCGGCGAGGGGCGGACTTCGCGCCCCGCCATGGAGGGCGGCAGCGGCGGCGGCGGCGGGGGACCCTCGCGCGGGACCGGCCGCGAGAGGAAGAAGAGCAAGGTCCCCGCCGACGAGGCCCCCGCGACGGCCGTGCCTGGAGGAGACCCCGGAGGAGGCGGAGGAGGAGGCGGGAAGTCCCGCAAATTCGTGAGTGTCTCCTGAGGGGCCGGGCGGGAGGGAGGGGAAAGGACCTGCCGGGGCCGCACCTGCCCGCCCGGCGGCGTTTCGGAGCCGCGTCCTCTGCCTCGTCCGGGGAAAGGCGGGCAGAAGCGGCCCCGGCCTCCGTCTCCGTCCCGCGCAGGTGTCCCGCCGGCGGCATCTCCCTCAGGCAGCGGGGGGAAGAGGGGGGGGCGTTGGCGGCCCCCGGATGCCGGATCCGTCCCTCTCAGCCCGGCCGGAGCTGGCGGTGCCCGGCAGAAGTTCTCCCTTCCTTCCCTCCGCACGTGCAGGGCTCCCTGCCTGACCCCTCGCCCCCTCGCCCCGCTCCCTTTCCTTTGGGTGCGCGCAGGCGTGCGTGAGAATTAATTGGAAAACAAGAGTGGTCTACCAAAAAACAGGCGGAATAATGAAGCCGTGGCTTCTATACGATAACAAAGCCATGGCTGTAAAACACACGGCAAGTTTTGAAACCAGAATAGAGTAGACTGAGACAGATTTTTTTTCTATAGAAAAAAACAACACCACCTCATGCAGGTTTTCTTAAACACCTGGGTAGTCTTGCTTCTAAATAGGAAGGTCTTCAGCAGACACCAAAAAGAACACAGTAAAGGGCACCTGACCGACACCAATAAGCAATATTTAGGTGCCATTAGTTTCTGTGTGTAGAGGGCTTGGATCAGGAAGAGGGCAGGCTTGATTTTGGATGGGGGGGTTGAGCCATGTTTTTCCATATAGAAGAGACTCCAGTTTCTGATCTCTCCCTCTCCAGTTAAAAGGACCTTGGAGGAGGGAGGGCAGGAGGCTGTGAAAGACCCTCTGCTTTTTAGGCCCTCAGAGCAGCTGCTAATAGGAGGAAAATGCTGGGCTTTTGCCACTACAGGTGAAATTGAAAATAAATGCCCCTCTCCTCCCCACCCTGTCTCCTCCTCCTCCTCTGCCGGGTGCCAGGTGAGCAGTGGCAGATGCGCAGCTACCTTGCCTCATGGGTGGGCTTGCCCTGTGTCCAGGGCCATTATAACATCTGAGCAGATAAGCCAGTGAGATGACAAGGGACAGAAGGTAGAACAAGGAGCAATACTCTTGTAAAAAACCAACAACAAATTTACTTGGGGAATGGAAAGACTTTCAACTAAAAGTGTTCAAGCTCTTTGCTCAGTCATTGGTATCAAGTGAGCAGTCTCATTGCACTTTAGGCAGGATCCTATCATTCTCCCCACTAAGAAAGATGCTGGGGTGTTTGGTTGGTGTAGCAAGCTGACATCTGTGGTGTTACTTATTTTGAACCAGTATTAAGAAGACTCAAGTGACTGAATTTGTGCTTGGTGACTTGAATGTCATGTGGCTCCACATGAGCTACATTTACAGTAAGCGTTGCAACTTTCCGTTTCTCTAGTTTCAGGGCAAATTCTTTGCTTAATAACTGTCTTTTACCTGTTAGAGCCTGGGATGCTTAAGGCCGCAGTGCAGCACACACCTATAGCTTTATTAAATGGGAAGCCTGAAATTTAGGACCCCCTCCAATCTGATGCCAAAGTTCTGTACTTGTTTTGTACCGCAAGTGACATGTTTTGAACCGCCCCCCCCCCAAGCTGAGTAATTGATACTCAAACTGGGGGCCACAAGTATCCCCCCCAAACCCAGTATTGTCTGAGTCACTCCAAACAAGTGCCACAAGCTGACACCTATCTGTGTGAAAGCCCCATTGAGTACAGTGGGATTTGCTTCTGAGTAAAAGCTGCTCTGTAAATGTGCCAATAGGGAGAGAATTGGAATAGTAGTCTCTATGAGATCACAAAGCTGTGCAGAAAACATGGGGGGTGGGGGAAATTCCGCTGTGTATAAATCAAATTGGTTTGTCATGGTAGGTTCTTCAGGACTTCAGAGCAAGAGGAAAGGGTTAAACACACCTCACTGCGCATTGCTGTCCTGAACTTGATTTCCTCTCCTCTCCCTTACAGTTGTGAAAAAGATTCTGGTAACTTGAACTAGCCTCAGTGTAGTTTGGCCCTGAGGCAAAGGTGTACACACATACAAAGGCTTGATTGCAGAAATAGGAGACTTGTAATTCCTTTTTTGCTGAACTAACAGATACACTTTTAAAATTGTATATCGTTGTAGATCATTTTAGTATAACTTTGTGAAAGAATGTCAGAGAAAGCTATCTATCACTCACTGCTTCCTTTGAAGAAGTATGGCTAAACTGGTTTTAGCTTCTCATTTGGTCTATTCTTGAAGAGTTTTGTCACTTCCCCTGTGTTTCGGGGGGGGGGGAATCAAGATTTGATAGTGTTTTGTGCATGTACAGACTTGTGTTTGGTTGAAAACATTCTTAGAAGTATAATTTATGGGTTCAGCAGAGCAGTATTTCTTTTACAAAGCAGCAAAAGGTGGGCAGGAATTTGAGTCAAGTGTGGAAAGCTTCACTACCTTTGGGTATGTCCTGTACTCCTGAGAGGAGTCTTGGTTCAGAAAGAACTCTTGTTCATTCGTCTTGTTTCTATACCACCCTTCCTCCCATACTGGCTCAGGCTAGTCGGCAGTCCCAATCAAATCAAATACAATTAATCACAAAAAGGGAGGGAAAATCTTTTAACCTCTAAAAACTTCATAGCAAAAAATACTTTATCAACCAAGTAAGTTCTATAATCCAGCGGACAAGAGAATAATAATCAACATTAACTTGGAGACTCCAAATAACCTTCGTCCTACAAAAGTATGAGCAAACTGATGTGTGTTCAGGCTGAAAGGTATGTCAACAAGGAGGACAAACATACTTCCATGGGAAGAGAATTCCACAAATGGAGTGCTGCCACATAGAAGACCCTGTCTTGCACCATGCATAATGGGTCGTGCCTGTATATGGTCAGTATTAATGCAGTGCAAAAGCCTCTGATTACTGTGTTGCAACAGGCATGGTTTTAGATATTGTAGTAAGGGAAGTGTTAGGATTGTCACTTTTTAACCTGTTACAGTGGTGCCTCGCAAGACGAAAAGAATCCGTTCTGTGATTCTCTTCGTCTAGCGGTTTTTTCGTCTTGCGAAGCAAGCCCATTGACGGATTAGCGCAATTAGCGGCTTTTAGCGGCTTATCTGCTGATCGGATCAGCTGATAAGCGGCTTAGCGGCTTAGAAAAAGGGGGGGGAGGAAAAAAAAACCAGCAGGAACTCGCAAGACATTGTCGTCTTGCGAAGCAAACCCATAGGAAATTCGTTTTGCGAAGCACCTCCAAAACGGAAAACTCTTTCGTCTAGTGAGTTTTCCGTCTTGCGAGGCATTCGTCTTGCGGGGCACCACTGTAACTAGTGATGTGGATATGTAGCTTGTGGATGTAGCTTTGAGAGGTAAACTACCAGTTTCCGGGATTCTTTAAGGGAAGCCTTAAATGAATGGTGTGGATTTGACCTTGGTGCGACTGTTCAGCTGGTGATATTAAGCCCGTTGCTGGAAACTGGCAAGTTGAATTCCCATTTCTTGAATTCCCATATAATGATAGAAATGGCATAGTATTTAATGAATTTTAATATTTTTAACTATTGTTTTGTTGATGTTTGTGTACAGGCATGGTCCTCACAATAAACGGATTTGTTGTTGTTGTTGTTGTTATAATGATAGAAATAATATTCCTCACTTGCTAGATTATAAGTAGTTTTATAGCAGAGGTGTCTCAGTTAGGACACAGTTAAGAATTTGATGAAAATACAAAGTGGAATATAAATATTGACCTGACTATTTATGTTAAAGTTTAAGCTTTTTATAGGTTTTTTAACTGGGGTGTTTAACTTTCAGTGGTGACTTCTCTTGCTGTCTTTTGTGAATGTGCATAGAGAGCAGCCATAAAATGTATGCTAATTTTTTAATGTGCTTAGGCTCCAGTTTCAAATGTACAAACATGGTGCAGATAGCTTGACGTATTAAAATTGACAGTCACATGGAAAGATGTCACGTATTTATTTCCTATGTGTAATGAGACCATTCTGTAAGGAACTGTTTAAGCGCTTTTAGTTGCAGATTGATTTGCATTTGGTCTGTTTTGTCCTATTCTTGGATAATTTAACAAAAGTTCATATCTGAGGGAAAGGAAGTAAAAGTTCACAATTACATCCGGTTTTTCTCTTTCAGTAATATATTTACAAATTAGGAGAACGATGGAAGCAGTAAAATTTAGAGTTTTCATTTCTAAAAACAATGAAACTAAATTATCAGGTTGTGTGTATTAACTTGGGATATTCAAGATAACGCACATTTAAGAAGAGAAAACTTCAGAATGATGCTAATGGATGTGCATTGGAACAGTCCATCAAATTATACTTTATCTCTAGATGCTTTTGAAATCGATTAGATAAAATGTATGCATGTCCCAAATGCCTTTATTGTACTTGTTCCTATTTTTAAGGGCAGAGCAATTGACTAGGTGATCTTTTGAAGGTTGTGTGCTTTGATGCTTGCATTCATCTGAAAATAGACTAAGCTCAGAAGAAGATGAAAGAACTCTTTGGTAATGTGTAGGAGAAAGCTACATAGTGGGGTTGGTTTTTTCCCATCGTTACAATAATTATTTAAATTTCACTTCTTTCTTAGTTCAGGGTGACCTATGTGGGGCTTTTCCCCATTTACCTTCACTACAGCCCTATAAACTGGTTAGGTGAGGAGAAAACGTCTGGCTTAATGTGGTTTATGGGTCAGTAGTGATTAGAACCCAGACCTTTCCACTTAAAAGCCAACCACCCTATTCACTGCATCATACCTGCCCTCTGTGTGTGTGTGTTGGATTTGATTTAAATCACTAGTCAGTAAGACTTGATTTAAATCTTTCTTCTTTTTCTTTTTTTACAAAAAGACTCATTCTTGCTGGTATAATCTTAATATTTACAACCAGATGAAGGTTTCATTTTTGGAATAATAAATTTTCAGAGTAGTTTTTACAGTTATATAAAAAATTACTGATTTGGTTATACTATTAGAAATACATAGACAGATAATTATGAAATTATTGTGAGGTTTAAGAAGTTAACTGTTTATATTTGGACAATTTTTCTGCTGTACAGTGGTACCTCAGGTTAATAACTTAATTCGTTCTGGAGGTTTGTTCTTAACCTGAAACTGTTCTTAATCTGAAGACCGCTTTAGCTAATGGGGCCTTGCACCGCCGCCACACAATTTCTGTTCTTATCCTGAAGCAAAGTTCTTAACCCAAGGTACTATTTCTGGGTTAGCGGAGACTGTAACCTGAAGCGTCTGTAACCAGAAGTGTCTGTAACCCGAGGTACCACTGTACTTTATTGGAAGGAGAAAAATAATCATTTCCTTAATAACAATTTAAACCTTTTATTTAACTAAAGCAATAACATTATAGCATATGTATTCATGTTTGTTGACTGGTGTGGTTAAACGATTTAACAAAAAACCCCAACTTAGACTGAGTTTTAGCACACATGAAAAACTTAAAACAAATCCTTATTTCCTGATGAATTAGCGTTTGGACTATAACTTAAATAGAAAACTATCTCTAGAAAGATTTTTCCTCCAAAAGCATTTTATTTTAAAAATCTGATTTAAATAAATAAATAACTGATTTTTTGATTTTTCTAAAAAAAAAAAAATCAGCAATTTATATCCACCCTGATTTATATGTCCTGTACACCATGAAAATGCCTTATCCGTAATGCTGTTGGGGGTTAACACAGATAAAGGGGTCAAGTGTAGGAGTTACCACAGACTGACCTGTCTTATCATATTACATCCTTTAACATTTGAAGAGTATCATCTCTTCAGCCTATTATAAACAGACATCAATGGCTGCAGAATACTTGTAGTGATCATCAACAAGTGGAAAAAATGGCACAAGAATCTTTCTGCCTCTCTGTGTTTAACTTCTACCACACACACAGTTGAGGACTGAAATAGATAAGACTTCTATATTAAAAGTGCATATTTCATTACTGGCCAGTAAAAATGTAAAGCTCTGCAAGCAGAAAAGAGCCTCTCATCTTTGTCAGATGTAAAATATTTCTTCTGTGAGTTACCCTAGTTGCTGCAAACTGAGTATTAATAATAGTCACAGTAATATTTTCAAAATACTCACGATATTGTCAACAAAAACAAAGCTTTTGACTGTCTATACATTGGGCCTAAATCACTAGTAGCGTTTGGTGAAATAAATGAATGGAACTTTGGAAGTCAAATGCAATCTGTTCCAGAATGACGTTTGACTTCTGAAACGTTCAAATTCTGAAGCGCGGCTTCCAGTTGGCTGACAGCTAGGCTTTTTGCAGATGGGAAGCCCTGTTGGACGTTCAGGTTCCAAGGAACTTTCGAAAACTGGAACACTTACTTCCGGATTGTCGATGTCTAGAAGCCGAAACATTCGGGAACAGAGTGGTTTGAGAACTGAGGTTCCACTGTATTATCTTATCTTTCTGAGATGTTGCCATGCTGTTAAGGGGAAAGGCTTAAATGAAACTTTGTTTAGAATGCACTGGGGCCCTGTTGATAGGTTTTATATTATTGCTCTTTGCTAAGTGCTTTAATTCTGTTGGAGCCACTCCTAAGAATGAGAGGAGGGAAAGCCTGTTTATACCTGATGGTTCTGAAAGGAGTGTTTGCTTCTGAGGCTAGAAGGGGTGGTCGTGGACAGCCAGGTACATTTGCCCCAGGCCTTGGAGGGCTAAGCTGCTCAGGACCCCCCACCAAAGGCATGCTGCACTTATCCTGTCATGCCAAGAGCAAGACTCCTGTCCCGGGCCTCAGACAAGCTCTGCACAGGCCTGCTAGGAGGTATATGTAGTCCTCATAATTGTCTCACAAAGATGCCTATCTCCAAGTGACCAGCCCTAACCCAGTTTACATTGCCTTAGAGTATTTGAGAGACTCACTAAGCAGTTCTTGGAGAGTGTTATCTCTGCATTAAAACTGTGCTTGCACGTCAGGTAAGTAAAACTGCACATGATTGGGGCAGCAGTTTCTGTGATTGAACATTCTGGGGCTAATGAGCAACTGGGATTTCTTAATTCTTCCTTTTACAGAGTTAGTTAATATAGCCACAATGGAAGGATATGCTGCTTTTATTTTAATAGGGTTTTTAGAGTGCCCAGCTAGATGATAGAAAACAGCTACATTTGTTTATTCACACATCTGTTTCAATCACATATAAAATTGGGTGGTGGTGCTTTACACTTCTGATATCTGAGCTGAACTAGGGAGAATAATTTGTGGAGTGATGGAGTGCTTGGGATGGTAAAGGTAAAAGCTCCCTGGATGGTTATGTCCAGTGAAAGGCAACTATGGAGTGTGGCGCTCATTCCACTTTCTGGCTGAAGGAGCCAGCGTTTATCTGCAGATAGCTTTCTGGGTCATGTGGTCAGCATGACTAAACAGCTTTTGGCGCAACGGGACACAGTGACAGAAGCCAGAGCGCACAGAAATACCTCTTACCTTCCTTCTGCACCAATACCTATTTATCTACTTGCACTGGTGTGATTTTGAACTTCTAGATTGGCAGGAGCTGGGACAGAGCAATGGGAGGTCAACCCGTTGCATAGATTCAAACTGCTGACCTTCCAATCGGCAAGCCCAAGAGGCTCAGTGGTTTACACCACAGTGCCACCCGCATCCTGCTTGGGATGATAAGGCTGGGATAGGGAGGGTACAGCTGCTTTTTATCCGTGTGCCAAAACCTTATGAGTGAGACAGGCATGTGAAGAGCAAACTTGGCTTTTTGCTGGTTGATCCTGGGTACGATTGCAAATGAGGTTCCTTCCTCCACACATTTGATCCAGTAATTGCCTGCTCCTAATTATTGAGTTGCAGTGTTTGGAAACATGTCTTTTCCTTAGCCCTGCAGCAGCTGTCTTTTCAGATGTGATGAACTGTGGTGGATCGGGAGATGAGAGCTGTTCAGGGATCACTAGCAAGAGAAGCATTGATGAGGGACAAGCCTTGTCATTTACACAATACCGTATTTTTCGCCCCATAGGACACACTTTTTCTCCTCCAAAAATGAAGGGGAAATCTGGGTGCGTCCTATGGGGCGAATGCAGGTTTTGGCTGAAGCCTGGAGAGCGAGAGGCATTGGTGCGCACCGACCCCTCTCGCTCTCCAGGCTTCAGGAAGCTATCCGCAAGCCTTGCAAGCCCGGTGGGAGTACTCGCGGGCTCACAAGGCTTGCGGGCAGCAGCCTGCAGCCCCCGCGAGTGTCTGCAAGCCTCCCGCGCCCGGCAGGAGGTCCCACCGGGTGTGTGAGGCTTGGGGCGGCAGCCTGTCGCCCGAAGCACGGGGAGCCCTCCGGAGGGCTTCCCCTGCTTCCAGCAGGTGAGCGCAAGGCTTGGGGCGGCAGCCAGGGCTGGGGGGGGGCGAATAATTTTTTAAAATTCATTCCCCCCCCCCAAAAAAATGAGGTGCGTCCTATGGGCCGGTGCGCCTTATAGGACGAAAAATACGGTAGATCATAGGCAGGCAAAGTAAGGTCCAGGGACCAGATCTGGCCCGATTGCCGCCTTAATCCGGCCCGCGGATGGTCCTGGAATCAGCATGTTTTTACATGAGTAGAATGTGCCCTTTTATTTAAAATGCATCTCTGGGTTATTTGTGGGGCATAGGAATTTGTTCATTCCACACACACACACACACACACACACACATATATATATGAATATATATATATATTTCAGTGTGATGCAAGCAAATTTTGATTCTCCAAGTGTGGCTCAGGGAAATGTTTGAGAGCCCCTGCATGGGATGATTATCTCTTACTTATTTTCTGTGGTGAGGTGCTGCTCCATTGTGAGTGTACTGGCAGGTTTAGGTCTCCTTTGAAGGCAGATGAGATGGAGAACAGGGAAACCTGTCATCCAGCTAGGAGCTCAGAGCCTGGGCAGTAGCTCCTACAGTTGCGGATTCCAGCTGGATCAAGCAGGACTGGTGGGCAGGCTGGAGAAGAAACTTGGCAGCAACTGCAGTGGCTGCAATTGGCAGGGAGCAGTGAAGTGGAAATGTAGAAAAGCAGCCTAATGGTTCCTTTCAGCAATGAGTTGGCCTGACTGAGGGAGTGTGTGAGGCCTAGAAAGGTTTGGAGGTGTGGAACCTTTCCCCCTCACATACACCTGTATTTGGGTGTGGGAGAGGGAGAAGCAGCTGCCCAATCACAGCCATGCTGAATTTGTTTTATATTCTGATTAAAACACATGGATTTGAGGTGGGTACAGTGGTTTATGCTTGCCCTCCAGACCAGGATTGTGAACCATCTTCAAATTGTGGTTTGCAGTCCTGATCTGGAAAGCACATGCAATTAATTGCCAGTTTTGACAAAATAGTTTGCAGTTTGTACTGAAAGGGGAGCAACTATAGTACAGTGGTACCTCGGGTTAAGAACTTAATTCGTTCTGGAGGTCCGTTCTTAACCTGAAACTGTTCTTAACCTGAAGCACCACTTTAGCTAATGGGGCCTCCTGCTGCTGCCATGCCGCCGGAGCATGATTTCTTTTCTCATCCTGAAGCAAAGTCCTTAACTTGAGGTACTATTTCTGGGTTAGCAGAGTCTGTAACCTGAAGCATCTCTAACCTGAAGTGTATGTAACCCGAGGTACCACTGTAATTGAAGAGGGCCACGTGAGAAGGCAGGGGCAGGGGAATTGATGAGCAAAAGGCTTGTTTCCATAGTATGAAATATTTGGGGTTCCAACTGAACCAAGTTAGCATGTATGATAACTACTGGATAGTTCAGTATTGTTTAATTCAGTCTTCAGATTATTATATGCCCTTAATGCTGTGATGTGGTAGGCTTCAAGCACGTTGGCTTTTTTCTTTCTTACGGGGGGCTGGAAGAAGCTGGAAAGTAGGATTGTTGCTTGTGGTATGTCCTTGTGTATGGAATCCTTCTGCTGCCATTTTCTAAATAGACATTGCATCTTTTGTCACATTTTTCTGTTATTGGGTCAGGGTGGCGCAGTGGTCTAAAACCACTGAGCCTCTTGGGCTTGCTGATCGGAAGGTTGGCGGTTTGAATACCCGTGCCGGGGTGAGCTCCCGTTGCTGTGTCCCAGCTCCTGCCAGCCTAGCAGTTTGAAAGCACACCAGTGCAAGTAGATAAAGAGGTACCGCTATGGTGGGAAGGTAAATGGTGTTTCCATGCACTTTGGCACTCGTCACAGTGTTCTGTTGCACTAGAAGCTGTTTAGTCATGCTGGCCACGTGATCCGGAAAGCTTTCTGTGAACAAACACCAGCTCCCTTGGCCTGAAAGCAAGATGAGCGCTACAACCCCATAGTGGCCTATGACTGGATTTAACCATCATTAGGTCCTTTACCTATTACCTATATAGAGAAGATAGTTTGTAAGGCCTGTTAATATTAACAGCTTGATTTTGCACTGCAGCACCTGTGGCTTCTATTTTTGGGGTGGTATTGAATGCTAGTCCTGCTCAGAGTAGACCCATTTACATTAATAGACATGCACTACTTAGGTTTATTCATTTCAGTGGGTCTACTGTGAGTAGAACCAAATTGAATACAACCCATAATTCTGATGTGTTTTTCCTGTTTCCTCTCCTTTTCCTAATAGGCAAAAACTCAGATATGGTCAGGTAACAGCTTTGTGCTCCAGTCCTTAACCCTGGATATTTTGTAGTAATTGTTTGGATATAATTTAAGTCATTTTAATTTTTTTAAAAACATCAAGTGGTACAAGTTAATCAAGATAAGCAGAATGGTCACGTTCATATAATCAAATCCTCACTTAAGCCAGGTCAGGTTTTACTCTCCCCTTTACACGAACAGCAAAATCAAACAGGGAAGTTGCTCTTAACCAAAGCATCCTGTTATAGGCATAGCAGGAAGTATGGTTAATGACTTCAAGACAAGCCTGCAATCAGAAGGCAAATTTAAGCCGTTACTAGGTGACTTGATTTCCAGTAAAGTGGATGGAAGGAAGTTCATGAGAGGAAAACTTTCTTTCCCCTGAAAAGTCTTTCCAGGGCACTGGGAGCCCCTCCTGAACAATTGGGATGGAGCAGGGGAAGCTTCTGGGGTGTGGGAGGGCAGTCACTGGAAATCAGACAACATTATCCCAAATGTGATGGATTCCACTCCTTTCCTAGCAGATCCCTGAACACCATCCTACATTGTTCTGGAGGGCCCTTTGGCAGCCAATGCATTTTGAAGATCTGATAAACAAATAAGCATTGCGTATATTTCCAGTTTCCCCAAGACACCTTTTTAAAGGTGGTTGTTCCAACAGCTTTGACACTTCTGGAAATGTTACATATAAGACCGTGATATGAGAGAGGCTTTCTTGATTCATTTGATTCCAAGTATCAGGAGAGGTATGGTCTGGTGGTGGCACAAGGAATAGTCTGCTTGGCATCAAAGGGGCTTCTGATTTGAACCTCACACATCTGACATCTGTAGTACACTATAAAGTTTGCCATCTCTGTCAGTTTAAATTATAGCCAAGTAGCAAAATTGCTCCAAAAGCATCTCTGATCATTATTTAAATGTTTTAGACTTAATAGAAAAACTGGAAGAATGAGATAGCAATACAGTCATACCTCTCGTTACGTTTGCTTCATGATACGTTTTTTCAGGTTGTGTCACGTGGCAACCCGGAAGTACCAGAAAGGGTTACTTCCCGGGTTTTGCCTCTCTTGCATGCGCAGACGCGCAAAATGACGTCACGTGCATGTGCAGAAGTGGAGAATTGCGACCCACGGGTGCGCAGATGTGGGTTGCGTTTCTTTCACATTGCAAATGGGGCTGTGGAACGGATCCTGTTCGCAACCAGAGGTACCACTGTAATTTCATTGGGAAATGTTTCATTGATGGCTTGGGAGACTTCTCTATCTATAATGCTTCTGCCAGTTTTATTGGAAACATTTAACTAGGTCCCTTCTGGTATGCACTGCCCCCCGCCAATTTAAAAGGCCACGGATTGTTTAATTAGCCGAAGGCCTCGGAGAAGAAGAGTGTTTTTGTCTGGTGCCTAAAGGTGCCAGGCAAGCCTCCTTGAGGAGAGTATTCCACACTTAAACATTTCTTAAATAAACCAGCCACATATATATTTTTATGTTTTTAATTTAGTAATGTTCAGTTTAATTATATATTACAAATATTGCAGCCCCCGCTCACAGATGACTGAGATGTTGTCAGAAATGTTACATGGTTAATCCAGAGCATAACAAGAACAACTAAATGGGAGCAGTTTCTTAATAACATTTACACATTCATTCAGCCCTTCTAAGTTTTCAAAGTGCTTCTCATGGATTATCATCTAGCTGCAATTTTTACAATAACGGTGTGCCCTAAGTTCATATTATCTCCCATATGCCATATGGAGAGGCTGGGAGAGAATAATTTGCCAAAAGCTACTTAGTGAGTTCATGGCAAAGGCAAGATCTGATTTTTATCCACAATGCTGCACCAGCTCCTACTATGATCTACACATTACCCACAAGAAATCAGCATCCTATTACTGTACAGTGATACCTCCGGTTGCAGACGGGATCCACTCCGGAGGTCCGGTCGGATCCTGAGGTTTCCGCAACCTGAGGTCCGCTTCCGCGCATGTGCACACGGCGAAACCCGGTCAAATACTTCTGGGTTTGCCGCTTTCGCATCCTGAAGTTTACGTAACCAGAGGTACTACTGTATTTTTTCATGGAGTTTCAGTTTAAAAATAAAAATAATAAACTGGGTTGTTTTAAACCAAACCACTGTGCACATGGAACGACTCTGTGGTGCAATGGAACATGCCTTCCTTCCCCACCCTGATCTGATTTAGGGAAGTGGGGGCTGCACAGCAAACCAAGTTTCATTGTGCCTGCAGAAGCCACCCCATGCACATAGTGATTTAACTGGATGCAATCCATTGTTCAGTTAGTAATACACATAGATATTATGATGATGATGACTTTGCTTGTTTCAACTTGTATATATTATGCATTTAGTATATTACTAATTGAAATGACTGAAGCACTGCACACATGGAATGACATTTTCTAGGGCAGTGTTTCCCAACCTTTTTTGGGCAAAGGCACACTTGTTTCATGAAAAAAATCTCGAGGCACACCACCATGCCAGATGGGGAAAGGTCACTTTTTACTTATGTAAAAAAAAAAAAAAAAAAAAAAATAGTAACAGCATAGAAGGTAATGGTTAGGCTAGCATCCCTCTTCCAAATATGCTAGGTTTTTATTTGCAGGGACTGTTCTACATGGGAAAGCATTCAGCACTGTCATTCTCCCATCTGCCATCTGAATTGGTACTATTCTGGGTCAACTTACTCTGCTGCATGTGTCGATGAAAATGGCACCAAGTGTGGGGGAGGGGGCAGAACAGGTTTCAGATACAGGATATTAAGCATACACGTACTTCAGATTGAACTGGTTGCTTGCTTTGCAAGTTTTCATTTCCCAAATGACTGCCTTGACAAGCGCAATACCTACCAGGCTCAACGCCGGTCTCGCGCTGCCGCTTCCTGCGCTCTCAAGGACCCGGGAGGAGGAAGGCGTGAAGGCAATCCCGAAGGCGCGAAAACCTCGCGCATGTGCAGGCCTTCCGCCTGCAACAGCCCAGTAGGCCGGCCGAAGCGAGCGGCGATGGGATGTGGGAGGGAGCTCGCTCGCCGCCCCGCGTGTGCCTATGTGGGGCACGTTACAGCCCCGTGACGTCAGCGCCATGCAGGCAGCCAGGCAAGCAGGCAGGCAGACGGCGAGAGCCCCGCGCTGGGCGGCCTCTCCTCGCCGCCGCCCCGCCTCTCGCCGCCCGACTTGCCCGCCTCCCTCCCACGGCACACCAGGCAACGTCTCGCGGCACACTAGTGTGCCGCGGAACACCGGTTGGGAAACACTGTTCTAGGGAAACCTGCCTAAACTTTTTTTGGGTGACTTTTCCTAGTATGCTTGTGTGCATATATTATGTAAGAACATAGTCCTTTAGTGTGCAAAAAATTGCATATTAAGTTTTCAGCACCTTCACTTTTTAAATTTTTTTTAACACTATAAGGAAGTATATGTGGTTGTGGTGTCACATCCCTAAAAATATTTTCATTACATCAAGTATGAGTTTTTCCTCTCATCAAATTATTTTAGTTCAAATATTTTTGGCTATTGAGAAAGTTTTCTTGGCTATTATAAAAGCTTTCCTTTTAATTTAAAAGAAGTATTTCAGGTATCTGCTGAAAAACTCATAAAACCAATATTCAAGTGCAGTAATAGGATAGCACTTGCTACTTCTTTTGTCTGGATTACTAAACAAGCAGCACTCTTAGGACCAAACACCTAGCCTTCCAAGCAATATCTGTACAACATAGCCTTTGTACAGCACAGCCATTGACTCCTCTTGCTTGTCGCTTGCCCCAGATTCTTCCAAACCAAGTGAAATAAATGCTTGAAAACATGCATGCACCCACATAATTAACATGTGAAACGACTGAGGTTTTGAATGATGTATTAAGATTATAGATTCATCCTGGAAATGTAAATCCATTTGTTTTCTGAAGATCAAAACTGATTTCTGATATAACACTTTGTTAGGAGATTCCCAGTAAATATGAAACAGCTTCACTCCAATATTCCATAATATCTAACAGATGTTTTTCATTGTTGTGTAAATTCTGTTTAACCAAATATCATTTAAACATAATAATATGCAAACCTTTCCTTAATGTTTATTTTATGGTGTCAAATTAGGTACAGTTTGCCAAAACCAACTCCATATGCTATTTGATACAAACCTTACAAAATCTCTTTCCTGTTTCTCTTGATAAATCCTAGGTTTTTATCTAGATATTTCCTTAAAACTTGCCCAACAGCGCTTTTGAGGTGTTAAAATCAACCAATAAGAATCTGTTTTGTCTTGTAGCAGACCAAGCATTCTTAATAGTGTATCTATTTCAGGTTCATTATGCCATATGCTAATTTTTATCATGCACCTTCCCTGTCTCAGGACCCTGGACCTAGATGTACATAATACAGCAGGTGTTTGTGACTGTGTGTGTGTGTGTGTGTGTGTGTGTGTAAGAGAGAGAGAGATTGAATTGCTGTATAGGTGCACACCCATTGCCTTTGCCTTGGCGGCATTCAGGAGTCACTGTTCAAATACCTTCTCCTCCCCCAGGGAGTTTTAAAGTGGAACTCTTTGTACAGTTTCTGAATGTTTTGTTTGTGGATCTTGCAAAGGAAAAGGGACCGTGAGTGTGTGTCCAGCAATACTAGTTTGCAGTAAAAAGTCTGGCATGTGGAGATTCATGGCCTTCAGCTTTCTCTTCCTTTCTGCAGAGTGAATGCTCCTCATTGGGTCTCCTGTGAGAGAGAGACTACTCCTAGGTGTTGAAGGACAGCTTTCCAAATACAATTTTCTCAAGCCACATGGGAGAGACTTGCGAAAGTTTACTTTGAATTAAAGATTTCATCCTTATATTTATGTGATGTGCTTTGCACCCGGCAGGGGTCCTGAGAAGTGGGAGCAGAATGCTATTCTCATGTGTAGATGTTTTATCTTGACTATGTAGTACATTGCACTGAGCTCCACTTATATAATAAAAATATAAGAATATCATCATGCTGCATTTGCTGGACCAAACACAGGTGCTGCTGCATACTATAGCATGATAGGCAGCCTAGGTGAGCTGTGGACAGGCTGCAACAGCCCCCAGTTTCACTGGATCTTCAGCCTTCCAGGTCTGGAACCCCTGCGATTAAGATCCCGAGGCTGCCATGCATTGCTACTGGTCATCTTCCTCCTCTCCACTCACCTTGGGGATCTGCTGCTACTGCTGCCACTACCTGGCCTCCAGCAGGAGGGGGAGCTTGGGAACAAGGAAGCTAGTCACAAGTGGTGGCCAGTCGGCCTTGTAATTTTTTCATGCAGCCACGAGTTCCCAGGATGGCTTGCTACAGCTTCTGACTGCTTTCCTCTTTCCCATGCATTTCCTCTGCCAGATCATCGTAATGGTGTACTGGTGAGGGCATGAGAAGCTCTAAGCCTTTTATGATCCTCCCTGCCCTCTTCCCTTGTACCGCCAACATGAGGGAGAGGCAAAGGAGAAGCAGGATCGGTAAAGACTATGAGGAGCTCCCAAGGGGAGCAAGAGTGGCTGCATCTAGTATATAATATATTTCATGTTCTTATTGCAATCTTAGGTTTGGTAAAAGACTTTTACATAGTATTCATTTTCTGTCCACCCCCCCTCCATTCCATGGGTGTTTCTTCCACTCTTGCTTCTTTCTTTAAAGAAGAAAGCTAGAATTTTGATAAGAAAACCACTACACTCTGTGGCTTTATGTTCTTGCCCTCTCTGCCAGCGCAGAGAGAAGCAGCACTTCTCCGAGTGGAGAACTTGGCAGGTTCCATCTAAGAAGCACTTCAGTTCAACTTGAAAGTCAACAGGGTAGCTTAAGAGTTACCTTTGCAATAATAATGATCCAGCTGCAAGGTCACCGGAGCTTGTTTTTCCTTCCATGTGTTAATTTAGAGGTAGCCAATGTGGTGTCCTCGAGATGTTGGACAACAGCTCCCCTACTCCCTGACCATTTGCCCTGTTGACTGGGTCTGATTGGTGTTGGAATCCAGCAGCATCTTATCCCTGCATTAAGTAACCTGTAGGTAATTTCCCCTTGCACCTTTTGACTTCCTGGCAAAGATCTAGCTGAGGATCTAGTTTATTTGTGAGAGGACCAATTTTAATCAATTGTCTTTGGATTGTCTTCATTTTCTTTATCTCCTGTAAATGCATGACAGGGACCATTGCTTCTGTGCAACTGTTTGAAAAGGCTTTGCCTCTTCCTGAGTATTTGCTTCATCACTGCAGCTTGTTCCGTTAGTTGTCAGCTCAAGGGTGGGTAGCTTGTTTCCTGTGCTTCAAACCACAAGAGACTCTGTGCCTTACTCGGATATGTAGTCCTTAGGCAAGGGAGGCTGAGTTGCTCCACTCCTGCCAGATACACTTGCCAGAAGGCTGCCTCATGCTGATCTCCTTCTCTTTAGTCAGCAGTGCCTTTGGATGTAGAGGTTCAGGGCCAACTTAAGCTCCCCCCACCTCCCTTTGCCTGCCAGTACCTCCTTCAGAAAGAGTTGTGGTTGAGAAGGTAAACTGCTCTAGGTAGAGGTTAATTCCTCAGTTTCCACAAACTCATAGGAAGCAAAACACCCGGATTTGCAAATACCAGATCTCCAAAATGGCTATTTAGGATCAGCATATAAGGTCACAAAAGTGAGCCAAGCAAATTGTAAACAGCACAGCATTTTTCCCCTGTAGGGAGTTGTTATCAAAAAAAGGGTTGTGAGTGTGTCTTGAAAAAGGAATTAGCAGTCCTCTGATCTCAAGGTTACACAAGAAATAACCTGAAAGGAGATGGCGAACACATTTCAAGAATAGTTCCTCGAACTGTTTTGGGTTTTGTGCTTGTTTACTTTCTCTTTACTTAAATGAGGATGGAATAAGTATTAAGTGTTTTTTAAAAAGTACTTAAGGCAAAATGTAAATGTAGCTATTATCACTTCAGATAGTTGAATCACATAGCATCAACATTGTCAAACGAAAAATAAAATAAAAATACACTATGCTTATACCTTCATTAGGTAGGACCAATGAAAATGTTGCAAACCACGAGCAGGCCTTCTAGTTCTCAAGACCTCTTCCCCAGGTTTGATCTAAAGCAGAATTGGGGGTGGGGGGAGGAGAGGAAAAAGCTGGTCATGATCTTGTTGCCCCTGAAGCCTGTGGTTTGTAACAGTATTAAAGTGGAATGCAGGATGAGTTATGCAGATATAATTGGATTAGCCTCATTAGGTACAAGACAGACTGCAGGATTCACCCAGGGTGACTGGGACAAAGGCAAAATAATGGTGGTTCTCCCATTTTTGAAAATATAATATCTAGTTGCTACTGGGTTCTGTCTTCATCCCTAATTGAAGCACAAAGATCCCTTGTGAAGCAGAGAACAGCATTGTATTTGTACTAGCAAAATTGGAGATTCACTATCACAGATTTAAATATCTGTGTTCAGCACTTTACTTTGGATATATACATATAAAAATGTTAAAGGTTTTGAACCTTGGGGATATATTTTATAAGCATTAAAATGTGAGGTCAAGTACCAAGAGGTCAAATGGGTTTGGTCATGGCTAGACAAGTGCTAATCCACAAGTGAGATTAAAATATACCTTTCCTTTGGAAACAAATGTAGGATTTTTGGGATTGTTCTGTCTTTACTTGAGTGCAGATACATGGGATCTGCAACAAAATGTTCAAGTGTACTCTCATGTCCTTACAGGAGTGCTGCTGTTCAGGGTCTTGCCAGCCTGCCATCTAACTTGCAGATTCCACCAAGCATACTGATTCCTCCCATTTGTTTCTCAGTGGCTTCATTCTGGCTCTGAGTAAAATTGAGTTGAATACCACCCATATTAATTAGCAAAACATCTTTGTGTAAACAAATGATAAATTATCTTTTTTTCTATTCTCCCTCATAAAAAGTTCAGAATTCTAGTAAAAGTTGATGCTGCCTATTTTGTGTCCAATCAAGCTGCTGTTTATGGCACAGCTGCAGGTGGCTAGAAGATAAGTTGGCAACTCTTCCATCTCTGTCCCCAACTCCACTTTCTTTCTGTGAAACTCCAAATTGTTCTCACACCAACCACATCACCAAATTAGTTGGATATGGAATGAAGAAATTAGTGGGACCTGTTTCCCTTTTAAACCACACCTGTCTTTTAAGCTGCTGGACTAATGCCAGACGGGTGGTTTGCAGATTAACTTGCTGGTTGCTTCTCTGATTTGGCAGGTGCCAAGATTCTTCAGCCACTTCTCCATGTAGGCAGTCTTCAGTGCTTTCCACCCAGGGATGTCCTCTGTTTTCTCCTAGCAGAATGTCTCTTCCAGCAAATGTAATGCATACACAACACCATGGCATTTATAACTGTGTTCTCCTTTAGACCCAGCAGAATGTGCAGCATTAATCAGGTTCCTATTGCATGTATTGTACATGCATGCATGCGTACATATTCTCCACCCACCCACACCTCAGATTAAAACTTCAGCTAAAGTGGAATGTAGTCCAAAGAAGCTGATGCCACAAACATGTTCTAGCCTTTAAAATGCCTCAAAAGTATAAGCTTTGCAAAGTGCTCTCTCACTGAAAAGTACCGAGCTTGGCTCTATTCACTTTTAAAAGTTGCTGAGGAGCTCAGAGACTCAGCTGTATTCTAGAGCATGTTTAAAATTCCTTTGCGTGGGGTGCCTGCCCTTGAACCTTCCGCTTGCTCACCCTCCTTCCTGCAGTAGGATCCCCCCTCCCTGCTTGCAGCTTAGGTTTTAAGCTTGCCTGTGATAATGTGGGCACACCCACACAGACGCTCACAGTTTCTGTGTCACAGGTCTAGTCAGCAAGTTCCCTTTGGCAGAAAGGACAGAACTCTCTTGCCTTGGGAGGAGACTTTGGCCAGGTTGCTGTAGAGACAAGTAAACAGCATTTCTTCATCACTGAGATACAGTTCCTTAAAATGAGACCAACGCCCTGCCTAAATATTCTGCCGGAAACCTCTTTTTGCCAGTGAGGAAGTGGTGGAAAGTGTATTATTCCAATTAATTAGGAAGTTGGACAGAGGTATTTTATTTGTTCTCTACTCAGACTTTCCAAGAAACATGCTAAGAGCACAAAATAGTGACTCAGTATTTGGGAACCTAATGAAAGGAGAAGAGGGACTGAAAGCAAAGCTCTTGCAGTGTTCAAAACCCCTCAAGTGCCAGGGATCCCTCAACGTTTTGCAACTGGCACTGGTCAAATTGCAACCACGTGGAGATCTCTACGTGTCAGGTCGGTGACTGACAATCTCCATCTTGTTGGCCCCCTCCATTGAGCTGCCCCCATCAAGTAAATAAGTAGAAATACTTAACTAACTGACCAATTGCATCAAAGATATCTCGGTTCTGCCCTGCCCCTGCCCCCACATAAAGCCTGTTCCCCTAAAATAAATCCTGGCTGTGCCCGTGGCCTCCTCCAGCTTTCTTAAGCAGGTAAGCAGAGGTTTGTGACCAAGATGCCATCTGCCTTCAGGAAGATGATTTCCATTGTAATGATTTCCAGAGGTGTAACTGTGATAAGTCGGTTGTGGCACCGTACATGTATTAAACTTAACTAAAGTTTAATGAAGGGACAGGGGTGGCGCTGTGGTCTAAACCACTGAGCCTAGGGCCTGTCGATCAAAAGGCAGGCGGTTTGAATCCCCACGACGGGGTGAGCTCCCGTTGTTCGGTCCCTGCTCCTGCCAACCTAGCGGTTTGGAAGCACATCAAAGTGCAAGTAGATAAATAGGTACCGCTCTGGTGGGAAGGTAAATGGCGTTTCCGTGTGCTGCTCTGGTTTGCAAGAAGCGGCTTAGTCATGCTGGCCACATGACCCGGAAGCTGTATGCCGGCTCCCTCGGCCTTTAAAGCGAGATGAGCGCTGCAACCCCAGAGTCGTTCACAACTGGACCTAACGGTCCGGGGTCCCTTTACCTTTAAAGTTTAATGCCAGAATTATTTGGTTAGTCTTTAAGGTTCCACAAGACTTTTTTTGTTTTTTGTTTTCCTGGAAGGTAGTTCTAAAAGGTTCGAATCCTTTGATTTCTGATGAGAGAACTTTGATCTAGGCCGCCATAATCTGAGACGGGCTTTGATCATGTTCTGCTCAATGTTAGGTGAGAGAATAGAAGTGAGCAGTTACTAGGTAATGTAGAAACTTGAACATGGAATTGATTTTAACAAAACATATTGTTACAATGGACCTAATTAATAAACATTAGGTTGGTGGGCTTGGTTATATTAATTAGAAGGAACAGAGCTTCCTTGTCATTGGTCTAGTGGCACAGCCTTGTGGTTAGCCCTACGTCTGGGAAGAATCACAGTTCATTGTATGCAAATATTTGGCCAGGTCATTTAATCAAATTGTGCTCTGTGTGTGTGTGTGTGTGTGTGTGTGTGTGTGTGTGGTACTTATCAGAAGATTATAGTAAACTCAAAGATATTGATGATGCCTTTAGGAAAAAACAATATCCCATGATACACCTGTCCTGAGGCCTTTGAATTACTAGGAATATATTTCAAAATAAAATATTTGTCAAACTACGAGCACTTTATAAACATGGGTTCATAATTATAATTTATTCGGATGCTGGATGTTTGACAGCTAGTGCCCCAAGTGGTGATATGGGGAAATTGCTAAATTTCATATTTTAGGCAGTTTCCACTACCCCTAGACATATTTTGAATTAAAATTATTATTATTAATTTCTGTACTGTATAGGGTAAGTGCTAAGTCTATTTTGGCCCTTATGCTGCAGATTTTATGTGTATTTTCACTGTTTCTAAAACACTGGGCAATCAAATGGACAGGGCAATCAGATATGCCCAGGTGGTGTGTGTTGCAAAACTATTTTAGTTACTTAAAAATGCTGTTTTTATTGATGTTGTTTTAAGCTGCCTTGAGGGCCTTTAACTGAGGTAGAAAGGCATTTTAAAGACATAAAAATTTCAGGAAACAGGTAAAACTGTGATCCTAAAGTGGAACCTGCTGTTAGCAGAGCAAATTCTTTCCAAATGATTTCTTCTACACTTTCTACAGATTGTTCTCATATTTAAAAACCTGTGTGTGGTTCAGGACACTTTGATACCTGTATCTGCAGGTATAGGAATGGGAAGTTAGTCCCATTCCTATAAAAATAGAATTCTAGCCTTGAAGCGTCTGTATGTGCCGTGATTCTAGGAGGGGGCCTTTTCTTGGGAGGTATCCTGACTTCGGAATGCCCTCCCTAAGGAGGCTTGCCTATTTGCCCAGGCATTGGTGGATTGTGTATGATTTTTGGAATCATGTTCTGTTCTGGGTGGGTGTTTTTTTTAAATTACTCTTTGTTTTTGTTTTGTGGTCTTTTGGTATGCTTTTTGTGTTTATATGTTGTGTGCATTTAATTTTATTCACACTTTTGTATACTCCCCTGGAACCTTTTGATGAATGGCGGTTAAGACGTACTATAAATAAAAAAATAAGGCAGTATAGGAGACCATTGACACTTTTTGGTAGTATACTTTCTCATGAACTTGCCATTAAATTCCAAACCCGTTGCAGTCTCCCCTTTAGATTGTATGCTGGTCTAAAGTGCTTTTAGAATTGAGTGCAAGTGGTTGCTTGGGCCGTGATTGAACAAGATGTCTTGATATGTGGATGTAGCATTTGTAAATGTTGAACTGTGTTCTAGTTGGTTAGGAAGATGATATGCAAATTTGTACAAGTAATAGTTACTTTATGTCTGTGTATTTATGTTTATTTAAAGGTATTTATATATCCCTTAATATTTCAAAAATCTCTAGGCAGTCCCTTTTGTTTCTACTCTTGGATTTTTCTTGTGTCAGTGATTTGGATATCTCCCTTTTCCTCCTTTTCTTGAATCACAGAATTTGAAGCGGGTGATGGCAGACGAGGTAAGGATGATTCCCCCCCCCCTTTGTATTATGTTTGCTGCTAAAATGGGTTCTGTGTGCCATTTTCTGTGCATTTTTGTTGCCACTTTGATTGTTCTGTGCCTGCTGGAATGCCATCTATATGCTGCCTTGCATGAAGTACCTTCTTTGACTAGCCTACTTCCTTCCTTCTGTTTCTCTTGCTTGCTGGCCTTTTTACAAGGAATGTGTGTGTGTGGCTATGGCTTGTTTGCAAAGGCTGATGCTTGTCTGCAGATCATTGTTTGCTGCTGCATTTACCTTCTCTTCATCACATTGTCTTGTCTTCTCCTTATTGCATTTCAAGTAATTTTAGAAAGGTAGAGAGGGCACATACCGTATATACAGTGGTGCCTCGCAAGACGAAATTAATCCGTTCCGCGAGTCTCTTCGTCTAGCGGCTTTTTCGTCTTGCAAAGCAACCCTATTAGCGGATTAGCGGCTATTAAAGGCTTAGCGGCTATTAAAGGATTAGCGGCTAAAAGGCTGTTAGCGGCTTAGAAAAGGGGGGGGGCAGAAAAAAATCGGAACACTTGCAAGACGTTTTCATCTTGCGAAGCAAGCCCATAGGGAAAATCGTCTTGCGAAGCAGCTCAAAAACGGAAAACCCTTTCGTCTAGCGGGTTTTCCGTCTTGCGAGGCATTCGTCTTGCGGGGCACCACTGTACTCGAGTATAAGATGACCTAAATATAAGCCGTGGCATCTGATTTTAGCCCAAAAAACTGGGAAAACTTATCGACTCGAGTATAAGCACAACCCTGGTGGTGGCGGCGGTGGCGGAAGAACCCTTCACCGTCACCTCTGCCACTTGCAAGAGTGGACATAGGAGTTGTGGTTGGGAGAGGCGCAGCACAGCGCAGGCTCCTGTGCCTGCCCTTGCGAGAGGCGGGTGGCGGCAGCGGAACCAGTGGCGAGAAAGGGCTCCTTTCGGGCCGCTCGTCCCTCTGCTGCCGCCGCCCGCCTCACTTTAGTATAAGTCAAGGGGAGCTTTTTTAGCATAAAAAATGTGCTGAAAAAGTCATCGTATATTCAAGTATATACGGTATATGAAAGTTACATCTAAATCCGGTTGATGGATTCAAATAGTTTCCTGGTAGCTCTGGGAGGTTTTCCTGCTGACAGGACTGGCAAGCCTTTCAAGCTCTGGTTGATCTCTGGAATGGTGAGAGGCACCCTCTCCTGCTCAGTAGAGCCCATACAGAACTGAGAGCAATGAAATTGGTGGGATGGCGGCTAGAGCAGCATTTGAAGAAGCCTCACAACAAATTCGACAGAATGCAGGCTAAAATGTTGCGTGGTGGTAATAGACTACCACCATGTCTCCACTTTTCCATTCTCAGGCAAGGCATCTGCCATGATGGCCCAGCTCAAGTTTTTCCTGGGAAGAATGACTTATCTGGTTCCCTTTTCAGCTTGCTAGAGTGATATGGGCTTCGTGGGGGTGTCATATTTAGATGCCTCAGTTCATTTCTGGAGTGCACCTCCAAAGATTGCTGCTCTGCCCCCTGGTTTTTGCAGTATTGGGAGGTCCACATATCTTCATATCATGTGAAACTGCTGGATGAGACCATCCAGAGATCTGGTCTGAAGTGTTATTAGTACACTGATGATACCCAGCATGCCTTGTGTTGCCATCATGGTTTTTGGGTTGTTTTGATTTTTGCAATGTTTGCTGCTTTGATTTTTCTTGTAAATGGGTGGCAGGATATAATTTAAAATAATAAATAAGGTAGAAGAGTGAAGGAACCTGTCTTAATTTGCCCATCCTAAACTAATATGCAAACTGAAACAGCTACCCTTTAAAATTAACATTTTCCTAAGTTTGTGATGCAGTTTTCCAATAGGGGAGAATTGCATACAAAAATGCATTAAAGTAGTGAAAAAATGTACAGAGCTATTTTAGGGGAAATTGCTTGCAGAAACGTTACATTCGGCAAATTTGTATAAAATGTGCATAATAGAATTATGAATGAAAATGTATATGAATTCTCAAGTGGCTTCCCCCCCTCTTATAAAGCAAAGTGATGGGGCTAGGGGATGAACTGAATTTAAGACTGGAAGAGGAAGAAACTGAGAGAAACTGACAAATTCATTCCTAATTGGAATATTCATCTTTTGCTACTTTGAGAGCCATTTTGCAAATGTTTACTACATGAGTGTCACAGGCTTAGCTTTCAAATCCACTGAGGAATCTGGTTTGACCCCTATGGTGTATGATAACTGAAGACCATTTTTATTTTTAAAAAATCAGAAATGTACAAGAAGTCTCATCCATAATTAACTTTAAGGAAATAATACAAGATGTAAAATGTGTTACAAATAAGACAGAAAGACAGTAATGCTAATTTCCAATTTTCTCAATCAGCTTGAAAGATTTACCAGCATGAGGATAAAGAAGGAGAAGGAAAAGCCCAGCGCGGCTCATAGGAATTCTGCTGCTTCCTATCCGGATACTTCTGGCTCAAGTCAGTTGCTGCAGGACGTTTCAGACAAGGATGTGCTGGCCCTCTTTGAGCAGATGCTGGTAAGTTCTTAAAGGTTAAGTATTGGGTGGTGGTTCGGGATCAGTCCTCATCTTTCCAAGGCCCAAAGACACACCGTCATGTATTCGCAAAAGGGAAGCAGGGGTTCAGGACCTATGGGAAACTGAGCTATGAAACGGGGGAAGCCAAATGGACTAGAACAGAACTTCCAGGCTGTACTAATGACAATGGCAAGGCAAAAAGGCTACTTTGCTTATACAGTAGATGATAGACGGAGAGCTTCTTGGTGGTCCCTTAACTTCCCCACCTGCCCTATTTTAAGTTTGCATGATCTCTGGGATCCCCACCCCACCCCTCCCATACCCCCTGAAGCCAAAATTCATTTGGGAGAAGAGAAACTGTGTCACCTGGGGAGGAAGGCCAAGGATCATTCCCTCTTAAAATTTTGACATGAGAAGAGAGCCTTCTGCGAATGAAAGGACATTTTCCTCTTGCTTTCTTCAATAGGTGGATATGAATCTAAATGCAGAAAAGCAGCAACCTCTACGGGAGAAGGACATTGGCATCAAGAGAGAGATGGTCTCCCAGTACCTGCACACTTCCAAAGCTGTGAGTTCTTGTCTTGGGAAAGCTGAGACGGAGTGGTCAAAATAAGGGAACACTTTGAGGGGTCACTTCCAACTCCACAGATCTATGAGTGCGTAAGCCCTTTTTGCCCGTAAAAGCAGTCCTCTATGCTGCTATGCAGATGACTTTAAGAAGTAGTGCACAACGGACTAGGCACGAGTTTATATTCATTATGCAGCTGCAGCTAAATCAGGGATATTTGTATAAGGAAATGGGAAATCAGGACTGCGGGTTAAGCCAAGCAGATCTTATTGCATTTTTCAGCAATGATATATCATACAATTTTAGTGAAAAAAAGCCGTTTTACTTCATATTTAGCATTGATTTAGAGAATAAGATTGCAGGGTGGATTTGATTTAAATCACGACTTACATCACTAGTCAGTAAGACTTGATTTAAATCACTAGTCAGCAAGACTTGATTTAAATCATTTTTATTACCGAAAGACTCATTCTTGCTGGTATAATCTTAATATTTACAACCAGATGAAGGTTCATTTTTGGAATAATACATTTTCAGAGTAGTTTTTACAGTTATACCAAAAATTACTGATTTGGTTATACTATTAGAAATACATAGATAATTATTATAACCAGGCACTTCAGTTGTGCTATTGCACTACTTTATCACTTTACCAGTGTGCCAATTAACAATTGGTTCAAAAAAGGTAGTTATTCAATCTCTCCCCCCCCCCCCGAGAAATACTAAAAAAATACTCCTTTGGAATCTGACCACAAAACAGAGCCCACCCTTCCAAGTTCCAATTAGGGAATCTTCCTGGAAATTTAGAAATGCAAAATCCTCCTACCCCCACCAGTACTGCTCTGGGGGTTCTCCCCGCTGCCCCGAGCCAATTTCAGGGGGGGGGGGGAAAGCCATTTTGCGTAAGTGGAATTGCTTGCTCAGGATTTCCGCTGATGGGGCTGGTTAGCCAAATCCCAAACCATTAATTCTGTGAAATGTTGCTCTGAATGAGCAATTTCTGTTCAGCTGAGAAAACCAGTAGATATTGAAGTTCTACTTTTGCTCTGACCACCACCTTCTGTATCCTGATAGTATAGCCAGTTGGCTTGACCACTGTCATTCTCTCTCTTACAGGGCATGAGTCAAAAGGAGAGTTCCAAGTCTCCCATGATGTACATCCAGGAACTGAAATCTGGTCTTAGAGATGCACAGCTGCTTAATTGTTTGGAGTCTCTGCGTGTGTCACTCAACAATAATCCTGTCAGGTAAAAGTCTTGGTTGGACCCAGCTTAACTGCAGTGGCTGACCCAAGTAAATTTGCAACCTGAAGCACAGGACAGGGTAGTACCATTCTATCTACAGAAGCCAACTGGACTGCCTGATGAATATTGTTTCAATACTGGTTACAGGGCAATGTTCTCCACTGCCCCTGAGACAGCAGGCTAGTTTAGAAGGCCAGGCCATGTAACATGTCTTCCAGCTAAGGGAAATAGCTCAGGGGCTTAGGAGGAACAGGCAGGGGGCTACCACCAATGCCCTCCCCCAGTATCTGCTGCCTGAGGTGGTTTGCTTGCATTGCCGAATGGTGGGACCAGCCCTGTTGGCTGTTCGGAAACCACAGCTGCTCAGAGGTGTACACATGCTGCGTCTGTTTAGGGAATTGAATGGTGCAGTGAGAAGACAGAGGGTGGTCAAACAGTCTTATTCAGTGTTCAGATTCTTTTCAACTCTGCTAATATTCTTTCATGGTGCAATCTTTCCAGCTGGGTGCAAAATTTTGGAGCTGAGGGCCTCGATTGTCTGCTGAACATACTGAAAGGACTTCACGATGAGAAGGATGAAGCTTCTGGGTAGGAGAACGTTTAAATCAAACCCGCTTAAATTCATGTATATAATATTTCACAGCCATTTTTCTAAATATAGGAGTAGATTAAAAATGTGTTTTGCTTGTACTTCAAGAATGTACTTCATTGCTGAGTCAGCCTACAATGATTGTGTGTCAGCCACACTGGGGAGCCCAAATGGTTGAAAAGCAGAGTACAAATGCTAGAAATAAAATAAATAAATGAGATTATTTTGCTTTGGGGCGGAGCATTTTAAGATAAATGGGACAAGGATATCTCTATATATCCCTGAAAACAGGCTTTCAGGATATGTTTTGCTTTGCTTTCATACATGGTTGAGAGAAAACATAGGAGCTGAGTTAGGCCAAGGATGCAAATATGCAGATGGGGAAAGTGGATCTCAGATTGAGGGAAACAGTCTTTTCCAAACATCCTTCTCCCTCTCCTCTCCTCACCCCAAAGTTCTATTGAAGGTTGGGGCATCTTGTTTCAACCCTTAATGCTGCCTGGACCAGGAGCTTCTTTGAGTGGAGTGGTAAAATTATGCATAATTGTATAGGAACCGATGACCATAAATAATCAGATTGCTTTCTCTATCCCCCACTAGCCCGTATGACATCCGGATCAAACATGAGATCATTAGATGCTTAAAAGCTTTCATGAACAATAAGGTATGTCCTTTGTTTTCAACATAAATATTTGTGAACTGCCATTTCTTACTTTTTTAGAATCAGTAGGCGAACTTCAGAAAGTCAAGTAAATAATCAGTGGTGGTTAAGAACACAGTGTAACTCAGCTCTGTATAACAATTGCTCAAGAAGCCAGACCATTCTTCAGTTTGCAGTTGAGAACAGACACAAAAGGGAAGAAAATGGAATAGGAATGGAGGTGGCTATGGGAAGCCATGGGATAAATGTTTTAATTGAGACTTCAGCCAGCCCAACGAATATATGGTACAAGAATTTTCCAGTAGTTGGGAATAGGGGAAGGGAGATGAAAGAGAGAGAGAGCTCTTCAGATTAGAAACAAGTTGGTATTATTACTATTAATAATAATATATTTGTTACTATACCACTTTATGCTTTTTTAAAAAAAATCAAATAAAACAATACAAAATAGAACATTTGCAGAAGAAAATCGAATATAAAGTATACTTTCAAAGCAACAATACTAGCAGGAAACTAAAATATTATCTTAAAGATTTCAAATATAGAATGCACGATTAACACAACAAAGTTAACAAACACACAGACAAAAAACTTAAACATTTCAAAATAAAACACTACTAAAGAAGATCAAATATAAAAGACACATTTGAAACTGCATCATTTTCAAAGAAATAAAATATTATCATAAACATTAAATACATCTGCTGCTGCTGTTGCTGCCCAAGCTGGTTCATGGCAGGCGACTACTGCTGTGGAAGCTCAGGCTCCAAGACCTGGGTCACCACCGAGAAATCTGGTGCTGGGCAGAGAAACAGAGGGGCTCCATGGCAACACCAAGTGCCTTGCCAAGTAGTGTTGCACATGGTGCTTCGCCTCAGGAAGCCTTCCCCTTCTATATACCTGATGGAAAGGCAGATGATATTGCAGGGTCTCAGGCTGATGGCAGTCACCTGGAGCAGAGCGCAGCCACGCCTTCCTTCCAGCCAACACACAGCAGCAGCATGGAGGTTAAGGGGGGAGAAGAAAGCAATAAGAAAGTAAGAGAAGCAAGGGAGTAGAGCTATTTGAAAATAGGAACTGTATTGTATTGGAAGGAAGGTAGCAAGACGAAGCAAAGGGGAGAAGAAAAAAGGAGAAACTTGATCAGAATGAAGAGGCAGTGTAAATTAAACAAGCAACAGAATTGAAGATAAGAGGGAAATAGTGTGAGGAATCTAATCTAAAATGTATATAGGTTAAAGCACATCAAAACTTTGAGGAGAGAAGAGATGAAGTGTAAATGAACTTCTAGATTAAGAGGGAGAAACCTCTAGTGTGATTACTCTCAGTTGAAATGCTCCCCTTCTTAAATTTGCACACTTATGGGATCTTCTTACATCACTTTTGCACATGTCAGCTTGGGGGGGGGGTCTTGGCCCTCCCCCCCTTACACCTATTTCCCAGATTAGACAGTTGCCTTACTCTCTTCCTGTGGCATTGGCAACCTTTCTGTATGTGCATGCACTCAATGGGTGTGTCCCCCCTTTTTTAGTTTGGAATTAAGACGATGCTTGAAACGGAGGAGGGGATTCTGCTTTTGGCAAGAGCCGTTGACCCCAAAGTCCCATCCATGATGATTGATGCTATCACGCTACTGTCTGCCCTCTGCATTTTGCCTCAGCCTGTGGATATGTAAGTGACTATGGGTGATTTATCTTTTGGTTTAGTTGTATTTCATAGGTGGGCAGTCTGGCACTTGGGATCCTTTTCAAAATACATTAAAAACTGGAAGGCTACATCTAAATGGCAAGTTTTAATGTGCATCTAATCTGCACAACGGCCTGAAGCCTATGAAGCAGAAGCTGAACAAAGCTTGTGTAAGGTTTGGGGTCACCCCCACTTTGAAGCCCCACATCTTACTCCATATTGCTTAGGAGGGTTTTTGGTCCCCTGGATCCAAGGTAACATTGGTTCTTCACAGTTTTTAGAAATTTTAATACAGTAGATGCACAATTTATCAAACTCTTACATAGTTTCCTGTTGTGAGCATATGAAAGTCAGACTGCCATCTTTAAAGCACCTGGGAGTGCATCTCATTGAACTCATTGGGACTAGCAAGTAGACATGGCTAGCATTGCACTGTCTGTTACTGATTTGTTTTCCTTATTCCTACATAGGCATGAGCACGTTCTGGTGGCACTGACACAACGAGCAGAAATGGATGAAGTGGAACGATTCAAACCCATCTTGGATGGGCTGAAGAGTGACACCTCAGTGGCATTAAAGGTAACAAGTAGGGCCTGCAGCAAAAAAAATTGCAGCTTCTGCTGATACATTTTTCTTATTTCTCCGTCCTCATTTTGTCCATATAGCCACTGGTACTTGTGTCTTGAATTTGCTACTTATTATACCAGCATCTTGGACTCTTTTGTGCTGCTTTGGTATGAGTTAAGAGTGAGTGAGTGAGTGTGTTTGCAGACAGCCTTAACTGGCAAACTTCTTAAAACTTATTTGTTGGGTTTGCTTCAATGGCTTAGCCTGCTATTTCTGGGAATGCTTGGCTAGATCTGACATGGAACCTCTCTTCATTATTTTCTTAGGTTGCCTGCCTACAGTTGATCAATGCCCTAATCATTCCAGGAGATGAACTTGATTTCAGAGTTCACATCCGCAGTGAGCTCATGCGTTCTGGACTCCAGCAGATCCTCAAGGTGAGGCGCATCTTTCTTTTCTACTGACAGGTGTTGCTGTTTTTAGGGACATCTAATCTCTAAGTGCTTTGTTTGAAGTGAGAGTAGCTGTGGGTTGTCTTGAATATGCTGAAGATCTGAACTGGACCAGCAGTTTCCCCAAATGGCCAGGATTTGCAGGAATTTTTAACACTACCTTGTTTACAGTCTCCCAACTGAGTTTGCTTCAGCAGTTGCAGGGTTCAGTGAGATGTTGTCTTGCCTTCCTCTACACGTTCATTGTATGCGTGGAGGCAGATGTGAAGAGGACCATTGTGGAGCATGGTACTGTATTAATTCATTTGTGTCTGTTCTTGGATAGTTCCAGTTAATCACTGACCATGTGTTTGAAAGAGAGAAAGAACCAGTAGTTGGCCAGCAATAGGATATCTTCATAGAGTACAGAACTGGAACTCCAGAAATGAGGATGGTGATGACTTCAATGTTGTATCCTCTGTAGGAGCTGCATGCTCAAGACAATGAGGAACTGCTGGTTCACCTGTTGCTATTTGAAGAATATGCTGAAGAAGATTCTGCAGAACTCAAAAACCGCTTTGAGGAGATTCGCATTGAAATGGAATATCCTTCTTCTGAGTAGCTAGAAGAGAGATGTGCTAATTTTAGATTATAAGCTTCTAGGGGCAGGGATCTATCCACTTATACTTTGTGAAGTGTGATTCATATTACAAGCATTTAACTTTTAACATTTTGTTCTGGCCTGCTTCCATGTTTTGTCAAAACAGCTAATCAATATGGCATTGTGCCCCAAACCTGCATCCACTCTCTGTTTAGGTTAAGATGAAGCCTTTGATAGCTGGGGGTAAACATAGGAAGGAAGGGAGGCTGTTTTTCTTATGCATGAATACATTAAAACCAACAGCAACCACAGGCTTCCCTTACGCTTACGCATAGGCATTGGCACTGAGGGGCTAGTTGTCTCTGGGGAAGGAAAGAGAGATGCGAAGCTGGTGGAAGGGTAGAGGAAAAGAACAAAGGACTAGTGAGAAAGGTTTGGTGCCTGGATTTGAAGAACTGCATCATGAGAAACAATGTTTTAAGAGTGATTATTTGTGTGCTTGGCCACGAGAGTGCACCTGAAATATGCAAATATATTCACGAAAACAGAACACCCTAAAAGGAATCTCTGTTTTAAATGCCCACTTGTAGCCAAACCCACAATGGGAATCTCTCTTAGATTGTGTTCAGGAGTAGGGGCAGGTAATCCACCTTGAGGAAGAATGACTGGAAATGTGTTGAATCCTAAAGAGTTAGTTCCTGGGACCCAAAGTACCTCCCATGATATGTCTATTTAAGGGTTGTACAAAAGGCTTGTAGCCAGTCTATGGTGGTAAAAACAAGGTTTTACCACTGGTGAAAGTGTATTGCATACAGTTCTGTATAGGTCAGGCATAGGCAAACTCGGTCCTCCAGATGTTTTGGTACTACAACTCCCATCATCCCCAGCTAACAGGATCAGTGGTCAGGGATGATGGGAATTGTAGTCTCAAAACATCCAGAGGGCCAAGTTTGCCTATGCCTGGTATAAGTCATTTATGATTGGTGTGTAAGTTGAGAGGGTGGTGGATAAGTCTAAGGGGATAGACTAGCTCTCCCAGGTGAGTTCATCTGTGCGTCTTCAAAGTAGCTTTTGCATCCTTAACCATAGATTTCCACTGATTTCAATGAAGTTTTCCAGATTCTGCACAATACAGTAAAGGACTCTAAGGCAGAGCAGTATCTCCTTTCTATCCTGCAGCATCTCCTGCTAGTCCGCAATGACTATGAGGCCAGGTAAAGAGGGGAAACGGCTCTTGATTCACAAAAGGTGGTGCTGGCAGTATGTGGGTGACAGTGATCAGGGATGTACCTAGGGTTTGATTGGCCTCTGCCAAGGGAGCAGACCCAGGTGGGCACAAAAACTGTGCCTCTCCGCTCAGACTCAGAGTGGCCAGGAGGTAAAGCAATGAGCACACAGAGAGAGGGACGGAGGGTGGCAGACAGACAGACCGACCGACCAGTGGAGGAGCAGCAGCAGCAGCAGAGCAGTCCCGACCCCGATGACTGCAGAAGAAGTCACTTGCAGAGTACCAAAGGTTTTGAAAAGCAAACTTTTTGAGTTTCTTCTCCATGGTTTCCCTGGCTTTGGAGGCACTGATACAGCCCCTTGCCAAGGGCACAAGGGAGCTTAGGTGTGCCTTTGACAAGGATGCTCATCAGGGCTTCTTTGTTTGGGGGGGGGGATTCAGACTACTACAAAATTCATGGAAGAAGTTGGTCATCAAATGCCTCTGCTCAGTAAATGACATTTTCCACAAATTAGAACATTTTACCCCCACAGCATGAGAAAGGGTGATTGGACAGTAAATACGGAATTAGAAGGAAGGAAAAGGAAGAGGTAGGAGTTGGGAGGTAAATGAGCAGGCGTATCTTCAGCAATGTGTTACTATGACGAGGACAGGGGAGCATTTCTCATGTAGGTAGGCCATTTTGTGTAGTTGAGACATAAAGGTATTATTGCCTTGGCTTGGTCTTGGGATGTCTCAAGCAAGCCTGCACTCTTGCACATTGGCACTAACACTCTTTTCCTTTTCCTTTCTCCTGCGCTAGGCCTCAGTATTTTAAGCTGATTGATGAATGTATTTCCCAGATAGTCCTGCACAAGAATGGTGCTGATCCAGATTTCAAGTGCAAGCACCTTGACCTTAATATTGAAGGTCTGATAGGTGGGTCTGGACACATTAAGCTTTGAAAACTGCACACGCAAAAATGTCTTTGTCCTCAAGATTCCATGATATGAGATACTAATAGTTCTTAGCCCTTTCCCATTGAGAGTAAAAAAATTGTGGAGAATATAAAGGTACATAATTTTCAACAAACAGGGAGGTGTTGCAGATTTTAGCTTTGCTTAGTGTAGATTTTAGGCGACTTTGGTGTAGAATTCTTACTTACAGAAAAAAAATATTCAGTACCAAGTGCCCAAATATCCTAGTCTGAAGGATTCCCATACTAGTGCAATACAGTAGCCATGTTAGGTGCAGTTTGTTTCTGTGTTATGAGGAAGGACTCTCCCACAAGGGCTATGAACCTTGTTCCTCAATGAAGCCTGCTGAGGCAGGAGCAAATAGTTGTCTCCAGTCGCTGTGCTAGGTTGTGCCACACACACACTGAATTGACCCAGCTTCCTTTTAAAAGTGAAGAGGTTCAAGGAGACAAGGCAGGGCTTTCACCAGAAGATAAACTGCAATGTATTGCAGATGCAATTGTGATATAAAATGGAATGTTTCTCTCTCCTCCACCCCCTTATGATGATCTTAACTGGATTGTTCTTTTCTCTCTCTGCAGATAACTTGATTGATCAAAACAAGGTGGCAAAAAGTCAAGCCAAAGCCATTGAACTGGAGAAGAAGGTTAATATTCTACTTACTTATTTACGTAAAGTGTATTTGGACTGCCTTACAGGACTGTCCTTTTAAAGCAGTTTACAAACATAACAAATAAAAGCAGAGTTCCAATAATGCAAAAAATGTAAAGGCCAAATTGCAGCCAACAAAATGTCAAACAGTCAGTGAGCAGTAACTACAGATTAACTAACCCTTTAAAATGGAATACAGTGTAGCATAAAAAATAGCCACAAGATCCCATAACGAGTAGTCTAAATCAGATAATCACATATCAGCAGCAACCTTAATAAACTCCTCTTAATTTGAAGCGGGTTGAAACGGAAGGGTTTCCAAAGCCTTTTTCAAAGCTGGCCCCAGCAAGGCCAATTGCCCATCTCTTGGGAGGGTGTTGCATAAGCTGGGGCCACCACTGAAAACTCTCTGTCTGTAATGCCTGCCACTCTAACTGCCCAAGGCCTCTGAAGCCAGTCACAAGGCATAGGCCTGAGGTGGTTGCCTCGTGTGCCTTCATACCATCCCTGGGACCATAGTTTAGACTATAAGGCCACTGAGCAGTGTTCATGTTGCTTCTGTGTGCTAACAGTTTAGCAGAGATGGGGCACTGGGCAAAGGATTTGGAGAAAATGGGGAATTGCTCACGGGTCAATTATTGTGACCATGGTCACTGATGAAGGGATTCATAATAGCTCAGGAAGATACCTTAATTTAATAAAAGGATTTAGGCATCCCAGAGACCCAAGAGTGTTCTTGGCATGTATCCCTCTCGATCAGAAGTGGTCAACTTCAGTTGTGCCCCATATTGGAAACCTGCTTCAGTTTTATTTGATCGGAAGGCAGGATCCTTTCCCCTATATTGCCTCTGCCTGAATGCTGTTTGACTCCCATGAAAGACTCAGGCATGATTGCGTTAATGCCTCTGGCTAATGTAAAACCTTCTTAAGTGCCTATTTTTTTAAAAAAAGAGAAACTAAATACTACAAAAGAAGGGTCCTTTCTCAGTGGCAGGGCTTTGCCTGCAAAAGTCCACAAGCTCAGTCTCCAGCTCCTCCAGCAAAAGGATCTTGGGTAAACAGGCTGGGAAGGATCTGTGATTGGGACTCTGGATTGCTGTTGCTGGTAGCAAGAGAGCATTGGGCTACATGGATCCATGACCTGACTTTCATAGGTATATTGCCTGGGGCTGTTCCTGCATAGTTCTTTGAATGGAACGCAGGTCTCATGAGAATACCAAGAGAGTTCAGCATCCTGTTTTCATAGTGCCAGCCAGATGCCATTGAGAAGCCCAAAAGCAAAACAAGAGTGCAACAAGGTTCTTCCCACTTGGACTGACTTGCAGCTAATATTCAGCCGAAGCCCACCTTCCTGTACCGGAGGCAGTACTCAGCCTTCATGGCTAGTAGCCACTGGTAGTCATTAATTTGATTTAAACATTTTTCAGTGCCCTCCAGCCTTTCCTCACCTTTCCCTTGCTCAGTGAGTCAAATTGTTGCTACTTGCTACTGAGCAAGTTTCATTTGTTTGTTTAATTTTAAAATCTACTGTCTCATTTTTCTCTACAATATAAATTTAAAGGAGATTCCCAACACCTTTAAAACTCTCCCAGATGTGAAATGCAATACCTGAAAACATCTACAACTAAACTGAGGTGGCTGGCTTGGGGCCATTTCCTTCCCTTCTGAATAAAGAGTTGGCCTTCCAGTGTAGCAAGGAGAGGAGGCTTTTACCACACCTCCCCCAAGTTCTATGTTTAAATACAACAGATAGCGAGGTCACTTATATTTCAAAATTAATAATTCCAGTCCAATATTGATGTTAACCCAACTGAACGTTTCCCCCCACCCCAGCTTTTGTCAAAGGCAAACATCCTCAGAAATGATAGATATTGTGGATGTCCTTTGAATGTGCCAGACACAGTGGGACATATCCTTTTCTACTGTCCATTGTACACCCAGCTACACAAACACATGTCTATCCCCTTTTCTGGGTTGTCTAACATCACCTCACAAGGAAAATATCAGATTCTATCTGTCTGACATTAGCCTACAAGTAACCGCAAGGGTGGCTGAGGTTTGTCAACAGCATCTCTTAGAGTGGTAAATGGCACTTTTTAGCGGGAAGGAATTCCAATGAAAATCCTCGTCATTATATATTTTGCATGGCTGTTTATTTGTATATATCATGAAACTTTATATATGGATGTATTATGAATCAATACTAGATTGAAACTTGAAAAGCCCTTTTATTCCATTGTCAATATGGACAATGTTGCGTAGTTGCATAGTTCCGTGTTTTGTTTCACCTAACTTTATCTCCATCTCCTTTTGTTGGTTACCTATTTGTCCCTGATGACTGTAAATTGTAAAGTAGTTCTGCTTATAGAAGCCATTTTCAACGGTATTAGCCTTGTCTCCCTGTCCTTTTAATCTTCATTATCTTGTAATTATGCAGTCCCCCAAAAAGGGACACAGGATTTCAGCTTGAGATCCAACCAACATGGAGTACATTGGAATGATTTTTGCATTTAATATTCTTCCCCTCAGCTGGATTCTGAGTTGACTGCACGCCATGAACTACAAGTTGAAATCAAGAAGAAGGAAAGTGATTTTGAGCAAAAAATACAAGATTTTCTTCAAGAGAAAGAAAAACTAATAGCTGAGAAAGAGCAAGTCATTTCAGAGAAGCAGAGCCTGGAAAAGGATAAGTCCTTGCTAAATGACAAGGTAATGTATAGGATGGAATATTGCCTGAATTTATATTAGCCATAGGGGATCAGTGTGGTGTATTCTGTGTGTTCAGATCCTAAGGGGCCAGACCTTCTTGTACCATGTTGATAAGGAAGCCCCAGCTATCCCCCCCCACCCCCAAATCAGACAATCACCAGCCTTGTTGATACCAATAAATGACCAATCAAGGGCTTGGAATGAACACCTGTATTTCACCCCAGAAATATATCTAATAAAGCTGAATCCAGAGATTTGATTATACATTGTCCAGTTGCATTACCAACCTCTGAGAAGACATTAGCCCAAAACTGGGTCACTCTCACAAAACCGTCACAAATGTTGAAATAAACATTTTATCTCCCATCGCCTCCAGCATAGTGAGGAGCTAGCTAGCTGAGGAAACATGAGCTGGTTGGAGGGGTATGTGTTGCCATTTTTGGATTATTTTTAGAGCCAATTCCCAACTAGAAGTAAAAAGAGGTTTGCATCATTTTGCACCCGTTTACATTTTCGATACCAATTTGCCAGATCTCAGCTGTGATGTGAAGAACCAAGGAAGCAGCACCAGTGCAGAGATCAAAGTGAAGGATCAAATAAACTGCAGTTTGTTTTGCTGTCATGGAAATCGGGTGCTCTGCTAAGCTTACTTGTTCCATTTCATTTTTAAAATGTAGATGGCTGAGCTTGCAAACGAACTTGAAGAGACTAAGAAGAAGATGGAGCAGGTCTCCTCTTTACCTGCAGAACTCCCACAACAGCCAGCTTCTTTACCTGGTGAGGCAGGAACACCTCCACCTCCACCGCCCCTTCCTGGCATGACTGCAGTGCCTCCGCCACCTCCACCACCTCCGCCACTTCCTGGCACGGCTCCACCCCCACCTCCCCCACCCCCACCTCTGCCAGGGATGTCAGGTATGCCACCACCACCCCCACCTCTTCCTGGGATGCCAGGGATGCCACCGCCGCCACCACCGCTGCCAGGGATGCCAGGGATGCCACCACCACCACCACCGCTGCCAGGAATGCCACCACCACCGCCACCTCTTCCTGGGATGCCAGGGATGCCACCACCACCACCGCCTCTGCCAGGGATGCCACCGCCGCCACCACCACTGCCAGGGATGCCTCCACCACCACCAGCTCTTCCTGGGATGCCAGGGGTGCCACCGCCACCACCACCTCTTGGGGTGCCACCTCCTCCCATGGCACCTGGGTTTGGATCCTATGCAGCTCCAGTTCTCCCATTTGGATTGCCTCCAAAGAAGCAATACAAGCCGGAGGTTAAGATGCGAAGAACGAACTGGGCCAAGGTGACGTTCAGCTAGTGGATTAGAGTTTATTTTATTGCATTAGCCGTGTGGCCATAGCCTGATATACATTGAGATAACAACACAAAATAGGGGTGGGGAGGTAAAGGTAGATATCGTCCTGGGCGATTACTTAAACAAAACAAAAAAACAAAAAAAAACCTCAACTCGCATTTTCAACATCATAATGTCAATGCGAAGGAATAAGGCCCCCGGCCCAGACATGGTCCCGTTAGACCTTTTCCTGAGTGATCCTCTTTGGTGGAGCGAACACCTGACTCCTGTATTCACCGCTATCTCCTCCGCCCTAGACATCCCTGACTCCTGGAGAGAAGCTATAATAGTTCCGATCTTCAAAGGCGGCCAGCCAAACATCCCTAGGAACTATCGCCCCATCAGTTTATTATCCATCCCAGGGAAAATATTTGCCGCTGTTTTATTGGAGGAACTTCTATCATGGGTCCAGGAGAGGAACATTCAGCTAGTGGATTTATAAATATGCCTGCCCCGTCTTCCTTCTCCACCAGCCCTCTTAGCTCCTTAGTCTGCCATTAACAATTGAAATTTTAGTGAAGAGAAAGATTGGCACTGAGTGAAGAGGGAGAGTAGCTAGTTGCTGCGTTTTCTGTGATACCGATGTAGCTTCTCGTGATTTCATGAAGTTAAGGTTAGGGGAGATTCTCTCTCCTCCTGTCTCCAGTGGCTGTAGCCGTTTATGCGTGGAATAGCAGCAAAAATGTTTTTTGCGGAATACATAGTTTTCACAGCATTGGTTGCGGAAGGGATTGTCTTAACAGGGTCAGCAAACTTTTTCAGCAGGGGACCGGTCCACTGTCCCTCAGACCTTGTGGGGGGGGGGCGGACTATATTTTGGAAAAAAAAAATGAACGAATTCCTATGCCCCACAAATAACCCAGAGATGCATTTTAAATAAAAGGACACATTCTACTCATGTAAAAACAGGCTGATTCCCAAACCATCTGCTGGCCGGATTTAGAAGGCAATTGGGCTGGATCTGGCCCCAGGGCCTTAGTTTGCCGGATTTATGTAAAATAAGGAAGATAAGTCTTTGGTGTATACAGTAGTGCCTCGCAAGACGAAAAGAATCCGTTCTGTGATTCTCTTCGTCTTGCGGTTTTTTCGTCTTGCGAAGCAAGCCCATTGAAGGATTAGCAGCTTTTAGTGGCTTATCTGCTGATCGGATCAGCTGATAAGCGGCTTAGCGGCTTAGAAAAAGGGGGGGAGGGAAAAAAACCAGCAGGAACTCGCAAGACATTGTCGTCTTGCGAAGCAAGCCCATAGGAAATTCGTTTTGCGAAGCACCTCCAAAACGGAAAACTCTTTCGTCTAGCGAGTTTTCCGTCTTGCGAGGCATTCGTCTTGCGGGGCACCACTGTAGATGTAATTATGGAAAATAAAGCATGAAATTCAAAAAGAAAAGAAAAGCATCCCCGGACTCATGGGGAAAAATCTGGTAACCATAAACTAGCCCCTCAGTGCCAATGCCTATGTGTAAGAGAAGCCTACAGTTGCTGTTGGTTTTAATTTATTCATGCATAAGAGAAACAGCCTCCCTTCCTTCCTAAGTTTACCCCCAGCTGTCAAAGGTTAAAGTAAACTAAACAGAGAGTGGATGTAGGTTGTGGACACAATGCCATATTGATTAGCTGTTCTGACGAATAATGGACCAGGCCAGAATATAGTGGGGTGGCACAGCTACCTGGGTAAAAATTCACAAGGGATTCCTAAATCACATTATTAGGAAAGCCTTATATGAAGTTTGGGAAAGGAACAAAAAATTATTAGAAGCAAAAACCCCATGGTGGTTGTCACCAGCGGAGGCGGTAAAAAGGAAAAATGTGGATTCAAATTGGTTCACATATAAAGATATTTTATAGGAAGTAAATAATAAATTACAAATGAAGACATATGAAACAATAAAACATACAGGAATAGGCTGGTTATAATACCATCATGATGATAAAAAATTATCCAAAATGTATAAATTATTATTAAATGGACACTTAAGAGGCGAAGAGGTTAAAGATGTCATGGTCAAATGGGCACAAGATTTTGGTCATACAGCTGTTTTAGAAAAATGGGAAAACTTATGGAAAAGAGACATAAGATTTAAAGCATACAATAAAATAATTTTTTTTTAAATGATGTACAGATGGTATCTTACATCCTCAAAATTGACTAAAATCTACCGAAACACCAGTGGAAAGTGTTGGAGGTGCAAACTTAAAAAAGGGAATTTCTTCCATATGTGGTGGATGTGCCCTAAAATTTAAAAAAATGGGATACCATTTATGAAGAATTAAAGAAAATGTTAAGATATGCTTCCCCCCCCAAAAAAACAACTGAAAATGTTTTTATTGGGCCTATTAACAACAGACATCCCAAAAGAAACCAAAGGAATATTTTTGTATGCAATAACGGTGGCCAGGATAGTAATTGCTAAACATTGGAAAAGTAACATAACACCAACAAAAGAAGAATGGGTTTTTAAACTGTCAGAATATCTTGAATTGGCCAAACTTACAGGTTTAATAAGAAATTATTCTAATGAGAAAATAAGCAGAGAGTGGGAAGTGTTTATAAATTATGTGAAGAGAACAGATTCCCAGATTCATACATGGTTTAGCTTAGAATAAAAACCTCACAGGTAATTAGAATAATTCTCCAAAAATGTAATCATTATAGGCAACCAATAATATGAGGAATAAAGATCCACATGGAGTTAGTTGGAAGTCGTTTTCTTTTTTTCTCCCCCCCCCCCTTTCTTCTTTTTTTGGTGTTGTTTTTCATTGTTTTGTATTTTTGATTGCAGATTATGTTATGTTTACATCCTTATAATTTTGCTTTTGCATTTTCTTTTCTTTTGTATTGTTTGTTCATTTTACTCAGTGTTTGTTTGTGTGATGTATAAGTCTGATATGGGTTAAGAACACATTGTTGCCCATTTACAACAATGTAATTGCTATTGCAGTTATTGGTGGTGATAATTCGACAGTTAGGCTGTGAAAGAAGCAGAATACCAGCTAAGCCCAAACTGAATAGAATAGTATTGGCTGCTAAATTCTAGTTCAGCAGTAAATTATTTAGGGAAGCTTTTAATGTTTGATCTATTACAGTATTTTAATATTTTTTTGGAAGCCAGTCAGAGTGGCTGGGGAAGCCCAGCCAGATGGGCGGGGTATAAATAATAAATAATAATAATAATCATCATCATCATCATCATCAGCATCATCATCATCATCAATATCCACATGCATCTGATGAAGTGGGCTGTATTCCACACAAGTTAATGTCATAATAACCTTACTTACTAGCTTTATGGTATTCCAACATTATTGATATTTTTTTAAAAAAAAAGATGTCCGAGTTTGCTAATCTCCTGTAGAAACATTAAGTAGAGTTCATTTGTGCCATAATTTCTGCCTGTCTTGCTTCCCCTATAGATTTCCGCTTACCAGCTCTCTGAAGGCTGTTTCTGGGTCAAAGCTAAGGAGGATCGTTTTGAGGATGATGAACTCTTTGCCAAACTGACTCTTTCCTTCGCGACTGCACAGGCCAAATGTAAGTGGTGTATTTGGGAGCAGCATTAGCAGCAGTGGAGGGTGGGGAGATGCCTTCAGGAATTCTCCATGGGAAGCAGATGGCGACAGCGGCCACATTGGCACATCATGCTAAGCCAGAAGCACTCGCTGCCTGAGGAGCAGATCTCAGCCACTTTGCTTCTCCCTGGGCATTTCAAGGTTAGCATGGCAGCTAAGCAAGGTTTGGGAACTGGAAGACGAGGCTTGTCCCAACAACTCCAGTTTTGCTTTGGGGAAATCACCTTTAGTGATCAATGGAATTTGAGGCAGGATGTGGGTTGGAGCTGGTTTGCGTTTTGTCTCATGTGGTATTAACACATATTGATATGTACTTTTCTCTCTCCTCTCTTCACTGGTGATTCTTGAATTGGATTCATTTTGTCATGGCTGGCTACAGCCAAGGGTGAGTACCTTAAACATCTGCAACTTGGATTTTATTCCTATTTTTAATTTTGGCAGGTTGGGAAACCCATAAAACATGTTTTAATCATCATCATACGAGAAGAATAGGAAACCAAAAATATAATTCGTCATACTAAATAATACCCCTATTATTAGTTGTCACCTTTATTTCTCTCGTTTTTTATTATTCCAGACTGATTCCAGAATTCTCAGTTGTGGAATAGGAATCAGACAGTTAGAGTGCCAAGTGCCATTTAATAGAGGGATGCAGAGGGTTCGAAACATGGGGTGTAAAACAGGAAAGGGTCAGTGCAGACAAGAGAAGACCCTGTAGCAGTTGCCTGGTAGTTCTGACCATGCCCAACCAGGCATTGCTTCGGACTGATGATATCTTAACATTCCTTAATATTTTTGACAGCCGCAAGAGCTTTAGTTGCTGAATATGAAACCTCATAGGCTCTGGGAGTCATTGACTTGCTGCCTAGTCCCATGGTATTCAGTGCTTTCATTCATTTGGCCTCGGTTCCTACGGAGGAGGTTAATTAGTTCATTCTTCATTATTCCGCTAGCAGGACAGGGAGAAGAGGTCTGGCCTAAGCATCTAACTGACATGCTATTGCCCAGTGTGGAAGGTGATTTTCTAAGTTTTAAAGCTTTTTGTTAAGTCAGCTTCCTTTCTGTTGAGGGAACCAAGAATGCAAGTGCTTAGCCTACATATGAGGAGGCAGTTTGAAGAACTTGTCACTTGACAGACTGGAGCTATTCTCTTGTTGATCAGTTGAGTTTTTTGTTGTCTCTCTGGTTGGATAGGGTTTTCTCTCTTTTATTTGAATGTTCCTCTCAGGTCCTGATGACCAAAGCTAATAAACCACACCATCAGACCTGTTGTCCTTTCTCAGCAGAATTAGCCTAGTTATAAGTAAGCTATTCCATACACACCCTTACAGTTAACCTGATGCTGCTAGCCTGCACGTTAGTTAGGTTCTAATTTTATAAACTCTGGGGTTCCTGTGGTAATTGTCAGAAGGCAGCTCCCAGTCTTGCATGAAGGAAATGTCACTTGCAGAGTGGAGAGCTCTTTCTCCACCTTCCTATGACTTCTCTCCCCAGCCCACGGCAAGCAGTTTGTGCTGAGTGCACACAATTCTCAGTTGCTGTAGTCAGGACAGAATATCTTGTTGATAAAAGTGATGTGGGATGTGCTGTCTTTACTTTGCTGTACCTGCCTGTGAGAATAATAGCTCTCTTCTTCCCCCGTTTTTTTCTTTTTTGGGTGGGTGTGTAATTGACATCGATATCCAACTAGTTGCTCATATCTTCTTTGTTGCTCTTATAACATTAAAGCTTCAAAATACATAACCATTATCTGTTTAATATCTGAGCGGTCAATTGACCAAATATCTTTTTTGTCTGGTGAGATACCTGATCTTACCTGGATCACCTGTGGAAATGAAACTGGGAGTGGAAAAGATAACTGACTGAATTGGCTTCTGTCTGACAAAGGAGACAGTGGCCACTGGTTAGCTTCACTTGAAGGATTAATATTTCACCCTTGATCAAAGTTGTGGTAGATAAATGTTGTTGAAGCCACAAATAGCACCTCTGCATTTTTAAAAAAGGTAATTTTTTATTTATGAGAATGAATATAAAAGGGCACTAAAGCTATCGACACAGATGTCTTGTGGGATCTTGTCCTCATGAGAGCTCCATTTCCCCTCTGAGCCTTCGATTTTTCATTGAGTTGGCTGTCTGCAAGCAGAGCAGTGGTGTCTGAAAGGCACGGACTGTACTTGGGCCCCAGACTAGCCCATGCATAAGTCATGCATTCTCCAGGAGCAATAAGTTCATTTCAACATTTTAGGGAGGGCCCTGGGGCTGTGGTTTTAGAGTTAGGCAAGTGACTCTTCTACACTTTTCTCTTCTTTTCTCTCACTCTCATTTTTTTTGTAACTTGGCCTTTGTCATGTATTAGGTCAGCCTGATGTCTTACGACAACTGAGTGCATTGGAGTCATACTTTAAAGGAATCCTTCCAGGATTTTCAAAGAGTGCTAACAGCTGACTTGTGCCTAGTGAGACTTGTGCTGTATTTCCAAATCATCAACGTAATTTGTAACCAAGGAGACAGCAGGATGTGTGCAGACCCTCATTTTGGCAGATTTTAAGCCTTGACACTGCTTTCAAACAATATCTGAACTGCCATCTTTGCCAGTTCCTTTTGATCATCATATTCGCTTCACAGCTCCTGTCAACAGGCTTATTTTCTTCAAGCACTGATTAATTGTCCCTGAGCAAAGCATGCTTCCAAAGCAAGGTCAGTTGCTGCCTATCTCTTCTTTTTTTCAGCTCTGCTTTTCTCCATTTCTGGGTTCTGTCAAAGGAAGTAAGTCTTGGGCAATCTGTGTAGCTGTCCAAGGACTCTGTGTTGGATGTCCTTGGGATGATTGCTCCAGTGTTTGAGGAGGAAAAAGCAAACAGGTGCACTCCCACTGGTTTCTTCCTGGTTTCTTTGGTAGAAAATCCTAGCCCCTCCTATTAGGATCCATGTTTGGCTCCTTTTCCCATGATGGCATTACCTTCTCTAGGTCAGCTAGTCATGCTGGAAGCCGGAAGAGCATGTTGAGCAAACATTTTGGTTCGAGATGTAATTCTTTGGTATAGAAGATTCATGCAACCACCTGACACACACACATGTGAGTAGTCCTCTAAGAACGATCGCCTCAATCTCTTCCCGTGTCTCTAGGTACGGAATAGTCATAGGAACCAAGAAACATTTTCTCCAGAGGAGACAGGTGTGACTTCTGCCCAACCAAAGTTCCAGGCATGTTTCTTGGTTTAAAAAGAAGCACAATAACATGAAGTACAACATACGAAGCTACACCTGTTCAGCTTAGCTTGCCGGATTTTCACTGTCCTTCTAAAGATTGTGTGTTTCACTGTTTATCTCTGAAAGAGTCTCACTTAAAGTATTGCCTGCCTGGTAAGGTCCATTCCTTTGAGCTGTTTCTCTCTTGCTCTGTGTTCCAGCCCTCTGGGTCTTCAGTGAATGCCCCCCATGTTCAGGAAATGAAATCCTTTCTGGGTAGAATATATTTGTGAATGCTAGTTAAGCTCTGTTAGCATTGCTCTGTTACAGAGGCAATGAATTGATCTGAAGGGTTTCATTTGTGGTTCTTTAACAGTCTCATTGTGGAGTTTTTTCAATTGTATTTTGTCTCCAAGGAGTGTACAGATATATTGTCCATGCCTTCCACACCTTGATGTAAAACTGACACCAGAGGCAGGTTCTTGAGGCAGAAGGGTGTCACCAGGTGTCCCACTTTCTTTCCCAAAAGTGATACGTTTATCTGGGAAGAATTATTATAGCAGAAGAGTACGTGTGCCCTCTAGTGGACAAGATGAAACATTACAATGGAAGTAATGTGAGACTAAACTACAGAAGCCAGGAATCTGGCTTTTGGATCCTTAATATGATCTGCAAAGTTTGTTCTGGTTCTCACCATGTTTGTGAGATAGAGACTCCAGTCTCATTTTACAAAGAGCACCTGTGATTCAGTAATTAGCCCAAGGCAAAACTTGCATTCAGATGTTGCAGGCGCAAATCTGCTTCTCCCCGTTCCACCTGTTTTTCTGGATCTCTCCTATCTTTCACGGTGCTACACCCAAAGCTCCATTCCTTGCTCTTTCATAGCTTTCTTCATCATCTGAAGCTTCCCTCTTTTCCCCTCGTTTCTAGTCTGACTTTCCCATGCTTAGTTTTACAATTCATGGTGGACCACTTTAACATGAGTTGAAGCTTCAAAAGGCATGCGTTCCTCTCTTTTCCCACTTCCCCATTCCTCTTCCCACAGTTAAACTCTTACTCAAACAAATCCAAGCTTCACTGAACTGCAAATGTCCTAAATTTCCTAAAGATAGGGAATGAGTTTGTTAGATCACAACACAGTAGCAGAGGAAAGCAGAGGCCGGGTTGAAGGGATCATGAACCGACTTGAACAGAACGAATAGAGTAAAATGTTCATTCCGGGTCACATTATAATTAAACAGTTGGGAGGGACCTCAAAGGTCACCTGCGTTCGGAATTGGCTGAAATAGTTTCTTAGATCTATATTGCAAGCTCCCTGCTCAAGGGAGTCATGCCCCAAAGGCCCAGATCTTCCCATTCTTACATAGCCCTCAAGAGTCTATCCTCTTGGTGGCTGATCCTGGAGTTCAGAACTCAGCCAGGTTCACTGTTGCCCTAAGCCTTGCTTTAGCTCCCATTCTAGGTCTGGCAGGGGACTGAAGGCTCCGACAGGTGTCTCTTGCTGCAGGAAGGATCTTTCTGTGGTGCTAGAGCTTCCTGAAGACTTCGTTTCAGGGGAGGATATAATTACACATAGCAGGACACACTAGCTTTTTGTTCTCAACAGTTTTGAACTTTTGAGTCTTGCCCCTTTTATGTTGAGCAACCATCTTTCCTGTAGGTGAGCATGCTGAGATCTGTTAATGGAGCCTGCTGCAGTGCAGGAGGGTCTGTAGAGTACGGTGTTCACCGTATTAGAAGGATTTGCTCAAAATTGCACACTTACTAAAAACTTACTAAGTAAATAGAGCCCCGTCATTCATTTCTATGATGAGTAAGAATCTCTCAACTGTGTGCTTTGAATGCCACCTAGTGGAAGTAGGGAGAAGGACATGAATGAGCTCAAAACATTGTAACACCTGTGTTTCATACAGAGAATGAAGCAAAAGAAAAGGCTGATTTGAAAATTCATTTTACATGAATAGTTGTGTATTCAGCATCAAATGTTAATGAGCAAAAACAGACAGAGTAGCTAGCATAAAGAACCCGTTTCCAAATATATTCTTTATCGGTGTCTGTGCATATTGCAATCTTATGATCACCAGGATAGATTTTTTTCAGTGTGGCTTGTATGATCAGCCTTTTTGTGCATGTTTTGCTTTTCTTTTGCTTTAGCTTGCACATGCACGCCTTGTTTTTTGGGCATCGTACAGAGGATAGGCAATAATGGTGTAACGTCCTTCACATCTCTGTTGGTGTACCAGGTCAAGTTGTTTCACATAGCTAAACAGCTTAACAGGCCTTTAGCTAATCCAAAGTTTCATTGTCTACATTTTTAAGTAGCAGGATTGTGCACACTTCATTTGCGGGGACGACTAGAATAGTAATGCTCCAGGCCAGATACTTTGCAGTATCTGCATAGTGTTGGGAGCTTTTGCAATAAAACATGTGACAGGTACAGGTACGCAGTGAGAAATATTTTACGTGAGCCATTCACACATTGCTTCTTTCTTCTTTAGTTTTAGATTAGGGTCTTTCAAGCACACCTAAAAATTCCAACTATGAATGGGGCAGGCATGTGCATGTGAATTGTACAGGCTCACTTGGCCCCATGATTGGCTGTGATTTCCTGTTGAGCGTATAGGCAGTGGAACATCCCTCAGGTGCAGCTATAGGCAGAACTCCGCTGTGACATTTCACTGGGGTGATAAATGTGTTAAGGACCTAGTGTTAGCATGGCAGAACAGAAGGGGAACCAGCCTGTTTGGGCCCCTAAAATAGTGAAATTACCAGTGGGAATGGCCACATGACCCCTCAGTCTGCCATATCTCCTTCAAAATTCCCACAGGTTGAGATTCTGGTGAAGTATGCTTTCCTTCGTGGCGGGGTGAACATTGCTGTGTTTCCAAACTTCAATAAATGCATGACTATCCCATTAAGTGTGTTGCAGGGGCAGGGTTGGGGCGGGCGGGAAGAGCTTTTCTATTTGGTACATTTCCCGTGTGAGGATAGGCCAGTATCTATAAGACTGGATGCCTCTTGAAGTGTCAGAAGAGAAGAGAGGGTCTGTTTTCTTCCAGGCACGGTTTATGTCCCCTGGATGGCACGGCTGTTCCTGCGACGTCATAAGGGAAGCAGCATCACCTTGCTTTGAGCGCTGCTGTCCCGTGGCTTCGCCCCATTCCAGTCATTTATGCGGGAATGACTGTGAATAGTTTGGTGTCACCTGCAACCTCACTGCACGCATGTTGTCAAAAGTGGGGTGGGAGGGGAAGTGGTCCCCCTGTAAATAAATGTGAATTAGTCGCAAGAGAATGAAAGATACAGTTTTAGAGAGAGGAAATTTCCGCAGAGGGGCACGTATGTACTTGAATAGATGTGCAGTCACAGGGGTACAAACTGCTGGCTCAACTACCATGACTTTCTGCATTCATTCTTGCATAGAAACGTGTCAGCAGCAATATTTGAAGATAACTCGAAACCCTGATTATACTAGCAATCTGAGAGTGCTACAGATGTACGACTTTGTCCTGGAAACAAATGGTCATCAGCAGGGCTTTTCTCAGCTGGAAGTTGCTGGAACTTAGTTCTAGCACCTCTCAGGAGGGTGCCATTGCCATTGCAGTGGTACCTCGGGTTACAAACACTTTGGGTTACAAACTCCGCTAACCCAGAAGTAGTACCTCGAGTTGAGAACTTTGCCCCAGGATGAGAATGGAAATTGCGCAGCCCCGGCAGCGGGAGGCCCCATTAGCTAAAGTGGTACCTCAGGTTAAAAGCAGACCTCCAGAACGAATTAAGCTCATAACCCGAGGTACCACTGTATAAGAGAACAAGGGAGGTGTTCATGGTGAGTTCTGGCACCTCTTTTTGTTGGAAAAATAGCACTGGACATCAGTCTGGGATAAGTGGCTTGTTCTCCGGGTTTGTATGTGTATTCTATTCTATTTTTAAAGAAACCTTGGGGTGACTATAGCAAACCCTTGCTGTGGGTTGTTTATTTGCTTCATATTTCTTATGCTCCCACCATATTGTTGGGGTATTTCTTAAGTGAAGAATCTTTATGTTCCTTTTTCTAGTGGAGGAAAAAAGGGAGAATGCTTGCTTGCAGTGCTTCTTTCATCCGCCAGATGTGCGCAGTTGAGCCACTTTGGCTCCGTTTCCTGGCAGTGATGTCAGAGCCATTGGATTGGAGGATGCAGTCGGCTGACATTGTGTCACCAGGGCGGTGGCTCCCCTCCTCCCCCCCCTCTTCCCCCTCCCCTCCCTCCCCCCTCCCCTCCAGCTGGCCTCGTTTCTCAGAAACAAAGGGAGGAAAAGCCTGGGTGTTTCTTTCCCACAGACAAAGGCTTTTCTCTTGCTGCCAGAGCCTATGGCCCCCTCCATCTGCTGCTTTCCTTTCATGCCACCTATTCCCCAGTGGGGAAACTTTAGCAGCAGCTCAGATCACATTTTAGGGGTTCTTTTGTTTTTTGGTTTTAATGTGGCAGAGGAATTTGCCAGTCCCTTCAGGGCGGGAGGCTAGAGAGAACCTGAGATGGTGATTATTATAATCTGGGGAAAGCCTTCCATCTGCTTCTGAACTATCACATCCTGCTTTAACCCTTCCCTGCCCCTTTGTTTTATGCTGTGGAGATGCTGCAGATGAATATTCTGGAGCTCTCTTTGGGAAGGGGGGGGCAGCAAATAACTGTAGGGCTCTTGCAAGCTTTTTTCGGCCTCAGCTGTTTCCCTTTTTAAGTACCTCTGTGGCTATTTGCCTTATTCTGCTTACTTGCCCTTGAAATTAATTCTTTGTGCATTTTTGTGAAATGAATGCCCCTTATTTTGCAGCACTGCTGGGTCACTCCAATTCCCTTCACTCTGCTGCCCTTCCTGATGTTGCCATAGACTTCTTTTTAGCCCTGAACTCTCCACAAGGGTGCGCCTCTGTGCCTCACCCATGCCCTGCAGCCCTGGCAACTGCTTTAGGCTTAGGGACCCACCCGAATGTGTAAAATGTGCTTTCCCAGCACTCCTCTGCTGAGTCACCCAGGTTGAGCTTGGGAAAAGTTTGCTTTAAGCTGTTCCTGCAAGTCGGGGCATTCACCCACAGTCATCTGAAGTCATCTTACATTGCTAAAGTTATGAGGCTGACCATTGTTCTGATTTCCTAGCCTCAGGACAAAGTATAGGCCTGTTTTTCAGATCTTCCTCTGAGTCATCACACACACCCTGCTTTACAGATTGCCAGCTCTTTTATGTTCTATACTAAGCAACTCAGGAGGAGACTGGCATCATTTATCATTTTGCAATCTGCCATGTGTGTTACATTCATAAGAGCTGACTACAATACTCAATACTTCTTAACATAGAAGAGTCAATTCAATGTATGCATATACATGCTTATGTATATACAGATACCTTGCGAGTTGAGAGCCACACTAGTTCAACTTTCTTTGGTAAAATCCCAGCAGGCAGTAGAAGACCATCTGCCAAAAACTGCTCAGTGGTTCACTGGTGGATTGTGGTCTACCTTCTGTATACTCCTGTTTTTTCCATAAGCCGCACAACACGCATGTTTGAATCTCCTGAAAGGATGATTGCTGGAGAACCACATGCGTGCCACCTTGGGTTCTCAGGGGCTGCTTCCATCCTACATACTTTTCAAACATCTCAAGGGAGTGAAAGCAGTTGCTAAGGGTCATGTAAACCTGGTGTCCTGATTTGGACAAAAGTTGAGTTACTATGCCTTTTAGTCAGTTTAAACAGAGGTGGCTAGGTAATCTTTCCAGCTGCAAATGAATGGAATTGTGAGGAAAGTGAATATTTCCACACAAAGCTTCACCTCCCCCTTTTCTACTTTTTTGTGGTTTCAAACTACTTTGCTTAACTGAGGTTCTCTTCAAGAGTTTGGGTGTGTTTGTGAAAAGCAAGTGGGTATTGGCATAATTTTCCAAATATTGGCGTGCAGCATGAGGATACCCAGGGAGCCCACTTTTGAGGGTAAATTCATCACCATCATTTATTTTTGTAAGCTCTCTATTAGAATGTAAGTTTTCTAAATTTGGTGAACATTCCCGTTTGTGGTCAGTAATTGGGACGTGCCATAGCGGCTCCAGGGTGAAGCGCATACCTTGCACACAGGAAGTCCCAGGTGCAGAAAGCATTGCAAAGCTGGAAAGGGAATGCAAAGGCTGTACTACCAACTTAGCCCATTTTGCAGCTGTAGAATCACGTCCCCCCCCCTTCCCAATTCTTTGTTGTTGTGAGCAAGAAAGTAAAAAAGTTTGGCTGTGAACGTTTTAAAGGAGAGAGAAGGTACAAGATGAATGTGGATCTGTTGCTGTGTGTGTAGTTTTCTGTCATGCAAGTGTCAAATTCCTGTTTAGATGCAATTGCAAAAAGAGATTTCTGATTACTGTTAGAATCTCTTTATAAGGAAGAGATTATTTCACCTTTTTTGTATTATAATTTGTTATACCATGGCTTTCTATGTTTTCTAACAGATCTGTCCTAAACTCCCTTTGAAGTGCAGTCTAATCCTACTGCTTCTTTACTAACAGGGATCAAGTGCTAGACTCTTCAAGCACCAGATGGTGCTGTTGCCCTATTTTACTATTCCCTGTCTTCCTTTGCCGCATTCAGCCATTTTAGAGAGGATGTTTGCCTTCCCTCTAGACTCCATTTTGTGTTTATGGCGCAGAGAAATAAGACTCAGGAAGGGAGGAGTCTGCAGGGAGGGGGAGGCAGGCTGAGTCAAAGGCTGCGGCTTTTTGATGTCTCTGCTTTCTATCCCCTCTGCCTCTCACAGGCATGCGCAGACACAGGCCAGGCCCAAGCAAACACCACCACCCCCTGCTTCTTCAGGAAAGCTTGCCTTGTGTCTGTGCATAGCACCAGTTCCAAGCTCTGCATATAGGAGCGCTGAACCCATTTTCTGTCTGTGGTACTAAATTCTAGCAGTCTGGGTAGCTTGCTTGCCTTCCTTTTCACTCACTTAACTGCAGTATGATGCCACAACACACCACAGGGAAAGATATGCTTACATATCTGGCACAGTCTGCAGCATCATTCAGTTAAACCAGAAAGGAATGCTTTGCCCAGAACTGCAGTGAGAATTTTTTCCAAAACAGCAACTGAGGAAAAAGCAGAAGTCATGGACAAATATAATTGTTATCTTAGTCTATTTTATTTTCCTGAGTCAAGTGGTTTGAAAAGGGAAATCCCCCCCCCAAAAAATAGGCTCAAATGCTATACTACCTGCTGTGTGTGCCTATCTTATTTCTCAGTGCTGCACCTGAAAGCCAGAAGGGTTGAATGCTTGTGAGCTGCAGTGGCCAGAGGTCTAGAGAGCTTTGACTCTTACACTCTGTGAATGAACTTGTCTTGGGGAGATTACCGTGATGTGAATCCACAGAGTTCTCTTTATGAAAAATTAGTTGGTCATTTGGGTTCTCTTTGCCACTATTCAAGGATTTTTATTTTAAATTCATTTTGAGATGCAAAGTGTATCTGCTTCTTTCAAATTTCTTCTCTTCTTCTCCTTGTTTTGTAGCTCAGGACCCCCTTCTCTGCCTGTCTCCATATTCAGTGATCATACCTGCTGGAACCAAGATGTTTCCACAGGGTCCATTGCTCCCACCCCCCATCCTGCTTGCCTTCACTAATTTGAGGTCATCTTTGCTCATTTCTCATTGAGCTGATAAATATGTGGCTGGTCGGTACAACTTCAGAATGTAGGTAGAGGCTCACATGAGTGAATGTTATTCCACATAGAAAAATATTTCCTGCACATAGAAAATTAGCCTTCCCAGCTTTGCCTTCTCCCTGGCTTCTAATTTTCTGCATGCAAGGAGTATTTTTGTAGGTGAGACATTCCATCTTTAGGAGACACTGGTCCTAAAAGATTTACATTGGCTCCCAGTATGTTTCCAAGCACAATTCAAAGTGTTGGTGCTGATCCTTAAAGCCCTAAATGGCTCAGTCCTGTATACCTGAAGGAGCGTCTCCACCCCCATCGTTCTGCCCGGACACTGAGGTCCAGCTCTGAGGGCCTTCTGGTGGTTCCCTCCCTGCGAGAAGAGAAGTTACAGGGAACCAGGCAGAGGGCCTTATCAGTTGTCACGCCCACCCTATGGAACACCCTCCCATCAGATGTCAAGGAATACACAACTTTCTGATTTTTAGAAAACATCTGAAGGCAGCACTGTATTAGGAAGTTTTTAATGACCGATGTTCTACTGTGTTTGATGTTTTGATTTGCTGGATGCCACCCAGTCAGATAGATGGCATACTACTACTACTACTACTACTACTACTACTAATAAATATAATATTCTGTAACTACTGCTTCATTCAGAAAATATGCAGCTGGGATATAGGTTTACCACCTCAGTGAATACTTGCTTCTTGTACTTCTGATTATATTTATGATTTAACAGCCTACACAAATAGGCATATAATTTCTTCCCCAGCCATCTCCACATCATAGTTAAAAGCAGAATTCCTCTTTCTATTCATGTCATCTCCCACTTCTCACCAGTACTTGCATGTGAGGCCTTTTCTCATCTGGAGAGCCCCTCAACCCGCGTAGATATGCTAAAGGCAGCCATTCTCTCTTTCTGTCTCGGAACCCTTAATTTAATTTGTGCACTGATGCAGATGCACAGAAAACTAGGTCAGTGACTCCAAAACCTTACCCATAATACTCCTAACCTATGGAGTATGTATCAGACAGGGAGGATAAAATGTTAAAGGAAGCTATATTAAGGCATTGCCTCTAATGAATGGTGTCCATTCGTCCCTTACCCACCCCAAATCTTCCCGTCTCCCCGTGGAATCCTGCCAAGGAGTTTGATTCAGTGTGCCACTTACTTGCTGTGGCGTTGGCCCTGTGGCAGTGGAGCCCCTCCTGCAAATGTATTGCAGGAAAGCTTCTTAAAAAGCAGAGATTCCTTTTGCCTTCAGATTTGGGCACTGGTGGGCTACCCTGGTGACTTAACAATAAACGTGAGAGCTCTGTGGCAATGCAACAGTGTCTCTGATACCCTGTTTATATAGAAGCACAGAACATGAATGCTTTGAAGGAACGTTGGCTGCACCCCTCAGTCTGTAGGAAGGGAGAAGGAAAGAGACTCTGGCATGGTGTTAGATATTGCTAGTGTCTGGAAGGAATCCTTGAGAGCAAATCTGCATTTTATTTTCTTAATTTATGATAAGATACTTCATCCACCTTTCACTGTATAGTCCCAGGGCAAGTTAAAACATTACAGTCATGCAATTAAAAGCAAGTAGAACAGTTTATACAATTATATAAACTAGCAAAAAAATCTGAACAAAAGAAGCATAGTGTAGGTTAGGTCAAAGAAAACAGGAGCGGTGGGTCCCAAAGGATTTGTCAAAGGATAAAGAGGCCTTTATTCAGAAGCTGAATAATGATCTTGCTAGACCCACTGTGTGACACACCAGTGACATGTTTCAGTGACATGTTTCAGATACACCTGCAAGCAAACGCCAGTCTGAAAGAGCTCCTATTGCTCAATCACTCCCATTACAGTTGCTACCAGTTGTGTGGCATTTGAGGCAGAAGAGAGAGAAAGATTAAGTGTCTTTCCCTACTGTCTTCTATTAGCTACTTCTGACAAAATCAATTAATGGCAGAAAGGTGGTGGGGGAATCAGGGCCGACCTGAGACGTTCAGCTGCTTGAAGCAAAACAGAAAATGGTGCCTGCCTGCTGAAGCCCACCTCCTGTCCTGGGGGCTGGGGGGGGAGGAGTCCAGAGAGGAGCAGTGCAGGATACTCCTTGGGACCTGGGTCTGCCCTCCCAAGCCCCCCCCCCAGTCTGCCACCTGAGGTAACTGCCTCACCATGCCTCATGGGTGGGCGGGGGGGGGGGGAGGAGAGAGAAATGCTTAATTTTTTTAGCTGTGAAGAAATTGCATGCTCCCCAGCTTAAAGTGAGGCGGCTTCTCAATTGCTAAGACCCTGCATTCCTCTTTGGCCCACAGCAAAAGCGAAGGAGGAGCAGGGAGAGGAGAAGGTCCAACAAAAGAAGAAGACCAGGGAGCTGAGAGTAATGGATCCGAAGATTGCACAGAATCTTTGTGAGTAGTATGATTTAGCCAAAGTGTTTGTGGTACTAAGGGAAATTGCAGAGTGTGCTTGAAAGGCTTAGGGTGTATTAGTCAGTGGAAGTCTGACTGGAGGTTTTGTGCTTCTCTTTGACTGTGGCAGCCATATTTCTGGGCTCCTTCCGCATGCCTTACGAGGGAATCAAGGATGCCATCCTGGAGGTGAATGAAACTGTGTTGACTGAGTCCCTGGTGCAGGTGAGCAAAGACTGGAGCATTTGAGACACCCCCCCCCTTTCAACTTGTGACCACCATATGTCAGTCATTAAAGCCTGCTTTTGCTATCCATGACTGGAGTCCTAGCAGTTGATAGCCACATCGTATGCATTCAGGTTTGAGGATCACAATTTGTTTCAGGCCCTGGTATAATAGAGAATGGAGACCATGCTACAATGTGAGCCCTTTCTGTTTTAATGCTTGCCATGCAAATTCTGTCCAAAAGGCTGTTGAGGAAATATTTGCCATAATGTTCTTCCTTTCGTGAGTGGGGAGGTACCCACAGCCTGGAATAACTCACTCTATTCTGCCCCTTTGAAGAAGATTCCTTAGCCGTGACATGAAGTGCCAGTTGTCTCCTAGGTCCACTGTGGTCATTTTGCCTAGGAGTCCCAGTGCGAGCAATTTCCTTCTCTTCTCTCTCAGAACCTGATTAAGCTTATACCAGAACCAGACAAGTTGAAGATGATAGCAGAAATGAAAGAAGACTATGATGAACTAGCTGAGCCCGAGCAGTTTACAGTTGTGGTAAGTGAGCTGCTTTTGCCTCTAGAAAAGAGCAGAGGGAAAGCATATTTTTCTGAGAAGAAGCTGCTGAACATGACATGTTCAGCATAACATGTACATGACATGGTTTTCTTCATTTTCTTTCTCCAAACTTCATGTGTCCCATCCACTTTCCAGAGATTTCTCTGTTACTTCCATGCTGTACACTGTTGTATGTGAGGACTGACAAAGTCCTCTGTGTTCCCTGTTATCTGGACTTCTAGGAAATGGAAAAAAATATCAGAGAGCAGTGGAGGATATGTATCTGGTATTGGCTCCCTCCCTCCCTCCACCCATCCACCCACCCACCCACCAAAACCGTGGCTACTGCATAGGGGTCATTACTATTTTTTATCCTTGCCCTCCAGGCATCTGATGCCCTAAACTGGGAGAAAAGTAAGATTTGGTAGTCAGGCAGACACATTTGCCAGGAAGCACCATTTCCTTGTCCTTGTTGGAGTGTCCTACTGAAAGCCACAGCTAGATAGCACCTGGCTCAGCAAAGAAGTAGTGTTGCTTTTGGCTTTGAAAGAGAATGTGAAGGTTAGATGCATCAGTGCGATGCCAGGGCAAGGACAGGAGTCCTAGCAACAAGTGAGCCATTTCTGTTATGAGCCTGTGTGTTCCAAGGAAGACATAATCAAGGACAAGCCAGAAAGGTTTAGATAGTACAAGAAGTTCCTCTGAGGAAACACTGACTTTGACATTTTAGTCTCTAGGACTGAGTACTGCAAAGGTCATAGATACAAGAAGCAACAGAGCTAGAGCTGATATTTCTCTGAGAAAACCAGACCTTGCTAAAGTCAAACTGTTTCTTAGTTATGCTTCCACAATGTTCATCCCGTATTCAGAATAAAACTTGTAGTTCCATTTATTTCAGTCTTATTGAGCAGTTGCTGCCATACATCCTACACTGTATCCTCAGAGTTAGATGCTATAGACTTCTGAAGGGGAAAGGTTCTTTTTCTGTTTTCAACATGCACTTTTTCTACAAAGTAACGCCTTAACTTTTTCCTCTCTTTGTTTTTATTTGTAATAATGGCAGGGAAAACCAGAATGTTTAGTCGCATGGGTTTTGCAAGCTCCTTTAAAGCCAATTAATATTCTTTGAGAATCACAGTGTATGTGCTGCATTGATAGTTTTTTTTTTATATTAAGCTGGTGTCGAAGTGTTCAGCACCATACAAATTCCACAAAATGGATCCTGAAGAAACCACAATTGCTGATAAATATCCTTTCTCTTCTTTCCCCTCTTCTACAGACCACCTTGGTTCCTTGTCATCCTTGTCTTCCTTTTCCTCCATCTGTGCATGACAGTGTTATTCTGTCCCCTTTCCTTCCCAGATTAGTACAGTTCCCAGTCTGAGGCCCCGTCTCAATTCCATCCTCTTCAAGCTACAGTTTAATGAGCAGGTGGAAAACATCAAACCACAGATAGTTTCTGTGACAGCTGCCTGTGAAGAGGTCCGCAAGAGTGAGAGCTTCTCCAACCTGCTCTCCATCATCCTCCTGGTGGGCAACTTCATGAATTCTGGCTCCTCAAATGCTGATGCCTTTGGTTTCAACATCAGCTTCCTCTGCAAGGTGAGCTTCTACAGGCAGAACCTCTGCAGACAGAGCTGTTCAGGTCATCCTGACTCTACAAGCCGCTGACATATTTTGGGGCTGGGGGAGAAGCAACTGATGAATGGCATTCATCCTATTTAACAGAGCTCACAGTAGCCTGCTTTCTCCACTATTAGCTCCGAGACACAAAGTCAGCTGACCAGAAGATGACTTTGCTGCACTTCTTGGCTGAAACGTGTGAGATGCGCTATCCTGAAGTGCTGAAGTTTCCTGATGAACTCATCCACGTAGAGAAGGCTTGTCAAGGTATTTGGGGGCCGGTGTTTGTGCATGCGTTCTCTGGCTGCAACTTACCATCTCAGGCTTTTTAATATGAAAAAGGGACTCGGATAGGCAGAGCATTCTGCTAAAGGCTCCTAAAGGTTTGCCCTTTTCAAACATCTTTGCTTGTTCTTCACTTTGACTCCCAACAACTGTTCAGGGCTGCAGTTTTTTCTTTTATTATCCAGGGCTGCTGCTTCTCCTTCACAATAGCACCCCAGCCTGAGATCCCGTTGTGAACCTTATTTAATTGTTATTTTTTTACATTTCTGTCCCAGTTTCTTCCATCACGGACCCCAAGGTGACATACACTATGTCCCCAGGCAGTCACCCATCAGGGCTCTGACCAGACCCAGACTTGCTTAGCTTCAGCAAGGTTGATTGCCTCGTGGGCCTTGGGTCCATACCCAGGGACTGTGGTGATATTGCTGTGCCCAATAACCAGTCACATTGGGCAATGTTCCTGCAAGTAATTGAAACCACTTCAGGGTGAAAGAGATGCTTCTTGTATCAAATTGCCCACAGTAAGGTGGTGAGTTTGGGCAGCTGCCTACCAACCAGGCAGTGCAGGTGTTTCCTTGCCCATAATTCTACCACTTGTGCCATGCTACTGGTAAGATGAACAGACATTTCACTCTTATTGAGCCTTATTCCACCACCAAACATCAGGAGAATTATAGCCTGCAGGTAAGGCATCAGGGTTTTTGGTGTGTGTGTGTGGGGGGGGGGGGAGTCCGTTTTGGCTCAGCCTTGGTGTATTCCATTTTGGGAGGCAAAAGGTGGTCTTAAGATGTGGGTGGTACATAAGCCGTAGATACGTCCTATTCTGACAGTGGTCAGCTAGATGAATTTGGGAAGCTCACAAAACGAGGCATAATAAAGGCTACAGCCCTCTTCTCTTCATCCGCAGCATCCAGCCACTGGCAGAGTGCAGCTGAGGACTGTGTTTACAGTATAAATCCGGGTCATATCAGACATTTTGACTGTCTGTATGAACCAAGCAACCCAGGTTCTTTATTTATGACTTTCACTTGTGTTAGGGGAAAAGAAGGACATTCTGAGCACGATGGCAGGAGAATTGTCCTCACAATCACTCTGCTGTCCATCTGTCCTGTCTCCCCTCTCTCTTGCCTTGGCTGTATGGGTTGCTGCTGTGGATTGAGAGTCAGTGCCTAGCACGGAAGGAAGGAGAGGGAAACAGAGCACTGGCCATGGATGTTCATTTTGTTCAGTGATCAGGAGCTCCCAGCTGCCTTCCGGGCTCATTTCCCTATTTATAAACACACATTTATCCTGCAGCTAGCTGCCATCAGCTGCCACGCTTTCCTTTGGCACCCTAGTAAATGAAGCGCTAACGTTCAGCCCAGATAAAACAGGCTCATAAGGCTGCCCTCATTAGCCCACCTACCTAGGTGTAAATTCAGCAGGACTTACTTTTTTGAGTGGACATGGTTAGGATTGTGCTGTTAAGTCGCTACACTTGATCTTAGCCAAAAGGCCGAGAAGCGATGGCTGAGCATGAAAATTAGTATTAAATTTCTATTTCACTCTTCCAAAGGAGAAAACAATGAAGTAGTAAAAATAAATAAATCAGGAAGTCCCTGGTTCAAATCTTGCCTGTGTGATAAACCCATTAGGTGACCTTTGGCAGCCACTTTCTCTTTTCTCTCCATCCCTGCCCCTCCTCTGGTGTGGGGATGATGAAGGATCATGCAAGGTGGCCGTTAGCAATGCAGCAAGACAATGATTTGTGATGGGGTTTGAACACTTAACAGCCCTCCTGTCACAAAACATCATGTGTACAAATACTAGGTAACAGTGCTGGTCACTGATAAAATCTTATGAATCTTAGGGGTGTTTACAGATGTACATAATTTAGCTTTATGAGCATGAGCGGCAGCAAGCCTCGGGCTAGTGCACAGCTACTCTTTTTCCAGTGCAGCTATGAGGAGGAATTTGGAAGCTTTCTTTTCCATTTTAGATTAATCACGGTTTGCTATGTTATCTGAGTCTCAACAAATGGTGGTTAATCTTAGTTGGGTTTAGTTAAAAGAAGAAACGCCAAGCCATAGTTTATGGAGCTGTCTTGTTTGAACTAACTGGATTAACTTTTAGGGTTTGGGGTGACACACAAAACTGAAGTTAAGTGAAAGTGTGATTTAGTGTTATGCCAAAACACCTTCCCTGTGTTTAGGGGACACAAAAACTGCTAGAAGAACCTTTTGATGCAGAAGCTGATTTGTAGCAGAAGTAATAATTAAGGTGTACCTCCTCCTCCCTTAGGCCAGTGCTGTTTTTCTGCTTCCTCCGGAAGCTTAATGAAACATGGAGGTGGGGAGAAGAGAAAGGGGTCCCTCAGAAATCAAGAGCTGGCACCACGAAACTTGCAGAATAATTCAGCCAGGTTGGGAGTGGTGAGAATGAACAGCAAGGACCAGTGGCTTGACTTGATGATTATTATTTATTTAAATGTAAGCTAAGCTTACATGGGGTCACGAAGAGTCAGACATGACTAATTGGCTAAACAACAACAACAAGCTAAGCTTTAATAATAAAGAAAACTGTAACAAAATAGCATAACGAGAGAAACAAAATACAGCAACATGAGGCAAGTCTGAGGCAAGGAACAAGAAGAGACAGTTGGCTCTTCTTAACTGACATTCTTAACTGTCCTTCTTAACTGACACTGAAGGGAGGGGCTGATTCTGGAGCAAAGCACACAAGCCCCCTACTATTATGGCAGCACCCTCATGGGTGCCGCATTTCATGCCCCCCACCTCTGCCAGAGAAGCGGTGCCAGTATAGGTGCCCATTTCCTGCAAGATCTTGACTTGATATTATGCAAGCGTCCCCATGTTCCACTGTTGGGAATAGGATGTTAGAGTCGGTGGGTCTTTGGTCTGGTCCTGGAGGACTGCTGTGATTATTTCCCACTTAGAACATTTTGCTCTCTTGACTGTTTCTTGCTTATCTCAGAGCTGATTGGTGGACACATTTCCTTTAAGAGGGCATTTTTATATGCTAAACGGATCCCTTGAGAATAATGGATAATGTCGCTTCCCCCATGTACTGTTACAGAAATTATCCCTCTGTGTGATTCCTTGTTGATTCTGTTCACCACATCACCCTGTGTGCTTTTAAATGGTTGGGGTTTCTTTTGTTTTAACAGTTCTTACTTTTTTCTATCCCAGTCTGGTGAGTTGGGGAAACCACTATCAAGGAGAAGTCCCTAATAGCTAGCCCTGCCTTCTGGTCTGATGGGTGGGAATATCCTGAAGTTAAAATTAAAATGCCCTCCTACCTCCCTCGAGAAATTACAGTGAGCAAATTCCTTGTTTTCTGATTCCTCTACTCCTGCTTTGTCTTCCCTCCACCCCAAAGTTCCTGCAGCCGATTTAGGGAAAAGCCTGGACCTCATGAAGAAACAGATTTCAGACTTGCGGCGCGATGTTGACAAATGCCCCAGCGCTACAGAAGAGAAGGATAAATTTAAAGAGAAAATGACGATATCCTTCAGAACGTTGTGAACTGGGAATCCCTGAGAACAGCATGTAGAATAAGGAACTATGTGTGCTACTGGGGAACAACGCTTTTGGGTTCTTTCCTCATTTGAGGGGGGCACTAATAAGATACAACCAAGGGGAGCTTCCAGGAAGGCTCTCTTCTCCAAAGTCACAGACAATGACTGCACAGTTGTGATCACATGGCTGTACAGTGGTACCTCAGGTTACAGACGCTTCAGGTTACAGACTCCACTAACCCAGAAATAGTACCTCGGGTTAAGAACTTTGCTTCAGGATAAGAACAGAAATCGCGCGGCGGCAGCGGGAGGCCCCATTAGCTAAAGTGGTGCTTCAGGTTAAGTTTCAGGTTAAGAACGGACCTCCAGAATGAATTAAGTTCTTAGCCCGAGGTACCACTGTAGTTGTTGTTTATTAAATTAATAGCTTCCCCAATCCCCAGTTTAAAAGACCATAGATAGTTTAATAAGCCCAAGGCCTGGGAGAAGAGGAATGTTTTTACCTACAGATATGCAATGAAGGCTCCAGGCCAGCCTCCCTGGGGAGAGCATCTCACAAGCAGGGACCCTCCATGGAAAAGCCCGTTCTTGTGGCCTCTCATGGAGGGGGCACACGAAGAAGGGCCTCAGATTATGATTGCAGGGTCCAGGTCAGTTCATATGGGGAGAGGTTTTGGTGGTTGGGGAGGCATTCTGTACCTAAGGGACCTCTTCGTTTACCACAGGGTTAGTGCATGCAATGACAAGGTCTGGTCCCAGATTTATTTATGGCTCAAATTGGAGCAAGCTCAAACTTACTTAATACTTTTCCATGTGTGTCCAGCTCATTTTGTTGGCAGTAGGACCAGATTTATGCTACCTAACAAGATACAGTGGTACCTCGAGTTAAGTATTTAATTCGTTCCGGAGGTCCGTTCTTTACCTGAAACTGTTCTTAACCTGAAGCACTACTTTAGCTAATGGGGCCTCCTGCTGCTGCCGCGCCGCCGGAGCACGATTTCTGTTCTCATCCTGAAGCAAAGTTCTTAACCTGATGTACTATTTCTGGGTTAGCAGAGTCTGTAACCTGAAGCGTATGTAACCTGAAGTGTATGTAACCCGAGGTACCACTGTACTATCCTTTGGAGTCTCCAGCTATGAGTATGGGAGGGTTCTACAATACATGGGTGGGTGCTGTCAGGACTGGTGGAACTAACTGCTTATACAGTGGTGCCTCGCAAGACGAAATTAATTCGTTCCGCAAGTTTTGCTGTCTAGCGAATTTTTCGTCTTGCGAAGCACGGTTTTAACGGTTTAACAAAGTCGCAAGACGTTTTCGTCTTGCGAAGCAAGCCCATAGGGAAATTCGTCTTGCGAGGCAAATCGCAAACGGAAAAACCTTTCGTCTAGCGAGTTTTTTGTCTTGCGAGGCATTCGTCTTGCGAGGTACCACTGTAATAGAGAATTCTTAGTGAGCAGATGATAGGCAATCCTGCGCCACAAAGCAATGCTAGTCATTGGATGCTTGTAGAACTCTGAATTGCAGGTGGGTTTTGGGGGGGGGCGTGGAGAGAGAAGTTAGTTGGTTTGAAACAGAAATACAGGCAGATGACATGGAATGGGGAGAGCAGCTGAGAACACCGAGGGTCACCTGCAGATAGAGCTCTTTTGTTAAACTTCGATTGTACCTCCACTCAGCAACTGTGATCTTTGACTCAAGTCTTACAGCTTTGTTAAGGAGGCTGAGGAGCAATATGAGAAGCTGCGGATGATGCACTCAAATATGGAAAACCTCTATATGGAATTAGGACAGTATTTCCTGTTTGACACCAGTAAAATATCTTCTGAGGAGTTCTTCACTGATTTGCACAACTTCAGAATCATGTTTTTGGTGAGCATCCCCTCTGGCCTGCTAAGCTGCATACAACCCTCTGCTCATGCAAACTGCTTTGCTTGTGTCTGGCTTGTGAAAGCCCACCCAGCGCCGTGCCTCCAGCAGCACATGAAACAGTGCCTGGTGGGAGACAGCCCCCTCTCATTGCATTAGATTTTCATTTTGCCCTTATTAGGCCTTTTGCAGAGATTTTGGTGGAGGTGTTTTTGAAATGTGTTTGTACACTAGAATTGCTACTCTTGAGGCTTCAGCTCCTCACCTAAAGGGGTGTGTGTGTGTGTCAGTGCCTATTCAGATAATAAATGTTGTTTAATGTGTTCGCATTGCAGTTATACAGCCAAATCTGCTGAGAGATAAAGCATGCCAAAGGTTTTTCTTTTTGCATATTTTTTTTAAAGAGTTCTAGTCAGACCAGAAGTCTAGTGTGGGTTTTGGTGCAGTAACATGCATGTGTCTGTTTTCATCTGAGATGTTGGAAGGCATATGGCTGCATTGTGTCCAGTAACTAGCATTTACTTCCTATGAACTTGGAGGTTTCATTTAACTAACATAGCTAAAGCTGTTAGTAGACCCAAGTTACACAAACCTGTTGAATTCTTCTCCCGCATTGTCCTAATTCTTTTCTTGAGCTATCTTTTATGCCATTGAGAAGGAAACATCAGGTGGACATCCTTGCCAAACTCCCCCGTAGTCCATCTTACCAGCCAACTGTGTCTGGTTTTCAGCAAGCCGTAAAGGAGAATCAGAAGCGGCGGGAGACGGAAGAGAAGATGCGTAAAGCTAAGCTTGCCAAAGAGAAGGCTGAGAAGGAACGGCAGGAGAAACAGCAGAAGAGAGAGCAACTGATAGATATGAATGCAGGTAATGTAAAGCAGCTTGGTGGTAAGAATAGGGAAGAGGGGACCGAATGCAAAACAGAGGGACTTGGCACTGAAGTCTTGAGTGAATACAGTAACAGATCCTGGCCTACTGATACTGATTTCCTAACAGTGCCAGTGGATTTATTCTATAGTTGTCTCAGTGGATGGAAAGCTATTTTGAAGGGGGCAGAGTCATTGCAGGAAGGAGGGTCAGTGCCTCCTCTCCCTTAAGGACCCCATAAAAGTTCTTTTGGATCAGACCCAGAGTCCAGCGTCTTGCTTGCAACTGTGGCCTTCCAGTCTCCTTGAAGAGATAAGGAGGCAAGAACCCTCCACACACTGTTTGCCCCCTAGGGGTACTGCCACTGAACATGGAGATTCTATTTAGCCATTATGGCTGTGTGCAGGGGAAAAGGAAGCCAAACTTAAGCCCCTTTAACTGACAGGCACATCCCTAGTTATATACCAATTTGCACCTCGATCATAGAAGTTTTCAGTAGCAGCAGCTCTTAGGTTTGTGTCTTGAAATCTGAAGAGGCTCTTCATACTTGGCACAGGCCTACCCTGGACGCACTTTGGAAGTGAAATGAGATTAAGTAATATTCACGGAGTCGCATTTTGATAGCCTCAGCGTGTCTTCAGCTGGGTGTAAATGGGGTGGGAAACTGTGATGGACCACAGTTTTCTGGTCCATTTCCATCATATCTACATGAAGCAAAATGACTCTACATTTATGATTCTCTATGTACAAGTTTAATGCAATTTTCGATATAAAAGTGCTTTCTGTGCAGGAATTTTCTGGTTTAGTGGGCTTTGTTCATCAGCATGGTATGCTTAAATGATTTCTTTTGGTGCTTTCTTCCTCTTCCTCTTCCTCTTCCTTTCAGAGCTCAGTTTGATTTTGCTCCTTTCCTTTTCATGGTTTTCCATGGCATTTAAATCCCTTCCAGTACTTTGCCTCACTTGTCTTCTTTCAGAGATGAGTAAAAACTTTGTTTTGCCAAGCCTTGAGAGCTAAGCTCTTTGCTTACTGCCAGGGCTTTGAATTTGTTCTTGTGTATGTTTCAGCTTGCATGATGGTCTATGCTCAGTTTTTCCTCAGCAAACAGCTTTGAGAACACTGTAAATAAATAAATGGGGCTAGATAACAGCAGTACCACTTTAGCCCAGGATTATTTAAGACAGTAGTTCATTATAAACAAGAAAGAGTCTTGTAGCACCTTAAAGAACAACAAATTCATTATGGCTTAAGTTTTTATAGATTAGGGCCCATGTCATCAGATGCATGAAGTGCTATACAGACTGTCTGCATTTTATTGCTCTTTGACTCCACAGAACACCATTATTTCTCTCTACACCAAAGTGTGTGTGTGTATATACACTTGCCAACTGAGGAAAACATTTTATATGTCTGATGAACTCTAACCTATGACAGCTTCCACCAGGGATAGCCAATGTGGTGCCCTCCATATGGTGATGGGCTCTGTCAGCCCCTACCAGCATGGTTAGGGGTCAGAGATGATGGAAGTTGTGGTCTAACAACATCTGGAGGATGTTACCATTAATGATGATCTTGGCCCATTGGTCAGAGTATATAGCCTCAATTCTGGAGATCACGGGTCTTCCACCCCTGTCTTTCTCCACAATGAAGTTGTTAATCTTTAAGATGCTACAAGCCTCTTGTTGTTTTTGTTGCGGTAAACTAACACAGCTACTCCCCTGAAAGTGTAGGGTATTGTAATGGACCCTGGAACTATGGACTGAGCCCACTTTGCTTGACTTGCATGTCTTGCAATTGAACAGCAATTGTGTGACTTTATAGTACTAATTTACCCCTTTTTAATGCAGCAGTCACATATCTAAATAGATAGCATTTGTTAATTAGAATCCTATCTAGATCTTAGTTTCTAATTGCCTAGGTGCTTAGAAGGCTTTAATGAAGGCCCTGCGTCAGTTTACAGTTCTGATTCATGCCTCCAATATTAGCGAAGTTTTCCAAATGCTGGTTCTGATTGCCAAGCCAAGTGACCGTCTGCTAATCTGTGTCTTTCCAGAAGGCTTCCTTACATACAGACACAATCCTCTCTTAGCTACCAAAAACATTCCTTTGTTAGAACATATGGACTCAATTACTACCCCTGTCTGCTTATTTCCTGTCTCCCGCAATTTCCTGCCAGTTACCCCTGCCTTTGAGCAACTCGAAGTTGTGCTGAGTGACATGGCTTATGGTTCTCCTCACATTCCTTTCCCCTTCCCCCACAATTTTGTCTTGGATTACTGTGGTGAAACAGTGCTGTGAGTAATATATAAGCAGAGAAAACAGCCCTGGCCTAGTGAAAGAAGGATGTGGGGGAGATGGAGGGCCCCCATAGTTCTCCCTGAACCACCCCCAATTTGCCGGAATTATTTTGTAAGTTCAATGGTGCCAGCTCTTGATTTCTGTAGATAAGGGACCCCTTTCTCTTCTCCCCCTCTCCACATATTTCACTAAGCTTCAGGAACAAGCAGAGAAACAGCAGTAAGAATTAAGGGGTACCTCCATCTCCCTTAGGCTAGTGCTGTTTTCCTGCTTCTTCCTCAAGATTAATGAAACACAGAGGTAGGGAGAAGAGAAAGGGGTCCCTTATCTACAGAAATCAAGAGCTGGCACCATTGAACTTACAAAATAATTCAGTCAGGTTGGGAGTGGTTCAGTGAGAATGAACTGCATGGACCAGTGGCTTGACTTGATTATTATTATTTATTTAAATGTAAACTAAGGGACGCAGGTGGCGCTGTGGATAAAAGCCTTAGCGCCTAGGACTTGCCGATTGAAAGGTCCTCGCGGCAGGGTGTGCTCCCGTTGCTTGGTCCCAGCGCCTGCCAACCAAGCAGTTTGAAAGCACCTCCGGGTGCAAGTAGATAAATAGGGACCGCTTACTGGCGGGAAGGTAAACGGCGTTTCCGTGTGCTGCGCTGGCTTGCCAGGTGCGGCTTTGTCACACTGACCACGTGACCTGGAAGTGTCTCCGGACAGCGCTGGCCCCCGGCCTCTTAAGTGAGATGGGCACACAACCCTAGAGTCTGTCAAGACTGGCCCGTACGGGCAGGGGTGCCTTTACCTTTACCTAAACTAAGCTTTAATAATATTTGGGATGCGGTTGGCACTGTGGTCTAAACCACTGAGCCTAGGACTTACCGATCGGAAGGTCGGTGGTTCAAATCCCCGCGACGGGGTGAGCTCCCGTTGCTCGGTCCCTGCTCCTGCCAACCTGGCAGTTCAAAAGCACGTCAAAGTGTAAGTAAACCAATAGGTACCGCTCCGGCAGGAAGGTAAACGGCATTTCCGTGCGCTGGTCTGGTTTCGCCAGAAGCGGTTTAGTCATGCTGGCCACATGACCTGTAAAAACTGCGGACAAATGTAGGCTCCCTCAGCCAGTAAAGCGAGATGAGCGCCACAACCCCAGAGTTGTTCGCAACTGAACTTAACTATCAGGGGTCCTTTTTAAGCTTTAATAATAAAGAAAACTGTAGTAAAATAACATAACGAGAGAAGCAAAATACAGCAACATGAGGCAAGTCTGAGGCAAGGAACAAGAAGAGACAGTTGCTCCTTCTTAACTGACATTCTTAACTGTCCTTCTTAGCTGACACTGAAGGGAGGGGCTGATTCTGGAGCAAAGCACACAAGCCCCCTACTTTTATGGCAGCACCCTCATGGGTGCCGCATTTCATGCCCCCCACCTCTGCCAGAGAAGCGGTGCCAGTATAGGTGCCCATTTCCTGCAAGATCTTGACTTGATATTATGCAGGCGTCCCCATGTTCCACAGTTGGGAATAGGATGTTAGAGTCGGGGCGTCATTGGTCTGGTCCTGGAAGACTGCTGTGATTATTTCCCACTTGGAACGTTTTGCTCTCTTGACTGTTTCTTGCTTATCTCAGAGCTGACTGGTGGACACATTTCCTTTAAGAGGGCATTTTTATATGCATGCCTTTTAGCTGTAAAGGAAATAAACAACTATCTGACTTTTAGAAGACATCTGAAGGCAACCCTGTTTAGATAAGTTTTTAATGTTTGATTTTTTTTATCGTGTTTTTAATATTCTGTTGTGAGCCACCTCAGAGTTGCTGGGGAAACCCAGCCATATGGGTGGGGTATAAATAATAAATTATTATTATTATAGCTTAGCAGGTTGAATATACAGATATAGGTCAGGTGTAGCAGGTTATTTTTGCCAGCAGGTGGCGCTGTGGATAATGGATTCAGACCCACTGAAAGTACCCAACAGATGTTCTAGTGTGATTTTATAGGTTTATGTTTAGCCAGGAGCTGTTGCTACGGAAACCAAGATTTGCAGGGCGGCCTGTGAATTAGTGGTTAACGCTTTCAGCACCAGGCTCACTGTGGATGGGAGCCGGGGATGACAACAGTGGAATTAAATGAATTAGAAACATTTGTGCTGCGGCAGATAATGTAATCTTTGGGCTCTCCTTTTCTCAGCAGACATATTTGCAGGGCCTTTGTTTCCCGGCAAGGATGTTAGAGGGACCAGCTCCAAATCTGGCTTCATGAGTTTTCATTCACAAAACGTTAATGGCTGCAAGAGCTTTTGCTTCTGCCATGTTTCCTCTCACCCCTCATAATGTCTGTCGAAGGTGTCGCTGGTTTCCCTTCTTCCTGTGAGAAGGGATACCAAGCAAAGGCGCAGCCCCTCAGTCCCCCCCCCCCTGCACCTCCTTTGGACTGCTTTAGTGAGGTGAGCTGAGCTGCTCGTCTGGCAAGAGAGGATCATGGCAGTGCACAGCTTCTGCCAAAGGAACGACGCAGGGGTCTCCCTCGGCACATGGTTTTTGGGCCAGGAGCATCCTTGTTGCTGGGGGAAGGCGATCAGTTGAGACAGGCCAGCTAATCTCCTTAGTAGCCAGAGAGCTGCTGAGAGCGAAAAGGAGATTAATGGGAAATGGATGGCACAAAAGCCCTGGGGGTGCTAATCACATCAAGGCAGCAGAATAGCCCAGTAGCTGGACCCATTAAAAGCTGCTGGGAGCCTGCCAGGAAGCCCCCCACCCCCACTGCAACATGTGTGTGAGAGGGTGGAGGGAGTGGGGGGGGGGAGCTGCCTTTCAGAGGGATTCCTCCCAAGCCTGTCTTTAGGGATGGACGGACTAATCAATCTGTTATTTTACTGCATTTTGCTTTTCTTTTTTTATCGCAAATCATGTGCTGTTTTAGTGTCTGTGTGAATTAGGTCAGTTTCCTTTTAAACGGTGACCAGAGAAAAGGCTCCTCCATCCCTGCCTGCCTTGCTATTGCGGAGGCAGGGGAGGCCTGAGCCATTCCTCAGCCCTGTAATGGAATAACTGGAATGAAGCGAGGAGAGCTGCGATGGGGAGTTACATCTCGGTTTTTGTGCTGATAAAGAAGGAATTTATTTCCTCTTATTAGTAGAATAGAAAGCATGATTGCTGAAGGCCAAACCAGCCGTGCTTGCCAATTCAGTTAAGAAGCTGGGGGGGGGGGGAAGCCCGCGAGTGACTAAAGGAAAACCTGCCCCTTCCCTAGCCTGATCTTCTCAGAGTTTGCTGCTTTGAGACATTTTCTTCCTGCACTCTCACTTTGATGTGAGTTATTAAAGCAGTGAGGTAAGGCAGGGGAGGAGTGGTTTTTCTCATCTCCCCCCCCCCGCAAAAAAAACCTTTTAACGTAAAAGTTAACACTAACACAAAGCAGCAGGTATGGTTCTGAATCTAATGTGCAGCAGAATTGTTTTTGGGATTACAGCTCTACATAGTGTGAGTGCCCAGTTTAATATTTCCCCATGTCATAAAAAGAACTTACTCCCCATGTCAGTTAGAAATCACTTTGAGAAGCATTTTAGTGTGGCTTTCTCCTTGACATGTCAATTTCCCACATGTATAAAGTTCTTTTTGTTTGTTTGTTTACAAGGGAGTGCATTCAAATATACATTCCATCCTTTCCCCAATGCCTGCACCCTGAGCCAGAAAATATTTCACCTTGCACTATTTGATGGGAGCCTGGTGGGTGATCTTCCCATGCGCTCCTTGTACAGGTGTCTTGGGAAGTGGTATTCACCTGATACACACTGTGGGAGGGCTTGGTAGATGGTGCCATCTTTTGCATCTGTAAGAGTGTGAAGGCAATGTGAGTCACCTTTTCTTTTTCCTTTTTCTTTTTGCACTTTGCAGAGGGCGATGAAACAGGAGTTATGGACAGTCTAATGGAGGCCTTGCAATCAGGAGCAGCCTTCCGTAGGAAAAGAGGGCCACGCCAAGGTATGTTCTGTTAGGCCCAGAAGTCTGATCCTCTTGTTGATCAAACCTGAATTGTATGGAAGAAAGATGAAACTTCAGTCATGCCTAGAAGGAGTTTAACTCACCAAGCACACGTTTTTGGCATGATGGCAGCTCACGGTTTTCTGTCTTTGCCATTCTTCTGAAATTGTAAGAGCCAATTTGATTTTAAAAAATTAGTGTTAGTCTTCAATCTGGCAGCTAAAAAATCCTTTGCTTATCTTTGAAGTTCAGTGAGTGACCTTGGGCCAATGTTCAGTGTTGGTTGTTGGTTTGTATTTATTTACAACCTTATGAAGCATTTTTGTAGCGGGTACAACTGAGACCTGCTTCTTCACTTCAGAGTGGGTATTTGAGATTCGGGGAAAGACCAGACTTCTCTAACTCACCCATCAACCTTGATGGGTTTCACAGCTCTTAAATGCATACCTGTGGCAATGATTCGGTAATTAATCTGCTTATAGATGCCTTTATGCCTGAAGTGGTAAGATGTTCTATGAAAAGAACGTTTGGGAGAGTATTGGCAAAAGGATGCTTGCTGTGTTTCCATGCCAGGACTGTTCATTTGTCTCGAACTCCTCTTCCCTGCCTGACTGTTGCTTCCTCTTAATAGCCAGATGGTCTACAAGCCAAAGATACACCTTGCAGCTTCCTGGATTCTATAAGCCCTGCGAAAAATCTGGAGCACTTTTAGCTGGTTAACCCTATGGAGGAAAGGACATGTAACATGGGGCAATGTGTTAAAGAGCTCTTATTTAGCATCACAAGTTCAGTGAGCAGCTCAAGTTGACTAAAATATGCAGTAATTATGAGATGAAATCAATAGTCCCAACACTATTTAAGCTATTAGGCACTCCCTGGTTCTTGTGGTTCAATTTGACATTCAGAGTACAGATAATTTAAAAAGAAAGTTTGGATGACTTCACCACTTTTTCCTTTTAAGTCTCTCTCGTTACTACAATAAGCCTCTGGGAGAGCTCATGTCCAGAAGGGCTGATTTTCACATGATTTCTGACAAGAAAAACCACAATTTGCTGATTCAGACAAAGCTGCTTGGTGCAGTATTATATTTAATGCCCCATTAATATACAAGATAACAAGATTCATGCTTTTTCTGTAAAATGAAAGGTCTTCCTTCATGGTAAATAACTTTCTCTCTGTGTCTGTGTGTGTGTGTGTGTGTGTAGACATTTTAAAGAATTTATTTACAGGAAAAACATGAAATAAGTGTAATCAGTGTGTGTAATATAAGTGTCCTTTCACTGATACTTTATATGTACAGACACATGCACACACACACACACACACACACACACACACACACACACACAAATATAATATGTCTTTCCATTAACTGATCATTGGAATGTTATATTTAATTTAATAATGTGAAGTAAGAATTTGATAATATGCAGGTCTTTAGAAATTGACCAATTTAAGTGTTAAGTAATTTTGTTAAATATATTAAAGCATGTTAGTTTCAAACTCTTACGGCATTCTGAGGTTAGAAATGGTTATGTGTTTGAATAGTAATTTTCTGAAGAAGCAGACATTGCAAAACCCTATGAGTTAGGCACTAAATAGAAATAGTTCTGTATCAGTCGTTCCTCAGTTTCACTTTGATGCAGCCAAACTCACCTGAGGAGTTGTAGATAACTTGCAGAAAGTCAGTCAAAGCAACCCAGAGCAGATAACGGAACAAAAATGACTTATTTTGTTACAACCTGCTGCATCGTAGATAATTAAGCTGAAATACTAAGATTTAAACTGCAGTACTAAGGTTTAAGCTTCTTTGTCACCTTTTGGGCCAGTGGGATCAAGTTGGATGTAGATTGTGCTTCACAGAGCAAGAGAGTCTTCACAATGATCTACCTTTGCATTATGGCAGGGAGGAAAGGAAAAGAATCCCTAAGGCAGGGAAACGTTGAATGAGCTGGTCTTCTGAATAGGTAGGGCAGAGTTTGGCCTGTTTCACATGCCACAGTAAGCCAAAGTAATGATCTGTATTCAATGTTTATCCTGTAGTTAGAAACTGTGATTGCAGTTGGGGAACCTTCACTATGATCCCTGGTTTGAACCAACATGCCATGACAAACCTTGGTTTAGCTGCTGGCCTGTGCTGAGCCCGGGGAGGAGCAAAGCAGCCGCAGTCTCCTTCTTGGAATAGCAGCAGCTGCAATAAGCCTGCCACAATCACTTTATTAGAGTGTTTTAAGACGGGTGGCGCTGTGGTCTAATCCACTGAGGCTTGGGCTTGCCGATTGAAAGGTCAGCAGTTCGAGCCTCTGCGACGGGCTGAGCTCCCGTTGTTCGGCCCCTGCTCCTGCCAACCTATCAGTTTGAAAGCACACACACACACAAAAAGTGCAAGTAGATAAATAGGTACTGTCCGGCGGGAAGGTAAATGGTGTTTCTGCGCGCTGCTCTGGTTTCGGTGTTCCATAGCACCAGAAGCGGCTTAGTCATGCTGGCCACATGACCCGGAAAAACTGTCTTCGGACAAACGCCAGCTCCCTCGGCCTGTAAAGCGAGATGAGCACCGCAACCCCAGAGTCGTCTGCGACTGGACTTAACTGTCAGGGGTCCTTTACCTTTACCTTTAAGGGCTTTTTAGGGTTAGGGTTGGACTTAAGTTGCTCTGCACTTTTTCAGCAGTCTTAAGGAGAGAGCTAAGTCAGCAGGCAGGGGATGATCTCTCAGCAGCAACCAACCTTTAAGAGGGGCCCATGTGTTGAACAGAGCAAGGGTTGAAGATCCATGCAGTACTGGTTGAATTCTTACAATATACCAATCTGCCATTTAAAAAGCTTAAATTTGGGTTGGTGTGATGTCTGAATGGAGCCACTGTTCATTCACTGCTGAGTATTACTTGAAATTCCAGCCAGTTTCTGTGTTGCTCCATTCTGCAGATGTGCCACATATTTCTGTCTATACAAATAATAAAAATGGAGAAATGTTCTCGTGCTACAGGTGGCACTGCAAAAGACAGTGTGATGGCTTACCCAGGTGAGCCGTGGAGGGACAACCGGAACATGCTGCCCTCCACCCCTGTGCACACATTGGCCCTGCTCCGCTGGCTCCTCTAACTGCCAGCCCTGGGGCCCTTACTGCAGAGATATAGATGGCTAGTCTGGACAGTTTGGGGACCTTAGGCTTCTTCAGCTGCCACTGATTAGGATTAAGAGTCAACATGTCAGGAGGAGGAGCTAGGAAAGATGGAAGGTGACCACCCACGCAGGTTAGGATGAAGAGTCTGTGCAGATAAATGGTGGTTGCAGCCTGGTGATGGCCCAGGCCAGCTGGCAGTCTCTTCTGGCCTCTTCCCTGTGTTGCTTCTTCCTCTCAGCCAATTTCAACCTGGCAAAAGGCACTTCTAGGTGCAGAGGTCCCTTGGGCCTGTAGTGACAAAGATGTATAGGAGTAACCCCAAACTGATTCTGATTTCTCCAAAGCTACTTCTCTTTTCTGCTTCAGCCCAGTGGTGAGACTTGATTTCCAGGTTTGTGTATGCTCAGAGCTATGAAATTAACAGGAACCATCTAAATAAGGTAGAGCAGAGATGTACTGCTGATCTCTCCAAAGGGTTTTGCTACTCTTTCACTGGAATCATCTACTGCTAACATCATGTGCCCTCAAAGCGAAATTGAGACAGCCCCTCCTCATAAAGATTTGGGGGCAGGGAGGGATGCTACATCCTATCACTGCCACAGAGTAACTGCTTATCAACACAATTGGCTCTGATCTTTGACTTTGCTTTCGCTGACAAGCAGCTGTCGCTATTCAGTGGCACTGGCATATTCATGCTAGGATGTGAAGGAATGAAAAAGCGAAGAGCCCTTTGTGGGCTCCACTGAATAGCTTAAGTAGTTATTGTGGGATAAGTCAGCAGGGATATTGTTCCTGCTAGTTCATTAAGAAAGGCCTGCCAGTTGCTGCCGTCTGCAGGGAGGGGAATGCACAATAGCCTTGTGTCTGTCCCCATGCAGCTTGCCTCAGTGATAGTCCTACAGTCATGGTTTCAGCCTGATTCAGACAGCCCTTCTGATTTTGATTACTCATCTTGTCATTGACGTCCACTGCCCTGACATCATGCAGACCATCTGCTGTTGTGGGGATGGAGTTCAGATAATGAGGTCATTCCACTTCCTTGATCCAGCTCCTTTTGTTTAGTCTCCATCTGAAATAAAAACCATAACACCAGAAGCTCCATCCACATGGTTTAGACCTAGTTATTTCTAAGACAGGTGGTGAATCTGGTCTGTAATAGTACTTAAGGTTGTAGGTGAGCGCTCCCAAGATGGAGTGCTCCATACAAAGGGTAGGAATCCCTTCACATAGAAATCTGGCATGTCAGGGAGAAGAGCATTTGTTCATAGAAGCCCCTGTGCCCTGCAGTCTGAAGTGGTACAGCCTGGGTATTAATTTTTAACCTCTGAGAACTAAAGCACAATGTAATGGTTCTGTGCTGACTTCGTTGCAGGGGGAAATGACTTTATCACCTGCTTTGTTCACATGCTTTGACAGTCAGTATGGCACAAGCTCATGCTTTTGAATTGTGGGTCTCTGGCTGTCCCCCTGCTCCTCATATTGATGGAAGAATTAGGGACCAGTCAGCTGCGAAAGCCTGAACTGATCAAACGTACACAAGGCCCTGTCTCTTGCAGTATCTTATGGGTCATAAGCCCCCTGTAAATACATACAGAGCCCAGGTACTCTGGAATTGTGCAGAGGGGTTTCCTGTTGCCTCTGTTCTCTTGTGGGAAGGCAGTCAGAGCTTTGGAGCATCCTGAGCAGGTAACCTGATGGGCGCTTTTTTTATTTCCTCGCAGCAAACTCTGTCCTGTCCCTTTGTGAGGTGGAGGAACACACACCTGAGCGGGTAACCCATGGGCATGTGGATGTTCTTTCCTCCCACTCCCCTCCATTTGTGTGTGATGTCCTTGTGTGCTGCAGGCAGGAAGTTTGGAAGAGGAGATTGGCGTTCAGGCAGCCTCCCATGCTGGGTTCAGCAGTCTGTCCAGAACTGATTGTCTTTGGGCTTCCAAATGGGTCACCTTGAGTACATGTGACTCACTATAGTCGGTCCCTTTGAAGTGTGGATCCTTCCTCACTTCTGTCTTGGAGCATGGGCCTGCCCTGCCCAGGACAACCTTCCTGGTTCTCCTGGCTCCTTCCGAGGCTGTTTCCTTGCTGTCTTTCTCCTCACCCTCCTCCCTCCTTGTCGGCATGTGCAGTGTTCCCAACTCCAGTACTGCAGTGATCCATCATCCAGGCAATGCAGCTGGCTGACACCTCTACGTATTCCTTTTTGTCTTTATTGCTTCGTATATTTACAACCCTGAGCTCTACAAGCTCTACGGCTATAGGAAGCATTTCTCAGGGTTTGCCCTTCAAGGATAGTCCTAGTACAACTTGGTAGGCAGGCACAAGCAGGTGACAAGGAGCATTTTCTTTGCCTTTAGAATTGTCATTCTTCTGCCAGTTGCATGTTCCCTTTGCATGATGTTCAGGTGTTTGCTCTAGATGTGACACCAGAAGTGTGCCCTTTCTTTCCGTGTCTGGTGAACTGAACTCTCCATGGAACTGCAGCATCTCAGGTCAGCAACCAGAGCTGCCACTTGGTTCTCCCATGGTTGTCTTCACTTCTGCATTCTTCTTCCCAAACCCTGGAGTTTTCTCTACACTTCTGTTAGTGATCAGGTTTATGGGCACATTCATGTGGTACAGTGCCATAATGTAAAAATGTGTGTATGTTGCACAAGTTATAATCTTTGTGTTGAATGTTTGTTTGCCTGTCTTGGCAGGCCAAAAGTGACCCCTCCAGCTTTCCAAATCCTCCTTAACCTTCTCTATGACTGAACCTCTAGCCACAGTCCCTCATGATGCTTAGTATGTGTGTATCTGAAGAAGTGTGCATGCACACGAAAGCTCATACCAAGAACTAACTTAGTTGGTCTTTAAGGTGCTACTGGAAGGAATTTTTTTATTTTGACTATGGCAGACCAACACGGCTACCTATCTGTAACTGGTATGATGCTTAGAGTTTGTGATCTGTATGATCTCCAGTTTCAAGAGGTATCTTCACAGCTTAACAGCTGCTTTGGTATCATACCCAAAACCTGGGGTGCCCATACCTTTCTTTGCAGCAGAAAGGCAGTATTGCTTTTTTGTGACTGTAATAGGTTCAGGCATGGGACATTCTCTGTTAATTGTCCTTGTCAGAACTCCAGGTGGAGCAGAGGGAAGAGGGTTTGATTTCGTTGACCAAAGCCTGTTAGGGGTCAGCCTGCATGGCAACAGATACCAAAAATCCAGACAAGAGGCAATAACCTCCAGGGCGAGAGTGTACTGACATTATCAGGCGGTTGAAATGTGATGATATGAGCTAGAAGCTATCCATATTTATAGCTTGGAAGACATCCACTTCTCTACACAGTCTGTGCCAAAACATGTGTCTCAGGAGTGTCTCTTCTGAAACAGGTGATTGTGCCCCTTCCTAGAAGTAGCGTGTTCTAGGAGACAGTCCTACCAAGTGGTTCGTGTTGCACAGAACTGTGTGTATACGCAAGTGTTTTGTCTCTTCAGAAGACACAGTCATTAGCAGAAAGGCTTCATCTCAGAAAACACTCTTGAGCTGTTTTTCTCTGAGAACCACTTTTGCAGAATCAGTTTGCTGTATCCCTTTTTCAGCTATGTAAGCCCTTCTAAATAAAATAGGACAAAATGGTGTCATTCACTACAGCCCTTTCTCCAGTCCACAAAGCCAGAAGTCTTGGTTTTTGTGAAGATTGGGTCAGTTCTTACTCATTTTCCAGGCCAATAATTCCAAAACATCAAAGTGCTTGAATATACAGTGGTGCCCCGCAAGACGAATGCCTCGCAAGACGGAAAACTCGCTAGACGAAAGAGTTTTCCATTTTGGAGGTGCTTCGCAAAATGAATTTCCTATGGGCTTGCTTCGCAAGACGACAATGTCTTGCGAGTTCCTGCTGGTTCCCCCCCCCTTTTCTAAGCCGCTAAGCCGCTTATCAGCTGATCCGATCAGCAGATAAGCCGCTAAAAGCCGCTAATAGCGCTAATCCGTCAATGGGCTTGCTTCGCAAGACGAAAAAACCGCTAGACGAAGAGAATCACAGAATGGATTCTTTTCGTCTTGCGAGGCACCACTGTACATAGTTTTATAGTTTTGAGGTACATGAATGTTTTCAGCTGGTGCTGGAAAGAGTACAGTGCAGGTGCCTGCTTGATCTCCCTGGGCAGGGAGTTCCCAAGTGCAGGTGCTGCCACACTAAACCATCAAGTTCATTCAGGTGCAGAACAGGCATTGTTTCTACCAATGGAAGCCGTCGAGTGGTGATAAACCTTTAAGTCCAAGTGCAGGCAACCTACTTGGGGAAGGTCGACAGCAAGGGTCCTCAAACCTTTTAAACGGGGGGCCAGTTCACTGTCCCTCTGACACTGTTGGGGGCCGGACTATAGTTTGAAAAAAAATATGAACGAATTCCTATGCACACTGCACATATTTTATATGTAGGGCACAAAAAAACAGGAAAAACAATACAATATTTAAAATGAAGAATGGTTTTAATCAGCATAAGAAGAAGAAGAAGAAGAAGAAGAAGAAGAAGAGGAGGAGTTTGGATTTGATATCCCGCCTTTCACTCCCCTTCAGGAGTCTCAAAGTGGCTAACATTCTCCTTTCCCTTCCTCCCCCACAACAAACCCTCTGTGAGGTGAGTGGGGCTGAGAGACTTCAGAGAAGTGTGACTGGCCCAAGGTCACCCAGCAGCTGCATGTGGAGGAGCGGAGACACGAACCCGGTTTCCCAGATTACGTGACTACCGCTCTTAACCACTACACCACACTGGCTCTCTCTTATAAGTATTTCAATGGGAAGTATGGGCCTGCTTTGGGCCCCACCCACTTCTCATAAACACCCGCCTTATAAAAGGTTCAGCCCCTGTCACATCCACACACCCATGTACTCTCTCTGGACAACCTCCAGCCCCCTCCAAAAGGCGCATCCCCTTCCCACCAGTTCTGGCTCAGAAAGTGGATTCTCAATATCTCCCCCCGCCCCCCAACACACTTCCGCCTTCCCAAACCTCACCCTACAAAACTAGCATATTCATAGCCAATGGTAGGGGAGATCTCTTGGAAGCGCTATGCCAGGCATAGGCAAACTCAGCCCTCCAGATGTTTCGGGACCAAAACTCCCATCATCCCTGACCACTGGTCCTGTTAGCTAGGGATGATGGGAGTTGTAGTCCCAAAACATCTGGAAGGCCGAGTTTGCCTATGCCTGCACTATGCAATTTGCTTTGCAGCCAAAAGCTTTTTTAAAAAAACCACCCACAGATCTTGAATTAAAGCCGCTGCTGCTTAAAAACACCTCGTGTTTGAGACGCGTATTTTCCAGCGACTTACAAAAAAGTGCATTTAACAAAGCCACCTCCTCCTCTTTCTGCCCGCCTTCCTCATGATCTAACCATGATCTTTGCCCAGCAAGCCCCACATAGAGGAGGAGTTTCGTAACTGGGATTGAGAATGGAGAGGGAAGGAGAAGAGGGAGGTCATCTTCCCTGAGTTGGACTGGGCTCCGCAGGCGCCTCCTCCTGCGCCTCTGCCCTACGGTGTCTGGGCCGAGTTCTTTGCTGCAGCTGGCTGAGATCCGGGGAGACCCATTAGACAGCAGCAGGTTCTGCAGTTGCTGGCCGAGCCGGGTTCAGGACCCTGGCAGGCTGGATGTGGCCTGGCCTGCGGGCTGTAGTTTGAGGACCCCTGGTCTACAGTCTTCTTCTTTTTTTCAGCCTACAGTTGTTGTCTGTGCTTTCAACAACTACTGTTTAGTGAATTAGCACTGTTAATTAAATAATTATCACTGACTGGGTACCTTCTGCATTTCATTCCACTCTGACCTCACTGTTTCAACGCCTCCCCGTGCCCCAATACATAAATATCATTGTAGCTGAGGATAGCAGACGTCTGATGAAGTGAGCTGCAGTCCACAGCAGCTTGTGCTGTAATAACTTTGTTAATTTTGAAGGTGGTTTTGCTGCAACAGAGTGGAAACAGCTGCCCCTCTGGAAATGGCTGCACTGGTGTTATGTTGCTAACATCCTTACTGTTGGGGTTGATTGAAAGGATTATGTGGAGAGGTTGGGTGGTAAATTTCAGTGCTTCGTGTCTCCTTTTCTTCCGAGCAACACCTACCAAAGTGCAGCAGCTTGTTCTTCTGCTTTGGACTTCCCTTGGGAGTTTTAACGTTGTCTCTCTTCCTTCCTCGTCTCTCTACCCACCTCAGCAAACAGAAAAGTTGGCTGTGCCGTCACTTCATTGCTAGCCTCGGAGTTGACAAAGGAAGATGCTCTGGGTTCAAGCAAGCAAAACAAGAAGCTAAAGAAGGATAAAGACGGAGAAGCAGAAGCCCCCAATGGAGATACTCCAGATGAAACTTTGACGGAGGGGAACAGCCGCCAGAGCTAGAGCCCAGGTTAGGACTAAAGCCTGTGGCAGGAGAAAGACACACATGGCAGAGGAATTAAAAAAACACTGAGTCACTTTGCAGTCTTTGATTTTACTTTTCATGGGCATGAGACGAGGAGACAAATAATATAATCACTTCTGCCTTGCCCCCTTCTAGGGCTGTTTTACAACTTCTTTTAAGCCTTTTTATACCACAGTACAGGACATCTCATCTTGAATCTGTCACCTGCCTTTCTCAAAATCAGAACTGCAGAGCTTTCTGCTGAGCATGCACCATAGTTTTGAGCAAAGATGAGAGCTGCTGCTGTGTTGGCTCCCACACCTGCAGGCAGGGTGGGGAGGACCATGCCATTGGGTAGCAAGGGTAATTCAAAATGGAACCCACGGGCCCCACTTCCTTGTCGAGCGTGGGTGACGGGGAGCAAGGTCACAATTTAATGTCCCAGCCTCGTGCTGCCTTCCCAGTGCCAACTGAGCATCAAATGTTGCTGAGGGACGCAAAAGGCCTCGAGGGCCGTTTGTTGGACCCCGCTGTTCCCTGGTTTCTCTCCTCTCTTGAGTTGTCCTGTACAAAAGGTATCAAAAGGCTTAAAATGTCTCCACAGGCTCTCTTCTCTGAGACAAGCAGCATCAAACATCTGGCATAGGGTTGTGGTTGGCCAGTTGGAGAGGGCAGGGCAAGGTCAGAAGAACTCTAGGCCCGCCTCTTCCTCTCTAGTCAGTTCTTCTGACCTTGTCCTGCCCTCTCCAACTGACCAGCCACAACCCTATGCCAGATGTTTGACACTGCTTGTCTTCATACTCAGAGAAGAATGCCTGCAGAGACATTTTAGTGTTTTAGGCATGTAGGCACCAACTGGTGGCTTAACCTGGCCTGATCCCACAGAAATCTTCCATCTTTCCCCCTGTAGGGACAGGTGATCAGAACTGAGTCATCTTGGTGGGTTTCTTTTGATCCCTGCAGCAGCACATGACAAGACTCAGTCCTCTCCCCTGGAAATCTAGTCGCCTGAATGGGGGGTTTGATTTAGAGCAGGTACCATATCACCACAGCATCACTTTTGCTTGCTGGCGCCTTGGTCACCCTTTCCCAAAGGGGGCAGAACTTAGAAGGCTGTGTTTTCTAGGGGTGCTCAGGGAAAAGCAAAGCAATAGGATGCTTCCCAGCATGGAGGGGTAATTTTGTCTGCTGCAGACTGCCAACCTACTTTTTATTGTAGTTTTTGTTTTATTTCATAAGTAAAAAAAAAAAGTAATTCACAGTGCTTAACTTATATTTCAGAAGTGTAAAAATTATAATTGATAGAATATTTGGTGTTTTTTTCTGGAGAGGGGATATAATAATTATTTTGCTCAAAAGTTTTAATAAAAAAAGTTATTTGCTCCCTGTGTCCCTTTTATTTAATTAGGCAATACAGTGGGCCCATTATATGTCATTATACTTCCAAAACAGGAGTCCAAAATATCCAATATAATTTGATTGATTGATTGATTGATTGATTGATCTGATCATGATGATGTGAAGTCTCCATTGGGAAGGTCAGTTCAGGTAAACCCCTTCACATGTTCAGAAAACCGGAGGGAGACACAGGGAGGCTAGCCTTCCAAACAAAACAGCCATCACCCATGCACATGAAAAGTATTCTGCACCCCAATTCCTGCATGTGTAGCGCTCCACACAGTGGAGATCTTGATTGATCTAGGATCCCTGCTTATACAGTGTTGGTTAGGAGTGTGACCACCAGACTGCAGCCCTGGCTTCCCCATCGGTGTCTGAGGGGCACTTGTATGAACACCCTTAGGCAGCCCATTTGTTCATCTAAGCAGGCGCCCTATATTCTAGCTCTGCATACAGACCCTCTTCCATCAAATCCACAACTTGTATAGTTTCATCGTAGCTATATGATGGAAAACAACAGAAAATTTACAAATAAGCAGTTTAGTTTTAAGGTAGGAGCACTGAATGGAAAATTCAGTGTCTCCATTGCACTGCATGGGAGAAAGGCACCACCTTTTAAAAAGTAATACCGTATTTTGCGGCCCATAGGACGCTCCGGCCCATAGGACGCACCTAGTTTTTTGGGGGGGAAATAAAGAAAAAAAATTTTAATTCCCCCCCAGGAGCGGGGCTGGAAGAACCAGGTCGGGGAACAGTGGGAAGGCACGCTCTGCCTCCCCGCTGTCCCCCGAGCTTGTGGGGCTGGCGATGGGGAGAAGTGCGCTGATCCCGCGACTGCAGGCAGCTCTGCGCCGCCATCCGGAGCAGGGCGGGACTTAGCACCCCGCTCCCGGTGGCCGCGCAGAGCTGTGCTGAGCCGGGGACTGCAGGCAGCTCTGCGCAACCCTCGGAGCCGGTCTCCCGAGGGTTGCGCAGAGCTTCCTGAAGCCTGGAGAGCGAGAGGGGTCGGTGCGCACCGACCCCTCTCGCTCTCCAGGCTTCAGCGAAAGCCTGCATTCGCCCCATAGGACGCACCCAGATTTCCCCTTCATTTTTGGAGGGGAAAAAGTGCGTCCTATAGGGTGAAAAATACGGTACATAAAGGGCTAAAGTGGGGCCATCTCCTTGGAAAACTCTGTTGCTCATTTTTTTGGAGGGGGTAGCGTCCTCCTCCCACCCTTGGGTAAGCCAATAGACACTGGTTTCTCCATTGATCTGCATGGGATGAAAGAAAGGTTCATCTCCAAAACCAAGTGACAACACCCATTCCCACCCAGGACCACCCTGGTGCAATAGGACCTTTGCTGGAGATGGGGTGGGCTTTTGCCCTTGGCTGGCTGTTTTTGGAGTGCTTTTTTCTCCCCTCCCACCCCTGGCAAATAAATGGAGACACCACTGCTCTTTAAAAACATATAAGCGGTATTGCACAATTGCATGTACAGACAGAAAAGTGTACTGGCCACTGCAGTTGTACCAGTGGCATAGGAAGGGGTGTGCGGTGGGTGTGGGTCATCCTGGGTGTCGTCACTGAGCGGGGTGACAAAATGGCAAAAACAAGTGACCCCACGTCATTCTGTTGAGTTCAGACGCATAGCTGGGGGGGGCACACTGGGTGTCACATCGTGGGGGTTAGCACTTACCGCAGGGCCTGGTCTCCAGCGCGCCCAAGCCATGGAAACCTAGGTACCATTGTATTTAGGAGACGGAATAAAAATGAAGGGGTTGGTTAAATGATGCCAACTAGAAAAGTGGTCTGTTGGCTGGCAATGCCTTCACCTGCCCCAGGCAGAAGAGTAGCATCAAGGCTTCCTAGGCAAGCAGAGATTGTGTTTCCCTTCCACTCTAAAGGAAAATTGAGATGCTTCTAGATGGCGGTTTATCATAAGATTGCCACTTCTCGTGCATGCAAGCCTATTGCAGCCTCCATACAAGGCCATTGGCATCAAAAAGCCAGCCTCTATTCTGGTAAGTAAAAAGGAAAAAAGCCTGTTGTCAACAGCTCATTTGCAAGTAATGTCCCAGTCTGGGAGCACCCTTGGACTTCCTGAGAAGAGACAGAAGAAAACGGGAGCAATGACTGGTTGATGACATGGAAGATGCCCCATGAAAAGGTGAGTGGCCAAAGCAGGGCAATTGCTCACCAAGAACCTTGTCTGGATGCGCCAGGCGAGCAAATACAAAGACATTGGAAAGCCAGGAGTGGCTAAGCTTTTTTTGGTGGGGAGAAGGCAAATTGAAAGTAATGGGGAGCTGGATGAAATCTCATGTATTGCCTGAATAAGTGATCCCAAGAGACTCAAATGCCTCTCGTTTCAGTGGGCTTTGTGTGCTGGTACAGTGTACTCTTGAGGACTGGGCAGTTATGGAGAGAGATGAGCGGATGTCCTGTTACTTCTAAATGACTGTTTAAAAACAACACTGTAAATCAAGCAGCACAGCAAGAATCTCTACAGCTAATCCCAACAGGAGCCGAGGAACAGAACTAAGCGAGCCAAAGCCAGCTCTCTGTTTCTTCATAATTAATTAATATCTGTCCTAGTTTCACGTCTCTCTTTCATGTGAAACTGTTGCTATGTTATAAATATATATGTACTGGACTGTCTCACAGCATTTCCCTCATTAGTAGATAATTACGTACGTACGTGTGTGTGTGTGTGTAGAGGGGGGGTGGTATTTCCCCCCTCTTGCTATTTCTAAAACCTGAAAATTGGGTTGCCGGGGCCTGTGGCTCTCTTGGTCCAGCTCACAGGCAGCATCAAGGCCTGTTTTCCACGGCCTCAATTCTGACACAAATATAAGGGACCAGGAAATTGCAGGCATCTTCCTTCCCAGCGTGACTTCCTCAGGATTTTAAAATAGATTTTGTCTTCTGTCAGCAAGACCAAACCCAGGTGCATCCAGAGGAAATGGCTCGGCCTCTGGGGGAAACTTGCCGGGAGCAACAGGGAGGCCTGCAGCCAAGAGCCAGCTCTTCTTTTCCGGCGGGATGTTTTTGGTTCCTTTACACAAGCCAGGCCTGTGACCTGCTCTGTGCATCAGATGCCGGAATTGAGGGGGAAGGAGAGCGAATCTCATTGTGGAAACCTAGTGGGGAATGGCAGGCAGCCCCCTTTCCTGGCTGCTGCTGCAGAATTGTCTCTGAATTATTCATCTCTTCTTGCCCTCTTCTAGCAACAGAAGCCTCTGCTCGCTGCAGGATTATAAAAGATGGAGGGAGAGTGAGGAGGCTGACAGGAGCAGACATCCTCACCAAGAGCACACTGGGTCTGGGACTTCTCTGTGCATACGTGGAAAGGCACCAGCAGGGGGCACCCAAGAGTCATAGGCACAGCGTGACCCACTTTCCCCAAAGAACGAGCAAAGTTCTGCATGGAGACCGGCTGTTTTCAGATAAATAAAAAATGGACTCCAGAACAAAAGGGTCCTTTAATGAATGGAAGAGAACCAGCAGAAAGCAGAATGGCTTATTCCTCTTGGCAGAGGTGGAGGGGGCTGACACAGGAGCTGGAGAAAATTACCAATGTTATACATGCATTCTCTCTCTCTCTCTCTCTCTCTCTCTCTCTCTCTCTCTCTCTCACACACACACACACACACACACAAAAACACACACACCTCCCTTATGTTTCCTCTCCAATATCTCCCTCCCCATGCTGCCCAATCCTGCAGAAACAAGAGACTCCCTGGTTCTCTGTCTCCTTCCATTCCCCAGCTGAGCCTGCTAAAGGACACATTCTGCAGGGATTTCAGGCACTGACTTCGCCTGGCTTCTCTGCTGCTGGTGGAGGCAGTTGGGTAGGCAGGACTGCTGCAAGGGGGGCACCTTTCTGGTGCCTACTGCCCGAGGTGACTGCTTCACCCCATCGCATGGGTGCAACGGCACAGTCTGGATTCCGCACCCCCATGGCAGACCTTGGGTTCTCAAATCTCAGTGGGGCCTTGTGCAAAGCCAAATTGCCACCTCCCCCACCTCTCGTGCTCCATTCCAAATAACAGTTGCCGCGACCCCGAGGCATTGCACCCAGTATGACCGAACTGGTTGCACTTGCGTAAATCCACCTCTGTTGCCCAGGATGCCTAATGATCTCCAGCCTGGGAGGCTGTGGGGCCAGAGGCAGCTGCCTTGGGCTGTGGGACCCCGTGAGCACCTGCCCCCTGCCACTGTCAGAGAAGTAGCGGTGGCCTTTGGCGAGGGCTTGCAGAACTTGTAAGAATGTTCAGGGATGCAGGAAAGGATATATTGTTTGATTATAGCCTTTCCAACTTGTGTTAATAAGTTCTACAATTTAGCAGAGTAACATGCCCCTTTTTAAACTTGCACAGTGGATGCATTTGCTCAGGCCCGCTAAAGCCTCTAAAATAAGTTACCTGGTAATTTCCCCTTTAGTCCCTCATAAAAGAAATAGACACGACACAGTCTTCTATAAAAGTATAAAAGAATTTACTCACTCATTCTGTTCACAGATGGATCCCAGAAGGCAGACTTAAGTTACAAAAGTAATATACCTGGAATCTATCCCATAAAGAGACAGTCCCACGAATGTGGTCAGAGAGAGAAAGATGGCTGACCAGTCCTGCTCTTTTGTTACCTGGGCAGGTGAGGTCATGCCCACCTCTAGTCACATGCAGAGGAAGTCTGTCCCAGCCTAGGAGAAACAGGAAGTTCCAACTGGCTGGTCCAGACATCCCCTTTTATGTCCACTCTAGGGATGTTGTACTTGACTGCTCTTGTGTTTCACATCCCACAGAACTCATGCACCATCTTGCTGCCACTTCTCACTCCTGCTTTCTGTGAGTTTTCACTGGAACCTGGAAGCCATAGCTGTGTGACCCAGGCAAGCAAGCCTTCAGCGGAGGAGAAGTAGAGGGGGGTGCCTTACCATTTTGCCTCAGGTAGTGAAGCGGGCTGTTTCTCCCCTGGGGAAGTGTTGGCCGGGTGGGTGCAGGGTGTGGTGAGCATTTCATGGTATGAGGAGGTGGCGTCCGCAACCCTAAAGGAGGCAGTGGTGTAGCCACTCCTGGGGAAAGCTGGTCCAGGGCCTGACAGATTATAACAGCTATCACCTGGATGCAAATACAGTGGATGCCTGGGTTGCGAACGTGATCTGTGTGGGAAGCATGTTCACAACCCACAGGGTCCGCAACCCACAGCGCCATGTCTGTGCACACGCGGGTCGCAATTTGATGCTTCTGCACATGCGTAAGAACCAAAACCCGGAAGTAACCCGTTCCGGTACTTCCGGGTTCGGCGCAGTGTGCAACCTGAAACCACACAACTCGAAGCGTCTGTAACCCAAGGTATGACTGTACCCACTTTTGGGAAAGCAGGGTTTAGAGGGTTGTGTCAGAACAACTGCAGACATTCCTGGATGAGGCTGATTATCTGAATCCATTTCAATTCTGGGCTTCAGGACCAAATCAGCCCTGGTCTCCCTAATGAGAAGGAAGTGGGAGGGCAATCCTGGTCTTTTGATGCCATTGAGCATGGTGTCTCTCTGGACAGACTCTGTGCAATAGGTATTGCCGACACTGTGCTCCCACCTGTTCAGGATATGTCTGGAGAGTAGAACTGGGAGAGTGGTCTTTGGGCACATGACATTTATGCTATGGATTGCCACAGGGCACTGTTTTGTCCCACAATGCCCCCTCTGATTCATTAAAATATCCCCATTTATTATTAATCTGGGCATATCTCAAAATTTCCAAAGATGGTAGAAGAAGAGTTTGGATTTGATATCCCGCTTTATCACTACCCGAAGGAGTCTCAAAGCGGCTAACATTCTCCTTTCCCCCACAACAAACACTCTGTGTGGTGAGTGAGGCTGAGAGACTTCAGAGAAGTGTGACTGGCCCAAGGTCACCCAGCAGCTGCATGTGGAGGAGCGGGGAAGCGAACCCGGTTCACCAGGTTACGAGTCCACCGCTCTTAACCACAACACTACACTGGCTCCCAACTAGAGACAGGTCTAGTTCATTTACATGATGCATATGAAGGACAGGAACCCCTTACAGGTACTCCGAAGCTAAGCTGGGAGCAAGGAGAGTTAGCTCACTCCAACAGGCAGTGCATTTTATCTAATCATACCTTAAAAAGAGGGTTTCAAAAGCTTTTAAGTGTAACTGCTTCTTCTAAAAAGAATAAATTGTTGTTGTTTATTATATCAAGTAGATGATGACTTTACTGAAACTTGGTGTAGTTTTACTTTGTACCTGAGTAACAATGGACAAACTCTGCTGGACAGCTGTGGTGAGATGTAATTGATTGAACTTTGTAGTCTGAGAAGGGAAGGGAGGCGAGGCGAGGGGCTTTGTTCTTGTGTTACTCTCTGTATACTGTAAAATAAAGGAGAAAGGTGAAATAAGAACTTTTTTAAAAAAATCAGCTGAGCTTGAATACTAGAAAGATGGAAGCTTTGTAAGCGTTAGGTTCTAGTTGGCTCCCTCTTGGCGAGCCTGGGCCACTCATGGATCCAGCCTTCCCACTACGGTGGACGCTCGGGATGCAAACATAGCTGTCAAAGTTTCCCTTTTTTAAGGGAAATTCCCTTATTCTGAACAGGATTCCTCGCAAGAAAAGGGAAAAGTTGACAGTTATGGATGCAAACGTGATCCATGCGAGAGGCACGTTCACAACCTGCAGCGTCCCCAACCCGCAGCGGCGCGTCTGCGCATGCGTGTGTTGTGATTTGGCACTTCTGCGTATGCGCGACCGCTGAAACCCAGAAGTAACCCGTTCTGGTACTTCCGGGTTTCGGTGGTCCGCAACCCAAAAAAACACAACCTGAAGTGTCTGTAACCCGAGGTATGGCTGTAGTGCCTTCTGCCAACGATGAATGTTCCTGAACCAGAATATGCTGACCACAGAGGTACACATGTTGGTAACCACAGTTTGTGTAACATCCTTTATGGAACACACTGTGACTATTGCCAGACTGCAGTGGCCAAACTGCCCACTATATAAATTTATTCATAAAAATCTGGATATTTCTCAACCAAAAGAGCAATTCTATTCATTTTACCTGTTCCTTGCAGGAGGAGTGCTTGGTGGGTTGCAGCAGCAAAAAAGCAATGGTGAACTATTTTCCAAAGGACATCAGAAGATACTGTTGGTCAGGCCTACGGTCCATGCACCCAGCCTCCTGTTTCCGCAGTAGCCAGACAACCACCTGTGGGAAACCTGCTAGTTAGGAGAGAGCAAAAGCACTCTCCCCTCATAATCAGTGAGTTTTGGGTGAAAATGTATTTGTTATTTTCTCTTCAAAATTATCCTTCAGATATTTATCTTTGTTTTCATGTTGATTGCTATATTTGTTACATGTGAGAAAATCAATTTACATCATTGATAAAAACTATGAAAGTTCCATTTTAGCTGCCAAGAAGACCAACTCCTGTTCACAATAAAGGTAAAAAGAGAAAATAAGGTAAAGAACCCTGGATGATTAAGTCCAGTCAAAGGTGACCACGGGGTGTGGCTTTCATCTCGCTTTCAGGCCAAGGGAGCTGGCGTTTATCCACAGATAGCTTTCCGGGTCATGTGGCCAGCAGGACTAAACCACTTCTGGCGCAACCGGACACCGTGACGGAAGCCAGAGTGCACAGAAACACTGTTTACCTTCCCACTGCAGTGGTACCTATTTATCTACTTGCAATGGCATGCTTTTGTACTGCTAGGTTGGGAGGAGCTGGGACAGAGCAATGGGAGCTCACCCCATCATGGGGGTTCAACCCCCCCCAACCTTCTGATTGACAAGCCCAAGAGGCTCAGTGGTTTAGACCACAGCATCACCTGTGTCCTTGTTCACAATAAACCTGGCTTCCACTTATAATTTCTGGTGCTTGACTCTTCCTTGACCTTGCCCCTAGAATGCCCATATCAGAAGCCAGAGTGACAATGTCTCCTGTTTCACAGCAGCCCTCGTTTCTTCAGAATGGATAGTTTTGTTCTGTTTTTAATATATAACACTTTAGTGGAAGCTGTAAAAGGAATACAGCTACAGCAAATAATGCAAATAAGTTGTCGTCTTCTTCTTTGGGAATCACTTGTAGCCAAGTAAGATTGTCTTCCATAAACTCGGTTTTAACAATGAGTCCGTAAGTGACTGTGGAGGCCAATTCTGGACCCACACATCCTTCCACAGTGGGAACATTGGTTTCTGGGTGGGAGTTGATCACGGTGTGGATTTGGCAAGTGGATTTAGCACGTTTCTCCCTTGCGTCCTGGAGATGATTTGTAAATGCAAATAAGTAGATCATAACAGTCTTATGTCATTCACACATAAGGAAAGCCATAACCCAATTTACAGTCATATCTCAGGCATGTGATTCATTGTTAGTGGTCAATATGCATCTTCTCAGTTTGTGAACAGATTCAAACAAGAAAGAAACGCAAAAAGAACCGGTACCGGTAACACTGGGCATCGCGAAGCTGAATATTTCTAGTGTTTTGTCTTAATTATAACAGGTTTGTATCTCAGCTATGGCAGGTGAGCATCAAACCAAATGGTTGGGATATTCGGAATGAATAACTGAGCATCTTTCTTGCCAAACAAGAAAGGCTTGTTTTGCCTTCATTGTAATTGGGGAGAATTGCAGCTGTCAATGACTCACGGAGCAGATGTTTCATTTCTCGCTGCTTGGGGCCATTCACAAACCCTGCGCGCACGCGCAAGTGGCGGAAGTCCTTTCGCCCCTGCTGCTCTCCCCAAATCCAGCCCCGCTTTCCGGGCTGGCTGCCGGCGTCTTCTCCGCCACCAGGGGGCTCTGCGCGCCGTAACGGGCTGAGCAAGGAGCGAGCAAAGCAGGCGGCGACGCGCAGCGGCTGCCCGGGCCGGGAGGCGGCGCGCCTGTGTGCGCGCAAGCAAGGTGGGATGCCCGCCTGCCGCATCGTAAGGAAAACTGGTTCCCTGGATGGCGACTGAATGTTGCAAAACAGTCCCAGCGACCCAGCTCTCCCGCGCCCACGGGCACGCGCGCGCGCGCACAGCGATGCTGGGAAGTCCCGGGGTTTCTGCAAATCCATGGCGCCGGCAGCCAGCCGTGCAAGCAATTCCAGCGGCGGAGAGCGCCTTTGTTGCGCAAGGCAGGAAGATGGCTCCGCGGTGGGGCTTCCTCGGGTCCTTCCCGGGCACGCGCTTCTCCCATTAAGTCGAAGGCAATGGAGCTGCTGCTCCGGGCGGGGCGCGGGGCGCCGTCCTTAACTTCTAAACGGAGATGTGTCGGGGTTTTGAGGGATGTTGGACATTTCGCTCTCTGCCTGCCCCCCCCAAACCCACTGGAGGGCCAGGTAGTTGCGATTATACAATGGTCAAGGCAAGGCATTCCTGCTATGCTCAGACGCACGGACTTTTTATTATAGTACAGTGGTACCTCGGGTTACATACGCTTTAGGTTACAGACTCCGCTAACCCAGAAATAGTACCTCGGGTTAAGAACTTTGCTTCAGGATGAGAACAGAAATCGTGCTCTGGCGGTGCAGCAGCAGCAGGAGGCCCCATTAGCTAAAGTGGTGCTTCAGATTAAGAGCAGTTTCAGGTTAAGTACGGACCTCCTGAACGAATTAAGTACTTAACCCGAGGTACCACTGTACAGAGCAGGGCGTTCCTTCCAGCTAAACCCTGCTTATGCTAGTGCTCCTTGAGACTTGCGTTTATCTCACAGACCTGAGGGAAAAGTAACTGGCAGGGAAAGGGTTGACCCCCCTCCCCCCTCCTTTTCTGTTGCAAAGCCCCGTCTCCCAAGAACACACTTTTTGCAGTGGTGAAAGGGCCCGTGGGGTTCCTGCAGTGCTCCCCTTCATATCAGCTGGCCCTTGGTTGCATGACAGACAGGTGAGCCTCTTAGGCTTCTCCTTGGGGACTCTCCTGCTTTTCCCAGGTGACTCATTCCTGTGTCCAACAAGAAATGCCGTCCATTCTTTTCCCAGCTTCCTCTCAGCGTTTCTGGCCTCCCTTTCCAGATATGTTTTCTTAAAGGCTTTTGTTTCTGTGGCAAGCCTGAAACTGCTCCAGCTTCCTCATTAAAGAGGAAAGGCCAACCATAACACGGCTTGCATTAAAGGTGAGCCACACAGACTGCTTGGATTGTAACCTTCCATTGAAAGAGCTCTGCAGCTCACATAGAACCATCCAATTCCTTGGCAACCTGCCGTACTAAGGCTCCCAGTATATCTCTATAATTAGCCAGCGGAAAAGAAAATGCGAGCCCTTAGCTCTGGGACTTAAGAGGAAGAGAGGTCCTCTGGTCATATGCAGAGTGCATTTCCACAAACACTGAGTACTTGTCACAACCCACCTAGGATTGTGGGATTTAAGAGCAAGGCTTCCAGATGGGAAGATGCAAGCTCTACAGAGGCCTAATTCCCATCACTGGTTGTTTTGGTTTTTTAAAAAAAATGAAATAACCACTGTCAGTTTCTCTAAACACTAGTCCCATTTCAGACAGATAGTTAGCCCAGTGGTACACTCTGCTCTATATGCCACTGCAGTTACTCTCAGTGGTTGTAACTGCTGTGGACACTCTCTCATGGTCTGGGAAGCAGCATGTATTTTTTTTCTTCTCTACTACATGCTGTGGCTCACCCTCTAATTCAAAAGACTGCTGCTGAGTGGATCTCATCACTTTGCAGCTACACAACATGCCATTAGCCCCTGCTTAGCACAAACCTTTTTTTCCATGTCCATGGAAGGAAAAAGTGCATTCTGCCAGGTGACCCTGTAAATGTAAAACACACACACAAACTGGCACTTGAACTGGGAATTGTCCCCCTGCCCCGCCCCGGTCTACCTGGTACACGGCTATTTCCCTACACAGAGCCAATCTGTTTCTAGAACAGAACGTAACCTGGTCTCCGTGTCCACTCTCTTTGCTGCAATGCCCTTTCCCCAACTCTTCCGTTCCTCAACTTCAGAATAGAGTTTGTGATCATCTGGAGGTAGCGGAAAGTTTGACATCAGTCAGATTTTCCCAACCTCACCCGAGTTGAGGTGGAGCCTTTGATCTTATAATAATAATAATTTATTATTTATACCCCGCCCATCTGGCTGGGCTTCCCCAGCCACTCTGGGCGGCTTCCAAAAGAATATTAAAATACTATAATACATCAAACATTAAAAGCTTCCCGAAACAGGGCTGCCTTCAGATGTCTTCTAAAAGCCTGGTAGTTGTTGTTCTCTTTGACATCTGGTGGGAGGGCGTTCCACAGGACAGGTGCCACCACCGAGAAGGCCCTCTGCCTGGTTCCCTGTAACTTGGCTTCTCGCAGTGAGGGAACTGCCAGAAGGCCCTCGGTGCTGGACCTCAGTGTCCGGGTAGAACAATGGGGGTGGAGACGCTCCTTCAGATATACTGGACCAAGGCCCTTTAGGCCTTACGTTTTATCCTTCCCTCGCAGCTTTAAACTGGTGGCATAAGAACTGCTTTCCCATGATATGCACAACTTCCCATCATAGCCAGGTTACAGGCCACAGGTTGGTTCAGAGTCCTGGAGAAATCAATGGGAAAGAATAAATTGGCCGTGATTAACTTTTCACAACAAATTGGGGCTTAAGTCCAACTAGTTTTGTCTGGGTGATCTAACCCAGGAGCAGGGAACCTCAGGCCAGGGGGGGCCACATGCAGCCCCCCCACGCCCACCTGACTTTCAGAACTCTTCCCAGAGTACCCCACCCCCTTTGAGGGGCTTTGGCATGGCCTGGCTGGGGTGTGACCCTGAACTCTGAGCAGGGCCAGGAAGGTACGCCAAGGGTCATCTAGTCCAACCCACTGAAATGCAGGAATTACAGCTTAAGAATCCACGACAGATGGACATCCAACCTCTGCTTTAAAATCTCCAAGGAAGGAGAGTCCGCCACCTTCAGAGGGAGTCCTTTCTTCCTGATGTTTAGTCAGAATTTCCTTTCTTCAAACTTGAATCCATTCGTTCGGGTCCCACCCTCCAGAGCGGGAGAAAACAAGCTTGCAGTTCTTGCTTGTTTGCTAAACTTTCTTTTCTTTTCTTTTTTTTTTGCACATCCATAATATAGCTCCAGTTTTTCCTTTTGTTAAATAGATCGTTTCAGAATTCAAGGAAATTGCATTGGTTAGTTAGTTCAAGGAAAATGAAGGTTATTATTAATGAGATGTTGCAGTTCTCATGTTAACAATTTATATACATGTTGACACTTAGTCTTATAAAGTTTCTTCTGCAGATTTCTACAGTAACCCACATAAGTTCAAAATCTGTAATGTTAAATGTCGAGCCTCAAATGTTGTTCTTAAATGTTTTACATTAGGCATAGGCAAACTCGGCCCTCCAGATGTTTTGGGACTACAACTCCCATCATCCCTGACTCCTGGTCCTGTTATCTAGGGATGACTGGAGTTGTAGGCCAAAAACATCTGGAGGGCCAAGTTTGCCTATGCCTGTTTTACATTGATAAAAACATCTATCTTGAAGTAAAATTCCCTTCTGTAAAGAAAAAAAATGTTTTAAAATTATTGTTTGGCAGCAATCTTTCTCGATTCAAGATGGCCACTGATCTGTGAGGCAGGGCAAGGCAGCTGCTCTCACCATTTTATAGTTTTATTGTCCTTTTATTGTTTTATTTTATTGTTTTACTGCCCTATTTTATCATTTCATGGTTTTACTTCCTTGTTATCTCGACAGTCTAATGCAATCTTTCACATCTAGCAAATTTTGCTCATACATTTGAGAGGTCCATCCCAGCTCAGTTTATTCTCTGCCTTTCCAAGTTTCCAAAATAGCTGCCAGACCTTTGTCCCTATAAATGTCATAGAATCCTGTGATTTCATCTTGTCAAAGAAAATAAAGAAAATACAAAAAGGAGTACTGAAATATATACATGACTCCCTGGCCCAATTTTACCTTCCAGCTCAAAATTAGGAAAATCATGTCTCCATCTTGCATTAGGCATGTTCCTTCTCTGGCAGTTTCCCCATCAAACTCAGTAATGCAGTGCTTATATTCAGGCAGCTGTGTATAGGATTGCACTGTGATCAGCAGCCAGCAACTGTTGCTGTCTCCCTTGGGTTAAAAAACAAGCAAGCAGAAAAAGGAAATTGTCCTCAATCAATAATGCAAAATCAAATTCACACCTACATGTGGTAAGAGGATATATAATTTAAACAGGCAAGTAAGAGCCTACAGGATAGCTCAGTCAGTAGAGCACGAGACTCTAATCTCAGGGTTGTGGGGGGGTTCTTGCCCTACATTGGGCAAAAAGATTTCTTTTTTTTTAATAAAATTTTTATTGATTTTACAAAAGTTTTTATAACAAACAAACATAAAAAAACAGACAAACAAACAAATATAATTTCATAATGTCCTTTCATAGACTTCTTTCCTCGGACTTCCCCATACCTCCCCTTTCTGCATCCTCATGTCCAAATTTTATAGCAACTTATAAATGTTTTTTCCCGTCCTAATTCATCATAGTCCTTTCTTAATCTAATCTTATATTACTGCAACCCTTTCTCTCTATAAAATCTCGACATTCTAAACTTCATCAAATTTATAATAGTCCTTAAGATAAATCTTAAATTTCTTCCAGTCTTCTTCCGCAGTCTCCTTTCCCTGGGCAAAAAGATTTCTTCACTCTTCTTCTTTCTTCTTTGGTGATCACTTGTAGCCGATTTGAGAGAAAATGCCTCCGGGGGCAAAGTCAAACCGCTGGAGAATCACAGTACCTGCTGTGGCTGCAGAAACCGGGAATTCATAACTGCTGCATCCCACATTATTCTTGCTGCGTTGCACCACAAAGTGATCTCCCCGGGGTGCAAACCTGGGCAGTCCTGGGCTGCCCAGACAACAAGACACGCCCTCATGTATTGAAATAAGCCTGTTTCCCTTTTTTCTGTCTACCAAGGAACTTGTGTGTTTACCTAAGGATTTGTATTTTCAGAAATAGAGAAGCAACCACTGAATTCATTCAGCAGTCCTGGGTTGCAACCAGAAGTCTGCATGGGACCTAGTAGAGACTTAGTCACTTTTAAAGTAGGCAGAATGGGGCGGGGGGGGGGACGACGTTCCTACCCCCAAGGCATATTGCGAGCAGATCCCTCAACAGGGAGGCCACGAGTCGGTACTATTCAGAAGACTGGATAAGCCCCCAGAGCTTCTAGCTGCTATCTCACCATACTTGACCATAGAGTTCACCGACAAGCCATTTCTCCATCCCTCTCTGCTTTTACTGCTCCATCTTTCCATTGCCCCCCTACCCAACTGGTTGCAGTCAGTGGCGTAGCGTGGGGGTGCAGGGGGGGCCGGCGGCACCGGGTGCAACATCTGGGGGTTAGGGTTAGGGGGCGCAAATCCACGGGTTAGGGGGCGCAAATCCACGGGTTAGGGGGCGCAAATCCATGGGTTAGGGGGCACAAATTACTTGCCTTGCCCCGGGTGCTGACAACCCACGCTACGCCACTGGTTGCAGTTGCTGCACTTGGGCTGAGCGTGGAGAGGTCTCTACTCACTGGAGCCAAGGAGTTGCTATGCTGGCATTACTGAATAGTTCCAAAACACAGCTCTTGCTCTTGAACAGTCATACACTTGCAGGCTGCAGGGGGGGGGGAGGCAGTGTGTGGGGGAGAGGTTGCTAAGAGAGTGCTGGATTTTTTCAAGCAAGTAGTCAGGCAAGCTACAGGCGGGTTGTCTCTTGAAAAAGCAAAAAAAGAGATTTGCTGAATCAGGGAAATACCACTGCCTGCCTTTGCATACTATTATGCTGCTACTTCCTCAGAGAGAAAAATAAATTGGGAGCTGTAACAAAAGAAATAAGAGCTTCCATCTTGTGGTAGGACAGTCTGGGCATTGTTTTCTTAAGTAACCAAGAGTTTCCACCATCCATATTAAAAGTTAGATACCCTCAGTCTGGGCAAGTGGGAACCCAAACATGGAATATTTTCTTGGGAGAAGGGACAGATCTTAGCAAACTGCCTTCATCTAACCAGGCAGATATGAGGAGCCTAACACAAGGTTATGCCTAGTCCTGCGAACAAACTGTCAACTTCAGGTTTCTATTTTCAGCTTTTAATTAAATAAAAGTAGGAGAAAAAGAAAGCAGCACAAAGATTAAAAAAAAACAAACCGGTGATTTCTAGCTAACCTCACACTCAAGTCAGTTCCTCAGTTAGTTTCAGCAGCCTGCAGTAAAGTGCAGCATCGTTTTATGTGCAAAGGACATAGAAGTTGAAGTTGAACAAGCAGAGTTCCTCAGGGCCAAGGGAGGGCATAACTAAAAAACAACACCCCCCCCATTTTTATGTCTCATGTTTCAGGAGGAGCAATGATAGCCTGCTGTCTGATCAGGCCTGAGATGGGTGCCAAGCACTTATCATTCATTACAGGATCTTAGGGAAACAGGTGTGTGGATTGAGAAGGATCTCCTCTTGTGTAGTTAATCTGAACGGATTCGCTAAGCAGGAAACATCCTCTTGCATAGACCCTGAGCTGAGCTCCATATGTTTCACTGTGCAGTGTCTTTGAGGAGACTTTGGAATTCTTAAATGACCTGAAAGGTTGGAGCTGGTTCTTTGACATGGGGGCATTTCCAGGATGGCATTTGTTCTCTTTCCCAGCACTCCTGTGTGCCACAGAAGTTTTGCAAAGAGATATTTAAGTGAATAGAGTTGCCAAACAGCCTCTTGGACAGTTGCTAGAATCCGAGAACAGAAAGCCAGAATTCAGCCACACTGCCTCCTCATTGACCAGTCCTGTCATGCAGGGAATGAAGCTGGTCATAGCATGGGGGGAAAGGGATGGCAAAACCACCGAACAAAATCATGTTTGGTTTTTTCATAGCAGATAAAGGAGACAGGCCAGTTAGAAATCTCTCACTCGCATTCCTGCACACCACACAAAAATGCAAGGATATATGTTAACTATGCACAAGGAAGACCAAACAAGTTCTCCCCACCTTTCCTAAAATTAAGAGGGGCTCAGTGGCTGTTTATGTAATCCCCCCCAGTAATTAGAACAAGAAAAAGAAGGAGGTAATTACGGAATGTGAGTTTGCACAAACCAGATTGCATACCTATGTGGCCATGGAAGTCTGAATCTTCAAGGAGTCTTGTTCCTCCACAAATTGCTAAGATCTCAGAGAAAGATCAATTCTTCTGGTGGGGGGAAAATCTTACAGCTTTGTACTTACTAAACAAAACCAAATGTTTGGAGGCCAACGCATGCTACAGGAATAGAAATACATTCCAAAACCAAATTAAACAAAGGCCTGAAACCCCGTAGACATCCTTGTGCTGTTTTTATGAAGCATTTGGATTCTCATATTTCTGTAAGTTTAAACCAACTGTTGGAGCAGCCAATGTGCTTTGGCAAAAACACATAAAGTCCTCTCTGGATCTCTCTCTTACACTCAAGCAGTCATATAAACATAATATTCTTTTTTTAAAAAGTTTTGGAAGTAGCCCCCAAAGCAATTTTTCTCCTGTCTGTAGTAACAGGAGTCCCAAGATTCAAACCATTCCCTGAGGTATATCAGCAGAGCTGCCAGATCAGCAATATCCCGAAGCCTAGTGGTATGGAATGAGTTTGGTGTGTGTTTGTAGGTTTAAATCTGATTCTTTATAAAGGTACTGTTTTAAAATGATATGGTTCCAGCCAATTATAATGCTGAAAACTCCTAAAACTAAGATTCAAGGACAGTAATTTGTCTGGATTCCTAGACCACTCCAGCAGCCAGCCAACCTTTCGCAAATGAAGAGAAGAGCACACTCGTCGGACACCTTGGTTCCAGTACCAAGGACCCCCACCCGGTCTTCCTCCCCAGCGAACCATCACACATTGCTGAAGGTTGTGTCCCACGCTGATTTACAGTTCAAGAGCAAGTTTGTTTTTAGCTAAAAACCTACTTGAAAAACACAGTGGCATTACAGTGGTCCAGTTTGCATGTCACAGTAAACCGTAGTTGATTAGTTTACCATGAAAACGCTGAGCTGGGCCACTTTGCTCCCCCCCCCCCAGCCCACTGGAGAAACGGAGAGCTTAGCTTAGTGCTATATCATCTGCTGTGGATCATAATTTGTTTCATGCAAGACCATGGTTTATTTGGAGGGTTCTAGATCATGCAGGGAGGAAGTTCCTCATTTCTTTTTAAAATTATTTTTATTGCATTAAAAAAAATTACAAATACACAATTACAAATACACATAAAACTCAAACACACCCACAAAAATACATCTTCATTTTTTCTTCATTTACATTCATATTCTATATCTCATCTAAACTTATCCCTATCCATCATACATTAATTGACTTCTGTCTATCTCTTTACGGCTTCTTCACCTCTTTTTTATTTCCCCCTTTATTCTGTATTCAATATATATTTTATTTATTTTTGTGAAATTCAGTCAAAGCACAACCAAGTTTTGATTTGGGAACCATGTTTGTGCAAATAATTTTTAAAACAATCATATCTCACACTTTCCACCTTGCACTTCACCTCTGCGCTCCCTCCTGTGAGTGCCTGCACATGGCATGAGGACTCCGAACACACAGTTAGGGCTCACGCCTCTCGCAAGTGTTAATGATTCAAATAACAATATTTGTTTTGCATTCCACCAAGTCCTAAAATATATTGTTTGTCACTGACTAAGTCATACTCAGAGCAGGCCCATTGAAATCACTGGACTTAAGTTAGCCAAGTCCATCAATTCATTTCTGTGCATGACTTCACCAGTCACAACCCTATGTCACTGGAGATGGGGCAGCTGACTAAGGGCTGCACTCACCCTCGGTCCATCCTCTGTGGGGGCTGCCCCACCCTCCCTTATGCATAGACAAACACCCGCAGGCAGCCTGAAGCACACAGGCTCCCTCCTCACCAGCTGAGGTGGGTTATTATTGCCCCCACTCAGCTCCTCAAATGGTCAGACCAATGACCAGGTGAGATTTATAACCCCATCATGCCACTTACGTAGTTCCATACCCCAACAAGGCTGTGTTTATCTTAATGTACCCCCCCACACACTTTTTGCTCCTGCTGCCAAATTGATGGGGTCTTGGAGAGCTGGAAAAATTGACTTGCACGGTAGTTTACATCCCCAAAATGAGTGTTGAGGAGCTACAAGAAGCTTCTAAATGTCTACTTCTCAATCTCCTGCAGATATTTCTGAAAAAAAATTCTGAAAGAAATACTGCACTTGAAAAGATAACAGGAAAATGTCAAGTCTACTTTTGGGAAATTGTATGAGCTATTTTCATGATTTTTGGGGAAAATATGGAACACAGTACTGTTTTTATATCATATGAATGATATTTAGAAAAAATGCAACTAATTTTCAGTGAAACATGCATATGGGTTATTTTATTTTATTTTGCACAGTGCCAGTGACTCTGGAATAAGCTGAAAAATGTTTCATCAAAAACTGCAGGTACTATTAAGCGACCTCATTGTCTTGTCTATCAAGTGTGAACTTGCAGGAGAAATTTACTTTGGGGAAATAATCCACAATTTCACAATAAAAAAGTCAAGAAGAAAAGTTTTAAAGTAAATTGGTCAACTCAAAAATATATTTGCAGTCACATGATAGATTTTCTTTTTAAAATCAGCAGAAAAATATATTTATTTGGACCAACCAAAAAATACTCTGCAAGCTTTGGGAAACTCTTCAGACTGGATGTTAAGTTAAACAAAAGTAGGGGGCGGGAAATGGCTTGGGGTGGGGGTGTGGTAGAAATGCCCAGTATGGGCCATGGTGTCATATCAGAAATGCAGGAAATGTAATTTCATAATTAAAACAGGTATTCACATGTGGATTTCCTTAGTGGGACTGCACAGAGCCCCAATGAGGAGCAAAAGTTACAGGCAAGCAAATCTGAACATTTGTTCCACTTAACGTGAGTGGGACTTTTCTCACCAGACTAATTTTCTCTCATGCAGGCCAGGACTCTCTCTCACAATAGGGCAAGCAGTTAGGAACTGCAAGGAATCTGTGCCATCTTGGAATGCAGCCACACGAGGGCTGAACTTTTATAGATCAAGGGAGAGCAAACCAGGTGCTAATGGAAGTCAAACAGCAAGGGCATGAGGAAGAAAATTAAGATGTCCTTGGGTTGCATAACTACCGTATTTTTCGCTCTATAACACACAGCTGACCATAACACGCACGTAGCTTTTAGAGGAGGAAAATCCGTAGGCATGCCACCCGTAGGCATTCCCTCCATAACACGCACAGATATTTCCCCTTACTTTCTAGGAGGAAAAAAGTGAGTGTTATGGTGCAAAAAATATGGTATTTTAACCCAGAGAAATTATTCCAGAATGCAACTCTTTTAGTGTTAGTAATTTTATTAATGGACAGCTTGTATCAAAAAAACAATGCTCTTTTTAAAACTATGTAGATATTCGTGCTGTTATTATTAACTCATCTAATGTATTTATAGAATCTAGTAACATTTGCCAGCTAAATGAGGGCAGATCTGACAAGCTTGTAAAATTCCATCAGTTTAATTTGGGTTCACATATTTAGTTTCTCTTTTCAGCTAGAAGAGCCATAAATAATCTAAGAGAGAGAAAAGTGTGCTCCAGAGATAACCCAAGCTCCCTCTCTCAAGAATCTCTCTCAAGAACAGACAGCACCAGCACCAGCCTTCTGCAGAATGACATGGCCTTAGCTGGGGCACCAGACTTTTGTGTGTCAGTAAACTAAAGGTAGCCAATTGTTCAGTTTATTATATTTTAACCCCCATGAGAGATGTAATTTGGATTTTCTGCCTCACATATCAAAATGCCATCACCTTAGGATCCCTTCCAACTCTACAAATCTGATTCTGTGTGTTACTTCTCAGGAAACACACACAGGATTCAGCCAAAAGGTTTCCAGGAAGGTTGTCAGTGATCAGATGTCCTGCCTATACCTTTCCCTAGAATGTGGGAGGCCGGCAGCATTACCTGGAGAAGAGGAGGTTAAGGGGTGATATGATAGCCATGTTCAAATATATAAAAGGATGTCACATAGAGGAGGGAGAAAGGTTGTTTTCTGCTGCTCCAGAGAAGCAGACACGGAGCAATGGATCCAAACTACAAGAAAGAAGATTCCACCTAAACATTAGGAAGAACTTCCTGACAGTAAGAGCTGTTTGACAGTGGAATTTGCTGCCAAGGAGTGTGGTGGAGTCTCCTCCTTTGGAGGTCTTTAAGCAGAGGCTTGACAACCATATGTCAGGAGTGCTCTGATGGCGTTTCCTGCTTGGCAGGGGGTTGGACTCGATGGCCCTTGTGGTCTCTTCCAACTCTATGATTCTATGATTCTATGATTACCTGCCTTGAATTTCCTGGGGGGTGAGAAGGCCATTATTCTCAAGAGAGCTGCTCTGTAACAGAGCCTTCCCTTGACAAATAACAACAGGGATTGTTTTTGTTTTTCACCTTTTTATTACAAGAGTGCATTCTCTTGTAATAAAAAGATGGATAAATAAAGTCAAAAGTAAATAAAAATGAATTAAAGTCAATAGTCAATATAAATGCAATTCACTTTGCTTCTCTTAGTCCCACTAATCCTGACCTTAAAGCAGGCATGCCGACAGATCTTCAGATTTTCCATCCTCTCCTCCTGCTCTTCCTCAGTCTGTTTGAAAACTTTGGCTTGTTAAGCTGTTGTCTGGTATTTCTCCAACAGAGGCTCCTCTCAAAACATATTCTTGACAATAGAGCAGTTCACACTGATCACAAAACTTATTTCACTGTTTGCCTTTTCTGTGTCTCTCTTTGTAGACTTTGGTTCATTGTTACATGGCTAAATACCAGGTACCATTTGGGCCATCTGGGATCTGTCACAGGATCCCTATGAGCAGAAGCAACTTGCAGGACAATGTGTCACAGAGAGAACCTTCCTGGCCAACTGTCCTGAGTCAGAGCCAGATTTCCACTGCTTCCCTCCTGCTACAGGATGCTCTCCAGGAAAGAGTACACACTCCTTTTTGCAGCTTTGTGCTGGCTGAGCTCCACTCTGCTCTCTCCCTGGCTGGGGTCAGGTGTGAGGCCTTGATCTGTTTCTGATTAGCAGCCAGCAGCAGAGCTCATTAATTGTCCTCTGATCCTTGCCCTAACTCAGAGCAGCTAACTCCATCCAGCCAAGGCTGGGGCAGAGGGCAACCCTCCAGGGACTGGGGGAAAAGGCCACTTCCCCTCCCCCATCTCTTCTTCCAGCCAGTGCTTCAGAGAAAGACCCAGCCCCTCCCCGATACACTGCAACTGGAGCTGATTAACTTCCTTGGCCTTGAGGAACAAATCATTCTCCTCTAATCTCCCTCCTTCAGTAATTGCAGATCAGCTCCAATCCTTTTCACTAAAGTAAAGGAAGGAATCACTCCGTTTTTTGTCTGCTTCTACAATCTGAAGCTACTGATCTTCCCTTCCTTCCCATAAGCACCAGGCTAGTGTGATGCACTGCATTCTTCCCAATGACCACAGAAATGAGTGAATGCAAAGGGTGATTGACTGCACAGGGCTCTTCAAAAAACGTTCCCCAAAAGCCATGCCGATCAACCCAGGATGTACATTTGTGGTTACTATACTTAGCCACAACCTGTGATTTGACAGTGGACTGGGAGCGGGGACGAAGAAAGGCGACTGGGCTAACAGTTCGGGGGCAAAGGAGGAGTCACTGTCATCCGGGATGAGCCAACTCTGCTGGATGGGATGCCCCCCCTCGCCCCAATTAAGAAGGCAGACAGAATCGAGGACCGAAACTGGAACAAAAGCTTTTTTTCAGCGGGGGTGGGGCGTCTGGCTCCGGAAATGCCCACAATTTGTCTGCATGGAGACACCAGGCAGCTGCATCCGCGGATGGTCACGAGGGGCAGATTGCGGGATGATCCCATCGGGGAAATATGGGGCTCCCAGCGCACGTGGCGCTTGATCTAATCTGCCGCCCACACAAAGGGGGTCCCCCCCCGCCTTTCCCGGCACAGAGCATCCATTCAGAGATGCTCATCCCCGCCCGCTTGCCCGAGGGAGGTGCGCGCCTTCTCTCTGCCCCCCTCCCTCCCTCCCTCCCCGGGCGCTGCAGCCCCCGACTTGCCAGCCAGCCGCGCTCTCACGGACAAAGAGCTGCTCTTCTGTTACCGTTTCGGATCTGGTCTGTGTTGGTCTGTTTAAAAAAAGAGAGAGATTAAACCTTTGATCTGGCTGCGGAATTCCCTTTTTGGGTGGGATGGGAAAATGCGCCACATCCTAACGGAACCTGTACCCGAACGGGGAGAAATTCGGCAGGAAAAGCCCGTCTTGGCACGGAGAGGAAATGCTTCTGCGGAATTTCTGCCCTGTCGAGGGGCTGTTCAAGGCGCAGTAGCTGGTTATATGTACTGTGTGTATATACACACACACACACACACACACACACCAGAGCCGAGGTGTGAGTTCTCACCACCGCCCTCTCACATCAGCTTCCCTTGCCCGAACCCCAATATTATTTAATGTTCATAAGCAGATAAGACAAGTCGCCCTTCGGAAACGGCGCATTTATTATAGAACAGCCAAGATCACATCGCTGTGCGCTGGCGGGGAGAAAAAGCCGCGCCGACGGCGGCGAGGCGCCTGTTTGGGTCAATTCTCGGGGGGGGGGGGAGCGGCGTTTCGCCCCCTCCTTTCCGGGTTGCCTCCTGCTCGGGGGCTCCAGCAGGCAGCGCTCAGCCCGCGCGCCCCTCGAGGCGGCCGACTCCCGCATCGGCGCCAGAGCCCGAGGAAGACCTCGTCACTATGGCAACAGGGGCTTGCAAGAAGAAGAGGAAGAAGAGTGCGCGTCCTCCCTCTTGCCGCCCCCTCTTCCTTCTCTCGGCTGCCCGGACTTCTCTCGCGCCCGCCCCTCCTCCGCACACCCGGACACCTCCTTCGGCGCCCGAGGCGCAGACCGCCCTGGGAGAGGAGCGTCGTATCCCGGGGCCCCTCTCTCTCTCTCGCGCACCTCTCCTCGCGAGGAGGCTGCAAGGGACTCCGGCTTGAGATCTCTCCCTGGCGACGCGAGATGCCTGGCGGCTTTCCTCTGCCCCGACGCGGCACCCTGGGGTGCCCTCGCTCCGCACCCAGCGAGCCTTCTGGGGGCTGAGCCTCGAGGAAGCGTGCGGACAGAGGGAGAGTGAGGAATTATGCCTCCCCCCAATATGTTATTCAAGTTGGCACCTCTGGCTTCTTGTGCTCTTCACTCCGCCCCCACCATTAATCTTACCTGTTTTCCTTTTGCTTCCTTTGTTGCTGTCGGCAAACGGCATTCTTGGAAGGGGCGAGGGGCGGGGTCTTCTCTTTCGCCCCCCCCCATTATGCTCCCTGCCCCCTTTTGGACTGTCCTAAGCAAAGGCCTTCTGCTGAAAGGCGCTAGGCAGGAGCGAAGGGAACCAGCCGCCCAGGAGCTTAGCCTGCTGGGGGTTTTTGGAGGGTGGGGGTGGGGGGAAATAGTTTGAGCAAATGGTGGAGGGAGGCTGGAGGCCTGCAGGGAAGCTAGCACCTGGTGCATGTCTGACATTTTATGAATTAAGATGGTGCTGATAGGCAGTTCCCCTCCCCCGCTTCTTTAGGACTAGCTTGATAAAGGACCAAACTAGGAGTAAAGACCTGGCGGTCTGTGGGGCAGACTCAGACAGCTACCTTAGACAGCAAAATCCAAGGGACGCAGCCACTGACGTCAAAGAAGTGGGGACAAATGGCAGTGGCTTCCAGGACCTTGCAAAGGTGGTGCAAGATGTCACCAGAACTTGGAACCTGCCACTGCTGCCGCGTGACCCCAGGAAGCAAGGCTTCAGCAGGGGTGGCAAGGGGTGGGCACACACTGCACAGGGGGTCACTTTCCCAATTTTGCCTCAGGCAGCAAAACGGGATGGGCTTCCGCTGAGTAAAGGCAGCACTTAGCAGGAAGCGTTTGTATGTATTTTTAATTATCTGTGCTGATTTTTGTTGTTATGTAGATAATAAATGGACCAAATAAGTAAATATAGAACAATTAACACAAAAGGGAGGGGGTTTCCTACTCACCACCACTGAGCTCTTTCTATGTGGTTGAGGTTGGTACTGAAAAATAAAGACAGAACTGCTGCCATCTTAGTGGAGCTTTGCCATAGCAAAAAGCTATCTATGCTAGATGGCTTAGTTATCGGGCATGCCAATTTCATATGTATAAACCTTCCACAGATGCAAAAATTCCATTGCTTATGGACCAGAGGCCAAGGGAGGCCTTTGCAATATCCAGACTCACAGTGATTGAAGATCAGTTTGTAGAACAGAATCAGAAGCCATACTGTGAAATGGGTTTGCAGACACTATTATGGAACTGCCTGATCCTGAAGATATTCTTGGAGGCCTCTGCTTCATGTACTTCCGCTACCACCAGAAGTACTACAGGCTGGCATGGTGACGTCTTCTGTGACGGCAGGGAGGCACCAAGCCCAGAGAAGCTTTTCTCGTCCTGTTGCTGCTTGTCTTTCAGTGGATCATTAATACCTCCCCCCCTGGCCATGATTAGGTGCTGCTGTTTTAGACTTTTTTTAAAAAAACCAATGTTTCTTTTTTAAAAAAAAAACACAGATGCTGTTAGCCAACTGTTTTATATATATATGTAGCTTAAAATATTGCAAATATAAATAATCATGGTTGGCCTAGCATGGTGTCTAAATTGACAAACTGCTTCTACACCTGGGGGCCTCAGCATTTAGTGGCCAAGTAAACAAAGCAAAAACGAAAAGATCTGAAGTTTAGACCTAAATTTGGTCTGTGGGCTGGATGCTCTCCACCCCATGATTAGCTGATTGTACATTGAGAATCTCAGAGTTGTGGTTTTGTGTGACGTCTGACCTGAGTCTTTACCGTAATTAGCCCACAGGCCCCTCCCACTTCTTTTAGGTCCAAGCCCCCCCTCCTGTAGCACTCCTGACATCTGCAGATTGCCCAGGATGGCTCTAGCCAGCAACAAGGCGAGGAAAAATTCAGTACTGTGCATTTCGGAAGCTTCTCATGTAAAGGAACTGCGGGAATAGACATGGGGTTTATGCTCACCAGAGTGTAGGGTGTGTTCCCATTTCATTTGCAAAGTCCACATCACGTTGCCCTCAAACAACAATTGCCCTCAAACAACAGTGGGAATGCTTCCTCAAAGCCGGCAATGCCTGGCACACATCACCCAAAACCTATTAATGCAGTTTTGGTTGTGGAAATACTGGTTTCACTCTCATGCAAATTTAATCATTTGCTTAATTGACTGACAGCACAACCCTACGTTTGTTCAGTATTAAGTCCTATTGAATTCAGTTGAACTTACTCCAAGTTAAATGTGCATAACACTGTAAATATGCATAGGATGCAAGTAGTTATGACTAAGTTTACAGTGAAATAATTTTAGACCCAGTAGGCCATACTATCTATATTTAAGCTCTGGCTGTTCTGTACCAAACTCCCCCTTCCTACCCTCTTAGGCTTCCTTGCCTCAGTATTTTGGGCTATCCTCCCTTGTGAACAATGCGTCCTGCTCCTGCAGTTCTCTTTACAGAAGCTGGCAAAGGGAAGTTTAGTAGGTGACACTTTTCTCAGGACCTTATTTCCATGTCAGGAAAGACCTTGGCTGCTTAGTGTCTATGTGTGAGGCACAGGAACAGGGTAAGTCAAAGAAACGTAAGTTGACAGTCTTATTTCTTAGAAAGAAGCGCAGGCTTTGCCTAGATGGATCACCTTCCTTCTCCTCCCACGCAGTCCACCAAGTTTGACAGGCTAGTTCCAAGCAACCCAGCACTCTGACCAAAAATGAAAGCTGTCCAAGAAAGGAAGTCCTGCTATAATGTTGCAGGACTGGAGAGACCCGGGTTCATGTCCCCACTGGGTGGACCTTGGGCCAGTCACTCTTCCCACTTAATGTACCTCACAGAGTTGTTATGGGGATGTATGCCTCCTTCAACTCAGTGGCGGAAAGGCAGGATATAAGTGTTCAAAACAAGCAAACATTTCTGCTGAGGTAAATTTATGCCTGCACTGTACCACCTCAGAATGTAGCTAAGGGCATTCAGGAATGCTTCTACAATGTCCGTAACAAATAAAACTGGCCGGTTTTATGACGAAGCTACACTAGAATCTTCTCCCAGCCATTATATTTTTTTTAATGGAAAGTTCCCCCTTCCTTGCAATATAGAGAAGCAGTCAATCATGTGAATCTTCACCCGCCCTCTTAATTGGTACACACCAAGCACCTCCTGCCTAATTGAGGGCTAGGCCTAAGGCTCAGCGTGGTATTTCTAGAGGGGGCTTCATTTCCTTTTCTGTCATCTTTCTTGCACACAGACATGCATCCCTTCCATCCCTGTTTGTTGGAGTGAGATTGGTTTAGTCACATTGTCTATCCCAATTCATCCTTGGACAAGGTGTTCATGTTCTCTGTAGCCCCATGAATACCACAAGGAGGTTCTAAAGAGAATCAATATGGTGGCACTAATTGGAAAAGCACCCAAGACAGGAAATGAAGAAAGCTGGGTCGTAAAACCTGCAACAAATCCCTTCACAGGGACTAGGGAAGTTCCCTATTTCCCAAGGGGCCGGGTTCTTGTGCCATTCTCTTTTCCCCTTGCCCTTACCACTGGGGTGGCATCATGCCAGTCATCCCTAGTGGGCATATGACACATCTCTCTGCATTATTTACACCTGCTTTACATTGTCCATGAATTGTTTACCATAGGCTTAAGCCAGGCTTTCTTGTTTTCTGTGGAAACAGATCAGGATCACTGATAGCTGAGGAGGCAGTGCTGCAGGTGTGCCCTATTTATCTATTATTCAGAGCACAAATGCAAACGAGCCGGTGAAAAGGGCAGATGGTCCAGTCAGAATGGGTTCCACTCCCAATGGCTAATGTATAGGTTAAACCAGGTGCCCATTGCTCTCTCCCTCCCAGAGGCAAGTTCTCATCTGTTAGCAGCAGCAGTTTCTTGGTAAAGAAAATAGGTTTCCATGTTTGAAAGATTCGGAACGCTGCAAAAGCCAGCAAAACCTGTCTACCAGAGGCGCTGCTGGAAAGAAGTATGGCCTTGTTGCCTTTGCCACATTGCCTTCAATACTTTGGGGGTGGGGTTTCCAGTCTAGCACTCCCATAATCTTGCTCTCCCCTCCTTTTCGTCCTTCAGAAGCAATCACAACAAACGCATCAGCAGAAAAGATTTTATTATTTTCCCCAAAGAAAAAAGAGCAATATAAATATTAGAGTATAAAACTTGCGTGTAACACATTGACGTCAGTCTATATGGATATAAGAAGGATATAAGCATATATATAATATATAAGTATAGTTCAATATTAGACACATTGAAAGGACAGTAAGTGTGTTTCAATTCACATACATTTAAAAGCACAAAGAGCACACGTAAAGAAGATACAAAGGAATAAAAAAAATACTGATGTCCACAACTCAATTACTAAGATTAAAAAAGAAGTAAGAAACCTACACATCACTAGGTTTTCAGCACTACTACACTACTTTCAGCTTATTGATTAAAAGGAAAAAGAGAATGACTAAGATTAATCTACAGTACTTTGAGAAGAGTCACATAATAACTACTTCAGTACATAATAAGCCCCAGGCCCAATCCTGTGGGGAAGCTCACCTGCATCAGCCCCGTTAAGATGGAGAGAGGCTGCAGGACAGAACTGCCATGCGCTTGTGTGGCTTCTGATGATTCCAGCCGAGCTTGTGCAGGAGAACTTCCCAACGGATTGCGCTCTGTTTTAACTAACTATGTAAACTGTTTCTAGTGCAGTCACCAAACACAAGGGGTGGGTGGGTGACTGGGATCAGTACAAAAACCATACGTCGACTGAAGTTTCTTCCCACAGACAAACCCCGCTTTCTAGACACACAGGAGGCAGCAGATACGCTCTAGCAGTGCAATACTACACAGCCAATGAGAGTGGTCCGCAATGTTTTGAAAAGTCGTCAGATGTTTAACCTGAGGTGATCATAGAAGGCCAGACCATCTCAGACAAGCTCCTTATCAAAGGTTTAAGAAAGAGTAATATATTTCTGGCCTAGTGATTAGCCCTCCATGTTGGAAATATGCTGCTTCTCTGCCCTCGGCTGGTCAGTGCCTCTATAGAAAGGCAACCTGAGTTTGCCAGCAGCAGGCCGAAGCTCCCTGCTAGTCTGTGCTGCGCTTGAGCGAGGAAAGAGATGAGAACACAGGCCGATAAAATGCACAGGGAGCAGGAAACGCTCACTTCCTCTCCATACTAGGCTATGAAACAATGTGGCTAAAAACCCTAAAACAAGTCATTTCGAAACACAGCGAAGGGATTTATGACTATTCACTTTAAATCCAGTGGATTTATATCCAAGTGGGGGTGATAGCAGAGGTCCCAAGGACCTTCAGTGCACCAATGGTTACTCACTTCTCTAACGTTCAGAACTTGGCCTTGGGGGCTTGGTATCAGAAATCCCTGCCCAGCTCCAGCTCCGGCATCCCTGATCTGTGCCTGGCCCCATGCGTCCTCAGACCAATTGTTGTCCGCTTAATATCAGCACGTGAAGAAGGCCAGCAAATCAAGGGCCTTCCTTAGCTGTGCTTGCCTAGGCGTGTGGAAACTTTCCTACTGCTCTGATCCAGGGCAATGCATCTTGTTACTGAACTCTACTCACAGACAGACAATGCTCAGGTTCCACCAGGATGTGGGCACTTCACAGCATATTTACATCATGCTGTATATGGCATGCAATGACTTCTCTATTCTAGGTTGGGAGGCGGCAGCTGGCCTACCGTAGATGTGAAGTGAATGTTTTGCATGCAGCTTGATGTGCAGAAAATATGAAGCATTCCATTTTTGTTTTAATTCTCTACCTACAAGGCCACCAGAGCCCATTCACTGACAGAAGGCGTCTGCCTGTGGAACTAACAGAGCTATTTCAGTGCTTAAAGGAGGAGCGGCAGCTCACTATACTCACAAGCGATTGACTTCGACTTCCTTAAACTTATTCCAGAAAACAATTACTGTACACATAAATATTTATGGATCAAAGTGTAGATGAGATGTGTTGTCTCTTCAGAGGCCACTGTAAATCAATCAACACAGGCAAAATTCTCCATCTTCCTGCCATGTGAGGCATTCTCTGCCTCTGGGAGGCTTCCCATAGCAATGTGTTTGTGCGCCTTGCCTCTTAGGTATAACCATTTCAGTTTTATTTTTTCAACCATCATTGGTTAACTTTTAAAAATGCTGTTGAAACTCATTCCCTTCTAATAACGCAGGATGGACACTGTTTTAAAATAAAAAAGCAGAAACTAAAGCATCCCCTCATCAATTTCATAACAAGGATTCCAACCGAGATATTTTTGTGGGGACAGAAAGCATTCATCAAAATTTGGGGGAAGTGAGAATGTTCTTTAAATGGAAAAATGTATAAATCAAAACCCCTGTTTAGAAGAATTATTTACAATGGACAGGGCCCACCCCAAGCCTTGTATGTTGTGCAGATCCCTCTGGAGCAAAGCAATGGGAGAGAAAAATATTCCAAAGATCTGACACCCTTGCATATTAGATCATCCGCATGAGAGTATAAGCTATAATTCATCACTATCCACAGGGCTTTTTTTGTTTTGTTTTGTTTCCAGATACTTTTACATCAGGAGGACTAACAGTAGGAGACTTTCTCCTAGCTCTGATGACAGCAATGTACATTCGCCATGTTCCACACTTTTTTATTTTTTTAAAAATGGTTAACCACAAATTCACATTCATCCTCCATCCTAGGCTATGAATTGGGGGAATGCTGGAAGAGTCTGCCCTTTAGATCTAAGGTGGCAGCGATGTGTCATCCTGCGAATCTTACTTCTTCTCCTTCTTCCCTGACTTCTTCTTGTTTCCACCTCCGGAGGCTGCAGGCTTCCCATCCCGCTTGGCTGCAGAATTGGAGAGAGTGGCTGTGCTGCCAGGGATGTACACGTTCTGTCTGTAGTCAGGGACGTGCTGCAGGGTGAACTGGGGGCCATACCTGGTGCTGAGGCCCATTGTGCCTGCTGCTGTTGCTCCTCCTCCCAGAGTAGAATTCCCATCAGGATTTGCAGCGGCGGCAGCAGCGGCTTCTACACCACCACAGAGAGGGGGATTGAGAGAAGGAGATTGGAAGGGGGAGAAAAGTCAGAAGGGCGAATTCTTAGCATAGTCGTTGCTAGATGTAAATGTATAATTTAGGGTCTCGACTACACATCATCTAGGGAAGATGCACTCAGCCCACCTCCCCACCCCCAGAATTCTTATGAACAGCAAGCTCTTTGGCATGTGCACAAGGCTTGGGAGTGATAAGGCAGAAAGCTCTGGTTTGAAGAAGTGGCATCCTGCAGTCCGGCAAAAATAAATCCCTGCTTTTCCCTGAAGCCCAGAGGAGAGGAAGGGAAAACTCTAGGCAAGAACAAATAGAGGCTTGCTAGCACACTCAGAGCTCTTAGGAGCAATCTTACTATGCCCTTGTTGCATGCCTGGGCTGCTTGGCAAAAAGGTGGGTGTTAAATCCTCATCCCAAAAAGGCTGTGTGCTTTTTGCAGGGAACCGCATGGCCAGGGAGCCACATGGGTGCTGTGTTGTGTGTCTTCTGTGACCTCTCATTTGTATGCCTTGCATTGCAATCGGCTGTGTTACTGCAGCAGTGGTGCGTGTGTGCAGGCGTGTGGGTTAGGGGTGTGTCCCTGTAATTTTTGCACTACAGACTTAAGTTTTCCATTTTTTAACAGTTGGCTTTAATGAGAGATAAACACTCCTTTTACAGTAAACAATGACATATTTGTATTTTATAAAATACAAATGCTTCTACTTATTTTAGATTCACTGAAGATGAGCCATCTGTGGCCTGAAACTCAGCTTTTGTTGATGATGAATACATTTGCCTGTATACCCTTCTATGGACTTCTTTGTGCCATGCTTATTTCTGGAGTTTCCTTTTCATCTGACTTCCCAAAATATGAAGAAGCTATGAAACTACTGAATGTGTAGCAACAATAGAGCAAGGAGGAACAGGAAGAGGTATTAAAATTGTGCCAATGGACTTAACTATTTTGATTTTGGCTAGAGGAGAGACATTCTGGCCCGGAGTTAGCAGTTATGAATGGGTTTTTAATAATGGGATTAAAATAGTGCTTTTTTCTGGGGGGGATGCAGGGGTACACATACCCCTAAACATGTTGTGTTTTTAAAACGGGAAAGGACAATCTGTCTTCTCCGCTGCCTTATCTCTTCTTAGTGACCTACCAACCCACTTCTGTGCTGTAATTTGACCGAGGAACTCGAATGAGAAAAGACCATCCAATAGAGCTGCCCTGGTAAAGCTTTTCTGCCCTCTGGCATGAGATGGGCTTTGATTATTATGCACAGCAGGCTCCTCAAATGAAGAATAGCAGCCGGCTGCCAGAATAACATCCAAGTGCATGGAATGGCAGACTCTAGTTTTGTATGGTCTTTGGTTAATTTATTTATTAAGTCAAACGTCAGTTGCCCCACACAGAAGATTAAATTTATAAAGAAAGAGAGCACATATACTTTAACTGTTAAAAAATATTGAGTGATCAGTCTGTGTCAATCGCATGATTGAACCCCTCTATGCCCTCTTGCTTAAGAACGTGAGAAGTGCTTTCCTGTACCAGATCAAGACCCACGTAAGTCCAGCAACTACCAGGCAACAGAGGGTCTGCAGTAACTCTGCCAGTCACTCACCATTCGCCTTCTGCCTAGCCTTGCTCTAGCTCTGAGGTGGGCAGAAGGTATGTCAAGATCTACTGGCAGACCTCTGGGTTATTTGCAGTAGATTGTCTGGGGAGGGTTCCTGACTCCCAATTGTTTAATAAGCAGCTGTTGTTTTCTTTCTCAATTTGGCTGCGAAGGGGAAGAATGTTTAGGCAGAGGGCAGGACCCAGAGTAGATTTTTCTGTGACAGAACTGTGAGCTCAGTTCTGGTACGAAAAAAATAATAATACTCCTGAGATGACTAAGAGAGGCTCTATTTCTTAATTCTATTTAGCTCCTTTCCGTAAATCCCTGTTGTGCCTGGCTTCAGTTGGTGGACCTTGGGTATGGATGGAGTCTTGATTTTCAATATGCACAGGTCCCCCCCCCAAAAAAATTCTTGTTTCCCTCCTTAATCTCAATGGGAAACCAGCTTCCCCCACAGTTCTGCTTAAAAATATTAGCAATTATTGTATCTTATATGCATATGATGCACATATACACTCCAGCTTTCTAATAAGCTGCATTTGGCCTCAACATTATGTTTCACCAGTGTTCCAACAAAAATAAATGCCCCTAAAAATATGCAAACTTTTTCAGAAATGTGCTGAGAATCAATCACCACAATAAACTTTTATGGGGCACCTTGAAAACTTAACTTTCTTTTGTTTTCTTGTTTGCAGCGCCTTAGCTTCTTGTTCTGGTTTTTACGCTGACTGCTTTCTATACTCCTACAGTTGCAGATCTTTTTTCATACAACAGTTTGATTTGAAGGGAAAGCACCTGTGAGAGGCTAAAATCTTGAGAGGACCACAGGCAGGGTCCCAAGGGGAAAGGGACTGTCTAATCCTTTACTCAAGCTGCCTTCCTCGCCTATTGGAAGCAAGTCGTGGCCTCTCTTCCTCCTGTGGCTCCCTGTGGGGAGAAACAGCCTGAGAAGCTGTGGAGCAGAAGACTAGGGAAGCGATTTAGAGCAGATGAAAGGGTTAAGAAGTCTTCCTCCTCCTCCTCTCCTCCTCCTCCCAGGTAGACTCTGATTTATTTCATGCTCACATTGACCTGAATTTTTGTGTCTCACCTCTTATGGCCAACAGGAGGCTAGGAAAGCAAATCTTAGAACAGGCAAAAATAAATGAGCTTGTGTCTCTGCTTGTTTCCGAAACAGAACCTGCCCAGAGAGCTCAAGGGCTTATCACTGGCGCTATGGACACTTATGTCTGTTGCCTGAGCTTTGACCACCACAAATGCTCGGACCTTTATTTAACAGCAGACAGTTCAGTTCAGGGAGACCTGCTGGGGCCTGCAGACAGGTGGTGTCTAAAAATCCATGCAACAACATTCCACAAGGCAGTTTCCTTTTATCACAGAATGCAAGTCTCCAATGTGCACAGAAGCCAGGTTCGCTCCCATCTGCCCCATGCAATCTTAGCTCATCTGCTTACATCCTCTTAAAGTTCTTTTTTTCTTTAACCAACCAAATAAATAATCTATCTATCTCTAAAATATCTACTCAGGATGTAAAAATTAGGCCCTTTGGAATTTCTAATTTTCTACAGTGCTTTAATTCTAATCTGTGCTGTACTTCCCTATCTGCCTGCCCTAGGATATGGACCCAGAGGGTTTCTCTTTGATGCTTCAAAAGAACTCGTTTTTAAAACTAATTGAAGAGATTCCGAAGCTCTTCAGAACCTTTGCAAATAATAGTTTCTCACAGAGCTCTCTCTCTCTCTCAACTACCATGCTAATGGATGAGGACGAGACTTACTAAAAAGAGAAACATGGATTGACCATTCCATTGTGCTTCATTAAACATGCAATCTATGAATGACCTCAGAATATGGCTAATGATGGATGTCACCCCAGTCTCTGTAGTTAAGCACAGTTTTTCCAAGTGACCATAGAAAGTGTTTAGAACAAGGCTTCTCAAACTTTTTGTGCCCAGGACCCCCTTGAGATGGCTGAAAATTACTGAGGCCCACCAGTCACAAAATGGCAGTACAGGCAGAGCCAGTCACAATGTGGTGGCAGATGAAGGTAGAGACTGATATTTTCTACTGATATCTTATCCATCTTTGGAAACTGCTAGATTCTTTACCAAAGCCCTTTCCTTGTGGCAAGATGCTTCAAAACTCAGCTCTACTCAGGCTAAGGACTGACACTGGAGGTATTATGACTCAACCTCCCCATTTTAGGTAGAATTTGCTGGTCCAGAGGTTCTAGGTGGAGAAGGCTTTGCTTTTATATATTTTCCTTCCCAGCCATCTCCTCTAATTTCATCTCCCCATTCTCCTTTCACAGACAACTTGCAACTTAACTCTCCCCTCTTCCCTTGCCAGCTTCTTTCCTTTTTCCTCCTTTCTATTCCCAGTTATCTTGCTTTCTAATTTCATTCAACACCTCCTCTAGCCTTTTCCCTTCAGAGGAAGGAAACCTCCTCTCCTCCCTGCTCCCCCTCTCCAATTTCTTGGTTACCTTTACTCAGCACAAATGGAGGTGTTGGTCCAGCCCAAAGGCTGTGGCATGGCTAGGGGCCAGGGCAGACTGTGGCAATGAGGCCCCCTGAAAGCGGCCCAAGGGCCACCGTGTGACAAACACTGGCTTAGAAGATGATGGGATCCTGCACAACGCTTGTAAGGAAAGGGTGATAGCCAACATTAGTCATTCTCAGATTAGACTCAGCGAAATCAGTGGATTAACTAGGTCTATTGATTTTAATGGATCTACCCTGTCTTAGCTGGATATCATCCATAGTACGTTAGTTTTCTTAGGATAAACTAAAATGCTACTTTTGAGTGCAGGGAATGTTTAGATTAGTCTCCGTTGGGTGCAAAACAGATTTCAGGTTGCACCAACAGCTACTGGGACAAGAAAACAACCATAGCTGCCCTCCCCCCATATTTTGTAAATATAAAATGTAGCAGCCACTTCATATTTTTGTATTTTCAAAATACAGTGGTACCTCGGGTTACATACGCTTCAGGTTACAGACGCTTCAGGTTACGGACTCCGCTAACCCAGAAATAGTACCTCGGGTTAAGAACTTTGCTTCAGTATGAGAACAGAAATCGTGCTCTGGCAGCAGCAGGAGGCCCCATTAGCTAAAGTGGTGCTTCAGGTTAAGAACAGTTTCAGGTTAAGAACGGACCTCCGGAACGAATTAAGTACTTAACCCGAGGTACCACTGTATGGGGGAAACAACCATTATTGTTTATTTGTTTTTTGAATGCTCCGCTGCCAAAACCTCCCTGCACATAGAAGGGTAGCTCACAGCACCCTCACATTTTTTTGAAGGATAAGGTGAAAATAAAAAATTGATCTGCGTTTGTAGCTGAGTCAAATATAAACAGCTGCATTTTAATCAGCATTGTCAATATTTCAATGCAGTTTCATTTGAAACTAATAGATTAACCCCATGGCCTTAAAAGATAAAAATACAGACCCTATTCTCACACCATGGACTGAATGGCTGTTCACATCCACTATTCAGTACTGGCGTTACGTTGGGCTAAAACTGCGCAACAAAAATAGCTTTCCTTTGAAAAAAACAACATCCCAACATTACAGACTGTTTTATTAGACAAATGCATCTGCTTGTAGTTACTGCAGAATAGCTGCAACTCAAATACATTTGGAAGCATTTGGCTAGGCATCAGTCGCTTGGCAGAGATGTGATCTCCAGAGCCTTTGGTGGGGGGAGCTAAAGAAAGCAGCAAATCCAGTGAATGTATAGACACAGTAACCTATTTTTTTAAAGCCACGCTCCCTGGACTACAAACTCAGGACAGTGATTTAGGGCTCATCCAGGCTTTCTTTTGTGTTGCACTTTCCAGGCATATGTCCGCACTCTAAAGCTCCGTAGTCAAGAAGCGTTTTGTTTTGGTTTTTTTTGTCCTGGCACTTTCCCTGGGAAAAACCCACGCTTTACCACTGAATCAGATTAAATGTCAATCCATAGAAACTCCGATTGCCTTTTGCTCTGATTCAGCGGTGAAGAGCAGGTTTCTGTGGGGTAAGCACCAGGACCCAAAACAAAACTGCTTGGACACAGAGCTTTGAAGCGCAGACCTGTGCCTAGAAGCACAGCACCAAATAAAGTGTCTGGATGAACCCTGACTGTGCACAGGGACTTGGCAAACAGGGCCTGTTGGAGCAGACGTTAACCACTATCCGTGTTGATTTGCAGAGGCTACAGCTAAGACAAGAGGGGAATGCTTAATAAACCCCTCCCACCTCCATTTGGCAAAAATAATGGGGGAAATCTGCTTAAATGGCCATTAGAAAGCACTGACGTGAACAGCAGGATTGCTTGAATGCTTGCTTGTGTGCTTTGCTGAACTAAGCCCATTATGTGGCTTGGGAGAGAGGTTCCGCAAATAGCAGGCACCGAAATCTCTTAAATGTGTGTGCTGCACAGGCAGCTAGAGCCTGCCTTCCCCCCAGGAACTGCTACAGCTTCTCTGTTTCCCTTTCTACCAGATCCCCTTTGTAGATCCAGAGTGGGATCTGTCTGGTAGAAAACAGGTGACCCGCCTGGGAGATCTGTCCAGCCTTGCCACCCATTTGGTCCCAGCAAAGCATTGGTCCTGCTCTTTGCCTCCTGACATGCAGGTCCTTTACCTCCATCCTCTCTAAGGTGCCAAAGGAAGAGAGGCTTTGGCAGTGTTCTTTCCTTACACAACTTATTCCTCATTGTCTGTGTCTGGACTTGCCCACAGAACAAGCAGCTGCTAGATCACTTCCTCCTGGCTGGTCTCACTGGGTGGGAGGAAGCTAAAGAGACCTTTGGGTGCCTTGGCTCCCGTGGGAGTTAGCTCCATGGGCAGAGGCAATGCTGCTGGCCCTATGAGCATGGGGAAAGCGGATTAACAGCTGAATAATGCTCCGTGTGGACAAACCACTTGGAGATGTCAGCTCAGCAAGGATAAATGTGATGATTAGCTAGCTGTGTTTACCCCCAGGCAAGATATCACATCTAAAACTTGCAAGCATGCTGCAATTCTCCACATTTCCTTGACAGTAAGTCCCACTGAGGTCAGCCTCTGAATAACCTGATCCAGAAAACACATTGTCTTCAGAAGTATTAGTTTTATGTGCATTTTGCAATTTTAACTACGTAATTAAATAAGCAATTGTCTGGGATTTCAACATTCAGATAACAGCCAGTTTGTGAAGTGATTGCCTAATTTTGTGGTGTTTTGGATCCAGTGTGGATGGGAATGTGTTGCATTTACAGAATGGAATGCCTGTGGATTGTTGTTTGTCCCCATGGAGCCTCCAAAGTGGGGTTCCACAGGGGTCAGTTGTATCCCCCCGTGCAATTTAGCATCTACATGAAACCTCTGAGTAAGGTCCCTTTGCATTTTGGAGTGCGTTGCTAGCCCTGTGCTGATGATATGCAGCTCTGTTTCCCTCTTTGCAGCTGTAGGAGTTGTGATGGATATGCTAGACAAGTGCCTAGCACTGATAAATGGATTAGATGGGAGCCAACAACCTTGATTTAGATAAGACTATGGTGCTGCTACTGGATGCTTCACTAAACCGGATGGCTGGGGTTCACTCTGTTCTGCATGGGGTTAACACTCCTCCTGAAGGAGCAGGTACACAGTTTGGGGCTACTTCTGGATCTTTTAGTGTCACTTGAGGCACAAGTGATAACCTCTGGACAGTGATAACTTCTGTTATCCACACTCTGGTAACCTCTAAATTAGATTAATGTGTTACGCACAGGGCTGTCTTTGAAGATGGTTTGGAAACTGCAGCTAGTTCAGAAGCTGGCAGCCAGATTGCTGATTGGGATAAGGCAATCTGAGTATATAACACCAATTCTGGCCTGGCTGGTTTCTGGGCTCAATTCAAAGTGCTGGTTTTTGCTAACACAGCCATATGTGGCTCAGGACCTCTGTACCTCAAGAACCACCACTCCTCATGTGACCCCACATGAATATCAACAGAGGTCCTTCTTGGTGTGCTTTCTCTGAGGGAGGTGTGGAGGGTGGTGGCTCCCCGTTTGTGTAATGCACCTGGGAAGTTCACCAGGTACCACTGTTGTTTGTTTTTAGGCACCAGACTAAAACCTGTTTGTTTACCCAGGGCTGTGACTATTAATTGGGAGGATAGTAAGTGATGCTTTCATATTCATAGGTCAGCATGCTAAGGTATTGTACAGTGGTACCTCTGGATGCGAACGAGTTCTGTTCCGGAGCCCCATTCACATCCTGAAGCGAACGCAACCAGCGTCCACACGTCTTGCGATTCACCACTTCTGCACAGGCACATGACGTCATTTTGGGCGTCTGCACATGCGCGAGCAGCGAAACCCGGAAGTAACACACTCCATTACTTCCGGGTCGCCGCGGAGCACAACCCGAAAAGGCTTAACCTGAAGCGACTTCAACCCGAGGTATGACTGTATTTTATACAGAGTTTTAATGTCTTATCCAGTTAAGTTGCTTTGGGACACTCTTCTGTGTTAGAAAAGTGACAAATAAACATTAACAACAACAAAAATAAATTGTGAGACTTTTGTCTGAGATTCTCTTTATAAAGTTAAACGCTGGCTTGTCTGCCACTGCTCATCAGGCAATCTGCAATTTGTGGGGCAGCTTCCGACTTCCTGGTCCCTGGAACTGTGCAGAAGACAGCTCAAAAGCAATCCTTTAATTCGCAAAGCAAGGAAATTGGATCTGGATTTGCTGAGAGACAGTGGTGAACATATGGACCCCCTTAAAGCTATTTTTACCAAGACACATTTCAGAGCTGAACTGAACTTCCGCATTCTAACCCTCTCTGTTTTAAAATGTAAATGCTTTAATTCCAAAGTTGCGTGTCAGTGTCCTAAACCAGCCTGAGCAACTGTTAACCAGGACTGTTTAAGATGTGTGGGCAGCTATGTGAACAATATTTGGGAACCCGCCTCCAGCTATTTTTGTGTTGAGCTTTTTTTTTAAAGAAAAAATCCTGTATACAAACATTAATTGACTAAGAGATTAGAGTTCTTCTAAGAACAAAGAAGCCCTTTAATCTACAAAGAGTTGCAAACCAGCCAGCTGCCCATTTGCCATGGAATTCTGTATGGTGATAAATAGCGGCACAGTTATTCAGGAAGCACGCAAACCTTGGCTCTCTTGCCATAACCCTGAAGCTGTTTTAGTACAAGCTTTCTGTATAAACTTTTACAGGCATGTACATTAAATATCCTTCCCCCCCCCACACCCTCCGCTCACTCCCAGCATAGCTGAAAGTAATAACATTAGTGAACATGTTAGCTGCAACTGACCATTTGCTGATGCAAGAATCATGGCTTGAAGCATTTCTGTATCAAACTGGTTGTTTGGCCAAGTCCCATTCTCATCCCCATTCTGAGACCTAAGGAGAAAACAGAGCAAATGAAACATTAAAAAGAGGCAGAGTAGACACAGTGTTAACAATCTAAGGGATCACTTCCTCCACAAAGCACACACAGCACAGTCTATTCTTAGTATTTTTTGGGGGTGGGTGGGGTGGGGGAGAAAGCACATGGTACAAGGGAGGTATCCTTTTTTGAGGGACTAATTTCTTCATGGGTGTACTCTTTACTGGGAACCTACTGCAAAGCAAACCTACTGTCCCTTTAAAAGTTGTGCAAGAGTGCTTGTTATGCAAGGAAAAGAAAAAACTTTTCCTACAGACATTCTCTCTAGTACACAACAGTGTCTTATGGCACATTAAAACAGATTTATTGTGACATTAGCTTTTGTGGACTAGAGCCTACTTTGGCAGATGCTTGAAGTTTTCTCCTCAGTATTTCATGCAACTCATGATTCACAAAGCACATGCCGCAATAATGACAAAAACATCTGTTATTTTTGCTGCTCACAGGTCTACCCCTCTGGAATTTACTGTTATTGGAGCCCCAATCCCCAATAACTGGGCATGCTGCCTCCTTAGTGTACTTAGGATACTGACAATAACTTGCTGAACACAGTTAAGAAGCTCAACACATAAGTTACACATTATGTGGTAAAGGTAAAGGTAAAGGTAAAGGTACCCCTGCCCGTACGGGCCAGTCTTGACAGACTCTAGGGTTGTGCGCTCATCTCACTCTAGAGGCCGGGAGCCAGCGCTGTCCAGAGACACTTCCGGGTCACGTGGCCAGCGTGACGAAGCTGCTTTGGCGAACCGGCACCAGAACAGCACACAGAACGCCATTTACCTTCCCGCTATAAAGCGGTACCTATTTATCTACTTGCACTTAGGGGGGCTTTCGAACTGCTGGGTGGGCAGGAGCTGGGACCGAACGATGGGAGCTCACCCTGCCGCGGGGATTCGAACTGCCGACCATGCGATCGGCAAGTCCTAGGTGCTGAGGTTTTACCCACAGCGCCACCCGCGTCCCACATTATGTGGTAATACCCTCCAAAATTTCTCCGATGAGAACAGGGACGTTCCATTCCATAATGATAATTTTACTATTTATACCCCACACATCTTACAGGGTTGCCTCAGGCACTCTGGGCAGCTTCCAACATATAAAAAAACATAATAAAACATGAAACATTAAAAAAAACCTTCCCTATACAGGATTGCCTTCAGATGGCTCAGGGGTCAGATAACTCCACAACCTCCAACATTTCTCCAATGAAAATAGGGACATTCTGAGGAAAAGTGGGACATTCCGGGATCAAATGAGGCCAGTTCATTTCCCAAACCCAGACTGGAACGGGTCCAGATAATCTGCTTCTTCCAATAGTACCTGGAGCTGAGCTGTCACTAGCTTCTCTAGAACCTTCACCTAAAACAGGGTGTTTGTGACAAAGCAGTATTGCTAAAAACTCTGGGTCCAGGGTAGGATCCTTCAAGAATGGGCACACTACTGCCCTTTAGATATTTCATAGAATCATAGAGTTGGAAGGGACCCAAGGGGCATCTAGTCCAATTCCCTATAAACCCAGCAGGAATCTCAGCTAAAACATCCATGACAGATTGCCATCCAAACTCTACTTAAAAACCTCCAAGGAAGGAGAGTCCACAACCTCCCGAGGGAGATTTGAAAATGGCTAACCTTTCTCCTCTCAGTCTCCTCTTCTCTAGGCTAAACATACCCAACTCTCTCAACCATTCCTCATAAGGCTTGGTTTCCAGACCCTTAACCATCTTGGCTGCCCTCCTCTATACACGTTCCAGTTTGTCAATATCATCTTAATGAGTTCACAGGAGATAACTATTGCTATGAGGCCAAAGCCTCACCAGAAGGTAGTCTGGCCATGACAACTGTACACCAGCAGTATCCCCCATCTATTTCTTTGGCTCAACACCAGGAATAGTGCTGGTTTTTTTTGCTGAGAATAATGCAATGTCTACGTTTTGAACACCATATATGCTGTTGGCTGAAATGATATTTACAGTTATTCCCAAAGGACCATTTATCAAGAAAATAATCCGTATTGTTCTAAAAAAGAGCAAACTTAACTGAGATAGTTTCTAATTAAAAACCAGGAAATAAAACTTGCCATCTTAAGTTTGTTTAGAAGATAGTAGAAAAGTCTGAACATAAAACAGACTGCCAGCTACCAGAGTAATTTCTTGTCTTTTTTAGGGTGTAATTCTATGCCCAGTTACCCGGGAGAAAGCCCTGTTGACCTCAATGGGACTTACTGCCATACATTTTTACTCTGCCTTTCAGCCAGCCAAGTACCTAGGGAGGCTTAAATGAAACCAATAGAAATAGTGCAATCAATAAAAGGAGAGGATCTAATAAACAAGTGGGAAAGCAGAATAAAAATATAAGGCTGCTTTGTATGAGAGTGTATACTGCCTTGTATTCTTCAGAATCATCCTACGTTCAAAAAGGGTGGAACAGCAAATCAGTTACTGTGCCAAAAATTGCAGGATATGACAAAGAAGCTTGGCACATAGGCAGCACTCTTGACTATGTTTCCTGCATAGGCAAATGTCTCCCCGTTGGGGTGCTCAAACCAAAAAAGCTGTGTCTCCTCACACAGTGGGGGCAACCCAGAAAAGGAAGAAGCTGTCAGGCTAGTTAGCAGACAGAATTAGAACAAACTAGAAAATATTATATGTTAGGTTATGCAGTTATGCTATAATGTAAAGTACAACCCTGCCTTCCTCTGTCACTGTGTTATTTTCACATACTTGGTGTGAAAGACAGAGGGGGGCGAGAACAGGAATGCAAAGTACTGGCATGAATTAATCCGCTCTTCGGCTTAAATAAAACCAAGAAATGCTTCCTGATTTGGCAGAGCCATTACAGCTCAGCATCTTCCGAAGGCCCTCCTGTATCTAGCACACGGGCAGTTTCTATGGCAACCTGCTGTGTATGCGTGCTACATCAATTGCATCACAAACACTTCTTCCATTAAACCACTGTATGTCTGTGCTGCATTTAACTGGCATTTTCTATGGAATGTGTTAGTTCCGCTGGATTTTCTTTTGCGAGAGAAGAGGAGAGGCCATGGCGGAGGATGTGCTGTTGTGCTGAAGGTCCCTGGTTCAATGTTTTCATTAAAAGGATGTTGGCCAGAAGGACAGAAAACCTTTGCCTGAGAACCTTGGGGAGCCACTGCCAGTTAGGGTGAGCTCAGTGGATCAATGGCCCCCTCACCCAGGGCAAGGCAGGGATCGGAAAAGGAAGCGAGGCTTTCTAGCCAAGGTCCTTCATTGTCTATGTTTGCATATATGGGGGGGGGGCACCTTTCAGAACAGAAAGGCAATGGAGTGGCAGTGGATGGTAGGGAGGGAGGGAAGAGAGCAATTTCAAACACTGAGCAGATCTTGAATTGCAAGTACCTCTGGAGATGCCACCTACAAACTCTTGGGCTAATGACTGTGAAGAAAAGACTCTGACCCCAATGAGCTTGCATACAGACACATAGCACAGCTACATCGGCCAGTTGAAAAATGGGCAAATCTAGTGCAAGGTTGGTCATTAAAGGCAAGTAAGACAAGGTGGCAGCCCTACTCCTGGAGTACTTCATTGGTAACTCCAGAGAATTCTGGTATGACACAAATGATTTCAAGCACCTGCCTGCTAATTATGTCTCTCAGTATCCACTGTGTTTCTCTTGCCCCGGGAAAAAAAATCTCTGAACTGCACTGTGAGCCACAGACACCATTTGCAATCAGATTTCAAGAAATATCATGTTGGACTGATTTATTAAAATGCAGTTGTGTGAAGGGGAAAATGTGTGTATGTGTGGGGGCAGGGAGGAATGGACTGCTACTTTAAAAACACCAATACTGTTTCTGTACCTTCAAAAGTAGTATTGGGTGGAGCTTTCCCCATAATTTTCTCTTCCTGCCAAGAGAAGCTCCACCTGCTATTAAAGGTGGAGAAGCAGTGCCAGTGAGAAAGGTGGCAACCCTACAGGTTGTAAGGATACAATTGGTCACCTTTGCCCAGGGACACTAATGGACAGCTGCTGCTAAGCTTCTAGTAAAATCCCTCATTAGCACTGTCCCAATGATAAGAAGCTGATTTAAATATAGACAGTAGATTGCAGGCGATTATAGACAATTAGGATCGCCACATTTCCCCCCCTAGCAGTGCTCCTCTGCCTCATCACAGTTATTGGAGGCTTTCATTATCACTCCATGCAAGGGGGGAAAAACTTCACTTGCAGAATTTCTGCTTTCATATGCTTAAAAGGCACAGGTGATTCGCTATAAAACATACGGACAATCGCACAGATTACTACACAGTTATCAAATCTGCAGGAGATCACTTATTTGGGAGAACAGGACTGCAGACAATTGTGTAAGAAAGCTAAAAATTGCAGATTTATTTCCATTTAAAGGGAGCATAAGACTGGAGAAAGAGGTCTTAGGTCCTAGTTACTACTTAAGCAAATGCTTAGAAAATGCAGTGGAACTAGTCGAGGACTCGAGGACAAGGGCCGGTGCCATGGATCAGCATTACTAGGCACCCACAGAGACCGAAGCCCCAACAGAAGAGGGTCCACGCTAAATCCTATTCATTGGCTTAAAACCAATTTCTATACTGCTCTTCAGTTAAGAGTTTCCAAGGAAGTATTACAACAGCTTGCAGACTGCAAAACACAAATCACCAATAAAATGGTTGAGAGAGCACAACAAACATATATCCAAGCGGATATATAAAAATGCACCAGAAGTTAAAAACCTTGGGGAATAAAAAGGTATTTGTCTGGCGCCTAGAATATATTAACGCAGGCACTAGGCAAGCCTCCCTAGGAGAGAGCCCCACCAGGGGTGCTACAAGTGAGAAGGTCCTGTCTGGCTGTTGCTGTCCGGTCCTCTGCCACTCTAGGAAACACACAACCCCAGGAAGCATCCAGTGATGTGAAGGAATCATAGAATCGTAGACTTGTAGAGTTGGAAGAGACCCTGAGGGTCATCTAGTCCAACCCCCTGCAGTGCAGGATTATGCAGCTGCCCCTATGAAGACTGAAATGGCAACCCTGGCATTATCAGCACCATGATCTAACCACCACCACAAATCAACAGGAGCTGAACCTGCTACTCCAAGCGTGTGAGCAGGAGCAAGAGCAAGGAGGAGGTGAATTCACAGAAACAGCAGCCACCCCCACCTCTCTCTTTCAGCAGTAGTGTGGGGCTGGACCCAAAGGAGGAGAGCAAGCAAATGGGCAGCACAGATGCCACCAGAGAGGATGTGGCAGTGGCATAGCGTAGGGGTGCCAGGGGTGCCGGCCGCACCGGGCGCAACATTTGGGGGGGCGCGTTTGGCCGGCCCCCCCTCGAGGAAGCGGGAACCTCTCCAAGGCGGGAGAGACCTCCTCCCGCCGCCAGGCTTCGGAAGGATGCTCTGAAGGCTGGTGGCGGGAGGAGGGCTCTCCGCCCCACCGCCAGGCTTTGGAAGGCTCCTCCGAAGCCTGGCGGTGGGGCGGAGAGACCTTCTCCCCGTGCCAGCCTTCGGATGGCTGTCCTGAAGACTTGTGGTGGGAGCAGTGGCGTAGCGTGGGGGTGCAGGGGGGGCCTGCCGCACCTGGCGCAACATCTGGGGGGCGCACGGAAGAGACTCGAGTGCTAAAATCCATGGGTTAGGGTGCGTAAATTACTTGCCTTGCCCCGGGTGCTGAGAACCCATGCTACGCCACTGGGATGTGGGCCCATCTTGTCCAATCTCCACTGCCTCTCCCAACCAAAAAGTCAACAGACAAACCCCTGAGTATCATGAGCCTCCCCCTCCCCATTTTTATCTACAAGCTTTGCTGAACTGGAGGCAGAAACAGTAGACCAAGACGAAATGAAATTAAACCACTGAGAATATACATTGATCGTGCCAAACACTGATCTAAAATTTGGAACTGGCCATATGTGCAACTGCTCAGGGGGAAAAATCCTCCTGTGCCATTAACAGGGCTCTGACTGGAAGAAATAAGAAGCGAAGCTTTTCATGCCATGGAGCAAATCACCTGTTCACTGCTGTAGCTCAAACGGTTAAGGAAGAGCTAAAGGGACTGGTTGAAAAGTTGGCAGCTCTGCTGCTGCAGCAGCAGCAAGTCTGGACAACCAGGAAGCTCAAACTGAGCTTTTCCTTGAGGGCTGAAGAATGCTGCCTTCTATGATGATGTTGCTTCTAATCTAGGAACAAAAAGCCCTTTATCAAACACTCAGTGACCTATTTTACTACAGTACAGTATATTTACTGCATTCTGGATTGGAGTTGCCAACATTTTCTGGCAGATTTTCTGAGCCTTTAACAGGTGTGTAAGAAGATTTCTGCAAGTGAAGCCTTTCCCTCTCATTAGGCATCTGTGCAATTGGGAAAAGTTTCAACTACTGGCACTTTCCCCAATTATGCAGATGTGGTGATGAGTGCAAAAGGTTTCACATAATGTATTCCTGCTTGCACAGCTGCAGTTCACTTTGCAGAAGCCTGCTGGGACAAGCATCTCAGATCTATTCAGATGCAGGCATTACGTGCCTCCTTTTTTACCCTAAGCTACCTCTTTAATATATTCCATCTTTTTAAGGATATTATTATTATTATTACTAAAAACAGCCAGGTGATTTATCCAATTTGCAGTATTTTTATGAGTTGGGTGGGCAGGGGGCGCAACACAACTCTGGTGGACACCAGCTTTCTTGTGTCAATTCCCTAAGCAAAATAAGAATGTATCAGAATGTATATCCAGTAGATCTACTTTGTCTGTTCTCCTGCTCTGGAAGTTCTAAAAAACTCTGCTCAGGTGTGTCTCCATTGTTGGTTTCGCAATCAAAGGACTGTCAAGTTCAATTGGCCAATAGATGCTTAAACATCTGCTACTAAATGCAGAGTTTTCTGAATGACAAAAGTAGGCATATTGCCATAATTATTATTTTTAATGGCCCAAGTTACTTCTTCCAATGTAATTGGGTACAAGGTGCGTTCTGATAACTAGGGTGACCACAATTGGTAAAGCTCACCCCACCATGAATATTTATGCCAGATATTTCTGTGTCAGGTTGATGTTAAAGGTACAAAGAGTAGGGGCAGAGATAAGAGACATCTGTACCAGTGCTCCACCTACATTGTTTTGATGTAATCCTTCCAACACGTCTGTAAGTGTTAGCCTCCAGATTGCAGTGGCAGGTGGGTGGGAAGGCAGAGGATGAGAGCAAGGATGGCTTGCCTGGGGCTACTTTATTATGACTTCATGGCAGAGGTGAGATTTGAACCAGGGTCTTCCTGAGTCAGCACTCTGTCTCTTTGCCATGGCTCTACATCAGCTTTTTTTTTTAAAAAAGCTTCTGGTTACCCTAGTAAAAGACACTGGAGCAGAACCCTTTTTAAAAAGTACGCAACCCTGCTATTGGCAACTTGAAAAACAAGTGCCTGGTTCTAGAGTTAAGACATTTGTGGCTCAGGGTCCATCTGCCCTTCCCTTTGTCTCATGATTTCAAGTGTCAGAGAGGGTTTATTTGGTCCTGCTGTTTTCCCCAGGAAAACCCGTTGCTTACTGCTTAATCAGAACAAACATCAATCTGCAGAAAACCCAAACATATTTTTTTTGGGGGGGGGGGGCAAAGTGCCTCAGCCCTTAGGAGCTGGTGCCTATGGATGGAGGTGTCCAGGGGTACTCCAAAGAGAATGGGATGAGAGCAGTGCAACTTTGCTCCCACTTCTCCGTATTGCTACAGCTTTCAATACCATTGACTATGGCAGAGGTTTTCAACCTTTTGGAGTCCACAACTCCCTTAACCAACCACATTCTTTCTGCAGCACCCCTGTGAGGCTCAGGAGCCCAGTTGTGTCACTCCTTGCCCAGTTGTGTCACCCCCTCCCCTCTCCTTGGAGTCCTCTGGGCAGCCACTGCTGCCACCCTTGGCCCCCCTGCCCCAAAGAGAGGTGTCTCCCAGAGGCACCATTCACCTGCAGGGTTTATAGCCCGGGCTGCTGCAACAAACAGCTGTGCAAATCTTTGGGAGGCTGAGACTTGAGAAGGCATCAAAGGAGGGAGGGAAAGAAAGAAAGAAAGAAAGAAAGAAAGAAAGAAAGAAAGAAAGAAAGAAAGAAAGAGGCCAGTGTTGCCCACAGCACCCCTGGGGTGCCATGGCACACTGGACTATGAATACCTCTGGACTATGGAATCCTCCTGGACTGGCTCTGTGAAGTGGGAATCTGGGGGCAATTGTACTACAGTTGTCCTGGTCCCACCTATGGGACCAAGTCCAGAAAGGAGCACTGGAAAAGTGCTTTTTGGCTCCCTGGCAGTTATGCCACAGGCCACTGTTTTATCCCCAGTGCTCTGAAACCACTGGGAGTAGTCATTAGGCGTTTGGGGGCAGGATGCCATTTGTATGCTGATGATGCTCAGGTCTATTTTTTGAAAACATCTGAATCAGGGGAGGTCATGCAGGCCTGAATACAATGGTAGACTACATGAGGGAAAATAAACTGAGCTTGAATCCTGGCAAGACAGAGGCACTGTGGGTATAGAAATTTAATAAATAACAATATTTTTTGTAAACCGCTTAGAAGTTTTGTTTATAAACAAGCAGTATATAAATTTTGCTAAATCGATCAATTACAGTCACCTGAGTCACACACTCACATGCAACTTTCAATAAGGGGATAATAGCTTCTATTTACAAAGCTACTATATTGTCACCACTCTTTCCTTTGGAACTTTTGCTCATTTGTTACAACACCCCAAGGCTATTCATATTCTATATATTCAATTTATTTTGGACAATATTGAACTTGACATGCTTGATTAAAAAGAGGACAGTTTTCAGAACTATAAGTGTGCCGGGTCCATAGAGGGAAGCAAAACCTACAAAAGGAGTCCTGTGGCACCTTTAAAAGCTATTGTGTATGTTAATGGCAGAATCTTTTGCAGGCCAGAGCCCAACTTTATCACATGGCGACAATGTCAAGGAGTTTTCAAGGTGTTGCTTCATTCTAGCACAGTCTGTGGTTTGGGGTCCTCCTGGCTTTCTCCACAGCTATCTCAGATATTCATTATCTGAGGGAGGCAGAAAGTGCTATCAGACCATGTTTTCATCATCCAGCACCCTCCTCCAATCTACATGACTCTGTATTCCAAGTTTTGGCTAGCCCCTTTAACTGCAATTTGTTCTGCAGCAAATTAATGGTGAAACACCTTGCTCCATACTACCACTTGATGACTTTTGAAGGCACAGGGGTGAGAGCTTCCTTTTTTGGCCCTATTTTAATAATAACCAATTCAGCTCAGTTGCATTTGCTTAATATCTTGACAAGAGATTGTTGGTAAGTCATTTAGCCCTCTCATTTACAACCCAGCTTCTTCTTTTTTGGTAACAATAGGTAGAACCAGACAAGCAGTATAATAAGAAGCTCAGGAATATGCCTTAACCCAGGGATAGGGTGTCTGTGACCCTCCAGATGTTGTTGGACTCCAACTCCCATCAGTCTCAGCCAGGGTGGCCAACAGTCAGGGATGATAGGACACATCTGGAGGACCATGGGTTCCCCATTCCTGCCTTAATCCATAGGTTGGTTTATTCACTGCATATGGAAAACTGAAGTGTGAGATAACATAGACTCAAACTCACACAACCCTTTTCAATTTTTTTTTAGCACAATGTATTATAGAAATGGTGGCAGAACAGCTGTAGAGAAAGATCAGGCTGCTGCTGCCTCAGCTACGCATCCATATATCCAGTGCATTTCCACAACAGCACAGAACTAAAACCCATAGTTGGAACTTTGGAGCAGCTTTGCAGAAGATGAGAAAATAAATAACTCACCCACTGGTTCCTGGTCTCTGGGCCTGAGAGAAACGCCAGTCTGTGTTAGGTTGTGCTTGCTGCAAGAGAAACACAAAGAGAGGTTTAATGCTTCTATTCCTAAAATGAAGCTCAGCTATTAAATATACACACACATGCACACACAAGCAGAGAACACCATTATATGTTCCAAAATACTTCTAAAGAAGCGTGATTGGTTAACATGATAAGAAAGTAATCTAAATAATCTTGTAGAAGATAAGACAGTCAGAAACTATCCATGAATAAATGAAGCATGAAATAAGCTTGAAGGGGCATCATTTAAACCGGAGAACACCAGAACATCAGGAATATTTTTTTTTTTTGGGGGGGAGAAGAACAGAATTAATTGGTACTGAGAGAATACCAACATCTGAAATGCTAATAGAATTTCCTAATTTATAATCTTTTCTGAAACAGGTCAGTGTTAGGGCTTTGATTTAATGTCTTCTGTTTCCTTTGATCTTTGGAGCTTTGCAATCTTTTTCGCCCACTGAGATTAAAAATTCCATTTCCCACAACAATAATGATTTCTTTGAAGGCGCAACAGAAGACACTATATCAGAATAGACTGAGCCATGTATTACTTTCCACCCACATTGTTGTATTATTAGAACAATGGACATTTTGTAAATAAAGGAGTACATAAAATGCCACTATGAGCAGCATGTCTGAATGGCTCTTTGTGATCACAGCTGAAAGACACAGTGTGGTTGATGCATGCTGCAAAACTCCAGATATCCTGTCAGTCTCCTCCATTAATCCTTCAGTAATAATATTCCACACCATTAGAGAGATTTGCACCCGAACCGTTGTTTATGTGTTTTTTCCTTAAACAAAATGGACAGACATGTTTTAAGATCAGGATACAAGGGTGTAATCGACATCTTATTCAAGCAACGTCAAAATTAGAATTGATTCAGGTGAATCTGGACTCCTAGGATCCTGCAAATAAAAAACTATATGCCTGCAATCCAAACCCCACTTGCCTGAGAGTAAGCCCAATTAAATCCAATAGGACTCATTTCTGAGTAGACAAAGCTAGGGTTGAGACAATGTGTCCTACTACAATAGGATTCCAGCTTTTCTGATTATTGACCTGTAAACACTAGAGGATTAAAATATACTACTTGTGTCAGTTAAACAAGTTTGTAAATCTATTTATGTATGTGTATGTGTAAAATTATCATATATGACAGTATATAGCATGTATAAATATACATATATTTCTCTGCAGACTAAATATGCAGAAACAAGCCTCCTCCTTTGAGTTATTCATTGTGAACACTTACTTCCTCAGTTGCTTCTATAATTTGCAGAGCCAGAGGCTACAATAATCAAACCTTGAATCCTAAATTTAAACACCTAAATACAGGCAGTTCTTTAAATATATTTTGAGCATCTTCAGCACACACTGAATTAAAAAAACCCCTCACACACAACCTGTGGTTTTTCTGAAGTTTAGAAAAAGGCACCTGTTTATTTAAGTTTCTAAATGTGGATTTAGACATTCCTAAAATGGTTAAGTTCATGTCCCCAAGTCTCAAAAAGCTCAAATTTCAGCTATATTTCTTTACGAGGTGGCAAAAGCTGGAATGTGAAAGCTGTGTACGATAAGGATTGCAAAACAGAGTGTCATGTGTTGCAAAATACTGCATTCTTTCTGCACATAGTATCTTCATAGCGCCAGCAAAATTTAGAAGCAGGAAAGAAGCAAAAATGAAGTAAGAACAGTTTGTTAAAATTACTGATATGTAAATTTTGTGTTGTTGCTTTTTCTTAAATAAGCTGAGCCTGCCCCTTTCACCAAGGGCTCACTGCTTCCTGTCCCTTGTGTTACCAATGGGAATTTTTTCATTTTTTTCTATTTTTTAATTTATATTTTAAAATGTATTCTTGCTCACATTATAACACATCCAAGTAATTCAGTTAAAAATATACCGTCTCATTTGCAGTCACTCCTAGCTCCTTCCACTCTTATGGAAAGGGCTTGATGATGCCCTCCTGTGCACTGAAATGCCCATTCACTTCAATGGGACTTACACAGAAGAACTTCCCAGTGAATGGTCATGAGATGTTTCCCCTAAGGTGCTACTTAAGTGTAACTGTGATGTCACTGAATCATGTATTTATAGGACGTACTTGTTTTAAACGCTTGCAGGCTGCTTTTGGGGCAAAGACCACTGACGCAACATGTCAAAATTAAAACATGCTCAAAATGGCAAAGTAACACTAGCAGCTTCACAGTTTTTCCACAATATTACTTTAAGATGGTGATAGATCTGGATTTGCCTGACAGTTTTACAGAACTCTGATAATGGTAGCAGTGAGGTGAGTAGGGAGTACTTTTTAAAATGAATCCAGCAACCCTCACCTTTTGACCCATCTCCTCACCACCACCATCACAGTCTCTTTTGCTAAAGGATCCATTAAGCACATATGTGCAAAACGATGCAGCTAAAGATGCCTCAACATATACACCCATGTGGTCCCATTTCAGTCTCTTTGAACCTCTGCTCAGAACTAACTTCTTCCATAAAGCCTTTGGTTTCAACCTCTGGCTTTCCTCTCCAGCCGAGATGAGAGTGGAGTCAAAGTCTGTTCAGATCTGGCTTCTTCCCCAAATGTTTGCTGCACATGTAGAGAAGGTCTGGAACAGAGCTCGTTTGTAGCTGCATCTGCTCTCATTCATCCTTCGCTAAACTTGCCTCCCCCTTTTCTCTGACTACATTTAGGTCGAGAGCTGCTTGTGGCAGGGCCATGGCTTGTGCTCTTCTTTACTCTGTAAAGTGCTGTGCACACGGGTGGCATAATAATAATTCTACTGAGTTTTAAAAAGCCTAACTGACAAGCAACAGTAGCAACCCAAACAGGACTGTGGATCCACCTGAACTTATGTCCAGCATAGGGCTACCTAAACGTCCCATCAGTGCATGGGTTTCCTCTTGCACAACAGGACTCCTCTTGCCTCTTGCCTCCCCCCTCCCCCTCCTGCTGTGACACCTAACTCTGTCTGGAGGTTCCTCAACTCTCTGGAGCAGATTTGGGGAGAGTTTGTGGAGCATGTGGAGAGTAAGAATGGGGGAGGGAAGGGGGCAGACCCCATTTCACAAGCAGAAATCCTTGCACGGATTGGATGCATGTGTTGGATTACCACCCTATATATTTGTTTTATTATACCACCCTTTAATCATATTCCCAGGAATCCCAGTCAAGAGCAACCACTGCACATGCATTCTCCTCTCACCCCAATTTACCACAGAACATCGTGGGGTGGGGGGAGGCAGCTGGAGAGAGTGTAGCATGGAAAGAAATGAAAGCCCTACATGCACCTTGTAAAAAGCATAACAGCTGCAAAATGAAGGAACCCCGGGATGTCACCCTCCACAACATACACACGCATGCATACACACCTCATTTACCTCTTTACACCTAGCAGATGGAAGTCTATGGTAGATAAATATGGTAGATAAATATGGATTTATGGATTGCAAGCAGAAATGTTTTAAGAATCACTTTAGTGTATCTTACCCCATCAGAGGGACTCTGCAAAACACTGCCTGCCTGCTCAAAGGCAAGCATGCTTTCTGCTGTAGTGGAATGACTGAAAGGTTTAACAAAAAAGAATTCGCCCTGTTCAGACATTGGAGAGAGACAAGACTTGTAGTGCTGAGCTCCAGCTCCGCCCACTTCAAGGTATCTGATAAAGCCTTCGGGATGTGGGCGCCCAGTGAAATTTATGGTGGATTTCCTGTCTGTCCTCTTACTACAGCAGTGTGACATGAACCAGCTGGGGACACAGAGGCCAGATCTGAAGCACCTGGCCCCCACAATAACCAACATTACACAAGAGACCAGAGAGATGGCCACAAGAGAGATGATAAGGTAGAGAGTTAGGCTGGGGGCTCTGGAAGGTGATTTGGGGAGAAGGTCCAAGGACTTGGAAAAGTCCTGCACAGCATTATCCTCTGAGGAAATCACAAGAACCAGTGAGGCTGAGAGAGACGGCACTCCATTGTCTCTTACTTCTATCACCAACCTGTGGGACACCCCAGGCTCCCTCAATGCCCGAACAGCCCGGATCTCTCCTGAGTGGCGTTCCACTTTGAACGGGGTGGCTTCATTGGCATCCTGAAGCAAACTATATGACAGCCAAGCATTGTGGCCACTGTCGGCATCCACAGCCACCACTTTGGTCACCAGGAATCCAGGTTCCACCGGGAGCAGAACTGGCTGGTGAAAGGCAGAGCCCTTGGAGACTTGCGGGTGCACAATCACCGGGGCGTTGTCATTCTGGTCCACAACAAACAAGTGAAGAGTGGCTGTGCTGCTCAGGGGTGGGAAACCCGAATCCTTCACCTCCACTGCAACTTGAAAGACTTTCTCTTGCTCATAGTCAAGCATCCTGGATGTGTAAATGCTGCCATTCTCTTGGTTGATGTGGAAATAGGTCGAAATGGGTAAGCCATGATTTCCATTGTCCACAATGGAATAAGACAGCTTGGAGTTGACACCTGCATCCGGATCTGAGGCTGACAGAGAAAAAACTAGAGTCCCAGGGGAAGTATTTTCCTCCACATGGGCAGTGTATGAAGGGATGGAGAAAGTGGGTGCATTGTCATTAACATCTGAGACCTGAATAAATATGTTTTTGTGGGTGGATTTTTGAGGCATTCCAGAATCTGTTGCTTTAATTGTGATATTATATCCAGCAGCCTTCTCTCGGTCCAGGGGCCCATTGGTCACCAGTGAATAATGTCCCTTAAAGGAAGACACCAGTTTGAATGGGATGTGCCTGGTAATCTCCAAGTGGACTTGCCCATTTTCCTCAGAGTCGTTGTCCTTTGCTTGGATCAGGGCAATGACTGTTCCCGTGGGTGCATCTTCTTGCACTGGGCTAGAGAGGGAGGTCAGCATAATCTCTGGGCGGTTGTCATTGACATCAACAAGTTCTACTCTGATGTTGCAGTGACCCTCCATGGCAGGGGACCCCTTGTCTTTTATGTAGATAGCTATCTCGTAAGCATTGGCTTCTTCGTAGTCCAGCAGAGCTTTGGTCCTGATCTCCCCTGTCTGGGGATCCAAGCTAAACAAGTCAAGGAGCTTGAGAGGTGCGCTATTGCTGGCTTTGAGGAAATACTCCATCTCTCCATTGGGACCTTCATCTAAGTCCGTAACATTGAGCTTCGTTACAACAGTCCCCACCTGGACGTTTTCCTCCAAATAAACTTTGGACACTGGCGGGTCACACACAGGGGGGTTGTCATTTGCATCCAGGACGTGGACTGTCACCTGGGCAGTCCCAGACTGAACAGGATTCCCACTATCCAGAGCTGTCAGGACTAAGTGATGGACAGCGGCTTTTTCCCTGTCTAGAAGCTTCTCCAGCACAATTTCGGGCATTTTGACCCCGTCCCCCCTGACGTTAATGCTCAAGGCAAAATGTTCGCTTGGGCTAAGCTCATAGGTGGCAATGGAGTTGGAGCCCGTGTCCGGGTCTTCGGCGGCTTCCAGGCGCAAGCGGGTGCCCGGGTTGGCCACTTCGGTGATTTCCAAGGAAACCCTGTCTTTCGGGAACTTGGGGGCGTTGTCGTTCACGTCCAGGATCTCCACCTCCACCCGGTGTAGCTGCAGGGGGTTCTCCAACACCAGCTGGAGAGGGAAGGAGCACGTGGGGCTGGAGCTGCACAGAGCTTCGCGGTCCAGCCTCTCGTGGACCAGCAACATGCCGTCGGCGAGGTTGACATGGAAGTAGTGGCGCATCCCGTCGCTGACCAGCTGCAGGCGGCGAGCGGACAAGCTCCGCACGTCCACGCCTAGGTCCTTCGCCACGTTCCCCACGGAAGAGCCTGGGTCCCGGTCCTCTGGGATGGAGTAGCGAATCTGCGCGGGGATGAGCCCTGGCAGGGACAAGACGGCAGCCACCAGCGCCAGCAGCTGCCACGACCAGCTCTGCCCGCCGCCCATGCCTGGCTCCTTTGCGCGCAAGGATGGCCGTCTCCAGCGGCTGCCTCTGCTCCAGGTATCCAGCCCGGGGGTGGCCGCTGCTGCCTCCGGACCCCGCCGCAGTCCGGTGCCCCCCGCCCCGCCCCCCAGGTCTGCTCCTGGCGGCTCCGGGGTGACCTGAGAGGTGCTGTGCAGCGGAAAGGCGCGGGCTGCAGCTGGAGAGGCGGGAGGGGGGAGCGGGGGGATTTTAAAGCGCTCGGATCAGCAGCAGCTCATTGGCAAAAGGAGCAGCAGAGAAAAGGGGCTGTGAAATGGATACAGACAAGCGGCAATTCCCTCCTCGGCGGCGGCGGCGGCAGCAGCAGCAGCAGAGAAGCCCCTTCCCCGAAACGCACACACACCCAGCTGCTCCCCCCTCCCCAATCTCTCTTGCCACCAGTTTTCCCTCCCTGCGCTTCCCATTCCTTTCCCAGCGCAGCAGAGAGATTTGGAGGGCTGACCCAAGGGAGCCATTGGCCAGAAGAGCTCCCTTGATGCCCCTCTTGGTGGAAAAGCAGGAATCGAAGGTGCAGAACGCAGACAGGGTGAGATGCTGACGGCAGCTGTAACTCCAGGAGGGGGGAGGGGGCTACTCTACCCTCCTGCAACCTCTTCACTTCAATCCCCTCCCCCCTCCCCTCCCCCTCCCCCCGCTCATAAAGAAAGAGAGGAAAATTAGGCACACAAAGCTTTGGAGCAGATAGGTGCAATGCCTATGCTTGAGACCACGCATTGATTCCTCACCCCCACCCCAGGCACTCCTAGGTGCAGGGAAACTCAAAAGAAAAGAAAGGTGGTGCCATGGCTGGAACAAAATAGGGACACTACATGGAAAATTCTCACCTTGCCAAAGAAGCTGGGTTCAGTGAGATTGCTGCAAGAAGCTGTCCTAAGTGTCAGATTAGGTTTCATGAATACAAATTCGCTAATGTCTGAGACAGGAGAAAAGCAGGATCTGTATCTACGGGCCGGGGGTCCAGAAGTGGCCACTTGCACTCCTATCATGGCATCTCCAGGGCTCAGCTGATAATGGCAATGTCCCATCACGTGATCCGAAGCATCTTGAAGCCCACCAGCTTTGCTTCCACAGCATCCAAAGATGGTAGATGTTGCACGTGAATCACGGCGGAGGCATCGAACTCCCAAGGCCACCAAAGCCATCAGCGAGATGGTGGAAATTGCTGCCAAGGAGATGATAAGGTACACAGTCAATGTGGGAGGTCCCTCAGTTTCCACTGAGTGAGCTGTTAACCCCAGAAAGGTTTCAGGGCTGCTCTCCTCCAAGAGCACCATCACAGTGACTGAGGTGGACAAGGAAGGATCACCTGAGTCTTTGACAACCAGGACAAGGTCCTGGGTAGGATTGTCTATGTCCTGTAATGCTCGCGTGGTCCTCACCTCCCCGCTACGGAGGGCCATGCTGAAAATACCAGGGTCTGTGGCTTGCTCTACATGGTAAGAGAGCCAAGCATTTCGCCCAGAGTCCAAGTCCACTGCCATAATTTTTGTGATTAAGGCATTGGCTGCAGTAGATCGTGGAATTCTGAACTGCACAACAGAATCTTTCCCAGTAAAGGGGAATCGAATCCAGGGTGCATTGTCATTCTGATCTAGGAGGTAGATGTGCACCATGATTCTGTTGCAGAGAGGAGGGGAGCCACCATCACACGCCTCCACCAGGAACTGAAAATGATTCGTATGCTCGTAATCAAAAGGGCTCTCTGCAAAGACATCTCCATTTGTTGGGTTGATGGAGACATAAGAGGTGATGTCCTCAATCAATCCTTGCCCTGGGCTCGCCAAAACAGAATAAGACAAACGGGAGTTCTGGTCCTTATCAGAATCTGTTGCAGAAACTCTAAGCAGTACCACCCCCACTGGATTGTTCTCTTCTATGACGGCTTCATAAAATGGCCTGTCAAAATGAGGTGGGTTGTCATTGACATCTGCCAGAGTTATGGAGAAAGAGGTGTGCTCAGAAAGAGGTGGATTCCCCAGGTCAAAGGCATAGATGGTGACGTTGTATTGCGGAGTGCTCTCACGATCTAGCTGCTCGCTGGTGAGCAAGGAATACTGGTGCTCAAAGTCTTTCCGAAGTTTGAAAGGAAGGTTTCTGGGCAGATCACACCGGACTTTCCCTTGATCCCCAGAGTCTCTATCCTTGACATGTATCACAGCAACTACAGTGCCAGGAGGCGCATCTTCACCCATAGAGCTGGAGAAAGAGGTGAGAATAACTTCAGGTGCATTGTCGTTGACATCCGTGACTTCTACCATAACACTGCAGTGTTCCTCCATAGTAGGGGAGCCCATGTCCTTAGCCTCCACTTCGATCTCATAGACATTAGCCTCTTCAAAATCCAGGCTCCCTTGGACACGGATCTCTCCCGTAGTCTCATTGATAGCAAATATCCTGCGCAAGGCTTCTGAGTTATGGCTGCTGAGGGAATACTGAACCTCTCCATTAGGCCCTTCGTCCAAGTCTGTTGCGTTCAGCTTAATCACCAGGGTTCCTGGAGGAGAGTTTTCTACTAAGCGGGTATAATAAGTAGGTTTGTCAAAAACCGGATGATTATCATTGGCATCCAGAATGTGGACAGCAATTCGAATAGCGCTAGATTTGGGGGATATGCCCCCATCTTCAGCTGTCAGGACCAAGTGGTGGACAGCGATGTGCTCCCTGTCCAGGGGTTTCTCCAGTACTAGCTCTGGGAATTTGGTGCCATCTGTACGTGCCTTGACGTTGAGGTTGAAGTTCTCATTGGCGCTCAGGTGGTAGGTCTGTAAAGTGTTAGTTCCTACATCTGAATCCTGTGCGTGTGGGATGGGGAAACGGGCACCCAGTGCAGCCAGTTCATAGATCTGCAGAGATATTGTGCTACTTGAGAACACAGGCGCATTGTCGTTGATATCCAGAATCTCCACTTCGATGCGATAGAACTCCACTGGGTTTTCAATAGCAAGTTTGAGATGCAAGAAACAGCGCAGGTTCTGCCCACAGAGCTGCTCCCTGTCTATTCTGTCATTGACTATTATGATTCCAGTGTTCACATTCACAGAGAAGTACTGGGAGTCAGAATCAGAAAGCACCTGCAGATTGGCAGCTGCAAGCTTTGTCACATCCATTCCTAAGTCCTTAGCAACATTTCCTACAAAGGCTCCTCGAGTGAGTTCCTCTGGGACAGAGTAACGGATCTGTGCAAAACAGTCACTCAGAAACAGACAGAAGGCAAAGGCATGCACGAGTCCCAAACGCCAGGCAGAGTTTTCTGTTCTGAGCATCTTTCTGAAATCCACAGCAGGAAGCTCTAAAACTGCAAAACAGGAGCTAAATATAGCAGGCAGTATCTCTTTAAACCTCTGGAGGATTCACCACCTATCTCGAAGAAATATGAAATATATGAGAGGAAAAGGGTCTGTGGTCAGTGTTTACCTCTCTCATTCATTGTTTTGGTTTGAGAGAGATTGACACAGGAGGGGAGTGGTACACACCGCAGATCTTCAATGCTAACCTCCTGCTCATTGGCTGAGACTGCCTTTCTATTTATCCAATCAGCAGCCTCCTTCCCAGGACAGCAACACACGCACCAATCCAAGTCTGGAAGTTGCTACTGTGTGAAAAAGGACCGCGTAACCTGCTGTTTTTAACCTAGAGACACCAGGCTAAACGGCAGACAATGGAAAACAAAGCCCAAAATCTTGTCTGGTTTTGGCTTCTGTGCTAGCTATAGGACTCTTAGAAGCATACGCTGCAAAGAAATCTTTGCTCTAAAAGCACACTGACTCCTCACGTATTACATCCACAACAGAACAGCTGATTTGTCATTTTTATGAACAAAGATAATTCAATGAATTCTAGGAAACAATAGTTCCTCTTACCCCATCCTAAGCTTCCAGATCAATCTCTTTTAGTTATTTCTAGGCTACCAAATTAATATCTAGCTTTATTTACCAGTATTTCAGAAGCCTTAGACTCCACCCTTCCAATGTAAAAACTGAAGGGAGTGCTTGGTTTTTCTCAGGGAAAGAAATCTAATTGTATGGGGGGGGGGGACTTAGCAGTTGCAAAAATATGAAGAGCTAACTTTGTGACAGGCAGCATTTGAAGGATGATTTTAAATTATCATTTTCTTATTGTTCACATCCTAGTTCCAGTCCCTGCTCCCCTACCCACTTTCTCTCATTAAAAGGCAGCAATTTGTGGGAAGAAATCAATGTAATTCCCCCCCCTCTCCTGCTCTCTCTTTCCCAAGGCGTTATGACTATGTGGTGCAGGGTTAGGTTATGAAGAAGGAGGCCCCACCCTATTCCGATAACCGATGAATCAGCCCTCAGTCAAGTTTCAAAGTGTTACTGGAGACACCAGTTTCATGTGGGAAAGGAGAAAAAGGACAAAATGCTACCTCACCTGCCTGGGATGGTTCAGTGTATCAGTACGAGATAAGAAAGTGTCAAAGTCTCTCGTCAGAGTACTTGGTTGAGGATAATCCACAGGCCTCATAAAGGTGAAATCACTTCTGTCCGAGCCGGGAGAATAGCTGGCTCTATAGCCCTGGCTCTGGGAGTCTGTGGGCCTGAGTGTGACCTCCATGTATTTCAATGTGCCATCTGAGTTCAGTTGAAGCTTAGGGCTGGATTGTTTGAAAACATCCCTGGCAGGAGCACCACTCAGGCTGCAGCAAGAAGAACCCCTGGCTTTTTTATTCCGAAAGCATTTTGCAGACAAGATGATGAACGTAACGAGGGACACAATGCTAACTGCCACCAGCGCAATAATCAGATAGAGGGTCAGGTCAGATTTTTCTTTGGGGTGAGTCAGGAAATCACGAGACTGGGGCCTTTCCTCAGTTACTTTATCCTCCAATGAGACCACGATGGTGACGGTGGTAGACAAAGGCGGTTCTCCATTGTCCTTCACTAGTACAAGGATTTTCTGTGCCGGGAGATCTGTTTCCTGGAACTCCCGAACAGTCCAGATTTCCCCAGTGTAGGGAGCCACTCGGAACAAGGAGGGGTCAGTAGACTGGGAAAGCAAGGAGTAAGACAGCCAGGCATTGTGGCCAGAGTCTGCATCCACGGCAGTGACTTTGGTGACCACATAGCCTGCCGATGCAGACTGAGGGATCCTCTGGATTGCAGACAGTTCCCGACCAGTCACTGGGTGCAAAACAACAGGCGTGTTATCATTCTGATCCATTATGAAGAGGTAGACAGTGACACTGGAGCTCAGTTGGGGTGACCCAGCATCGTGCACCATGATGGGGATTTGCAGCACCTGCAGCGTTTCATAGTCAAAAGAGTGCTGGGCATAGACATTCCCATTGTCTGGGTTGACGTAAATGAAAGAAGAGACTGGAGCATCTTGAATGGGGCTTCCTGCCACCGAGTACGTGAGCCGGGAATTGTCCCCCTCGTCAGGGTCAGAGGCCGCCACAGTGCATAGCAGAGAGCCAGGTGGATTGTTCTCCTTCAAGAAGGAGTTGTAGAAGGGCTGAGAGAAGTACGGGGCATTGTCATTAACATCTGAAATGTTCAGCAAGATGGTGACATCTGTGGTTAGAGGTGGGGACCCTGAATCTTGGGCCGTCAACTTGATAATGTATCGAGAAACTGTTTCTCTATCCAGTTTCTCAGAGGTAATCAAAGAATAGTGGTTTTCAAAAGATTTAATTTTAAAGGGCAAGTTTGGTGATATTTGTAAGCTCACCTTTCCATTGGCACCTGAATCTTGGTCTCGCACATTGAAAAGCCCTACCACTGTCTCTAAAGGGGTGTTTTCTGGCACGGGGTTTACCAGAGAGGTAAGGAGAACCTCTGGGGGGTGGTCGTTCTCATCTTCAACTTCCATTTGGATTACACAATGGCCTTCCATTTGAGGAATGCCCTTGTCCCTGGCCCTTACATGAAGCTCATAAAAATGAGATTCTTCGAAATCCACAACTCCTTGGACACGGATCTCACCTGTGTGGGGATCCAAGCCAAACAACTTCTGGATGGAATCAGGTGTGTGGATTCCAAAGGAATACTGTATTTCCCCATTGGAACCTGCATCAGGGTCGGTTGCATTAAGTCTGAAAAGCAAAGAGCCTACAGGGATGTTCTCCGAAAATCTTATCTTGTACAAAGGAAGGTCAAATGCAGGCTCATTATCATTATTATCCAGGACCACAATGGTGATCAGAGCTGTTCCTGACAGTACAGGGTCCCCCCCATCACAGGCAGTCAGGATGAGCTGGTGTTCCGATTGTTGCTCTCGGTCCAAAGGTTGCTCTAGCACCAGCTCAGGTAAAAGCTTGCCATCGTTCACATTCTTTACATTAAGTGAGAAGTGGGGGTTGGGGCTGAGTCGGTAGACACTGACTGCATTGGTCCCCACGTCCGCATCATGAGCGCTCTCCAGCGGAAAGCGAGACCCTGTGGCGGCAGACTCTGCTATCCTCAGCACAAGCTTGGGGGTGAGGAAACCGGGGGAATTGTCATTTAAGTCCAGGATCTCTACCTCCAGGTGAAAGAGCTCCAAGGGATTTTCTATAACTACTTGGACTGGCAAAATGCACCCTGAGCTTGCTCCACACAGGGTCTCTCGGTCTATCTTTTCATTCACTATCAGAGCACCGTTGGCCAAGTTAACTGCAAAGTACCTCTTGCTCTCCTCAGAGCCCAGCCTCAGCCTGCGACGGGAAAGGTCTGCCACCGTTAAGCCCAAGTCCTGAGCCACCTTTCCCACCACGGTGCCCAGCTCCGATTCCTCCACCACGGCATAGTGGATCTGTCCTGTAACCAACGCCCGGCTGAACAGCAAAAACAAACCCAGTACTTGCCATTTGAAAGAGGGTTGCCGGGACAAATGTGGCTCCATTTCAGAAAAAAGTCCCCTTCCAGAAGGAGTCTTTGTGATATCCCAGGGATAAGGAGGCTCCAGGACCTGGATGAATGCTGTTTTTCAAATCCCTCGGTATTTCCTTCCAAATGAGTTAAAGTAGCTTTTGAGCTTGCCTAGCTGCAGCAACAGAATGTTAGTCAGAGAGTTGAGGGGGTGGATTGGGGGAGGGAAGCTGAATTACAGCCATAGCGACGGAGGAGGAAAGTCAAGGCAGAAAGAGCTGATCCCCCCTCCCCCCAAAATCTGGATCAGCACCTGACTAGATGACAGCTCCATCCACTTTCCACCAGTGACAAGTCCACCTACACTCTTAAAGCTGCTGCAGCACATGAAGTTGGGAGACCAGGACTGATCACCCCCATACCTCAACCCTAAATGTAACCAAGAGGCTGGTTTGCCACTGGTTTTGGCAGCTAAGTTTAGCAGCTCAGATTCTTGTTCTCAAGGAAACAGCACGTCCGGGAAGCATGAACGGTACAAATCCTCATTGTTCACATTAGCTAGATTCATTCCATCTCATCTGAACAAAAGACAAACTCTCAGCTGTAGGGGATACAGAACCATAGTCTCTCTGGCAAACAACTGGTCCGATTTTTCACTTGCAGTGAAAAAGGTATTTGTTACAGTCGAAAAGACGAAAGATAGGGAGAAACTCTCACAGAAAGTGCTTTAGCATTTTGCAACGCAGCTTCAATAAATGCATTTAAAACTCTTAGTCATTACCAAGGCAAAACAGACCCTTTCAGAATGTTCATTTTCAAATGCAGACATGGGAACCTCCACCACACAGTGAAGAATGCACAATCTTCAAAATTGCTTAAGGCCTCCCAGCTCTATTCATTGGCCTTTCCAAAATTAGAACACCACAATCAATGCAGCAGTATTTCTAAGTAGAACCATTGTAACCCAAAGACCATGGTGTGGCTTTGAATGTCAGGGACCCACATACCAAGTAGTTTTTAAGCTGTGGTGTTAAGGCACTTTCCAATAACGAGACACCCAAGTGCAGATTCACAGAACTGTGATGGACTCAGTGAGTGGACCATTTTTCTTAAGATGGGGTGCCTCATTCGTGATGCACTCCCGACTTATGATCCTCAGCACTTTTTCTTTCCCCTCTTTCCACCAAGCTTTCAAAAACATCAGAAAAACAAATATTTGACAACCTCCCCTGGAAAATCATTTAACTGCTGGATTTATTTTTCGGTTAGAAACTTTTTGCTGCTTGTTAACCTAAATCTAAGTACCAGTAGTTTAAAAGCATTACTTCTTGCCAAATATCCACAGGGTGAACAACTGCTAATCTTCCCAAGCTTCTTCTAAAATAGCCTATCTCCTTGAAGAATCTCAAATCCAACAAAATGCTTTTTAATTTACAAACTGACCACCTTAACACAAAGGCTGCCTGACATTGCCATTGCATCTGTGACCTCTATCCCTGGAGATTGTTACAGAATCACAGGGTGCTACACGACATAGTTATAGAACAGTATTTCATGCCTCACCTCGTTTGGCTCTCGGGAAAGGCTGCAGGCCAGAAGTGTGCCTGTGCTGTTGATATCCTGCTGAGTGACTGGTGTAGCTATCCTGAAATTCCTCCCTTCTGAAAAGTGGGTCTGGCCAGGCCTTAGGAGGGTAAAAGGAGTAACAACATCTCCCCCAATGAAGGCTGTAGGGAATTCCATTTTTTCCTCCTGGCTCAAGCGTACTGAGAACGTGTCAAAGTGTCCTCCCACAGAAATAGAGTTCCTACCCTTCAGGTCGCTGGTCCAACCCACTTCTGAGTGTCTTCCTTTCAATCTTTTAAGACACTTCATAGCTAAAAACACAAAGGCCAGAGCAGAAAGTCCTGAGATTGTGATTAGAGCAATAATGAGTTGCAAGGTCAGGTGAGACAGCCCTTCTTGTTCCATGCTGGACTCTCTGAGGTCTGCTGTGCCCAACTCATGCTCATGCTCTAGATTAAGAATCAGAGTGGCTGTGGCAGACAGAGGTGGTTTCCCATTGTCCAAGATCTCAACAACCAACTCTTGGGAAGGGGCGTCTTGTTCCAGGAGGGCTCGGACGGTTCGGATCTCTCCTGTGAACGCCGAGACTTGGAAAAGGCTTGGGTCTGTGGCTTGCTGCAGCTTATAAGAAACCCATGCGTTCTGCCCAGAGTCTGCATCCACAGCTGTGACTTTGGTTACCAGGTAACCTCCTTGTGCAGAAAAAGGAACTGGCTGCTGGGCTAGGACCCCCTTCTTGGTTACAGGGTATACAACGAGAGGAGCATTATCATTCTGGTCTATGATGAAGATGGAGACAGTCACATTGGCACAGAGTGGAGGAGAACCATTATCCTTAGCTTGAATCTGGAAGACCAGTTGCTGGGTTTGCTCATAGTCAAATGAGCAGCCACTGTAGATAGTACCGTTCTCCATAACATAGACATAGGAGGAAATGGGCATTCCATTTATGATATGCTCCACTAACGAATAAGACAGGTGTGAGTTCTGCCCCAGATCAGGGTCAAAGGCAGATATAGAAATGATTGGCAGCCCCAGAGCATTGTTCTCAGTTACGAGGGTCTCATATGCAGGCTGTGAGAAGTGGGGTGGGTTATCGTTCAGGTCAGATATATTTACAAGGAAGTTTCTTTGACTGGAGAGAGGCGGAGAACCAGAATCCGTAGCTGTGATCATAACTTTGTACTGTGAGATTTCCTCCCGATCTAGGGGGCCACTGGTGATCAAAGAGTAGTGGTTCTTAAAGGAAGGTACAAGCTGGAAGGGGACATCTGCAGGGAGATGAAGCTGTACTTCTCCATTTTCCCCAGAATCTGCATCACTGACTCTGAGGAGCCCTGCTGTGGTACCTGGGGGAGCATCTTCTGGTATGGTGGTGGTGAGGGAAGTGAACCTAATGATAGGCTCATTGTCATTCAGATCCACTACCTCCATTAAGATGTTGCAGTGTGCATCCATGGAAGGTGACCCTTGGTCTTTGGCCCTCACATCAATTTCATACAATGTGTCATCTTCGTAATCCACACTTCCCAGGACTCTTATCTCCCCAGTCTCCTCATTAAGGCTGAACATTTTCCGGATTTTCTGTGGAGTGTGGCTGCTGAAGGAGTAGGAAACTTTCCCATTTGCCCCCTCATCACTGTCTGTAGCTTGTAAATGTATCACAAGGGCCCCCACTGGGGCATTTTCTAGTAGGCTAACTTTGTACACCGACTGGTTAAAGACAGGTGGATTGTCATTGGCGTCTATGACTGACACGAGAATCTTTGCTGTCCCGGATTTAGCAGGAACTCCTCCATCCAGGGCTGTAAGCACCAGGGGGTAGCGCTGCTGCTGTTCTCTATCCAGCGCCTTCTCTAACACCAGCTCAGGTTTGCTGCCGCCTTTATGTGACTTAACACTGAGGCTGAATTGTCCACGTGGACTCAGCTGGTAGGTGCTGACTGAATTCATGCCAACGTCCAAATCTTCAGCACTTTCCAGGGGGAAGCGGGCCCCTGGCATTGCAGACTCTGCTATCTCCAAATGGGTGAGACTGGTAAGAAAAACTGGGTCGTTGTCATTCACATCCAAGAGCTCAACTTCCACACGATGGGAGGCTGTTGGGTTTGCAAGTAGGAGCTCCAGATAGAGCAGGCAGTGTAAGCTGGGCCCACAAAGCTGCTCTCGGTCAAGCCGTTCTTTCACGACCAAGACACCATTTGGCACCTTGGCTTCGAAGTACTTTTCAGCAGAGCCAGCCATGATCTGCAGCTGTCGGGAGACCACCCGGGCAGCATCTAGACCCAAGTCTTTAGCCACATCCCCAACAAAGGCCCCAGGAGCTAACTCCTCAGGAATCGAATAACGGAGCTGGGTCATCTCTCCAGCACTCTGGAGAGAGACAGAAACCAAAAGCAAAGCTCTTACTTGCCATGGCAGGAGTAGTCTTTCTTCCAGAGACAGCATAATGTCGCCAAAATTTCCTCTTCCTTTGCTGGACCTCTGTCCTCTCTGATTCCAGCACAGCCAAGGAAACAACACAGAATCCCGGGTTAGATCGCGCAAGGGATGAGAAAGCGGCGCACCATCTGCATCTTTTCTCTGTTTTTCTTCCACAGAAAACAGCGGCGGTGCCTAGTCCGTATCGGAATCAAGAGGGGAGGAGCTTTGTTGTCCATCAAAGCAGATACAGGGCTCCTGGAATCAAGGAAGCGCCTGGCTGTTTGCAATGGACCACCCATTCTCCCCCTCCCCAGCTCCAGCAATGGGGTGGGGGAGGTCTTAAAGCGCCAGTGCAAATGTTGAAGAAGAGCTGGGAGCCCATTCGCCAGCTGTCAGTTACTGGATTTCCCAAGATAATTATATGAACAATAAATCCTATGTCATTACAAGCTTTTGAATTCATTAATGAATGTCACAAGCATTTAAATTCAATAATGAACACTCTTTGTTTGGAATGGTTGGGGTTATAAGCTAAACCAGCAAACTGCATATTTTGCAGATTTTTTAAAAAACAGAATGCAACAAACACCAGTGGCTGCACAATTAAGTGATATACTGCCATTTGCTGGATATAAGATCACGTTAAAAGACCCATTGATTGTCTGCCTGAATTTCCTTTAAATGAATGGCATTCAATAACCGATGCAGGAGAGCTCTTCAAAACTCATTCCCACTATGGCCTTTGTTCTCCAAATGGAGTATACTAAGAGTCTCTCCATATACCCTTTCCTAAATTTCAGGAGTTTTGCAGCCAGTGCACAAAACAGAATAAACCATGACATCACAAAGGAAATTTTTAAGCCTCTGGAGTCAAAGGTTAGGAGGAGCAAGGTTAAAAAGAGTTTTATGAGCAAGAACCTGGTCCCTGATGTTCCCAACAAACAGCTTCCATAGTGGAGACAACTAAGATAATAGTTAGGGAAGGGGTCAGGTCAAGGAGATTCATGGACTTCCTGGAAAAGATGAAAGAAATCTATGAATAGAAGTATTTTCTCTCCCCTAAAGGTAGACAATGCCTTCTGAATGTTGTCATGGTAGACTTCAGTGAAGAGGTAGATGAGGTACACTGCTGTTGAAAAAGTGGTGTCCTCTGTCTTATGTGCTTGCACTGGAAGCACCTGGATTTGCTCCTAGTGGCATCATGTGTGGATGAGAAGCTGGGCACCTCCCGTGTGTGAGATTTCACAGTAGAAATGAAACAGACAGAATGTATTTACGGTGATGGTTCTTCTCCAGGAGTACTGTGCAGATAATATAGGGCAATGATCACAGGTTGTTCGTATTGCATTTGTTATTCTGTTAGCTAGATTGGTCTTCACTGTCCAGAGGAGTATTTGTGACTAAAACCTGGTTTTGAAACACGGCCCATGGCATCTGGGAATACTGGCAATCACTGCTGCTCCACTGCCTCTGGAGTGAGCTGCTTGCTATGTGCAGAGACATGCTCTCTGGCACGGACAAAGTTTGTTTTGACCAAGGTACAATCTTTTGGGTATTTGGGGACATAAAAAATGTGCACCACCATATGTTCCATGGCAAAGACATCCACCTCATTTTATCATTAAACTTATAGCTTCTATTTTATAGGCAAGCCTCCTTTTCACCACAGCTGTGACTTCCCAATAGTCACATATGACCCAGCTGGAGTATAGTTGCATTGGGTGGAGTCCCCCTATATACGGAATTGCCATACTAAGTAAGGTGTTGCTCTAATATAGAGCTTTCAGGACCAAGCAATGCTCAACTTCCTTAATTCCCGGGCAATGTTTTTCAAAGACGCAAGTTCAGATCTCTTCACATCAACAGACAAGAAAGTCTTAACAAGTAAGTGATGATGGAACTGCTACTTGTTCTACTAACCAAGGAATGTTAATTTCTCTGATTCTAAATATCTCTCTGTGTCACAGGCCCTGGAGATGGTAGGAATCATCAACACCTGCATTTCCCACTTCTGCCTGATACATTTCCATGGATCTTCTTACATCCATTTTGACTCCATGAAGGAGCTTGACTCACATGTACACAGGGACTCACAGTTTACAGGTTCCTTAAAAGAAGTAAAAATCTATTTCCACAGTTATCATCTCACTAATCAACTATTATATAGCAGTTGTTTGGGGATGCAATTTCCCGTTCTTTGCTATGATTTCTATGTAACCTAAACTCACCCTTCTAGTCCACTTGGACTAGTGATGGTCAGGGATTGGCACAGTGCCTGGGCAGAGAGCGCAGAACAATTAGCAGCACCCACAAAACTCCTGCAGGTTGGAAGTACCTTGAGATTCTGGACTCAGGCTACATCAAGAGCAATTTTCTTCAGCTCAAAAGTTTGTATTTGTATATTACAACACCAAAAATCACAATATCAAATACATTCCTTGACTTACTGATTCTGCCTTTTCTAATGCCTGAGAATACACATTAAAAAAACTTAAGGATACTATTCTTTATAATGAATGTTCTTATCTTGATAATACCAATGTCTTTATACACTCTTGCTTCTCTTGAATTCACCTGCACATAACTTTCAACTTTGCAATCCTATTTATTTTCAGAATCCATTTAGTCGCAAATAGCACACATACTGTACAAATATTTCTAACTAGTTATATACAGTCTTGGTTCACAGAGCTACGAACGCTCCATACCAAGCTAAGTGGCTTTGAAAGATGCAAAGCCACTTGGCTTGGTTTAACTAACACACATGAATTATACTACATGACACTGTGCTAAACTTCACAGGAAACAGTATTTGATGAGAAGCATTCAAATCAGTTCCTAATGCGCACTTGTGCCATTTAACTTAATGGAATGGAAAAGAAATTCTGTATTCTAAACCCTTGTGTTTAATGAAATCACAATAAATATTTGGTGCACAGGAAAACATTTCAACAATGGAAATGGGAAACCTTGTAATTAGGATTTGAGAGGAGTGGGGAGACTGAAATCTCACTTCAAAATCTGAAATGTGATTGAGTTTGATTGCTTTAGACTTTTTGGACAGTTGATGACTATTTTCTAGGTTCAAGATTGTAGACAAGAAAGCAAGAGGGAAATTTTAAATGTTGGGGGTCAACATACAGTAAGTTTCATTACATGCTCCCATCCCCCTACACTAAACTCATTTGTGAAAGGCACCATAAGATCTTGAGTGGGGTCTCTGGGCAGGGATTGTGTATGTTTATTGCTGTCAAATCTCATCCAGTGGCAGATGGCTAGACAGCGTGATGTTAGCCAGCTCTTTCCACTCTTTGTCTTCCATTATCTTTACAGAAAAACAAATATGGTTACTTTCTTGCATCGCTCTAGATTAGATGATAAAGTTTCTGATCTTGGATTCTCCTGTGTTGCTTTGGCTGCATATATGCTCATCTTAATTTTCAAAGTGAGATTTCTTCTTTCCAATCTCAATGTTCTATAATTCAGGGATGCTTGTTACAAACTAGAAGACCAGTGTGTTTGGCAGTAAAACCCACAGCATATGAAGCTGTCGCCTGCATTTATTTCCGTGCACAAAGCGCAGCAGGTCCTGGCCTCTTGCAACATATTTTCAAGCACATATGATTTTAATAAGTACAGCCTCCTCAACTGAAAATGTAATGAACACACTAAATGTTCACATTGTTTCAGTAATATGTGAAGGAGCCCTGATTATATTTGGTGAGAGTCTGCCCTGGTTTTGCATATTTTAGAGCCAGATGGCCTACTAATGAAAAGCATCTGTGCATCATTCTAACTTTTGTTAAAAACACTAAAGAAACTAATGGTTCTGCCTGTACAGATTAAGTGTGGGATCTGGTGCAGCTTTAAGAGTACATCAGCTTAGGGTCATCATATTGTGCTGGAATTGCTTATGTCTATTGACAGGACACACACGGACACACAAACACACCTCTCTTCCGCTGTCTCTTTTGCCCGCCTTATTTTTCTGATCATAGTCATTTTCTTAACAATCTCCCAGACTATGTAATTTTGGGTAGGAAAACGTAGCTAAAACAATTTCCAAGGATCTCAGGGTTCACATGTCAACCATTTCAAGCAAAGCAACACGTATGGCAGTTAAGAAAGCCTAATTATGAATTGATAACAGCAATGCAACCCTTTTGGCATCAAAATAGTACTAATAAACAATAATAATTTAAATCTCAACAACAAATTAAAAGTACAGATGAAATCACTAATCAGTTATCAATTAATTAACATCATCATCATCATCATTATTACATTTATAAGGCTGCCCTATAGCAGTTTTCTGGGTGGCTCACAAACCAAACCAAGCAGTAAAATACAGCATATTAAAAACCTATGATGAATTAATTAAAAGTTGATGCACAATTTAAAACTCAAGGTATAAGATAAAAGGAAGCTACATACAAAATATCAATTACTGTTGAGAATGTGTATATATATTTCCCACACAACCGAAAGGTTAGGTACCACATTGCTCTAAAACATGTTCGGATATCAGATGCCAAATACTAAATGCCAAATTAACCAGGTACAAAGACTCAAAACCAGTTACTGAAATGATGGCCCTGAAAGCTATTCATAAACTATCAGGGGTGAGAACTGGCCTGGAGCCAGATGCTTTCTGGCAACCTCTCCTTTACTCTTGCAATCTCTGGGCTTCCTGGTCCTTCTTCCAGCACCCTCTCCACATAAAGCCGCAGTTTATCACTGTACCCTAAAACAACATCCTGCCTATAGCATCTAATTGTGTAGCAGAATGCACCCTGAGCATGTATCTACACTGCAGCAATCATTCCCAAGGAATTATAGGAATTGTGCTTCTGGCTCAGTTCTCAATGAGGTTGTACACCTGAGTCTGGGCTGTACCACTTCAGACTGCAGGTGGGGACTCAAGATGGCTGTATGCTCCTCCATGCCAGCCACCCCACGGTTAGGATCCATCTTCCTGACATCTAGCTTTGACAGAGCTCTGAATTCTTTGTACGCAGGAACATTCAAAGATGTGGGTTTCATCTGCAATCTGAAATGGTACAGCCTAGAAACAGATTAACCATCTTGGTGAGAACTGGGCCTCTGTGAGGAAATCTTACAAACAAGACACACAACGTGCTCTCTTCAGAGTGAAAATGTTCATGAATATTTCAAAGGAAACTAGCATGTACATACAATTCCAGCAATTAACATATTCACTGCCAGCCTTCTGCTGTTACACAATAACAAGATAAAATGAGTGTCACACGAGTGCTACCTAATGTTATCAGTGATCAGAATATGAGAGGAGCCTGGGAATGAAGGGAATTTGATGCCTCCTGGGCAGTTTGCCTATGCCTGGTATTTTGGGGGGGAAGACTGTTGGACAGAATGGGATGGGGTGCAAGACAACAACATTTAAGTCAAGCTGAAAGTAGCCTGCCACTTGTGATTCCCAAAAGAAAGCTGAAGCCTGAAACTTTAGGTAAAACCTTGAGACTCAGAAACCCTAAAGCACAATAGCTTTGTGCAGCTGGTGGATGAGTCAGAAAAAAAGCTTACCTATGTAGGTGTTGACCGGTGTGCTTTGTGGGCACTGTGAGAAAGAACCTGGCTATTGTTGTTGTTGTTACTCCTCCTTCTCCTCTCTACACAGTAGCTTTTCTGGATTGCAGGCAAAATCTCTAGTTAATATTCACTTTCATACAATAACATATTGCATTATCTTTTCACTTATTGACTTTTGATATGAACTCTATGATGGGGCTGCCTATGTTTTCCTGGACATTCAACAGGGAACACATTATCTTAGTATCGTAGCATCTCTACTATCTCCCACCTGATCAGGGTCAACATGGGGGGGCTGAGCCCCTCCAATTAAGCAGGGGACTGGGCCCCCTCAATTTTATGCAGCCTGCAAGCCATCAGAAGGCAATCCTGTATAGGGAAGGGAAGTTTTTTATATATGTTGGAAGCTGCCCAGAGTGGCTGGGGCAACTCAGTAAGATGTGTGGATATACCATATTTTTCGCTCTATAAGACGCACCAGACCACAAGATGCACCTAGTTTTTGGGGGAGGAAAACAAGAAACAAAATATTTTGAATCTCAGAAGCCAGAACAGCAAGAGGGATCGCTGCGCAGTAAAAAAAGCAATCCCTCTTGCTGTTCTGGCTTCTGGGATAGCTGCACAGCCTGCATTCGCTCCATAAGACGCACACACATTTCCCCTTACTTTTTAGGAGGGAAAAAGTGAGTCTTATAGAGCAAAAAATATGGTAAATAGTAAAATTATCATTATGGAATGGGACATCCCTATTTTCATTGGAGAAATGTTGGTATGACAGAATGCCCAAGCCTCTTTGCATACTTTTCACATTTTGCACTTGCTGTAGGGTGGGGTATTCTTTAACATCTACCCACACTTATTGTGTAATAATATTTACAGAAAATAACTTATAGTGAGTACCTGATCTTAGACCAACTCACCACAGGAAAGATGCATCCTGTTTTGTAGAAAGAACAGATTGGCTAAATAACAGAAATTCCAAGGACTAGAAAATGAAACAAGCAGGGCAGAAAGTGCACTGGATGGAAGAGGGAAATGGCAGCTCTTTAAGAGACCAGTTATTCTTTAGCCTGGTGTCCAAACCACTTACTCATCAACCACAGCTCAGACGTCACTCATTTGCTAAAAACACTGAAAAGGTGGGGATAGCTGGGCTGGCTCACTCACTCACTTAGAAGGGTACTCACACATTTTGCTTGATAACTTCATTTCTAGAAGGGCTAGGCTCTCACATTTTTTCAATGAAAACTCAAAGTCTGGGTCCTCTGACAAGCATAGGCCCCAGAGCAATATCCGCAACCCCCTCGATTACTTAAAATAACAAGCACAGGGCCCTTCATTGGGAACAGAAGCACCAAACCAAGTGGCAACAGCTGCCACCTTCTCCAACGGTCCCAGGGCCTCAACATAGTGGTGCTATATTGAGGCCCAGAAGCACTGAGGGGAAATGAAAACGGCATTTCTCAGCATCAGGGCAAGGGAGCACCATCTCTCCTCACCACCCCCATGCTGCTGCCCATCCTTGCCTCCACCTGCTGCGGCCTCCAGGTAAACTAATTTGGGGGTGCACACCTGGTGGCTGGTCCTGTGTGTAGGCCTCCTTCTGAAAGGCATCTATGCTCAGGCTCTTTCCCAGAAGTCTCTTTTGTATAGAAGAGCATCTTCCCTGGAAGGCTGCTGCCATTGCTTCCATAGAAAGTGCCATTTCCCCCTACCAAATTAGTCTGAATGAGAAGCCATCAGAGCGCTGTTCTAATGTCTCTTCTTCTGCTACTCCTACTCCTACCCCTACTCCTACTCATGTTTGGCTACATAGAGAATAGGTTCAATTCCACCATACACATAAGGAAAAGGAATAAGTCTTACATTTCCACCCCATCATAGATGAATATCGAACAGACATACATCAGAGGCTAGGCCCCCAAGGAAATGTTGAAGGTGATCTCCCTTTAGCGTCTTGAAGAAGCACCCAAGCCAAAAGGCCTCCCAATACATATCCAACCCATTATTTACACAGCATTACTGTTTCCTTACGTATGGTTTTTCGTAAAACATAAACTTACTGGGAGCTATCATTCTTCAGAGGCAATGACTATGCAACCCAACAACAGCTGACCACATTGATCTGGCCCAGAGCAGAAAGAACAAACCACCCAACTCCATGTAATGTCGGAAGGAAACAACACATGCACAGGAGTTAAACAGGTGGGGCTCTTAATCATGCTATTAAATGACACAGCACTAGATGGAGACAGAAAACAGGAAAAAGAATGTGTTCTACAGGAACTACCCTGTTTCCGGATAGAAAGACATTGAGTGGTCTGCCTTTAAGTCAACTTAAGCTCAGAGCTGGGATTTCCCAACTTTGCTGGAGAAGGACAACAAGCATACATTACCTCAGAGGACACCAGAAGCCTCTTATTTGTGCTTATTAGCTGGTTATATATTGCAGGGTCACATCTTGTGATAGTGCTCTGGCGGCTCCCCATAGGGCTGGGAGCAAAGGGCATTTTGTACAGAAGTTCACTCTGGCGAGAGTCCGTGGTGAGGACCTGCTGGTAGAAGTTTGGAGGAGTAAATCCACTCCGCACAGTGTCTATGTGGTTGAAAGGCCCCGGGGTTCTATAAAGGGAGCTTCTGGAGGCTTTGAATATATCCTTGGATTGCCTCCACTTGTAAAATTTATAAATCCCCACCCCAACCACGGTGACAAAGAAGGCCACTGAGATCAAGATGACAGCAATGATTAAATAGAAAGTCAAGTGCTTCTTTGTTTGGGGTGTAGTGGACACAGCAGTCAAATCTGTCAGTGTCTCCCTAGATGTCTCTGCTACATCTACAGCAAGGGTCACTGTGGAAGACAAGGCAGGCTCCCCATTGTCTTTTATTAAGATGAGCAATGTTTGCTTGCGAGAATCTTCCTCTTGCAGAGAACGAGCTGTGCTTATCTCCCCAGAATGCAGCCCCACAGTGAACAGCCCTGGGTCAGTGACCTGAAGGAAGGAATACGAGAGCCAGGCATTGTAACCAGAATCTGCATCCCAGGCCACAATTTTTGTGACCATGTAACCAGGGCTGACTGTGGGTGAGATGACTTCTGAGAGCGAAGAACTGTTGTTTGAGTTTGGGTATAAGAGCCTGGGTGCATTGTCATTCTGATCTGTGACAAAAACATTGACAGTGATGTTAGTGGCGAGAGGCGGGAGGCCAGCATCACGAACCTGGACCACTAGCCTGAACTCCATGGTCCCCTCATGGTCCAAGGGGACTAGGACATATATGCTGCCATTTTCCCGGTTAATAGAAAAATACCTGCCCGCCAAGTCTCCCGAGGACATGGGACTATCCAGGATGGAGTAGGAAAGGTGGGAATTCCGGTTCAGATCCGGGTCAGAGGCACTGATGTTAAATATCAGGGTCCCTGGAAGGTTGTTTTCCTCCACATACACATCATAGGAGGATTGTGGAAATTTAGGAGGGTTGTCATTTACATCAGATACTTTAACCAGTATTTGCTTTTCTGCCATGAGTGAGGGTGTGCCTGCATCCTGAGCTGTGATGGTGATGTTGTACTCAGAAACAAGTTCCCTGTCCAAGGGTCCTTTGGTCTGTAAGGTATAATAGTTTTTAAGGGAAGAGCTGAGGGCAAAAGGGATCCCAGAAGGTATAAAGCAATTTACTAGGCCATTATCACCAGAGTCCTGATCCGTGACACTCAGCAAGGCAATCACAGTCCCTGGAGCCGCGTCTTCTGGTATTGGGCTGTACACCGACGTCACTGTTATTTCTGGGGTGTTGTCGTTCACATCCACAATCTCTACCAGCACTTTGCAATGAGCGACACCAGGATTTGAACCCTTATCTTTTGCCTGGATATAAATCTCATAAAATTTGGCTTCTTCAAAATCCAGCAACCCCTTCAGCCTCAGTTCTCCAGTGGCAGAGTCTAGGGCAAAGAGCTGTCGGATTCTGGCAGGGGTGTGACTGCTGAAAGAGTACACAATCTCCCCATTGGGACCTTCATCCAGGTCGAAAGCTCTGGTTTGGACAACCAGGGTGTTCAAGGGTGTGTCTTCTTTCACGCTGGCTCTGTAGATGGACTGGTTGAAGACAGGGGCGTTGTCATTTGCATCCAGGACGTCAACCAGCACCTGCAAGCTGGCCGATCGGGGTGGGGTCCCTCCATCCATCGCCGTGAGAAGCAGCTGCACTTCCCGCTGCTGCTCCCGGTCCAGCTCTTTCTCCAGCACCAGCTCCGCATACTTCGTCCCGTCGCCTCGCGTCTGCACGTCCAGCACGAAGTGCGGGTTGGCGCTGAGCTGGTAGGTCTGCAGAGAGTTGCTTCCCACGTCGGGGTCCTGCGCGCTCTCCAAGGGGAAACGCGCTCCGGGGGTCACCGACTCGCTGATCTCCAGCTTCATCTGCTTGCTCTGGAAAGCCGGGTCGTTGTCGTTGACGTCCTGGATCTCCACCGTCACGCCGTACAGCACCAGCGGGCTCTCGGCCACCACCTCCAGGCTCAGCGCGCACGGCGAGAGGGCCCCGCAAAGTTCCTCGCGGTCGATGCGCTCGCTCACCAGCAACTTCCCGCTGCCCAGGTCCACCTCGAAGTACTTTCGTCCGCCGCCCGACACCACGCGGAGGTTCCTGGCGGGCAGCTGGGCGAGATCCAGGCCCAGGTCGCCCACCACGTTGCCCACCGAGGAGCCCCTGGGCATCTCCTCGGGGATGGCGTAGCGCGTGGCGGCGAGCGCCCGCTCCGAGACGCCCAGCCACAGCCAGAAGCCCACGACGGGCAGCCATCGCGCTCTCGGCCGGCTCCTTCCCGCGGCGCCTCTCATCTCCCGGCCTCGCAAAGTTTCTTTCTTTTTGCGGGAGCGGCGGGGAGGTCCCTCTAAAAGTTTTCAGCCGTCCCTTCCATGCGGCCGCGACCCTGCCCGCTCCAGGCTCGCCTCGCGCGGACTTTGGGGGTCGGGCATTGCTCGGCGGCGCGGCGCTCCGGCGGCGGGACTGCGCTCCGTCTGTTGCTGGCGCTCAACTCGCGGCGGCGGCGGCGGCAGCGTCCCACTTCGCGCTGCTTCGCCGCCAGCATCGCCGGGTCAACAGCGGCGCGCAGAGTCGCGACCATTAACTGCAGGAGAGGCCGCTCCCGCTCCGCCTCCCCGGCTCGCCGCCGGGACTCCGAGGCACGAGGCGCACGGCTCCATCCAAGCTGGGCCGGCGGGGCCCGCTGACTTCTTTTTTGGGGGGTGGGGTGGGGCGGGGGTGTTCCTCGGTGAAAGGCTTGCGGAGGCTGCCCCCTAGGCTGCACAGCCCTCCCCGCTCCGCCGCCGCGAGAAGGAGCGAAGGGAAGCGCGGACCGAGGAGGCAGCGAGGGCTCATTGTTCTCGCTGGGGAGCGTGGAGGAAGGGCTGGACCCCGGACGCTTCCGAGGGATCGGGAGAGAGATGCCTGCCTGCCTGCCTGCCTCCGGTGCCTCCGCCTCTGGCTCCCTCGCTTACGCTCTCCCGGCGTGGCGGCTCTGTGGGGCAGCCCAGTGCTCCCCATGCACGGCACTGCTCAGGGAGAACCCGCAAGCCCCCCAAGGCGGTGTAAGCTTGCCCTCTCCCTCTGCTCCCCACAGTGGCGTAGCGTGGGTTGGGGTGCAGGGGGGCCGGCCTCACCGGGCGCAACATCTGGGGGTTAGGGTTAGGGGGCGCAAATTACTTGCCTTGCCCCGGGTGCTGACAACCCACGCTACGCCACTGGCTCCCCAATCTGCTGCTCAAAAGGAAAGGGGTGAGCAGGAAGAGGGCAGGTTATTTTATTATGATTTTGTTACAGGAATTTCTATACTAACCTTCATTGGAAACCCCCAGGATAGTTTGTGTGTGCGTGTGCATGGATTAAAGTACAGGCAATATACAGCAGAACAGTAATAAAAGCCAGGGATCTTATGCAAGCAAGCAAAGAATCCACAGGGCTAAAATCAGCTCTAAAAGGGCTGGGGAAATGGAAAAGTCTACCTGGTGCTGGAAGGATGACAAAATAGGTACCAAGTGGACCCCTCTACAGATTGCACTTCACAACTGAGGCACCACCACTGAGAAGGCCCTTTCTTTGGGGAGCAGCTGACTTGTTTCAGTTTGTGGGGGCACCCCCAGAAGACGTTCTGTTGAAGTTCTGAATGTCTCGGCTGACACATAAAGTATCCTGGGTCCTAAGCTGGAAAAGGCTTTAAAAGTCAAAGCCAGCACTTGGGCTGAGAAATTGGGAGCCAATGCAACGGGCATATAGCACCAATGTTACACTATCCTAATAAGCTACCCCAGTTGGTGATCCAGCAGCTGCATTCTGAACTCGCAGCAATTTCCAAGCCATATTTCAGAGGCAACCCCACAGAGACTATATCACAGTAGTCTAACCTGGTACAGCACAATCAGTCACAAGACATGGCACACACACACCATTTCAATGACAATGCCTTTGAGGGGCCCAGTCCCCTCAAATATTTTAGGGGAGCCTAAGGGACCTCAGTCCCTAGGAGTTGGCTCCTATGAACCTGGAAGATATCAGAGTACAGATCATTGATGCTAAGCTAAACTTACAATTGCTGCTTGCTCTCAACTCCCTGCTACACTGGCCAGAGACAGAAGGTGAGGGGACCTGGGGAAGTAGTGTCTGCTCCTCTCACTTGCCTTTGCTCTCACCATAGATGGTGGGGTTTGGCTCCACAGGGAGAGCACAGGCAAAGTGCAGAAGCAACCATTACCCTGCACCAAAGCTTGCTTAGCTCTCTCTCTCTCTCTCTCTTAGGAGTATGGCAAGAAGGTTTAGGCCAGTGATCATCACAAGGAGAAGCCACTGCTGCTTCAGTTTGCTCACCTGCAAACCCCACCCTAGAAGAGAATGAGTGGGAGCCAGGGCATGAGACAGTCTAAAGAAGTCACCTCAGGTGGTGGAATCCCTGAAGAGACGCCCCCCCCCCCCCGTTGCCACCAGAGTAGTTAGGAGAAGTGGCGGCAGTGTCTTCCAAGTTCCAGTGAGGTATCGCAAGAGCCCACAGAGGCCTCCGGAGGCCTTCTCATGGGGCTCTCACTAGAGCAGTGCCAGATTAGGGCAGTGCAAGCAGTTCTCTATTTATTTATATGGGTTCCTACTAAGAAGATCAGTAAAAAAATACAAAAAGGAATTATTGTGAAGATAAGAAATATTTTTTTCTTGGGGGTGGGGTGGAGAGACACCCCCCAAATTTTGTACTTGCTCAGGGCACCATATTATCAAAGTCCGCCCCTGGCTGGAACCCAGAAGCCACAGCTACGCAACCCCATAAGTGAGCCTTGGGTGGGGGCAGCAGGTGGCACATATGTAGGGGCAAACTGAGATGGGCCACCTCTGGTGGGGGCCTGTACTTGCTTGCTTACCCTTCCTCTTGATCTAGATGGCACAATGGGGAGGATTGGCTCCAATCTCCAGCATTGCACCATCCCACAGAGTACAGGGGAGTTAATGAAAGGAAGAGGAGGCTGCTTCTGATATGAGCAACCACTTCCACATTTCTGCTCTGAGTCTGGACACTGTGAAGACTGGGGCAGCCAAGCTGCACCAGCTAGAGACTGTAAGTAGACAGAGAGCTGTTCTTCTCAGACAAGTGGGGTCAGAAGAGCCAAATCTCAGGATACTTCCTTTTCTTTCCCTGTGTTGCTGATAGAACAAGTAGCTTCAGTCTAGGTTTGTGACTATGGGACAGGAATAGTAGTTATTCCAGATGAATGAACCTGAAGTAAAAAGGATGCAAATTTGGTGTTATATGATGCAAACCATTAAACAGTGTTGGGAGGTACAGTGTTACCTTGGGTTAATAACTTAATTCGTTCTGGAGGTCCGTTCTTAACCCGAAACTGTTCTTAACCTGAAGCACCACTTTAGCTAATGGGGCCTCCTGCTGCTGCTGCGCCACCAGAGCACAATTTCTGTCCTCATCCTGAAGCAAAGTTCTTAACCCGAGGTACTATTTCTGGGTTAGCGGAGTCTGTAACCTGAAGCGTCTGTATCCTGAAGCGTATGTAACCCGAGGTACCACTGTACACTGATGTACAACAATTTCTAGGATGGAGCAGTGCTTAAGTTGAACCCTTCCCTTCTTCAGCTGCAGCTAAATCATAGATTTACCCTCCAACGGGTTGAGCAACAGTCTTGAAGCATTGCTCTTGCTCCTGCTTGCTCCTACCTGCTCACTCCTGCATCTCTACCCACCCTGTTCAACTGGCCAGCACTCAAGGCAACTGATCACCTTCCTATCCTGCTTCCCTGCCAATGGGAGTTCTTAGCAGCTGGTATTGGAAATATTATATACATCCCATTTATGATCACAGGTAGCTGTTTCCATTATGCAACAGTAGAGTGCCTATCAGTTAAATAATTGCTGGAATATGTAAAACTGGCTGACAGTGTATCAGACCATTAGCCCATCATTGACTACTCCAACAGACAGCAAGTGTAAGACCTCTAAGAATTGTAGAGCTGGAGGGGACCCAAATGGTCATCTAGTCCAACCCCCTGCAAAGCAGGAGCCACAACAACCTCTTTAGCTGGCAGTGGGAGGAATACGAATTGAGGACCTTCTATATAAAAAGCACCAAAGATCCCATATTTCTTCCTATCCACCAGCAGGAAAACCAGGAAAGTTGTACTTTGGTCAGATTAAATGTCTATTCAGGGATGCTTTTTTATAGCCTCAAAGAAAGCAAGTTTGTACTTGCTTAATGCGATACTCTTCCAAATCCCACTTTGACAGAATTTCCCACCAGAATGAAGAGGGGAGGGGTTTGCTGAATTAACAATTTGAACTGGAATACAGAAAAGGGAGGCGTGAGGAGGTCCGGGAAATAAGTAAATGAAAAACATGTGATGGAAAGACTGAATTGTTTTTAGCTATTTTTATTTTTTGTATTTTTCTTTTTTTCTTTCCCCCCTTTTTTTCTTACTATTTTGTAATCTTTTGAAAATCTTAATAAATATCTTATATATATAAAAAAGAATTTCCCACCAAAGGCCTAGCTTCTAAAGAACAAAATTAAATGGCCAGAAAATGGCATAGGCGTTAATGCCAATGCTAAATACAGGAATGGAGAAGCTTCTTTATAAACATTAATAGCGCAGAAAATGGAGCTGAAAGACAGATTATTTGAAGTGCAGCAATTTCATAAGGCACATCGAAGGATGGACAGTTCAAAGATATAAAGTCTGAAAATCAATTGAGGCTGCACCATGTTAATGGTGTAAAAGAGCTTGTGTCTGTGGGCATTCCACACCACACTGGACAGTACCAGAATGACTGTTATTTTCACATCTTCTCCCTTTTTAAACATTTTCTCACTCTCTTCTGCTTTAAACAACAAACAAAAAACTGTCCACCTTCTGACCCAAATAAGAACCCCCAAGGTGGCATACACTTAAAAGGATGGAATGTACACCCAGCATAATACAAGAGAGAGCGCACAGAAAGCACGTGGAAAGAACAGAATGGTGCAGCAGGGGGTAAATATTCAGCACAGAGGAAATGTTAATGCTAACAGCTTGGCTATCCAAGTTCCATGACAAGGCAAAAATGTTACTTTCCCCCCACAAGGCCACCAGATAAGACTTTTTGCAGCGGATGTGCTTCTATGTACCCCAGCCTGTTGATTCTGAATTGAAGGTCAACAACAATGGAAAAAATTAGCAAGCAATAGTGATAGCATATGACTAGCCAAACTGAGAATTCAATGGGAGATCTGTGATTGGATCACCCCATACACTTTGCTTTTCCTAGTTTGGATCAGTGCCACAGAATGGGAGCAAGACCTAAAAATCTTTATTGTGGCCTTATGGCTCTACTCAAACTTGCCTTCCTGGAACTGCTTTATTATGACAGCATGCTTTCCCCCTCTTTGGTTACTGGCAGCTTGGCTACTGGCTCTGATCCAAATGTCCCCACCCCACCCCCGCTGACCTAGGCCAGTAAATTTATTGGTGACAACCAGTCACACTCCTATCACACTGCGAGCAAACCCTAAGCATCTGATTCCCATCACCACTGCAGCGAGTTCTATGCAGGCCTATCCTTAAAGCCACAGCAGAACCATGTGGCTTGTCTCCTGAAAAGGAATGAGGCCCTTCAGTTCTGTCTCAGTTGCCCTAGGCACTGTTTGCTTGCAAGATAAATGCTAGGTCTTTAAAGCACCACTGTGGGGCACCTATCCTATTGAACCCCTTACCAAGGAAGCCCACATGCTACCTTCATGAGTGCCCCATATATATTTGTTCCAAAAGGCCTTTGTTGGCAGCTGGCACTGCAGTTTTGGTTAGCAGCCTTAATGCCACGCACACTCTCTGCTTTTATTGGCCATTGCTCTTACTTTTGCATTGTTTTTATGACTATGCTTATTGCAGGAGCTGTGGCTTATGCTGAGGGGTTTTATTGTCTGCATTATGACAGGTTGCTGCTGCTGCTGTGACTTGGATTATTTATTCTATTTTTTTGGTGCTGTTTTCATATTGTAAATTACTAATATAAGAACAACAATAATTCCACCAGTGCTGCTCACAAACCTTTGAACTGAGCCAAATTCTTCATCAGGCTACTTTTTATGTTTCTGAATGAGGCACATAGTGTTGATCTCTGACTGCAATTTATTTCAGTCTTAATTGAGAAATAGAGGGTGTGTGTGTGTGTGTGTGTGTGTGTGTGTGTGTGTTTTACAGTCTTGAATGGACCTTTGCCTTGTGCAAATGTATCAGGCTGCATAGAAGGCAAAGAAGTAATGGAGGAACAGCTACTGAAAATATAACAAGTTGCTAGCCGGGGAGGAAATTTATATCAGGAAAACACCACAGGCTAAAATATCTTTCCATATTCTATGGGTCATTAGACTAAAATCAGTCATGTTAAAAGGTCTGTGTGGGTGTGCAGCAAATATCCTTTGGAAACATATGCTTGAGGAATATCCCAAATCTGATGCAACCATGCAAATCTATTCATGATTAGCTCTTGACTTCTTACCTAGTCTCTCTGGATTGTGTGAGAGAGAGCCTCCTGGGTGACAAGCAAGCATCTACCTACGTACAGCTTCTCCCTATATATGCAGCTGGTAGCAGGGAGGAGCGCACTATTTTCTGCGCTGCAAGGGATCTTTGCCTTTGCTTTTTCCTATGGAGACATGAGCCCCCACCTCAGCACTCACAAATGACATTTCTTTCACAATTTAAAGTGGATTTTCATTGTCTTCTTTCTAAAAATAGTGTCAATCATATCTATTTTATTAATATTTTTGTGATTTATGAACAGCTTTTTGGCCACACAGGCAAATTTTAACAACCTCAAGATTATTTAGAAGGAAATGATAAAACCAAAATTTTGAATGAATTCTAAAGACACAGTAATATGCAGTAGAAACAGTCTTAGAAAAAATTAAGCACTTTGGATGGGAAAGGTAAGCGTATGTTTAATCTCTCCGACTGAAGTCAAAATAAGGTTGTCTCTGTAGCCTTATCTGTCAGGTTTTCCTGGATTCTAGACATGCCACCCATTGTCTGTTTGAATCCTTAACTGGCCATGTTTCCCAAATTTCAATTTAAAATAAAGAAACAAGTCTCTAGTCCTCACTGAATGGGGTTCTGGCTCTGGCATGGGTGGCTTAGGCTCTGCGAAGGGGGAGAGGCTATCTGGTTATTGCCGTAAAATGCTCAACAACTTTTTGGGTCCGGATTTTTACCTCTTGAAATATGGCCACCCATTTATACAACCTTTAGAAGATATCTGAAGGCAGCCCTGCATAGTGAAGTATTTTTTATGTTGTATATGTTTTTATATATATTGGAAGCCGCCAGAGTTGCTAGGGCAACCCAGTCAATTGTTGTTGTTGTTTTGTTGTTGTTTTGTTGTTGCATCAGATTTGGGATATTCCTCAAGCATATGTTTCCAAAGGATATTTGCTGCACACCCACACAGACCTTTTAACATGACTGATTTTAGTCTAATGACCCACAGAATATGGAAAGAATATTAAATAGGACGTCCCTATTTTCATCAGAGGTATATTGGAGGGTATGACACTAACTTCTTCCCCCCACCACATGAGACAATAGGGGGAGTGCTGTGGGAGGGGGGCGATTTTGATTACAAAAAGAATTAGAAGGGAGAATGTTAATCACTCCTTCCTCCTAAGTCTCTTTCCTGCAATCAACTTTTAGTCCTTTGACCGCATTTCCCTAACAAAACAAAATCTTCAGACCAAACCACCATGCATACTTTGAGGCTCAGCACATGGTTTAACGTTGCCTTAAAATGATGCAGTATATATCATTCATCTCACCACTGTCCTGCCCCATCATTTTCTGCTGAAGGTTGGATTGGATTTATAGTCATATACATCCCACACAAAATGCAACTCAGAGCACAGCAAAAGTCAGTCACATCAACTACCAGCCAAAAACCTGTTCATATGAAGTAGTATCATCACATCCTTTGCCCTCTTGCCTTTTGTGGGCTAAGACCATAGTTCTTAGGCCCACGATTGACAAAACCTCTCTCAATAGCTTATATGTAAAGTGCATTATAGCTAGCTTTAAGTGGTTAACAGCCAAATCCTGCATAGATTCTGCACAGGCTGTATGTCGATAAGTACATTGAACTTTACAAAACAGGGCTGTAAGGTTGCAATCCTGTGGACATTTGCTGTTGGGAGTAAAATCCGTTGCACTTGTGGAGAGAACGACAATGGCATGTTCATGATTGTTTCTTGTTTACTAAATAACAAGTATAGGAAAGCCCAATCCATACCGGGGCTGGGAGAGAGAGAAGATTCAAGCCTTTGCTCCTGTTGTGGTCCTGATCCAGATCACTGCCCCCAGCAGCTGTTTACAAATTGAACACCATTGTGTCTATTTTCACCCTTACTTCCAAGTAAACATGTATAGGATTAGGCTATTACCCAACTAATGACTACAATAGTTTCAGAATCACCTGGTGGCTTTTTCAATTTTCTAGTTTATCGCTGACCAAGTTACTGTACTTTTCTGTCTATAAGACGTCCCCTTGTATAAGACACACACCTCCGTTTAAGAAAATGAGGGGAGATGGCCCAAAGTTGTTCAGCCTCTTCCCCCACGCAGCTGTGGGCAGAAAACACTCCCTAGATCATTTCCCACACGCAACGGCATTGGGTGAATTTGCGCCCCCGTCAAAGAGCTGGCTGGCAGCACGCTGCTTCTCCCCACCACGCATCTGTGGGCAGTAAACACCCCCCAGATCGCTCCCCGCTCGCTGCAGCATCGGGGGAAGCCGCTCTCCAGCCCACCGAATGGCTGGCGTTACACCACCCTTCTCCCCGCTGCCATGCTACTATCCATGTATTGGACGACCTCAGTTTTCTGAAGTGATTTTTGAGTCAAAAACCCTCGTCCAATACACGGAAAAATACGGTATCTTGTTTTACACCTGTGTGCATAATAATAATTCATAATAAAAATGTTCATTTCCCTGGAACATTCACAAGTCACTTGGGGTACCTAAGATCAAGAGTTGCCTTGCTGAATCAAAGCAAAATCCATCTATATCAGCATTCTGCTGTTAATATCAGAAAGCAAAGACCTCTGCAAGCTGTCAAGCAAGGCATAGAAATGAAAGGCACCAGCTGTTCCTTTGAGGTATACTGCCTTCATCTATGTAGGTTCAACCATTTTTCATAAAGCAATCTCATCACATCTTAGGATGCTGAGTTAATTATGAACTTTGTACAGAAGTATTTTCTTATGTCAGCCTTGAACTGTATGCAGACCACTTCTTTGAAGACCTTGAATTATGAGATGAGAGGTAGGGGGAAATTCGCTCTCTACCCATGCTTTGCATAGGGATAAGAACATAGCCTCAACTGAAGCAATAAAATACACAACCTGTATGCCACAATAAACCTCTAAGGTAGTCATTGTGGGTTTTGCTGCAACAAACAAAAAACTGCTGACATTCTGGAGTAAGCTAGAGAGAAGAACATTTTCTATGTGAATTCTCAGCTACATAGAAGAGATAATAACAAATATATCAGGAATCCACTAGTTTGCTTTTCATGCCTTTGGTATCATATTCCATTATTCTTTGCAGAGTGGTTTTAATTAAACCAACTTGTGATCTTTCAGATGAAGGGTGGTATACAAATTTTAACAACAACAGGCCATTCAGTAAATGCTAATTTACCATTGTAGATATAACTTTAGAAATTGATTGCCCGTAGTTCCTGCCAAAATCTGAGAAGCATTTTAAAACATGTTCAGTCAGAAAGCATCATCCTGTGTTAAGCTGCCACCTCTATTTGTCCACTGTTGCAGCAACTGATGACTCACATTTATCTTAGGATCAACTGAGTAACACCCAAACTTGGCTGCCAAATGTCTCCTTTTGCCTGCCATTTTTAAGTGGCTCGCCTTTATATCAAAAAGTTGGTCCTGATACAAAATTACACATGTGATTTGATGATTCAAGAGAAGCCCATAAAAAGAACAAAATGTCTTGTGGCACCTCAAAGACTGAAATTTGTTGCCTGAAAACAACAGTCTTTTTAAGCCTAGCAAATTTATTATGGCGAAAGTTTTTGTGGGCTAGCGTCCACCATGAAAGCTTATTCCGCAATACATATGTTAGCTGCCAAAGAATTCTCTTGTTTTCGTACTATGAAGCAAATCAATTGATTCAGCTGAGCCAGAACAGAACAGTATGAAACTTGTTGAGAAATTCTAGTACAGCAACTTCAAGCTGGAACTGCCTGTTTAAGTCTTTTTGCCAGAGTATTGTTAATTTGGGGTCACCAGCAGGGGATCCTGCTCTTCCATTGAATGTTGCCATTTTTTATATCAGATTTGTGTTCTTTAGTACAAATGGCCTGTTTATGGGCCAGCCTAATACTTTTTGGCACCTGAGGCAAACCATAAAATGGCACCCCCTCCCTGCCAGGGAAGAAGGGGTGAGTGAATATCTACACCAGGAAAAAGGGAGGAATAAAGATCTATTTTGGGATCTGCTGCCCCTGTAGATCTTGCCACCTGAGGCTGTTGCCTCTCCTTGTCTCATGGGTGATTCAGGCCTATTCAGACAAAGGCATTGTTGGCAATGGTGTTTTATGGGCAGGTGAATGAACTCTATTGGCATGGCTGATGTTATTAGGTCCTGTCTCCTGCTTGAAACCTTATTTGATAATGATAATGATAATTTATTATTTATACCCCGCCCATCTGGCTGGGTTTTCCCAGCCACTCTGGGCGGCTTCCAACAAAATATTAAAAATATTTTATCACTGCCTCTCCTTTCTCAGTCAATTTCCCTAGCTTACAGATGACTTAGTCCTAACAGATGACAAATATTATCTTTAGTAGTCAATCCATTCAAATGAGTCTTATGCCTCTTTACAATTTCTATAATCCAATTTTAAAAAGGCAGAATCACATTTCAAGATTATTATTTCTAAACAGATGCAATGTGCAGAAGGGAGTAGTACACACTGATCAGTCTGTAAGATCTTCTTGATCACAAGGGGATAGATGGATGCTGGATGCACACATACTAAAAAAAATGGAGATAGGTGCTGCTTCTTAGTATTTGTCCAACCTTTGTGGAGGAGACGCTCTTTTAGTGTGGAAGATAGAAACATGCAATATCATATCCCATTTATAGCATGCTTTGATCCATCATCTTCCCTCCATCACCCTTGATAGCCAGTATCCTTGCAAAACCCTATCACTGATCATAACACTTTAAATTTCGTGTTATACAGTTTCACCTGTGTTACAGAATGTAAGTACCCTGCATGCCATATACACCATGTTGGAAAAACGAGGGCAAACCTTTGTTACAATTTCAAAAAATCACAAATGAGTAGTCACACACACACAAGCCTTGAAAAACCTGTTGCCACCTGCTTAAACGAGCACAGCCTTTCAGATTTGGAAATATAGCCAAAAGGAAAACAAACAAAACTCATGTACTACTCATATTGCATCTGAAGAACTATGCCCAGTCCTGGACATCACATATTTAGAAGAATTTAGATAAATTGGAACAGGTTCAGAGGAGGGCAACGTAGATATGGTCCATGGTATGAAAGACAAGCCCTACGACTGGGTATGTTTAGCCTGAAGAAGAGAAGATTGTGACAGCATTCTTCACACACACACACACACACACACACACACACCCTGCAACAAATAAGACAAGGTATTTAAAATCAACACAAAGTAAAACTGATTTGTAGCTAAATATTATTAAGTTGGTTGCGCTTGTAATAAAGTCTAGGAACACTATGCTAAACCCAGAACTGCAGTATAACATCTGATCAGTAGAGGGCAGACATAACCCAACAAATTTGTACCAAAGAAGAAATTACATACTTGCGATAGAATGATTGTCCTGTTACCTTTGAAGAATAAAGGGACAATTCTGACATTGTTAAATGTCTTCTTGGGTCCATTACCCTCAAATCTAAAGGAAAGTTCAAGCTTACCAGGTTCCATGAAAATATCTCACTTTATGGAAACATCCATACCTTATAGGTGCAGAAGACTACTGTATATTCTATGCCAAGATACTACCTTTTGCTTATATTATTCATCAGGGTTCCTCCCCCCTAAAAAAGAAGGATCTTAACTAAGCAGTGTTCGAAATGCAGGTGAATTCTGGGTGCCACCAAGCTGCTTTTCTTCACTCTGAACAAACAGGTTAGAAAACGTAAATATTACAGCCTTGCAGTCTAGGTCTTAAAATGCATCTGTGATTCTCACCTGTACACTGTTATCAGGGATGAGATTTTCACCCAGAGATTCATTCCCAATTCCAGAATCATCCTTCAGAATGGGATCATCTGTGGCCACTGAGGGGTTTGGTTTCAGAAAGGCAAACTCATTCCGGTCTGCCTTAGACGCTAAGCATACTTCATATGAATAGGGCAATGTCAATGTCCCATTATTGTAATTGCAGGAAAATTTGTGTCCCAAGCTAGAGTACAAGTCAGTATTGTAGGATCCAAGCACTGTTGGGCTTCTCTGTCTCCGACATTTAAGTATTAAAACTGTTAAGACTGTAAAAAGGAATAAGAATGAGACCAAAGCCAAGGCTATAACTAAAATGGCATTCATATCAGACTGATACTTAGAGTCAATGGCTGGTTTGCTCATTTCCGGAAGTGCCTCTTGGAAGTTCTCGGCAACCACGAGGTTGAGGACCACAGTAGCTGAGCGTGGAGCCTTCCCATTGTCCTTCACCAAGATGACCAGCTTCTGTTTCACAGCATCTTTCTCCAGAAGGGATCGTGACGTCCTGATCTCTCCCGTGTGGGTCCCAATGGTGAAAAGGGCCGGCTCCGTGGCCTGCAGCACTTGGTAGGAGAGCCAGGCATTGTGCCCAGAGTCCGCGTCCACAGCCACCACTTTGGTCACTAGGTAGCCTGGCTCTGCTGAATGAGGAACCATCTCAAACAAGGCAGAGCCCTCAGCACCCGGGACAGGATACAGAATGCGAGGGCTGTTATCGTTCTGATCCAAAATGTACACCCACACGGTGGCGTTGTTGCTGAGAGAGGGAGAGCCACCATCTTGGGCCTTCACTTGGATCTGAAACTCCCGGAATTGCTCATAGTCAAAGGAGCGCTGTGCATAGATAGTTCCCGTCTCAGAGTTGATGGAGACGTAAGAGGAGAGAGGCAGCTCCTCCATGTTGCTGTTGAGGATGGAGTAAGTGATACGTGAGTTGCGGTCCAGATCCGGGTCTGAGGCTTTGATGGCAAAAATGGAGGCACCTGAGGGATTGTTTTCAGGCACAAAGACACTGTAGGTTGATTTTTCAAAGGCAGGGGGGTTGTCATTGATGTCTGAAATCTGCAGGGAGATGGTTTTGTTGGAGGAGAGAGGGGGGCTACCTTTGTCGGTGGCCATGATTGTGATGTTGTATCCTGAGGCTTTTTCTCTGTCTAGGGGGCTCTCTGTAAGTAGCTTGTAGTAACTGTTAGATGAAGAAAGAATTTTAAAAGGCAAATCATATTGTATGTGGCAAGTAACCTTCCCATTTTCTCCTTCATCTCTATCATCCACATTGATCAAAGCTATCACAGTTCCTGGTAAAGAGTCTTCGGGAACTGGACTAAAGATAGATGTTAGCAAAATCTCTGGAGCATTGTCATTCTCATCCAGAACATCAATCTCAACTTTACAATGTGCCAGTAGTCCACCACCATCTTTGGCTTCCACTAACATCATATAGCTTCTGGATTCTTCAAAGTCTAAAGTATCCCTAACTAAAATTGCTCCACTTTCAGGATCCAGGTTGAATTTCTGTCTTGCTTTAGTGGGGATATTGCTAAAACTGTATCTTACTTGTGCATAAGGACCTTCATCTGCATCTGAGGCTTTCACCTGGATCACTAACGATCCTTTAGGGGCACTCTCTTTTAGGCTGAGTTTATAGACTTCCTCAGTGAAAACAGGTGGGTTGTCATTGGCATCAGTGACATTAATCCATATTTGGGCTGTTCCAGTTTTTCTTGGTTCTCCACCATCCAGGCCTGTAAGGATCAAGTGGAGGCTGTGCTCACTTTCCCGATCCAGAGGTTTGCTTTGCACTAAAATAGGGTATTTATTTCCATCTGGAGTTTCTTTAACTTCCAAGGTGAAGTACTGATTACTGCTCAGCTGGTAATTTTGCAGAGAATTTATCCCAACATCAGGATCTTCAGCACTTTCAAGGGGGAATATGGCTCCAGTCAAGCTAGATTCACTTATTTCTAGCTTGATATCATCTTTTAAAAATTGTGGTGCATTATCATTAATATCCTCTATGGTGATGCTTATATGAAAAACATTTAGAGGGTTTTCAACCACAGTTTCAAAGTTAAGGACACAACGTGGTGATTTCCCACAGATTGCTTCTCGATCTATTTGGTCTCTGACATAGAAGTCTCCATGTTCCTCATTCACAGTAAAGAACTGAGCATTAGCTGCAGAAACAATACGGAGCTTCCTCTTCACCAGGTCTCTCTTACTCAGACCCAAATCCTTGGCCAGATTTCCCACAAGAGAACCCTTCTCCCTTTCCTCAGGAATTGAATACCAGACCTCTTCCGACATTGTCAGGCAGAACAAAGAGAATAACAAGGAAAGCTGTACTTGCCGCCGGAGTGGCTCCCTGCTCCCTGTGATCTTCAGCCATTTCCTCGGCTGCTTTGTTTGCATCTTTTCTTTTCTGATTCGGGTCTTCAAGTTTCTTTCATGCTGCAAGAAGTTGTTGTCAGGAGCAGGCATCGTTCCGTGATGCAGTCTCAACAGTGAGGGATCCATTTTTGGTAGGATGCTATATTGTTGTCCCTCAATTCCAGCTCCTTCAGATTTGCAGAACTTAACTCAGTAATTGTTACATCACAGGAAAAGTGAATGGACCCCTGATTTCTATCCTTATCCCGTATTGGCCAACAGCGGCACTCTGAGTCTCTGCTGGAAAACTGCAGGAGCACCTACTGGCACAACATGCTGATAAGAGTTCAGAGGCTGACAGGGTAGCAACATTTCTCTCTAGATGTGCACAGGTTTATGCAATTATTTGGTTGTGTGTGCATTTCACAATTCTCCCTAAGGCAGTATGTGCAAGAGTGAACACACATATGGTGCATACAGGAAACACTCTGAAGTTATTACCTTAACTTATCAGTGGGCTTTGTCTCAAGAACTTCATAAACAAAGTTTCTGAGGCAGAAATATAGCACTCAGCACTTAATTGAGAGGGTTTACTTCACAATAGCCCCCCACAGCAAAACCTTAAATTCTTCAGAAGGTCTAAAGGCAATGCCCATAGTACCAGCTTTTGTGCCAAACTGCCAACCTCTTTTTTATGATTAGAGGAAGAAACTGAGGCAGAAAGGGGTGGGAGTCATTATGAAGAGCTGTCATGTGGGGAACAACTACAAGTGCTGGGCCCTTGCTCCCCACCCACTAGAATTTCTGAATCCACAATACTTCATTTCATAGGACAGGAATGGGCAGACATCAGGTTAATCTATCAGTCAGAACCAGGTGCAAAAGACATAGGGTTGTAGTCAACTAAGTCCTACCCTGAGGTAGACTCAGTGACATAAGTGAACCTAAGTTTGTCATGTCCATCAACTTCAATAGGTCTGAGTAGGACTAGCATTGAGTACCACCCATAGAATTAAACAACAGGCTTCTTCTGAGCACATTCTGAGCCAAGGACTGTGTTTTCAGTACCAGAACAGAACTGTTCTACAATCATTCTACACAAAAGTTCACTCCTGGTTAGTTTTCCTCATTTCAGCAGCCTAATTTAGGTGAAAAAAAAGTTTTTTGTTATTGTTAAGCTGGGAGCCAGAAACCCTTGCCATTCTGCTGAAAATCACCCAAAGATCTATCAGTAGATCCTGACCCACCGCCTGCCCATCTCTCTCTAGGATATTGCATGTGATACTTCTGCAATAATTGCAACAATTTTGTTTTCTAGCCTTATATCCTATTCAATCTACAGAGACTGAGGATAGGCAAGAACGTTATATAAACAGACAAGTTGCAAATGATAATTGTAGTCACTGATGACAAAATCACAGAGTTTGAAATATGTTCCTAAAATCAGTATGGGCCATACAGGAATATATGTCTGAGTCCACATCCATGGCCACTACCTTAATGACCAGGTAGGTAGCCTGGCTCAGAGGAGTGAAGGGCCAGCTCTATCCCTATGGAACCATCAGTGGGAGGGAAGGGGTACAGGATTTGGGGAGCACTGTCATTCTGGTCCAGGATGAAAAGAGTCACTGAGACCTTGGAGCTGAGTGGTGGAGAACCTCCATCCTTGGCTCTCCATGGAACTTAATCTCCTGGAACTTTTCATAAATGAAAGAACATCAGGCATAAATAACCCCAGACAGAATTAATAGAGTTATATAGACAAATTACTGATCTCATTTTTAATAAGTTATTCTCGGTCTGGATACATTGTTCTTCATGGACCTCACAACCCTGCCCCAGGACTGGATAGCTGAGATCCTGGCTGGCTCTCAGAATCTTCCTCATCTCTTTGGGGGCCACAGGCTCAGAGAAGAAGGTGAACCAGGCAGGAACATAAGAGTTGCCGCAGTGCCTGGCTAGCCGCTGCAGAGGCTACTCATGAGAAGGAATCAAATGGAAACAAGTCCTGCCTGAGATCCTGGAAGGGATGGTTCCTCTAGCTCCTGTATAAGCTCCAAGTCTAAGTTCCTTCACTGCTGAAGCAACAGCTCCCATATCCTCTTCAGTCTGCCTGACGCACAGAAACAGCCACCACCTGGCACCAAACTGTAATGGTTGCTGATCGATTTCTTCAGTTTGAAAGGGAGACTGTCAGAACCGAACACAGGATTTCTCCATGGATTCTTTAATCCTGATTTTGCATGTTTAGGATGGCTTCTGTTGTCATCTTGAGAGAGATTTCTTTGGGGGGTTTTCTTTGGCAGTACAATATGTGAGGATATGGCTAATTAAAGAGCATAGCCATACATAGGTAACAAGGATAACAAATCTTGGCAATCTCCATATTGAGCCTGGACTCACTGTATAATGGAGGCTTGTTTAAAGCCCAAGGCACTGTCATTGCATCAAGGTTTCTGAAGTACCAGACCTTTCTGACTCTCCTCCTTAATATACTGTGAGGAGCGGATGGTGAGCAGCTTCCTCTTTGTGGTTAAGAATTCTTTCTACCACCAGTTCAACATATCTGGCACCTCCAGCTGCTATTTTCATGTCCAGGAAAAAATTATTCTTTTCGCTGATTTTGAGGTTCTAGAGAGAATTGGTTTCCAAATCAGTGTCTTGTGCCTTATAGATGGCAAATTGGAGTTCTCTTGCTTTATTCTCACCAACCTTTGTTTCTGTTTCTTCTGATGGGAACCTGGGCCCATTGTCATTAATAGCTATCGTTTCAATTTCCACTCCATAAATTTTCATTGACCCCTCCATATATAATCACAAAATTCATGACACACTTCTCTACATGGCCACAAATTCCTCTCCATATATTTGGTCTGTGGTGTGTAAATGACCAGCTTCAGAGTAAAATACTGAGACCTATATTGTGAAAACAATGTACACCTCTCTCTGAAAGAGCTCTTATATGAGATCTCATCTCATTTGTGCAGAAGAAGCATGCACTCTGCTACTGAAGCCACAGTTGTCCCTTTAATTACTGTTAGAGCTGACCATGATTTGGCCACACCATTTTAAAGAGCCCCAGAATACGAGGAACACACTTTTGAGTATGTGTAGACTGCCTATCTTTTATTGCTAAGTCACCGCAATAAACTTTCACGTGTCTGATGTTGGTGGGAAGTATAACAGGGCACAGGTAAAGTTGGGTTCCAAAATATTGGTTGGGGTAGTACACAAAGAGTTCTAAAATATGAACAGATTATTTTAAACAGATTTCACGCAAGTGCAGCATTGAAAATGTCTCCTGATACTACCCTCTTCAGAGATCCCTATTTCTATGTGGAGGTTTGTGGCCAACATCAATATACTATTAATTAGCAAGAAGAGATCACTTCCCTATCTCCTGACAGCTAAAAAAATAGTAACTTTTTAAAAAGCAAAGCTAATCAAGTAAAATTGCTACCTTATTTAATGAAAGTGGATATAACAAACACGCTTCTCAGATTGTTATGAGCTCCTCTTAGAACGGTAGTACTTCACTACTTCATTCTGCTAAGCATAATTACATGTCAGGAAGTCCAATAGATTTTAGTGAAGCATACTTCCAAGTACATATGATCATGAGAGCAGCCAATGAAAATCAAAGTTATTACTAGGAAACAAACCTAAACAGAAACAATGATAAAGTAAATGATTCACAGTGAGCTCAGTGGTCTAGATAAAGGAAAATGAGTCATTTCAGCAAGAGATGCCCACCTCACTGCCTCTTTCTATGGTTGTTCACTGATTATTCCTTTATGTGTAGAATTCATGCACATTCCCCAATGTTTGTGCTGCCTCTGGCCCTGTCCAACATCTGCATATTCAGTGGAGCATTGGGAAGAAGAACCTACACGTTTACAGCCGTATGTGCATAGGTTTTAACCTGGCTTGGGTGTTATGACTGAACAATGAATTGCAGTATTGTAAGGGTGTTTCATTATCAGGGTTCTCAATTGTGAGGAGGCTTCTAAGAGCTCAGTGCAGTGGATGGAGTCAGCTGACTGCAGGGCTGGCAAACAGGACCCCATGCGCCTTACTTGTGTTACGATTCTTTTCAGGTATAATAATAAAAAACCCTCTTTGTACTCAGTTTCTGTTGCATGGATTCAGCCTCTCCTGCACTGAAGCCATTATGCCACACCCTAGGCATCTCTTTTGTGTTACATCACATCTCCATGGCAGCCACTTTGTGTCAAGACACGCCCCTATAGCAGCCATTTGTGGCTGGTGCCCACAACACTCTCTCCAAATTCCAAATGTGCTTACTGGACAAAAAAGGCTGGCTACCCTGCTTTATATTCACTATGCAAGAAAGGCCATTATTTGACTTGAGCATTATCAGTTTGGACATTGTCCTGTGCAAATGTCAGGAAAAGTGAATGCATTACATATCTATATCTGTATCTAATCATCTATATCATTTGTATCTATATCTATATCTATATCATTCTGCCAATTCACCTTGGATGAATGGCAGATTTTAAAAAAACTATGTTTATTTTAAGATAGGTTTCCTTTCATTTGGAGCTCAAAGGTCAAACCCTGAGGAAGATAAGGAAAGTGAACTGAGGTGGTCTCCTCAGGTGAAGTACAAAATACAACACGAAAAGAATCCCAGGCTCATTAGATTTTTACTCCATTCCCATAAAAGGTCACTGAAATTCCTCGAACATATTGGGTTTAAATGAAGTTACCTTTACTCTTATCAAGGTTTTATTCCATATTCTGATTGTAAAACATGCCACAGGAAATGTGAACATGGATGGCTCTCTTGCTAAGGAGCATATTTCATAGTTCTTTTCCAGGTGCTGTGATCCCAGCACACATATGATCCACATAATATCTGTTGTTGACACATGAACAGCCCAGACTATTCTCAATCACAGCCATGTGGCTGTGTGAACCAGCAATGTGTGAACCAGCAATAAATGCAACCAAACAAAATGTCCATGATAAGGGAATGTCATAAAATGCTGACTTCTATATTTGTGTATTACTAGTTCACAACATGTAGTTATATTATCCATGCTTCTGCTAGGATGGCATATGTGTGGGAGAATGCTATTCTATTAGATGCTATTAATTTTCGGGGATAGAAAACCATATGGATAGAATTAATCTACTCAACAGACTGGTAAAAAACAAGGGAAATTATTCAATCTATAGCTACACTGATATAGCCAGATCACAAGAAAGGCAGACAAATAAGATGCTCAGCTTAATTTAGGAATGACTCACTTGTAAGAGTGCCGTGAATCCAAGTACCAGTTGGATGTGCTAAGTAAGCATGTTCAGAATGCCTCAGCGGCATGCCATTCAGGCAGGTCTAAGTACTGGTTCTTCCCATATAAAGCACCAGACAGTTGAGCAGATAATGATCTAAAAACAGTAGCTCATAGTACCTACAAGGAGCAAGCCTCTGCTGCCAACATCACAGTTCCGAAAGCAAAGCTTACCTGCTCACCAACCTCCTCTTTGGCACTGGCATCCCCACCGTTGCCATCCACAAGAACCACCTGAGAGCTATCATTGCATAGCAAGTTTTCTGCCACCTGGATATGGGGTTTGGGGAAAGAGATCTGCTCTTTCCTCATCTCTGACGATAGACAGAGTTGGTAGGAATAAGGTAAAGTTCCTTCTTCATAGTTTGGTGGAAATATGACCTGCGCCTTAGAAAAAGCATTAGGTTCAAAGCATTGGAATAATTTGGGATTTCCTGATTGTCGAAGTTTCATGACAATGACCAGTATCACCGTCAGGAGGAACATAAATGAGATCAACGCCAAAGCCAGCACCAAGTAAAACTGGAGGTCAGAATGATGTTCTGTGTCACTGGAATGCCTAGTCATTTCTGGAAGTGCCTCTTGGAAGTTCTCGGCAACCACAAGGTTGAGGACCACAGTAGCTGAGAGTGGAGCCTTCCCATCGTCCTTCACCAAGATGACCAGCTTCTGTTTCACAGCATCTTTCTCCAGAAGGGCTCGTGACGTCCTGATCTCTCCTGTGTGGGTCCCAATGGTGAAAAGGGCCGGCTCTGTGGCCTGCAGCACTTGGTAGGAGAGCCAGGCATTGTGCCCAGAGTCTGCGTCCACAGCCACCACTTTGGTCACCAGGTATCCTGGCTCTGCCGAGTGAGGAACCATCTCAAACAAGGCAGAGCCCTCAACACCTGGGACAGGATACAGAACGCGAGGGCTGTTATCGTTCTGATCCAAAATGTACACCCACATGGTGGCGTTGTTGCTGAGAGAGGGAGAGCCGCCATCTTGGGCCTTCACTTGGATCTGAAACTCCCGGAATTGCTCATAGTCAAAGGAGCGCTGTGCATAGATAGTTCCCGTCTCAGAGTTGATGGAGACGTAAGAGGAGAGAGGCAGCTCCTCCATGTTGCTGTTGAGGATGGAGTAAGTGATACGTGAGTTGCGGTCCAGATCCGGGTCCGAGGCTTTGATGGAGAAAATGGAGGCACCTGAGGGATTGTTTTCAGGCACAAAGACACTGTAGGTTGATTTTTCAAAGGCAGGGGGGTTGTCATTGATGTCTGAAATCTGCAGGGAGATGGTTTTGTTGGAGGAGAGAGGGGGGCTACCTTTGTCGGTGGCCGTGATTGTGATGTTGTATCCTGAGGCTTTTTCTCTGTCCAAAGGACTATCTGTGAGAATTTTGTAATAATTGTTAGATGAGGATAAGATTTTAAATGGTACATTACCTTGTAGATGGCATGTAATTTTTCCATTTTCTTCAGAATCTTTATCCTTTACACTGATAACAGCAATTACTGTCCCAGAAGCAGAGTCTTCAGGAACTGGACTAGATAAGGAGGCCAGAATGATCTCTGGAGCATTGTCATTCTCATCTATAATCTTTATTTCAATTTTACAGTGAGCCACTAATCCTCCTCCATCTCTTGCTTCAACTGTCATAGTGTACTTCTCTGTTTCCTCAAAGTCAAGAGCTTTTTTAATTGTAATTGTACCACTTTTTGGTTCTAGTTCAAATATTTGGTGGGCTGTTTCTTGGATGTTATTAAAAATATAACTAATATGTGCATTTAGACCTTCATCCCTATCAGAGGCTTTTACTTGGAGTATGGGGGACCCCACAGGGGAATTTTCCCTCACGGTGATCTCATAGACCTCTTGATTGAAGACTGGTGGGTTGTCATTGGCATCTGTGACATTAATCGATAACTGGGCTGTCCCAGTTTTTCTGGGCTCACCCCCATCCAGGGCCGTAAGGATCAACTGAAGGGAGTGATCATTTTCCCGATCCAAAGGTTTTTGCAGCACCAATTCCGCATATTTATGTCCATCCACACTATCCTGAACCTCCAATGTGAAAAACTGATTTGGGCTTAACTAGTAGTCTTGAAGAGAATTCTTCCCAATATCAGGATCTTCAGCTTTCCCAAGGAGAAATCTGGCACCTGGCAATGTGGATTCAATTATTTCAAGCCTTATATTGTCATTCAGGAAATGTGGTATATTGTCATTAATGTCCTGAATCGCTACACTTACATGGAAAACATTTAATGGATTTTCAACTAAGGCTTCAAAATTAATGAAGCACTGTGTGCTCTCTCTGCACATTCCCTCACGATCTATCCTCTCATTCACATACACATTTCCATTTTCTGCATTGATACTGAAATATGGTTTTTTACCTTCAGAAATGATATGCAGGTTTCTATTCCTCAGTTCTCTGGCATTCAGTCCCAGATCCTTGGCAAGATTTCCCACAAAAGATCCCTTTGCCATCTCCTCAGGGATGGAATAGTGAACTGACTCTGAGATCTCCCAGCAGAGGAAAAACAATAATAGTAGAAGCAAAATGTGGCTTCTGAATGCCCTGAAGCTTTCTCTAGGAATAACTTCCATCCTCATCTCCATTCTTCTGCTAATGAGCAGGTGAGCTAATATATATTTTTGTCCAAAATACAGGTATTCAGAAGAATAAGTTGATTCCTTTGATTTCCCTCTCAGTTTGCTTGTATCACATTTGTTTCCTCATCTCAGTAACAGCAGGCAGGTCTTTGTAGTCTGTTCTTTCTGCAGCTGGTAAGTAGCAATCTGACAGCGGATCCCTAATAGCTCTTTGATTCCCAAATTGGCCAACAGCGGCACTGTGAGTTCCAACTGAAGAACTGCAAGTGAATCAGCTCCAAGAATAAACCGGAAGAACTGAAATATATGCTTTCCCTCTCCATAAAAAAACATTTTAATACTTTGAAAGCAACATTTAGTGACTAAAAGGAATTGTGTTATGTATTACAGTACTAAGTTCTTGACCATATTGATGGATGTGTACAACCCCTTCACAATTTTAATGTTTTCAACAAAATATCCCTCACAGGCCATTTGCAAGAAAATCACTTTATATACATAAAATATTATATTTTAATTAGATGAAAGTTCTGGATTTTCATCCCTTATATTGCCTTCTTTTTTGAAATAATAATTGCTTTAAAAATATATATATCCACACTCCTTATTTCTTTAAAAAAGGTATTTGTAAAAAAGTATTTTTTTGAAAAAAACAGGAAAGGATCACTTTTTTGTAGATTCAGTCCAGTAAAGATGGTCTGTGTTCATGGGATTCTTGTACCTGAAATGTTTGATGCCAATGGGCAATTTTCTGAAACTCTTCCCTCAAGACCAGTAGATTTTTTTGACTTTGACTACTCACAACAATGTTTCAGTACATTTTCCAAATAAGGGAGGAAATGTGCCGCTAACAATTAGGCATGTAGATGCATATGCAGAGGATACAACAGCTTGCCAATATGGCAAAGTTGAAAACATTTATACTACATCTATCACCAATGCATTGATCCCCACAAACTGTGAGATGGGAGCGCCACTGAAATTCACACTCCCCAACTCAACCAGGTGAGAATTTCTCCATCAGTGCAACCTGATGGCCAGTAACACAAGGAGGAAGATGAAGAACAAGCAGGAGACAAAAGCCACTGCAAGGGCCAGGTAGAAGGTGAGGTCAGACGGAGGAGCAGATGATGGAACTGTCTGTGCTAACTTAGAGAAACAAAGATAGAGAGAGGAAACAAAGTCAAATTTCAAAACTATGTTAGAAAAAAAGAAGGTTCAGCGCCAGAAGAGAGATTTATGGTGAACATTAGAAGAAACTTTCCAGTTGTAGGAGCAATTCAGACATTGTATAGAACATTGTGCCGTATCACTCTTTGGATATTTTCATGAAAAAAGTTATAAAACAATCTATTAAGGAGTCTTTAAGTCTGAGGTACATTGCCTTAGATTAGTTTGCTTTCTCTATTTCCTACAATATGATATTTTGATTCAGTGGGGGAACACTGGTGGGAGCAACACAGAAAGTAGAGTGGCCCAGATACATTGCATGGAATTCATTCTCTTGATGATCAGGAGGGGTGGAATTGTGAGAGGAAAGAGCACCTTCTCAGGCCACAATACTCCCTTATATACACATCTCCTAAAAACACAGAAACCTATGCTTGCACCATATAACCTGCTGCTTCTGGTTAGTTAATCAGTTAATCCTACTTCTTTACTCATAAGCACTGATAAATTAAGATCCTCACTATAAGTAACACAGAGAAGGAATGTATAAGAGAGCATTTTTAGATTACAACTCTGAAAGTGTGTTTAGGGGGCAACACGTTTATGTTAAATGCTCTTAAGTATCTGCTATGAGAGAATGGCCAGGATTGGGATGAGATGGTGGTTTCATTGGTTTGATGTTGCCTCTGATTCCCGGAATAGGATGGGTGTAGTAATCATGTGACCTGATATTTTGCTGCCATAAAAATGCTAAGTTTTGTCACAGTGCATTCGAGTTGTATGCAAAAATTGCTACAGTAAGTCTGGAACGCATCTGGAGAACAATTGCAAATCCAACCAAATGACAGGTTTGAGCAGGGTTTTAAAGACAGGCTTTAAAAGGAAACAGTTGTAGATGGTCTACACAGAAACCTAGGAGGATGCAACAAAGAAATAAAAGAAATAAAATTGAATCCATGTCATAGGGTTGCCATATGTCCTCTTTTGCCAGGACATGTCCTCTTTTTCATGGGTATGTAAAATGAGAGTCGTCATTTTACATACATTAAAACATTAGTTAAAAGTAGAGGTTAGTAAATGTGTCCTCTTTTTTCTATTCAAAATATGGCAACCCAGGAAGATAAAAAAATGATAAGAGGACCACAAGAAACAAATGAATGGAACAGAGATAGATTGGGTGGACTGAGTATTTCAAGGAGAAGAATAGTTGACAAAGTGCAAATAGAAGAATGGCAATAGAATGAAAAATTGTAAAACAAAATTATAATTTAATGGCACTATGCCATAAATAGAACTTCCGGTATAGATGAGATGTATCAGAAAATGGAATCACAATGTGGTGTTTTTGTTCTCACTCTTACATTTAGCCTTATTTTGATTTACAGTATTTATAGCACACTCTTCAATGAATATTTCCAGTCCCAATGACTTGAGTCCACTAAAGTTTATACCATAACAAATATGTTTGGGTTGCATCCAATGCTTATGTTTCTTCTCCTCTCCCCTCCCCAGTTGTCCTAATAAACAGTATTTAAGAGATCAGCTTGGCCCTACAACACGGAAAAATGGCAAAGCCCAACCCCTGCCCCAAATGAGGAAGCAACTGCAAATGAAGAAAGAAATTGCCAGTTTGCAGCTAAAGCAGCATGCTGGTCATTACTTTTGATGGGAATCCCTGAAAAACTTCCCCTATACTTTTCCAGCCCCCAGAGCTCCAGCTTACAACTAGCTGCTCTATAGAGCTTAGCTAATTTGAAGGCTGGGTGATGGGAGAAGAGAGAGGGCAGGAGAAGGCAAAGCCACACATAAAATGATGGCCAGCACATTGCCATTTGTGTGCACCTGAGGATATGGCAGGAAAGAGGAGTGGAAGCAAGCAAGAAGCTTGCAGACAGATGCATCCTAAATATAATTATTCTTAAATCGTTCAGCACTTCTGCACACTACTTCTGGAAACCTCAATAAAGCTACTCCTTATGGACATCATTACTTTGAAAGTCCAAGACACTAAGACTGCAGTCTTATACATGTTCACTTCACCTGGAGTTCCTTTTGAGTAGACATGCATGGGATCCTACTGTAAACTTCCAACGTCATAAATACCACAGAACTGGTTTAGTAGTCCAACTGAGTAAAGCAAAGCTACTTGGATCCAATGCTTAGATATTTTTGCCTTGACACTGTAAACCTTACTCTTTTATCATGCATAAATCAGTAGATGGTTCATGAGGGGCCCAATAAATAAGGCTGAGCTACTGCTTTCCAGATTTAAATAACTCATTTTTCAGTAAACATATATGTCAGAGAAAATGAATTCTCCTCCTCCATATAATGTTTCAGTGTCAGTTATGGTAAAAGATCATGCAGCGTGCAATGAAAAATCTTCTGGAATAAACCCTACCTTATCATCACTTGCCATCTCAGAAATTAAATTGCTTCCTCCGTTGCCTGTAAAAGGTTTTTCACTGCCAATAATATTGTCTACCATCTGAACATTGGGTGTCAGGAAGGCAAACTCATTCTTCCTGGACTCAGAAGACAGACACAGCTGGTAGGAATAGGGCAAAGTCCCATCTTCAAAGCTGGGTGGGAAGATGGCGCCATTCTTGGAATGGTGAACAGGACCAAAGCACTGTAGGAACCTGGGATGCCCTGAGTGACGGAGCTTCATTGTAACGGCCAGAATGACAGTCAAGAGGAACAAGAAGGAGATCACAGCTAAGGCCAGCACCAAGTAGAACTGCAGGTCAGACTGATACTCCGAGCTGCTGGGTTGGCTCTTCATTTCCGGAAGGGCCTCCTGAAAGTTCTCAGCAAACACTAGGTTCAGAGTCATGGTGGCCGAGAGAGACGGCTGCCCGTTATCCTTCACCATAATGACCAGTCTCTGTTTCACAGCGTCTCTCTCCACAAAGGCCCTGGCGGTCCTGATCTCTCCAGTATGAGAACCAACCGCGAAGAGTGCCGGCTCAGTGGCCTGAGTCAGGTGGTAGGAGAGCCAGGCGTTGTGTCCAGAATCTGCATCCACGGCCACCACCTTGGTGACAAGATAATCTGCCTCAGCCGAACGAGGCACCATCTCAAACAAGGCTGAGCCCTTGGCTTCTTGTGAGGGGGACAGGATACGAGGGCTGTTATCATTCCTGTCAAGAACAAACACCCTGACGGTCACATTGCTGCTGAGAGGGGGAGAACCCCCATCTTGGGCCTTCACTTGCAGCCGGAACTCTCTGAATTGTTCATAGTCAAAGGATCTCTGGGCATAGATGGTGCCAGTCTCAGAATTAATGGAGATATAGGAGGAGATGGGAAGCTCCTCAATGTTGCTGTTGAGGATGGAGTAAGTGATTCGTGAGTTCTGGTCCATATCGGGATCTGAGGCTTTGATGGTGAAAATGGAGGCACCTGAAGGATTGTTTTCTAGCACATAGATGCTGTAGGTTGATCTCTGAAAAGCAGGGGCATTATCATTGATATCTGAGATCTGTAGTGAGATTGTTTTGTGTGTGGAAAGAGGTGGAGTTCCTCTATCAGTGGCTGTGATTGTAATATTGTATGCAGGAGCTATTTCTCTGTCCAAAGGACTGTCTGTCTGGAGTTTGAAGTAATTGTTAGATGAGGGAAGAACTTTGAAGGGTAAATCATTGTTTAAGTAGCAAGTAACCTTTCCATTATCACCACTATCTTTGTCATTTACATTGATCAGAGCAATAACTGTTCCTGGCAGAGAATTTTCAGGAACAGGACTGAACATGGAGGCTAATGTCACTTCTGGGGCATTATCATTCTCATCAAGCACAGTTATTTCAATATTGCAATGTGTCAACAATCCGCCACCATCTTTTGCTGTAACCATCATTGTATATTTTTCAGTTTCCTCAAAGTCCAACGGATCTATAAGAGTGATTATACCGTTGATTGGATCCAGTCTGAATTTCAATTGGACATTTGCTGGTATATTGCTGAAATGATACCTGATTTGGGCATTTGTACCTTCATCTTTATCTGAGGCTGAAACCTGAAGCACAGGAGATCCAAGGGGAGTATTCTCCCTCAAACTGACCTTGTACACCTCTTGAGTGAAAACAGGTCGGTTGTCATTGACATCAGTAACATTAATCCGTATCTGGGCTGTTCCAGTTTTCCTAGGCTGACCCCCATCCAAGGCTGTAAGGATTAAGTGAAGGGTCTGTTCATTTTCCCGATCCAGTGGTTTATTTAGCACTAATTCTGCATAACTATTTCCATCTTTTCTCTCTCTAACTTCCAATGTGAAGTACTGATTGGAGCTCAGCTGGTAATCCTGGAGTGAGTTCATCCCAATGTCAGGATCTTCCGCCTTCCCAAGGAGAAACTGTGTACCTAGCAGAGTGGATTCAAGGATCTCTAAACTGATATTGCTATTCAGGAACTGGGGCGCATTATCATTAACATCCTGGATTTCCACTAGCACATGGAAAACATTCAGCGGGTTTTCTACTACAACTTCAAACTGAACAAAGTGGATTTTTGCTACATATCCCCTCCCTATCAATCCTGTCATTTACATAGAGGTTTCCATTCTCTGCATTGATACTGAAATGCTGCATTTTAGCCACAGACACAGTGTGCAGATTGCGATGTTTTAGTTCTTTGGCGCTCAGTCCCAGGTCCTTGGCGAGGTTCCCCACAACGGAACCCTTTGCCATCTCCTCAGGGGTTGAATAATGAATCTGCTCTGATGCAGCCCAACAGGTAAAAGACAAGAGAGAGAGAAGCAGTACTTGCCTTGTGAGTGCCCTGCCATTCCCTGGGTGCCTTCTCTCCATCTGGCTGGTTCTCTCAAAAACAGGCTGCTTCCTTTTCTCAGTTTCCTATGCTCAAGCTCTCACAGTGATGAAGGAAACAACATGAGGTATCACTGAGGAAGAATAAATTTCCCTTGTTCTTATAGGTGTGCAAAGCAAAAGAGATTTTTCCTTCTCTGCAAGAGTCTCCTGTCTCTGTGCTCTTCAGTTGGCCTGCTCTGAATAGCAGGGATGGGAGTTACTGCAGTCTAGGAAGCATCAATGGATCTCTATCCTCTCTCTGGCTCTCATACTGGCCAACACTGACACTTAGAGGACCACTCAAGGAACTGCAAGGAAAACCATGTTCACCATAACAGAGAAAGATGGAGCTAAAATAATGCACGTTTCCACAATGTGAACTTTTTCTTTAGCCAATTGCAAGTGGAGCATTTGAAAAAGTTTTTCCTTGTTTCACCTTTGTTTAGCATATTACTTTTATTGTCCACACCTTCAGCAACAAAGGCTTCCAGGGTGGGGTACAGGTCCAAAAAAGCAATATAAATAAAACAAAAATAAAACAAACTACACTCATAATAGAGACCAACTACGGTAAGTTTGTTATTGATATGAGTTTTCGTGTGCATGCACACTTCTTTGTGCATGCACATGAAAGCTCATACCAATAACAAACTTAATGGGTCTCTAAGGTGCTACTGGAAGGATTTTTTAAATTTTGTTTTGACTACGGCAGACCAATATACCTACCTGTAACTACACTCATAATGTTTGGTTATGAATAGATTTCATTTATTTTCTAAGTGGCCTCAATCCAGCTCCCTTTCAAAATGGGATCGGTGGCTCTGGCAGATTTTCATTATTCCCCTTACACATACATGCAAAAGAAGCACAAACTATCCCTTTTTAAATGCAATAGAAGGCCCTTTGAGATACTAGGTGTGGATAAACTTATGGATAATTCCCCCCCACTTCACTCAGTTCTCTTCAGCAACAAAGTGAAGAATGGGCTCTCTTTTCCCTGCTACTCTTCTCAGTAACCTCAGTTCATGGTAGATGTGGGCAGAGATGGCAGTTAGCGTTTTGCAGACATATTCAAAGGAAGATTCCTCTTTTGCCTTCCTTGTCAATAATGGGTGTAGCTTCTTCATGCACTAGGACTTTGACTGAGGAGGCTGCAGCTCCCAGAGGAGGCCAGTGGCTCTCTCCAAGGTCTTCAGCAAAGGGGTCAGAAGACAGCAGAGGAACACAGAGGCTAGAGCTACTTTCAGTGGCTTTTTAGATAGTACTGTGAAAATTGAGATTGCATCTGGGACTGCAGTTTCGCTTACATGAAGATGATACTCATGTCCATTTTTTATTGGTAATATGGTGACATTGTTAATATATATACTTGTGTACAGATATAACCAGTATATTTAACGTTCCCCCACCATATTACATATCTGTGTTGCACAAATAAACTGTGCCATTAATTTGAAGCAGAGAATTGAATCCTGTCATGGTAAACAGTGTGGGGTGGTTTCATGGTTTGAGAGTTTCTTTATCACCAGTAGTTGCTGATCCTTGGTGATACTTCCAAGTAAAGAGCCTTCCTCCATTTCCTCAGGGAAAAAGTGGCGAATCTTCAAGGAGTGGTAATGACTTGCCAATGTCAACAGATAAAAGAGACAGAGTGATAAAAGAATTGTAAGTCTAAGGTGTAAAAAGGAGATCTTCTGATTCTGAGGTATAAATAGGACCGATGTGAGCAATTTTGTTAGCAGGTTTTATTGAAAATATGCCACCGTGGTCTTTAGGAGGTAGCTTGCTTTGGGTGGTGGGGAGAGATTGAGTTGTAACTTCCTGTCAACAGCTAAAACAGTCCTGTGTGGCACCCCCATGCAATTTCAGCGAACAAGGAAACTCTCTTTGCTGCTCCTAAGACAAATCATAGAAATGCAAACAGGCCTTGTGCCGTGTTCAGACATATCCAACAAGAGCCTGACATTCTTTATAAAGTTATCCAACTCCATCCAGAACTGAAAGATTTTCATTGCTCTCATAGTTTCTCTCATTCATATTGCAGAAAGTTTTTTTTTTAAATCATACAAAATACAAGGATGATAAATATACATATGGCTTGAGCTAACCCGAGGTAACTATAGGAGGACACACATCAAAACTACCCCCCTCCCACCGTTTAGCCATAGCAGAATATGGAGATCCAGAATGACCTGGTCCGAGTCTGTTGCATGACTGCAGCAAGACTGGCTCAGGATACAGCATTTACTGGGCCAGCTCAGCCATGCCCCTGCCCTCAGAATGCCCCATTTGGGGCTCTCCATTGGCTCCTGCACATCCAGCAAGTAGAAGGTGATGTCAGCTGAGCCGAGAGAGCCAGGCAGGGGGACGTCTCTGCCTAATCCAACCCCATTGTTCCCTAGCTCAGTGGAAATGGGGGTTGGATTGCTTTGTGTATCATCATTGACTTATTAAAATACCTGTCTGACCTCTTTAGACTCTCAGATGAGGCCAAATATTATTGCTCAAAATGTGAAATAAATTTGCCTTGTTATAATATCCTACTACACAAACATTTAACACACCATTGTTTTCTATATGATGAAATTCTGGGAGACTGAACCAATGGAAGGGAAAGAGCAGGGAGCCATTCCCCACTGGCAGAGACAATACCTGGCCATTATATGGCACTTCTGAGTGTTAGGCCAGTGTTATTTATTGCACTGGTATTACAGATTTGCAGCTGAGAATGAGAAAAAGTAACATGCCTAATGAGAGCAAAAGTATATGTGGCTTTAAATGTTTTATTACATTGAATGAAAATGCATTCTTAATGGAAATAGATGTCACTGGGGGAGCAGGATCATGACCATGGTTGCAGAGACAGTATCAATGGGACCTTTCGTCTTCTCAGTGCAAATAATGAAGTGGGTTAGGATTTTTCTTGCAACTCTGCTTCTGCTGTCCCATCCAAGGGATCTATTTCCATTTTTAAATGCAATAAATCATTTAATGTCACCAAAGTTTGTGGCAAGAGCCAATATTCAAATTACAGATCTCATGCCTATCAGCTCACATACTTGGCCAATAAACTAGATGAGTTCTTACTTAGTATACAGGTTTAATTCCTGATATCTCCAGTTTTTTAAAACATCTAATAAAACTAGGCTGAGAAACACCTGAGTTACCACCTACTGCTCATAAGGCTGGAAAATACTAATTAGATAGATTATTGACCCTGTTTAGTAAACACACAACTGATCTATCCATGTGAGTAAAGACATAAACTATTTCAGACACAGAATTAGAGGGCAGTAAATAAAAGTTCAAATATTTTGGGAAGCCTAGATTTTCCACAGATGCTATTATTTGAGAACTAAATAACCTTTCCAAGAGGCAAGAAGGTCAAGAAAGAAGCTCTGAAAGAAGCATTCAATTTAAACAAGATAACCATCACAATCATGCAAAAATTGCTGAACAAGAAAATATATGAATATCTCTAATATTTGTCTCATGGTTGCTCTTTAAGCACTTAAGCTCTTGTGGGACAAGCTGTTTACAATTCTCCTATCTCTACACGCATTTGCTTGCGACAGAAACAACCACATATACAAAAAGGGAACTATGTGAACTCCCAAACCTCATTTTATCTGAAGAGAACAAGTATAAATGAGAGAATATGTCTCCAGTTCCATTTCTTCAGAACAAGTGCAAAACAAATAATATAAATGGCATTAATGTCTAACTGAAAATATAAAGTGAAAAACCTTTGATTTGATAGCAAGACTTCACCTGTATATTGGCTGAATCCCCATTACTGTTTGCAATCTCTTCAGCAATGAGAAAGGGATCATTTATCTCACAGGGCTGGTGACTGGTCATAGTATTGGAAATATTTCCCTTGGGAAATCCGAAATTGCTCTTCCTAGAGTCTGTAGTGAGAGAAACCTCCTGGCAGTAGGAGTGCAGAAATGCTCGGACTCCGTCAATCCCCACAAACTGTGAAACTGGAACTCCACTAAACTTCTCAGTTCCAGACTGTGAATATCTCCACCTATGAAGTTTAACTGCCAGTAACACAAGGAGGAAGATGAAGAACAAGCAGGAGACAAAAGCCACTGCAAGGACCAGGTAGAAGGTGAGGTCAGATGGAGGCTCCAAGGGAGCTGAGATGCTGCTCAGGTCTGAGAGGATTGCAGGGATGGTGTCAGCCAGCACCACAGTCAGAGTGGCTGAAGCAGAGAGAGGTGGCTGCCCATTGTCCTTGACTAAAACCACCAGGCTTTGCTTGAGGGCATCTTTCTCCAGAAAGAATCGGGCCGTCCTGATCTCTCCCGTGTGGAGCCCCAGAGTGAAGAGCCCTGGCTCAGTGGCCTTGATCAGCTGGTAGGAGAGCCAGGCATTCTGGCCAGAGTCCGCATCCACGGCCACCACCTTAGTGACCAGGTAGCCTGGCTCTGAGGAGCGAGGGGCCAGCTCTATCCCTGTGGAACCATCAGTGGGAGGGGAGGGGTACAGGATTTGGGGAGCGTTGTCATTCTGGTCCAGGATGAAGAGAGTCACTGAGACGCTGGAGCTGAGTGGGGGAGAACCTCCATCCTGAGCCTTTACACGGAACTGAATGTCTCGAAAGTCTTCATAATCAAAGGAGGTCAGGCCATAGACAATCCCAGTCTCAGAGTTAATGGAGAGGAAGGAAGATACTGGGGAGTCACTGATGTTGTGCTCAATGATGGAATAAGTGACTCTGGAGTTCTCTCCACAGTCTGGATCATCAGCCTTCAGGGAAAATATGGAGGCCCCTCTTGGGTTGTTCTCCATTAAATAAGAAGTATAAATGGACTGCAGGAAGCGTGGAGGGTTGTCGTTTGTGTCTAAAATCTCAAGTGGAATAACAATCGATGTGGAAAGTGGAGGGGTCCCGTGATCTGTGACTGTGACAGTGATGTTGTAGGCTGCCACCTGCTCTCTGTCCAGGGCTCTTGCTGTCACCAAACTGTAGTAGTTGCCATAGGCTTTTGTCAGTAGAAAGGGGAGGTTGCTGGGGATAGAGCACGTGACTTCTGCATTCTCTGCCGAATCCTCATCTTGCACATTGAGAAGGGCTATTGCAGTCGCTGGTGGAGAGTTCTCAGGGATGGAGCTGATAAGTGAAGTTATTTCCAGTTTGGGTGCATTGTCATTTACATCAGTAACAAATACTATGACAGTTGATCTGTCCAATAGACCTCCACCATCACGGACCTGGACCTCAATTTCATGAAGAGCAGAGTCCTCATAATCTAAACTTCCTATGAGAGTTAGTGCACCTGTGTGTTTATCTAAGTGGAATATCTGGGAAGCCTTTTCCGTGATTTCTGCAAACGAAAATGTCATTTCTTTGTTGGTCCCTTCATCCAGATCAGTAGCTTTTAATGTAACCACAATGGTTCTTAGAGGTAAATCCTCCCTTGCGCTCACTTCATAGATGCGTTGGCTAAAAATGGGTGCATTGTCATTCGCATCCAAGACTGTAATGTGCAGCTGTGCAGTGCCACTCCTGACTGGATCACCACCATCATATGCGGTGAAGATAAGATTATGAGCTGCTTCTTTTTCATGGTCCAGAGGTCTTTCCAACACAATTTTTCCATATTGTTTGCCCTTAACTGATGTTTGGAGAATCAAAGAAAAATGGCTATTGTTGCTGAGTTTGTACCCCTGTAGAGAATTGTTTCCTAAATCAGGATCTTGAGCTTCCAAGAGGGGAAACTGGGACCCCAAAGCTGCATTCTCACTGATATTTATCACTAGTTTCTCTGACGGGAAGGTGGGCGCATGGTCATTGATATCTGTGACTTCCACTTCAACTCCATAAATTTTCATTGAATCTTCAACTATAATCTCAAAATTCAAAATACATTTCTCTTCCTGACCACAGATCTCCTCTCTGTCTATTCTCTTTGTGGTGTGCAAATGGCCACTCTTATAATTCAAAGCAAAATACTGAGTCCTACCTGGGGAAACAATGCGAATTCCACGATCTGAGAGCTCCTTTGCGTCTAGTCCAAGATCCCTTGCAATATTCCCCACCAAAAAGCCTCTCTCAGTTTCTTCAGGAATGGAGTACTGGATCTGTCTGGTGATGGCTTGGCAGATGTTAGCAAAGAGAAATAAAAAGAAAACTCTCCTTTTGCAAGCTTGAGGATACTTTGCTGTTGCCATTCCTGGTCTGATATGAAGCTGTTGGGGAGATCTGTGATTCAGGATGACGGAGTGCTGCCAGAAAGGGACTTGCAGCTGAGATTCCCAACGCAAAAATGTTCACTGAAACTCTGATCTCTCAGCATTTTCTGAGCTGAGCTGCTCATCTGGGAAGGATGAATTTCTCAGTGTATTTCTTAGCCTTGGTTGGTCAACAGCGACACTCAGAGTCACAGCCAGGAACTGCACACACTACATTTTTTGTTTCGATTCTCATTGTATATCCAACTCCATGTGTGTGTGTGTGTATAATGAGAAACATTTAAATACAATGCACAAATTAATTACTAACCTGTTTTATCACTGAATGTCATTCTCGTGTTTCCTTGCTCTATATTTAATGCATTTATTTGCGTCAATACACAAGACATATAATAGGATCACAGATTTGGAAGGCACCACGAAGGTGATCTAGTCCAATCCCCTGCAATTCAGGAATCTTTTTGTCCCACATGGGGCTCAAACCCACATCCCTGAGATTAAAAGTCTCATACTCTACTGGCTGAGCTATCCCACATAAGCTGGAATGCTGCTGATGTGCACACTGTTTCACAGATAAACAAAACAAAGTGACTATTTATTTTAATTTATCATGAAACACCAAGTTATGCCTTGTAAGCGTAGAAGTGGATTCTTATTCTCTAGAAAAGGAGAGAACCCCAATAACCAACAAGTCAGTTAAACCTTCCTTGGTAAGATTAAGTTTTCTACATAGGTATGTAATATGCACAGTTACCACATAAACAAGTATGGGAATTTGTACACAGGAATCCTAATGTTAGATGAAAATCATGAAAATCTTATGTTTTTATGCATTTCCCCTAGCTCTTGGAACATTGACTCCGAAATATATATAGTATTTTAAGAACATTTTTACTGGAAATATGTGTGTCTTTTCAAGGCTCAATACATCATAGCATCTACTAGGAATTCCTCACAAAACATTATGAGGGGAGGGAACTTGTAAAATAATTTCAAAGTAAAACATTCTAAAAAAAAAAATTATATGAAAAATGCAAACTAAGGGATGCTTAATTAAACATTTTCTGAAAATTTATTTATTATAATTATTTTCTTCAGCAGAAGGGCTGGAATAATTCTTTTTTGAATCTTTCCTAAGTTGTTAGATGTCTGTCAATCAGCATTTATGGAATGCATGTGTCCAGAACAGTTCTTCTCGGTCCCTAGTAGGAATCTGGCTACTCCAAGAGTTCTCCTGTAAATGCAAACTACACATGGTCCAGCTCTTTTGCGCCACAGCATCACAATGCTGACTCATATAACAGTATTCATCTAGCGTCTGCTCCCTCTGTCTTTCAGAAGTGCTATTTTCTGTGCTTTTGATTATAGTTTCCTTACAAGTCCTTACAGTTGAATCTTTACAATCTGCCAAATAAGGAACATTTTCAGAGAATCCCATGCATCTTCCTTCCTTCCTTCCTTCCTTCCTTCCTTCCTTCCTTCCTTCCTTCCTGTTTACTGAGGGTACAATAAACAGCTTCTATTTAGACAGCGCCTGTTTACTGAGGGTACAATAAGCAGCAATGTTAAGATCTCTCCCGCTTCTACTTAGGCAGTGGTGGGTCATAAAAACCTGTTCACTGGTATTAGTTCCATAGCAGACCCTGCCTCCTGCCTCCTACTTGCTGGTGCCATGCAGAGCTCCTTCTGCAGCATTTGCTCCCCTGTGGCCAGAGCAGGATCTAACCACCAATGCAGGAACAATTACAGTAATTGCTCTACCAGCGCTTGGCATGGTATTGGATCCAACAGCGTGAAATAGGTTTGTTGGACATCATAGGCTGTGTACACATGTAGCCTCTAAAATGCACAGGGGAAATCACCCCCCCCTCACTTTGTACGTAGTTGTTTGCAGTGCTTCTTCTTTTTTACAAAGAGAGGTGCAGGAACTCCCAAAGTTGTTGAGCTTCTTTTTGGGAGCCATCAAAAACACACACCACACCAACTACCTTAAAAAGAGCCCAAAACACTCACCACGCCAAGTCCCAATCCATCCCAGGTCTGCCGGAACGCTCAGGAGAGGTGCTACTGGAAAAAAGACCTGGTTGTTTGCAATTTCACACACCTTTGTGCAATAACATCATCCAAAGTAGCAGCTACTCTCTGTGCTGTCTGTACACAGGTGGGCATGTTTTCAAACTAGTGTGTAATGAAGTTCTGTGTTCCCCTCCCCATCAGTACTTCCTATTTTCACATACCTTTTAAAAAGCACATATTTTTCAGTCTTTTGAGAGGGGGTTGGAAACTGATGTGTTGATATACATATGTTTATGGAGAGAGCTAAGTTGCTGTACTGCTCCGTTTTTGTTTTTGCCTCTTTCATTCACAGACAGGTTAAACAAGGTGAGTTGCAGTGGCACAGCCATGCAACATCAGTAGATCTGCTCCAATAGGAGGTGACCTAAGAAAGCATTCTTGGTCTACACATGCATGCAACAAGTGCTTGAGAAGTACAATCTTGGCACAAAACAGATTATAACCATTCCAGAAGCACACACCTAAAATGACAAATAGTGTGGGACAGGGCTGAGATCGGGATGACGTGTGCACAGCACCCCCAAAAGGCGTATCTGAATCCGGCACTGAATGCACATTATCATGCAGTTTGTACACACCATTACTGGTATATTTGAACTCATATGCTCTAGATGAAGGAGGATGTCAAAGGATTGCTAGATTAGAGACTTTGGCAATTAAGTAGTATATGAAAATACATTACAGTGGTGCCTCGCAAGACGAAAAGAATCCGTTCTGTGATTCTCTTCATCTAGCGGTTTTTTCGTCTTGCGAAGCAAGCCCCTTGACGGATTAGCGCTATTAGCGGCGTTTAGTGGCTTATCTGCTGATCGGATCAGCTGATAAGCGGCTTAGCGGCTTAGAAAAAAGGGGGGAAGGGAAAAAAAGCCAGCAGGAACTCGCAAGACATTGTCGTTTTGCGAAGCAAGCCCATATGAAATTCGTTTTGCGAAGCACCTCCAAAACGGAAAACTCTTTCGTCTAGCGAGTTTTCCGTCTTGCGAGGCATTCGTCTTGCGGGGCACCACTGTAAATGAAAAGATTGTGATAATTACATTATGACGGCCAGGAACTGAGAGCAATAGAAAGACAAAGTAAGAGAGTGATACAAGAAATCAAGATATCTAATTCAGAAGGATTTTATGATACTGTAGAGGTTTCCTTGGAAAATAACAGAAGTAGTTTGATTTTGATTTGTCCACATTAATGGTAATAGCCCCTATTATTGTTCTGTATAATAGCCCACAAGATGCAATTTCCCCCCATTAATTAAATTCATTAAATTTTCATCTGTCTCACAACACCACACAGCATACCCATGCACAGAATTCCATTCCATGAAAACATAAGAACAGTCTTACTGAATCAGACCAATGACCTATCCAGTCAAGCATCCTGTCTCCCACAGTGGCTGGCCAGATTCCTCTCAGAAGCTCCATTCTTGGACCACTGCAACTAAAATCAGGGGCACAATGCCTCTGGGACTAGAGGTAATATTGCCACCATGACTACAAACCAGTGATGGCTCTATCCACCATAAATTTCTTTATTAAATTTACATCTTGCCATTTTTCCTGTAGGAGCCCTCATATGATCTCATTCTCCTTAAAGCCACCAAGTTGGGGGTGATCACTGCATCTTGTAGTAGCAAATTCCATAGCTGAACTATAAGGTGAACTATAACTTACATTGTTATAAAGAACAAAGAAACATAACATAAGAAGAAGCCTGCAATATTGGCCCAAAGGTGGAGCTTGTCCAGCACTCATGGAGACCACCGGAAGCCCATGAGAAGCCCCCAAGCAGAACATGAGCACAACAGCACAGCCACCACCTGTGATTCCATGAACCTCATACTCACAGGCATATAGCCTCTGGCAGTGGAGGCAGAACCTAGACAACATGGTTAGTAGCCATGGAATTTGTGTAAACCTCTTTTAAAGCCATTCAGGCTGTGGGCTATCACAGCCTCTTGTTAGTTATGAGAGAGAGAAAACTTTTCTATTTCTGCATTTTCCACACTATGCTGAAATCTATGCCTCTCAGTTATGTCCTTCCTTATTTGCCTTTTCTCCCCTAAACTTAAAAATAAAAAATGTCATAACCTTTTTTCATAGGGGAATTACTCCACCCACCTGTCATTGTGCTTGCTCTTTCCTGAACATTCTTCAGTTTTATTTTTAATTCCTTTCCTAACAATTTCTACCATGGTTTTCACCTTTTCCACATCTGTTTTACACTGTGTCAATATCTTCATCAAGCTATCCACTATGACTCCAGGATCTTGTTCCTAGTCAGTCACCGCTGATGACAAAATATGTGAAAAAAAGATTTCTTTGCACTTTCTTACATGGGGTCTTGCATTGAATTGCTGTTACCTTATTATTGATATCTACATTAGTATGGAAAACTCAAATTCACCGCACTCTTCCATTTCATTCATAATTACTAGAAGTTAAACCGTAACAACAGGGACACGGGTGGTGCTGTGGGTTAAACCACAGAGCCTAGGACTTGCCGATCAGAAGGTCGGTGATTTGAATCCCCGCGACGGGGTGAGTTCCTGTTGCTCGGTCTCAGCTCCTGCCAACCTAGCAGTTCGAAAGCACGTCAAAGTGCAAATAGATAAATAGGTACCGCTCCGGCGGGAAGGTAAACGGCGTTTCCATGCACTGCTTTGGTTTCGCCAGAAGTGGCTTAGTCCTGCTGGCCACATGACCCGGAAGCTGTACGCCTGCTCCCTCAGCCAGTAAAGTGAGATGAGCGCCACAACCCCAGAGTCAGCCACGACTGGACCTAATGGTCAGGGGTCCCTTTACCTTTACCTTTAAACCATAACAAGATCAAGACTCACCTGAACATAATTTTCAGCTACAGCATTGAAAATGCCCCTGCCATTGCAACTTGAAGGCTTGTAAAAAAAATTCTCTACATTCTGAACAGCAGGTTCTAGTAATATGATTTCATGTTTTTCTAGTTCTCTCATGTACTAAATCAGGAAGGTAAGAGGAAGACAAGCTAAAAATATTAGTTTTACTCAGTGCAATTTGTCTAGGCAAAGAGGTGCCTACTTTGTTCTCTTATAATGGCAAAAGAGCCTAGCTGAGAGGCGCCAGAACTGAGTGCTGGTGCATTCTGACAAAAAGAAAGGTCTGGTTTTATTCCTACAAGGAGCAAGCCTGTGCTGCCAACATCACAGTTCCGAAAGCAAAGCTTACCTGCTCACCAACCTCCTCTTTGGCATTGGCATCCCCACAGCTGCCATCCACAAGAACCACCTGAGAGCTATCATTGCACAGCAAATTTTCTGCCACCTGGATATGGGGTTTTGGGAAAGAGATCTGCTCTTTCCTCATCTCTGACGATAGACAGAGTTGGTAGGAATAAGGTAAAGTTCCTTCTTCATAGTTTGGTGGAAATAGGACCTGCGCCTTAGGAAAAGCATTAGGTTCAAAGCACTGGAATAATTTGGGATTTCCTGATTGTCGAAGTTTCATGACAATGACCAGTATCACCGTCAGGAGGAACAAAAATGAGATCAATGCCAAAGCCAGCACCAAGTAAAACTGGAGGTCAGAATGATGTTCTGTGTCACTGGATTGCCTAGTCATTTCTGGAAGTGCCTCTTGGAAGTTCTCAGCAACCACGAGGTTGAGGACCACAGTAGCTGAGAGTGGAGCCTTCCCATTGTCCTTCACCAAAATGACCAGCTTCTGTTTCACAGCATCTTTCTCCAGAAGGGCTCGTGATGTCCTGATCTCTCCTGTGTGGGTCCCAATGGTGAAAAGGGCGGGCTCTGTGGCCTGCAGCACTTGGTAGGAGAGCCAGGCATTGTGCCCAGAGTCTGCGTCCACAGCCACCACTTTGGTCACTAGGTAGCCTGGCTCTGCTGAATGAGGAACCATCTCAAACAAGGCAGAACCCTCAACACCTGGGACAGGATACAGAACGCGAGGACTGTTATCATTCTGGTCCAAAATGTACACCCACACGGTGGCGTTGTTGCTGAGAGAGGGAGAGCCGCCATCTTGGGCCTTCACTTGGATCTGAAACTCCCTGAATTGCTCATAGTCAAAGGAGCGCTGTGCATAGATAGTTCCCGTCTCAGAGCTGATGGAGACGTAAGAGGAGAGAGGCAGCTCCTCCATGTTGCTGTTGAGGATGGAGTAAGTGATACGTGAGTTGCGGTCCAGATCTGGGTCCAAGGCTTTGATGGAGAAAATGGAGGCACCTGAGGGATTGTTTTCAGGCACAAAGACACTGTAGGTTGATTTTTCAAAGGCAGGGGGGTTGTCATTGATGTCTGAAATCTGCAGGGAGATGGTTTTGTTGGAGGAGAGAGGGGGGCTACCTTTGTCAGTAGCTGTGATTGTGATGTTGTACCCTGAGGCTTTTTCTCTGTCCAATGGACTGTCTGTGTGGATTTTGTAGTTATTCTTAGATATTGATGCTATTTTAAATGGTACATTATTTTGTAAGTGGCAGGTAATTTTTCCGTTTTCTCCAGAATCCCTATCCTTTACGTTGATGAGAGCAATTACTGTTCCAGAAACAGAGTCTTCTGGAATCGGACTGGATAAGGAGGCCAGAATGATCTCTGGTGCATTGTCATTCTCATCTATAATCTTTATATCAACATTGCAGTGAGCTACTAATCCTCCTCCATCTCTTGCTTCAACAGTCATAGTGTACTTCTCTGTTTCCTCAAAGTCAAGAGCTTCCTTAATTGTAATTGTTCCACTTTGTGGATCTAGTTCAAATATTTGGTGGGCTGTTTCTGGGATGTTATTAAAAATATAACTAATATGTGCATTTAGACCTTCATCCCTATCAGAGGCTTTTACTTGGAGTACTGGGGACCCCACGGGGGAATTTTCCCTCAGGTTAACTGTATAAACCTCTTGAGTGAAGACTGGTGGGTTGTCATTGGCATCTGTGATGTTAATCCATATCTGGGCAGTCCCAGTTTTTCTGGGCTCACCCCCATCCAAGGCTGTAAGGATCAACTGAAGTGAGTGCTCACTTTCCCGATCCAAAGGTTTCTGCAACACCAATTCTGCATATTTATGGCCATCTTCTCTCTGTCGAATCTCAAGAATGAAATAGTGGTTTGAACTCAGCTGGTAATTTTGGAGAGAATTAATCCCGATATCAGGATCTTGAGCTTTCCCAAGAAGAAATTTGGCACCTGGCAATGTGGATTCAATTATTTGAAGCCCAATATTGCCCTTTATGAATTGTGGGATGTTATCATTAATGTCCTGAATTGCTACACTTACATGGAAAACATTCAATGGCTTTTCAACCACAGCTTCAAAATCTATAATGCAGTGTGTGCTCTCTCTACACATTCCCTCACGATCTATCCTCTCATTCACATACAGGTTTCCATTTTCAGCATTGATAGTGAAATATGGCTTTTTACCTTCAGAAAGGATATGCAGGTTTCTGCTCTTCAGTTCTCTGGCATTCAGTCCCAGATCCTTGGCAAGATTTCCCACCAAAGACCCCTTTGCCATCTCCTCAGGGATGGAATAGTGAACCTCTTCCAAAACTGCTCCACAAAACAAAGATGATAATATCAGAAGGGTAATATGCCTTCCTGGTGTTTGAAAGCTCTCTCCATGAAGGATTCCTCTTCTGTTCATTTTCCTCTTCTCTTTGATGAGCACAGGATTTCCGATTTCCACAAAGACAGGAGATTTTATTTTGCCCAGTAAAAAAAATAACTGGATCTTTTGGTTTAATTTGTATATGCTGCAGTGTTTTCTTTTTTTCCAGCTGAAACGTTTGCTCCAGCGTCTGCTGGTATTCCCGATGTGCAGTTTGGGACAAAGAGATCTCTCTGCAGAAAGCATCAGTGCAACTTCAGCTGCCCTTGGATTGCCGCCTTGTCCAACAGTGACACTGTGAGTCTGAAGCAGAGAACTGCAATCTTTTCCCAGTGATTTTTCTCTCCTAATTCATGACATGGCATGGTGGTATTTATATTTAATGACTCAAACTACATTCTGATACAGGATATGTGAAGCCTCTTCTGTTATAAAGCAGAAATATTTGTGTTTTGTTTGTGTTATCTTTTCACTAGTATTACAGGTAAAAAAAAAATCAACTTCAAATGAGTATTTGCAGTAAAGAACAAGCAATAAAAACACAGTATAGAGTCATTTCCTCAATTTACAGCACTTACAATTGTTACCAAGAATATCAATCTGTAAACCTCTTTATGAGAAAAATTGTATTACTCTAGTGGATTTCTCTATGAAGTGTTACGGTGTATAAAGAAAAAGACGATGGGAGAATTGAGGAAATTTTATTCAAGGTTTTAAAAACCTCCAAGGAAGGAGAGATAGAATGATGGAGTCTTAGAGTTGGAAGTGACCCCAAGGGTCATGTAGTCCAACCCCCTGCTATGCAGGAATCTCAGCTAAAGCATCCATGGCAGATGGCCATCCAACCTCTGTTTATAAATTGAATTAAGTGCAATTCAAGCGTTCAATGTGTTTTAAGTGTCTTCAGCTGGTGTAGTGTAAGAAACAGAATAGTAATGCAGTTTATGTCCTGCATTTGGCATGAACTCAGCAGGTTCCTTTAAGTAAGCCACAAGGCTCTTCCTGCAGTATGTGGAATAATTGCACTAATACTATATAATATTATAATATATATATTATACTTATATATATTATAAGTAATGTTGCTGTTCTGACAAATCCTGGATATTTGAGGATCTTTACTCAGCTTTAGCTCCAGACTTAGCCTGCAATCTTTTGCACTGCGCTGGTGGTGGTAGGGTTTGGATTGGCTGGAGCTGTTCCTCAGCCAAGCCCTACCAGCCTCCACTGGCCTCTACCCACAGGGGGTCACTCTGCTGGGGCAGAATTGCCTGTTCCCTCTGCCAAATGTATGCGTGGTTAGAAGTCATGCCAGTGGGATCTCCACTCATGGCAGCTGATGAAAAATTCTGAAAGGGGACAAGGACAGGGAGAGGCAGGAGCCAGTCCCACTACTGTCCCGGGATGGCACTGGGCCTGATGTGGGTCCAAGTGAGGTGCCCCTCCACCTTCTGCCCAGACCAGCAGCAATGCTGCGGATGTGACAGTGGTCTCCTTGCTCTGTTATGCCTCATGTCGCCCAAGCCAGGATTTGGATAACAGCCTTAGTCATGGTTATAGCTGATCCACGAAAATCAATGTGGTTTAACTCAGTAACTTGTCAAGTTGATTTCAATGCTTCGGCTCTATGTATGGCCAAGTCTGGATCCAGCCCATTATATACATAACCCTAAATAATACATATACCTTCCAAGATAGCCACAATTCACATTTCTTCAGCAAAAGCAGTCTCTAAGCAGTTTACAACTATAAAATAAATATGATCAACTAGTTGTGCATAAAGGGCTTTAATGTATCTCCAGCTAAATAATCAATATCCACGCTCTACTCTAGAAGACCACTGCCAATTAGTCTTGACCTGGTGGCGGATTTTATATCATGCATACTGAAACATGATTGAACTACACAATACAGGTAAAAAGTGTGGTCTATGTTTGCTTCCACACCCCAGCATGAAGCCAGACACAGTGGATGGATTTGACTATGTGCCACAACTTATTTATTTACAAGTCTGATCTACATATGATTAAATTATACTACTTCTACAACCTCAGTGATGACATACTTAATGCCAAGATGGAGGCTAGGAACTGTCTTTTCTGCCAGACACATTAAACAGTTGTCGCCATTCTGGGTCCAAGTATTGGATCAATATTGAAACTGGTCTTTTCTCTTCAGTGCCCTCCTTCCCAGCTCCACTGAGTGCAAATGAGGACCTTTAGGTATCATCAGCCATGAGCCAGTAAGTCAATGAGGTCATCAGTACAGACAAATAATTACCATGACCAGATTCTCCCAAATTAGTAAGAATGCCATGAAGGTTGGTTTGGGTAACTCTCCTTTCAGGTCTTGGGCTGCTCACTATAGGATCCTTATGTTTTCTAACCTACATAGCACATGCCAGTTGTGGCACATTTAAAAAGAATGGCTGGGGTCCAAATACAGCCATTCTCTAATTATTGACTGCCTAGCAGATGAGAAAGCTCCTGTCATTCATCCTCTCATTCGGCCAATTTAGCAACAAGAACAAAATACTACCATTCAGCCCCAACTGAGAACTGATAGATCTTGCCTTGTTTGAAGCTAGAAGGAGAAGGCCAGATACTGCCATGCCAAACAGAGGCATAGAGAATGGTGCCACCATGCCCACGCCAACTGTCCACAGAGGCAGCGTTGAGAACATGCTGCACAATTTACACCTCCGAAAGATTAAAGTAAAAGCATCTTCTGTGGAGTTCAAAGATACACATAAAAAGGTTGCATCCACATTACACATGACCTCCTACATTAAAACAATGGGTTAAGCATTGCATCCAGTGCTCAATTAAATACCAACAATTTGATCAGTGAAATCCAATCTGCACTGTAAAATGAAATAGCGAAACTCTAGCTCCGAACCATGATGTGAAAGTACTTTGTACAATGTTCTTCAACATGAACCACAAGTAGCCTATTCAGACTTTTGTAAGGACTCTAGTATATCCGAAATTAAAATCATTTTAGACCTAGTGAAGCCATATCATATTATTTTAAATCCAAGTAGCTAAAATGCACTACTGGTGAAAAATTATACATTGTACCCCAGTAATTGAATGTTGTAGTTGACCATTCTTGATTCAAAAGGAAAGAAAGAAGGGGGCTATGATTATAAAATAGAAGCATCAGCACATTGCTCCCACCCCATGTCATGAAATGATCAGAAAATAATTATCTTCCTCATTTACTATATTATTTAATGTTCAAGCTACTTATGCTGGAAAGCTGGAATACAATCGTACTTTAGATCCCGAACACCCTGGAACTCGGAAGTTTTGGCTCCCGAATGCCGCGAACCCGGAAGTGATTGTTCCGGTTTGCATACATTTTTTTGGAACCCGAATGTCCAATGGGGGTTTTGAGACTTCTGATTGGCTGCAGGAGCTTCCTACAGCCAATCAGAAGTTACAATTTGGTTTTCAAAGGTTTTGGAAGTCAAATGGACTTCCAGAATGGATTCTGTTTGACTTCCAAGGTAGGACTGCACAATCTGGGAGTAAGCCCTATTGAACTCAATAGCACACAACTGCCATACAGAAAGAAGTATACCTTCTCAATTATATAATAAAAACGGCACATTCCACACCCACTCATAAGATTAAATAAGCAATATATATATCCATTTCACTTCATTTAATTTCATGTTCCCACTATTCAAATTCCAAAGCTTAAATCCTAAGCACTCTTACCTGACAGAAAGTCACACTGAATTCAACAGGACTCACATCTGGGTAGATATGGTTAGGATTGAACAAGAAATCTCAAAATGCAATGGAGAAAATAGACTATACCTGCAACAGGTAGTTTAGCCTCAGCTGTTTACTATATATAAAGAATATGATGATTCATGAATCTAGATGGAAAATTAACTAAAGACTGAAAAATGAAAAGGCAAGTACATATGATGTATAAAAGGTTGTATTGAAATGTCACTTAACGGTAAAGAACTACAGAGTGTACCATGCATGTAACTGCAGAGAACAAATCTTACCTCTTCACCATTAGCCATCTCAGACTGAAAATTGTTTCCACTGTTGCCTGTAAAAGGCACAGCAGGTTTCTCACTGCCAAGAATATTGTCTAGTATCTGAACATTGGGTGTCATGAAGGCAAACTCATTTTTCCTGGTCTCAGAAGACAGACACAGCTGGTAGGAATAGGGCAAAGTCCCATCTTCAAAGTTGGGTGGGAAGATGGCACCATTCTTGGAATGGGGAACAGGACCAAAGCACTGCAGGAACCTGGGATGCCCTGAGTGACGGAGCTTCACTGTAACGGCCAGAATGACGGTCAAGAGGAACAAGAAGGAGATCACAGCTAAGGCCAGCACCAAGTAGAACTGCAGGTCAGACTGATACTCCGAGCTGCTGGGTTGGCTCTTCATTTCCGGAAGGGCCTCCTGAAAGTTCTCAGCAAACACCAGGTTCAGAGTCATGGTGGCCGAGAGAGACGGCTGCCCGTTATCCTTCACCATAATCACCAGTCTCTGTTTCACAGCGTCTCTCTCCACAAAGGCCCTGGCGGTCCTGATCTCTCCAGTATGAGAACCAACCGTGAAGAGTGCCGGCTCAGTGGCCTGAGTCAGGTGGTAGGAGAGCCAGGCGTTGTGTCCAGAATCTGCATCCACGGCCACCACCTTGGTGACAAGATAATCTGCCTCGGCCGAACGAGGCACCATCTCAAACAAGGCTGAGCCCTTGGCTTCTTGTGAGGGGGACAGGATACGAGGGCTGTTATCATTCCTGTCAAGAACAAACACCCTGACGGTCACATTGCTGCTGAGAGGGGGAGAACCCCCATCTTGGGCCTTCACTTGCAGCCGGAACTCTCTGAATTGTTCATAGTCAAAGGATCTCTGGGCATAGATGGTGCCAGTCTCTGAATTAATGGAGATATAGGAGGAGATGGGAAGCTCCTCAATGTTGCTGTTGAGGATGGAGTATGTGATCCGTGAGTTCTGGTCCGTATCAGGATCAGAAGCTTTGATGGTGAAAATGGAGGCACCTGAAGGATTGTTTTCTGGCACATAGATGTTGTAGGATGGTTTCTGAAAAGTAGGGGCATTATCATTGATATCCGAAACCTGTAGTGAGATTGTTTTGTGTGTGGAAAGAGGCGGAGTTCCTTTGTCAGTGGCTGTGATTGTAATATTGTATGCAGGAGTTTTTTCTCTGTCCAAAGGGCTGACTGTCAGAAGTTTGTAGAAATTGTTAGATGAGGACATAATCTTGAAGGGCAAATCACTGTTTAAATAGCAGGTAACTTTTCCATTATCACCGGCATCTTTGTCATTTACATTGATCAGAGCAATTAAGGTTCCAGATGGTGAATCTTCAGGAACCGGGCTGAACATGGAGGTTAAGGTCACATCCGGGGCATTATCATTCTCATCAAGAACCCTTATCTCAATATTGGAATGAGTCGCCAATCCCCCACCATCTTTTGCAGCAACCGTCATAGTATATTCATCGTTCTCCTCAAAATCCAGTTGCTCCAAGAGGGTGATTATGCCACCAATGGGATCTAGACTGAATTTCTCTTGGGAAGTTGCTGGTATGTTGCTGAAATAATACCTGATTTGGGCATATGAACCTTCATCATCATCAGAGGCTATGACCTGGAGCACCGTGGACCCAATAGGAGCATTTTCACTTAAACTGACCTTGTACACCTCTTGAGTGAAAATGGGAGGGTTGTCATTGGCATCGGTGATATTAATCCGTATCTGGGCTGTTCCAGTTTTCCTAGGATCACCCCCATCCATTGCACTAAGTACTAAGTGAAGGGTTTGTTCTTTTTCCCGATCCAAATATTTCTGCAACACCAGTTCTGCATATTTATTTCCATCTTTTCTCTCTCTAACTTCCAAATTGAAGTACTGATTGGAGCCCAGCTGGTAATCCTGTAGGGCATTCATCCCAATGTCAGGATCTTCCGCCTTCCCAAGGAGAAATCGAGTGCCTAGTAAAGTGGATTCAAGGATCTCTAAATTGATATTGCTATTCAGGAACTGGGGCGCATTATCGTTAGCATCCTGGATTTCTACTGTTACATGGAAAACATTCAGCGGGTTTTCCACCACAACTTCAAACTGAACAAAGCAAAGTGGATTTTTGCCACATATCCCCTCCCTATCAATCCTGTCATTTACATAGAGGTTTCCATTCTCTGCATTGATACTGAAATGCTGCATTTTAGCCACAGACACAGTGTGCAGATTGCGATGTTTTAGTTCTTTGGCGCTCAGTCCCAGGTCCTTGGCGAGGTTCCCCACAACGGAACCCTTTGCCATCTCCTCAGGGGTTGAATAATGAATCTGCTCTGATGCAGCCCAACAGGTAAAAGACAAGAGAGAGAGAAGCAGTACTTGCCTTGTGAGTGCCCTGCCATTCCCTGGGTGCCTTCTCTCCATCTGGCTGGTTCTCTCAAAAACAGGCTGCTTCCTTTTCTCAGTTTCCTATGCTCAAGCTCTCACAGTGATGAAGGAAACAACATGAGGTATCACTGAGGAAGAATAAATTTCCCTTGTTCTTATAGGTGTGCAAAGCAAAAGAGATTTTTCCTTCTCTGCAAGAGTTCCCTGTCTCTGTGCTCTTCAGCTCGCCTGATCTGAATAACAGTGATGGGAGTTACTGCAGTCTAGGAAGCATCAATGGATCTCTATCCTCTCTCTGGCTCTCATACTGGCCAACACTGACACTTAGAGGACCACTCAAGGAACTGCAAGGAAAACCATGTTGTGCAATGTACAGTACTTTCCCTTTAGCAAATTGCAAGTTATTTGCGTTCAGTTTGTACACATTAAAGCAACAGCTCCTCTGATTGCTGCGCATAACAGGTCACAAGACTCAAAACCCAGTCTGGAGATATACAGCCTATTGAAAACATGTTTTGCCTTGATGTCTGTCCAACTGAAATTGAACCCTGTTGAATGGAAGCTACATACCCAAGCATTGCCTCACTTTAACATGCTTATAGTCCTTTTTCCATCAGTCTATCACACAACATCAGGGCACACAATTCCTTTCATTAAAATGTAACAACATAAGAAAAGCCTTGATGGATCAGACCCAAGGCCTTTCTTGTTAAGCAACTTGTCTCCCACTGTGGCATTTGGAGGCATCCTACTTCGAGTCAGCACGACTTGCGGCCACCATGAAGTTGTCTATAACGCATCCAAGTTAGTGGCCAACACAGCTTTTTGTGGGAGCAATTCCCATAAGTTATTTATTTATTAAAATGTGTAAAGTATGTGTGATTGTTCTGTATAAATAAAAATAATGGCTGAATACAAGTTTCAATAGTTTTATATTATACACTCAAAGAAAGCATACTGATTTATAAAGTTTCTAACACTGTGTGTGCGTCTGTATTATCTTGAACCTTATTGTGCAAATTAAGTATGAAAATGTTGTATTTTTCCACAACGATGTTATCAGTCTCCGCACTCTGACTCTTACCATATTCATTAGTTTAACCATAGATAAAATATCCCATACTCCACTCCTGTAAAGCTGGTGTTCTTAACCGCACACTCCAGTCAACTTATACCAAATAGTTGTTCTTGCTATAGTTAACAAGTCTTGGACTACTACTCTGCTAGTATTAAACCCTTAATGCAACTGAATAAAACAATCAGAATAACCGTTGATAAAGTGTATCCTGTTATTATTTCAGCTTCCCTTATTATATCCACCTGGAACCTTTCATTTCAGGACATGCCCCACAAAAATGTTGCATCCTAGCATTGGTTGCCTTGCACCTCCCACTTAAATTACTTGCTGTCCTGTAGATATGGTTGAAATGTGGCACTGGCAGGACCAGCTCTCTCACATCGCTTCTCCCTTGTCTTTGATCTATACTAAATATTGTTAAGCATTGCATTTTTTCCCGAATATAGAAGTTGTTCTACCCACTTGACCATCTTAGTTGCACTTTTCTGAGCATTCTGCATTTCATACAAGTTATTTCTACATGAATCTTCCAGAGAAGTTCAAAACAATCCAAAAGATCTACTATGAACAAATAGGAAGCCTTCATGTTTTACACATTTTTCAGTTAACTCAAATCAGAACAGGATGAATAAACTATGTGAGTGAACGAAGTAAAAATCCACATATTTAACCTCTAGGAGGAACTAAAAAATAACTACTGTATATAATGATAGTGATATTTTAATAATCTACAGGAAGAAAATTACTAGAAGGAAGAACAGGATATTAATTCCATAATTCATGAAGACTCACCTGAACGGCATTTTCAGACTCAGCATTGAATTTGCCTCTGTCATTGAAATTTGAAGACTACTTGTAAAAAAAGTTTTCTACAGTCTGAACAGCTGGTGCTAGTAATATAATTTGATTTTTTTTAGTTCTCTCATTTAGTAAATCAGGCAGTTAAGAGGAAGACAGCTAAAAATACTAGTTTTGCTCATACAAGGAACAAGGTTGTAATGCCAACATCACAGTTTCTGAAAGCAAAACTTACCTGCTCACCAACCTCCTCTTTGGCACTGGCATCCCCACAGTTGCCATCCACAAGAACCACCTGAGAGCTATCATTGCATAGCAAGTTTTCTGCCACCTGGATATGGGGTTTCGGGAAAGAGATCTGCTCTTTCCTCATCTCTGACGATAGACAGAGTTGGTAGGAATAAGGTAAAGTTCCTTCTTCATAGTTTGGTGGAAATATGACCTGCGCCTTAGAAAAAGTATTAGGTTCAAAGCATTGGAATAATTTGGGATTTCCTGATTGTCGAAGTTTCATGACAATGACCAGTATCACCGTCAGGAGGAACAAAAATGAGATCAAGGCCAAAGCCAGCACCAAGTAAAACTGGAGGTCAGAATGATGTTCTGTGTCACTGGATTGCCTAGTCATTTCTGGAAGTGCCTCTTGGAAGTTCTCGGCAACCACAAGGTTGAGGACCACAGTAGCTGAGAGCGGAGCCTTCCCATTGTCCTTCACCAAGATGACCAGCTTCTGTTTCACAGCATCTTTCTCCAGAAGGGCTCGTGATGTCCTGATCTCTCCCGTGTGGGTCCCAATGGTGAAGAGGGCCGGCTCCATGGCCTGCAGCACTTGGTAGGAGAGCCAGGCATTGTGCCCAGAGTCCGCGTCCACAGCCACCACTTTGGTCACTAGGTAGCCTGGCTCTGCCGAGTGAGGAACCATCTCAAACAAGGCAGAGCCCTCAACACCCGGGAGAGGATACAGAATGCGAGGGCTGTTATCGTTCTGATCCAAAATGTACACCCACACAGTGCCGTTGTTGCTGAGAGAGGGAGAGCCGCCATCTTGGGCCTTCACTTGGATGTGAAACTCCCTGAATTGCTCATAGTCAAAGGAGCGCTGTGCATAGATAGTTCCCGTCTCAGAGTTGATGGAGACGTAAGAGGAGAGAGGCAGCTCCTCCATGTTGCTGTTGAGGATGGAGTAAGTGATACGTGAGTTGCGGTCCAGATCCGGATCCGAGGCTTTGATGGAGAAAATGGAGGCACCTGAGGGATTGTTTTCAGGCACAAAGACACTATAAGTTGATTTTTCAAAGGCAGGGGGGTTGTCATTGATATCTGAAATCTGCAGGGAGATGGTTTTGTTGGAGGAGAGAGGAGGGCTACCTTTGTCAGTGGCCATGATTGTGATGTTATATCCTGAGGCTTTTTCTCTGTCCAGAGGACTTTCTGTGAGGATTTTATAGTAGTTCTTTGAAGTTGACACTATTTTAAATGGTACATTACTTTGTAAGTGGCAGGTGAGCTTTCCATTTTCTCCTGAATCCCTATCCTTTGCGTTGATGAGAGCAATTACTGTCCCAGGAACAGAATCTTCAGGAATTGCACTAGATAAGGAGGCTAGAATGATTTCTGGAGCATTGTCATTCTCATCTATAATCTTTATATCAACATTAGAGTGAGCCACTAATCCTCCTCCATCTCTTGCTTCAACGGTCATAGTGTACTTTTCTGTTTCCTCAAAGTCAACGGCTTCTTTAATTGTAATTATTCCATTTTGTGGATTTAGGTCAAATTTTTGGTAGGCTCTTTCTGGAATATTACTAAATGTATAATGAATTTGGGCATTCACACCTTCATCCCTATCAGAGGCTTTTACTTGCAGTATGGGGGACCCCACAGGGGAATTTTCCCTCAGGCTAATTGTATAAACCTCTTGGGCGAAAACTGGTGGGTTGTCATTGGCATCTGTGACATTAATCCATATCTGGGCAGTCCCAGTTTTTCTGGGTTCACCCCCATCCAGGGCCGTCAGGATCAACTGAAGGGAGTGATCATTTTCCCTATCCAAAAGTTTCTGCAGCACCAATTCTACATATTTATGGCCATCTTCTCTCTGTCGTATGTCTAGAACGAAATAGTGATTTGGACTTAGCTGGTAATTCTGGAGAGAATTAATCCCAATATCAGGATCTTCAGCTTTCCCAATATGAAATCTTGTACCTGGTAATGTGGATTCAACAATTTCAAGCCTCATGATTTCCTTTAAGAACTGTGGCACATTATCATTAATGTCCTGAATTGCTACAATAATATGGAAAACATTCAAAGGATTTTCAATCACAGCTTCAAAATTAATCAGACAGTGCACACTGTCCCCACATATTTCCTCACGATCTATCCTTTCATTTACATACAGGTTTCCATTTTCAGCATTGATAGTGAAATATGGCTTTTTACCTTCAGAAATGATATGCAGGTTTCTGCTCTTCAGTTCTCTGGCATTCAGTCCTAGATCCTTGGCAAGATTTCCCACCAAAGACCCCTTTGCCATCTCCTCAGGGATGGAATAGTGAACCTCTTCCAAAACTGCTCCACAAAACAAAGATGATAATATCAGAAGTGTTATATACCTTCCTGATGTTTGAAAGCTCTCTCCATGAAGGATTCCTCTCATATTCATTTTCCTCTTCTCTTTGATGAGCACAGGATTTCAGATTTCCACCAAGACAGGAGATTTTTTTGCCCAGTAAAAAAAGAACTGGATCCTTTGGCTTAATTTGTATATGCTGCAGTGTTTTCTTTTTTCTTTCTCAGCTGAAACGTTTGCTCCAGCGTCTGCTGGTATTCCCGATGTGCAGTTTGGGACAAAGAGATCTCTCTGCAGAAAGCATCAGTGGAACTTCAGCTGCCCTTGGATTGCCGCCTTGTCCAACAGTGACACTGTGAGTCTGAAGCAGAGAACTGCAATCTTTTCCCAGTGATTTTTCTCCCCAATACATGTCACAGAAGGTCTCTGTTGGTGTTTATATGTGATGACTCAAGGCAGGCTTTTAAACAGAATATGTGACCTTCCTCTTTATTTACAATTATTTCCAAGCTTATTAATTTGCAGTGCTGCTGACAAAAATGGAATTACAGGCTGCACAATTAAACATTATCATTTATAGTATGGGACTATTTAGAAATTGAGGAAAATGTATTATTGCCTATAGTTAGACCTTCACATGAACCTTAGAAACAAGAATGTCTGCTTTTAGAGGTATATATCTTCTTGTGTTTGAGTGTATATCCTAAGGAAGCATCTTGTATTACATTGCTTATCACTGAAATTAGTCCCACATCTCATGCTTAGTTTTGTCATCTCACCTCGTATTAGCGCTCAGAATATTGGTCTATTTGTGTAGACAACCCCTTCAATAGATTTATTTAGCAGCTCTCAACTTTGCCATTGTTCCCCCCACATCCATGTGCTCCAGTAATTCAGTCATGGTAGATAGTTTTCTGATTTGTAGTGTTAACTTAATTTACTGTGAGATGTGTGTTTCTGACCTTGCACATCTACTTCACAGTCTCACAGGTATGGCTCATCACCCTCTTCTTTACACAGAACAATAACATTTTAGGTTTTTTTGTAAGCCAATAGTATGTAAGGGATCCTGAGTATGCAGCTTGAAACACACACACACACACACACACACACACACACACACACACACACTTCCTCTGCACGGCCTGGTCGGCCTCCACTGGTTTCCACCCACAAAGTGATGTTAGTGCCACTCTTCTGGTGCATAATTGCCCATTGTTAGTAGACCTTTCAGCATGAATCAGATTGGAATAATCACTTTCAGTTTCTGGAGTTCAAATGCTTCATTCATGCAGAAACTATCTACAGGATGATTAGTGATGAGAGAGAGAAACAGAAGACATCTTATCTCAACAAGTTGGGAGACAACAACAAAATCGCTCAGCTTTTAGGGGTGAAGTTAACTTAGACATAATAGATACAAACAAGTGCTCACTAGATTGTCACACAATCAAGGATTAATTATAAATTATTAGCAGATGACATCCAATTGTCTTACGGACCACACTCTGGATTTCTGTAGGGGATAGCCTGCAAGGCAGCAGAGTTTTGGATCAGAGTTTTCCTTCTCCTAAATGTGTTACCTTCCCAGGTTGAAGAGGAAGTGATCTGCCACTCACTTCCCTCTATGGCATGTGCAGTAACCACCTTCTTGATTGCTGAACCCACTATTATTTTGTCTGCTCAATCCACCAGAACTTGTCTTCACATGCAGAGAAAGTCCCTAACTCATTGAGGGTTTGAGACCCATCAGCTACCCTCACTTGCTTTAGCCAGTCAGTCAAAGTCATATCCCAGGATGTGACCACTGCCATAGTGCCTGTGTGCATGGTGGGGACCAAAGACAGACAAACTACCTCAGAAGTAGGATGACGTTTCTCCCTTGATGCCCACCCCCCAGGGTCCAAGTATTAGATCAATACTGAAACTGGTCTTTTCTCTTCAGCTCCACTGAGTGCAAATGAAGACCATTAGGTATCATCAGCTCTGAGCCAGTAAGTGCTACAGTCAATGAGTCATCAGTACAGACGAGTAATTGCCATCACCAGATTCCCCCAAACTAGTAAGAATGCCATGAAGGTTGGTTTGGGTAACTCTCCTTTCAGGTCTTGGGCTGCTCACTATAGGATCCTTATGTTTTCTAACCTACATAGCACATGCCAGTTGTGGCACATTTAAAAAGAATGGCTGGGGTCCAATTACAGCCAGTCTTTAATTATTGACTGCCTAGCAGATGAGAAAGCTCCTGTCATTCATCCTCTCATTAGGCCAATTTAGCAACAAGAACAAAATACTACCATTCAGCCCCAACTGGGAACTGATAGATCCTGCCTTGTTTGAAGCTAGAAGGAGAAGGCCAGATACTGCCATGCCAAACAGAGGCCTAGAGAATGGTGCCACCATGCCCACGCCAACTGTCCACAGAGGCAGCGTTGAGAACATGCTGCACAATTTACACCTCCGAAAGATTAAAGCAAAAGCGTCTTCTGTGGAGTTCAAAGATACACATAAAAGGTTGCATCCATATTACACATGACCTCCTACATTAAAACAATGGGTTAAGCATTGCATCCAGTGCTCAATTAAATACCAACAATTTGATCAGTGAAATTCAATCCTCACTGTTATATGAAACAGGGAAACTCTAGATCTGAACCATGATGTCAAAGTACTTTGTACAATGTTTTTCCCAACTGTCCACGGAGGCAGCATTGAGAACATGCACAACCATTTACATCTCCAAAAAATTAAAGCAAATGCATTTTCTGTGGAGTTCAAAGATGCACAAAAAATGTTGCATCCACATTACAGATGAAGTCCTGTATTAAAATAATGGGTTACATGTTGCAGCCAATCTTCAATTAAATGCCAACAATTTAAGGAGAGGAACCCAATTCTTGCTATTGAATGGAATAGGGAAATTCTGTATCTGAACCACCGGTGTTGTGGGTGCGGATTACAATGATCTTCAATATAAACTATAGGCAACCTATTCAGACTTGTAAATATAAGCAGCCTAGTACTAGATTAAAATCAATTTATAACATAAATCCAGATTGCTGCAGCTCACTACAGGTTAAAAACGATACAGATACATTATATTGGGTGATAATAATAATAGTATAGTAATAGTAATAACTGTAATAACAATAGCAATAGTAATAACTGGGTGAATGTTGTAGTTGTCCATTCATCATGGCACAACGTACTTTATGCAAGGTATACATGTGCGTTGTGTGTGTATGTGTATAACGAACCCCCCCCCCAACAAATCTTGAAAAAAAGAGATTTATAACTAGCCTAGCTTTAGGGAGATTTAAGTAAATCATAAGCCCCCCCCCCATGCCATTTTTATTGTGACTCATGATGATGTATGAATGCTTATTTTGTTTTTGGTTCTTTGTTAATGTTCTTGATATTGTTTTGTGGACTATGAGAGCTGTAATGCTTTGTGAATTTTATAATATGACTTTAGCCTATTTTTAAACTTGTTTTGTTAAAAGTGTATTTTAAAAGGTGGTTGTTTTACTTTACTGATGATTTGTTTATTGTTTTATATGATTTTTATTGTGCTTGTGATGTTCTACTGTGTTATTGTTTATGGTACAATAAGCCGCTTTGTGACTAATGTGAGTGAGTGTCCCATATTTTCCTGCTGAAATCCTGCAACTTTTTATAACACCAATGCTCTGGTTTATTCTTTGTCCCGCTTTCATTATACAGTAGTGCCCCTACAAATGGCAATAGTTTAACTAGCAAGTAGTGCTATTTTTCATGTAAGTTTATGTAAATCTTATTACCTAGTTTAGATTTTGTTACCTTGCTATGTGCTAAGGACTAATGCAATGACAGCTGTTCTCTTCAAAAATGCAATAACACTGGGGAGGCAGCTCAAAACAAGTAATAAAGAAAAATGATGTGTGGACAATCCAGTATACATAGACTATTAATACACTATTATTGTGTCAAATGTTGAAGAATACACCAGCAAAACAAAAACCAAAAAATTGCAATATGCCCTGAAAGTAGAAAATGGAATACCTCAACTGACTACGAAATAGCTAATTGCACCAGGTGGTTTAGCCTCAGCTACTTAGAACAGATAGGAAAGATGATGACACATGAGAGCTTTTATATTGCAAGCTGCCATGTGATCTTTGGATGAAAGGGAGTATAGAAAGCTAATAAATAATTAAAATGAACATACAAAATAAAGCCCCACCTATTGATTTCTATATGAAAAACTAACTAAAGACTGAAAAAGGCAGGTACACCTGCAGTGTAAAAGGTTGTATTGAAATGTCACTTAACGGTAAAGAACTACAGAGTGTACCATGCATGTAACTGCAGACAACAAATCTTACCTCTTCACCATTAGCCATCTCAGACTGAAAATTGTTTCCACTGTTGCTTGTAAAAGGAACACCAGGTTTCTCACTGCTAACAATATTGTCTGCAATCTGTATATTTGGTGTGAGGAAGGTAAACTCATTCTTCCTGGACTCAGAAGACAGACACAGCTGGTAGGAATAGGGCAAAGTCCCATCTTCAAAGTTGGGTGGGAAGATGGCACCATTCTTGGAATGGGGAACAGGACCAAAGCACTGTAGGAACCTGGGATGCCCTGAGTGATGGAGCTTCATTGTAACGGCCAGAATGACAGTCAAGAGGAACAAGAAGGAGATCACAGCTAAGGCCAGCACCAAGTAGAACTGCAAGTCAGACTGATACTCCGAGCTGCTGGGTTGGCTCTTCATTTCCGGAAGGGCCTCCTGAAAGTTCTCAGCAAACACCAGGTTCAGAGTCATGGTGGCCGAGAGAGACGGCTGCCCATTATCCTTCACCATAATGACCAGTCTCTGTTTCACAGCGTCTCTCTCCACAAAGGCCCTGGCGGTCCTGATCTCTCCAGTATGAGAACCAACCGTGAAGAGTGCCGGCTCAGTGGCCTGAGTCAAGTGGTAGGAGAGCCAGGCGTTGTGTCCAGAATCTGCATCCACGGCCACCACCTTGGTGACAAGATAATCTGCCTCGGCCGAACGAGGCACCATCTCAAACAAGGCTGAGCCCTTGGCTTCTTGTGAGGGGGACAGGATACGAGGGCTGTTATCATTCCTGTCAAGAACAAACACTCTGACGGTCACATTGCTGCTGAGATGGGGAGAACCCCCATCTTGGGCCTTCACTTGCAGCTGGAACTCTCTGAATTGTTCATAGTCAAAGGATCTCTGGGCATAGATGGTGCCAGTCTCTGAATTAATGGAGATATAGGAGGAGATGGGAAGCTCCTCAATGTTGCTGTTGAGGAAGGAGTATGTGATCCGTGAGTTCTGGTCCATATCGGGATCAGAGGCTTTGATGGTGAAAATGGAGGCACCTGAAGGATTGTTTTCTGGCACGTAGATGTTGTAGGATGGTTTCTGAAATGTAGGGGTATTATCATTGACATCTGAGATCTGTAGAGAGATCGTTTTGTGTGTGGAAAGAGCTGGAGTTCCTCTATCAGTGGCTGTGATTGTAATATTATATGCAGGCGCTATTTCTCTGTCCAAAGGACTGTCTGTCTGGAGCTTGAAGTAATTGTTTGATGAGGGAAGAACTTTGAAGGGTAAATCATCCTGTAAATAGCAAGTAACCTTCCCATTATCTCCACTATCTCTGTCATTCACATTGATCAGAGCAATCACTGTCCCTGGCAGAGAATCTTCAGGAACAGGACTGAACATGGAGGCTAAGGTCATATCCGGGGCATTATCATTCTCATCATGAACCCTTAGCTCAATGTTAGAATGTGTCATCAATCCACCTCCATCTTTTGCAGCAACTGTCATTGTATATTCATCGTTGTCCTCAAAATCCAGTTGCTCCAAGAGGGTGATTGAGCCACTGATGGGATCCAGCTTGAATTTCCGTTCGGCAGTTGCTGGTATGTTACTAAAATGATACCTGATTTGGGCATATAAACCTTCATCCTTATCAGAGGCTGCAACCTGGAGAACAAGTGACCCAACAGGAACATTTTCAGATAAACTGACCTTGTACACCACTTGAGTGAAAACAGGCGGGTTGTCATTGGCATCAGTGACATTAATCCATATATGAACAGTCCCAGTTTTCCTAGGCTCACCCCCATCCATTGCGGTAAGTACTAAGTGAAGGGTTTGTTCTTTTTCCCGATCCAAAGATTTCTGCAACACCAATTCTGCATATTTATTTCCATCTTTTCTCTCTCTAACTTCCAGAGTGAAGTACTGATTGGAGCTCAGCTGGTAATCCTGGAGTGAGTTCATCCCAATGTCAGGATCTTCTGCTTTCCCAAGGAGAAATTGTGTGCCTAGCAGAGTGGATTCAAGGATCTCTAAATTGATATTGCTATTCAGGAATTGGGGTGCATTATCATTAACATCCTGGATTTCCACTAGCACATGAAAAATATTCAAAGGGTTTTCTACTACAACTTCAAAATTAACAAAGCAATTTGGATTTTTGCCACATATCCCCTCCCTATCAATCCTGTCATTTACATAGAGGTTTCCATTCTCTGCATTGATACTGAAGTGCTGCATTTTAGCCACAGACACAGTGTGCAGATTGCGATGTTTTAGTTCTTTGGCGCTCAGTCCCAGGTCCTTGGCGAGGTTCCCCACAACGGAACCCTTTGCCATCTCCTCAGGGGTTGAATAATGAATCTGCTCTGATGCAGCCCAACAGGTAAAGGACAAGAGAGAGAGAAGCAGTACTTGCCTTGTGAGTGCCCTGCCATTCCCTGGGTGCCTTCTCTCCATCTGGCTGGTTCTCTCAAAAACAGGCTGCTTCCTTTTCTCAGTTTCCTATGCTCAAGCTCTCACAATGATGAAGGAAACAACATGAGGTATCACTGAGGAAGAATAAACTGCCCTTGTTCTTATATTTGTGCAAAGCAAAAGAGATTTTTCCTTCTCTGCAAGAGTTCCCTGTCACTGTGCTCTTCAGTTGGCCTGATCTGAATAGCAGTGATGGGAGTTACTGCAGTCTAGGAAGCATCAATGGATGTCTATCCTCTCTCTGGCTCTCATATTGGCCAACACTGACACTTAGAGGACCACTCAAGGAACTGCATAGTGTTCTATGAAAATAGACAGAGGTACTGTGAAAATTGGGGTTGTATCTAATACTGCAATTACATGAAGGTTATGCACATTTTTTATTGGAAGTACGGAAACATTATTATTAATATGTAAATATCCAGTTATATAGTAAAACGAGAGCTGTAAGTCTCCTGTATTTTTTTCTTAAATAGAATTAATATAAACACCCTACTGAAATTATTCTATTTTTTATCTCTTCTATGTTGTTGGATGTCTATCAACATTTATGGAACAGAGTACAAGTTCTTCTCAGTGTTGGGTAGGAATTCCAAGAGTAACTTACTATTCCAAGAGTTCTCTCTCTGTCTGTTGAAGATAAGATGCAACACTTGCAGCTCCTGCCTAGACAGCACTAGGTAATGGAAGTGTGTTCGCTAGTATTGGTTCTACATCAGACTCTGCCACTGCCTCCTACCTGTTGGTGCTATACAAATGTACTTGCTTAGCAGTTGCTCCCCTGTGATCAAAGCAGGAAGACAGCACAAGTGCAGGACCAATGGCTGTAGCTGCTCTACCAGCAGTAAAAAAGGTAAAGGACCCCCGGATAGTTAAGTTCAGTCAAAGGCGACTATGGGGTGGCAGCGCTCATCTCTCTTTCAGGCCGAGGGAGCCGGCATTTGTCCACAGACAGCTTTCCGGGACATGTGGCCAGCATGACTAAACAGCTTTTGGCACAAAGGAATACCTTGACGGAAGCTAGGCATGATCCAACAGGATAAAATGTTTGTTGGCACTTTACACATGATTTCATATTATGATAATAGCATCGTGAAGTTTGGGAACTGAGAACAGTGGAGAGACAAGAAGTGTTCGAAGAAATCAATAGTGTCTAATTGAAATAGTATATGATACAGGTCTTATTAGAAAATAACTAAAGTAATTTACTTTCAGTTTGTACGCATTAAAGGTAATAGCTCCTCTTATTGCTCCATAGAACAGCCTACAAAACCATAAACCCAATCTGGAGATGTGTATCCTCTTCAAATATTTTTGCCTGGCATATATTCCCTTGAAACTGGAACCCCACTGAACAGAACTGACATTTCCAAGGGATCACAACCAGAGTGCTGCCTAATTTTCAACATGCTTCTAGTTTTTCATCTGCTAGTCTATCACACAGAAACATTGCACACCATTCTATTTCATAAAAACATAAGAAGAGCCCTGCTGGATCAGGCCAGAGCTCTATTGAGTCCAGCATCCTTTCTCCCACTGTGGCCAGCCAGATGCCCCTCAAAAGCTCTGCCCTTGGTTCACAGTCAGAGGTGTCTGGTACTAGACATAATATAGCCAATGTGACAATGATTTTTTTTTTCTAATCCCCCTTTAAAACCACCCAAGTAGGTGACCATCGGTGCACCTTGTGATAGTGATTTCCATTGTTTGTTTGTTTAAATAAGCAAATTATTTAGAAATGGTTTATATAAAAACAAAATGGCTAGGCATACAATTATCATTAAATTCCTATTATGAAATCAAATAAAGTATATAGCCTTCATAAAGATCCAAATAAAGTATGTGGGTCTGCGTTATCTTGAACTTCATTGCACCAATAAATTATGAAATTACACACAGAAAGTTATCAGACTGCCTCCCCTCTCTGATTTTTACTGTATTAATTAGTTGAACCATTGATAAAATATTCCATGCTGTAGTAATCCACTCTACTGAAGTTAGTGTTTTTAGCCCTGCCCCCTGCCCACAATTATAACAAATAGTTGCTCTGGCCACAGACAGTAACTGTTGGAGTAATTATCTGTCTTCTGTTGTTCTAAATCCTTAAAGTAATCATATAAGACAATGAGAGGATCCATTGGCAAAGTGCATCCTTTTATTCTTTCAGTTTCCCTTACCTTCACCCAATGGCCACAGGCTCCGGTAATATGGTGGAGAGGGATCTCTCCATTCATTTTCTCAACCTCGTTCATAATTCTATACAGCTGTCTCACTTCCCTTCTTGTAATTTATTTTATCTAAACTAAATATCCCTACAGAAGTTCTTGCACCCATGGATAAATTGGGGTGCCTTTTTCTGTGCTTGCTGTTATTTCACACAACTTCTTTTTATGAATCCTCCAGAGAAGCCCCACACAGCCCAAAATTATACTACAAATAAATAGGAAGCATTCATGTTATATACATTCTTCAGTTAAGTTGATCATAACAGGGCAAATAAACAGTGCTTTGTGTGAGTGAAAAAGTACAAATCCTTATTTTTAATTGATGAGGGATGTATAAATAAATATATATATATATATGTATGGTGACATGCTAATATCCCACAGGAAGATTGAACACTCAAGCTGCATGCATGCTTACATTTCCTTTAATTCCAGAGAGGAAGACTCACTCTGCCGTTATTGTATGCCTCAGAATTTATGTTGCATCTAGCATTGCAACTTAAAAGCTATGTGTAAGGAAAATTTTTCACAATCAGGACAATGGCTGCTAACAATGTAATTTCCATTTCCTGACCCCTTTATATAGTAAAATGAAATAAAAATATTAGTTTTATTCTTATAAGGAGCAATGCTGTTTCTGAAAGCAAAGCTTACCTGCTCACCAACCTCCTCTTTGGCATTGGCATCCCCACAGTTGCCATCCACAAGAACCACCTGAGAGCTATCATTGCATAGCAAGTTTTCTGCCACCTGGATATGGGGTTTTGGGAAAGAGATCTGCTCTTTCCTCATCTCTGACGATAGGCAGAGTTGGTAGGAATAAGGTAAAGTTCCTTCTTCATAGTTTGGTGGAAATATGACCTGCGCCTTAGAAAAAGCATTAGGTTCAAAGCACTGGAATAATTTGGGATTTCCTGATTGTCGAAGTTTCATGACAATGACCAGTATCACCGTCAGGAGGAATAAAAATGAGATCAATGCCAAAGCCAGCACCAAGTAAAACTGGAGGTCAGAATGATGTTCTATGTCACTGGATTGCCTAGTCATTTCCGGAAGTGCCTCTTGGAAGTTCTCGGCAACCACGAGGTTGAGGACCACAGTAGCTGAGAGCTGAGCCTTCCCATTGTCCTTCACCAAGATGACCAGCTTCTGTTTCACAGCATCTTTCTCCAGAAGGGCTCGTGACGTCCTGATCTCTCCCGTGTGGGTCCCAATGGTGAAGAGGGCTGGCTCCGTGGCCTGCAGCACTTGGTAGGAGAGCCAGGCATTGTGCCCAGAGTCCGCGTCCACAGCCACCACTTTGGTCACTAGGTAGCCTGGCTCTGCCGAGTGAGGAACCATCTCAAATAAGGCAGAGCCCTCAACACCCGGGAGAGGATACAGAACGCGAGGGCTGTTATCGTTCTGATCCAAAATGTACACCCACACGGTGGCGTTGTTGCTGAGAGAGGGAGAGCCGCCATCTTGGGCCTTCACTTGGATCTGAAACTCCCTGAATTGCTCATAGTCAAAGGAGCGCTGTGCATAGATAGTTCCCGTCTCAGAGTTGATGGAGACATAAGAGGAGAGAGGCAGCTCCTCCATGTTGCTGTTGAGGATGGAGTAAGTGATACGTGAGTTACGGTCCAGATCTGGGTCCAAGGCTTTGATGGAGAAAATGGAGGCACCTGAGGGATTGTTTTCAGGCACAAAGACACTGTAAGTTGATTTTTCAAAGGCAGGGGGGTTGTCATTGATATCTGAAATCTGCAGGGAGATGGTTTTGTTGGAGGAGAGAGGGGGGCTACCTTTGTCGGTGGCCGTGATTGTGATGTTGTATCCTGAGGCTTTTTCTCTGTCCAAAGGACTGTCTGTAAGGATTTTGTAGTAGTTCTTAGATGTTGACACTATTTTAAATGGTACATTACTTTGTAAGTGGCAGGTGATCTTTCCATTTTCTCCCGAATCCCTATCCTTTACGTTGATGAGAGCTATTACTGTTTCAGAAACAGAATCTTCGGGAATTGGAGAAGATAAGGAGGCTAGAATAATTTCTGGAGCATTATCATTCTCATCTATAATCTTTATATCAACATTACAGTGAGCCACTAATCCACCTCCATCTCTTGCTTCAACTGCCATAGTGTACTTCTCTGTTTCCTCAAAGTCAAGGGTCTCCTTAATTGTAATTGTTCCACTTTGTGGATCTAGTCTAAATTTTTCATAGACTTTTTCTGGGACTTTACTGAATGTGTAATGGATCTGATTATTTGAACCTTCATCCCTATCAGAGGCTTTTACTTGGAGTATGGGGGACCCCACAGGGGAATTTTCCCTCAGGCTAACTGTATAAACCTCTTGAGTGAAGACTGGTGGGTTGTCATTGGCATCTGTGACATTAATCCATATCTGGGCAGTCCCAGTTTTTTTGGGTTCACCTCCATCAAGAGCTGTAAGGATCAACTGAAGCGAGTGCTCACTTTCCCGATCCAAAGGTTTTTGCAGCACCAACTCTGCATTTTTATGGCCATTTAGACTGTGTTTAATTTCTAATACAAAGAACTGATTTAGGTTTAACTGGTAGTTTTGGAGAGAATTAATCCCAATATCAGGATCTTCAGCTTTCCCAAGGAGAAATCTAGCACCTGGCAATGTGGATTCAATTATTTCCAGTCTAATATTGGCTTCTAAGAATTGTGGCGCATTATCATTAATGTCCTGAATTGCTACACTTACATGGAAAACATTCAATGGCTTTTCAACCATCGCTTCAAAATCTATAATGCAGTGTGTGCTCTCTCTACACATCCCCTCACGATCTATCCTCTCATTCACATACAGGTTTCCATTTTCAGCATTGATAGTGAAATATGGCTTTTTACCTTCAGAAATGATATGCAGGTTTCTGCTCTTCAGTTCTCTGACATTCAGTCCTAGATCCTTGGCAAGATTTCCCACCAAAGACCCCTTTGCCATCTCCTCAGGGATGGAATAGTTAACCTCTTCCAAAACTGCTCCACAAAACAAAGATGATAATATCAGAAGGGTAATATGCCTTCCTGGTGTTTGAAAGCTCTCTCCATGAAGGATTCCTCTCATCTTCATTTTCCTCTTCTCTTTGATGAGCACAGGATTTCAGATTTTCCCCCAGTAAAAAAAGAAATGGATCCTTTGGCTTAATTTGTATATGCTGCAGTGTTTTCTGTTTTCCAGCTGCTGGTATTCCCGATGTGCAGTTTGGGACAAAGAGATCTCTCTGCAGAAAGCATCAGTGGAACTTCAGCTGCCCTTGGATTGCCGCCTTGTCCAACAGTGACACTGTGAGTCTGAAACCAAGAACTGCAATCTTTTCCCAGTGATTTTTCTCTCCTAATTCATGACATGACATAGTAGTATTTTTATGTAATGACTCAGACCATATTCTCATACAGGTTATGTGAATATGCCTGTTAGAAAGTGTTATCTGTTCACCATTCAAATAGGTTAAAAGGAATCAGCTTCAAGTGAATATTTACAGCAAAGAAAAAGCAGTAATGAATTTATAGCACTATTTCCACAATTTCTTTAGAAAAAAAATCAGAATAGCAGACTGAAGTATGAGAATGATATTGTTATTTATAATAAAAGACTTTTAAACAAATTAGAAAAATATTGTATTAGGTATTTACAGGCATCTTAGACTGTGTGTGGAAAGCCTAAGGACGTGTCTGAAAAGTGTGTTTATCTTTACATAATTTCACTGAAAATAGTGCCACATCTCAAGTCCTATTTTGTCACCTTATGTCCACACGATTTCTGGTCTGTTTGTGTAGCTTTCTCCTTCAACAGATGTACTGTGTCAGTATTTACCTTTGCCATTTTCCCCACCTGCCCATTTGTGCAGTTACGATAGACACTTTGCTGATTTCATTTACTTTGTGGTGCGTGCTTTTGACCTTATACAACACCCCAGCTACTTCACAATATCACAGATATGGGTCATCCCCTCTACATATGCAAACAATATGGAATCCCCTATTTTTCCGGCGGGGAGTGGGGGTGGGACAGGACAACCAGAAAGCTACTCAGAAATCAAAATGGTCCTTTCAGTATTTTAGGAAGCTACATATCGTCTCCAGCTGTTAATGCAACTTCATTTAATAAAGGAACAAAACTACATAAATTAGCCCTGGGTGTTTTATGCTGAACCTCAAATGTTCTGAGCCCTCCATTTTTAAACTTCTTTTTCTATGTTTATGTGGTAGCTGAGCACACTGCAATTGTCAGTCATGGTCCTGTCCCCTAATTCCTTCCAACAGCTAGCACCAACCCTGGCAAGAACACTCCTCCATCCTCACATCTGCCCTACTGGCCATGAGCCCAGCAGGGAGTTGGAGTGGGTGGTTCATTGCAGGCGTAAGTAACTCAAGAACCTGCTAAGATATCCCACAATGCTATGATCAGAAATACAGTTATCCATCTATTCATGCATTCATGTCATGTAAGCAGCATAGCTAACATGTTGGTAGAGCAGTTCAAGAATTCAACATGCTTCATGTATATTGAGCTGGTCTCATGTAAAGAACAAAACTGTGAACCAGGAATCCCATGGTATGAATTTTGCCTCTGACAGGAACTCACTTATATAAGAATTATAAGATAATGTGTCAAATCCAGACTTCATCATACTTAAAGTAGCCAGACTTAAATAGAATTGACTTAAATTAGTCTTACTTTACTAACTTGGTCCAAGGATAACTAATTCTGAATCTGACCCATTATATGCAATGCCTTTTGAAACATATAAATATCATGTAACTATCATTATTATTGTCTAAATCATGAGACAGAAATACATGACACAGGCAGTGCAATCTGGCAGGTAGCATTATTGAAAAAACTGACATGGAAATTGAAGATAGCAAGAGGCCAGGGGAAATATGATAACTTTTATGCAGTCTTGGATGACTTTATAGATTATACAAACAATGAGGAATGTGGCAGAACGGTGCCTTGGCCTACAGCACAGTTTGGTGTGCATGAAGCACATATTTTATTTTATTTTTCCTCCTTCCTTCTTGCCTTTGTATAATCCCTGCAGACTAGCACTGCTGCTGATACAATATATATTTGTAGTTGTGATCAACAGTCAAAGAGATGGAGGTTATTATGTACCATTTTGTTTCTGTTGAGATTGAAATGATTTTAGAATATACACTTTAGCAAAGCTCTGTGGAGTATTTGAAGATAACTCTCTGACTGTATGTAATTCTTTTATTTTTGTTTTAAATAAATTTTAAAAATAAATAAATGCACAATGCATGTATTTAAGAAAATATCCCACATTATCTGACCCCCTGTTTGTCTTTCAGACAGTTGTTCAGAAAGAGCTTTAATGCAATGTGGTTTCACTTAAAGGAATATGAGATAATTAGTTCTCCTTTCCAGATCCACCCAAAGTAGTAAGGACGCTGTGAGGCTAAGCATCCTTTTATGCCATGTTGCGCCCACTATAGGTTCCTTAGGTTTCTAACCTACATAGAACATGTGCATTGTGGACTATTTAAATGGAATACTGGTATCTAGATGTAGCTAGGCTTTAATTCTCCACACTCTGAATTTTAATACTGAATTCCAGTATTAAAATAAGTATTCCAGTATTAAAATAAGAAAAATGTGTGGACTAAACTAATGTAGACGTCATTAGTTTGATAAGGCAATTCAATCTGATGTTTCTGGAACTTTCCTCTTCATTGAATGAAACAGGAAAGCTCTGGATCTGAACTATGTATAAATACTTTACACAATGATATTTGATGTGAATTGTAGGCAGCAATTCATTGCATAATATCTAAGTGAAATTATATAAACAGCATAATTCACACTCATAACCTAGATTCAAACAATCTACTGAAGTTCATGGAAGCTGCAGTTCATTAAATTGAAAATTCACGCAGTATAAATGAACAAATTTATAATTAATTTGATTTTATGGAGAGGAAACTAAAGCATAATTTACAGACACCTTTCAAAAGTGTATGTCTTTAAAATCTATTGCTTAAAAAAATTGCTAGTAATACTAATAACAGTGACAGTATTTTCTGCTATATAGCAAGGTGCCCTCCTTTGATTCTACAGCCAAAATTGCTGCCCCCCCCAAAGCCAAGTAATGTGAAAAGCAAAGTTCTTTTCCTCTCTTTATTTAATTTAATGAAAGTAGTAGATACTAGTTGTTCAAATGACAGCAAGATAAGTTCTACCAGATGGTTTCAAGGGCATGGCTCGAAGATGCAATGTGCAGCTTCCCTATGGAGCGAAAAGGAGCATCCTGATTCATGAAAGCCAAATGATGTAAGAGCCAAACTATTCATTTATATGGTGAAAAACAAAAAGGCAGTCACATTAGCTGGATAAAAAACACTGTGACAATGTCACTAATGGCAAAGAATGATGGATAATGGCATTTAACTTCAGAAAACAAGCCTTACCTGTTCTCCATTATCTACTGCAGAATCAAAATTGTTTCCTACATTGCCTGTAAAAGGCACAGCAGGTTTCTCACTGCTAAGAATATTCTCTGCAATCTGTATATTTGGTGTCAGGAAGGTAAACTCATTCTTCCTGGACTCAGAAGACAGACACAGCTGGTAGGAATAGGGCAAAGTCCCATCTTCAAAGTTGGGTGGGAAGATGGCACCATTCTTGGAATGGGGAACCGGACCAAAGCACTGTAGGAACCTGGGATGCCCTGAGTGACGGAGCTTCATTGTAACGGCCAGAATGACAGTCAAGAGGAACAAGAAGGAGATCACAGCTAAGGCCAGCACCAAGTAGAACTGCAGGTCAGACTGATACTCCGAGCTGCTGGGTTGGCTCTTCATTTCCGGAAGGGCCTCCTGAAAGTTCTCAGCAAACACCAGGTTCAGAGTCATGGTGGCCGAGAGAGACGGCTGCCCGTTATCCTTCACCATAATGACCAGTCTCTGTTTCACAGCATCTCTCTCCACAAAGGCCCTGGCGGTCCTGATCTCTCCAGTATGAGAACCAACCGTGAAGAGTGCCGGCTCAGTGGCCTGAGTCAGGTGGTAGGAGAGCCAGGCGTTGTGTCCAGAATCTGCATCCACGGCCACCACCTTGGTGACAAGATAATCTGCCTCGGCCGAACGAGGCACCATCTCAAACAAGGCTGAGACCTTGGCTTCTTGTGAGGGGGACAGGATACGAGGGCTGTTATCATTCCTGTCAAGAACAAACACCCTGACGGTCACATTGCTGCTGAGAGGCGGAGAACCCCCATCTTGGGCCTTCACTTGCAGCCGGAACTCTCTGAATTGTTCATAGTCAAAGGATCTCTGAGCATAGATAGTGCCAGTCTCTGAATTAATGGAGATATAGGAGGAGATGGGAAGCTCCTCAATGTTGCTGTTGAGGATGGAGTATGTGATCCGTGAGTTCTGATCCATGTCAGAATCAGAGGCTTTGATGGTGAAAATGGAGGCACCTGAAGGATTGTTTTCTGGCACATAGATGTTGTAGGATGGCTTCTGAAAGGTAGGGGCATTATCATTGATATCTGAGATCTGTAGAGAGATTGTTTTGTGTGTGGAAAGAGGTGGAGTTCCTTTATCAGTGGCTGTGATTGTAATATTATATGCAGGAGCTATTTCTCTATCCAAAGGACTGTCGGTCTGGAGCTTGAAGTAATTGTTAGATGAGGGAAGAATTTTGAAGGGTAAATCATCCTGTAAATAGCAAGTAACCTTCCCATTATCTCCACTATCTTTGTCATTCACATTGATCAGAGCAATAACAGTTCCTGGCAGAGAATCTTCAGGAACAGGACTGAACATGGAGGCTAAAGTCACCTCTGGGGCATTATCATTCTCATCAAGTACAGTTATTTCAATGTTGGATTGTGCCACCAATCCGCCACCATCTTTGGCTTCTACTGCCATGGTATATTCTTTAGTTTCCTCAAAGTTGAGCAGTCCTGTAAGAGTGACTATGCCATTAATTGGATCCAAACTGAATTTCTTGTGGCTGCTTGCTGGTATGTTGCTGAACTGATACCTGATCTGAGCATAAGAGCTTTCATCTTTATCTGAGGCTACAACCTGGAGCACAAGTGACCCAACAGGAACATTTTCAGGTATATTGACTTTGTACACCTCCTGAGTGAAAACAGGTGGGTTGTCATTGGCATCTGTGACATTAATTCGTATCTGGACAGTCCCAGTTTTTCTTGGTTCGCCCCCATCCAAGGCTGTAAGGATCAAGTGAATAGTCTGTTCACTTTCTCGATCCATAACTTTACTTAGCACTAATTCTGCATATTTATTTCCATCTTTTCTCTCCCTTACTTCCAAGGTGAAGTACTGGTTGGAGCTCAGCTGGTAATTCTGGAGAGAGTTCAACCCAATATCAGGATCTTCTGCTTTCCCAAGGAGAAATCTGGTTCCTAGAACAGTTGATTCTATTATCTCCAAGTTGATTATATCACCAAGGAAATGTGGTGCATTATCATTAATATCCTGTACAAGAATTGTTATATGGAAAACATTTAAAGGATTTTCCATCACCACTTCAAAATTAATAAGGCAGAGTGGAGTTGTGCCACATATTTCCTCCCTATCAATTCTGTCATTCACATAAAGATTTCCATTGTCTGCACTTATACTGAAATACTGCATTTTGTTCACAGAGGCAGCATGCAGATTGCGCCTTCCTAGATCTCTGGCATTCAGTCCCAAATCTTTGGCAAGATTCCCCACAATCGAACCCTTTGCCATCTCCTCAGGGATAGAATAGCGAATCTGCTCTGAGGCAGCCCAGCAGGAGAAAGGCAAAAATAAGAGAAGCAGTACTTGCCTTCTGAATGTTCTGCCATCCTCTTCCTGCCTTTTGTCCATCCAGATCACTGAGAAATTTTCTGCCTCCTTTTCTGCAGCTTGTAGTGACCAGATCAGTTTCTCAATAACACAGAGGAAATCTCTGTAAGTAAATATAAACTGTCTTCTTTCTTAGATTGTGAGGATTGGGAGCCTTTTCCTTTTTTTCAGCCAGACTGCAACGCCTTTGTGTTTTTCTCTTCATCCAGTCTGTACAGAACTGATGAAACACTCACTTTGTAGGAGAAGCATAACTAGATCTCCATCCTTTTTTCTGGCACCACGCTGGCCAACAGTGACACTCTGAGGCTCAGAGAGAGAATTGCAAATGTTGTTTTGTTATGAAAATAAAAAGCAGAAATACTACCAGTATGATCATATCTTTGTGTTCCAGTAAAAAGGACAACTGAAAGAGTCAGATATTTGAGAATGCCCTCCTTTGGCTCTTTTGGAATTAATACTTCATTGCTTTTTAGACTCACTTTTTAGATTTTTTCATGCTGGCCAGTGACTTTTAATGTCTTGGAACTGCTACTGTGACTATGAAGAAAACTTTCAAACTCCATGGTCAGGCAATACTTTCATTATTGCCAACAAAAATGCCACAAATTCTAGCTCCTGAAATTGCCATATCAGAAATTTCCAGAGATGCAGTATTTTTACAATTCCATTTGCAGAAGTGTAATGGTTCCAGGGCTTGCTCATACGTAAGCTTGTCCCAGCACCTGGCTGGGTTGCCTGAGTGAACCTTTCCTGTCCGAGCAGCCACTCACCCGTGGCTGTCTCAATCGCTGGCAGAATCCGTCAGTGGGCGTTTCTTAAACTTCTTCCAGCAAAGAAGCTCTTTGACGCCTAGTCTCCTCCTACTCTCTCTGCGCGAAAGCCTTCTGCGCAAGGAGGGCGTAGGCAGCGGAGGACTCTTCCTCTCCCTGCTGGTCCGTGGCAAGGAGTCATGGGACCGCCTCGCCAATTCCCCCATCTGCCCCCCTTCTCCACTGGAGCTACGCTGATTCCCTTCCCCAGAAGATGGGCTGCCTCTCCCACTCCCGGGACGCTCTCTGGGATCCCTTTGGAGCTTGCTCTCTCCCTCGGACACTGATGGCAGTTCCCTGACAAGAAGTATTTACATTTTCTCAATCAGAAGCTCATACTTTATTGGACACTTCTGCCTGACCAGAGATCTCTCTGTGTAACCTTTTTGGGAAAAATGAATAGCGTTAAAGCTGGAACTAGGTGTTCTTTCAAAGGATATGTGGCTGGCATCAAAAGCAGCAGTTCTGTGTCTCCCCCTCTCACCAAAAGAACTCAAAGTAAAACAAAAGGTGTAACATGATGCCATTGCTTTCAAAGCTTCACCACCCATGCATGTGGCAACCAATGAAGTGAGGAAAATTGCAACAAGATTCATTAGATGTTACAGATTAGAGAAAAGGAGAAGATGTGGGGTTGCTGCTTTTGGCGTTGGCATATATCCTTCTGCACGGGACTGTCTCAGATGGGCATTGAGGGCAAGGCAGGTTCTAATGCTAGTGGGACAAGCAGCCAATAAACCCAACCACCCATGTATGTACTTCTCTTACTTTGTGACTTTACTAAATACTTGTGTCAATTACCCGTATTTTTCGCTCTATAACACGCACCAGACCATAACACGCACGTAGTTTTTAGAGGAGGAAAACAAGAAAAAAATATTCTAAACAAAATAGTGGATATATGATTTTTGTGGTTCATGCTGTGGCCACAGACATGTGATCTGACAGTGAGTTTGGAGTAGCCCAATGCAAAAATCCTGAGGATCCATGTGGATCCATGCTTTGTAACCATGGAGGAGAGAAGGAAGGGGAACCATGGATCCTCTGCTCATGACTGCAGCAGATCCCCCCCGACACCCGCAGGCATTCGCTCCATAACACGCACAGACATTTCCCCTTACTTTCTAGGAGGAAAAAAGTGAGTGTTATGGTGCAAAAAATACGGTACATTGTCTGCATATCATACATACAGGCTGCATGTTCCCCTGGCTTTGCCACCTTACCATTATGGAGGATCATGAGCAATCCAGACATCCTAAAAACTATGCTGCTGTACAGCTCTAAGATGAGACACCAGAGAAGACCACATTTCCCATCAAGTGGCTCTTCTCGGTCTCACAGAGAGATCATTCCCAGCTATGTTCCTGGAGATCCTTTAACTGGAGAGGGTAAGAATTGAATCTGGGACCTTCTGAGTACAACAAACTATAGAATTCCACCACTCAGCTATAGAATTCCAAATGTGGGGGAGTAGAGATTATTATTGGTCACCTGTTTATCCCACTTTTCCTCCAAGAAGTTCAGGGCAGCTTAGAGGTATGTGAGTGTGGGATCATTCCATTTTATCTTCTCAACAACCCTGGAGAAAGGCCAGGCTGAGAGAGATGTGACCAACGCTGCCCAGTGAGCTTCTTTTTGGATGAGTAATTATTTGAACTCAAGATTCCATGTTTCAACATTCTGTCCATTGCACCACAGGCTTCAAATATAGAACCTCTCAAAGCTGCCATACCTAAGCATTGCCACAATACACTTATTATTAATATGTCTACTTATGTGAAACATCTTCTGTTCATATTTGAGATACTTTTTCTAGATATTTCTCATTCTTTGCTTTCTCCTAAAATGGTAAAAACATAAGCTGAAATCACTATGCATAGACTGCTGGTTAAAAATAATATACTCTGTCACATAAAGCCTAATTCCTATAACTAAATATTTAATATTATGGAGAATCAAAGAGTGCAATGAAATTGGTTTACAAACAGATGACAGTAGGTCCCGTTCCACATGTGAATATTTATCATTTGATGACTGCAGCATCTAGTGTGAACACAGATGTCACACCACAAATAAAATGGCTGAATGTTCTGAAACACAAACTCAGCCCACAAATCCAACATATCAGTTCAGCTGCCAAGTGATCAAACTGTGTTCACACAGTTAACAAGTGATGTAGTTGTTCACATGAACTAGCCCTAGATTTTATACTCAAGGTGTGAAAGCACATAATTAACTCCAAAGGTTTTCATACTTCTCAATAAGATTTTATTAATGCAGTTGTCGTATAATGACTGTAATGTTTTAATTTAGCATGTTCTAAAGCTTCCCAATCATCTCAAACTCCTGAACTGTCTCAGGCTTCCATTGGGAAAATACAGCTGATGAGTTTTGATCATATTATGAGTCTGTCACCATATGTGAGGTTAGAAATGAATTTCCCCATCCACAAGAGTGGTGAGTGATAAAACCTGGGTATCGTCCTCCCTTAGAAGTGTGTGTCATCTAAGAACTAGGCATACATTATACTTCCAACAAGGCAAATAAATGCATAATACTGTTTTGATCTCAAATCTACTTATTTAACAACTATGAAATAGTTTTTCTTGTCAAAGAGAGTAAGCAAACATTCACTCCGATTCTTTGTTTCCTGGGGGACTCTGACAAATATTTCTTTTGACCAAGAGAAGTCTAGTTTTTATGGGAAAAAGTGGTGTGCTTGTTGTATGTGTGGCGTAGGTATTTTCAAATACCAAAAACTATAAGATTCTGGTAAAGATAAAATAATATGAGTGGAAGAATGTTCTTCCAACCCCCTCTTCATAAAAGCACATAACAATTAATAGCAGGCATTATATTTAAAACCTCAGACACCAGATCTGAAAGGGATAGCTCACCTGTGTATTGGCCGAATCTCCATTACTGCTACTAATATCTTCAGCAATGAGGAAGGGATCCTTTATTTCACATGTATCTTTATTGCTCAGAGTATTGGAATAATTTGCCTTAGAAATATTAAACTGACTTTTCCTAGAGTCTGTGGTGAGAGAAACCTCCTGGCAGTAGGAGTGCAGAAATGCTCGGACTCCATCGATCCCCACAAACTGTGAGACGGGAGCGCCACTGAAATTCACACTCCCCGACTCAAGCAGCTGAGAATTTCTCCACCTGTGCAACTTGATGGCCAGTAACACAAGGAGGAAGATGAAGAACAAGCAGGAGACAAAAGCCACTGCAAGGACCAGGTAGAAGGTGAGGTCAGATGGAGGCTCCAAGGGCGCTGAGATGCTGCTGAGGTCTGAGAGGATTGCAGGGATGGCATCAGCCAGCACCACAGTCAGAGTGGCTGAAGCAGAGAGAGGTGGCTGCCCATTGTCCTTCACTAAAACCACCAGGCTTTGCTTGAGGGCATCTTTCTCCAGAAAGAATCGGGCCGTCCTGATCTCTCCCGTGTGGAGCCCCAGAGTGAAGAGCCCTGGCTCGGTGGCCTTGATCAGCTGGTAGGAGAGCCAGGCATTCTGGCCAGAGTCTGCATCCACGGCCACCACCTTAGTGACCAGGTAGCCTGGCTCTGAGGAGCGAGGGGCCAACTCTATCCCTGTGGAGCCGTCAGTGGGAGGGGAAGGGTAAAGGATTTGGGGAGCGTTGTCATTCTGGTCCAGGATGAAGAGAGTCACTGAGACGTTGGAGCTGAGTGGTGGAGAACCTCCATCCTGAGCCTTGACCAGGAACTTCATCTCCCTCATCTCCTCATAATCAAAAGAGATCAGGCCATAGACAATCCCAGTCTCAGAGTTAATGGAGAGGAAGGAAGATACTGGGGAGTCACTGATGTTGTGCTCAATGATGGAATAAGTGACTCTGGAGTTCTCTCCACAGTCTGGATCATCAGCCTTCAGGGAAAATATGGAGGCCCCTCTTGGGTTGTTCTCCATTAAATACGAAGTATAAACGGATTGCAGGAAGTGTGGAGGGTTGTCGTTTGTGTCTAAAACCTCAAGTGGAATAACAATCGATGTGGAAAGTGGAGGGGTCCCGCGATCCGTGACTGTGACAGTGATGTTGTAGGCTGCCACTTGCTCTCTGTCCAGGGCTCTTGCTGTCACCAAACTGTAGTAGTTGCCATAGGCTTTTGTCAGTAGAAAGGGGAGGTTGCTGGGGATAGAGCACGTGACTTCTGCATTCTCTGCCGAATCCTCATCTTGCACATTGAGAAGGGCTATTGCAGTCGCTGGTGGAGAGTTCTCAGGGATGGAGCTGATAAGTGAAGTTATTTCCAGTTTGGGTGCATTGTCATTTACATCAGTAACAAATATCAAAAGTTGAGATTTGTCAAAGAGTTCACCACCATCATGGACCTGGACCTCAATTTCATGAAGTGTAGACTCCTCGTAGTCTAAGCCTCTTGCAAGCGTAATTTCCCCAGTTTGTGAATTCAAATGGAATATTTGTGAAGCCCTTTCTGTGATCTTTCTGAATGAATATTTCAGTTCCTTGTTGACACCTTCATCCAGGTCAATGGCTTTTAATATAACCACTGTGGTACCAACAGGAGTATCTTCCCTAACGCTTACTTCATAGCTATGATGGCTAAAAACTGGTGCATTGTCATTAGCATCTAAAACTGTCACTTGAATCTGTACAGTTCCTGTCCTGACTGGATCTCCCCCATCATATGCTGTGAGGACCAGATTATGAATAGCTTCCTCTTCACGGTCCAAAGGCCTTTCCAGTACCAATTCAGTGTATTGTCTACCATCAACTGCCTCTTGCACATTTAGGGAGAAATGGCTACTGTTGCTGAGTTTGTATCCTTGAAGGGTATTGGTGCCCAAATCTAGATCCTGAGCTTCATCGAGGGGAAAGTGAGATCCGGGTGCTGTGGTCTCACTCATTTTGAGCTCCAGTTTCTCTGAATGGAAGGTGGGAGCGTTGTCATTAATATCTGTGATTTCCACTTCAGCACCATATACTTTCATTGAATCCCCCACTATGGTATCAAAATTCAAGACACACTTTTCCACTTGTCCACAGAGCACCTCTCTGTCTATTCTCTCTGTGACGTACAAATGACCACTCTTATAATTCAAAGCAAAATACTGTGTCCTACCTCGAGAAACAATGCGGACTCCACGGCGTGAGAGCTCTTTTAATTCCAGCTTCAGGTCTTTGGCGATGGGCCCCACGAAAGAACCTTTTTCTGCTTCTTCAGGGATGGAATAATGAATCTGCCCTGTAACAGCTTGCCAAACATGAACCAGAATGAAACAAAAGACAGCTCTCCTGCAATCCTGGGAAAAGGTTTCCATTGCCAGTTGTACTTCTGTGCCAAGGTGAAGATCCTACTTCTTTGATAGAGTGGCTATATTTTAGATTTGTCTGTATGTGACTGAAATTCTTAATATATACACACATACAACACAGATATCTCTATTGCCTGTATTTTAAAATACAGATTTGATTTAATATAAGATCCTCCAGTTGTTCAGATTCCGTACGTGTGATCTCTCTTTCTGCATTTTCTGTAATGAAGCGGTTGGATGGGAAAGTTGAATCTCTTACTAAATTGTTCAGCCTTGGTTGGTAAACAGCGACACCCAGAGTCCTAAAACAATAACTTCATCTTCTTGGTGCTTTCTGAAATGCCATTTTCCTTAGTATGGTATATTTCTCATCCTGATACATCAGCTGCAAGTACAGTAGATGACCAGATAAAAACTCCCACTCCATTTGTGTGACATTTTGTAGCAATCCAGGTTCATGATTGAATCACATTTCTGATCATGGAAACTGATTGTTCTCTGCTTATAATCATTATACTGCTATTGTAGGCTGTTACTCTCCACACAGTCTCTTGGAAGTTGCTAGACACTGTGACGATCTTGTCTGAAATATCATGAAATATATTCCCCTGATATTTTCTGGTACTTTAATAAGCATTTTTTTCTGTTCAGATTTTAAATAATGCGGAATCCAGCTAGAAACTCACGTGCATATATGCATGCACACACGTGATTATAAATCTTTTCCGTGCTATCTAGAATTTACTCTATTATAAAAATAGATAACTTAAATTATGGGAATAAAATAATGATAAAATATGTTTCCAAAATATTTATTTTTAAAATGTTTATCCCACCCATGCCCCCAAATTTGCTCAGGGCAACTTTATCTCAAGAAATATAAGGATAAGGTAACAGGAAGGGTTGTGCCCATAACATACACATTCATATACGCATTTACTCAAGGACGAATACATGGTACATTAAAATAGCATGTGTGGACCCTGTGACATGGATCAGTGCCGTGATGCAGGGGGTACCCTAATCAGGCTCCCATTTCCCCCCAACATGTTGCTTTGGGTGATCTGCACTGAGGTTCTGGCACAGAGAAAAACATTAGACCCACCCATTCTCATGTTGTGGCCCTGATCAAAATTAGAAAACCTTCACGACTGCTTCTACAAAGAAGAAAATTATATTAGGATCACCAAATGCAGAGCTCCTATGTAACAAGTAGTTTATCTCTCAGAAGATCCACTGCGTTCAAGCACAGGCGTGTGTGTATGTGTACACACACACACACACACACACACACACACAGAGAATATTGAATCCTGAGAATTGCTGAATCCTATTTTAAACAATACTGTTTTTCTGATTGAAATGTTTACATGCAGTCTCAAACAGGTCCTGCAGAGAACTACAAATAAATACAAAAATGGATTTTAAAGGACTCCTAATATTTTTTTTATTATAGTTATATTTTGCCTTTCCTCCAATGAGCTTACATGGCTCCCAGCCCTCTATTCTCTTCACAATACAAATGATGTTGGTTAGGTTGATAGGTCAGTGACAGGCTCAAGTTCACCCAGTGCGCTTCATGGCTGAGTGAGGATTTTAACCTATCTCTCCCCAATCCTTTCATCTCCAAACTTTCAGAACATTGTGGGAGGGATTCAAGCACACAATTAAACTCAACTGAAGTGCTCTGATGCCATTGCACAACAAATCTGTTTGTAAAAAATTGGGACTTTTTGTGGTTAGGCAAGTGCCAGGGAAACGCCCTGGAAAGAGTGAGGTGAATGAATGATTCATGGGAAGATGTATAAATGCTGCAGAAACAAATCAGGATCCATGCTCATTGTCACAGAACCTCCCTGCAAACAAATCAGAACAAGTGTGCAATAAAGATACTGTATAGTCTAGCCTCCCCAGTAAGCTTTGTGCAAGCAAATCAGGATGACTTCTCAATAAACAGGTTGTCTCAAGGGGCCCCTAGTCCAACAGTCAAACAGCTACACCACAAGAACTTTCTTTCTATAAGCACTACACTTCTAGAAGATTCATCTGACATCAAGCATGTCTGTAGGAATGTGATTCTGTCAAGTGTTTAGGGGGAAAAACATTTTATCTTATACTGTGTTGTGATGCTAAGCATGACATGAATTATCCAGTTCTGATTTTGTCACCTAAAACTGCATCAAGTATTCTCAAATTCTCTGCTTCTCTGAAATCTTTATCATCTCTTTCTTTCCAAACTGGTTTGAAAACTGATTCTTTTTTCCTTTTTAAAAATAATAATAATCATAAAAGTGTAGAATTATAGCAAATTATTCGAAATGAGTGACCAAACGAATTCAAAAATATGGAGAAAATTACCACCACCCTATCTCTGAAATAAGTTAAGAAAAAAGCTTTGCAGAATGTTTGGAATATGCATCCACCTTCATCCAGCAACAAAGGATCCACACACAGATAACTGGATCTGAACCTGAATGCCCATCCTAGCTTGTCAGGGCTAAGTTAGTTTTTGCCTCTTTCCTCACCTGATCATTTTGTTTGGGTAGGAAGTTATTTGGCTAATGTGTGGAATCTTCAAATATTAGATTCCTCTATCCAAAATCTTAAATGGCACAGCCCAACATCACAGAAGGGTGCTGATTGTTTCAATTCTAAGTTGAGGATTGGGAATTTGGGCAGGTACAAGCTATAAGAACAAATGAAAACTGAGGACATTGCAAATTATCTATTAGGTGCATAAATAATTCCTCTAGTATTCACTGCAATTAAAGGTGAAAGAATATTGCCGTAGCAAATGGCAGACATTGTAAAGCACCCCAATTTTCATTGCACACAGGGGTGCTATGAAATGATATCATAAAATGTGAACTAAGTGGGTGGGATCCAAAATTATTTATCACGTCCTCTTCCTTCCTCCTTCTCCACTCCCGTCACTTCCAGACTGTGACATGTATGCACATTTAACCGCCTTATTAAGTATCCATATAGATGGCAATATGTAGATCTGTAAATAAGTAACTACAGAGCACGTCTATAACGACAGTAGGATTAGTCAGAATTAATATAGATAAAATGATTGCTTCAGCAACTAGAAAAACAAGGACTATTTAGCATCTGTTATAAAAGAAATTACCGTATATTTCTTTTCCTCAGACTGTACATCATTATGAATCTATTGGAAGATACATCCACTATCTACAATATAGTTCTTCATATATAGACACAGTTTAAAAGTAGTGCAGGAGATAATGTGAATAATATCTAGAATGAAAACTCACCATGTTTGCATTATCCATCTCAGAATTAAAATGGTTTTCTCTGCTGCCTGTAAAAGGTGGAGCAGTTTTGTCATCACAGATAACATTGTCTGCAATCTGAACATTAGGTGTCAGGAATGCAAACTCATTTTTCCTGGTCTCTGAGGACAGACAGAGCTGGTAGGTGTAGGGCAAAGTCCCTTCTTCAAAATTCGGTGGGAATACAGTACCAGCCTTTGAAAAAGGAGTAGGACCAAAGCACTGAAGGAACTGAGGACTGCTTGATGTGCGAAGCTTCGTAACAACTGCCAGAATCACCGTAAGGAGAAATAAGAATGAAATCACAGCTAAAGTCAGTACTAAATAAAACTGTAGGTCAGATTGATTATGTGAATCAATAATTTCACTGCTCACTTCTGGGAGTGCCTCTTGGAAGTTCTCAGCAAACACCAGGTTGAGACTCACAGTAGCAGATAGTGGTGGCTGCCCATTATCCTTGACTAAGATGATGAGCTTCTGCTTCACAGCATCTCTTTCCAGAAAAGCTCGTGAGGTCCTGATCTCCCCAGTGTGGGACCCAATTCTGAACAATGCTGGCTCTGTAGCCTGAAGCAGGTGGTAAGAGAGCCAGGCGTTATGTCCAGAATCAGCATCTACTGCCACTACCTTGGTCACCAGATAATCTTCTTCTGCTGAGCGAGACACCATCTCAAACAAGGATGAACCCTTGACTTCCTGTGAAGGGTAGAGGATTTGAGGATTGTTATCATTCTGATCCACAATGAACACTTTCACTGTGGTGTTTCTGCTGAGTGGTGGGGAGCCACCATCTTGTGCTTTCACTTGGAACTGAAACTCCCTGATTTGCTCATAGTCAAAGGAGCGTTGGGCATAGATCATGCCATTTTCTGAGTTAATGGAGATATAAGAGGACAGAGGCAGGTTCTCCATATTACTATTGAGCAGAGAATAAGTGATTTGCGAGTTGTACTCTAGATCTTCATCTGTAGCCTTTACACGGAAAATGGAAGTTCCAGCTGGATTGTTCTCTGACAAATAGGTGACATAGGAAATTTTTTCAAAAGCTGGGGGGTTATCATTGATATCTGAAATCTGCAGGGAGATGGTTCTGTGGGTGGAAAGAGGTGGTGCACCTTTGTCTGTGGCTATAATTGTGATATTGTATTCTGGAGTGCTTTCTCTGTCCAAGGGTGCATCTGTAACCAACTTATAGAAGTTATTGGATGTAGCAATTATTCTAAATTGCCAATGACTTTGTAAATGACAAGTAATGTTCCCATTGTCTCCAGAATCTTTATCGTTTACATTGATAAGGGCTACCAGGGTTCCTATTGCAGAATCTTCTGGAATTGGGCTGGATAAGGAAGCCAGGATCACTTCTGGGGCATTGTCATTCTCATCTAATAGCTTTATTTCAACACTGCAATGAGTCACTAATCCACCTCCGTCTCTTGCTTCTACTGTCATTGCATATTTCTCTGCTTCTTCGTAGTCCAACAACTCCTTAACTGTAATTGTCCCATTCTGGGGATTTAGGAAGAATTTTTTGTGAGTGTTTTCAGGGATGTTGCTAAAACTATACGTGATATGACCATTTGAGCCTTCATCTCTATCTGTGGCTTTCACTTGTATTACTGAAGATCCTTTTGGGGTATTCTCTTTAAGACAGACCTTGTATACTTCTTGTGTAAAGATTGGTGAATTATCATTTACATCAATGACACTGATCCATATTTTGGCTGTACCAGTTTTGGCAGGCTTCCCTCCGTCCAGAGCCATAAGAATTAAATGGAAACTGCTTTCACTTTCACGATCCAACTGTTTGTTCAGTACTAATTCTGCATATTTCTTCCCATCTTCTCTCTCTCTAGCTTCTACTATGAAATACTGATTGGGCATAAGGTGGTAATTCTGGAGAGAATTTATTCCAACATCTGGATCTTCAGCAAACCCAAGCACAAATCGGGCTCCTGGCAAAGTGAGTTCACTTGTCTCTAGTTTGATATTCTCATTCACAAAATGTGGTGCGTTATCATTGATATCCTGGATCTGTACAGTAACATGAAAAATATTCATAGGATTTTCAACCATCACTTCAAAACTAATGAGGCAATATGCATTGCTCCCACATATTCCTTCTCTGTCTATCCTGTCATTTACATATAGATTCCCATTTTCTGCACTGAGAGAGAAATATTGCTTTTTACCTAGGGAAAGGATATGCAGATTGCGATTTGCTATTTCTCCAGCATTCAGCTCCAAATCTTTGGCAAGATTTCCTACAATGGAGCCTTTTTCCATTTCCTCAGCGATAGAATACTGAACGTGCTCTGAGGCAGTCTGGCACAACAAGGACAATAACAAGAGGAGTGGTACTTGCCTTTTTACCGACCCATTTTTCGCTTTGTGCCTGTTGTCCATCTGATTTGGTGAGACAATTGCTTTATTCTTTTCTTGCATATTTTCATTAGATGGAGATTCTCAAGTTCCCATCAAGACCCACAAATCCACAACAAGGAAGTATAAAAGCAGTCACTGTCCCTTTCTATATGTTGCAGTGGGTTTTATTTCCTTAGCAAAAGTGTTTTAACGTCCCTGTGTTCTACTATCTCCCAGTTCTGCAGTCTGTGGCTGAACAATGGCACTGCAGGAAGCATCGCTTAGCAGATTCCATGCAGCACCATGAGATGCAGCACATTAGCCAACAGCGACACTCTGAGTCTGAGATGGAGAACTTCATGTGCTGCTTCCCCCCCTTCTTCTAGTGCTTGGATGTAGAATACAAGAGCAATCTATTTTCAAATGCAGTATGAGAAGGTTTTCTTGATTTGTAACTACTTTCTGGTGTTTTGCTTTTACAGTAGCAGGAAATGGAAATATATTTCAAGTGCTTTAGAGATGCAACAACCTCCCCATCCCTCAACTTTTCCATCTTCCCTCTGTACTTCCACAGATAACTGATGGAAGAGATTGTTATCACTCAACAACATTTTGTAGCCAATTAATGCAACTTCTATGTCCAGCTCTCCTCTGTAAAACAATACATTTAATAAAATTCAGCGATATTACTATTTTTAATGAAAAGGTGAGCAACTAACAGAGCAATCCTATGGAGGTTGGACAGGCAGCATGGATGGCAGAGATAATTGTAGCAGAGGAACCAAGTGATGAATAGGGCACAAGATAGGAGCTGGCTTTTCTACTTTCCCCATTTTCTTTCTTGTAAAAAAAATATGGTTCCACCAGGGCTGGTGTAGTTTCCCACCTATTCCATCCTTGAGTAGGTCTGGGAAACAAGGGAATCTAAAGCCTCCCTGGAGCACCCCCTTCTTGCCTCTTCCACCCATAGAGCACTGCCTGCAATACAGCCATGGCAACAGAGTGTTCTGTCACTGGTCAAGGAAGGGCCTCTCCAGTGGAGCTTCCTCTCTGCTGTTAGATAGCCTCCTCTGCTCAAAGGCGAAGGTCTGCAGAATCCCAGGTCCCCTGGGACCACTTACAACAGAGGACTAAAAAAGTCCTTGCTACTTACTCCAAACTCTTCTCTAAACGCTTGGACAAACACTTGTAAAACCGCACTGGTGGTTATTTTTCTAATTCATTTTATGCATGCCACTTACAGGGTACCAAATACAGAGAGAGGAATAAAACAAAGACCTTTAAAAAGAGTTAACTTTGTCATCATTTGTCACTAAAATGTTGGCCTGGGTTTAAGGTGAATACATAATGGCATGCATGAGTGCTAAATAACAGTTTGGCCAAAGTTTGAACTGTTTGTCAATGTATCCTCAAATACTGTTGTGACATAGAATCATAGAATCATCTAGTCCAATCCCCTGCAATGCAGGAATATGCAGCTGTCCCATAAAGGAATAGAACCTGCAGCTTTGGCATCATCAGCATCATACTCTAACCAACTGAGCTATCCAGGCTGACAATACTGCAATACTATTAACATTTATATTCTAGCTGCACAGTTCTAGGAACATCGCTGAATAGTTATGTAACTTCATTTAAAATACTGAAAGCAGTAGAAAGACCGCAGCACCAGATCATAACCATTGCCACCTGATTCATGGGAGTGAGTGTGCCATGAGAATTGGATTCTAGTTGGATTCACAGTCTGAGACCTCTACATATACAAAACTTGTTTTTGTATGAGCTTTGGAGACCCACCTTGCCCGCCCATCTCATTCATCAGTCACTCTATCCTTGCAGGCTGCTCTTCCTGGCCCAGGCAAACTGACTGTCAGTAAGCATTCCGAGTGTCTGTGCCAGATGGTGTTTGCAGTGTTGAATGCTCTAGAAAAGACACTCCTTTAACCACACCATGCATCTTGACACTTGACATGCCCATAGTGCTGTCCTCATACAGATGTGGTCCCCAGATAATATTGCTCCTGGCAAAGATCCATGGAAGCCTCTATGTCCTACCTTCAGTTTGAACAAACAGAAAGCTGGATCACTCCAGAAATGAACAGCTCAGTACAATGTTGAAACTTGCATATGTGTGATCACAGAAGTGTGAATATAAATGATAAAATTATATGAATATACAAGATGACAGGTACAGAATTTTGTTATAATTCACATTTTAAGGCACTTATTTTCCAGGCTCCAGAAACTATGCATGGATACATATTCGTGGATTCAAAAGTTTGATAGAGTAACATGGTAATTAAGCACATATAAAAATGTGTTTATTACCATTCATCTTTAATCATTCCATTCCCCACCCCTTGTGCGCGTCAGACAACTTGCTCCTTGGAGGAAGAGATTTGTCTATTTCTTGCTTATTTATCTACTTAATTTATACACTACTCTTCAAGCCACAGGTTTACAATCAGATCAAATAAAATCAATATATAAAATCCATAGACTAGTACAAATTTTTAAATGGAAAACATGGCAACTCATAACAATTCAACTAAGTAGCAATTTCCTAATAGCAACAGCAACAGCAAACTAAACACTTTTTTTTCCTAATCAAGTCTCTCCTTCTCCAAACATCACCTGAAAAAAGTTTGCCTTAACTAGCCACCTAAAATTATATAGATATGGGACTAGATGCACCTTAGAAGGGAGGGAGTTTCACATGTGAGGAGCCACCACTGACACTGCCCTCCCCTGGGCCTTGCACCATCCTGTTTAGAGACCACCAAGAGGGCCTCATCTGCTAAAGCATGGGCAGACTGATATGGAAGAAAGTGGTTTCGCAGATATTGGGCACCTCTGTAGAGTACCATGTACCCTGATGGTGAATCAACAACAATTCTATGCAGATCACATGCTTCGTCAAAGCACTCTCATCTATGCGTTGGTCTCCAGGTGGCATCACATGATAAAGGAAGCAGCAAGAGAGGAACTGCGATTTATTTCACCCTTCATTTGTCCTTTCTAGTCTAATGCACCAAGGGAGGGACGTATGAATGTCTTCTGAATGCATGAGCTCTAAAGGCATCTGATTCTGAATCATATCCATCTAACCACAAAACTTAAGAATGTTTGCAAATTGTTCGTAAATAGTATAACACAAGACATCAGTTTCACCAATGAGTGCTGGAGGACATCTGCAAAAAGTCTCTAAGCATAAAAATATTGATAAGCAAAAGGTTTACAGCCTAAGGGAGTTTAGCGCATGCATCTGAGAAAGCATGCATTGTAGCTTTCTTTGACTAGAAGGGAATATTAACATGTTGAATTGTATTGCAACCTGGACTGTTCCATTTTAACATCTATAGTTAGAACAATCGTTCAAAGGCCATTTTATGTGTCCTCTTCATAGTTTTAACATCATTAACAGCATGATCCAAATGAATGTTTACCTGGAGTTAACCCGAGGGACTTACTCCTGGGAGGGTATGTACAGAATTGGAGCCTTGGGGTGCTTCCAGATGGAGGTTTAATATTACAAATGGTTCACTGAGATATTGCAAATGGGTCACTGTCAACATTTTTTTTAAAATGTATTTTTATTAAAGATTTTCTTGGTTTACACATTGTCAACATTTTTTAAAAAATAATTGGATTGTTCGTGGCAACAGTTAAATGTGGCCTGGTGCTGGGACTGTTGGCTATACCCTCACCACTGTATAGCCAGCAAGGTTACCAACAGCTTTATTACTGGGAGTCTCAGCAGTCTACTGAGAAAAGCAGTTGGTAACCTTTACCATAGCGAGGAAGGAACACAAAACAGCAAAGTAGGAGAGAAGTACTGTAATATCAGGGCTGTGAGTGACACAACTTCAAAGTTCTGGAAAGCAGTGAGGATGGAGAGAGAGGAAGTAGAGGAGGCTTAATAATAGGCTGGAAGGGGGAAACAACACTATTTAAGCTTGTGGGTTTTAGAAAGGAGAACAGTCATTGTCTTTCTACAGAAAGGAATAAAGAACTCTAAATCAGAGATTGAAACACGGAGTACAGAAGAAACCTGAAAATCACTGATCACATCTTAAAGGGGGAAAATGCAACACATGAGTTTTTCTCTTATTAAAAAGAATTTGCCAAACTACAGAATTTCATAACTACTTGAGACACATTGCACTTTACTAACAAAAAAGGTGAAGGCTAGTGAAAAGTTGAAAGCCACAAGGTAAGTGGTAAGTTATCATGATATAAAAGAGACATAACACAGTGTTAGGTGTGCCTATTTTTCAGGAAAGTGTCCATAATTGCTGACAGATGAGACTTGAGTCACAGATATGTCAGACTGAAATCTCAGTAAGTGACTGCAAAAAGGCCCACTTAAGTCAGAGGGGCCCATATATGCATAAATATGCACAATACAATAAAAATGTTTATGAGATGTGCAATGAAAATAATTTTTACCTTGTCAATATTCTCCATCTCAGGATGTAAATTGTTTCCTTCATTGCCTGTAAAAGGAACACTAGGTTTCTCACTGCTAACAATATTGTCTACCATCTGAACATTGGGTGTCAGGAAGGCAAACTCATTCTTCCTGGTCTCAGAAGACAGACACAGCTGGTAGGAATAGGGCAAAGTCCCATCTTCAAAGTTGGGTGGGAAGATGGCACCATTCTTGGAATGGGGAACAGGACCAAAGCACTGTAGGAACCTGGGATGCCCTGATTGACGGAGCTTCATTGTAACGGCCAGAATGACAGTCAAGAGGAACAAGAAGGAGATCACAGCTAAGGCCAGCACCAAGTAGAACTGCAGGTCAGACTGATACTCCGAGCTGCTGGGTTGGCTCTTCATTTCCGGAAGGGCCTCCTGAAAGTTCTCAGCAAACACCAGGTTCAGAGTCATGGTGGCCGAGAGAGACGGCTGCCCGTTATCCTTCACCAGAATGACCAGTCTCTGTTTCACAGCGTCTCTCTCCTCAAAGGCCCTGGCGGTCCTGATCTCTCCAGTATGAGAACCAACCGTGAAGAGTGCCGGCTCAGTGGCCTGAGTCAGGTGGTAGGAGAGCCAGGCGTTGTGTCCAGAATCTGCATCCACGGCCACCACCTTGGTGACAAGATAATCTGCCTCGGCCGAACGAGGCACCATCTCAAACAAGGCTGAGCCCTTGGCTTCTTGTGAGGGGGACAGGATACGAGGGCTGTTATCATTCCTGTCAAGAACAAAGACCCTGACGGTCACATTGCTGCTGAGAGGGGGAGAACCCCCATCTTGGGCCTTCACTTGCAGCCGGAACTCTCTGAATTGTTCATAGTCAAAGGCTCTCTGGGCATAGATGGTGCCAGTCTCAGAATTAATGGAGATATAGGAGGAGATGGGAAGCTCCTCGATGTTGCTGTTGAGGATGGAGTATGTGATCCGTGAGTTCTGGTCCATATCAGGATCAGAGGCTTTGATGGTGAAAATGGAGGCACCTGAAGGATTGTTTTCAGGCACATAGATAGCATACAAAGATTTCTCAAAGGAAGGGGCATTATCATTGATATCAGATATTTGTAGTAAGATGACTTTATGGGTGTTCAGTGGGGGAGTTCCATTGTCAGTGGCTGTGATTGTAATATTATATGCAGGAGTTTTTTCTCTGTCCAAAGGGCTGTCTGTCAGGAGTTTGAAGTAATTGTTAGACGAGGGAACAATCTTGAAGGGCTGATCGTTTTTCAAATAACAACTAACCTTTCCATTCTCACCAGTGTCTTTGTCTTTTACATTGATCAGAGCAATTAAGGTTTCAGACACAGAATCTTCTGGGACTGGACTAAATAAGGAAACCAGAGTTACCTCTGGGAAATTGTCATTCTCATCAATAATCTGTATTTCTACTTTACAGTGTGTTACTAATCCACCTCCATCTTTTGCCGCAACTGTCATAGTATATTCTCTGGTTTCCTCAAAGTCTAATGGGCTCATAAGAGTGATTGTGCCATTACTAGAATGCAAGTTGAATTTCCCCTGAGCACTTTTTTGGATGTTGCTGAAATGGTAACTGATTTTGGCATTTGTACCTTCATCTTTATCAGAGGCTAAAATCTGGAGCACAAGGGAGCCAACAGTAGCATTTTCCTTCAGACTGACCTTGTAAACCTCTTGGGTGAAGATAGGTGGGTTGTCATTGGCATCTGTGACATTAATCCATATCTGGGCAGTTCCAGTCTTCCTAGGTTCACCCCCATCCAAGGCTGTGAGGATCAAGTGAATGGTCTGTTCACTTTCCCGATCTAGTGGTTTCTGAAGCACCAAGTCTGCAAATTTATTTCCATCCTGACTCTCTTTAACATCAAGGCTGAAATATGGATTGGGGCTGAGATGGTAATTCTGAAGAGAATTTGTCCCAATGTCCGGATCTTCAGCTTCTCCGAGGAGAAATCGTGTGCCTGGTACAGTAAATTCACTTGTCTCCAAGTTGATTTTTCCATTGAAAAACTGTGGTGCATTATCATTAATGTCCTGGATTGCTATTGTTATGTGGAAAATATTCAAGGGGCTTTCAATTACCATCTCAAAATTAATAAAGCAAAGCGGATTTTTGCCACATATTCCCTCCCGGTCTATCCTGTCATTTACATAGAGGTTTCCATTCTCTGCATTCATAGTGAAATATTTCATTTCATCCACTGAGACAGCATGCATGTTGCGTTTCCCTAGTTCTTTGGCATTTAGTCCCAAATCCTTGGCAATATTCCCCACAACTGAACCCTTAGCCATTTCCTCAGGAACTGAATAATGAATCTGCTCTGAAGCAGCCCAGCAGGAGGGCAAGAATATTAAGAGAAGCTGTACTTGCCTTGTGAGTGCCCTGCCATTCTTCTTGTGTCTTCTCTCCATTTGGCTCTGTGAAAAATCAGCTGTTTCCTTTTTTTAAGAACCAGATCAAATTTTCACCAGTAAGTCTCCATAAAAAAGAATAAACCGTCTTTCTCTTTAATTTGTAAAAATCATTTTTGTATTTTCTTTATGTGAGCAGCAATGCCTTCTCTCTGTTCCCTGATCTGCACAGCACTAAAGAAGTAAGCTCACTGTAGAAAGGATCAGTGGATTTCCATCACTGTATGGCTACTAGATTGGCCAACAGCGGCACTGTGAGGTTCAGCAGGAGAACTGCAAGGGATGTTTTCAACCTTTCAATTTAAGAGACAATGCAACGTGGATATAATTAAAGTTTTATACAGTAGGAAAAACATGCAACTTGAAGTTTACACAGGAGCTATTTCTACTGAATTTTGACTTGAGCTGAATATTTGGGAATCTTTGTTTTGGAATCAATAACACTTCAAACCTTTCTATTTGCCTGGGTAAATGGCTTGCAATGTAGCAAAGGATTCTTTTCTTGGTATCTTGGAAATAATATTATCAAAGTTACAATCCTGAGCGCCAGAATCTCAACAGTCTCAACGTTGTCATCTCAGGTTATATATATATAATCTCCTGTTTCCACTTAAAACAAATCTTGGGAAGTTTACTATATTTCCATGATAATGTCAAAACATAAAAACAATTTCCCCCCAACCACAGATCTCTTGCAGAACTTTCCCACTCCTTCCTTAGGAGAAAGGCTTGATGAGCGAGGGAGAAGAAATCTCCAAAAGGACTCCAAAGATGTCCCATCCCAGCCAATGAAGGGAATCCCTATGCAGCTGGCAGCACTTGTGCTCTCCCACTCTTTCTGAAGATATTACAGGCATGATTGGTCCCTGCTGGGGCTATGTAGAATTATTATTATTATTATTATTATTATTATTATTATTATTATTATTATTATTATTACCAAGGCTCTCTGACAGGACAATTTTTAACTACTGCCAAGTTGGGAGTGGCAAGTTAACAATCTGGCTTTGTCAAGGTACTTAGGTCCTAACTAGGTGGTAGAACAGGCAAGATCAGGGCAGAGTGCAGAGAGTAGGCTGGTGAACACACTGAGAAATCAAGGTAGTGAAAAGACGTTTCCCCAAACCATTCATTGAAGGGTCACTGATTAAAGGAGATCTGGGACTGAGAGTATCTTGAGGCCTGGTTGCATGTGCTAGCCTGCTGTCTGGCCTAGAGGTGGGCGACACTAACAACAAAATATTAATATATAAGGGCAATAAAAAGCCAAGAACACATATTATACTCTTGCTCTTCAGGTCAAAGGGAGGCAGCAGGAGATAGTTTCTTAAAGTCTCATCTAAGTGGAAGAGAACTCCTCACTGGAGGTGCAGAAGGTAAGACAACTAAGTAGGGACAGAAGACACAGATCAGTCGCTAACAATGTTGTGGCTTTAGTTTATCCTATTTATGTGTCTTGCACTTTTATTCTGGGATCCACAGTTCCAAGAGAGGAGCCACTGCAAAAAGTATAAGACTCAAACTAATTTCAGGAAGAAATGAAGCCATTGCTTAGAAAAGAGAATTATTATACTGTTTTACCGCATTGAAGGTTTTTGGTTTCTTTCAGTTTCTGTAATCTGTAGTCAAGATTTTATATGACAAACTTCCATGTATTCATCTATTTTGTTCACTTTCATTTTGTTCATTTGTAATGTGCGGATACTGCATATAGGATGTGGATGTTATTGTCTGATGTCAGAAGCTATTAAGACCATTAAGGACAGGTGAAACGGCAGTGGTTCTGCTTTTGCTATACTTCGTTATTTAAGTACTATCATCACCATCAACAACATTTTTAGACTTTTAAATTGCAAGCTGCTTTGAGGGCATAGCCATAAATCATAAATAAAATAACCAGGCAGAGGCTTTTCAAAATAGCAAATAGTTTTGCACTATTGTGTTCTCTCTGGACATGGGATGTATATACCTTTGTGTTGGTAGCTCTACTTTACTTTTACATTTTTCTTAATTTAAATTATTCTTTCCTGTCCTTTCTAAATTGGTTTTGCCAATGGCTATCCAAATTAAGACACACTAGAATTCATACTGGGGCTGAAGTGTGAGCTGTGAGATTCCTAGTTCTTCAGTTACAAATTTTCTAGGCAGCTTTAGAACTCTGACTTGCAGCCTCTGACAAAACTTGGGACCACACTTGACAGGCTTGCTCTTGCAGTTGAAAGGCAGATAAAAATGTTTAAAACTAAATACATTTCAGACTACAGACTAAGATAATGTATGTGAACATGTTCTAAATACTTGAAGTACTCTCTGGAAATTACTGATACTATGGGAGAAATATACCAGGTGTTTTCTCTTTCATAACATCCAATTAGCGATTTCATTCTAAGGCCCCACATGTTCATAATTTTAAGATTACCAAAGCCCCTTTCATTTTATTTTGCCCCAAAGAACCACAGGAAAACACCTTGGCCTGATTTCTCCTGGAAAATGTCTCCTCCACTCAACACATTTTCATAAACACACAAACACAGAAAACACATAGATATTTTCCAGTAAAATGAAAATATATATCTATATCATCTATCTATTTGCTTTCGTAGATTTTCACGGGTACAGGAATGCAGGTTTTGGTGTCTTCGGGTGTCTTCCCGTGTAAGAGTCGGGGTGTCTGTGCGACGTTTCGACGAGGTCTCACTCGTCATCTTCAGGCTGGTGCTTTCGGCTTCTTGTCACTGGAACAGAGCAGAATCTGGTGTTTGAGTTCCTATAAATACTGTTGAGGGGTGTGGTGTATAGCCTCCAACGTTCTGGGCAGAGAGGAAGTTCCTAGATTAGTGTGCCTTTTCTTCTTTTGTTTCTTAATTACTTGAGGGATATCTTGAGTGATTTCATGAGTGATATTCTGAATACCACTGGGTGGGTCATTAAGTGTAGATTAGTTGCTAAAGCTTTTGTGTCTTGACCTCTTGAGCTTGTGAAGAGTTTTTCTGAGAAGATGGCTGTGCTGCATTTAGTTGTGCTCTGGCTTGGCTTCGTGTATAGGGGCGAGCTGTGGTTTTGTGCCTTGTGCCAGCCAGATCTGTGTAGGGGTTGCAGGGGGTAACAGTATTTATAGGAACTCAAACACCAGATTCTGCTCTGTTCCAGTGACAAGAAGCCGAAAGCACCAGCCTGAAGATGACGAGTGAGACCTCGTCGAAACGTCGCACAGACACCCCGACTCTTACACGGGAAGACACCCGAAGACACCAAAACCTGCATCATCTATCTATCTATCTATCTATCTATCTATCTATCTATCTATCTCTATCTCTATCTATCTATCTATCTATCTATCTATCTATAAAAAATCATTAAAAGAACCAATTCCAACAGTTTATGAACCAATCAGACTTGAAAGATTATTCAATCAAGTTGAACCAATTAGTTGGTTAAAGGCAGATTGAAAAACAATAAATTAAAATATATTAGTTGTATAAAAAAAGATTATGGAATCAGCAACAAAGATTCTTAAAAATTTCCATGCTCAAAGCAGCAAGAATGAATAAAGTAGGTACTGCTCAGATTAAAACTCACCATATCAGTTCTATCCATCTCAGAAATTAGGATATTGCCTCCATTGGCAGTCAAAGGTGCATCAGACTGAGTGTTGCATGAAACATTCCCTGCAGTTTGAAGATTGGGTGTTGGAAAGGTGAACTCCTGTACCCTGGACTCAGAAGATAAGCACAGCTGATAGGAATACGGCAATGTTCCTTCTTCATAGTTTGGTGGGAAAATGACTGTGTTGTTTGAATGGGGAACAGGAGCAAAACACTGCAGGAATTTGGGGTTCCCTGATCGCCGAATCTTCATGAGAATGGCCAGAATTACTGTCAGGAGGAATAAGAAGGAGATCAAAGCTAAGGCCAGCACCAAGAAGAACTGCAGATCCGATTGATACTCGGAGTCACTGGGCTGGTGGCTAATTTCCGGAAGTGCCTCCTGGAAGTTCTCAGCAAACACCAGGTTGAGACTCACAGTAGCAGATAGTGGTGGCTGCCCATTATCTTTGACTAAGATGATGAGCTTCTGCTTCACAGCATCTCTTTCCAGAAAAGCCCGTGAGGTCCTGATCTCCCCAGTGTGGGAACCAATTGAGAACAGCCCAGGTTCTGTTGCCTGGAGCAGATAGTAGGAGAGCCAAGCGTTGTGTCCAGAGTCAGCATCCACAGCCACCACCTTGGTCACCAGATAACCCTCCTCTGCTGAGCGAGGCACCATCTCAAACAAGGAGGAGCCCTCTACTCCTTGAGAAGGGTAAAGAATCTGAGGGCTTTGGTCATTCTGGTCCAGAATACACACTCTCACGGTGGCATTGCTGCTGAGGCGGGGGGAGCCTCCATCTTCGGCCCTCACCTCCACTTGAAACTCCCTGACTTGCTCATAGTCAAAGGAGCGCTGAGCATAGATAGTGCCAGTCTCAGAATTAATGGAGAGGAAGGACGAGAGAGGCAGCCCCTCAGTGATGCTGTTGCAAATGGAGTAGGTGATTTGAGCATTCTGGTCCACATCTGGGTCGGAGGCTTTGACCCTGAAAATGGAGGAGCCTGAAGGATTGTTCTCCGGGACATAGGCAGTATAATAGGGTTTCTCAAAGGCAGGGCAGTTGTCATTGATGTCAGAGATCTGCAGTGTGATGGTTTTGTATGTGGAAAGAGGAGGGTTGCCTTTGTCTGTGGCTGTGACTGTGATATTGTACTCTGGAGTTCTTTCTCTGTCCAAGGGGGCATCTGTGAGAAGCTTATAATAATTATTGGAGGCTGATACCATTTTGAATGGCAAAGTGTGTTGTATGTCACAAGCAATCTTCCCATTGTCTCCAGAGTCTCTATCATTTACATTGATAAGGGCTACCAGGGTTCCTACTGCAGAGTCTTCAGGGATGGGGCTGGATAAAGAGGCCAGAATCACTTCTGGGGCATTGTCATTCTCATCTAGGAGTGTTATTTGAACTTTACAGTGAGCCACTAATCCACCTCCATCTCTTGCTTCCACTGCCATCACATGTCCTTCTGTTTCCTCAAAGTCCAGAATCTCCTTAACTATAATTGTTCCATCTTGTGAACCCAAGTGGAATTTCTGACGAGCAGTTTCAGGGATGTTACTAAAACTATAGTTGATCTGGGCATTTGAACCATCATCTCTATCTGTGGCTTTCACCTGGACCACTGAAGACCCTTTGGGGGCATTTTCTTTCAGTTTGACCATGTATACTTTTTGAGTGAAGACTGGTGGGTTGTCATTTGCATCAATGACAGTGATCCATATTTTGGCTGTTCCAGTTTTGGCAGGCTTCCCTCCATCCAGCGCCGTAAGGATTAATTGGAAACTGCTCTCACTTTCCCGATCCAACTGTTTATTCAATACTAATTCTGCATATTTATTTCCGCCTTCTATTTCTCTCACTTCCAGAATAAAGTATGGATTTGTGCTAAGGTTGTAATCCTGGAGAGAATTCACCCCAAGATCAGGATCTTCAGCTTGTCCAAGGAGAAATGTGGTGCCTTGTAAAGAGGATTCAATTATCTCCAGTTTTATATCCCCATTTACAAAACGTGGTGCATGATCATTAATGTCTTGGATCTCTACAGTTATATGAAAAATATTCATAGGACTCTCAACCACCACTTCAAAATTGATGGAGCAGATTGCAGTTTGACCACATAATTCCTCTCTATCAATCCTCTCCCTTACATACAAATTCCCATTTTCTGTACTGAGAGTAAAGTATTGCTTTTTACCTAGGGAAAGGATATTCAGATTGTAATTTCCTATTTCTCCATTATTCAGGCTCAGGTCTTTGGCCAGGTTTCCTACAATGGATCCCTTTTCCATTTCCTCAGGGATGGAATAATGAATGTGCTCTGAGGCAATCTGACCACACAGAGAGAATAATAAGAGGAGAGGTACTTGCCTTCTTAGGGATCTGCTGCTATCTTTCTGTCTGCCGGCCATCACTCTTGCAGAGAAATGTGCTTTATCCTTTCTTTCTGTGATTAGTTAAATTGAGTAGTATTAAATCCCATTCACTCTGTAGAAGTGTTCAATAAAGAATCATGAACGAAGTCAGTAGCTGCTGCTGGATTTCTATACCTTGCAGTGGTTTTGTTCCTGTGTTCTGCTGTTTCCCGGCTCTGTAGTTTGTTCATGAGTAATCAAATTGCAAAAGCATCTGGTAGTGGCTTCTCCACTCCTCCATGAGAACTATATTGGCCAACAGTGACACTCTGAGTCTTAGATGGAGAACTGCAAGATGTGTCTTTTCTTTTAAGTAAATAACATGTAAAGGATTTCTTGCCATTTTTAATCTTACATACAATGATTCTCAGGTAGAGAATCTTTTGTGGTATGGTAAAAAAATAATAATTAGAGTTTGGTTTCTGTGTTTTGAAATTAGGATAAGCAACAACTCAACTTAATTAGACAAAACTGACCTACAGAAAACCAGCAAATTATATATTTTAGAAATTATCCCTTTCCCAAGTAATTTATGTCATTTTCCCTACCTTATTACCCCTGAGTACTTAGGAATGATAGCTTCAAAATACCAGAGAAAATTGATTATTTTGTAATAAACATACAAGGGTGCTGAAAATTATTCCAGTCATTTAATTTGCCCCTACGGTGCTTTCACACTTTCGTAGCAGCACATTTGGCATTGCTCATGGGGGTGCGCTTCAGAAAGCTGAACTGACTGATTAGTGTCCTTGTCTGATAGTACAGTTGTGCAATCGTATTTTTCTGACAGTTAGAAACTATTCATCCATATAGGTACGTGTCAACATATTTAACCCCAGGAAGTAGCTCTCAGACCTAATGAATTCTGAGTTTAAAAGTTATTTCCCCAAAATGTGCAATAAGGCCTTTGGAATCTTTGTGTCACACAAAATTTCCCCTCTAAGGTACCACAGTTCTACTTTCTATTGCACCAATTGCCTTGCTGGCAATCGTCTCCTCAACTACTTGCCAGTTGAGGCACTTAATCAGTCATGTAAGTAGCTGTGTTAGTTGACAGTGATGTGAGTGATTCGGGATACCTGGAGAAATTCCTAATGTTTGGCAAGTTCTTTTTCTTCTCTAAAGGCATTACTTGACTTATGCAACTCAGTCATATAATGAGAACAGCACTAAAAGTACAATGCTTACTCAAGATCATGCTACAGTTTTTCTTGGGAACTTGAGTCCTCTCTCTCCCCACCCCTCAGGCTTTCCATAGGCTTCCCTCCCTTCCCAGATCACACTCCTCAACCCCTCACTGGCCTTCTTCCTTGCCCTTTTCAAGAGCTTTTGCTGGCTGCAATGTGTCCTTGAACTAGGATATTGCTGCTTGCCTGACTGGAAGAGTCACAGATCTATAGAAGTGGAGATATTGAAACCTCTGAATTTTACATGGTTGAAATGTGGTCTATTGTACAAAGGTAAGAGTCACATCAATAAAATATCATGGTTAGAATGCTAAACAGTGGAATGCTAGATTACGTTGTGGAATACTAAAGCAGCACTTGATAAGGCATTGTCTAGCACTGCTATGGCTACCTACATGTCTCGTAAAATCACTTACTATACTCTTCCCATTATGTAGAGAGAAGGAGAATGTAGTCTAGAATATTTGGCTCCGATGTGAACACATTATTATGAGTAGAAGAGGAAAGCATGCAATATATGTTTTAATTCCTTGCATTGTAAATTGGTACACTCAGAGGAGGACTAGAAGATCCGTGTTTATTTTCTGAATTTCCAGATCAGTATTGCATTCTTTTGATGAAATTCTGAACAATATGGTGACATAGTTCAAGTGTGTGTGTCTTCCTCAGAAGTAGAACCTTTACAGTGCATGCGCATATTGCTTCGTTCAGTGAATGGGACCTTCATTTAAAAGCTTTCTCAGGATAGAGAGCTGAGCAAAATAATGGAGCTCCTTCTACACTGGAAGAAAGATTAAACACAAAAGTAACTATTTTGGAGCAGCTTTTTGTCTTCACCAAAATCACAGGTGTTTGGGACAAATATGTGCATGCTTGTGTGTGCAGGTGCACACACAAGTCCCATCCTCAACATTTCTCTGTGTGCACATTCATTTCAGACCTCCTGCATTTGGCACATCTCCTTGGCTGAATTCAGCCCCAAACTCTTAGCCTCAGCAACTGGACATCTACACAAAACACAGCTATGACATAAAATACAGGCAAATCCACAGTCTCTTCACTTGCTAACCGAACTTGTGTAGATAGAATAAATTAGAAGCACATGATTAACATAAAAATATAAGAAGAGCATGTTGGATCAGGCCAGTGTCCTATTTCAGAATATTATTTTCCTTGCGGTCAACAGGTTGCCTACAGGAAGCCGAAAAGTGGGACCTGAGTGCAGCAGCACTCTCCTCACTTCTGATTCCCCACAACTGGTATTCAGAGACATACTCTCTCTAACTATGGAGATAGAATCTAAACACCATTGCTAGCAGGCCATGAAATAGTGTTGTCCATGAATGTGTCCATTTCTCTTTTAAAACCACCCAGGTTAGTGGGCATCACTACCTCTCATGGGAACAAACTCTGCAGTTTAACTCAGAGCTGTGTGAAGAAGTATTTTCTGCTGTCTGTCCTGAATCTTCCAACATTCAGCTTCATTGGATGTGTCTTAGTTTTAGTGTCATGTGGGGAAGGGGCACTTATCCATCCACACTTTCCATACAACGCATAATTATATACACCTATACCATCTCTTCACTTAATTGCCTTTTCTCTAAGCTGTATCGAAGTAAATTAAAAGGGTGAATGGCTCCATCCCCTTGCCAATTTTGGTTCATATTTTCCAGCTCCACCTTACCTGTTTTTAGGTAAGTTGACCAGAACTATACACAGTATTCCAAAATTTATTTTCTTTTTTTTCACAGCTGCCTCATGCTATGTCAACATCTTCATCAAACTGTTCGCTATGACCCCAAGATCTCATTCCTGTTTAGTCCCCATAAGCATATAAGTGAAACAACAGTTCTTTTGGCCCACTTTACACTTGTTCACATTAAATTGCATTTGCCATTTTACTGCCCATTCACTCGGTGTGGTTTGGAGAGATCCTTTGCGAGCTCTTTGCAACCCCTTCTTGTTTTAACCACTCTGAACTATTTGGGATTAGCAAACTTGGCTACATCATGGTTCACTCCTAATTTTAGATCATTTATGAACAAGTTTAAAAGCTCAATACTGATTCTTGGAGGATCATACTTTCTACATCTCTCCATAAGGAGAATAATCACTTTATTCCTACTCTCCACTTACCAATCTCCTCTTATTCCATAACTGCTAAAATAGAATATAAAATTCTGCAGAAATGCGGGGAAGAGTATCAAAGGTGCAATACAAATAATTCCTGACCATAAAGCTTACCTCTTCATCCTTAGCCTTTTCAGAATGAAAATTGTTTCCACTGTTGCCTGTAAAAGGCACATCAGGTTTCTCACCGCTAACAATATGGTCTACCATCTGAACACTGGGTGTCAGGAAGGCAAACTCATTCTTCCTGGTCTCAGAAGACAGACACAGCTGGTAGGAATAGGGCAAAGTCCCATCTTCAAAGTTGGGTGGGAAGATGGCACCATTCTTGGAATGGGGAACAGGACCAAAGCACTGTAAGAACCTGGGATGCCCTGAGTGACGGAGCTTCATTGTAACGGCCAGAATGACAGTCAAGAGGAACAAGAAGGAGATCACAGCTAAGGCCAGCACCAAGTAGAACTGCAGGTCAGACTGATACTCCGAGCTGCTGGGTTGGCTCTTCATTTCCGGAAGGGCCTCCTGAAAGTTCTCAGCAAACACCAGGTTCAGAGTCATGGTGGCCGAGAGAGACGGCTGCCCGTTATCCTTCACCATAATGACCAGTCTCTGTTTCACAGCGTCTCTCTCCACAAAGGCCCTGGCGGTCCTGATCTCTCCAGTATGAGAACCAACCGTGAAGAGTGCCGGCTCAGTGGCCTGAGCCAGGTGGTAGGAGAGCCAGGCATTGTGTCCAGAATCTGCATCCACGGCCACCACCTTGGTGACAAGATAATCTGCCTCGGCCGAACGAGGCACCATCTCAAACAAGGCTGAGCCCTTGGCCTCTTGTGAGGGGGACAGGATACGAGGGCTGTTATCATTCCTGTCAAGAACAAACACCCTGATGGTCACATTGCTGCTGAGAGGGGGAGAACCCCCATCTTGGGCCTTCACTTGCAGCCGGAACTCTCTGAATTGTTCATAGTCAAAGGATCTCTGGGCATAGATGGTGCCGGTCTCAGAATTAATGGAGATATAGGAGGAGATGGGAAGCTCCTCAATGTTGCTGTTGAGGATGGAGTAAGTGATCCGTGAGTTCTGATCCATATCGGGATCAGAAGCTTTGATGGTGAAAATGGAGGCACCTGAAGGATTGTTTTCTGGCACATAGATAACATATGAAGATTTCTGAAAGGAAGGAGCATTATCATTGATATCTGAAATCTGTAGTGAGATTGTTTTGTGTGTGGAAAGAGGTGGAGTTCCTCTATCAGTGGCTGTGATTGTAATATTATATGCAGGAGCTATTTCTCTGTCCAGGAGACTGTCTGTCTGGAGCTTGAAGTAATTGTTAGATGAGGGAAGAATTTTGAAGGGTAAATCATCTTGTAAGTAGCAAGTGACCTTTCCATTATCTCCACTATCTTTGTCATTTACATTGATCAGAGCAATGACAGTTCCTGGCAGCGAATCTTCAGGAACAGGACTGAACATGGAGGCTAACGTCACTTCTGGGGCATTATCATTCCCATCAAGGACATTTATTTCAATATTGCAGTGTGTCACCAATCCACCTCCATCCTTTGCTGCTGCTGTCATAGTATATCTTCTTGTTTCCTCAAAATCCAACATCTGCAGAAGGGAGATTATGCCATCAATTGGATCCAGGCCAAATTTCTTTTGTCCATTCACTGGAATGTTGCTGAATTCATATCTGATCTGGGCGTTTAAACCATCATCTTTGTCAGAGGCTACAACTTGGAGCACAAAGGACCCAACAGGAGCTTCTTCATGCACACTGACCTTGTACACTTCTTGAGTGAAAACTGGTGGGTTGTCATTGGCATCTGTGACATTAATCCATATCTGGGCAGTCCCCATTTTTCTGGGTTCCCCCCCATCCAAGGCTGTAAGGATCAAGTGAAGAGAGTGCTCACTTTCCCGATCCAAAGATTTCTGCAACACCAGTTCTGCATTTTTACTTCCATCTTCCATTTCTCTAACTTCCAAAGTGAAGTACCGATTGGTGCTCAACTGGTAATTCTGGAGGGAATTCATCCCAATGTCAGGATCTTCAGCTTTCCCAAGGAGAAATCGTGCGCCTGGTACAGTAAGTTCACTTGTCTCCAAGTTGATGTTATCATTGGGAAACAGTGGTGCATTATCATTAATGTCCTGAATTGCTATAGTTAAATGGAAGATATTGAGGGGATTTTCAACTACCACTTCAAAGTTTACTACACAAATGGGAGTTATGTCACATAGCTGCTCCCTATCTATTCTGTCACTTACATAGAGGTTTCCATTTTCTGCATTAATACTGAAATACTGCATTTTGTTCACAGAGACAGCATGCAGATTGCGCTTTGCAAGATCTCTTGTATTCAGTCCCAAATCCTTGGCAAGATTCCCCACAATCGAACCCTTTGCCATCTCCTCAGGGATAGAATAACGAATCTGCTCTGAGGCAGCCCAGCAGGAAGGCGACAAAAGTAAGAGAAGCAGTACTTGCCTTCTAAGCGCTCTGCCATTGTCGTCATGTCTTCTGTCCATCTGGCTTTACAACAAATTAGCTGCTTCCTTTTGCAGATCAGATCAAAGCCCCTTCAAGGTGCAGGATCACCATAAGGAAAAATAAGCTGCCTTTCTTCTTAATGTTTACAGAAAGTAGTTGAATTTTCTTTTCCTTTCTAGCAGGATTGCTCTGTCTTTGTGATGTGCTGCGTGTCCAACTTGCACAGCAATGATTAAACAGTTGCTCCCTGGGAAACACATGCGTGGATCTTTTCTCTTATCAGTCTGGCTGCCACACTGGCCAACAGTGACACTCTGAGGCTCAGATGGAGAACTACAAGGGATTTTTCTCATTTAGTTGAAAATAGAACAGCAGTTTGGGTATTATATTTTGGAATGTGAAGGAGAAACATCCCAATGCTAAGAGGTGATCAGCAATGGAGCTGCTTTGCTGCAGTTATTCAAGCAGAGCCTGGGCAGTCATATATTGGGGACTCTCTCTTTCCTGCAGGGCTTGGCATTGGGGTGGGAATCTCCTCTGATAGGATTCTGTGTTTCTCCAAGTGCAACTTTCCTTGTATACAAGGATCTGCTTCCACAATTTATGTGCCAGCATTTCTTTTTTCCTTTCTATTTTTGAATTACCTCTTCAGTGGCTTTTACTTGAAGGGGTTTTACTACAGTGACTGTTGCACTGTTTTGTCTGGAAATAATTTGTACTAAAAGAGAAACTTGACGAAGCTTCATAGAATGGAAACCAGAACTACGGTACTGATATTCCAGCACTGATATCCCATTGATCTTATTTTGCATTTCCCTGATAGAAACATGGGCAATTGTTACTGATATCTGTGATTTCTGCTTTGATGCCAAAGATATAATCTCAAAATGTAACAGATAATTTTACCCAATCACAGATCTCTTGCTTTTTTCAGTTTTATTAGAAGGGATTCCCCCCCAATTAAATCAGAATAAACCTATGAGTTGACAATGATCTCAGCTGTCCTGTAGAACACAAACATAAACCAAAATGTGTCAAACGAAAACAAAACAAACACAGATAGGGTTTTTTAGTGTTTGATTAGAAACCAGAGCTTTTGCTCTCCTATTCTTGTTAGTTTCTTCCTTCCTCCTAAAAAACAACAACATTGGCTTTGAGAAAGAAAAGGTGTTAGCAGGTGACAATATTGATATAGTAGCACCCCCTGACTATGAACCTACTCATTCAGGAGGACCCCACCCAACGCACACAACTGACCAGTTATCCAGCCTCAGGGAGACCCACTCAAAGCTCCTCAGTCTTGCCAGGATTCAGAGTTTTGTTGGCCATCATTCAGCTGAACACATAGCAGTGTTTCCCAACCTTTTTTGGGCAAAGGCACACTTGTTTCATGAAAAAAAATCTTGAGGCACACCACCATTACAGCCCCGTGACGTCAGCGCGCAGCGTCACGCCGGGAGGGACATGAATTGCTAGCAAATTACATAATCACCTCCTTGAGGGCTGGCTCATCTTCTCCGAAGGCAGAACCCCATTAATTAACAGCACAGACTCACACCATAGCCAAGACGAGGGGGGAAAACCTCAGTCATGCACAGTCATGCACATGTGGGAGCTAAATGAGGACGAAGACTGGGCAGAGAGCAGGGTTCAAATCACCCCACCTGGCCAGGACAATCCCTTGGGCCACTCGCCTGACCCACCTCGCAGGGCTGTTGTTGCGAGGATAACACAGGGAGAACCACGCGCGCCCCCGGGAGCTCCTTGGAGGAGAAAGCGGGCGATGAATGCAATGCACGAAATATATGAGAGGCGACCAGGTTTTGCAGGTGAGGGGGCCCCACCAGCCTCCACTTCCAACACCCGGCGCAACGACGCCGAAGTTTCCCCCCGGGCTCGGCTCGGGGAGCAGCGCTGCTCCCCCCCGGCTCCCCTTCGCCCTCCCGGCTCTCTCTGCCGCCCACTGGGGACCCCCCTCACCTGCCAAGTCCGGAGCGCCGGTGGAAGTTGCATGCATGCATGCAGGGCGCCGCGTTGCCATTGCATTGCACTGCACTCCATGCAACGCCTGCACGCATGCATTGCCTTGCACGCCCGCCAAGGGGTCTCCCCGCGGTCCGATGCGTCCCCTCCGGCGCGGATGCAGCATTGCAAAAATAAACCCCCCCCGACGCAGCCCTACCTGGGGGGCAGCCTCCCGCTCCGCCTCCGCGGGGATCCCCGGGCTCCATCCTGCCGCCCGATCTCCGCGGGGGCGCAGGCAGGCTGCGCGGGGTCTGCGCGGAAGAGCCCCTGCCCGCCCAGCCACCGCTGCGCTCATTCCATGGCCGGGAGAAGAGCGCTTCAAACAAAACGCCCGGCCCGCCAGGCCACGCTGGGAAACGTAGTTTGTGCACCCCGCGCGGGCGCGGAGCCCAAGGGCAAGGGGACTACGGATCCCGGCAGCCCCCGCGCCGGGGACGGAGGGGGAGAGGCCGGGTGCAGGGATGGAGGGACGGGTGGGCGAGCGAGTGAGTGAGTGGCAGCCGCCAAGCCTTGGCCGAGAGCCAGGAAGGGCCTCCCCGGAGGAGGAGGAGGAGGGAGGCGCAGAGCGGGAGGGAGGGAGGGAACCCCAGGGGTCATCTAGTGACGGCGGCCCCCCAATCGAAAATTTGACTTAAAAAAAATCTTTCAAATTTTTTAATTTTTCCCGCGGCACACCAGGCAACATCTCGCGGCACACTAGTGTGCCGCGGAACAGTGGTTGGGAAACACTGGCCTAGGCACTAGTCCAGGGCTTGCACAACCGCTTCTGATTTAGAAGTTACAGAGAAGTAGAGCTCAGCATCATCAGCATGCTGATGACACATTGCCCCAAATTGCTCAATGACTATCTCCAGAGGCTTCATAGATGTCAAACAGCACTGAAGACAAAATGGTACCCTGTGGCACCCACCAGCATAACTGCCAGCGGGCTCAAAGACAAACACCCAAGGTTGTTTTCAGAAACCAACTCTGGAAATAGAACCAGAACCATTGTTAAACAGTGTCTCCAGTACCCATCCCATTAAGTCAGTTCAGAAAGATATAAAGGTAATTGTGTCAAAAGCCACTGAGAAAGAAATCAGGTAAGGTTAACAGGATTATACTTCCCCTGTACTTCTCCTAGTAAAGATCACCCATCAGTGACAAAGGTCAATTCAGACCCATAACCGAGGCCTGAAAGCAGATTGAAATGGGTCAAGATAATCTGTTTTGTTCAAGAGTACTTGTATCGTCACTTCTGACATTGTGGTCTGACATTGTGGCTCCTTGTGATATTCAAGTCAACTAGCAGTTACAACGTTATCCTAAAGTAAATCTTTGAAAGACAGGTATGTATCCCTCAGTCAGCATTCCTTCTCCCCTTTCCCTACTCCATCCCAACACCAGAGCGCATTAGTTCCCCACCACCACCTATATTTTATGAATAAGAACAAATCAGTGTGCCTTCCTGACATATCATTTCCAGGATTTAATGATCCCCCGTGGCATTATTTCATGGGCAATATTAGATTCACTTACTGTGTGCTACAAAGGTTTCCCCTTCTCAAACACTAGTTACCATGGGTGGTATGCAGTGTTCTAGACCCAAGTAGAGCTAAATAGTATCTACATTATACAATTCCACATATTATACAAAATCTATATGCTACACCATGTTAAACAGAGAATTGTGTACATCCTATGGGAAGCAAATTTGCTATAAAGGACATATCAAGAATTGCACCTATTGCACAACTATTTCGGAAGAAATAATACTGAACTAATCCCTGGATTTGTACCCCAAAATGAGTAAATAATGGGGATAATAATTGATTCATCAAAGATAGATCTATCAGTCCCAACTTTCTTTGGTTTTTGTCTTTATCTGTTTATCTTTATCTGTGATTGAGTCCCCTGAACTTCAAAAAGCATGTCACATTTATACCAGCTGTAGAAATTACAGTGGTACCTCAGGTTACATATGCTTCAGGTTACATACGCTTCAGGTTACAGACTCCGCTAACCCAGAAATATTAAGAACTTTGCTTCAGGATGAGAACAGAAATCATGCAGCGGCACAGCGGCAGCGGCAGCGGGAGGCCCCATTAGCTAAAGTGATGCTTCAGGTTAAGAACAGTTTCAGGTTAGGAACAGACCTCCGGAATGAATTATGTTCTTAACCTGAGGTACCACTGTATAAGGCACAAAAGAATACATTAGTTGGAAAAGGGAATAATTACACTTATTTGACTGACTGGATTTTAATCTATAGTCCAATGCTTTAGATTATTAATCTTGTAAAATTAATTTTGTTGTACTGATATATTTTATGTTTAAGATTATTTTAATTTCCTTATTGTTTTGTATCATTTCCTATGTCAACTTGGGGTATGTGGATTTTATATGGAAGTGCTAATTCACTTTGCTTTTCCTTATATTAAAAGTTTCCTTTCATTATTCTCAATACATTGCTATGGTCTGTGACTATCACAATGCATTCATTCATGACAGGCCGAGGCGTGAGCTTTGGGCTAGTGATGTTCCAGTTCAAAAAGCAGAAAGGTCATAGCTCAGTGGTAGAGAATCTGCTTTTCCTTCAAAAGGCTCAAAGATCAATCCTCAGAATCTTGAGGTAGGAAAGCGAAGGTCTTCTGTCTGAAGACCTGGAGAGCTGTTACTAGTTAGTGTGGACAGTACTGAGCTTGATAGACCAAGTGTGTCCATAGTCTTGAGGGAACCCCCAGTTTTACAGAAGTACAAAAAAACAAGAGAAGGTGAAACCCAAACTGACCAAAGACAGCAGAGCATGCTCAGTAGAAACACAATGCTCAATGCCTGTTGGAGGAGAAAAATATAAAACAGTGGAGGAGGAGGAGGAATGAGATATTATGGAAAAAGCTGGCTGAAACCAGACCCCACTTCTTACTCTGTAACATTTAAAGCACAAAAATTCTTCAGTAAAGATCTCCAAAACCTCAGCTAAAAGTCTGAAGCAAGTCTGCAAACTTACAAATTGCACACACCTCGTCCCTTACATATGCCAAGAGACCCCACCATTTGCAGCATTATGTTGGTTCTATAGGGTGCAAGTAGATAAATAGGTACCGCTTACCAGCGGGAAGGTAAACGGCGTTCCGTGTGCTGCGCTGGCTCGCCAGATGCAGCTTTGTCACGCTGGCCACGTGACCCGGAAGTGTCTCCGGACAGCGCTGGCCCCCGGCCTCTTGAGTGAGATGGGCGCACAAACCCCAGAGTCTGTCAAGACTGGCCCGTTCGGGCAGGGGTACCTTTACCTTTACCTTTATAGGGACATTTAGCTGAATTCATGAAGATCAAGATTAGGGAAAGAGGGTAAAGTATATACAAATATTCAAAAGGGAATCAGAGGGAATGAAATGATTAATTAAACTATATTACCTGTATATACAAAGATGAAAGAGTAAACTGATTATTACAACATACTTTCAAATATTAAATCTCAGTAAAAAAAATTTGCACCAATTGTGTAGTAGCAGATACTGCTCAAAAGAAAACTGTCCAAGATGAGTGAGCTTAAAATATATTAGTACTCTATTCATATGCAGGGAATGCAGAATCTGTTCACCATGTACTGTTGAAAAAAACAACTCACCATATCAGCTCTACCCATCTCAGAAATTAGGATATTGCCTCCATTGGCAGCCAAAGGTGCATCAGACTGAGCGTTGCATGAAATATTCTCTGCGGTTTGAACATTGGGTGTTGGAAAGGTGAACTCCTGTACCCTGGGCTCAGAAGATAAGCACAGCTGATACGAATACGGCAATGTTCCTTCTTCATAGTTTGGTGGGAAAATGACCGTGTTGTTTGAATGGGGAACAGGAGCAAAACACTGCAGGAATTTGGGGTTCCCTGATCGCCGGATCTTCATGAGAATGGCCAGAATCACTGTCAGGAGGAATAAGAAGGAGATCAAAGCTAAGGCCAGCACCAAGAAGAACTGCAGATCCGATTGATACTCGGAGTCACTGGGCTGGTGGCTAATTTCCGGAAGTGCCTCCTGGAAGTTCTCAGCAAACACCAGGTTGAGACTCACAGTAGCAGATAGTGGTGGCTGCCCATTATCCTTGACTAAGATGATGAGCTTCTGCTTCACAGCATCTCTTTCCAGAAAAGCCCGTGAGGTCCTGATCTCCCCAGTATGGGAACCAATTGAGAACAGCCCAGGTTCTGTTGCCTGGAGCAGATAGTAGGAGAGCCAAGCGTTGTGTCCAGAGTCAGCATCCACAGCCACCACCTTGGTCACCAGATAACCCTCCTCTGCTGAGCGAGGCACCATCTCAAACAAGGAGGAGCCCTCTACTCCTTGAGAAGGGTAAAGAATCTGAGGGCTTTGGTCATTCTGGTCCAGAATACACACTCTCACGGTGGCATTGCTGCTGAGGCGGGGGGAGCCTCCATCTTCGGCCCTCACCTCCACCTGAAACTCCCTGACTTGCTCATAGTCAAAGGAGCGCTGAGCATAGATAGTGCCAGTCTCAGAATTAATGGAGAGGAAGGATGAGAGAGGCAGCCCCTCGGTGATGCTGTTGCGAATGGAGTAGGAGATTTGAGCATTCTGGTCCACATCTGGGTCAGAGGCTTTGACCCTGAAAATGGAGGAGCCTGAAGGATTGTTCTCCGGGACATAGGCCGTATAATAGGGTTTCTCAAAGGCAGGGCAGTTGTCATTGATGTCAGAGATCTGCAGTGTGATGGTTTTGTATGTGGAAAGAGGAGGGTTGCCTTTGTCTGTGGCTGTGACTGTGATATTGTACTCTGGAGTTCTTTCTCTGTCCAAGGGGGCATCTGTGAGAAGCTTATAATAATTATTGGAGGCTGATACCATCTTGAATGGCAAAGTGTGTTGTATGTCACAAGTAATCTTCCCATTATCTCCAGAGTCTCTATCATTTACATTGATAAGGGCTACCAGGGTTCCTACTGCAGAGTCTTCAGGGATGGGGCTGGATAAAGAGGCAAGAATCACTTCTGGGGCATTGTCATTCTCATCTAGGAGTGTTATTTCAACATTGCAGTGAGCTACTAATCCTCCCCCATCTCTTGCTTCCACTGCCATTGCATGTCCTTCTGTTTCCTCAAAGTCCAGAGCCTCTTTAAGTGTTATTGTCCCATCTTGTGGATCCAGGTAGAATTTCTGGCGAGCAATTTCAGGGATGTTACTAAAACTATAATTTATCTGGGCATTTGAACCATCATCTCTATCTGTGGCTTTCACCTGGACCACTGATGACCCTTTGGGGGCATTTTCTTTCAGCTTGACTGTGTATACTTTTTGAGTGAAGACTGGTGGGTTGTCATTTGCATCAATGACGGTGATCCATATTTTGGCTGTTCCAGTTTTGGCAGGCTTCCCTCCATCCAGCGCCGTAAGGATTAATTGGAAACTGCTTTCACTTTCCCGATCCAACTGTTTATTCAATACTAATTCTGCATATTTCTTTCCATCCTTTCTTTCTCTCACTTCCAGAATAAAATACTGATTTGTGCTAAGGTTGTAATTCTGGAGAGAATTCACCCCAAGATCAGGATCTTCAGCTTGTCCAAGGAGAAACGTGGTGCCTTTTAAAGACAATTCACTTGTCTCCAGCTTGATATCCCCATTTACAAAATGTGGTGCATTATCATTAATGTCTTGGATCTCTACAGTTATATGAAAAATATTCATAGGACTGCCAACCACCACTTCAAAATTGATGGAGCAGAATGCAGTTTGACCACATAATTCCTCTCTATCAATCCTCTCCCTTACATACAGATTTCCATTTTCTGCACTGAGAGTGAAGTATTGCTTTTTACCTAGGGAAAGGATATGCAGATTGTAATTTCCTATTTCTCCATTATTCAGGCTCAGGTCTTTAGCTAGGTTTCCCACAATGGATCCCTTTTCCATTTCCTCAGAGATGGAATAATGAATGTCCTCTGAGGCAATCTGACCACACAGAGAGAATAATAGGAGGAGAGGTACTTGCCTTCTTAGGGATCTGCTGTTTTCCTTCTGCCTACCTTCCATCCCTCTTGCAGGGATTTGTGCTTTATTCTTGTTTTCTGTAATCAGCTGAGCTGATGAGGAGTTTCACATTCCCATTAGGATGCAGAAGTGCTCAATAAAAGATGATAAAACAAGGCTAATGGTTGCTGCCGAATTTCTGTATTTTGCAGTGGTTTTTGTTTCTCAGCAGAACACTTTGAAAGTCCCTGTGTTCTGCTGTTTCCCAGCTCTGTGTGACTGAACAATCACATTGCAGAAAGCAGCAAATCACTGTATTTTCAGCTCCACTGTGAGAACTATGTTGGCCAACAGCGACACTCTGAGTCTCAGATGAGGAACTGCAAGAGGTTTTGTCACAGATAACATGGAAGAGATTTGTTTTGTCATTTACATTTTGATGTGTATCCATTTTCAGGAATATTTGGGTAAATAACATAGCTTTACAAATTTGTTGATGTGTTTTATCTGTAGGATAGGCCACAACTCACCGGCATCCAAAAAGTAGTAGTAGAAAATAACCAGTAACAATATACTCCACACACACACACACACACACACACACAATGTGGAATTTATCCCACCTCCTCCCCCCATTTTCTTTACTTTTTTTAGAAAGATCAGGTAGGATATAAATGGGGAGAATAAAAGAATTGTAGTATTCACCACATTTTCAAATTGAAATCTGCAACTTTCTCATCTCCTTGAGAAATGTTACCATTTGTGTAGTAAAAAAATGTGCCTAGAATTTTTTTTATGTTCCTAGAATAGTTACACATTAAGAGTAGAAAACCTGGATTTGCTGATAAAGTGCGCTTCACATAAATTTGCAGCTCAAATCTGACATCTGCCTTGAAATTGAAGTATGACTAACTTACTACCAATATTTGCCGTTTGTGTAGTCTGAGTAGAACATAGTCTTCAAAAACCTCATAAATATCCATTTACTGAGCTTTCCACTTTACAACAAGTTTGTCTATCAGGAACTCCATTTACTGAGCTTTCCACTTTACAACAATTTTGTCTATTTGGAACTCCACAGTTTAGCGTTCTGACCATTGTCTATTCAGCTTATGAAGTTGCACTTGTCAGTATTTTAAAGGGGGATCAAGGATGAAATCTAATTCTGTGGAGTGCTGTAGGGCGATATAGAAGTAGTAATTGTCAGGACATCATACCCTGCCACTATGACAATCTACATGTTTAGAAAAAGCAAATACTATGTGGGGGATCAACAGTTCATTTTTAAAAGGAAGTAGTTCTAGTTCATCCTGTCCAAAGAAGTTTGTAATTTTACAAAATAGTTCAGTTAAAGTTCATCCAAATAGTAACTTTTTAGTTCATAAAATAATCACCTTGGCATTTCCCCCCACCCCTAGTATGCAGAATTCTACAAGCTGCTTTGCTTGCATGTATCCTAAAAGTAAACCAGCACCACACACAAATAATATGTAAAAGCCATCAGATAGTAACAGAGCTTGGACAGCCTCTCCTAGTCAGGCTTGAGAACACTGGGCTGGATTCATAATTGACCCTTCCAACTCTACAATTCTACAATTCTCTTAAATAGCTCCTTATATAGAGGAACGATTAATGCAGACACAAAAGCAATGCTCATATTTGGGAAAGCCCTTAGCTTTCCATGGGTGGCGCTGTGGGTTAAATCACAGAGCCTAGGGCTTGCTGATCAGAAGGTCAGCAGTTTGAATCCCCACGACGGGGTGAGCTCCCGTTGCTAGGTCCCTGCTCCTGCCAACCTAGCAGTTCGAAAGCACGTAAAAGTGCCAGTAGATAAATAGGTACCACTCTGGTGGGAAGGTAAACGGCGTTTCCGTGCGTTGCTCTGGTTCACCAGAAGCGGCTTAGTCATGCTGGCCACATGACCCGGAAGCTGTATGCCGGCTCCTTCAGCCAATAAAGCGAGATGAGCACCGCAGCCCCAGAGTCATCCACAACTGGACCTAATGGTTAGGGGTCCCTTTACCTTTACCTTAGCTTCCTACAGACATGTTGACATCTAGGCACACCACAGTCTGGGGCACATTTAGATAAAGTGTGCATAGGACTGGAGTCAGAATTCGCTGAATTCTACTCCAACCTATACACCTCCCACAACCCACCCCAACAGGGAATCAAGAACCACCTGACAGGACTGCCCATTCCAACCATAACAGAAGACAAACAAGAGTTCATTGGACAGTCCTATCATCCCAGTGGAAATAGAGACTGTCCTCAAAAACAAAAAATACATAAAGCCCCAGGCCTAGATGGTTTCACAACAAAATTCTAGAATTATTCTTCCAAAGAGAGGAGTTGGTTACTGACAGTCAAATTGCTTCTCACCGATATTATCATCATAGTCCTAAAAACACATGACTCATACACTTTATTTCTGAAGCTTCACCTCAGAGACACAAGAATAATTCAGCTGGTCACCACAAGCGCGCGCTCTCTCTCTCTCTCTCTCTGTGTGTGTGAGAGAGAGAGAGAGAGAGAGAGAGAGAGACTAAAGAGTTCTGCTCTCAGTAATATTATATACATCAATTACAAAGGAGAGAACTGATACAAATAGAGAGAGAGAGAGAAGAATTGCCATGGAGCTTGTGCTATTTTTCTGAAAAAAAATTGTTAGCCTTCCATCCACTAAGAAAAGGTGGAAAAGGTGTTACTGATTTTGTAACAGTATTGTGTGAATGCTGAGTAAAAAGAAGAAAACTATGGCAATTTCCACAAAAGTATGGAGGCATTCTGTCTGGATTTTGCTCATTGAAAAACACCATGGCTTACACAAATAATTCTGGATAATAATTCTTACCTCTTCATCTTTATTCATCTCAGCTTGACAATTATTTTCTCCGTTGCCTGTAAAAGGAACACCAGGTTTCTCACTGCTAACAATATTGTCTGCAATCTGTATATTTGGTGTGAGGAAGGTAAACTCATTCTTCCTGGACTCAGAAGACAGACACAGCTGGTAGGAATAGGGCAAAGTCCCATCTTCAAAGTTGGGTGGGAAGATGGCACCATTCTTGGAATGGGGAACAGGACCAAAGCACTGTAGGAACCTGGGATGCCCTGATTGACGGAGCTTCATTGTAACGGCCAGAATGACAGTCAAGAGGAACAAGAAGGAGATCACAGCTAAGGCCAGCACCAAGTAGAACTGCAGGTCAGACTGATACTCCGAGCTGCTGGGTTGGCTCTTCATTTCCGGAAGGGCCTCCTGAAAGTTCTCAGCAAACACCAGGTTCAGAGTCATGGTGGCCGAGAGAGACGGCTGCCCGTTATCCTTCACCATAATGACCAGTCTCTGTTTCACAGCGTCTCTCTCCACAAAGGCCCTGGCGGTCCTGATCTCTCCAGTATGAGAACCAACCGTGAAGAGTGCCGGCTCAGTGGCCTGAGTCAGGTGGTAGGAGAGCCAGGCGTTGTGTCCAGAATCTGCATCCACGGCCACCACCTTGGTGACAAGATAATCTGCCTCGGCCGAACGAGGCACCATCTCAAACAAGGCTGAGCCCTTGGCTTCTTGTGAGGGGGACAGGATACGAGGGCTGTTATCATTCCTGTCAAGAACAAACACCCTGACGGTCACATTGCTGCTGAGAGGCGGAGAACCCCCATCTTGGGCCTTCACTTGCAGCCGGAACTCTCTGAATTGTTCATAGTCAAAGGATCTCTGGGCATAGATGGTGCCGGTCTCAGAATTAATGGAGATATAGGAGGAGATGGGAAGCTCCTCGATGTTGCTGTTGAGGATGGAGTATGTGATCCGTGAGTTCTGGTCCATATCGGGATCAGAAGCTTTGATGGTGAAAATGGAGGCACCTGAAGGATTGTTTTCTGGCACATAGATGCTGTAGGTTGATCTCTGAAATGTAGGGGCATTATCATTGATATCTGAGATCTGTAGAGAGATTGTTTTGTGTGTGGAAAGAGGTGGAGTTCCTTTATCAATTGCTGTGATTGTAAGATTATATGCAGGAGTTCTTTCTCTGTCCAGGAGACTGTCTGTCTGGAGCTTGAAGTAATTGTTAGATGAGGGAAGAATTTTGAAGGGTAAATCATCTTGTAAGTAGCAAGTAACTTTTCCATTATCTCCACTATCTCTGTCATTTACGTTGATCAGAGCAATGACTGTTCCTGACATAGAATCTTCCGGAACTGGGCTAAAGATGGAGGCTAAAGTAACCTCTGGGGCATTATCATTCTCATCACGAACGCTTATTTCAACTTTGCAATGTGTCACTAATCCACCACCATCTTTGGCCGCTACTGATATAGTATATTCACTGATATCCTCAAAGTCCAATAACCCTATAAGTAGGATTGAGCCATTCAATGGATCTAGACTGAATTTCCTGTTGGCATTCTGTGGTATATTACTAAAATAATACCTGATTTGGGCGTATGAACCTTCATCATTATCAGAAGCTGTAACCTGGAGCACAAGCGATCCAACTGCAACACTTTCCCTCAAACTGACCTTGTACACCTCTTGAGTGAAAACAGGTGGGTTGTCATTGGCATCTGTGACATTAATCCATATCTGGGCAGTCCCAGTTTTTCTAGGTTCACCCCCATCCAACGCTGTGAGAATCAAGTGAAGGGTCTGTTTGGTCTCTCGATCTAGTGCTTTCTGCAGCACTAAATCTGCAAATTTATTTCCATCATGAGTCTCTTTAACATCCAGAGTAAAATACTGATTTGAGCTAAGGTGGTAATTCTGGAGAGAATTCATCCCGATGTCAGGATCTTCAGCTTTCCCAAGGAAAAACCGTGTTCCTAACAAAGTTAGTTCACTTGTTTCTAAGTTGATATTGCCACTGAGAAAAAATGGCGCATTGTCATTTATATCTTGAATTGTAATAGTCATATGAAAAATATTAAGGGGATTTTCCATTACCACCTCAAAATTAACAAGACAGAGTGGAGTTGTGCCACATATTTCCTCTCTGTCAATCCTGTCATTTACATAGAGATTTCCATTTTCTGCATTGATACTGAAATACTGCATTTTGTTCACAGAGACAGCATGCAGATTGCGCCTTCCTAGATCTCTGGCATTCAGTCCCAAGTCCTCAGCAAGATTCCCCACAACCGAACCCTTTGGCTTCTCCTCAAGGATAGAATAACGAATCTGCTCTGAGGCAGCCCAGCAGGAGAAAGGCAAAAATAAGAGAAGCAGTACTTGCCTTCTGAGTGCCATTCCATTGTTTTTGTTTCTTCTATCCATACAGATCCCTGAGAAACAGCTGTCTCCTTTTTTCAGCTTATAATGATCAAATTGTCATCTGATCACAAGGAATCTCCACAACAAAGACTAAGCTGGATTTCTGCCTAGGTAAATCAGTTCCTTCTTAAATTTTTACTGACCTTTCCAGCAAGATTGCTTGGTTGTTGTGATCTGCTGTTACTGTACAGAAATGGTGAAACAATCCCTTTCTAGGAAACTATCTGGGGGTCTCCTGCATACTCTCTGTGGCTTCTACACTGGCTGACACTGACATCCTGAGGCTCAGACAGAGAACTGCAAGGGATTCTTTCTCATTCAACTTATAATTGAAAAGCAACCTGGGTGTGTTCATATTTTGGACAGGACAACCACAAATTGGAAGCATCCAGGAGAGTTGTCTTTGGTCCTCCACCGTTTATGTTGTCAAATTACAGCTGCATGTCAACATCCTTTTATCCATGTTAACAACTTCCAAAATAAAAACAGAATTGTCTTGTGGTGTCTTAAAGCAAATGTGGCACAAGTTTTCATGGACTAAAATAATGACTGTGATATTGCTGTTAGTTTAGTATCAAGAATTGGCACCAAAGTTAGTCCAAAAAGAACTGGCACCCAAACCAAATCCTGAGCTTGGCAGAGCAGAAATCAGAATGCAAGCATTATTATCCCACTTTTTTATTTTGAATTGTGATGATGATTATTTCAACAAATAAGGTTTAAAGACTCTCTCAAGGTAAATCTTTAAAAATGTAGTATAAACACTGACAACTGGGAAACACTGGCCTGCGAGCACTCCAGTTGGAGAACAGCCTTGACCAAAGGTGTCATGGGCTTTGAAGAAACTCAAACTCAGGACAAAAAGGAGAAACGAGCTAAGAGGAAGGCATGCTTGGCAAACCCTCACCATGATCAACTCCCGCCCAGAAACCTGTGTCCCCACTGTGGAAGGATGTGTGGATCCAGAATTGGCCTCCACAGTGACTTATGGACTCACTGCTAAAACCCTGTTTTGGAAGACAGTCTAACTCGGCTACAAGTGATTGCCAAAGAAGAAGAAGAAGAAGAAAGTATATTATTATTATTGTTGTTGTTGTTGTTGTTGTTGTTACTCCACCCATTTGACTGGGTTGCCACAGCCACTCTGGGTGACTTCTAACAAATTAAAACACAGTAAGATATCAAACATTAAAACCTTCCCTATACAGGGCTACATTCAGATGTCTTCAAAAAGTTGTTTATTTGTTTGATGGGAGGGCATTCCACAGGGCAGGCATAACTACCGAGAAATGACTTTCCACACCAAATCAAATTATTTGTTCCAATGAAACAACTGCAAAAATTCAAATGTTTTCTTTTTCTTCTTTTTTCCGGTGTTCAATGGTACTCAAACATTTCATTTATCTACTGCTCTCCTTATGCCGGAAAAGGCTGTACTAGGTGGCAGCGAGCTTGTTTGCAGGCTGCTAGTTCAAGAGCCTGGGAGACACACCTGTGTTGACTATGATTTTAAAAAAATTGCTTCAGTGTGGTTCACTTTGCAACAAAAGCAAGGAAGCTCCTGGAAGCCTTCCTGATGGAAAAAGGACACCTCAAGTCATTTTGCACAGCTCACAGCTTGGGCAATGCAATGCCATCAAGCCAACATTTCAGTAGGGTGCTCCTGAGGATATGGGTCCATTACTCAAGAGACTAACTTTAAACATGTTAACTGAAGAGTGACTACTGCTCTCCACAAAGGACAAACCTGGACCTGCCCCCATCCTACTATGAACTGCAGAGCCATAGCTGTCAACTTTCAGATTTGAAAATAAGGGATCAGCAGCCCCGAAAATAAGGGATCAGCAGCCTCTCCTGTCCTTGGGACAGTCTATGGGATATCTAACAATCCGGGATAGCAGCAGGAAGCAGTGGGAAACGGCGCTGGAATAAGGGAATTTCCCACACAAAAAGGGAAGGTTGACAGCTATGTGCAGAGCTACACTTGGTATAGGAAAGGAAAGGCTGTTCAGAGATGTTACCTTCCTACATCCAATCAATTTTGGAATTTGCTGTGAAGCTTTTGTCCAGAGAGGAATAAAACCAGGTTTCTGAGGGCCCAGTTTGCAGTAAGGTGGATTTTGAGAAGGTAGCAGGAGAACCTATTGCTTCAAAGGAAGTGGGGGTGTCTTTCCTTGGAGGAGACCCAAGTGAGTGATAGACTGCCTCTGCTTTACTGCAATGGCTAATTGTTATCTTCTAGATTTAGTTAAGGGACATGGGTGGCGCTGTGGGTTTAACCACAGAGCCTAGGACTTGCCGATCAGAAGGTCGGTTGTTCGAATCCCCGCGACGGGGTGAGCTCCCGTTTCTCTGCCCCAGCTCCTGCCAACCTAGCAGTTCAAAAGCACGTCAAAGTGTAAGTAGATAAATAGGTACCGCTCCAGCAGGAAGGTAAATGCCGTTTCCGTGTGCTGCTCTGGTTTCGCCAGAAGCGGTTTAGTTATGCTGGCCACATGACCTGGAAGCTGTACGCCTGCTCCCTCAGCCAGTAAAGCGAGATGAGCGCCACAACCCCAGAGTCGGTCACGACTGAACCTAATGGTCAGGGGTCCCTTTACCTTTACTAGATTTAGTTAAAAGTTTAAAAGCAGTAGTGATGCAGGTATATTCCTGGGCTATCTTGCTCAGAATGAGGCAGTTCACCTTCCTCATAGGGAGGCATGGTGATGGGGTGGTTGTTCCAGAAAGCCCAACAAGAGCCAGGTGGTGGGTAGCATAGGCAGTGAGACAAGTGTGTGCAAGTTGGCAATACTAATCTGGCTCTCATTTGGCTGACAAAACACATTTGTTTAAACACCTCAAATGCAACCTCAGCCATATTTTGCTACCGTTATTTCTCCAATCACAACCTGAGATATAGTGATTATATGAGGAAGTACCTTGGGGGGTATTCAGAAGTGGGGGAAATAATACTGAGTTACTATTAAAACGTTTGTGATGCACTTTTCACATTTAAAATGAACTAGAAACATAGGGATGCGGGTGGTGCTGTGGGTTAAACCACAGAGCCCAGGGCTTCCTGATCAGAAGGGCGGCGGTTTGAATCCCCACAACGGGGTGAGCTCCCGTTGTTCGGTCCCTGCTCCTGCCAACCTAGCAGTTTGAAAGCACATCAAAGTGCAAGTAGATAAATAGGCGAGAAGGTAAATGGTGTTTCCGTGCGCTGCTCTGGTTTGCCAGAAGCAGCTTAGTCACACTGGCCACATGACCTGGAAGCTGTACGCCAGCTCCCTCGGCCAATAAAGTGAGATGAGCGCCGCAATCCCCGAGTCATCCGCGACTGGACCTAATGGTCAGGGGTCCCTTTACCTTTACCTTTAGAAACATAAAAGTACTATTAAAGCAGGTTCTACCTTTGGTGAATCATTTTAGGTATTTCCTGAAACATTTTATTCTAAAATTAAGCCATGTAGTTGGGACCCTTCCCTCTAATTTTCACTGCCCTAAAGCAGAACAAAATATTCAGCTTTCTGATGGTATAAGGTACATCTCTCTCTGTGTCTGTCTCTCTCTTTCCCTCCCATTCCTCCCCCTCTCTCATCCCACTCCTTATCTCTATCAAACACATTTTTCATTAAAGGTATGAAGTGGAAGAACAGAAGTTCATCAGTAAAATGAAGTAATGATAAATTAGATAAAGGTTAGATGGCATACATAGCATTTTCTTTATGCCATATCCACATCAAATGAATGTGTTAAGGGGATGAAGAAAGATCATACTCATCTCCACAAAATCAGTTGAAGATCTGAACATCTACAAATAGGCCTGTACACATACCAATAGACCCTTCCATCTGCAAGATTTCTGATGACAAAGAAAAGGCCTATTTGAGAACACCTGTACAGCATGTTCTGTACAGACATTCAGCTTCAAGTACACCTGTGAGGTTCAAGCAGAGGGAGTAGCTGCCCCATCTTCATGTGAACTGAATGTTTATATGAAAAAACTCAGATAAATCAGCTTAAAATATACTAGTTGCCTATAGACATAAAGAGAATGCTTAAAATGTTAACCATGTACCGCTGAAAATAAACTCACCATATCAGCATTATCCATTTCAGAATTTAGGATATTGCCTCCATTGGCAGTCAAAGTCACATTAGACACTGCAGTTTGAACACTGGGTGTTGGAAAGGTGAACTCCTGTACCCTGGACTCAGAAGATAAGCACAGCTGATACGAATACGGCAATGTTCCTTCTTCATAGTTTGGTGGGAAAATGACTGTGTTGTTTGAATGGGGAACAGGAGCAAAACACTGCAGGAATTTGGGGTTCCCTGATCGCCGAATCTTCATGAGAATGGCCAGAATTACTGTCAGGAGGAATAAGAAGGAGATCAAAGCTAAGGCCAACACCAAGAAGAACTGCAGATCCGATTGATACTCGGAGTCACTGGGCTGGTGGCTAATTTCCGGAAGTGCCTCCTGGAAGTTCTCAGCAAACACCAGGTTGAGACTCACAGTAGCAGATAGTGGTGGCTGCCCATTATCCTTGACTAAGATGATGAGCTTCTGCTTCACAGCATCTCTTTCCAGAAAAGCCCGTGAGGTCCTGATCTCCCCAGTATGGGAACCAATTGAGAACAGCCCAGGTTCTGTTGCCTGGAGCAGATAGTAGGAGAGCCAAGCGTTGTGTCCAGAGTCAGCATCCACAGCCACCACCTTGGTCACCAGATAACCCTCCTCTGCTGAGCGAGGCACCATCTCAAACAAGGAAGAGCCCTCTACTCCTTGAGAAGGGTAAAGAATCTGAGGGCTTTGGTCATTCTGGTCCAGAATACACACTCTCACGGTGGCATTGCTGCTGAGGCGGGGGGAGCCTCCATCTTCGGCCCTCACCTCCACCTGAAACTCCCTGACTTGCTCATAGTCAAAGGAGCGCTGAGCATAGATAGTGCCAGTCTCAGAATTAATGGAGAGGAAGGACGAGAGAGGCAGCCCCTCAGTGATGCTGTTGCGAATGGAGTAGGTGATTTGAGCATTCTGGTCCACATCTGGGTCAGAGGCTTTGACCCTGAAAATGGAGGAGCCTGAAGGATTGTTCTCCGGGACATAGGCCGTATAATAGGGTTTCTCAAAGGCAGGGCAGTTGTCATTGATGTCAGAGATCTGCAGTGTGATGGTTTTGTATGTGGAAAGAGGAGGGTTGCCTTTGTCTGTGGCTGTGACTGTGATATTGTACTCTGGAGTTCTTTCTCTGTCCAAGGGGGCATCTGTGAGAAGCTTATAATAATTATTGGAGGCTGATACCATTTTGAATGGCAAAGTGTGTTGTATGTCACAAGTAATCTTCCCATTATCTCCAGAGTCTCTATCGTTTACATTGATAAGGGCTACCAGGGTTCCTACTGCAGAGTCTTCAGGGATGGGGCTGGATAAAGAGGCCAGAATCACTTCTGGCGCATTGTCATTCTCATCTAGGAGTGAAATTTCAACATTGCATTGAGCGACTAATCCTCCCCCATCTCTTGCTTCCACTGCCATTGCATATTCTTCTATTTCCTCAAAGTCCAGAGCCGCTTTAAGTGTTATTGTCCCTTCTTGTGGATCCAAGTAGAATTTCTGGTGAGCAATTTCAGGGATGTTACTAAAATTATAGCTGATTTGAGCGTAAGAACCTTTATCTCTATCTGTGGCTTTCACCTGGACCACTGATGACCCTTTGGGGGCATTTTCTTTCAGCTTGACCACATATACTTTTTGAGTGAAGACTGGTGGGTTGTCATTTGCATCAATGACGGTGATCCATATTTTGGCTGTTCCAGTTCTGGCAGGCTTCCCTCCATCCAGCGCCGTAAGGATTAATTGGAAACTGCCTTCAATTTCCCGATCCAACTGTTTATTCAATACTAATTCTGCATATTTCTTTCCATCCTTTCTTTCTCTCACTTCCAGAATAAAATACTGATTTGTGCTAAGGTTGTAATTCTGGAGAGAATTCACCCCAAGATCAGGATCTTCAGCTTGTCCAAGGAGAAATGTGGTGCCTTTTAAAGAGGATTCACTTATCTCCAGCTTGATATCCCCTTTTACAAAATATGGTGCATTATCATTAATGTCTTGGATCTCTACAGTTATATGAAAAATATTCATAGGGCTGTCAAGCACCACTTCAAAATTGATGGAGCAGATTGCAGTTTGACCACATAATTCCTCTCTATCAATCCTCTCCCTTACATACAAATTCCCATTTTCTGCACTGAGAGTGAAATATTGCTTTTTACCTAAGGAAAGGATATGCAGATTGCCATTTCCTATTTCTCTGTTATTCAATCTCAGGTCTTTGGCCAGGTTTCCCACAATGGATCCCTTTTCCATTTCTTCAGGGATGGAATAATGAATGTGCTCTGAGGCAATCTGACCACACAGAGAGAATAGTAAGAGGAGAGGTACTTGCCTTCTTACTGATCTGCTGTTTTCCTTCTGCCTATCTTCCATTCCTCTTGCAGGGATATGTGCTTTATCCTTGGTTTCTGTGATCCGTTGAGCTGATGAGGAGTTTCACATTCCCATTAGGATGCAGAAGAGCTCAATGAGGGATGATAAACAAGGCTACTGGTTGCTGTTGAATTTCTGTACTTTGCAGTGGTTTTTGTTTCTCAGCAAAACACTTTGGAAGTCCCTGTGTTCTGCTGTTTCCCAGCTCTGTGTGACTGAACAATCACATTGCAGAAGCAGCAAATCACTGGATTTTCAGCTCCACTGTGAGAACTATGTTGGTCAACAGCGGCACTCTGAGTCTCAGATGAGGAACTGCAAGAGGTGTCTTATGTCTTCAGCAAATAACATATAAGGGATTTCTTGCCGTTTTCTTGTATATGTGGGTGGCAAGTAAAACACATAATGTCTTTTGTGATTTTGCAAAAGCAACAACCCAGAATGTATTTTTTATAATTTCTCATTACAACCCACAGTAACTCAAATTCTTTAGAGTATCAATAACATAGAGGAGAAGTCATCACATCTCCAACTGCCTGCTTATTGTGAGAAACTTGAGATAATGTTACAAAAGGCTTCCAGGACTTGCAACAACTTTTTTCACTTAAATAAATATAATGTCTTCAATAAAGCTTCTTTGAGTATGGCAGAGGTATGCATTTTAAATACTTGCAATATGATTCTACTGTAGAATAAGAACATTAATATTTCAGTTTTATATACAGGCCTCCCCCCCCCCATTTACATGATATCGACCTGCACTCAACTATGTATATGTGTGGTTTTGGGAAACAATTAAATAATTCAATTCAAACCTGGAAATGCCAGAAGAGAGCTGAAATGCCCACGTGGCTTGCAAGAAAACCCTCCCTGGAGCCCAAAGAGGACGACAATGAGGGCAGAGGAAGCCCAGAAGAGACTAGAGGCACAGAGAGGCTTTGTTTAGGCTGCTCAGCTTCCTTGCCTAACAGCTGATGTGTGGGGTAGCGCAGCAGCAGCCGCTTTCCCATGCATCCTGTAGCCTCCTGCCAGCCCCATAACTTCAATTCTAGTTGTGGATACTTTCGGATACAGTAGGGTGTTTGGAGAGGGGGGGACACTTTATGCGATTTCAGTTATGCCTGCAGGGGTCAAGAACATAAACCCTGTGTAAGTGGAGGGAGACACCTGTACTTTTCAGAACTATTCCAGATGTTACACAGCATGAATCTTTGATTTGCTACAGATGTATGTATGACATTCAGTTAAATCTGGTTGATTTGCATGTAGAGTATCTGTTTGACACACACTTACAGATATGTGTTTATTGACGGCTTCTTGCCAATGTTCCCCATATCTTTTTGTCAGTCAGTGACCTTTAGGGACTATGTACCTAGTTACTTTGGCATATGTATCTGCTTACTGCAACATTTATGAAGTGCTAGTGGTGAGTGAATTTAAGAAACCTGAGCTATGTTATTCTGTCAACTTCTTACCATAAGTATTTAGGTAGACTTGCTAGACGCACATGGATTAGTAACGTATTTCCAGCTACTAAGAATGCTGCAGGTTTCTTGACCTGCAGTCCTTCAGTGAGAATGAGAATAAAGTCAGGCTTAGCCTAACAGATATATCTGCCCACCAGCCTGTCCATGAACATATAACTTGTCTTCCATCCTTAGCTCTTGTTCCTTTATCTGCAGCCCATCTAGGAGACCTTCTGCCTCTGGTCCTTGCTTGCTTGATTTGGCTGAGATTTGACCAAATTATAATTTACCACTATAGCCCTAACATGTGACATAATTATAATGGTGATTGTCTGGCACCATTTAATTTTGTTAACTAATATAAGCTTCACTCTACAAAAAGAAAAAAAGTTGTTGGTATAGCAAACTTGGCTACAAAATAATCTTAGATTAAAATCAACGACAAGTGTTGCACTTTCTGAGAGCAACCTAAAATAAAGAATATTCTACAACCTCTTAATTGCCAATTGCTGAAAGGTATATAGCAGCTAGAGTAAGCTACATGTAAACAATTAATATTTCCATTATAGTTATGGTTAAAAATTATTGAAAATACAGCACAAATAATTTTTGAAAAGAAAATTTACCTTGTCATTATTAACTTTGTCCAAATGCAAATTGCTTTCACTTCTCCCTGTGAAAGGAACATCAGATTTCTCACCACTAAGAATTTTGTCTGCCATCTGAACATTGGGTGTCAGGAAGGCAAACTCATTCTTCCTGGTCTCAGAAGACAGACACAGCTGGTAGGAATAGGGCAAAGTCCCATCTTCAAAGTTGGGTGGGAAGATGGCACCATTCTTGGAATGAGGAACAGGACCAAAGCACTGTAGGAACCTGGGATGCCCTGATTGACGGAGCTTCATTGTAACGGCCAGAATGACAGTCAAGAGGAACAAGAAGGAGATCACAGCTAAGGCCAGCACCAAGTAGAACTGCAGGTCAGACTGATACTCCGAGCTGCTGGGTTGGCTCTTCATTTCCGGAAGGGCCTCCTGAAAGTTCTCAGCAAACACCAGGTTCAGAGTCATGGTGGCCGAGAGAGACGGCTGCCCGTTATCCTTCACCATAATGACCAGTCTCTGTTTCACGGCGTCTCTCTCCACAAAGGCCCTGGCGGTCCTGATCTCTCCAGTATGAGAACCAACCGTGAAGAGTGCCGGCTCAGTGGCCTGAGTCAGGTGGTAGGAGAGCCAGGCGTTGTGTCCAGAATCTGCATCCACGGCCACCACCTTGGTGACAAGATAATCTGCCTCGGCCGAACGAGGCACCATCTCAAACAAGGCTGAGCCCTTGGCTTCTTGTGAGGGGGACAGGATACGAGGGCTGTTATCATTCCTGTCACGAACAAACACTCTGATGGTCACATTGCTGCTGAGAGGGGGAGAACCCCCATCTTGGGCCTTCACTTGCAGCCGGAACTCTCTGAATTGTTCATAGTCAAAGGATCTCTGGGCATAGATGGTGCCAGTCTCAGAATTAATGGAGATATAGGAGGAGATGGGAAGCTCCTCGATGTTGCTGTTGAGGATGGAGTATGTGATCCGTGAGTTCTGGTCCGTATCAGGATCAGAAGCTTTGATGGTGAAAATGGAGGCACCTGAAGGATTGTTTTCTGGCACATAGATGTTGTAGGATGGCTTCTGAAAGGTAGGGGCATTATCATTGATATCAGCAATCAAAAGTGTGATAGATTTATGTGAGGAGAGAGGGGGAGTGCCATTGTCAGAGGCTGTTACTGAGATATTGTACTCTAGAGCTATTTCTCTGTCAAGTGGACTATCTGTCAGGAGCTTGTAGTAATTGTTAGATGAGGGAATAATTCTGAAGGGCAAATCATCCTGTAAATAGCAAGTGACCTTTCCATTATCTCCACTATCTTTGTCATTCAAATTGATCAGAGCTATTAAGGTACCAGGCAGAGAATCTTCAGAGACTGGGCTAAACAAGGAAACCAGGGTTACCTCGGGGTAATTGTCATTCTCATCAATAACTCTTATTTCAACTTTACAATGTGTCTCTAACCCACCCCCATCTTTTGCTGCAACTGTCAAAGTGTATTCTTTGGTTTCCTCAAAATCCAGTAGCCCTATAAGTAGGATTGAGCCATTCAAAGGCTCTAGACTGAATTTCTTGTTGGCATTCTGTGGTATATTGCTAAAATGATATCTGATTTGGGCATTTGAACCTTCATCATTATCAGAAGCTGTAACCTGGAGCACAAGCGATCCAACTGCAACACTTTCCCTCAAACTGACCTTGTACACCTCTTGAGTGAAAACAGGTGGGTTGTCATTGGCATCTGTGACATTAATCCATATCTGGGCAGTCCCAGTTTTTCTAGGTTCACCCCCATCCAACGCTGTGAGGATCAAGTGAAGGGTCTGTTCGGTCTCTCGATCTAATGGTTTCTGCAGCACTAAATCTGCAAATTTATTTCCATCATAAGTCTCTTTAACATCCAAAGTCAAATATTTATTAGAGCTCAGCTGGTAATTCTGGAGCGAATTCATCCCTATGTCAGGATCTTCAGCTTTTCCAAGGAGAAATCTGGTGCCTGGCAAAGTGGATTCCACAATCTCTAAGTTGATATTAATTTTCAAAAAATGTGGAGTATTGTCATTAATATCCTGAATTTCCACAGTTATATGGAAAACATTTAAGGGATTTTCAATCACCACCTCAAAATTAACCAGGCAGAGTGGAGTTTTCTCACATATTTCCTCTCTGTCAATCCTGTCATTTACATAGAGGTTTCCATTTTCTGCATTGATACTGAAATACTGCATTTTATTCACAGAGACAGCATGCAGATTGCGCCTTCCTAGATCTCTGGCATTCAGTCCCAAATCCTTGGCGAGATTCCCCACAATTGAACCCTTTGCCATCTCCTCAGGAATGGAATAATGAATCTGTTCTGAGGCAGCCCAGCAGGAGAAAGGCAAAAATAAGAGAAGCAGTACTTGCCTTCTGAGTGCCTTGCCATCCTCTTTCTGCCTTCTGCCCATTCTGTTTTCTGATAAAATACTTTTTCAGCTTGTTTTGAACAGGTTTCTCAGCAGAACAAGAGACAAACCCGTTAGATAGAATAATCTCGCTTTTTCTTAGTGTATTTAAACCAGTAGTATTTTCAGCTTCTCATCCAGACTGTTCTTCCTTTGTGCTCTGCTGTTTCCATTATCTGTGCAGTTGCTTTGAGGTATCACAGTATAGGAAGTATCTGTGGATCTGCATCTAGATTGGCTAACAGTGACACTATGAGGTTTAGACAGAGAACTGCATGAGACGCAATCCCAGTTAATGTGAATAAATAGAGATTTTGATTTGGATTGCATACCAATATAAGCTAGTTTATTTTAAGTTAACTGAACAAGGCACCCCCTGAAGTGTGACCTAGTGCTTTTATTCAATATTAATTGTACAAGTGTAGAAATCTTTTGAAAATTGTTTTTGGAGTCTCTTAAACTTTGTATTTTTTTCTTTCCTTTTTTAAAATACCAGTTCAATGGCGTCAGGCTGGGACAGTGTTTATAAATCTGTAAATTAAATAAATAAAACAAATGAACATGCCTCCTAGCTCTACTGCAGCTTTCCCATGTCCTTGCAGGTGCCACACATGGCACAAAGAAGCCATTCTGTGGCATGTTGTGTTGTATGGATCTGGGATAGCTCAGTTAGTAGAGCATAAGACTCTTAATCTTAGGCTCATGGGTTTGAGCCCCACTTTGTGCAAAAAATTCCTGCATTGCAGGGGGCTGGACTAGATGATCCTCATGGTCCCTTCCAACTCAACAATTGTATGATTCTATGGATCATGGTTTGCTTGTTTCACAGAAGCCATGAGTGGTAAGACAGTAAGAAGTCTAGAAGATATGTTGGCTTCACACAACAAATCCTACTATGGCTTGCTTGTGCTGCACATAGTGCCCACAGGGGCGGGAGTAAGCCATGATTTAAAACAAACTATGGCTTAGCATGATGTGCAAAGCAGCATATTATGTAGATATGTATATTTTAGGTCTGGATCAATGGGATGCAAAACAGGTGACTGCCTAGGGCAGTTTGCAATCTAAGATATCTCCTCAACTATCTTCTGAACAGATGAAACAAATAGTACAAGATGTTTGTCACTTTAAAACCTGGCAACGTTGACCTGCGTGCTCAGTATTGTATTAACATTCCTATTGTTGTTGTGTGTTTTTAATTCACATGAAAAATATATAACATAGGTGCCCATTCAACTAATGTTTTTGATGCAAATGATTGTGATTTCAGTCAAATGCACGCATGTGTATTTGTTGTCTTCCATGAAAGCAATGAATCCTGTGTCCAGCCCTTGCATCAAAGTTTTGTAATGGACTACAAATGCAATAAAGATACTCAACAACTGAATAAAAGAATAAACAAGAACTGGAAGTGTAAATGTGTTTCCATAGTGAAATATGAAGATGACACAATTTCATTAGAAGCAGATCAAATGAAGACTAGAAATCACAGAATAGTGTGGTAAAATAAGGACGGTATGTTTTTCCTGTTTGTATGCAAGAAATTTCCTGCTCATATGGAAGAACTACATATCACTGTGGAGGGTGGTACATGCACTTCCATCAGACTCTTTATTCCACACAATGTCTCCCACCAACATTTCCTAGTTGTCTAAAGCAAAGTTTTGGTACACATTGGCATTGTCTATAAAACTTCCAAAAACAAATTTGGATACACTTTCTCATTTTTCTCTTTGAACAACTCTCCTCCACCTAAGACAACAAAAATATAGTAAGGGGAAGGGCAAATCACATTACCCTGGTATCTCTCTATTTACAGACCTCTGATTTTATTCTGAAGATCTTTTGGTCTCATGGCACTGAATGCCTAAATGTCCCTACATTGCATGGCCAGATAATAATGCTTCATAGGGCTTATAGAGCTCAGAGGTAAAAAAAGACAAAGCAACTATTTTGTGAAGAGTTGTAGAGAAGCTGAACATACGCCAGCATTGTTACTACTGCTACTGTTAATGCACAATTAGATGTCACAGGCTCCAACTAAAAGCAGCAGTCCCCCGCCAAATATATTGTTATGAGTTTGTGGGTGCCAGACTCCCCTAAATTCCTGGACTCAACACAGGTTAAAATGTGAGACAGGTGAGCTTCCTTATGAAGTAACCTGGGAGATGAGCCATTAAGAGAAAACAAAGGAACGACAATGGGCCATTAAGAAAGCAAAAGCTCTGGGCCAGACGGCAATTGGGTGGGCCCCTCCCCTTCCTCAACTCAGATTTAGAAGACAAAGCCAGAGTTTTACAGTAGAGTTTAGGATTGGAGTGGAATGAAACAAGGCAGGGTTATTACATGGGAGGCTGGTATGCATCTTCCCTATTACATCTAGTTTTGATAGTCTTAAAAAAATTAAAAACCACCTCCTCAGTCAGTGTTCAAAATCTGGAAGGAAAGGGGGCCCTTTCGTCACCACTCCTTCACTCCCAGAAAAATTAGTCAGATAACGCCCACACCCATAGAACTAAAGCAGTATGCACACGAAAGCTCATACCAATAACAAACTTAGTTGGTCTCTAAGGTGCTACTGGAAGGATTTTTTTATTTTATTTTGATTACAGCAGACCAACACGGCTACCTAACTGTAACTAGTACTAACAGAGCCATCACAAAAGGTAACAAACCTAAATGCAAAATCAGATGCTCAATAAAGAAGAGACGTTGTTAGGACTGGCCAATGCATCGCCCAGGACGGGTTTGAGAGCCAGAGCACAATGGTACCTTCACCTGGTGGTATATATGGCACCTTCATCATATATACTGAGGCAGTTTCACCCCAGTGCCTCACATGGCTAGGCCTAATGCAGCTTGTCCCTCGCTCCACTTTTCAACATTGCAATGTATCACTATATCACAATGTCTGGTTGGTGATACATGGCTATGTTGAAAAGCTGGTAACGCCCAACCCTAGACATTGTATGACCTCCACGTAAGCTTTGTACAAGCATATCAGGCAGTAAGACTGAAGAAAGGCATGGATTAGATAGATCTCTAAGAACTGTGAGACAGTAACAGTTATTAGGAATTTCTGCAGCTGTGAACCTTGAGTGCAAATAACACAAGAGGAAAGTTAAGAACATGAAACAAAGCCCACTCCAATAACCAGGTAGGATAAGGATCAGAAGGAGCTACGGTGCTGCTCAAATCTGAAAGGGTGGCAGGGATGGTGTCAGCCAGCAACATAGTCACAGTGGCTAAAAGAGAGAGAGGTGGCTGCCACTAGACTTATCCTAAGATGATTTATTATTTTAAATTATGTCCTAAATTGAAATACAGTATTTATTTGAAACAATAAAGTAATTGCTTCATTATGTAAGGACCCCAAAATACCATGTCTCTTTAAATATTTGTTATAAAAAGCATAAGCAGGCTTTCTCTAGGTTTTGTCATGCAATAATAGAATACTGAATATTGAATAAAGGAAACCAAAGTCTTGACATTTATGTACTCACCTGATGGATTGCTGCCTCCTCCGTAACTGTGTTAGAATCACCTATAACTAACAAAGGGCCTGGCTTATCAGGAGCCTGTTGTGGTGTGAGAGTATTGGTACAGCTTCCAATTGGGAAAAATATCTGGCTTTTCCGAGAGCCTGAAGTAAGTGAAACCTCATGGCAATAAGACTGAAGAAATGCCCGGACGCCATCAATTCCCACAAACTGGGAGATGGGAGCACCATCAAAATGCATACTTCCATTGTCACACAACTGAGAATTTTTCCATCTGCGAAGTTTGAGTGCCAGTAACACAAGCAGGAAGGCAAGGAACAAGCAAGAGACAAAAGCCACTGCAGTCACCAAGTAGAAGGTGAGATCTGACTGTGGGTCTTCAGATACTGGGACGCTGCTCAGATCAGTCAGCATGTCAGGGATGCTGTCTGCCAAGACCACAGTGACAGTGACTGATGCTGACATTGGAGGCTGCCCATTGTCCTTGACTAAAACCACCAGGCTTTGCTTGAGGGCATCTTTCTCCAGAAAGAAGCGGGCCGTCCTGATCTCTCCCGTGTGGAGCCCCAGAGTGAAGAGCCCTGGCTCGGTGGCCTTGATCAGCTGGTAGGAGAGCCAGGCATTCTGGCCAGAGTCCGCATCCACGGCCACCACCTTAGTGACCAGGTAGCCTGGCTCAGAGGAGCGAGGGGCCAACTCTATCCCTGTGGAGTCGTTGGTGGGAGGGGAGGGGAATAGGATTTGGGGAGCGTTGTCATTCTGGTCCAGGATGAAGAGAGTCACTGAGATGTTGGAGCTGAGTGGTGGAGAGCCTCCGTCCTGGGCCTTGACTAGAAACTTAATTTCCTGAAACTCTTCATAATCAAAGGAGGTCAAGGCATAAACAACCCCAGTTTCAGAATTAATGGAGAGGTATGAGGAGAGAGGGGATGTGCTGATCTGACTTTCAGTGATGGAATATACTATTCTGGAATTCTCTTCCCAGTCTGGATCACTTGCTTTCAGAGAAAAGACTGAGGCACCTCTTGGATTATTTTCTAGGAGATAAGAGGTGTAGGCTGACTGTAAAAAGAGTGGGGGATTGTCATTTGTGTCTAACAGCTGCAGTGAAATAATTGCAGAGGTTGATAATGTTGGAGTCCCATTATCATTTGCTGTAACAGGGATATCATAGGTCGCCACTTGTTCCCTATCAAGGGCTCTGTCTGTCACTAAAGTGTAAAAATTGTCCATTGTTTTCTTTAGTTGGAAAGGAAGGCTATTGGGAATTGAACACATAACCTCCCCATTGACTCCTGAATCTTTGTCTTGGACATTTAAAATGGCAATGACAGTTCCAGTTCGTGAATTCTCAGGGACAGAGTTGAGTTCAAAAGTTATTGTTATTTCAGGTGCGTTGTCATTCAAGTCTGTAACAAGGATCACAACCTTTGATCTGTCACTTAGACCGCCCCCATCCATGGCTTGCACCTCAAATTCATATAAGGATGATTCCTCAAAATCAAGATTCCCAGTTAGGATGATTTCGCCAGTTGTGGAATTTAACAGAAACATTTGGGAGTCCCTTTTTGTGATTTGTTGGATAGAGTATTTTATATCTCCATTGATTCCTTCATCCATATCAGTCGCTCTCACTGTAGAAAGTGTGGCTCCCTTGGGAATATTCTCATTGACACTCACTTCATAGACAGGTTGGCTGAAAATTGGTGCATTGTCATTTGCATCAAGAACAATGATGTGGATTTGCACTGTGCCAGACCTGATGGGATCACCTCCATCAGAAGCTGTGAGGAGTAGATCATAATCTGGTTGCTCTTCCCTGTCCAGAAGTTTCTCCAATAACAACTCAGCACGTCTGACACCGTTCTGTCCTGTTTTTACATGCAAAGAAAAATGGCTGCTGCCTGTGAGTTGGTAGCTCTGTATTGAATTTATCCCCAGATCCGGATCCTGAGCTTCAGGAAGAGGGAAGTGGGATCCAGGTGTAGACAATTCACTGATTTTTAGTTCCCATCCCTTCAGCAGAAAGAAGGGAGCATTGTCATTTATATCCATGATTTCTACTTCAACAACATAAAGCTTTAAGCTGCTCTCAGCAATAACTTGAAACTTTAAGATGCACATTTCTACCCTTCCACAGATTTTCTCTCTGTCTATTCTCTCAGAGGTTTGTAAATGGCCAGTATTGAAATTCAGTTCAAAATACTGACTCATACCTGTACTAGTTACAATGCGGAGTCCATGGTCCAAAAGCTGCTTCCGATCTATCCCCAGGTCCTTTGCAATATTCCCCACAAATGAGCTTTTCTGCATCTCCTCTGGAATGGAGTAGTGGATCTGTCCAGAAACTGCCTTCCAAATATTCACCATTACAAGGCATTGTATGATTATTTCTTTGTAACTCCAAGGCCTCTGTTTTCCTTCCATTTCCTTCCACAAAAAGGAATACAACTAGTTCTTGTTCAAATAGCTTTTATCTGTCCTTTTTTATTTTTAAAGCAAAACCTGCATCATTTTGTTCCCTGAACTGTCAGTTCCACCCCAGCCTATCTGCAAGAATGGGCAGGCTGGATCGCTCCATGTGTTAGTCTGCTGGATTGGTGAACAGCGACACCCAGAGTCACAGTGAGAAAATGCAGGTGCTTCACACTAGAGTTGTGATCATTCTGCTTTTATCATGATTTTTTTTTCTGCTGCTTATGCAGAGGTTATTTGATTCAACGTTACAGGACTATATTGCTGCTATTCAATTACCATTATTTTCCAGGACAAATAGCTCTATGTGCAAGGTGTACAGTAATATATATGAATGGTGATGTTATTTTTAAGTTTCAGGTGTCCTCAGATGTTGCCAACATTATAGCGGACTAACAAATTAGTGTCTGTTCCTATATTAAAAATGGGAGAAAATTATTTGCATTTGCATTGATGGGGGAAGGGGATTGCTGATTATCTTACACTTAGGAGGCCTAGAGTTTTCTCTTTTTATTCTTGTTTTTGAACTTAAAACAACAACCCCACACTGGTCACAGTGGTGTGAGGCTCTCTCTCTACAGCTTCTCAGCGGCTGCATTTTTTGGGAGTGATGGAATGCAACATAGGGTTGTGCCATTCCCAAGGCATTCCAAGAAGTGCCTCCTGCAAGAAACTGGAGAGTGCATTGTGACAATTCCCTCTGAACACACTTCCTGCAGTGCCATAGATGATACATGAAATGATGTAGCATCACCTCCCCAAGGCATTCCAGGAAGTGCAGCTGATGGGAAGTGGCAAAGAGAGCCTTGCACTACTGCTAGCGGTGTGCAATTTTTTAAAAAAAATGTGAAAAAGCAAGAAGAAAGGGGTTGAGAACCTTCAACCACCTCATAAAGTAAAGAAAGGTAAATGAAAACTCCCCTAAACACTTTGGTGAAATTTCCATTCCCTCTACCTAAACAAGAGCAATTTTTCTTTTTCTGGGGTGGGGGCGTTGCAGTAATTAAAAGTGGTGAGCAGTTACAGAAAAAGCTTCATAAAATTAAGACTTAATTTGGCATTATATATATAAGCAAGTCTTCAAAGATTTGTGCCTCTCCTAAAAGCCTTTCTCTTCTGTCACAGCTCACCTATTCTCTGAAGATGAGGGCATCCAGAGGAGAGCCTCAGAAGCAGATGTCAGTGCTCAGGTAGGATCATATAGGATTCCTCTAGACTCCTTTCTCTCTCCAACTTGCATCTGTTTCTCGGACACCTCTGCATTTCCATTTGGTGCCCAGGTTCTTAAGTCTTCACACTGAAGTGCCTTCATTATTTTCAGAGAAGTGGAATTGTTGTGTCTTATTACTGACAGCCGATATTCATTAACCAATTTAAGTTGTCTCTCTTCAACCAAAAAAGTAAAGAACCGAATGTCGATTTAAAGAAAGGCCACAACTGTATGTCACATTCACCCCAGCAGTGTAGGTACCTTCTTCTAAACTGAAAGGAGAGTCCATCTTGCCTTGTCTGCCTCCTTTAGGCAGCTCCACTCCGACTTGGATCTTTGGTTCGGTCCTAAGGCTGATCCATTTGCTGCCCATTTGTGGACCAGAAGAGGCTGCTCTTGCCATTGGTTGTCACAGGCCATTAAACATCTGGGATCAAGACCTCCTCCCCTCAGGGCCCACGGTTCCTCTATTTCCTTAGTGAGTGTCTCCAATAAGCTTTCTTTCATGGAACACTTCAATTTCTTCCCTCCCTTATCCTGTAGTTGCACATTACAACTCGTTATAATCAGTTCAGTATACCACACTACCGAACGGCACCTAATTGAAGCATCTGCCCCACAGTTAAGGCAATGCCATGCAGGTAACAAAATCCTTCCACTACAATCAATCTGATCAAACGATTATGTACCTTCCAACATTTCTCCAATGAAAATAGGGACGTGCCTCCTGGCCACCCAAAAGACTTACCAGCTAATCCTAGGTGGATGGACTCTCTGATGGGACTGGGAGGAAGTCGGTCCAACAGCCTACTTCAGCCAGACCCAAAGAAGGCTTCCCCACAAGACAGAGCTTGGGCCTAGTCTAAACCGTCTCATCTTCATTTACATGTGGGCAAAAATGCCCTTCCCTTCAGCAAGAGAGGGAATTCAATGGGACTTGCTCCTAGGTAAGTGTGAATAATCTTTCATTTATTTAGGGTGCTTCTCAAAGCTGCATTCCAAAAAACAAACTGAAGCTGGCTGAGCATTTTCTTGAGCTTTAAGTTTGACCTCCTCAGAGTGGCTGTTGGGAGGCCCAAACTCCAAATGGTGTAACTGCAGATCTCAAGCATGAAGTTAAAAACATATAATCATCTAGTTATTATAAGTTATTATGGGGGGGAAAGGTGTTGGTACTCACCATGAAGTTGTTACATAAGTGCCACACTTTTAACATTTGATAATAAAAAGGTGCCGGTACTGCATACACTTGAGTATCCCCAGAAAAAAAAAGCACTCCTTTTATATATAAAAAATTATCATCAGTGGGCATGCATCTTGGCTACAATTCTAAGAGCAACTATTAGTGTTTCCAAAGGCACATCCAACGGAAAGTTTGACCTTTTTTTAGCTGAACGGTCATTCCAGTCCATGCCTACCCCACCTCTTGCTCATGCCATATCATAAACTGTTTATGATACTCCTATCAGTTGTTTTTTTTAAAGAAAGCTTGTCATGTGAGTGACGGGGTGCATTAGAAACACAGATCCAAACCTCCTTTGGACGGGCAGAACTACCCATGCTCTTACCAAATAAATTAAAGTATATGGAGTAGAGTGCATTAGTACCATTCACAATCCACAGAACAAAAAATTAAATTACACATATCTAAAGGAAGACATCAAAAACTGTCAAGACTTGCATGAATAGCACTGGTTAGATTCATTCCGTCTTACACTGCAGAATCAATTCACAAGCATCCAAATGTGTCTACTTCAGAAGTGTGTTAAATTCTGTCCTCCAGTATGATGGAACAATGAAAGTTAATTGCCCACTTTTCTTATTTCAAATTAGGTTTCGTTTTCAACTTTACAAGCATCTTGCTTACATAGAATGCAATCCTTTTATTTGATTTTGGCACCTGTCATACCTTTTGTTTGTAGAGTGTCATACACATGTTTTACATTTATTCTTATTTTTCAGGATTTATATACCACTTAATTGTGAAAATTTCTAAGCAATTTACAAAAACATAGATAGCACTATATAAAAATAGTAAATAATTTTATTTTCTATAAATACAGTCAGCTTGAAATTTCTTCATTTTAATAAAAGTTTCACCACATCCCCCCATCCCTCAAGTTAGAAGTTATTGAGAGATTGACTGCTGCCTGACTTTAAAACTGCTCACAATACCAACAGCATCATAGTACATTAAATCACAGCACGTGGCCAACAGTAACTAAGAGGACAATCTTATGCTCCCCTAGGAGGGAGGAGCTTTAGGATTCTGTGAAACTTTCTGGGTTGACAGAGAGGGAGGTCCCCTTGTGCAGTTGGAGACCTGCCAGAGAAGCTCTGTGCACAGTGTAGGACAAAATAATCATTCCTACATGTTCTGTGTGGCAGGGCCCACAATGATAAGAGATCATTGTGGACTTTAGGAAATGTAAACTGAATATTCAGCCACTTATTATTGAGGGGAAGTGTGTGGAACAGGTCTCGGTGTTTCGATTTCTGGGAATGGAGTTGAGAGACGACCTAACCTGGGGAGAAAACAGCAAAGACCTGATAAAGAGAGCACAGCAGAGGTTACATTTTCTGAGAATCCTCCAGAAAAACAATCTCTCAAAGGACCTGTTGATGGCTTTTTACCATTGCACTGTGGAGAGCGTATTAATTTATGGTCTGTGCGTGTGGTTTGGGAGCTGCATGGCCAGGGAAAAAACAATGCTATCCAGGGTTGTAAAGACTGCAGAGAGAATAATTGGGTGCACTAATTGGTATTCAAGTCTCCAGGGCCAGATGAACTGCATCCAAGAGTATTAAAAGAACTGGCAGATGTGATCTCAGAACCACTGGCAGTCATGTTTGAGAATTCCTGGAGAACAGGCGAAGTCCCGGCAGACTGGAGGAGGGCAAATGTTGTCCCTATTTTCAAAAAGGGGAAAAGAGTGGACCCAAATAATTACCGCCCAGTCAGTCTGACATCAATACCAGGGAAGATTCTGGAGCAGATCATTAAGCAAACAGTCTGTGCGCACCTAGAAAGGAATGCTGTGATCACCAATAGTCAGCATGGATTTCTGAAAAATAAGTCATGTCAGACTAACCTGATCTCGTTTTTTGACAGAATTACAAGCCTGGTAGATGAAGGGAACGCAGTGGATGTAGCCTACCTTGATTTCAGCAAGGCATTTGACAAGGTGCCCCATGATATTCTTGTAAAGAAGCTGGTAAAATGCGCTCTTGACTATGCTACCACTCAGTGGATTTGTAACTGGCTGACTGACCGAACCCAAAGGGTGCTCATCAATGGTTCCTCTTCATCCTGGAGAAGAGTGACTAGTGGGGTGCCACAGGGTTCTGTCTTGGGCCCGGTCTTATTCAACATCTTTATCAACGACTTGGATGATGGACTCAAGGGCATCCTGATCAAATTTGCAGATGACACCAAACTGGGAGGGGTGGCTAACACCCCAGAGGACAGGATCACACTTCAAAATGACCTTGACAGATTAGAGAACTGGGCCAAAACAAACAAGATGAATTTTAACAGGGAGAAATGTAAAGTATTGCACTTGGGCAAAAAAAATGAGAGGCACAAATACAAGATGGGTGACACCTGGCTTGAGAGCAGTACATGTGAAAAGGATCTAGGAGTCTTGGTTGACCACAAACTTGACATGAGCCAACAGTGTGACGCGGCAGCTAAAAAAGCCAATGCAATTCTGGGCTGCATCAATAGGAGTATAGCATCTAGATCAAGGGAAGTAATAGTGCCACTGTATTCTGCTCTGGTCAGACCTCACCTGGAGTACTGTGTCCAGTTCTGGGCACCACAGTTCAAGAAGGACACTGACAAACTGGAACGTGTCCAGAGGAGGGCAACCAAAATGGTCAAAGGCCTGGAAACGATGCCTTATGAGGAACGGCTAAGGGAGCTGGGCATGTTTAGCCTGGAGAAGAGGAGGTTAAGGGGTGATATGATAGCCATGTTCAAATATATAAAAGGATGTCACATAGAGGAGGGAGAAAGGTTGTTTTCTGCTGCTCCAGAGAAGCGGACACAGAGCAATGGATCCAAACTACAAGAAAGAAGATTCCACCTAAACATTAGGAAGAACTTCCTGACAGTAAGAGCTGTTCGACAGTGGAATTTGCTGCCAAGGAGTGTGGTGGAGTCTCCTTCTTTGGAGGTCTTTAAGCAGAGGCTTGACAACCATATGTCAGGAGTGCTCTGATGGTGTTTCCTGCTTGGCAGGGGGTTGGACTCGATGGCCCTTGTGGTCTCTTCCAACTCTATGATTCTATGATTCTAAATCAAATCTATGCTGCCAGGTGTCATAAGAAAGCGGCAGAGATAGTGCAGGATAGTACGCACCCCAGAAATGATCTCTTTCAGCTTCTGCCTTCTGGAAGAAGGTATAGGGTTATAAAGGCCAAGACTAGCCGCCTGAGAAACAGTTTCTACGCAAATGCAATTCTGGTTCTAAATGCAGCATAAGGGGTCTATATAGTATAGTGTATTTTATATTATAGTGTATTTTATAGTATAGTATAGTATAGTATAGTATAGTATAGTATAGTATAGTATAGTATAGTATATTGTATTTTAAAATGGGGTTTCAGAGTTTTTAGGGGTTTTTGAATCTTTTATGTAGTTTTTCAACTTCATTGTTCTGTATGGGACAATGTATATCGTATATCGTATAATTAAAATTTGAATTATTTATATTGGAAGTAAATTCATATAAACATATGTACCACTTACAGCATATATTAAATTTAAAAAAGGATATGTAAACACTATATTTTCTAAATAAAGAATATTCATTCTGTTATCTGGTAATCACTCACCTTCACTTCTCCTAAATATATGAGCCATAAAAGGCTACTCAAACACAGTAGAGGAAACCAACAGAGGTGAATAGAAAAACTCTACAAAAAAACCCCACTGGTGTATGACACTCTTTTAAGTCCTACTGTGATTTGACAGCATCTGTTATTACAGAATGATCCTTGCTTGCTTGAAATATAATATTCTTAAACTCACAATAACAGCAAGTAAATTAAATAAAATAAACTTATTGGATAATTCAGCTTACTATATAGTGCAGAAGAAAGAACTCACCATATCAGTATTCTCCTTTTCAGAACTTAAATTACCTCCACTGACCATCAAAGAAATGTCAGAGCTGCCATCGCAAAGGATATTCTCTGCTATTTGGACAGTGGGCTGCAGGAATGCCAGCTCATTCTTCCTGGATTCAGAGGACAGACAGACCTGGTAGGAATAAGGCAAAGTTCCGTCCTCATAATTGGGTGGGAATATGGCACCAGCCTTTGAATGGGGGTCAGGAATAAAGCACTGAAGGAACGTGGGGTTCCTTGACCTTCGAAGCTTCATCAGAATGGTCAGAATCACCGTCACCAGGAACAGAAAGGACACCAAGGTCAAGGCCAATACCAAATAAAACTGTAGATCAGACTGATACTCTGAGTCATTTGGTTGGGAGTTCATTTCTGGAAGAGCTTCCTGGAAGTTCTCAGCAAACACCAGGCTCAAAGTTGTGGTGGCTGAGAGAGGAGGATGCCCATTGTCCTTCACCAGGATGACCAGCCTCTGCTTCACTGCATCTCTCTCAAGTAACGCTCGGACTGTTTGCACCTCTCCTGTGTGGGAGCCAATGCTGAAGAGTGAGGGCTCTGTGGCCTGCAGGAGATGGAAGGAGAGCCAGGCATTGTGTCCCGAATCAGAGTCCACGGCCACCACCTTCGTCACCAGATAACCCGACTCAGCTGACCGAGGCACCATCTCAAAGAAAGGGGAGCCCTCTGTTGATTGTGAGGGGTACAGGATCTGTGGAGCGTTATCATTTCGATCCAAAACACATACTATCACTGTGGCACTGCTATTGAGTGGTGGAGAACCTCCATCTTGGGCCTTCACTTGAATCTGAAACTCCCTGAATTGCTCATAGTCAAAGGAGCGTTGGGCATAGATGATCCCAGTCTCAGAGTTAATGGAGACATAGGAGGAAAGAGGCAGGTCCTTGATGTTGCTGTGAAGGATGGAGTAAGTGATTCTGGCATTGCGATCCAGATCTGGGTCAGAGGCCTTGATGTGGAAAATTGAAGCTCCAGATGGGTTGTTCTCTGGAACGTAGGCAGTGTAGGAAGATGTTTCAAAGGCTGGTGGGTTATCATTGATATCTGAGATCTGTATTGATATGGTTTTGTGTGTGGAGAGTGGAGGTGTGCCTTTGTCTGTGGCTGTGATTGTAATATTATACTCGGGAGTCCTTTCTCTGTCAAGGGCACCATCTATCAGGAGCTTGAAGTAATTACTCGTAGATGAGACTATCAGGAAAGGTACAAGTTCCTTCAGGTGACAGGTGACTTCTCCGTTATCCCCAGAATCCCTGTCCTGAACTTTAATGAGAGCAATCACAGCTCCAGATGCGACATCTTCTGGAACTGGGCTGGACACGGATGTAAGGATCACATCTGGCGCATTGTCATTTTCATCAAGAACCTCAACCTCCACTTTGCAATGTGCTGCCAATCCTCCTCCATCACTTGCCTGAATGATCATCACATAATATTGACTCTCTTCAAAATCAACACTTTCTATGAGTGCAGTTGTTCCTTCTCTGGGATCCAGATGAAATTTCTGCTCAGCTGTTTTTGAGATGTCACTGAAAGTATAAGTGATCTCAGCATTTGACCCTTCATCACTGTCAGATGCTTTGACTTGAAGCACAGAGGTTCCTTTGGGTGCACTCTCCTTCAGGCTCACTTTATAGATTGTCTGGGTGAAAACAGGAGCATTGTCATTAATATCAATAACTGCAACCAATATTTTGGCTGTTCCGGTTTTTGAAGGTTCTCCACCATCCATGGCTGTAAGGACCATGTGGTGCATCTGTTCCTTTTCCCTGTCCAGTTGTTTCTGCAATATTAATTCTGCATATTTGCCACCATCATTGCTGTTTTGAATTTCTAGTTTGAAATATGGAGATGAGCTCAATTGATAATTCTGGAGGGAGTTTATTCCAATATCATCATCTTCAGCATTTCCAAGAGCAAATCGAGTTCCTGGCAGAGTAGATTCACTAAATTTAAGCTCAACATTTACATTCCGGAAATATGGGGCATTGTCATTAATGTCCTGGATAAAAATATTTATGTGGAAAATATTCAAAGGATTTTGTGCTACAACTTCTAATTTGAGGACACAAGTAGATGATTTACCACAAATCTCTTCCCGATCTATCCTCTCATTCACATACAGGTTGCCATTTTGTTCATTCAATTCAAAGAATTGCTTTTCTGAAGAAATACCAAGTTTGCGCTTTGACAGCTCTCTGACATCCAACCCCAGATCTTTAGCAAGGTTCCCCACAAAGGAGCCCTGCTCTGCTTCCTCTGGAACTGAATACTGAACCTGCTCAGACCCCACCTGGCAGAAGAACACAGACCAGAATATGAACAGAAACAGTACTTGCCTCCTGGTAATCTTCCTTGTTCTCCCTGCCTGCTTTACTTCCATCACATCCATTGCCTTTCCTGATTTCTTCCTGCTTTCAGTACAATTTTCAAGACTCCCAGTACACTTATTTGAGATAATAGAAATATTCTTCTTTTGAGCTGATTCTTGGGAAACTGAGAGCTTTCCTTTCTTGGGCAGCTTTTAAAATAAAAGCTTTTCCTTTCTGCTCGGCTGAAGTGTTAAGAGAGAGAGAGAGACTGCTCCAAGAGTCTCAGAAATGCTGAGCCATGGCTGCTCCCACGTTGTCCAACAGTGACACTCTGAGTCCACATGGGGAACTGAATTTGCCATTTCAATAATGGCACATAGTATATAATTTCTAATGTAGAGAACTGCTTTTAATTTAACCCTTTACCATTGTTTTCAAGTTGTACCCCTCTCAATGGATTATTGATCAGACCTCATAGTTATTGACTCCATTAAGAACTCTTTTCTGTATGCAGGTCAATGAGACCAGAGCTCCAAATTTCTTTCTTCCATGTTTAATGTGCATTAAAAAATCTAAATAATATTTAAAAACTATCACACGTGATTTTTTAATACATATTCCCATCAGAAGTTCAGCTGGGTTGACCCACATCCTCCCAGCATTCTTTTCATTATCCAATTCACACATTAGTAGAACTTCAGGATAGTCCTTCTAGGACATTGTCAGAAATGGTCACCCAAACAACTTCCCCAAATTTCAGCAAGTTACCATTCATTGTTTTCTTTACGGGAACATAAAACCCCCACATGCCTCATAAAATGTCCCCCAAATACATCAATTCTTGCCACTGTAGTGTGTTTACAACTCCAACCATGACAGCATATTTTTAATAGAAAAATACAAGCGACATGTCACCAAAGAGCACTGGAATCAAAACAGCTTACAGTCATGTGACAGAGGAGTAAATAAACTTGCAGTCACATTTAAAGTGATGCACCTATTGTAGGAGTGTGGAACTACCTTGAAGAACACACCTTCGGCTGAAGCTGTTTTCATTCATATTACAGGGAGAAGGCAACACACGACACCTTCTCTGGGGTTCAAAATTCTACTCCTACCTTACACTGGAAATCTCATTAAAATAGAAAATACCCCCCCCCCCAATGCATTTGTGTGTTGCTGCTGTAGTTCAATAGCGGATGAAGGTTGCACATTACAACGAGCATTATGCAACCAATCTAACAATACAATTGCTTGTAAATTTCTTCCCAGAGTCCCCTCACCATTAAATCTCCTCATTTTATCATGCTATAATATACCAACAGCCAAAATAACTCAGCCAATAAAAGGGTTAAGTAAATTCATTACTACTTTTTAAAAAAGAAGTCTTGTAGGATTGAGAATCTCAGTATCAGCTTACTGGTGGGCAGTTGGGTATGCAGTGGAAAGAGGTTATTGGTTGAAAGATGGAAATGAACACTTATTTGTCATAGGATACTTGGCCCTAGTTTTCACGGAGGCAGCATAACTACAACTTACCAGTAGCAAGGCAGGTGAGGGCTCACATTTATATACTTATTTATTGATAGAGGTTTTTTAAACCACCCAATATTTGGAAGTGTACTAAAAATATGAAATAAAAGCCAAATACAACATACTAAGTTAAAACAATTAAGAATGCATTAAATCAGGAACTCACCTACTGCACATGAAAACAGGATGAGCCTAGCCTTCTCCTATACATCTCCTATACATGATAGTTTCAATATGTAGTGAACTATGTTTTTTATAGATGTCCACAAGGTTTTGTGAGCCTCCACCAGCAGTCCAAAGTAAGAGACAAAGACAGATCATCTGATGCATCAAGATAAAGATTTGTTGAAAGAAGATACTTCACAGAAGGATCACATATAAAGTAATAACTAAAAGAAGGGGGAGCTGAAAGTAATAGAAAGAAGACTGACATAGTTGTGAATATAATGAAAAAGAAGAGGCAGACAGGAAATATATTCTAATATTAAGAAAACAAAAAATTACATTAATCTAATATTGTTTGCTCACCTGGACTACGATTAAGCCTTCACTGTTCAAGTTTAAATCTTCACCAGGTAGGATTGGATCCTTTGCCTCACAAGCTTCTTTATTGTTCAGAGTATTGGAATAATTTGCCTTTCTAGAGTCTGTAGTGAGAGAAACCTCCTGGCAGTAGGAGTGCAGAAATGCTCGGACTCCGTCAATCCCCACAAACTGTGAGATAGGAGCGCCACTGAAATTCACACTCCCCGTCTCAAGCAGCTGAGAATTTCTCCACTTGTGCAACTTGATGGCCAGTAACACAAGGAGGAAGATGAAGAACAAGCAAGAGACAAAAGCCACTGCAAGGACCAGGTAGAAGGTGAGGTCAGACGGAGGTTCTACAGGAGCTGAGATGCTGCTCAGGTCTGAGAGGATTGCAGGGATGGTGTCAGCCAGCACCACAGTCAGAGTGGCTGAAGCAGAGAGAGGTGGCTGCCCATTGTCCTTGACTAAAACCACCAGGCTTTGCTTGAGGGCATCTTTCTCCAGAAAGAATCGGGCCGTCCTGATCTCTCCCGTGTGGAGCCCCAGAGTGAAGAGCCCTGGCTCGGTGGCCTTGATCAGCTGGTAGGAGAGCCAGGCATTCTGGCCAGAGTCCGCATCCACGGCTACCACCTTAGTGACCAGGTAGCCTGGCTCTGAGGAGCGAGGGGCCAGCTCTATCCCTGTGGAACCATCAGTGGGAGGGGAAGGGTATAGAATTTGGGGAGCATTGTCATTCTGGTCCAGGATGAAGAGAGTCACTGAGACGTTAGAGCTGAGTGGTGGAGAACCTCCATCCTGAGCCTTTACACGGAACCGAATGTCTCGAAAGTCTTCATAATCAAAGGAGGTCAGAGCATATATAACCCCTGTCTCAGAGTTAATGGAGAGGTAGGAGGAGAGACGGGAGTCACTTCTTTGGTCATCAGTGATGGAATATGTTATTCTGGCATTTTCTTCCCAGTCAAGATCATTTGCTCTTAAGGAAGAGACCATGGCTCCTCTTTGGTTATTCTCAACAAAATAGAAAGTATAGTCTGTTTTTTCAAAGAGGGGTGGGTTGTCATTTGTGTCTAAAACATGAAGTGTGATGACTGTGACTGCAGAAAGAGGGGGGACTCCATGGTCAGTAGCAGTGACAGTAATATTGAAGACTGACACCTGTTCCCTGTCAAGGGCACCATCAGTCACCAAACTGTAAAAGTTATCCATGGACTTCTTTAGCTGGAAAGGGAGGTTGCTAGGGATTGAACATGTGATTTCCCCATTGATTCCTGAATCTCGGTCTTGGACATTTAAAATGGCAATTACCGTTTGGGATGGTGAACTTTCAAGTATGGTGTTGGTGGCAAAGTTAACTGATAATTCGGGTGCATTGTCATTCAGATCCGTAACTGATATCACAACTTTTGATCTGTCACTCAGGCCTCCTCCATCTTTTGCTTGTATCTCAAATGCATATAAAGATGATTCCTCATAATCAAGATTCCCAATAAGGATGATTTCACCTGTTGTGGAATTTAACAGAAACATTTGGGAGTCTCGCTTTGTGATTTGTTGGAAAGAGTATCTAATGTCTCCATTGATTCCTTCATCCATATCAGTGGCTCTCGCTGTCAAAACTGTGGACCACTTGGGGATATTCTCATTGACACTCACTTCATAGAGAGGTTGGCTGAAAACTGGTGCATTGTCATTTGCATCAAGGACAGCGATGTGGATTTGTAATGTGCCAGATCTGATGGGATCACCTCCATCAGTAGCTATGAGGAGCAAATCGTAAGCTGATTGCTCCTCTCTGTCCAGTGATTTTTCCAACACAAGTTCAGCAAGTCTGACACCATTTTCTTCTGTTTGCACATGCAAAGCAAAATGGCTACTGCCTGTGAGTTGATAGCTCTGCACTGAATTTATCCCCCAATCTGGATCTTGAGCTTTGGGTAGAGGGATCTGGAATCCAGGTATAGATGCCTCACTGATTTCCAGCTCCTGTTCCCATAGAGGGAAGTGCGGAGCATTATCATTTATATCCGTAATTTCCACTTCAATTCCATAAAGCTTCAGTTTGCTTTCAACAAGAACCTGAAACTTCAACAAACATTTCTCTGCCTCTCCACAAATTTCCTCTCTATCTATTCTCTCAGATATCTGCAAATGGCCATTGTTGGCATTCAAAGAGAAGTACTGAATCATACCTACAGGGTAAACAATGCGGAGTCCATGGTCTGGGAGCTGCTTGCCATCCATTCCCAGGTCCTTTGCAACATTTCCCACGGAAGAGCCTTTGTGCATCTCTTCTGGAATGGAGTAGTGGATCTGCCCAGAAATTGCCTTCCAAGAAAACATCATGAAAAGGCACTGGAAGATTCCCTTTCTGCAATTCCACAGCCTCTGAATTCCTTCCATCCTTGCAGCAGGTTAAAGGCTCTTATGTTCTGGTTCAAATGATGCTGTATCCAATTTGTTTTTAAGAAAAATGCACTTCCATTTCTTCTTTGCACTGACAAGCAGCTTGTTCCTTCAGATATTTTGTACTTGTGTTTAACGGAAAGGCAACTTCAATTGGGCAGGATTTCTCATTTCTCCTCCATTCTGGTGAACAGTGACACCCAGAGGATCAAGCCCAAACTGCAAAAACTTCACTTTTGAAAATTAAATAAACACCATTTCACTGTACCACTGCTATTATATGCAGCTATAGCTAGAATAACTTTATTCTTTTCCCTTAGAATTTACCCACTAAGGATAAAAAAGAGTGACAACTTTTGTTGCTGTAATCAAATTGAAAAGGAGCAGGAAAGACAAGTGTGTTTAGGGTTCCTGCCCTACCCCATTACTGGAAATTCTGGAATAAATGTTATGGATCTTTCTCAGCAATGTTTTCGGCTGGCTTTTCTAAGGGAACATTCAATATATTTTTTCCTGATGGAGAAACACTAGTAAACCACCAGTACATCCTTGTGACCTCTGGCACTTCACTCCTCTCAGCTCCTATTTGTTCATTCGCATCTCTAGGCTGTTCATCTTCAAACTGAATTTTTATTTTTTAGGTACGTGTTACATAAGCCCTACTTGGGCATACACTGTCCGTACATGAGCAAACACCTGAGGAGAAATATGGAGTGCTTCTTAGTCCTTTCCTTGCCACATCTAAATGCATCCTCTCTCCATCTCATCCACAACATGAGGAAAATAATGCTGATCTATCTTTCTGGGTTATTGAAGAGTTACAAGGGAATGTATATCAACCATTTTCTACACTAAAGTGCTCTATAAACACCAAGTATGACTGTACAGTGCAAAGAAGGCCATGTCCTCCTTAATTTATTGCTCACATTGTGCCTAGAAGAAAATAAAGCCAAGACGAATGCTATTAAAGCCAATTATTATTACTACACCACTTCACATTACAGAGATAAAAAGAAGCAGGAAGAGATTGGTGGCACACGCAATGGGGTGGAGCTTGGAGCCACCCTCCAACACTAGCGATGTTGCTGGGGCTTACCTGGTCAGGGCTGGGCTGACACAACTGTGTGGTTGGGGCTGTGCAGGTGCACCAGCAGCCTTGCTAGATGTTCCCACAGTTAAGAGAACATGTCTCCAGCCTCACTGCTGCCCCATCCAGGTAGGCAACTGTGCGTGGGGGTGGGGGGTGAATTTACCAGCTGCCCACCATCATGCATGTCACTACTGCAGGAGGATAACTTTCAATGGCAGCTTAAGAGATCATGTATGACAAGCAGAGGTAGATGGTTCTCAGTCATCTTTCTTGGAGATCTTGATGCTCTTCTGCTTCTTGTTCTACAAAATCAGCAGGACTACTAAAACTGCTATACTGAATTTGCTGAATGCTTTCCCCCAGAAGACAGAAAATCAAGTATCTGATCCACTAAGCAATGCCATAAAAGTTTCTTTCAAAATTAGTCTTCATCTCTCACTACAGAATATGCACTGGCAACAAACCTTTTGACACATTAGGCACAATCCAGCATTAATGTATAGGAAGCAGCAAATACAGGGGTGTGCAACTGTATGTCCTTGCCAGATTGCCTTTCCATGGGAAAGCATTCCCAGCCAAAGAGGTGAGAGGGCATCTAACATTGTTAAGACTCAATAGACATTTGTCACCTATGTTACTACAGCATGGAAGCATGACTGGAGATGTTATAGGTAGAAATACTAGCCACATGCACACTCACCTACATCCATACTGTTGATCACAACTGTTCCAACTGGTCATAATTTCTAATCATACATTGCAAATGCTCTTAGCTGTTCTGACTGTTAAGCAAAGGGGGAAGGAGATTTTGGGTTCATGATGCACACATATTTGGGTCGGTATATAGGTCAGTACAGGGACCACTGTTTTTCCCTATTGCTCATTGCCTGTGTTTTGTCTTTCTAGTATATGGTTTTTGGAGATGGGGGATTGATGCATTTTATTTATTTATTTATTTAAAATAATTATATAGTCCCTGTCCCACACTCAAAGAGTATCTAGGTTGTGTATAACATTAATTTAAGACCATATAAGGACCAGTTCAATGCAATAATATGCATAATAAAGTACAGTATATAATACTGTTGTCAGCAACTTAGTGGAGTTGGACACCGATGGCCAGCAAATACTTGGTCACATAGATACGTCTTTAAATGTTGATGAAAACACTGCACTGTATGTTACTATTGAATTCAAAAGGGCAGACTGTTCCACCACAGAGAATGCCATCCTCATGATTCCAGAACATGTACTGATACAGGTAATGAGACCACCAGGAATGCTTCCACTGAAGATCTTGGTGAACAGATGAATTGATATGAGAACAAGCATTATCTTGAACAATCTTGAGCTAAGTTGTTTTAGAAAGGATGAGGTAACATGTTGGAGAATTTAGGAGTGCTTCATTAATCTTTTGTGATATATTGGGACAGTCTCCTTTGGGAAGTTGTGGACTCTCCTTCCTTGGAGGTTTTTTTAGCAGAGGTTGGATGGCCATCTGCCATGGATGCTCTAGCTGAGATACCTGCATTGCAGGGTGTTGCACCAGATGACCCTTGGGTCCCTCCCAACTCTATGATTCCATGAGAGACAGACTGCCTGCTCCACTCATTGATCAAACAAAGGCTGTGCATGAGCTCTATTCATTCTGCAACCAGGAATAACCAGTCACAGGACCTGAGGAGTGTTTTACAACTGACAGCTTCCATCAATGCTTCACCATATCATACACTGTGCTTTTCCAATCAGACCCAATTGTGTATGAGTTTTAATTTGTTTTAATCTATTCTGTTGTGATTTAAACTTTCTGTGTGCTTTAAATTATGGTTGTTATTTTTAAATATTATTTTTATTCATTTTTAATAATATAAGAGTTTAACAATGTAGAACATTTATATACGTTCAATCTGAAAAATACAAAAACACAGATCTCCATTGTTCGTTTAAAACTTTCTTGTCTCAAACCACAAAATAGGCATTTTGTTTTGCCTTCAACCCTTTAATGTTCAATTTCCCTTCCCTTCTTCTTGAAGCCAAAAAGCAGCTCACACATTGAATGTAAATTATCACAAGCTGATGGACAAATCTCCCTCGGTTATGAATTATAACTGTCCCAAAAATAATTAAGAAAGGGAGGCTTTTGCAGATCCCATACCCATCACGGCTCTTTCATGGCTTTGGGGCAAGATGTAAATTCCTCAGCTCTCAAGTCGTTTAATCCCCATCCAAGTTCCTAGGAACTGACTGCTTCTTGGTCTCTTGAACACAGAAAACATCTTTTTCAAAGCACCAGAGATTAATCTCTTGTTCACTCTTTTTTCCAAAATGAATATGGGAACCAAGACTTATGTCTGGCTATCATCAATCACCATGTAATTATCTCTGTTGGCAGACCGCCAACAAAAGATATTCAATGCACTATTTCCTTCCCCACAACACATAAAAACTCCCCACAAACTTCCTAATATTTACCTTAATAATAAGGAGAAGTTTGCCAATAAACAGAAAATTTTCAAACTTCTTGAATAAAATACAATGTAATATTTTTTGATGTCTGTTTTTCTGTTGTTTTTTAAGACATAACATTAAAATAGCTACATATTAAATTTTAGTCATACTACGAAGGAAGGAAAGAAGGAAGGAAGGAAGGAAGGATAAGCACTGTCTCCACTCAAATATGCTATGCCATCCTGTGGTCCAAGATTGTCACCCTAAGTCAGCATGCAAATGTGCATCTGGATAATTCTGACTGAGGCTGCCCCCAACTTGCAATTTTGCCCTTCAACAACTGCTAGAAGGCCCATTCCATTAGCTTGATCTGCAGCGGTAGCAGCTCAGTAATACTCCCTACCTACTTCGCTGGTGACATGGCCTGAATTGTCTGGGGTGCCAGTTTGATAACATCCACTGTTTACAATTAAACTCTCAAACAAATGATAACACACCTAATTCCCTTAAAAAAGAAAAAAAAGAATGCAATATAACTCACCGTGCTGTCACTTTCCTTTTCAGAAATTAAATTGCCTCCACTGACCATCAAAGAAATGTCAGAGCTGCCATTGCAAAGAATGTTCTCTGCTATTTGGACAGTGGGCTGCAGGAAAGTCAACTCATTCCTCCTGGATTCAGAGGACAGACAGACCTGGTAGGAATAAGGCAAAGTTCCGTCCTCATAATTGGGTGGGAATATGGCACCAGCCTTTGAGTGGGGGTCAGGAATAAAGCACTGAAGGAAAGTGGGGTTCCTTGACCTTCGAAGCTTCATCAGAATGGTCAGAATCACCGTCACCAGGAACAGAAAGGACACCAAGGTCAAGGCCAATACCAAATAAAACTGTAGATCAGACTGATACTCTGAGTCACTTGGTTGGGAGTTCATTTCTGGAAGAGCCTCCTGGAAGTTCTCAGCAAACACCAGGCTCAAAGTTGTGGTGGCTGAGAGAGGAGGATGCCCATTGTCCTTCACCAGGATGACCAGCCTCTGCTTCACTGCATCTCTCTCAAGTAATGCTCGGACTGTTTGCACCTCTCCTGTGTGGGAGCCAATGCTGAAGAGTGAGGGCTCTGTGGCCTGCAGGAGATGGAATGAGAGCCAGGCATTGTGTCCCGAATCAGAGTCCACGGCCACCACCTTCGTCACCAGATAACCCGACTCAGCTGACCGAGGCACCATCTCAAAGAAAGGGGAGCCCTCTGTTGATTGTGAGGGGTACAGGATCTGCGGAGCATTATCATTTCGATCCAAAACACATACTGTCACTGTGGCACTGCTATTGAGTGGTGGAGAACCTCCATCTTGGGCCTTCACTTGAATCTGAAACTCCCTGAATTGCTCATAGTCAAAGGAGCGTTGGGCATAGATGATCCCAGTCTCAGAGTTAATGGAGACATAGGAGGAGAGAGGCAGGTCCTTGATGTTGCTGTGAAGGATGGAGTAAGCGATTCGGGCATTGCGATCCAGATCTGGGTCAGAGGCCTTGATGTGGAAAATTGAAGCTCCAGATGGATTGTTCTCTGGAACGTAGGCAGTATAGGAAGATTTTTCAAAGGCTGGTGGGTTATCATTGATATCTGAGATCTGTATTGATACGGTTTTGTGTGTGGAGAGTGGAGGTGTGCCTTTGTCTGTGGCTGTGATTGTAATATTATACTCTGGAGTCCTTTCTCTGTCAAGGGCACCATCTATCAGGAGCTTGAAGTAGTTATCTGAAGATGAGACTATCAGGAATGGTACAAGTTCCTTCAGGTGACAGGTGACTTCTCCATTATCCCCAGAATCCCTGTCCTGAACTTTAATGAGAGCAATCACAGCTCCAGATGTGACATCTTCTGGAACTGGGCTGGACACGGATGTAAGGATCACATCTGGAGCATTGTCATTCTCATCAAGAACCTCAATCTCCACATTGCAATGTGCCGCCAATCCTCCTCCATCACTTGCCTGAATGATCATCACATAATATTGACTTTCTTCAAAATCAACACTTTCTATGAGTGTGATTGTTCCATCTCTGGGATCCAGATGAAACTTCTGCTTGGCTGTTTTGGGGATGTCACTGAAAATATAAGTGATCTCAGCATTTGACCCTTCATCACTGTCAGATGCTTTGACTTGAAGCACAGAGATTCCTTTGGGTGCACTCTCCTTCAGGCTCACTTTATAGATTGTCTGGGTGAAAACAGGAGCATTGTCATTAATATCAATAACTGTTACAAATATTTTGGCTGTTCCAGTTTTTGGAGGTTCTCCACCATCCATGGCTGTAAGAACCATGTGGTGCGTGTGTTCCTTTTCCCTGTCCAGTTGTTTCTGCAATATTAATTCTGCATATTTGCCACCATCATTGCCAGCTTTAATTTCTAGTTTGAAATATGGAGTTGAGCTCAGCTGATAATTCTGGAGGGAGTTCATTCCGATATCATCATCTTCAGCATTTCCAAGAGCAAATCGAGTTCCTGGCAGAGTAGATTCACTAAATTTAAGCTCAATATTTTCATTCTGAAAATGTGGAGCATTATCATTGATGTCCTGGATAAAAATATTTACGTGGAAAATATTCAAAGGATTGTGTGCCACAAGTTCTAATTTGAGGATACAAGTAGATGATTTACCACAAATCTCTTCCCGGTCTATTCTCTCATTTACATACAGGTTGCCATTTTGTTCATTCAGATCAAAGAATTGCTTTTCTGAAGAAATACCAAGCTTGCGCTTTGACAGCTCTCTGACATCCAACCCCAGATCTTTAACAAGGTTCCCCACAAAGGAGCCCTGCTCTGCTTCCTCTGGAACTGAATACTGAACCTTCTCAGACACTACCTGGCAGCAGAACACAGACCAGAATATGAACAGAAACAGTACTTGCCTCTTGGTGATCTCCCTTGTTCTCTCTGCCTGCTCTACTTCCATCACATCCATTGCATTTCCTGATTTCTTCCTTCTTTCAGTATAATTTGCAAGACTCCCAGTACACTTAAGTGAGATAGTACCAATACTGTTCTTTTGAGCTGATTCTTGGGAAACTGAGAGCTTTCCTTTCTTGCACAGCTTTTAAAATAAAAGCTTTTCCTTTCTGCTCGGCTGAAGTTTTAAGAGAGAAAGACTGCTCCAAGAGTCTCAGAAATGCTGAACCATGGCTGCTCCCACGTTGTCCAACAGTGACACTCTGAGTCCACATGGGGAAGTGTATTTGCCATTTCAATAATGGTACATAGTATATAATTTCTAATGTAGAGAACTGCTTTTGATTTACCCTTTACCATTGTTTTCAAGTTGTACCCCCCCCAATGGATTATTGATCAGACCTTATAGTTATTCATTCCATTAAGAACTCTTTTCAGTATGCAGGTCAATGAGACCAGAGTTCCAAATTTCTTTGGAACTTTCTTTCTTCCATGTTTAATGTGCATTAAGAAAATCTAAACAATATTAAGAAATTATCACAAGTGAATTTTTAATACATATTCCCGTTAGAGGTTCAACTTGTGATAATTTTAGGTTGCCCCACACAGTGCTGTGTGCATTTCATTATTGTGGTCAAGAGGATTTGCCACTTGTATTTACAATAAGGAAAAGCAACCTTTTTTAGCACTATTTTTGTCTGGTGTTCAAATACTGTAATCCCTAAATAATTCCCACTTTCTCTTAAACATCAAACAATTTTGTGGGAATCCAAGCATCCTCCCAGCATACTTTGCATTGTCCAATTCACACATTAGTAGAACTTCAGGATAGTCTTTCAAGGACATTACCAGATATGGTCACCCAAACAACTCCCCCAAATTTCAGCAAGTTACCAGTCATTGTTTCCTTACAGGAACAAAAAACCCCCACATACCTCATAAACTGCATCAATTTTTGCCATTGTAGGGTGCTTACAACTCCAGCAATGATAGCATTTTTTAAAATAGAAAAATGCCAGCAAAATTTTACCAAAGTGCTCTGGAATCAAACCAGCTTACAGTTACATTACAAAGGAGTAAATAAACTTGCAGTCACATTTCCATTGATGTACCCATTGTAGGAGTGTGGAACTACCTAGAAGAACACACCGTCGGCTGAAGCTGTTTTCATTCTTTTACAGAGAAGGCAACACATGACACCTTATCCTGGGTTCAAAATCCTACCTATATCTTACACTAGAAATCTCAATAGAGTAGAAAATACAACCCCCCAAACCATTTGTTTGTTGCTGCTGTAGTTCAATAGCGGATGAAGATTGCAAGTTACAAAGGAGCATTATGCAACCAATCTTACAATACAATTGCTTGTAAATATATTTCCAGAGTCCCCTCACCATTGAATCTTCTCATTTTATCATACTAAAATATACAAACAGCCAAAATATCTCCGCCAATAAAGGAGTTTAGTAAATTCATTATTACTTTTCTTAAAAAAAAGAAGTCTTGTGGCATGAGAATCTCAGTATCAGCTTATTGGTGGGCAGTTGGGTATGTAATGGAAAGAGGTTATTGGTGGAAAGATGGGAATGAGAACTTGTCATAGGATACTAGGCCCTAGTTTTCATTGAGGTGGCATGACTAAAACTTCTCAGTACCAAGGCGAGTGAGGGCTCGCATTTATATACTTATTTATTGATACAGATTTTTTTAACCACCCATTATTTGGAAGTGTAATAAAAATATGAAATAAAATCCAAATACAACATTCAAAGCTAAAACAATTTAGAATCAATCTCACAGGAACTCACCTACTGCACATGAAAATAGGATGAGCCTAGCCTTCTCCTATACATCTCCTATACATGATAGTTTCAATATGTAGTGAACTATGTTTTTTATAGATGTCCACAAGGTTTTGTGAGCCTCCACCAGCAGTCCAAAGTAAGAGACAAAGACAGATCATCTGATGCATCAAGATAAAGATTTGTTGAAAGAAGATACTTCACAGAAGGATCACATATAAAGTAATAACTAAAAGAAGGGGGAACTGAAAGTAATAGAAAGAAGACTGACATAGTTGTGAATATAATGAAAAGCAGAGGCAGACAGGAAATATATTCTAATATTAAGAAAACAAAAATTTTTGTTAATCTAATATTGTTTGCTCACCTGGACTATGATTAAGCCTTCATTGTTCAAGTTTAAATCTTCACCAGGTAGGATTGGATCCTTTGCCTCACAAGCTTCTTTATTGTTCAGAGTATTGGAATAATTTGCCTTTCTAGAGTCTGTAGTGAGAGAAACCTCCTGGCAATAGGAGTGCAGAAATGCTCGGACTCCATCAATCCCCACAAACTGTGAGATAGGAGCGCCACTGAAATTCACACTCCCCGTCTCAAGCAGCTGAGAATTTCTCCATCTGTGCAACTTGATGGCCAGTAACACAAGGAGGAAAGTGAAGAACAAGCAGGAGACAAAAGCCACTGCAAGGACCAGGTAGAAGGTGAGGTCAGATGGAGGCTCCAAGGGCGCTGAGATGCTGCTGAGGTCTGAGAGGATTGCAGGGATGGTGTCAGCCAGCACCACAGTCAGAGTGGCTGAAGCAGAGAGAGGTGGCTGCCCATTGTCCTTGACTAAAACCACCAGGCTTTGCTTGAGGGCATCTTTCTCCAGAAAGAAGCGGGCCGTCCTGATCTCTCCCGTGTGGAGCCCCAGAGTGAAGAGCCCTGGCTCGGTGGCCTTGATCAGCTGGTAGGAGAGCCAGGCATTCTGGCCAGAGTCTGCATCCACGGCCACCACCTTAGTGACCAGGTAGCCTGGCTCTGAGGAGCGAGGGGCCAACTCTATCCCTGTGGAGCCATCAGTGGGAGGGGAGGGGTACAGGATTTGGGGAGCATTGTCATTCTGGTCCAGGATGAAGAGAGTCACTGAGACGTTGGAGCTGAGTGGTGGAGAACCTCCATCCTGAGCCTTTACACGGAACCGAATGTCTCGAAAGTCTTCATAATCAAAGGAGGTCAGAGCATATATAACCCCTGTTTCAGAGTTAATGGAAAGGTAGGAGGAGAGGCGGGAGTCACTTCTTTCGTCATCAGTGATGGAATATGTTATTCTGGCATTTTCTTCCCAATCAAGATCATTTGCTCTTATAGAAGAGACCATGGCTCCTCTTTGGTTATTCTCAACAAAATAGAAAGTATAGTCTGTTTTTTCAAAGAGGGGTGGGTTGTCATTTGTGTCTAAAACATGAAGTGTGACAACTGTGACTGTAGAAAGAGGGGGGACTCCATGGTCAGTAACAGTGACAGTAATATTGAAGACAGACACCTGTTCCCTGTCAAGGGCACCATCAGTCACCAAACTGTAAAAGTTATCCATGGACTTCTTTAGCTGGAAAGGGAGGTTGCTAGGGATTGAACATGTGATTTCCCCATTGATTCCCGAATCTCGGTCTTGGACATTTAAAATGGCAATTACCGATTGGGATGGTGAACTTTCAAGTATGGTGTTGGTGGCAAAGGTAACTGATAATTCGGGTGCATTGTCATTCAGATCCGTAACTGATATCACAACTTTTGATCTGTCACTCAGGCCTCCTCCATCTTTGGCTTGTATCTCAAATGCATATAAAGATGATTCCTCATAATCAAGATTCCCAATAAGGATGATTTCACCTGTTGTGGAATTTAACAGAAACATTTGGATGTCTTGCTTTGTAATTTCTTGGAAAGAGTATTTAATGTCTCCATTGATTCCTTCATCCATATCAGTTGCTCTCACTGTCAAAAGTATGGACCACTTGGGAATATTCTCATTGATAACCACTTCATAGAGAGGTTGGCTGAAAACTGGTGCATTGTCATTTGCATCAAGGACAACAATGTGGATTTGTAATGTGCCAGATCTGATGGGATCACCTCCATCAGTAGCTGTGAGGAGCAAATCGTAAGCTGATTGTTCCTCTCTGTCCAGTGACTTTTCCAACACAAGTTCAACAAGTCTGGCACCATTTTCTTCTGTTTGTACATGCAAAGCAAAATGGCTACTGCCTGTGAGTTGATAGCTCTGCACAGAATTCATCCCCCAATCTGGATCTTGAGCTTTGGGTAGAGTGATCTGGAATCCAGGTATAGATGCCTCACTGATTTTCAGCTCCTGTTCCCATAGAGGGAAGTGGGGAGCATTATCATTTATATCTGTAATTTCCACTTCAATTCCATAAAGCTTCAATTTGCTTTCAACAAGAACCTGAAAATTCAACATACATTTCTCTGCCTCTCTGCAGATTTTCTCTCTATCTATTCTCTCAGATATCTGCAAATGGCCATTGTTGGCATTCAAAGAGAAGTACTGAATCATACCTACAGGGTAAACAATGCGGAGTCCATGGTCTGGGAGCTGCTTGCCATCCATTCCCAGGTCCTTTGCAACATTCCCCACGGAAGAGCCTTTGTGCAACTCTTCTGGAATGGAGTAGTGGATCTGCCCAGAAACTGCCTTCCAAGAAAACATCATGAAAAGGCACTGGAAGATTCCCTTTCTGCAATTCCACAGCCTCTGAGTTCCTTCCATCCTTGCAGCAGGTTAAAGGCTCTTATGTTCTGGTTCAAATGATGCTGTATCCAATTTGTTTTTAAGAAAAATGCACTTCCATTTCTTCTTTGCACTGACAAGCAGCTTGTTCCTTCAGATATTTTGTACTTGTGTTTAACGGAAAGGCAACTTCAATTGGGCAGGATTTCTCATTTCTCCTCCATTCTGGTGAACAGTGACACCCAGAGGATCAAGCCCAAACTGCAAAAACTTCACTTTTGAAAATTAAATAAACACCATTTCACTGTACCACTGCTATTATATGCAGCTATAGCTAGAATAACTTTATTCTTTTCCCTTAGAATTTACCCACTAAGGATAAAAAAGAGTGACAACTTTTGTTGCTGTAATCAAATTGAAAAGGAGCAGGAAAGACAAGTGTGTTTAGGGTTCCTGCCCTACCCCATTACTGGAAATTCTGGAATAAATGTTATGGATCTTTCTCAGCAATGTTTTCGGCTGGCTTTTCTAAGGGAATATTCAATAGATTTTTTCTTGATGGAGAAACACTAGTAAACCACCAGTACATCCTTGTGACCTCTGGCACTTCACTCCTCTCAGCTCCTATTTGTTCATTCACATCTCTAGGCTGTTCATCTTCAAACTGAATTTTTATTTTTTAGGTACGTGATACATAAGCCCTACTTGGGCATACACTGTCCGTACATGAGCAAACACCTGAGGAGAAATATGGAGTGCTTCTTAGTCCTTTCCTGTCCAGCATTTCATCTGTACACAATCTAGATCCCTCCATGAATTTGAGGACCAAGGTCTGAGGTGGGGAGCTTACTCTACTTGTAGGGGCCCCACACATGATTTAGAACTTTGCACCATCATGTTTTCTTTGCTTACACTTGAGGAGATTGTTCAAATAAGGCTGTACTGGGTAGGAGATGCACATCATGAATGCCCCAGTTCAAACCAAACTTCAATCATGAGCTCTTAGTTGTCCTTGGGCAAGACTCCCTTCTTCCTCTCTCTCTGGTTGAGTTCACACAGCAGTTTCCTCCATTTCCCTGATGTTTCCCTAACTATTAATTTCTGCATCATAATCAAGTTTTCACATGGCATGAAAGCCACTTCATTTCCATGTTATTTAATAGCAGAAAAAATCCATTTGCTGCTCCCTTAAACCGAAAAATCGCAGGAGTAAAGTGATGAAATTTGGGGCCATATCCATGGGGGAATGAATACATGCACAGCTCTGGGTGGAATAGTGGCAATGTTATCCAATGATGTCCATTGTTGTGTCACACCACACACACTGGTGTGAATGAAATTTAGTGGAACACGATATATTGCTCATATATTGATATGCTGATATATTGGTCAAAAATATACCCATAACACAACTGGTACTGCAGTGTGAAAGCATCATTGGAAACAGAAAAGAAGCACTAGTGTTCTAGTCAGGAAATCTTATGCAATATTTGCCACATCTAAATGCATCCTCTCTCCATCTCATCCACAACATGAGGAAAATATTGCTGATCTATCTTTCTGGGTTATTGAAGAGTTACAAGGGAATGTATATCAACCATTTTCTACACTAAAGTGCTCTATAAACACCAAGTATGACTGTAAAGTGCAAAGAAGGCCATGTCCACCTTCATTTATTGCTCACATTGTGCCTAGAAGAAAATAAAGCCAAGACGAATGCTATTAAAGCTAATTATTATTACTACACCACTTCACATTACAGAGATAAAAAGAAGCAGGAAGAGATTGGTGGCACACGCAATGGGGTGGAGCTTGGAGCCACCCTCCAACACTAGCGATGTTGCTGGGGCTTACCTGGTCAGGGCTGGGCTGACACAACTGTGTGGTTGGGGCTGTGCAGGTGCACCAGCAGCCTTGCTAGATGTTCCCACAGTTAAGAGAACATGTCTCCAGCCTCACTGCTGCCCCATCCAGGTAGGCAACTGTGCGTGGGGGTGGGGGGTGAATTTACCAGCTGCCCACCATCATGCATGTCACTACTGCAGGAGGATAACTTTCAATGGCAGCTTAAGAGATCATGTATGACAAGCAGAGGTAGATGGTTCTCAGTCATCTTTCTTGGAGATCTTGATGCTCTTCTGCTTCTTGTTCTACAAAATCAGCAGGACTACTAAAACTGCTATACTGAATTTGCTGAATGCTTTCCCCCAGAAGACAGAAAATCAAGTATCTGATCCACTAAGCAATGCCATAAAAGTTTCTTTCAAAATTAGTCTTCATCTCTCACTACAGAATATGCACTGGCAACAAACCTTTTGACACATTAGGCACAATCCAGCATTAATGTATAGGAAGCAGCAAATACAGGGGTGTGCAACTGTATGTCCTTGCCAGATTGCCTTTCCATGGGAAAGCATTCCCAGCCAAAGAGGTGAGAGGGCATCTAACATTGTTAAGACTCAATAGACATTTGTCACCTATGTTACTACAGCATGGAAGCATGACTGGAGATGTTATAGGTAGAAATACTAGCCACATGCACACTCACCTACATCCATACTGTTGATCACAACTGTTCCAACTGGTCATAATTTCTAATCATACATTGCAAATGCTCTTAGCTGTTCTGACTGTTAAGCAAAGGGGGAAGGAGATTTTGGGTTCATGATGCACACATATTTGGGTCGGTATATAGGTCAGTACAGGGACCACTGTTTTTCCCTATTGCTCATTGCCTGTGTTTTCTCTTTCTAGTATATGGTTTTTGGAGATGGGGGATTGATGCATTTTATTTATTTATTTATTTAAAATAATTATATAGTCCCTGTCCCACACTCAAAGAGTACCTAGATTGTGTATAATACAGTATATAATACTGTTGTCAGCAACTTAGTGGAGTTGGACACCGATGGCCAGCAAATACTTGGTCACATAGATACGTCTTTAAATGTTGATGAAAACACTGCACTGTATGTTACTATTGAATTCAAAAGGGCAGACTGTTCCACCACAGAGAATGCCATCCTCATGATTCCAGAACATGTACTGATACAGGTAATGAGACCACCAGGAATGCTTCCACTGAAGATCTTGGTGAACAGATGAATTGATATGAGAACAAGCATTATCTTGAACAATCTTGAGCTAAGTTGTTTTAGAAAGGATGAGGTAACATGTTGGAGAATTTAGGAGTGCTTCATTAATCTTTTGTGATATATTGGGACAGTCTCCTTTGGGAAGTTGTGGACTCTCCTTCCTTGGAGGTTTTTTTAGCAGAGGTTGGATGGTCATCTGCCATGGATGCTCTAGCTGAGATACCTGCATTGCAGGGTGTTGCACCAGATGACCCTTGGGTCCCTCCCAACTCTATGATTCCATGAGAGACAGACTGCCTGCTCCACTCATTGATCAAACAAAGGCTGTGCATGAGCTCTATTCATTCTGCAACCAGGAATAACCAGTCACAGGACCTGAGGAGTGTTTTACAACTGACAGCTTCCATCAATGCTTCACCATATCATACACTGTGCTTTTCCAATCAGACCCAATTGTGTATGAGTTTTAATTTGTTTTAATCTATTCTGTTGTGATTTAAACTTTCTGTGTGCTTTAAATCATGGTTGTCATTTTTAAATATTATTTTTATTCATTTTTAATAATATAAGAGTTTAACAATGTAGAACATTTATATACGCTCAATCTGAAAAATACAAAAACACAGATCTCCATTGTTCGCTTAAAACTTTCTTGTCTCAAACCACAAAATAGGCATTTTGTTCTGCCTTCAACCCTTTAATGTTCAATTTCCCTTCCCTTCTTCTTGAAGCCAAAAAGCAGCTCACACATTGAATGTAAATTATCACCAGCTGATGGACAAATCTCCCTTGGTTATAAATTATAACTGTCCCAAATATAATTAAGAAAGGGAGGCTTTTGCAGATCGTTCTGCCCGGACGCTGAGGTCCAGCACCGAGGGCCTTCTGGCGGTTCCCTCATTGGGAACCAGGCAGAGGGCCTTTTCGGTAGTGGCGCCCGCCCTGTGGAACGCCCTCCAATCAGATGTCAAAACGATAAACAACTACCTAACATTCAGAAGACATCTTAAGGCAGCCCTGTTCAGGGAAGTTTTTAATGTATGATATTTTAGTGTGTGTTTTTTTTTTTGTTTCTATGGAAGCCGCCCAGAGTGGCTGGGGAAACCCAGCCAGATGGGCGGGGTACAAATAATAAATTATTATTATTATTATTATTATTTTGCAGATCCCATACCCATCACGGCTCTTTCATGGCTTTGGGGCAAGATGTAAATTCCTCAGTTCTCAAGTAGCTTAATCCCCATCCGAGTTCCTAGGAGCTGACTGCTTCTTGGTCTCTTGAACACAGAAAAGAGCTTTTCCAAAGCACCAGAGATTAATCTATTGTTCACTCTTTTTTCCAAAATGAATATGGGAACCAAGACTTATGTCTGGCTATCATCAATCACCATGTAATTATCTCTGTTGGCAGACTGCCAACAAAAGATGTTCAACCCGCTATTTCCTTCCCCACAACACATAAAAAACTCCCCAGAAACTCCCTAATATTTAGTTTAACAATAAGGAGAAGTTGGCCAATAAACAGAAAATTTTCAAACTTCTTGAAGAATATACAATGTAATATTTTTTTATCTGTTTTTCTGTTGTTTTTTAAGACATAACATTAAAATAGCTACATTTTCAATTTTAGTCGTACTACGAAGGAAGGAAAGAAGGAGGGAAGGAAGAATAAGCACTGTCTCCACTCAAACATGCTATGTCATCCTGTGGTCCGAGATTCTCACCCTAAGTCAGCATGCAAATGTGCATCTGCATAATTCTAACTGAGGCTCCCCCCAACTTGCAATTTTGCCCTTCAACAACTGCTAGAAGGCCCATTCCATTAGCTTGATCTGCAGCAGTAGCAACTCAGTACTACCCCATACCTACTTCCCTGGTGACATGGCATGAATTGTCTGGAGTGCCAGTTTGATAACATCCACTATTTACAAATAAACTCTCAAACAAGTGACAACACCAAATTCCCTAAAAGGAACATGAAATATAACTCACCGTGCTGTCATTTTCCTTTTCAGAAATTAAATTGCCTCCACTGACCATCAAAGAAATGTCAGAGCTGCCATTGCAAAGGATGTTCTCTGCTATTTGGACAGTGGGCTGCAGGAAAGTCAACTCATTCCTCCTGGATTCAGAGGACAGACAGACCTGGTAGGAATAAGGCAAAGTTCCGTCCTCATAATTGGGTGGGAATATGGCACCAGCCTTTGAATGGGGGTCAGGAATAAAGCACTGAAGGAAAGTGGGGTTCCTTGACCTTCGAAGCTTCATCAGAATGGTCAGTATCACCGTCACCAGGAACAGAAAGGACACCAAGGTCAAGGCCAATACCAAATAAAACTGTAGATCAGACTGATACTCTGAGTCATTTGGTTGGGAGTTCATTTCTGGAAGAGCCTCCTGGAAGTTCTCAGCAAACACCAGGCTCAAAGTTGTGGTGGCTGAGAGAGGAGGATGCCCATTGTCCTTCACCAGGATGACCAGCCTCTGCTTCACTGCATCTCTCTCAAGTAATGCTCGGACTGTTTGCACCTCTCCTGTGTGGGAGCCAATGCTGAAGAGTGAGGGCTCTGTGGCCTGCAGGAGATGGAAGGAGAGCCAGGCATTGTGTCCCGAATCAGAGTCCACGGCCACCACCTTCGTCACCAGATAACCCGACTCAGCTGACCGAGGCACCATCTCAAAGAAAGGGGAGCCCTCTGTTGATTGTGAGGGGTACAGGATCTGCGGAGCGTTATCATTTCGATCCAAAACACATACTGTCACTGTGGCACTGCTATTGAGTGGTGGAGAACCTCCATCTTGGGCCTTCACTTGAATCTGAAACTCCCTGAATTGCTCATAGTCAAAGGAGCGTTGGGCATAGATGATCCCGGTCTCAGAGTTAATGGAGACATAGGAGGAAAGAGGCAGGTCCTTGATGTTGCTGTGAAGGATGGAGTAAGTGATTCTGGCATTGCGATCCAGATCTGGGTCAGAGGCCTTGATGTGGAAAATTGAAGCTCCAGATGGGTTGTTCTCTGGAACGTAGGCAGTGTAGGAAGATGTTTCAAAGGCTGGTGGGTTATCATTGATATCTGAGATCTGTATTGATATGGTTTTGTGTGTGGAGAGTGGAGGTGTGCCTTTGTCTGTGGCTGCGATTGTAATATTATACTCGGGAGTCCTTTCTCTGTCAAGGGCACCATCTATTAGGAGCTTGAAGTAATTATCCAAAGATGAGACTATCAGGAAAGGTACAAGTTCCTTCAGGTGACAGGTGACTTCTCCATTCTCCCCAGAATCCCTGTCCTGAACTTTAATGAGAGCAATCACAGCTCCAGATGCGACATCTTCCAGAACTGGGCTGGACACGGATGTAAGGATCACATCTGGCGCATTGTCATTCTCATCAAGAACCTCAACCTCCACTTTGCAATGTGCTGCCAATCCTCCTCCATCACTTGCCTGAATTATCATCACATAATATCGACTTTCTTCAAAATCAACACTTTCTATGAGTGTAACTGTTCCGTCTCTCGGATCCAGATGAAACTTCTGCTTGGCTGTTTTTGGGATGTCACTGAAAGTGTAAGTGATCTCAGCATTTGACCCTTCATCACTGTCAGATGCTTTGAGTTGAAGCACAGAGATTCCTTTGGGTGCACTCTCCTTCAGGCTCACTTTATAGATTGTCTGGGTGAAAACAGGGGCATTGTCATTAATATCAATAACTGCAACCAATATTTTGGCTGTTCCGGTTTTTGGAGGTTCTCCACCATCCATGGCTGTAAGGACCATGTGATGCATCTGTTCCTTTTCCCTGTCCAGTTGTTTCTGCAATATTAATTCTGCATATTTGCCGCCATCATTGCCAGCTTGAATTTCTAGTTTGAAATATGGAGTTGAGCTCAATTGATAATTCTGGAGGGAGTTCATTCCGATATCATCATCTTCAGCATTTCCAAGAGCAAATCGAGTTCCTGGCAGAGTAGATTCACTAAATTTAAGCTCAATATTTTCATTCTGGAAATGTGGGGCATTATCATTGATGTCCTGGATAAAAATGTTTACTTGGAAAATATTCAAAGGACTGTGTGCCACAACTTCTAATTTGAGGACACAAGTAGATAATTTACCACAAATCTCTTCCCGGTCTATCCTCTCATTCACATACAGGTTGCCATTTTGTTCATTCAACTCAAAGAATTTCTTTTCTGAAGAAATACCAAGCTTGCGCTTTGACAGCTCTCTGACATCCAACCCCAGATCTTTAGCAAGGTTCCCCACAAAGGAGCCCTGCTCTGCTTCCTCTGGAACTGAATACTGAACCTTCTCAGACAACACCTGGCAGAAGAACACAGACCAGAATATGAACAGAAACAGTACTTGCCTCCTGGTGATCTTCCTTGTTCTCTTTGCCTGCTTTACTTCCATCACATCCATTGCATTTCCTGATTTCTTCCTTCTTTCAGTATAGTTTGCAAGACTCCCAGTACACTCATGTGAGATAGTACCAATACCGTTCTTTTGAGCTGATTCTTGGGAAACTGAGAGCTTTCCTTTCTTGAGCAGCTTTTAAAATAAAAGCTTTTCCTTTCTGCTCCGCTGATGTGTTAAGAGAGAGAGAGAGAGAGATTGCTCCAAGAGTCTTGGAAATGCTGAGCCATGGCTGCTCCCACGTTGTCCAACAGTGACACTCTGAGTCCACATGGGGAACTGTATTTGCCATTTCAATAATGGCACATAGTATATAATTTCTAATGTAGAGAACTGATTTTAATTTAACCCTTTACCATTGTTTTCAAGTTGTACCCCCCCAATGGATTATTGATCAGACCTCATAGTTATTCATTCCATTAAGAGCTCTTTTCAGAATGCAGGTCAATGAGCCCAGAGTTCCAAATTTCTTTCTTCCATGTTTAATGTGCATTTAAAAAAATCTAAATAATATTAGGAAATTATCACAAGTGAATTTTTAATACGTATTCCCGTCAGAGGTTCAGCTTGTGATAATTTTAGGTTGACCCACACAGTGATGTGTTTTCAGCCAGTACATTTAAACAAAAAATATTTGTGAATAGGAAAATAGGGATGGGCCTTATACTAGTTCATATTTATTTTCCATTTAGCCCTCTATTGTTTACTTCAACAGGCGGAGCTTTTCTCTACTACTGATTAGAGAGGTGCTAAGGCAACTTCCAGTGTAATATTTTAAAATATACCGTATTTTTCGCTCTATAACACGCAGATTTTTCTCCTAAAAAGGAAGGGGAAATGTCTGTGCGTGTTATGCAGCGAATGTGTGGTCCCTGGAGCCGAAAAATGAGGCAAAAATCAAACCGCGCTTCAGGGAGAAGGGAAGCCTGAAGAGAGGAAGTGGCGGCTTTCCTGCATTCTGCCTCAGAGTCTTACTGCCCGCCCTCTCTGTTTCGTTACTGTGTTTGCTCAAACGGAACAAAGAGCAGGGGAAGCCCCTCCCCTCCAGGCAAGAAGAGAGGAAAGCAGAGCGTCCGTCCTTCTATCCTCTCCCTGCTCCGGAGGGAACAATGTTTGTGAAGGGAAGAGAGATTACAGGTTCGGCTTAAAATTCTGATTTGACTTCCTGCTTTTTGTTTTTGGAGACACACAGCATTCAAATATGCTTTCTTCCATTTAAAGAGGGAGAGAGAGAGAGAGAGAGCACACGCTGGCTGGCTTGTGTGGGTGGGTGGGGGGAAACTTTTGCCTTCCTTTCCTCACGTTATAGCCCTCTCCTGCATTCTTAGCCTTCTGTGTTTTTCCTTCCCTCCCCACTTAAAATGTGGTTACAAAGCATGGATCCACATGGATCCTCAGGATCTTTGCATTGGGTCAGCCAAAATTCACCATCAGAGCACATAGCATGTCCATGACTACAGCCTGTCCCCCCCAAAAAAAATCACGCACCCACTGTTGCCTGGGGCTGCAATGGTGCAAAAACGTGGTTAAAAAGTATGGGTCCACATGGATCCTCAGGATCTTTGCATTGGGTCAGCCAAAATTCACCATCAGAGCACATAGCATGTCCATGGCTACAGCCTGCCCCCCCCAAAAAAAATCACGCACCCACTGTTGCCTGGGGCTGCAATGGTGCAAAAACGTGGTTACAAAGCATGGATCCACAGGGATTCTCAGGATTTTTGCATTGGGTCACCCCAAATTCACCATCAGATCACATGTCTGTGGCCACAGCATGAAGCACAAAAATGATACGTCCACTGTTTCATTCAGAATATTTTTTCCCTTGTTTTCCTCCTCTAAAAACGATGTGCGTGTTATGGTCAGGTGCGTGTTATAGAGCGAAAAATACGGTAATTATATTTTGTTATATCATGCGCTACTTTGCAATGCCTTGGGCTTGAAAAAGAAATCATTACTGCATTTGTTTTGCAAGATATTTTTATATGATGCTCAATGTGTTCACCCAGTAATCTCCTGTCAAGAAGAGATGATATGTTTTTGCTACAATTTGAGGGCAGTAGTTGTGGGTGAGGAATATTTATTTTCTACATCTTCTAAATTGGAAAGGTTTCCATAGGTAGACAAATGGTAGTATCCAGTTGGTTCAAAAGCCATTCTTACTTTCTTTTTTTAGCTTTCCTTGAAATCCCCAACCCGAACAACTCAAGAGGTTTTTTTTGAGAACATAAAAAGTATGTATTAGGAAAGTGCAGACCTGTCAGTTTCAGTTCTCTCTGTTTCTCTGTCTTCCAATCTTAAATTCAGTTCTTGACATCTCTTCAGCAATTTGTGGTTTAAAAAGAAGCAACCTGGTGAAAATTAGGCAGAATACTATTTCCCAGGGAAAGCTCACGAGCTGGATTTTACTTGAGCTGTCAGCAAACAACTATTCTCTATAGTTGGTGGATGGACTATTGTGGGATATTTGCTCAAGGTGGGATGGAAAGTCTCCTCACAGCCAGACTCCTGCCAGGCAGAGCCTGGCCACATCAATTATACCACTGTGTATTCACTTCTGTCCTCATGGAACACCTGTCATCCCATGATGATTGCTGTTCTACCATACATAGTTCTCTTCATACAAACAATCAGCAACACAGAGTGGGAGACGGTGCTGATTCCCCCCCTACATCATACACAAGAAGGGACATGTGAGACAAGTATTTTATGTATGATGCCTTCTTTAAGGAAATGTCCCCCTTTTTCAGAAGGCAAGAATTATGCAAATAAGCCCATGGCATGCATAGTCCTCACAATGGAGGATCTGCAACACACTTTTCCTTATGTTCATGTTGGAAAGGATGGGACAAAATCTTTTCATTGCAACTTTCATCACCAGCATAGACGATGTGCCCTTAAGATATCTAAGATGAATGTTGGTTAAATTCATTGCCCTCTGAAACAATTAACTTGCTGCTGCTCTCTGCTGCTGACACTATATATATCATAGGAAAGGTAAAGATCTACTGTTGAATATGTTTCCTATTCTGTATGGAAAGAGCCAACAAGGTTTCCCTTAGGACCTGGACTAAAACAAGTTGCACTATTTATAAAACAAATTATGTTTAATAACTATTAAGAGTACAATATATGACATTATCTGCAATGTGCCTTGTATCCATAGTACAAAAATCTCTACGTGTGTGCATTATTCTTTTAAATATTTTCTTTTTGTAACAGAAAAAACATTGAAAGCCCAAAACAAGCAGATGTGCATTTTATTAATGCAAGAGGATTTACCACTTGCATTTACAATAATGAAAAGTAACTACTGTTTGCACTATTTTTGTCTGGTGTTCCAATAATCTCTAAATAATTCCCACTTGCTCTTAAACGTCAAACAATTTTGTGGGAATCCAAGCATCCTCCCAGCATACTTTTCATTGTCCAATTCACACATTAGTAGAACTACAGGATAGTCCTTCTAGGACATTGTCAGAAATGGTCACACAAACAACTTCCCCAAATTTCAGCAAGTTACCATTCATTGTTTTCCTTACGGGAACAACAACAAAAAAACCCCCACATGCCTCATAAAATGTCCCCCAAATGCATCAATACTTGCCACTGTAGTGTGTTTACAACACCAACCATGACAGCATATTTTTAATAGAAAAATATAAGCCACATATCACCAAAGAGAACTGGCATCAAAACAGCTTACAGTCATGTGACAGAGGAGTAAATAAACTTGCAGTCACATTTCCAGGGTGGCACCCATTGTAGCAGTGTGGAACTACCTAGAAGAACACACCTTTGGCTGAAGCTGTTTTCATTCATATTACAGGGAGAAGGCAACACACGACACCTTCTCTGGGGTTCGAAATTCTACCCCTACTTTACACTGGAAATCTCATTAAAGTAGAAAATACCCCCCCCCCCCAAAATGCATTTGTGTGTTGCTGCTGTAGTTCAATAGCGGGTGAAGGTTGCAAATTACAAGGAGCATTATGCAACCAATCTTACAATACAATTGCTTGTAAATTTCTTCCCAGAGTCCCCTCACCATTGAATCTCCTCATTTTATCATGCTAAAATATACAAAAAGTGAAAATAATTCAGCCAATAAAAGAGTTAAGTAAATTCATTATTACTTTTTTAAAAAGAAGTCTTGTAGCAAAGAGAATCTCAGTATCAGCTTACTGGTGGGCAGTTGGGTATGTAGTGGAAAGAGGTTATTGGTTGAAAGATGGGAATGAACACTTATTTGTCATAGGATACTTGGCCCTAGTTTTCATTGAGGCGGCACAACTACAACTTACCAGTAGCAAGGCAGGTGAGGGCTTACATTTATATACTTATTTATTGATACAGATTTTTTAAACCACCAACTATTTTGAAGTGTAATAAAAATATGAAATAAAAGCCAAATACAACATACTAAATTAAAACAATTAAGAATGCATAAAATCAATCTCACAGGAACTCAAATGCTGAAGGCTTGTTCAAAGCGGGAGGAGAGAAACATACCTCCAAATGAAAATAGGATGATAGTTATCAGCCTAGCCTTCTCCCAATCTCCCATACATGATAGTTTTCAATATGTAGGGAACTATTTTTTTTATAGATGTCCACAAGGTTTTGTGAGCCTCCACCAGCAGTCCAAAATAAGAGACAAAGACAGATCATCTGATGCATCAATATGAAGATTTGTTGAAAGAAGATACTTCACAGAAGTATCACATACCCAGTGATGACTAAAAGAAGGCGGGCTGCAAGGAATAGAAAGAAGACTGACATAGTTCTGAATATAATGAGAAAGCAGAGGCAGACAGGAAATATATTCTGATATTAACAAAATAAAAACATTGCTTATCTAAAATTGTTTGCTCACCTGGACTACGATTAAGCCTTCATTGTTCAAGTTTAAATCTTCACCAGGTAGGATTGGATCCTTTGCCTCACAAGCTTCTTTATTGTTCAGAGTATTGGAATAATTTGCCTTTCTAGAGTCTGTAGTGAGAGAAACCTCCTGGCAGTAGGAGTGCAGAAATGCTCGGACTCCGTCAATCCCCACAAACTGTGAGATAGGAGCGCCACTGAAATTCACACTCCCCGTCTCAAGCAGCTGAGAATTTCTCCACCTGTGCAACTTGATGGCCAGTAAGACAAGGAGGAAAGTGAAGAACAAGCAAGAGACAAAAGCCACTGCAAGGACCAGGTAGAAGGTGAGGTCAGACGGAGGCTCCACAGGAGCTGAGATGCTGCTCAGGTCTGAGAGGATTGCAGGGATGGTGTCAGCCAGCACCACAGTCAGAGTGGCTGAAGCAGAGAGAGGTGGCTGCCCATTGTCCTTGACTAAAACCACCAGGCTTTGCTTGAGGGCATCTTTCTCCAGAAAGAAGCGGGCCGTCCTGATCTCTCCCGTGTGGAGCCCCAGAGTGAAGAGCCCTGGCTCGGTGGCCTTGATCAGCTGGTAGGAGAGCCAGGCATTCTGGCCAGAGTCCGCATCCACGGCCACCACCTTAGTGACCAGGTAGCCTGGCTCTGAGGAGCGAGGGGCCAGCTCTATCCCTGTGGAGCCGTCAGTGGGAGGGGAGGGGTACAGGATTTGGGGAGCATTGTCATTCTGGTCCAGGATGAAGAGAGTCACTGAGACGTTGGAGCTGAGTGGTGGAGAACCTCCATCCTGAGCCTTTACACGGAACCGAATGTCTCGAAAGTCTTCATAATCAAAGGAGGTCAGAGCATATATAACCCCCGTCTCAGAGTTAATGGAGAGGTAGGAAGAGAGGCGGGAGTCACTTCCTTGGTCATCAGTGATGGAATATGTTATTCTGGCATTTTCTTCCCAGTCAAGATCATTTGCTCTTATGGAAGAGACCATGGCTCCTCTTTGGTTATTCTCAACAAAATAGAAAGTATAGTCTGTTTTTTCAAAGAGGGGTGGGTTGTCATTTGTGTCTAAAACATGAAGTGTGACAACTGTGACTGTAGAAAGAGGGGGGACTCCATGGTCAGAAACAGTGACAGTAATATTGAAGACTGACACCTGTTCCCTGTCAAGGGCACCATCAGTCACCAAACTGTAAAAGTTATCCATGGACTTCTTTAGCTGGAAAGGGAGGTTGCTAGGGATTGAACATGTGATTTCCCCATTGATTCCTGAATCTCGGTCTTGGACATTTAAAATGGCAATTACCGTTTGGGATGGTGAACTTTCAAGTATGGTGTTGGTGGCAAAGGTAACTGATAATTCAGGTGCATTGTCATTCAGATCTGTAACAGATATCACAACTTTTGATCTGTCACTCAGCCTTCCTCCATCTCTGGCTTGTATCTCAAATGCATATAAAGATGATTCCTCATAATCAAGAGTCCCAATAAGGATGATTTCCCCTGTTGTGGAATTTAACACAAACATTTGGGAGTCGCGCTTTGTAATTTCTTGGAAAGAGTATTTAATGTCTCCATTGATTCCTTCATCCATATCAGTTGCTCTCACTGTCAAAAGTATGGACCACTTGGGAATATTCTCATTGACACTCACTTCATAGAGAGGTTGGCTGAAAACTGGTGCATTGTCATTTGCATCAAGGACAGCGATGTGGATTTGTAATGTGCCAGATCTGATGGGATCACCTCCATCAGTAGCTGTGAGGAGCAAATCGTAAGCTGATTGTTCCTCTCTGTCCAGTGACTTTTCCAACACAAGTTCAACAAGTCTGGCACCATTTTCTTCTGTTTGCACATGCAAAGCAAAATTGCTACTGCCTGTGAGTTGATAGCTCTGCACTGAATTTATCCCCAAATCTGGATCTTGAGCTTTGGGTAGAGGGATCTGGAATCCAGGTATAGATGCCTCACTGATTTCCAGCTCCTGTTCCCATAGAGGGAAGTGGGGAGCATTATCATTTATATCTGTAATTTCCACTTCAATTCCATAAAGCTTCAATTTGCTTTCAACAAGAACCTGAAACTTTAACATACATTTCTCTGCCTCTCTGCAGATTTCCTCTCTATCTATTCTCTCAGATATCTGCAAATGGCCATTGTTGGCATTCAAAGAAAAGTACTGAATCATACCTACAGGAGAAACAATGCGCAGTCTATGGTTTGGGAGCTGCTTGCCATCCATTCCCAGGTCCTTTGCAATATTCCCCACGGAAGAGCCTTTGTGCATCTCTTCTGGAATGGAGTAGTGGATCTGCCCAGAAACTGCCTTCCAAGAAAACATCATGAAAAGGCACTGGAAGATTCCCTTTCTGCAATTCCACAGCCTCGGAATTCCTTTCATCCTTGCAGCAGGATAAAGACTAAAGACCCTTAGATTCTGGTTCAAATGATGCTGTATCCAACTCTATTCTAAGGAAAATGTACATCCATTTCTTCTTTACACTGACAAGCAGCTTGTTCCTTCAGATATTTTGTGTTTGTGTTTAACGGAAAGGCAACTTCAATTGGGCAGGATTTCACATTTCTGCTCCGTTCTGGTCAACAGTGACACCCAGAGGATCAAATGCAAACTGCAAAAACTTCAGATATAGCTAGGATAACTATTCTTTTCCCTTAGAATTTACCCACTAAGGATAAATAAGAGTGACGACTTTTGTTGCTGTAATCAAATTGAAAAGGAGCAGGAAAGACAAGTGTGTTTAGGGTTCCTGCCCTGCCCCATTACTGAAATTTCTGGAATAAATGTTATGGATCTTTCTCAGCAATGTTTTCTGCTCGCTTTTCTAAGGGAATATTCAATAGATTTTTTCTTGATGTAGAAACAACAATAGTAAACCACCAGTACATCTAGCACTTCACTCCTCTCAGCTCCTATTTGTTCATTCACATCTCTAGGCTGTTTATCTTCAAACTGAATTTTTATTTTTTGGTACGTGTTACATAAGGCCTACTGCAATAAGATCAAACGTATCCATTCTTCAGGAAATCAGCCCTGAGTGCTCACTGGAAGGACAGATCCTGATGCTGAGACTCCAATACTTTGGCCACCTCATGAGAAGAGAAGACTCCCTGGAAAAGACCCTGATGTTGGGAAAGATTGAGGGCACAAGGAGAAGGGGACGACAGAGGACGAGATGGTTGGACGGTGTTCTCGAAGCTACAAACATGAGTCTGACCAAACTGCGGGAGGCAGTGGAAGACGGAAGTGCCTGGTGTGCTCTGGTCCATGGGGTCACGAAGAGTCGGACACGACTAAACGACTAAACAACAACAACACATAAGCCCTATTTGGGCATACACTGTCCATAGATGAGCAAACACCTGAGGAGAAATATGCAGTTCTTCTTAGTCCTTTCCTGTCCAGCATTTCATCTGTACACAATCTAGATCCCTCCATGAATTTGAGGACCAAGGTCTGAGGTGGGGAGCTTACTCTACTTGTAGGGCCCCCACACATGATTTAGAACTTTGCACCATCATGTTTTCTTTGCTTACACTTGAGGAGATTGTTCAAATAAGGCTGTACTGGGTAGGAGATGCATATCAGGAATGCCCCAGTTCAAACCAAACTTCAACCATGAGCTCTTAGTTGTCCTTGGGCAAGACTCCCTTCCTCCTCTCTCTCTGGTTGAGTTCACACAGCAGTTTCCTCCATTTCCCTGACGTTTTCCTAACTATTAATTTCTGCATTATATTCAAGTTTTCACATGGCATGAAAGCCACTTCATTTCCATGTTATTTAATAGCAGAAAAAATCCATTTGCTGCTCCCTTAAACTGAAAAATCGCAGGAGTAAAGTGATGAAATTTGGGGCCGTATACATGGGGGAATGAATACATGCACAGCTATGGGTAGAATAGTGGCATTGTTATCCAATGATGTTCATTGTTGCATCACTCCACGCACCACTGGTGTGAATGAAATTTAGTGGAACACGATATATTGTTCATATATTGATATGCTGATACAGTGGTGCCTCGCAAGACGAAAGGAATCCGTTTTGTGATTCTCTTCATCTAGCGGTTTTTTCGTCTTGCGAAGCAAGCCCATTGACGGATTAGCGGATTAGCGCTATTAGCCCTATTAGCGGCTTTTAGCGGCTTATCTGCTGATCGGATCAGCTGATAAGCGGCTTAGCGGCTTAGAAAAAGGGGGGAAGGAAAAAAAACCAGCAGGAACTCACAAGACATTGTCGTCTTGCAAAGCAAGCCCATAGGAAATTCGTTTTGCGAAGCATCTCCAAAACGGAAAACTCTTTGGTCTAGTGAGTTTTCCGTCTTGCGAGGCATTCGTCTTGCGGGGCACCACTGTATATTGGTCAAAAATAAACACATAACACAACTGGTACTGCAGTGTGAAAGGATCACTGGAAAACAGAATAGAAGCACTAGCGTTCTAGTCAGGAAAACTAATGCAATACTTGCCACATCTAAATGCATCCTGTCTCCATCTCATCCACAACATGAGGAAAATAATGCTGATCTATCTTTCTAGGTTATTGAAGAGTTACAAGGGAATGTATATCAACCATTTTCTACACTAGAGTGCTCTATAAACACCAAGTATGACTGTAAAGTGCAAAGAAGGCCATGTCCACCTTCATTTACTGCTCACATTGTGCCTAGAAGACAATAAAGCCAAGACGAATGCTATTAAAGCCAATTATTATTACTACACCACATCTCATTACATAGATAAAAAGAAGCAGGAAGAGATTGGTGGCACATGCAATGGGGTGGAGCTGTGGAGCCACCCAGGTAAGTTGCTGGGACTTACCTGGTCAGGGCTGGGCTGACACAACTGTGTGGTTGGGGCTGGGCAGGTGCACCAGCAGCCGTGCTAGATGTTCCTACAGTTAAAAGCACATGTCTCCAGCCTCACTGCTGCCCCATCCAGGTAGGCAACAGTGTAAAGGGGTGGGGGTGAATTCACCAGCTTCCCACCACCATGCATGTCACTACTGCACGTGGGTAACTTTCAATGGCAGCTTATGAGCTCATGTGTGACAATAAGTTGTCAAGCTCAGAACAAGCATTATAAAAAACTAGCATGTGATGACCTGTTAAACAGCAGAGGTAGATGGTTTTCAGTCATCTTTCTTGGAGAGCGTGATGCTCTTCTGCTTCTTGTTCTACAAAATCAGCAGGACTCCTAAAACTGCTATACTGAATTTGCTGAATGCTTTCCCCCAGAAGACAGAAAATCAAGCATTCAGTCCACTAAACAATGCCATAAAAGTTTCTTTCAAAATTAGTCTTCATCTTTCACTACAGAATATGCACTGGCAACAAACTTTTTGACACATTAGGAACAATCCAGCATTAATGTATATGAAGCAGCAAATACAGGGGTGTGCAACTGTATGTCCTTGCCAGATTGCCTTTCCATGGGAAAGCATTCCCAGCCAAAGAGGTGAGAGGGCATCTAACGCTGTTATGACTCAATAGACATTTGTCACCTATGTTACTACAGCATGGAAGCATGACTGGAGATGTTATAGGTAGAAATACTAGCCACATGCACACTCACCTACATCCATACTGTTGACCACAACTGTTCCAACTGGTCATAATTTCTAATAATACATTGCAAATGCTCCATTGTTCGTTTAAAACTTTCTTGTCTCAAACCACAAAACAGCTTTTTTGTTCTGCCTTCAACCCTTTAATGTTCAATTTCACTTCCCTTCTTCTTGAAGCCAAAAAGCAGCTCACACACTGAATGTAAATTATCACCAGCTGATGGACAAATCTCCCTCGGTTATAAATTATAACTGTCCCAAAAATAATTAAGAAAGGGAGGCTTTTGCAGATCCCATACCCATCACGGCTCTTTTATGGCTTTGGGGCAAGATGTAAATTCCTCAGCTCTCAAGTCGCTTAACCCCCATCCGAGTTCCTAGGAGCTGACTGCTTCTTGGTCTCTTGACACAGAAAACAGCTTTTTCAAAGCACCAGAGATTAATCTCTTGTTCACTCTTTTTTCCAAAATGAATATGGGAACCAAGACTTATGTCTGGCTATTATCAATCACCATGTAATTATCTCTGTTGGCAGACCGCCAACAAAAGATGTTCAATCCACTAATTCCTTCCCGATAACACATAAAAAACTCCCCACAAACTTCCTAATATTTAGTTTAATAATAATGAGAATTTTGCTTGTTTAACCTGGAGGTAGGCTGTATGAATTGTGTATTGCTTTGTAACGATTTGTTGGGTCTCTGGACCGTTATAAAGGTTGATGCTGATGCTGATGAGTTTAATAATAATGAGAATTTTGCCAATAACTAGAACATTTTCAAACTTCTTGAAGAATCTACTATGCAATTTTTTGATGTTTATTTTTCTATTTTTTTAAGACAGAACATTAAAATAGCTACATATTCAATTTTAGTCATACTACGAAGGAAAGAAGGAAGGAAGGAAGGAATGATAAGCATCTCCACTCAAACATGATATGCCATCCTGCGGTCCGAGATCATCATCCTAGGTCAGCATGCAAATGTGCATTTAGATAATTCTGACTGAGGCTCCCCCAACTTGCAATTTTGCCCTTCAACAAATGCTAGAAGGCCCATTACATTAGCTTGATCTGCAACAGTAGCAGCTCAGTACTACTCCCTACCTACTTCCCTGGTGACATGGCCTGAATTGTATGGGGTGCCAGTTTGATATAATCCACTGTTTACAATTCAACTCTTAAACAAGTGATAACACACCAAATTCCCTAAAAAAGGAAGAGAAAAAAGAATGCACTTTAACTCACCGTGCTGTCATTTTCCTTTTCAGAAATTAAATTGCCTCCACTGACCATCAAAGAAATGTCAGAGCTGCCATTGCAAAGGATGTTCTCTGCTATTTGGACAGTGGGCTGCAGGAAAGTCAACTCATTCCTCCTGGATTCAGAGGACAGACAGACCTGGTAGGAATAAGGCAAAGTTCCGTCTTCATAATTGGGTGGGAATATGGCACCAGCCTTTGAATGGGGGTCAGGAATAAAGCACTGAAGGAAAGTGGGGTTCCTTGACCTTCGAAGCTTCATCAGAATGGTCAGAATCACTGTCACCAGGAACAGAAAGGACACCAAGGTCAAGGCCAATACCAAATAAAACTGTAGATCAGACTGATACTCTGAGTCATTTGGTTGGGAGTTCATTTCTGGAAGAGCCTCCTGGAAGTTTTCAGCAAACACCAGGCTCAAAGTTGTGGTGGCTGAGAGAGGAGGATGCCCATTGTCCTTCACCAGGATGACCAGCCTCTGCTTCACTGCATCTCTCTCAAGTAATGCTCGGACTGTTTGCACCTCTCCTGTGTGGGAGCCAATGCTGAAGAGTGAGGGCTCTGTGGCCTGCAGGAGATGGAAGGAGAGCCAGGCATTGTGTCCCGAATCAGAGTCCACGGCCACCACCTTCGTCACCAGATAACCCGACTCAGCTGACCGAGGCACCATCTCAAAGAAAGGGGAGCCCTCTGTGGATTGTGAGGGGTACAGGATCTGCGGAGCGTTATCATTTCGATCCAAAACACATACTGTCACTGTGGCACTGCTATTCAGTGGTGGAGAACCTCCATCGTGGGCCTTCACTTGAATCTGAAACTCCCTGAATTGCTCATAGTCAAAGGAGCGTTGAGCATAGATGATCCCAGTCTCAGAGTTAATGGAGACATAGGAGGACAGAGGCAGGTCCTTGATGTTGCTGTGAAGGACGGAGTAAGTGATTCTGGCATTGCGATCCAGATCTGGGTCAGAGGCCTTGATGTGAAAAATCGAAGCTCCAGATGGGTTGTTTTCTGGAACGTAGGCAGTGTAGGAAGTTTTTTCAAAGGCTGGTGGGTTATCATTGATATCTGAGATCTGTATTGATATGGTTTTGTGTGTGGAGAGTGGAGGTGTGCCTTTGTCTGTGGCTGCGATTGTAATATTATACTCGGGCATCCTTTCTCTGTCAAGGGCACCATCTATGAGGAGCTTGAAATAATTATCGGAAGATGATACTATCAGGAAAGGTACAAGTTCCTTCAGGTGACAGGTGACTTCTCCATTCTCCCCAGAATCCCTGTCCTGAACTTTAATGAGAGCAATCACAGCTCCAGATGTGACATCTTCAGGAATTGGGCTGGACACGGAGGTAAGGATCATATCTGGAGCATTGTCATTCTCATCAAGAACCTCAACCTCCACATTGCAATGTGCCACCAAGCCTCCTCCATCACTTGCCTGAATTATCATCACATATTTTTGTCTGTCCTCAAAATCAACACTTTCTATAAGTGCAATTGTTCCATCTCTGGGATCCAGATGAAACTTCTGCTTGGCTGTTTTTGGGATGTCACTGAAAGTGTAAGTGATCTCAGCATATGACCCTTCATCACTGTCAGATGCTTTGACTTGAAGCACAGAGGTTCCTTTGGGTGCACTCTCTTTCAGGCTCACTTTATATGTTGTCTGGGTGAAAACAGGAGCATTGTCATTAATATCAATAACTGTTACCAATATTTTGGCTGTTCCGGTTTTTGGAGGTTCTCCACCATCCATGGCTGTAAGGACCATGTGGTGCATCTGTTCCTTTTCCCTGTCCAGTTGTTTCAGCAATATTAATTCTGCATATTTTCCACCATCATTGCCAGCTTGAATTTCTAGTTTGAAATATGGAGTTGAGCTCAATTGATAATTCTGGAGGGAGTTCATTCCGATATCATCATCTTCAGCATTTCCAAGAGTGAATCGATTTCCTGGCAGAGTAGATTCACTCAATTTGAGATCAATATTTTCATTCTGGAAATGTGGGGCATTATCATTGATGTCCTGGATAAAAATATTTACGTGGAAAATATTCAAAGGATTGTGTGCCACAACTTCTAATTTGAGGACACAAGTAGATGATTCCCCACAAATCTCTTCCCGGTCTATCCTCTCATTCACATACAGGTTGCCATTTTGTTCATTCAGATCAAAGAATTGCTTTTCTGAAGAAATACCAAGCTTGCGCTTTGACAGCTCTCTGACATCCAACCCCAGATCTTTAGCAAGGTTCCCCACAAAGGAGCCCTGCTCTGCTTCCTCTGGAACTGAATACTGAACCTGCTCAGACCCCACCTGGCAGAAGTACACAGACCAAAATATGAACAGAAACAGTACTTGCCTCCTGGTGATCTTCCTTGTTCTCTCTGCCTGCTTTACTTCCATCACATCCATTGCATTTCCTGATTTCCTCCTCCTTTCACTTCAGTTTTCAAGACTCCCAGTACACTTAAGTGATATAGTACTAATGTTGTTATTTTCTGCTGATCCTTGGGAAACAGAGATTTCCTTTCTCAAGCAGCTTTTAAAATAAAGGTTTTTCCTTTCTGCTCAGCTGAAGTGTTAAGAGAGAGAGAGAGATTGCTCCAAGAGTCTCAGAAATGCTGAGCCATGGCTGCTCCTACGTTGTCCAACAGTGACACTCTGAGTCCATACGGTGAACTGCTTTTACTATTTCTATAATTCTACATAGAATTTTTCTCTAAGGTAGGGAATTGCTTGTAATATAAGTTCACCTTTAAGTGCAATCAGAAACAAATTTCTTCTCCATCACTTGTGTGCATCCTCTTCGCTTCCCAGTCCCTCACCATTCAGCATGTTTGCTTTAGTTTCTTTCTTTAAAAAGAAATGAAAAAACACCAAGAAAACCATAGGAATAGTAGAGAGGGGATGCCTGTTGGTGAGGAGGGCTCATCAGATACAGAAGGTTTGTTTCCAGAGCCGTCTAAAGAAATTGTGGTCTTCTATATCATTTAAGGAGTGTAATTCCTTGTCAGGGTACACAGGGTTTGTCAATGTCTCCTTTATTGGATCAGGAGGCAGAGGGAACTACACTTTACATCCTCTCTGGCAGGAAATTCCACTTCTGTGCATACTCAGGAACATCATTTCTGGTTCAAGGTTAGGACTTTCCTACCTCTGCCCATTGACAGTTACCACCAGCACCCCACACCTTTTCAAGGTAATTTTTTTTTTTTACTTGAAAAGGGAAAGAAATGGCAAAGAGGTTTAGCTAATGGTACTGGTGAAAACCATTCTATGCTTGAAATTAATTCAAAGAAAACTGGGTCCTCACTGAATTAAAGTGATTAAAAAGATGGGAGAGCTTATATTTAAAATCTTCTCACAGGACCTGGACTAAAGCTAGCTGCACTCTTTATAAAAGAGATGATCATGTAATACATTACAGTGGTACCTCGGGATGCGAACGGGATCTGTTCCGGAGCCCTGTTTGCATCCTGAATAGAATGTAAGACGCGATGGCACGTCTGCATGTGCGCGGGTTGCATTTTGCCGCTTCCGCGCATACATGTGACATCTTTTTGAGTTTCTGCGCATGTGCGAGTGGCAAAACCTGGAAGTAACACGTTCCATTACTTCCGGGTTGCCACGGAGCGCAACCCGAAAGCGCTCAACCTGAAGCACATTCAACCCGAGGTATGACTGTACTATGTTATTTGCTATCTGTCCTTCATCCAGTTTAAACATAGCATTTCTATCTCTATACTTTTGCATAATTCCATTTAAAAAGTTTCTGTAAAAGAATAAAATACTGAAAGACCAAACTAACCAATGTGCATTTTATTAATGTGATCAAAATATTTTACCACTTGTATTTACAATAATGTAATGCAACTATTTCAAGCACCATTTCCCCCCCAAGTGTTCCCAATATTACCGGTAAATCATTTCCAGTTTCTCTTTAACCGTCATACAATTGTATGTGAATCAAAGAATTCTCACCCCATCCGCTCCAGTGCAGTTTTGCTTCTGCAATGAACGTACTTCCAGGACATTGTCACAAATGGTCACCCCAACAATATCTCCAAAGTTCAGCCTCTACCAGCTACAGCTGTTTCACTAACTTGGCACGAACCTTATAATGTTGCTTGGGGACATCTCTCTAACCAAGGGCAGTTTTCTTGTGAGTTTCTTAATAGGGTCAGAAACACATCCCACAAATAAGTGTTTTCTGAGTTGGGATGTTTGGACATTGTCAAGTACTCTTTTTCTGACACCACAGACACATATATTTTCTGGGATTCAAAATTCTACCTCTACCAAACAGTGGAAATCTCATTGGGGTAGAAACACCCCCCCTTCCAAAGAATTACTGCGTTGCTGTTGTTTTCCGACACTGAGTGAAGGTTCCAAGTTGTAAGGAGCATAATGCAATCAATCTTACATAATATTGCTTGCATTTTTAATTTGCTTTAATTTGTATTAATCTATTCTGTTGTGATTTTATCTTTCTGTGTGCTTTGAATTATGGTTGTCATTTTTAAAATATTATTTTTATTCATTTTTAATAATATAAAAGTTTAATAATGTAGAACATTTATATACTCTCAATCTAAAAAATACAGATTTCCATTGTTAAAACTGGACAAATCTCCCTCAGTTATAAATCATAACTGTCCCAAAAATAATTAAGAAAGGGAGACTTTTGCAGATCCCATACCGGTCACGGCTCTTACATGGCTTTACGGCAAGATGTAAATTCCTCAGCTCTCAAGTTGCTTAACCCCCATCCGAGTTCCTAGGAGCTGACTGCTTCTTGGTCTCTTGAACACAGAAAACAGCTTTTCCAAAGCACCAGAGATTAATCTCTTGTTCACTCTTTTTTCCAAAATAAATATGGGAACCAAGACTTATGTCTGGCTATGATCAATCACCATGTAATTATCTCTGCTGGCAGACTGTCAACAAAATATGTTCAATCTGCTATTTCCTTCCCCGTAACACATAAAAAACTCTCCACAAACCTCCTAATATTTAGTTGGATATTAAGGAAATTTTTGCCAATAAATAGAAAATTTTCAAACTTCTTGAAGCATATACTATGTAGGATGTTTTTGTGTTTGTTCTTGCATATACTGTATCTTTTTAAAGAGAGAACATTAAAATAGCTACATATTCAAATTTAGTCATGCTGGAAAGAAAGAAAGAAAGAAAGAAAGAAAGAAAGAAAGAAAGAAAGAAAGAAAGAAAGAAAACAATTTAGCACTGTCTCCACTCAAACATGCTATGCTGTGGTCCTAGATCATCACCCTAAGTCAGCATGAAGATAGGCATCTAGATAATTCAGACTGAGGCTTCCACAATTTGTAGTTTTCTCCCTCAGCAACTGCTGAAAAATCCATCCCATTAGGTTGCTCTGCAGCAGTAGCAGCTCAGTATTACTCCCTCCCTACCTTCCTGGTAACATGGCATGAATTGTCTAGAATGCCAGCTTGAAAACATCGATTATTTACAAATAAACTCTCAAACAACTGATAACACACCTAATTCCACAAAAAGGAAATGCAATATAACTCACCGTGCTGTCTTTTTCATTTTCAGAATTTAAATTACCTCCACTGACCATCAAAGAAATGTCAGAGTTGCCATTGCAAAGGATGTTCTCTGCTATTTGGACAGTGGGCTGCAGAAATGTCAGCTCATTCCTCCTGGATTCAGAGGACAGACAGACCTGGTAGGAATAAGGCAAAGTTCCATCCTCATAATTGGGTGGGAATATGGCACCAGCCTTTGAGTGGGGGTCAGGAATAAAGCACTGAAGGAAAGTGGGGTTCCTTGACCTTCGAAGCTTCATCAGAATGGTCAGAATCACCGTCACCAGGAACAGAAAGGACACCAAGGTCAAGGCCAATACCAAATAAAACTGTAGATCAGACTGATACTCTGAGTCATTTGGTTGGGAGTTCATTTCTGGAAGAGCCTCCTGGAAGTTCTCAGCAAACACCAGGCTCAAAGTTGTGGTGGCTGAGAGAGGAGGATGCCCATTGTCCTTCACCAGGATGACCAGCCTCTGCTTCACTGCATCTCTCTCAAGTAATGCTCGGACTGTTTGCACCTCTCCTGTGTGGGAGCCAATGCTGAAGAGTGAGGGCTCTGTGGCCTGCAGGAGATGGAAGGAGAGCCAGGCATTGTGTCCCGAATCAGAGTCCACGGCCACCACCTTCGTCACCAGATAACCCGACTCAGCTGACCGAGGCACCATCTCAAAGAAAGGGGAGCCCTCTGTTGATTGTGAGGGGTACAGGATCTGCGGAGCGTTATCATTTCGATCCAAAACACATACTGTCACTGTGGCACTGCTATTGAGTGGTGGAGAACCTCCATCTTGGGCCTTCACTTGAATCTGAAACTCCCTGAATTGCTCATAGTCAAAGGAGCGTTGGGCATAGATGATTCCAGTCTCAGAGTTAATGGAGACATAGGAGGACAGAGGCAGGTCCTTGATGTTGCTGTGAAGGATGGAGTAAGTGATTCGGGCATTGCGATCCAGATCTGGGTCAGAGGCCTTGATGTGGAAAATTGAAGCTCCAGATGGGTTGTTTTCTGGAACGTAGGCAGTGTAGGAAGATTTTTCAAAGGCTGGTGGGTTATCATTGATATCTGAGATCTGTATGGATATGGATTTGTGTGTGGAGAGTGGAGGTGTGCCTTTGTCTGTGGCTGTGATTGTAATATTATACTCAGGAGTCCTTTCTCTGTCAAGGGCACCATCTATGAGGAGCTTGAAGTAATTACTTGAAGATGATACTATCAGGAAAGGTACAAGTTCCTTCAGGTGACAGGTGACTTCTCCATTCTCCCCAGAATCCCTGTCCTGAACTTTAATGAGAGCAATCACAGCTCCAGATGTGACATCTTCTGGAACAGGGCTGGACACGGAGGTAAGGATCACATCTGGAGCATTGTCGTTCTCATCAAGAACCTCAATCTCCACATTGCAATGTGCCACCAAGCCTCCTCCATCACTTGCCTGAATTATCATCACATATTTTTGTCTGTCCTCAAAATCAACACTTTCTATGAGTGTAACTGTTCCGTCTCTGGGATCTAGATGAAACCTCTGTTTGGCTGTTTTGGGGATGTCACTGAAAGTGTAAGTGATCTCAGCATTTGACCCTTCATCACTGTCAGATGCTTTGACTTGAAGCACAGAGGTTCCTTTGGGTGCACTCTCTTTCAGGCTCACTTTATATGTTGTCTGGGTGAAAACAGGAGCATTGTCATTAATATCAATAACTGTTACCAATATTTTGGCTGTTCCGGTTTTTGGAGGTTCTCCACCATCCATGGCTGTAAGGACCATGTGGTGCATCTGTTCTTTTTCCCTGTCCAGTTGTTTCTGCAATATTAATTCTGCATATTTGCCGCCATCATTGCTGTTTTGAATTTCTAGTTTGAAAAATGGAGTTGAGCTCAACTGATAATTCTGGAGGGAGTTTATTCCGATATCATCATCTTCAGCATTTCCAAGAGCAAATCGAGTTCCTGGCAGAGTAGACTCACTCAATTTAAGCTCAATATTTTCATTCTGGAAATGTGGAGCATTGTCATTGATGTCCTGGATAAAAATATTTACGTGGAAAATATTCAAAGGATCGTGTGCCACAACCTCTAATTCGAGGACACAAGTGGATGATTCCCCACAAATCTCTTCCCGGTCTATCCTCTCATTCACATACAGGTTGCCATTTTGTTCATTCAGATCAAAGAATTGCTTTTCTGAAGAAATACCAAGCTTGCGCTTTGACAGCTCTCTGACATCCAACCCCAGATCTTTAGCAAGGTTCCACACAAAGGAGCCCTGCTCTGCTTCCTCTGGAACTGAATACTGAACCTGCTCAGACCCCACCTGGCAGAAGAACACAGACCAGAATATGAACAGAAACAGTACTTGCCTCCTGGTGATCTTCCTTGTTCTCTCTGCCTGCTTTATTTCCATCACATCCATTGTTGTTTCTGATTTCCTCTTCCCTTCACTTTAGTTTTCAAGACTCAACAGTACTCCCAGTATGTGATATAACAGAAATATTATTCTTTTGAGTTGACCTTTGGAAAACTGAGAGCTTTCCTTTCTCGAGCGTTTTTTAAAATAAAGGTTTTTCCTTTCTGCTCCGCTGAAGTGTTAAGAGAGAAAGAGATTGCTCCAAGAGTCTCAGAAATGCTTAGCCATGGCTGCTCCCACGTTGTCCAACAGTGACACTCTGAGTCCATACGGTGAACTGCTTTTACTATTTCTATAATTCTACATAGAATTTTTCTCTAAGGTAGGGAATTACTTGTAGTATAAGTTCACCTTTAAATGCAATCAGAAACAAATTTCTTCTCCATCACTTGTGTGCATCTTCTTCGCTTCCCATTCAGCATCTTTGCTTTAGTTTCTTTCTTAAAAAGGAAAAAAAAACAACAAGAAAAACCATAGGAATAGTAGGGAGGGGATGCCTGTGGGTGAGGAGAGCTCATCAGATACAGAAGGTTTGTTTCCAGAGCCGTCTAAAGAAATTGTGGTCTTCTATATCATTTAAGGAGTGTAATTCCTTGTCAGGGTACACAATGCCTCCTTTATTGGATCAGGAGGCAGAGGGAAATACACTTGGCATGCTCTCTGGCAGGAAATTCCACTTCTGTGCATACTCAGGAACATCATTTCTGGTTCAAGGTTAGGACTTTCCTACCTCTGCCCATTGACAGTTACTACCAGCACCCCACACAAAGGTGATTTTTTTTTTTACTTGAAAAGGGGAAGAAATGGCAGGGAGGTTTAGCTAATGGTACTGATGAACCCCATTTTACGCTTGAAATTAATTCAAAGAAAACTGGGTCCTTGCTGAATTAGTGATTAAAAAATCTCATTGGGGTAGAAACACCCCCCGCCCAAAAAGTTAGTGTGTTGCTGTTGTTTTCTGACACAGGGTGAAGGTTCCAAGTTATAAGCAGCATAATGCAACCAATATTACATACAATTGCTTGCATTTTTTCTTTTTTATTCCCAGAGTCCCCTCCTCAATTAAGTCTCCTTATCTTATCATTCTAAAATATACAAACATCAATAATATCTCAGTCAATAAAAGGTTAAGTAAAACCATAACTGCTTTTGGAAAATGACATAACAAACCCTTTGGCAATGGGAATATCAATATCAGCTTTCTGGAGGGAGTGTAGTGGAAAGGGGTTACTTACTATCAGAGAAGTCCCTATGAAGTACCATTGACATGCAAACAAGTGCATCAAAGTTACTTGCTGACTAGATGTTTGACTATCCTATTTGTCCATGCAGACCACAGTAGGTATTTGTAGTGTACAAGCTGCTTGAAAGAAAAATAAAAATGAATCAGTTTGCTTCCAGGTTAAGAGCTTGTCTGCCTGAATGACTGGAGTGGACACTGACTTGTCATAGGCCTCTAGTTTCTAGTGCTCAAGGAGCTAGTAAACCTGTGTCTTGCCAGTGCCGAGATAGGTGGCTGCTCACATTTATTGATATACTAGCTGTCTATCTATCCATCCCAAAGTTTGGAAATATCATGCAGAAATGAGATAAAAACAAAATACAATAGTCAAAGCTAAAACAATTAAGAATGCATCAAATCCATCCGTAAATTAAACAGGAACCCACATACTAAAGTCATGATCAATACTGGTCGGGAAATACACTTCTACATAAAAACTAGGTGAGAGGAATAAAATTAGGCTAATAACTGTCTCCCAGGCATGATTGTTTGCAATATGTAGGGAACTATGTTTTCTTATAGAGGAGCATTCTGTTTTATGAGCCCCCACCAGCAGTCCGAAGTAGCACGAATGAGGCAAAGATCGGTCACTTAATGCATCAAGATAAAGATTTGATGAAAGAAGTTCCTTCACAGAAGGATCACATACCCAGTGATGACTAAAAGAAGGAAGAGCTGAACGGAATAAAAAGAAGACTGACTTAGTTCTGAATATAATGAGAAACCAGAGGCAAATGGGAAATATATTCTGATATTAATAAAACAAAACAAAAAAATCATGTTAATCTAAAATTGTTTGCTCACCTGGACTACGATTAAGCCTTCATTGTTCAAGTTTAAATCTTCACCAGGTAGGATTGGATCCTTTGCCTCACAAGCCTCTTTATTGTTCAGAGTATTGGAATAATTTACCTTTCTAGAGTCTGTAGTGAGAGAAACCTCCTGGCAGTAGGAGTGCAGAAATGCTCGGACTCCATCGATCCCCACAAACTGAGAGATAGGAGCGCCACTGAAATTCACACTCCCCGTCTCAAGCAGCTGAGAATTTCTCCACCTGTGCAACTTGATGGCCAGTAACACAAGGAGGAAAGTGAAGAACAAGCAGGAGACAAAAGCCACTGCAAGGACCAGGTAGAAGGTGAGGTCAGACGGAGGCTCCAAGGGAGCTGAGATGCTGCTCAGGTCTGAGAGGATTGCAGGGATGGTGTCAGCCAGCACCACAGTCAGAGTGGCTGAAGCCGACATTGGAGGCTGCCCATTGTCCTTGACTAAAACCACCAGGCTTTGCTTGAGGGCATCTTTCTCCAGAAAGAAGCGGGCTGTCCTGATCTCTCCCGTGTGGAGCCCCAGAGTGAAGAGCCCTGGCTCAGTGGCCTTGATCAGCTGGTAGGAGAGCCAGGCATTCTGGCCAGAGTCCGCATCCACGGCCACCACCTTAGTGACCAGGTAGCCTGGCTCTGAGGAGCGAGGGGCCAGCTCTATCCCCGTGGAGCCATCAGTGGGAGGGGAGGGGTACAGGATTTGGGGAGCATTGTCATTCTGGTCCAGGATGAAGAGAGTCACTGAGACGCTGGAGCTGAGCGGTGGAGAACCTCCGTCCTGGGCCTTTACATGGAACCGAATGTCTCGAAACTCTTCATAATCAAAGGAGCTCAGAGCATATATAACCCCTGTCTCAGAGTTAATGGAGAGGTAGGAGGAGAGGCGGGAGTCACTTCCTTGGTCATCAGTGATGGAATATGTTAGTCTGGCATTTTCTTCCCAGTCTGGATCACTTGCTTTCAGGGAAAAGACTGAGGCTCCTCTTGGATTATTTTCTAGAAGATAAGAGGTGTAGGCTGACTGTAAAAAGAATGGGGGGTTGTCATTTGTGTCTAACAGCTGCAGTGAAATAATTGCAGAGGTTGATAATGTCGGAGTCCCATTATCAGTTGCTGTAATAGGGATATCATAGGTCGCCACTTGTTCCCTGTCAAGGGCTCTGTCTGTCACTAAAGTGTAAAAGCTGTCCATTGTTTTCTTTAGTTGGAAAGGAAGGCTATTGGGAATTGAGCACATAACCTCCCCATTGACTCCTGAATCTCTGTCTTGGACATTTAAAATGGCAATGACAGTTCCAGTTGGTGTGTTCTCAGACACAGAGTTGAGTACAAAGGTTATTGCTATTTCAGGTGCGTTATCATTTAAGTCTGTAACAAAGATCACAACCTTTGATCTGTTACTTAGACCACCACCATCAATGGCTTGCACCTCAAATTCATATAAAGATGATATTTCAAAATCAAGGCTTCCTGCAAGGGTAATGTCTCCTGTTGTTGAATTCAGCAGAAACATTTTAGAATTTTTCTCTGTGTTTTTTTCAAAGGAGTATTTTACCTCTCCATTGGTTCCTTCATCTATATCGGTAGCTCTCACTGTGCACACTATCGACCCTTTAGGAATATTTTCATTCATGCTTCCTTCAAAGATCTGTTGCGTGAAAATCGGTGCATTGTCATTTGCATCTAGAACAATCACATGAATTTGAGCAGTACCAGATCTCACTGGATCACCCCCATCAGTAGCTGTAAAGATTAGATCATAATCTGGCTGCTCTTCCCTGTCCAGAAGTTTCTCCAGCACCAGCTCAGCATGTCTTGCCCCATTTTCTCCTGTCTGCACATGCAGAGAAAAATGGCGACTGCCTGCAAGTTGATAATCTTGTATAGAATTTATCCCTAGATCTGGATCCTGAGCTTTGGGTAGAAGAAACCTGTCTCTGAGTGTTGATGTCTCACTGATTTTCATTTTCCATTCCTTTGGTAGAAACCAAGGAGCATTGTCATTTATATCTGTAATTTCCACTTCAATTCCATAAAGTTTTAATTTACTTTCAATAAAAACCTGCAACTTCAATATGCATTTGTCTGCCTCTCCACAGATTTCCTCTCTATCTATTCTCTCAGAAATCTGTAAATGGCCATTGTTGACATTCAAAGCAAAATACTGAACCATACCTACACTGGAAACAATGCGGAGTCCATGGTCTGAAAGCTGCTTCCCATCCATTCCCAGGTCCTTTGCAACATTCCCCACAAAAGAGCCTTTCTGCATCTCCTCAGGAATGGAATAGCGGATCTGCCCAGAAATTAGCTTCCAGATTGTCACCATGACAAGGCATTGAAGGATTCCTTTTCTGCAACTCCCGAGTCTGTGGGTTTCTTCCATGATTTTGTACCAGGAGAAAAAATGCTGGTTCTGTTCAAAAGCTCTAATGATTGGTTTCTGGTGTTCCCTTTGGTCTGCTCCTAGACCCAGTTCAAAATAGCCAAATTGTTTCTAAGCAAAACTTACTTCAGTTTTGCTTTCTGTACTGTCATGTTCAGCCTCGCCTCAGTTATTGTGTGCTGCACTGTAATAGCTAAGGTTGTGAGGCTAGATCTTTTACTTTTTTTCCTTATTGGTGAACAGCGACACCATGAGGCTCAATACAAAACTGCAGAAGCCTTATTTTGGAATCCTAAATATACATTTTCTTCCATAACTCCTTCTATTCTTTAGGGTATTATCAGGAAATTTCAGTTGACTGATCTTTTTGTTCAACTCATTAATAGATATATGGTTCATATAAGCCAGTTTTGTCCTTAAAAAGATCACAATAGGTACTTTTTTCTCAGATGTTCTCATGTTTACTCCCAGTCTTAGTTGTACCTGAATACTGAATATTATAAGCATACAGTGGTACCTCCAGTTACGAATTTAATTCGTTCTGGAGGTCCGTTCTTAAATTAAAACTGTTCTTAACTAGAGGCGTGCTTTCGCTAATGGGGCCTCTTGCTGCCGCTGCACTGCCGGCACACGATTTCCGTTCTCATCCTGGGGCAAAGTTCTCAACTCGAGGTAACTCTTCCAGGTTAGCAGAGTTTGTAACCTGAAGCGTTTGTAACCTGAGGCGTTTGTAGCTCGAGGTACCACTGTATAACCAAGGATCTGGCAGGTGATTATACTATGATATGTGCAATTCAGCCCTGCTCATCTATGTATGCTGATCTGTCATGTGCAGCTTTCTAATCATTCTTCCCTCCCTCTCCCATTTCCTTCTCAGAGTTAATTCTTTATTTGACCTTCACATGCAGTTACATTTGTGCGATTTTCCCCCCTATGATGTGACTTGCTTGGGGGATGCCTATGAATGACAGAACCATATTTGCATATTGTGTGTGCAAAGTTCATAATCTTCCCTGTCCACGTGGTTTTGTCTGTCACAGGCAGCTCTTAGATGCAGGGGATTGCATCATGGAAAGTCATCTTCCACGGGGCTGTGCTTGAAAAATAACCATGCATCCTCTTTCCTCTCCATCTTTACCTCCTTCAGTAATCCCATGTCTCCAGCTTCTCTTTCTTCAGTTCCCATTTGATAGTTCCTCGGGCTCTTAGGCTGACTAACTTTGAGATGAGAAGTTTCCATTAAATCCAGTAAGTAGAACTGCAGAGCCTTTTCAGTGAAAGCCAATAATCAGAACAAGATTAATGGAACTAAAATGTCCAAGAACCAAGACTTGCACTCTGCCCATCATGAGGATTCCTATTCATTTTAGTACCATAATAATCTGAAACTGGTGTTTTGAAACAAGAGATGTATTAAGGGTATCAAGAAGGCACTTTTGTTTTCATCCCATTACATTCTGAGGTAGCAGATCCGAATCTTTTAAGTCTCCATTGAAGTGGGGAAACAATTTCGATAATCTATCCCAGATACTTCCAGTTTGCTGTTGTATTCCATTATCCTCTTATGATTTTATCACTGACAGCTCTTCTTTTGGAGGCTTGCTTGTTCTCTGAAGTCAACTCAGTTTGACTTTGGCCATCAACTCAGTCACTTCTTTGATTTATAGCTAACCAACAATATTCTCAAATGAACATACCTCACATCATGGCCACTGGGAGGTGTGACTACAAGTATCTGAAATCCCACCCGTGATTCCATAAGCACCCATATCTAGAAATGTGGTAACTTTACTGTGTAGTTGGAGGCTGCAGGTATTCAGATGGCCTCTCATGAGGTATGCTTTTAAGTAGGCACCATGTAGAAGGTAAGATAATAAACACCAGTGTCTCTTCTACTTCCTGCTGAAGTGGGGACCTGAAACATCAGAAACAGAAGCCTAGCTGGATGCCGTTTGAGTTGTGGTGAAAGCTGGCGAAGCACAAGAAAACCAAGTGACTCAGAAGGCTTTTAAATAGCATGCCTCTTGCTTGGGAGCTGCTTTCCTCCAAACAGTCTCTATACAGCTGGGGCGTAATGAGTGAGCTGATCACGCAGGTCCTACCCACATAAACTGAGCACACTCCTCTTGCATAAACTCAACCTACATGGCTTCTCACTTAGATCCCAACTGCATAGGGTCTACTCATAGAAAGCAGCTCCCTCATGCCTAATAATAGCTAATAATACTTGGATCATGACTGGATGCAGAAAGGGGACGTTTTTGACAAAACAATTTTCAATAGAGATAAATTTAAATTTCTGCATTAGTTAGGAAGAATCAGGTGCACAAATCTAGGATGGGTGATACCTGGCTTGACAGCTGTGCATGTGAAAAGATTCTAGGGTTTTAGCAGATAACAAGGTAAAGATGAGCCAGCAGTGCAACACAACAGCTAAAAAGGCTAATGCAGTTCTAGTTCACATCAACATAAATACTGCGTCCAGTTTGTGAAAAGTAATGGTATATTTATATCCTGCTTTGGTCAGACAACCTCCCCCAGAGTACTGTGCCCATTTCCATGCACCACAATTTAAGAAGAATATTGGCAAACTGGAATGTGTCCAAAATGGGGAAACAAAACAAAAATTCAAATTGCAAGAAAAAGTGTTTAGACTATTAGGAAGAACCTTTTGCAGGCATGAGCTGCTTGAAAGTGGATCAGACTGCATCCATAAGTCGTGTACTCTTCTTCATTAGAAGTTCTAAACAGAGACTATCAGCAATGGTGAATTTCCTGCACTGGCAGATGGTTGGACTAGATGATTACTGAGGTAACTTTCAACTCTATAATTCTAATATATGGTGAGAACACATGTGTCTCCACTATGATACAATGCAAGAATTTCACCTGCTAGAATCATCCATCATTCCATGGTCCTTGTGCCTAGCCCTGCTTTGCATATTATACAGGAAGGAATAAATGTCATTCATACCTCTGTTTCCCTTTGTTTCGAACATGTGATGCTCCCCTCAATCCATCCTAGAATTTGGAGTGGTAGTATTGCAGCAGCAGTAAATAAATTGTCTTCTTTTTCTATCATTTGCCCCCAAATATGTAAAGAAGAATTTGGCAGAGTTCTTTTGGAAGAATAAATCTGGACTCTGTACGCTATGGTAATTTACCTCAGACTTTGCAGATAAAATAGTAGTCACTTCAACAATCCTGCCATGGAGTCAGTGTGGAATTTTTTAAAAATGTCTATATTTGGGATATAGTCAAGAATATTCAGCTCCAAGGCAGGATTAATGCCTATTGGAATAAAAAGGCCTGCAGCAGGCAGTGAAATGCCATCAGGAAGGAGGCCAGGAGGACTTTCCAAGGCAGGGAGTTCCACATCCCTTCCATGAATACCTGCCAAATATATCTCAGATATATGTCCCCTGTGGCAGGGAGGCACATGGCAGCATGTCCACCAGAAGTATTGTAAGGTAGTTACCTCATCTAGGCAAAAATATAAATTCAGGTGGTCAGGGAACCAGTACAGCTTCACATCATTTTATAAAGCCTCAGTCCCAAGGCCTGCTCATTTCTCCTCAGCAAGGAAGCGGGGGAGGTGGTTCTGCCAGGCTGAGGGCCTGCTCTTCACCTCTCCTCACTCTCTAGCTGCTGCCACCTCAGAAACCTGACAGTTTGCCTGTTTTACAATTACACCATTGGACCAGTGGTCACTTTTTTTAATTCTGAGAGAGTGCTGTGGGTGCAAGTCACAAAATGGCTGCCATGGGTGCATGGCATAATACAAAATGGCTGCTGTGGGGAGCACGGTATACCACAAAATTAGAGTGAGCACAGTCATGGTGAAACTTTTCCCATAATTGTATTTCCATACTAGGAAAGGCTCAACCTCTTGAATTTCTGTCTGCCATACATCTGTTAAAGGCACAAGAACCCTAAACCAAAGCCTCGTCTGCCATCCTGTATCCATTAAGCACATCTGAGTATACCATTATACATTATACCAATGTATACCATTATACTGTAAGTTAACTATACAGTGAATTCTTAATGACTGGCAGGTCTTTAGCCTCTTTGCAAAGTGTTCATATTTGCCTTTGGGTGAGTTTTTAACATCCATCCACATTTACTGTGCAGTAATATCTAGATAAAATAACTTCTAGGGATTACTTCATCTCAGACAAACCCACCACAGGAACGACACATCCCAGTTTCTAGGAACAAACAGCTCATATTCATGGCATTTAAGAACTTTTTTTAAATCATATAATCAGGACTGTGCGCTCCAGCATTGCATATATACTGGATTTTTATTTATTTATTAGCAAGGTTTAATATGAGGATTAGTAAGGGATTGAAGGTGCTTGCTTAATTGTGAGGGCAGTAGAAAAAGTATTCAGGAAAGATAATATTTTCCTCAGAAGAATGGGGGAGGAGCGCTGCCAGCACTTCTAAAACATAAAGGCTGCCACAGATACACACAGGAGATCAAAAAGAGTGAATAAGCATTCTCTAGAAGAGGCTCCACAGCAGAGATTATGGTTTATCTGTCAGAAGAGAAATTAATTACCATATTTAGTGACAGGAAAGTTCTGGTATATTTTCTCCAGGAATCGTTTTGTATGTAGCAAAAAGCCAAGCACTGCTTGGCAAGGCCGGCCCAGTACATTTTGGCACCTGAGTCAGACCCCAGAATGGCAGCCCCTCCTCACCAGGGAAGGTGGGGTGAGTGAAGATCGACGTCAGGAACTGACATCAGGATCTGCCGCCCTGGTGGACTCTGCCCCCTAAGGTGGTCACCACACCTTCCCTCGTGGGTGGGCCGGCCCTGGTGCTTGGCCTTTCAAAGCCATTACAGTGGTGCCCCGCAAGACGAATGCCTCGCAAGATGGAAAACTAGCTAGACGAAAGAGTTTTCCGTTTTGGAGGTGCTTCGCAAAACGAATCTCCTATGGGCTTGCTTTGCAAGACGACAATGTCTTGCGAGTTCCTGCTGGGTTTCCCCCCCCCCTTTCTAAGCTGCTAAGCCGCTTATCAGCTGATCCGATCAGCAGATAAGCCGCTAAAAGGCGCTAATCCGCTAATCCGTCAATGGGCTTGCTTCGCAAGACGAAAAAACCGCTAGACGAAGAGAATCACAGAACAGATTATTTTCGTCTTGCGAGGCACCACTGTACAAGAAACAGCTCTGTCTCTGCCTAGTCTTATGTGAGAGTCTTCCCTATCCACACACCTCCCTGTCTTTGATCTTATCCTTTTAGAGGTTTGGAAAGTGGTAGAGGTCCATCATATGGAAGATTCGCTTTAATCCTTGCATATAGGAGTGTTTTCTTCTGCCACTTTACATCTTTGTTTTTCCTTCTGCCCTACCCATCCAGGCAGAGAACATGAGAATCCACATGACATTTACTAATGGAAAAGACAGAAGATTCAGCCTAAAACTAATTGCACAAATGCGCTAAATAATCTATCTTAATTAATATTCAGTTAGTATGTTATATTCATTTTTCTCTATTCAGCGGATGCTAGAATATCAGTCAAACAAGTGTATAAGTATAACTCATGATTATTCTTACTATGCACACGTTATTCCAAAATATCCTACAACTATATGGTACATTTCGGCCAAAGAAAAGCATTTCTGAGACCCAGTGATTTCTGGAGAAGGAACTTAAGCATGTGCTTATCTCTCCTATGGATGGTGCCCATAATATTGATGTTCATTAAAAAGCTGCATAGCATCAATTATATTTTTACATACCATAATATATACTTGGCAATGAGGATCAGAGAGTCATTTTACTACTGGGCAATATAACAGTAAAGATAAGAAATGTAATTGAGTAAAATAATTAGTCTGTGTTATAACATGAAACACAAATACTGAAAAAACAACTGTGGTGTTACTAATAAATATCAAACAAAGTGCTATCTATAATAATAGCCTCCAGTATAGAATTGCAGATCAGCAGATAGATGTAAAATTCACCAAGATGAGTAAGTTCATATAAAATCAAAAGATAACCTGATTAACTCACCTGGGCTATGACTGGATCACCATCATTAAAATTTAAATCTTCACCAGATATGATAGGATTCTTTACCTCACAAGTCTGTTGATTGCTCAGAGTATTGGAATAATTTGCCTTGGAAATACTAAATTGGCTTTTCTTAGAGCCTGAAGTCAGAGAAACCTCCTGGCAGTAGGAGTGCAGAAATGCTCGGACTCCGTCAATCCCCACAAACTGTGAGATAGGAGCGCCACTGAAATTCACACTCCCCGTCTCAAGCAGCTGAGAATTTCTCCACTTGTGCAACTTGATGGCCAGTAACACAAGGAGGAAAGTGAAGAACAAGCAGGAGACAAAAGCCACTGCAAGGACCAGGTAGAAGGTGAGGTCAGACGGAGGATCTACAGGAGCTGAGATGCTGCTCAGGTCTGAGAGGATTGCAGGGATGGTGTCAGCCAGCACCACAGTCAGAGTGGCTGAAGCCGAGAGAGGTGGCTGCCCATTGTCCTTGACTAAAACCACCAGGCTTTGCTTGAGGGCATCTTTCTCCAGAAAGAAGCGGGCTGTCCTGATCTCTCCTGTGTGGAGCCCCAGAGTGAAGAGCCCTGGCTCGGTGGCCTTGATCAGCTGGTAGGAGAGCCAGGCATTCTGGCCAGAGTCTGCATCCACGGCCACCACCTTAGTGACCAGGTAGCCTGGCTCAGAGGAGCGAGGGGCCAGCTCTATCCCTGTGGAGCCATCAGTGGGAGGGGAAGGGTAAAGGATTTGGGGAGCATTGTCATTCTGGTCCAGAATGAAGAGAGTCACTGAGACGTTGGAGCTGAGTGGTGGAGAACCTCCGTCCTGGGCCTTTACACGGAACCGAATGTCTCGAAACTCTTCATAATCAAAGGAGCTCAGAGCATATATAACCCCTGTCTCAGAGTTAATGGAAAGGTAGGAGGAGAGGCAGGAGTCACTTCCTTGGTCATCAGTGATGGAATATGTTAGTCTGGCATTTTCTTCCCAGTCTGGATCATTTGCTCTTATAGAAGAGACCATGGCTCCTCTTTGGTTATTCTCAACAAAATAGAAAGTATAGTCTGTTTTTTCAAAGAGGGGTGGGTTGTCATTTGTGTCTAAAACATGAAGTGTGATGACTGTGACTGCAGAAAGAGGGGGGACTCCATGGTCAGTAACAGTGACAGTAATATTGAAGACTGACACCTGTTCCCTGTCAAGGGCACCATCAGTCACCAAACTGTAAAAGTTATCCATGGACTTCTTTAGCTGAAAAGGGAGATTGCTAGGGATTGAACATGTGATTTCCCCATTGATTCCTGAATCTCGGTCTTGGACATTTAAAATGGCAATTACCGTTTGGGATGGTGAACTTTCAAGTATGGTGTTGGTGGCAAAGTTAACTGATAATTCAGGTGCATTGTCATTCAGATCCATCACAGATAACACAACTTTTGATCTGTCACTCAGCCTTCCTCCATCTTTGGCTTGTATCTCAAATGCATATAAAGATGATTCCTCATAATCAAGATTCCCAATAAGGATGATTTCACCTGTTGTGGAATTTAACAGAAACATTTGGGAGTCCTTCTTTGTGATTTTTTGGAAAAAGTATTTAACGTCTCCATTGATTCCTTCATCCATATCAGTTGCTCTCACTGTCAAAAGTGTGGACCACTTGGGAATATTCTCATTCACACTCACTTCATAGAGAGGTTGGCTGAAAACTGGTGCATTGTCATTTGCATCAAGGACAACAATGTGAATTTGTAATGTGCCAGATCTGATAGGATCACCTCCATCAGTTGCTATGAGGAGCAGATCGTAAGCTGATTGTTCCTCTCTGTCCAGTGACTTTTCCAACACAAGTTCAGCAAGTCTGACACCATTTTCTTCTGTTTGCACATGCAAAGCAAAATGGCTACTGCCTGTGAGTTGATAGCTCTGCACTGAATTTATCCCCAAATCTGGATCTTGAGCTTCAGGAAGAGGAACCTGGAATCCAGGTGTAGATGCCTCACTGATTTCCAGCTCCTGTTCCCATAGAGGGAAGTGGGGAGCATTATCATTTATATCTGTAATTTCCACTTCAATTCCATAAAGCTTCAGTTTGCTTTCAACAAGAACCTGAAACTTCAACAAACATTTCTCTGCCTCTCTGCAGATTTCCTCTCTATCTATTCTCTCAGATATCTGCAAATGGCCATTGTTGGCATTCAAAGAAAAATACTGAATCATACCTACAGGGTAAACAATGCGCAGTCCATGGTTTGGGAGCTGCTTGCCATCCATTCCCAGGTCCTTTGCAACATTCCCCACGGAAGAGCCTTTGTGCATCTCTTCTGGAATAGAGTAGTGGATCTGCCCAGAAACTGCCTTCCAAGAAAACATCATGAAAAGGCACTGGAAGATTCCCTTTCTGCAGTTCCACAGCCTCTGAATTCCTTCCATCCTTGCAGCAGGTTACAGGCCCTTAGATTCTGGTTCAAATGATGCTGTACCCAATTTTTTTAAGAAAAATGCACTTCCATTTCTTCTTTACACTGACAAGCAGCTTGTTCCTTCAGATATTTTGTGTTTGGGTTTAACGGAAAGGCAACTTCAATTGGGCAGGATTTCACATTTCTGCTCTGTTCTGGTCAACAGTGACACCCAGAGGATCAAGCCAAAACTGCAAAAACTTCACTTTTGAAAATTAAATAAACTCCATTTCATTGTACTATTATATTATAATATTATAAATATTATAAATGAAGATATAGCTAGGATAACTATGTATATTTTTCTATATTCTTTATTTTTTTCCTTCAAATTTACCCACTATAGATAAAGAAGAGTGACAACTTTTGTTGTTGTAAACAAACTGAAATGGAGCAGGGAAGACAAGTGTGTTTAGGGTTCCTGCCCTACCCCATTACTGGAAATTCTGGAATGAATTGAATTCTGAAATATTGAACTTTTTCAGCAATGTTGTTTGCTGGATATTAAAAAGATTCATTTTGGATGCAGAAAAAAGAATAGTAAGCCTCTGGTACTTCTTACTTTCTTTGTGTCAGTGTAATGTTTGTAGTTGTAAAGTGAGGAAACTGATATGCTGACACACAGTTCTTTCCTGCTGTTTTCATGGGGAAACAGAGGCATCCATGTGCAGAAAGGCTGACAGAGTTGTGGCATTAGCCAATGACATTCAGTGTTGTGTGATACCAAATACACTGGTGTGCATGAAATTCAGCACAACTTGCTGGTATATCAGTCAAAAACCACAGTTCCTTAGCACAGCAGGTACCACAGTGAAAAGAACAGGACAGAAATGCTGCCATTAAACTCAGGAAAAATAACTAATGCAATATTCCCCACAAATCCCCCTACCCCAATATCATAACATTGATCTACTTTTCTGGGTTATTGTAAGAGTTACACAGCACTACTGTATATGTGAAGCGCCTTGAACATTCTTAACACTAGGTATTACTGCACAGAGCAAAGAAGTAAAATGGCCACATTTTCTGTAATTTATTGCCACTGCTTATCTGGAAAGGGCTGGGCTTCAGTCACGGCAAGGTTAGGGCCATGTAGGTGCACCAGCAGGAATGCCAGATTGGTTGCTGACAGATGCATACAGACCCAGCCACACTGCTGCCTCATCCACAGCTCCAGCTTATCACAAACACCACTACTGTGGATGGATAACATTCAATGGCAGCTTAGAAGCACACATGTGAAAACTGGATGTCAAACTCAGAAGAGAGCTTTATTAAAAACTGGCATGTGAGGGCTTGTTGAACAGCAGAGGTAGGTGGGTTTCAGCCATCTTCGTTGGAGAGCTTCATGTTGTGCTTCTTGTTCTACAAGATTAAACTGCTAAAACTGAATTTGGTCATTAGCAGGAGGGAAAAGACACTGAATTATCCACTAGATAATGCCAACAAATGTTCTTTTAACATTAGTCTTCATCTTTCCTAATGGAATATACACTAGTGGTAAACATGACCCAGCTTTAAAGTACAGCAATTACAGGATGTGCAGATGTATGTCCTGGCCAGATTGACTCTCCATAAGAAAACATTCCATGCCAAAGAGTTAAAAGGGCATCTACCATTGGTAGCTGTCACTCAAAAGTTATTTGTCACCTATATTTCTACAGTATGGAAGCATGACTAGAGATGGTAGAAGTAGAAATACCAACCACACGCTCCACATACACACATCCTTACATACAAAGTGTTCACTACAACTGTTACAACTTATCATAATCTCTAACAATATAATGCAAAAGCAATGAAAGGAATGCCAATACTTTGGGATTGCATCCACACTGGGCATCAGTAGTATATGAGAATACAGGACCTGGCCAGGGCTGGGGCCGGTGTGGGGGCAGGGGATACTTTTGGGTTCATGATACAGTCATGTTTGGTTTAGGGTATTTGTCAATCCAGGGACCATTTCCAGTATATACATATCTTGGACGTGGGGGTGGGATATGTGCATATTATTTATTTAAGTAAAATAATTCTATAGCCCCCCCCACACACAAAGAGTGGTATACAACATCTCTAGAAATCATGCCAAGAGAAACTCCCTTTTGATGCCACCACTCTTCTACACAGGTTGTACATGAGCATTTTTTCATTCTACAAACAGCATGCAGTCACAGGACCTAAGAAATGCTTGTACTACTGATACTATCAGTGCTCCACCACTTAATATGTTGTGCTATTCTCATCAGACCCAAATCCCAAGCTCTGTCTATGACAGGAACACAGTATCCAAATGCTATGTAAGATTATCTGTATTTATGAGAACCAAATCAAGTTATTCTAAAATGTTTAGTGATTAATTAATCCTTTACTCTCATTAAATAATCCAACCCATAAACACTTCCTTCCACACACACTTCCTAAAATTCAGTTGAAAAACTTTACCAATTACTAAGAAATTTACCAACTTATTTAAAGAATATTCTATGAAAGACTTTTTGGTATTTCTTCTTGTACATTTCTTAAAGGACAGAATGTAAAAAATAACTACATATTCAATTGCATTTGTACTGCAAAGATAAGAAAAGAAAAAAATTAGCATTCTCTCCACTTAGCCATGCTGCACCACACTGTAATCTTAGCACGACACCGAGTTACCATGCAAATGTGCACCTGGGTAATTCTGACAGAGCCTCCACCATCCAGCTATGCTGTCCCTCAGTAGCTGCTGGAAAGTCCAGTTAGCTTGCTCTACAGCAGTAGCAGCTCAGTACTACTCCCTACCTATTTCCCTGATGACATTGTCTGAATTCTCTGGGATACCAGTTTGATAACATCCACTGTTTACAATTAAACTCTCAAGCAAGTGATAACACCAAATTCCCTATAAGGAACATGAAATATAACTCACCGTGCTGTCATTTTCCTTTTCAGAAATTAAATTACCTCCACTGACCATCAAAGAAATGTCAGAGTTGCCATTGCAAAGGATGTTCTCTGCTATTTGGACAGTGGGCTGCAGGAAAGTCAACTCATTTCTCCGGGATTCAGAGGACAGACAGACCTGGTAGGAATAAGGCAAAGTTCCGTCCTCATAATTGGGTGGGAATATGGCACCAGCCTTTGAGTGGGGGTCAGGAATAAAGCACTGAAGGAAAGTGGGGTTCCTTGACCTTCGAAGCTTCATCAGAATGGTCAGAATCACCGTCACCAGGAACAGAAAGGACACCAAGGTCAAGGCCAATACCAAATAAAACTGTAGATCAGACTGATACTCTGAGCCATTTGGTTGGGAGTTCATTTCTGGAAGAGCCTCCTGGAAGTTCTCAGCAAACACCAGGCTCAAAGTTGTAGTGGCTGAGAGAGGAGGATGCCCATTGTCCTTCACCAGGATGACCAGCCTCTGCTTCACTGCATCTCTCTCAAGTAATGCTCGGACTGTTTGCACCTCTCCTGTGTGGGAGCCAATGCTGAAGAGTGAGGGCTCTGTGGCCTGCAGGAGATGGAAGGAGAGCCAGGCATTGTGTCCAGAATCAGAGTCCACGGCCACCACCTTCGTCACCAGATAACCCGACTCAGCTGACCGAGGCACCATCTCAAAGAAAGGGGAGCCCTCTGTGGATTGTGAGGGGTACAGGATCTGCGGAGCGTTATCATTTCGATCCAAAACACATACTGTCACTGTGGCACTGCTATTGAGTGGTGGAGAACCTCCATCTTGGGCCTTCACTTGAATCTGAAACTCCCTGAATTGCTCATAGTCAAAGGAGCGTTGGGCATAGATGATTCCAGTCTCAGAGTTAATGGAGACATAGGAGGAAAGAGGCAGATCCTTGATGTTGCTGTTAAGGATGGAGTAAATGATTCTGGCATTGCGATCCAGATCTGGGTCAGAGGCCTTGATGTGGAAAATTGAAGCTCCAGATGGGTTGTTCTCTGGAACATAGGCAGTGTAGGAAGATTTGTCAAAGACTGGTGAATTATCATTGATATCTGAAATCTGTATTGATATGGTTTTGTGTGTGGAGAGTGGAGGTGTGCCTTTGTCTGTGGCTATGATTGTAATATTATACTCGGGAGTCCTTTCTCTGTCAAGGGCACCATCTATGAGGAGCTTGAAGTAATTACTCGAAGATGAGACTATCAGGAAAGGTACAAGTTCCTTCAGGTGGCAGGTAACTTCTCCATTATCCCCAGAATCCCTGTCCTGAACTTTAATGAGAGCAATCACAGCTCCAGATGTGACATCTTCTGGAACAGGGCTGGACACGGATGTAAGGATCACATCTGGAGCATTGTCATTCTCATCAAGAACCTCAACCTCCACTTTACAATGTGCCGCCAATCCTCCTCCATCACCTGCCTGAATTATCATCACATATTTTTGTCTATCCTCAAAATCAACACTTTCTATGAGTGTAATTGTTCCATCTCTGGGATCCAGATGAAACTTCTGCTCAGCTGTTTTTGGGATGTCACTGAAAGTGTAAGTGATCTCAGCATTTGACCCTTCATCACTGTCAGATGCTTTGACTTGAAGCACAGAGGTTCCTTTGGGTGCACTCTCCTTCAGGCTCACTTTATAGATTGTCTGGGTGAAAACAGGAGCATTGTCATTAGCATCAATAACTGTTACCAATATTTTGGCTGTTCCAGTTTTTGGAGGTTCTCCACCATCCATGGCTGTAAGGACCATGTGGTGCATCTGTTCCTTTTCCCTGTCCAGTTGTTTCTGCAATATTAATTCTGCATATTTGCCGCCATCATTGCCAGCTTGAATTTCTAGTTTGAAATATGGAGTTGAGCTCAACTGATAATTCTGGAGGGAGTTCATTCCGATATCATCATCTTCAGCGTTTCCAAGAGCAAATCGAGTTCCTGGCAGAGTAGATTCACTAAATTTAAGCTCAATATTTTCATTCCGGAAATGTGGGGCATTATCATTAATGTCCTGGATAAAAATATTTACGTGGAAAATATTCAAAGGATTGTGTGCCACAATTTCTAATTCGAGGACACAAGTGGATGATTCCCCACAGATCTCTTCCCGGTCTATCCTCTCATTCAAATAGAGGTTGCCATTTTGTTCATTCAATTCAAAGAATTTCTTTTCTGAAGAAATACCAAGCTTGCGCTTTGACAGCTCTCTGACATCCAACCCCAGATCTTTAGCAAGGTTCCCCACAAAGGAGCCCTGCTCTGCTTCCTCTGGAACTGAATATTGAACCTTCTCAGACAACACCTGGCAGAAGAACACAGACCAGAATATGAACAGAAACAGTACTTGCCTCCTGGTGATCTTCCTTGTTCTCTCTGCCTGCTTTACTTCCATCACATCCATTGCCTTTCCTGATTTCTTCCTGCTTTCAGTACAGTTTTCAAGACTCCCAGTACACTTATTTGAGATATTAGAAATATTGTTCCTTTCAGCTGATCCTTGGGAAACTGAGAGCTTTTCCTTTCTTGAGCAGCTTTTAAAATAAAAGCTTTTCCTTTCTGCTCAGCTGAAGTGTTGAAAGAGAGTGTTCTAAGAGTCTCGGAAATGCAGAGCCATGGCTGCTCCCACGTTGTCCAACAGTGACACTCTGAGTCCACATGGGGAACTGTATTTGCTTATATTCATGTTTATAATTCTATATTGCTATTTCCCCCTGATATCTATGGAGAATTGTGAAGGACTAAAAATTCTTTCACTGGTTGTCCAAATGTTCTTTAGTATCGCTTGATTAGAAGTCACATAGGCTTAATTCAGATTTCTTTTTCATTGCATACAAACTGTTATTTTAATATTTTTATTGCTTTTCCTGGTAGATGATAATGACACTTTAGGGTATTTTTGATGTAGCATAAACACAAGCAGTTGCCAGCAGAAGAAAACCATGCAATAATTCAGAAAGCCTACATCCCTGCCTAGGGCTGCCATGCGTTCGGATTTCCCTGGACGTTACTGGGATTTCAAAGGCAGAATTGACATCTTGGGGGAATTTCCAAAAGTTGGCGCTTTGTCCGCGTTCTTATGCAAGTCAATCACAAAATCACGGTTTTAGGGGTATTTTTGTCTAGAAAAAGCTCAACAACTTTCAGGTTTTCCTAAAAACAATTGTGGGATGCCCTGGCAACCCTATCCCTGCCAGAATTCTGGTGATTTTGCCTTTATTTAATTATGAACTTGTTTAGCAAATTTAAATTTTGTATTTTATTCTGTCTTTAAGATTTTGGTGCATTGTGTGCTTTATTTCTGTTCTATTGGCCATAATAAAATGCTGAAAAAGAAATTTAAATTCACTTTAGCACAGGATAACTCTTTCATTCTTTAGTCTTATGCATATTCATTTGACATTTTTCACATCTGTTTGTAATCTTCCCTGTGGCATCTGGCTGGCCACTGCTGCACTAGAGGAAGTTTTGGGTGATACATCTTTCCTTACAATTCTGTGTGATGATTCCTAATTCCTTAGGTGGTGACTTATTCAATATTCCCCTTTGACTTTTTTGAATGCTTTTCAATGGTATTTCCCAGGAAGACTCATATGATCCTTTTGAATAATTGGTTTTTCATTTCTGTTTTCATAGTATTGGTACTTAATTCTATTCAACCTTTGCTAGTAAGATTTTATTACAGTTTTTACATTACAATCCTATACCAACTTACCTGGGTATAAATTCCATTGAAGTCAATGAGACTTATATCTGAAGATAAAAGATTTGTTAGATGTATTGAGTTTTTTATTGCTTTGGCATATGTGGAAGTTTACTGTAATTAATCAGGAATGTTTATGACATGAAGAAAAAGCTTCTACATAAGTGCACTCAAAGTGTGCACTACTCTGCCAGAATTTCAGTTTGTCAGACTGTAAACTGAAATGTAATAATTAATCGTAGTAGTAGTAGTAGTAACAGTAGTAGTTTTGAACTGAGAACTTTCTTTTCTGCCACTATTGTATCAGTGCAGAGCCATTCAGCGGAGAGGATTTGAGTGATAAGAAACTTTCTTTGGGGGGTCTAAGATATATCCAGAACTGCTTGTATCCACTCTTGAATTGAATGCAATCATAGATTCGGAATGATTTTCTATCATTCTATCGGTCTTATTGTTGATATTAATTTGATAGGTTAAATTCTTATTACCTGAAAACGTGGAGTTATCAGTGAATAGTAACACCATTGTTCAGTGAAGAAAGATTAGCCAAATGCATAGACTAAAACACAATGCATACACATAGCAAAATGAATCTATATTTGACTAATGACCCAGTCCAGCAAGGTAGATTAGAGGATGGATGCCTCCTTCTGGCACAGGCATCCCCAAACTCAGCCCTCCAGGTGTTTTGGGGACTACAACTCCCATCATCCCTAGCTAGCAGGACCAGTGGTCAGGGATGATGGGAATTGTAGTCCCAAAACATTTGGAGGGCCAGTTCTAGCACATGGCTCCTGGTTTGGGATTGGGAACTGTAATGCAGGCAGGATAGGTCAGCTATTTCAGCATGCAATTCCCACCAGCACTCAAAGTGCATATAGCAACACCCCCTTTCCTTCCAGGCTTAGAGGTACTTTATGCCTACTGTGAGCAATATTTACTTGCACTTAACTAGGCACAAGTTACACCTATTTAAGAATAGTGGTCGGCAAAGAGAACCAGAAGATCATGTTACCACAGGTAAATGTATTTATTTGTTCAAAATAGGTTCATCTCAGCTTTTAGTCCAGGGACTTTCAAAGCAAATCACAACTTGAATGAAAACAATCAATCAGTCAACCAACAGGGAGGTGGAAGAAGTAATTGACAGTGTAATTGAACATAGAGGTATTCACAGCCTGTCATTTAATGAGGGGGGCAATCAGACTTCCCAAGGGGGAGGCATTCCACAACAGAACAGGGGGCCAAAGGTAATCTGCCAGGGGCCGTATGCAGATGCTGGGCAAGACAAAAGCCAGTGGTGGACAGGGCTGAAGCCAAATGTGGGCACAGTCGGGGGGGGGGAGGGGTCAAGACAAAAAAATAGGCCACCCCTTTCCCCCCTCTTTCTGCTACCTTCTTTCCCCCTCTTTTCCCCTCCTTGCCACTCACCAAAGTGAGAAGACCACCCACTGTGCCTTCTGGCTTGTGTCTCAGGCAATCAGACCTTCAGAGAGCCAGTGTGGTGTAGTGGTTAAGAGCGGTAGTCTCGTAATCTGGGGAACCGGGTTTGAGTCTCCGCTCCTCCACATGCAGCTGCTGGGTGACCTTGGGCCAGTCATACTTCTTTGAAGTCTCTCAGCCCCACTCACCTCACAGAGTGTTTGTTGTGGAGGAGGAAGGGAAAGGAGAATGTTAGCCGCTTTGAGACTCCTTAAAGGGAGTGAAAGGCGGGATATCAAATCCAAACTCTTCTTCTTCTTCTTCTTCTTCTTCTTCTTCTTCTTCTTCTTCTTCAGTTGCCATGTTTCAAACAGTGAAAATCCGGACAGAAAAGTTGTTGGGCAAGATTGCAACTGCCAACATGGGCTGCCATACGCCCGGATTTTCCCCAACATTTTTCTGATTTCTGCCCAGATGATGCTGACAAATTTTGGATATGTCTGGGAAATTCTGGATATATGGCAACCCGACAGAACACAGAGCAAGGCCTATGATGAGAAATAAATACAGTGGGCAGGCTGGTTTGTGTAGGTAGTTTGTCAAATATCCTGCACAGAGCCAAACCACAATAAATTTCAAATATAAAATCCTTACTGTCACGATAGCCCCAGTAGTTTAAGAAAAGACAGATTGAAACCAATAAAGATTTCCCCAACTAGTAAAATAAGATACTAGCTATAAGTGGAATAAAATAATTACCAACATGTCTAATTGCTTTGAAAAGGGTCAGGGAAAGAGATAAATGGAAAATTTATCTGTCAAGATTTGTAACTACATTTACAATTAGAAGAAAAAGTTAGCACACCTGGTCTCTGATTTCATTTCCATTGTTCCAATCTAAATCCCCAGTAGCAAAAATAGGATCCTTTACCTCCTAGGCCTGATCATTGGTTGCGGTATGGAAATAATTTGCCCTGGAAGTGTTAAACTGGTTTTTTCATAAAGTCAGTGGTAAGAGAAAGATCATCACAATAAGAGTAAATAAATGCTTGGATTCCATCAATAGCCACAAACTGTGAGACAGGAGCTCTACTGAAATTCACACTCCTTGACTCAAACAGCTGCAGTTTTCTCCATCTGTGCAACCTGATGACCACTAACACGAGGAAAGTGATGAACAAGCAGGAAACAAAAGCCACTGCAGTCACCGGGTAGATGAGATATGGCTGATTCCCCACCCCACCCCGTCTCCGGTAGTGGTGTTTCTCTTTGGCAGGATCAGGAAGGTATAGGCAGTTTGGAGGACTGCACTGACAGATGGGATGGGCTGCAGTGGGATGGGATGGAAAAGGATTGGATTTCTCCATGGCTTCGGTGTGGAGTGCCCTCCATTCCCCTGCTGAGGAACTGCTCTGAATTTCCCTCCTTGCCCAAGCACCTCATTCTTTCATGGTGTCTGTTTTAATGCTCCATTCCCTGAGCTTCTCTCGTGATTCGTGTTCCAAGCGTGTCAGCCCCCCACACCAAGCATTGATGCCCCACCCGCTGAAAACCTTTCTTGTTGCATGCAACCCCCACAGTTTGGGGTTAGAGTCCTCGCTTTTTTGTATTATATATATTTTAAAAAATCCCCTGACATTTCAAATAAACTCCCTTTGTGGGTTTTTTTTTTTTTTTTTTTTTTTTTGTTAACACAAAATGTAATGAAGCTGTGTCCATCTATCCTTTCTGCCTGTTCCCTCCCTCACCCCACATCTTTCCTTCTCCCATGCACCCTTTCTGGATCTGTGTCTCAACAGCAAAAGATTTTAGTAAAAACATTGAAGGAAAAAAATCCACAAAAAAACAGCCTCCAAGCCCAGATGAATATGCAGATGTGGAGGGTGCATGCAGCCCACTGGTTATCCACCTCTGTGCTACAGCCATGGAGAGAGAGCCCTGCTACCAAAAGTTCTGGTAAACCAAACCGTTCTAGAGACCTTGTTAATCATTATTGAACAATGGCACTAGCAGCCTTCAGGGATGCATCCTTAGCTTTAGCTAAACATGCAAAGGAGGGGCCTTGGGAAGAGATGTGCAATCTACACCATGCTGTGGTTCTTCTTAGTCTCCCATTCCTGGATGGTGATTGCCTGAGCCAGGAAACCTTTTGTACTCAGGAAAGTTTCCTATGCATTTTAGAATACTGGGAGATCAAATAGGAAGTACTGAAACTTATGTGCTCACCTGATGGGTTGCTGCCTCCTCCGTACCTGTGTTAGAATCACCTATGAGTAACACAGGGCCTGGCTTATCCGGAGCCTGTTGTGGTGTGAGAGTATTGGTACAGCTTCCGATTGGAAAAAGAATCTGACTTTTCCGAGAGCCTGAAGTCAGTGAAACCTCATGGCAATAAGACTGAAGAAATGCCCGGACTCCATCAATCCCCACAAACTGTGAAACTGGTGCACCACTGAAATTCAAACTTGCATTATCAGGCAGCTGAGAATTTTTCCACCTGCGAAGTTTGAGTGCCAATAGCACAAGGAGGAAGGCGAGGAACAAGCAGGAGACAAAAGCCACTGCAGTCACCAAGTAGAAGGTGAGATCTGACTGTGGGTCTTCAGATACTGGGACACTGCTCAGATCAGTCAGCATGTCAGGGATGCTGTCAGCCAAGAACACAGTGACAGTGACTGATGCCGACATTGGAGGCTGCCCATTGTCCTTGACCAAAACCACCAGGCTTTGCTTGAGGGCATCTTTCTCCAGAAAGAAGCGGGCCGTCCTGATCTCTCCCGTGTGGAGCCCCAGAGTGAAGAGCCCTGGCTCGGTGGCCTTGATCAGCTGGTAGGAGAGCCAGGCATTCTGGCCAGAGTCCGCATCCACGGCCACCACCTTAGTGACCAGGTAGCCTGGCTCAGAGGAGCGAGGGGCCAGCTCTATCCCTGTGGAACCATCAGTGGGAGGGGAGGGGTACAGGATTTGGGGAGCATTGTCATTCTGGTCCAGGATGAAGAGCGTCACTGAGACGTTGGAGCTGAGTGGTGGAGAACCTCCATCCTGGGCCTTGACCAGGAACCTCATCTCTTTGATCTCTTCATAGTCAAAAGAACTCAGAGCATAGATGACCCCTGTCTCTGAGTTAATGGAGAGGTAGGAGGAGAGAGGGGAGCCAGTCACTTGACTTTCTATGATGGAATAAGTTATTCTGGAGTTCTCTTCCCAGTCTGGATCATTTGCATTTAGAGAAAAGATGGATGCTCCTCTCTGATTATTTTCCATGAAAAATGACTTGTAATCTGATCTTGCAAAGTGAGGTGGGTTATCATTTGTGTCTAAAATGTGCAGAGCTATGATGGTGGCTGTAGAAAGAGAAGGCATTCCATGATCAGTTACTGTGATGGTGATGTTGTAGTTTGCCACTTGTTCTCTGTCAAGGGGGCCATCTGTCACCAAACTATAAAAGTTGTCTATGGATTGTTTTAGCTGAAATGGGAGGTTTCTGGGAATTGTGCATGTGACCTCACTATTGATTCCAGAATCTTGATCTTCTACATTTATAATAGCAATAACTGTTCCGGTTGATGAGTTCTCATGAATGGAGTTGGTCAGAAAGGTCACAGTTAATTCTGGCGCATTGTCATTCAGATCTGTGACCATGATCTCAACCTTTGCTCTGTCAAACAGTCCTCCAAAGTCTTCAGCTTGCACCTCAAATTCATAGAAGGATGATGTCTCAAAGTCCAAGTTTCCCATGAGGGTTATTATGCCAGTTGTTGAATTTAAAAGAAACATTTGTGAATCCTTTTTTGTGGTTTTTTTGAAGGAATATTTCACCTCTCCGTTGATTCCTTCATCCAGATCAGTGGCCTTGACTGCACAGATTATGGACCCTTTGGGAATGTTCTCCTCAATGCTGATTTCATAGACTGGTTGGCTAAAAATTGGTGCGTTGTCATTTGCATCTAAAACAATGACTTGAATTTGGGCAGTGCCAGTCCTGACAGGATCACCCCCATCCATAGCCATAAGAATTAGATCATAAACTGGCTGTTCCTCTCTGTCCAAAGATTTTTCCAGCACCAGCTCAGCATGTTTGGGACCATTTTCTCCTGTTTGAACATCCAGAGAAAAATGCACGCTGCCTGTGAGTTGGTAATTCTGAACAGAATTTATCCCCAGATCTGGATCAGTAGCATCAGGCAGAGGAAACCGAGACCCTTTTATAGATATTTCATTAATTTTCACCTCCAGTTGTCCTGGAGGAAAGTGGGGAGCATTATCGTTTATATCAGTAATTTCCACTTCAACTCCATAAAGTTTTCTTTTACTCTCAACAATAACCTGAAAATTTAGTTTGCACTTCTCTGCCCATGCACAAATTTCTTCTCTGTCAATTCTCTCAGTGGTTTGTAAATGACCACTGTTGTAGTTCAAAGTAAAATACTGAATCATACCTGTTCTGGTAAGAATCCGGAGCTCGCGGTTTGAAAGATTATTTCCATCCATTCCCAGATCCTTTGCAATATTTCCCACAAAAGAGCCTTTCTGCATCTCCTCTGGAATGGAATAATGAAGTTGTGCAGAAACTGTCTTCAAAATGAACATCAATATGAGGAATTGCAACAAGATTGTCTCTTTACAGCTCCATTGCTTCTGATTTTCTCCCATTTTCTTGCAACAGGATAAATGCCACTTATTCTGGCTCAGACGTTTTTGAGTATGAAATAAATGCTGTTGTTTTTTATTTAAAGTTGCTCCTATTACACTCCCTGCAATGTGTGTGCAAGTATGGTCATGCAGATATTTTCTGTTTATACATTAGAGAATTTATGGAGCTCCCAGTGTGTTCTGTAGCCAAATTGGTGAACAGCGACACCCAGAGGCTCAACTGAAAACTATAGATCGTTTAAACATAATCTTACTTTCATATTAGACAATCTGAGTCAGGGATGTGATGGACTGAAAGTTCCACATCCTGTTTAATAGACCCAAGTGATATGGCGAGGCAATCTCATTATCTTCATCTGGAGTACTTTAAGAAGCTGATGCTTTTTTCTTGTGCTTGTAATGTGCATTAATATATGGGGTGTTAATTGCATTAGGAGGATTGTATTCATTATCTATTAATATAGTCATGTAAGTAGGGTTTATTGCATGTTTTATAAAGCACCCCAGGGCTTATCTGCAGTTAGGGTGGCAAGGTGCTCATTCAGAGAGGCTGCTTTAAATGTTTCAACAGTGCATGTGCTTATTCATAAGATAACTGCACTGTGTAGCAGTGGCCTCAGGCACCCAGCAGCCCCGTTCTATGCTCTGGTGAGTGAATTTTAAAGTGGAAAGGATGGCGGGTGAGACGATTGGGGCTGGGGTGTAGCTTTTTGGGGGTGAAGAGGGGTTGCTCCTGTTGTTGATGGGTTTTTTGTATCTTTATTTTAGATCTTGTGATTTATGTAGAAACTGTTCAGTTTGGTTTTGTTTCATGTTTTATTATCAGTTCCATGTTTTATTTATGACTACTTTTGTTATGTTGTAGTTATGTGTTTTTTTATGTCGTAAGCTACCTTGAGCATGGTCTGAACTGTGGAAGAGAGGCATACAAATAAAATAATGTATGTATGTGTGTGTTGGTAGAGGAAGACATCAGAAGGCACAGTGGTTTCAGTCTCCCTCAGTATCTCAAGAGCATTTAAGAGGTTTGAGCACTTCATGGTAAATTATTTAAATATATAGGAAACAAAGCCCTGAACAACTCAGGACCTTGTTTTCCGAAAGAACTCCTGTCCCTATATACACCTGGTGGATCACTGAGATCTATTCAAAAAAGAATAAACAAAATTATCAAGGAGTACAAGCAACCCCTTCTATGAAGAATCATAGAATCATAGAGTTGGAAGAGACCACCAGGGCCATCGAGTCCAACCCCCTGCCAAGCAGGAAACACCATCAGAGCACTCCTGACATATGGTTGTCAAGCCTCTGCTTAAAGACCTCCAAAGTAGGAGACTCCACCACACTCCTTGGCAGCAAATTCCACTGTTGAACAGCTCTTACTGTCAGGAAGTTCTTCCTAATGTTTAGGTGGAATCTTCTTTCTTGTAGTTTGGATCCATTGCTCCGTGTCCGCTTTTCTGGAGCAGTAGAAAACAACCTTTCTCCCTCCTCTATGTGACATCCTTTTATATATTTGAACATGGCTATCATATCACCCCTCAACCTCCTCTTCTCCAGGCTAAACATGACCAGCTCCCTTAGCCGTTCCTCATAAGGCATCGTTTCCAGGCCTTTGACCATTTTGGTCAAAGAAAACTTGCAGCTCTTGGGAATTTGTAGTTTAAAGAATAGGTGGGTAAGAGGTAACATGATAGAAGTTTATATAATTATGCAAAACACTAGAACGCAGGGACATCCAGTGAAGCTGAACGCTGGGAGATTCAGAACAGATAAAAGGAACTAAGTCTTCAAGCAGTGCATAGTTAAATGAAGGAACGCAAGCCTACAGGACGCAGTGATGATAAACCAGATGGCTTTAAAAGAGGATTAGACAAATTCATGGAGGAAAGGGCTATTGAAGGCTATTACCCATAATGGTTATGCTCTGCCTCCACAGCTAGAGGCAGTAATGCTTTTGAATACCAGTTGCTGGAATCCACGGGATGCGAGGGTGCTTTTGAGCTCAGGTCCTATTTGTAGGTTTCCCACAGGTGACTGGTTGACCACTCAGCCGGGATGCTGAACTGCATGGGCTATTGGCCTCATCCAGCAGGTTCTTCTTACGAAATCATATTATGTTCTTATAAAGTCACAATGTTTTGCTGCTGATTCAGGGCTTGGAAAGGGTGTCATGGACCACAATGGAACATACACTGAGTCAAGAGTCTACGTGTTGGTTATCTTTTCACTTAACAAGTCCTAGATGACTTACCTAATCTTTTCTTGTTCTCTAACCATAGGATCTGGAAAGAATGGTTCTCAAAATTTTCCACTCCGATATCACTTATGATGCTTTTAATCTACCATCCATTATTTTTTTTAATGAAGATAGAATAACAATATTTGGACAGTGGGAACAGGTGTGGCTTTTTTGGCTCAAAGATTTTTATACAGGTCAGCAATACCTTACAACACCTGAGAGTCAGCAAAAAACTGACAATACAAATGATCCAAATACATGCGTTACTCCCACACTATGTCCACTTATAATCCATGCGGTAAAATACTTCTTTCACAAATCTACAGAGTATTAAACTCTCAAATGCTGCTACCATTCACAACTCTAAAGGCATGATGGGGAGGAAATCAGGAAATCAGATGATACTTTATGGGAAGAAGTGATGAGCAACTATCAGCTCTTCAAGGCAGCAGGAGGAAGCAAACACTGAACTCAGTCTTGACACTCATTCCTACCTGAATGGCACATTCCAATACTTGAGATTTGCTTGAAATTGAGAATGGCAATTTCTAAAAGGAGAGATTGTCATTCTATACCCACTTTCACCTTTTCTCGGGTGGCCGTCCTTGGAGCCACATAGCAATTCATGTCTTTCTGCTCACCTTACTTCACAGCACCCACCCACTCAATGGTGTTCTGAGGAAGGGCTGGTTGTGCTGTCACATCCTGCAAGTGCAGCACCACATGGTGCAATTAAGTAGGTGGAGAGATAACTTTTAATCTTGTTGGGAATCATCACCATCAGGAGCAGAAGCAGAAGTAGCTCATTGTGTATATGGGAAGATTAGTGTTTGTTATTGTTTTTTCATTCCTACCATTTGTTCATTCAAAAATCTCCAAGCTGATTTTCTTCCCCTATCTTCCCATGAATGAGAATACTATACAACCAGGGAGGCTTGTTTTCAGCAAACAGCAGGAAGAGAAAGAGGCAGCAGTCCTTTGCACTTCCGGTTACAACCTCCGAGTCTGCTTTTTGAGTTAAGAGAAAAAGCTCACCTGAAGATTGTTGTTGTGTATTATCTCCTGTACAATAACTAGGCTGACTCTTACTGAAGTCTTGTTTCCTCAAAATACTATAGTGTTTTATCTAATATGATATTTTGCAGCCAAGATTATGGTGTCCTTTGGTATTAGTTGATATTACATATTTTCTAGTATTTTGGGGGGGGTTTCTCTGTACCAATATTCATAGAATCATAGAGCTGGAAGGGACCATGGCCCTGAGGTTAAGAGTCTCAAGCTCTTCTAAGATATGTTGACAATCATTGTCACTGAAAATGTTATGTTTTACAGCATTTCCCCATGTTTAGCCAGTTAGTCAAAGCTAGAAGTTGTGATGCAAGCTATCTACAGTGGTACCTCGGGTTAAGTACTTAATTCGTGCCGGAGGTCCATACTTAACCTGAAACCGTTCTTAACCTGAAGCACCACTTTAGCTAATGGGGCCTCCTGCTGCTGCCGCGCCGCCAGAGCACGATTTCTGTTCTCATCCTGAAGCAAAGTTCTTAACCTGAAGCACACTTTCTGGGTTAGCGGAGTCTGTAACCTGAAGCTTATGTAACCTGAAGCGTATGTAACCCGAGGTACCACTGTATAATATTTTAGTATTCTTGATACTGCTTGCCCACCTTTGGCCTGAATCTGTTTCATTGTATTACTTTTAATTCCTGCTTCTCTTCCCCGCCCCAAAATTAATTAAATTTGTGTATTATTTAAGTATTGAAGTAGAACTGTCAGGGGAGAAGGGAAAGAGAACTCTGGTTACACATTCTGTAATGCAACTTTACCAAATCAACATGGAGTTCATTAGGACCAGGTTTCTGAATTCTTATTAATTTTGCTTGTGTGAGAGGGTTGGTAACTGTCTTTAATAACTCACTGAAATTAAAAGAAATATTTTAAAATATATATAATTAATTCTCCTTTGTTTCCAGGGGGTAGGATTTAGTTATTATTTCATTTTCTTTACCAGATGTGTAGTCTGACCCATAATTTTGGAACTTCGTCTCCACCCCCATCATTCTGCCTGAACACTGAGGTCCAGCGCCAAGGGCCTTCTGGCGGTTCCCTCACTGCGAGAAGCCAAGTTACAGGGAACCAGGCAGAGGGCCTTCTTGGTAGTGGCCCCTGCCCTGTGGAACGCCCTCCCATCAGATGTCAAGGCAATAAGCGACTATCTTACTTTTAAAAGACATCTGAAGGCAGCTCTTTCTAGGGAAGTTTTTAATGTTTGATGCTGTATTGTGTTTTTAATATTCAGTTGGGAGCCACCCAGAGTGGCTGGGGAAAGCCAGTCAGATGGGCGGGGTATAAATAATATATTAGTAGTAGTAGCAGCAGCAGTAGTAGTATTATATCTAGATTTTTTCACTATACCTTTATTTGCCTGAAGGATAGTATTAGTTTAGACAATGAGATAACAATGCCATTAGTCTATAATAGTATTTATGCTCCATATTCCCAAATCTAGTACCAAATGTCCCAGGATTTAGCCTTAGTGTTAGATACAGAATATGGATAGGATTAAAGATAAATGTGCCCCCGCCTCCCTTGCTCTCTTAGATACAGGAGGATGGCTAGGACAGCTCAGAAGGGCCCTTGCACAAACGCACACTCATGCAATGGTAGAAGGCTGGCGGGACAGCTTAAAGCCCACTGCCGCTACACAGCAGACGGATTGAAGAAAAGGAAGTACGAATTAGTCCTGTAGTTAAGTCCTAACCTTGACCAATCATGGCTAAGAGCGGCTAGGAGCTGGCTGGAATCATAGATCTTTAAAAAGTGTAGACACACTGGGGAGCTTCCATTTTGACTTGAAATGTTAGTTTGGGTGCTTCTCAGAAATATGTAAAGGCATGAAGTGGGGGGGGGGAGTGCCAACCCACAATGGCGCCCACCTGAGAGGTGCCAGAACTGCACTCCAGCGCACTCCAGCTGAAAAAAGCACTGGATATCATTAACAATTAATGAAAGTAAAAACTACACATTTTATGTTCCCTGTTACAACAATTTTTGGATATAGAGCTATTGCTTATTTGTTTTACTAATGTTATTTCATATATATGTGTGTTCTTTCTCATAGATAGATGATAGATAGAGATAGATAGATGATAGATAGATGACAGATGATGATAGATGATAGATAGATAGATAGATAGATAGATAGATAGATAGATAGATGATAGATAGATAGATAGATAGATGATAGATATAGATGTAATGCAAACTTCTTCAAATAAAAAACAAACACAAGATAAATATAGCATTTACGTTGACCAGCACCATGTTGCCGAAGAACTGAAGCCTGAATGTAGCTCCTGTATTTGATGAAAAGGGGAGCATCAATTTATAATCCCACATAAAATTGTTGAGAAAAAGGGAGCGTTGCATCTACAGGCATTCAGAAGGTCAAAAACGGAATGTTTTCAAAAGGCAAAGTTCATTGTGCACATGGTAGAAACGCACTACAGAATATGCAAGATGACTTCACCTGCCATCAGCACTACAAGACATACCACCAAGACATAGAGTAAGAAAGACAACCTATCTGTTCTAGAGATCGTTATACATTAAACAATGGCAGTAGCAGCATTCAGGAAATCTTTATACTCAGGAAAGTTTTCTACACATTTTAGAATACTGGGAGATCAAATGGGAAATCTTGACGTTTATGTGCTCACCTGATGGGTTGCTGCCTCCTCCGTACCTGTGTTAGAATCACCTATGAGTAACACAGGGCCTGGCTTATCAGGAGCCTGTTGTGGTGTCAGAGTATTGGTACAACTTCCAATTGGAAAAAGAATCTGACTTTTCCGAGAGCCTGAAGTCAGTGAAACCTCATGGCAATAAGACTGAAGAAATGCCCGGACTCCGTCAATCCCCACAAACTGTGAAACTGGTGCACCACTGAAATTCAAACTTGCATTATCAGATAGCTGAGAATTTTTCCACCTGCGAAGTTTGAGTGCCAGTAACACAAGGAGGAAGGCGAGGAACAAGCAGGAGACAAAAGCCACTGCAGTCACCAAGTAGAAGGTGAGATCTGACTGTGGGTCTTCAGATACTGGGACACTGCTCAGATCAGTCAGCATGTCAGGGATGCTGTCAGCCAAGACCACAGTGACAGTGACTGACGCCGACATTGGAGGCTGCCCATTGTCCTTGACTAAAACCACGAGGCTTTGCTTGAGGGCATCTTTCTCCAGAAAGAATCGGGCTGTCCTGATCTCTCCCGTGTGGAGCCCCAGAGTGAAGAGCCCTGGCTCGGTGGCCTTGATCAGCTGGTAGGAGAGCCAGGCATTCTGGCCAGAGTCCGCATCCACGGCCACCACCTTAGTGACCAGGTAGCCTGGCTCAGAGGAGCGAGGGGCCAGCTCTATCCCCGTGGAGCCGTCAGTGGGAGGGGAGGGGTACAGGATTTGGGGAGCATTGTCATTCTGGTCCAGGATGAAGAGAGTCACTGAGACGTTGGAGCTGAGTGGTGGAGAACCTCCGTCCTGAGCCTTGACCAGGAACTTCAGCTCCCTGATCTCTTCATAGTCAAAAGAACTCAGAGCATAGATGACCCCTGTCTCAGAGTTAATGGAGAGGTAGGAGGTAATAAGGAATTTGTCCATGTTCCCTTCAATGATGGAATAACTTATTCTGGCATTTTCCTCCCAGTCTGGATCGTTTGCTTTTAAGGAAAATACTTGAGCTCCTCTTGGATTGTTCTCTGTAAAATAAGCCAAGTAAGATGGTTCTGCAAAAACAGGAGGGTTGTCATTTGTGTCTTGGATTTGAAGTAGGATAAAAGTTGACACAGAAAGTGGTGGAATTCCATGGTCAGTAGCTGTGATAGTGATGTTGTAGTCTGCTTTGTTCTCTCTGTCAAGGTTGCTTTGTGTCACCAAACTATAAAAGTTATCAAAAGACTGTTTTAGTTGGAAAGGGAGCTTACTGGGAATTGAACATGTGACCTCCCCATTGACCCCTGAATCTTCATCTTGTACATTTAGAAGGGCAATAACTGTTCCTATTGGTGAATTCTCAGAAATGGTATTGATGAAAAAGGTTATTGATAGTTCAGGTGCATTGTCATTAACATCCGTAACAATTATCACAACTTTTGACCAGTCACTCAGCCCTCCTCCATCCTCAGCCTTCACCTCAAAGTCATATGAGGATGATTCCTCATAATCAAGGTTTCCCATTAAGGTAATTGTACCAGTTGTTGAGTTTAAAATAAACATTTTGGAATCCTTCTTTGTGATTTTTTTGAATGAATATTTTATCTCTCCGTTTTGTCCTTCATCCAGATCAGTAGCACTAACTGTAGCAATGCTGGACCCGTTCAGAATGTTCTCCTTGATGCTCATTTCATAGATTGGTTTGCTGAAAACAGGTGCATTGTCATTTGCATCTAAAACAATGACTTGGATGTTAGCAGTGCTGGACCTGACTGGATCGCCTCCATCAGTAGCTGTGAGGATCAGATTGAAAACAGATTGCTCTTCCCGGTCCAGATTTTTCCCCAACACCAGCACAGCAGATTTGGCACCATTTTCTTCAACTTGCACCTCCAGAGAAAAATGGCTGCTGCCTGTGAGTTGGTAGGTCTGTATAGAATTTATCCCTAGGTCTGGATCCTGAGCTTCAGGCAGAGGGAACCAGGATCCGGCAGTAGATGCCTCACTGATTTTCAGTTCCTGTTTCCCCGATGAGAACTGGGGAGCATTATCGTTTATATCAATGATTTCCACTTCAACCCCATAGATCTCTATTTTGCTCTCAACTATAACATCAAAACTTAAAACACACCTTTCTGCCCTTCCACAGACTTCCTCTCTGTCTATTCTCTGAGAGGTTTGTAAATGGCCACTGTTGTAATTCAAAGCAAAATACTGACTCGTACCTGACCTGGTAACAATCCGTAGTCCGTGGTCTGAAAGATGATTTCTATCCACTCCTAGATCCTTTGCAATATTCCCCACAAAAGAGCCTTTCTGCATCTCCTCAGGAATGGAATAATGAATCTTCCCAGAAACTATCTTCCAAGCAAGCACAATTATGAGGCATTGCAAGACCCTTTCTTTGCAGATCCACAGCCTCTGATTTTCTTCCATTATCTTGCAACACTATCAATTCTAGGACTCAGGAGCTTCTGGGTTTTAAATTAGTGGTTTTTAAAAAATAAAAAATAGAAGTCTCTCTTAACAGTACCTACAATATCTGTGCAAGTTTGTCGCATCAGATATTTTGTGCCTGTGTTTAAGAATACTGTGGCTGGGTTAGCTGAATATCTGTCTTCCTGTGCCAGATTAGTAAACAGCGACACTCAGAGGCTCAACTGAAAACTGGAGATTATTTTTCCTACATTGGTAGTCCTGTCTTTGCCATTATGAAACAATTATTTTGCTTTAAGAATGGGCATAACACGAGTATAAATTTTTAAAAGTAAAAAATTGCCCTAAAGAAACAACATCAAACATTTAGACTTCAGATAAATTTGTACTGGTGGTTGTTGTTGGCTATTACAATTTTTTTTAAAAATAGACTGGTGTTTTATGCATTTATTGACAACTCTGTATAAAAGAGTGCGTATAAGAGATTATTCACTTATTTTAATAAAATAGGACTAAATTCCATGCATGAACACCAGTGTTAATTCATTGGCTTCAATCTTCAAAAGTCAGGCATCAGAGCCTTGAGAGCTATTTATTCTGATGCTCCACATTAGAATATCCTTCTGTCATAGTTCACCAGATGGAATTACTATCTATTAAAGCGTATAGAATTTTTGTCACTGATCTGATGTTTCCATCAGATTTGCCCAGTCTGTAGCCTAGCTACAAAGAAATAAAGGTTACTTTAAAATGTGTAGAATTAGATGTGGGTCTTTTCTTCCTTAGCCTATGTAAATATAGTTAGTTATGCTTAAACCCTTTCAGTGTAGAAATAGTTATGTCCATGGTGGAAGGAAGAAGTTTGTGTTCCAAGCTATACTGAAGGAATGGGTTTCTGTGTAGTAAGTTTAAAAACTGACTCAACCCCCCATTTTGTTCTTTCAAAAGAGAGCACTTTTAAATGCGTAAAACTTGAACTGTTGAGCAAAACCATAATAAGGACACAACTGCATAAACAGTTCTGTCCTTTATCAGGACAGGGAAGGGATGGCCTTGGCTCCCCAGGGGAACAACGAAAACACGTCAGAACTTTAACTTATGTGCTGACCACAAAGACGCGCAGACCCACGTCTGGGAATAACGCCAGAGTGTGTTCCCGGAGATGGTGACCTCGTCCCAGATAAGAGTAGGAAGAGGAAGATCCTTTTATGGTCAGAAGTACAGGAAGGAAGATCCTTTTATGGTTGAGAGTACCAGAGCAGGAACATATGTGATGTTAACCTGTGTACGTAGGCCGACGTGGTTGGGCTCCTAGGGGAGGAGTGAAAGGGTGCCTGGAGGATATATAAACTGCATGAAACCTGTCATTTCTTTGGACTTGCTGTGGACTTGATCACGCAAGTGCCTTCTGCTATCCGGAGAGCAGAATAAACTCTTTCTTTGAACCAACCTCGGTGTCATTTGACTTCCTTCCTCCTGTCCCGGAGCAACGCAGACCCAATCGGTGAACTACAATAAGGCTTCAATACAAATAAATCTATACTTATTTGTGCTTGTGAATCATCCTTTAAGACTTCTGGAGGGAGGATATACACATGCCCTGTAAGAGAGCTGAAGCTAGGAGCAGCCGCCATCATGGGCAGTTATCCCTTTGTAAGAAAGGGAGATCACTTACCTCAGCCAGTGAGGATGAAGTTTGGCCATCTCTGTAAGGCCCTGAGCCCTTAACTGCAGGTCAGGACTGAGGTTTGATTTAAAAATTCAAAACGAACTACACAGTTCCCAAAGGTGTAATTCCCTGACTGCTTTGCTTCTTTTACTTTATAAAGGACTTGTTCCTTTCATTTCCCTGAGTTGTTGGTGTTGACAGCCTTTTGGGAAGGCGGCTGTGGAGCTGAAGCCAGTGGACAGAGGCAGTCTTCCTCCCATTGTGGCCAGTAGCCAGGCCAAGGCTCTGATGGCAACCAAGGAAGGAGTGGCACTATTTTTTTATTTTGTGTCATTTATGTAAATTGTGCTGTTTATGTAAAAACCTAGTACACGTCATTTTTATCATTTGATGTTTCTCTGTATTTGCTGTGATTGTGAGACCATAACCTCCAGCATTTCTCTGATGAAAAAAGGGACGTCCAGTGTCATTTTCCTAGAAAAAGAGGTTCTGGAACTCACCATGAATGCCTCCCTTGTTCTCTTGCAATGGTGCCCACCTGAGAGGTGCTGGAACTGAGTTCTGGTGAGTTCTGGCTGAAAAAAAGCCCCTTGGCCATCCCATTCCATGTCCCTCCAACATTTCTCTGATGAAAATAGGAATATCCTAAGGAAAAGTGGGACGCGGGTGGCGCTGTGGGTAAAAGCCTCAGCGCCTAGGGCTTGCCGACCGAAAGGTTGGCGGTTCGAATCCCCGCGGCGGGGTGCGCTCCCGCTGCTCGGTCCCAGCGCCTGCCAACCTAGCAGTTCGAAAGCACCCCCGGGTGCAAGTAGATAAATAGGTACCGCTTACCAGCGGGAAGGTAAACGGCGTTCCGTGTGCTGCGCTGGCTCGCCAGATGCAGCTTTGTCACGCTGGCCACGTGACCCGGAAGTGTCTCCGGACAGCGCTGGCCCCCGGCCTCTTGAGTGAGATGGGCGCACAAACCCCAGAGTCTGTCAAGACTGGCCCGTTCGGGCAGGGGTACCTTTACCTTTACCTTTAAGGAAAAGTGGAACATTCCAGGATCAAATCAGAAACCAGGATGGCTTCTGTAAATCTGGAGCTGTTCTTGGAAAATAGGGATACTTGGAGGGTCTGTGAGTCCTTCCAGAGGCCCTGAATAAATTTCTTTGGCACAGAAAAGCACAGTGGAATTTCATAAATGAGTAGCATTTGCTTTCAATAATCATCTCTTAACATTTTGTTCTAAAATATTTATGGGAAATGTTCAGTTAAGACACATGTTTATTTTCCATTTTAAAGGAAACCTTTTCAAGAATATGACCATAGATAGTCTAAAGATTTAGAAGACTAAATGTGGTAGACAATACCACACTGAATGAATGCAGAGGGCAGAGGGCCTTCTCGGTAGTGGTGCCAACCCTGTGGAATGCCCTCCCACCAGATGTCAAAGAGAACAACAACTACCAGACTTTTAGAAGGCAGCCCTGTTTAGGGAAGTTTTTAATGTTTGATGCATTACAGCATTTTAATATTTTGTTGGAAGCCTCCCAGAGTGGCTGGGGAAGCCCAGCCAGATGGGTGGGGTATTAATAATAATAATAATAATAATAATAATAATAATAATAATAATAATACTTATTATTATTATTATTATTATTATTATATGCCTGAATTCATGTAATGCAGTTTCCTTTGCCATCAAAGCTCGCTTCAAGCAATAATAGTAAATAGTAAGTACATTATTGAGACAGTAGTACAAGGATGCAAGGCTGGCACCACCACACATACCCCTCTGTGGCTGGTTCCATGGCCTTCCAACTTGTGGTAGATGACTGAAGCCTTTTGTGCATCTAGAGGCACCAATCTATGGGAAGTGGAAGCAGCTGAGCAGATGTTCTCTGCCAGTGAGGGACCACCACATTCTTCACCAGAGCACACAAGGCCTCTGGAAGGGCTTCTTAATGTCACATAACTGAAGCATTACGTAGGAACATTGTGTCCCATTGCTGCCACTGCTTGTAGAACCAGCTAAACTGGCTGCATATGCACACCCACCCACAGAATCCAAGGAACTGTAGGTTGTTAAGGATGCTGGGAATTTTAACTCTGAGAGGGGTAAAATATGGTTCCCAGGATTCTTTGGGGAAAGCCATGTGCTTTAAGTGTGTGCTGTGTACACAGCCTAAAAGGGAGGGAGAATTTGCTGCTGTTGCTTTCCCTAGTAAGCTCCTTACCCCATTTCTCAACATTTGTCCTCCTTAGCACCACAATGTCCCGATTTCCATTGTAAAAAGTTAATTTTGAAAGCTCATTCAGCTCAGCTCTATATTTCAACATGTACAGGATCCTATCTGAATTTTAACATAGCCTTTTCATGTGGGTAATTTAATATGACCTGATGAAGGGAGTGTTTGAACCTTCATTGCTGTTTAGTGTTGGACCACTGGAGAATCCTTCAGTGAATGCTTTCTTAGATTCATCTGTCACACAACAATGTGGAAATCATTAGACCAAAAAGTACCAACAAAGGAGCTTCTTGTGCACGTGTATAACATTGAGGCTAACATAGATTAAGATCATGAAATTAATTACTGCTATGCAATCTAAATACAGAAGCTAGGCATGTACCAGTTTTGATTCACCTTATGAAATCCATAGAACCATGACCACTAAAAAGGAGGAACAGATTAAAGCAAAAATGATTTTTTAGAACTATAGTAACTGTACTTCTAAACTCAGGACCATAATCCAGAGAAAGATTAAATCAATCAAGTTTATGTCTGTTTTACACACTTACTGATTTTAATACCATGCTCTTTTTCTGGATTGCATCTGCAGTGTGCCAACCTCACTGCTGCAGTGCCCCCTCATGGTAAAGGGCAGCGACTCACCTGCCAGGAGGTCAGGCTGCCCACCATGCTCTGTCCACTGCTGCCAAGAAGCTATGCATGAATGATTTGAACTCTCCTCATAAGGATGCATTTTCATCACTGAAAATCGTTATTGTCCTTCTCCACACTTTTTTCAGTCATGCTATAACTTTTCATGGTGGAAGTAATCCAAACTGCATGATATTGGTGGCTACATCATTATAATAACATTATCTTCTTGCATTGCAATGAGCCAACCGTTTCAAGGAACTCCAAAATAACTTTTATTGAGTTTCAGTAGCAAAAGTTGTACATTCCTAAACAAAACTTCATGTGAAGGCTGTTCTATCACTTGCACGCCCTCTTATCTGCTGAAAAGATAACTGTGGGCAAGCGTTCTGCTGTAGGATCACTGAGTGGTTTGGCTACAGACCTGAGTAGCTTCACAGAAAAGAGACAAATGTCTGTTCTTGCAGACCATCCATCACTGACAACCGTATTATAAAAGGTTAAAAAGAAATGCTAGGTCACAAAGCTGTGCTGATGGATGTCTATTGTCTACTGTCTATTGCCTTAAATATAGTTCAGATTGTATGCAGCTGACCAGACCTTGGTATTGCTCCTTTCCCCTCTCCAGCAACCTCCTGCATTGTAGCAGGCAAGTGGAAAAGCCAAGGATCATTGCCAGCCTCCTAAACACTTCTGTGATAGAACAAAGAATATTGGCCTTCCTGTGACTGTTTCTAACCTGGTCAGAAGGTGGATTTCAATATAAGTTACGCACAATAAAGGTCTTTAGGAAGAGTACACAAGTTTCCTTTCAAAACAAAATCTGATCCAGCTTTCCGTTATCCTTAGAAAAATTGTTTAAAATATAACATAGATCAAAATACATTATTTATTAGAATCAATAAAGTAAGTCCTTCATCATTTAAAGAAACACCATCTCTCTTTACATCTTTATTACAGAAAGCATAAACAGATTTTTCCAGGATTTGTTATTTTAGAAATTCTTTTAAATTTCATAAAATAGAACCTATTGAATAATGAGGGCCAAAGTATTGAAATTTATTTACTCACCTGATGGGTTGCTGCCTCCTCCGTACCTGTGTTAGAATCACCTATGAGTAACACAGGGCCTGGCTTATCAGGAGCCTGTTGTGGTGTCAGAGTATTGGTACAGCTTCCGATTGGAAAAAAAATCTGACTTTTCCGAGAGCCTGAAGTCAGTGAAACCTCATGGCAATAAGACTGAAGAAATGCCCGGACTCCATCAATCCCCACAAATTGAGAGATGGGAGCACCATCAAAATGCACACTTCCATTGTCACATAGCTGAGAATTTTTCCACCTGCGAAGTTTGAGTGCCAGTAACACAAGGAGGAAGGCGAGGAACAAGCAGGAGACAAAAGCCACTGCAGTCACCAAGTAGAAGGTGAGATCTGACTGTGGGTCTTCAGATACTGGGACGCTGCTCAGATCAGTCAGCATGTCAGGGATGCTGTCTGCCAAGACCACAGTGACAGTGACTGATGCCGACATTGGAGGCTGCCCATTGTCCTTGACTAAAACCACCAGGCTTTGCTTGAGGGCATCTTTCTCCAGAAAGAAGCGGGCCGTCCTGATCTCTCCCGTGTGGAGCCCCAGAGTGAAGAGCCCTGGCTCGGTGGCCTTGATCAGCTGGTAGGAGAGCCAGGCATTCTGGCCAGAGTCCGCATCCACGGCCACCACCTTAGTGACCAGGTAGCCTGGCTCTGAGGAGCGAGGGGCCAGCTCTATCCCTGTGGAACCATCAGTGGGAGGGGAAGGGTAAAGGATTTGGGGAGCATTGTCATTCTGGTCCAGGATGAAGAGAGTGACTGAGACGTTGGAGCTGAGTGGTGGAGAACCTCCATCCTGGGCCCTTACATGGAACTTAATCTCCCGAAACTCTTCATAATCAAAGGTTTTCAAGGCATAGCCAACCCCTGTTTCCGAATTAATGGAAAGGTAGGAGGAGAGTGAGAAATCAAACATTTGACTTTCAATGATGGAATAGGTTGTTTTTGAATTTTCCCCCCAGTCTGGATCCTCTGTTTTCAGAGAAAATATAGAGTCCCCTCTCTGGTTGTTCTCTACAAGGTAAAAAGTGTATTCTGGTTGCATAAAGTATGGAGCATTGTCATTCTTGTCTAAAACCTGAAGGAGGATTAAGGTGGTTGATGAAAGAGGTGGCATCCCGTGATCTGAGGCTGTGATGGTGATGTTGTAGGCTGCTACTTGCTCCCTGTCCAGCGGTCTAGCAATGACCATAGTGTAATAGTTAGCATTTGCTTTTGTTAATTGGAAAGGGATATTACTAGGAATAGAACATATGACTTTCCCATTCTCTCCAGAATCATCATCGTGCACGTTTATCAAGGCAATGGCAGTTCCAGCTTCAGAATCCTCAGGAACTGAATTGGCAAGTGACCTGACAGCTATTTCAGGTGCGTTGTCATTAACATCACTTACAAAAATCACAGCTTTTGATATATTAAATAGTCCTCCCCCATCAATGGCCTGAATCTCTATTTCATACAGTGTAGATTCTTCATAATCCAGCTTCCCCACAAGAATAATTTCACCTGTCTCTGAGTTTATGTGGAAGTTCTGAGAAGCTTTGTCAGATATTTTTCTGAAGGAGTATGTTATTTCTCTGTTGATTCCTTCATCCAGGTCAGTGGCTTTTACTGTGACTACTGCATAGCCTGTGGGCACATTTTCTGCAATGGTCACTTTGTATACAGGTTGGCTAAAAATGGGTGCATTGTCATTTGCATCAAGGACAATAATATGGATTTGGGTTGTGCCAGATTTGGGTGGATCCCCTCCATCAAAGGCGGTGAGAATAAGGTCGTGCACATTTTGTTCTTCTCGGTCCAATGATGTTTCCAGTACAATCTCTGCATATATTGCACTATCCAATCCAGTTTGCACATCCAGAGAAAAGTGTTTGTTTGCACTGAGTTTATAATTCTGGACAGAATTCATCCCTAAATCTGGATCCTGGGCATCTTCCAGACGGAATCGTGTCCCACCTTCAGTCATCTCACTGATTTTTATCTGGAGTTGAGCTGATTTGAAGCTTGGAGCATTGTCGTTGACATCAATTATTTCTACTTCAATTGTATAAATCTTCATTGCATCTTCTACAATAACTTCACAATTAAAGAGACATCTTTGTATCTGGGGACAGGTCTGCTCTCTGTCCAGTCTTTCCTTAATGTATAAATGGCCATTCTTATTGTTTAAAGCAAAATATTCCATCTTACCTCTGCAAACAAAGCTGACTCCATAATGTGAAAAATCCTTTATATCCAGTCTAAGATCCTTTGCAATATTCCCCACAAAGGAACCTTTTGGCATTTCCTCAGGAACTGAATAATGAATCTGTTCAGCAGCAGTCTCACATGCAATGCAAAAAAATATGATGGAAATGAACGCTGTTTCCTTGTAGAACCTAAGACAGAAATGTGTTGCAATAGCCATTTCCAGATGTTATCTTCTTACTTTCAGTCCCTTAAACCTGGATGGTCCAATATCTTAGCAAAAATAAAATAAAATAAAATAAAATAAAATAAAATAGCAAATCCAATGGATCTAGATCTTCCTAGATCTTCTTTGTTTCTGTTCCCTTGCATTCTCTTTCTAGGTGGAGCAGCAACACTGAGATGGCAGCATCTCTCAGTGCATTTCTCTGCCTGGTTAGGGAGCAGCGACACCCAGAGTCTCAACCAAAAACTGCACCATCATGTTACAATAATTCCTCAGATGGGGTGTATGCCTTTTGTACTTTCATTCTGATATAGGAATATCTATCATTCCAAGCAAATGATCCTCCTGGGAGAAGCTCCAAAGTAAAACAACTCAGAGGATCTTGCTTTACTTACCATAACAATGCAGAATTGTACAGCATGTTCCTATTGCAATATATGCTCATATATGCTAGTGATGTTGGTTGAGATTTACAAATTATAATTGTCTTCTTCTCTCCTCCCACCCCATAGCAAGCAATGGACATGGGGCAGTCAGGTGCATGACCCAAACATTTCAGTTATTGATTCAAAAAAAATGTGGATTACACTGCAGTAAACTGTAGCTTTTTATATAGGTATGCTGTGTCCTAGGTATTTTGCATGGTGCTTTATATTATGACAGGATTATTTTATGGATGATTCCCACCTACCCAAACATCTCACATACACTTTTAATGATCAGTGTGCTAATTATTATATTTCCTAAATATAACAAAGTCCCACTTGTATAGCTGTTATCCAGGTAACAGGATTACAGTTCCACACAGTCATTCTGGGAGTGCAGCAACCTTATCTGCATTCCATATGTTCTAAAAAAATTCGGCGTCAAAATTTCTGTTATATGTAACATCGAGACACACATTAAAGGTGACATTTAAAAACAACAACTGAATGAAATCTGGTACTGTATTGCATAGCTTATTGCATATGTTGTTGTTATTTGCTGGTGTATTGAATCTGTTTTAGCATTGTGTAAAATGGTTGGAAATGGCTATTGAGTGTGGTGATCCCAGTGTGAACAAGGGAAAAAATGCCCTATAGCCTCTCCATAGCGCTTCCACTTCTTTGCTCCCCTGCCGGTATGCAGTGTGGCTTAGGATCAGCATTAATCTTTTAAACTTACCTCATATGGAAGACTTGTCTTTCTTGATAGTTTTCATTGCCCTTTTCTTTACTTCTTTTGAGTTGTGCTATATTCTTTTTAAGCATGATCAGGAACAGCACAATTTTCTCGAAGCATGGTTGGACCTTTATAACAGCTTTTGTATTATGTTCTTGCTCTGTTCTGATTTCTGATTGACAACTGCAGTGCACTTACCTGACCATTTCAAGTGGCAATTCATAATGATTCCAAAAGGTCTTTATTGATAACTGGTAACTAATGTAATGCCAGCACCCCTCACACAACACATTTTTTATTTGTACCTGTGATATAGTTCTATATTCCAATATAGCTCAAAGGTGCCATCTAGAGTGCCTGGAATTTCACACCACCACAGTGAACCCTAAATAGACAGCAATTCCCTGTTTCAGTTTTGAATATACATCCTTAAGTTGGTTCATTTCTCTCACTGGCCAGAACTAGCTGATTTTTTCTCTCTCTCTCTCGCTCACTTTTTAATTGTTTTTATTAAAGGTTATTAAAGATTATCTTGGGCTACAAAAGTGCGTACATTGTCTTTATTTTCAGATCATAAAGTCCTTTCTGCAGATCAGTTATATTCTGATATGCAAGTTCAGGGTTGTTAAGAAGGTGGAATAAGCTTATAAGTAAATTTCTGATTTGCCACGGAAATCACAGAACTGATCTCATGTTTTGGCTAAGCAACAATTCATCTCCACCAAAAATCCTTTGCAATATTTCCCACAAAGGAACCGTTTGCCATTTCTTTGGGAACTGAATAATGAATCTGTTCAGTAGCAGTCTCACATACGATGCAAAAATTATACATGATGAAAATGAAAACGGCATTTCCATGTGCTCTGGAACTTGTCACGGTGTCCTGTTGCACCAGAAGCAGTTTAGACATGCTGGCCACATGATCTGGAAAGCTGTCAGAGGACAAATACCGGCTGCTTTGGCCTGAAGCAAGATGAGCACTGCACCCCATAGTCGCCTTTGACTGGACTTAACCATCCAGGGGTCTTTTACCTTTACCTTTCTTTTCCACTTTAACCAAACTGCTCTCCACCCATTTTTCAATACTGGACACAGTGAAATGGCAATTACCGCACCCTAACATTATGACACACAGCTTGTGAAACTGAACACTATTGCAAACATATGTGTTGGTAACAATACACACTGGTCTTTTCATTACTCATCACAGTCCTATTAGGAGATGTTTTCCAATCCAAGTTACTTAAAAGTAGTGTCTTCTGGAACAGGAGAGTCTTTCCTTCTGTTTGTAAAGCCACACCTCATCACTGATCCCAGGGGGAGTTACAACAAAATATAGACATGAGCCAAGCAGGTCAAATACCATAAAACATAAAACACAATTCAAAACATTCAGAACATACACAATAACTCTAAAAAAATGGACACTTACATTGCAGGTGATACCCTAACAGCTACTGGCCACAGTACCATCCCCTCTGCAAAAGCCTGAACAAAGAGGTTTGTGGCACAGTAAGCGCAATAAGATAAGGGCTAAAAGTGATGTTCTCAAATAGAGAAGGTTCTTTCCTGCATGCTCTTTGCCCTCCCCCCCCCACTTCCTTAGATAGGGAAACAATGAGAATGCACACAGAGAGAGAGACCAAACTGGACAGTTTCTTACCAAAGCAGATATTCCTTCCTTGAATTGGGGTCAGAAGTGTACAGACACTCAGCATCAGTTCTTCAGGACCAGTCCTGTTTGGGCAAGACTGGCTGTACCATTCAGCAATCTGGGAGGTGCATTCTGTGCTTAGCTGTATCTTCTGAGCCATCTACAGGGATAGCTCCATGTAGAGTTCATTACTGTATAGTAATCCATTCAGGGGGTTACCTGAGCCTGGGTCACAGCAGCAGAACAACAACTGTAGCTGAAGAACCTGCCAAAGCAGGTAATAGGCATTCTTCGCCAGATATGTCACTTCAGACTCCAGTGACAATGTAGAATTCAACAACAGCCCCAGACTACAATGTGGTTCCTTTAAATACAATTGTTACCTCTTCCAAAACAGCCTATCAGCCTAGTCCTCAGATCTGGAAACTGCCAACCTACCATGCCTGCATCTTGTCAGAATTTAGCTTCAACTTAATGGCCCATATCCAGCTCAATACTACCTGCAGATAGTGATTCAGGACCTGAACGGGTTCTCTTGCTTCTGAAGATATGCAAAAAAATGGACCTGAGTGTCATCTAAGTCTCATTGACACTGCCCTCCAAATCCCTTGATGACACCCCGAGAGGCTTCTTACAACCATCTTATAGAAATTCCGCAAATAAGATTACTTTGATGCAATACATGATCTGGCTTTGCTATTCCTGTCAATAGCAAATTTTACACTCAGAGGAATCATTAAAACACTACCTAGATAAAATGCAATATTTATTTAAATTAATGAAGTAGTTGCTTCATCTGTTAAAAAAAGGAAATGACACTAAAATTTATTGCAAAGAATTAAATTAAGCTTTGTAATTAAAAAAAAATAAATTACATAAAATGAAACCTATTGAATAAGGACAAATAAAAGAACTCACTTTCTGAACTTTAAAATAAACGGAAGTACTGAAATTCATGTACTCACTTGACAGGTTGCTGCCTGCTCCTGAACAGTGTTAGAATCACCTATGAGTAATATAGGATCTGGCTTATCCGGAGCCTGTTGTGGTGTCAGAGTATTGGTACAGCTTCCAATTGGGAAAAAAATCTGACTTTTCCGAGAGCCTGAAGTCAGTGAAACCTCATGGCAATAAGACTGAAGAAATGCCCGGACTCCGTCAATCCCCACAAACTGTGAAACTGGTGCACCACTGAAGTTCAAACTTGCATTATCAGACAGCTGAGAATTTTTCCACCTGCGAAGTTTGAGTGCCAGTAACACAAGGAGGAAGGCGAGAAACAAGCAGGAGACAAAAGCCACTGCAGTCACCAAGTAGAAGGTGAGATCTGACTGTGGGTCTTCAGATACTGGGACGCTGCTCAGATCAGTCAGCATGTCAGGGATGCTGTCAGCCAAGACCACAGTGACAGTGACTGATGCCGACATTGGAGGCTGCCCATTGTCCTTGACTAAAACCACCAGGCTTTGCTTGAGGGCATCTTTCTCCAGAAAGAAGCGGGCCATCCTGATCTCTCCCGTGTGGAGCCCCAGAGTGAAGAGCCCTGGCTCGGTGGCCTTGATCAGCTGGTAGGAGAGCCAGGCATTCTGGCCAGAGTCCGCATCCACGGCCACCACCTTAGTGACCAGGTAGCCTGGCTCTGAGGAGCGAGGGGCCAGCTCTATCCCTGTGGAGCCATCAGTGGGAGGGGAGGGGTACAGGATTTGGGGAGCATTGTCATTCTGGTCCAGGATGAAGAGAGTCACTGAGACGTTGGAGCTGAGTGGTGGAGAACCTCCATCCTGGGCCTTGACCAGGAAATTAATCTCTTTAATCTCTTCATAATCAAAGGAGATCAAGGCATAAACAACCCCCGTTTCAGAGTTAATAGAAAGGTAGGATGAAAGAGTAGAATCGCCAACAATTTGATCAATGATTGAAAACGTGATTGTAGCATTTTCCATGCAGTCAGGATCACTTGCTTTCATGTAGTAAACAGATGCTCCTCTGATATTATTCTCAGTTACATAAGAAGTATATTGTATGTTATTGAAGACTGGGGCATTGTCATTTACATCTGAAATTTCTACAAAGAACACCGTAGTGGTTGATAATGGAGGGTTCCCTTTGTCTGTAGCCATGATAGTTATACTATAATTTGATGTTTCTTCTCTGTCGAGAACTCTGTCAGTCATCAAATGGTAATAGTTATCAAAGGATTTCTCTAAGTGGAAAGGAAGAGTTTTAGGAACTGAGCACACAATTTCTCCATTCTCACCCATATCTCTGTCTTGTATGTTTAGTAGAGCAACCACAGTTCCTGGAGAGCTTCCTTCACTGATTGAACTGAAGAAGGTAGTAATAGTTATCTTGGGAACATTGTCATTAACATCAATAAGGATGATCAAGACTTTAGCCCTGTCGGAGAGACCTCCATTGTCCTTTGCTTGAACTTCCATTTCATGTAATGCATCTTCTTCATAGTCCAACTTCCCTGTTGTTGATATCTCCCCATTTCTAGAATTTATTTGAAAGAGTTGTGATGCTTTCTCCTTTATTTTTAGGAATGAATAAATCACCTCAGAATTTGTTTCTTCATCGGCATCTGTAGCATTTACAGTAAGCAGCAGAGAGCCTATGGAAACACTTTCCAAAACGCTCACTTTATAGAGAGGTTGGTTGAAAATGGGTGCGTTATCATTTGCATCAAGAACCGTTACATAGATCTGCAGAGTGCCAGATCTCACAGGGTGCCCACCATCAGTGGCCGTTAGGATGAGTGAGTAAAATGCTTCCGCTTCTCTGTCCAAAGATTTCTCTAGCACCAGTTCAGGAAATTTGTCCTTATCAGATCTGCTCTGCAGTTTCAGGGAGAAATACCTGCTGCTGCTCAGATGGTAGTTCTGAAGGGAATAATCTCCAATGTCAGAATCCTGAGCTTCTTGCAAGGCAAAACGAGCTCCTACAATGGTCATTTCACTTATTTTAAGATCTAAGCGTTCCTGGGTGAAAGTTGGAGCATTGTCATTTATATCTGTGATTTCAATTTCTACGGTGAACAGTTTCATTTTATCCTCAACAAGGACTTCAAGACTTAAAACACACTTCTCTTCCCACCCGCATATTTCTTCTCTGTCTATCCTTTCGGAGACATATAACTGGCCATTCTTAGAATTCAAAGTAAAATATTGAAGCATACCTTCAGAGATGATGCGAACTCTGTTGTCTGACAATTTCTTGGAACCCAGTCCCAGGTCCTCTGCTATATTCCCAATGAAAGAGCCTTTTGGGACTTCCTCAGGAACCGAGTAGTGGAGCTGCCCATAATTTGTCTGCCAAATGGCAATAAAAGCAAACCAGAAGGAGCCACTGTCTTGTCGGAGTCTCAGGGCAGCTGCCATTTCAAAGAATTACCTTTGGAGCATCTACCTATTTCTCTTTCTCGTGGCAAAGGATCTTGTAGCAAAGAACCAGAAAATCCTTTTGTTAATCTATACTGTTTCACTGAGAGAGAGGGGACGTGTGCCAATTTAGCTGCCTTTCTAGCAATGTGCAAGAACTTACCCTGCATCTTTCATTTCAGTTTGCTTTCTCATTGGTAAACAGCGGCGCCCAGAGTCTCAACCAAAAACTGCAATGGCTATAGTCATACAAAAGGCAAAGACAGCCTAGTTGACACGATTAAGCAGTTTACTTCCTGCATGTGTGGATAACTTTTACCAATAATATTACCAACACATATTTAATGTTGTATTTAATGATATTTTCTTTGCTTTGTTTCTTTGCTTTGCTCCAGTAAAGGATCACTGTAGCTAACAGAACATTAAAGCTGCAATCCTACACAAACTTACCTGGGTATAAATCACATTGGAAATTTACTTGTGAGTAACCATATATAGGATTGTACTATAATTAAAGTAACATTCCAAATATCACCATTTCATTGTGTATAACTTATAACATTATTTCAGTAAAACCAGGCACCCTTCCTGATCATTTCATTCCTGGACTATTCACTACTTTAGTTTAGACATTTTAGAAGCCATATATATTTATATATATTTTTTTCATTTCTTACCACAAATAACTTCTAGAAATTAGAAATATATCTGATTTTATTGCCATCTTGTCTTTAAAACCTCTACCCAGTTAGACTAAAGGACTTGAATTTAAAAGCATTTTGCTTCCATATCTAGAATGAGCATACCAGGAGGACAACAAAATGAAGATTGAAGTAGAGCCACAATTTCGGCCACAATTTCACTAAGTAAAAGAGCTTATATGCAACATGGTTAACTACTTAACTGACAGCCTCCCTTACAGTCTGCAACTGTAGGAGCTGGAAAAGAATTTTCTGCTACCTACCTTGACTCTGGTCATAGGAGCCAACTCCTACAGGCCTTTGGCCCCAACAATTATTATTATAGGTTAGTCATTTTACAATTAGTTAACCCTTTCCTTATGAACCCAGTATGATGTCACACACCTAGGAGGGCAAATGCCACGCCTGCGCATCTGGCTGGGTTTCTCCAGCCACTCTGGGGGAAATGCTGGAGGGGGCTGGACCCCTACAAAATTGATGGGCATTCCCATTCAAATATGGGTGTTCTGCATCATGTGATCAATTATGCGGGGCAGGGCCTACACGAACCTTCACAGTATTTTATTCAAGTTGGCACACCTGATCAACTGAAGAAGTTTGCTGTTTCTTGCCTATGCACATTCAAGGTGTGCTGGGAAGATTCTGCCAGGGCCATCTGCCTGTAAGGTTTTTTGTTTTTTGTTTTTTTTGAGGGTGTGTGTGTGTGAATAAGCCCAAGCATTGTCCAAGAGTGCCCCTCATCTGAGGTCCCCACAAGTCACTGGAAGGCTGGGTTAGATAAGCAATTCTTAATGCTTTGGGTGTTTTTGATTTCCACCTTCACTGAATCTGCTGGTCATATCTAATTATCTAGATCAGGGGTTGTCAACCTGGTCCCTACCGCCCACTAGTGGGCGTTTCAGGATTCTAGGTGGGCCATAGGGTGTTCTACGGCACAAGCTGAATCCTCCTTCCATCGAGTACTGTTGGGAGGTAAGGAAAGTTTACCATCAAGAAAGATACATTAGTGGGTGGTAGGTATAAAAAGGTTGACTATCCCTGGTCTAGATGCTTAAGAAAATGACTTGCTTAATTTGGAACAAATACACACTCAATAGTGCAGAGTTGACAAAAATAACTCCCTTTAAGGCTGATCAGGGAACGAGAGTCAAAAGATTCCCACTTCACCTGCAAACAGCTAACATTGTACTGCCTGAGATACTGTGGGTTTCTCCAGGGTTTCTTCAGAGATGAGACTTTCCAAGCTTTCCTGGAGATTATATGGATTGTACCTGAGATCTTTTGCACACACAATTATCTGATTATGTCATTTCCTTCTTACTAGCTGCTTATAGTTAAACTCATGTTTACCTTCTTAGTTCAACTCCTTACAGTTAAAACATTGCTTTGTTGTGTAACAGAAATAATTTTTACCTTTATTAACCACATGGTTGTGAGCATTTAAAGCACTGCCTTTAAAATATGGTTCTATGTCTCATTCTGACATTCAAAGAATGAGATACTGTGGGTTTCTCCAGGGTTTCTTCAGAGAGGAGACTTTCCAAGCTTTCCTGGAGATTATATGGATTGTACCTGAGATCTTTTGCACACAAAGCATATGCTGGGCTACAGTCTTTTAGTTTATTTCAGTTTAAATCCAAATACCTTGGTTTTATTAAGTTATGCATCAGAAACAATTATCTGATTATGTCATTTCCTTCTTACTAGCTGCTTATAGTTAAACTCATGTTTACCTTCTTAGTTCAACTCCTTACAGTTAAAACATTGCTTTGTTGTGTAACAGAAATAATTTTTACCTTTATTAACCACATGGTTGTGAGCATTTAAAGCACTGCCTTTAAAATATGGTTCTACGTCTCATTCTGACATTCAAAGAAGTAGAAATGCTGGTGTACCTCCATCCACATTTATTAGATAATGCTGATTCATCCATCATTTTTTCAAATTAAAAGATCACAGGAGTCATGAATGAAATGTCTAGAACACAGGGTGTAGGAGCAGATGTTACTGCACACAGGCTAGAGCCTGTTTTACATGTTCAGTCATGGTAATGATTGTGGTGAACAGAGATTCCTTCACATCCACCAGAGTTGTATCTGAGAAATGCCATCCAGAGGAGCTGCTAAGTAGCAATGGAGCTTATTCATCTGCAATTTACAAGAATCCTCAATGATCCAGTGTGACTTATTCCCAAAGCATTTCATAGAAAAATGACTTGAGTGATGGATTGCTTATAGGACTGGAAGTTCCTGTGGTCCCATCCAGACTCTTTTGCTGGAATGAATTTTCACTATTGCAACTTAATGTTGTTTGCAGCTTGATATTATCGGAGAGGTGTTCCCCCTCTATGTTCAACTCTTGTTGCCCACCACAGCGTCAACCCAGAAGGGGTAGTAAATTGGGTTCAGGTGGCAATAAGTACTTCCTTAAAGAAGAGAAGATCCCAGCAGCCTTGAAGGAGGCACCTCTGAGACTACTCCTTAAAAATATATGGATGATTCCCCACCACCACCACCCCCCAATTGGCCAGTTGCTAATCCCCCTTTCTTGGGCAAGTGGCTTTACTAGACAGTGGCTTCTCAACCTCAGACATGCCTGGATGAAATGGATTATTTGGATCTATTTCAGTCTGAATTCTGTCATGGTTTGGGGGCACTTTGGTCACCCCCACAGAAAACGTGCTAGGAGAGGAACACATGGAGTGCAATCTTGTTGATTCTTCTGGATCTCTCAAAGGCTATCAGTTTGATGTTTTGATGTATCAATTATAATATACTTCCGAATCATCTTCTGGTTTGGGGGCATTGTGTCCCCTTGGTTCTGTTCTTGTCTGTCATGTTAGTCCCAAAAAGTTATACTGTAGTACTTCTGTTTCACTCCACAACATTTATCCTATTGAGTAACATGTACCCAGCTAGAAATTATCTGGAGATGATAATGAGGCATCATCACTATGCTAACGACACCCAGTTCTATTTCTCATCTTTGTCTAGTGTAGATGACACAATGAATGTTCTTAAAAGGTGCTTGGTATAGTAATGTGTTGGATATGGGCTAATAAACCAAAGCTCAGTCCAGACAAGATAGATGTTCTGTCTTGGGCCCGGTCTTATTCAACATCTTTATCAACGACTTGGATGATGGACTCAAGGGCATCCTGATCAAATTTGCAGATGACACCAAACTGGGAGGGGTGGCTAACACCCCAGAGGACAGGATCACACTTCAAAACAACCTTGACAGATTAGAGAACTGGGCCAAAACAAACAAGATGAAGTTTAACAGGGAGAAATGTAAAGTATTGCACTTGGGCAAAAAAAATGAGAGGCACAAATACAAGATGGGTGACACCTGGCTTGAGAGCAGTACATGTGAAAAGGATCTAGGAGTCTTGGTTGACCACAAACTTGACATGAGCCAACAGTGTGACGCGGCAGCTAAAAAAGCCAATGCAATTCTGGGCTGCATCAATAGGAGTATAGCATCTAGATCAAGGGAAGTAATAGTGCAACTGTATTCTGCTCTGGTCAGACCTCACCTGGAGTACTGTGTCCAGTTCTGGGCACCACAGTTGAAGAAGGACACTGACAAACTGGAACGTGTCCAGAGGAGGGCAACCAAAATTGTCAAAGGCCTGGAAGCGATGCCTTATGAGGAACGGCTAAGGGAGCTGGGCATGTTAAGCCTGGAGAAGAGGAGGTTAAGGGGTGATATGATAGCCATGTTCAAATATATAAAAGGATGTCACATAGAGGAGAGAGAAAGGTTGTTTTCTGCTGCTCCAGAGAAGCGGACACGGAGCAATGGATCCAAACTACAAGAAAGAAGATTCCACCTAAACATGAGGAAGAACTTCCTGACAGTAAGAGCTGTTTGACAGTGGAATTTGCTGCCAAGGAGTGTGGTGGTCTCCTTCTTTGGAGGTCTTTCAGCAGAGGCTTGACAACCATATGTCAGGAGTGCTCTGATGGTGTTTCCTGCTTGGCAGGGGGTTGGACTCGATGGCCCTTGTGGTCTATTCCAACTCTATGATTCTATGATTCTAAGTTGATTAGTGATTCAGTGTTCATCCTGTTTTGTATAAAGTTGCTTTCCCCCCAAAATATCAACTTTTCATTCTCTCTGCATTAGGATGGGAAAACAACTGGTGGGAGTGGGGTGAGAGTGAGAATACTGTCACCATTTCATTCATGTGTAGAAAAAAACTAGAATATAGAATATAAATAAAGGAAAACTTCCATGCCTCTGACATTATGAACAACACTACTGATTTTGCTGTTACAAAATGATAGTAATAGAGCTCCATAACATGGAAATAACACCTTGATACCAATAAAACTTAACAATGGTAAAATAGAATAAAATTCACTAAATAAATTGATGCAAGATGTCTGCCAGTGGAACCCCATGTGCAGCTGCAATGTAGATGAGGTGCAATTTTTGCTATAAAGCAAGGGTTATATTGCCATCCCACAAATGCTGACCCACTGCCAGTGCCTACCCATCTACAATCTGTAGCATACTGCAACAAAAAAAGTAATTTTAATATTTATTCCTGCCCTGCTACTAGGGGTGCTCCCTGTGGTTGGACTGCTCATCTGTCAGATGATCATTATGATAGGGAGAAATAGGGCAATGAAGTGCCTGGGCATGTCAGTTTAGTCCAACATGGAGTTAAAGATTTAAAAGCTTGGCACTTTTAAAACTCTTGATTAAGATACAGTGGAAGTAGTCTTCTTTTACTTTCCCAAAAAAGCATGTGATAGAGTAGAATGTGAGTTATCATCTACAATCATGAAAAAATGAACTTTAGTGTTGCAGATACACAAAAGCTCAGCTGCATTTTAAGAGGGTCTTATTAGAGAGTCCAGAGATTTTTTTTAATAGCCAAAGCACATACCAAATTGAGAATTTCACCAACCATCTTGCTGACCACATATGAAGTTGTTGCTTTATTCTTGAGCCCCTACTCCTGTGCTTCCCATATTCAGTCCATCACTTTCTCCTACAACGGGTTCAGCTATCTATCCCCTTACCTAAAATTCTTTAGGCATCTCCCACCTTGACTACTGCTATGTTTTACTCTCTGGCTTGGACTTTGAAGCAGATGAAGACCTCCCTGTTTCTTCTTATTATTTAAATACTGTTATGCCCCCCTTCTAATTCATGGATCCAGCATGGATTCAATTTCTGGAATAGCTAGGCTAACTTCCTGATGAGATAATGGCCCTCTAAGTATGGACCTTTAAGGTAACAAAGGAAGTGCCTCTGCGCTGCATGACAAAGGGTAGACTTCCTTCCCTCAACAAACCTGTAGTTAGAAAGATAAAGGCCAGAATTGAGAGTTTAGTTACGTAAGCTGGAAGGTAGAAGAGAGTCTGAAGGCTGGGAAGCTGGGAAACAGAGTTACGCCTGATTTCTGGTTGAATCCAAGGTTTGGCTATGGTGGAAGCAAAACCCCTCCATCATAGGCTCAGGTTGTATATATGTGTAAATAAACCATATATCATAAAGACACCACAGTCTCCACTGTCCCTCATTCCAAAAGGAAACACGAACTCTGGGTAAGCACCTAGAATTCATGGAATCTCACATTGCTTGGAGATTGGGGTGGCAACAATACATATGAAGATCCACTTTTATTTAAACCCAAACATTAAACAAAGGAGAGGTTTCTTAAGAAGTGAGTTAAACTTAGATTAAATGAGAAACAGCAAATTACAGTGCAAATTACGTCAAAAAAGGCAAAATTATCTTCAAGATGATCAAGATTTTTAAATGTTTCAGTTCTTACGGTGATTCTTACAGAAACACTTGTTCAGTTGCAGTGAAGTTATTCTTGAACATCAAATTAAAGGTAAAAATAATTCATCTAGATGAATACTATATTGGCATAAGGTCTTATAAAACCTTTTCAAAGTTTAGTGAAAGCAAAACATACCTGTTCGCAGCTCTGCCCTTCCTTATTGATATTTGAATCATTTGCAGTAAACTGAAGTCCAGAGATTTGAGAAGCCTGATGTCCCGTGAGTGTGTTTGTACAGCTTTCAATGGGGAAAAAAATCTGACTTTTCCGAGAGCCCGAAGTCAGTGAAAACTCATGGCAATAAGTCTGAAGAAATGCCCGGACTCCGTCAATCCCAACAAACTGTGAAACAGGAACCCCATTTAAATTTACACTTCCAGTGTCACACAACTGAGAATGTCTCCACTTGCAAAGCCTTAGTACCAATAATACAAGGAGGAAAGTGAAGAACAAGCAGGAGACAAAAGCCACTGCAGTCACCAGGTAGAAGGTGAGGTCAGATTCAAGACTGATAGGAGCTGAGATGGTGCCCAGATCAGTCAGCATGTCAGGGATGTTGTCAGCCAAGACCACAGTGACAGTGACTGAAGCTGACATTGGAGGCTGTCCATTGTCCTTGACTAAAACCACCAGGCTTTGCTTGAGGGCATCTTTCTCCAGAAAGAATCGGGCCGTCCTGATCTCTCCCGTGTGGAGCCCCAGAGTGAAGAGCCCTGGCTCGGTGGCCTTGATCAGCTGGTAGGAGAGCCAGGCATTCTGGCCAGAGTCTGCATCCACGGCCACCACCTTAGTGACCAGGTAGCCTGGCTCTGAGGAGCGAGGGGCCAGCTCTATCCCCGTGGAGCCGTCAGTGGGAGGGGAGGGGTACAGGATTTGGGGAGTGTTGTCATTCTGGTCCAGGATGAAGAGAGTCACTGAGACGTTGGAGCTGAGTGGTGGAGAACCTCCATCCTGAGCCTTGACCAGGAACTTAATCTCTTGGATCTCTTCATAATCAAAGGACCGTAGGGCATAGATTACTCCAGTCTCAGAGTTTATAGAAAGGCAGGAAGAGAAGTAGGAGTAACTCATCTCACCTTCAGTGATTGAATAAGTAATTTTGCCATTCATCTCCCAGTCAGGATCAGTTGCTTTTAGTGTTAAAACAGAGGCTCCAGCTGAAGTATTTTCTGTAATTGAAGTAATATAGGACCTCTTTTCAAAGGTGGGTGGATTATCATTTTTATCTAATATTTTCAGCTGAATAGTGGCGGTTGTGGAGAGAGGAGGATTTCCTTTATCTGTTGCAATAACTGTAAGATTGTAATTAGATACATCTTCTCGGTCCAGGGTTCTGCCAGTCACTAAACTGTAATAATTATCAAACGTTTTCTCTAAATGAAATGGCGGGTTGCCAAAGATGGAGCATGTAACCAGCCCATTGTCTTCTGAATCCCTGTCTATTACTTTTAACAGTGCAATTACAGTTCCTTCTGGGCAGTCTTCACTCACAGCATTAGTAAGAGATGTGACTGCAATTTCTGGTGCATTATCATTTACATCGGTAATAGCCAACAAAATATTTGCTCGGCCTGATAGCCCTCTTCCATCACGAGCTTGAACCTCCATTTCATACAAAGCACATTCTTCAAAATCTATCTCCTGCCTCACCCTTACTTCTCCAGTTCTCGGATCCAAATGGAAACTGTTTGAAGCCTTTTCTGATACCTGCCTGAAGGCATATGTTATCTCTGAATTAATGCCTTCATCCAGATCAGTAGCATTGACTGTTACAAGCAGGGAATTAACAGGAATGTTTTCTGCAGTGGTCACTTTATAAACAGATTCTGAAAAAACAGGTGCATTGTCATTTGCATCTTCAACGGAAACTTTGATGTGTGCAGTTCCGGATTTGACAGGATTCCCCCCATCACTGGCTGTAAGGATTAAGTCATGGTAAGCTTCTGCTTCTCGATCCATAGACTTTTCCAGTACTAACTCAGCATATTTGGCTCCACTTGCTGTCATTTGCACATCAAGGAAGAAGTGTCTGTTAGGGCTGATTTGATAGCTCTGTAAAGAGTTCACTCCTAAGTCTTGGTCCTGTGCATCTGGAAGAAGAAATCGAGATCCCACAGCTGTATTTTCTGGGATATTTAGCTGCAATGTCTCCACCTGGAACGCTGGTGCATTGTCATTGATATCTTTGATTTCAATTTCTACTGCATAGACTTTTAGCTGCTCCTGAATAAGAATCTCCAACTTCAAAATACAAGTTAACAGACGTCCACATATTTCTTCTCTATCTAGTCTTTCATTAATGTATAAATGACCATTTTGGAAATTGAGGGCAAAGTATTGTGTCCTACCTTCTGTAATAATCTGGACACCGCCAGGCAAGAGTTGCTTCATATCCAATCCCAGATCCTGTGAGATATCCCCAACAAAAGAACCTTCCTGCAGTTCCTCAGGAACTGAATAATGGATCTGTCCAGTAACTGCCTGAAAAACAGCTAGCAGCACAAGGCAGGATGACTGTCTCCTTCTATCCAAGAGTATTTGTATACAAGCCATTTCAGCCTCTGCCAGGTCCTATCAGTCCATAGAAAACAGGCACCAGTGTTTAAACTAGGCTCTCTTAATAGACTTCCTTTTATTTCCCATCAAACAAGAACCTCCTTTTTCTTTTAGGTCAGAGATTTTGTGTTTTTGCATCTCGGTGGTCTATCTGGTTCAATCCAGTTTCTCTCCTTATTGGTGAACAGTGACACCCAATGGATCAGTCAGTAAATGCAGTGTTTTAAAAAGCTTTGCAAAATAACATTTCATTCCTTTTTATTTAATAATAGGTATAAAAACAAACTTCCATTAGCATACTGCATCCCGTCTAGAAAGCTCAATGGAGATTGGATAAGCACCACAATGGATGAGTAACACAGTGTACCTCCTCATCAACAGGATTGTGTCAAAAGTAATCAGTGACTATTGATCTAATGACAATTTGCATCTTATATATATATATATATTTAATCAACCTATTTCAGAGTACAATCACATGGTGTTTTTTTAAGTGTCTTCTCCCAATGTGGGTGTAGGATTGCTGGAATGAGGGAGGGAAGCCGTGTGTGTGTTCGGAGATGTGGGCTCAGATTTTTTGCTACATAGCCTTGCCTATGCCTTCACTCAGAGGTAAACTGCTGGTGAATATTTAGTGTGTGGAGTGGACAGATCCTGAAGCTTAGGCTCCAATACTTTGGCCACCTCATGAGAAGAGAAGATTCCCTGGAAAAGACCCTGATGTTGGGAAAGATGGAGGGCACAATGAGAAGGGGACGACAGAGGACGAGATGGTTGGACAGTGTTCTCGAAGCTACTAACATGAGTTTGACCAAACTGCGGGAGGCAGTGGAAGACAGGAGTGCCTGGCGTGCTCTGGTCCATGGGGTCACGAAGAGGCGGACACGGCTAAACGACTAAACAACTAAACAACAACAACAACAAGGGTGGTAGAAGACAGCAGTCATTTAGTAGTGAGGGAAAAGCACTCTGCACCTGCTCAGACATGCTTTTCTTCCCATATTACAGGTTCAGGTCTGCTATTGAAGACAGATTCTTAGACTAAGTTCTGGAGGGTCCTTACACAAATTAAGTCAGGGAAGACAGAGGGACGAATAGTTTGACTTAGAAAGAAAGAGAGGGAGTTACTAGCGGAGGGAAAATGAAGAGTGGCCAGTGAGTTGTGCTGATATTGGACTAGTCATTTATTATTATGCTTTGCTTCTCCTTCTTTGTAAAATGGGGCCTCTAGCCTCTTTGACAGTCCTGTTACTGAAGGAGGGCTTATAAAATTGACAATCAATTAAACATGCTGCATGTACTGTAAGTGTGCTATGTGTATTTGACTGTCATCGGTTATCTTATTTGGAACCACTTGCTTGCATGCACTTTTAATTTTTGTTTTGTAACACTTTTGAATCTCAATTTTGTTGGGCCTCCTTTGCCCTCTGGGTCATTGTGCTCGACTAGCCCCATCCACTCATGCACAACAATGCGTTGAATGCTATATTGTCTACAACTTTGTGGGGTCAGTTTCAGCTTCTGCAGCCTGAAGACATGGACAGGGTGCTTGCAGGGATACCCTCTCAATCCCTGCCCATCTTGGCTGTTGAAATTGAGCCTGGGGCTTGACTGGATGGGTCCAAGCGGCAAAGGTCTTTATTTTTATTTTTGCATGAAGGAGTGGCACTTGCTGACTTAAAGAAGTTGGTGTGGGCACTACTGAAAAAGCCAGCCCTGGACAAATTGGCTTACATTTGGGGGAAGGTGACTGAAAGAGTTGTGGTGGAACAACTGCAACATTCCTGGATGAGAATGATTGTCTGGATCCATTCCAGTCTGGCTGATGCCTGGGTTCAGGACTGAATAAGCCTGGGTCTCTCTGATGGACGACAATTCTTGATTCTTTTGCTTGATATCTCAGCAGCTTTCAGTACCATTGATAAAGTGCACCAGTGAAAACATCTTGGACCCTGCCCCCTCTCTGGTGTCTGCAGCAATGTGCAAATGTGACTTGAAATGTAGCTAGGAAAATCTATCTCGCTGTGTTTTAAGCTGCTAGTGCTTACATAGCCTTAGTGTACACCAACAGAAAGGCATAGCAGACAAGGATGGTATAAAATTCACTAACTCCCAGGGGAATAGAAATCTGGCCTTTCCTCCCTCAGTGTCCTTTCTACCCAAGCACAGGCATCTCATCTTAAGAATCATAGCCAGTGTGGTATAGTGGTTAAGAGCGGTGGACTCGTAATCTGGTGAACCGGGTTCGCGTCTCCGCTCCTCCACATGCAGCTGCTGGGTGACCTTGGGCCAGTCACACTTCTGTAAAGTCTCTCAGCCCCACTCACCTCACAGAGTGTTTGTTGTGGGGGAGGAAGGGAAAGGAGAATGTTAGCTGCTTTGAGACTCCTTCGGGTAGTGATAAAGTGGGATATCAAATCCAAACTCTTTTTCTTCATAGTGGGAAAGAATTCATTTTTATATTGTGTTGCATTCCTGTCAAATGGCTAGTGGAGTGCAAGTAGATTCAGGTTTGGTGGTCAGCTTCAGGTTTTGGAGGGCCCTTGGGAAGAACCTTTCTCAGTAAGCCACAATCACCAGGTGCTACTGCTTTCCCCCAAGCTGGAAAGGACAGGATATCCTTCTGGTCATTGCCTGGTCTGACCTGACCTAAGGTACAACCACCTACTAACTAAACCCAGCTCACTAATATATGGAAACTTCTGTTTTCAATTCTGGTGCCTCATCTGTGGTCCAGCAGAGTTTTTGTAATGACAGTAGAAAAGACGTGTTCCAAAAGTGGGGAAGGCAAGAAGTTAAGGAAATGCCAGCAGAGAACTGAAACCAAGGATTGATCTGTTGTAGCCAGAGTTGTTGAATGTTAAGGAAAGTTACTTTGTTTGCAACAGCAAATATTTCAGTTGTCTGCTCTATATATCTAAAACCATCTTTCGCCAGAGATTTCAAGACAATTTAGAAAAATTAGAGCAAGTAGAACAATAATACACTCAGCTCTTGCCTCCTCCAGCCGTGTTCAATGACCAGAGGGAGAGGTGAGCAGTGGTAGCTGCACATTTTCCTCCCTCCTATCTCTGCTCATTGACTCAGAGACAGCATCCGAACAAGCAAGGAGAAGCACCTGGAATCGGAGACTCAGGGATTGCTCGTAGGCCCCTTGCTGTGGCCCAATAATGCCAGTTCCCAATGCCAGCTTGACTTCGGATAGTTCAAGCAGCTACTTGCCAAGAGCAACAAACCTCTCCCTGTGATATAGATAAATCCAACCCAGTAACGAACCCAAACAACATCTATTAAGGAAACAATTTAATTGGACCTCTTGTCTGCAAGTGTTTGTTCCTTTATGCCCATTTCTTTCCCATTACTTGCCACTAAAAAATTCAGCCATGGTCCCTAGACAGCAAAGAAAGTGCAAAGAAAGGGGGGGGGGGCGAAATGCCACTCACTTTCTGAATTTATGGAGTGCAAATCAACTAATGTTTGGTGGCATGTTACTGAAAATACATGGCTAATTTAAATACAAATCCACTTTGCACAATTCTTAGCTCAGTGCCCAATGAGCTCTGCAGACTGTATCACATTCAGCTTGTTTCTGCTTTGTACACTGTAAAATGTGAGCAATCTTAATTTTAGAAAATGCAACTCACCTGCTCAGAGTTTTGTCGTACTGTATCAGTGCTTGGATCTCCCATAGTTAATAAAGAACCTAGATTATCAGCAGCTGGATGAGATGAGAGAATATCTGTACAACTTCCAATTGGAAAAACAATTTTATTGTTTTGGGAGCAGGTTGTTAGTGAGCCATCAGGACAGTAAGACTGAAGAAAAGCCCGGACACCATCAATGCCCACAAACTGTGAAACAGGTACTCCATTGAAATTTCCAAATCCTGAGTCACACAATTGTGAGTTTCTCCACCTATAAAGTCTAAAAGCTAGTAACAAAAGCAGAAAGGTGAAGAACAAGCAGGAGACAGCAGCTACTGCAGTCACCAGGTACGAAGTGAGCTCACCATCAGATTGTGGGTCTTCAGATGCTGAGATGCTGCTCAGGTCTGAGAGGATTGCAGGGATGGTGTCAGCCAGCACCACAGTCAGAGTGGCTGAAGCAGAGAGAGGTGGCTGCCCATTGTCCTTGACTAAAACCACCAGGCTTTGCTTGAGGGCATCTTTCTCCAGAAAGAATCGGGCCGTCCTGATCTCTCCCGTGTGGAGCCCCAGAGTGAAGAGCCCTGGCTCGGTGGCCTTGATCAGCTGGTAGGAGAGCCAGGCATTCTGGCCAGAGTCCGCATCCACGGCCACCACCTTAGTGACCAGGTAGCCTGGCTCTGAGGAGCGAGGGGCCAGCTCTATCCCTGTGGAGCCGTCAGTGGGAGGGGAGGGGTACAGGATTTGGGGAGCATTGTCATTCTGGTCCAGGATGAAGAGAGTCACTGAGACGTTGGAGCTGAGTGGTGGAGAACCTCCGTCCTGAGCCTTGACAAGGAAATTAATCTCCCTGATCTCTTCATAGTCAAAGGAGTGTAGGGCATAGATTGCTCCAGTTTCAGAGTTAATTGAGAGGTAGGTAGGAAGGAAGGTATTTTTGACTTTAGTCTCATGCTCACTTATCTGAGAGTAAGTCACATTGAGCTCATTGGAATTTACTTCTGAGTAGACTTTCTTAGCACTGGGCTGCACAATATCTCTTTCGATGATAGAGTAAATTATTCTGCCATTTTCCTCACAATCAGAGTCATGTGCCTTCAAAATAGTAATGAATTCACTTCTGTGGTTATTTTCCTCAAGATAAAAAGTGAATGCTGTATTTTTAAAGGCGGGTGGGTTGTCATTTTCATCTAATATTTCTAGTGGGAAGTAAGCAGTTGTTGAGAGAGAAGGAATCCCTTGGTCACTTGCTATTATTGTGATGTTATATTCTGAGACCCTCTCCCTGTCAAGGACACTTGCAATCTCCAAGTTGTAATAATTGTCAAATGCTTTCTTCAACAGAAACGGAAGTCCTGCTGGTATAGAACATGAGACTTCTCCATTTTCCCCATCATCTCTGTCATTTATATTTATAAGACCTATTACAGTTCCTGGAGGAGAACTTTCTTCAACCTTGCTGAAAAGTGGTGTGATTGCAATCTCCGGTGGATTGTCATTCGCATCCATGACTCTTATGACTACTCTAGCGCGAGTCGACAAGCCAGCCCCATCTTGTGCCTGGACTTCCATTTCATGTGCTATAGATTCTTCAAAGTCAATATTCCCAATGACTGATATCTGCCCTGTTGCGGAATCCAAGTGGAATATTTTGGAAGCTTTGTCTGAAATTTTTCTGAATGAATACATTACCTTTGAGTTTATTCCCTCATCAAGGTCAGTTGCATTCAGAATTAACACGTGCGACCCTTTAAGCATGTTTTCCATAACGTCCGCTTCATACAGAGACTTACTGAAAATAGGAGCATTGTCATTTACATCTGCAACAGCAACACGGATTTGCACAGTACCAAACCTGGCAGGTTCTCCTTTGTCAGCAGCAGTGAGAATTAGTTGGTGCACTTTTTGTTCTTCTCGATCTAACAGCTTTTCAAGGACTAGTTCTGCGTATTTGATCCCATCAACTCCAGTTTGTACATCCAAGGAAAAGTGTCTGTTGCTACTGAGATGGTAGCTCTGGAGAGAATTTGTCCCTAGATCTGGATCCTGAGCCCCTGGTAAAAGAAACCTTGCCCCAAGACCTGAGTTTTCAGCAATTGTTAATTCAAACTCCTCTACAGGGAAGCTGGGTGAGTTGTCATTAATATCAGTTATTTCAACTTTAGCCATGAAAAACTTCACTTTATCCTTCACAAGAATCTCAAAATTTAACAGACATTTTTCTACCTGGTGGCACATCTGCTCCCTGTCAATTACTTCCTTGATAAACAAAAGTCCATTTCTCAAATCAAGTGAAAAATATTGCTTCATACCTCTGGAAATTATCCTGGTGTCTCCACTTGATAACTCCTTCACGCTCAGTCCAAGATCTTTTGCAATATCTCCTACAAAAGAACCTTTCTCCATTTCCTCAGGAATCAAATAATGTATTTGCCCAGAAGCTACCTCCCAGACCATCGCCAGGACAAAGCAAAGCACACTATTCTTTTGATAGCATAGAATCCTTCCAGCCATTTCCAGGTAGACTGTCAGATTGTTGTGCCCTTATTGTCCAGTTTGGACCTTACAAAGGTTCCAAAGGCTCCCTAGATATTTCCTCCTGCAAATCCAGACTTGCTGAACGCGGATGTGAGCTTTGTGTATTTGCAGAATGAGAGCAGAACAGGGATTTGTAGTTCTTGGCTTATGAGCAAACAGCGACACTTAGAGGTTCAATGAATAATTACACCAGTTTTAGTCCTTCCTCGGTGTTTTTCTGGGCGGGGGGAAGACTTCAAGCAAAACCCAATTAATTTTAGATAATAGTCTATTATTCCTAAGGAACACCAAATAGCAACTAGTCATGTGTACCAATTTGCTTTACAATTTTTAAGTCAACCTATGGAAAGATGCTGTTATGTTAATTGTTCTGATCTATCTCCCAATTTCATGCCTATGATGCTCAAGGTTTTCTTACATCTGGTGAACTGGGCCACAAAACTGTTGTTTCTTTCTGCAACAGGCTAAGATGACTAGCCCTCTGAATATGCTTCCCTATTGTTCCTATTTTTCATCAGTAATAATAATAATAATAATAATAATAATTTTATTATTTATGCCCCACTGATCTAGATAGCTTGCCCCAGAGTGTTGAAAATAAACACTGAGCATGCAATAAATACATATATAATACTGGGAGAAAGCAATTGAGAGGGGACAGATTTTGAACTATGTAAACAATCGTTTTTAATTTTCTGTTTTCATTATCAGTTGTAGAAGGGGAGTATGCTTAGTAAAACAGTGAATTTTTAAGTGTTGTACAATGCATGACTGCAGTGACTACATTATTACATGAGCACCGCATTATTTATATACATTCATTCGAAATAAGATGGGTTTATGAAGCATTCTATATCCACCCACCATGCTGATGAAGAATTCTATGAAACAGTAGCCAATATCTGGAATTACTGTTCAGTATTGGACATCATAGGGATGTGGGTGGCGCTCTGGGTTAAACCACAGAGCCTAGGACTTGCCGATCAGAAGGTTGGCGGTTTGAATCCCCATGTCGAGGTAAGCTCCCGTTGCTCAGTCCCTGCTCCTGCCAACCTAGCAGTTCGAAAGCACGTCAAAGTGCAAGTATATAAATAGGTACCGCTCCTGCGGGAAGGTAAACAGCGTTTCCGTGCGCTGCTCCGGTTCACCAAAAGCGGCTTAGTCACGCTGGCCACATGACCCGGAAGCTGTACGCTGGCTCCCTCAGCCAATAAAGCGACATGAGCACCGCAACCCCAGAGTCGGCCACGACTGGACCTAATGGTCAGGGGTCACTTTACCTTTTTATTGGACATCATTGTTGAATACACAAAGCTTCACAGCTTGTCTTCCACCATACAAAGTTTGGTACCTCGCTTTATTTAAAGATTTTCAGAGACTTTGAGACTAAAGATTTCATTTTGAACTTTTTATGATTTGAAGGAATTCTATAAAGATTGTCTATTACGTATGCATATGGTCATCGTGTTGCCTAGACATTGTTGGCGTTCTCTTTGCAACACAGGGGATTGTTTGGATACCAGCTGGGACCCAGGCAGCTGAGCCAAGCCAGACAGATCTTAAGCTGGTTTAAGTCCTCGAAAGTGGGCATGGTGGGGGAGGAGCCAGGGGAGGACTTAGGCTGGATCCTAAGCTCATTGAGAATGGTCATATAACCCAGGTTAGCAAAGTAGGTTGTCAAGGAGGGTGATGTAACCCAAACACCTGTTTTCAAGGCTTGTTTTTCCCTCCGCCAGGCTTAGACATGCTTCAGAATGGAGTTTGGCTCTGGCATACTTTACCCCAGCTTAACTTCACACCAGGTTTTTATGTACAGTGGTGCCTCGCAAGACGAAATTAATTAAGTCTTTTCGTCTTGCGATGTTTTTCGTCTTGCGAAGCACGGTCCGTCGCAACTGCGCCTCTTCAAGCGGCTTTAAGAAAAAAGTGCAAGACGTTTTCGTCTTGCGAAGCAAGCCCATAGGGAAATTCGTTTAGCGAAGCAACGCAAAAACCAAAAAACCCTTTCGTCTAGCGAGTTTTTCGTCTTGCGAGGCATTCGTCTTGCGGGGCACCACTGTATAGGATTGCCCTAAACCTAACCCTGCCTATGTATTACTATTTGTTCTCTGAGAGTCAGTGTGGTGCAGTGGTTAGAGTGTCAGACTGGGACCTGGGAGACACAGGTTCAAATCCGGACTTGGCCTTGAAGCTCACTATGTGATCTTGGCCATTCACAGTCTGTCAGCCTAACCTAACCTCACAGGGTTGTTGTGAAGGCAAGATATGTATGACCTCCTTGAGATCCTTGGAGGAAAGTGGGATACAAATGAAATAAATGAATAATACATTCAAATAAAAGAAAGAAAATGAATCTTAGTCCCCCCCCCCAAAAAAGGGAAGAATACAGGGTTGATATTTAACCCTTTTGGGGCACAATTCAAATCCTGATAAAAGTCGGAAATACCCAAACATTTGTTGGCATATCTGGCATATCAGAATTTGTGTAGCGCCCGAAAAAGGTGAAATAATATTTAAAGAAGACTAGTTAAGCCCTTGTTGAATCAAATGCAATAGGAGCTCAGGAATTGGACAAAATAGAATTTATATCGACTTGGACACCTAGCAATTGTTACAATAATGTTATTGTCAAAATTCCTGTTCCTGTTCCAGAACTTGCCAATCTTTCCCAAACAATTTAAGATCTGGCCAACTTTCCTCAGTAAATATATACTGTACATGGGGGTAAAAAACCCAGAGTCAGCAATCAGATTCTGTAGATTACAGCCCTTACTTTGATGCAGTTGAGATTAGACATTTATGTTCCTTAATCAATAATGAAGATGGCAAACCTTGTGTCGGGATAATCAATTAATGCACTTCCTGTTAGATCTGGTGATAGCTGCCCAGGCAACCTGCGGTCTTGTGGGAAATACGTTTTTGTTGAGAACGAAGACTATGTGAACTAGACATTGTCTCCACAGAAGATGAAATTGTGGGTGAAAATTGTTTTTGCTCCTTGCTTCTTTAAAACTGATACCTAAATGGTGTCTTGCTCCCATGAAACTTTTCAGAATCACTAATACAGCAAGCTCAAATTGAAGGAGATTATGTGGTGAACCTGGGACTTACCTTCATATGTGATGGCAGTGTCCAGTGGAACAAATCTTTTCATCAAGAGTTTTTTCAGAGATTATGCTTAGCACAGGTTAACCTTTGAAGATAGCACCAGTTTTAGCTGTGTTAAACTTTTCTGATAGTCCTAATCAAGATGTGTAGTTTAAAGATCTAATACTAGTGGCTGCATACTTGGAAGCAGAACACAAATGGTTCCTAAACTCATAGGTGTGTCTGGAAAATTGCTTTAATCAAAAAATTCACGTCAAATCAGATAATGAAATAGACTTTGGTTTCCTAGACTGATTGCATGATCCTTACTTATACGGACTGCTGCAAATTTTATTTGTATTGGAATGTATATTTTTACCTGTCTCTTTATTGGAGGGGATTATGGAATTAACTTGGAAACCCAGCACATATCCTAAAGTTTAAATGTTAAGGTAGTGAATACTTCATTGTTTATGTAAGAATTGGCACATCTCTTAACCTGTGGTTGACAAGGGGAGTCTACATTGTGGAGGTTCTTCAGTTCAGTGTGGAACCCAACATAATAAAGGAAAATCTTTGTAAGCCTGGGACATAGGCAAACAGAGGGCTGCTACTTAGGAATAAGTTTCTCCCAAGAGTCTGGTGAGTTGAAGGACTGCTGAAGGGAACACCCTCCCACCAGATGTCAAAGAGAACAACAACTACCAGGCTTTTAGAAGACATCTGAAGGCAGCCCTGTTTCGGGAAGCTTTTAATGTTTGATGTATTATAGTATTTTAATATTCTTTTGGAAGCCACCCAGAGTGGCTGGGGAGGCCCAGCCAGATGGGCGGGGTATAATTAATAAATTATTATTATTAGTAGTAGTAGTCCCAGGAAAGTGGATAGTGCTTTAATTGGCTTTATTTTGCTATTTTGTTCTGGGGGGGTGTGTGTAATGGTTTTCTGTAACTTTTGCATTACATATCTGTCAGGGGTACAGGGACAGAGGCACAGGGAAGGCAGGAAATGGAGAGCGATGGAGAGGAATCCCAGGAGAGCGAGGAAGAGGATAGCAATGACGCAGGGGATTCCATGAGTCTCTCCAGCGAATCAGAGGATTCCCAGAAAGGGGCGCCTGTGGTAAGGGCAAGGGGAGCCCCGGGGGGAAAGTGTCAGGAGCGGGGGGCCAGCAGGGGACCCCAAGGCGGCAGCTGGGAATCAGGGCCAGCTTCCCCACCAGAGCGCAGCGAGGGAGGGGGAGGTTCCAGTGTGTCAGAGGGAGCAGCCCCGGCGACAGAGAAAGGGGAGGGATCAGAGCAAGCCGTTCTCCCGGAAGGGGAGGAAGGCAGTGAGGGGAGTAGCATAACTGTCAAAAGGAAGGTCAGAAGTTGGGCACGCGCGCCAAGTTCAAATGAGGAGGTGCACGGGAGAACAGGGAGCCCGGAGGAGGAGGAGCCAGGTCCCAAAGCCCGCAGGAGGGGGCAGGAGCAGTCTGGAGACTCCGCTTCAGGAGAAAGCAGGAGGGGGGAACCCCGGCGGGCAGAAAGACCCTGCGGAAAAGGAAAGAGAGAAAAAGGTGGAGCAGCGTTAGCTTATTAAACTGGTGTAGGGGAGGGACCGATTCAGAGGGGACTTCTAATGTCTAGGAGAAAGAGACGCAGGGCTGCACGCCTCGGTTGTGGAACCAATAATGAACTGCAATGAACTGTATATAAGAAGAGCTTGGCGTTGGTCTTTTGTGAGCTGAGACCTGAGGCAGCCCTGACAATATCTTTCTTTTAAAACTCCATATTTTTTTCCGTCTTTCTAAACACTTTATTTGTTTCATAACCAGTGTGGTCTTAGCTTATTTTAACACCCTCACACTTAGAAGCTATGTTATATTACCTTAAAAGGCATCAGGGAAACCCCAGGAAATTAGGAGACTGATAAGGGACGGCCTTGTGGGAATAACCTCTTGTCACTACACTTGGTAGCAATCCGGGAAATGTTCCAAGGACTTAACTGTGACTTTGTTGTTGTCTTCTTATGTTTGATTGTTTGAAGACCAAGTAATATGGTGAAAGTTTGAAGGAGGTAGGTATATATAATCTGGAGAAGAGAAGATTAAGAGGACATGATATCTGTTTTCAAATGTTTGAAGGCTTTTCACTTCCTTCTTTTTTGTGTCTTATCTTACTCTGTGCACTTGTAATTTTGTGCTTTATATTTAAAGTGTATGTATGTGTGTATAGGCAGCAGGGTAAGCTATAAAGTATCCCAGCAGTTAGTAATACAAGTAGTGAATAATATAGTCAAGCTGAGGGAAATTGACAGAATGCCTTCATTCTCCAGGTGTCCTCTAAACTCCCATCCTGATGTTTATTGTAAGGAAATGGCTCTAAATTATTACAACTACAATAGGTTGGTAAAGCAGATCAGGGAGAATTTCCTTCCTCTGGTCCATGCCAGGTCTGTAAAGCAGGCTACGGTTTGTGGCCTTGGTAGTTTGCCTTGCTGATGCTTGCTGCCCCACCCTAGGGATCCTGTTTCACAAAGCATTTCCATCCATAGATTTTAGAAAGTGATTTTATTATTTTATGAACATACAAAAATGATATTCAAATCTAGCAAACAATATGTAAAAGTACACAGCATCTTTTTCATCTTCTCATAACAAAAAGATGACATTGACAGTGCATAAAAAGAAATATGTGCATTCTATATCTTAAAACTAGCATGTTTCCCTGCTGATTCCAGTTGTATATAAATTGCACTCTTTCCTATCCTGTTTCACTATAATACTACTTGCCACTTCCTTTCATCCAGACTTCAAAATGCTTCACTATTGTGAATTTTTGTCATTGTAAGAATATAATACAATTCCCAAAACACAAAGGTTTACTGAAAATTCTATTCCAAACTGCACAACTACATAACCACATAACTGTGAAACCACACTGTTATAATATAGTCTATAATTCCTGTTTTAGAGTGTTTACAGTAGCAGTTTATCATAGGCTGACAGCTGGGTTTAACACTAAATTGTCCCTGTCACTGTAGAGAATGAAGATTGGAATCAATTTGGTGTTAAGTCCATCTAGTTACCACCAGAGTAGTTCCAAACACCATAAATAAACCAACATTAAAGGCCAGCTTTAAATAATGTGATTTAGCATAGTTTACATTGTTCTTTTCAAATACAGTATGCTTCATTATTCCATTGCTGGAAAGAAGTATTGATTAGCTTGCAAACAATTTCTCAGCATCAGCCGCAGTGTTTGAAACTCCCATTTTTCTAGGCACATTTTGCGGCAGAGAATTTCATTAGCACGAGCAGTTTCAGAGCTCTGGGCGCACTTCTGTGACTAAGATTTCAGATTAAAACTGCAGAGTGGAAGGAAAAGAGGACCTTTTCTGTCTCCCTGCTTCCAGCTACTCTCTGAAAACTGGAGAAGAGACCATCTTAAGAATATTAGGGGGTTGGGCAGGGGAAGGACTAGACCATGTGAAAAATGAGCATAATATTTTAGATGCAGTTCATTTTCAGTTTTGTATTCTTCCTATAAAAAAGCACGCCTAGACATTTCATTGTTGCGCCCATAACTAGGTTTAAAGTTCCTTTTAGCTCCTAGCTTTCATATCTCAGTTTTTAACACTGGCCGCAGATTGTGGGTCAATTGCAGGAAAACAGGAATAGTTAAATTTCAAAGAAAACATGTGCACATGTACGTATATGCACACATGCAGTGTGTGTATGTGGACTCGACAGCCTGGTTTGCACATAACACTAAGCTATGGTTTATTAATTTATGGTTCATTAAACTGCAGCTGACTGTTATGTGTGAACCCAGTTCAACAGTTTAACTATGGTTCATTAATAAAAATTTGTAGCTGGTTTATATATCTTAGTATTAACCACAAGGTAAGCGCTACATGTCAGCCCGGACCTCCTCCAAAAGCTACAGAGCTGCAAGTGATGAGTGGCAAAAATTTCAAACTGTTCTCTTGGCTTGACTGCTCTCGCTTGTGCTTTTAACTGTTCTGTGATATAATAATCAAGTGAGCATCTAGATTTAGTTCAGTGTTATGTGCAAACTAGGCCAATGAAAGAGAAGTTGCTAACACAAATATAGCTACAGGAAACGGTAGAATTGAGCATTTAGACAGGAAAGTGCACACACAGTGTAACTATGACTAGAAAATAAAGTGTAAATTCACTGAGAAATGGAAGTCCTATGTGCAAGCTTCGCTGAAATAAATGGGAGAAATATTCTCTTACAAAGCTCCCATTCCTTTCAATGTCCCAGTGGACTATGTCCAGACTTCTCCCCTTACTGATTATATTCATTCATTTGTCTCGCTAGGTCTTCAAATGAAGCTACTGGATACTACTAACAGCTGCATTACAACCAGCAAACAGAATTTCTGAGAAATTGCTATAACCATTGAAAATATTTGAAGGAAAGCAGCAAAGCTAGCATAAAAGTAAACTAAGGAATAATTACAACAATGAGCATGCAATAAAGTCACCTACATTTCTTTAACCAGCTAGATCAAAAGAGCAGTGGGCTACTGTAAAATCCTACAAAGCATAAATATAATTGTCTACTAGGTCAATGTATGTGGACAATCCAGCTACACATTCTCCTACAGAAGCTCCATCGAAATGAATGAGAACAGCACAAGAGCATTTCTGTTCCTTTCTATTTTGCTTGCACAAGAGAGTTCCTGGTATCTTTCTCTTTTAGGCAGAGGACCCATTTTTTTCCAGGCCAGGAGTCAAGTTTCTTGCATGAGACTTGATCATTTGGTTATTTGTCTTCAGAGAAAGAATGATGGATGGAGTTGGTCGTCCTCATCTATTGATAGGTAAGCCAGTCATTTTGACCACAGTTTATATTTGCCCCAGTTGCCTGATTGACAATGCAACCCGGGGCTCCAGATCTGGGAGCAGCGTCTTCAGAGAGAGATGCTCTGGCCTGCAAAGGACATAAAAAAGTGCATTGTAATTTTCTGAAAGCTGATGTGGTTTTCATTAGATAAATGCTGCCAAGGCATTAAGCTGCAGTAAGAAGAGTGCAATGAAATGCCATGCTTACCAGACAGAAACATAGCAAACGTTTTCTGAAAACCCAAAATATGAACTGTGACTGTGCGATACAACAACGTTGTACTATGTAGTACTATGAGTTTGGTGGCAATCCCATTTCTTTTCAGCTTGAATGAACTCAAGACAATTCCTGACATCATAGCAGGGCACTCATTATACAAAAAACAACTATACCTTTTGTCCAGCAGCAGCTTTGTAGCATTAACGTTTGCTACGAACCTCCATTTCCAAGCCTTCTTTCCTTCATTAGAGTGACACAAATAGTTGTTAGCTTGTTTACACAATCTGTACCCTACTTCTCTATGAGGCAGCTCACAACATTTTCAATAAAACAAGAATAAAATCCAAAATCAGGAAAGCAGCCCAACTCAAACTAAATACACCAGCTAAGAGACTTTTGCCACAATTACTTACCAACAATCACCAGAAAAATAATCTACAGCTAAGCCAAGGTTTGGCTTAGATGGTGGAGGAAAATGGAGCATAGCAGCTGATCTAGATGTGCAGGCAAATATGCACGGGAGGACACAACCCTTAAGGCATGCAAGCAATGTTCAACATATTTTAACAGCCATACTTTGACGGCTACGGCAGGGAATGATTCCTTCCTGAAACCCTAAAAAGTGTTCGCAATGCTGGGCTAGAGGAACCAATGGTCTGGCTTGGTATAAGGCAGCTTTCTGCCAACTGAAGTTTTCAAGTGCTCTGCAAAGACAGTCCCAGGTTAATTCACATTATAGCAGTCTAATGTGGATATTACTTTGGCGTGGGTCACTGTTGCCAGAAAGGGCACGGCTGGCACACTGGTCAGAGTTAATGAAGAGGTTCTCCTGCTCAGACTGCCACCTGGAGATCCAGGAGCCTCTTCCCAAATAGCCCCAGTTCCTAAGAGGGATGAGCACAATGCCATCACAAACAAGTTATGATCTTGGATCCTGACAGTACTTCCTTGTTATCTAGATGAAGTTTCAACTTTCATTCTACCTCTATAAATTATACGCCTCTTCTTTCTCCAATATCACTCATGGAGTTTAAATGGCTGAATGAAAGATGTGAAGTTACTGCTCTAGTTACTGCGCACCTTAGCACCAAACGAATGACTCCTCATAATTGTCTTCATGATTCTTTTGAGTCTTACACCATACTTTAATAATGAGTTTTATCTTCATAACTCTCACCATTTAAATATATATATATATTTTGTTTCCCAAATGGTTCTCTTACCCAGTTTCTGTTCAGCCAGTTTTAGTCTTCCATGGTGCTGTTGGAAATTGGGACTTCCTTCCGGAAGATTTATTGTATTGTTCTAATCCCCATATTCACACCAAGGAATGACATATCTTCAATAACCTCCCATAATTATCATTCTTCCACTCACCGTATATTCTCCTCCCCTTTAGCAAGAACATAATTTACACAGAGCATTCAGAATATATTCATGAAAAGTCTCATTGCCAATAATGTATTCCAGTTTCATTAATTCACAATCTGTCTTACATTTCTCTGAAATAATATTTACTATGTAGTGATGAATATATTGGATTCTCAATTTACCACTCTATTTAAGCCCTATATAGCAAAACCCAATTGATTTGCAAATTAAGCCTCCAACTTAAAGCATTCTCTCATTTCAAAAAGGCTTCCCTTAGGTAAAATACCCTAACTCAGAGTTATTTTCAGAAGTGGAAAGAATTAATTTCTGGGTAAATGTGATTAATGAAGTTTGGTACTCAATGGACAGACATTGAGTTTGAAGAATCTGCAACGAAATACTGAAATCCATTTTCACAAATGACATGTAAACTGGTTTTTGTCTTTCCCATATATGTAATATTAAATCTGGTCTGAAAGTTTGGGGAATGTGCAGTGCAACAAAAGGAGGGAAGTATATTGTGTGAGTGTTTTGACTATTGATCCAAACCCCTAAAATGTATTTTATATAATTGACTTTTCATTTCTATTCTTTGTATACAGTGGTACCTCAGATTACGAACTAAATTCGTTCTGGAGGTCCGTTCTTAACCCGAAACAGTTCTTAACCTGAGGCGCGCTTTCGCTAATGGGGCCTCCTGCTGCCGTCGTGCTGCCGGCGCACGGTTTCCGTTCTCATACTGGGGCAAAGTTCAGAACCTTAGGTACTACTTCTGGGTTAGCGGAGTTTGTAAACTGAGGTGATTGTAACCTGAAGTGTTTGTAACCCGAGGTACCACTGTATCGTATTGTTTTATTGCTATGGCCGATGGCTGACGCAAATGAAGATTCATTCATTCATTCATTGTGTGAATGAACCTCATTCCACACAAGCATACCTCACTTAGCACTTTGTTGAATCCCATCCTTAAAAATTAAATATTAGAAAAGAAATTCCCAGCAGTGTTCTCACCTGAACCACATGTTGACTTTCACCTGCATGTCTGGGGACACCTTCAGAATCATTGGAACTCCTTGGATTCACCTGAGTGTTAGGAGGCTCCACAGAGAAAACAGGAAATAGGGGCCTGAGAAACCGGAACTCGCTGTTCAGAGACCCACCAGCTAAGCACACCTCATAGTTGTAAGCCTGGGATAGAGATCCAGCACCAGAATCCGCAGAGTTCTCCTGGGAATCAGGTCCCACCGGGAAATTGGCTGCAGAGTTGTAGGTTCCTATAAACTTTTCACGTTTCTGCAACTTGATTACAACAAATGCCACTACAGAAATGAGAAAGATGCTTGAGATGGCAGCCAAGCAGATGATCAAATACATCGTCAGGCTGGGGTCTTCCTCCTCCACCGTTTCCTCCTTTGGGAGAGCCACACTTTTCAGATAAGGGTCAGAGAAGCCGTCCACTAGGAGGATTCTGAGCGTGGCAGAGGTGGACTGGGGAGGATGGCCGTTGTCTCGGACCACCACAATCAGATTCTGCTTGAAGCTGTCTCGGTTGCTGACCGGCCTCAGGGTGGTCACTTCTCCATTCTGGGCCCCCACCGTGAACAGACCCGGCTCTGTGGCCTTCAGCAGCTGATAGGAAAGCCAAGAGTTCTGCGCAGAATCCCTGTCCACAGCCACCACCTTGGTGACCAGGTAGCCAGTCTCTGCCCCTCGGGGAACCAGGTCATTCGAGGGGGAAGTGCCATTCTGGAGAGGGTAGAGGATGAAGGGGGCATTGTCATTTTCATCCACGACCTGAACGCAGATGGGAACTTCGGAGCTCAGTGGAGGGGAACCTGAATCCACAGCCCTCACCCTCACCTGGAAATCTTTCACTTCCTCATAATCCAGAGACCGGATGGCATACAGGTTCCCCGTTTCAGAGTTGATGGAGATGTAAGAGGATGTGGGGCCATCATTGACCTTCCCAGGCAAAAGCGAGTAGGTCACTTTGGCATTCTGCGCTGTGTCCAGATCAACAGCATGGACCGAATTGATCAGAAGACCTGGAATATTGTTTTCTCTTAACAGCATTTCATAGAATGGCTTTTCAAACACTGGAGGGTTGTCATTGACATCTGAGATTTGCACATGAAGTATTCTTGTGGAAGTGAGTCTGGGAGAGCCTCTGTCCATGGCTGTAATGGTGATGTTATACTCAGAGGCTTTTTCTCTGTCCAGTGGTTGTTGGGTTACCAGCTGGTAATAGTTGTTCTCTGTGGGTTTGAGCACAAATGGCAGGTTAACTTCAGTGGTGCAGGCAGTTCTGCCACTGTCTCCAGAGTCCACATCTGTGACACTGAAGAGGGCCACCACTGTGTCTGGGGAAGAGTCTTCAGGTAAGGGACTGGTGATGGAAGTGATGGTAATCTCTGGAGCATTGTCGTTCTCATCCTCAATCTCTACAATGACTTTACAGTAAGCAGAAAGGCCCCCTCCGTCTGTAGCTCTGATGTTCATCTCATAATTTGTGTTTTCTTCATAATCAATTATACCTGAGATAGTAAGTTCCCCAGTATTTTTATTTAACCTGAATGATCTCAACACATTTTCTGGCACTTGGCTAAATGAGTAAGTGATTTCAGCATTGGAACCAATATCCTTGTCTCTGGCTTCAACTCTTGTGACTAATGTACCCAATGGGCTGTTTTCCATCAGTTTTTCCTGGTACACAGATTTATTAAATAGAGGAGCATTATCATTGATGTCCAGAACATCAATGATTATTTGTGCTGTTCCAGTTCTTTTTGGGGTCCCTCCATCAACTGCTGACAGAATAAGGGAAATCTGTGGATTCACCTCACGGTCTAGCGGTTTCTCTAACACCAGTTCTGCATAGTTGGTACCATCACTGTGACTCTGCACATCCAACCTAAAATACTTATTAGGACTAAGTGTGTAATTCTGAACAGTATTTTTTCCTTTGTCTGAATCTTGAGCTCTCTCCAAAGGGAATACAGTATTTATGTGAGTTTGCTCAGGTATTTCAAAAATAAATTGATCTTTCGAGAATTTGGGGGAATTATCATTCACATCCTCTATTTGAACTTCAATTCTATATAGCTTCAATGGATCTTCTAGCACAATTTCAGAGAGCAGAACACAATGGTCATTCTGACCACAGAGAGCCTCTCGATCTATTCTATCCTTTAATATCATGTTGCCAGAATGAGGATCCAGCTGGAAATACTGCTTGCTGCTCTTAGAAACCAGCCGGGCTCTCCGAGCAGACAGCTCCTTTGCATCCACTTTCAAATCTTTCAGCACATTAGCCACCAAGGACCCTGTTTTCCTTTCCTCTGGCACTGAATATTGGATGGAATTGCATATTGCCCCATACATGCAGAGAGACAGAAAGAAAAAAGTCACTTGCCTGTTCCTGTTATTCATTTCCATTGTTCCAGATTCACTCAAGACAGATTGAACAACAGAAAAATATGTTGTTGTACTTAGCTGTATCCCTTTGCTGTATTTATTCTTGAAAATGCATACTGCTGTCTCCCTCCTCCTGATTTTTTTGCAATGAAGAGCTGTATCTCTTTTGCTTCCAGATTGTTTTGCCCTTGTCTATGCTTTCCAAAGATTAATCTTTTAAGAATATGTGCTGTGCAATGGCACCATCTTGTGTTTGAAATACATATAACTGCAATCTTTGTCAGCTGGTCCCCACCCCTTACTATTAATATCTATCCAAAGTTCCTTATAGAGAAAGATATGGATGCAGATCTTGGGGTTTGCAGTTAATGTGAGCCTGTTTGTGAAGGTGAATAAATAACATAGACCCCATATTAACTGGAAGGTACGGAATGTGTATACAAATTCATTATATGAACATGGAATTTTGTACACAGCTCAGGCCATCATTCAACTAAAGCCAGATAATGTAAACTAACCTCTGGATACATTTCACAGACAATATCTGAAAAATACAAACAGTTGCCAATAATGGAGGCTGGCATGTTAAGGCAAATGGGGTACTGCCCCATCCACCTCTCTGTCTTGATTCTTACATACTACCAGTTCTGGAGGTGGCACTGCTCCTCACATTCTCCCCACTTAGTTTCAGTGTTGCCCTTGCAGACCTCAGAATGGAGTTTGGATCTTGCTATCATTAGTTCTGGCTCCACCTACTGTGGTCTCCCTTCCTTCTGCCCTACCAGTCCCAATAGATATGGTGGTGTTAGCTGTATATATGGGTGGCACCGTGCAAGGAGGGTAGAGGTCGCAAGCAGGAAATTTAAGTTAGTCATGCTTTACCTGGCGCTCTGTCAATCCCACATGGTGTCAGAATGGAGACTATCTATGTTCCCTGCAGTGTTCTGACAGCCTCACAAAACAGAAAGGTAGTCACAGGTTAACACTCAGAGAATACTAGGAGGCCCACCTACTGCAGCCACAGTGTTTATCTCTCAAAATAACAGGCAAAAGAGAGGCCTGGAAACTGAGAGTACCTGCAGGAAGGCTCTGCTGGTGCAGCTACTGACGGGGTATCACTCCAGAAAAGGAGGAAAGAAAACAGAGGGAGCGGCGAGACCTGGAACTAAGAGAGTCTACAATGACCCATAAAGGTGAGTCCAAGCCATCTATGACCCCTCTGAACACGGCTACTCCATCCCTGGTTGATTTCCACATTGCACAAATAATTTGATTTCCAGCACCCTGAAGGCTGGCCACTTTAGATAAGCAGATTCCAAAGGTTCTTCCAGACATCTGGACACAGGAACAGCAAGTAAACACTCTTTTGTGCACTATGGAGCCAGCAGTAGGGAATATAATCCTCCCAAGGAGACTCACAAATGTCCAGATGAAACTGTTTTAAAACAGACAAAGAAGAGCTAGAGAAGCACTTTCTACCTCATTGCAAAGTAATTTTTGAGCCGGTCTAATTCCACTCTTGCAAGCAGGATGGTCAAAGAAAGAAAACTTGGGAGTCAGCAGGAAGTTGCAGACCTAGACACTACAAACTAACTCATGTGATGTTAACCTGGCAAAGGGAAGCAATACAGCAGGTAACCCAAAGACTGCCCTTTGTGTGGCAAGTCACCCTACAGCAAGAAGACAGTCAGACATTATCAGAAAAGGGGGCATTATGCTGCAGTGTGCTGTTCTAAACACATCATAGCACTGGTTCTCCAAAAAGACCACCTGGGAGCCATTGGTAATGGTCAGAATGAGCCTCCATGGATTACCACCATTGTCTTGGGAGAGCTTTCAATTGAATTTAAAATTGTCATGGGGCAGGTGTCAAAGTGACCCCAACTTCATTGTATAGGAAGCTAAAGGCTTCTACTTTGACTTCATTTTGCTCTCAGAAGGGATTGGGTCCTTCTGCAGAGTAAAGCATTCTGGGGGAGGTTGCCCAGGAAAATGCCTGTACCACATCAACTTTTCAGAAACAGCTAAACATCCTTTAAAAATGTTGGAATCCTAGAAGCCAAGACCCCAGTTTTGGGCAAGGACTCTTTGGTGAGAGAACCTCAGCAGAGATTTAACATCACACAACAAGCAGCAGAGGAAAAAAAATGGAAATTTAAGGAAAACCTTAAAATGTGCCCTTCAAGTAAGTCCCCAAATGCCCAGTTTTCAAAGTTCTTTTCACTGTATCCCATTTCCCTAGCATATCAACCACATGTTTTGCAAGCCATAACATGGTTTACTAGCAAAACTCTTCAAAGGTCAGATTCATGTGTTTTTCCATACAGCAGCCAGAAAAGATGCACAATCAGTTAAAACATTGCTTAGCTATAAAAGGTAAAAGTTTCTAAATATTGATAGACAAAAAAAACTAGTTTGAGCCTCTGTTCTGGTATGAAACAAAAAAGGATGGTTAAAACCATGAGGGTAGAATGACCTCCTTACAACTAAGGTTTATTGACCCATTTCCTCTCCAGGGGAGCAGTGATGACTGCCTGGCAGGACAGCTTAATCTACGGTTTAACCCCTTCATGTGCTATCTAGATTCAAACATCCTAGAGGCATATGTGACTGGAACCCTACCATCAAAAAAACTACTTAGAAATTAAGAGAGAATGACTAACCACTAGAGCTGTATGTTGGCTGTGCATGAAGCACAAATTCCGAGGTGTTCATGGGTGATTTGGGTGAGATTTTCACACACTTGATTGTGTCATTAACAAGGTGGCTGGAGTTGGAGCAGAACTGCTTAAAGTCCTGAGTCTTAGACTGCTACTTTGTTTTTAGTTTTTTTTATAAAAGAAGAAGTCAGTAACTTAGTCATCTATAAAGCAAAATGTTGAGGGAATGTTCTAGGGTTTATTAGGCAGATATGGAGGTGCTGCAATTGCTAAGGTCACTTTGTTACGTTGCTAAGCAATCAGAAGTAAGGAATCGGGAGGCATTCTCTCTATCTTTGCTATCTTTCAACAGGAACAGCCTGCAGTGAGAGGTACAGCAATGGGAATAAAGCAAATTATGGCTAGCACCTTTAGTATACAGTATGTCTATCTTACAAATATTGATTAAGGCAAGCCTTTTCTTTTATGGAAATACAATTATGGATAAAGCTTCACCCTTTGACATTCTGTCTGTCAGGCAACTTATTACCTGTGTGATGTACTTTTGAACCTTTTACTTAAGAACAGCAGCTTGTGACATTATGAATGCTGAAAACATGTTGAGACTAAATTGAGACTTGAACTGGACAAATTCATTTTGTAAAGGGACAAACTGGAACTAGAACTAATCCCTTTTTGGACAGGATAAAGTAGAATTTTCCAAGCACTGCTAGTAACATGCAGAAGCTTAAATCAATTACAGAAACATAGCATTAATTCATAAATTAATCTGGTTAAAAAGTGCAATCTAGAAACTTCCTTTATATCTTAATACCTAAATATAATGTTTTCCTTTTCATATCAGGTTATTAAATGTGGTCAGCTTCTTCATTAACCAGATATAAATTAAATATGTTCTTTGATATCAAGTAGGCAGTGGGGTTACGGGACGCGGGTGGTGCTGTGGTTCAAACCACAGAGCCTAGGGCTTGCCAATCAGAAGGTCGGCAGTTCGAATCCCCACCACGGGGTGAGCTCCCATTGCTCGGTCCATGCTCCTGCCAACCTAGCAGTTCGAAAGCACGTCAAAGTGCAAGTGGATTAATAGGTACTGCTCCGGCAGGAAGGTAAACGGCTTTTCCGTCCACTCCTCTGGTTCACCAGAAGCGGCTTAGTCCTGCTGGCCACATGACCTGGAAGCTGTACACCGGCTCCCTCGGCCAATAAAACGAGATGAGCGCCGCAACCCCAGAGTCGGCCACGACCGGACCTAATGGTCAGCAGGCCCTTTACCTCCCTTTTAGGCAGTGAGGTTAACCAATTAAATTTCAGATATTGACAGTATGGAAGAACTGAAACACTTAAAAAAATAATTCTGAATTCCTGGCACAGTTTTAGGATTGAGAGAGATGTTTCTGCACTTTCCTGGTAAACAAGGCAAGAGTTTTTAAAGTTTAAGAGAAGCTTGTAAGCATTCAGAAAAGGTGGGATCAGGAGAGAAATTGAGAAATCATTGGGTTCTGGGTCACTTGGTCCTACGTATTTGGATATTAGTCCTACCCACTTCGCCCTTGGAGGCTTGGCCAGAGAAGAATGTGGTCCTTGACTGGAAGGTCCCCAACCCCCTGTTCTACAGAGAAGTAAAAAAAAACACCCAATGCCCTGAAAAATAAAAATAACAGAAGATCAAAGAAAGGTTCAAGGGAACTAAAATGGCTCCAAGTGAAGAGAGTAGGTGGGCTAAAAAAGAAAGGCAAGAACAAATATTATTAAATGGCTATAAAAGTGGCATTTCAAAATTTACAAAATGCAACATAAAGAATTAACCAAAATAGGATGATGTGAAGATACAGATAAGAAAAGTGACTTATGATGTAATATGCTTTCTTCGACTATAATTACTAATTGCTCACCTCTTTCCCTGATTCGGTTTTCCCCGCCTGGTCAGGAATATCTTGGGAAGCAGACGGAGGGGCCTGGTTCACATTGAGGTTTGGGTCCCCCACAGAAAAAACAGGAATGAGGGGCCTGAGGAACCTGAACTCGCTGCTCAAGGACCCACCGGTTAAGCAAACATCGTAGTGGTAACTCCTGGAAAGAGACCCGCTCTGAGAATCGCCACAGTTCTCTGGGATGTCGGGTCTGGCAGGTGGGAAGTGAGGAGGGGCAGCGATAAAACTTTCCCTGGGATCCCTCCTGCAGATCTTGATGGCAGCAAAGGAAACAATGCAAACGAGGAACACAAAGGAGACTGCAGCCAGGCAGATCACCAAGTACAAGGTCAAGGTTCCATCTTCTTCGTGCTCCTCTTTACTGACCTCCACAGCCTTCATATAAGGATCCGAAAAGCCACCCACGGGAAGGACATGGAGCATGGCAGTGCTGCTCTGGGGAGGGAGCCCGTTGTCCCTGACCACTATCAGGAGTCTCTGCTTGCTGGTGTCTCGCTCGCTCAGGGCTCTCCTGGTTCTCACTTCCCCATTCTGGGCTCCTATGCTGAAAAGACCAGGGTCTGTGGCCTTCAGCAGCTCATAGGAAAGCCACGAGTTCTGGCCAGAATCTCCATCCACAGCCACCACCTTGGTGACCAGGTAGCCGGCCTCCACCGACTTGGGGACCAGCTCATTGCAGGGGGATGTGCTGTTCTGAAGAGGGTAGAGGAAGAAGGGAGCGTTGTCGTTTTCGTCTAGGATTACGACTCGGACAGTAACTTCTGAGCTGAGAGGAGGAGACCCTCCATCTGTAGCCCTCACCGTCACTTTGAAATCTTTGATCTGCTCATAATCCAGAGATCGGAGGGCATACAGATTTCCGCTTTCAGAGTTGACTGAGATGTAAGAGGCCACAAGGCCATCAGTGACCTTCCCAGGCAAAAGGGAGTAGGTGACCTTGGCATTCTTCTCAGTGTCCAGATCAGCAGCATGGACTGAGCCAATGAGCAGTCCTGGAATATTGTTTTCCCGTATCTGCATTTCACATGAAGACGTTTCAAATACTGGAGGGTTGTCATTGACATCTGAGATCTCAACGTTAATAATTCTTGTTGAAGTGAGCCTGGGGGAGCCTTGGTCAGTGGCTGTGATGGTGACATTATACTCTGAGACCTTCTCTCTGTCCAAGGGACTTTGGACCACAAGCTGGTAATAGTTATTCATAGTGGGTTTTAAAACAAAGGGAAGGTTTACCTCCACAGAACACACAGTTCTGCCGTTTTCTCCGGAGTCTCGGTCTGTGACACTGAAGAGAGCCACAAGTGTCTCCAGGGGAGAATCTTCTGCCAAAGGACTAGTGATGGATATGATGGATACTTCGGGGACATTGTCATTCACGTCTTCAATCTCTACCAGGACCTTGCAGTGACCTGAAAGATCCCCTCCATCTGTTGCTCTGATGCTCATGCTGTAACTGGTTTCTTTTTCATAATCAATTTGTCCCAAAACAGTTATTTCCCCAGTGAGATCATTTAAGTGGAAGCAACGGTGTATTTTTTCAGGTACCCGATCAAATGAGTACGTTATTCGTGCATTTGAACCAAAATCTGAATCTCTGGCTTCTACTTTGGAGACCAGGGTGTCTCTAGGGCTGTTTTCCTTTAACCTTACTTTATATTCAGAATGAGTAAACTGGGGGAAATTATCATTGATGTCCAAAACCTTGATATTTATCTGAACTGTGCCTGTTCTCTGTGGCTCCCCTCCATCCACAGCTGTGAGAGTCAGTCCAAACTCTGATGCTTCTTCCCTATCTAGAGGTTTCACCAAAATAAGGTCCAAATATTTGTTTCCACTTTCATCACTTTTTACTTGGAGCCAGAAATGCTCATTGGAACTGAGAGTGTAGTTTTGGACGTTATTTTTATCCAAATCTGTATCTTGTGCAGATTCCAAAGGGAATTGGGTGTTGATAGGGACATTCTCTGGAATATATAGCTTGAATTCCTTTTTTGAGAATTTGGGAGTATTGTCATTTACATCTTTTATCTCTATCTCTATACTGTAGATTTTTAAGGGGTTTTGGAGCACAATTTCAGAGAGCAGCAAGCAAGGATCAGTCTCACCACACAAAGCTTCCCTGTCTACTTTATCATTTATCAGCAGATTCCCAGAGTGGGTATCAAGGTGGAAATATTGCTGTGTGCTTTCGGACACTAGCTGGGCTCTGCGAGCAGACAGCTCCCCTGTTCCCAGTTTCAAATCCTTCAGCACATTAGCCACCAGAAATCCACTTTTCTTTTCTTCAGGCACAGAATAGCGTATTGAGATACACATCACTCTAGACACAGAGAATAAGAGGAAGAGATACAGACCTTGCCTGTTCCTGATGCAGTCTTCCATGGTTTCTTTCCCTTCTTGGTAAGATATATAGGTTCCGGCCAAAAGACCAATTTTTCAGTTTTCTCCTGTGGCTCCCTGTGCTGTTGTGTAAATTGTTTCTTTTTCCTCCTGTCGTGGTCAATGCTTGCTCCCTTGAATTTTGTATTTCCTTTCTAGAAAATGAGTCTGCACCTCTCTACTTCAGTTTTCTCTGTTCATAGCTTCCCCTCAGTGCTGCTACAAAGCAATATTGTGAAAATAATGTGCTTGCCAATATTGCCACCTTGTGGTTCATCTAAGAAAAATTTGTTAATAGCCTATAAAGTCCATTTAACAGCAGGCCAGTGAAAATTGAGTTTAGATTCATGCTCATTCAACTGTTAGCTCATGTGTACATGCGATCATAATTTTCTTAATCATGCCTATAAATAGGAAAAGAATAATTTGATACGTACATTACATTTCAAACCTTACTTACATTTCCGCGTATACTGTTCTTTTAGTGAGCATAAGTCATCAACCAAGTATCATTGATTGAATATAATTATTTTTATTCATTCAGAATAAAATCATATTATACTAATTATCCTCACCTGACATCTCAGATGCGTTTCTTCTTCATTACAAGGGACTTCTTGGGACCCACTGGAACTCCTTGGATTCAGCTGAGTGTTAGGAGGCTCCACAGAGAAAACAGGAAACAGGGGCCTGAGAAACCTGAACTCGCTGTTCAGAGACCCACCAGCTAAGCACACCTCATAGTTGTAAGCCTGGGATAGAGATCCAGCGCCAGAATCCGCAGAGATCTCCTGGGAATCAGGTCCCACCGGGAAATTGGCTCCAGAGTTGTAGGTTCCTGTGAACTTTTCACGTTTCTGCAACTTGATTACAACAAAGGCCACTACAGAAATGAGAAAGATGCTTGAGATGGCAGCCAAGCAGATGATCAAATACATCGTCAGGCTGGGGTCTTCCTCCTCCACTGTTTCCTCCTTTGGGAGAGCCACACTTTTCAGATAAGGGTCAGAGAAGCCGTCCACTAGGAGGATTCTGAGCGTGGCAGAGGTGGACTGGGGAGGATGGCCGTTGTCTCGGACCACCACAATCAGATTCTGCTTGAAGCTGTCTCGGTTGCTGACCGGCCTCAGGGTGGTCACTTCTCCATTCTGGGCCCCCACCGTGAACAGACCCGGCTCTGTGGCCTTCAGCAGCTGGTAGGAAAGCCAAGAGTTCTGCGCAGAATCCCTGTCCACAGCCACCACCTTGGTGACCAGGTAGCCAGTCTCTGCCCCTCGGGGAACCAGGTCATTCGAGGGGGAAGTGCCATTCTGGAGAGGGTAGAGGATGAAGGGGGCATTGTCATTTTCATCCACGACCTGAACGCGGATGGGAACTTCTGAGCTCAGTGGAGGGGAACCTGAATCCACAGCCCTCACCGTCACCTGGAAATCTTGTACTTCCTCATAATCCAGAGACCGGATGGCATACAGGTTCCCCGTTTCAGAATTGATGGAGATGTAAGAGGATGTGGGGCCATCATTGACCTTCCCAGGCAAAAGCGAGTAGGTCACTTTGGCATTCTGCGCTGTGTCCAGATCAACAGCATGGACCGAATTGATCAGAAGACCAGGAATATTGTTTTCTCTTAACTGCATTTCATAGAATGGCTTTTCAAAGACTGGAGGGTTGTCATTGACATCTGACACTTCAACATGAAGTATTCTTGTGGAAGTGAGTCTGGGAGAGCCCCTGTCTGTGGCTGTGATGGTGATGTTATACTCAGAGGCTTGTTCTCTGTCCAGCGGTTGTTGGGTCACCAGCTGGTAATAGTTGTTCTCCGTGGGTTTGAGCACAAATGGCAGGTTGACTTCAGTGGTGCAGGCAGTTCTGCCACTGTCTCCAGAGTCCACGTCGGTGACACTGAAGAGGGCCACCACTGTGTCTGGGGGAGAGTCTTCAGGTAAGGGACTGGTGATGGAAGTGATGGTAATCTCTGGAGCATTGTCGTTCTCATCCTCAATCTCTACAATGACTTTGCAGTAAGCAGAAAGGCCTCCTCCATCTGTAGCTCTGATGTTCATCTGGTAATTTGTGTTTTCTTCATAATCAATTGTTGCTGCAGTAGTAAGTTCCCCGGAGTGTTTGTTTAACTTGAACTTTCTCAACACATTTTCTGAGACTTGCCTGAATGAATAAGTGATATGTGCGTAGGAACCAAGATCCCTGTCAGTGGCTTCAACTTTGGTGACCAGAGTACCTGGTGGAATGTTTTCCAGTAGTTGCACATTATATACAGATTTATTAAAGTGAGGGGCATTGTCATTGGTGTCCAGAACTTGAACAATAATTTGTGTACTTCCGCTCCTTCTTGGGATCCCTCCATCAACAGCTGATAGCATTAATGTAATCTGTGGCTTCTCCTCACGGTCCAAAGGCTTTTCTAACACCAGTTCTGCATATTTGCCACCATCAGTGTGACTTTCCACCTCCAGCCTAAAATGTTCATTTGGACTAAGAGTATAGTTCTGAATAGTATTTTCACCTCTGTCTGAATCTTCAGCTTTTTCCAAAAGGAATCGGGTATTTGTGGGTGTCTGCTCAGGTATTTCCAAGACAAATTGTTTTTCAGAGAATATGGGGGAATTATCATTCACATCCTCTATTTCAATCTCAATTCTGTGCAGCTGCCATGGCTTTTCCAGCACCATTTCACAAAGCAGAACACAAGGGTCATTCTGACCACACAGGGACTCTCGGTCTGTTTTATCTTTTATTATCACATCCCCAGATTGGGGATCCAGCTCAAAATACTGCTTGGCAGTCTTAGAAAGCAGCTGTGCTCTCCGAGCAGACAGCTCCTTTACTTCCATTTTCAAATCTTTCAGCAGATTAGCCACCAGAGACCCACTTTTCTTTTCCTCGGGCACTGAATAGCGGAAGGACTCACACACCACACCACAGGTACAGAGACAGATAAAGAAGAGACAAACTTGCCTGCTATAATGGAGGATTTTCATTTTCTTTCCCAGCTTTGTTCTCAAGGCAGATTGGAATCCAAGGTGCCTCTTTGTAAAGCAGTTGCCAGAATTGCCCTTTTCTCTGTTATAAGGTCCCTTTGTTGTCCTTGTTTCATGAAGTAGATGCAACAGTGCTTGCCTCCTACAGATTCTGCAGATTTTGTTGCAATCAAGAGCTGCTACCCTTTTTTCAGATTCCTTTTTTCTAATGGTCACAGCTTTCTGGCACCGCGCAGCAGTTCTGATTTCTGCTGCCTGTGCAATTGCACCACCTTGTGTTAGAAGTTAAATGCAGCAGCTGTAAGAGCACTCAGACATTGTTGATAAGCACAGAACGGTTCTTCTCAAACTCTTTCTGCCCCCTGCACCAAGACTGATCACTGCCAAATAGCTGAGTGTCTTGGTGGACCACCTAATGATTTTTTAGACTGTTGTAGCAACTGTAATGAGCTGTTGCTAGATTGTATTTGTATATAGTGTTGTATTTTTATTGCTTTTTTATTTCCTATATTGTGTTTTATTATATTACCATCTGAATTCCATAGACCAAATACAAAATACTGTAAAGCAAAATTCAACACAAGAAGTAAAATAAGCAATAAAAGTACAATGGGAAGCTAATGCGCTAAACCCACCATTCACAGGTGCTGCTCTCCACGGATGGCCTGAATAAAGCTTGCAGACCACTGGTGGTCTACAGGCAACAGTTTGGAAACCCCTAGCATAGAATATCATTTGATATTTAATGCCTGTTACGTTTACATTTTATAAACGGTAAATAATTATACTCATACATACACACAAACACATTTCTTCACCATAAAACTCAGTGAGCTGTTTAGAATATGAAGGGAACAACATGGGCATGACTATTTCCTCATGGCAAAAAGGTATGCAGGGAGGCCAAGGAAAAAGAAATGAAAGATGAACACTGATCTTTAAGGTCCTTCTTCATCTGATAATGTTTAGGATGCCCAGGGGAAACCACGAAGATGTCCAGCCCTCATCTAGACCTATCATCAGAAAGTTCACAGTTCCATTCACAGAGATTCAGGAACTGAAATTCCATTAGTAAAATGTCTCCAGCATCCCCTTGTGGAAGTGACCCTGGCAAGGGTCTCTCATTACTTCATTTAAGATGGCCTTTAACCTTCTCGCTCAAGCCATGCTGCTTTGCTATGAATCTCTGGTTGAGTTCTAGAAGTGCCTGTTGCTGATGATGCAATGACAAGGAGAAATAGAGCAGCTGGAGCTCTCACTTGGTCTCCGCTAGTAAGCCCACCACCACTTTGGCCAGGTAGGACACACACACACACACACACACACACACACACACCAATTGGCTCTGGAGAAAAGGCTTTTTATTTCCCACCACACCTAGTCTGAATTGCAATGGTGGAAGGCGGCCTGCCTTGATGAATGGGACTGGTGTTAATTACATTTGGCTATCTAACTAAAAAGGACATGGGTGGCGCTGTGGGTTAAACCACAGAGCCTAGGGCTTGCTGATCAGAAGGTCGGCAGTTCGAATCCCCACAACAGGGTGAGCTCCCGTTGCTCGGTCCCTGCTCCTGCCAACCTAGCAGTTCGAAAGCACGTCAAAGTGCAAGTAGATAAATAGGTACCGCTCTGGCAGGAAGGTAAACGGTGTTTCCATGCGCTGCTCTGGTTCGCCAGAAGTGGCTTAGTCATGCTGGCCACATGACCTGGAAGTTGTATGCCAGCTCCCTCGGCCAATAAAGCGAGATGAGCACCCCAACCCCAGAGTCGTCCGCGACTGGACGTAATGGTCAGGGGTCCCTTTACCTTTATCTAACTAAAAAGGGAGTGGCTTGCTAATAATGATGGGAGAGGAAGTAAAGAGATGTAACTTGGTGAACACCCTAAGTCACCATTTGGGTTATTTAGATGAGTAAAGGGGCCTTCTTCTGACAAGCCTTTCAGGGGTCTTGGGCTTGAAAAGTCAGAATCCTCTGCTCAGTTACACAAAACTAGTTGAGCTCAGAGAAGGTGACTCTGATCTGGTCTGCCTTGGCAAGTCTTTGGCTCTGTGGGCAGGGAGGAGCAGGATGGGGTCTCCTTGACTAGTGTCTCCACCATCTCACCCAAGTGGTGTTAAAAAAAAATACCTGCCCTGGGCAACTACCATGAAAAAGAATGTATCTCACTGCAGTCTTACAAAATAATACAGCTCCAGCCCTTATTTAACCCTAAAATCTTGAGTCCTCTTTCCTTATTCTTGGGCTGATGTACTGTATAACTCTGCAATACTCACTTTCCATAAATATGTATCTGCACTTTCAGTTGCCCTGCAGACTTCGGAGCTGAATAAAGCATCTAACATTTTGTAATGCTGCCCCTAATATTTGCAGCTCCCAGCGCCTATACCTAACCCTATGACAGTAGACTTCTTCCCCCGAAAAGGCCCCTAAGCACCTGGCTGCCCCACTTCCTGCCTGCCTCAGTCTCAACTCCTTCTCCACATCCTGCATCATCTGTCAGCCTTGATCACCATTCTCCCAAACCGAAATAAAAGCATACAAATAAAGTGCCAGGAAGTCAAGTGAGTAGCAGCACCTGAGTGCCCCCCCCATATTGTTGTCAGCTTTAGTACCGCCCCACACCTGCTGAAGGAGAGTATTGGAGCTGAAAGACAAATGCTAAGTATTGGTACACACAGGCTAAGGTGTAAGAAGCGCAAAATTTGAGACTCTATATCGTCTTTACATGGCTTTTGGGAACATGAGTGAACTTACAGGTTGCAACTGTGACCTGCAGCTGTTTACAAATAGCATGCTATGCGCTGAATGGTGTGAGGGGTTGGGTTTTGAGTGAAGAAATATACTGCTAGAGCAAGAAAGACCAACTGTGAGACAGATTAATTAATTAAATATGTTTCAACAAAGTTCCAGAAAAGTTGTCAAACAGAGATCAATATCAGGTGGTATATTTTCCCTGTATGATTCCTGCATTTGCTCTATTAGAATTCATATATTTTCAGCATTTGTTTAAACATGAAAGCTATTCAGCCAACAACCTGTTCCATATCTTTAAAATATTCCACATTTACACATTAAGCTCTTGTTCTAAGATGTGATTAAGATCACTGAACGTGTTAGATACAACACACTGTTGTCTTGCTTTCTGTTACTCCTCTTCTGCATATACCATATCAGATTTGGGGGATAAAACATATGATTAGTAATAGAGACAAGCAATTTAAACACACACAAACAAATCACCCTGTTTAATTATTTGAATCAGTACTTGCAATCTTAACTCAAAACCTCAACTAAAACTCTGAACACATCCTAACCATACATTTAAAGCACAAGGCTTCCTCCAAATAATAATAGGAACTGCAGTTTATCTCTCATAAAGCTTTAGATGTGCTATAAATATCTTTATGTATGCTACAACAGCAGCAATAATACTTATTGCAAAGTACTGGAAGACACAAGATTTACTCACTCTGGAAGAATGGCAGATGAAGGTGATGGACTACATGGAATTGGCAGAAATGACAGGCAAAATCCGAGACCAGGGAGAAGAAATGGTGGAGGAAGATTGGAAGAAATTTAAAGACTATCTGCAGAAATACTGTAAAATTAATGAATGTTAAAATGATGTTGGACTGAAAAGAAGTGGTTTTGGTAATAAGGTTAATAAGAATAGGTAAATATAGATAGTTATGTGGATGAAAATGTATAGTTATAATAGGTTAAGTATAGAGCAAAGTTAAATGAAAGAGGGTAAGGATTTGCTGAAAAGACTTGGAAAACGGGAATACAAAAGGGGAGGTGTGAGGAGGTCAAGGAAATAAGCAAATGAGATCAAAGATGCTGAAAAATGGATTTATTCTTTTTTAAAATATCTTTTTTTCCCCTAGTTCTTTTTTTCCTTCTTTCTAGGTTGCCTTTTTGTCAACTTTCTTGTTAGCTTGTGTTTGTTAGTTTTTGTTTGTTTTTTCCTTTATGTGTAATTTTTTGTATAATCTCAATAAATATTCTCTAAAAAAAAATAGATGTGCTATAAATATATGGTGCGGATGTGGCCTCCATTTCAGCCTGCACTTTTAAGGAATCTGGGTGAGTATAAACTGAAAAGGAAGATATGTGCTGTTGGGAGAAGAGAAGAGAAACCTGGACCAAGAGTAGACAGAGGCAGTGGGAGAGGGGAGCCAGAGAGATGATGTGAAAAGGATAAAGGAAGGTGGCCTCATGTAAAACACCTCCATAATGCAAAGCATTCAGGGAAGGGATATCCGGTGGGAGCGAAGCAATAGCTTGTGGTGGAGTCAAGTCACCCCATTATCTCTACATTGGGTTACTTTAAAATGTTGCAGGATCTGAAGGTGTTGCCAGCGGGGATTTGAGACTTACTCAATATTTGACCGGCTTCCATACATTTATACTTTTGTGCTTATGGTTCCTATCCTCCACCATCACCCTTGCAGGTTGTTACATTTTTATTCCTTTTTCCCTCCCGAAAGGTCATAACACAAAATCCTACCACTGGTTTATCTACGCCCGTAATGTCTGATTAGAAGTCGCTCTCCAAGTTTTCAATGCCTTGATGGACTAAGACTGAGATACAATAGATTTCAGAGGCCACCCAGTGAGTTAATGGCTCAACAGGGATTTGAAACAAGGTCTCTGAGTGCAACCCCCCTAATAAGGGCACAAGGATGCCTGAAAGGAAAGAGAAGGATCCTGAAACAGGTGCAATGGGACAGTTAAGACCTGCAGCAGTGGAATAACTACAGGCAAAGAACCATCACTGATCCACAATGGATGTGTGAGGGTAACTGCAATCAAAACCCCACTCAGCCCTAACCAGCTCTCACATATAGACGTCTCACTTTACCAAATAGTACAGCCAGGTTGTTCAGGTGTTTCACAGAATATCATTGCAGAAATCATATTTGAATCTTTCCCTCCCCCCCTCTATATTCAGCAAAAGGTTCTTTAAAATTATCTCACCTGTTCCGCTGGCTTCCTGCTCTACAAAGCATCGGAAATATCTTGGGAAGCAGACGGAGGGGCCTGGTTCACACTGAGGTTTGGGTCCCCCACAGAAAAAACAGGAATGAGGGGCCTGAGGAATCTGAACTCGCTGCTCAAGGACCCACCGGTTAAGCAAACATCATAGTGGTAACTCCTGGAAAGAGACCCGCTCTGAGAATCGCCACCGTTCTCTGGGATGTCGGGTCTGGCAGGTGGGAAGTGAGGAGGGGCAGCAATAAAACTTTCCCTGGGATCCCTCCTGCAGATCTTGATGGCAGCAAAGGAAACAATGCAAACGAGGAACACAAAGGAGACTGCAGCCAGGCAGATCACCAAGTACAAGGTCAAGGTTCCATCTTCTTCGTGCTCCTCTTTACTGACCTCCACAGCCTTCATATAAGGATCCGAAAAGCCACCCACGGGAAGGACATGGAGCATGGCAGTGCTGCTCTGGGGAGGGAGCCCGTTGTCCCTGACCACTATCAGGAGTCTCTGCTTGCTGGTATCTCGCTCGCTCAGGGCTCTCCTGGTTCTCACTTCCCCATTCTGGGCTCCTATGCTGAAAAGACCAGGGTCTGTGGCCTTCAGCAGCTCATAGGAAAGCCACGAGTTCTGGCCAGAATCTCCATCCACAGCCACCACCTTGGTGACCAGGTAGCCGGCCTCCACCGACTTGGGGACCAGCTCATTGCAGGGGGATGTGCTGTTCTGAAGAGGGTAGAGGAAGAAGGGAGCGTTGTCGTTTTCGTCTAGGATTACGACTCGGACACTAACTTCTGAGCTGAGGGAAGGAGACCCTCCATCTGTAGCCCTCACCGTCACTTTGAAATCTTTGATCTGCTCGTAATCCAGAGATCGGAGGGCATACAGATTTCCGCTTTCAGAGTTGACTGAGATGTAAGATGCCACAAGGCCATCAGTGACCTTCCCAGGCAAAAGGGAGTAGGTGACCTTGGCATTCTTCTCGGTGTCCAGATCAGCAGCATGGACTGAGCCAATGAGCAGTCCTGGAATATTGTTTTCCCGTATCTGCATTTCACATGAAGACGTTTCAAATACTGGAGGGTTGTCATTGACATCTGTGATCTCAATGTTAATCACTCTTGTTGAAGTGAGCCTGGGGGAGCCTCGGTCAGTGGCTGTGATGGTGACATTATACTCTGAGACCTTCTCTCTGTCCAAGGGACTTTGGACCACAAGCTGGTAATAGTTATTCATAGTGGATTTTAACATAAAAGGAAGGTTTGCCTCCACAGAGCACATGGTTCTGCCATTGTCTCCGGAGTCTCGGTCTGTGACAGTGAAGAGAGCCACAAGTGTCTCCAGGGGAGAATCCTCTGCCAGAGGACTAGTGATGGATATGATGGACACTTCAGGGACATTGTCATTCACATCCTCAATCTCTACCAGGACCTTGCAGTGACCTGAAAGACCTCCTCCATCTGTTGCTCTAATGTTCATGTCATACCTGGTTTCTTTTTCATAATCAAGCTGACCAGAAAGAGTGATTTCCCCCGTGATTTCATTTAAATAAAAGAAACTGTATATTTTTTCCGGTGCCTGGTGGAATGAGTAGGTGATCTGTGCATTCGAACCAAAATCCAAATCTGTAGCTTCTACTTTGAAGACCAGAGTGCCCTGTGGGCTGTTTTCTTTTAACCTAGCTTTGTATTCAGGCTGGGTAAACAGAGGAAAGTTGTCATTATTGTCAAGAACATCAATATTTATTTTAACTGTTCCTGTTCTCTGTGGGACCCCTCCATCTACAGCCATGAGGGTCAATCCAAAGTGTGGCTCCTTCTCCCTGTCCAATGGCTTCTCCAGAACAAGATGCACATATTTCCTTCCATCCTTGTTGCTTTCCACATATAGTCGAAAATGCTCATTGGGACTGAGTGTGTAGTTTTGGATACTGTTTTCTCCTAAGTCCTCATCTTGGGCAGATTCCAAGAGAAACTGTGTGTTTGTAGGAACCATCTCTGGAATTTCCAGATCAAATTTATCTTTAGAGAATTTGGGAGTATTGTCATTCACATCTTCTATCTTCATTTCTATACTGTAGATATTTAAGGGGTTTTGAAGCACAATTTCAGAGAGCAGCATACAAGGATCAGTCTGGCCACATAAAGCTTCTCTGTCTATTTTATCATTTATCAGCAAATTCCCAGAGTGAGTATCAAGGTGGAAATATTGCTTTGTGCTTTTGGACACTAGCTGGGCTCTGCGAACAGAGAGCTCCCCTTTTCCCAGTTTCAAATCCTCCAGCACATTAGCCACCAAAAACCCCTTTTTCTTTTCTTCAGGTACAGAATAGCGAAATGAAATGCAGACTGTTTTCAACACAAAGAGAAAAAGCAAAAGATACAGACCTCTCATCTTTCTGAAGCTATCGTTCATGGTTTCCACCTCTTCCAGAGTGTTAAAGCACTGACCAAAGCTTCTTTCATCCTCTGATCATCTTTGCAGCTTGATGAATAATCTTTGTGCTGCAATTTTTATTGTATTTCATTCTCCTGAGCCTCATATCTTCACACCAGCATCTACCTCCCGTATCATTGCTATACTGCCTCTTCAATGTTTCAATAAACGCAACAATACAATATTCTCAGTGTCCATGAAAATGTTGGCCAATTCTGCCACCTTGTGGTTAAATAAAAATAAAACCAATTTTGCACTTATACAAGAGATACACTTGTGTGGAAATCTCCATTTTATTCCTAATAATCTGTTATGTGGTTTAATTGTCAGCAGCTAATATATACATAAGATCATTAAGAAAATTCAATGGATGAATGAAAAAAAAGAGAGAGTAATATTCCCCCCATTTACAATTCATTGTGCTCATGCTTAAATGCCTCCGTAATAACTAGACTGTAGTACAGACAGGGAAATAATCATTAGCATACCTTGCAATGTTAAAAATGAAGAAAAGTATATTCTCACCTGGAGGATATGTTGACTTTCACCTGCATGACATGGGACACCTTCAGAATCATTGGAACTCCTTGGATTCACCTGAGTGTTAGGAGGCTCCACAGAGAAAACAGGAAACAGGGGCCTGAGAAACCTGAACTCGCTGTTCAGAGACCCACCAGCTAAGCACACCTCATAGTTGTAAGCCTGGGATAGAGATCCAGCACCAGAATCCACAGAGTTCTCCTGGGAATCAGGTCCCACCGGGAAATTGGCTCCAGAGTTGTAGGTTCCTATGAACTTTTCACGTTTCTGCAACTTGATTACAATAAACGCCACCGCAGAAATGAGAAAGATGCTTGAGATGGCAGCCAAGCAGATGATCAAATACATCGTCAGGCTGGGGTCTTCCTCCTCCACTGTTTCCTCCTTTGGGAGAGCCACACTTTTCAGATAAGGGTCAGAGAAGCCGTCCACTAGGAGGATTCTGAGCGTGGCAGAGGTGGACTGGGGAGGATGGCCGTTGTCTCGGACCACCACAATCAGATTCTGCTTGAAGCTGTCTCGGTTGCTGACCGGCCTCAGGGTGGTCACTTCTCCATTCTGGGCCCCCACCGTGAACAGACCCGGCTCTGTGGCCTTCAGCAGCTGGTAGGAAAGCCAAGAGTTCTGCGCAGAATCCCTGTCCACAGCCACCACCTTGGTGACCAGGTAGCCAGTCTCTGCCCCTCGGGGAACCAGGTCATTCGGGGGGGAAGTGCCATTCTGGAGAGGGTAGAGGATGAAGGGGGCATTGTCATTTTCATCCATGACCTGAACGCGGATGGGAACCTCTGAGCTCAGTGGAGGGGAACCTGAATCCACAGCCCTCACCGTCACCTGGAAATCTTCTACTTCCTCATAATCCAGAGACCGGATGGCATACAGGTTCCCCGTTTCAGAGTTGATGGAGATGTAAGAGGATGTGGGGCCATCATTGACCTTCCCAGGCAAAAGTGAGTAGGTCACTTTGGCATTCTGCGCTGTGTCCAGATCAACTGCATGGACCGAATTGATCAGAAGACCAGGAATATTGTTTTCTCTTAACTGCATTTCATAGAATGGCTTTTCAAACACTGGAGGGTTGTCATTGACATCTGAGATTTGCACATGAAGTATTCTTGTGGAAGTGAGTCTGGGAGAGCCTTTGTCAGTGGCTGTGATGGTGATGTTATATTCACTGACTTTTTCTCTGTCCAGTGGTTGCTGGGTCACCAGCTGGTAATAGTTGTTCTCCGTCAGTTTTAGTACAAATGGCAGGTTAACTTCAGTGGTGCAGGCAGTTCTGCCACTGTCCCCAGAGTCCACATCTGTGACACTGAAGAGGGCCACCACTGTCTCTGAGGGAGAGTCCTCAGGTAAGGGACTGGTGATGGAAGTGATTGATATCTCTGGGGCATTGTCGTTCTCATCTTCAATGTCTACAATGACTTTGCAGTAAGCTGAAAGCCCTCCTCCATCTGAGGCTTTGATGTGCATCTCATAGCTGGTGATTTCTTCATAGTCAGTCATCCCTACAACAGTGAGTTCCCCAGTGTGTTTGTTTAACTTGAATGATCTCAACACATCTTCTGGAACTTCACTGAAGGAATAAGTGATGTGAGCATTGGTACCAGAATCCCTGTCAGTGGCTTCCACTTTTGCAACCAATGTATCCAATGGGCTGTTTTCCATTAGTTTCACTTTGTACTCAGATTGTGGAAAATGAGGTACATTATCATTAGCATCCAGAATATCTATGAGAAGCTGTGTTGTTCCAGTTCTTTTTGGGATCCCCCCATCGATAGCTGACAGAGTAAGATAAATGTGTGGATTCACCTCACGGTCTAGCGGTTTCTCTAACACCAGTTCTGAATATTTGCTACCATCACTGTGACTTTTCACATCCAGCCTAAAATGTTCATTAGGACTAAGGGTGTAGTTCTGAACAGCATTTTTTCCTTTGTCTGAATCTTGAGCTTTCTCCAAAGGAAATCTGATATCCACAGGAGTCTGCTCAGGTATTTCAAGAAGGAATTGATTTTTAGAGAATTTGGGGGAATTATCATTCACGTCCTCTATCTGAACTTCAATTCTGTGTAGCTGCAATGGCTTTTCCAGCACAATTTCAGACAGTAGAATACATGGTTCATTCTGACCACACAGGGACTCCCGATCTATTTTATCCTTTACTGTCACATCCCCAGAATGAGGATCCAGCTGGAAATACTGCTTGGAGCTCTTAGAAACCAGCCGGGCTCTCCGAGCAGACAGCTCCTTTGCATCCACTCTCAAATCCTTCAGCACATTCGCTACCAGAGACCCACTTTTCTCCTCCTCTGCCACTGAATAGTGGAAAGACTCACACATAGCTATGCATGCACAGAGACACAGGGAAAAAGACCAAACTTGCCTGATCTTGAGATGCAATTCCATTCTCCCAGCCTCTCCTCCTGAAATGCAAGGCTTTGTCCTCTTGTCTATTCCAAGGCGTCTATCTTCTTAGCTGTATTTTTCTTCTGAATGTGACACTGTGTCCTGCTTATTCCTACTGGAATTTCTGAAGACTGGCTTGCAATAGGGGTCTGCTGTTTTTCCTGTGCTGATTCCTTTGTCTAATGGCTACAGCTCTTGAGGAGAGCAACTGCTGCTCCCCAATTTCCTTCTTTTATCTTGTGCAATACCACCACCTTGTGTTTGAACTATGTTATGGCGTTATGAAAACCAAAAGATTTTCCAGAATAAGAGCTGGTAAACATGAGCATCCGGGTGGAGATGCAAGAGAACAGCTACCCCAATGGAACATAAACCCCATATTCCCAGTTTGCTTTCTTTTTAGAACTTATAGAACCTGAGATAGGAAGCAATATGTACAGACCCCGTTTTTGTGAGATGTTACCTATTTCCTCCTTTAAGTGTTTTCCTTACCCCTGCCCACCTGAAAAAATCCTGTGCACAACCAACTGGCAAAGATTACAATATTTCAGAATGCATATCCCCTTCGCCTGTGTTATATACCAGGGGTTGTGCTCCTTGCTCATTCTGCTTGCCAAGGCCCTTACATTCCCCCAACATTAACCCCCAAGAGCTTCCCCTTCTTAATGCAACTATTAAGCTTGCCTTTCACCTTCCAACTCCATTTCTGGGGTCACTCCTCTTCTGCAGTCCCAATTTGTAGCCAGCTTTGTACTCCACTTTTTACCTTCTCCCCATATCCATGCCTCCCCCCTACTTTTGTGCAACACCCCCTTCACACAAACCACTCCCTTGCTAACTTGCTACATCTTCTTCCAGCTATTGTGCATCTTTTTCACCTTCTCTCCAATAATGAAACCACCAACAGAGGGGACAAGACAGAATCTAACAGCAAAAAGCTAACACAACAGAGCCTTCCCAACTCCCTTCTCACTGTAGTCAAACCCTGGTTTAAACCACCACTTCGCCCACCTTCAGGGTCATGCCTGCTCAGGCTACTCAAACCTCTGCCATTGTTTAAAATCACTACTCTCCCCCTCTCAGTTTTCCCCCATTCCTGCTTTATTCAAATGTCTGCTGTTGCATAAAACCACGATTTTTCAGCGTCCCTCAATCCATGCTTTACTCAAACCGTTCTGTTGATTAAAACTGCCCCTGCTCCTCTTTCAGTTTTTATCCCTTCTTGTTCCTGTGTCCTTGGCCATTGCTCTTCTGCAACCTGCCTTCTTGCACCCAAAACTTCTTGCATCATGCGTGTGTGTGACATCATGCACATGACACATGAAGCGCATGTAATATCATGCAACGGGTGCACATTGTTCGTGTGTGACGTCATATGTGCAGCTCGTGCACAACGTTGCATCATCAGGAGGAGTTGAAACACGGAGCTAAATGTAATGTGGCTTCAATAGCCGGCAGCTCCACCTCTCTCACACTCAGGAGGAATTTACGCCATGCTCGGCTCCACACTCAACTTCCTCTGCCGCCTAAACATTGAGGGGGTCTAGCCCCCTGTCAACAGATTTTGAGGGACAGAAGACACCTCGGCCCTATAGAGTTGGCATGCCTGCTCGCTGCTGATCAGAAAAACCTTAAAATGGGAACCATATGTGGGTTGTAGGATTTATATGCAGCTAAGTCATACTTGGAGTACACTCATTTAAATCAATGATTCCCACGGGTCTACTCTGAGTATGAAGTAGTTGAATACAAGCATTGGAACTTCAATCCTGCTCTCAGAATTATTATGTTTACATTTTTTCAGGCTGCTGCAACCTTCCCAATGTGTAGTCTCCACCCCATTTATACATCATATCTTGGAAACTACAACTAATCCAGGATGTGGCAGCTAGACTGGTGACTGGGGGTGGCCGCCGGAATAATACAACTCTTGTCCTAAAGGATCTTCACTGGCTCCCAGTGTGTTTCTGAGCACAAATCAAAGTGTTGGTGCTGACCTTTAAGGCCTTAAATAACCTTGGCCCAGTATACGTGAAGGAGCGTCTCCTCCCCCATTGCTCAGCCCAGACAAAGAGGTCCTCCTGAGGGTCTTCTGCTGGTTCCCTCACTGCGAGAACTGAAGTTACAGGGAACCAGGCAGAGGGCCTTCTTGGCAGTGGCACCCTGCCTGTGTAATGCCCTCCCTTCAGATGTCAAGGAGATAAAGAACTACACAACTTCTGAAAGCAGCCCTGTTTTGGGAGGTTTTTAATGTTTGATGTTTTTTATGTTTTAAAATATTCTGTAAGCAGCCCAGAGTGGCTTGGGAAATCCAGACGGATGGACGGGGCATCCTAACCCTTAACATATTAGCAGTTCAAATGGCAAAACAGAACACAATGAGAGTCCAGATTTAGTTTGTTTGAAATGAAAACTGTTTTAAAAGTCTGGGTCAATAAAAAGCTCTCAATCCAGCACCAAAGAGGCCAGAAAGATGGTTCTGGGCAAGTCTCCCTTGGGAGGCCACTCCGCAAATGGGGTGCAACTACCAAGAGTCCCTATAAACAATTTATATAACCGGGAAGTCCGTCTCATAAAGGGCCCCTGTGTGCATGTAAGCTGTCTTAGACACATTAGGGGTATATTCTAGTACACACAGCTGTATATGCAGCAACTGTGATTAGTACATAGCATTTCGAGCTAAGTTTAATACAGAGAAGACTCAACAATAAGGGAACAAAGGAACAGAAGAAGAATAGGATGTAGAGTAAGCGGAAGCAATTGTGACATGGATTTGAAATAAAATTAAAAACTGAAGCCTTATCTCTCTAGTCACTGTATATTTTATCAGCAAAGAGCAATGGAAGAAGAACATCTGATGTTATTAATAACCAAGCAAAAGGCATTATTAATCACAAGTTAACTCACTGGCATAATCCCTCACCTTTTTCTCTGATTCTTTTTCTTCCACCAGATTAGGAATATCTTGGGAAGCAGACGGAGGGGTCTGGTTCACATTGAGGTTTGGGTCCCCCACAGAAAAAACAGGAATGAGGGGCCTGAGGAATCTGAACTCGCTGCTCAAGGACCCACCGGTTAAGCAAACATCGTAGTGGTAACTCCTGGAAAGAGACCCGCTCTGAGAATCGCCACCGTTCTCTGGGATGTCGGGTCTGGCAGGTGGGAAGTGAGGAGGGGCAGCGATAAAACTTTCCCTGGGATCCCTCCTGCAGATCTTGATGGCAGCAAAGGAAACAATGCAAACGAGGAACACAAAGGAGACTGCAGCCAGGCAGATCACCAAGTACAAGGTCAAGGTCCCATCTTCTTCGTGCTCCTCTTTCCTGACCTCCACAGCCTTCCTATAAGGATCCGAAAAGCCACCCACGGGAAGGACATGGAGCATGGCAGTGCTGCTCTGGGGAGGGAGCCCGTTGTCCCTGACCACTATCAGGAGTCTCTGCTTGCTGGTGTCTCGCTCGCTCAGGGCTCTCCTGGTTCTCACTTCCCCATTCTGGGCTCCTATGCTGAAAAGACCAGGGTCTGTGGCCTTCAGCAGCTCATAGGAAAGCCACGAGTTCTGGCCAGAATCTCCATCCACAGCCACCACCTTGGTGACCAGGTAGCCGGCCTCCACCGACTTGGGCACCAGCTCATTGCAGGGGGATGTGCTGTTCTGAAGAGGGTAGAGGAAGAAGGGAGCGTTGTCGTTTTCGTCTAGGATTACGACTCGGACAGTAACTTCTGAGCTGAGGGGAGGAGACCCTCCATCTGTAGCCCTCACCGTCACTTTGAAATCTTTGATCTGCTCGTAATCCAGAGATCGGAGGGCATACAGATTTCCACTTTCGGAGTTGACCGAGATGTAAGAGGCCACAAGGCCATCAGTGACCTTCCCAGGCAAAAGGGAGTAGGTGACCTTGGCATTCTTCTCGGTGTCCAGATCAGCAGCATGGACTGAGCCAATGAGCAGTCCTGGAATATTGTTTTCCCGTATCTGCATTTCACATGAAGACTTTTCAAATACTGGAGGGTTGTCATTGACATCTGAGATCTGAACATTAATCACTCTTGTTGAACTGAGCCTGGGGGAGCCTCGGTCAGTGGCTGTGATGGTGACATTATACTCTGAGACCTTCTCTCTGTCCAGGGGACTTTGGACCACAAGCTGGTAATAGTTATTCATAGTGGATTTTAACATAAAAGGAAGATTTACCTCCACAGAACACATGGTTCTGCCATTGTCTCCGGAGTCTTGATCTGTGACAGTGAAGAGAGCAACAAGTGTCTCCAGGGGAGAATCCTCTGCCAAAGGACTCGTGATGGATATGATGGACACTTCAGGGACATTATCATTCACGTCTTCAATCTCTACTAGGACCTTGCAATGTCCCAAAAGACCCCCTCCATCTGTTGCTCTGATGTTCATGCTGTAACTGGTTTCTTTTTCATAATCAAGCTGACCAGAAAGAGTGATTTCCCCAGTGTTTTCATTTAGGTGGAACAAATCATATATTTTTTCAGGTACCCGGTGGAATGAGTAGGTGATCTGTGCATTTGAACTGAAATCCAAATCTGTAGCTTCCACTTTGGAGACCAGGGTGTCCTGAGGACTGTTTTCCTTTAACCTTACTTTATATTCAGAATGAGTAAACTGTGGGGAATTATCATTGATGTCAAGAACATCAATATTTATTTGAACTGTCCCTGTTCTCTGTGGCTTCCCTCCATCCACAGCTGTGAGAGTCAATCCAAAGTGTGGGTCCTTCTCCCTGTCCAGTGGCTTCTCCAGGACAAGATCCACATACTTGGTTCCATCCTCTTCACTTTTAACATCGAGCCGGAAATGTTCACTGGGACTGAGAGTATAGTTTTGGATGTTATTTATCCCCAGGTCCTCATCTTGGGCAGATTCCAAAGGGAAATGTGTATTTGGTGAGAAATTTTCAGGAATTTCCAGATCAAATGCCTTCTTAGAGAATTTGGGGACATTATCATTCACATCTTCTATCTTGATTTCAATGCTGTAGATCTTTAAGGGATTTTGCAACACAATTTCAGTGTGTAACAAGCAAGGATCAGTCTGGCCACATAATGTTTCTCGGTCTATTTTATCATTTATCAACAAATTCCCAGTCTCGGTATCAAGACGAAAATATTGCTTACTGTTCTTAGAAACCAGCTGGGCTCTGCGAGCAGAGAGCTCCCCTGTTCCCAGTTTCAAATCCTCCAGCACATTAGCCACCAAAGACCCCCTTTTCTTTTCTTCAGGCACAGAATAGTGAAGTGAAATACTCAGTGTTCCAGGAAGGCAAAGGAAAAGCAAAAAATACAGACCTTGTTCCTTTCTGTAGCCGTCTCCCATGGCTCAAGAATCTCTGGCCAAAAGATGAAGTTTCTGACAGTCATCCAATGATAATCTCTGCTGCTGTAGAAATGAATTTGATGCTGCCGTGTTGATGGCTTTGCTGTGCTGTATGTTATCTCTTTATGGCAAATGAAAGTCACCCGTCCTTTGTTCCAGCCACCTTTTTGCTCATGGCTTCCTGTGAGTTCCTTCACAAAATTCTGAATTCCAGTTCATGTCTTTGCCTGTACTACCACCATGTGGCTGAGCAAAGAAAAGGCACCAAGATTCAGTAAATAACACTGAATGCAGTGCACATTATACTGAAGAGGAAAAGTTCAGATTCACAGTTTCTCTGTCCATAGAAGACTGTTTTATTACTAGGAAGATGCCTCTTTTCCATATGAATGAATGCAAATATCACAAAACAATGGATTACTTTCCATAGTTCCTGAACACTGTTGTGCATGGGAGTCAATCTAATATACGGATATTCAAGGTGCACAGCACATATGGTGCTCTTGTGGAACTATCTCCCTCATTCCCACCTCAATCAAATATTTTGCAATAAAGAAATTGACAGGAAAACACCTTGGAAAATGTAGGGTTACTATTGCTTGATTCAAGTGCCATATGGCTTTCACACAGGGAATGTAGTAGGCTATTAATATCTACATAAGTATTAGGATAATAACACCATATCAATTTATATACACAGCTTTTCTTTTCTCCTCACTTCTCGCCCCTCCCCCTTTTATTAATTTCTTTCTTTCTTTCTTTTAAGTAGTAAGAATGAATGATCAATAAACAGGTCACTGCGTGTTCAGACCTTCAAACCTCCCCCTTACATAAATTCAGACAAGACTCAAATTTTGGTTTGGTTTTTGGCAGAATTTAGGGCACAACTTTATTGATTACAGCAAGTGAGTGGTTGCATAGGCTTTGGTTCGACTAGTGGCAGGCGAAACCCAAATGGCAACAGCCAATCAGCCAAGTGGGAAAATTCCTGCCGTGCCCCTGTCCCAACGACAGACGACACACAACGGCATAGCAAAGTCAAGCGCACAATCCCTAAGAGTAGGGAGAGATGGGCGGGTGTTCCAATGCACGCACCGAAAGATAAAGCTCTGGGTCATGTGCATACGAATATATAGGTCCCTTGATCCATTTAGCCTGCATCCCATTGGCCTGATTAAACCCAGCATCAAGGAACCTACCAATTGGGTGTTGTGGCTAACCAATCATACCCACCCACAATGCAGGGTTTGGTTGCCAGGTCTCACCGCAACAAGTGCCTTCTTTATGGGAGGACCTGATTATGGAAGCAACCTGCATCTCAGCTTTTGTGTGACACCCCCTTCCCATAAAGAGAGTTTAAAGAGGTTATGAAGTTATTCTATAGCACATCAAATCACAAGAATATTAATATGAAAGTTTATATCCCTCTATGCAAGGGCAGAAACAACAACATCAGAATACAACGACACAGGGAAACTGAACAGGAAAAATGTGGGAAGAATTTCAAGTGCGCATTCAGATTTCCTGCACTCATCTGAATTCAGGCTTGCGCCTCACAGATATAGGGGGACCAAACTAGAGAGAGAAACGGTTATTAATTGAAATATAATTATTTGAAAATCATTAATAGTTGGTACTTAACTCAGAATAGGTTGGCTAAGATTTATAAAACAGAAACAGATAAATGTTGGAAGTGTAAAGAAACGGAGGGAACTTTTTTCACATGTGGTGGACATGTAAAAAGGTAAAAGTATATGGGGAAATTGAAAATTGAAAAAAAGGTTTAAAACTACTTTAACACACACACACACACCAGTGTCATTTTCGTTGGGAAAAACCCAAACTAAAATTCCTGGGTGTGAGAAAAGGTTATTTATGTATGCAACAATTGTGGTCTGTGCTCTTTTAGCCCCAAAACGGAAAATGTGCTAGGTCCCAACTAAAGAGGATCAGCAACTTAAGTTGACAGGATATGCAGAACATGCAGATTTAACACAGAGAATAAGAGAGCAAGAAGAACATACATTTAAAAAAGAGTGGAAAACATTTATTGAATATATGAAAAATGTCTTTATACAGGTGAAAACACTGGCAGCACTAAGATAAATTTGATAGAGAAAATAATTTTTGATGGAGGTAAAAGTGGAAAACTTATTTGAATGGTTCCAGTTACAGATAGGTAGCCATGTTGGTCTGCCATAGTCAAAATAAAAAAATTCCTTCCAGTAGCACCTTAAAGACCAACTAAGTTAGTTCTTGGTATGAGCTTTCGTGTGCATGCACACTTCTTCAGATACACTGAAACAGAAGTTGCCAGATCCTTCTATATAGTGAGAAGGTGGGGAGGGGTATTACTCAGAAGGGTGGTGGGAATGGGAGATAGGCAGATAGCTGAGATGAGCCTGTTGGCGACTCTTAACGACTGCAATAGGTCTTACAGGAAAAGGCAAGGGGTGAGAAGGTGAAAAATGGCTGTTTTACTACAAAGGAATTTCAGAAATAGACTGGAAAGAGAAGCTGCTGAATTGCAAGTCATTACCAAACTTAAAACCATGGAGAGACCTGGTCTGAACAGAGACACTGGATTCTTATCTCATTATACATGACTAAGCCATTTTTCACCTTCTCACCCCTTGCCTTTTCCTGTAAGACCTATTGCAGTCGTTAAGAGTCGCCAACAGGCTCATCTCAGCTATCTGCCTATCTCCCATTCCCACCACCCTTCTGAGTAATACCCCTCCCCACCTTCTCACTATATAGAAGGATCTGGCAACTTCTGTTTCAGTGTATCTGAATAAGTGTGCATGCACACGAAAGCTCATACCAAGAACTAACTTAGTTGGTCTTTAAGGTGCTACTGGAAGGAATTTTTTTATTTGAATGCTTATAGTAAAATTTGGATATGAAAAATGAATCATGGAAGGAGAAGGGAAGTCATGGGATATTTTAAAGGCTTATTTGAAAATGTAAAATTGAAGATTTAATAAACATTATTATCAAACTAGAGGGAGAAATGTTTGAAATTAAACCATTCAAATGGTACTCTCACCTGGAGGATATGTTGACTTTCACCTGCATGACTGGGGACACCTTCAGAATCATTGGAACTCCTTGGATTCAGCTGAGTGTTAGGAGGCTCCACAGAGAAAACAGGAAACAGGGGCCTGAGAAACCTGAACTCGCTGTTCAGAGACCCACCAGCTAAGCACACCTCATAGTTGTAAGCCTGGGATAGAGATCCAGCACCAGAATCTGCAGAGTTCTCCTGGGAATCAGGTCCTCCTCTGATGGTCTTCTGCTGGTTCCCTCACTGCGAGAATTGAAGTTACAGGGAACCAGGCAGAGGGCCTTCTTGGCAGTGGCACCCTGCCTGTGTAATGCCCTCCCTTCAGATGTCAAGGAGATAAAGAACCACACAGCTTTTAGAAGACATCTGAAAGCAGCCCTGTTTCGGGAAGTTTTTAATGTTTGATGTTTTATTATGTTTTAATATATTCTGTAAACCGCCCAGAGGGGCTTGGGAAACAGACGGATGGTGGGGCATACATATTATTATTAATATTAATATTTCTGTTTAAGAGGTAAAGAGAGGCTTGGAATAAAGTAGAATTCCCAGTCCCAATGTATACTTTCGAGCGTGAGAGTCACTTTTACTAATTGAATTGGGTTCCATGTTCATACAAGTAGGAGCCCATAACAAAATGCTGCATGGATTAGTAAAGCGGTTTCATGCCCCCCACAAAACCTCACTCCCCTTCCCTATGCCAAATTCATTCTTTGGCTTCATCTTCCACACTCCTGGTTGTGGCTCCCATTTCTCTTTTTCCATTTTCTCTGTTGCTTCTTCCACCATTTCTGGAGATCCTTCCCTTATATAAATGCTGGATGGAAAATAAAACACACTGCCAAGTTTCCAGCCAATTCATTGAACCATTTCCAAATGATGAGTCATGGAACTTATTGCCCACACCCATTTCTCATCATAATGGTGGAAGGTGATTTAGCAAAATCATCCTTAACCAAAGTGCCATAGCTATGACCCTTACCTATAAATCTTTCTCATCTCCTTTGGTCCCCCTTCATTTTTGCTCCTAACAGACGCACATGCTTAACTGTAATTTTCCCATTTACTCTCTTTAACCAGCATTCAGTCTCTCTCCACCCAACATTCTCCTCAGTCCTCCTCTGCTTTACTTTTTCTCACAGCAGGCACAAACTGAGCATGTGTGGGAGACACCCTTATGAAATCCCGTTGACTAGCATTGGCCATAACAATGCATTTTAATAACAACTACAAATATGTTACCCTGCTATTAAGCACGATACAGTACAAATATAGAAATATTCTGGGGAGTGTGGGTCCCAGCAAAGTCTATGGAAGAAAAATGCATAGCACCTGTCAACACGTCATTCAAGTTCCTTGTCAAAGAGCTAATTTCTTAAATATGAGCCATTTCTTATCCTTTCTATCCCAAATTTAGCATAGACTTTCCTCAGACATATATTTCCTACACTTCCAAGTTTCTGTAAGGCCATTTTCCAACTAAACACTGTAGGACCTACTCCTCACATGGCTCAGGGGTAGACCATCAGCTTTGCAGTTAGTCCCAGGTTCAATCCCTTGTGTCCTTAGGTAGGTCGGCAGAGATCCCTGTCCGAAATCCTGGGGAGCAACTGCCAGTCAGTGTAGACAATACTGCGATAGAGCACCACTGGTCTGCATCAGTACAAGGCAGTTCACTCTGCTAATTCTTATTGTCATTCCACTGCCCCAATTAATTATTATAATGACACCATGTGATTCAGCCAACTAACCCTTAACATATTAGCAGTTCAAATGGCAAAACAGAACACAATGAGAGTCCAGATTTTGTTTGTTTGAAATGAAAACTGTTTTAAAAGTCTGGGTCAATAAAAAAAGCTCTGAATCCAGCACCAAAAAGGCCAGAAAGATGGTTCTGGGCAAGTCTCCCTTGGGAGGCCACTCCGCAAATGGGGTGCAACTACCAAGAGTCCCTATAAACAATTTATATAACCAGGAATTCTGTCTCATAAAGGGCCCCTGTGTGCATGTAAACTGTCTTAGACACATTAGGGGTATATTCTAGTACACACAGCTGTATATGCAGCAACTGTGATTAGTACATAGCATTTCAATCTAAGTTTAATACAGAGAAGACTCAACAATAAGGGAACAAAGGAACAGAAGAAGAATAGGATGTAGAGTAAGAAGGAAACAATTCTGACATGGATTTGAAATAAAATTAAAAACTGAAGCCCGGTCTCTCTAGTCACTGTATATTTTATCAACAAAGAACAATGGAAGAAGAACATCTGATGTTATTAATAACCAAGCAAAAGGCATTATTAATCACAAATTAACTCACTGGCATAATCCCTCACCTTTTTCTCTGATTCTTTTTCTTCCACCAGATTAGGAATATTTTGGGAAGCAGACGGAGGGGCCTGGTTCACACTGAGGTTTGGGTCTCCCACAGAATAAACAGGAATGAGGGGCCTGAGGAATCTGAACTCGCTGCTCAAGGACCCACCGGTTAAGCAAACATCGTAGTGGTAACTCCTGGAAAGAGACCCGCTCTGAGAATCGCCACCGTTCTCTGGGATGTCGGGTCTGGCAGGTGGCAAGTGAGGAGGGGCAGTGATAAAACTTTCCCTGGGATCCCTCCTGCAGATCTTGATGGCAGCAAAGGAAACAATGCAAACGAGGAACACAAAGGAGACTGCAGCCAGGCAGATCACCAAGTACAAGGTCAAGGTCCCATCTTCTTCGTGCTCCTCTTTACTGACCTCCACAGCCTTCATATAAGGATCCGAAAAGCCACCCACGGGAAGGACCTGGAGCATGGCAGTGCTGCTCTGGGGAGGGAGCCCGTTGTCCCTGACCACTATCAGGAGTCTCTGCTTGCTGGTGTCTCGCTCGCTCAGGGCTCTCCTGGTTCTCACTTCCCCATTCTGGGCTCCTATGCTGAAAAGACCAGGGTCTGTGGCCTTCAGCAGCTCATAGGAAAGCCACGAGTTCTGGCCAGAATCTCCATCCACAGCCACCACCTTGGTGACCAGGTAGCCGGCCTCCACCGACTTGGGCACCAGCTCATTGCAGGGGGATGTGCTGTTCTGAAGAGGGTAGAGGAAGAAGGGAGCGTTGTCATTTTCGTCTAGGATTACGACTCGGACAGTAACTTCTGAGCTGAGGGGAGGAGACCCTCCATCTGTAGCCCTCACCATCACTTTGAAATCTTTGATCTGCTCATAATCCAGAGATCGGAGGGCATACAGATTTCCACTTTCAGAGTTGACTGAGATGTAAGAGGCCACAAGGCCATCAGTGACCTTCCCAGGCAAAAGGGAGTAGGTGACCTTGGCATTCTTCTCGGTGTCCAGATCAGCAGCATGGACTGAGCCAATGAGCAGTCCTGGAATATTGTTTTCCCGTATCTGCATTTCACATGAAGACTTTTCAAATACTGGAGGGTTGTCATTGACGTCTGAGATCTCAATGTTAATCACTCTTGTTGAACTGAGCCTGGGGGAGCCCTGGTCAACGGCTGTGATGGTGACATTATACTCTGAGACCTTCTCTCTGTCCAAGGGACTTTGGACCACAAGCTGGTAATAGTTATTCATAGTGGATTTTAACATAAAAGGAAGGTTTGCCTCCACAGAGCACATGGTTCTGCCATTGTCTCCAGAGTCTCGGTCTGTGACAGTGAAGAGAGCCACAAGTGTCTCCAGGGGAGAATCCTCTGCCAAAGGACTAGTGATGGATATGATGGACACTTCAGGGACATTGTCATTCACATCCTCAATCTCTACCAGGACCTTGCAGTGCCCTGAAAGGCCCCCTCCATCTGTTGCTCTGATGCTCATGCTGTAACTGGTTTCTTTTTCATAATCAAGCTGACCAGAAAGAGTCATTTCCCCAGTGTTTTCATTTAGGTGGAACAGATCATATATTTCTTCAGGCACTCTGTAGAATAAGTAGATGATCTGTGCATTTGAACCAAAATCCAAATCCGTAGCTTCCAATCTGAAGACCAAAGTGCCCTGTGGACTGTTTTCCTTTAACCTTACTTTATATTCAGAATGAGTAAACTGTGGGGAATTGTCATTGATGTCAAGAACATCAATATTTATTTGAACTGTCCCTGTTCTCTGTGGCTTCCCTCCATCCACAGCTGTAAGAGTCAATCCATAGTGTGAGTCCTTCTCCCTGTCCAGTGGCTTCTCCAGAACAAGATCCACATACTTGTTTCCATCCTCTTCACTTTTAACATCAAGCCGGAAATGTTCATTGGGACTGAGAGTGTAGTTTTGGATGTTATTTATCCCCAGGTCCTCATCTCGGGCAGATTCCAAGGGGAAATGTGTATTTGGAGAGACATTTTCAGGAATTTCCAGATCAAATGCCTTTTTAGAGAATTTGGGGACATTATCATTCACATCTTCTATCTTGACTTCAATACTGAAGATCTTTAAGGGATTTTGCAACACAATTTCAGTGTGTAACAAGCAAGGATCAGTCTGGCCACATAATGTTTCTCGGTCTATTTTATCATTTATCAACAAATTCCCAGTCTTGGTATCAAGACGAAAATATTGCTTACTGTTCTTAGAAACCAGCTGGGCTCTGCGAGCAGAGAGCTCCCCTGTTCCCAGTTTCAAATCCTCCAGCACATTAGCCACCAAAGACCCCCTTTTCTTTTCTTCAGGCACAGAATAATGAAGTGATATACTCAGTGCTCCAGGAAGACAAAGGAAAAGCAAAAAATACAGACCTTGTTCCTTTCTGTAGCCGTCTCCCATGGCTCAAGAATCTCTGGCCAAAAGATGAAGTTTCTGACACAGTTCCAATGATAATCTCTGCTGCTGTAGAAATGAATTTGATGCTGCCGTGTTGATGCCTTTGCTGTGCTGTATGTTATCTCTTTATCACATATGAAAGTCACCCGTCCTTTGTTCCAGCCACCTTTTTGCTCATGGCTTCCTGTGAGTTCCTTCACAAAATTCTGAATTCCAGTTCATGTCTTTGCCTGTACTACCACCGTGTGGCTGAGCAAAGAAAAGCCACTAAGATCCTGTAAATAAAACTGAATGCAGTGCACATTATACAGAACAGGAAAGCTTCAGTTTCTCTGTTCATAAAAGACTGTTTTATTACTAGGAAGATGCCTCTTTTCCATTTGAATGAGTGCAGATATCACAAAACAATGCATTACCTTCTATAGTTCTTCTACACTGTTGTGAATGGGGGGGTCAATCTAGTACTGGGAAATTCAGGATGCACAGCACTTATGGTGCTCTTGTGGAACAATCTCCCTCCCTCCAACCTCAATCAAACAGTTTGCAATAACGAAAGTGACAGGAAAATACCTTGGAAAGTGTATGATAAATTTTGCTTGATGCCATATGGCCTTCACACAGAGAATGTAGCAGGCTATTAATATCTACATAAGTATTAGGATAACAACACTATACCAATTTATATACAGCTGTGTTCTTTTTTCCTCACTTCTGCCCCCTCCCCCCTTTATAACTTTCTTTCTTTTAAGTAGTAATAATGAATGATTAATAAACAGGTCACTGCGTGTTCAGACCTTCAAACCTCCCCCTTACATAAATTCAGACAACACTCAAATTTTGGTTTGGTTTTTGGCAGAATTTAGGCCACAACTTTATTGATTACAGCAAGTGAGTGGTTGCATAGGCTTTGGTTCGACTAGTGGCAGGCGAAACCCAAATGGCAACAGCCAATCAGCCAAGTGGGGAAATTCCTGCCGTGCCCCTGTCCCAACGACAGACGACACACAACGGCATAGCAAAGTCAAGCGCACAATCCCTAAGAGTAGGGAGAGGTGGGCGGGTGTTCCAATGAACACACCGAAAGAGAAAGCTCTGGGTCATGTGCATACGTATATATAGGTCCTTTGATCCATTTAGCCTGCATCCCATTGGCATGATTAAACCCAGCATCAAGGAACCTACCAATTGGGTGTTGTGGCTAACCAATCATACCCACCCACAATGCAGGGTTTGGTTGCCAGGTCTCACCGCAACAAGTGCCTTCTTTATGGGAGGACCTGATTATGGAAGCAACCTGCATCTCAGCTTTTGTGTGACACCCCCCTCCCATACAGAGAGTTTAAAGAGGTTATGAAGTTATTCTATAACACATCAAATCACAAAAATATTAATATGAAAGTGTATATCCCTCTATGCAAGGGCAGAAACAACAACATCAGAATACAACGACACAGGGAAACTGAACAGGAAAAATATGGGAAGAATTTCAAGTGTGCATTCAGAGTTCCTGCACTGAGCTGAATTCAGACTTGTGCCTCACATATATAGGGGGACCAAACTAGAGAGAGAAGAGGTTATTAATGGAAAGATAATAATTTGAAAATCATTAATAGTTGGTATTTAACTCAAGAGTAGGTTGGCTAAGATTTATAAAACAGAATTAGATACGTGTTGGAAGTGTAAAGAAACGGAGGGAACTTTTTTTTCACATGTGGTGGACATGTAAAAAGGCAAAAGTATATGGGGAAATGATATATAATAAATTGAAAACAATGTTTAAAACTACTTTCCAAAAAACACACACACACCAGAGTCCTTTTTGTTGGGAAAACCCCAAACTAAAATTCCTATGTGCCAGAAAAGGTTATTTATGTATGCAACAATTGGGGTCTGCGCTTTCTTAGCCCCAAAATGGAAAGTGAGCAAGGTCCCAACTAAAGAGGATTGGCAACTTAAGTTGACAGAAAATGCAGAACGTTCAGATTTAGCACATAGAATAAGAGAGCAAGACGAACATACATTTAAAGAAGAGTGGAAAACATTTACGGAATATATGAAAAATGACTGTATACAGCTTAAAACACTGACATCACTAAGATAAATTCAATAGATAAAATAATTTTTGATGGAGGTAAACGTGGAAATTTTTTTGAATGCTTATAGAAAAACAGGGATATGAAAAATGAATCATGGAAGGAGAAGGGAAGTCATGGGATATTTTAAAGGCTTATTTGAAAATGTAAAATTGAAGATTTAATAAACATTATTATCAAACTAGAGAGAGTGAAATTTGTCTTTAAACCATTCAAATGGTACTCTCACCTGGAGGATATGTTGACTTTCACCTGCATGACTTGGGACTCCTTCAGAATCATTGGAACTCCTTGGATTCACCTGAGTGCTAGGAGGCTCCACAGAGAAAACAGGAAACAGGGGCCTGAGAAACCTGAACTCGCTGTTCAGAGACCCACCAGCTAAGCACACCTCATAGTTGTAAGCCTGGGATAGAGATCCAGGACCAGAATCCGCAGAGTTCTCCTGGGAATCAGGTCCCACTGGGAAATTGGCTGCGGAGTTGTAGGTTCCTATGAACTTTTCACGTTTCTGCAACTTGATTACAACAAAGGCCACTACAGAAATGAGAAAGATGCTTGAGATGGCAGCCAAGCAGATGATCAAATACATCGTCAGGCTGGGGTCTTCCTCCTCCGCTGTTTCCTCCTTTGGGAGAGCCACACTTTTCAGATAAGGGTCAGAGAAGCCGTCCACTAGGAGGATTCTGAGCGTGGCAGAGGTGGACTGGGGAGGATGGCCGTTGTCTCGGACCACCACAATCAGATTCTGCTTGAAGCTGTCTCGGTTGCTGACCGGCCTCAGGGTGGTCACTTCTCCATTCTGGGCCCCCACCGTGAACAGACCCGGCTCTGTGGCCTTCAGCAGCTGGTAGGAAAGCCAAGAGTTCTGGCCAGAATCCCTGTCCACAGCCACCACCTTGGTGACCAGGTAGCCAGTCTCTGCCCCTCGGGGAACCAGGTCATTCGAGGGGGAAGTGCCATTCTGGAGAGGGTAGAGGATGAAGGGGGCATTGTCATTTTCATCCACGACCTGAACGCGGATGGGAACTTCTGAGCTCAGTGGAGGGGAACCTGAATCCACAGCCCTCACCGTCACCTGGAAATCTTTTACTTCCTCATAATCCAGAGACCGGATGGCATACAGGTTCCCCGTTTCAGAGTTGATGGAGATGTAAGAGGATGTGGGGCCATCATTGACCTTCCCAGGCAAAAGCGAGTAGGTCACTTTGGCATTCTGCGCTGTGTCCAGATCAACAGCATGGACCGAATTGATCAGAAGACCAGGAATATTGTTTTCTCTTAACTGCATTTCATAGAATGGCTTTTCAAACACTGGAGGGTTGTCATTGACATCTGAGATTTGCACATGAAGTATTCTTGTGGAAGTGAGTCTGGGAGAGCCCCTGTCCGTGGCTGTGATGGTGATGTTATACTCAGAGGCTTGTTCTCTGTCCAGTGGTTGTTGGGTCACCAGCTGGTAATAGTTGTTCTCGGTGGGTTTGAGCACAAATGGCAGGTTGACTTCAGTGGTGCAGGCAGTTCTGCCACTGTCCCCAGAGTCCACATCTGTGACACTGAAAAGGGCCACCACTGTGTCTGGGGGAGAGTCCTCAGGTAAGGGACTGGTGATGGAAGTGATGGTAATCTCTGGAGCATTGTCGTTCTCATCCTCAATCTCTACAATGACTTTACAGTAATCAGAAAGGCCTCCTCCATCTGTAGCTCTTATGTTGATCTTATAATTTGTATTTTCTTCATAATCAATTGTTCCTGCAGTAGTAAGCTCCCCGGAATATTTGTTTAACTTGAATGATCTGACGACATATTCTGGCACTTGGCTGAATGAATAAGTGATGTGAGCATTGGTACCAAGATCCCTGTCAGTGGCTTCAACTTTGGTGACCAGAGTATCCAATGGGCTATTTTCCATTAGTTTCACATTGTACTCAGATTGTGGAAAATGAGGCAAATTATCATTAGCATCCAGAACATCAATAATAATTTGCACTGTTCCAGTTCTTTTTGGGATTCCTCCATCAACTGCTGACAAAATAAGGGAAATCTGTGGATTCACCTCACGGTCTAGCGGTTTTTCTAACACCAGTTCTGCGTATTTGCTACCATCACTGTGACTTTTCACATGAAGCCTAAAATGTTCATTAGGACTAAGGGTGTAGTTCCGAACGGTATTTTCTCCCTTATCTGTATCTTCTGCACTTTCCAAAGGAAATCTGATATCCGCAGGAGTTTGCTCAGGTATTTCAAGAAGAAATTGATTTTTAGAGAATTTGGGGGAATTATCATTCACGTCCTCTATCTGAACTTCAATTCTGTGTAGCTGCAATGGCTTTTCCAGCACAATTTCAGACAGTAGAACACAAGGTTCATTCTGTCCACACAGGGACTCCCGATCTATTTTATCCTTTACTGTCACATCCCCAGAATGAGGATCCAGCTGGAAATACTGCTTGGAGCTCTTAGAAACCAGCCGGGCTCTCCAAGCAGACAGCTCCTTTGCATCCACTCTCAAATCCTTCAGCACATTCGCTACCAGAGACCCACTTTTCTCCTCCTCTGGCACTGAATAGCGGAAAGACTCACACATTGCTATGCATGCACAGAGACACAGGGAAAAAGACCAAACTTGCCTGATCTTGAGGTGCATTTCCATTCTCCCAGCCTCTCCTCCTGAAATGCAAGGCATTGTCCTCTTCTCTATTCCAAGGCGTGTCTCTTCTTAACTGTATTTTTCTTCTGAATGTGACACTGTGTCCTGCTTATTCCTACTGGAATTTCTGATGACTGGCTTGCAATAGGGATCTGCTCTTTTTCCTGTGCTGATTCCTTTGTCTAATGGCTACAGCTCTTGAGGAGAGCAACTGCTGCTCCCCAATTTCCTTCTTTTATCTTGTGCAATACCACCACCTTGTGTTTGAACTATGTTATGGCGTTACAAAAACCAAAAGATTTTCCAGAATAAGAGCTGGTAAACATGAGCATCCGTGTGGAGATGCAAGAGAACAGCCACCCCAATGGAACATAAACCCCATATTCCCAGCTTGCTTTCTTTTTAAGAGTTTTTTTAGAACCTGAGATATGAAATAAAGCTTTTCTTTTGATGATGATGATTTGGTGAGAAATTATAGTATTATCACCATACAGTGTTTTAGTTTCATGAATTGCTAGAGACACAATATGGATTGTATGATTTGTTTCCATCTAAGGCATTCACAGTATACACTCACTGAAATCTATGGGCATGATTATTGTTTTTTTAACATGCATTGATCTCTTTCAATTCCACTTAGTTGAATGCAATCCTTGGAACATTGTTCCTGCTCCCAAAATTATTATGTCATATTTTATATTTCTTAGGCTGCTGAAACCTCCCAATGTCTGTTCCCCAAACCCTCCATCACAGCCTAACCTACACTACCCACAGGACTGCTGGGAGGGTAATATGGGGAACAGGAGAATTATGTAGACCACTTTGTACAACTTTTACATTATTAATGTAAAGATAAATAAATAAAAACAGTCTATCTGCGGGGAAAGAGAGGCTTGGAATGAAGGAGAGTTCCCAGCCATGATGACTGATTCATGAATATACACATTTCGATATGAAGATTGCATTCATCTGTAAATGTTCTATTCCTCTTCGATTCTTCAAAGGGCATTTCATGTCATGTCCTACAGGCAACTGCACCTCTTTCTCTAAAGCATACGCCACACACAGGACTGGATTTAGGTTTGTTTAGGCCCTAAGCTACTGAAGGTAACGGGCCCTTTATATGTCCAGCTGTCTTTTGTCAACAATAAACTGTAGCTGTTTTTTGTGTTGAATATATGCTATATGGTAATTCCTGGACCTAATAGGTATCGGAGGAGCGTACACAACACAAAACACTGTTGCTACATGTAGGTTTTATTTTATTTGTTTTTTTATCTTATATTTTGGAAATGTACATCCAGGTTTTTTTACTTTAATTTTTTTGGGGGCCCCAAGAGAGTGGGGCCCTAAGCTATAGCTTGTTTAGATTATACCTAAATCCAGTACTGGCCACACACACATGCCCTTCCAGACATGCTAGCATTCTGTATTATTAAGGTTTCCCTGGCCATTCTGGCCATTCACTTCCTCACAGAAGATGAATATGTGCAGTTCAATATAAAGTTCACATTCATCTATAAACATGGGCATGTGAGGAAGAGTCACTGTTACTTACTACGCATTGAACTGGGTTCTATCTTCCTAATGTGATATATACAAGTAGCAGCCTAGTATAAAATGTTGTACAGATTAGTAAAACAGTTCAGTGCCCCCCACAAAAATACGCTATTCTTTCTCTCTCTTGCTTCCCTTCCCCATTCTTTCTCTAGTCCCCTCTTTCCCAGCTGAACGTTCTCTATAGCTGGGGCCCAGAGAGGAACCTCTGTGTCAGATCTTATGCCCAGTTTGTTGGGTCTCCCACCTTGTGACACCTGGCATATCTGCACACACAGAGTTCAGTCAACACATGGCACTCCGATCAGCCATGGGCAGAAATACAGTAGGACACTTGCCATAATAAATATACTTAATACAGATGTTTATATTGATAGTTATACTTTATGTATAAATCTCATAACGTAAGATAATACAGATCTTGTAGAACACAAGAGAGACAAGTTTCTAAATACTTCGTGATCCATCATGTGGTGTGGAAGTTGTTTATAGGAAATGATATTTGTTCCAATGAAATGTCATATAGGAACAGACCAAACTTCAGTTCCATCCTGAACATCTCAACATGCACCCGTGGAATTGATTTATGATGTATGACAGCTGATAACCCCCAATGGCATTTCTGCAGGTTTCTGAATACAATGGGAGACAATACTACTTAAGTCTCAGGTGGTTGCTGTGACTAGCAGAATCTTTTTCTATCTCTTTTAGACACCAGGTATTTCTGGGGTGTTTTACAACAAAATCCTAACCAAGTCTAATCAGAGGAAAGTACTCTTCAGTTGAATGGTGCTTCTTCCTAGGTAAGTGGGGTTAGGATTGCAGCCCAGGTCATCATCTTATGCTGTGGTCCAAGGATGCTGCCTAGACGCCAACCCTCTTGCCCACTTCTGGGTTCTCTAGCACAGTGTTTTTCAACCTTTTTTGGGCAAAGGCACACTTGTTTCATGAAAAAAATCACGAGGCACACCACCACTGTGTGCGGAGAGAGAGATGTCAGAGCCCCGCTGCTCTCTATGGGGAATCGGATGAGAGCGGACCGCCTGTCCGCTCTCATCCGATCCCATCCGATCTGATCCCCACCCAGGACGGATGGAAAATAGGGTGGACACAGTCCAGCACCCGCCTAGTGGGCGAAAATTTGACATTTTTTTTAATCTTTCGAATTTTTCAATTTTTCCCACGGCACACCAGGCAACATCTCGCGGCACACTAGTGTGCCGCGGAACAGTGGTTGAAAAACACTGCTCTAGCACATGTTTGTTGGCTCAGGGGATAGGACCAAGTTGCTTCTTTAATTTGTGCTGAGGGTGTGGAGAATGGAGGGAACACAAGAGTCTCTTCCAAGCAATGGTAAAGACTTCTGATGTGCTTGATCTTACACCAGTCTGGTGGGAACTCACGGCTGAGTGTTCTGTTCAGTAGATCTTACAGCACAATTTTAACCATGTCTAATCATGTCCTGCACTTGCAGGAAGGCACTATACAAAACATATGTTGCCAAGTTTCAAAGTATAAGCCATAGAACTTAATGTCTCCACTCCTCATTTCTCATTATAATGGTGGGATGTGATTCAGCCAAATCAGCCTTGACTAAGTTGCCACAGCTATGAACATATAGGACTTTTTCATCTCCTTCCCCCATCGCTTTATTGTTCCTCACTCAGCCACACTCTGTCAGTGTCTTCAACTGGAACTCACTTGCAAACTGCACAAAAGTCTCTCTGTTTGACCATCTTTTTCAGGGTGAGGACATCCTCTTGGCTAACATTGGCCAAGAAACCCATATTAAATAAGAACTATGAATATGTTTCACTACCATTAAAGCACATACTAGACTTTCCCATTTACCTATGTCAGCAAACCATTGGGCTAAAAGATACAATCCAAAAAAGAAACCTTTCCAGAAAAAGCCCCCCAGTGATGTAGATTTAAGAAAATGCAGAGCACCTGCCAATTTGCCACCAAAGTCCCTCATTACACAACCAGCTCATTCTAGCCTAGGTTTGGTATGCACCATCCTCAAAGGTACTTCTTTACAATGCCAGGCTTCAATTCAGTCTGTTGCACCATTTTGCAACTATAAACTCCAGAACCTGATTCTTACATCAAAGGGCATGTTGTTCAGTGGTAAAAAACTGCTCTGCATACAAAGCATGCCTGGTTCAAACCCTGGCATCCTCAGGTAGGTCTGAAAAGATACCTGGACCAAGGGTTTGACTCATTAAAATACAGATTTCTATACTGCTTATGTTACCCTCTCCCACATTGTTTATACTAATGGCAGATTACAAGTCAGCCTACTTGCCCTTAACATATTAACAGTTCAAAATATAAAACAGAAAACTATGAGAGCCCAGATTTGTTTGCTCAAAATGCCGATGGTTTAAAGGCCTGGATAAAGGCCTTTAACCCTGAAAAGGGTACTCAGTGATCCTCCCATGGAAGGCAATTCCACAGGTGGGGTGCCACCAGCAAGAAGACCCTCTAAATAATGCCATGTATGTAACTGGGAATTCTGCTCTAATCAGGGCTCCTGTGTGCAGGTACTTCAGCAGCTGCAGCTACAGGTATGTCGTCCACACCTTGGAGGTATGTATATTCTGGGACACATTGGTGTATCTGCAGTGGCTATGATGTTCTGAGCGAGTTTTAATATGCAGAAAGTCCAAAAGCAGAGGACCTAAATTGCAGGAGGGCTGAAGGAAAGAATCTGAACTGAACAACGGGCTGAGAAGAGGTGCCCTGCCTGAGAAATGGAAGGTTGGAAGAAGAGAGGAGGAGAGAGGAAACATCAGATGCAGACGATGGACCAGCAATGAAGACAGAGGGAAATGAGGAAAAAAGTTTCAAATCGACTTGAAAAAAACAGATCATTTTTAAACTGAAACATGCTCTAAAATGTAAAATATATTGTCAATAAATTTCAAAAGCAATACGAGAACATATGCAAAGTGACTAACTGGTGTACTTGGAAATTATTTCACCTTTTCTTTTGATTCTTCTTTCCCCACCTGGTCAGGCATATCTTGGGAAGCAGGCGGAGGGGTCTGGTTCACATTGAGGTTTGGGTCCCCCACAGAAAAAACAGGAATGAGGGGCCTGAGGAACCTGAACTCGCTGCTCAAGGACCCACCGGTTAAGCACACATCGTAGTGGTAACTCCTGGAAAGAGACCCGCTCTGAGAATCGCCACCGTTCTCTGGGATGTCGGGTCTGGCAGGTGGGAAGTGAGGAGGGGCAGTGATAAAACTTTCCCTGGGATCCCTCCTGCAGATCTTGATGGCAGCAAAGGAAACAATGCAAACAAGGAACACAAAGGAGACTGCAGCCAGGCAGATCACCAAGTACAAGGTCAAGGTCCCATCTTCTTCGTGCTCCTCTTTACTGACCTCCACAGCCTTCATATAAGGATCCGAAAAGCCACCCACGGGAAGGACATGGAGCATGGCAGTGCTGCTCTGGGGAGGGAGCCCGTTGTCCCTGACCACAATCAGGAGTCTCTGCTTGCTGGTGTCTCGCTCGCTCAGGGCTCTCCTGGTTCTCACTTCCCCATTCTGGGCTCCTATGCTGAAAAGACCAGGGTCTGTGGCCTTCAGCAGCTCATAGGAAAGCCACGAGTTCTGGCCAGAATCTCCATCCACAGCCACCACCTTGGTGACCAGGTAGCCGGCCTCCACCGACTTGGGAACCAGCTCATTGCAGGGGGATGTGCTGTTCTGAAGAGGGTAGAGGAAGAAGGGAGCGTTGTCGTTTTCGTCTAGGATTACGACTCGGACAGTAACTTCTGAGCTGAGGGGAGGAGACCCTCCATCTGTAGCCCTCACCGTCACTTTGAAATCTTTGATCTGCTCGTAATCCAGAGATCGGAGGGCATACAGATTTCCGCTTTCAGAGTTGACCGAGATGTAAGAGGCCACAAGGCCATCAGTGACCTTCCCAGGCAAAATGGAGTAGGTGACCTTGGCATTCTTCTCGGTGTCCAGATCAGCAGCATGGACTGAGCCAATGAGCAGTCCTGGAATATTGTTTTCCCGTATCTGCATTTCACATGAAGACGTTTCAAATACTGGAGGGTTGTCATTGACATCTGAGATCTGAACATTAATCACTCTTGTTGAAGTGAGCCTGGGGGAGCCCTGGTCAACAGCTGTGATGGTGATATTATATTCCGGGACCTTCTCTCTGTCCAAGGGACTTTGGACCACAAGCTGGTAATAGTTATTCATAGTGGGTTTTAACATAAAAGGAAGGTTTGCCTCCACAGAGCACATGGTTCTGCCATTGTCTCCAGAGTCTCGGTCTGTGACAGTGAAGAGAGCAACAAGTTTCTCCAGGGGAGAATCCTCTGCCAAAGGACTAGTGATGGATATGACGGACACTTCAGGGACATTGTCATTCATGTCTTCAATCTCTACCAGGACCTTGCAGTGACCTGAAAGACCGCCAGCATCTGTTGCCCTGATGTTCATGTCATAGCTAGTTTCTTCTTCATAATCAAGCTGACCAGAAAGGGTGATTTCCCCAGTGATTTCATTTAGGTGGAACAGATCATATATTTCTTCAGGTACATGGTTGAATGAATACGTTATCTGAGAATTTGAGCCAAAATCCAAATCTGTAGCTTCCACTTTGAAGACCAGAGTACCCCGTGGGCTGTTTTCCTTTAACCTTACTTTATATTCTGAATGAGTAAATTCTGGGGAATTATCATTGATGTCAAGAACATCAATATTTATTTGAACTGTGCCTGTTCTCCGTGGCTCCCCTCCATCCACAGCTGTGAGAGTCAGTCCAAAGTGTGAGTCCTTCTCCCTGTCCAGTGGTTTCTCCAGGACAAGATCCACATATTTTCTTCCAGTTTTGTTGTTCTCCATGCTAAGCATGAAATGTTCATTGGGACTTAGAGTGTAGTTTTGGATGTTATTTATCCCCAGGTCCTCATCTCGGGCAAATTCCAAGGGGAAATGTGTATTTGGAGAGACGTTTTCAGGAATTTCCAGATCAAATGCCTTTTTAGAGAATTTGGGGACATTATCATTCACATCTTCTATCTTGACTTCAATACTGAAGATCTTTAAGGGATTTTGCAAAACAATTTCAGACTGTAATAAGCAAGGATCAGTCTGGCCACATAATGTTTCTCGGTCTATTTTATCATTTATCAACAAATTCCCAGTCTTGGTATCAAGATGAAAATATTGCTTAGTGTTCTTAGAAACCAGCTGGGCTCTGCGAGCAGAGAGCTCCCCTGGTCCCAGTTTCAAATCCTCCAGCACATTAGCCACCAAAGACCCCCTTTTCTTTTCTTCAGGCACAGAATAGTGAAGTGAAATACTCAGTGCTCCAGGAAGACAAAGGAAAAGCAAAAAATACAGACCTTGTTCCTTTCTGTAGCTGTCTCCCATGGCTCAAGAATCTGCCTCTTCAATGCCTGGCCAAAATATGAAGTTTCTGACAATCATCCAATGATAATCTCTGCTGCTGTAGAAAGGAATTTCATGCTGCAGTGTCGATGCCTTTGCTGTGCTTTATGTTATCTCTTTATTGCGTATGAAAGTCACCCGTCCTTTGTTCCAGCCACCTTTTTGCTCATGGCTTCTTGTGAGTTCCTTCACAAAATTCTGAATTCCAGTCCATGTCTTTGCCTGTACTACCACCGTGTGGCTGAGCAAAGAAAAGCCACTAAGATCCAGTAAATAATGCTGAATGCAGTGCACATTATACTGAACAGGAAAGGTTCAGATTCACTGTTTCTCTATTAAGAGAAGACCTATTTATTCCTAGGAAGATGCCTCTTTTCCATTTGAATGAGTGCAGATATCATAAAACAGTGCTTTCTTCCGTGGTTGTTCTACACTGTTGTGCATGGGTTTCAATCTCATACAAGGAAATTCAGGGTGCATATGGTGCCCTCCCACCCCACCCCCCCATCAAACATTTTGCAATAACGAAAGTGACAGGAAAATGCCTTGGAAAGTGTATGATAACTTTTGCTTGATGCCATATGTCCTGCACACAGAGAATGTAGCAGGCTATTAATATCTACATAAGTATTAGCATAATAATACCATATCAATTTATATACACAGCTGTTCCTTTTTCCTCATTCCTCCCCTCCCCCCCTTTATAAGTTTATTTCTTTTTTTAAAAAAGTAGTAAGAATGGATATTCAATAAACAGGTCATATGGAAGCAACCTGCATCTCACCTTTTGTGTGATACTTCCTCCTCCCATACAGAGGGTTTAAAAATGTTATGAAGATGTTCTATGGCACATCAAACCACAATATTGATACAACAATTTACAACCCTCTCTGCAAGGAAATAAACAACAATAACAGAATACAAGGAAACAGGTAAAACTGAATAGAATAGAAATCGGAAGAGTTTCAAACTCCGAGTAGGTTGGCTAAGATTTATAAATCAGAATCAAATACATGTTGGAAGTGTAGAAAAACGGAGGGAATATTTTTTCACATGTGGTGGACATGTAAAAAGATAAAAGTATATATGATTTATAATAAATTGGGGGGGAATGTTTAAAACTACTTTACGCTTTTTGTTGACTGAAATTCCTAGGTGTCGGAAAAGGTTATTTATGTATGCAACAATTGTGGTCCGTGGTACATGTAGTACATGTTGGAAGTGTAAAGAAACGGAGGGAAGTTTTTTTCACATGTGTTGGACATGTAAAAAGGTAAAAGTATATGGGGAAATGATTTATAATGAATTGAAAAAAATGTTTAAAACTACTTCCCCCCCCAAAAAAAAACCCCCAAAAAACCACCAGAGTACTTTTTGTTGGGGAAAACCCAAACTAAAATTCCTAGGTGTCAGAAAAGGTTATTTATGTATGCAATAATTAGGGTATGTGCTTTATTAGCCCCAAAATGGAAAGTGAGCAAGGTCCCATCTAAAGAGGATTGGCAACTTAAGTTGACAGGATATGCAGAACATGCAGATTTAACACATAAAATAAGAGAGCAATAAGAACATACATTAAAGAAGAGTGGAAAACATTTTCTGAATATAAGAAAAATGACTGCTAATGCTGGCAGCACTAAGATTAATACAATAGAGTAAATAAGTTTTGATGGAGGTAAAAGTGGAAAACTTATTTGAATGCTAATAGTAAAACAGGGTGTATGATATGAAAAATGAATCATGGAAGGAGAAGGGAAGTCATGGGATATTTTAAATGCTTGTTTGAAAATGTAAAATTGAAAATTTAATAAAAATTATTATCAAACTAGAGGGAGAAATATTTGAAATTAAATCATTCAAATGGTACTCTCACCTGGAGGATATGTTGACTTTCACCTGCATGACTTGGGACACCTTCAGAATCATTGGCACTCCTTGGATTCAGCTGAGTGTTAGGAGGCTCCACAGAGAAAACAGGAAACAGGGGCCTGAGAAACCTGAACTCGCTGTTCAGAGACCCACCAGCTAAGCACACCTCATAGTTGTAAGCCTGGGATAGAGATCCAGCACCAGGATCTGCAGAGTTCTCCTGGGAATCAGGTCCCACCGGGAAATTGGCTGCAGAGTTGTAGGTTCCTATGAACTTTTCACGTTTCTGCAACTTGATTACAACAAAGGCCACTACAGAAATGAGAAAGATGCCTGAGATGGCAGCCAAACAGATGATCAAATACATTGTCAGGCTGGGGTCTTCCTCCTCCACTGTTTCCTCCTTTGGGAGAGCCACACTTTTCAGATAAGGGTCAGAAAAGCCGTCCACTAGGAGAATTCTGAGCGTGGCAGAGGTGGACTGGGGAGGATGGCCGTTGTCTCGGACCACCACAATCAGATTCTGCTTGAAGCTGTCTCGGTTGCTGACCGGCCTCAGGGTGGTCACTTCTCCATTCTGGGCCCCCACCGTGAACAGACCCGGTTCTGTGGCCTTCAGCAGCTGGTAGGAAAGCCAAGAGTTCTGCGCAGAATCCCTGTCCACAGCCACCACCTTGGTGACCAGGTAGCCAGTCTCTGCCCCTCGGGGAACCAGGTCATTTGAGGGGGAAGTGCCATTCTGGAGAGGGTAGAGGATGAAGGGGGCATTGTCATTTTCATCCACGACCTGAACGCGGATGGGAACTTCTGAGCTCAGTGGAGGGGAACCTGAATCCACAGCCCTCACCGTCACCTGGAAATCTTTTACTTCCTCATAATCCAGAGACCGGATGGCATACAGGTTCCCCGTTTCAGAGTTGATGGAGATGTAAGAGGATGTGGGGCCATCATTGACCTTCCCAGGCAAAAGCGAGTAGGTCACTTTGGCATTCTGCGCTGTGTCCAGATCAACAGCATGGACCGAATTGATCAGAAGACCAGGAATATTGTTTTCCCTTAATTTCATTTCATATAATGGCTTTTCAAACACTGGAGGGTTGTCATTTACATCTGATACTTCAACATGAAGTATTCTTGTGGAAGTGAGTCTGGGAGAGCCCCTGTCTGTGGCTGTGATGGTGATGTTATACTCAGAGGCTTGTTCTCTGTCCAGTGATTGTTGGGTCACCAGCTGGTAATAGTTGTTCTCTGTGGGTTTGAGCACAAACGGCAGGTTGACTTCAGTGGTGCAGGCAGTTCTGCCACTGTCTCCAGAGTCCACATCTGTGACACTGAAAAGGGCCACCACTGTGTCTGGGGAAGAGTCTTCAGGTAAGGGACTGGTGATGGATGTGATGGTAATCTCTGGAGCATTGTCGTTCTCATCCTCAATCTCTACAGTGACTTTACAGTAAGCAGAAAGGCCCCCTCCGTCTGTAGCTCTGATTTTCATTACATAATTTGAGCTTTCTTCATAATCAATTGTCCCTGTAACAGTAAGTTCTCCAGTGTGTTTGTTTAACTTGAACAATCTCAACACATTTTCTGACACTTGGCTGAAATAGTAAGTGATGTGAGCATTGGAACCAAAATCCCTGTCAGTGGCTTCCACTTTTGTGACTAGTGTATCCAATGGGCTATTTTCCTTTAGTTTCACTTTGTACTCAGGTTGTGGAAACTGAGGCAAGTTATCATTGTTATCCAGAACATCAATGATTATTTGTGCTGTTCCAGTTCTTTTTGGGATTCCTCCATCAACTGCTGACAGAATAAGGGAAATCTGTGGATTCTCCTCACGGTCAAGCGGTTTCTCTAACACCAATTCTGCATAGTTGGTACCATCACTGTGACTTTGCACATCCAGCCTAAAATGTTCATTAGGACTAAGGGTGTAGTTCTGAACAGCATTTTTTCCTTTGTCTGGATCTTCTGCTCTTTCCAAAGGAAATCTGATATCCACAGGAGTCTGCTCAGGTATTTCAAGAAGGAATTGATTTTTAGAGAATTTGGGGGAATTATCATTCACATCCTCTATCTGAACTTCAATTCTGTGTAGCTGCAATGGCTTTTCCAGCACAATTTCAGACAGTAGAATACATGGTTCATTCTGACCACACAGGGACTCCCGATCTATTTTATCCTTTACTGTCACATCCCCAGAATGAGGATCCAGCTGGAAATACTGCTTGGAGCTCTTAGAAACCAGCCGGGCTCTCCGAGCAGACAGCTCCTTTGCATCCACTCTCAAATCTTTTAGCACATTTGCCACCAGAGACCCACTTTTCTTTTCCTCTGCCACTGAATAGCGGAAAGACTCACACATTGCTATGCATGCACAGAGATATAAGGAAATAAACATAACTTGCCTGAGGTTGAGAAGTATTTCCATTCCCCCAGCCTCACCTCCAGTCAGATCTGAAATGCAGGGTAATTCTTTCTAACACAACTGCCACAGTTGATTGTCCAGTGTATGTTTGCAAGACAAATCCTTTATCCTGTATTTAAATCTAAAAATGGTTGTGGTCCCTTTTCCACCCACAATTTCTAAATATTTGCTTGTAACGAAGATTGTGTGCTGTCTTTCTCCTTGAGATTCCTTTGTCTCGCGGACACAGGCCTTCTGGAGAACAGTTTCTGGTCCTTGACTATTTCTTTTGTGTTGTGTAATAGCACCACCTTGTGCTTGAAGTATGATACATCTCACATAAATGGTTCTGTAGGTTTGCAATGCTTAATATATTTCTTGCGTATTATCATTGACTTATCAAAATCCATTGAGGTACTCATTAATGATTGTCACTTTTCCTGCTGCTGAGTCTTGTGGCACCTTAAACACTAACAAGTTTTATTATGTCATGAGTCCTTGTGGACTAAAGTCTTCTTCATTAGATGCATGAAGTATAATCCTCAGCTGCAGGTATCTGTACAGTTGTTCAGAGAGGAGGCGCATTTTCATAATGTGATTCATACAAGTTGGGCCTCCAGCAAATATTTTTTCTTTCCCTGGCTGTCTTTTTCCTCCCTCCTCTGGCTCAGTCCTCCACACCCACTTCTATGTCTCCCATTTCTTTTCTTCAGTTGGCTGTGGAGCATGTCCTGCCACACCTCAGCTACCATATCCACTTTCTGGTTCACTTTTCACCTTCTCCTGCCTGGCAACTGTTGTCATTCCTGCATCGACAGGGACCCTGCGTGGTGTAGTGGTTAAGAGCAGTGGACTCGTAATCTGGTGAACCGGGTTCGCTTCCCCGCTCCTCCACATGCAGCTGCTGGGTGACCTTGGGCTAGTCATACTTATCTGAAGTCTCTCAGCCTCACTCACCTCACAGAGTGTTTGTTGTGGGGGAGGAAGGGAAAAGGAGATTGTTAGCTGCTTTGAGACACCTTAAGGGGAGTGAAAGGTGGGATATCAAGTCCAAACTCTTCTTCTTCATCATCATCACCATCTTCATCTTCTCTTCCTTCTCTCCTACCTCTTGGTAGCTTCTTCCGGCTGCATCACCTCTCCTGGGTGCTCATTGGCTTCCCACCCCCTGTTTCCTAATATCATTGCCCCCCCCCCTGGCTCCTCAGGGTTCCACTGCTCACTTCCCAGACAGACGCCTGTGCTGTGGCTTTTTGAAATATACTGTGCAAGCTCTGGTATGGCAACAACTGAGGGCATGCACTGTACTCATGGACAGTTTTACTGGGGGAGGGTGGGGAAACTCCCCCTCCCCCATTTCTCTCTCTTTTTAAAAACCTTCTGCTTACCACATGGATCCCCTGGGTGCACAGACTCCCCTCTTCTTTGTGGAAAGTGCTGCCTTGGCTACATTTTGATTGGCACTCTCACCTGAACTTCAGAAACAGGGGAAAATATACAAATCTTTATGCTTGATGCTCCATAAGAAATTTAAAGATAACCAGCAAAATGTTGTGTTTGCTGAAGGTGGCAGAATGTGGGTAGAGTCGCTTCATGTTTTCCTACTACAAGGGTGGCCAAACTGCAGCTCAAGAATGACAAGTGGCCCTTTGGGCAGTTCAGTTGCAGCTTTGAAGCCAACCAAGGAGTTCATGCATTCTGTAGCTCCCAGCTTCCTCTGGGAGATCCTGACACACTTTGCCAAACTGATACCCTCCAGATCTGTTGGACAACAACTCCTATCATCACTAGCCAGCCTGCTTGGTTCTCAGGAGACAACTGTGGCCAGGAGCATTCTCCTCCCTATCTATTTTAGACACGAGCTGTTCCTGGGAAGCAATATTTTAGTCACCATCAAAAACGATACCTACAGCTACTGGCTTGGCATACTAGATACCTTTTAAGAGCAGTTGCCACAAATACTTTCCCTTCTTCTGGGTTCTCTAGCATCTGCAGATGGCTCAGAGCAAAGGCAGGTGTGATGGACAGCAGAGCCAGACCAGAGTCTGGTGGTGCAGTACCTCAGAATTCCACCAGAGAGCTGGAGCCTCTCTCTGATTGGCTACCATGACAGCAAGCCAGAGGGGGTGGAGAATAAAAGGACCCGTTTCTGAGGGAGTGGTTAGATGGAGATGGAGAGTTGGTTTAAGAGGAGCTTACTGGAGGGCTGAGTTTGAGCCAGGAGAAGTAGAAGCTGTGAGGAAGATATGGACTACTTGGGTCTCATTTCACTCAGGAGGAGAGTGATCTTCTAGATAGAAAAGAATCCCAAGCCAGTTAAGAGGGGTGTAGTGATCCCCTGCGTCTGTTTACTGCTAGAAGTATTTCAGGAGTGTGATTGATAAAATGTTGGAAGACTGACAGAAAGTACCACCTTGTTTAAGAACCAAAATATTAAGCTGTAACACCCATGCAACAACTAAGTTAAGAAACTGAAGTTATATAACTCAAAGTAAGCTGAGCATTTACCATTTAGTCTAGAAACCTACAACACCTACCTCAAACATAATAATGGAATGCAAGCAACTGAAGTTTAAAAGAAGTTGTGCTTTGTTGGACACCTGTAACCTCCATTAGATTGAGTATTATTATTAACAGGTTGAATGTTTACTGAAAGAACATTATCTGCTGATACATCCTTTGCTTTAGTCACTTTGTTCTGTTAAATATTTCTCATTTGTTCAACTTCTGCCTGAGTCTCCAAGTATCTAATTTCCCCCTCTCACAAAAAGATCACCTGTGGTGGTTGAAAATATATATATTATAGAGTGGGTATGTAAGTGGGATCCGCCACAATTGTTATACAGTGGTGGGATCCGTTACATAATTAGTATACAGCAGTGGGATCTGCTACATTTTGGTGGCACTGGTGCGATCCACTATAGCAGGCTTTCCTTCAAGCTGTAGTTGAAAAGCAAAGGACATTGCAGTTGTCCTTTCCAACCAAATCTAAAAAGCTTCTGCTTCTGATCTTTAAAATCTGTTGTGAAAGTGGACTCTGTTGTGAAAGTGTAACCTTCTCACAATCACTAAACACCCATCAGCCGCTCACATTTCAGAAGCAAGTCCTGGCATCTCCATCCCTGAACATCAAAATAAATTTTAGATCTTTGTAGAGACGCATATCCTGAGCAAACAAAGTAATCTTAAAAAATAAATAAATGTTGGTTTGTTGTTGTTTTTTCACTGATCACTGGAGTAATAATTGCAGAAAAACAAAATATACACAATATGAAAAGGATTTTTTGTTTATTTGATTTTTTTTGAAAATATATTCATTTGTTCTTTACTTGATGTTGTGTTTTTGCAGAAAGGTAAAAGAGATACAAGAACATCTTTCATATTTTCTTCTTATTTTGTGACTGTAGAATAATAACAATGTGGAATAGTGATCATCCCTGCCCTTTAGGAGCTCGTTTTTCTCTCCATTCATTTCATAGAATTGGTATTAACCATTAAACTCCTAGGTTATCAGAAGGAAGGCTTCCACCACCTGCCTCGTCAGGTGCCTGTCTTGCTCTCTTCATTCAGGGGGCACAATTGCACGTGACACAGTCTCAGCCATTCCCTGTGGTGAGTCTCTCACTGTTAAGTTGTGGGTGAACATATCAGACGACACAGCGATTCTTCAAACAGCTCTTGTTTATTCACAGTCCAGAACAGAACTGAACTGAAAGTTTCAGCCAGCCTGCTTATATAGAGCTCCACTAGAACGCAACAGTAACCATTTTCTGTAACTATCCAATCACTGAACGTCACTTTCGATCCCTTATTTGCATATGTGGACCTGAACTATCTACAGTATCCCCCTGCTGGCCCAGGGTGAGAACTTCAGTACATAACACTCACCACCTGTGAAACTCCATTATTTAGTCTGTTCTCACCAGACAATATGCAGAGAAGTTTTTTTTTTTAAAAAAATAAATAAATCTAGATTATCACTCTCCACACATTTTCACCATTAATCGGGGGGGGGGGGGAGGCAGATATTCAGCAATGATGGAGGGCTTCTTACATTTTTAAGGTGAATAAGAGTTTGTCTGTCTGTCTGACTTTGTTTCACAAAAACAAAGAGGGCTCACTGCTGCTTCAAATTGGAGCTTGGCTTCTTTCCTGGGACAGAATGCACCTCGGAATCACACTACATCATTCCCATCGTGGGGGAAATATGGGGGTCAGCTATGCATTCCCTCAAGAACACCCCTGGGAATTACTTATCATTATTTTTACTCGTTTGTTTATTGATTAAAAATGGCACTGCTTAATATAAAAAGACACCTCTAAGCAGTCTACATAAGAGGCAATCAGGAAAAAATAAATATGATTGCATACGAGAAAGCAACAGCCAAATAAAACTGCTGGAAAGCTAAATAAAAACACCATAAAACGTGGCTCCTTATCTACAGCTGCAATTATTATTTCAAAAATAACAATAAATGGAAAAAATAAAGCAAAATAAGAGGCCTCCCAAAAGCCCACTTCTCAAATAAGACTGGGAAAGTACAAGTTTGTGCAGATTCCTACTGATGATTTGAAAAAAATCATGAGTCAAAGATATTTCCCCATCTATCCTTTGAAAGATGTCAAGAGGTGGAGCCAGCAGAGCTACACAGCAGGACACATCTAGGTACCCCATATGATTAGGAACCCTGCACTAGCAAAATCTGAAGTCATGTGGAGCACCTAAGCACGCACACCATTCCACGTGCAGGTGCCCATTTTCAGACCTTCAGCACTGTGGCTGGAGAAGATGCAGATGGACCAGAAGCACACAGTGATGTCAGTGTCACGACCAGTAACATGATCCCATTCCATCCTCCAAATGTAGAGTGAACCCAGAGGAATGGTTTGCAGTGGGTTGGAGTGATTATTGAATAAATAAGCTTTCATTTGCTTTTGCCTGCGTGTCAGATGAATGTGTCATGTCTGCTGATGTTTTAGAGAGAGACTTCCAAGTTTATGTAGCTCTGAACTCATGGAGATATGCATTTCATCATCATACCTCTTATAACGTCTGTGGCAGCAGACATTTCCATATTTTCCAAGAAAGGACCAGAGACCACCGAGATGGGAGTGGGTGAGCAGGTGAGATTATTCAATCATATTTGACTCTTCATATTAGGGATCAAGCACAGCCTAGAATTTTCGTTTAGATTTTGCTGTCTTGTGCAGCTGTACTGCCCAAGTACTCGTCTGCATTCCTGATAATCTTTGTTTCAGAGTACTTTACTTGGAGAGCAAGGATTGTGCAGTTTTCCTGGGGGGGGGGACTGGAGGGATGTCAGCCTATTTTGTGGAAGTGATTCTTTGGAGACAGCAATATTTTATCTAATTCTTTCACATCTTTAGAGGGTTCAGTGCAGGCAGTGCTGCAGTTACCGGGGAAACAAAGGAGAGACTGGTAGAAACCCGGCTGAAAATCTTGGGGAAGGGCTGTAGTTCAGTGGTAGAACACTTGCTTTGTAGACAGAAGGTCCCTGGTTAAATCTACACTGGCATCTCCAGGCAGGGTGAGAAGAAACCCCTGCCTTGAAAACTGACTGTCAGTCATTGTAGCCTGTAGACAATACTGAGCTGTATGGACCAGTAGTCTGAGTCAATATGTTCCTATGTTTCCTTGTGGCTTACAATCGCTTCGGTCAGAGTCCTCTTGCTCAAATGAAACCAAATAGGTGCTCACACATATTAGTGACAGGAAAGATTCATAAGATTCAAAGAATATACAACTGAAAGCTTAGAATGGTTCCACTACATATGCATCAAGTATGACAGCTGCAATAAAAGTGTGGATTATATATCTCCCTTAATGTAACAGCATGTCTAAACATTGTGTATAGGTATCTGGGAACTCTGGTCTAATAAAGTTTCATACATGCATCTATGTAAACTAACAGTTATGTGCAAAAAGGCTCACATAAAAGCTCAACGATACATGCGAAAGAATTGTCTTGAATAAGTGATGGGTGGAAGAAAGAGGACGTAGGGAATGGAAGAAGTGAACCAGCTAGAAAGATGGCAGGTGCTGAGAGAATTTTTTTTCTTCACAAATCTCCAAATCCAATTTTCAGTCAAGCTACTATGAATCATTTCAACACAGAATAATATGGAGATACTGTAAATGAAAAGACGATTTCAATTTTTTCTAGTGCATTGAGTATATTTGTATTAAAAACACTAATCTCTCTCACCTGTTCCATTGGCTTCCTGCTCTCCAAATTATCAGGAATATCTTGGGAAGCAGACGGAGGGGTCTGGTTCACACTGAGGTTTGGGTCTCCCACAGAAAAAACAGGAATGAGGGGCCTGAGGAATCTGAACTCGCTGCTCAAGGACCCACCGGTTAAGCAAACATCGTAGTGGTAACTCCTGGAAAGAGACCCGCTCTGAGAATCGCCACCGTTCTCTGGGATGTCGGGTCTGGCAGGTGGGAAGTGAGGAGGGGCAGCGATAAAACTTTCCCTGGGATCCCTCCTGCAGATCTTGATGGCAGCAAAGGAAACAATGCAAACGAGGAACACAAAGGAGACTGCAGCCAGGCAGATCACCAAGTACAAGGTCAAGGTCCCATCTTCTTTGTGCTCCTCTTTCCTGACCTCCACAGCCTTCATATAAGGATCCGAAAAGCCACCCACGGGAAGGACATGGAGCATGGCAGTGCTGCTCTGGGGAGGGAGCCCGTTGTCCCTGACCACTATCAGGAGTCTCTGCTTGCTGGTGTCTCGCTCGCTCAGGGCTCTCCTGGTTCTCACTTCCCCATTCTGGGCTCCTATGCTGAAAAGACCAGGGTCTGTGGCCTTCAGCAGCTCATAGGAAAGCCACGAGTTCTGGCCAGAATCTCCATCCACAGCCACCACCTTGGTGACCAGGTAGCCGGCCTCCACCGACTTGGGCACCAGCTCATTGCAGGGGGATGTGCTGTTCTGAAGAGGGTAGAGGAAGAAGGGAGCGTTGTCGTTTTCGTCTAGGATTACGACTCGGACAGTAACTTCTGAGCTGAGGGAAGGAGACCCTCCATCTGTAGCCCTCACCGTCACTTTGAAATCTTTGATCTGCTCATAATCCAGAGATCGGAGGGCATACAGATTTCCGCTTTCAGAGTTGACCGAGATGTAAGAGGCCACAAGGCCATCAGTGACCTTCCCAGGCAAAAGGGAGTAGGTGACCTTGGCATTCTTCTCGGTGTCCAGATCAGCAGCATGGACTGAGCCAATGAGCAGTCCTGGAATATTGTTTTCCCGTATCTGCATTTCACATGAAGATTTTTCAAATACTGGAGGGTTGTCGTTGACATCTGAGATCTGAACATTAATAATTCTTGTTGAAGTGAGCCTGGGGGAGCCTCGGTCTACGGCTGTGATGGTGATATTATACTCTGAGACTTTCTCTCTGTCCAAGGGACTTTGGACCACAAGCTGGTAATAGTTATCCATTGTGGGTTTTAAGACAAAGGGAAGGTTTGTCTCCACAGAGCACATGGTTCTGCCATTGTCTCCGGAGTCTCGATCTGTGACAGTGAAGAGAGCCACAAGTGTCTCCAGGGGAGAATCCTCTGCCAAAGGACTAGTGATGGATATGACCGACACTTCTGGTGCATTGTCATTCACATCCTCAATCTCTACCAAAACCTTGCAGTGCCCTGAAAGACCCCCTCCATCTGTTGCTCTAATTTTCATGTCATACCTGGTTTCTTTTTCAAAATCAACTTGTCCTAAAAGAGTGATTTCCCCAGTGACTTCATTTAGGTGGAACAAATTGTTTATTTTTTCAGGCATCCGGTGGAATGAGTAGGTGATCTGTGCATTTGAACCAAAATCCAAATCTGTAGCTTCCACTTTTGAGACCAGAGTGCCCTGTGGGCTGTTTTCCTTTAACTTTACTTTATATTCAGAATGAGTAAACTGTGGGGAATTATCATTGATGTCAAGAACATCAATATTTATTTGAACTGTGCCTGTTCTCTGTGGCTCCCCTCCATCCACAGCCATGAGAGTCAGTCCAAAGTGTGAGTCCTTCTCCCTGTCCAGTGGCTTCTCCAGGACAAGATCCACATGCGTGTTTCCATCCTCATCACTTTTAACATCGAGGCGGAAATGTTCATTGGGACTGAGAGTGTAATTTTGGATGCTATTTCTCCCTAGGTCCTCATCTTGGGCAGATTCCAGTGGGAAATGTGTATTTGGAGAGACATTTTCAGGAATTTCCAGATCAAATTCCTTTGTTGAGAATTTGGGAACATTGTCATTCACATCTTCTATCTTGACTACAATACTGTGGAGCTCTAATGGGTTTTCCAGCACAATTTGTGAGAGAAATAAGCAAGGATCAGTCTGGCCACATAAAGCTTCTCGGTCTATTTTTTCGCTTATCAGCAGATTCCCAAAGTGGGTATCAAGGTGGAAATATTGCTTAGCGCTTTTGGACACTAGCTGGGCTCTGCGAGCAGAGAGCTCCCCTGTTCCCAATTTCAAATCCTGCAGCACATTAGCCACCAAAGACCCAGTTTTCTTTTCTTCAGGCACAGAATAATGGCTTGAAACATACAATGCTCCAGGAAGACAAAGGAAAAGGAAAAGATACAGACCTTGTTTTCTCCTGAAGCAGTCTCCCATGGTTCAAGGTTTGCCTCTTCAATTTCTGGCCAATATATTCACTTTCTGACTCTCATCCAGTGACCATCTCTGCTGTTGGGGAAGTAAATTTGGTGCTGCAGTCCTGATGGCTTTGCTGTACTGAATATTATATATTTTCTCACAGACCGTCTTCTTAGCTGTCTTCTTGTTTCAAATATTCCTGTGATCTTCCGGAGGGATTTTTCACAAAACAAAATCCTGAGTTCCAATCAATGCATATGCCTCTGCTGCCACCATGTGGCTGAATAATAATAAAAAAGGCAGCTATACAGCAGTTCGAAAGTGCAGGTTAGATGTAATTCCAAGGGTGATGTTAGGAACCCCATTTTAACGGCATGTGTATACCCGCCAACATTTCTCCAATGAAAGTCGGGTCATCCCAAGGAAAAGTGGGACATTCTGGGATCAAATCAGAAACCGGGACGGTTTCTCTAAATCAGGGCTGTTCCTGGAAAATAGGGAAACTTGGAGGGTCTGCATGTGGGGTAACAGAGATGTTTTCTAGCCCCTTTGTTTTTTAATATTTATTTGAATGATCTCTTTCCTGAACTATATGCTCAAGTGTACCACTTGCCTATATTGACTGGTACAGAAATGTCATTGGTTCTATATACAGATCATGTCCCTGCGGAGATGGCAGTACTGAATCGGTGGTGCATGCCCTTCTGGCTTGCACTCTTTATGAAGACTTGAGAGATGAGGTTATCACCCCTCTTTTATTGTCCATTCTGGATCACCCAGCCACTGCCACAGTGTGTTTTCTCTTGGCAGATCAAGATGAGCAGGCGACAGCAAAGGTTACAAGGTTTTTAGCTGGGGCAATTGGAATAAGATCCACTATTTGACTACTGATTCAAAACCCTAGAATGTATTTGATATAATTGACTTTTTATTTCTATTCTATGTATAGAGTATTGTTGTTTTGTTGTGATGGCCAATGGCTGATGCAAATAAAGATTCGTTCATTCATATACAGATCATGCTGTACTACCCTTCACAACTTTAGGTGAATCTGAAAAGACTGAAGTCTAAATTCTCTAGCTACTGCAAGACAGAACAGTTGGCAGTCAACTATGATAAAACAAAAAGTGATAATTTTTCCAAAGAAAAATATAAATGAGCCATCAGTGAGCACGTAATAGTGCAAGTCAATAGTTTTAAATACTGGAATTACTTTTTGGTCCATTGTGTCCCAGTCGCATCAGATACAAAACACTGTATTGTCTGCACTGAATAGTCTTGCTGCACTACTGAGGTTGTACTATACAAAAGGCAGTCGTCATACAGCTTCAGTTTTGAAGGTGTACAAAGCCAAAGTGTATACCAAGATTATGTATGGAGTTCAAGATTGAATGCTGGGGATTAATGAATCCTTAGACAACACAAACCACTTCTTTGAGAAACCAAGAAATACTTTTCTGTGTTTCAAGATGTGTCTCCAATGTAGTCTTACAACCGAAGCAGGTATTTGTTCTTAGAAAACAATAGCAATCAGTTCCTAGCTTTGCCTATATTTATCTTGACCTCAGCAGGTTTGGGCTACCTATCCCTGGCTTTCTTGATAAACACTTCTGTTTTTGGCTAACAACAACAACAATTGTGTTAACACTGCTGCCTATTCACTACCCCATCTGCTGCCACTTGGGTTAACACAGACTTCAAGATCTTAACTTGCAAAATTCATTAGCCCTGACAAAAGGAGTTTGCATACCACTTTACCTTAGTCTGCAACCTAGTAGTAATTATCAACTTGCTTGGTATTTAAATATTAAATACCCCTAGATACAAAAGGTGATTTCCAATGGCTAGGTTGGGTGTTTTGGCATCAACAGTTATATCTCTGACTTTGTATAAGTCAGCTTACAAGGCTGCTTTGGCACTTGAGAGTTTGCCCTTGCAAAAATGGTTCAGTCGAAACATCTGCTCATGTTCTCCTATACTGCATTTTATAGGGATATGAGATCCCAGTTTATCTCACCAACACTTTCTCTACATTTGGGAAATGCAGAGGAATTCTGTATTTCGGTTTTAATGGTAGACTCCAACCCTAAGAAGAGAGGAAAATATAGCCAAGTTCCTTGTTGTAGCAATAAAAACTAGGCCACAATTATTAAAAGGAAAATGCGTTCTTCTGAGTCAAATTGGTCTATATTTATTAGCTATTTCTGTTCATGGATTTGTTATTCCCTTATTTTAAAATGCACTGTTTGTTTGCCTTTCTTACTGCTGTGGTTGTTTTTCATCCTATGGTTGTCTTGCAAATGAACAGTTTATGAAGCCCTTCTACCTTTACTTCTGATTTTGGAAAGAGAGCTGCCGTCCTCAAAGCCACAAATACAAAGAAAAGGAGTGTCCAAAAGGCACTTTTCATTTTACACTCTATCTTATATTCATGGTCTGCAGACTGAAACTCGAATAAGCCTCCCCACCAAATCTGTATTCTTCGATTAATGGATACTCATTGAATGATATACCTAACAGAAAAGGCTATGCTTTACTGGTACTCTGTTCATAGCAGATTATTTTGCTACAAGGAAAGTACCCAGGAAATGTTGGGGGAAATTATGATAATATGCCCATAAAGATGAAGACTTGCTTCTTGTTGAAAACCTCTCATTGCTTACATGTATTTCAGTCTGTTTCTTTTTAGTCCTGTTAAGCATAAGGGAGGGGGAGAAATTCAGTTCACCACCTAACCCACACTTCTAAAAACTATTTGAGACTTGAAAAGCAACTGTCCTTCGAAATCCATACTTCTCCAAATTTTGCAGTGCAATTTTCCAAGCAAAAAAATGTGTGCAGGAATGTGTATATCAGGGAAAGTGTGAATAGAAATGCATAAACATTGCATTATATTAAGGGAAATTGTAAAAAAAAAATGTGTATGTTAGAATAAATGCACTTTAAAATGCTGACATTTTGTGAGCCATCCGTAAGCATGGCGATCTTTTAATCTTAGAATGCACTATGCAGATATATTTTCTAAAGAAGAACTGTAACAATATGCAGTTTTTCAAAAGAAATAAATCATAGAGGTTCTCCCTCAGTTGCAATATTGTATATTTTCTCCAAAAAGTCTATTATATCCCTCTCAGTTTTTTGGCAATACGTCTCCGACTGGCCACTTCGGAGAAAGGGAACAGGATTCATAGTGATATATAAACTCATGTAGTAAGGTATCACATAATGTGAAAGATGTGAAAGATCAATATGATATTTTTATGGAAAATACAACATAGTACTCAAACAGAAGAAAATAAGAAACTATTATTTCTGATGTTTTGAGGGGAATACTTGAGCGTAAGGTTTTATTTATTCTGGAAGAAACAAAGGATAATATTCATCAAGAAAGTAGCAGATACAGTTTGAAATGAAACCATACAAAAGGGATTCAAATGGTACTCTCACCTGGAGGATATGTTGACTTTCACCTGCATGACTTGGGACACCTTCAGAATCATTGGAACTCCTTGGATTCAGCTGAGTGTTAGGAGGCTCCACAGAGAAAACAGGAAACAGGGGCCTGAGAAACCTGAACTCGCTGTTCAGAGACCCACCAGCTAAGCACACCTCATAGTTGTAAGCCTGGGATAGAGATCCAGCACCAGAATCCGCAGAGATCTCCTGGGAATCAGGTCCCACCGGGAAATTGGCTCCAGAGTTGTAGGTTCCTGTGAACTTTTCACGTTTCTGCAACTTGATTACCACAAACGCCACTACAGAAATGAGAAAGATGCTTGAGATGGCAGCCAAGCAGATGATCAAATACATCGTCAGGCTGGGGTCTTCCTCCTCCGCTGTTTCCTCCTTTGGGAGAGCCACACTTTTCAGATAAGGGTCAGAGAAGCCGTCCACTAGGAGGATTCTGAGCGTGGCAGAGGTGGACTGGGGAGGATGGCCGTTGTCTCGGACCACCACAATCAGATTCTGCTTGAAGCTGTCTCGGTTGCTGACTGGCCTCAGGGTGGTCACTTCTCCATTCTGGGCCCCCACCGTGAACAGACCCGGTTCTGTGGCCTTCAGCAGCTGGTAGGAAAGCCAAGAGTTCTGCGCAGAATCCCTGTCCACAGCCACCACCTTGGTGAGCAGGTAGCCAGTCTCTGCCCCTCGGGGAACCAGGTCATTCGAGGGGGAAGTGCCATTCTGGAGAGGGTAGAGGATGAAGGGGGCATTGTCATTTTCATCCACGACCTGAACGCGGATGGGAACTTCTGAGCTCAGTGGAGGGGAACCTGAATCCACAGCCCTCACCGTCACCTGGAAATCTTTTACTTCCTCATAATCCAGAGACCGGATGGCATACAGGTTCCCCGTTTCAGAGTTGATGGAGATGTAAGAGGATGTGGGGCCATCATTGACCTTCCCAGGCAAAAGCGAGTAGGTCACTTTGGCATTCTGCGCTGTGTCCAGATCAACAGCATGGACTGAATTGATCAGAAGACCAGGAATATTGTTTTCCCTTAATTTCATTTCATAGAATGGCTTTTCAAAGACTGGAGGGTTGTCATTGACATCTGACACTTCAACATGAAGTATTCTTGTGGAAGTGAGTCTGGGAGAGCCCCTGTCTGTGGCTGTGATGGTGATGTTATACTCAGAGGCTTGTTCTCTGTCCAGTGGCTGTTGGGTCACCAGCCGGTAATAGTTGTTCTCGGTGGGTTTGAGCACAAATGGCAGGTTGACTTCAGTGGTGCAGGCAATTCTACCACTGTCTCCAGAGTCCATGTCTGTGACACTAAAGAGGGCCACCACTGTGTCTGGGGGAGAGTCCTCAGGTAAAGGACTGGTGATGGATGTGATGGTAATCTCTGGAGCATTGTCATTCTCATCCTCAATCTCTACAATGACTTTGCAGTAAGCAGAAAGTCCCCCTCCATCTGTGGCTTTGATGTGCATCTCATACTTACTAATTTCCTCATAATCAAGTGTTCCTTTGAGAATAAGTTCTCCATTGTGTTTATTTAACTTGAACAATCTCAGCACCTTTTCTGGCACTTGGCTGAAAGTGTAAGTGATGAGACCATTGGCACCGATATCCTTGTCATTGGCTTCAACTCTTGTGACCAGTGTATCCAATGGGCTGTTTTCCATTAGTGTCACTTTGTACACAGATTGGTCAAACTGAGGCACATTGTCATTGGCATCCAGAACATCAATAATAATTTGCACTGTTCCAGTTCTTTTTGGGGTCCCTCCATCAACTGCTGACAGAATAAGGGAAATCTGTGGATTCTCCTCACGGTCAAGCGGTTTCTCTAACACCAGTTCTGCATAGTTGGTACCATCAGTTTGTCTTTGCACATCCAGCCTAAAATGTTCATTAGGACTAAGGGTGTAGCTCTGGATAGCATTTTCTCCTTGGTCTGAATCCTGAGCTGTTTCCAAAGGGAATCGTGTATTTGTTGGAATGTGCTCTGATATTTGAAATAGGATTTGATTTGTGGAAAATGTTGGGGAATTATCATTCACATCCTCTATCTGAACTTCAATTCTACGCAGCTGCCATGGGTTTTCCAGCAAGATTTCGGAGTATAGAAGACAAGGATCATTCTGACCACACAGGGATTCTCGATCTATTTTGTCCTTTAATATCAAATCCCCAGAATGAGGATCCAGCTGGAAATACTGCTTGGAGCTCTTAGAAACCAGCCGGGCTCTCCGAGCAGACAGCTCCTTTGCATCCACTTTCAAATCCTTCAGCACATTCGCTACCAGAGACCCACTTTTCTTTTCCTCCACCACTGAATAGCGAAAGGACTCACACATTGCCACACATGCACAGAGATATAGAAAAAAAGACACAACTTGCCTGCTGTTGTGATTTATTTCCATATTCGCAGCCTCTTCTCTCAGATCTGAAACGCGTGATGATTCTTTCTAAGACAACTGCCAAAGTTGATTGTCCATTGTAAGTTTGCAAGGTAAACCTTCGTATTTTTAAATCTAGAAATGGATATGGTGCCTATTTCCACATGAAATTTCTATAGATTTGCTTGTAATGGTGATCTGCTTCCTTTCTCGCTGAGATTCCTTTGTCTGGTGGTTACAGACTTCAGACAGCAATTGCTGCTCCTTGATTATTTGTTCTGTGTTGTGTAATAGCACCACCTTGTGCTCAAGCTATGATATGATTCCCATAGACTTTGTGACTTTCCAAACAGCATTAATATAATCTTCTATAGCAATGTTTATAATATTTCATAAGGTGTATTCTCATAACCTGTATTTTATATATCACTTTAGATGTATATTTCCTGCACCCAGGAGGGGGTTGGGCTAGTTGACCCTTGGGATAGAATCATGGAATCATAGAATTGTTGAGTTGGAGGCAACACCAAGGGTCATCTATTCCCACCTTCACAATGCAGGAATCTCAACTAAAGCATCCATGACAGATGGCCACCCACCCTGCGCTTAAAAACCTCCCAGGAAGGTAGAACTCACAGCCTCTTGAGGGAGTCTGACTGTTGAACAGCTCTGTCAGAAAGTTCTTCCTGATGTTTCGTTGGACTCTCCTTTCTTGTGACTTGATGCCATCAGTTCAGGTCCTACCCTCTGGAATGTATGCTCCATCTTCCATGTAAGAGCCCTTAAGATATTTGAAGATGGCTATCACCTATCAGTCATAGAATCATAGAATCATAGAGTTGGAAGAGACCACAAGGGCCATCGAGTCCAACCTCCTGCCAAGCAGGAAACACCATCAGAGCACTCCTGACATATGGTTGTCAAGCCTCTGCTTAAAGACCTCCAAAGAAGGAGACTCCACCACACTCCTGGGCAGCAAATTCCACTGTCGAACAGCTCTTACTGTCAGGAAGTTCTTCCTAATGTTTAGGTGGAATCTTCTTTCTTGTAGTTTGGATCCATTGCTCCATGTCCGCTTCTCTGGAGCAGCAGAAAACAACCTTTCTCCCTCCTCTATATGACATCCTTTTATATATTTGAACATGGCTATCATATCACCCCTTAACCTCCTCTTCTCCAGGCTAAACATGCCCAGCTCTCTTAGCTGTTCCTCATAAGGCATCGTTTCCAGGCCTTTGACCATTTTGGTTGCCCTCCTCTGGACACGTTCCAGATTGTCAGTGTCCTTCTTGAACTGTGGTGCCCAGAACTGGACACAGTACTCCAGGTGAGGTCTGACCAGAGCAGAATACAATGCCACTATTACTTCCCTTGATCTAGATGCTATACTCCTATTGATGCAGCCCAGAATTGCATTGGCTTTTTTAGCTGCCGCGTCACACTGTCATCTTCTCTCAGTCTCCTCTTCTCCAGGCTAAACATACCCAGCTCCTTCAACCATTCCTCATAAAGCTTGGTTTCCAGAACTTTTATCACACTGCTTGGCCTCCTCTGCACACATTCCAGCTTGTCAACATCCTTCTTAAATTGTGACACCCAGAACAGGACACAGTATTCCAAGTGTGGTCTGAACAAGTCAGAATAGAGTTGTACTATTACTTCCCTTGATCTGGACATTATACTTCTGTTGATGCAGCCTAGAATAGCATTAGCTTTTATTCTTATTTTTTTGTTGCTGCTTCACACATAATGTTAAGCTTGTGGTCCACTAAGACCCCTGGATCCTTTTCACATGTAAGCCATGTATCGCCCATCTTATATTTGTACAGCTGGTTATTACTGGGGAAAGAGTTGGATCCCATCCAAGTCTTCAATTCTATTATTCTATGTCTCACTGACTTATTCATTCAAGCTAAACAAGAAACATGAGACACCCTACTGAGTAGGAAAACTTCAGAATGGGAACTGTGTACATAGTATCACAGAACTGTGCACCACAGAGATGGATGGATCCTTGTAGATCATCTGGTATAAGCCCTTCTTTGTACAGGAGATGTACAGCTAAAGTATCTGCAACAAATAGATCCAACAAGATAGTCCCCCACCTGCTGCCAGAATTCTTGGGGGCTATCTATGTTATTCTTAAAGTGTGGTGTCCAAAACTGGACATAGTAGTCCAAGTGAGATCTAACTAGTGCAGTAAAAAAAACCCTGGAACTATTACTTCCCATTAGTTGGAAATAATTGCCACTTTTTTGTCTGGGAGGAGAGTCCTGCTGACTCATGGTTCTGCTTGTGATGAATTTCATGAATGTGAGTCTTTCCACATGTACAAAATTGCAAAACTAGATATCCTCCAGATGCATTTTATTTATTTATTCATTGCCTATTTTGTTTGTGTGTTTTTTGTTTTTGTTTGCCTATCATGGCTATTTTGAATTTTATTCCTGTCTTAAGAGGTGTTAACTACCCTTCTTAATTTTGTGCCATCTGCAAATCTGGTAAGGATTCCTTCCATCTGTTCATATAATTTTCATATAACGGTTTGTTTGGATAAATATGGCAATATTTGGAATGAGTTTATACAAAATGCAGTAGACTATTAATATATACATATGTATTCAAATAATCACATCAAATTGATAAAAGAATGTATGGGTTAGGGTATTTTCCGTATATTGTATATATTCATATATATTTTCTACACATTTTTGTGCCTGTTTTTTTTTCCTTTTCTTCTATTTTTCTTTGTATCACTTTATTTCTTTATAACTGAAACCTTTTCAATAAAATATATTCATATCATATCACGGTGTAGAGTATCTGGCCCAGGAGAGAGCCCTGCTGCCCCCCCCCACTCAAAACCACACTTTTATTTGATGCGGAAATACTGATGAGCACTCTTTGATTACAGTTTTCCAACCAGCTATGAATCCACCAGATCATCTAGTTTGCATATATGTAACCTGCTAACCAAAAGATCATGGACTTTGTTAAATTTTTTTCTGAAGTCAAGACAAATTGCATCCAGAGCATCCACAAAAAATGGATATAAGATTAGTCTGGCAGGATTTATTTTTAACAAATCCATGTTCTCTTCTACTAATCACTGCATTGTTTTCAATATGCTTACAAAATGACTTCTTTGTAATCTTCTAATATTTTCCTTAGACTCAAAGTCAGATGGAATAGACTCAAATTTCCCAGATTCCCCCCCCTTTTTTTTTTTAAGACTGGAGTGACATTTGCCTGTCTCCAGGCCTGTAACAACTCGCCTGCTCTCTAAAATTTCTCACTGTTGATAGAGGGTTTCTGAAAAATTATCAGCAATTCATCTGTCCCTGAAGACTTGAACTAATTTAACACAACTAGGTCATCCTTGACCAACTACTAATCTATCTTGAACTGCAGTCCTGCACCCCAGACATCAGTCCTGCTGCTTATGTAGGGTTGGACACAGTTCCCCTTTGGGAGAAGATAAATACAAAACAGGAGATGAGCAGTTCTGCCTTCTTTTTGACGTCTGTTACCATTTCACCATCCTTACCTGAAAAAGCCCCTTTTCTTCCTCACCAGCCTCAGCTCCTTCGTAACATTAGCTTTCCTGACAACTGCCCATAGAATTCAGAGCTACTTGACTGTGTTCATCCTTGGTTACCCGTCCTTCCATTTATTATACATGTCTTCCCTGCTCTTAATGAACTGTACTGGTTACTGGTTTGTTTCTAGGTTGTTATTCTTCTAATCCATGGCCATTGCATTGCTGCCTTGCAATATTGCAGAAATGAGCCTTCTCCACAGTGGCACTGACCCTCTGGAACACCCTCCCCCCATGCCATTCAAATTGAATTATTTCTTTTTGTTTTGTTTTGACCTTCAGCTGTGTTGTCTAAATAAATCCATAATGCTTTCCTCCAGTTTCTTTTGCTGTTGGTTTTGGTATAGTGTACTTTAAGTGCAGTCACGTTTAATCATATTTTTGCTGATTTATTGTTGCCCACTTTAAGATACCGTATTTTTTGCTCTATAAGACTCACTTTTTCCCTCCTAAAAAGTAAGGGGAAGTGTGTGTGCGTCTTATGGAGCGAATGCAGGCTGCGCAGCTATCCCAGAAGCCAGAACAGCAAGAGGGATTGCTGCTTTTACTGTGCAGCGATCCCTCTTGCTGTTCTGGCTTCTGGGATTCAGAATATTTTTTTTCTTGTTTTCCTCCTCCAAAAACTAGGTGCGTCTTGTGGTCTGGTGCGTCTTATAGAGCAAAAAATAACAAAACAATATGTAGACTGAGGACTAATCTACACTGGTCAGTTATAACGTCAAAAATTCGTTATACAAATGTGACACCAGAGGGCATTGTAGAGCAGCAATCCATCATTAATGGGAAACTGAGCTGAGAGCTATATTACATTGTGTTGGTTTTTTTTTTTTTGCATTTTCTCAGATCAGTGTATATCCATCCTGAGAGTGTTCCATATGATGCTAGATGCTTTCCAGCATATGCCAAGTTAAGTTGCAAGCAGAGGATTATTAGCACAATAGAAACCATCTGGAATACAGTTTTCCTATCAGCTGCTAATGAGAACTTTTATGCTAACATAACCAAAAGAAGGCTGCACCAAGAAAAGAGGGAGGCAGTTTATTTCTTGTTTCCTTCTCCAATGGAGGCCAGTCTTATTATCTAGCAGAGGTTTGGGGAACCTCGGACACAGGTACCAAATGCAGCCCTCCAAGCCCCTCTGTCTGACCACACCCCTCTCCCCACGCCACACTTTGTTACTCAAGTCCTTTTGCTTGACTGGAGTGAGCCTGTGAACCCTGATCTTGACACTTGCTTACATGGGTTGAGGAATGTCTCAGTGTGTTTAGAAGCTAGCCTACTTGAGGAAGGTAGAATTTACATTTATTGCTCCACCCACTTTTGCTTCTGGCCCTTCCCAACACTGCCATGTGGCTCTTGGAAGGTGGTCCAGAAGGAAATATAGTCCTTGATGTGAAAAAGGCTCCCCTAAGGATTACTGTCTAAGCCTGAGAAAGTAAACGTTGTCGTGAAAGCTTCTAGTGAATATGTGAATGGCCCTGTGAAGCGATACTTCTTTCCTTAAGTCCCCAGATGTCCAGATGAGCCCCAGCAATGAAACAACCAATAAATGCTATCTTCAAGAAGCAAAGTAATATAAAAGGTGTAGAAACAGATAGCTGTTGGTCGTCTGCAATATTACCATCTATGTGGATTTAGTCCTGCAGTATTTCAATAAGAGTCTGGCCACTGCTGAAATACAGATGCAGAGCAAGGCAAGGGAAAGGAAATTTTACCTTGAGAGATTATCTGCTGCTCACAAGGTTGCTTATTGAGTCAATAAACTGCCATTTGCTTTGATGACTAATCTGGTGGGGGGTGCTGTGCCCAAATGTCATTTTAGATAGAGAATAACAGGAAACTCACACATTGGTTGTAAGGACTGGCGGAACTACCAAAATCAGAAAAATATAGGACAGCATATTTCTTCAAGAAACAGTAAACATGTGCAGCAGAAATACCGGTAACTGCTGCAGAAAATATGTAGATAACATACCTGGATTTAAAAACACCTGTTAACATGTATGTGGGAACACTGCTCCTTCAGGCTGCGGTTGCGGGAGAGGAAGAAAGCCAAAATACTCCACAAACTCCATGTGGCTCCTTTTTCCTCTCCCCCAAGCTGGTCATTAAAAGAATGTTGTGGTCTTTCAAACTAATGCCTGTGTTTGCTTTCTCCTCACTTCCCTCTCCTTTGTGTTTTGGGTACTGATTACATACAAGTCACTCTTGGTGCCTTTCAAGCTGAACAGCAGGTCAAAAAAAGTAAATAAATGCATATAAGCATTTAAAGACATACACATCAACATCGCCCATGCTTTATTAATTTCTTCTATGAGAGAGTGACACGCCGGTGTACATGCAACAATTATGATTCTGCATGAAGTCTGACTCTCAAGCCAGTTTTAGTGCAGAGACCCACAGTGAAGGAGCTAACAGACAGGACCTCAGAAATGAATCAAGATGGAGATATAAATGGGCTTGGAGGAAAGGGGTTTGAGTAAATGATAGATGGAAGAAGAAAAGGGACAATGGGAAATCGAGATGAAGAATGAAAGGGACAGTGGGCAGAACCACCTCACATTGAACTTGGAGACAGCAGGGCTCTCCTGTTAGCAAAGAATGCCACAGAACAGGGAAAGAAACTGAGACAACAAAGGAGCAGTAGGACAGAGGTGCAGAAAGTAGATATGGAATAAGCAGTCCAGGAGAAAACTGAGCCTCTTTTTGTAGTCACTGTATAGGTAACCAATATAGAGCAGTATAAGGAGACAGAAACAAATATCAGATGTGATAGATTACCAAGCAACAAGAATTCCCAAAGTGATCGTGACCTGTTTTGATATTTCTGGTATAATGAGAGTGATATTTAAAACCAACAAACAAACCAAAAGCTTCTTTCTCACCTCTTTCTCTGATTCTTCTTTCCCCACCTGGTCAGGAATATCTTGGGAAGCAGACGGAGGGGTCTGGTTCACATTGAGGTTTGGATCCCCCACAGAATAAACAGGAATGAGGGGCCTGAGGAATCTGAACTCGCTGCTCAAGGACCCACCGGTTAAGCACACATCGTAGTGGTAACTCCTGGAAAGAGACCCACTCTGAGAATCGCCACCGTTCTCTGGGATGTCGGGTCTGGCAGGTGGGAAGTGAGGAGGGGCAGCGATAAAACTTTCCCTGGGATCCCTCCTGCAGATCTTGATGGCAGCAAAGGAAACAATGCAAACGAGGAACACAAAGGAGACTGCAGCCAGGCAGATCACCAAATACAAGGTCAAGGTCCCATCTTCTTCGTGCTCCTCTTTACTGACCTCCACAGCCTTCATATAAGGATCCGAAAAGCCACCCACGGGAAGGACCTGGAGCATGGCAGTGCTGCTCTGGGGAGGGAGCCCGTTGTCCCTGACCACTATCAGGAGTCTCTGCTTGCTGGTGTCTCGCTCGCTCAGGGCTCTCCTGGTTCTCACTTCCCCATTCTGGGCTCCTAGGCTGAAAAGACCAGGGTCTGTGGCCTTCAGCAGCTCATAGGAAAGCCACGAGTTCTGGCCAGAATCTCCATCCACAGCCACCACCTTGGTGACCAGGTAGCCAGCCTCCACTGACTTGGGCACCAGCTCATTGCAGGGGGATGTGCTGTTCTGAAGAGGGTAGAGGAAGAAGGGAGCGTTGTCGTTTTCATCTAGGATTACGACTCGGACAGTAACTTCTGAGCTGAGGGGAGGAGACCCTCCATCTGTAGCCCTCACCGTCACTTTGAAATCTTTGATCTGCTCGTAATCCAGAGATCGGAGGGCATACAGATTTCCGCTTTCAGAGTTGACTGAGATGTAAGAGGCCACAAGGCCATCAGTGACCTTCCCAGGCAAAAGGGAGTAGGTGACCTTGGCATTCTTCTCAGTGTCCAGATCAGCAGCATGGACTGAGCCAATGAGCAGTCCTGGAATATTGTTTTCCCGAATCTGCATTTCACATGAAGACTTTTCAAATACTGGAGGGTTGTCATTGATATCTGAGATCTGAACATCAATAATTCTAGTTGAAGTGAGCCTGGGGGAGCCCTGGTCAACGGCTGTGATGGTGATATTATATTCCGGGACCTTCTCTCTGTCCAAGGGACTTTGGACCACAAGCTGGTAATAGTTATCCATTGTGCGTTTTAAGGCAAAGGGAAGGTTTGTCTCCACAGAGCACATGGTTCTGCCATTGTCTCCAGAGTCTCGGTCTGTTACAGTAAAGAGGGCCACCACTGTGTCCAGAGGAGAATCTTCTTGTATGCTGCCAGTGATGGATATGACTGAAACTTCAGGGACATTGTCATTCACGTCTTCAACATCTACCAGGACCTTGCAGTGCCCTGAAAGACCCCCTCCATCTGTTGCTCTAATTTTCATGTCATACCTGGTTTCTTTTTCAAAATCAACTTGACCTAAAACTCTGATTTCCCCAGTGATTTCATTTAAGTGAAACAAATTGTTTATTTTTTCAGGCACTCGGTGGAATGAGTAGGTGATCTGTGCATTTGAACCAAAATCCAAATCTGTAGCTTCCACCTTGGAGACCAGAGTTCCCTGTTGGCTGTTTTCTTTCAACCTAGCTTTATATTCAGGTTGAGTAAACTGAGGAAAGTTGTCATTATTGTCAATAACTTGAATATTTATTTGAACTGTGCCTGTTCTCTGTGGCTCCCCTCCATCTACAGCTGTGAGAGTCAGTCCAAAGTGTGAGTCCTTCTCCCTGTCCAGAGGTTTCTCCAGGACAAGATCCACATGCTTGGTTCCATCCTCATCACTTTTAACATCAAGCCGGAAATGTTCATTGGGACTGAGTGTGTAGTTTTGAATGTTATTTCTCCCTAGGTCCTCATCTTGGGCAGATTCCATGGGGAATTGTGTATTTGTGGGAACATTCTCGGGAATTTCCAGATCAAATTCCTTTGTAGAGAATTTGGGAACATTGTCATTCACATCTTCTATCTTGACTACAATACTGTAGAGCTCTAATGGGTTTTCCAGCACAATTTGTGAGAGAAGCAAGCAAGGATCAGTCTGGTCACACAAAACTTCTCTATCTATTTTATCATTTATTAAAAGATCCCCAGAGTGAGTATCAAGGTGGAAATATTGCTTAGTGTTCTTAGAAACTAGCTGGGCTCTGCGAGCAGACAGCTCCCCTTTTCTCAGTTTCAAATCCTCCAGCACATTAGCCACCAAAGACCCCCTTTTCTTTTCTTCTGGCACAGAATAGTGAAGTGAAATACTCAGTGCTCCAGGAAGACAAAGGAAAAGCAAAACATACAGACCTTGTTTTTTTCTGTAGCCATCTCCCATGGTTCAGGAATCTGCCTCTTCAATGTGTGTTCAAAATATGTACTTTCTGATAGTCATCCAATGATAATCTCTGCTGTTGTAGAAATAAATTTGGTGCTGCTTCTGGCTCCTTTTTCTTAATCACAGTCAAAGACTGGCTGTCTTCTTGTTGCAGACGTTTCTTTAGAAAACAGAATTCTGAGTTCCAAATGTTGTGTTTGTGCATACTGCCACCATGTGGATGTGTAATGAAAGGACTATGGACTATGTTTTTCATTCTATGTTTGTTAAACTTGATGGTCTCACATTAGCACCATGTTGCTTTCCCTCAAATAATACCTGGAACTGTAGTTTAACTGTCACAAAGCTACAATTACCATTACCTGTAACAAAATCCATGACCTCTCTCCTACTTGAAATAGTGTAGATTCAACAAACAGTTTTTATGCCTCCAGATTATGGTGAATGACCTCTGCCTCCCACAGTGATAATGTAATATGAGGATAATATTTAAGCAAGAAACGACCATGACACAAATAACTCCCAACAGAGCTTTTTGCCCCCAATATTATACATCTTAAAATTGAATATATGAAAACTCTGAAAGGAATATTCTCACCTGAATCATATGTTGACTTTCTCCTGGATGATATGCATCAAGAAAGTAGCAGATACAGTTTGAAATGAAACCATACTAAAAGAATTAAAATAGTTCTCTCACCTGGATAATGTTTTGACTTTCACCTCCATGACTGGGGACACCTTCAGAATCATTGGAACTCCTTGGATTCACCTGAGTGTTAGGAGGCTCGACAGAGAAAACAGGAAATAGGGGCCTGAGAAACCTGAACTCGCTGTTCAGAGACCCACCAGCTAAGCACACCTCATAGTTGTAAGCCTGGGATAGAGATCCAGCACCAGAATCCGCAGAGTTCTCCTGGGAATCAGGTCCCACTGGGAAATTGGCTCCAGAGTTGTAGGTTCCTATGAACTTTTCACGTTTCTGCAACTTGATTACAACAAAGGCCACTACAGAAATGAGAAAGATGCTTGAGATGGCAGCCAAGCAGATGATCAAATACATCGTCAGGCTGGGGTCTTCCTCCTCCACTGTTTCCTCCTTTGGGAGAGCCACACTTTTCAGATAAGGGTCAGAGAAGCCGTCCACTAGGAGGATTCTGAGCGTGGCAGAGGTGGACTGGGGAGGATGGCCGTTGTCTCGGACCACCACAATCAGATTCTGCTTGAAGCTGTCTCGGTTGCTGACCGGCCTCAGGGTGGTCACTTCTCCATTCTGGGCCCCCACCGTGAACAGACCCGGCTCTGTGGCCTTCAGCAGCTGGTAGGAAAGCCAAGAGTTCTGCGCAGAATCCCTGTCCACAGCCACCACCTTGGTGACCAGGTAGCCAGTCTCTGCCCCTCGGGGAACCAGGTCATTTGAGGGGGAAGTGCCATTCTGGAGAGGGTAGAGGATGAAGGGGGCATTGTCATTTTCATCCACGACCTGAATGCGGATGGGAACTTCTGAGCTCAGTGGAGGGGAACCTGAATCCACAGCCCTCACCGTCACCTGGAAATCTTGTATTTCCTCATAATCCAGAGACCGGATGGCATACAGGTTCCCCGTTTCAGAGTTGATGGAGATGTAAGAGGATGTGGGGCCATCATTGACCTTCCCAGGCAAAAGCGAGTAGGTCACTTTGGCATTCTGCGCTGTGTCCAGATCAACAGCATGGACGAAACCGATCAGAAGACCAGGAATATTGTTTTCTCTTAACTGCATTTCATAGAATGGCTTTTCAAACACTGGAGGGTTGTCATTGACATCTGAGATTTGAACATGTAGTATTCTTGTGGAAGTGAGTCTGGGAGAGCCCCTGTCTGTGGCTGTGATGGTGATGTTATACTCAGAGGCTTGTTCTCTGTCCAGTGGTTGTTGGGTTACCAGCTGGTAATAGTTGTTCTCCGTGGGTTTGAGCACAAATGGCAGGTTGACTTCAGTGGTGCAGGCAGTTCTGCCACTGTCCCCAGAGTCCACATCTGTGACACTGAAGAAGGCCACCACTGTGGCTGGGGGGGAGTCCTCAGCCAAAGGGCTGTAGATAGATGTGATTATTACTTCTGGGGCATTGTCATTCTCATCTTCAATATCCACAATGACTTTGCAGTAAGCAGAAAGACCTCCTCCATCCGTAGCTCTGACGTGCAGCTCATAATTTGTGTTTTCTTCATAATCAATTGTCCCTGAAACGGTAATTTCACCAGTGTTTTTGTTTAAGTTGAATGATCTTAGCATATTTTCTGGCACTTCACTGAAGGAATATGTTATAGTTGCATAGGAGCCAAAATCTTTGTCGCTTGCTTCAACTTTTGCAACCAGCATATTCAGTGGGCTGTTTTCCATTAGTTTTACTTTGTACACAGATTGTGGAAAATGAGGGAAATTATCATTAGTATCCAGAACATCAATGATTATTTGTGCTGTGCCAGTTCTTCTTGGGATTCCTCCATCAACAGCTGAAAGAATTATGGTAATCTGTGGGTTTACCTCACGATCTAACTGCTTCTCCAAAACCAGTTCTATATATTTGCTTCCATCCCTGTGGACATCTAGTCTAAAATGTTCATTAGGACTAAGTGTGTAATTTTGTACAGCATTTTCTCCTATATCTGAATCCTGTGCTCTCTCCAAAGGGAATCGAGTGTTCACTGGTACCTGTTCAGGTATTTCAAAAATGAATTTCATTTTTGAGAATTTAGGGGTATTATCATTGACATCCTGTATTTGAACTTTGATTCTCTGCAGCTGTGATGGATTTTCAAGCACAATTTCAGAGAGTAGATGACAAGGATCATTCTGACCACACAGAGACTCTCGGTCTATTTTGTCCTTTAATATCAAATCCCCAGAATGTGGATCCAGCTGGAAATACTGCTTGGAGCTCTTAGAAACCAGCCGGGCTCTCCGAGCAGACAGCTCCTTTGCATCCACTTTCAAATCTTTTAGCACATTCGCTACTAGAGACCCACTTTTCTTTTCCTCTGGCACTGAATAAAGGATGGCTTCACATGTTGCAATACACATGCAGAAATAAAGAACAAAACTCAAAACTTGCCTTTTGTGCATTTCCATTGTTCCAGCTTCACTTCCAGTCAGTTCAGATTAGAAGAAGTATCTGTCCAGAATTTCCTTTCATGAGTTACACACCTGCAAGGCCAATCTGTCCTTAGCTGTTTTGAAACAGATGCAGAGGTCTGTTCCTTTGGATTGTAATGAGCATCTATTTAAGATTGCTTTGTCTAATGGCTGCAGCTCTTTGGGAGAGCACTTGCTCTCTGATAATATGGTCTGTGTTGTGTAATAGCACCACCTTGCGTTGGAATTGTGATACAACTCCATTGATGTTACCACTTGCCAACCTACACAGATCTTTTAGGAGATCTAGAAATCCTTAGGTTTTCTAACGTGTAGTCTATTAACTTATATCATTATATAATTATATATATATCCTATATAATACACCCACACCCACATGAAGACTGCTGGGACCGACTGACAGAGTGCCTTGCATTCAGTTTTCAAAATGTCCCACAATCTGGATACAAAGAATAAAGTATTCAAATACACTCTGATTACTACAAAAGTGGTAAATTTAGACTTATCTCTCTTATACTGGCAGACAACTCATAACCTAAAATGATTAAGGTGTTTTTCTGTTAGCCATGTGGATTAAACATCATAATATTTTCCAAAATAATATTTTATAAATTCTGAACTAACATAAGGTTCATGGTGGGTGGGGAGAAGAGATAGAATTATGCTAAGCTAGTGGAATTTTTTGCTCCCCTTCCATCTGAACATTTGTCTTACATGCCAGTTTACAAATATGTTTTGAAACTGTCCTTAATATTAAAATCAGCTTCTCAAGTGATTCAGTATCTTATTAAAGGATGGGAGGTGGAATCAAAGACACTGCCAGCCTCATAGATCTAATTCTGTGGGTTTAAAAAAAATAAATCTACTCAATTTATATAAATAGATTTAAACAAAAAAAAAATCAATAATCAAATATAAACCACAATTGAAATATATGAAATCCAAATTGGACCACAGCAGTCTTGCATAATATCCATAGCAGAGGTAGCAATATTAATACAATACATATTGATAACAGATGGGTGTGATCTTTCCACCAAAGAAATCTAGACGTAGTCATCACTCCTCAGGTCTCAAAACCAGATTTCCTTTTATTATTCAAATGGCTGGTAATATATATATATACCGGTAATTAATGGTTCCAGAAAGCTAGAATCACATTCACAGAAAGATGTTACAGCAATAAATAGCCCCTTGAAGGTCAGAAATGTCTCTTGCATGTGTTTGATTTATTTAATAGTGTTACAGAATTGGAGTTCAACTAAATTGGTTTTAGTGATGCTCTCCATCCCCATTATTCTTCAGAAGATGATGACCTGGTTGGACAATCTTAAGCTTGCAGATTCCCTGGGAGGTTGGGTCTTTCAGTAACTAAAGAGATGGCCGAGTACAAGTGATTTGTTGCCTTAAGAAATAATGGTCAGGATTCAATCTGGAAGGGGGCATGTCCTTCTTCCCCCTTGCCTGACTGGAAGCAATGTCATTAAAGTGTTTGTAAAAGAAAACAATATATTGACAGCCTTGATCAGACTCAGAGAGCAATGGAAATACTTTACTCACTCCCTCTATTGCACACCTCCTTTTTTGTTTTGTTTGTTTGTTTCTGCCTGCATAGCCAGTGCCTGCAGCAACATCAATAGAACTGGGCAGAAAACAAACTCTCCAAACAAAGAACATCCAGCTGCTTGATATAAAAACCAGCAAAGTCACTAAGTCAAGCATCATTGCACATATTTCCGCAGTGTGTTAAGTGTGACTGCCAAGTCTACACTTGTAGTCACACTCGTAGAGTGTAGGAGAGTCAGAGGAAAGAACTCTACACTTGAGGTGCAAAACATGGGCTATTTGAAAGCACTTTTGCAAACAGCCCTTCAAAGCTATGAAAACTGAAGAGCAGTTTATGTAAGGACTTTCAAACAGCCCCAAAGTATGCTTTGGGGTCCCAACAGCCCCCTGATGACAGATGGTGACAGGTGATTGACAGATGAGTGGCCCCAGCCACATGTCAAATTTGGCCCTTCAAGGATGGGGCGATAGGGATCTGGCCTATTCTACTAACATTTATTTTGACTACTTTCCAAATTCATTTGTTGCAATATCAATGTTTGGATACTCTTTTTGCCTACACAAGTCAATGCATGAATTCTTAAGTACTTAACCTACTGTGAAGAACTTGCTAAAGACCTCTCCCCAAATTTGTCACTCTTTTCTGTCTATACAACTAATCAATTAACCAATTAGACAACACCCAGAAGACTAACATTTGAATGAACTGTCTTTTCCCCTTCTGTAACCAAAACTGTCAATTATTTATTAACCAAGATAAACTGTTCTGGCTAAATTTAAAGTGAACAAATTGCAACTTTAAAAACTGCAATTTACAATTACAAACTTGCAATCTTAAAAACAGGGCAAGGGAATCAACATAAAACACATTTCCTGGAAATTAAACTGAATATCATGAACATAAAGAGGATATAAGTAATAAAATGGGTAGAATATAATAATTAGAAGAAGAAATCAGGTGTGTATGGAAGACACCTCAAAAGATTTTCTACAGCTTGATGTGCTGTCAGCATTGAAGACACCTTTGGAATAAACCCAAAATTTCCACATAAAAATCCCTTCTGTCAACATTTTAACATGCATTGCCTTTATCTTTCCCTTTTCCTCTCCCCTGAAACCTTATTTCACCCTTTTTACTTTAACTTTAAAGATGACTAAAGTAAAGATTATTTCATTGAACATTAGAGTTGAACTCATTCAGAAGGCATCTGAAATTTGCTAAACCACTAAATAAAGAAAAAACTATGATAACCCCTTTGCTGTAAATTATATTAAAAGATGAAGACATATACTTCAATGCTTCAAAATCTAGATAATATTTTTTTCATCCTGTTATGTTGAAAAGTGGATTGCAATCTTGAATTAAAACCATCCATTATTTTTTTTTAAATGTATAATCAATGAAAGATGCAGCACAAATATTTGGCACTGGTTTAGTGGGTGGAAAGTCAATAATGATTGGACATATCTATGCGTCAAATGAAAATCAAAAAGCATTCCCAAAATTAATGCCATAATTGTTTCCAGCCTAGACAAAGAAATTATACTTGGTGGAGGGTTTATTTGAATCAAATTTTTAAAATTGGACAGGACAAAATAATACTCCTTTTTTTAAGGAGTAATTCCAACCCTTAAAAAAAAAAATTACACAAGTTTTTCTGGTACAAACCTTGTGGCAGTTTCAACCAAAGGAGAAAGATTACACATTTTATGAAATCACTCAATAATTTATTTATTTTTTACATCCGCGTGGTTAACTCAGAAAGTGATGTAAGCAAATACAGGACAAAACATTTATTTTGCTGTTGCTGTTGTTGTTGTTACAAGCATTTGAAAGTTTGGAAGATATACCACTGAAGGGCACCTAGACAATATGTTAATGTTTAATTTAGAGTTTGTTCTGACAATAAAACTGATAATTGAAGCATATTTTAATAATTCCCCAGAAGACTGTCCTGTAACAAACTGGGAGGTCTTCAAAGCAGTCACCACAAGAAAAATCAAACAAAAAGCTGCATATTTCAAAAAAGGAAAAAAAACCATTAATGAGTTAATAACACAGATTAAAGATGTGGTGCAACAACATAAAAGGACAAACAATATTACAAAGAGTTGATGCTACTAAAAACCCCCACTTAATTTAGTATAGTGTTCATCGGTTTGAAAGTTATCAACTTGGGTCAAGTAACTACTTAACATTATTTCCAGAATAAGGAAACAATCCATACAGATAAAGCATTTGATAAAATGGAGTGATCTATTCTGAGAGCTGCACATAATGTAAGTGGACACTACTTTAATCACACTACTTTAATCTCCTGGATTATAATGTTTTCAAACCCTACTGCTTCAAAACAGACAAAGTACAATCAGAAACATTTAAATTAAATAGATGCACTAGATAGGAATGCCAATTATTGAGGTTACTATTTAATTATCTGTGGAACTTATGGCCAAAGCTGTTAGACTGGTCACATAAATAAAGGATTGACAATATTAACAAAACACTTAAAAATAAGTTTGTATGCAGATGACACTGTGCTAATTCTGAAAGATCCAGAAAAATAATTTGAGCCACTTGTACAGTAACTTTAAAAACTATAGAAGACAGAATTGAAAACAAATATCAAATCCCTTGATCATCATGCCTAGGGTATTAATTTCCCCACACTTTTACAATGATCTCTCAAACACTGGAGAATTGTCTTGTTCTCTTAAGACTTGAGCATAAGTCATTCTTATTGAACTGAACCATAGAACATCATCAGTGGTCATGCCTTCAGTGAGTATCGTTCTGTCCAAAGGACTGTGGTTCACAAGTTCATAATAGTTATTGACAGTGACTGTTAGGGAAGTGGGAGAAATTTATTTTCTTTCATATTCTAATATGAACCAACCTAAATCACTGTTGCAAAAAAAAATATGAAGCAAAACAGAGCTGCCCTTCAAAAATCACATTTCTCTGAATTCTCTAATGCAATTATCCGACCATTTTGTACAGAAATGGGCATATAAGAGGAAAGCATGCATAATGTGAAAATAACATATAAAAAGACACTATATTAGGGAAATTGCTTGCAAAAAACCTGTATGTATGTATGTATGTATGTATGTATGTATATTGGGAGAAATGTCACTAAAATACTGCTGAATTTTTGTGAGGTCTTAACTCCAATTTTTTTTTGTGGAAATATGGTGACCTGAATGTAAAATTGGAAAAATGAGAAACTGAGAGCTACTAAAATTGAATTATTCGTCCATCCCTAGTGACTTTTAATAAAAAGGAAGCTGTATCTCCTCAAAGTAGAAGTTTCTGTTGTTCACTCTGGTGTCCTTTTCTATTATACTTAAAAGGAGAATGACTGTATGCAATGGACAAGCTACTGATCATTTCCAGACTTCTAAGAATTCATTGCATTCAGGCTTAGAAATCAAAGACTTGTTGAGAGCAAATAATAGATAAACTGAACATAACTATATGAAAAGTATTAAAATACTTTTCTTACCTGGATATTATCTTTACATTCCTCTACTTGACTGGGGAGCTCTTGAGAATCATTGGAACTCCTTGGATTCACCTGAGTGTTAGGAGGCTCCACAGAGAAAACAGGAAACAGGGACCTGAGAAACCTGAACTCGCTGTTCAGAGACCCACCAGCTAAGCACACCTCATAGTTGTAAGCCTGGGATAGAGATCCAGCACCAGAATCCGCAGAGATCTCCTGGGAATCAGGTCCCACCGGGAAATTGGCTCCAGAGTTGTAGGTTCCTATGAACTTTTCACGTTTCTGCAACTTGATTACAACAAAGGCCACTACAGAAATGAGAAAGATGCTTGACTTGGCAGCCAAGCAGATGATCAAATACATCGTCAGGCTGGGGTCTTCCTCCTCCGCTGTTTCCTCCTTTGGGAGAGCCACACTTTTCAGATAAGGGTCAGAGAAGCCGTCCACTAGAAGGATTCTGAGCGTGGCAGAGGTGGACTGGGGAGGATGGCCGTTGTCTCGGACCACCACAATCAGATTCTGCTTGAAGCTGTCTCGGTTGCTGACCGGCCTCAGGGTGGTCACTTCTCCATTCTGGGCCCCCACCGTGAACAGACCCGGTTCTGTGGCCTTCAACAGCTGGTAGGAAAGCCAAGAGTTCTGGCCAGAATCCCTGTCCACAGCCACCACCTTGGTGACCAGGTAGCCAGTCTCTGCCCCTCGGGGAACCAGGTCATTCGAGGGGGAAGTGCCATTCTGGAGAGGGTAGAGGATGAAGGGGGCATTGTCATTTTCATCCACGACCTGAACACGGATGGGAACCTCTGAGCTCAGTGGAGGGGAACCTGAATCCACAGCCCTCACCGTCACCTGGAAATCTTGTACTTCCTCATAATCCAGAGACCGAATGGCATACAGGTTCCCGGTTTCAGAGTTGATGGAGATGTAAGAGGATGTGGGGCCATCATTGACCTTCCCAGGCAAAAGCGAGTAGGTCACTTTGGCATTCTGCGCTGTGTCCAGATCAACAGCATGGACCGAATTGATCAGAAGACCAGGAATATTGTTTTCTCTTAACTGCATTTCATAGAATGGCTTTTCAAACACTGGAGGGTTGTCATTGACATCTGACACTTCAACATGAAGTATTCTTGTGGAAGTGAGTCTGGGAGAGCCCCTGTCTGTGGCTGTGATGGTGATGTTATACTCAGAGGCTTGTTCTCTGTCCTGTGACTGTTGGGTCACCAGCCGGTAATAGTTGTTCTCTGTGGGTTTGAGCACAAATGGCAGGTTGACTTCAGTGGTGCAGGCAGTTCTGCCACTGTCTCCAGAGTCCATGTCTGTTACACTGAAAAGGGCCACCACTGTGTCTGGGGGAGAGTCCTCAGGTAAGGGACTGGTGATGGATGTGATGGTAATCTCTGGAGCATTGTCGTTCTCATCCTCAATGTCCACAATGACTTTGCAGTAAGAGGAAAGTCCCCCTCCATCCGTAGCTCTGATTTTCATCTCATAATTTGTGTTTTCTTCATAATCAATTGTCCCTGAAACACTAAGTTCTCCATTAAGTGTGTTTAAAGTGAAGGATCTTAATACCGTTTGCCCCACCTGGCTGAAGGAATAAGTTATAGTTGCATAGGAACCAAAATCTTTGTCACTTGCTTCAACTTTTACAACCAGTGTATTCAGTGGGCTGTTTTCCATTAGTTTTACTTTGTACACAGATTGTTCAAATTGAGGGAAATTATCATTGTTATCCAGAACATCAATGATTATTTGGGCTGTTCCAGTTCTTCTTGGGATTCCTCCATCAACAGATGACAGAATCAGGGCAATCTGTGAATTCACCTCACGGTCCAACTGTTTCTCCAATACCAATTCCGCTTGTTTGCTACCATCACTGTGACTTTGCACATCAAGTCTAAAATGCTCATTAGGACTAAGGGTGTAGTTCTGAACTGTATTTTTTCCTTTGTCAGGGTCTTCTGCTCTCTCCAAAGGAAATCTGATTTCCACAGGAGTCTGCTCAGGTATTTTATAAATAAACTGATTTTTAAGGAATTTGGGGGAATTATCATTCACATCTTCTATTTCAACTTCAATTCTGTGTAGCTGCAATGGCTTTTCCAGCACAATTTCAGACAGTAGAATACATGGTTCATTCTGACCACACAGGGACTCCCGATCAATTTTATCCTTTACTGTCACATCCCCAGAATGAGGATCCAGCTGGAAATACTGCTTGGAGCTCTTAGAAACCAGCCGGGCTCTCCGAGCAGACAGCTCCTTTGCATCCACTCTCAAATCCTTCAGCACATTTGCTACCAGAGACCCACTTTTCTCCTCCTCTGCCACTGAATAGCGGAAGGACTCACACATTGCTATGCATGCACAGAGATACAGGGGGAAAGACCAAACCTGCCTGATCTTGAGGGGCATTTCCATTCTCCCAGCCTTACTTCCAGTCAGATATATGATGCAAGGTGGTTCTTTCGACGTTGTCTGTTATGTGTCTGTTATATATCCCCAATACAATTATTCATTTCTTTTGCTATATTTTTTAATGGACTGTGGCCTTTTGGAAGATTTGCCTGAAATGAAGATCAGTTTCCTTTCTCTTTGTATGCTTCCTTTGCATTTATGGCTCCCGGAGAGCAGTTACTCACTACTATATAATCTATGTTGTGCAAGAGCACCACCTTGTGTTTAAACTGCAATGTAGCTCCCGAAACATTACCACGTACCAACTCACATAGAAAGATCTCATGTAACAGCTTCTATTTTATGATTGTATTCTTAACCCTTAACTGATATATAAAAAGGCTGTAACCTCTCATTCTCAAGCCCCCCCACTCCCCATCAAGATATTTGTTGAGACACTGTGATGTCCCCAAACATTCACAAATTATTGAGAGGACTGTTGCTGGCATAAACTGTTCACAGCCACTGTGGCCTCCAAGAAGGAACAACAACAAAAATGATGCAACTTTTTGCATCATACAACATTTCAACTTCCAGCTCTGCTTCTTCTTCTCTTCACACAGATTGACTTGTTCTGAAGAGCCATCTGACAGACCCTGACTATGACTTGGGTGCCATTTTATCTCCAGCCAGTCATTTCAAATTTGGATGGAATTCTCCCCTCTCATTGTGATGAAATGTCATTGTATGTTCAAAGTGAATAAATTCTCAAGTCTGTTTGTTATCTTTATAAGTTAGATAAGATTAAATTCAGTTGGTGAATGATGTTGTGCTTGCTTATTGAGATTTGTTCCAACTACTACATTGATTTTCAATCTTCATATAGAAGACAGTAAGCAATAATAGAAGACAATAAACGTGGTACATTGAGTGAAATATATTATGTGAAGGTATGATGGAATATTTGGGAGCTCCATGTCCTTTACTGCTCACACTTGTGGCAGCACAGGAAAGGAAGATATTTAAACAAGAGTTTCAGATTTTATTGTCGGCTATGCAGTCAGATGAAAAACCAGATATACAGAAAATTGCTGTTTTTCTTAATATGGTGAGAGATCAAAATATTAGCAAGATGGAGAAACATTTGGAATGTTTCAAATTTCAGAGCAAAAAGGTTGACTTGCAGTTTTGGAAGGGATTCCTTAACAATGTGGCATATTTGAAGTGAGATGGTCTGACCTAAATCATGATATAGAAGCTTCTGTAAAAGATTGTGAGGTATGCTTCAAAACAGCCTATTATTATTAATATGGATTTTTTTAGCTCTATGATCAAGAGTGAGAATGGATTTGTTTGAATAGGAGGGGCATCAATATTTACTTGTTCTTGACCATTATTCACATTATCCAGAGATCCGAACTAAACAATCTGAGTGCAAAATTTGTCATAGGCAAATTGAAAGTTGTTTTTACAAGACAGGGTATTCCACCGATGGTTATGTCAGATCATGAGCCAAAATTTTGTTGTCAGGAGTTCAAAGATTTTGCTTCTCATTATGAATTAAGGCATGCAAAGTCAAGTTCAGGATATCCTTAGTTGAATGCGCTGGTAGAGAATGGTGTCAAAATTATTAATCAAATATTATTTAACAAACATCTACTGCTCTTTGCTGAGCTTTATTAAATTTCAGGGCAGGACCTTTAGAACATGGGTTTTCTCCTGCAGGGTTGCTGGTCAATTTCATGCTTCAGGCAGCTTCATAGTCAGTTGCCACTGATTGTCAGCATGGCACCTTATCATCAAATAAGTAAGGAGAGCAAGTCGGGCAAGTAAGAAGAACCTTTCATAAAGCTGCAAGTTCACAGGTGCCTCTTTCAGGGAGGACTTCCATACAGGGCCTTAGGTGTTTGCCCCCTTTTGTTGCCTACCAGCGCAAAGCCAGTTGTAGAAGCCAGGTGCTCCATTGATTTGCAAACACATTGTGATTTTGTCCCTCTGTTGTCTCTTGAACCTTGATTACTAATTCAGACGCCATACAGATGCTTTTAATGTAATACGTTTGATCTCTTTACTTTAAAGGAATGAGTGAGGGAGCAGACAAAACATAATTAATTTGTAGTGTCTGAACACAACACATCTCCTATGCAATCAGAAAAAGGGTAGTGTGTTGCTAACAGTGTCTCTGCTCACATTGACATGAAAATGTATCATAATCCTTGAAAAAATAACCCCTGTATCTGGACTTCACATCTTTGTACATAGCTGTGTTGCCTAACAGATGTTACTTGACTATATGTTGTCTCCTTTTTTGGCTTAGCCAGGACACCAGGCCATTTTGTGGAAATCTGAGTGTGTTCATCATCAGCTGGTCATAAAACTGTCTCTTTTTCTGATGTTAGATCCTTTTATTCATGTATTTTCTGGACCCACAAACAGAAGTGTTCACATGTCATCAAAGGAAACGTGATAACCCTAGAGTCTGAATTCAGGCAGGTAGCTGTGTTGGTCTGACACAGCAGAAATATATATATATATAAATTGTCGAGTAGCATCTTAGAGACCAACTAAGTTTGTTCTTGGTATGAGCTTTCGTGTGCATGCACACTTTTTCAGATAGAGTCTGAAGTTTGGGCTGGATATCAAAGGTCCTTGGAACAACTTGATATGCATTCTTTGGGGCTAAACACTTTGATTCCTAAACAATGAGATTTAGTGATATTCAGAGGCACATTGGAGGTGAAAAATTTCCAATAAATTGGGGTAGGTGCTATGTCGGTCATTTCCCAAAGCACAGCAGAATTTACTTCCTAGCCTCTGCTCAGCTGCTGCCGGAAAATTTAAGCTTCTATATTTTCACTGTGGGAGGCAGTGGAAGACAGGAGTGCCTGGCGTGCTCTGGTCCATGGGGTCACGAAGAGTCAGACACAACTAAATGACTAAACAACAGCAACAATTTTCACTCACAAGTACTGTATGCTGATATAACTGTGATGTGGTTTGTGCTTCTGCTTTCCTTGCCAGAGGAAAGGTTCTTCTTTCCTTACCAGAATAAGTTCATTTGATTTCTGAATGTCCAGTGAAAAAATTGCAAAATGTGGGCATTCCTTCACCACTTTTAAGCTATCTATCAAATTCTTAGAGCTGCAGGCACCCATTCTGACACGGCCTTCTAGGATCTTCTCATTATGCTTTTCATTTACATTGTGTCATCTGCTTCCTATCAGGTGATTCTCCCTTCCTATGGCTTTGGATATCCCCACTTTGGATACAATACATTAAGACAACAATATAATGCCAGTTGTTTCCACTGTAATTTCATTTATTGGTTTACTTGTTTCTCCTCCCATTCTTATCTTACCACTGTGCTTCCATGTTTATCCACCTCTGTGCCATGGTCAAAATTGCAAATGGTTCTTGATAAAGTCTTCATTCTGTGTGCTTTTTGTATACACACAAAAGCATGTTTCTCCACATGGCTATCCAAACACAAACTGCAGTTTTGTCCAATAGAGTCTGCAATCAACAGTTTCACTAAATATGCCAAGAAATGTTTTCTTCAGTACTTTTATTTCTTTTCCAGTAAATGCTTGTATTTTTATTATATCCATCACTTACATGTCTGGAAATAATCTTGTGTGATAGCACCAAACCATTTGCATGTTTCATTGTGAAGAAAGCAGGAGTCCAGGCAGTCCATCCTCCCAGATTTTTGGGACCTAAAATAGAAATCAGAAAGAAAATGAACTACACAAAGGCAAAGAAAGGAAGCCCCTACCTTTCCTTGCAGGAACGTTCTTCTTCTGGTCCCTTTCCTTATTGAGGAGGAATGTCAAATTCCTTTATTGTGAAAGGGCTGGAAATCAGACACCATCTGAACAGCAAGCTCAGTCGCCATTTCCCCACTGCCTGTTCTGTTTTCCTGCAGATTCTTTGCACATCCTCAGCAGCGCTGAGCAACAGCGACACAGAATGGTCAAAACTGGAACTGCGTGTATTTCATGCTAAGCAGAGAACACTTTTCTCATGTTTTCACTCATGGCAGGTGATGAGTTTTGCCCATTTAATAAGTGTGCAAATATTGGAGACAAGCATAGAAAAACCCCAAAGCAAGTAACTGTAGGGCAAGTTTTGGAGCACCTGAAAGACTAGCCAATTTATTATGCCATACGATTTTGGGGACTTCAGTATGAACATGCCTGAAAGGTTATCCTGGGAGAAACAGTTGCAGGAGGAAATAAGGTCAGGAGGAAATGAAATGCAGAAAAGGACAAGCTGTGGTAATTATACACTTGTAATTCACAAAACAGTTCTTGATGGCTGAAATATACTTGGAGTCGAGAGTGGATTTCATGCTCTTTATTCAGCTCATAGTGGTGAGGAATGATTGTCCCTCCAAAATATCTGCTTTATATACATCATTTACACAATGGGCTGCACGTGATTGGCTAATTCCAGGATTCTCCTGTAGACCAATCAGGTTGTGGATTCACTTCCACCTGGAGCTGGATTGGGTGGCTCCTGCGGACCAGTCATATTGCTGCATTTTGGATCCTATTGTTCTAGGACCAATCAGACTGCTGCATTTTGGATCCTATTCAACTCAGTACATAACAATGGCACAGACATTTTGGCATTGACAAGCCAATTAACCCATATACTGTTCTAAAAATCTTATGTCTCACCTCAAACTACAAGTGATAGCATTTAAATTTTGATAGTTTGATAGTTTTACATTCCTATGTCCCTTTGAAATTCTTTTGCTGGCAATGGCCATGCACATTCACTAAAATGAAGTAGTTGCAGTGGTACCTCGGGTTACATACGCTTCAGGTTACATACGCTTCAGGTTACAGACTCCGCTAACCCAGAAATAGTACCTCGGGTTAAGAACTTTGCTTCAGGTTGAGAACAGAAATCGTGTTCCAGCGGCACGGCGGCAGCAGGAGGCCCCATTAGCTAAAGTGGTGCTTCAGGTTAAGAATAGTTTCAGGTTAAGAACGGACCTCCAGAACGAATTAAGTTCTTAACCCGAGGTACCACTGTAGTAGGTTCTCTAGAACCTTTGTTGGGGTTCTTCAAACTTTGTCTCACTCCTTCTTTTGATTTTCAGATTCTCATCTTTTTTGCTGCAGATGTTAAACAAAATAGCAAGAATCTGAGGTGGTAAGGAAATCTGGGCAAGATGGGAAAGTTGCACTGTCATTAGTTTGCAAGAGTTTTCATGTGGAGATCATCTGTAGATTTGGGCTGCATAATAATATTTGAGTACAGGGATTACTTCTGAGTGGGAATCCATAGAACTGCCCAGTGAATTTAATTCAATTGTGCTAGGTACAAATCAGATTTCAGGTTGCACTAAGGTCTACTGCAGGAGTAGGGAAACAGTTGTTATGTTCCCCCACCCCCTGGTGCCCACCTATCAATCACTTGACATCACTATGGCATAAGGGGATGTTGTGCTTTGAAGTCCCAGATGCTGGAATTTGTACCACTGTTTGAAAGCCTTTTGCTGTTGGAAACAGGGAGCTCAGACAAGAGTAGCCTGAAATCCCCTTCTATAAGCACTTGTTTTTGTTCCCTCCCAAACACTTGATCAGGAGAAAAGAAACAAGTTGCCTTTTGAAAGTCTCATATATAATAAAATATATCATCTGTCTGTCTGTCTGACTGACTGTCTGTCTGTCTGTCTGTCTGTCTCTCTCTCTCTCTCTCTCTATTTATCTATCATCTATCTATCTATCTATCTATCTATCTATCTATCTATCTATCTATTTCCTTGGCCACTCTGGGTAGCTTCCAAGTTGCCAATCTGACATCAAACATTAAAAACTTCCTTGAACAGGGCTGCCTTAAGATGCCTTCTAAAAGTCAGATAGTTTATTTCCTTGACATCTGATAGGAGGGCATTCCACAGGGTGGGCGCCACTACCGAGAAGGCCCTCTGCCTGGTTCCCTGTAGCTTTGCTTCTCACAGCGAGGGAACCTCCAGAAGGCTCTCAGAGCTAGAATGATAGAATTGTAGAGCTGGATGGGATCCCAAGGGTCATCTAGTCCAACCCCCTGCATTGCAGGGATTTCAATCAAAAACCTCCAAGGAAGAAGAGTCCATAACCTCTCAAGGGAGTCCATTTAGATGTTTAGTTGGAATCTCCTTTCTTGTAACTTGAGCATGCAGCCAATCCTTCCCAAAGGCAACTGTTTTTCTCATCTCCCGCTCACCTCTTGGTGATCACATCTACCTTGTAACAGATGAAGAGTTTTGAAGGGCCCAATACACGGGCATCTTGTATGTTCCCTTTTAGGAATCCTAGTTCAAAGCTAAAGTGGGTGACCAAAGTAAAGATCCAGAAGTAAATGCTAAAAAACAACAAATGGATCACAACTACACCAAGAGGTTGCCTCCAAGTTGTGTGGGGGTGATGCTGAAGGCTCATCCCTCTGGGAAGGGGTTCCTTACTTATAGGTTTGGATAATATACTTGGGGCTGGTAGTGTCACCCACCCAAGGAAATTGCAGATGGACTGGGGACTCAGTGATATGGAATAATCAGACTAATGGCATATCATAGCTAAAAGCTGCTGGGAATATAGAAGCAAAGCAAGGCAAGGCACATAAAGCATGCTTGGATAATAATTTTAAATAGAGCATTGATTAACACATTATTATTTTTTAATAAGGGGTCATTCCATATCAAGTAATCCAACTTTTTTACCTCATGTCATCCAATTTTCTTAATATTTTGTACACTTGTTGAATGATCAAAACTAAGTTTAAATATAAATTTTTAATTCTTTATCTCATCATGTTTTTGCGTTATGAGGGTTTGAAATTTCAAAATATATATATGACAATTTTGATCCAAGTGTTTACTTGGTTCCTTGGTGGGCTGGTCTCCTCCAGGTGATAAATAGATAGATGATAGATAGATAGATAGATAGATAGATAGATAGATAGATAATACTCCAGGTGGCTCAGCATTCTGCAGGACATCATAGGTTCCCGCAGGTTGAGTGGACTCCACTGAACTCTGATCACAATGAGCATACACGTCTGCCACTTTCTTTGATCTTCTTTTCATCAATTCACTGCCTCCTAACAATCTAACCACACTAGGATATGTGTTAACTACAGCTTGCTTGGCCTCTTATCCCACCTCTGTCACCATATAAAGAACAGACGGTGCTCAGGAACTGAGCACTAGCTATCTTTTGATACAAAGCTGCCAAATGACTAGGATAAAATAATCCCTGTGAGGTAGAAGCTGCCACCATTGCTGCTTGATTATCCAATATATAGGTGAGAACCTCGTTTTGCACACTAGACAAGCTGAAATTCCAGAAAGCAAGAGCTGAACAACCTGACTCTTCCTCTTGAGCCCCAAGCCCCAACTACTCTGGAGCAGTTAAGCAAGTGAACAGGTACACCAAGATTATAGTGACAGAAATGCTAATAATTATTAAAAACAGCAGCATGAAAATTGTTACCAGTGAAATAAGACCATTAGGCAAATAATCAAAGCATGAGAATACTATAAGGTAAAACAATGAACTTAATTTACCTAACTTTAATATTTAGCCATTAGAGCAGTTGACTGCAGTGAAATCCAGCAAACAGCATCCAAACACAGACCAGAGTGCCCCCAAGTTTCTGGGGCAAGCCAGGCAGATGGGTGGGGTACAAATAATTTCTTATTACAGTGGTACCTCGGGTTAAGAACTTAATTCATTCTGAAGGTCCATTCTTAACCTGAAACTGTTCTTAATCTGAAGCACCACTTTAGCCCGAAGCAAAGTTCTTAACCCAAGGCACTATTTCTGGGTTAGTGGAGTCTGTAACCTGAAGCGTATGTAACCTGAAGCGTATGTAACCAGAGGTACCACTGTACTAGTACTATTATGATTATCAGTGTAACAATCCAGAATGAGACACCAAAGTGGCAAAACCACTTTTAAGGAATCAAGCCTGGATACAGTGGCAGATATTCCTTGACCAATAAGAGGCCTGAATAGCTGTAAATTTGTGGACATACTACTTCACTACAAAGGAACCTGACTTGAGTTATGGGATGAGAATACAAAAGTTTTATCCAGCTTCTTAGTTCCCCATCTGTATTAAAGTATTCCAATATTTTTAAACAATTATGTCCACTCAAACCTGTCAAATGCTTTTTTAATCTCTAAAAATAATAATTCATGAGGGTAGTTACTTTTAACTATGTTTAACTGTTTTATGTATTACATTTATCCGTCTTCCAACATTTGTAGCCCAAGTATACTATTATACATCCCAATTACACAAAGAATAAATCTATATTTTGTTCCGGGGGCGTTTCTGATTTAGACATATTTTCATAATATTTTAAAATTGTTCTAAAATTTTATTTGCTATACTTGTTAATCTGTCTGGAAACTTTGGAGATGGGTTGTCAATATCATTTAAGCATCAAAGGAGGGTAAGAAGTGAATGAAAAGAATATGCCCAATCTCTTCCTGGAAAACCAAACAGTGAATGAAGTGTCCTGGCTGCGTGTGTGTCAGATACATGGACATAAAGAGAATCAGTAGAAGTATAGTGTCCAGAGAGCGAAGGGGGGGAAGACAAGAAAGAAAGAAAGAAAGAAAGAAAGAAAGAAAGAAAGAAAGAAAGAAAGAGGAATAGAAAATAAAAGGGAGAGAGAGAAGAGAAAAAAGAAAGACAGAGAGAAAGCTAAGGAGCTAAAGAATTCTTGGTCTGTCCGCTATTTATAAATATTATTCACTACATCCACTCCTGTATAATAAAGCCATTTTCTATAAACCATTATCTTCAGTTCTCAAATCCAATGTCATTATATCTTTTTCTTTTTCACACAAAAAGTCTATCTGTGTATCTGAATCCGTGTATCTGAAGAAGTGTGCATGCACACGAAAGCTCATACCAAGAACTAACTTAGTTGGTCTTTTTTTAAAGAAAAAAATTTTATTGGGTTTTCACATTTTATATAAACAACAACAGAACACAAAAACAAACAAACAGAAAAAACAACAAACATGTATAATTTCCGAAAAACTTATTTTCTAACCCTGGTCGTTGACCTCCCCCCACCCCTCCCTTGCATCCCTATTCGCAAATTTATATCAGCAAATTGGCATTTCCTTATCCATCTTAATGTTAATCTTTTTATAGAGAAAAACAAAGTTAAATTTTTTCTAAGTTGGACCTCAGTTCCCTTCCATCGATTTCCCATTTTGTCTTAAGTGATAATCTTATTGACTAAATCCCCTGGTCTTGAGTGTTGTTAAAACTAAATCCTTCCCTCCCTCCCATCCCCGATTTGCGCCCCTTCCCAAAACATGTCCAAGGTAACAGTTCTTAGCCTGGGTTCCTCACGTCCGAGGCTTTCAAGTCTATTTCAGTCCCTCTCCGCCGGTCTTGTTGGTAATCCTTTATGTCGGTCATCAAGTCTCGAAAGAATTCTGTCACAATCAGTCCATAGTCTCTTCCCATATTTGAAAACAGCTGCTGAAGAATTTCCACAAGGCATAAATCTTGAAGGTAATCAGATTCAGAGTCTATGTGGAGGCCCCAATTATATTTCTTTATTTTAAATTCCTTAATTTCATAAACTCCCAGGGCCTCCACTTTCGTCTTCTGCATCTTTCGTAGATTTGTAGTAGGTTTAATCCAATAGTCTCCTTGCTTGTATTCTGCAGGTGTCAGCTTCTGGTTAATGTTTTCCCACTTCACTTCTTCTCTTTCTTGTTTTGTCTTCTCCTCCTCTTTAGTTATCATTTCTGGTTCAGCTGTGGATTCTTTCTCATTCCGGTCCTCGTTACATTCAGCAGAACTACTTTTTTCAGAAGTCAAGGTCATCAATTGTTCACTCATAGCTGTAGTCTGCTCTTGTAAGATTCCCACCAAATAGAACATCCTTTCGATTTCCCCCAGTATCTTTCCATCCACAGCCATTGTAATTCCACAGAATTCCCCCTAGAGGGAATCTGGTTACTTAGTGTTCTTTTCTCCAACAGTCCTGAATCTTGTTATTGTTTCTTTATTTCCAACAATTTTAGTTCAAATGTAACTCCTTTTAATCCAGAGGAATTACAATTTTCCACTATTTACAGTCCGTTTGACAGCTGTCAAACTCTGTACCTCTTACACAGGCTCCAGAACAGGATGCTCCCGGGCTCGGGAGGGGGGGTTGTTTACAGCAAAACAAACGACTTCCGACACTCCACTCTCCTGCTCAAAGTTACTTTTCCAAATCTTGGAAGTTACTGTCTTTTTAAACTCACCCTTTACAGGGTAGGCACTCCAGCTTAGTTCTTACATCGTTGCTCTGAATCGTCTGCAAGGTGGGGGTGCGGACTTCCTTTTAGCACACTCCCCGATCGTCTCAAATTCAAAAGGTAAAATTCTTAAAGTCCAATTCTAGTTTACTCACGGGTTCTTCTTTTCAGCCAAATTTCAAGGAAGGAAGTCAGCGCTCTCCAGTCATGGCTCGCGGCTTCACTCAGCGGCGGTAGCAATCGACTCTCAGCACCGCGCCGTCCCCCGTATCCCCTCCGCAGCCTTTAAAAAGGCTCTTCGCGAATCGGGGGGGCGCTTAAGGTGCCCACCGAGTCTTCAGTCCGCAGGCATCCGCGCCTGCGGATTATAAGGGTCCCCGTGTCGCCGGCACGGCAAAGACCCATCCACCGCTGAGCCGATTCCCTCCGGAGCTCGGAGGGAATCCGCCATTTCCAGATCGCGCCAACCCCGGAAGTCCCTAACTTAGTTGGTCTTTAAGGTGCTACTGGAAGGAATTTTTTTATTTTGACACAAAAAGTCTATAAGAGATTTCCAGTCTTTAGCAAATGTCAACAATGGCTTATTATTATTATTATTATTATTATTAAACATGTCAATTTCACCATCTCAGCTACGTTCATTAATTTTCACAACCATTTCTCCATTTTTTGTAATAATGAATCTTTCCATCTTTGGTGCATATAAAAGTCTTAATGCCATAATCATATATGGAAGCAAAGTTCAATAGTCTTTTTCCAACTGTATTTCCATAAGCCCCAGCAGAAAGTGTTCTGGTTTCAATTGAAAGTTAATCTTTATCAATGTATTCTCTGTATCAATGTATATATTTGTATCCAATATTTTTTGTATCCAATATTTTTTCCACCAGTCATGACAAAATGCCCCTCTATGTTCTTTACATTTCCAACAAGTATTTGGAGTATTTTTTAAAATACATTTTAAATAATTTCTCAGGAGTTAAGTACCAATGGTACATCATTTTATTAAAAAAACCCTCTTTATGTCATAACACAATGTATATTTTAACCCTTTAGTCCACATATGTTCCCACTGTTCCATCTGAATATTATACCCCAAATTTCTTTTTAATTGTTCCTTTGCTTTAATTCTGCAGTCCCCTTCACTCCACGCTAATAATTCTAGATAGATTTGCCATTTCTCTTTACCCGTCATCTCTTTTCTATGAAATGCTTCTTATGTTGAGGTCCATAAAGGTATGTTTGTATATATGTAACCTAGGTTTCTATCAATACCAGACTCACAATATAGCTCACCTAACAAAATAATTTTAAAACTCCACAATAACTTTAACCTTGTCATACCACAGATACCCAAACCTTAAACCATTACCTTCTAATTCCAAAATTCTCTTATTTTTTGAAGGTCACCCACTCCTTCATCCAAATTGAGCAACAGGCTACAAAGTACAATTTCAAGTCAGGCCATCCCTGTCTTCCCTCTTTCCTTCACATATTGCAGTACTTTCATTTTAGCTCTTTTTTTTTACCTTGCCATAAAAGCTTAGATAAATATTTTTGCTATCCTTTAAACAGCAAGTCATTATTCACACAAGGTATTGTTTGAAATAAAAACATCATTGCAAGCAGAACACTCATTTTTATCAGTGAAATTCTACCAAGCACTGACAATTTAAACTTCTCCCATCTTGATTTGTTTTTAATTTCAGCCCATGTTTTAACATAATAATTTTGAAAAAAAGTACAGTTCATATGTGTCACAGTGATGCCCAAATATTTAACTCACCCCCCCCCCAATTTGAAATCCTGTTTTCTTCATCAATTTGAACGTCTGTTTTCTTGTCATATTCTTTGCTAGTATTTTCATTTTCTGGTGGTGAATCTTAAAATCTGCTAACATACCAAGCTCATTTAGTTTGTCCATAAGAGTTCCAACTCCTTGCAATGGGTCTTCCAATGTTAACATCAAGTCATGAGCTCTTTCCCAAAGCCAGGCAGGGCTTTGGGAAGATGGCAGGAGGAGTCTTGGACCCCTTCAGAGCAGGGGTCAGCAAACTTTTTCAGCAGGGGGCTGGTCCACTGTCCCGCAGACCTTGCGGGGAGCTGGACTATATTTTGGAGAAAAAAATTCAACAAATTCCTATGCCCTACAAATAACCCAGAGATGCATTTAAAATAGAAGCACACATTCTACTCATGTAAAAACATGCTGATTCCCGGACCGTCCGCGGGCCGGATTGAGAAGGTGACTGGGCCGCATCTGGCCCATGGACCTTAAGTTGCCTACCCATGCCTTCAGAGCATCACGGCTCCTTTCCTAAGCCAGGCAGAAGTTTCCCGGGCTTTGGAAAGAGGTGCCAGGGCTCTGGCAGGATGCTGGAGCCCTCCTGACTCCTTCCCAAAGCTCTGTGCTTTTGGGACATTGGGGGGGGCTGGCCACTACCCCCAAAATATAGGGGAACCAAAAGGGCTCAGCCCTAGGAGCCAACGCTCCTGGTCTGCACTGACTTACTTGCCTTGCTGCTGAACTTGCTTGTTATTTTGGGGCTTTCTCACTTGGGCTGAGATGCAATGTCAGTGGGAGCCCCACTCTTGTTTGTAGCGGACCTCCCTCGTCTATTACACATTGCACAAATGGATTTGGCTTTCATCTTGGTCAGCTCTTGGACTTCATATGTGGAGGGCATGACAAGATGATTTATACACCTAGTTGGAGGTTAAGGAGTATTATTACTTCTCTCCTGGTTGTTTTCCATCTAGATCACCCAAAGATCAAAAAATAGATTTTGCTAGTTATTGTTTAGCTTCTTTGCAATTACAATCCTGAATGGGGTCCTCCCAGAGGGTGTCATGGGAGAATTCGCCTTCATGACCCACTAGGGAGCAAGAACAGTGGACTACTGCCTGGTAACTAGAAAGGCTTCTATGTCATTAATTCGTTCAACATTGACAATAGGACAGAGAGTCCTATTGCCTTTGGTCCTTTCTATTGTACCCCAGGACATAAACTTGTGCACCCCCCCAGTAGTACAGATGCCAAACCATTAACCAGATGTCCCAACAAAGCGATAAAATAGCCCCAAAGCAGTCTACTGTAGTTAGCACCAGACTAAATCTGGAACCAGCAATTCTCTTAAGATCAAAAATTATAAATGGTCAATCTGCAGAAGCTTCTATTTATTGAGACATATTATAATCTTATTAAACTACTACATAAACTAGTTCCACAATGGACCATGGCAGTGGAGGCCCCACACATCACCCAGATGGTAATCCAGCTGTTCAGACCAAGGCTGGATCTACACTAACGTTTTAAACATTAGTTATTTAAACTAAAACTCCAAGACAGAAAAAGTCCCATTTGGTTTCATTTTCACTTCCTTTCCTACCTGGTTTATGATAGCTAGTTTCTCTACAGCGCCCTCTGGTGTCACATTTCAATAACACATTACAGTATTAACATTAAAAATGAATGTCATCTGGCTATATGGTTATCAGAACCATTCCTTATCTCTTTTTTAGCGTTAAAAACCATGAGTGTAGATCTGCACCCAGACAGCTGCCACATTGTCAAGTTGCTGTTGCTGGAACTGTGGAAGTCCAGGGTGCAACTAAGTGGACGTGTATGTAGATGTGTTTTAGCATGCACAGTTTGTGCCAGAGCAGACCAACTTACGTGGCCATGCCATGGCCCTCTGCAGGGGCTTCCTGGGTCCTGCAGCCATTATTTGCTCCCACGGCTTCAGAATGGCTGTTCCCAGTTCATGGTCTGTGGCCAGTTTGCCAAAGTCTGCACACTGTGGCAGAAATGGGTCTTGCTCTAATTTGCTTTCTGCCATTCATTTCTTTACTTTTGTGTATTTTATGTTGTTATGATATAGTTCACGTAACTTTTTAAAAATATATTTTTGTTTGCTTTTTATGTTTCAAAGTTCTATTAAAAATATATTAAAGAAAAGAGAGAGAAAGAAAAGGCAGCCCTAGTAAGCGTGTTTTGCATTAGAGGCAATCTTTTCCCTCTCAGTACAGCTAAGGAAGAGAGCTCTGGGAATTGCAGCACAACTTGTGCATATCTCAAGCGTCATAGTGTTCTGTGGGGCTTATTCCCTTGTGAGATTGCCTAGGTTTAAACACTTTTCCTTCGCCTGGAGGCTTCATTAATTAATGGACCTGAGGCTTATTGCTGCTTTTCTGTTTCACCAGGAAAACACATTTCTCAACAGTCTTACCAGGAAAAATTCTATTGGGTTAAAAAGCCCAAGGTGCTTATGGGTGTGGTGCAAGATAGCCCCATCTAAAAGTCCAGCACCACTTTTATGGGATTATATCAGTGCATTTACTCAAATCATTTATTTCCTTTTTCTTATTTCCTTTCAACCACCAGATGGCATGCTTACACTCCATGTAGCCTGCCTGACATCATCAGTCGAGAAAAACCTGCCAACAGTTTCGTAATTCCAGATTCCAAGCGATGAAAAAGGCATCTCAGAAGTAAAGGAAGTGGAGACTGAATGCATGTAAAGAGAGGAGAGGATTTAACTTTTAGGTAGCACATGGTTTTTAAAAGGCAGTTATGTTGCATATAGACATATATCTGAAGAAGTGTGCATGCACATGGAAGCTCATACCAAAAACTAACTTAGTTGGTCTCTAAGGTGCTACTGGAAGGAATTTTTTTATTTTGTTATAGACATATAAGGTAAAGATAAAGGGACCCCTGACCATTCGGTCCAGTTGTGACCAACTCTGGGGTTGTGGCGCTCATCTTGCTTTATTGGCTGAGGGAGCCGGCGTACATCTTCCGGGTCATGTGGCCAGCATCACCAAGCCGCTTCTGGCAAACCATAGCAGCGCACGGAAACGCCGTTTACCTTCCCGCCAGAGCGGTACCTATTTATCTACTTGCACTTTGATGTGCTTTCAAACTGCTAGGTGGGCAGGAGCTGGGACTGAACAACGGGAGCTCACCCCGTCGTGGGGATTCGAACCGTCGACCTTCCGATCGGCAAGTCCTAGGCTCTGTGGTTTAACCCACAGTGCCGCCCGCTGTGATGCTTAAAGTCAGTGTTGTGTACATAACTGTTGTTTCAGCACACAAATCAACCTTCAATAGCACCGAATTAACATATCCCACCACATATAAGTCAGCGTTCTGTTCCACACTTGGATCTGATTAAGTTTGCACCTGAATATGTGTTTCTTTTTATTTCTTTGGCATTAAGCTCTGAGAATTTTGGCTATGCAATGTCAGTTCTAACATCCATTATGGTTTGGTTGCAAGACACACTACCATATAATTTGTTTTTTAAAAGGGCTGAATATTTGGACTAGTGGCAAATGCTTCTTTAGGAGAGAGTCATGTCCACCTATATTGGAGGAGGTGGTGGCAAACTCCTTACTTTAAATGCCACCATTGGCCTACTCTGATTTTAAGTTACAGATAGGTAGCCGTGTTGGTCTGCCATAGTCAAAATAAAAAAATTCCTTCCAGTAGCACCTTAAAGACCAACTAAGTTAGTTCTTGGTATGAGCTTTCGTGTGCATGCACACTTCTTCAGATACACTCAGATACACTTCTTCAGATACACTTGTGTGTATCTGAAGAAGTGTGCATGCACACGAAAGCTCATACCAAGAACTAACTTAGTTGGTCTTTAAGGTGCTACTGGAAGGAATTTTTTTATTCTGATTTTAAGGCGTGAGACAATAAGGGTGACCCAGCTCCAGGCATTCCTCAATAAATACTGAATACTTCCAGTTTAGTGTTTGGCCCAGATTTGAGAAAGAAACTGCCTTCTTTTCTGTAATGGACAACTTGTGATGAGTTGGGTTCCCTGATTCTCCTGCATTCTCTGCAACATTCAGTACCACTGGCATTGACATTCTGGTCTAGCTCCTTCCTTCCTATCTGTCAGTTGCTCCAGTTAAGATGTCAGAGGGCTGTGTGTGTTGCCTGCCTTGCGCTACGTCTAGAGGCTATCCTAACAGGCATGTCTCTGCCCATGTAAAGATGGGAAGAACCTTGTTAAAGGGAGGTGGGGTTAAATAATAGAAAAAATCATATTAATTAGAGAGTCTGAACTATTTGTTGCTCTCAAACCCCAATGTTTTCTCCTTCCTGGAGGTCACTACTATATGTTGAGTTACTGTGAGCAGAGAAAATAGTCCTTTTGCTGGAGTCAATTGTCTCAGATATCTAGCCTTGTTTCCAGTCTGCTGTTTTCAGGTGCAGCTAGCTAGCTTCCTGAAGTTCATGCTGTTCTTCTGCCAGGAAGAAGCATTTGATTTACCTCAAGTGCTACTGCTTCCTAAAATGGATCTTCTGTGAAAGTAAGAAAAAAAAGTACTTGCCCTCTCTACTATCTAGGTCACATTTATATGTTAGAAATGATGCTTTGTTTGTTTATTAAATTAACCGCAATGTTATGTTCTTTTAAATAAATCTAAATTTTGAGCTTAAAAAAAACAATGTGCTCTGATGGGCAGATTATATACCATTATAGCTCACCCTGTGTTGTTAACTTGGGCATTTCAGACAAGCTACTGAACAGGTGTGTGTAGTAACCCTTTAGGGAGTTGGGTGAGCAAAGATCAGGAGCTGGCAGAGTAGGAGAGAAGACTAGAGATGAAAGACCGAGGGAAAGGACATGGAGGATCAATTGTAAGCTAATACAGTGTGAGGGACTGTAGAAAGTGGGTGGGTGGTTTTTGTTTTTGTTTTTTTGTTTTTAGGGGGGGATAAAGGATTTTAATGGAAATTAACACAAGTGCCTTAAGTTGTGATTTTCACATTTTGCAGGAAGGATAATATGCTCCTTCACTATTTTCTCAAACCACAATATTTTTGATACTAGAATTTTGGACTGTAGTTATACTTGGTTTCTACTTTACAATTTAAGGGGGCAATGATAGTAGGGACTGAACTATTCCATTAAAACACACACACACACACACACACACACACACACACATATACACACGTTGAATTGTTATACAAAGAGCACATATGATTAGAATTTTTCAGAGGAAGGAAAGAGAGATTAAATAAAGTCCCCCAAAGTGTTTTATGAATGGCTGGATGGAAATCAGCAGTTGCCTTTTGTTCAATATATTATGTATACTTATAGATAAATAAATAAATATATAAATGGGTCACGAATAAACAGCTTTTCTAAACAGAATTAATTTAGCAAAGCACTGAAAGGTTGGCGTTGTTTTCGATTGATTTCTGACGTGAATCTAATTATTGCATACGATGCGCTTCCTGCGTTGACCCACCAGAGGGCGAGCTTCTCATTCTCCTGCTTTTCTGACTTAATCAGGATTTCCAGCAAATGGATTCACAAACCTCATTCCTGAATGAGAAACAGAAACAGGACGAACGATGAACAAATGGTTTCTGCGCAACAGATTTAAAAGGGTGCGATTTTATGCACAGTTACTGGAGAGTAAGCCCCATTGAACCCAGGGGGCCCTGCTTTTGAGTAAATATGCACAGAACAGATCATTAGTGTCCCTTTTGGCTATTCAGTCTCCTAAATGTGGCTTTTAACCGGCTTCTGTTGCAGAAGGGAGGTGGCAGTTTGTCCCTCTGCCAAGTAGAACATGAGGTGATGCCATTTTTGTCAAGGGAGGATGCACGTCTATTTGAAGGATGCATGGTTTGAACATGGAAAAACATGTTTTTTGGAGGTGGCCAGAAGAAAATAGCAGTATAATATACTTCCAGTCTATGTGGATACACAGAAATCTGTCTACAAAGACAGCATGAGCTGTATGGGCTGGATGTGGAAGGAAAGTGGGACAAATGGAGAATGGTAGGGAGGGCAGAGGGAAGAGGGCAGATTTAGCACCGCCGCTCCGTTTCTTGCTTCACCGGCACTTGAACTCGCTTGAGTTCTTTTTATAAAACAACAACATTTCCTTATAGGTGGGGAGCTCATGTTGCTCATTAATGATCACCGTCATCTGAAATGCAGTGAGAAATTAGATAGAAATAGGTATATAGTCAATACACATACTGTCTAACAAATGTAAAGCTAAGTTCGAGGGGGAAGGTATAATCTTCGTACCCTCACTATGACATCATAGCCTATCCAAGAATCAAAAAATTGAAAGTTAAGTGTCTGTAGATGACCTCATTTAGATTAACAGTAGTTTGTGTTTGCAGATTTGGGCATATTTGCTTAAAATTAAGTTCTAATTAAACAAATTGGACTTTCTTCAAAAAAAAAAAAAAAAGGTAGGGAGACGGAAAAGAAAGTCCTAGCTTCGCTATTTTGCCATCCATCTATTCCATGGGTAGGCAAACTAAGGCCCGGGGGCCGGATGCGGCCCAATCGCCTTCTCAATCCGGCCCACAGACAGTTTTTACATGAGTAGAACGTGTCCTTTTATTTAAAATGTATCTGTGGGTTATTTGTGGGGCATAGGAATTCGTTCACCCCCCCAAAAAAAATATAGCCTGGCCCCCCCCAAGGTCTGAGGGGCAGTGGACAGTCCCCCTGCTGAAAAAGTTTGCTGACCCCTGATCTATTCTTTTAAGATCGAGTAGTGTATCTGGATGCACATGGGTGCTCATTCTTTAGTGTGTTGGGGAGGGAGGAAACTGGCTGATTTTAAATTCCAGAAAACTGCATATATTTGCCTTATTTTCCTGGTTGCCTCTTTAGACCGGTCGCAGCTGCTCACAACTGACCCCAGCTCACTTCAGCTCACAATTGATTTGCAGTGGTATACCTGGGCTCCCTTGCGCCCTTGGCAAGGAACTGCGTTGGCAGTCCACCCACCCACCCGTGCCTTGCACCCGTGGCAAGGAGAGCATGTGGATGGTGTGTGCTACTTTACAAGTAAACACTTTGAAACACTACGCCAAAACATGTGACTCAGTCATAAAACTTAGCTCACCCCACCTTTGCAGTGGAAAAATGCAAGCCTTCAGTCATGTACTCAAATTTTATCCACAGTAACTTGAATATACAGTGGTACCTCGGGTTACATACGCTTCAGGTTACAGACTCTGCTAACCCAGAAATATTGCTTCAGGTTAAGAACTTTGCTTCAGGATGCGAACAGAAATTGTGCTCCGGCGGCGCGGCAGCAGCAGGAGGCCCCATTAGCTAAAGTGGTGCTTCAGGTTAAGAACGGACCTCCAGAACGAATTAAGTACTTAACCCGAGGTACCACTGTAATACAATTACAATTAAACATCCTTTTTGTAACATTAAATAATTTCAACAAGTATGGGCCAGGAGCTGATAAGGAACAGGTGAAATTTATGTCTAAAGTGTCCTTGTATGACTTAATCTGAAGTTCCAAAATAGAAAAGAGCTGAATTTGAAAGTGTAGTATGAATTGCTCCAAACACCAGTATTTGAAAAAGAAGAGGCCACCTTCAGGTATAGTGCCCTGATCCATCCCAGCAGGTATGAGCATGCAGAAGTGGCCTTCCTAAGGCATGTCCCTAACTGGAGAAGGAATTCAGCATGGAAATTGGTTAGGGTTGCCATATTTCAATGAAAATCCGTACAGAAACGTTGCTGAGCTTTCTTGGCAAAATCACAAAAAAATGCCGTTCTTTTCCTGGAAAACTGACATCCCCCTGGTTGCACGCACAAAGTCCTTTTGAGACCAGTGTCACAAATAAAGTCATGACCCCAGCTTTATACCCTTCTATAGAACCTTTTTTTTTTCCTTTCCTTTTTTCTTTTTAGTGCCAAAACCCAGTGCTGAGTTGGCATCAAACCCCCAGACTGAGAGCTAGTATCTGACAGAGCATTTCCTGTTAGGGCATTGCGTTACATTTTTTATGAAGCTGAAGCATGGTTTCCTGGCCATAATCACACTGAGAGACAGCTTAGAATTCTTTTCAAGGGAGGCCTGCTTTTGCAAAAATCAATCCCATGTGCTCAATTAAGATAATAAGTGGATGGGGGGGGGGGCGAGGTGAACTTGGAAGTGTCTCCACAAGCTTCTAAAAAACCAGGTTGTACCAAGTCAGAGGCAGCACTCTCTTCCCCATGACTGAAATTAGTCAGAAATAGATTGTTGAGGTACCTAATGGATATACAAGACTGGTTTCAGGTTTTTGATTCCCCCACCATTGCTTCTCTGATGGTACCTGTCTTCACCACCTGGAATAAGAATTCCTTTGTTCAGACTTCAATATCTGTTATAAAATACTGAATATATGGTAAGTATACAGAGAGAGGCAAGGGTGGGGGGCGGGGTGGGAGCAGGAGGATCATGCTTTCCAGACCATGAATCCATGGATCTGTAAATTAAATAAAACTCTACAAGGTTATGTAGAAAAGAAAGTCAGTCTCCGTGGTTTTCTAATTCCCTTTCTTTGGAAGTCTGCCAAATTCTATGCCTCAACAATTTCCAGACATGACAGCTATATTCAAGTCAGTGGTATAGAGGCTAATGTCCCTGGCATAGAGATCTTTAGTCTTTTATTTTCAGCTTTATAGTGATATTATATATATATATCTTTTTAAATTTGTTTTTATTAATATTTTCTTGAGTAGCACAAGTTGCATTCAATGTGAGACACTAATGTTTTGGTCAGTATCCACACCTACACACACAGACAGACAGACAGACAGACAGACACACTGCTCTTCATAAACATTTGGTTATTCAGTGTCCCTCCTGCCCTTTCTCCCAAAGGAACCCAGGGCAGCAAAATGCTTAATATCCAGAAACTTACCCTAGGGTGCTTAAAAACCAAAAGCAACTATAAAATATACAATAAAATAAGTAAAATCAATAAACCCTGATGGAATTAAACCATCAAACCAGATAAAACAGCAGGGTGGAAAACAATCATGACCAGTGCTTAAAATGGAAACCCATTAAACATGCAATCCTAGGCATGTCTACTGGGGGGGGGATCTCGGCTGAATTCAATGGGCCTTATTTCCAATCAGTGTATATAAGACAGCAACCTAATGTGTCTGAAAGAATAAAAATGCATTAACCTGATGTCTTAACCTGGTGGGTGCTAGCAGGCAGGCTTGTTTGTGGAGAGTGATCCACTACCAGGGTCCCACAGATTAAAAGGCCCTTTCTCCAGTGGTATCCTGAGAGAAATCATTGGAAGATTTCAGAATTCAGGCAGCATTCAGGGAGAGCCTAGGACTCAAACTAAGTCAGACTATTAGTCCATTCTGCTTAGTGTTGTCTACTGCGACTCTTCCACACTATAGACAGTGGACATTCGCAGCACTACCTGGAGCTGCCCTGGGTTGAGTCTCAGACCTTCTGCCTGCAATGCACATTGAGCTACAGGCCATCCCCACCTTAAGGCTTTTTGGTCCTTGTCAAAAGCACCACCTGGAAATAGGCTCAAGGAAAATTCATGTTACACTTGCTCTGTCTCCCTCCCAGCACAGGACATCCATCAGGGTGGTTTCCATGATGAAGCTGGACCTAAAACCCCATTGAAATGGGCCTAGAAGATCATTGCCTGCCAAGAGAGACAGGAGTCGCACAACCGCCACTCGCTCTAGTACCTTGCCCATATTTGTGATTGGCCAATAGCTATTGCACTGCAGAGAGGATTTTTTGAGGAGTGGCCATATGACTGCCATCTCTTGCAGGGAGGTGTTAATCATCTCCTGGGCCCAGCCGGTCAAATAGCTCTTAGTAACACTTATGAGCCAAGAAGACAAAAATCAATTATATAAGAAATATGTCTACATCCTCTGGCTGCAACAACTGAGTCATCTCACAAAGATGGACCATTCTGTGCTCTAGAAAACATAATTATTCCAGCTGAAGCATATATATATTGGAGCAGAAATGGTGATTTTTATCCTCCAAGGGTTTAAAAGATATGTCACAGCAGACCTTCAAATATTCCAAACCAGAAGAAAGTAGGCTCCACACTTCTCATGAAACCAGATTACACTCCAAGGATGCAATGAGGGATACAATGAAATACTGTTTATTCTCTGCCGCTGAGTAATAATAACGGCAGTGCTTTCATCACTCCAAGCACCTTGGTAAACCATGGAGGTAGCTGAGAACTCATTTTGGGAGATGACACTGACAAATTATTGCATCCACTGCCTGAGTCATCTCTGCGTGCCACAGAAGACCTGCATTCCACTTATTTAAAAGATAAGCATAAGCACATCAGTGTTCACACATGACTCGTATGCATGTGCACTAGCGCTGAGATGCTTCCACCTCCCACACAGAGATATAACTTCTGGAAGTCGCAGGAAAGTTGCTGGACCTCGAAGAATGGCAACATGAGTAACTCACACTCATAACACATTAACAAGGCATCTACAAAAGGCCAAAGTGGGCACAGTACTTTGTCAGGGAGAGGCACCAGAAAGCAAGAACAGACTGGTGAATAGCAAGGGCACTCGGGGTGCTTAAAGGTAAAGGTAAAGGTACCCCTGCCCGAACGGGCCAGTCTTGCCAGACTCTGGGGTTTGTGCGCCCATCTCACATCTATTGGCCGGGGGCCAGCGCTGTCCGCAGACACTTCCGGGTCATGTGGCCAGCGTGACAACGCTGCTCTGGCGAGCCAGAGCCGCACACGGAACGCCGTTTACCTTCCCGCTGGTAAGCGGTACCTATTTATCTACTTGCCCCCGGGGGTGCTTTCGAACTGCTAGGTGGGCAGGCGCTGGGACCGAGCAGCGGGAGCGCACCCCGCCGCGGGGATTCGAACCGCCGACCTTTCGATCGGCAAGCCCTAGGCGCTGAGGCTTTAGCCCACAGCGCCACCCGTGTCCCTCTTGGGGTGCTTACTGATCCCCAAAACTGTCAGAGGACAGAATCAGTAACATGCCTGAAAGCAGCAGTCTGTGGACTTGGGATCCGTGGACTTTAGTTACAATAGTTATCCTGAAAGCTTTTGGTTGTCTTCGAACTTGGCATGAAGGTACCTAGCATCTAGAGCTAGCTGTGGCTATCTAATTATCATTTGGAGCACATCTTCATGATAATTTGCACTAAATACTGGTCCAAATAAGCAACTTTGACATTCAATTGAGCTTCGTAATGTGTATCTGTGATGTTATTGTCTATTATCTGTAATAAAAAGTTGTAATACTTTTAATTAGTTACACATCCCAAGTTTACTTCCCCCCCCCCCAACATCTTTTCTTCATTCCTATAATATCCGTTTCAGAGTACCTCAAACGTGACACACTGGTGTACTGAAATCAATAAAGAGAAAGAGTGGCGGGAGATAAAGAGCTTGAAGGAAATTAAATTTGAGGAAAGAGAGTTAAATAAGCATAGCCTAGGGAAAGGGAGATGAAAGGATAAGGTAAAAGCCCCAAAACACATAAAGTGTGTCAACAACAAAAAGAGAAAGGGAGGAGGAGGAAGATAGGCAGAGAGTCAGAACTAGAAGCAATGCTACAAAATGGCTTGGAGGCCTGAACATGTAGACAATGCATCTCAGAACAAGAGGTGGTGCTTGGCAAGCTCAGGTAATAAATTCATTCTTTGAACAAAGCCACTGTTGCAAATAAGTCTGTAGTTAAGACGGAAGCAAATTTCAAAGCCTGTGACCTCTAGCCCTACTACTCTCAAGAGCTTTCCTAAGCAACTATGTATTCTCCTATCTGCCCTCATGTCTGAAACTCCATTCTGTCAAAACTACATGTTGCCTCTTTTCTGTCTTCCTTCAAATCCCTTCCCAAGCCCAACATTTTCCATGAAGACTTCTTAAGATCTAATTTACCATCCTGAACTGAAACCAATGACCATCCTTCTCCCCACCTGTCAGAGAGTAGCAGCATGGTGTATGGGACTGACTACTAGGCTTGGACAGGGGCACCCAAAATCTTATCTCTGCTCAGTCTTAGAGATCCATGGATGACCTTAGGGAAGTCACCTATGTTTCAACCTAACCTACATCACACGGCTGTGAAAATATATTTGGCGGGGGGGGGCATGTGCATTAGTCCAAAGTTTTTGGAAGAAAGGTGGATAGAACATAGACTAGAAGTTCTCTTGGGTAGGGACCTGTCCATATTAATATATCACTTTATTAAATACCATGTATTGCTGGTGTTATTTGAATAAACAGTAATAGCACCAGCAGCTAGAAGACTAGATGATGAAACAAACAAACCCAAAGCATGTTTAATTCTAGGAGAAAGGAAGAGAGGATTTTGCCTTTCTTAGTTCAAGTCTTATGCCTAGCAGGTGTTCAAATAACACATGGGGGGGGAATTCCCTCGTAACTACGCAGCTGGCCATCATGCCACTTTGCCTGGTTGTTAAGCAACACCTCCACCTGTCCCATCTTGGCTAATTCACTTTTACACCCACAAAATTAATCCCTAAGCTGCACACTGAATGATCCCTGCTGTTACACTTTCAACATGAATAACCCAGATCCTTGTGGAAAAGAAGCTCAGAGCACACATCAGGGATTAAAAGTTGAAAGCATGGCAGGGCCAATGTAACTATTAAAACACACACACAAGTCCTATCAGTTGACGGCCAACCTAAAATTAAAAGCATACCCTGAGAAAGCAACTGAACATCTCAGTGTGGTGCTGATAATGTCAAGCTTGAGTTCGACCTTCGTCTGGGACAGCTGCATATTCCTAGATTGCAGGGGTTTGGACTAGATGATCCTCAGGGTCCCTTCCAACTCAACAATTCAATGATTCTATGATACTATACCTGAATTTAGCCTACAGAAGTCATGCTGCAACATTCTAAGTCTCCTGAGGATTCTTGTCTTTCTGAACAGCAAAGAGCCTCATAGCAGTTATTCTGCTCCCAGTGTTGCCATAGCAAAAGCATTTAATTATAATTTATGATTAATATAGTTGATTGCTTGTGACCTCAGATTAGATAATAAACATTTATTGTCTCTAAATCATGGAATTCTGCTCTTGGTCTGCTGAAGATTCTTAGGACAAATAAGCACTTTCCTAATCACAATTTCGAATTCTCTACACTGCCTGCAGAAAGTCAGCCATCATGGAATGATTATTAAAAACAGTGCTGACCATATAAGTGATTAGTGCATGTCAGCTCATGGGTCTGGGGTCTTGTGCTGTCTGTGTTGGGGTCAGTCTTGAGAAGTGAGTTGAAGTCTGTGTTGCATCTTGGAATTGCTGGGGCAATGGGAAAACATTGTACTTGTATATATCTGTATCTATATCTGCAATGCCTACAAACTGTATGTATGTACCAGTGTCTGGAACTGCTTTACTGAAGCCTTATCTTCTGCAACAGTAAACTGCTTGGACTTTAAGCTGCCTCTGTGCAGTGACTGAAACTGGTGACAACTTCTGCTACGTGGGTCTCTCACTGCAGATTCCCCAAAGGCATATGGGTTGCCTCTGACAAGCTGTAGTTAGCCACTGATACAGAAAAGGGGTTCAAAGAAGATAAGCTGTTTCCACATGTGCAGCCCTGTCTTGTCTTCTGTCTTCTTCCTAGCCAGCTGAGGAGAGCAAATTGGCCAACTTCAACACTGCAAGAATGTTGCAGACAAAGTCTTCACTTGTATGAATGGGAGGCAAAGCTTCTTTTTCCTCTTCCATGTTCTTTTTTTTTGGGGGGGGGGTTCATCTGGGATTTGAACTTTAGAGCAGATTTATATGGAACAAATATTTTTTTCGATAATTGTTTGGTTTTGATACCAGATTCAATTTTTGAACTTCAATTCTGTTATTCAACTTTTATTAGTAAAACCTGTATCTGCAGAACAAATGTGAAGACATGCATAATTTATATGCATACTTAAACATGAATATCTATGTATTATCTATGTAATTATTCACATACATGTACAAGGCTCTTGGATCCCACAGCAACACAAACAGATCTCTGTGTGGTGAGTATCTGTTTATCAGTATTTCTGTATTTATATAAATGTTTTATAAGCCGGCAGAAGCACATCAAAAGAGAACTGTGAGATAGTAAAGCAGAGAAAGTGCTTGGAAGAACCACTCTCAGGCATTACTGGCAGAAAAGGAATACTTATGACCACCACACCACCTCACGCAAGAAGCAGAAAGATTGAAGGTGTGATGAATTGCTGTAAAACCACACAACAAACATGCCCAAGCACCACCTCAACAAACATGCAAATCAGGTCTCCAAAAACCTACTGAAAGAAATCTGAGTCTTGCCAAAATAGGTACTTAAAAATGAGAGCATTTGAAGATTAAGAAGCTGTACAAAATTAGAAAACCTCATCCCAGAATCCTACAGTGAGTGCCAGAGGAAATGGGGCAAGATTAGCATATGCACTGAGAATATCTGTGGAAGCTAAAATCTCTTGCAGAGTGCCTTGTGTGTCTCTCTCACACATACAACTGCAGCAACTTGAAGATCACAAATGCATGGGAAAGGAAATGGTCAGAAAACAACTCTGGAAAAGGGGTCAGCTGGAGAATTCTGGTTTAATTCAGTCAAGTTAGGCTGAGCAGGATTCACACATGAAGGATTATTCCCTACAAAGCTGATGAAATGGTGGCTCTGTATAATCACCTGGCATTTCAACCTGATTTGATCATTATGCATACTGTCCTGTATAACTGAAATGGAAAGCACATATATGAGAACGTGAATGTGGACTTTGAAAAGCCAAATAGATTTTGCATTTTACAGGATTCAGGCTGAATGCCTACTTTTCTGTATCATAATTTAATCAACACAGCGCAAAATATGTTCATCTTTGCAGTTGCACCTCTGAATTCTGCATCAGTTATAATATTTTAATGTTCTGTTTACGTTTTTTATTTCCTAATTCTCCCTGGGACTGGGAACCTGCTGTACATTCAACCAAGCATGTACAGAACCGTCTTCAGAGGATTCCCACTCAATGTCTGAAGGCCAGGAGGAGAGGCAGCAAGAGCAGGGATGTAAGGGGCAAGACCGACATTCAAGTGCTCAGTGCTATTTTTCTAGAAAAAGAGGTGCTGGAAGTCACCAAGAATGACTCCCTTGTTCTCTTATAACAGCAATGGTACCCACCTGAGAAGTGCTGGAACTCAGTTCTAGCGAGTCCTGGCTGGAAAAAACCCTGCTGCCTGTAAGGTAAAGGACCCCGGGATGGTTAAGTCCAGTCAAACTCGACTATGGGGATGTAGCACTCACCTTGCTTTTCAGACTGAGGGATCTGGTGTTTGTTCACAGACAGCTTTCCAGGTCACGTGGCCAGAAGCCAGAGAGCACAGAAAGGCTGTTTACCTTCCTGTCGCAGCAGTACCTGTTTATTTACTTGCCCTGGTATGCTTTTGAACTACTAGGTAGTCTAGTAGACAGTGGCGTAGCATGGGGGTGCGGCCGCACCAGGCGCAACATCTGGGGGTTAGGGTTATGGGGCGCAAATCCATGGGTTATGGGGCGCAAATCCATGGGTTAGGGGGTGCAAATTATTTGCCTTGCCCCGGGTGCTGACAACCCATGCTACGCCACTGCTAGTAGAGCAGCTCCTTTGGGCATGTAGGAGGTCCCAGGAGTAAATCCAGCATACAGATCCCACACTTGGAGAAAGCTGGACCCATGATCAGCTGCTGCATGGACCAGCCAGCCATTTTGACCCATCTCTCCAAGCCACACAGTCAATTCTCCACCAGACCTACTGAGTAGCAGGCCTCCTCCATCTCAATACACTCTGGCAGCTGCACCCATCCCAATTGCGCTCCTTGTAAGGCCTGTCCCCTCACAGCCCACAGAAACTAAGTGAGCAAGGGAAGGGAGGCAGCAGCACCCCTGCCTGTCCTCCAGTGCTTTTTGGTCCCTTGCTGGGGCCAGTTGAAGCCAGAGCCTTCTAGGTGGGGAAAGGGATCTCTGTCTACCATTTCCAGCATCAAAGAAACAACAGAATTGGCAGTGACAAGGCCTTTATTCAACAGCATCCAGGATGGAGGAGATCCCAAAAGGGAAAGACGTGTGTGGGGCTCCCAGCCAGCAGGGCTCCTGTGCCTTGGGTAGTGGCTTAGCAGACAGAAGGGTAGCAGGAACAAGTGTCCCTTGTGGCACCAGCTCCACACTAGGAACATCTTCACCTCTTGCTTGACTCTCGGAGAGCTTTCAAGGTACGGGAGCCTTCCTGGGCCAAGTAGTTTGTCAACCCAACGGCAGTGTAGTTGAGAGCATCCTTCTCACTGCTGGTGGTCCTGCAAGTATTGAGCAATAGACAGCGGCTGGTATGCATAACCTTTGAACCTGGATGCACAGTAGCAATTTGTGAGAAGTGAGAGAACATGAATCATAGAAAAATAGAATCATAGTTTGTAGGGACCCTGAGGGTCATCTAATCTAATCCCCTGCAATGCAGGAATCTCAACTAAAGCATCCATGACAGATGACCATTCAACCTCTGCTTAAACATTTCCAGTGGAAATGGACCCACTACCTTTTGAGGGAGTCCATTCCACTGTCAAACTGCTCTTATCACCAGAAAGTTCTTCCCAATTGTTAGTCAGAATCTCCTTTCTTATGACTTGAAGCCATTGGCTTAGGTCCTACCCTGTGGAGCAGGAAAAAGCAAGCTTGCTCCATCTTCCATGTGACAGCCTTTTACATATTTGAAGATGGCTGTCCTATCTCCCCTCTGCCTCCTCCTTTCTAGACTAATCAGGGCTTTTCATGCTGTACATGAGGATGCAAATGATTATGCATCAGTTATGTTCATTTGATAAGAACCAGTAAGAGTAGGACTAGACCTTTTCCTGGCAACTGTGTGTTCCAGAGGGCATTCAGGGAGGACTGGCAAGAGAGAAGGGAGAAAACCCAATGTTTGGGGGGGGGGTTGGGGGGGTTACTGCGAATTTCACTTGAAAGCTGCTCATCTTTGGTTTATTCTATGGCCTGGCTGTGGGAAAACATGAAACACTGATTGAGGGGGCCATTTCAAGAGATGAATTGGTGGAGAATTGGAAGGAAGTGCCCCATTTTACCACAACAGCATTGTGATAGAAATGCCTGGTTTCTGTATGTTGCATCCCCCTCATAAGTATCTTGCCTGCTCCTCAGAGTAGACTCACATATTCATATGGAACATCCCCTATACTTGATCAGAAGTGCATATTGTTCTCCACCATGCACACTCCAAACTAGCGAACTCCTGCTGCAGCTTCATGTGTGCAACCACTTGCTATTCTAGGAGGTTGTGTAAAAGGTTTGGTGTGCCACAGAGCCTAAGAAACTCACCTACGAAACAGGAAGTCCCCGTTTTGTATCTTGCTTCTGCTATAAGGTCACTGGGTGGCTGACACAAGCAGATCCTCTATAAATGCTGATTGGATTTTTTTAATTGGGGCTTTTGTTTACTGAAATCTCATTCTGATTGTGCACACTGAGCACTTCTGAAATCCGACAACACCAGCGCACTTCTAAAATGTATCTCCAAACAAATGCTTATTAGAGGAGAACTATTACGGCAGACGGTAGATACAGAAAATCATCCAAGATAACACAAAGTAAAGAAATGAAAGATTGCAATGATGGCTAATCTAGCCACTTTATTTCACAACACTATTATCAGCTGCAGCAGTCATTTTAGAACACCCTAATATTTTGGAGGAAATTAAAAGGAGACATTGACTCCTATCTGTGCAAAACATCATAGTTCTGGGATCATAATAATGAAACTCTTGTCACTGTTCGCAGCGTCTGTGGGGGCTTTCAGCTTGGCAGCACCATGGCAATCACTCAGTCTTGGGGGCCAATTTAGACATGACAGCAGCAGCAGCATCCTTTGAATCACGTTTCCTCTCACACACAGGTGAGGGGAGCTGAGCACGCCCCACCCTCATCTCGCCACAGAGTCAGCCATCTCTGTTCTGGCCTAGTTTTTAAAACCCTGTTGTCCTTCTGCCCTTGGTCTGCTTTCAGTATTGAGCCAGGCAGAAGAAAAGTGATAAAGCTAATGGTTCCTAAGGAGGGAAAGCAGAGGATGATTCAGCTCCTCCTGATGGGACTCTTTTAGTTGTTAAAATCGGGTGCCCCATTTTGAGGGCAGAATTGCAGTGAATGCCAAGTGGCTTCAAAGTTCTGTCCCAAAGCACATATAATGCAGGGGTTGAGCAGTTCATTTTAGAGCACAGTAGCTAAAGTAACAGGGACGCGGGTGGCGCTGTGGGTAAAACCTCAGTGCCTAGGACTTGCCGATCGCATAGTCGGTGGTTCGAATCCCCGCGGCGGGGTGAGCTCCCATCGTCCGTTCCCAGTTCCTGCCCACCTAGCAGTTCGAAAGCACCCCTAAGTGCAAGTAGATAAATAAGTACCGCTTTATAGCGGGAAAGTAAACAGCGTTTCCGTGTGCTGCGCTGGTGCTGGCTTGCCAGAGCAGCTTCGTCACGCTGGCCACGTGACCCGGAAGTGTCTGCGGACAGCGCTGGCTCCTGGCCTCTTAAGCTAGATGAGCACACAACCCCAGAGTCGGTCACGACTGGCCCGTACGGGCAGGGGAACCTTTACCTTTACCTTTTTAGCTAAAGTAACAACTTCCCTTACCCATTGCTTTCCTCTCCATAGCCCTTCACCCAGGTAGTTTTCTCCCAGGAAAATCTCACTCCTGGTATCAGTTCCCAAATGAGAGAATTATTTTCTCAGTAGATCTAATTGCAGGTAAAGAAGTCCTAGGAATCTGGCCCCTGCTTTATATTTGCTTGGGGCAAACCTGCCTGCATTTCAAGAGACAGATCCTGTCATGTGTGCTCCGGCTCTGAACTGAAGTTATGCTCTCAAATTTGTGCTTGAGTACATATGCAATTTATTTTGCCTTCCCCCGTAGCATGCAATTTGGCTTGCTTGTTTGACTCACCTGCAGAGATTTACTGCCCTTCAGGACTAGTTCCAATTATAACCTCCCATCCACTCTTTAGATGGGAGAGCCAGTGTGGTGTAGTGGTTAAGAGCGGTAGACTCGTAATCTGGGGAACCGGGTTCGCGTCTCCGCTCCTCCACATGCAGCTGCTGGGTGACCTTGGGCCAGTCACACTTCTCTGAAGTCTCTCAGCCCCACTCACCTCACAGAGTGTTTGTTGTGGGGGAGGAAGGGAAAGGAGAATGTTAGCCGCTTTGAGACTCCTTAAAGGGAGTGAAAGGCGGGATATCAAATCCAAACTCTTCTTCTTCTTCTTCTTCTTTATGTGAAAGGGACCTTTCAGCTGGCAAGAAGGAGCCACCTGCGCCCTGACAAAATGTAGACTGAGCTCATGGTGAATGCTAATTTAGCAATATTTATACAATATAAAGAAAACATATGAGATGGAGGAAGGTGTCACATGCTTGAAGCTGATGCCCCAAGGAAGGTGGGATGACTCGCTGAAATGGATTGATAGACTAAAACACAAAAAGGATTTCAGAAGGCTATGTGGTGCCTGCTGTAAAACAAGGAGGGAGGTCAGCAGAGAGCTGTTTCTGAGGTCTTTATCATACAGGCACCAGGTGGTCAGGACAGGGAGGGACCCTTATTCGTTGGGATGGGCTACCGAATTAAGTGTGGGAAATGCCATCCTTTTAATATTGGAAAGGTTAATGTTTGCTTGAAGTGTGTGCATGTGGTTACATGGTTTGCCTCTGATTCTATGGTCATATAAAAGTTTGGATATGCGCATTCATTTGAGAAGGTTGTTTTCATTTTAACACTGATGAAAGGTTGTTGTGTGTTACAACCAGAGAGAAATCTCCCTCTTACCAAAGGGAAACTTATAAATTCATGGAATAACTAAAGGAAATAAATCTCTCCTCTTTTCCCCTTTTAATGTTATGATCATTCGTACAAAACAATGTGAGTAGGGAGGTTCACATCGCACATACACACAAACACTGAAACAATGCTTGAGGGCCGCAGCAACCGTGACCCTCTGGCCAGTGGGTGAATGGGTTGTATGAATGAGAGGGCCTTGGGACACCTCATTGAAAGGTGCCCACTTCGATGTTAATAATAAAAAAAGAAACATGCCCACGCAAGGACTTCGATTTGTGGAACTTTTACAAGTGCCGCATAATGTTCATTCTGCACTTGTAAAGTGGCAGCTCTTGCACTCTGGATCTCCCTGTCCATGGACATTAGGCGGGTGCCTTTGCTGTACTCTTTTCAGTGTCTTGGGAGGGTGGGGGCACCATTTGCAGGGACCCCTCCCCTCAGGGTCTGGTGTGGGCCCTGTTCACTCTCCTCTTTCTACCAGCACAGTGGTTTCCTGGGGAACAGTTGACTCTTGCCAGAGATCTGAACTGATTGCTTGCAAAGGGCTTTTCTCCTCTCCTCCTTCCATAACCCAGTCTAGTTTTTGTTCCTCCCCCATTCCACCATTTCCTCTCCCTTTCCCTCCCTCCAGGGTCCCCACCACCCACACATCCAACCATGGTGCCAATGGGAGTTTACATTGCACTGCAAATAGCAACCGAGGGGCTGATTCTGATTGGGACCTCAGCAAAGAAGGCAATGGGTTAAATCCCCCTCTTCCCACAATTCCACTCCTCTCCCCACAGTGTCGGCTGTTTATTTTTAAAAATATTGTATGTCAGGACTAAAGACATGAAGAATGTTTAGTTTGACCCACAGTTGACAGCCCACTGAGCTCTCAACAAAGCAACGTTGCCAATGCAAATACGCAGCATAAAAGCTGAGGTTGAGTGCAGAAGCCTTGCAATGGGAGCAATCCCCAAGAGCATTGCAGCACAGTCTTCATCCTTTTCAGCAAGCCTTGCCTGAATGGAGAGTGCAACAGCTTCACCACACGCTGCTCTGTTGCTATGGACCCTGTAAGGTGCAACAAAAGAGTTTGCTGTGAATGTGTGTTAGATTAGAGACCAGGAGGTCGCAGACGGACTTGGGAACCCATTTGAGGGAAGTGCACTTTGATGCTGCAAGCATCAGCAATATTCAGTCACTGTAAACCACTCGTGTCATGGAGATGCCTTTAACCTCTGCGTGCCTCAAGGAGGAGTGGATCCCCAGAGTTATACCTGGCCTTTGAATATCCAGCACCTGTCAGTTTAAATTAAGAGTTGTTTCTCTTCAGTGTCTAGCAGCTATTCTAATTCAAAGCCATTCTCTCTCTCTCTCTCTCTCTCTCTCTCTCTCTCTCTCTCTCTAAAAAAAAAAGAGGCTCAAATTAAAAACAAGCAATTTCTCTTGCTATTGAAAAAAGAGAATATTTTTTAAAAGTTTGCAGGTTTAAGGTGAAGGAGGGAAGTTCTCTGCATGGCCAGGGGTGCAGCAAGGTTCACCCACAATGATCAGCTAAGACCCATCTGGGTTAACAGTATACCCCACCCCCTGGTGCCCATTGCACAGCTCTTTCCCCTCTTCCCACCTCAATAAAGGCCTTTCAGGCAAACTACACCCTCCCATCTCACACTCAATGCTGCCCATATGAACAACCAACCAAACCCACACAGATATTTTGCTGCTCCTGCTTCAGAGACAATCACAGAAAGAATAATGCTTCCTTCTGCTTTAGCCTGGGAATTAAGACACAAACTCAGAGGAGAGCTTGCATCTGATTGGTGGCAAAGCTCTTCATGGTCCTGCCCTGATGCTGTGGACCTTTCAGTGCATTTCTGAGGGACTCCTGGTTGGCTAGAGTTTATTCCAAAGGAAGTAAAAAATGGAGGCCCTCTCCAAGCCACATCTATTGAAATGTAATTTCTTTCACCCCTGGAGCCAGGGGTAGGACACTGAGATGATTGTTTTTGGCTGTACTGTCCAGAGATGGTTGCTGGCCCAGGAGATTGACAGAAACAACTCCAGAGTCTCTCTTAATGTAAAGTACTGTGTTGGATATGAATGTAAGGAACCGAGAGGGAACTGGACTATAGATTTAGGGCTTAGGGGGGGGTCTAGAGTGAGCAGTGCCCTACCTGCCCTGATGGACCAAGCTGCACCAGATAACAGCTACATACAACTTTCCAAGATGTAATTAATATAAATGACCCAGTTAGAAAAGATACTCACCAAACAAAAGGCTGCGTGATCAGGCGGTCTGCTCACATAGTTTCAACATGAGTACGCTGGCTTTGACTTCCTGGTCCCATGGATGATGACCACACATGTGCTGAATGTCATGTAATGTTCTGAGACAGAGAAGAATTTCTAGGAAAAAGAACACTTGATTCATACATAATACTATTGAGTATGATGAGCTGACCAAATTCATACATCAAACCAGGAGATTATGAGAGTGTTGGTTGTGGCTTGCAGGAACTCCAAGTTTTATTCTTTGCACTCCAGACATTATAGCACAGATTGATGGGGCAGCGAGGGACATGCAGCCTGACCTAACAACATTGGGGTGAGACACACCAGAGCATCGTGGGAGGAATCACAGAGGCGACAGCAGTCAGCCCTCAAGGTAACAGACAGCCTGTGCCGAAGGCTGCAGTCCTAAGCACCTTTACTAGGAACTAGTGCCAAGCAATATCTGGGTACAGTTTTGCACTTTCCACAGCAACAGAATAATGTGCAGAGCTATTCCATCGCATTCAGTAGTTTTGTTGTATCAAAAGTTTGTCCTGCAGTTTTTTCATTCATCACTTAAAATTTATCAAAGGAAAGAAACATTTTCAGTGAAATTCTCATGGATGGGTACAGGGCTTATGACTCGCCCGATGCACCCTAAAAAGCCCATAGCATCTTGGACTGAGCTTTCTTCAAGTGTAAGAAGGCAGAGAGCCTGTCGACCATGAGCTACTCATTTTTAAGTGAAATCCTAACTTTTAAGGAGATCAATGCAAAAAGCATTTTCATGGTAAAAAAGAAGCACTTCTCTTAAAAATAAAGTCTGTGGATGTACTGATTTCAGAAAGTGCTACCACCCTCAGCTTCACACTGTTCAAGGGAAAATGTCATGAGGCAAGTCCCCCGCAAGGGGCTTTTTCATGTCAGGAAGCCAAGTTCAGTCTTGGACGACTCTGGGGTTGCGGCGCTCATCTCGCTCTATAGGCCGAGGGAGCCGGCGTTTGTCAGCAGACAGCTTCTGGGTCATGTGGCCAGCATGACTAAGCCATTTCTGGCGAACCAGAGCAGTGCACAGGAATGCCGTTTACCTTCCCGCCGGAGTGGTACCTATTTATCTACTTGCACTGGTGTGCTTTTGAACTGCTAGGTTGGCAGGAGCAGGGACCAAACAATGGGAGTCTCGGGGATTCAAACTGCTGACCTTCTGATTGGCAAGCCCTAGGCTCAGTGGTTTAGACCACAGCACCACCCGTGTCCCATTGAAGGAAGCATACAACAACATTATACAGAAATTCTAAATTGTCCTGTGTGTGTGTGTAGCTCTGCTCTTCTTTTCCCTTGGAGAAATTCATGCATGATCCAGGGGGAAATGAGCTTGTGGGGGCCATGTGTGAAAAGGCTGTCTGTGAATGAAAATGAATAACTTGCGTGTAGCTGCGAGTGTGCATGACTGAGAGGGGGCAGAACAATCGGGGCTTGGCATAAAGGAGGGGAGGGATTAATGGATTCCTGTGAGGCAGCTCTACACACTGCTCTGTGGCATTTGGGTGATGGTGGATTGTGCCAAAACTCTGTTAAGAATTGGTGGCAACTGTCTTCCTCTTCTACTTTATAAATTTGACACTTGTAGTGAAAGATTAGTGCAGAATTAGCATAGCAGAGGTAAGAAGGCTGTATTGAAGGGTCATTGTTCTTACCATGTACACATCTGAGCTCTGCATAAAAATGTCAGGGGCCTGCTCTTCTGCTTGCATTTTATGACATTTTATGTCCGATTGTGAATGGTCCCTCCCTCTCTCTCTCTCTCTCTCTCTCTCTCTCTCTCTCTCTCTCTTCCCACATGCTTCATACATCTGATGAAGTAGTCTCAGGTCCAAGAACGTTTAAACCATAATATACTTGTTAGCCTTCAAAGTTCCAGAACAACCAGAATCGTCCCATAATAGGGCTTCTACCAGTTAACCTCAAATGATTTTATGGAAAGTCTATAAAAACTATAAACGGGTGGCAACCTTGCAGAGATCTTGTAGCATTCATTATTTTGACATGAAGTTCCTGGTCAGTTCCATGTCAGTCAATACATAGCTAACTACGTCATTAATAGTAATCGAATTAGGAAGCTGCGTGACTTTGTGAAATACTCCCTTAAAATGATAGCTGCAGCTGCTTCCATATTGATTTATTTTGTGTAACTTTTGTGCAAATAAATCTGTAGAAAGACATTCGTGAACACAGCACTGTATATAATACAATGTGCTGTCTTTACTGCAGGTTTCTTGCCCATCGTAGAGTGTGTTCAGTTATCAAGTAGTACTTTTTTTTCTTTGTAAGACAAAGTTTGTGTGAGTGCTGTTGCTGAAATCAGACTTACATTTGGCAGAATAGCAAACAATGAATGGGGCTGTTCGGCCCAGTGGTCCATTAAGAAAGCAATCTATATGAACAGCTTTGCTGCCTTCAGTTTGAAAGATTAATGCTTTCTTAGTGACTTGTGGAAAAGGATCCATTCTCCAAAGAGCTTTGTAAGTAAATATAAGAAGAACAAAACCAGATGGTGTGACTCTTTGTGGACTTTGTGTTGCACATGAGCAAAGGAGCAGATCAAACCACCTTATCGCACCTCTAAAAAATATTGGGTTTAGAGCAGCAGTTGGGAAGCTGTGACCTTCCAAATGTTGCTGGAGTCCAATTCCCACCAGCCCCAGCCAGCATAGGCAAAGGCCAGGGATGATGGGTCTTGTAGTCCAAAAACATCTGGAAGGCACAGGCTCCCAGTCTCTAATTTAGGATCATGAGGTGAATAATATTGCCAGGCTTGGCCTGGAATCCACCCAGTTGCTCTTTGGACTTCAGCCATATTCATAATCTTATCCACATCCTTTGGCAATGGGTTTTCAGAGTGTAGAAAATTATTTCACTTACATCTTAATATTTAGTTATTTCCTTAATTACCAGTATCTTTTCATGTTGGGCGGGCGGGAAGGAAAAGTGGTGGAATGTGTTTCATCTTGGGAGTTTATGCTGAAAAACTTAGAATATATGGAGGTGGGGAAAGAGTTTTTCAATGGTATAAAGGCAATCTATACAGAACAGAGAGCAAAATTGATAGTTAACAGCGTAATTACTGAAGATATAAAAATATCTAAAGGAACAAGACAAGGTTGTCCACTTTCGTGATTGTTATTTATAATGGTTCTGGAAGTCTTTTTAAATGCGATTAGACAAAATAAACAAATAAAAGGGGTGACAGTAGGTCAGAATGAGTATAAAGTTAAAGCCTTTGCCGATGATTTGGTAATGACCATTGAAGAACCAATAGAAAGTGTAAAAGAGGTATTGGATGAGATGGAACAATTTGGAAGGGTAGCCGGATTTAGACTGAATAAGAAAAAGACTAAAATGATTGTAAAAAATATGGAACAAAGTAAGATTGAAATAATGCAGCAACAAACGGAGATAGAGGTGGTGGAAAAGGTAAAATATCTGGGAATTTGGTTATCGCCCAAAAATATCGATTTGTATCAAAACAATTATATTCCGGTTTGGAAGGGAATAAAGAATGATCTGGAGGTGTGGGGTAGAATGAAATTATCCTTTTGGGGAAGAATTTCTACAATAAAGATGAGCGTACTGCCAAAGATGTTATTTTTATTTCAGACTATACCCATTATAAAGGGTATAGGAATCTTTAAAGAATGGCAAAGAGTGATTTCAAGGTATATCTGGCAGGGGATGAAGCCAAGAATAAAATTTAAGTTATTGACAGATGTAAAAGAAAGAGGTGGCTTCGGCCTGCCAGATATGAAATTATATTATGAAGCAGAATGCCTATGTTGGCTAAAGGAATGGATCAAACTAAAAAATAAGGAGCTATTAGAGCTTGAAGGTTTTGATAACAGATTTGGTTGGCATGCGTATTTATGGTGTGATAAGAAGAAAGTTCATAAAGGTTTTGGAAGCCACATTTTCAGGAGTTCGTTAATAGAAATATGGAATAGATACAAAAATATATTGGAACCAAAAGTCCCACATTGGCTATCTCCGCTGGAGATTATGAGTGTTAAGAAAATTAATATGAGAGGTAAATGGAGTACATATGGAGAATTGGTAATTAAAGAAGGAGGAAAATGGAAACTGAAACCATATGAACAAGTTAAAGATCATGTATATGATTGGTTGCATTATTTTCAAGTAGATGAAATGTTTAAAAAAGATCTAAAGGAAAGTGGTTATGTAGAAAAAGATTCTAAATTTCAAACAGATATAATAAACAATGAATGTAAAACTTTGTCAAAAATGTATAAGATATTGTTGGAATGGCATACGAAAGATGACGAGGTTAAATCGGTAATGATACAATGGGCCAAAGATTTTGGGTATAATATACAATTTGATGAGTGGGGAAAACTGTGGAAAGAGAATGTAAAATTCACTGCATGTACGGCACTGAAATAAAATGTTATGAAAATGTTTTATAGATGGTACATTACACCTGTAAAGTTAGCAAAGATGTATAAGATGTGCAACAAATGTTGGAAATGTAAAGAAAAAGAAGGAACATTCTTTCAAGTGTGGTGGGAATGTAAGAAAGTGAAAAGCTTTTGGGAAATGATTTATAATGAAATGAAAAAGATGTTAAGATATACCTTTGTAAAAAAAACCAGATGCTTTTCTTTTAGGGATTACAGGAAAGGAAATAAGAAGAAAAGACTGTAAACTCTTCCAATATGCAGTTACGGCAGCCAGAATACTGTTGGCCCAGAAATGGAAACAAGAGGAAATACCGACGATAGAAGAATGGAGAATGAAACTGACAGATTATGTGGAATTGGACAAACTAGCTGGGAAAATTAGATACACCAGAGACCAAAAGTTCATTGAAGACTGGGGAAAGTTCGTAGATTATCTGAAAAATGTATGTGACGTGAATACAACGCTAGTGGGATTTCAAGAGGCACTGTAAAAACAGAGAAGTATTGTTAATAAGAAATAGATGGAGAAGGGAAGTTTAATGGCAATACGAATGAAGGGAATGTTTATTAAAGATATAAACATGGATGATTGTCAGAGACGCTGAAGGAAGTTCAAAAAGAGACAATTTGTTGAAATTTGGATAAAAATGTATAATTGTATGGAAAACTAATAAAAATTTATTTTTTTAAAAAAAGAAATGTGTTGCATCTGTGGCCATTCTTAGGGATCATATTTCTCAAAGTAGACTTGCCAAAGGATAGGTCCATATGCAGAGTACATATTTGCACTGAAATCAGTCAGGCATGATAATAATCTGATTCTTTCCTTGTTTGTGTTACCTTCTTTCAAATTATTATAAAGCATACCATAATCTTTCAACACATGGAGCAGTAAGTGAAGAGATATTTATAATAATATTAAAACAAGAATGTATATTAAAAAAAGGCTTTGATTAAGTTATTTGGACGACACATCGTTCAGTGAAAATGACTTGACTATTAATTTGACCCTTGGTTCTCAAGTATCAGGTCTGTAAAAATGAATTTAAGTACAGCGGTACCTCGGGTTACATACGTATCAGGTTACATACGCTTCAGGTTACAGACTCCGCTAACCCAGAAATAGTACCTCGGGTTAAGAACCTTGCTTCAGGATGAGAACAGAAATTGTGCTCTGGCGGTGCAGTGGCAGCGGGAGGCCCCATTAGCTAAGGTGGTGCTTCAGGTTAAGAACAGTTTCAGGTTAAGTGCAGACCTCCGGAACAAATTAAGTTCTTAACCCGAGGTACCACTGTAATCACATTTCTAAAACTCAGCAGAATGCTTTTGTAGTTGCCTAATCTGCCCCAAATATGAATCAGGGTTTCGTAATATTGCAATAGCATGACAACCATGCATTACAACATAGATTGTGGTTTGTTTGTTTATTTTCAAATTATTTTTCCCATTCTAAACATTGAAAATATGTCCAATTGAGCTTCTTTACAAAAACGTGCTAAAAAGTACCGGTAAATGTGGCAGGCTGCTGTTTTCAACCTCCTATATTCAGCAGTACCAGTGGCTTCAAAAGGATTATTACAAATTAACTTGACTGATCAAAACTGTAACACTTCTTACAAACAGCACCTTTTTGAACTAAATGAACTGTCAGCAAACTTAAAATAATATAAATCCTGAATCCATTCAAAGACATCTGATTTGATCAAATAAAGAGTGAGCATTAAAACTTTTAAGAACTCTTGTATCATAGAGTTGACATTCACAGGACACTCTGAGCAGGATCTCCCATGAACATATACAGTGGTGCCTCGCAAGACGAAAAGAATCTGTTCTGTGATTCTCTTTGTCTAGCGGTTTTTTGTCTTGCGAAGCAAGCCCATTGATGGATTAGCGCTATTAGCGGCTTATCTGCTGATCGGATTAGCTGATAAGCGGCTTAGCGGCTTAGAAAAGGGGGGGGGAACCCAGTAGGAACTCGCAAGACATTGTCGTCTTGCGAAGCAAGCCCATAGGAAATTCATTTTGCGAAGCACCTCCAAAATGGAAAACTCTTTCGTCTAGCGGGTTTTCCGTCTTGCGAGGCATTCGTCTTGTGGGGCACCACTGTACCACGAAACTTCCTTAAGAACATTAACATTTTCTCTTTCAACTGCAGCTCCTCATACTTAGTAAGAGGTCATGTGGGAGATTCCTCTGATTTTGAAAAGCAACTTTTTGGGTAGCACAGGACTGGCTGTGTCAAAGCTTCTCCCATATCCTTTAGATACACCCTCCAACATTTCATATAAGGACCGCTGTCTCCACACACACACTTTTCTGCTAATAGATGTTCCTTTTACAAAAATTAAATGTTTAATTGTATTATGGATCTGGTTAGAATTATAGGATGCTAGAATTTTGCAGTGGATCTGATTTTAGTGATTATTGATTAGATGCAACACTAAACACATTCAGCAACTTCTTTCTTTCTTTCTTTCTTTCTTTCTTTCTTTCTTTCTTTCTTTCTTTCTTGACTATTTTCACTGAAGTCTGTAAACGACTGCAGACACAACTTCTCTAGAGAGCAGAGGCCGAAGCCTCAGTAATAGCAACTCTAACCCAGTTTTTGAAAAGGCATTCCCCTTCCTCAGATCTCCTCCCAAGGCAAATCAGAGTAAAATAGATGAAAGGATTTACTAGGGAAATGAATTAAAATCGGGGGCCATCCTTGATATATAGGGACATTTGGAATGTAAGCTTTGGGTCCCAGCTTTATTCTGAGGAGAAAAACATGATTATATCATTTTATATCACTCCTTCACACACCATATGCTGTTTAAAACACACAATGGATTGAGACCACTAGAGATTCCAGTCAATGTATCACTTGTGCATTTATCTGTCAGGAGGCAAAAGTTCTTTACTTCATGACCACCCTCACCCCACTTCTGAAATAATATCCTGCGATTTACTAATTTCTTGATTTAAGAAAGATATTTTACTTGTGTTTCAATTCATACACAAAAACCGGTAACTAACAGTGCTTAAAAATATTAACACTACTTCACTTGTTCACAAACGTACAAAATAATAATAATAATAATAATAATAATGGATTTACATTCAACAGTAAAGCTTAATGTCCACGCTAGGTAATAGTTTCATTGACATTCACATACACAAGCACAGAATAAATATTTCAGGATACTTATAAGAGCATAGAGCATACATACAGTACTTGAATTTTACATAATGAGTGATAGTTGTAGGGTTGGAAATCATAAACTCAGAGAGAAATTAAACTATAGCCCAAGGAAGTCATGAGGGAGGTAATAACACCAGGACACGGCACAGAGCCAGCAGGTGAGTTGATCTGCTTAGTGTGAGAAAGGGTCTGCTTCAGCTTCCTCTGACAAAAAATTGTTTACAAATGTCGTGTATTCAAAGTGCAGAATAAGTAATGCAAAAAGAGAAAGAGAATATCTTGTATTTCTTAATGCATGCAAGAGGCAGTCTCCCCCCAAAACCAGTGACCTGACAGAATAAAGCTGTGATTGGCAGATATAATACAGATGTTTCAGGCAAATTTTTCTAAAGCACTTCAATAGCAGCAATTATATTTTCTAATGGCTGTAAATTTACTTCAGTCTGGGTTAAAGGAATCCTATTTCTTCCTCATTTACAGCTATTTTCCCTTTATAAATAGAGATATCAAATCACAAACAGCATAGATAAGATTTTCTTTTTTGTCCTTACTTTTGCATATGTGTTATGGAAATACTCTGACCTTTTCAGAGACATTATGTGCAAAAGAATGTTAAATAGAGTGGAAACAAGGACATAAAGGAAACATCACAGTCAGTTACATTCCTGAGATGTCAGCCTTCCCTTCCCTTGTTAAACTCCGAGGACATGTCTGCACAGTGGTTTCAAAAGGCATCGGATGTTCCCCGGAAGGACACCCAACTCCCTGCGGTTCATGCATGCCAAGGCCTGGCTAGCAGGACCACTTCTGTCTACACAGCTGGATACAAAATGTGAACAAAGGAATCTCCACTCCTCAAGGTTCCTCTTCAGTTTGTTTGGTGGTTTGTTTGTTTGTTTGTTTGTTGTTGTTTTGAGAGAGGGGGGTTTCCCCATGCTCCCTGTTTATCGGGGGAGCACTGAGCCAGGAGTGTGGGCAGTTGCTGTGTAGACGTTCCCTGAGGGACATCCTTGCTAGGAGAACAAAAGGCCTTATTGTGGCAATAGGGCCAATGGCTTGGAAGAAGATATACTTCATGGTATAGAGTTATCTGAGTGAGTCTTCCTTTTTTTTTTGCTGGAGTGTGTATATAAAATATATAAAAGCTCCAGCATACTACACACTAGCTCTTGTAGATTATGAAAAATCTAATTGCAAATTTTAAGATAGTTCCCCAGGCCGCACAGCATTGCACATTAATTTCACAAGGAACTTCACTTGTTTGTGTTTTGGAATGCTTCTTGTGTCGTATTAATCTGATCTTGCATCACCTAGCTGATAATCAGCACACAAAAGTTTCCAGTCAGATACAGGGTGCACAATACCAAAAATGTTTAAGTCCCCCTCCCACCCCCCACCCCCCGTAAGTATCATCAGGACAGGATCACAGGAACCACAATGCAAAGAGTCCAACCTCGCACTGGCTGTATTGTGAAGAGTCTCCTTTTCAGCGTAGGAGAAAAGAAACTTGTGTCTGCTTTTTAGATTCTGAAAACAAGCCAGAGTGGAGAAAAAGAGTTAACACCAGGCTTAATAAAGCTTTCAAGACAAAACTGTTAAGCAATCTAGACAGACATTGTGAATTCCCTGTGGATTTCTGAAGTCTTGCACATACAGGAAATTGGCTAACAGTAGGAAGAAGTTGGGAGTTGCTACATAGGAGAGATCTTCCAAGATTACAAAAATTGGCTAAGTAGATTGTTCAGTATAAACCCCTCACTGGTCACTGTTGTCAGTGGTGCTGTTGCCCTTTTCTTTTTTCTCCTGAGCTTTGTTCCCCTTCTTCTTTTTCTTCTTTTTCTTGCTCTCCTCCTTCTTGCCAAAGGTTATGAAGTCACTTTTGTCAGTTTGGCTGTTGGGCGGATCCTGACGGATGGAGATGATTGCAGGAGATCCTGGGATAATGAATTTGTCTGGCAACTCACCGGGACCAGGCTGCTTGGAGTTGCCAGGTCCGTATTTAAAGGTCCAACTGTTGCTGTTCACGCCAGCTCCCACGGGAGGGGACACCTCGCCAGCCTCTGGTTCTGTGGGGGGGGGGGGAATAAAAGTGAACAATAAACCCTTAGTATTGCAATCAAAGTACTGCAGACAGGTACCATGCAATTGGGGTTTTCTCAAAGACCTGGCTCACAGGTAAAGCTAAGGTAAACCATGGTCCTGCACAAATGTGAGATCCTGAGAGATCCTGGAGGGGACGTTGGGACCACTTTGCTCTTCCTCTGATCTGTGGCTGAGAGATACGCCATGGTTTGGCTTAATATGTCATCCAAACTCAGGCTCACGGTTTGCCTTGCTCTGGACAAACCACAAGCTGTAACCACAGTTTGCTTTACAGTTCATGGTTTGTCTGAAGGAACCAAATCACAAGCCTGGGTTGGGATAACACACCAAGGCAAATCAGGGCTTAGCAGGACCAGAGAAGGAATAAAATGGCCCTGAGCTCCTTTCTGGGAGCCCGCATGCTCGTGTGTTCATCCTAAGCCATAGTTTTGTACAGTGGTGCCTCGCAAGATGAAAAGAATCCATTCTGTGATTCTCTTCGTCTAGCGGTTTTTTCGTCTTGCGAAGCAAGCCCATTGACGGATTAGCGGTTTAGCGCTATTAGCGCTATTAGCGGCTTTTAGCGGCTTATCTGCTGATTGAATCAGCTGATAAGCGGCTTAGCGGCTTAGAAAAGGGGGGGGAGGAAAAAAAAACAGCAGGAACTCGCAAGACATTGTCGCCTTGCGAAGCAAGCCCATAGGAAATTCATTTTGCGAAGCACCTCCAAAACGGAAAACTCTTTCGTCTAGCGAGTTTTCAGTCTTGCAAGGCATTCGTCTTGCGGGGCACCACTGTATTAGAATTATAAGTGAACCGGGACAAATAAAGGTAACAGCATACAGACTTCTCTGCAGATGGGGTCTGTCTTCTCTAATTCAATTTAAATAAAAACATTATGTTGCTTAGTGCTCTTTCAAAACACTGGAAAAAGAAAACCACAGGGGATTGCAAACTGGAATGCCAAGTCATTACAAGGGATGCATTGCAAGTTCAATATAATTTGGGGGTGACAATATTTCAGTGTATTAAATAGCGACAAATGTTTGATGACCTATTCTTATCATACCACATCTTCACAACTGGAATATTGCATACAAATCATATATTAGCAGGACTCATAGGTATCCACTGAATTTCATATTGAATGCAAATGCAAATTAAAGCAAGCCTGATCCTGATCACACTCCCTCTCCCCATGGCTGCTATTGACATAACCTGCAAATCATAAAAAATTAGCTTATTAAATGCCCTCACCCCATTTCATATATGATCTCTTTTGACCCCAAAGGATTGAGTCCTAAATGTGTTAACTAGTGAATAAGTCCCACTGAACAGAAGTGTGACTTACTTCTGAGTAAACATGCATGGATACTTTAACTAATGGGTAGGTTGGTTATTCTGCATAGGCTGCAAGGAAATGAATTTGCTCAGATCACTGTGTCCAACTAGGAAACTGTAAAGCACAATTTTTTTCTGGAGTCTGGTGCAAGTAATTTTTTAAAAGTCTGCCAGATTAAAACTTTCATGGCTAGTGTAAATAAGTGTCTGAAACAGCAATTCACATATTTCTAATATTTAAAAATAATATTATTGCAGAGTTTCTATTTTATAAAATTTAATCTGCCCATCTTAACCAATGAATTATCTTTCTTTTGATGCCTTTAAACTGCATCATCTAATGTTTTGGTTTTCTATGGCATTCTTTTGTAATGTCCAGCATCTGACTATTAAGGCTTGCTTTTTTGTGATTCCAGTATTCCAGAAACGACTTCAGTGCACAAGACCCTGCCATATATCTTCAGTCTTTGTTTTAGCTTAATTAAATCTTTTCTGAGTGGAGATTGTGTGTCCTTCTCACTTCCATTATTCCCCTCACTGCCTTGGAATAATAAATTACACAGCTGAACTTTGTGTGCCTAATACAAATCATGATTCAACACTCCCTCCTGTTGTACAAAACGGAAACTTGTGTTCTGAATATTAAACATATATTTGTCCATAACCTCTGCAATTAGTCCCAACAACCCTGACCTATATACATAGCTTTTCTGTTTTCGTGTCTGAATGGGAAAGGGTGAGGTTGGAATGGGATACGAGAGGGCAAGAGACAAAAGAGGGAAAACATCAGTCACTAGGACTCGTCCTTCGTGTTCGGCACTGTATGCAACAATGAATAAAACTCAGGAGAAATACTTTGCAATTGTTTCTCTCTGCACAATTGGCTCTCTGCCACCAGCACCCACTGGGTGGAGAGGATAGCTTTTCTATGTGACACAACAGCAATCTGAATATAAAGAAGAATTCAGAAGTAAATATTTGTTACTTGCAGACCAAAGTCCATTCTATAACCATGTTCTGGTATATCTGTATACAAGGCATTGATTCTATCCTTGTTTCCTGTTTTCCTTCCAGGATTTAAGAGAGAGAAACATGGGAAAGGGCATAGCCAGGCTTTATATTAGGGGGGCAGGCTTTGGTTGGGGGGCACAGAGCCTCATATTTGTACTGATTTGTATTGATTGGGGGGGGCAGCTGCCCCCTCCTGCCCTCCCTTGGCTACACCCATGGGGAGAAAAACAAGGATTTGAACAGAACTTTCTAACCTGTAGCTCTGATCATATTCTTAACCATATCTCAGAACAGGGTGGTACCTCATTTTTCTAACAATGTTCATGTGACTTAACAGATGCCCAACATGGTGTGGTTTTTCTCATCTTAAGGATGAAGTAATTGAAAAAACTACAATGTCAAAAGGCTGTCCTGAACAACCAGGTAATAGTTCTCCTATAATCACTGTGACGTTATTTGAATATTTTGCAGGAAAATAATTTACAATAATTAGCATCCTTGTACTGAGGCTCCAAGACTTTGGCCACCTCATGAGAAGAGAAGACTCCCTGGAAAAGACCCTGATGCTGGGAAAGATGGAGGGCACAAGGAGAAGGGGACGACAGAGGGCGAGATGGTGGGACAGTGTTCTCGAAGCTACCAGGATGAGTTTGACCAAGCTGCGGGAGGCAGTGGAAGACAGGAGTACCTGGCGTGTTCTGGTCCAGGGGGTCACAAAGAGGCGGACACGACTAAGCGACTAAACAACAACAACAACAACAACAACTTTTAATAATCTTTTTAAATTTACTGAAAAGCTGAACCAGCCCTTTCAGGACAACTTTGAGAGTATTCCTTTATAGAAAGCGACAGGTGCCTCCTTGTATTGAAATGAATAGGGAGGAACCCTCACATTTAGAAAGGCTCCATGTGGGTATTCAGAATTCTAATCTGGGCAGTTACCTGTAAAAGGCCTCAATATTCAGCAGTGACTGCTCCCCACATCAAATGGAGGGTGCCTTTTGCGTGGTTGCGCACAGCCCCCCAGATCCCAGTGTGGCTCCCGGTAGTACAGGCTGGCTTCACCCTCCCCAGGCTGGACACCTGGAGCTCTCCGCCTACCTCAGCCAATCGCCCAATCCCGCCTGGGGAGGCGTTGCCAGGGGAACGGCCAGGTAGGGGGAGGGACCACCCTGCCGACACAACAGGTGAACCTGCAAAGTGTCAGTTGACCCCAGAGCTTCTCCCACCCTGCCCTGCCTCAGTTAACCCTTCTTTTGCAGGTTAACCTCTTCTCCACAGGTACGCAGCCGCTGTTACATCACAGTTGCTGTTGAAGGGCCGGAAAGGAATTTCCCTGCATTGGCATGTGTCAGGGTTACTTCCAGATCCTAGCTCACAGAGGATCACGCTAGCCAGCGATCGTTAAATAAAAGTCTTTATTGAGTTACAGTCTCCATTCTCGAGCTGCTGCGTGCAACCCTACGTCTTATGCTTAGATCGGCGAAGCTCCGTCTGAGTCTCCGCCCCTTGCGCACCAACTTAATATCCTAGCCCTGCTCCACCTTTTCCGCCTGACAGTTCTCCTCTGGGTCCCTCTGCCCCCCTGGGTCTCTTCCTTCCGGGATTCTTCTGACGCTGACCCCCCTGACTCTCCTGTCTCCTTGCGCCGGGCTTTAGGACCTGGCTCCCTTTCCGGGCTGCCTACTGCACCACCTTCCTGTGCATTTGAACTTGGCGCGCGCGCCCAACCTTCCACTTTCCGTCTAACCGTCACTTCGCTCCCCGATGAAGGTGTGGCCACTCCTGACTCGTGCCCTCCCTCCTGTTGCGAGCTGCCAGCGCTTGCTCCCTGGCGCTCTTCCTCTTTCCTACTCTCTGGCGGTGACGTTGGTCCCGATCTCCAACTGCTCCCCTCTGAGTCCCCTCTGGCTCTTTCTTCCTGGGGTGTCCCCCTAGTCTCCCCCCTTGCCCTGGCCACTGGTGCTCCTTTTTGTGAATCTTCTGATTCACTGGAAAGACTCGGAGATCTCGGGTCGTCGTCATCACTCATCCTTTCTTCTGCCTCCTCCCCCTCGCTCTCTGTTTCCTCCCTTGCCCTCGCCTCTGCTCCTGAACCCCTGACAGCATGTTTTGCCTTCCCCATAGCAAAACGTCACAACTTTGGTGGTTTCAGGCCTTGGGCAGAATCCTTTAGTCTATATTCCTAAAATGGGGGGGGTGAAGCAGTGACCCACGCCCCCCTTGCGGCGGTGATCACAGGTTTCCCCATTAGAGGGGTCTTGAGGGAGGCATTGGCCATATGCCGAGAGGTTGTCATTGCTCTCCCCTGCAACGGCGGCGAAACAGGGGGTGGGCTCTCTGCTTGAACATATGTTTTCCAGAGCCAGCCCAATCCCCACACATTCTGGATAACCCTGATGTATCCCAGATCCCCAGCTAGGGACTGGTAAGGATAAATGCCCAATGCCTGGGCCAAGGTTTCCCTACATCTGAAACTTAATAAAGTTGTGGACAATTTTAACCCCATAGTATGTTGTCTTGAGTCATTATTCCACTCAGGGGTTGCCTGGGGTTGGGGGGACTCTGCCTGTCCACACAATAGAGTTTATGTATCTGCCTGACAACATGCCCGTCCCTCTGCTGTGCTTTCCATCCCATATGACAGGCATGTCCAAAGTCCATTTTGGGGGCCTAATCAGGACCACCAGTTTAATCCGGTCCCTGTGGCAGTATATATCCTGGGGCAAAATCAACTTCAATCCTAAAAAAACCTTGGTCGGCCCTCAAAGCCCTTCACTTCATCAAATCTGGCCCTCTTTGAAAAAAGTTTGGACACCCCTGCCTTATTCAGATGTCCCTTATCACTTATACTGGCCCACTGCACACATCAGAAAGTGTGGAGGTTGTGGAAACCGTGCTGTGTGGTCAATGATCAGCAAGGAGGATTAGAGCAGAAGAGCTCATGGCCCCCCAACATTCTTCGTCCCCCTCCATGCTTGCCTCTCAGTGGGCAACAGCTACCTATCCAAGCGCCAGGCAAACCAACCCGTCTAACTTTCTCATATTTCTGGCATCAGCTTGGCAAGGAAAACGTCTGGAGGGTCCCTGCATGGTTCAGCTGAAAGCTCTCAGGCTGCCTGGTGGTGTGTTGTGAAACATGGAGCACAGTGTTGGGGTGTGGAGGCACATTGGGGTGCAGGTGGACTTTACGTGTGCTGTGAGAGTCCTCCACACACTCCTCTCTCGGTGGGGAAAGCTACAGCAAACTTTCACGTAGTGAATTAATTTGCATGGCAATTAGTGTAAAAGCTGTGGGTGGTGCATGTCATCTTTATAGATGTGCAAAGTTTGATTGCAAGAGAAAAGAACACATAATTCACATAGTCTCTTAATCTGGGTTGTATTAAAAAAGCACAGAAATTTCCTTAGCACAGAAATTTCCTTAGCACAGAATTATGTGGGGGGTTTTTCCTTGCATGCATGAATTTTGTCCTGGTTATAGGTGTCTCTTTTCCAAAGCACAAAATCTGTAAAACTATCCAGCTGGAGAAGACGAGTTTTGCTTGTAATCCATTTTAAATGAAGGAGAAGTAGAACAAAGCTGACAATACAGAGTGGCAGGTAAAAACAGGCTGGAATTGAGATGTCTCCGGCAGGCAAGATGGCTGCTCACTGAGCACAGCGCAGTGCAATTCAATCAGCAACTCAGTGTTCTGGCAGCAACACCAAAGAGAGTATTTTCTTTCTTCCTTTTTATGCATGCTCTCATATTCTCCACACAGCCCTAAAGCCACAATCTGTCATTTCACAGGAACAGGTGGGGCTCACTCTACATAATGAAAGCTATATTGTAAGCACCATGCTTTGGCTCTGTCTCATGTCCCTCCGATGCTTTCTTTTAATAAATCTTTCTCGTGAACAGACTCCCCTTTTCAAATGCAACACCCCCCCCCCGCGCACGCACACACAACCCCCTGCAAGGAGAATCAGTACTGGCTGCATGCAAAGCTCCCTTTCCTGACAAGAGACATTTGCATTTGTGTGGCATGTTCAGCCCAGAAAATATGCAGCGCCACCTCTTTTCATTCATCAATCCTTTCTTCCTCTTTAAGGATTTTGACATCTAGTGCATCTGAAAGGTCATTCAGATAAAAGCCTTAACCCAAACTACTGCCATTACATCTAAAAGGAAATTTTGCTGGTTGCACTTGTTTTTTAAAGGCTGCATGCACTCCATACATTTAAAGCACAGACCCTCGCCCAAAGAATCCTGGGAACTATAGTTTACCTCTCACAGAGCTATAGTCCCCCTCATCCTTAATAAACTATCATTCCTATGATTTTTTGGGGGAAGTCATGTGCATTAAATGTAATCTTCTCTCTATATTTAGGACAGGCTCAATCATTTATCTGAAGGGTCAGTGTAAATTAACTTTACTATTTAGTGATGAAATTCTTTAGAACACAGAGTGGGACGCAAGCTGGCAGGGAATTGCAGAGAGCGCCCCATTTCTCTGCTTTCCTTTTTGTTTGTGCTAAGCAGGCTGCTGCTTTCCCCTCTGGCTGGCATGATGAATATTTCCTGCTAGAGAGGAGTCCTACATTCTGCCGACTAATTCTGGAACAGCTCACCGAGAGCAAACACTATTTGCTTGCTGAGAGAAAACTGTGTGTGCAAGAGAGGGAGGAAGGGAGGGAAATATTCTGTCTCCAAATATTCTGAATGGACTGATTTTCCCTAAACCTATTTTGGATTAAAATAGCCATGTAATATATTGTTGTTATAGTAGCCAAGAAAAATAACAATATTAGAACTGCCAGCAAAAGAAGTAATAGAGGGTGAAAATCCGCATTCTACCTTGTTAACTACTGTCTCTCAGAGTAAGCCAACTCGTAATTTTAAGCAGCGATCAAACAAACACAAAAAAAGCAAAGCTTCATTTATGTTATTCACTTGATAGAGATGTGCAACAGACAAAGTGAAACACAATTTCTCCTGTGCTGCTCGCAAGTGATGCTTCATTTTTAATGCATTGGCTGTACACACCTATACATGCCTCTTCAGAAGTCTGTAGCATTCAATGGGATTTATTCCCGAATAAACATGTTCTACTATTGCAGCCTAAACTGAGATGTGCAGCTGCTGAATGACTGTTCATCTTGAGTTTCATGCTCTCAGCTGTTGACTGAATTGGGCAACAATTCTTATCATACTACTTGTATTAATTGTCCTACCAGTGCCAGGAAGTCTGTGGTATCAACAACTGTTTTGTAAATTTGTCAATGTTAAGTAATTCTCACTTTCTCTGTACTTTCTGCATTGCATTTCACTCTGACCTTAGTGCTTATAAATCCCTACGCACACTCCAATCCATATTATATAGCTAAAACAGAAGATAGCACTTCATGAAACTGACAATGTTTATGCCATAATGAAATAATTAGTCTTTAAATCGCCGAAACATTATAGGTTGGAACAGACTAACAGACTATGGCAAAACCTGCTATATAATCAGTGCAATAAGGTAAGTAAGAATTTGACTATTTCAATGCCATACAGTCACACCTCATGTTGCGTCCGCTTCAGGTTACGTGTTTTCATGTTGCATCCCACGGCAACCCGGAAGTACCAGAATGGGTTATTTCCGGGTTTCGCCACTCACACATGCACAGAAGCGCTAAATCGTGCCGCACACATGTGCAGATGCGGCGCTTCGGCCTGCGTCAGTTCCATGTTACGGACAGGCCTCCGGAACGGATCCTGCCCGTAACACGAAGTTCCAATGTATTATAGAATTATAGACTCATAGAATTGTAGAATTGGAAGGGACCCCAAGGATCATCTAGTCCAACCCCCTGCAACGCATGAATCTCAACTAAAGCATCCATGACAGATGACCATCCAACCCTGCAGCACCCCACTTGTCACTTACCGGTAATCATAATTTATTAAACCACTAAGCAAAAGCACGTCAAAGTGCAAGTAGATAAATAGGTACCGCTCCGGCGGGAAGGTAAACGGTGTTTCCATGTGCTGCTCTGGTTCACCAGAAGCAGCTTTGTCATGCTGGCCACATGACCCAGAAGCTGTACGCCGGCTCCCTCGGCCTGTAAAGCGAGACGAGCGCCGCAACCCCAGAATCAGTCACGACTGGACCTAATGGTCAGGGGTCCCTTTACCTTTAACATAGCTAAACAATTGAACTCTTTGCGCAGCCCAGTTGTCACCTGGACTTGCTCCATGGTAGAGTACATGCTTTGCATGCAAAAGTTCCTCAGTTCATTCCCTGTTATCTCTGCAAGGCTTGGAAAAAAGCCTTGGGTCTGGAACCATAGAAAGGAGGCACCACTCCTAAGCAGGGAATACTGAACTAGATGGGCCAGTCATTTGACTCTATCTATATAAGTCAGCTTCCTATGTTCCTAACCTTTGATCCTGCAACAGGATTAACCACAGGCACTATTCCATGGCACAGCCAGTGGGATAATCTTTAAAAGATACTCCCTCTCCAAAAGGCCATGTTTCTGTCCTCCAGACTTTGGTATAAAAGTGGTTTTTCAGCCTACCAAGGATCTGACAATAACAACCCCTTCACCATGGTAGTATAAAATTCTGGCTTGGGGCTTCCGGTCCTGCCTGCCTTAATGGAGGCAGCCCCCACGACAGCGGGGGATCATTGGCAAACAAAAAACAAGGATGACAGAGGTGAAATCATCCTTGCAATTCCCCCCAGGAACGGGGGGAATGGTCTTCTCTCGCAGTTCATCTGGTTACCTGGCTCTCGCTCTGGCATGGAATGTGGGAGGCATGGAGGCGTTGAGTGCAAAAGCACTTCGCCTGGTGAAAACCCTCCTATGCTGCCATTAAGAAGCAGAGGTCCTCCGTATAATTGGATCTTTAATTGACTTTAAAGAACTGGCGCATGATGGGAAAGGGTTGCAAAAACATACTGCCAAATATACCAGCGACATGGATCAAAGCTTTGAATTGAGATAAGATTTTTTTTCAGAGTGAGAGAGAGTGTTCCATGGGGAAGCCCATGGTTTATATATATTTATATATAAAGCTTCTTTTATATATTTATGATTCGGCAACCCTCTCCAGAATATAAGATAAATAGATATTTACAAGTGAGGAAGGGACGTTGGAGTAATATTGATATTAACAAGCAAAAAATGGAAACTGTGTGTGATCTGAAATGAAGAAAGGAGGAGGAGGGGAAGCTCAAGTATGACTGTGTTGGAAAGAAAGAATAATTCCCCTCACCTCTGTTTAAAAACAACAGACAAGGAAAAAGAGACTGAGATTTGTGTGTGCTACTGATGAAATGTAATCTAAGATAAAGTTTAATTGGGCCATAAATCTCTTACTGGAAGGAAAAGAATTTGGGGGCTGTGATAAGAACGCTGCAGAGATTCTGGGAGTCGGAAAGGAGTATTAAATCTTCAGCACATTCAAAAACTGCCCAGCTTTTCCTAGGCTGAGAGAAAAATGGTGAAGATCCGCCATGGTTTCTAGCAGACTGTCACCTGTTCCAAAGACATCAAAGCAAGGGACAAAGAGAAAAGACCTCTGAGAAACTTCAAGATTCAGTTCTGCCCCAAGCCACGATGGGAGAAAACAACAGAGACAAAAATGGACAGAAGGAATCTCCATGGATATAACAGTTTTCACACACAGGGCAGAATAAAGATAATAATTTGAGTTCCTCGCTTGAAGCTTTATAAATTTATATATTCTAACATCACAAATGGAAATCATTGATTATGTAGCTGTTCACCAAGGGATTATTATTATAACTGAAATTACTTAAGATTATGGAACGCAGTGATATAAGATCGAAAATGCACCTAAACCACCGTGTGGGGAGCCACTTTAACTAAAATGTATTAATTGGCAGTTGATTGGCACTTTGTATAATTTGGGAATTAATTGTTATTGTTATAATTTGTCTATTATTGAGGGTATATTGCAAAACTATTTTTTTTAAAAAAACTTATGGTGCCTGCTGCTGAATTGCTGCTTCTCATACCCCCCCCCCCCATTCTGCCCTGCATGGAGCAAGGAGCAAGAAATGACAAGGCCTGGGTGAAATCTAGACACAAGTAAAAAACGCTGTGAAAATGCTTTTTTAAAAAAAAGTTTTGAAAAAATATTGAATTTGCCGTAGCTCACCATCACCATCACACATTTGTATAATGAACTTTACAACACACTTAAAATGTTTTATTTGCAGCTATATAGCTGAGTCCCTGGTTTAGTGCGACCTATGAACCAGCATTTGTGGTGTGTTCTCCCAAGAAAAGCATGAGCAGTAAATGAATTCCACTTGTGGTTTGTTTGGAGAGAAACAGACCCTGAGCACTGGCTCAGACTCCACGCTAAGCCAAGGTTCATTGTTTCCTGCTCCCAAGCAAGGCACAGTGAAATGCAAGTGATTCAGCAATGTGCACTAGGATGCTGCTCAGATGTCATGAACTAGCTGGATGCAGAGTAATGGTAGGAAAAACCAGCTGGGGAACCACCATGGGAAGAAGGCTCAGAGCCTGGGCAGTGGTGGTGGGACAATGGTGAGTGGTCAGAGGGAGAAGAGGGAAAACACCGGGGAGAAGTGGTAACAAGGCTCAGTGAGCTTGGAGAGTCTGTGGCAGAGAGAAGTCCAGAATCAGAGGCAGAAGCTTAAGTAGGGGAGGAGAGAGGCCAAGAGGCAGAGATGAGTCACAGCTGTTCCCCATCATCCTGCTGGCACAGGCTCCCCTCCAACCTTCTGGTCTCCCAGAACCAGAAGAGGCATGAAAAGGGCGTAGGAGAGGTTGGCTACACACAGGCGAAGTCTCTGGTTGCCTGGGGAAAGCCCTGGAGAGAAGGGGCTTTAGATGGCTGTGGGGGAGGCAGGAAATTTCAGTCTTGGCAAGACCCACCAGAGATGAGATGCTGTGCTCATTAGGCCTGATACTCTGCCAGGTCTGTGCAGATTGTGATCTTGCTAATAAAGAGTTAACTCCAACTTGCACAGTGCAATGTACTGCTGGCTCGCTCCTGACATCATTCATGGTAAGACATAGACTATGGCTGACTGTAACATGCAAGCTTATACATGAGATTCTAACACAAATGTGAAATATATTCTAAAACACAAAGCAGAATAGGAAGCTCTGAACTAGCAGTCAAGTCTCTGCAATCCCAACCCCCCAATTTCATGAATCTCTAAAATGTAAGGAATATTTTTTATATCCTAGAAACCCACAGTACATTAGAAATAGTACAAACTCACTGGCTGGGGGGCGGGGGGGAAACTGTCCTACTTGCATATTATGAAGCTTTCAAAGTATGGAGCAAAATATTGTCACTTGTTTATTGCTGTAGGTCAGAATGCTTTTAAAGGGGCCAGTCTGAACATAGGAATCCCTACAAACAAATACAAATAAATATAGATCTTTATTTTATTTTACACTTAGTGATGGCCTACTTTAGGACACTTTAGTGTTAGATCAATCAGTCCTATAATTACGCACTGTGATGCAGGGCCACAAATTTTATTATTTTGTATTCCTGGATTGATGTGTTGCGGTATGTGTTTGCCATGGCCTTTGACCAAAAGAATGAAATGCATTTATTTACATAAATATGCACACATACATTAATGCATTTCAAAATCCTTGGTATCTTCTTTTTATGCAAACTAAAGTGTAACCAAATTACTGCAGGAATAGTGTGTAGGGTCTTTCCAGTGTTAACTCAAATGGGTCACTGGGCATGATGAACTTTATATAAACAATGTTTTATTCTGGTCTTCACCCAAAAAAGGCTTCTAGAGCAATTTACAAATCAGTACAAACAAGACAGCCCCTGCTCTCGGGCTTATAATAAAAAATACCCAACACAAAAGGAAACTGGACTGGGAGGGAGGAGAATATAAACAGACTCAGTTACCAATTCTTAGCAACAAGTTCTAATAAGCTGCTAGGGCAGAAGCAGGTCAAGGAGATGGGGGGGCAGAAGCTGCTGATCTCAATGGAATAGCCCTGCATTCCTTTTCCATGACAAGCGCCACACGCTTAAATTCCCTCATCTACATACCTAGTAAAGGTGCAGTGACCTTGCCACCTTTTGAATGAGTCATACCAGCATTGATACCACCAAACACAGAGTAAAATACTGGTGGAGATGATGATGATCAGTTGGTCCCTTGCTTATGTGTGTGCTAATGATGGACTCCAGATTTGTCAAGGTTAAAGATTTAACAACCCTTTTCCCATGTGGGAGCAGAGATCTTTCAATGGAGCTGACGTTCGTCACAAGCACAGAGCTGTCATATCAAAAAAATTAAAGTAAGGAATGGTACAGCAACCCTAGTAAAGAAATGTGCAGTATGTTCTATTATGGTTAGAAACATAATGCCTGGAGGAAATGTAACTTGGCAGTGTTCCCTGTAGCGTTGCCAACTTTTGAAGCTGCCCCTGTAGCTGTCTCTTAAGCACTAATTTAATCTACAGGCTTGGTCTTTGACTGGTGGCGCACGACCCACAAATGGGTCACAGCCTGATCCAAGGTGGGTTGCAACAAGAGTACTAAAGGTAAAGGTAAAGGGACCCCTGTCCATTAGGTCCAGTCGTGGGCGACTCTGGCGTTGTGGTGCTCATCTTGCTCTACTGGCCGAGGGAGCCGTCGTACAGCTTCCAGGTCATGTGGCCAGCATGACTAAGCTGCTTCTGGCGAACCAGAGCAGCACACGGAAACACCGTTTAGCTTTCCGCCAGAGTGGTACCTATTTATCTACTTGTACTTTGATGTGCTTTCAAACTGCTAGGTTGGCAGGAGCAGGGACGGAGCAACAGGAGCTCACCCCGTCACGGAGATTCGAACCGCAGACCTTTTGATCAGCAAGTCCTAGGCTCTGTGGTTTAACCCACAGCGCTACCCGCGTCCAACAAGAGTACTACCACCATGTAAAAGGCCTCCAAGCCATTCTGAGAGATGAGGAAGGTTCTGGAGTTTAACTATGGCCCTTCCCCCCTTTTTAAATGCTAAGGAGCTGGCTGCCATAGGGATGGGAAGGCACAGTGCAGAAAATTATTCCTTCCAGGGTACCAGGTATCTGAGGATCAGATCACAGATACAGCTAGCAGCAATATCCATGGTTGCAGCAACTGGAAAACCATTGTTGAAATCATGGGAATTGCTAGCTACTGAATCTGTGATCAGCTGCTTGGGCTGTTTGCATGAATGTATGTCTGGGGAAAGTGGGACTGTTCCCTCGCAATGTGAAATGTGTTGTGTGAACTGAATCTAAATACCACCAAGAGGATTTATTCCAGGGGAAAGTGTGAGGGCTTCACTGCTTCCTTCACCTACTGGAGAAAAGACTATGCCCTTTTCTTCCTGCTCTGGTTGTGTCTGCCATAGTACAGTTAGCGTGCAATATTAAGCAGGCATTGTATTCCTCTGCTCCTAAGGGAGTGGGAATGGCAGTGAACAATTGAGAGGCTCCTTGGGGAAGCCGGCCCATCTGTTGCTATCACTTTCAGAGTCTTTGCCCATTTATTCCCCCTTACAAAAGTAAAGTTAAATCTATTGGTGTGTTGTATAGCCAAGACACTATTGTGCGTCCGTGGTCTGGGTGCCTTATACCACAATAACAATATATGCGCACATCAATAAATGTTTTCTAAACCCCATTTCAGAATCACATTTTCATTATTTCACTTAAAAATTATTTAAATCTTCCTTGGTTCCTTTCCTTGTACCTAAACCACTGGGGGTTTTTTCATTCCCTGCCATATAATTTATATGGGTTTTTCTCTGCTTGAATGAACAGTTCACATCTTTAAAGCTGCTGTACTTTCAGAATTTCAAGAGATGCTCATTTTCACTTCCTGGTTCTCTCAATTTATTTTCCTTCATTTATTTCCCCCCTGTTGAATTAAATTTTAGCATTCACTTCTCCATGTTCCTTGATTCCTAGTCATTCCACCCCCACCCCATTTCTATTTTTCTGACCCTGTCCTGTTTATCACACATCAACCTCTCTCTTTGTGTCTCTCTCACACACACACTGTTTATGATCTCCTGCCCAAAACCTCTTCTATTGACTTTTTGTCTCATCAGAGTGACTTTTCCATCCCATAGGGCACTGAAGCCATGTCCTAATTAATGTTTGCTAATGAAAACGATGGCTTCTAGGTAGGGTGCTCTAGGTTCAGCTAGGCATTCTGCAAAACCATTGCTTTGATCCATTGTGCTATTGTACTGCTGTGCCTGTCTTTCTTTCTTTCTTTCTTTCTTTCTTTCTTTCTTTCTTTCTTTCTTTCTTTCTTTCTTTCTTTCACAATGTGTACAGTCCAGCTCCACATGACAATTCCTCAGTCAAGGGGAGATTTAGACCTAGTTCTTGGGCTACGTTTGATGTGACAGGAGGCAGCCAGATTTATTCTTCACATTTCTGCCCCACTGTTGTATAAAGTGGAGGGTGTCAGGCTGCATACATACCATACATTTAAAGCACCCTCCCAGCCAAAAAAAGTATTGTGGGAACTATGGTTTACTGCTAACAGAGCTACAATTCCCAGCGCTCTTAACAAAACACCATTTCCAGAATTCTTTCTTTGTGAGAGGAAGGTGTACTTTAAATATAGGGTGTGTACACAGCCTCAGTTCAGATACCAGTAGTGAATTGTTCTGTTGGGTGTGTCTGTGTGTGTGTGGATGCAGAGGAGGACATGACTGAAGCAACAAAGCACTAGAGATTTAGCGGGATGGTGGGGTCACCTTCTTACACCCAAGCACAATATTTAATGTTGGAATTAGGCCCCCTACAAGCTCCATTTACACTTGAATGGAGCAGAAAAAGGAATGAGCAAATGAGCCTGCTCTCATACTCTCCTCTTGTTGACTCTTGCAAAGGAAAGGTGAGGTGGAGAGACTGAGCCTCAGCTACAATATTTCAGGCTACAAGTGGCTGCTCACACAACTGAATGCTCCTCTGTATGAGAGAAATCTGCATTTTCCCTGTGAAATCTGGGATTACTTTGGCAAACTGCCAGAACTGGATGCTTCCCACAATATGTGACTCATGTTACATCAGCCATTTTCTATCACCTTCTGTTAAAATCTCATCCTGTTATTATTGCTTTTATGAACGCACTACAAACAAAGCCAGTAGGACACCAATTCAAGTTAATAAGGCGGGGGGAGAGTATTAATTAGATGGGATGGGGAGATGCTAATTCAAACTGATGAGCCTGATGGAGACATACCATATTATTCTCCCTCCCCAGCTCTTCCAAACTTGGTGGGCTAAGTCAACATTATCCATTGTTAGCTTTCTGCTCAAAATTGTGTGGAGAGGGACAAAAATTCAGTTTTGTATGTATAGACAGAGGTGTGGGGGGGGGGGGGCAAAAGTGTCCTCAGTTTTCAAAGGGGGTTTACTAGGTAGCTGTGGCAGCAGTTTCAAATGTTAGTTATTTATTATCATAGCCGTAAGAGGCTGCAGAGGTCAGAATAACCATAAGAGGTCTGCCCCATGCTGGGAGAGATGTCATTCTGCCCCCCCCCCCCGCATGCCCCCACAAAATGATGCCATATTGTGACTTCATTCCCCTCCACAATCTTCATAAAGTATCACCAACTTATGAAGAATTATATCAAGGAGGCAATGGGAAGAGGGTGAGAGAAACATGAAATGTAGAGGGGGGGAGCTGCAGCTGGTGCTACCTAGCCTGCCCCCCCCCCTTTAAAAAAATCTTCACAATATATTGTCCTGCAACTCACTACCTATGAATAGGTGGGAGTTTTGGGGGGAGTGGTGTGCGAGGAGAAGAGACTTTTCATTCAGCTTTAGAAACACACAACTAGAAAGATTCCACTGAAATCCCATTTATACTCATAGGCAATGACTGGCTCTTAAAACATTATACAGCTTTCTCTCCAATTACTCTAAGAGCTTAATTCTTTTTCATAATCTGCTATCCTAAGATAATAATCCTTTATCTCTACTCGGTCTCTGATTTGTTAATGCAATCAAGGGGTCAATACAAGACTGCAGCGGGTTCAGAACATGGTAAAGCCCTGAGACGGTTAAACTGAGCCTTAGGTCTGTTTTGTCACCCCACAAATTCATTTATTTAGGTCGTAAAATTTATACACCACACAACTGTAAAAAAACAACAACCACACCCTCAAAACCATTTTCAAAAAAATAAAACAAGAAAATCAAGAAAAAATTACAGCCATGCTTTGAAACATAAAAAAGTTAAAATACTAAAACAGATTAAAATCACCTCAACTTTCCAAGCCTCTGGGGTCACAAGTGAGGATTTGTGTATAGAACAGGCTTCTTTTCATCACTGGAATAAAGAGTCCTGGGCTCAAAGTTGTCAAGAAGCAAATGTATCACCAGTGGTACTAATCAGTGGTACTCTTGTAAAGAAGCTGGTAAAATGCGGTCTTGACTATGCTACCACTCAGTGGGTTTGTAACTGGCTGACTGACCGAACCCAAAGGGTTCTCATCAATGGTTCCTCTTCATCCTGGAGAAGAGTGACTAGTGGGGTGCCACAGGGTTCTGTCTTGGGCCCGGTCTTATTCAACATCTTTATCAACGACTTGGATGATGGACTCAAGGGCATCCTGATCATATTTGCAGATGACCTCTCTTATTTGGGCTAACACCCCAGAGGACAGGATCACACTTCAAAACGACCTTGACAGATTAGAGAATTGGGCAAAAACAAACAAGATGAATTTTAACAGGGAGAAATGTAAAGTATTGCACTTGGGCAAAAAAAATGAGAGACACAAATACAAGATGGGTGACACCTGGCTTGAGAGCAGTACATGTGAAAAGGATCTAGGAGTCTTGGTTGACCACAAACTTGACATGAGCCAACAGTGTGACGTGGCAGCTAAAAAAGCCAATGCAATTCTGGGCTGCATCAATAGGAGTATAGCATCTAGATCAAGGGAAGTAATAGTGCCACTGTATTCTGCTCTGGTCAGACCTCACCTGGAGTACTGTGTCCAGTTCTGGGCACCACAATTCAAGAATGAATGAATGAATAAATTTATTACGGTCATAGACCAGAAGAAAGGGGGGGAAAAAAAAGGCAGCAATAATTTAGAAGGGAATGATGGTGTCAGTTAAAAGTTGTAAAATTATACATAAAAACAATGCACATATACACCCACACCCACACACATATACATACTCGTATATGCACTACAGTATATGTATGGGCTTAAAAAAGGGGGGGGAGCTTATCCAGGGGTCATATCTTTTACTTTTTTACAGCTAATGCCCTCCGCTTGATCGCGGCCGCAGAAAACTTGGCCACTTTCAATGTTACTTCTGGGTTTTTGTCTCCTAGTAGGATTTTCAGTCGCTGAGATTCAGATCGACCTGGAAATTTCTGAACGATAGGGGAGATAAACAGTAACCTGATATCCCCGTAAAGGTCGCAGTGTAACAGCACATGTGAAGCCGTTTCCACCTCCTTCAGACCACATGGGCAAACTCGTTCAGCATAGGGTGTGCCCTCGTATCTGCCATTTAGTAAGGCATATGGCAATACATCAAATCTAGTAAGGGTAAACGCCCGCCTATATTTTGCGATTTGTAGGTCCATCAAATATGGGGTTAAGTTAAACCCTTTTCCATAATCTTGGATAGCTGGATATTTATCTATCTTGCTCATATGGTCCTGAAGCTCTACATCTCCTATTCGCTGGCTCACCATCCTTTTAGCCTTTTCAAAGCCTGAGGCTATAAGTTCTTGTGAGGAAAGCCCCAGGCCCCTCAGTTTTTCATAGAGCGACAATCTCCATTTAGACTGGAACGGGTCTAGTAAAGTCAATGGAGCCACTCCCACTGGGAAAAATATGAGTTTTAGCCAGAAGTGAATCTTCAGGATCCATATCCTGGCATTAATAGGGAGTTGGCCAACCTCCAGCCTAACGACAGTGTTAGGGACACAGGTAGGTAACCCTAGTAGGGAACGATAAAATTTAGTTTGTACAGATTCCAGGAACTTGAGTTTTTGACAGTTAAATATCTGGGTGCCATAGGTCAATTGTGGAAGTATTTTTGCAACAAAGACCTGGGAGGCAGCAGGGACATATTGACCTCCTTTTCTATAAAAGAATCTTATGATATTGCCCAATGAGGGGATGGATAACTTCTATCCAGAAGAAAAGGCATTAATAAACCAATTTGGATTGTTGCCTTTCTTTGCCCAATCTGAGATTTTGAGAAGATTGGAGACCCTTAGAAATAAGTTAACAGAGATGAATGCTCAGGAAAAAGTAAGAGAGAAAGAACCGGCAACGGATCAATTGAAGAAAGAGAACCTCTCTGAAAAAGCTAAGACAGACCTCATGAAAGATTACTTTTATAATACCTCTACAATTGCGGAGATAAACCTGTTAACAACAGATCCAACACAGCGCGTAAGGGACAGCAACAATCTACCATCCAAGAAGGAAACCATCCCTATGGCAACCACGAAAGACTACCCTTATATTACCTCTGCAGCTGCAGAGATAAACCTGACAACAACAGATCTAACACAGTGCGTAAGGGTCAGCAACAACCTACCATCTAAGAAGGAAACCATCCCTATGACAACCACAACGCGCTCTGGGACCAGCATGAGATACCTGGATGAGGATGAACTTGGCACCAGTCAAATAGAACACCTCAAGGTAGACTCGCCAAAAAAAGGAGTACTGATCACTAACGTTAGCACGCTGCACCCTTCAACTGATTCCATTGAGTACCTGGGCGATAATACATCTATGGACATTGCCAAAATGAATGAAATCCAACTAACAGATAAAAAGATAGGCCCAAAAAATCTTTCAAAGGCAAATTGACTAAGATCAACTGTTGGTAAGACAACGTGCAACCTTGCCTTGCTAACTTGGAATATTGCAGGTTGGCAAAAGAGGTGTTCTGACAAATCCTTTGCCAAATACATCCAGAGACATGACATTGCTTTTCTCCAGGAGACCTGGAGCACAAGTGAAGTGGAGCTAAATGGTTTTTCTGCGTTCTCCCTCCCATGACTTTTAAGTACTAGAGGGGGGCGAGTTAAAGGTGGGTTAGTTACCTTAATCTCAACAAGGCTAAGGGCCACATTTAAAAAACTAGACCCACTAGACCATCTGGCCACAGCTGTGCAAGTACAGTGGAGAACCCACAGCTGGCTGTTGATTAATGTATACCTACCTCCACAAAGAGAGAAAAGACTGATAAGAAATACTTGGGCTCAGCTAGAACAGTATCTTGACAAACTATTAAATCACAATTCAAGAAGGACACTGACAAACTGGAACGTGTCCAGAGGAGGGCAACCAAAATGGTCAAAGGCCTGGAAACGATGCCTTATGAGGAACGGCTAAGGGAGCTGGGCATGTTTAGCCTGGAGAAGAGGAGGTTAAGGGGTGATATGATAGCCATGTTCAAATATATAAAAGGATGTCACATAGAGGAGGGAGAAAGGTTGTTTTCTGCTGCTCCAGAGAAGCGGACACGGAGCAATGGATCCAAACTACAAGAAAGAAGATTCCACCTAAACATGAGGAAGAACTTCATGACAGTAAGAGCTGTTCGACAGTGGAATTTGCTGCCAAGGCGTGTGGTGGAGTCTCCTACTTTGGAGGTCTTTAAGCAGAGGCTTGACAACCATATGTCAGGAGTGCTCTGATGGTGTTTCCTGCTTGGCAGGGGGTTGGACTCGATGGCCCTTGTGGTCTCTTCCAACTCTATGATTCTATGATTCTATGATTCTATGATTCTAATCCTATGATTGAGCAGCACTGAGTTACAAGAAAATGCCTCTTGAACAAGGTATATGGTCAATAAAGTGGGGGGGGATAGAATACTCTTGCTTTACGACTGGTGGCATTGGGCTGGGCTTACTGACTTATTACATTTGTGTCCTGCCTTTCTTCTACGGTGGCAATTGGGGTGGCATCATATATTTGTGAGTTTCCTGAATGGCCTCCTAAGTGCAGGCCAAACTGTATCACATCCTCCTGCCCCTATTGTACAGTTTCCCATAATCCAGGCAGGGCATCAGCATCATTTCAGATTTTGGGGCATTGCGCAATTGTGAATTCAGAGCAAGTTTCAAAAGCCTACTTTTGGAGCATGTTCAAGGTTGAACTGTAGCACAGCAGTGAATTTAAGACATAAGTTATGAAATTCACCAGTACACGTGTGGTGACAGGCTGTTCGGCTGCAGGACTTTTGAAAGGATTGTGTAGCTTTCAGTAGTTATTCAACACCTATTGGCTGTGTGATTCCAAAACAGATGTTCCAGATTTAGAGGTAGCATGTTTCTGGAGACCAGCAGTGTTGTTCCCATGCTTCTTTGTGGAGTTTGCTTCAAAATTCTGCCCCAAGGCAGAATTGCACGTGTTCTGAAACACAGAGAGTTTCTTTGCAATTGTCATTAGCAGCAACTGCAATCATTATTTTCACATTATTTTTTCTCTGTAAGTTATTTTTGTTTGTGCATGAAAGAAAATACAGAAAAAGGAGAGGGTGTGCATTTGGGAGGGGGCAATGTTTACAAAGCTGGACGTCCAAAACTGCAAACCGTAGCTGGAGATGGCTCAGTTGCCTTCAATTGCACCACTGACACATAGATCTCCATTGGAAACAAGACTAAGTGAAGATGACAATTCTAAGCACACTTCCTTGGGAAAAAGCCTCATTGTGCTCTGTGCCACCATCACAAAAATGGGATTTACGGGCAAAGTCCAGGGATCTGGAGTTGAGGATTCCAAACTGATAATCTGGCAACATTGTTGGGTCCATCAATATATACAGTGCTTTACATAGTATTTTGAGCAAAAAGGATAGGTGAGCTCAGTGGCGTAGCGTGGGTTGTCAGCACCCGGGGCAAGGCAAGTAATTTGCGCCCCCTAACCCGTGGATTTGTGCCCCCTAACCCGTGGATTTGCGCACCCTAACCCCCAGATGTTGCGCCCGGTGCGGCCAGCCCCCCATGCACCCCCCACGCTACGCCACTGGGTGAGCTGGTGTCAGCATAGTGGCTAAGAGACTGTAGTATAGGCCAGGAAGTTCCTGGTTTGAATTTGCCATGAAATCATGAGGTGGTCTCCTCCAAACTACTCCCCTTTTTAGCTCAACTTTTCAGTATAAGGAAATTACTCGCCTACTTTATATGGTTGTTGTAAGGATTGCAACGGGATCAATTACGTGTTTTAAATTCCTCAAAGCACTATATAAATGCTATGTATTACAATTTTTATTTCAAGGGGGAAAAGTGTGTCAAAACCAGGTCTAGGTCTGATGGAGCCTTTTGAAAACAAAGATGTTTCAGTACACTTGGGCATCTAATATATCATAATTTTACAACTGTAATTGGAGAAAGGTTCTTTGAAAGTCATCACCTCTCAAACTACAAAAGCTTTTAGCTTTGCCATGTGGGGGCAAGATGTCAGTGTTCTCAGCTTGACAGGGAGGAAATGCAGCAAAATTACAACCTACTGCAATATGCATGTTGCTTAATGCTACTTTCTTGTGACAGATGCATTCACACACACACACCCCCGATGGAGCATAAGCTACCAGTGGGAGTGAGTAATTCGTTTTTAATTTTTCTTGCAATACTTTCTAGTACAGTGAGAAGTAGACCAAGGATGGCCAAAGCAGGGCACTCCAGGTATTGCATCTCCAGCTCCCATCATCCCTGACCACTGGGCATGCTGGCTGGGACTGCTGGGAGTTGGAAACGAGGAACATTAGGAAGACACCACATTGCTACCCCTCAACTAAACAAATGTATATATATTTCACACATTCCTTATTATATTAATTTCATAAACTACGATGTGCCTTTCCTCTACACAGCTAGAGCAGAGCTATATATGTTGTTTGCTAAACCAAGGCAATGTCCTTGAGGTTTTTCAAGAGGCTGATTTAACTGCAAATGAAGCCTCTTTATAACGGGGGTCCTCTGTTAGGAAAAACACATAAATGTATGTCCTTCCTGTAAACTGTCATCACCTCTGCTTCAAAGACCTCTTAATACAGTTGATTTTTCACATTCAGAGATGTCTCTTCCTAGATAAAATACATTGGGCAGTGGTTCCCAATTAGGGGTCCAGGGACCCCTGGGGGTCTGTGGAACGCACTCAGGGGGCCTGCGGCCCCATCCCTTGCCTCCCCTCCAACTAATTTTTTGTCGTTCTTGCATGGTAACATTTTTGACATTTCTTATGGTCTGTTTTAGCACTGTGTGATTTTTCAATATGTTGGCCAAAATTGATTTTGAAATCACACCACAGTAACGATCACCTCAGCCAATGCTCTGCAGCTTCCTTTCTGGGGTATTTCCTTTCTGATTATGAAGGAAGTGGCCCTATGTTTTCAGGAAACATGTTTTCAGTTTCAATTCTTGTCAATTTCAGCTGGGCGATTGATTTTAATCCAAGATTTTAAAAGTGTTTATATTCCATTGGTCAAGCCCCTACATGTTCCTAAGAAAAGAGACATAAACCAATCCACTTAAAGGGAAGCTTTCTGGATTGGCACATTTCCCAAGGGAGTCTTGCCTTCTCTCTCATAACAGACCCGCCCTCCACCATTGATTTTCTCTGCTAAACTGTGGTTAGTGGCAAAGCATTTTGTCTTCATCTAGGATGGCTAAATAACTACCCACAGATGCCTGTGTGCTTGAACTTATCAGAAGACCTAGGAAAACGTATGGTAAAAATTCTGCTCCTCTAAACATGTTTAGCTTCATAGAATCATAGAATCATAGAGTTGGAAGAGACCACAAGGGCCATCGAGTCCAACCCCCTGCCAAGCAGGAAACACCATCAGAGCACTCCTGACATATGGTTGTCAAGCCTCTGCTTAAAGACCTCCAAAGTAGGAGACTCCACCACACTCCTTGGCAGCAAATTCCACTGTCGAACAGCTCTTACTGTCAGGAAGTTCTTCCTAATGTTTAGGTGGAATCTTCTTTCTTGTAGTTTGGATCCATTGCTCCGTGTCTGCTTCTCTGGAGCAGCAGAAAACAACCTTTCTCCCTCCTCTATGTGACATCCTTTTATATATTTGAACATGGCTATCATATCACCCCTTAACCTCCTCTTCTCCAGTTGTGTCAATTCAGCCTAATCTGCCTGTGTTTTAGTTTAGAAATGCACAGGAATTCATTCATTCATTCATTCATTCATTCATTCATTCATTCATTCTGTCCTTAATCCAAAGGTCTCAGGGCATATTATTTTATTAAGTTTTTGTTTCTAAACGAACTCCTGCTTACTAATATACCATCTATACCTATTTTGACATTATATTTCTGGATTTTAGAACGCTAACCATTTGCACAGTGTTTTTGCAGTGGTTCAATTTACAGGTGGCTGGATCTCAGCAAGGGCTAAACATTTGCACAACCTGCTTAGGGAGATCTGCAATAAATGAAGGGACTCTGAGAACATGGGCACTGAATCCCCAGGCATGTCCCAAGAGTAATAAAGTAACCCATGGCTTCAGATTCTCAGCATAAACACACGTAGAGCCGCCACCGCCTATTAAGTGAATGGATATCTTTTCTTTTTTTAAGTGAATGGATATCTATTTATATCACTTCCTGCTGACATAAAGGATAGTGAGCACTTCATTTGAAATCATACATAATCAGCAACTGAAATTTCAGTAACGGCTTTGAAACGTGCAAGAAATACAACGATAGTGGATGGATCCACTTCATACCCAGAGAGAATAGAGCTAACGGGTATTTAAGGAACCTATGTGTTAAATGACTAGGCACATGTGATAGTTATGTGTGTAGACAGATGTAGCAGCACTACTAATGTCTGCTTATATAAAGAGAAATGAGCCAATTGTGATAGCTGAAGGAAGAGGTCAACTGCAAGTTAAAGCTTTTTCAAAACTGTCTGCTGAATAGTGAAATTCTTTATGTATGCTACAACAGCAGCAAGAATACTTATTGCAAAGTATTGGAAGACACAAGAACTACCCACCCTGGAAGAATGGCAGATGAAGGTGATGGACTACATGGAATTGGCAGAAATGACTGGCAGAATCCGAGATCAGGGAGAAGAGGCGATGGAAGAAGATTGGAAAAAATTTAAAGACTACTTGCAGAAATACTGTAAAATTAATGAATGTTAAAGAGATGTTGGATTGAAAACAATGTGGTATTGGCAAAAAGATTAATAAGAGTATGTAAATATGGATTGATAATGGTGGAAAATATATATTTATAATAGGTTAAGATGTTGAGTAAGGACAAACGACAGAGGGTAAGAACTTGCTGAACTAAATATCTGAACTGGAATACAAAAAGGGAGGTGTGAGGAGGTCAGGTAACTAGTAAATGAAGTATAAGATATGAAAATATGGATTTCCCCCCTCTTTTTCTTCTTTTTAACTGTTTTTTACTCTGCATTTTTTATGTGTTTTGTTTTTGTATATTGGTAGCTCTTTTTTCTTCTTTTTTTTACTAGGGTAATTTTCGGTTTTTATATCCTATGTTTAAACTGTGAAACTTTTTATTGTTTGTAAAACTTTAATAAATATTATTTTTTTAAAAAATGCTTTTTATCGTAGAGCTGGAAGGGACCCCTAGGGTCATCTAGTCCAACCCCTGCAATGCAGGAATCTCAACTGAAGCATCCATAAAGCAAACCTCCTGAGCGGAGGAGACTTTGTCAAAACCCTTACTGAAATCAAGATACACCACATCCACAGCACCCCCGATTCTTCCAGCTTGTAACACTATCAAAAACCTCTGATAATGAAAGAGACTCTGGCATGCGATGAGACCCCCGAGTTAACTATATAGTGGAACCTTGGTTTTCGAACGCCTTGGTACTCGAACATTTCAGCTCCCGAATGATGAAAACCAGGAAGTAAGTGTTCCAGTTTTTGGAAGTTGAATGGACTTCCAGAACGGATTTGAGAGCCAAGGTACCGCTGTACGACCTTTAGAAGATAAACTTAAGGCAGCCCTGTATAGGGACTTTTTTAATGTTTCATGTTTTATTATGTTTTTTATATATGTTGGAAGCTGCCCAGAGTGACTGGCAACCCAGTCAGATGGGCGGGGTAAAAATAATAAAAATATTGTTGTTGTTGTTAAATGTACAGATCATATGTATGTAGATCAGAAATGATTTGGGGGGACTGATTGCATGTTTTAATTTGGATTTTCTGTATTTTTTTAAAAAAATCAATAAGTCCTCTGGCTACCTAATTTGTTATTCCACAGGCTAATTTGTTGGAAAAGCATTTCATTTTCATGACAAGGAGCATACTGATTTTGCTGCATGTGTCCTGAATGGTGCATTAAAGGTACCTGATAGCAACTAAAATCACTTACAGTGTAGAAAGTTGCAATATTCTGAAGTGTGGCAGAAGTGGTTTTCAACACACATTCACTGCATTCCAAGGCAGTTCTTTTCAGGACAGCGAATGTGGGTGCAAATCACTTCCACCCCACTTAAAATTTCTACTCCCCTTTAGACATTCACCTGAATATGTAAAGGCTAAAATGGTTGGTGGGGCAGGGACACGCACCATGTAGGCTCTTCTTTAGACTACAAAGAAGTTATAATCTCTGCATCCCTCCGGTCAATATGTAAAGGTCCAAAGAGCAGTATCCATCTACTGTGGCCCATCAGTGCAAGGATTTATAAAGTGTTCTTGGAGTTTCTCCAAACCTCTGGGGCAACCCAGCCAGATGGCCAGGGTATAAACATTTTTAAAAATAAATGAATAAATAATATAAGCACAAGGAAGTCCCCAGGACATCTTCTCTATGAATATGGAGGACTGGGGCAGGCCATTGTTATATCCCCCAAATACTCCCCAAGCATGCAAAAACATCCCTACGTTATGCGAGCAAAGGTCTGCTATAGGAATCTGGGACAGTTGCCCTATAGTTTTCCTGCAGAGATCATGGGTTCCCTACCAAGAATGTTAAGAGGAGAGCCGGCCACTCCTTTCCTATTACAGTGCTTATTTGTGACATGGAGATTTGGATCTGTCTCATCAGAAACTGGCACAGCCCTAATAACCTCCTTTTACATGCATTGTCCAGGAGGCGTGAGGCGATCGCAGGATTACGCTGTGTTCAGGCCAGTGATTTAGAGGTGAAAGGCTTCATATCACTTCAGCTGTTGAAATCTCCAGAGGTTTAAGCTATATAGAGCAGACACACACACAGCAATTCCAGACAGTGTTTTCCAGAATAGCTGGAGAATGGCCCCTGTACCGAAATAACAGTCTGCCACGTACAAATGGAGCTTCCAGATGAGAATGTCATTGCCTAATCGGGAGAAACATATTCAGGTCAAGTGCCAGATGCAGTTATGCAGGGGAATAGTGTAGGTCCTTGCAGCCTTTGGGGAAGGAGCATAATACCAGACTTCTAAAAAAGAATGGAGAGGCGTCTGCAGATATCAGAGGAAGAAGCCTTTGGTAGATTCCCCACCCCGCCCCCCCACCCTGTGTTGCAGACCATGATTATTACCTAGTCCTGTAATTCTGGAGTCCAAGCTTTTCTCCTGGAGAAAGGAGAACATTTTCACTTTTCACAGCAGATTGCAAATTGTATTTGCTGCAGAACTTAGATGTGAGTCCCAGAAGAGATGCCCCCTGCATTGCAGGCCTTTTCGCACCTGGCCGGGGAGGGCGGGAAGCTGACTGACTTCAGCTACAAAAGCTGAGGCTGCTGAACAGACTCTTGGGCTGGGCGGTTGTTTGGGGATGGGTGGGTATTTTTTGTTTGTTTGTTTGTTTTTGATCTTGTGAATTGCATGGAAATGGTTCTATTTAGTTGGGTATTTTTTAATGTTTTATTACTGTTTATGTCTACTGCTTATATTATGTTGTTTGTATTTTTATGTTGAAATAAGGTAATTTTATTCACGTTGTAAGCCGCCTTGAATTATAGATAGGCGATAAAATTAGGTAGGCAGGTAGGTAGGTATAGAAACTTATATTTGGGGTGAGAATGTGGGATCACACCTGTGATCAAAGTGCATGACTGCAAGTCCAATCATTTATATTGAATGAATGAATAAATATAAAATAGAATTTAGATTGCTTCTGTACTGATGCTATTATTGTTGTTGTTGTTATTGTTATATTTGTATACTGCCCTACCCCGAAGCTCTCCCACCTCTTGCGGAGCGACTCCTCCCCGCTGTCCCCCGAGCTTGTGGGGCTGGCAATGGGGAGAAGCGCTGCTTTCCCCACCGCCAGCCTCCAAAGCAGGTCGGGGAACAGCGGGATGGCGGCGCTCTGCCTCCCCGCTGTCCCCCGAGCTTGTGGGGCTGGCAATGGGGAAAAGTGCGCTTCCCCCCATCGCCAGCCTCCAAAGCAGGTCTCCGCAAGAGGTGGGAGAGCTTCGGGGTGCAGGCTTGCAGACAGCTTCCTGAAGCCTCGAGAGCGAGAGGGGTTGGTGCGCACTGACCCCTCTCGCTCTCCATGCTTCAGTGAAAGCCTGCATTTGCCCCATAGGACGCACACACATTTCCCCTTCATTTTTGGAGGAGAAAAAGTGCGTCCTATAGGACGAAAAATTCGGTATATACAGTCATACCTCTGGTTACAGATGCTTCAGGTTGCGTTTTTTCAGGTTACGGACCACCGAAACCCGGAATTACCGGAATGGGTTACTTCTGGGTTTTGGAGGTCACGCATGTGCAGAAGCGCTAAATTGTGCCTTGTCAAATCAAAACCTGCGCATGCGCAGGTGCACAGCTGCGGGTTGCAAACGCTGCAGGTTGCAAACGTGCATCCCGCACGGATCACGTTTACAACCCAAGCGTCCACTGTATAGGGTGTGAGTTACGGGTGTTCAGTAGCCAGTTGCCTAAACCGAACAAGAAATGAGAAGCCAAAATGGACAGATCTGCCCGTCTCTGTTTAGTTAGATGTTTACTTTATTTGGGAGGGGCTATTGCTCACAGCTTAGAGCAAAAATTCAGTCCCAGACATATCTAGTTGAAAGGATCTCAAGTAGCAGGACTGGGAAAGCCCCCTCCCTGAAGCCTTGGAAAGTCAGAATAAGCAGCACTGGGCTACTGGGCAATTGTCTGATTCAGTAGAATGCAGCTCTAGAGCAGAAAGAAAACAAGCTTCCTCCCTCTGCCATGTGACAGCCCTTTAGATATTTGAAGATGGCTATCTTCTCCAGTGGCGTAGCATGGGGGGTGCCAGGGGTGCTGGCCGCACTGGGCGCAACATTTGGGGGGGCGCGTTTGGCTGGCCCTCCTCGAGGAAGCAGGAGCCCCACTGTCCTGGGACCTCCTCCGAAGGCTGGCGGTGGGGCGAAGAGACCTCCTCCCGCCGCCAGCCTTCGGAAGGCTGCTCCGAAGCCGGGCGGTGGGGTGGAGAGACCTTCTCCCCGCGCCAGCCTTCGGAAGGCTGCTCCGAAGCCTGGCGGTGGGGCGGAGAGACCTCCTCCCCACACCAGCCTTCGGAAGGCTGCTCCGAAGCCTGGCGGTGGGACGGATAGACCTTCTCCCCGCTCCAGCCTTCGGAAGGCTGCTCCGAAGCCTGGCGGTGGGGTGGAGAGACCTTCTCCCCGCTCCAGCCTTCGGAAGGCTGCTCCGAAGCCTGGCGGTGGGGCGGAGAGACCTTCTCCCCACGCCAGCCTTCGGATGGCTGTCCTGAAGACTTGTGGTGGGAGCAGTGGCGTAGCGTGGGGGGTGCAGGGGGGCCTGCTGCACGTGGCGCAACATCTGGGGGGGGGGCGCGGAAGAGACTCGAGTGCTAAAATCCACGGGTTAGGGGGCGCAAATTACTTGCCTTGCCCCGGGTGCTGAGAACCCACGCTATGCCACTGATCTTCTCTCTTCTCTATCTCATCTTCTCCAGGCTAAACATACCCAACTCCCTCAACTGTTTGGTTTGGTTTCCAGACCCTTGATCATTTTGGTTGCCCTCCTCTGCACACTTTCCAGCTTGTCAATATCCTTCTTAAACTGTGGTGCCCAGAATTGGACACAATATTCCAGTTGTGGTCTCATCAAGACAGAAGAGAGTGGTACTGTTACTTAACTTGATCGAGACACCATACTTCTGTTGATGCAGCCTAGTATAGCATTACAGAAATCACGCAGCTTCAGCGCAGCGGCAGCGGGAAGCCCCATTAGCTAAAGTGGTACCTCAGGTTAAGAACAGTTTCAGGTTAAGAACGGACTTCTGGAACAAATTAAGTACTTAACCTGAGGTACCACTGTAGCTCCCCCCCCCCCCCGCTGCATCACACTGTTGACTCACGTTAAGCTTGTGGTCCACGAAGGCCCCAAGATCCTTTTTGCATGTCCTACTGGCAAGCCAGGTCTCCCCCATCTTATATTTGTGCAGCTGTTTCTTCCTGCCTATGTGTAGAACCTTACATTTGTGCCTACTGAATTTCATTCTTTTAGTTTGGTCCCCATTTCTCCAATCTTTTAATGTCATTTTGAATCTTAATTCTGTCCTCTGTGATATTAGCTACCCCTCCCTGTTTGGTGACCTCTGCAAATTTGATGAGCATCCCCTCAGTTCCTTCATCCAAGTCATTTAGAAAGATTTTGGACAACAATGTGCCCAGATTCATCTGGCATGATTTGTTTTTGAGAAACCCGTCAGGGGCTGCTGTGACCACCTACATTTGTTCTCAAATGGACACACTGCAGGCAGGCCAAAGCAAATGAGTTTTTATCTTTGGAATGAAACCATTTTCTTAAGAAGTGCTTTTCAGGTGCAAAATAAAGTAACAGTAAAGATTGTGTGTGGAGTACATAGAGAAAACAAGTCTATTGACAAAAATGCTGTGTTTACATAACCACGGGAGCTGGATGTGTGCTCAAAACATTTCCACTGCATTTCAGAATGTAGGTCCATCTTTGCATTTCCCATTCCCTAGGTTATTTTTTGGATTTAGCCACAAGAGAGAAGTGTCGTCAAGCTCCCACTAAGTATCACCCTTGCTCCCACTAACCTGGAACATGCCCTGTGCAAGCTCCCACAAATAAGTCATTGCATCCAAAGGAGACAACTTTAGAGACATTTCAAAATCTGCTGTCATTATGGATACAGAAAGCTGAATTCCCCAACTGGTGTTATTAAAAAAGGCTCGCAGTCAGGATTGACCCCATTTTTAATCTAAAAAGGACCCAGATGCCGCTTTCAGCTGTCTGCAACAAATGCAATCTTATATGAGCCTCTCTTGGCTATTGTGTGATGAAGAGAGAGAAAAGATAAAAGGGCAATGAAGTTAATTACAGAACCTCATACATTCATATTCTTCACTCTACATTATTTTGCAAATGCTAAAAGGAAAGTGTCTAGAAAACCATGTTTCCAAAATGCTATTTTATAGCTATGCTAGTTTATTGCTGTGCAACCATGCGCCACATCTCCCTTCTTTCAGGGTCTGCAACTATAAACAGTTTTCCAGCACAACCAACACAGAGCATGCAATGGAATCACAGTCTTCCATAAGCATTGCATATCCAGCTGTGCTTCAAACATGACCTGAATTTGACCTCCAAGGGACTCAGGCTCCCAGACCCATTAGCTACCCTGTTAAGACTGCCAATTATTATGGCTTATGTGAGAGCTTCCTCTCATTTGACTGCATGTCTGCTGGGAGCCAGGCTAGGCTTGGGAAATGTTCTGAAGTCCCATCATGCAGCCTCCTGCTGACGCTCAGTGCGCTTGAGCACAGCCTAGATGGGATGGACCAAATGTCGGCTGCTCTGAGCTCTCTGGGCGGGCACTGGGCTGATTAAACCATCTACGGCCTTTTAAACTGTGTGTGTATATATAATGGTTTTTGTTCGTTATTATGACATGTACTCTTGTGTTTTTATATTGTAAGCTGTCCTATGGTCTTTGGATAAAAGGCAGTATAAAAATTAATGTAAATAGGGGGTTGTCCCCTCATTTTTCAGTGATCCAGGAATGAATAGTCCCTTTGACTATCTGATAGCTTTAATGTTTACTTCCATCACATGAAGCATAGCTTGAAATGGCATTCCCAAGAGCCTCCTCTGTTGTAATGGAGCTCAGGTTCAAAAGATATCTAGATAACTGTCCCACATTCCTGGCAGCAGGTGGCACTGGTGTGGAAGCTCTCTCTCTGCAATCTAGAAAATGCATATGGTGCACTGCCCTCCATGTGCTAATATGGTTTGGACAGCTTGTCTTAAGTATGGAAACTGGGTGCCTTCTAGTCTTACATAGTTATGCCATTGCTGATGTTGCCTATCATTTAAGTGTTTAATAACCATATACAGTGGAACCTCGGGTTGCGGACGTAATCTGTGACGGAGGCACGTCCGCAACCCACAGCGTTCATAACCTGCAGCGCTGCGCCTGCACATGCACATGTCGCGATTTGGCACTTCTGCACATGCATGAAGCGCGATTTAGTGCTTCTGCGCATGCGCAAGCGGTGAAACCTGGAAGTAACCATTCCGGTACTTCCAGGTTTCCTGTGGTCCACAACCTGAAAACGCGTAACCCGGAGTGTCTGTAACCCGAGGTACCACTGTATGCCTAATGTGTCTATTCCTCTCTCTCTCTGTCTCTCTCTCTCACACACACACACACACTCACTCTCTCTCTCTCTCTCTCTCTCTCTCACACACACACACACTTTCCCAACTGCTGTCCAGCTGCAGTTTCTTTTTTCAATTGCACATTTTGTGTCCAACTGCACACTAAAAAAACCAAAGAACTTTTGGATCATTTTGGATGATTCTTTCTACCTGCATGTGTAACAACTGCTCCCGATTTTCTCCAGTACAAACAGAAGCAATTTCCACGGCAGTTTACAAGGGCTGGATTCCCCCCCCCCAGCTAATCCATTTTCCTTCTTGGCTGTGTGTGCATGCTAGACAGAGATGCGTTTAGGGATACATGAATCTAATTGCATAAGACAACAACAGAGACAGTGCACTCTGACACATATTCCCTCTACAGCCAGAGCCTTGGTTTTCTGGGAACTAAATCCCCATAACGAAGGGCACATTGCTGAGTGCTGTTGTGACTGCTCTACATCCTTCATTACGCCCTCAGAGTGCACACGAGTAATGACTGAATTGCTCAGAGTTTAAAGATTTCACAGCACATGCAGCATCTCTAGGTCAATGTTGTGCAAATAATTAAGTTATGCACTAGAGGCAAAACAGAAAAGCAGTACTGCAGACTGTTGTTCTCTGCCAAGCACGCCCTAACTCTGCTCTGGTTTGCAAGCAACAACAGCAAATCTTGTACAGAAATAATAGGTGAGGCAGAGGACAGGTGCATTTTTAATTCCAGCAAGAATACAAGGGAGCTTCCATGCCATTACATAAATTACTGGAAGAGAAAGCATACTGGATGGCAATCACTAATTGATTAGCCTATCAAATATAAAATGCATGTAGTCTATCTTGACATAACACAACCAAATTTGTGTTTAAAGCTCTTATACCAACAGAGTTGTGGCACAATCTACTAGAAAATTATCTAAGGGGTGTGAGCAGAAGAACCTTCAGGGGGATCAAGAACCTGTTCTCATCCCCCTCAATATGTATTGACATTTTTTTTATTGTGCAGATCTAAAGTAGGCACTGGGCTGGTAACCCCTGTTCTAGAGCCTGGGTCCATCCTGGTTTTTCTAATTTAAATTCCTTCTCTTTGCTTCAGATCATGTTCTTTAACGCTAACTCAATTTGCCAAGTTTAGTTTACTGATAGGCAACCTTTCAATTCCTTCTCCCAAATTCTTTGCAGAATCAGGTTCAGTTTAAGTGTACGGACCCCTTAATTTGTTAGGATTGTTTCCCCCCTCAAGTTTCAATTTCTCAAGCAGCACTGAAACTAAAGCAGAAAGCAACCATTTCACAATCACAAAGCACATTTTACAAAACACAAAATGGCTGAATCACTTTAATTCCTTCACAGTGTAGTTGCACAAGTTTTGAGAATTTGATAAAGGTCATCCAAAATGTTTAAAATCCTAAAATGTTCTCCCCACGTGAAAAGGTAAGATGGTAAATATGTGGTAGAGAGAAAGTATTGTAATGTCTTTTTAAAAACTGCTCAATCTAATTTTAAGTTCAAAAACATTCTAAAATGAAGCAATATATGTGTGTGAAGTGGGAATTAAGGCAGAAAGCCGTAGCTACTGTCTTGCGTGAGAGCAACAGATTCCTTCGAAGTAGTGACCGCACAACCCCGTGCTTAGTTGATTACTCTTGACAAGATAACCACCCAAGGAAGAAGAGTTTTCTTCCACTTTGCACTTAATGGGGCCCCGAGGAAACAACATGATTGAGACACATGATGTCCGCATTGCACTGGGCAGCTCATTACTATCAGGCATGCAAAGCATCAAATAAGGCCATTTACTGGAGTCATTTTCAGGTATTCTGCCCACACACCGGAGTGACCCCCACCCACTGAAGCTAAGTGGGGCTGTGCAGTGGGGAGCCTGGCTGGCTGAAGCGGCCGGCGCTGCCCTGCTTTAAGGGGTGCCCACACAGCGCCCTGCAAGCCCAAGTGATGTAAAGGTAGACAAGCCCCCACTTCCTCAGCCCTTTTAAATTTTCTTAACAACTGACTGGTTAAAAGAGCTATAACCCTGTAGGTCGGGGGCAGGGGGAGAGTTAAATTCATGCAGCCAAGTCTCTTGCAAACATATTATATCAAATTTCTGGAGTATACAAATGAAGTCCTTAGCCACCTTCTTATTCTCCCACCAGGTTCCATGAAAGAATGCTAAGACCTTTCTGGATGTTTTGTAGTCAGTTATGGTACCTTAGAGGAGAGCTGAAGGTATCATAATTTGCTTTTCTGTAATTACCCCCAGACCTGGCTTATCTTGAACATTTGTTAATGTTTAATCCCTTTGATTTGTAGAAAGTGGATTGCTAGCAGAGTAGGAGTTCTGGACCTCTAACTTGGACATATTTCTTCCAATACCTGAATTTGGGTCAATATGATGGTTTTCCCCTTCTTGTCTATTGGAGTGTATCTGGATATTATTAGGACAGGTGACAAAGGCAGGAGTCTTGTGGCTCAAGAACTTACTGCTCCTTCCTCTCAAATGGCCTTTTCCAGACTACAGTTTCATTTCTCTAGTAAGTATGGGGGATAGATATTTAACACTGGGTGGGGGCATTATTCAGGCAATGTTTTAACTGGAATAACAGCTCTCTGTCAACAAAAATATGACTTAGAGACCAAAATTTGTCCCATATATCAGGATTCCAAAAGGTTAGTTCAATACTGCCTCTCCAGTCTCAATTAGACAGGTATTTATAACATAAATAAATGATTTCCTAAATCTGGAAGCTGAGGTTGCCTGGGAGCATATACATCATCTCCTAAGTGTGGCTCAGTTGACCAGGTAGCTAAGCTTTTACTTGGGAAAAGGCTTCTCCAGCCCCTTACTTGCACTCTCACAATGTAAAGGACCGTGGCTGTCCATCTTGCCACAATCACTTTGCCTCCCGTGCTGAGTCACAATAATCCAGCATAAATTTCCGGACTAAATTTGGCAATGGATTTCTGGACTCTTTAATTGAAGCACCACAGGTCTGTGCTCATGTAATAACCATGTTTAAACTGCAGAGTATCCTTAGGATGAGATGGTCTTCTAAGTTTTTCTCATGAGTTTGTTATCAGTTAAAAACATCAAACCCAAACAGCTGCTCTCCCAGCTCCTGTCCTCCAATTAAAATATATGACTTTTAAGACCACATAAGAAGGAAAACAGTTAAAAGAGATATGCTCCTTACCTGAATTTGCAATTAGTATTAAGTGCTGAGACAAATGACTTTAAACCTTTAAAGCTATTCAATTAAAACTAGACTGTGGAGCTCAAGCCTTACTTGTTGCCATCTTCACACGGAAGACCCGCCCTAAAGATATTTAGTAGCAAAGTGGAAAATGGCGAATTGGATTTGAAAAAGGCAAAATAATATTAGAACTGGGGCTGTCGGAGATGCATAAGGCAAACTGTGTTTTAATGCTCAGGAACTTGGCAAAGTCTTTTTATATGGATTTAAATATTGCAGGTGTACACAGTGAACGCTCGGGTTGCGAACGTGATCCATGCGGGATGTACGTTTGCAACCCGCAGCGGCGCGTCTGCACATGCGCGGGTTGTGATTCAGTACTTCTGCACATGCGCAAAGCGTGATTTAGCGCTTCTGTGCATGAGCGACCCCCGAAACCCGGAAGTAACCCGTTCTGGTACTTCAGGGTTTCGGTGGGTCCGTAACCTGAAAAAAATGCAACCTGAAGCGTCTGTATCCTGAGGTATGACTGTATTCTGTATTATTTTATTAATGCAATGCCTAATGCAAGTTTGACATGGCCTTTGGCTAGAATAATAAACTTATGAACTTGTTGGGTGATAATGGTGCAATTGCAGCACTCGCACCAGGGCCATGCTAGCAAGGGTGGCCAGACTATGAACTTTGCATTAGAGAGGCTGGACTAGATGAACCCTCAGGATCCCTTCCAACTCTACAGTTCTATGATAGAACATAGTTATAATAGGCATCTGAGAGCACACGTCAAATTGAGGAAGACTAAAAAGTGAAATGACATTAAATAGACATTTGGTACCTCTGTGGGAGGGGGTGGGACTTAAAAATAAAAATAAAAAATCAACTGTGTATGAATCGCTGCTTATATATATGCAAAATTGATTGTTGTTAGCCGCCCTGAGCCCAGCTTCGGCTGGGGAGGGCGGGATATAAATAAAATTTATTATTATTTATTATTATTAAAATTAAAAAATATTGTTTACTGTTGTGTTTTTCTAAAATATAAGTTACTGCTACTTGTTAGCTGCCTTGGAAAGATGGCTGTGTATCCTGAAAAGTAAACTTGAGGAAGAAGGAGTCGTGTTCCTCCGCTGCTCTCTGTAGTTCCTGGTTTACCCCACAATTCTTAGGCACCATTTAATCCTTCCCTTTTAACTGAGTTATTTTAATGTATCAGAAGTGCAAAAGCCAGTAAGAATAAAGTAGGCCAACAGAACAAACGTTGGAAGTTTTAGTCTAAAATTTAGTCTAATGTTTCTTCACGTTTGGCAGCTGTGTATTAATCACCCCCACCAACCTCAAAAGGGTGCATTTTATCAAAGAAAAATGTTAATTAATGTTCTTTACCAGGACCATAATGTTACTGTTACAAAGTCATGAAATACCTATTAGAAAAATGTCCCCTCTCCTCTGCTGACACTGATGGAGGGGGGGGGGAATCAGCAATTCAGCAAGCCAATAAAAGGGGCCGGTTTTAAGTGCTTTTTCTGCTCCATACTCTGTTACTTTCTGGTGACAACAACATTGCAGCCCATGGATTTTCAAAGCAGCTCAGCCATTCATTTTCCACTTTCCTCTTTACGCCAGAGTGAAATTCAGGACATGGCATTAGCTTAAAAGAAATAAGCATCAACAGGATGAACTCTGCTCTGCTTTGCTTAGGTGAAACTCCCTTTGAATCCGATGGAAGTTTGATCCGTGTAACTGAGAACGGGCTTTCATGCTCCAGGCACAGAACTGCTGCTATGCTACACAAATTCAGAGTGCAGCTGCATGCAAGGAATTAAGGATTTGCTGGCTTAACGATTAACTTCTTTATCCTTCTTAAAACTTATTATGACATCATCTTTTGAAACTCTCATTGATTAACTCACTGATTCCTTCAGTGCGAAGCACTTTGGCCAAAGCTTTTGTGGACCAATAAATTAAATGAATGGTTTACTGACCCACCTAATGGAAATAAAAAATTGAGCAAGCCAACTGTACAGAAGGTGTGTATCTGAAACTGGGATCAGGTGCAGCTTATTCCAGTCAGAGGGAGAGAGCTGCAACAGCTAAATAGGCCTGTTGGAAATGAGCAGCTAATTAACGCCTGGCAAGACACAGGTGTAACTCTGGGGCAGTGGAAATGACACAGCAAAAGCAAACATTTGGTTAGTTCACTTTAGTGTAATGGCATGAAATGTGTCAATTGCCTCACGGAAAGCATATCTTAATTTGACTGGCAATGGGGGGGGAATAGCATGAGTTCATGAACCTGGGCACCAGAGCAGAAAACAACTAAAAATGAAGAGCTATAATTATAACACATTATATAGTAGCTGAGTGCACCAACCACAATATTTAGTTCAGACCCCAAATAGCACACCACAAAATGTGGCCTGAGGTGCCTCAAGAGCTGTCGTATTTGGCTCACTGTTAGTTTGCGCCTACTTGTTTCTTTCCCTTCACACTCCCTTTCCTTCACTATTGTGAGTAAAAAAACAACCAGCTATCATTTTTGTTTTCTTTCAACAGAAGTAGAAGAAATTTGCAAACATACTAATCCGTCAAGAGTGGATAAAATCACAACCACATGGGTCCAGGGGGCTCTGTGCTATGCAAATTTGATTTCTGTAAAATAAAAGATGGCATCTTTAGCTTTCTAAATCTGGGGCTGGGATTCCATGAAATGTGCAGGCACAGCTCTCTCTTCTGAAGGCATGGATCCTGCCAAGTTTCAGAAGGAAACTTGCAGAAGTTTTCCTGTAAGGGTCGCTGTTACAGGTTTTTTGATGTGTAAAAAAGGAATCACTTAATCTTTCCCTAGTGTTTTGTGGGTAGCTGATCTGAAAACTGCAGCCTTCCCCCTGGGTAAGAAACCTAACAAAAGACAAACAAACAGGTTCATAGGCAATGCTTTTCTTCTAGTAAAAGGTGCCGGTGTTGTGTACCATTCAGTACCCCCAGAAAAAGTACCGTTCGTAATCATTTGTACTAACTGCCATTATTAGTTATTCCTATTAGTCGTTTACTTATGCAAATGACTCAAAGTAACTTACATATCATTAGAGTTGATTTTGGGGTGAGAAGAATTAAAACATAAAATCACTTCCTCTGATTATAAGTTAGAACTGTCAGGAAGGAAGGATGTCTCCCTCCTCATCCTGGTTTCTTCCTTAAACTTAGAAACGTAAGTTTCACTGTTATAAGGCTGCTCCTTCCCCCAAGGCACTGTGGCTGGCAAGCACGGAAAACATCATTTTCTCTTATTACAAGCTAGACCTGTCAATAATGAAGGAGCTGCCCTTTTTTCCTCCTGGCATTGTGGCCTTTCCCTCAAACAAGAAATGTAAGATTTGATTTTGTCTAGCCGCTCCCTCTCCTCCCACCCCCTGGCATTTCCCTTATATGGCAAGCTTAAAGACATAGATTCGGTTTTAGGAGATGCTTGTCTGCAGCATTTTTCAAATGTCTGCATCATGGAGGAGACACAATGTGCTTCAGCAGTCCTTGCTTTGTCTCAGGCAATCCAAAAATCCCCTTGAGGTACCCAATATGCAAATCCTGAGTTTTGAGAGTAGTGAGGCAAGGGTCTGTGGTGTGCCTGCCTGCATGTGGAGCACCATCACAGCATCCCCCACCCCCATAACTGGTAAACAATCCAATTTTATATGCCAGAAGTGATGATATTACACTTCCCTGGTCTTAAATCTCACCTGAGAGGCGGGAGGAGATACATTTCTCCTGAGCTTATAAAATAAGAATGAGGAGATAAATAACAGCCAGCAGCAATTATTTTGTGCCCTCTTCTGTCATATTAAAAATGTTGTTTCCATGCTGTTTAGAAACGTTCTTCAAACCACAATTCAAACAATCTCAAGTTATTTTCTGATGCAGGCTGCTGGAAGCCTGGGACTGCGGCCAGTATCAGGTACCCATCTGTTCTTTTGCCTTGTTCATTCAAATTCAAGAGGTTCTTTGACAGAGAGTGATTCAGGACAGTTATGAACAAGCAGAGACTGGTTCCAAGACCACGCAGAGAAAATGGCGCAACTCCCCCCCCCCCACCCTTACCTGTTGTTGCGCTGGATACTGTTGGCCACTGCTGCTCAGGTCCTCCAGGTCCCACACGTAAACCTCCTGCTTCCTCCATGTGTACAGCACTAAACAAATGTACACAGTGATCAGATTATGCCGTTCTCATTAAAACAATATGGTTCCTTTTTAAAAGCAGCATTGCCCTTTCCGCTACACATTCCAAAATGCTCAATGTCACAGTTGCTCATAATCAGCACCATCATAATCATCACCCACAGCAGCAGCAACAACCATTTATGCAAATTATTTCATTCTTACTTATGATGAAAGTATTAATATACCACCTTTTCTGCTACAGTGTGCTTCCTGCAAAAGTATCATTGAAACCATCTAATGTTTCAATGTACAATAGTGGACCTTCATTGTATATTTGCATTCCACAGCTTACTATATCCCTGCTCTCATCCAAGTCAGACAAATGTTGCACAAATGTTGCCTTTACGGAATGGGTTGTTTCCATTAATGAGATGTGACATGTCTAACATAGCTGGGAAATTACTAAATCCCAATAGTGTTTATGCCTTACCATTGAAGTAAATAATGAAACACTGTCCTGTCAGTTCCAGGCATCCTTCAGCTTGCTACCATTAACCAAACTCTTACAGCAAGTATTCTGCTGTAATTTACAATACCCAGCAGTGATGGCACCTTATGCCTTTGGCTTGGAGAAAGAGGGAACAGCAGGAAACATTCCACAGAATCTTTTTCTGACACATTATGTGGTGAACATTCTGACATGAGACCAGCACATTTAACAACCACACATTATTAAGGTGTAAACTCAAGTGATAATGACAAAGGGCATGTGGGTTTAAAGAAATAAATACATGTGCTTTGCTTGTCATATGGAGAAATTTGATCCAAAATTCTAAAGTCAACTATTAGATTCTATTGATGGCAAAAATGTTGTCAATTTCCAAGCCAACCTTGCTTCATTAGATATAATTCATTGGCTCAGTTATTTGCATTTGTTGGTGACCATGTTATAAAATAGGCCTTTATCCCAAAGCAGGTGCCCAGTGCCATTTTGGAGTACCTAGTGCTGTCATGCTGACTCTGATGATATCCCCAGTTACTATTGCTAGGGTGCCACACAGAACAGAGAGCGGGATTCAGCTAATGAGTCCCGTCAGTGCAAGTTCACACAGCAAGGTTTTTCCTCCTCTGCTCCATTGACACTCCCCAAAATTGGCTTGGGGGCAGGGAAAACTCCCAGAACAGCCTGCAGGGGAAGGAGTGGATCATTCTGTCTGGCAAGCTGCAATGCTTGTGCTGATGGGACATTTGCCCCAGCACGTTGTTGAATCCAACCCAGAGAGATGTTTTTCAATGGGGCAGACTGTCTGGAGTCATATTCTTGCTCAACCATGACACACATTCTGTGTAGCTTTGGACACTAACCACAACTCATGGCTATTGGAAGATAAACTATATAACAGATAAACTATATAACTATATAACTATATACTCCCCATCGGCTGGGTGAGGACTGCAGGGCCTGCTCCCTTCCAGGGCCTTCTCCAACTGGCCCAGGGGGCGTGGCCCAGGCCCTCTCTCCCAGCTAAAGGGACTCCTGCTGCAGGGAAGCCTCGGACCATCGGCTGGGTGAGGACTGCAGGGCCTGCTCCCTTCCAGGGCCTTCTCCAACTGGCCCAGGGGGCGTGGCCCAGGCCCTTTCTCCCAGCTATAAAGGGACTCCTGCTGCAGGGAAGCCTCAGACCATCGGCTGGGTGAGGACTGCAGGGCCTGCTCCCTTCCAGGGCCTTCTCCAACTGGCCCAGGGGGCGTGGCCCAGGCCCTCTCTCCCAGCTATAAAGGGACTCCTGCTGCAGGGAAGCCTCGGACCATAGGCTGGGTGAGGACTGCAGGGCCTGCTCCCTTCCAGGGCCTTCTCCAACTGGCCCAGGGGGCGTGGCCCAGGCCCTTTCTCCCAGCTATAAAGGGACTCCTGCTGCAGGGAAGCCTCGGACCATCGGCTGGGTGAGGACTGCAGGGCCTGCTCCCTTCCAGGGCCTTCTCCAACTGGCCCAGGGGGCGTGGCCCAGGCCCTTTCTCCCAGCTATAAAGGGACTCCTGCTGCAGGGAAGCCTCGGACCATCGGCTGGGTGAGGACTGCAGGGCCTGCTCCCTTCCAGGGCCTTCTCCAACTGGCCCAGGGGGCGTGGCCCAGGCCCTCTCTCCCAGCTATAAAGGGACTCCTGCTGCAGGGAAGCCTCGGACCATAGGCTGGGTGAGGACTGCAGGGCCTGCTCCCTTCCAGGGCCTTCTCCAACTGGCCCAGGGGGCGTGGCCCAGGCCCTTTCTCCCAGCTATAAAGGGACTCCTGCTGCAGGGAAGCCTCGGACCATAGGCTGGGTGAGGACTGCAGGGCCTGCTCCCTTTCAGGGCCTTCTCCAACTGGCCCAGGGGGCGTGGCCCAGGCCCTCCCTCCCAGCTATAAAAGGACTCCTGCTGCAGGGAAGCCTCAGACCATCGGCTGGGTGAGGACTGCAGGGCCTGCTCCCTTCCAGGGCCTTCTCCAACTGGCCCAGGGGGCGTGGCCCAGGCCCTTTCTCCCAGCTATAAAGGGACTCCTGCTGCAGGGAAGCCTCGGACCATCGGCTGGGTGAGGACTGCAGGGCCTGCTCCCTTCCAGGGCCTTCTCCAACTGGCCCAGGGGGCGTGGCCCAGGCCCTCTCTCCCAGCTAAAGGGACTCCTGCTGCAGGGAAGCCTCAGACCATCGGCTGGGTGAGGACTGCAGGGCCTGCTCCCTTCCAGGGCCTTCTCCAACTGGCCCAGGGGGCGTGGCCCAGGCCCTCCCTCCCAGCTATAAAAGGACTCCTGCTGCAGGGAAGCCTCAGACCATCGGCTGGGTGAGGACTGCAGGGCCTGCTCCCTTCCAGGGCCTTCTCCAACTGGCCCAGGGGGCGTGGCCCAGGCCCTTTCTCCCAGCTAAAGGGACTCCTGCTGCAGGGAAGCCTCGGACCATCGGCTGGGTGAGGACTGCAGGGCCTGCTCCCTTCCAGGGCCTTCTCCAACTGGCCCAGGGGGCGTGGCCCAGGCCCTCTCTCCCAGCTATAAAGGGACTCCTGCTGCAGGGAAGCCTCGGACCATCGGCTGGGTGAGGACTGCAGGGCCTGCTCCCTTCCAGGGCCTTTTCCAACTGGCCCAGGCCCTCTCTCCCAGCTACAAAGGGACTCCTGCTGCAGGGAAGCCTCGGACCATCGGCTGGGTGAGGACTGCAGGGCCTGCTCCCTTCCAGGGCCTTCTCCAACTGGCCCAGGGGGCGTGGCCCAGGCCCTTATTGGGAACAAACTTTTGGGGAAGTGTGGGAAGTGTTCTGCCATTGCTTCCCTGTTCCAGGTGGTTAATGTGCTTTAAAATGTCCTCAAGCAGTCGGTGGCAATTTAAATTTTTATTCCTTTTTTTCCTTTGTTGGGGGTGGGTGGGTGGGATGGATAGTTGGTTGGGGATTAATTTTAGTATAATTGTTCTGTTTTTGTTTTCCGTTGTTTTATTGGTTCTGTATAGCTTGTGTTTTGTTTTTAAGGGGCGGGATCCGGGCTGCCTGGGAGTGGGGCCCCAGCCAACACGATGGCTGGGACAAGCTCCACGGGGGGGGGGGGAGCACTGGGACATCCGATCTCGGTGATCATGAGCAGGAGGCGGAGTTACGCTAAGACCAGACCATGTCATTACCGAGGAGGCAGGTTTAGTCGTTGTTTGAAGACTATCCCTGCCTCATGGTCTGGCCTTGACCAGATGGATACTGGAATCAACAGGGGAAACCCACATGACCTGAAAGTGTTGCTGTGCAATGCCAGGTCAATGATTCATAAGACCACTGCCATCCATGACTTGATTGTGGATGGAGGATTTGACCTGGCATGTGTGACAGAGACCTGGTTGGAGGAAGCAGATGGTCCTGTCCTTGCCGCTGCTTGTCCACCAGGTTTCTCTTACGCACAGCAACCCAGGTCATGTGGGCGGGGAGGGGGGGTTGCAATGATTTTTAGGAAGTCACTAGCTTGCACCAGGCGTCCTACTGGGAAGATCCAGTTCTCTGAGTGCATGTTCTGGAAGTTGGGCAATAGGGGCAGTACAGGATTCCTTTTGGTGTACCGACCTCCCCGCTGCACCAAGGATTCCCTGTCTGAGTTGCTTCAGGTCATGGTGGATTTTCTCCTGGAGACACCTAGTTTGGTTGTCCTAGGGGATTTTAACATCCATGCCGACACGACCTTACAGGGGGCTGCTCGGGACTTCGTGGAAAGCATGGCCTCCATGGGGCTGTCCCTGAATAAGTTTGGCCCAACTCATAGTCATGGACATGCCTTAGACCTGGTGTTCACCTCTAGTGACGTGGGTGATCTGACACTAAGTAAAAGTGAAACAAAAGAAGTGCCATGGTCAGATCACTTCCTGGTGCAACTGGACTTCTCCACGACCCTTCCCCTCTGCAGGGAGGTGGGACCAATTCGGATGGTCCGCCCCCGCCACTTAATGGATCCAAATGGTTTCCGGAGAGTGGTAGGGGATGCTTTAGCCCATGTTGATGGCCTTTCAGCTGATTCCCTGGTGGCCCGCTGGAATGCGGAGTTAACCAGGGCTATCGACTGTCTGGCTCCCAAGCGCCCTCTCCGATTGCATGGAGCCCGGACAGCCCCGTGGTTTTCTTCAGAGCTGAGGGCGTTGAAACAATCGCTGAGACGGCTAGAGCGTCAGTGGAAGAAAACTCACTCCGAATCTGACCAGACACAGGTTAGAGCTCAACGTCGAGCCTACTAAGTGGCGATAGCGATGGCGAAGAAGACTTTCTTCACCACCTCTATTGCATCTGCAGAAAATAGTAGCAGGAGACTCTTTCAGGTGGTCCGCAATTTAACGGAACCACCTTTACCACCGGGGCCTTGTAAAGACCCCAAGATCTCCTGCAACGATTTTGCAAAGTTTTTTTGCAGATAAAATCACTCATATTCGGAAGGAGCTAGACACCACCGTGGGAGCAGGGCTGGGGCGGGAGAGTGCTAGAGCCCTGTCTGGTCAAGTTGCATGGAATCAATTTCAATCCGTTACCCCCGAGGATGTGGGCAGGCTGCTTGGACGCGAGAAACCAACCACCTGTCTCCTTGATCCTTGCCCATCCTGGCTTATAAAAGCTAGCCGGGAAGGGCTGGGCGATGGGCTCTGCGGGGTGGTGAATGCTTCCCTCTGTGAGGGAACATTCCCAGATCCGCTGAAAGAGGCGGTCATTAAACCGCTTCTTAAAAAACCATCTTTAGACCCGGCCAGTATGGCCAACTATCGCCCAGTCTCAAATCTTCCATTCTTGGGCAAGGTGATTGAGCGCGTGGTTGCTGAACAACTCCAGGCACGCCTGGAGGATGCGGACCATTTGGATCCCTTCCAATAGGGATTCAGGCCTCACCATGGGACTGAAACTGCCTTGGTGACGCTGGTTGATGATCTCCGGTGAGCTAGGGACAAAGGTGAGAGTTGTTTTCTGGTTCTGTGGGATCTCTTAGCAGCCTTTGATACAATCGACCATAACATCCTTCTGGACCGTCTAGAGGGGCTGGGAGCTGGGGGCACTGTTATACAGTGGTTTCGCTCCTTCCTCCTGGGCCGTGTTCAGAAAGTGGTGGTGGGGGATGAGTGTTCAGAACCCTGGGCTCTCACTTGTGGGGTGCCTCAGGGTTCTGTCCTCTCCCCCATGCTATTTAACATCTATATGAAGCCGCTGGGAGAGATCATCAGGGGGTTTGGACTGGGTGTCCATCAATATGCGGATGATACCCAGCTCTACCTCTCTTTCAAATCAGAACCAGTGAAGGCGGTGAAGGTCCTGTGTGGGTGCCTGGAGGCGGTTGGAGGATGGATGGCAGCTAATGGATTGAAGTTGAATCCTGACAAGACAGAAGTACTGTTTTTGGGGGACAGGGGGCGGGCAGGTGTGGAGGACTCCCTGGTCCTGAATAGGGTAACTGTGCCCCTGAAGGACCAGGTGCGCAGCCTGGGAGTCATTTTGGACTCACAGCTGTCTATGGAGGCGCAGGTCAATTTTGTATCCAGGGCAGCTGTCTACCAACTCCACCTAGTACGCAGGCTGAGACCCTACCTGCTCTCTGTCTCGCCAGAGTGGTGCATGCTCTGGTTATCTCCCGCTTGGACTACTGCAATGCGCTCTACGTGGGGCTACCTTTGAAGGTGACTCGGAAACTACAACTAATCCAGAATGCGGCAGCTAGACTGGTGACTGGGGGCAGCCGCCGAGATCACATAACACCGGTCTTGAAAGACCTACATTGACTCCCAGTATGTTTCCGAGCACAATTCAAAGTGCTGGTGTTGACCTTTAAAGCCCTAAACGGCCTCGGCCCAGTATACCCCCATCGCTCTGCCCGGACGCTGAGGTCCAGCGCCAAGGGCCTTCTGGCGGTTCCCTCATTGCGAGAAGCAAAGCTACAGGGAACCAGGCAGAGGGCCTTCTCGGTAGTGGCGCCCGCCCTGTGGAACGCCCTTCCAGCAGATGTCAAAGCGATAAATAACTACCTGACATTTAGAAGACATCTTAAGGCAGCCCTGTTCAGGGAAGTTTTTAATCTGTGATATTTTACTGTATTTTTGGTTTCTATGGAAGCCGCCCAGAGTGGCTGGGGAAACCCAGCCAGATGGGCGGGGTACAAATAATAAATTATTATTATTATTATTATTATTATTATTATTATTATTATTACTGTGTATCACACAGGGAGCAGAAATGACTAATAAAATAGTAATGAAGATAGTAACTGAATCAAACAATTTGTAGAGATAAGGGCTTGTATCTAGTGAAGTCATACCATCTTGCAGAACACAACTTTCTCTCTTCCCCCCCACTGCCATGCACACTCCTGGAGCGGATTTGGGGGGTGCAGGGGTCACAGGGAGAGGAGAGGGAAGGGAAATCCATTTTGCAAGTGGAATGCCTTGTGCTAACAAGATGACTTCATTGGGTACAACCAACACTAGGTTTGAATGCTGTGCACTGCCCTGGGAAAGGGGAGATTGAGAGGAGATATGATAGTCATCTTCAAATATTTTAAAGGACTGTCATATAGAAGATGAAACAAACTTGTTTTCTTCTGCTCCAGAGGGTAAGACCTGAGCCAATGGCTTCAAGTTACAAGAAAGGAGATTCCAACTAAATATCAGGAAAAACTTTCTGACAGTAAGAGCTGTTTGACAGTGGAATGGTCTCCTTTGGGAGGTGGTGGACTCTCCTTACTTGGGAGGTTTTTAAGCAGAGGCTGGACGGCCATCCATCATGGATGCTTTATCAGAGTTCCCTGCATTGCAGGGGGTTGGGCTAGATGACCCTTGGGGTCCCTTCCAACTCTACAATTCTATGATTGTATGCTCAAATTGTATATCTGTGCAATTAAAACCACATATCCCAAAGACACCCCAGCCTCCTTCATTCCACAGAATCTGAACCCAGGGTAAGCACTGGCACCCTCTGGGTCTCTCGCCACTCAGAGATCAGGGTGTGAACAATAATGCTATATGTTATAAACAGTTATTAAAACAAGTCTGGAAAATATCTGAAAGTTGCATGTCCAAAGATCAAAACTTGGGCACTTAACTTACAGCTGCTTATGGGCTCACTCCACCAGGAACTTCTCCTACGCCACAAGGGCAGAGTCATGCTGCTATTATTATTATTATTATTATTATTATTATTATTATTATTATTATTATTATGTCACATTGTCTTAAGGGACACAGGTGGTGCTGTGGGTTAAACCACAGAGCCTAGGACTTGCCGATCAGAAGGTCGGCGGTTCGAATCCCCACGACGGGGTGAGCTCCCGTTGCTCAGTCCCTGCTCCTGCCAACCTAGCAGTTCGAAAGCACGTCAAAGTGCAAGTAGATAAATAGGTACCACTCCAGCGGGAAGGTAAATGGCATTTCCGTGTGCTGCTCTGGTTCGCCAGAAGTGGCTTAGTCATGCTTGCCACATGACCCAGAAGCTGTACGCCGACTCCCTTGGCCAATAAAGCAAAATGAGCACTGCAACCCCAGAGTCGGTCACGACTGGACCTAACGGTGAGGGGTCCCTTTACCTTTACCACATTGCCTTGCCCAGGGCAACCCAAAACAACTTCCAACGAACCAGCCTACCAGACAGACAGATCTTCCTGGTGGATCAAGGCCGATGCAACTTAAAGCAAGCAGATTGCAAATGAACAGTTTCCCTCACAGAAAAGAAAGGTACATGTGATACATACCCTTGCATTCCAGCTCTTAAAGATGCAGAATAACGCCAGTCAGGATTGGGTGGTTTTGGCTGCAAAACAAAGTAGGGAAAGAAATCAATATTAATTTATGCTTAAACATGTTTAAAAAGCGATGCATTCTAATCTCGGATCACCTCCAGATTTCTTCAGCTTTTTAAAAAATCTGCCAAATGATCACAAAAATATACTCACTCAAAAGCAGTAGGGTTTGCCAACCCCTCACCCAATATATTCCAAATCTAGGGTTGCCAAATCTTGAAGAGCAAAAAAGAGGACGCGTGAAAAATGCTTGAGACAACAGAGCATGGGGAAGTAAGAAGAATGAAGACAGATTCAACTCTACTTGCCCATGTGTGCCTTTTTAAAGAAAAAACAGTACCAGTCTGCTTATATATGAATGGGTTAGTCACGCGAAGAATTTGTGTGTTTTCACCAAGTTCTCTAGCAGCCTGTTGACTGCCATAAAGCGACTTTCCACCTTGAAAACTAGACTTGACTACAATTCCCATCATTCCTGGCCAAGGGCCATGCTGGTTGTGGTGGATGGGAACTGGAGTCCAACAATATCTGGGGGGCCACAGACTGCCCTCCCCCCGTTATGATGACAGCACCTCCACTCTGGAACTCCCTGCCCATTGACATTAGGCAGGCATGTTGGCTATATTGCTTTCAGTGACTGCTAAAAACCATTTTTTGTTTAGGCAAGCCTGCCCAGATATGAAAGATTGGTGTGCATTTTAATAGGTACTTTTCATTCAGAAAGAGTATATTTTTAACTACTGATTTTATGTACACTTGGATTTTTTTATGTTTTAAAACTTAAAAAATAATAATCCTGACTTTCTTTGATAATTTTAATGTTTTAATGTATAGTTTAAGTTCTGTGTAAACCACCTAGAGGTTTCCACAATTGAGCTCTGCACAGATGTTAGAAATAAATAATTCAGAGCAGTAAAAATCTGATGGCAAGCAAATTTGATATTAGTATTTTAAAAATGGAATACAACCCCACACCAGCAAGGAAAGGTTTAACAATTGCAAAGTGCATATGCAATGTGAACAATTAACAGCATGCAAAACTCAAAAGCACGATACAGGAAGGTGAGAAACGATGTGTTAGGAAGCAGAATATTAAGGATATACTTAGGATATACTTCTTAGTTAATATTGCCATGGCTGAATGTTAAGGATACCACAGAATGCATGGAAAAGGCAGGTTGTTGTTTTTTAAATAACACTTTGTTTGTTTATCCAGTGAAAGGGAAAATGATTCTCTTCTACTGGAAGGTGTCTCTCTGAGTTCCATTAAGTGCAGCCTCCTGTGAAGAGTGGATTTCAGCCACTCTGCTTGTGATGGAGTTTCTGCTGGGGTTTATGGACTGCAGAGAATTACACTAGATTATATCAGGCTTGCCGACTGCAGCAGATTTTCATCAAAAGCAGACATGTTTTGTCACAACAGCAGGAGCTAATGCCTCAAGAAAAGGGATCTAAAAATGGGAGAAGGAAATAAGAAACAAGACCCTATTCTATAGCTCAAATCTCAGCCCTGACCAGCATTCATGGACATAATAATAAATGTATCAACCTATTGGTCTACAAATATCTCCTTTTTCATATTCACAAATAACTGATACAGCATCTATTGTTAGATTCACAGCTAATGGACTCTAGCCCACAAAAGTTTACACCCAATAAATCTGAATCTTTTAGATCATGTCACATATTCATTGTTTTTCCTATGAAATAATGCCTCTCTGTAAACTGAAACTACAAAATCTTAAATTACTTTTCTTTGTTACACTGCTTACAAGAGAAATATTTGTCATACTTTACCATCAAATATTGTCATTAAGTATGATACTTCCAGGGAACCTCAATGGGTGTCTTGTGACTCAAGTGTATTTTATGTCTCCTGCTTGCACCAGTTCCTCCCCCCAAAGACCCTCTTTCCATATGAACCTACCTAGACCCTGAGATCATCCTCTGAGGCCCTTCTTCGTGTGCCTCCTCCACAAGAGGTCCGGAGGGTGGCAACACAAGAACAGGGCCTTTCCTGCAGTGGCTCCCCATCTATGGAATGCTCTCCCCAGGGAAGTTCCTCTTTAGCCAGGCATTGGTTGATTAACATCGTATACCTCTTTTAAATGTGTGTGTTTGGGGAGGGGGGATTCTTGGATAGTGACTTTTTATGTTCTTGTTTTTAATATGTATTTTGTGTTTTTGCATTATATTTTAATATTATGAACCACTCTGAGATCTACGGATGAAGGATGGTTTACAAATTTAATAAAAAATAACAACTACAACTGCTTCCCCCACCCCAAAAAAAACACTTTAGGAATTGGACTCTCCACTGGATGTTTGCTACTAGGATGAAACTCTGGGTTTCATAGAGAGAAAAGCAAGCTGTGCTGAATCCCAGGATGAAGAGACAATTGAATGTTAGCCCAATTTTCCTGAGTAAGCCGAGAGGGATCTGACTGAGAAGTGCAGGATGCATTGTTTTGGGATCCCACGTTTTAGCATTTTCTTGAACACCCCAAAATCCACTACCATCTGGGGGCTGTAAGTTAGGATGGTGGGAGCAGCTACTAGATAGTTAAGATGCAGCTTGCCTACACTGCAAGGTGGTTGTGCATTAGAAGAGTGCAAACAGGTTTTCCTAGCACCCCCACCCAGTGGCGTAGCGTGGGGGGTGCAGGGGGGCCGGCTGCACCGGGCGCAACATCTGGGGGTTAGGGTTAGGGGGTGCAAGTCCACGGGTTAGGGGGCGCAAATTACTTGCCTTGCCCCGGGTGCTGACAACCCACGCTACGCCACTGCCCCCACCCCTGCCCTTGGATACATGAGGCAGTTTCCAATTTCCTAGGAAGGCAAGATCTTCATCGGCTGCATTGGTACTTCCTTTGTGGCAGTCATGATCATTTCCTTTCTCATAGAACCACTGATGGACCACGTCTCTCCAAGCACCTTGGGAACAATTTAAATTCAGCAGTAGAACACATGCTTTGCCTGCAAAAGGTCCCAGTTTTAATCCCTGGCATTTCCAGGTAGGGCCAAATAAGACTCCTGTCCAAATCCCTGGAGAGTCATTGCTGGCTTCCTGTGTTCTTATGACCTACCTTGTCCACATTCTCAGTCTGCAATAAGTGAAATCCATCCAAACCAACCTGACTAGTTGAGGCCCTGGCTACAACCTGTGTATTGGCCAATAAAGCTGAGCCAAGCTTAACATCAGAGATTAGGACTGGAGGTCTATCCAGGAGTCAAAGAAGGAAGCAAAGAACCAGGAAATGCTATCACTGCCCAAAGCAAAGTCCCAATCTGTACATGAAGACTTTGGAGCCCTTCCTATTGAGGATAGCCAATGGGTGGGTGGACTCACTCTAGCACCTGGGAACATTTTGTTATTAGGGCAAAGGCGGCTAAACTGTGGCTGTGTAGATGTCATTGGAATACAACGCTCATCAGTTTCAGCCAGCATGGCCGATGATCATGGAAGATGGGAGCTGTAGTGCAACAGCTGGAGGACCATAGTTAAGCCATCCTTGATCTGTACGCTCTGTAGGCTCACAGCACTGGCAGCTGTGCACAGAACCATGGTGGCCTACTTCTAGCCCTAGCAGCTCTTCATACAGCCACGAAGTGGGTTGTTATGGTAAGTGGGGTTTTCTTCCACTTGTATTCCAGCCATCATATGAGCTGTTTCTTTAAGCCAGGCATGTCTGAACTCCAGTTCGCGGGCCTAATCTGCCGGTTGGTTTAATCCAGCCCCTGTGGCAGTTTATTTCCTGGGGTAAAATCCTAAGAAAATCTCAACAACTTCAACCCTTAAAAAAGCTCAACAACTTCAATCCTAAAAAAAGTTAACAATTTTGGTTGGCCCTTTGGTCAGCACTCACGGCCCTTCACTTCATCAAATCTGGCCCTCTTTGAAAAAAGTTTGGACACCACTGTATTGAGCCCACCTCCCTCTCTACATACACATACACAAAACAGTGAAGACAAAAGATAGCAGTAACCCTATGATGTCTCAGTCAACACAGCACGAGACTCTGGGTCATGGGTTTGACCCCATGTTGGACAAAAGATTCCTGCATTGCAGGGGGTTGGACTGGATGACCCTCGTGGTCCCTTCCAACTCTACAACTCTATGATTCTATGAATGTCAAGGAGAGAGTGTGGCCGTCATTAGTGGCAATGCTCTCCCTTTCTTGCTATCCTAATTCTTAACATAACGAGAGAGAATTGCTTTCTATAGCTGGACATTAAGCCTAAACTAAGGAGAGTCAAAGTTGCTTACAAATTGTGCAACTCATCTGTTTTACACTGGAAGCCTTCCTCTGAAGTATTTTTTGTTGAAGCTGGTGCCTCTGACTTGAGGTCATCTGCAGATTACCCTAGGAGAATGAAAATGTTCTCCCTCTAGTTTCTTGGTGTTCAATTTTTTATGTCAGGATTGAGTCTACATAGAGACATTTTTCTACATGGAGACAGATTTATTTGTCTAATGCAGACAGCAGAAGGCCTTTTTTGGCAGGCGGCTGCATGTGTCACATTGGAGTATATGCAGGTGAATGAACTCCGATGGTAGGATTCTGATCGATAGTGGTGATGTTATTAGGTCCTGCAGTGGTGCATGTCTGCTAGCTGAGGATAGCAGCAATGCAAGTGACCTCTTTGAGGACTCCATGGTTTATGTCCTCAGAGCACCCAAAAAACCCCTCATTGACTAATGTGCCCATGGCTGAGGTCAAAAGTCCATGCTTTAAACCGTTGGCTTGATGCCATAATGGATAACATTCATAACAGCAAAGCAACAAGTACACAAATAACACAAGATAATAAGAGTGCTGTTGTAGTGGAATTCTTGGAAACAGCCCAGGAATAAATGCCCAGTCCTGCTTTTTCGTATTAAATGCATTGAACACAGTAAATTATTTAAAGATAGCTCTGCATTTCGTCTTGAGTTTCTTACAGAATGTCCTCTTGGATCAATATGCTTTATACAAAGAAGCTTCACCTGCCACTTTCTTTCTTTCTTTAAATTAAGAGCCCACAATAAACTTCAGTTTCCATACTCGTGTGATAATTTAAGTGCTGCCATTTTGCAAACATGCATAAGGCAAGATACTAAGCATTTGTAATTTGCCATGAGGTATGCAAGAGGAAGAGTTTTTGGGTGGGGGGATGACGTTTGAGACGCTGACGTCCCCAACTGTTCTAGATGTATGGAGAAAAATTTGGAGTTCTCCATTTTGCAGCTACTGTAATGGATACAAGCTGGTGAAAGTAAGTGCAGTAATGATTAATAATTTGTTCAGAATTCAGCAACTACTCTAGAATTCAGCAAATACTCTAACACTTTGAGAAGAGTTGAGAGGAAGGTAATTAAAAGCTATTTTAGACCTTCTGGTTCTTTGGCAGCTTCTGTGCTCTCCTTGTCTTTAAACACAATGAAGAGCTTTCAGAAGGATTTTAATGTCATTCAGTTTGTGGTCCAAAGTGCAAACAACAATAAATGGCTGCTCTAATGGTGTCCCTTCTGTCAGAACATTGCATTTCCACTGAGCACTGCACCACAGCCATTATCACAGCTCTGTAAATCTTCTCCCTCTCAGTGGTTCTGGATAATGATCTCTGGGGAGAGAGCAGGAGGAGGAGGAGCATTCTCTACAAATGCAGCAGAGAGTGTCTCCTCAACTGCTTCGAGTCCTAAGTGAAAGCATGAAGAATCACAGTAAAACAAACCCATGGAAAAGCAGAAAACAATGGGGTAAAATAAGTAAAACATTGTTTCTTATTAGTGCATATAAACATTTTAAGTAGATACGTGAATGATATTCATTCTTTTATTTAAAAGCTTTTCTAAGTCACTTAATGTTTTTAAGATTTCTATCTAATCCACAATATCCATTAAGGCAAAAATACAATCTGAAACCAAAACATAAAAGCACAAAAACATAAAAAAGCAAATAAAACAGAAATTTTGAGGATTCAAATATTTAAAACAGGGTCCAATCTCTGGAATAAGTGTGAATTGGCTTCATGTATGGCAGAGGGAAGGGCATTCCATAGTTTTGGGGTCACTATGATATTCTGTGGAATGTTCCCTGGTGATCTAAGGGAGTTTATAGAGGTAGGTGATCCTTCTGATAACCTGGCCATGAGTTGTTCAGGGCTATATATGTTAACAAGACCTTGAGCACGGCCCCGTAGGTGATCAGCAGCCAGTGCAGTTCCCTCAGCACAGGTGTAGCATGCCTGAGTCTCAGGGCTCCACTCAACTACCTGGCCACAGCATTCCGGTCCGGCTGCAGCTTCTGGACCGATCCCATGGGAAGTCCTGTACAGAGTCCATCTCTGGACTACATTACATCATTCCAATCATGAAGTTTCCAATGCACAAGTCACCAGGGTAGAGCTAATATATCTTACATCTATCTGTCTTGTCTATCTAGATCAGGGGTCAGCAAACTTTTTCAGCAGGGGGCCGGTCCACCGTCTCTCAGACCATGTGGTGGGCTGGACTATATTTTGGGAGGGGAAATATGAACGAATTCCTGTGTCCTACAAATAACCCAGAGATGCATTTTAAATAAAATCCCACATTCTACTCATGTAAAAACACCAGGCAGGCCTCACAAATAACCCAGAGATGCATTTTAAATAAAAGGACACATTCTACTCGTGTAAAAACATGTTGATTCCCCGACCATCTGCAGGCTGGATTTAGAAGGTAATTAGGCTGCATCCGGCTCCTGGGCCTTAGTTTGCCTACCCCTGATCTAGATACACACACACGAAATAATTTTATATGCTTATTGCATCTAATTTCACCAATAGTTAATGAGATCTTTAAAAAGATGGGTTTTGATGAAAAATAACCATGCACATTCATAAAACCTGTGTCTTGCTTTAATCAGTGCTCTCAGAAGCCCCCTACAGGCAACCACTAAGTGTACAAATGAGCCCATGTAGGGAAGGAGTGTGAAGGGCATCCAGATTGGGGGGGGGGGCATTACAAGCATTTGAACAAGCATAAAGGACCACCCATTAGTCGCTTCAGGTGTCTTGAAATATCATATATTTTTGCTCAGGCTTTCCTTGAACCAGAAGACTGAACCCTCTTATTACTGAATTTTTTTATATGTTTTTATATGTTTTATGTGTTTTTATTCCTGTTTGTCTGGCTTTTGCGTTGTCAGTTTGCTTTTATGACACTGTCTTGTTGTTTTTATGCTGTATTTTTGTATACTGCTTAGAGATTTTTAAATAGCAAGCAGTCTGAAAATGTGTTTAAATAAATCAATCAGTATGTCTGGTTCTATGACTCAACATGCAATCCTTAATCCACATGCCTGGGAGTGAAGCCCCACTGAATTCAATGGAACTTACTTCTGAGCAGACATATAGGGTTGCACGGTAAAGGGCAATAGAAATTCTCTGATGGCTTCCATTTGTGTTGGCTCAAACCCTAATCAAGACAGGGAAGTAGAAATCACAGATCTACAAACAATCACATTTGCAGGGGGGAAATGAAGGCTGCAATAACTTAGCTGAATCCTGCCAGCTATTAACTCTTGCAAGCATAAAACTGGGGTAGCTCACTTCGTAGAGCATGAGGCTCTTAATCTCAGGGTCATGTTGGTCAAAATATTCCAGCATTGCAGGGGGCTGGACTAGATAACCCTCATGGTCCTTTCCAATTCTTTAAAAAATGTGTGTGTGTGTGTGTGTGTGTGTAAGAGACGGGGGGGGGGATTCATCTGCCCAAGCCTTTACTGTGGATTAACTTGAGTCTCTCACAATCTTCCAGGAAGCCATTCTCAAGTGCATTGGTAGATATCTATAAGTACCTGCATTTTGTAGGGTGAAACTGGCAGCTACTGCCTTGCTCCCAGATCCACAAACAGTTTTCCATGGGGATCACATGGTGGGAAGAGGGCTGGCAAGCACCCCTTATCCTTCATCCCTTCTGTTGCCCTCATTTCACTTCAGGGCAGACTTCTCCTGCCTTTTGCCAGGGGTTATCTGAGGCCACTGCCACTCCCTGTTTCTTTCTTTTGAGCAGTCATTCTCATTCCTTTCCTTGCTCACCAGTAGCTGTAGTTAGTCAGGAAAGTAGCCAGGCCTTCACCCTAGCCAAAACAACACCTCCTGCCATTACGTTCTGATTACCAGTGCCACTGATATCAACCTCCTATCCTCCTCGTACACAGCAACACACACTCTGATCAGATGGGAGAGCAGATGCTATAAAACCGCTGCAGAAATTTGTGAGCACAGCAGAGCAATTGAAATGCATCACCAGATTCTATCCCTGCAGCTTCAGAAGTCTTGCTGCAGAGTTCCCATTATTGCTGTTTGAGTTTCAACCAAGAAACAGCCCCCAGGTGGCTCACAAAAGGTAACACACAAATACTAAATTCAAGGGGGAAAGTGCGTACAGTCAGTGATTATTCAGCAAACATCAAATGTGTTAGCCCTTCCTATCTCAATGTCTCTCAAAGCATTCAAAATGGTGGCAGAGTAGAAAGGACCAAGAGATTAAAGGTATACAGGTGGGAGCTAAACAGTACAAATTGAAAGCATTTGCTGAATATTTAGTATTGACTTTACAGGAGCCAGAACCTAGTACTAAAGGGGTATTGGAACTGATTCAAGAATTCGGACAGGTTGCAGGTTTCAAGTTGAATAAGATGAAAACCAAGGTTCTAGAGAAAAATTTAACTATGAATGAGAGAGAGAAGTTTCAGGAGGAGACAGGACTAACATTGGTTAAAAAAGTGAAATACTTAGGGGTTAACATGACTGCTAAAAATGTGAACTTATTCAAGGATAATTATGAAAAATGTTGGACTGAAGTGAAAAAGGATTTAGAAGTATGGACAAATTTGAAGTTATCATTGTTAGGCCGAATTGCTGTGATAAAAATGAATGTGCTGCCAAAGATGTTATTTTTGTTCCAAACATTGCAAATTTTGGATAAGATGGATTGTTTCAAGAAGTGGCAGAAGGATATTTCTAGATTTGTTTGGCAGGGCAAGAAGCCTCGAATAAAATTTAAGATATTAACGGATGCTAAAGAAAGAGGTGGATTTGCCCTGCCAGACCTTAAACTTTATTATGAATCAGCTGCTTTTTGCTGGCTGAGAGAATGGCTGCTTCTTGAAAATACTGATGTGTTGGATTTAGAAGGTTTTAACAATGTATTTGGTTGGCATGCATATTTGTGGTACGATAAGGTAAAAGTACATAAAGCATTTAAAAATCATATTGTTAGAAAAGCATTGTTTAATGTTTGGATAAGATATAAGGATTTGTTAGGGGGGGAAACCCCAAGATGGTTGTCACCAATGGAAGCGAAGGCACAGAAAAAACTCAATATGGAGGCCAAATGGCCGAAATATTGGGAAATTCTGGAACAAGATGGAGAGAGAATAAAATTGCAGAGCTTTGAAAAATTGAAAAACAAAGTGCGAGATTGGCTCCATTATTATCAAATAATGGAGGCATACAAATTGGACACAAAAGTTGGTTTCCAGGTGGAAAAATCAAAATTGGAAACAGAATTGTTAGATCCAAAAACCAAGAATTTGTCGAGAATGTATAACTTGCTGTTGAAATGGAACACTCAGGATGAAACGGTGAAATCAGCTATGATTAAATGGGCACAAGATGCTGGACATAACATAATGATGGCTGACTGGGAACGGTTATGGACCACAGGTATGAAATTTACGGCATGTAATGCCCTAAGAGAAAATTTAATGAAAATGATTTACAGGTGGTACATGACACCAGTTAAGCTTGAAAAAATCTATCATTTGCCCGATAATAAATGTTGGAAATGTAAGGAGACTGAAGGTACATTCTTTCACCTTTGGTGGACGTGCCCAAGGATTAAGACATTCTGGGAGATGATATATAATGAAATGAAAAAGGTATTTAAATATACATTCCTTAAGAAACGAGAGGCCTTTCTCCTGGGCATGGTTGGCCAATTGGTGTTAAAGAAGGATAGAACTTTTTTTATGTATGCAACAACAGCAGCAAGAATACTCATTGCGAAATATTGGAAGACACAAGATTTACCCCCCCCCCCCAGGGAAGAATGGCAGATGAAGTTGATGGACTACATGGAATTGGCGGAAATGACTGGCAGAATCCGAGACCAGGGGGAAGAGTCGGTGGAAGAAGATTGGAAAAAGTTTAAAGACTATTTACAGAAACACTGTAAAATTAATGAATGTTAGAAAAATGTTGGAATGAAGTTATATGGCTTTAGTAGAAATGTTACAAGGAATTAAGTATAAATAGATTAATAGAGCTTTAAAGGGAAAAATATGGTTAGAATGTGTTAAGACAATTATAGGGTAGAAAACAGAGGGAGATGGAAAGGAATTGCTGAAACAATTAATAGAGGTGGAATACAAAAAGGGAGGTGTGAGGGCGTCGAGGAAATAAGGGGGGAAAAGATAAGATGTTGAAATTGGATTGTGTTTTAAATGGTTTTTGTTTTGTTTTGTTTTGTTTTTTTGTTTTTTTGTATTGTATTGTATGTTTTTTTCTTTTTTGGTGTTTTGTAGTGTTGTGTTTAATTTGTTGAAAAACTAATACCGGTAAATATTTTTTAAAAAAACAAAAACAAAATGGTGGCAGAGTAAACAGTGGTACCCAAACAGACGTTGATATTGTTAGGCAAAGGTTTAGCATGCCAACTGACCAATAGCAACACCCTACAATGCATCTCTGCTGAAGGCACAGTTTTGAAGCTAAGCGTCACTCTGGTGAAAGGGCTTTTTGCAGCAGACAAGGCAGACTGAGAGGCTCAACTGCTGCTGAGGAGAGCAACAGATGACGAAGGTGAAAATCCAGCTCATAAGACATCTGTGGCCAGAAGGATTCCAGCACTTCCCTAGTCAGGGAAGAGAGAGAAGTATTCAGACAGTCAAGGAATGGCACATATTTTCTGAAAAGGTTACGTTAAAAGCCCAATGGTAAAATAAGATTTCTTCCCTTCTCCTGCAAGACAGCAATTGCAAATGCTGGCTTTAATCTCACAGTGGGTCAGCAGTGAAGCCAAGACGGCTTGCCAGGCTTGTTGTTCCCCTTGGGTGATTATCCTGCCCTGACTGCCCTGTTCATCTAGCAGTGATGAATTATAACACTAGACATTCATTAAATCCTGTGCCTTGATCCTTTGCCTCTGCAGTGCCACCAACAATCTCTCTGCTGCCTGCTGGCTATTGCGCTACTAATGCTGCTGAAATGACCCCAGAGCATTCTTTTTTTTCATTGCACAGAACAAAGTTTGTCTATTTAAAACAGTCGTTTGCAGACAGACAAAGCACTTTTAATAGTCACAGTTAGCATGTGCTTTTCAGAAGCTACTAAATTACAACCTAGAAATGCACGCCCAGGTGGACAGCATCACCAGGAAATGGCTCCTTCAGTTCTAGAACACTCTGGCCAGATCACTGTCTAGGTTGTTTGACACTTTTCCATGTTTTTATTCATAGTTCCATTCCATTTCCACAGTAATATGCATTTTTAAAGAATCATTTCTAAATACCTATTTAAATAGCATTGTGCTGTTTAAATACATGTACAAATGCATATTTAAATGCGTATTTTCTGGCAAAATAGGTATTTAAAAGCACATTTTGATAAACTGCTGAGAACTGCATCTCAAAATCAGAAGCACAAAATCCCCCACATATTCAAGTTCCTATCCGCACATTACTCCAAGAGGTGTGTGGATCATGTCATTTTGTGTTGGAATTTGCAAAGACTGAATTCCTCAAGAATTCTTAGATTAGAAGGAAAGTGCTTCCTCTGTTCCCCCATGTTTAGCATAAATTGTCCTGCCTCCCTTGGCCAAATCAAAAGCAAAAAAATAAAAAATAAATGAGCAGAGACTTCAATGGGGGGGGGGATTATTTAGCCACTTTCCCCAGCACTTTTTGTTTTGTTGCTTCTGTGCAAAGTCTTCTCTGTAATTTGGCTTCTCTTCCCGCCTCTCCCCACTACCACACATATCCTGCTTGGGAACTGTCCTATGAGTATTTAGTGGGGAAAGATTAATCTGCAAATTCAGGAAAGGAGGGCATGGTGAAACTGCCTGGGGGCAAAAATAAAGCCTGTTTTTTGGCTGCACTCACAGTTGCCTTCTGCCTGCATTCTACTCTGGGTTTGCCTCCATCACAGATTTGATGGGGGAGGAGCAACTAGATATTTTTAGCAGAGAATTCTCAGCACCATCATCAAACAACAATTCCAGGGATTCTTAGTGAGAAGCCAATGTAGCTAAACTGGTATAAAGCAGATATAGGTTTGTAGTACAGATATATGTTCTCTCTGTCTCATATGGACTCCTGTCTTGGCAAAACACAATATCACAAAACTGCAAGACAACCCAAGGACTTCCAATCTCTGCTCTAAGCCGCAATAGCCCATCACTTGCATTCCATCAAGACTTTTCTTAAAAACCTTTAAAGGAGATACCCATAACCTCCAGGAAATGCTTTCCATTATGAAACTGCAATAAGCAAGATTCTCTATTGTTTTAACTAAATCTAGCTTCAGTTTCCTGCTGATGCACTGAATAGCTTCTGATGTAGTATCCCCTCCCCCGACAGCTCACCTTCCAATTATCCAGGTCGCTAAGGCTTTCTGGGAAAAACTGAACACAGGTGTCATGCTGGAAGCTACTGAGGTGTGCTCAGCGCTTTTTGGAAAATTGACCTTGATTTGGATTGCTGATCATGTAAAACTCTGACGCACACAGAGGTGGAACAAGAGAAGGCAGAATGAAAAAACAAAGTATCATTCCTAAAATGCTCCCATTTTACCCGGGTAAAAGACACACTTTGGCACGCACGCACACACACACACATTTGTGTACACACATACACAGGCTAGGAGCCTCAATGGCACTCCTCTACCTGGGGCAAAAAACCTAGCTAGCCGCGCCCCCCCCCCATATGGATACGGCTCTGATAGAAATAGTTAGGATATTGTGATGGTCACATCTATATAGCATCCCTCTTTGCGCTGATAACATACTACAGTACCAGAAACCAACCAAGAAGTTACAGGGCAACTACAAATTTCCTACTTCGAACAAAACTTCCCATCTTTTACCCCACTATACTATTAGTGACATCATGGAAAGTGCTAGTAAATTCCCATGCAATAAGCAAGTGGATAATTTAGTGCTGTTTTAAAGGTAAGGAAAGTCCCTAGACTTGTCTTTTACAGTCTCTGATTGATGTATTTTATTCCATGTTTACAAAACATGTAAGAAAATGCAAAACTGGATTGTAAAATCTTTAGAACCAAACTAGATGAGATATCAATATACTCATGATCATGTATCCTATAGTTGGTAGCATTGGTAGTGGTAGGTTAAAGTTAAAAACAGCAATATATAGAGGGTGATCAGACTGGGCCTGGAACTAGGAAGGGGGCGGGGAATTATCCTTTTTATTCTCTCCATCTCTGTATCTCTCTCTGTCTCTCTCTCTCACACCCACCGCTGCTATTTGCCCTGAAGATGGAAAATGCCAAGGACATTCCACTGTTTTCAATGAAACTTTCAAACTCTGACATTATGACTTAAATCCAACTTTTTATATGCAGTCTGATATGCAGGAAGAATTCACTTCAGTGACCAGGATAGGTAATCAAACACAGAAAAATACATTGCAGGAATAGCACCCACCCTTCAAGTGACTTGGGGAAATTCTTGCCCTTGTGGGAGCTCCGTGTATACACTGGAGGCTTCACATGAGCACACTGCCTGTACATTTAAGTTTTTCTTATTGCAATGAAGAGCAGATGGGGGGGGGATTTTCATCAGGAAACTGATGCGGAGAGAAAGGATTGTCCGCTCTTCCCATGGTCCTGATACACATGTTCTTTGCCATAATTTTAAGCAATAGAAGTTCCAATCTTGCATCTTCACTGCCTCGTTTAGCCAGATCTTTACTTTCAGTAAACTTGTTTAGGTTTGTGTCACCAAAAATCCATACTGTTGTTCAGCAAGTATTTTATCTGGACTGAGGTCAAACAAATAAATTATACCTATTGATTCATTTCAGAAATGCAGAAATTATCAAGCTGACATAGTAGCCCCAATAGGTTGTCCATCACACCAAGCCCATTAAAAGCTGTCCATGGCATAATCCAGACTATTTTCTCAGTGCAGATTATGCTAATTTTCTATTTAAGGTTGTTGGTCTTTTTCCTTTTAAGTAACACAACCTTTTTCAAGTGAGTAAGTGATTGTTGGAGAAAATTACATTGAAACAATTTCACCTTGGGGCTTTCAATAGAAGTTTTTTTTTTCTTTCTATTTACTAACTTATTTAACTTGTTTTCTGAATACTAAAAAAACTGGCTGTCCAACTTTGTTTTTACTGTACTACTCTTATTTTCAGCAAAGCATATCTGCATAATTTTACCAAAATATTGAAAATGAGTACATTTTGTTTCCTACTTCTGAAGTCCATTTGGAGACAGTGTGACTGCTTTCACAATACACAAAGGTACCTTTGAATAGTACCTGGAAAAAACACCCAGTATTGTACTGCTGTGCTGCAGATGCCATAAAACTGAAATGATATATAGGATCCTTTACAACCTACTAAGTGTTAGTATTGTTTACTAATAAATAAAAAAAATAAAAAGTGTATCACTACAAGAGAGCATGATTGGGCAATGAAGAGGCCATAGGTACTAAACAAGTACATTGGGGGTTACAGACTAATGTACTGCAACAGCACAGCAAAAACTGGGTCAACATACTAAATTATGTCACTAGACTTTCAGAGAAATGGGGAGGTAGGACAGGAGGACAGGAAGAAGAGGCAATACCATGTGAGAAGTAAAACACTGTGTTACCAGTTTAATCTATTCATATCTGCTCAGAAATAAGTCCCACTGAGATCAATGGTGGGATTGTAGCCTAAGAATGTTTTATATGTTCTCGGCCGCCTGGAAAACATACAGCCAAGTGTATCTTAATATGATGATCCAGAAGATGGAACATAATTACAAAGTCTTGTAGGCTGCAAACCAATACCCTGGGAGTAAGCCCCACTGGACACAGTGCTTCGAAGGAAACACGCATCACCTGAACATCATTTGAAGCATATTGATGCTCAGACTGAGCCTTCTTATGCTTCTTTTATGCGTATTTTGTGCTTTCATATAATCTGCTAGAGTGAACTTTCTCCTACATGTAGAAAGGTGATAGAACACCCTGATACTTTGATCAGGAAGATAAAAACCCTTTTAAAACAAAGTGCTACACAGATAAAATACACCTGAGCTAGCAGAGCAGAAGGAATCAAACGCCTCCAATTTTGTTTTGGGGGGAAATGGATGCCATGCCTCACCATTCCTTTAACCCACTCTTGTTTCCTATCAATATCCTGGGCATTAAGCCTGTAAAAGACCACTGGTTACATTCAAAGCCTGTTCAGGTCATTTTATCCATTCAGTCCTCACCTCATTTGGAGTGATGGGCTCACTTTTAAGTATGATCAGGTTCTGTGCGCTCTGCCCACTCTGCCCAGTCAGATGTCTTTCAGTCATCCCAGCCTGGGAGTGGATTCCTGCCGGGACCCCGGTGTTGTAAAACATGAAAGTATCACTTCCTGAGCCCGCAGTCAGACAAGCTTTATAGCAGTAGGTCTTGGAAAGAGAGCCATTGCCCCGCACTTCAACAAAATGGGGCTGGACTTTTAAACCATTTGACATTCTGGTGTCAAGGTTGTTATTTGCCTGCTTGTACATTCCAACCGGGCACCTTTCTCTGGGCGCCCCACAGAACCCCCCACAACAGGAGCTCATGTGCACACTGTGTTTCTGGCACTTGATTACAGCGAGGACAACGATTGTCAATAGAAATATAAATGAGACAGAGCTCAGAGCAACAATGAGATAAAGGGTGATCTCAGAGTAACTTCTAGAGCTTTTTACGTGCCTCCTGGTGTCAGGAATGATTTTGGAAATCCTGTCCACCACGGCAACTATGATTGACACGGAGGAAGACAAGGGTGGCTTTCCATTGTCTCTCACTACAACAGTAAGGTTGAAGGTGGTCACAGTGTCCTCCGGCAGTTTTCGAGTAGTCCTAACTTCTCCACTGTGAAGTGCCACTCTGAAGAAGTCTGGAGCTGAAGACTGGGCCAGGTGAAAGAAGAGCCATGCATTTTGCCCAGAGTCTGCATCAATGGCTATGACTTTGGTCACCAAGTATCCAGTGCTGGCTGAGCGAGGGATCATCTCCATAGCTGCTGAGGCATTAACTGGGGCAGGATACAGAATCTGTGGCGCATGGTCATTCTGATCCACCACATAGATGTTCACTGTGGCTGTGCTACTGAGTGGTGGCACCCCCGAGTCTTGGGCCTGCACAACAACCTGGAACTCCCTCAGCTGTTCATAGTCAAAGGAAGTAACAGCATAAATGTCACCAGTGTCAGGTTTAATGGAGACATAGGAGGCCACAGGGAGCCCTTGAATCTCTCTGTTCAGCAGAGAGTAGGAAATGTGGGCATTTTCATTGGCATCAAGGTCAACAGCCTTGGCAGTGCAGAGGGAAACCCCTGGAACATTGTTTTCAGGGATGTAAACAGAGTAAGCGGATTCTTCAAACCGTGGTGGGTTGTCATTGATATCAGAGATGTCCACCTGGATGACTTTGTGAGAAGTTAAGGGAGGGATCCCTGCATCTGCAGCAGTGATGGTAATATTGTAGGTAGCAGCCCTTTCGCGGTCGAGAACCCCCTGGGTCACCAGGGTGTAAGAGTTTTTGAAGGAATTAAGTTTGAAAGGGAGGTTGGCAGGAATGCTCAAGCTGACTTGCCTGTTCTGGCCAGAGTCCTGGTCAGTGACGCTCATTAAGGCCACCACGGTGTCAGGGGGGGCATCCTCAGAGACTGGGCTGTACAAGGAAGTCAGCACAACCTCAGGGGCATTATCATTGGCATCCACAATGTGGACTAGCACCTTGCAGTGCCCAGCCATGGGGACGGGGCCCCTATCAGTGGCTTGTACATAGATCTCATAGGAGGAGGCCTCCTCGTAGTCCAGCGTCCCGTTAACCCTCACCTCTCCCGACACTGGGTCCACGCTGAAGAGCTGGCGCACTTTCTCCGGGGTGTAGCTGCTGAAGGAATAGCGCACGTCGCCGTTGGAGCCCTCGTCCGGGTCGGAGGCGTTCAGCCTTGCCACCAGCGTGCCTGGCGCCACATTCTCCATTAAAGTCGCCGTGTAGGTGCCGCGGTCGAACTCCGGCGAGTTGTCGTTGGTGTCCAAGACCCGCACGGAGATCTGGGCCGTGGCGGACTTGGCCGGGTCGCCTCCGTCGACGGCGGTGAGCACCAGCTGCTGGCGGGCGCTCTGCTCGCGGTCGAGGGGCTGCAGCAGCACCAGCTCCAGGAGTTTGCTGCCGCGCTCGAAGTCCCCCAGGCCCAGCCCGAAGTGCTCGCTGGGGCTGAGGCGGTAGCTCTGCACCGAGTTGGAGCCCACGTCGGGGTCGTCGGCGCCCTCGATGGGGAAGCGGGCGCCCGGCAGCGCGGACTCGCTGACGTCCAGCCGGTACTCCTGGCGGGGGAAACGGGGCGCATGGTCGTTGATGTCCAGCACCTCCACCTCCACGCCGTGCACCTCGACGGGCTGCTCGATCACCAGCTCCAGGCTGAGGAAGCACGACGGGCTGAGCTCGCACAGCGCCTCCCGGTCCACGCGCTCCTTCACCACCAGCAGCCCGCGGCCCACGTCCAGCGCCAAGTACTGCCGACCGCTGCCCGACGTCAGGCGGGCGCCCCTCGACGCCAGCTGCCGGGGCTCCAGCGCCAGGTCGTCCGCCACGCTGCCCACCACGGCGCCCCGCGGAACCTCCTCCTGCACTGCGTAGCGGAGCTGCCCGACGGCGGGACCCAGGCACAGCAGCAGCAGCAGCAGCCAGGAGCCCAGGGCCTCCGCCTCGCGGCCGCGCCGGGAACCCGGCGGTGTCATGGCAGGTCCGGGAAGGGAGGCCCCGGGCAGGCGCACGCTTAGCCTCCCGGCAGCAGCGGCAGCGGCAGGAGGGTCATGCAGGCGGCTAGCAGGCGCCGCCAGGAGCCCCCGGCGCGGCCACTGCGCCCCTCCTCCGCTCCGGGGCCGCCCAGCCCCTCATGTCGCCCAGTCGCCAGCTCCGGCCCGCTCTGCGATGGCCCCGTCTCCTCCGACGACAGACAGGCTGTTCCACTCCTCCTCCTCTTGCTCTTGCTCTTCCTCCCCCGCCGGCTGACGCGGCTGCTCCTCCGCGCTCCGGGGAGGGGCGGGTTCAGCGCTCGGCTGGCTCCGTTTCAGCACCTGGGCGAGGAACAGCGACCTCGAGGCGGGCGGGCGGGCGGGCGGCCAGCCAGGAGCGACGCGGCGAGGAAGAGGCAAGGGCAGGGCCAAGGAGGCGTCGGCGGGGCAGTGGAGGGTGGGTGCTGGGGGGCGGGAAACAGGGGCGCAGCTATGCAGGCCGGCTGCCCCACTCACTCACTCATTCACCCCGCTTCTCAACAAACACGGGGCAGGCGCCACGCAGCACATGCACACCCCCGAACACCGGGGGCCGCTCGATGCCTCGTCGAGCCGGGGGTCCCTCTAGCCTACTTCTGCTTTCTCCACCTGGCACTGCAGATTCGGACCCAGGATATTCGCCATCCTGGCTGCCTGGGAGGCTTTCAACGAAAATGCCAGAGGTTGGAACGGATCTCTTCTGCGAGCAGGGGGTGAGTTTTCCCGCCCTGGGGACCCTTCTCCCAACTCAAAGCCTCGCTCCCATCCCAACAAGACCCCGTCCTCCCATTCCGATGTCAAATCCAAGAAAAGAAAAGGTGAGTCCTCCCACTGGCCTTCGACCAGCTCACACTCCTGTTTGCTGCAGCCACACCAAGATGTTCCTTCTTTGGTGCAGCAAACAAATCAAGGAGAAAAATCCGCCCGCCCCCCCCCAAAAAACCCAACTAGGAAAGGAGTATGTTGATTTATATAGGTGGGTTCAAGATCCCTAAGGCTCCAGGAAGTAATGAAAGAGAAAAATAAGCAATCAAAATGCAGGAAGAGGGATACTCGATGTATAAAAAACATTAACACACCACTTCCAATCTTACCAATTTCAAGCTTACTAGCAAATGAAAAGATGATCTATACTTTTACCGGGGAAGGGAGTGCCATAGTTGTGACACAGCCCCTCTAGAGGCTTTCAGTCTTTGACATCCTGATGTCTAGAAAAGGCTTCCCTGCAGGTCCTTTTTCTTGCTTTTCCAAAACTCCCCCTTCACATTGCTTTTCCTTCCTCAGTTCCCTCATATACCAAAACTGGTATGTGCAATCCACCTTCTGGAATCTCACCACACAACTTGTGACTCACCAAGCCAAACCCAGGTTACTAGCTATATTTATTTGACAAACCTCCTGTTTTTGCTACTTGCCTAGGACTGGAGAAAGGAGAAAGTGTGTCTAATATCTGGCAGCCCACAGGTTGGCGGACTATTTTTGGCTTGGTGAGCCACAAGTTGGGCAGATCCAGACTCTGTTTTTCCTTAAATTAAATCACAAGCTTTTAAGACAGCATTCATTATAAAACTGCAAATGAATGATAGTCTTTCAGTAATAATAATGAAAATGAGGAGTCTGGGAAGTAACAGTATTTCTCTGTATATGCCAATGATTGTCTCTTATTAAATTTGGATTTATTGTGTGCAACACAAACTCTGGACTTCAAAATAAAATTAACCATCCTGCTTTCTTTATTCATATCAGAAATACTGCCCTATGCATGTGTGCATGCAGAATCAACCAATGCAGAAAATCTTATTACAAAGAATACAGTTTCTATAATAATAGCATTGGTAGTTAATAGTATTGGTTTTGAGATCCATTTGAAAAATTACACAATTCCAAGAACAATTACAAAAAGATAATTACTCCCCCCTCCAAATCCTTGTATCTTATGCCATAGTTCATACATGTTTGGGGTACAAGTAATTTCCTGCTGTTTCCTTCTCCCCCTCCCCATTTCTATTTTGTGGGATAAGTGAGAAGACGCAGTATGAAGAGCTAACCCTTCAAGGCACATAATTTTCCAATGTCTATCCTATGCAAGGAATAGTTGCATGCATTTCTTGTGTCAACAGAGACTATCTGTATGGCTTAGTTATTACTAGGGTTGTAAACTAATGTCTAGGCTGCACTACTTTGGACAGTATTTGGGGGCTCACATGATTAAATGCTCTCCAATTTTCAAAACCACCACATGCAGAAAACTAGCATATCAGGGAGTACTATTCTAGCCTGGCCTTTTTCTGACATCTACTTTTTTCTGTGTGTAAGCATTACATTTAAAAAAACAACAACTGAGGAGCATTCCGTAATGTCAGCCCCACTTGTAAAATGCACTGATACACCTTAGAGAGAGGTTTACCATCCTGGAATCCGTCAGAAAGAAGGGTAGGATATAAATTGAATCTATCTATCTATCTATAAATAATAATGCTGGGAGTAGACCTACGTTTTCCCCATACTGTTGAATTCAAAAGGTTCCAAATACTTTGAGCAGAATATGTATAATCATAGCATTTATTGCTTTTATTTCATTTTGGATGTTTTGTTGTTGTTACAATGTTGTAAGATGTCTTGGAATGAGTCAACCTTAAAGGTAGAGTATAACTATATTATACAAACTTGTGGGTTGGAATACAGATGTCTTTACAGAGGCATTGTGGACTCTCCTTACACTGTATGGAATTGCACTGCTGATAATCTCCTCATAAAGCTTCTGTTTCTCCCCCTTTCTAAATATATTTCTAAGCCTCTCCTGAGCCGGCATATATTTCTTGTTCCAGTTCTGCATCAGACATTTTGTTTCATGCTTCAATCCTCTTTTATGCCTGACTTGCTTGTTTACATATTTCTTCCTCATTTGAAGCTATTGGCCTCAGTTTGTCATATCGGGCATCTTTATTAAATTGATCATTGGTACTAATATGTACTCCTCTCCCCCTCATGCCATGCCTCAGTTCAGTGCAAAATTAATCTCATCTTTGATGTAAATTGAAGTCGCTTAGGTGTGTGGAAGTGGTGGCCATGTGTGTGTAATACAGCTGTTTTGCAATAAAACTTGTCAGCCAATCATTAAAAAAACCCTGACTACATTTAGATTGTATATTCTGTGATTTTCGGATATTGCTGACTTTGCCATTGTTTCAGAAATTAGTACATAAAATATAATAGTCCTCATCTTACATCTCTCTTTCTGTTCAACATGTCTGTGAAGCTACTGGATAAGATTTGGATTTAGGTGGATTTAACTGAAGAGTAAGGTCACAATGAGAGATTGATGGAATTTGAGCTGCCCAACTGTAAGCATAACCAGTAGCCTAGAAAAGATCACACAGCTATCTAGACCACATCCTTATGCAGTTAACATCTAAACCTTGTTGTCACTGAGGAGGCAAATCTGTGACTAGGCTGTACTCCTTTGGGTGTGTTGTTCTGTTTTTAAATTTGAGGCTCACTTGACTAAACCTTCCTCCATACAGCAACAACAAGAAATCCCTGCAAATGAAAAGCAAGCATGCCAAGTGAGAAAGTTAGACTAGAATCCTTATCCCTAATATTTAATTTTGTGTGAGGGCGGATTTTGTTTTATATGGAGGAGCATTCCTTCAAATGAGCCCCAAGCCAGCTCTCTGCAGCGCAGACACAGCTTGGCCAACACAGGTCTTCCCCCCTTCCACCCTCCCCTTACTTATTCTCTGGCTATTCTGAGGACTAAATGTAGACAAATTAATTGAAGCTGAATGCAGACAAGACAGAGGTAATGATGGTTGGCAGAGGGGATAAGGACACTCATTAGAAAGGATGTTCAGCCTCCCCAGGTCACACAGGTTCATAGCTATAGAGCGCTCTAGGGGTTGCCATTGCACCTGAATGTTCATATTGTAGGAATGCTTTTGGAAAGGGCTGTGTATCCTAGACAGTTCAGAATTTGAAGAAAAATGGCTTTTCCCCCAGCCGGAACTCACTGGAACTCAGTTCCTGCACCTCTTGGGTGGGCACCATTGCCATTATAAGAGAACAAGGGAGACATTCATGATGAGTTCCAGCACCTCTTTTTTTTGAGAAAAATAACAGCAAACTATGGCAAGTTCTTAAAGAAATGGGAGTGCCTGATCACCTCATCTGTCTCCTGCGAAATCTCTATGTGGGACAAGAAGCTACAGTTAGAACTGGATATGGAACAACTGATTGGTTCCAAATTGGGAAAGGAGTACGGCAAGGCTGTATATTGTCTCCCTGCTTATTTAACTTATATGCAGAATTCATCATGCGAAAGGCTGGGCTGGATGAATCCCAAGCCGGAATTAAGATTGCCGGAAGAAATATCAACAACCTCAGATATGCAGATGACACAACCTTGATGGCAGAAAGTGAAGAGGAATTAAAGAACCTTTTAATGAGGGTGAAAGAGGAGAGCGCAAAATATGGTCTGAAGCTCAACATCAAAAAAACGAAGATCATGGCCACTGGGCCCATCACCTCCTGGCAAATAGATGGGGAAGAAATGGAGGCAGTGAGAGATTTTACTTTCTTGGGCTCCATGATCACTGCAGATGGTGACAGCAGTCACGAAATTAAAAGACGCCTGCTCCTTGGGAGAAAGGCGATGGCAAACCTAGACAACATCTTAAAAAGCAGAGACATCACCTTGCCAACAAAGGTCCTTATAGTAAAAGCCATGGTTTTCCCAGTAGTGATGTATGGAAGTGAGAGCTGGACCATAAAGAAGGCTGATCGCCGAAGAATTGATGCTTTTGAATTATGGTGCTGGAGGAGACTCTTGAGAGTCCCATGGACTGCAAGAAGATCAAACCTCTCCATTCTGAAGGAAATCAGCCCTGAGTGCTCACTGGAAGGACAGATCGTGAAGCTGAGGCTCCAATACTTTGGCCACCTCATGAGAAGAGAGGACTCCCTGGAAAAGACCCTGATGTTGGGAAAGATGGAGGGCACAAGGAGAAGGGGACGACAGAGAATGAGATGGTTGGATGGTGTTCTTGAAGCTACTAGCATGAGTTTGATCAAACTGCGGGAGGCAGTGGAGGACAGAAGTGCCTGGCGTGCTCTGGTCCATGGGGTCACGAAGAGTCGGACACGACTAAACGACTAAACAACAACAAAGCACTGGTAATAATAGTAATACAGTGGTACCTCAGGTTAAGAACTTAGTTCATTCTGGAGGTCTGTTCTTCACCTGAAACTGTTCTTAACCTGAGGTACCACTTTAGCTAATGGGGCCTTCCACTGCCGCCGCACGATTTCTGTTCTCATCCTGAAGCAAAGTTCTTAACCCGAGGTACTATTTCTGGGTTAGCAGAGTCTGTAACCTGAAGCGTCTGTAACCCAAGGTACCACTGTAGTAATAAAAAAGTATTACAAAAATAAATATTCCTAAACTCAAGAGATCTTCTAAGGTGTGGAGTTCCATAACCTGGGAATTATCTCTGATTTTTGCTGATGTTCTAATTCTATCCCAGGAGAATATTCCCATGTAGATTGAAACCTGGTTATGAAGTGCTTATAGTTATAGTCCTGCTTATATGAACCGGCTCGCAGTCAGTATTCCCCTGTGCTACTTAAAAGCATTTGACCCCCTAAATTGTGCAAATATCTTTGTGAATATAGTTCTCAGTTCGGTGGTGATCCTGTGTCTGAGCTACACCAGCTTCAGACTATGGGCTCACAAAAGGCCTGCAAGCTGCAATCCTTTCCCACTAGAACCATGGGAGTTTTGTTACTGACTTCAGTAATACTAATATTCCACCTCTGTAATCAGAAGATGCCAGTTCAAGTTAAAACAGTGGCTCCTATTAAGTACTTGGGAAGCTGAAATTATGAGCTGGTTCTTGTGCATTATGTTTTGATGGATTGTTAAAGCCCAAATTACTTATTTCCACTGCTGGAGGTCATGTTGTGCTTTTGGACAGCCCTGTAGCTGGCCAGTGTGCTGCCAACGCCATTTATTCTTTACCAATTTGTTTGTTGATTTATCTTGCATTTGCCTCTGTAAATAAAAACATGGTCCATTCTACAGGGTGAGAAATGTTCTGTATTAATTTCTTCAAAACAAGTACAGTAATTTTCCCATAGCAATTCCCCTCCCTTTTCAACCCTTATGGTTGCAATGCTAATATAATTTCCATATCATCCATGGTTCTTGATATCTAGTAGAATTTAATAATTCCTTAAAACATTTTTCAGCTTACAAAAAGTACAAGACTCCTTCCTGACAAGCAAATAATAATAATAATAATCAGTCATTTTGTAGCTGTTCCCCTCTATTTCATGCAGTGGCGTAGCGTGGGTTGTCAGCAAGGCAAGTAATTTGCGCCCCCTAACCCATGGATTTGCACCCCCTAACTCGTGGATTTGCGCCCCCTAACCCTAACCCCCAGATGTTGCGCCTGGTGCGGCCGGCCCCCCCTGCACCCCCCACGCTACGCCACTGATTTCATGAGTGATTTTATCCTTTGATTCTGCTTTCAACAACGATATATGTTGGATGTCATGAACTTACTAGGTGGCTATAGGCAGGCCACCTATCTCCAACTTAACAACCTTATAGGGTTATTGTAAAATTACCAAAGAAATGTGTTTTTGTTGTTGTTGCATTGTTGGATACCGATAGGACCGTATAAATGCTAACTGGTTATGGTGGCTCTTATTTGCTTTTAAAATCTCTACAACATAGATGGCTATCATGAGGCCCACGTAGAACCTAGTTTCTAGTTGGGCAAGAATAAATAATGCAGACAGATGTGGATTCAGATAATGAATTTGTTCATCTTCTAGCAATTCTCGCTGTTTAGGTGACCTCAAGCTTTTGTCATCCAACAGAAGCATTATTCATGCAGAGAATGATGGGACCAAGGAAATGCAGAAGTGTATACAGTTATAGAAACTCATGCAAGTATTGGGGATGGCAATAAACAGGCTGACTCCATCAGAATTTAGCACAGTTTTGAGGGCAGTAGATGCATATACAATGTTCACATTTGCAGTTATCTGCATAAAGAAGGGATTGGCAGTGTGTGTGTGTGTGTGTGTGTGTGTGTGTGTGTGTGTGTGTAAGAGAGAGACTTAGGCCTGATTCATAAGTACCGATAGCAAGGTTGCATTCACCAATAGTTATATTATCATGGTGAAGGATGTTTATCAATAATGGGAACGATCCCATTTTCGCTTCCCCTCCCCCTATCATTTAGAACATTTTTCGTGCCAGCATCTGTGGACCCCAGAGAACTCTGACATGAAAATGTTAGATATAAAGCAATTTATACAGTTGCAGCAGCAACATGGACAATGCAGCTATGACACAATGGTTTGGGCAGCAACGCTGCTGCGACTGGTTCATGTGAATCAGGTTTAAGATGTGACTGTTGCTGGAATTGATGCTGGACAGTAAATAGCCTTTGGCTGTGTATGTTACAGGCTATTAGAAATTCTACTCGAAGGCATCACCATTAAGTGCTTAATTGTACCATCAATCGATTTTTTGCTTCCTCATTTAGTGACTGATATTTTTTAACCTGGTTTTCCACTGCCAAAAGAGCACTGCCAGGCATATATAGGTTTTGAGCCCAATTGCCAATCATCCTTCCTTCTGCCAAAACAGAACTAAGCTTTTTCAGCTGTTCCCATAGAAAAGCAAATTTCATTTTTCCAGCCGTCAAATTTAAGATCTTTCCTTGAGGGAATCTTCCAAAGCTATTTCAACTTGACTTCAATGAATATTATTTTGTGGTGGGACATTACTTGCTCAGAAATTCAAACCTTGGACCTATCACAGAAAATGAAGTCTCTGTAAGTGAAAAGAGAGCTATAAGGAGAAGCTGTTGTGGATTAGAATGCAGGCATCATCATAAAAGCAAGGAGCAATCCTGGAGGAATTGTTGTGAGCCTCCTCCTGTTGAAACTGCTGTCTTGCCATTTTCTGTCAAACATGTGGCTGCACTAGGAAGACTATGAGGGTGACAAGTGCAATTTAGTATTGCTTACCAATTTGTATCAGCCACTTCAAGACTAAGCCCATCAAACTAGACATGCCACACAACACTATGAAATTAGCAATTGTGTTAATGTCTCTCTTTTTTGAAGTAAATAGCAGGCATGGGAGGGAAGGTGGTCTAGGTCAGGGATCAGCAGGGAAGGCTTTGCCATTGGTTGGATCCCAGTCTGGATCTAGTGCATGTTCCTACCATCTCCCATTATTGGTTCCCCCTGTGCCTCTAAATCTAGAAAAACAAAACCATGCTTGCAATTGCCAGCTGAATTAATGGTGCCATTGTTTGGTCTGGCCTTCAACAGAGAATAACTGAATTTAGTGAGACGTAATTCTCAATAGGATTGTATTATAAGATTATTATTTTTATTATTTATAAAAGAATATTTGTATACCTCTATTCATGAAAAAATATCAAAGCAGCTTACAACAAGCTCACATAAAAACATTTGAAACCATGTAAAAGATTAAAATCGGAGGTCAACTATTACAGATAGAAACTTTAACTTATCTCAGAATGAGTCCTATTTTGCCTAGGCCTTTAAAAGCTATTTTTTGTTCATTTGAATCCCCCCAGCTCTTGTTTTCATATGCCTTTATACTATTGTTTTACTGGGTTTGTGTTGCATTTTTATTTTAATGAGCCTGGTGAGCATGGGACGATGCAGTGAACAGCAAAAGTTCAGATCAAGACAAGCAGAAAATAGCCTGTTTCCATGGTCCTGCCCTTGAAATATTAGTCCTTCTCCTGAAAAAAAGCCCTAAAGCTTTATGTCAAATGCTGAAACCTGGCAATCCTACCACCACCCTAATAGTACACTCTCAGTCCACACTCTCCATCCATTTCTATGTAACCTAATGGGTTTTGCTCACCACCTGAGCTGTACAATAGGATGACCAAGCTTAATGTATCAAAATGAGAAAACAACCCTAGGCTGGTTCTTGGTTCATGCTGGCACCGTGTTATGCTGTGCCACTGCACCCATACAGCTGTCCTTACACTTGACCCTGAAGGCCTAAAATAAAATAAAAACTGCTGCCTCAGAAGAGAGATTTGGAGGTGTTCTTAAGTTGAGACATATACAACCCTCGTGGGTTTTAAGAACCTACACTGAAAATGAGAAACAATAGGAGCTGCAATTTGATAATTGTTACTGAAGCCTAAGAAAAACAGTTTGTAAGGTAAACACAAGGACAGAAAAATACATTTTCACTTACACCAACAAAAGAAAGGAAAGTGCAGCTACAACTCAATCAATGGGATAAGTACCATAGACTTTAATAAATTATTCAAATGCATCCAAACTTTCAGATGAACAAGCTGAACCACAGTAATCACAGTCGCCAAGGTCATCTATGAAAATTCCTCTGAAACAATATTAAGGTTATATCCAACCTCAGCCATACTCAGAGTAGACCATCTGAAATTAATGGACACAACTCATTTAAGTTAATTAATTCCAATGGGTTTTCTCAGAATAGAATTTAGTTGGATACAATCCTTAATGTTTTACTACAAAATTAAATTGCTCCTACAGAGAAATAAAACATGCGTGTGTTAAAAACATAAGAAAGAGCTTGGCTGGACTAAACCAAAGGTCCACTGAGTCCAGAACCACAGCAACCAACCAGATACCACAAAGCAGGACAAGAAGTAAATAGCCCTTTGCTGGTTTTCTTGTATTCAGAGAGGCATTGCCTCTGAACACAAAGGTCCTAGTAAGCTAATCACCAGCATACAAGTGCTATATTAACTAGGCTGCAATCATACACACATTTTACATGGGAGCAAATCCTTGACTGAATAGGGATTCTGAGTAAAGTAGGTGATAAGGGACACCTAGCTACATTAAATGAATTCAAATCTCCAGGGCCTGATGAGCTACACACACGGGTACCAAAGGATCTTGTGGATATAATACTGGAGCCTCTGTCCATAACCTTGGAGAATTTCTGGACAATAGGTGAGGTCCCTGCTGACTGGAGGCACGCAAATGTCCTCATCTTCAAAAAGAAAACCCATGTAACTACCAACAGGTCAGCTTGATATCAATACCAGGAAAGGTCCTAGAATAGATAGTGAAACAGTCGGTCTGTGGACACTTAGAAAAGATGTTGTGATTACTAAGACCCAGCACAGGTTTCTCAAAAATAAGTCATGCCAGATGCCAAACTGGGACAGGCACCTAATGCAGCTGAATACAGATTTGGGATTCAATATAACCTTCACCAATTGGAGAATGGGACCCAAACTAACAGAATGACAGCCTTTCCTCAAATACAAGGAGCAGGGACAGAAGAGCCACACTCTTTATCTTTTGTGCCACCCCCCTTAACTACTTATTTTATAAAGCTTGGGAGCATTATTTGGCTAGAATTGGGGATAAGGTGGGAAGGGGTATGTAGCTTGTGGCTTTCATAAAGGAATTGCCTACCTTTTATCAGTATCATCATCAACAACATATATTTATATGCTGCCTTCTTTCCTGGCAGGTTCATATGAGGAAACACAGTCTTTCAGAAAGCTTGATCCTAAGCTGTGTAGGGGTTTATAACTTTGAATTGCATCCAGAAACAGACTGGTAGTCAGTGGAGCAGGTCTAAGGAGTGGGCTGTGTGCTTCCTATAACCAGACCCGGTCAACAATGTGGTTTCAGCTCTTTGGGCCAGTTGAAGTTTCTGAGTACTTTTCAAAGGCAGCCCATCGCAGTAATCCAAATGGGATGTAAGTAAGTCATGAGTCACTGTGGCCAAATCAAATGTCTCAAGGACATATCAAACATCTTCCATACATTTGGACAACCAACCCGGATTGTGGAACTTCTACTCATCTGCTATTGACATTGTCTATTTTACAGCCTATTTTTAATCTAGGAGTGTCTGGCATATTGACTGGGTTTGGATACAGGTCAGGAGGTGTGTTTGTACAACCCAAAAAGTTCCACTAGGTTGTTCAGAAACTAAACTCATCTTTTTTCTTACATCAGATGTTTAGTTTTCTCAAGTTTGGGTGGTAACCTTCCAAGTGAAACTCAAGAAGAAGCCAATATGCCTGTTCTCTTCCTGAGTTTGTACAGTTTCCTTTTCCTTGCCTCTACCAATGTCATTGGTGTCTCAGCTAAAAACGCAGTGATAACACTTTGCTGTCAACTTTCATTATTTCTTTGCTGACAGATATTTAAGCTAGAGAACCAGGAAACAAGATTGGAATGAAGCCCATGCAGAGGTGAGAAATAGCAAGCGCTGCAAGGAAGGACAAGCAAGAGCGGAAACTAGAGGGCTCTGCGAGATTGGGGGAGAAGAGGAGGCAAGGGACACATATAGATGCACAATAGGAAAAGAAGTAGCTGTTAAAGGTAATCCATCATGATGACCACAGCTGATATAGTCCTGAAGCAAGGTCTGAACCCAGATGGGAATGAATTTAGATAGACATCCACCTAGGGTGTGAAAAATAAATGATCTAAAGCAGGAATGTGGAACCCGCAATCATCCAGATATTGTTGGACTTTAACTCCCATCACCCCTGATGGACGGACAAGTGGAAGTTGGAAGACCAACAACATCTGAAGAGCCATAGATTTCCAATCCCTGTTGAAGCAGACAGGGTGAGTAGAAGTCTGTTGTTGAGGACAGTTGTGACCGGGGTGGGCGGAGGCAGAGAGGTAAATGGAAAGAGGAAGGCTTGGTCTTTTGAGCTCCTAAGGGGAAGGTTTCAGAAGGGTAGGAAAAGAGGTGGGAGACACTGTCCCCTGCAAGTCTCAAACAGCACTACAATAGTCCTATCCCAGGCCAGCTGGAGTTCTGAAGAGGGGCACTCATGTTATGCCTTGGGGGGGGGGAATAAAAGGCAACATCTCTCTCTCTCTCTCTCTCTCTCTCTCTCTCTGTGTGTGTGTGTGTGTGTGTTATAATTAAATGTACATATTTAAATATACTGCCACAGTCGCTCTGGGGACCATTTTAATTAACATTTCTTAAAAACTAAAACATTGCTTAGAATTCTGAGACCATTAATTATAGTGACACATTTATGGATCTTAACAGCCTGCAGTTTCATGAGGAGATGCTGTGAACAAGAAACAAAGAAAATGGGACTCCCCCACCCAAAAAATGATGCTGTAAAAACTTATTCTACTTGTAGGTGGCTGATAACAAGTCCCTTGTTCAAATCTTACCTTAGCCCACTTAGGCAGGCTAAAGAGCTACCAAGGTGGCCGTAGACAATTATTCTCTCACTTTTAGCTTCTCCACTACAGTACAAGGACAGAAATACTGAACTACCTTGTTGTCCTAAGGATCACTGGATAAATTATGTGAAGCACTTCCAGCACTCTAAAAAGCACTCTGTAATGCTAAGCATTAGGACTGTGGTTGCTAGGAGATTAAAAGAAATAATCACTCCACAGAATCTTAAAGAATGCCAAAATTTCCTATCATTTCTTGAAATTTGATGCTGCAATAATTCATTGCACTTCCGTTGCTGAGCTAAAAAGTAGATGCACTTGTCATCAGAGTAGGTTAATCAATAGCTATTTCCATATATGTTTAAGGGCAGCCATATAATCCTAGGTCACTCACAGCAGCACATGAGTGGTTGGCAAGGAGTACAGTTCCCAAAAAGAAGGAAGGAACTGAGCTGACAAGACTCAACACATCTGAGCTATGGATAGGCTTGCACATTTCATCTTGCAAGAGGAGGGGCCTCTGAATCATAGCTTTAAATTATGGCGCCATTTCTATTTTACAGCTTACACTTACATGAGAATAAGCCCCATTGAACTCAAACTTACTTCCAAGTAGGCATAAATAGGACAGTTATTATATTGCAACTTCTGGTAAATTGTTCTATTTCTATGCAATGTACTAGCTCAGATTCATTTAAAAACAAAGGAAGGAGAATTATCATAGAGATGAAGCATCCCTTATACCTTTGTGTTATATTTTTAAGGGGAAGACAAAGCATCCTTCCAAATGTGTGTATTTATTGCTGTGTACAATATAATTGAATGTAAGCATCTCCAACAAACTGCATGTGTTCTTTTTCAATAGAGCAGTAGTTCCCAACTGGTGGTCTATGGACCCCCAGAGGGTCCACATAGCCCACCCAAGGGGTCTGTAGCACCATTCACATAACAACTATCATAGAGAGATCAACATTTTCAAAAGTAGGGAGTCCCTGGCTTGGCTTTTGAAAAACAGGGGGTTCACAGTACTTAGCTAATTGGGAACCACAGGGTATCAGTTAGCACTGAAGTGCTTCACCCATCATGCTAAACTGTAGTTTGCAGGATTGTGAATGTGCAGCCTGGCCCACATGTGGCTTTCCTCTGCTCACATGGGTGCTGCATGCAGTGCAAATGAGCCGTGGTGCGGCTTGTTGTTGTCTGCAAACTGAGGTTGCAGTTATCCAGATCAGTGGTATGGCAAAAATAGGTTATTTCGTTTCATTTTCGTATGAACAGAAACCAATATGGGTCTGAGCCACTGAGGGAACAGGATTACGGAGATAGACACAGTCTTGACTCCTTGTGTCTGGAGTCACCAGGGACAAGACGCAGGTCTAACTTTCACTCAGTGGAGACTCCACTCAGTGGTGTCCCCCAAGTACATCTGTTTGCTTTCTCTCAAATAAGCAAATGGCTGCCGTGAACTCAAGTGCTTTAGCACTACATGTATTGCAATGAGAACCAAATCTGCCTCTCTGGCTCTGGATTCCTGTCTCTGGATGACCTGGATCCCAATGAGAAGGTTCCCACAGGTAAGTGCAATGTGTAGGTCATCCCTCCACAACACCCCATACTTCCCATGTATACAAGGTTCCTTAAACACACAATTTCTTCACTGACATATATTTACTTTGTCTATAAAAACATACCACCCACTCCAGAAACCTACCCAAATCCAGCAGGGCTTTCAGAAATGATTCAGCTGGACCTGTGCCTCTGCGAGAAATGCACCTTTTCACACAGGGAATCGTGGTTGGAAACATAAGTAGACATGCAAAGGTACCCTACTTTGATGTGGCATGAGCTTTTTCATAAAGGTTTTGTCAGAAACACAAAATGAATATTATGGCCTGCGCACTGATTTGATCTGGGAACATCTGGATTTACTTACCGTATTTTTCGCTCTATAAGACGCACCAGACCACAAGACGCACCTAGTTTTTAGAGGAGGAAAACAAACAAAAAAATATTCTGAATCTCAGAAGCCAGAACAGCAAGAGGGATCACTGTGTAGTGAAAGCAGCAATCCCTCTTGCTGTTCTGGCTTCTGGGATAGCTGTGCAGCCTGCATTCACTCCATAAGACGCACACACATTTCCCCTTACTTTTTAGGAGGGAAAAAGTGAGTCTTATAGAGCAAAAGATACGGTATACAGTATTGAAGGAGGTGGATGTGCGTCTACATTTTGGCCTGCCAAATATAGATTTTTTTCTTTCCCTTGGGGAATACCCAGTGTTTCAGGAAGTAATATCTTTCACAGAATTGTGAGGATGAAGTCTCTCCCAGGAAGGGGAGGACGAAAGGGAGGAGACAGTCATAAATGACTAGAAAGAGAATAACGGATGGACAGCGAGAGAGAGAAAGGCAGTAGGACACACTGCCTGAGAGCATGAGAGCATCATGGGTAAGATTGGTGGTGGTGCAAACTCAAGAGAAACAAACAGCATGGAAGAGAAAGAAACAGGTGATTGGTCTGGAGGACACACCAGGGAGGGGAAGGGGAAAGAGATACCAGAGAGAGAGAAATTATCCCACAGTTTGCTACTTGTGGAGTGGAATTCCCTGAGTTAGAATTTACCAGTCAAAACATTTGTAACAGGTCACTAATTGACTAGGATCAAAGAAGCTTCCCCCGGCAAATAAGATTGTTATTTGGCACATCCTGGAAATCTCCCATTCTGCTGAAAGAGAGGATGAATTTCTCACAAAGGTTAGCAAAAGAACCACCAAGTCCAAAGTCATAGGTTGCCTTTGAGCCTGATCCTGGAAAATCTAATTCAAAGGAATAGTGAAGGCTTACATGAGGAAATATTACTGAAAAGTTTAACCTATAGAACAAAGCAGTCTAGAGGTGTCTGGCCGTCAAGAAACACACTTCCCTGATATTTCCTCCCCATATATTCTAATTGACATTGTATACCATTCATCCATCTAGACCAGCACAGTTTATTCTGACTGCAGGAGACTGCTCTTGACTGGAAATGCTAGGGATTCAAACTGGGACTTCACTTCATGGATACAAAAAGCATGTGTTCTGTCCCTGAGCTAATGGACCTGCTCCCCCTTCAGAGTTACTTAATTCACATCGGAGGCTGGTCCACTAAGGGGAGTGGGACACTGCGCCAACAACCTGTCTGCCTCACCTGCCTCCTTTTTACCTACTATCAGTCGAAGGGTGGCTCTGCCTGTCACTGGCATCCCCTTCCGTTCTACCATTCCCAGTGGTCACCAGCCACCACTGTTAATTCATCCACATAAAGGCACCTGGGAAGTTCAGTTTGAGGCATAGTGACAAGAATGACGTCTGGTGGACTGGATTCAACACTTCCTGAAACATGGATTTTTGCATCAAGCACTGAATTGAACATCCTCAAGCAGTACAAGCTTCCATTTTGTTTCCATAAACAAAGATAACTGAAATGTGAGGGACTGCGGCTCATGAAATCTTTGAAAAAAGAGGGAGGGAGAAGGAGAAGTACTATCAGCAGTCAAGGAGGTGAGTGAGGACTTCTGTGCTTTCTGTAACATCATTTCCTCCCCTTGCCTACCAGAAGTAGAATTTTATACAGAATAAACAAATCTGTGGAAATTTGACCAATCTGCATAATATACCCAGGTTCCAGAATTCATCTTTCCTCATAACAGATTTTTAAAAACAGCTCAGAGTCCTTGGGTGTGTGACATGTTTTCCATTTTTCTGCTCTGCACACCACAGGGCACAAACTGAAACAAGATGGCATGACATGTAGTTCAGCTCCATCTCACTTCCTCTACTGAAAGTCTATAGTTCTATTTTTAGAGGCTTGGCCTGGATTTCAGAGACAAAACACTGCAGGATCACACATTCCATTTGTGAAAGCAGCATCTAAGCCCAACAGCCCACCCCAAGTGATACTGTTAAAACATCAACAACAGAAGACACACAAATCCCAAATGAAACAATTGCAGTTATTGTATTATTTTCTTTAATCTACTATATAGATTAAATGAACTGTGGTGTATTCCATCTTTCATAAACCTGTGAGGAAGTGTGATATAGGAAAATAAAAATATATTTCCACCTCAATTCTAATATTTACTCAGACACGTCCCATTCTTCAAAAGGGATTTTTCCAAGTATTATGACAGCAGTCAAAAAATGAATGTGAACATCTCAAAGCATATAGCTAATGCTCTGCTTGTTCACCACAAAGAGACACAATAAAAAGAACAATCTGTATTGATTGACCAGGATTAACTTTCTCTTTGCTTTATATTTGTATATTTAATTGTATAACCACAACCACTGCTATTGCATTTCCTTCATTTATTTCTCATAATAGTTGTTAAGGAATGAATGCTTGTATCTGAGAGTAGAAGTTAATCAATAATACATATATGCATGGTTCTACATTGAACCCATTAGAATACTACAACTTATGAACCTCCTGATTTAATTTCTACTATAAAATAAATGTTTGGCATAAGTTACAGAAAATGCAGAGCTGCTGCCAAACAAGCAGCCCTGTGTCAAAATCTCCCACACCCCATTCATAATATGATGCTCAATTCAGTTTCTGCCCTGGCATTTCTTGGCCTTGGCCAGCAGAGTCCTTGCTGGGCAGCAGAGGTGAGGCAATGAATGGTCAGCATTATGGCATCAGGGCATGAACTAGATGTTACAACAGGGGAGGACTCAACATGGGGCTACTTTCTTGAGCAACATGTGTGTGTTTACATCACATCTAGTTTTGCCCTCAGGTAAGCTAACTATGCCCAGTTCCAGCCAAAATACACTTCCCATCCATTTCAGTGAAGAAATTAAGGCATCCTTAAATCTCTCCTATTCACATCAATGGAAATTAAAAGCACTTGACCTTTTAACCCCTTCTAGAGATGGGGTTGGCTATATGGCTTTGTTTTCATACTAGAGTGACTGTGGCCCACCAAGGTGTATTAAATTTCCACAGCCAAATGGATATACCCAGGAGCTAATAGTTAAGGTATAAATTAATATATGTAAAGATCAGACTGGATCAGACTGAGATGGATCTAGACCAGCAGTCTTTGGAAGAATCACCGCAACCACCAAGCACAAAGTGGCCTACCAGAAATTGGCAGTTGCTTGGAAGGTTCGTATTAAAAAGGAACTGGTTGTAGTTCAAGTTCATCCTGTCCAAAAAAGAACTAGTTCCACTTCAAGTTCATACTTTTACAAAATGAACTGGGTTAGTCCAAGCTCATAAAAAGTTTATCCTTGGCGTGCATGTGTGCACACACAGAGCGCATTCAGAAAGCTACAAGCTCCTCTGCTTGCATAGGGTGCAAAACTAAATTAGGAGCCACGCACAAGTAATAAGATGTCTCACAGACAGAAGGCTGACAGGTGAAGTTTTGCCCATAATTGTATTTTCATATTAGAAAATGCTTACCCTGTTTAACTGTTGCCTGTCACACTACTGTTAAAGGCACAAGGCATCATTCGCTTTGACCCTGTACCTCTTTCTGCATGCTGCTCCTATTGGAAGACCTCAAATCTCTTCAGCAAGGAAGCCTTGGGAAATGCCTCACATTCATTTCTTCCGCATTCCCGTTTAGTAACATGGATTGACTAAGAATCCTTAGCAATAGCAGTGCCTCTGTATCTCCCTAAAAAGCTTTAGAACACTGCCTCCATTGTTTGCTTTCTAACTTTCTTTATAGAGATCCAATATACCATATTTTCCATGTATAACGCCCCCATGTATAAGACGCCCCCTATTTTGGGGGACTCAAAGGTAAGAAAATGCACTATGCACTATCCGTGTATAAGATGACCCCTTATTTTAAACTTCAAAAATTTAGGAAAAAATATAGTCTTATACACGGAAAAATACAGTACTTACTTCTTTTTTTAAAAAAGAAAGCTAAGAGTCCGGCCCTTCTGTTGGGCTGGGCTTGGGGGAATTAATGTGAAGATGAACTAGAAATCATTCAAAATTTTGGTTTTAAAATGAATGATTCAAAATGAACTTAATTCTTCTGGCAATTATGGGGACTACTTTCAGGTATAGTTCAGAGATTTTTGAACAATGAATGTTGTTCAATGACTGGTTCATTTCAAGAACTGGAAACTGGACTGTGCTCCACCGTTGGACCCCAAGGTTCCTTTTGGACATTTTTTTGTAGAAGATTATAGTTTGCCATAATTGGAAGTAATTTTACAATAGGTCATGATGCACTTATGAAGCATATTGGCAGCGTCACTAATTAAATATTCAAAATTCCACCTGCATCCTGCTATTTCCATATTGCGGATCTCTGTATTTCTTTAACCTCTTTGCAAATTTTAAGAAAGCAAATATTCCAACTTTTAAAAAAAATGAATGCTAACCATACACAATCATATTGATAACATGGCACAATTTATAATCAATACAAGGAATTCAAGTATTTTGTAATTTTCAGGACAGACAGTGAAGATCAAACGTTTGAACCAAATTTTTAACTACCATTTTCCCACAGCTGAGTAACAGCTAACTAGATAGCCATAAAAAATCTCACTGTAAAATATAAGAAAGCCCTGCTGGATCTCAGCAAGGAGCCATCTAGTCCAGATTTTAACCACTGGCTAGGCAGGTTAGTGTTGATGGGCCATCCTCCATGTATTTGTCTATCCCTTTCTAATAAATCCATCTAAGGCAGAAACTTTCACCACATATTGTAGCAATAAATTCTTTAAATTAATTATGCATTATGCACATTATGCACATTATGCACATTATGCACATTATGCACATTATGTGAAGTGGACGGTTGGCTGGGCTTTTTTTTTTTTCAATCATGAATCTACTGTCCATTAGTGTCCATGGTAGAAAAAATGATGACAGGCAGGTACACTCTATTTGCTGTTAGTTCTTTTATTCTGTCCTTAGTTTCTAAGAGGTTAGGCGCAAATTCAGTGCTGCGTCTACAAATTTATTGACTTCCTTTAAATCAAAATGGAAGAAGTGGATACACCTTTGGGTTATTTTTGCCACCCCAAACACAGATACACATGCCCAAGAAAGACACATAACTTTTTATATTAAAAGAAAACCCTGCTTACCACCAGAATGGCATTAAAGTGGTCACTCTTCACCTTCTGCACTTGAATGCAAGATGCTGGCACTTGTAATAATCCTGCCCCCTTGGAAAGGTTTCTGGCATCTCCATTGGGCATCAAGTTGTTATTGCTAGGCCCAACACCCAGAGATGCCCTGTACAAATAGGTGTGCGTAAGCTTCCCCATGCCTGCAACCTCGACCATCTCTGGTGTAAAATGAGAACTTGGGAGCATGCGCACATTGTAGCGATACTTTTCATACTCATCTGTGGGGCAGCAGCAGCAGCAGCTGCATGAGGGACTAGTCCTACAGTGAAAAAGCCGAATGGCAAGAAGGAAGATTAGAAAGCCAAGGAAGACGAAGGAAAGGCAAGCTAGACCAATAATCAAGTAAAAGTTCAAGCTGGACAGCTGCTGCCCACGTGCTTCCAAGCTGTCATCAAAGTCTGGGAGCGCTTGTGGAAGAGAGTCAGCCAGCAGGATGCCCAGGGTCACGGAGGAGGAGAGGGGAGGCTCCCCACTGTCCTTTACCAAGACCACAACTTTGTGCTTGATGGGGTCACTAGACCTCATGGAGCGACTAGTCCTGACCTCTCCAGCATTGGGTGAAACTCGAAACAAACTGCTGTCGGAAGACTGCAAGAGGTGATAAGAAAGCCAGGCATTCTGCCCACTGTCTGGGTCGTGGGCCACTACCTTGGCCACCAGGTAGTCAGCATCTGCCAAGCGGGGAACAATTTCTACCGCCACTGAGCCATTCCTCACCCCTGGGTACAAGATGATTGGGGCATTGTCATTCTGGTCAAGGATGGTAATGCTGACTATGAAGGCGGAAGCCAGGGCTGGAGAGCCATTGTCCTTGGCCTCCACTTGAAAATGGAAGCTCTGGAGTTGCTCAAAGTCAAAAATGCCCTTTGCATAGACAATTCCACTTTCTGCATCAATGGCCAAATAGCTGGTCAAGGAGCTGCCTTGGATGTCAATGTCCCTGAGTAGGTAGGAGACCCGACCATTCTCCCCCAGGTCTGGATCAGAGGCTGACACATGAAAAAGGGACACCCCAGGCTTGTTGTTCTCTGTTACGGAAACTTCACGCATCTGGTTGAGGAACTTAGGGGGATTGTCGTTCACATCCGCAATGTGCACCCGCAGAGTCTTCTGAGTGGCGATGGGAGGGGAGCCCAGATCAGAGGCAGTGACAGTGATGTTGTATTCGCTGACCCGTTCCCGATCTAGAAGGCCGCTGGTGACCACACTGTAGTAACTATCAAAAGAGGACTTGAGTTGGAAGGGGATGTTGGTGGGGATCTGGCAAATGACTTTCCCATTCTCTCCAGGATCTTCATCGGTGATGCTCAGGAGCGCTATCACTGTGCCCAGAGAGGAATCCTCTGGGATGGGGCTAGAAAGGGAAGTAACAGTGATCTCCGGAGCATTGTTCTTCACATCAATTATTTCCACCAGCAGCTTGGCTACAGTGGACATACCAAAGACCCCTTTATCTCTTGCTTCAATGAACATCTCCAGGAGGGGCTTCCGGGCGCCTAAACTCCCACTTACTCTTATCTCCCCGGTCTGGGGGTTGATGTGGAACAACTTCTGGAGCTCAGCAGGGGTGCTGTTGCTGAAGGCATACCGGACCTCCCCGTTCTGACCTTCATCTAAGTCCGTGGCGTGCACCTGAGTGACCAGGGTGCCATTGGGGGAGTTTTCAGAGACGCTGGCCCTGTAGACGGAATGCTCGAAGGCGGGGGCGTTGTCATTGGTGTCAAGGACGGTGACCACGACCTGGGCGTCTCCGGACCTCTGGGGCGTCCCTCCATCTTTGGCTGTGACCACAAGCCTGTGCGTGGCTTGCTGCTCGCGGTCCAAGGGCTTCTCCAGCACCAGTTCCGGATACCTGCTGCCGTCCCCGCGCGTTTGCATTTCCAGTCGGAAAAGCTCGTTGGGGCTCAGCGTGTAGCTCTGCACGCCGTTGATGCCTTCGTCGGGGTCCTGGGCGTTGGGCAGGGTAAAGCGAGCTCCCGGCGCCAGGAACTCGGCCACGTTCAAATGGTACTCGTCTAGCGGGAAGATGGGGGCATTGTCGTTCACGTCCAGTATTTTAAACTGCATTTTATAAAGCTCCAAGGGGTTTTCTAGCACCAGTTCGTAATTCAGAGAGCAGGTAGGTTTCAGCGCGCAGATCTGCTCCCGGTCGATGGGCTCCTTGACAGACAAAGCTCCGGTGCTTGCATCGAGGCTAAAATATTGCTTGCTGGAGCTGGTGATCATGCGGAATTTCCGGGAGGGAAGCGTGGCGGCCACGATACCCAGATCCTGCGCTAGGTTCCCGACAGGCGTGCCGGGCTCCGTTTCTTCGGGGATGGAGTACTCTACTTGTCCATTGACGGTGTAGAAAATAAGGCAGCACACCATTAAATAGACCCGCATTCTTCTGTCCCTGGCTTCCCCCTCAGCTCCCTGCAGACCGAGCCAACAGTACCATAATCCCACGTTCTCAGCAAATTTGCTGCGGCAGCAGCAGCCGAGCGCACCGGGGCGGCAGCAGCAGCAGCAGCAGCCAGAAAGCCGCTGGCTAGGACGCGCGGGGAGAGCAGGCGCCACTCTTCTTCTTCTTCTTCCAGGCGCCGGCCGAAGTCATGGCTCGCCCGCCCGCCCGCTTCCCTTGTGCTGAGCCAGCGAGAGCGAGCCCTGCGCGGAGGCAGCCGCTGCCTTTGGCTCGGGATGAGCTCATGGAGGGGGGCGAGGGGGAGAAGCGCTCCGATTGCGCCTCGCTGGAGCGCAGCGCCGCCTAGGGGCCCGCGCGCACGCCGCAGCCTCCCCAGCCCTGCCCCGACTACTGTATCAGTAGGTCAGCGCGGAAACGTCGCAGATGATGCTGCGGGGAAGCAGCCGCCGGAGGGGAGGGGGGCCGCGCTCCCCGCCCCGCCACCTGGGCGAAGGAGGGGGAGAAAAGCTTCCGTTCTCGCCACGGCTCCGCCCGCGATGGAAAACGCCCAGCCTCGCTGCCGAGAGAGGCGGCGCCTACCTGGAAAGCGGGGCGCGATCGGCACGGATCCAAGCAGGGAGGGAGGCGGGAGCCGCATCTCTCCAGAAACGTGACGAGAAACATGGAGGGGGGAGGGGGGAGCCGTTCTCCTCGTGCGCCTTTGCTTCTTCCCTTTCCTCCACGCCCAGTGATGCGCGCACACGAACACACACACCAGCACGTCTCTTTGGGGCTTTGCCACCAGGGGCTTGCCGGGTGATCTGTGCCCAGTCAATGTCCTGAGTGACCTCCATAAGGCTGACTTCGGCTGGTGTCAGAATAGCACCCAAGGCCACGCTAGCTCCCCACCTCCCCACTTCAGACGTCTCCGAATGGACCTTGGGGTTCCGGGAGCTTTTCAGGATGGGAGTGTTTGTAAAGACTGAGCTAGCTCCGAATCTGGGACGCTGGTGGTGGGACGACGACTGAGAATCCTAGACCCATTTTCCTGGCCCCACGAATAACAATGGAGCTTACTTGTTGAGGGTTTAGAAGAGAATGGCTCTCTAGCCCTTAAGCACCGGCAGCTTGAGAGTCTCTTGTTGCTGTGAGCGCCTTCTAAGACCGGGGCACCCCTGTGCGCCGTAGGCTGCAATCCCGTACAAAAGCACACTCACTTGGGAGTAAGCCCCACTGAAGTCTATGGGGCCTACTTTTGCGTGGACGTAAATAGGGTTACACTATAAATTCCTTTGACGGGGTAATGAATTTATATGCGGGAAATAGGTTACTGGAGGCAGGGCAGAAGCAGAGGAAAGCTGGAAGAAGCAGAAGTCTTGGGTTTCTTGCCACCTGGCTGACATGCCCTCGTGTTCCCGGGTGGATTTTGTGTTATGCCCCAGGGAGGCCTCGCTTGAGTTCCAGCGGGAAAATCTTCAGGACGACTCTTGGATCAGGATGAGGCAACTGTTGCAGCTTGCAAGATGTGCTTGTAAACATAACGGAGACTTGTGGCACCTTAACGCCTGGCTCTCAAACCTTTTCCTCAAGTCCTCGCTTTCAAGATAAAAATTTGCTCGCGCCACGCCAAATTTGCTAATATATTACAGAGAAATACATTGGAAAACAAAAAGAAACAACTCTTAGCAATGATTGATTTGCAACACAGAACGCAGCTACTTAATAATATGATCCAGAAAGTATAAAACAATGCAGCCACATAGAACATGAATCAACCCCAAAAGGGTCTCTCCCAGCACCCGATCGAAAGGCGATTCTGGATCACAAGTAGGATTGTCATCAGTATCACTGGATGCTCTTGCTCTCATTTTGAAAGGGTGTCTATCCATATTCTGCAAAAAAAAATATTTCTTTGTCCTTAAATCTTCCCGCCACTCTTGCCATCTTCTCCTGCCCCTCACCAGTGTGGCACAGCCACACCCTTTGAGAGCCCCTGTCTTAACGGCTTGGTCATCATCTTTGGTGGGTGTAGGACACACTTGGTTTTAATCTGCTGCTCTGCTTAAAACGGAGCGCCTTTGGGGGCCATTAAACGTCTCCTCATTACTTGTGATTGCTTAAATCTGGTAGTCCTTATTAAAACGCGGCTGCATATTAAAGCTGCGTGCGAAAACTCAGGGCTCCGATTGTTGAACCACGTCTTCTTCTCCGACGCGCCAAGGCTGGCGATGCTCAAGAAGAAAGAGGACAAAGAGGACGTATCGCAGCTCAGCTAATGCCCAGCCCGGATGGACCCGTTTGCCCAGAGCCCAGACCAGACTCCAACTGAATGCGTGTCTGCGATTGACCGTTTGGCTGTGTAGGCACCATGCATTCAAAGGATGCACACGGATATAGGATTCTTGGTGCTTTAAATATACAGTATAGGGTGTGCGCAGCCTTTGCCTTCATGGAAGGGTGCAAACAGGATCTTCTTTGGGCGAGATTGAGGATGAGCTCTGGGAGGCTCAGAGTTTCAGTCCTAAAGTCATCTAAGCCCATAGAACTATTCTGGAAGAATATTTCACAGTAGTCGCTTTGAGCGTTTGCCTGCCATCTCTTGGGTAGCTTTGAGTGGTGAGACTTCCTTTACACACACACATGTCCTGCATAGTAAGAAGCATTTTCTTCGCCTGGGCTGTTTCACGCACAACAACGGGTCACCGGCAGGCAACACACGGCGCTGGCCACCAGTCCTGGCTCTCCGCCCCGATGAGCGTACCTGCGTGGTATAGGCGTTTCCAGATCCGTTTGTGATATCCACGCTATATCTTTAAGCCAAATCCACTTTCAAGAACTTAGCTGCGAAGAGGCCGGTCAGTCAACGGGGTACCAAAAATATCCACCGGCTTCCTCCCGGCAAGGCTTCTGCGCCTCTCCCACAGTGGTCAATGTGCTGGGCGGCCGGGTGCTGCAGGTCTGGGCAGGACTCCAGGTAACCGCCGCTGCTAGTCTTCCTTCTTGTAAATTCGCTTGCAATTCCAGTCCCGCATTGGCTGGTGCTCCTGTGACGTCACGGCAGCCACCCCTATCCTCGGCGCTGAGCTGAAAAGACGGTTGTCGCCTCCCGCACCAATTTCCTCCGCTTCACCGACAACTCCTGGGAGCTCCTCGCATGTCAAAAGCAAGCTTTCCAATTCCACTTCACTCCTCCCAACAAAACGTCCTTCCTCGGGCAGCCTCCCTGGAGGGCATCTGGCAGAAGGCGAGAAGCAGCCCCCGACGCCCGCCGCGCCTCCCAGGAAACCTGCGGGCGGCATTTCTTGAGCGCTCGGCAATGGGCAGAAGAGCGGCTGCCAAGAAGGCAAACTGCGAGTCCGAGATTCGCCACTGGATTCTGGAGCGCGTCGAGCGGCCGCTGCGCGTTGATTTACGAGTCAGCCGCAGGGAACTTGATTTCCAGGAAACCCGCGGCGTAAGGACTCCTGGGCAAGGAAGGGCGGCCGCGTCTCTCGTGCTGCCGCCCTGCTCCCCACCGGCCAAGGACGCCGCTACCCTCGAACTGCCCCTCTTGTAGCCTGAAGCCATCTTGTAGAGCTTTCTCCATTCTCTCTTTTACGCCTCTATGCAGGAAGAGACATGGGTCTTTCCCAATGAAGACATTTGGCACGAATGCAAACAAGTGAACCTCCATCCAAAGGAGTCCTGCGCACTGGCAACTTGCCGGCAGCCAGCCAAGTGCTTTTTAGGAAACGCGAAGAGCTGAACATGCCGAAGAAAAGCATTCATTGCAAACCTTCCGTTTTGCTTCACCTTCTTTCAACGGCAAGATCACCCCTTCAGGTGTCCCAGGAAGCTGTTGTCTTTAGCCTTCTTTCTTTCCCTCTTTGGGGGCCCACATTACAGTGGTACCTCGGATTACAGACGCTTCAGGTTACAGACTCCGCTAACCCAGAAATAGTACCTCAGGTTAAGAACTTTGCTTCAGGATGAGAACAGAAATTGTGCTCCGGCTGTGTGGCGGCAGCAGGAGGCCCCATTAGCTAAAGTGGTGCTTCAGGTTATGAACAGTTTCAGGTTAAGAACAGACCTCCAGAACGAATTAAGTTCTTAACCCGAGGTACCACTGTACTGCTCTATAGCTAAGGCTTGCTGCTTTCTAAAATTCATTCCTTTTAATGGCTCTATAAAAGGCCCTTACTACGTCCCACTGACTTTAATAGGGCTTACTTCTATGTAGACATAAACAGGACTGTACTGTAAGTCTGTTCTCCACTGCTATATCCATTCATCAAACCCCAAACTGATTAAAACCTCAGCTCCCTTTTGCTATTGACTCATGCTTTTTCATTCCTGGTCCCATCATCTCAATTTTAAGGAAACATTTAAAATGCATCTTTTCTTTCTTGCATTTCACATTTGATGTTCTATTTGAGAAGACTCCGTTGTAATAAATGGGACTTGGACAAGATTTAGGTATCTAAAGACAAGCCCTATTCAGTTGGATGGAACTTGAACGAAGTGTGGGAGATTAGCAGCCAAATCTAGCAATGGATATTCTTACTAGTTAGCATGAGAAGGGGTTAAAGACCACAGAGCTGTACTGCCAATAGACAGACACAGATAACAGAAATGTAATTTGTTGAGAGGGCTCTGTGTGGTGTCATTTCGTCTCCTTTCCTGAGGGGGGGGGACATATGGACTATTCCTATCTCTCTTCCCGTTTCTCTTTGATAAGCAATAGGAGCAGATATACATCCAACTGCTCCATCTCAGGCACATGCCTGAGGCTGTTTATACTGGAAATATAAGTATTTCGCCTGCATTTATTTTACTGCTGTTGCTGCTGAGAATAAATGCAGTATTATGACTTTTTCTGTTACGGATGGAACTTTAAACTTTGCTCAGCCCTACATTTTAAATGAAGTGGTAAGATGGTCTCTTTATACGTTCAATGCACACATGGGCACCTGGAGGGATAAATTGCAATTAATGTATCCTCTCCTACCTATTAAAACCCATCTCACATCAAGATCTTGAACCAGACAGCAAATTGTGCATGAAATACAGGTAGAATAATCTGTACTTCCCTGCTCCATCACCACTCTCTCTATCTAGAAGAGAAAGGAAGATGCTGAAGGATGACAATGAGCTGCAGAATTTGAAGTTTTCAGGAAGTGAAAGGTGTGTGTGCCCAGAGTGCTTGTGTCTGATGACAGGGACAAGTGCCGCTTCTGTCTATCTGCTAGCATGCAGGCTGCAAAGGTGGGAGGGAAAAGGCTCTTTGTGGGACTGCAGGTTCTACAAGAGAGGAAGTCTAACTTTAGGGATGGCAGAAGGTTTAATGGCATGCTGGTAGCCAGAGGTTTTATGGTGAAGGCTGTAATGGTAACAAAGGGCAGTTTGCTTCTCTATCTATTTCTAGGAACCACAGGAGTGAAGAGCACTTGTACTTGGGTGCTTGGGTCTTGCCTTGGGGCTTGGCACAGTCAATTGGTTGGTCACAGTGAAAACAAGATGCTTGCCTAGATGGGCCATTGGCTTCATACAGCAGCCTCTTCTTATGTACCGTATGTTTCGCTCTATAAGACGCACCAGACCAGTGGCGTAGCGTGGGGGGTGCAGGGGGGGCCGGCCGCACCAGGCGCAACATCTGGGGGTTAGGGTTAGGGGGTGCAAATCCATGGGTTAGGAGGCTCAAATCCACGGGTTAGGGGGCGCAAATTACTTGCCTTGCCCCGGGTGCTGACAACCCATGCTACGCCACTGCACCAGACCACAAGACGCACCTAGTTTTTGGAGGAGGAAAACAAGTTAAAAAATATTCGGAGTCTCAGAAGCCAGAACAGCAAGAGGGATCGCTGCGCAGTGAAAGCAGCAATCCCTCTTGCTGTTCTGGCTTCTGGGATAGCTGTGCAGCCTGCATTCGCTCCATAAGACGCACACACATTTCCTGTTACTTTTTAGGAGGGGGAAAGCGAGTCTTATAGAGCAAAAAAATACGGTACTTTTTGCAGAACAGCCAGACCGTGTACCTACAGACTGCCTGGCTTAGGCAGTCAAATGCTGACTTGGGAGCTCCTCACAAGGACCAGATACTTCCTTGATGATGATCCTTCAGCAGACGTTTGAGATTATTGGTCACTAAATGGCACAATTGTTGCAGTTCTGTACAAGTCCAGGGGGTGGGGAGGCCAAGAGGTCTACATTTTGCTCAACTTGAAAAAAATCCTTGGCTCTGCTGTTTTTTATGTTGATTCTATTTAATACTGTTTTGATTTAATTTATTATTTTTAACACTGTTATATTATTCTAACTTGAAAATATATCTTGCCACTTTTTATATTTTTTAGAAGATGACAGGCAGAATTTTAAAAGAAATTAAAGTAAAATATTACAATGTTTAAAATGGAGTATTTTGTTTATGAGATCTCTGGGTTGTTCTATCAAAGGTAGTCAAATTCTGAACAATCTCGGCATTTCTTTGTTGTTTTTCTATGTTCTCATGTAATTGATCTGCTTTGACATGATAGGCAACATTAAAGTGATTTGTTTTCCCATTCTGCTATTGTAGGGGCAAGACAATGTTCTCTAACATGTAGTACCCTGGCCAGCAGAACAGTCCTGTGCATGTTTATTCAGAAGTTCTAAAATGCTCATTTGGACTTTCTCCATGTATATAATACTGCAGCCTTAGACTGATGTATATGAATTAGAAACTATGACATGAACGCACTTGTCAGATTTGGGTTAGCTCTGGAACACTTTCTTTGATATTGGGGACAATAATATGTAACAATCAAATAGGATTGATATAAGGCAACACACACACACACACACACACACACACAGACCTCTAAACACTCTAAAAAGATTTTATAAACTCCAAAGGAGGTGAGGCTATGTCTATGGAGTCAGCAAAAACAGAGGGCCCAATGTTAATTTTATTTCTGTTTATTGATTCAGTTACTGCCTTGATCATTTGAAAGCTCTTGGTTGCTGAGCAAACTAGCAAAGATGGGAAGGAGAATTCCCCTCCTCCCTTTGCCACTTACAACAGAAAAGGCTGTTATCTCATTTGATTTTTAAAAGGTGTAATATACCAACTTGTCATTAGCTCAAAGCAGTTCCGTCTTAAATTAGCACGTCATGACAAATTATTAACAGATTTCAATGTTGTAATGCCTATTTCTCTCATCACCTCCACCAAGTGAGAAAGAAGCCCACCCTGAAGCAGGAAAAAAAATCTTTCAGGACCCCATAGTAGAAGCAACAACTAGTGTGAATTTCTAGTGCAACCATTTCAGTAAAGAGACATCTGGACCTTACATCTACTCTTCCAAGCTGTGAGCATGCTAAGAAGCTTACCCAGATACGAGACAGATACCAAAGAGAACTCAGTTCCAAGACTGTCTAGTTCTGCTCTTCAGTCATCTCTCAAACTGCTTTGGCTGGCCAATGTTCATATGCTCTATTGACAATGTCAAACTATCATAAAAAATACACTTCAGAAGCATACACAGCAGCATAAGTATCATATTTATAAGGCAAGCACAGCACATAGACTAGGTCTCAGTCTATATTGCCTCCTGCTTCTGGGCCTCCAAGCTGCTCCCACCCTCACTCCCCAAAATTAAGTGCAGTATGATTCCCCCCCCCCCCTGCCACAGATAGATGGACTGGAAAGCTGTTACTTAAAGTTGGAACTAGTCCATAGAGCTGATGTAGTGGTAGACTATCAGAGTGAAATGAGGAAAAATGAAGTAAATTCTCCTGAGACATACAGTGAATGATTTGTAAACTGAAGACTAACTCGGAGACAACTATTACAATTTGCACTTGAGCTGAAAGGTAGTGAAGTTAGTCTGATGGAAAGTAAACTGAAGCATGGAAAGAGCTTATGTAGCTGCCTTAAGCACAGCAGCAATTTTTAGAAATTATATCTCTCCTCCTGTTGGATTCAGTCTCCAGATTACTTTAAAAATGCTATTAGATCATTAAACACCCCATAGTCCTAGGTAAAACAACAACCAAGTCTCTAGTTTAAAAGAGCAAGAAGAGAAAGACAACCAGGAGTTTAGAAAGCAACGTGTGTTTTCTGGCAGCAGATGCTCCAGTACTATCCTACTTCCTAGTCACTGTGACAAAACACCTTGGTAGTGTGTGACCGGTGGTACTCAAATGTCTGATAAATGCAGAACATAAAATTCCAATGCAAAGCAAGGAAAGTATTTTAACAAGCTACTTGAAGAGGCATACAAGTTAAGGGGCGGGGGAAATGGAAAAGAACAAAACATATATGCAGATAGGCTTAGAGTGGCAGGTGAAGACAAAGCTTGCCAATGCCAAAGCATTTGTTATAAGCACAAGTACAGCAGATCCTGGAAAGAAGCAGCTGTTTTTTGACCTGCAGTTCCAGACACAGCATGGATACATTTCTAGGGAGATCAATCAAAGGCAGAGGCTAGTCAAGAAAGAAAACAACGCCTTAGGCTAACATGAGGAAGGATTTGTTGGTTGACATTCTTCTGTCTCAAGAGATAATGGAATGTGGCTCCAGTCAAACTGTTGTGTTAACAGCATAAAGTGACCTCCCTGGGACGCAAACCTGGGCAATGTGTATGAAGGTCTACCCAGATGACAAGACCCCCCTCTCGGCCTCACAGTTGTGGTACAAAGGAAAGCACAGCAGTACATTTGGCACCACCTTGGCTGCAGGAGTTACCAGAAGGAGGCGTACAAGGCGCCATCCAGCCATCTTAGGGACTCCACTATGGGTTTATTCCTTAGTCTTTTCTTCTCCCAAAGATATCACGCAAAGCATCAGAGATTTAGGACCAGAGTTTCCCTTCTCCTAGATCGGCCCCTCACTTCCTTCTGCAGCATGTGCAGAAACCGCCTTATTGACCATTGGAGCCAGTATTGGTCTTGTCTGCTCAATCTGCCAGAGCCTGTCTTCACATGCAGGTGAAGTCCCTAACTCACTGAGAGTTTGAGACCCACTGGCTACCCTCACCTGGTTTAGCTGGCTGGTCGAAAGCATTTCCTGGGGTGTGCCCACTGTTGCATGCTGACAGCTTCTATCCAGGGCAGCTGTTTACCAGCTCCATCTGGTACGTAGGCTGAGACCCTATCTGCCTGCGGACTGCCTCGCCAGACTGGTGCATGCTCTGGTTATCTCCCACTTGGATTACTGCAATGCGCTCTATGTGGGGCTACCTTTGAAGGTGACCCGGAAACTACAACTAATCCAGAATGCAGCAGCCAGACTGGTGACTGGGAGCGGCCGCAGAGACCATATAACACCGGTCTTGAAAGACCTACATTGGCTCCCAGTACGTTTCCGAGCACAATTCAAAGTGTTGGTGCTGACCTTTAAAGCCCTAAACGGCCTTGGTCCAGTATATCTGAAGGAGCGTCTCCACCTCCATCATTCTGCCCGGACGCTGAGGTCCAGCGCCGAGGACCTTCTGGCAGTTCCCTCACTGCGAGAAGCCAAGTTACAGGGAACCAGGCAGAGGGCCTTCTCGGTAGTGGCGCCTTCCCTGTGGAACACCCTCCCACCAGATGTCAAAGAGAACAACAACTACCAGGCTTTTAAAAGACATCTGAAGGCAGCCCTGTTTAGGGAAGCTTTTAATGTTTGATGTATTATAGTATTTTAATATTCTTTTGGAAGCCGCCCAGAGTGGCTGGGGAAGCCCAGCCAGATGGGCGGGGTATAAATAATAAATTATTATTATTATTGTTATTATTATTATTATTATTATTATTATTATTATTATTATTCTAGGAGCCATAGGTGATAGCTGAGTGCAGAGTGGGGACCAAAGGTGGACAAACTACCCTAGAAGGAGCATGATTCATACAAACCAACTGCAATTCCTTCATAGATACAAAGACACACACATACCTCAACAGCAAAATGAAGCATTGGCAGCAAAATGACATTTCAGCCCATCAAATACTGAAGGAAAAGGTACGTTTTTTTTTTATAATGATTTTTATTGCATTTTTTCCAAATTACAGAAAGAACAGAAGAGAGAAGTAACATAAAGAATAGAAAGAAAGAGAAAAAAAAAAACAGAAAATCACAACCATTTCAACAACTTGTTTCAAATTTCCATTGGACTTCCCCACATCTCCCACATAGTGCATTCTTAACAATAAAGTTATCAGCAAATTATACCCTTATTTCGTATGTTTCTTTGTATTTTCAATTGCAGTTTAAGTTTAAATCTCTTATTTTCCATTTACTCTAAAAATATAACCTGTTGTCATTTTTACCCATTTAAACTTTGATTCTTTCATAAATGTTATCCAATTTCATAAATAATTAAATTTTCGTTGCTGGGGCTAACATTCCAAGTCATACGGCATCTTAAGATTCATATAACTTATAATACTTTTGCAAATAGTCTTTAAATTTTTTCCAGTCCTCCTCCATTGCCTCTTCTCCCAAGTCTCGGATCCTTGCAGTCATCTCGGCTAGTTCCATGTAGTTCATCAATTGCGTCTGCCAGTCCTCCAGTGTGGGCAAATCTTGGGTCTTCCAATGCTTAGCGATAAGGATTCTTGCTGCTGTTGTAGCATACATAAAAAAGGTTCTATCCTTTTTTAACACCTTCTGGCCGACAATGCCCAGAAGGAAGGCCTCCGGTTTCTTGGGGAAGGTGTACCTGAACACCTTTTTTAACTCGTTATAAATCATTTCCCAGAAGGCCTTCAATCTTGGACAAGTCCACCAAAGGTGAAAGAATGTCCCCTCAGCTTCCTTACATTTCCAGCATTTATTGTCGGACAAATGGTATATCTTAGCCAGCTTGACCGGGGTCATGTACCACCTGTATACCATTTTCATAATATTTTCTTTCAGAGCATTACATGCAGTAAACTTCAAGGAAAAGGTAAGTTTTTACCTGAAAAGATGTTAACAAAGGACCAGGCGGACCTCACGAAGGACAGTATCCCATCTCAGAAGAAGATTTAAGAGTGTAGGTGGCTTCCAGAAGCTACTTAGACTCTGAGACCTAAAGAGCTTTATAGGTCAAACCAGCATTTTAATTGAGCTCTGAATCTAGAACAAATCTAGTTGTAACAGACTTGGTGTTATAGTATCTCTTCGCCTTGAAGCTGTCAATAGTCGGGCAGCCACATTCTTTCCTAATAGAAGCTCCCAAACCATTTTCAAAGGCAGCTCCATGTAGAGCACATTGCAATAGTTCAATCTTGTAATTACCGGAGAACAGATTACTGCAGCTATATTACCCCTGTTCAGATGGGGTTGTATTTGAGCCACTGGCCTAAATTGCTAAAAGGCACTCCATGCCACTGAGGCAAGCTGTGTGTCTTCCCCCTTTGTTTTGACAGTTGGGGGAGGCTTGGGAGTCGCGGGTGGGCAGTGCGCCAAATGTCCACCATCAGCAGCTCGCTCCGCCCCACAGGGTGGCTCACTCCTCCCCTGGCTGCAGGACATGAACCACTCAGTGCACGCAAGCAGCTATCCCACACCTGGGAGGACACCCTCCATGCCCCTCCCCCCTCGGGAGCACACCCACCCTGGGCAGGATGAGCATATGCTCTGCCACTCCTTCTGCAGTCTATCATTCAAGTAGGAGCGGAATCATTGGAATGCAATGCCCCAAATATCCAGCTCAGGCAGTCGCCTCAGAATGATAAGTAAAGGTCAAGGGACCCCTGACCATTAAGTCCAGTCACAGACGACTCTGGGGTTGCGGTGCTCACCTCTCTTTACTGGCCGAGGGAGCCAGCGTACAGCTTCTGGGTGATGTGGCCAGCATGACTAAGCCGCTTCTGGCAAACCAGAGCAGCGCACGGAAACGCTGTTTACCTTCCTACCTGAGCAGTACCTACTTATCTACTTGCATTTTGATGTCCTTTTGAACTGCTAGGTTGGCAGGGACTGAACAACGGGAGCTCACCCCATCACGGGGATTTGAACCGCCAACCTTCTGATTGGCAAGCCCTAGGCTCTGTGGTTTAGACCACAGCACCACCCGCGTCAGAATGATGCCATGGTCAATAATATTGAAAACCTCTAAAAGATCAAGGAATATCAACAGAGTCACACTCCCCCTGTCTCTTTTATGACACACGTCATTGTACAAGGCAACCAAGTTCCCCTATGAAACCCAGGTCTGAATCCCAACTGAAAGGGATCTGGGAAATATGGCTCCTCCAAGAGTACCTGGATCTGGTTTGCAACCACCCTCTTAAGAGACTGACTCCATCTTGAGTGGGGCACCTCACACAGCTGTTTTTCACATATTTTACAGAGGGCTCTTTGCAAGGCTGGTATGATGCCCAATCAATAAACGTGTTTTAAAATTTACTTCTGGCAATGGCTAGAAGTTAACAGAAAACTGGTCTGTGAACTACTGGGACCAGAGGGCTAGAGGAGGAAACCCAGCTAATAGAGTTTTCATCTTAACATCATGTGTTTTGTGGCTGAAGCAGCTCTTAGGATATCTTTGTACACTCTCAAACAGCAGCTTGTGTCCATACTACACATTACCATAGGCGCCGACTCCATGGGGCTTGAGGGGGCTTGAGCCCCCTCAAAAAAATTTTTGGGGGGGCTCAGCCCCCCCAATAATCTCGGGCGCCGCCGCCGTCCCCTGCCTCCTCCCCACCTGCTCCCTCGCCAGCCAGCCAGCCGCGCGCCCTAGCCGGAGAGCCCCGGCCGTCCCCCGCGAGATTAGGGAATCCCCGGGGGCGGGGGCTCCTGCCTCTAGCCCCAGGTTTCCCGCATATCAGCTGTTCCGGAGCTGATAAATAGGCAGCAGCACGCTCTCCCCTATTCGCTCACGAGGGGGCGGCGCCACTTTATTTGCATATTCATGAGCTTATTTGCATATTCATGAGCTTATTTGCATTTCACGAGCTTTCCCGGGCCCCCCCAATATTTTTTATAAGTCCGCGTCCCTGCACATTACCACAGCTGTGGGTAATGAACAGTAATTATAGCTATTTCTTTGCTACAAAGAACCACTGGGAGCAATGGAGGCACCTCACATAGCACCAGTGGCATAGCGTGGGGGTGCAGGGGGGGCTGGCCGCACCGGGCGCAACATCTGGCGGGTGCGCTCGCACTCTCAGCTCTCTGCCCCTACCTGGCTCACTCACTCTCTCTCACTGCAGTGCTGGCTGTGCGAATCCAATCCGAGCCGCCAGGTCGCCGCCCACTGTGGAGGGGGTGGGTGCCAGGCGTGCAGTGCGGAGAGAGAGCGAGGGACTATCTGGGGGAGGGACAGTGCAGCGGCCGCCCAGCGCAGCGCTGAGCACGGGAGAGAACCACACCAGACCAGACCAGGCAGCAGCAAGAAGACGCTGGCAGCGGCGGCAGGTTAGGGGTTAGGGGGCGCAAATTACTTGCCTTGCCCCGGGTGCTGACAACCCACGCTACGCCGCTGCATAGCACAACTGGGGCACCGCCTACCCTAAATCTCTAAACCCACCAAAGCTATAGCCCATTTCCTCCTCTGTTCCTTACATTCCTATTAAATACACTTAGAGACCCCTCTGGACTTGTTTTTGCCCATCTGCTGTGCTGGCTAATCATCTCTGGGCAGCACAGTCAGGCACAACCATCCTAATGGTTCCATCCATCTGCTGGGACTTAAAAGGGTTTGTAAATACTATACAATGGTACCTCTGGTTACATACTTAATTCGTTCTGGAGGTCTATTCTTTTTTTATATATATAAATATTTTATTAAATTTTCACAATAAAAGACAAAGAAGATACAAAGTCACAAAAGAAAAAACAATACAATACAAAAATACAAACATTAAACACATCAAAAGAAAAAGAAAAAAAGATAAAAACACATATAATAACAAAAAACAAAAATTCCCTCTTTCTTAATTTCTCATCGTCAATTAGCTTATTTTCCGGACTTCCTCACGTCTCCCGTTCTTGTATCCCTTTTTAAAAGTTAATTCAGCAAATTCATATCCTATTAATTTATCTGTTGTTAATCCAATCTTACATTTTACTTTGTTGCTAAAACGCCTGCGATTCATTTCAATGTCCTTAACATTCATAAATTTTACAATATTTCTGCAAATAAATTTTAAATTCTGGAGGTCTATTCTTAACCTGAAACTGTTCTTAACCTGAAGCACCACTTTAGCTAATGGGGCCTCCTGCTGCTGCCACGCCGCTGCCACGCGATTTCTGTTCTCATCCTGAAGCGAAGTTCTTAACCCAAGGTACTATTTATGGGTTAGCGGAGTCTGTAACCTGAAGCGTCTGTAACCTGAAGCATCTGTAACCTGAGGTACCACTGTAATACATTCCACTAGAAGTGCCTTATGGAAGGCAGCAGATCCCTCTGAACCTCCTTTTTTTATCACTTTCCCCAGTGGATTAAACTACTGGCCAGTCAAGATTCTCTCAGGGTTTGGGTAGGATTATAAATGACCTTCCCAACCCCATCAGTTGCATGCATACATTTCAATCTGAGCCAATCAGATGCATGAATTTTTGGTCTGCCTGTTGCTCTTCTCTTCCTTTGTGTTACTATTGTCTCACATTTGCAAGGCAGCAAACTAAAGCAGGAGACACAATCTTGCCCCCACCCCTTCTGTGGAAAGCAGCAATATATCTCTCTGAGTTCCTGGGTCTGGATTTATTACTGGTATATAAATGTTTAAGGAGAGGAGTGGTGGTAAACTATTTCAAAATCCTATTTGCTGTCATGGAAAGGGAAGAGGAGGAAATATCAGACCACTCATAGGGAGGAGGGGGGTAACTTGGCCTTTTTGTAGGAAGGGTGAGGACATTTGTATATTCCCAGAAGTGGAGAAGGGCTACCATTTGTGAGGAAGCCTCCAGCTATCTTAGGCTATCTAAATATCACCAGCATTTTCAAACTTTAGGTTGGATACTCTATACATCATGCTGCTTACTTTGTAAATAAAATTGTCAATATAATACCTATTGTTTTCCTTGGGCTGTTTGAATATGCTTATTAGCATTCTTTCTCTCTGACTCATGCAGCCTTCAGAATTAAAGGATCTGGAAATTTTATATGCAATATAATTGATTCCAATTGAGGATAACAACAATAAATTATTATAATTAAAGACTTAGCAGAGATGTCAGGGTTTTTCCTGGGCCCAGGAACAGGCCTTCTGTGATGGGTGAGCTGTGAAAGCAGACCCCTTGTGACAACAGAGGATTGTAGTACCTTGGAGGCTAACAAATTCATTATGACAATCTGATTCTGTGGCTGTCAATATTGCCTCATTATCCAACCCCATTAAAAATCACTATGCTGTGGTCTACATATTGCACTCTGGTGTTCTAGCCACATATCAAAGTCCTTACAAAGCTATCCGGCTGGTACAGCTAAGGCAAACTAGTTTCATGATGTCTACAGTACATTTGGTAAATTATGTGCCCAACTTTTGCTAACCAGTTCCAAGAATTAAATGCCCAAGGAGCAGGGCTAGCCCAAAGCATTCAGCTATCCAAGGTGAATTAAAACTTTCCCTGTTCTGTCATACTGTATGCCAGTGGCGTAGCGTGGGGGGTGCAGGGGGGCCGGCCGCACCGGGCGCAACATCTGGGGGGGCGCTCGCACTCACAGCTCTCTGTCCCTGCTAAAATCCATGGGTTAGGGGGCGCAAATTACTTGCCTTGCCCCGGGTGCTGACAACCCACGCTACGCCACTGCTGTATGCTAACCATACAATAGTACAAAAGGCTGCAAATGAGAACTGACTTGTTTGGGAGCAAGATCCATTGAACCTGGAGGAATTTATTCTAAGCAAGCATGTACAGTATCAAGGTACAGAGCATCAATAGTTGACTGGGATGTAATAGAAACAGAAGAGAAACTAAAATTGAAAGAATTTGAAGAGATCCGAGAACATGTTAATGATTGGTTACAATATTTTCAAGTAAATGAGGTTTTTAAAGAAGATAAAAAGAAAGGATTTAGTTGTACTTTATCCAGATTTCAAAGAGAAATTGTAGAGGATAATACTAAGTTACTGAAGAAGATGTATAATTTATTGTTAGAATGGGAAACCAAAGAGGAAGAAATCAAATGTGTAATGATTAAATGGGCACAAAATCTAGGATACAACTTACAAATGAAAGACTGAGGAAAATTACGGAAAGTTGATTTAAAATTTATTGCATGTACAACTCTGAAAGAGAACTACCGGTACATGAAAATGATGTATTGATTGTATTTAACTCCTGCTAAACTTGGAAAAAATTATAGAACAAGCTCTAAGAAGTGCTGGAAGCATAAATATAAAGAAGGAATGTTTTACCATAAGTGGTGGAATTGTAAAGTTATAAAAAGTTATTGGGAAATGTTTTATAATGAATTGAAGAAGATGTTCAAAATAACTTTTGTTTAAAAAAAGAAGCATTTTTGTTAGGACATGAATTACCAAAAGAACGGAAAAAGTTGTTTATATATGCTACAATGGCGGTTCAGATTCTCCTAGCCCAGAAATGGAAGGACAACTAGACTCGAACGAAAGAAGAATGGCAAGTCAAGCTTGTGGATTAAGCTTGGCGAAACTTATGGGAAGAATCGGAAACAATGATAACGAAGACTTTAAAACAGATTGGGAAGCTTTTATGTTGTATTTACAGAAATATCATAAAGAAATGGATTCACTAGCAGGGTTTGATTAAACACTTACAAGTAAGCAAATAAGATCAAAGGTTAAGAAAGGATAAGATGGAATGAAATCGATTGTAGGATATAATCATGAAAGAAAATTCAGTACAAAAACAATAAGAAGTTAAGAGGATTAAAGTATAAGAATATAAAAATAAGATAACAATTAAGCAGAAATAGTAAATATTTAAAGAACCAGAAAGGGAAGTTGGAGGAAGTCACGGGGAGGGGGGATTTCATTTCTTTTTTATGACAAATGTTACATTGTGTTGACTGATTGAATATAAAATTGTAAAACTCAATAAAATTGCTTTTAAAAAAAATAGTTGGCTGGGATGTTATTTTAATGGCTATCTGTCACTACTGCCTCCTGTTGCACCAGAGGAGTCCTTATAGAGGGGCTTACTTGTTAATCTGCAGCAGCAAAACAAATACATATTCTTACGACACCTTAAAGATTAACATATTTATTACGGCAAAAGCTTTTGATGAAGCACCTGATGAAATGGACTATAGCCCATTAAGGTTTATGCTACAATAAATGTGTTAGTTTTTAAGATGCTGCAATAATTTTAAAGTATAAATCAGTAAGTAGGTGCAGGTCCTAAGTGATTTTGGCAGTCCTGCCTATACACCCAGTTAAAAATTGTCATTTGTATCAGTGGACCATCTATGAGTCTGTTCTAAAGGTAGGCAGAGGACACTGCATGAAATTTCAGGGCTGGTTAATAAGCACTTACGCTTTGCATTGACTAAAATGAGGGTTGATGCAATCATGTACATAATTACATAATAAAACAGATAGTAATTTCAATCACCTGCACACATTATTTGCATAGTGGAAAACAACAGCAAAATACAACAAGACCTGCAGCAAGAGCAAACTAAGCATTTGCAACAGTCTTTACAAATTGTAGACATCCAGTTTGAAAGAATAGTAGATTACGAATGCCACTCCAATGTCATGACAAATTGGAACCTCAAAACTTTGTTTTGAGGGGTGGGGAGATGGATTCTGAGGCAGACAATTTTGGATGCATCTCTAGATGATCATATAAACCTATAAGGGTGGGGTGAATTCAGAGGGATGTCGTTTGTGATGCATCCTATTACCCAGAAGATCAGATAAGCCATGTACAGATCCAATGTGTAGACATCACAATGGAACTATTCATCCTTTAGAGCTACTCAATGGCAATTACAACACAATTCGTTTTTATTTATTTTTTGCTGCATTTACTTTATTGCAATTATCTCTGCAGTTCCTCAATCGATCATGAAATCAATGCTCTGCTAATCAAGGGGTGAAGTTTGATGTGAGTTATGTAACAATACATTTGACAGCACAAATGCAATTAAATTCATACCATATACTTCTTATGTGATGCTTCCTTGCATCCTGAATTCCCTTTCCTTAACTGCAGGTGGTTGCTTATATTACAAACAAACACCACCCTTCTCATTTTCCATCTGTGCATGTACAAACATAGACACGCTATAAAGAAATATAAAAATAAGCAAATAAAACCAAGAGCAGACAGAAACAGTAGACTAAATTATAAACAGCATTAGCAGAAAAACAAATTGCCTGAGCAGCCAAACAAGGTCTCTGCTTGCTGACAGGTCAACAGAGAGGTAGCTAAACAGACCTCACTTCTGAAGACCAGGCATTGGCATGGAGGTGCCCTTTCTCATTTCCAATGCCAAACATACCTCAGATGTTGGTAGAATGTAGAGAAGGGCCTCTTCTCAAAATATTTAAACCTGGAAAGCTTCATATAGGAGAAGGTAGTCCTTCAGACAACCTGACTCCATGCCAATCAGGGCTTTAATGGGCACAACTATCATTTTGAATTATGCCCAGAAATATACTGGCAGCCGGGATGCGGGTGGCACTGTGGGTAAAACCTCAGTGCCTAGGACTTGCCGATCGTATGGTCGGTGGTTCGAATCCCCACGGCGGGGTGAGCTCCCGTCTTTCGGTCCCAGCTCCTGCCCACCTAGCAGTTCGAAAGCACCCTTAAGTGCAAGTAGATAAATAGGTACCGCTTCATAGCGGGAAGGTAAACGGTGTTTCCGTGTGCTGCGCTGGTGCTGGCTCGCCAGAGCAGCTTCGTCACGCTGGCCATGTGACCCGGAAGTGTCTCCGGACAGCGCTGGCCCCCGGCCTCTTAAGTGAGATGGGCGCACAACCCTAGAGTCGGACACGACTGGCCCGTACGGGCAGGGGTACCTTTACCTTTATACTGGCAGCCAGTAAAGAAGTTCTATCACTAGGGTCGGGTGCTGCCAATAACTGGCCCTGCTTAACAGCCATATAACGGAATTATCGACTAGCTGAAGTTTCTGAACTAGTTTCTAAAGTTTGTGCAAATTAGTTTCTTATTACATATGGTTTAAAAAAGTATGATTTGGGGCATTATTCCATCCTTACAGTATAAAGTTTCCAACAGCATTCAGGGATTGTCAGGGAAGATCAGTTTGTTTTTTACACCTCAAACAAAACTAGTAATTTGGAGTTTAACTTATAATTTGCAAAAAATAAAATAAAATAAAATATGGGTTGGCATTATATATGAACCAACCCTGTGAAAGGCACTGAAAACACCTTCCTTACTGGAGCCAACTTTTAGGAATTGAGCACAATAGTCAGATTATGCATATTTTGCTCACAAAGTATAGCAAAAAAACAAAGACAGAACTGGACAAACACCATCAACATATGACTGTCCAAACACACTCTATAGTATGGGTATAATCAAATGATGTGATGTTGACCATAATAAACTAGATCAGCTGTTGAGAATGCTAATGGCCACTCAGTACCACTCCATCCACCTTCTTTGGCTAAGATAGCATATATAACAAAATCAACGGAGAAGACTTTTGCAAGAGATCCTTCAAAGCATCTAATCTATGTTCTTTTTTCTAACAAGAGTAATAGTAATAGTCCCCCCCCCCATCTGCAGTAATTCCAGTGGAATACTAGCTGGAAATCAAAGGTCTTATGAAAATACCCAGAAAGCCTTTAAAAAGGAATCAGGTGCTCAAGTATCTAGTCACTGATAGGAGGCCACTGATTGGAAGCTGAAATGAAAATAGTTTCTTATCCAATGCATACATAAATATTTTAAAGTATATTATCAGAATATTTTAAAATGTATTATCAATATATTTTAAAGTATATTATTAGGGAAGAAATGACAGAAAGGTGGGAATGTCAGAAACCATAGATTTTCTAAACATAGATTACAGATAAGATACAATGCCCTGGCAAATCTGGATGATTTGTGAAGGCAAAATCAAGCTGCAAAAATTGTACACAGGAACCTAGCAGAAAAGTATGAACAATTTGCAACTGAGCCTACCCAAATTATAAATATGCTCTTGATCCAGTCTAGTTCAGCTATTGAAATCTAGTGATAATCAAAGGGAAAAACAAAAAGGACAGAAATACACCCAAGCGATGGAGCAGTTTTATACGCTTGACTTGGTTTGATCTAATAAGTCTTATAAGTCTTAGCAGTTAAGAGGTAACACATTTTGTCAGGTTATATATAATTTCTCTCAACATGCCCACCGAAGATGCCAACTTATTTATCATTAAGAGCAACAAACAACACCCTTCTTCCATAGGTTCACTAGCACATGTCTACAGGAATTTTTGTGCTTCTCCCTTCAGTGAAACAGGATAGCCTTTAAGGAGCAGACAGTTATATCATACAGATAATTTTTCAGAAAGTCCTTGTACTTCAAAATTAGTACCACAAACTGTGTACTAGTGGTTCACTCAATATCGAATTAGATATCAGCCGCTTTCAACCGATTCCCTGTTTCCTGGCTGTATCATTATGATCAACAACTGACAGTTCATATTGGCCCAACCCACAGTTTGGCAACATTATTTCACCCAGGGCTGGCCCAAATCGTTTGGCTGCCTAAGGTGGACCAACAAATGACACCTCACATCTTAATAAAGAGAGCTAAAACCCAAGGCCAACCAAGGTATTTTAGCAACTGAAGCAAAGAATTCTACAAGCACATTAGAGTCACCCTTCCAACACCTTTAGAGAGGCCCTACAGAAGACCCCCTCCTTCAGTCCCCAAAGTGTATTATTTGTAATAATTGTAATTGTAATATTATTTGTAATATTCACTTAGCAAATCATAACTCAAACAGCTCCCTCCATCTGTGTGTCTTTGCTTTGGGACATATCCCCTTTTTACCTTTTATCAAGCATTTCCCCCCGCTTTTTGTTGTAGTTTAACAACTGCTGGTATTTCTTCAGAGAGGCTCACAAATGCCTAAGAGGCTGCTGCATCCCAATTTGTGCTATGGAAATAAAGCTCAATTAATTTATTTTAATACCATAGCCTACTCTTCATCACAATGGTTTGCAGGGTGGGATGCAGTAAAACTATATTTAAAATAGCAAATCTGTAATAATCTTTAGAGAGCAGTTAAAATCAATAAATACTATCAATTGTAAAATCACATACAGTGGTGCCCCACAAGACGAATGCCTCACAAGACGGAAAACTCGCTAGACAAAAGAGTTTTCCGTTTTGGAGGTGCTTCGCAAAACGAATTTCCTATGGGCTTGCTTCGCAAGACGAAAATGTCTTGCGAGTTCCTGCTGGTTCCCCCCCCCTTTTTCTAAGCCGCTAAAAGCCGCTAATAGCGCTAATCCTCTAATCCGTCAATGGGCTTGCTTCGCAAGACGAAAAAACCGCTAGACGAAGAGAATCACAGAACGGATTCTTTTTGTCTTGCGAGGCACCACTGTAATGGAATCTCCTGAAATCTCAACTGAACAACTTAATGAATCTCAAATGCTTGAGTAAAGAACCATGCTTCAAGTTGACATCAAAGCGAAAACTGAGTCAGAAGCTGCCATTCCTTAGAGTGGATGTGATGCTACTGTTGAATAGGCTTTCTCTGGTATTGCCACATGGTATTCAACTTCTGGCAACAGGACACTGAAAAGGGCCTCTCCAGAAAACTTAGTATCCAGGCAAGGCAATATAGGAAGAGACATTCTTTCAAGTACTTAGGCTGCCAGTAATTTAGGGCTTCATAAATCACAACTAACACTTTTATTTCAGACAGGTTGTCCATTGGCAGCCTTCAGGAACAGCTGACTGACCCACTTAACAACCTGGCAACTGCATTCCATACTAGCTGAAGTTTCCATCTTCAAGAGTAACACCACACCAAGTATTACAATAATCCAAGCAGATGGTTGTCAGAGCATGGTTTTCTGTGTCAAGGCTATCTCTGTCAAGGAAAAGCCATTGCTGGTGAGCCAACAGAAACTGGCCAGATGGATGAAAGCTAGTAATTTACTAGCAGCTGAGAAGTGTCAGTTGAGTACCTTAGGGATGGTATATAATGTTGGTCACACACACAAAAACTGAATGGGAACCAAAAGACAAGTCTTTCTAACTTCTCCAGTGGTGGTAAAACAATCTTACTCAGCTACGAGTGATCACCAAATAAAGAAAGAATATTGTTTCAGAGTTGTCTATACAAATTCATTCTAAGATTCTAACTACATGTTTCATTTAAAAAAAAAAGTAAAATATTTTTTGTGATACAAAACAAACAAATGTACAGGCATAGCTCAAAGATATTGTAGGTTTGGTTCCAGAGCACCACAACAAAGCAAATATCACAATAAAGCAAGACACACTTTTTTTTGTTTGTTTCCCAGTGCACATTGAAGTTATGTTTACACTATATTGTCATCTATTAAGTCAGGCCTCCCTAACTGCAGGGGCAAGAGGGGGAAAACCCAGCTCCAGCCCTAGACAGCTCTACTCCCAAGTCCAGAAGAGGGGCAGTGGCTGGGGGGGGGGGCTTCCTTCCCCTGGAAGCAGCCAGGCTGCCTGCAGCTGCACCCATATCCTCATAAGGAGCAACATCTGTGAAACACAATAAAAGGAGGTGTGCCTGTATTTTAACCCTATTAATGGATGTTATTTCTAAGGGGGTAATTCTGAGCAAAGAAACAGAGTGGGGAAGGCATGCTTAACCACACCTATCACTTCTCCACTCCAAGTTGCTTTCCCTGCCAAATGTTCCCCTCTGAATGGAGTCCCAAAAGCATTTGCCATTGCAAATGTACATTTGGAATTCTGCAAGAGAGAAAGCAACAGTGGGGAACAGAAAAAGCGACTGGAGGGGGAAAGAGTTAAGCACCTTCTTCTCCATTCCCCATATCTTGCCTTATTTTAATCCTTTCTTAAAATACACCCGAAATATAACAAATCATGTCTTAGATTGACACTAAATTATGAATTAATATAGACTTAAGCTTGTCAGTGGATGTGTGTTCATTCACAATAAGTCATTCATTCAGCAAACAGCAGTTCTCCCTTGGCTATGACAGCTACAAAGGACATTAAAGGAGGACATTAAAACAGAGTGGTGATATCTGAAGTAAAGCTTTGAAGTCTACAAATCTTTGAGCAGCATTTGCCTTGGAATCAATAGAACAAAAATGCACAGAAATGGATAAAAAACATTCTTAGGTGCCTTATTAGGTGGTTGCAGTTAATGACAGAAGAATGAGCTCAGCCATCTATCAGTTATGGGGGGGGGGGAAATGAATCAAGAGATGAATTAATAAATTTAAAAATTAAGCCTCCATATAATTTCCCATTTCAGCAAAACAAAAAAAGTCCCACATTATCTAAGTGACACCATAAACAAGTATTGAAAAAAAACTTTAAAACAGAGTTGTACAAAGTAAATGCAAAATTGTTTAAAATTAATCATAAAGGTAAAGGTAAAGGGATCCCTGACTATTAGGTCCAGTCATGACCGAAAAATAATCATAATAACCTCCAAAAGACACGCTTTGTGTGACATCAGGAATCTCATTCTCTAAGAAAATTTCAATGGGAAAATTCACTTTTTATGTTGCTAGTGACTCCACATGATAACACATCAGAAAAATTAAAGAAAGCAAACTCTCTTTACATCTCACCTGCCCAGATATATTTGGGACCAGATCCTTTCCATTCTGCAGTTCCCCATTCTCTGAAAAGATAGGTATGTTGGGGGTAAAAACCATGAGGTCATTCTTGGCACCAGCCTCCCCAGCTGGAGCTGCCAGGATATGGCTGTGGCGATTTGAATAGGACCAGCTGCCCACTTCGCTGGCACAAACCAGTGTGGCTGTGCCAGGGCCGTACATCACGGGCTCCTTGGGTTGACACTGGCATCGCAGAGCCATATACACAATGATTGCCAGCAGAAACAATGTGGAAACTGAGCAGATGGCAATGATCAGGTAGATATTGGAATTGTCCGCCAAGGATCCTGAGTTCACTCCCAACATGGGAAGCCGGGTATCAGTGTGAACAGCCTGAGCACTTGATATCAGTGATACACTGAATGTGACTGTGGTTGACAACACTGGTTTGCCATGATCCTTCACTACTATCAGCAGATTCTGGCTGCTGCCACCTTCTGTCTCATCCAGGGCTTGGGTTGTACTGATCTCACCACTGTATAACCCAACGCGCCAAGGACCACTTTTCGCATCATGCAATTCATAGCGCAGCCATGCATTGTAGCCTGAGTCAGCATCCAAGGCACGGATCTTTCCCACTACATGTCCAGCTTCTAGTGGGGCTGCCAGCAAGATGGGAGCCTCCTCTGGCTCAGACACAGCTGGTGCGTTGTCATTCTCATCCACCACAAAGACCTGAATAGTCACATTGCCACATAAGGAGGGCAGCCCAGCATCCTTGGCCCTCACTTGGAACTCCAGCAGCTTCAGCTCCTCATAGTCCAAGGGTTGCAAGGCATAGACCTTCCCACTCTCCGAGTGCACCGAGATGTAGCTTGTCAGGGGCCAAAGCTTGTCATCCATTGAGTAGCTAACCAGAGCATTCTCAGCCACATCTAGGTCTGAGGCAGACACAGTGAAGATGTGAGCACCCGGTGGGTTGTTCTCCTTCACAAAGACCATGTAGGAGGGTTGTGCAAATGTAGGTGCATTGTCATTTACATCACTGATGGGCACAACCAGACTGCTGCTGGTTGACAGCAATGGCTCCCCTTGATCTTGTGCCATCACCAACAGTCTATATTCAGCTACTTTCTCCCGATCCAGAGGCTGAGCTATCACCAGTGAATAATAATTCTTGAAGTTGGACATCAGCTTGAAGGGGAGCCCAGGTGGCCACAAGGAGCAGCTTACTTGCCCATTGGCACCAACATCTCTGTCAGAAATGCTGAGCAGGGCCACCACTGTCCCTAGTGGGGAGTCCTCTGGCACTGGCACTGACAGTGATGAGACTGATATCTCAGGAGCATTGTCATTCACATCCAATACCTCAATCAGGACTTTGCAATGTCCTTTCATTGGTGGGAAGCCTTTGTCTGTTGCTTCTACCCTAATTTCACCTAACTTAATACTTTCAAAATCAAGTTCTCCATTTAATATGATTTGTCCATTGCTTGAATCTAAACTAAACAGTGCACCTAAATTCTGTGGGTTAACACTTCGAATTGAATATATAATGTCTTTGTTAATTCCTTCATCGAAATCTGTTGCATTGAGACAGATTATTAATGTTCCTATTTTAGCATTTTCAAAAACTTTAACTTGATACACAGACTGATTAAAAACTGGTGCATTATCATTCGTATCCAGCACACTGATTAGCAACTGAGCTGTGCCAGTTTGCTCTGGTTTCCCTCCATCAGTGGCGGTAAGCAATAAATTGTATACGTGAGTTAATTCTCGATCAAGAGGTTTCTTTAACACAAGAACTAAAGACTCACCATGCTTCTCATTGTTTTGAACATCCAAGGTGAAATACTCATTGGGACTGAGTTTGTAGCTGAGATGAGAGTTTGAACCAATATCGTCATCAGAAGCTCCCTCTAGTGGGAAGGATGAACCTGGAAGTCTAGATTCAGAAATATTCAGGTTTTGCCCAGCAGCTGGGAATATAGGAGCATTGTCATTGATATCCTTGATCTCTACTTCTACATGAAAGACTCTCAATGGTTTATCCAGGATCACCTCCAGGTGAATCATGCATACAAGGATCTTGGCGCACATCTCCTCTCGATCTATCCGGGAATTAACAAATAAAATTCCATTTTGGACATTTACCTCTAAGTAGTCCTCATGGCCTTGGGATATCATCCGGAACATCCGGGGCATAAGCTCCTCCACCTGCAGCCCCAGATCCTGGGCAATGCGGCCCACGAAGGTGCCATGCTGGGATTCTTCCAGGACAGAGTAATGGAGCTGGCCACTTCCCATTTCCCAGACTCTGTGGATTAGAATCAGCTGCAGCAGCCAGCTCTTCACCAGGGGGCATTGGTCCAAAGACATTGTTAACAGTAGGTTTTATCCCTGCTTTGGAAAAAAATTAATCCACTCTCCAGCGTCAGCATAAAATGGTGGGAAATAGGCAATTGTTATGCTGCAGTCTCCATGCCATCACCCTGAGCTTCTTGCAGTCTCTTGTTCTTTCTGAATTGCTGGGAGGGGCTTTGATCTCTGCCTGAAAAGAGTATTTTGATTTTCAGTGGGTAGCGACATCTTGTGACAATTGGTATAAATGCCTCACAGGTATTTTATTTTAAATTTTCCTCAATTCTTATATTAATTTCATAATTACCTTCTGAAATATATGTGTACTTCGTTGCTATTATTTTCTGATGTTTTTCCTTGCAAAGTTAGCTTGTGTGTTTTTTGGTATATAGTTGTAATACTTTCGAATAATCATTGTAGAATCAAACAATTAGGTAGAGTACATGTTGATTTCAATTATCCAAAATAGAGCTCAGTCAGAGTATTGTGGCTTCCACAGGTTACCTTTTCAACTACTTACACTAGAAGACTTTTATGCTGCTATCACAAGGCATACCAAACTGTTGAGAAGTTTACACTGTAGAGGTCTGAGATACTGAGTCAACTGGATTCCTTCACAAGAGATCAAATAGGCATTATTTCTGGGACCACCATGTTCAGCGGCCTTCTCTCTTTCCCCAATCACTCTACACAAGAAAGGCACAGTGTGTGACAGGCAGAGAGCTGACACATGAAAAAATTAGCCAGAGAACATTGGAAAAACCCTACTGGGTCCAACTCAAAATTATTTTAGAACCTCAAACTAGGGACACAGCCCATAATTTGCAACCCAGCCTATTCCATCTTGCCAGGTAAGGTCACTGAGAGCCAAAACGCTAATACAGAAATTGCTAGACAAAGGCTACGTACACAACATACATTTAAAGCATGTGACTTTCCCCAAAGAATTCTAAAAACTGCAGTTTCCACCCCCCCCCCCAAGCTACAATTCCCAGTGCCCTTAACTTTCTAACCACTACACCACATTGACTGACTGGAAAATTAGTGTTCCTTCCCTTTAAAAAAATATTCATAAAAAAGAAATACAAATCCCACTATCCTAGATTCAATAGGACAATAGTTTTTAAGGATATTATTGAGCCATTCTTTGCATCCTCCTGCACTTATGCACTACAGTGGTAAAAAGAATACAACAGTACTAGGGAAGTAATTCGTTAATAATTGTACCGTCCCCAAGCAGCAGGGCAAGAAGAACTACCCCAGTTGATGTTTGCATTATTGATAAGATGGCTGATAGTTGATAGAGGCTCTAGACCTCGGTTGTGTTTTGAATTAAAATAAACAATAAAATAATTGCCTGTTTTTTAATATAAAAATATTTAAAATGGTAATATATACCATGTTTCATTAGAAAGTAGCCATATCTGCTTTTACTCCCAAGCCACTACTGCAGCACATACATGTGACTGCCTTGCTGCTGACCTCTCTTATTTTTTTATTTATTGCTACTTTAAAATATTTATATGCCACTTGTCCCAGAGAATTTTATACCCACCAACATTTCTCCAATGAAAATAAGGGCATCCTAAGGAGAAGCAGGACATTCCAGGATCAATTCCCAGGTCAAATCAGAAACCGGGATGACTGCTGTAAATCCCAGTCTGTCCCTACAACATAGGAACACTTGGAGGGTCTGAAATTGTTGCCTACAGATCAATAAAGAGCTCAGGAATTTCCTTTTTCTTTTGTTACAGTACAGCAATAGGGGATTTTAAGAAAAGTTGCGTTGGGGGGAGGAAATTCCATGTTGCTTGGTTTTAGCAAATAAATCTCCAGAGTTCTTCAGAACATTGCAGGCACTGTTGGAGACAGCCTCACATTATAAGGCCTGTCAGAGAACACAAACAAGCATTGGAAAAGCATGTGTAAAGCTGCAAGGTTTTTAAAAAACGCATGCAAAAATGCACAGCAGTCAGTCACCTCTTAATTATTTTAAGGTAAGAAAGAGCAAGAGGCAAACACCTGCGCGCGCACACACGTCAATGGGATTATGGAGGAAACTGAATCCCTTTTACTTCCACCACAAACAGCCCCTGGAACTATTCTGCAATTTGGCAGGCTTGATCCAGGGGCGGGAGGGGGTTTCCTGCGCCTGTAAATTTCATCCACCTTGGCCCAAAAAAGGAAAGTTGTAGCCATTTTTAGATTTTCTGTTATAGTGAAGGCGGAACAGAGAGGCTTGTTTTATACAGAGCGGCTCCAACCCAAATTACAGATTGAATCAGAGAGAACAGAGCACGACTCAAAAACAGATCAGAATTTTCAACAATGCCAAGATACATACTTTGTGTATCATGGGGGCCATGCACACCCCTCTTATCTGCCACCTCAGAGGTTCAGACATCCAGCCCTGATCTCACTGATTTAACTGGTGAGAATGGGCACAGATGTTTTCATTGGAAGATGAATCAATTAAGGATATAGTCCTATGCACATTTCCTGGGAGTACGCCCCATCCAACATGGTGGAACTTTCTGTTATTGCTATCGAACAAACATGTTTAGGATTACACTGCAAGGAATGTTAATTTAGCTGAGAAGAGCAGTTTTAATGCGAGATAAAATTTTAGCCAAGAGCTATAGACATCCTCTTTTTATTTTATGAGGCTCTTTTAGTTTTGGTGTGCTGTTGTAATAGAAAATGAAGAAGACACAACTGTAAATGGATTTGCCTTCTAACACTCTTGTCAGTCACCCTGAGTCCCTGTCAGGGGAAAAGGGGGGATATAACAACAACAACAACAACAACACCCAGTGGTAGGTGCTGTTTATTAAATTGTAGGTTGTCATATATTTGTAAGTTATTGTAAGTTACTGTATACTTTCTTCCTGATCTCTATCATGCATTTATATTGAGCTTTTTCTTTTAAATGTGGTTGTGACTGTATTTTAATTAGGTATATTCCAAAGTGATTCCTTTTTTACTTCACATACACCAAATATAAATTCATAGATACTTTTACATTTACTTTATTATCAGTGGCAAAGAAGTTGGTTAAAGGTGGCTTAAGGAAACTGGAAGATTTTATTCAGCGAGGGTATATTCACAAAAAGATATAGACAGGAGTATAAACTAGAGAAAGATTATGGGCCTCTAATAGTGCAGTCCTTTACATGGTTCCCAGAAGTAATCCCTGTGTAGTTTGATTGGCCTTATTCCCAGGGTAAGTGAATTGGGCATGTAGTCTCTGGTGTTTCCTTAAATGGTCCAGTTCTGTGTGTGTTTGAAAAACTATATTCAAAATTATTTCTGCAATCAAATGAGAAAATCCAGCCTGTTGGTTCTGCTGGATCCCTTTGCAGCTTAGGCACTATTGACCATGGTATCCTTCAGGACTGCCTGGCTGTGATAAGACTGGAAGGCATTGTTTTACAGTAGTTCTGTTTCTTCTTAGAGGGAAAGTTTCAGAACGTGGTACTGGAGCACTCCTGTTTAAGGCTTTGGCCAATGGCCTATAGTGTATCTGTCAAAATTCCACATTGTTTCTCACATTTCATGAAACTGCTGGGTCAGGTGTCCAGGAGTTTGGGGGTTCATTATCACCAATATGCTGATGCCACCCAACTCTATTTCTTTTTTCCATTTAAATCCAAGGAAACTGCCTTCGGAATTAGTGTCTGATTTTAGTAATGGACTGGAAGATGGTGCACAAACTGTAATTCAGCCAGACAAGCTCCTGGCCAATAGAAAGGCAAGCTGGAGAAATGGGGTTCAACCTGCCTTGGTTGTGGTTGTACTTTGCTTGAAGACTCAGCTTTGTAGTTTAGTTACACTCTAGGATTCAGTCCTGAATCTGAATGCTCAGATTTTGGAGGTGGACCTGATTGTCTGAAACATTATATTCTTCCATATGAGCCTGCATACATTTTAAGATTTTCAAGAGAGGGCTTTTTTCTACCTCACCAACATCTGAAGCACATTGTGTAGAAACCCAAAGGATGTACCCAGTGGCTACTCCCAGGCTACCTCTTTCAGTGACACGTTCACGATTTCCTGGAGTATACCCATCATATCTTGATGGGAAGATATTATAAGTGAGAAAGAGCAAAAATTGTCAAGTCACACTATTTTTGTTGCTGCTGCATGCATGTTCGTGTGCATTTTATCACTTTACCTTTGTGAGCCACCCCAAAAACTGTGCTAATGGGTGGTCAATATAAATATACACTAAATGGCTAAACTAAAACTCCAAGCAACCTTTCAGCATCCTTAGACTATAATAAATGGAAGACATCCACACAATATCGGCAAGACCATAGAACAACGGGTAATTTACTAAACTCAGCACCACAGCCATATCAGTAGAAACATGAGCAATTTTATCCTTGAGGTGCTTAGCAAAAATATCGCCAGAGGTTGCTGAGGCGTCATAAGATCTGTCTGAAAACCCACATGAAGCAGCTCTCTCACCACATAAACAGATGTGCTGGACACAGATGTGCATGGTGATGGGAAAATAATTTCTTTGTTACTATATCTACCACAGAGTAAGGTCCAAAATGACTTCCAGAAAAATGAAGGACCTAAATGGACTTTAGGTAGTGGGATATGGCACAAACTGACCAGGGATTTGACAGAACCACTTGCCATGTCACAAGGGAAATCAACCAAAATGAAATAGAAACCATTCAGAGCCTCCTCTTTCTGAAGGTGGATCATCTAAACTTGTCCTTCATTCCTGTGTAGGTTTGAGGAATGGTTTGAGGTTTCGTTAGGATGCACTGATAATGCTTGATACTTGGCCACAACTAATTTGCGACACTGTTCCTTATTTTAATTCAAAAGCCAAATAACCAATATTAAACACAGTCAAGCACTGGTTGTCCAAATACTGTGAACAGAAAGAGAAGCATGTTTCAGGGGTATGCTGGCACATATTCTTGCTTCCAACAACAGCAAAAACACTGGCTGTTTTTACATCCAAAATATCACCTTCACAGGTATAAGTGGAATGAGGCCAATGGCATTTGCCTATAAAATAAGAATAACACTACCTTTACCCCTGCAACATTCTCATTAAAGTCTACCAAAAATCATAAGTGTGAATCAAAGTAATGCTTTTAATTTTTAAAAAATCAAATACCCTACCATGTCACACATGCCAAAACAGAATAGGTTTTTCATAGTAGTTTTTTCATTGATAATAGTATCAATTCTTATAACTCACCTGCTCAGATGAATTTGGAACTGGTTCCTTCACAACTCCCACCTGCCCATTTTCCACACAGGCCGGAATGCTGGGGCTGAAGACCATGAGGTCACTCTTGGCACCAGCCTCCCCACCCATGCCCGCCAGAAGATGGCTGTGACGGTTTGAATATGACCAGCTGCCAACTTCGCTGGCGCAGACTAGTGTGGCTGTCCCAGGACCGTACACCACGGCCTCCTTGGCCTGGCAACGGCATCGCAGCGCCATGTATACTATGATCGCCAGCAGGAACAAACTGGACACCGAGCAGATAGCAATGATCAAGTAAACATTGGCATTTTCCATCAGTGGCTTTGGACTGCCTCCCTTCCTTGAAAGGTGAGCATCGCCATGGACAGCCTGGGAATTCATCACCATGGACACACTCAAAGTAGCTGTGGATGACAAAGCTGGCTTGCCATGGTCCTTCACTAGAACGAGAAGCCTTTGGCTGTAGCTGCCCTCTGCGTCATCCAGGGAACGTGTGGCGCTGATCTCCCCGCTGTATAATCCCACACGCCAAGGGCTGCTGATTGCCTCATGCATCTCATAGCGCAGCCATGCATTGTAGCCTGAGTCAGCATCCATGGCATGGATCTTGCCCACCACCTGTCCAGCAGTCACAGGAACAGTCAAAGAGATGGGAATCACTTCTGTCCCATACACTACAGGCGTGTTATCATTCTCATCCACCACAAAGACTTGCACCGTCACATTGCCACACAGGGAGGGCAGCCCAGCATCCTTGGCCCTCACTTGGAACTCCAGCAGCTTCACCTCCTCATAGTCCAAGGGCTGAAGAGCATAGAGCTTCCCACTCTCTGAGTGCACCGAGATGTAGCTCGACAGGGGCCAGAGCTTCTCGTCCAGCCAGTAGCTGATCAGGCTGTTCTCAGCCACATCTGGGTCTGAGGCAGACACTGTGAAGATGTGAGCACCTGGTGGGTTGTTCTCCTTCACAAAGACCGTGTAGGAGGGCTGCGCAAAAGCAGGTGCATTGTCATTCACATCACTGATTGGCACCACCAAAGTGCTGCTGGCTGAGAGTGATGGAGTCCCTTGATCCTGGGCAGTCACTACCAGCCTATACTCAGCCTCTTGTTCCCTATCCAGGGGCTGAGCTAGCAACAGTGAATGGTAATTCTTGAAGGTGGAAAGTAGCTTGAAGGGGGTTCCATGTGGCCATAAGGAAGTGCTCACTTGTCCATTGGCATCAATATCCCTGTCTGATATGCTTATCAGGGCCACCACCATCCCCAGAGGGGAGTCCTCTGGAACGGGTACCAGCAGAGACATCACTGAAATTTCAGGTGCATTATCATTTACATCTAGAACCTCAATCAAAACTTTGCAATGCCCTGATAATGGGGGATTCCCCGTGTCTTTAGCCTCAACTTGTATTTCATAAAAATTCTTTTCTTCAAAATCCAGATTTCCTTTCACGTGAATCTCACCAGTCTCTTGATCAAGTACGAACTTTTCTTTTCCATTTGCAGGAGAAAAAGTGCTTGATGTATATGTGATCTCCTTATTTGTTCCCTCATCTAAATCGGTAGCATTTAGCTTAATGACTAATAGCCCATTCTCTGAGTTTTCTAATAAATGGACTTTATAAACTGACTGGTTAAATACAGGAGGATTGTCATTTGCGTCTAGCACTTTGATTATCAGCTGGACGGTGCCAGTGAGCTGGGGCTGGCCTCCATCAACTGCTGTGAGTAAAAGATGGTGAGCTGCACATTCTTCTCTATCAAGAGGTTTGTTTAAAACAAGAAATAAAGATGCCCCACGTTCATGATTTTCTATTGTCTCTAGACTGAAATGTGGATTTGTGCTAAGTCTGTAGCTAAGGAGCGAGTTTGCACCGATGTCTGCATCAGAGGCTCCCTCTAGAGGAAAACGTGAATCACGAGAGCTAGACTCTGCAATAGTAAATTGCTTTTCTGTTACAGGGAAAATGGGGGCATTGTCATTTATGTCGGTGATCTCCACTTCCACGTGGAAAACCTTCAGGGGTTTATCTACAAGGGCCTCCAGGTGGATAACACACACAGCGCTCCTGTCACACAACTCCTCCCTGTCTATCCGGGAATTCACAAATAAAATCCCATTCTGTACATTTACCTCAAAATACTCCTCCTGTCCTTTGGACACCATTCGGAACAGCCGAGCCACCAGCTCTTCCACATCCAGTCCCAGATCCTGGGCGATGCGACCCACGAAGGTGCCGTGCTGGGATTCCTCCGGCACAGAATAATGGAGCTGGCCGCTCCCCATTTCCCAGGCTGTGTGGAGAAGAACCAGCTGCAGTAGACATCTCTTTCCAGAATTTGTCTTCCATGCAAGCATGACAAATTCAGATACAAATCCCAGCAATGTCTTGCCTTTTTTGAGGAAGTGATGAGCAGAGTCCAAGACGTTCCTCCAAACCAATGGCTAAGAGATCAGTTGACTCTGGTATTCCAGCTAATGTTTGATGTCTCTGCTGTGTATTTGACAGGATATTCAGCACCTTTGAGGGAGGAGCTCTGAATTTTCAGTCTTCCTAAAAAAACTCCTTAAACAACAGTGACACCTTGTGACTGAGTTTTGAACTGGAGAATCAGACTGTTTATTACCTTTTATGTTTTCAAGTAAATGTTTTTAATAATCCCGTGCCAATACACACTATTTGACACAGTTTTACTTCCAAGTAAATTCCTTAGCCTCCATTTGTCTTTCTATTCAAGTTACATTTATTTTATTATATTCCATTAACTCAGCTCCTTTTTGGAATCTTTTCCCCCTTTATGTCAGTTATGCACCATCCCTGTTTTCATTCATCGTCTGCACACTCTTAGGTGCCATATGTACTTCCAGAAGGAAAAACTTCCATCTTCACATTCACATGCCAAGATTCACATTGCATTCCCTGGTGAAACTGCTGTGAACTGTCATGTCCTTTTTATTTTCCTTTTCTGGTAGAATTTTTTTTGGGGGGGGGGTCGTTGAAATGTTATCAGCTTCCCATTTTCCAGCTCCATTGTTAGGGGTGTCTCTCACATGAACAAGGTCTGCCCCTACACAAACACACTGGGCATTTGAAACTGCTTTATACTGAATCAGACCATTGGCCATCCAGTCTATCATGCTCTGATTGGCAGCACGTCTTCAGGGTCTGCAGAATAATTCATTCTCATCCACTTCTGTCTGGAATTGAGTGGGATTTTGTGCACACATCCGTATAAAGCATGAGCCTTCCAAGGATATTTGCTAGCTTCTACGTTTCTTCCTTCCTCTGCTTTGTATGCAATTTGTTGTTCATTTTGTTTTCCATGAGTGAAAATGGGTTGTGAATAAAAGTTGCCCTCCACCTGCTCCAGGAAAACTGGTTCTTGGATGAGTGGCTGCTTCTTTCCTTCCCTGTGGTGTCCTTGCCTCTTTCTGTGTTCACCATTGCTTAGAAGGGAGTCTAATGTTTTTACTGAAATTCAAAGGATTTTCTGGGGCCAAGAAATACTGTTGCAATGAATTTCAGATTATGTAACACTGGGATGTGGAACAATAGATGGCTCGTGGTAAAGAGCTGCAACATGGGATTATTAAAAAAAACACCAGTAAATCAAGATGAGATAGAATACCACCTCCTTTTTAGCCAAGAGGAAGACATGCCCAGTGTCAGACTGCTAGATTAGATCTCCTAATAGTTAATTCCTGAGAAGTTTTGAATATGCCAATTCTGATCCATTTGAGACTTCTGTTGCAAGTACTTTCGATATCTCAGTCCATGAATACAAGTTTCACATGAACATCCATTTTATATTCTCTGATCAGGATAATGGCAACAACATCTGGAACGTGTGGGACTAGAGAAAAACTTTTGATAATCTTTAGCAGGAAACGAGAGGGCAGTCCTTTTCTGTTAGCCCTTAGGGCTGCCTGTTTAGCGCAAAGACAAAGGTTCAGGCTGCTTAGGCTGGAATGGTTCCAGACATACTATACCTTTCCATAATCTGAAAATGACGTGGGGGAAGCTTCTAGATAAGAACAGATCAGACCAAAGTCCCACCTAGTTCAGCATCCAGTTCTCATGGTGACCAACCAGATACCTAAGGGAAACATATAATCAGGATATGAACGCAACAGTGGTCTTCTACTTGTGTTTCCCAGGAAATGGCATTCAAATGGCCTTTGATACCAGAGGCAGCACATAGTCCTCTTGAGTATTAGCCCCTGATAGCCCCATCCTCCATGAATTTGCTGAATCGGCTCTTCAAGCTGTCCAAGTTGATGCCCATCAGCACATTGTGTGGTGGCGAATTCTGAATTTCCAATTATTTGGCTTCATTAGATGACTCCAGGCTCTAGTATTAGGAGAAAGGGAGAAAAGGGTCTCCTTCTTCACACCAGGCATGATTTTGTACACTTCAGTCATGCCTCTTCAGACAGAGGAATTCATGAGGTTTGAGGGAATTTCTCCTCCACATACTTTGCATGTTTTAAAATACTGTAAATACCCTACACAACACTTCAAAGAATTGTGACCATGGTCTGGCATGCATATTTTAAGATGACACCAAATTCAAAATGTGAAAGAGATGGATTTGCAGGTCGTGTCTCATCATAGCCTGTCTCTTATTACCTATGAAATTCTAATTCTGCCTATGGCAAGAAGAGAAACTCACCTTTAGTCTCACCTCCCAGACCCTTCCCTGCATTCATAAAATGAGTTCAAGGTGTTTAAGAAGAAATTTTCTTGCCCAACCGCCACCTCTGTACTACACCTCTGTCTTTACAGATGGTATTAAAAAATCCAGCCTAATTTGCAATATACAGGAGATGAAAAAGCATGCACACCCACCCCCCAAAAAATCTTCATTTAAATAAATAAAAAGTAGTCTATGTCATAAATTCCTCATAAATTAATTTCTGTGCCAAATGTTGCTCAAATTTAGAGTTCCATTCCATACATTTCCCCCTAGTTAAAACCACTTGCTCTGGATTAAACTAGGAAAAAATGCTGTACTTTATAGAGTTAAGCCTAAAGAATACAAAAAGAGAGGCTGGTGATCACTTCAATAGGGGCCACATTACATGAGGCTGCTTCTGAAAGGGAAGTGTTAAGTGGCCATTCCCAACTCTTCAGTTATAATAACACTTAGCATTCACATAGCATTTTTAACTAAAACTGTTTCATGAATATAATCATGTTACAATTGATGGATGTAGGACTTCATCTCAAGGCCTCCAACTGGGTTCAAGGCTGACATGAGAGTCATAGTAGGCACTGTCTCATATATGATTTATTTTTTAAAGAAAACTAAGGTGCTTTGTTCATGTTTCTGCTAGCATATTAACTTGGTGGCTGTACCTTTAACTTTCATCTTCCTCTTTAGAAATCACAGAACAAATTCTGATCAATTACAGCTTATCCATTCTTTTGTTTTAATTCCCTTTTATTGACACAGACCCTTCTTGAAAATGTCATTTCTTGTTTCAGCCCCTAAATTTTCCATGGACCATCTTCATCCATAGATATCCCAATTCCCCAATAAATTCTATACCTTTAGTCATATTTAAGCTTCCAATATGGAGTTTTCCTTGCATAAAGTTCAACAGAAATACTCGCATTCCTCTCATGTCAGCCATGTGTTGACCAGATGATCTTGGAAAACCCACTGCCACCTAGCCCAGAACACTGTACTCTGAACAAGCCAAGTGGGCCTTTTGGGTTGCACGCAATGTAAACGGTTTTAATGCTTCTTTCAATGCGTTGCTTTTTATTGATGTATTGTAATATATTTTTGTTGTATTGTGATTTTAAATTGCTATAAGCTACTCTGATGGGTGCATGGGCAGTAGAAGGACAATATGGGTTATTTTATAAAATTAAATGAATCTGTTTTATTTTATCTTCTATGCATTGAAAGTTTCATTTACTTGATTTCTCTTTATGGGCTATCTAGAGAAAGACATCTAGTTTTGGGTATTTGGTTGTTGCTGTTTTTAAATGTACAAATATTTGTTTTGATCAGTAGATTATCCATGAATTAATTCCACAAAAGCAAGCTACTCCATGACTGGGCTTTGGGAGAATGCTAGACTGCACTCTCTGAAGGAAAAGGGTGGGTGGGTGTGAGCTGTCAGCCAGGACAATTAAAACTTTTAAAAGTTGGGAGATTATGCATGGAGCAACCAGTTCTCTGTGGATGCCTTGTAAAGTTAGGAATACAGCAGTAATGGCATGTGCAGGGGGTGGGTTGGCAATGAGCTAGGAGGTTCCCTGACCTCATTGTTGTCCTACTCCATCCCAGGGCCTCTGGGAAGAGCCACTGTCACTCCACCCATCATTTACAAAGGCTGGAATAAACACCCCAAGACTTCCATGCCTTGCTGGAAAGCTCCTTGCTGAATCAAGGCATGGATTTCCACCTCTCCTTTTATGCATATTAAAAAAGAGTGACTCTGTGTCCTCCTTCTAGAAGGTAGATGCCACTGAAAACAGTGGAATCTGAGAAGACCTGGAAAGATTTTTACTGTAGAAAGAAAGAAAGAAAGAAAGAAAGAAAGAAAGAAAGAAGGAAGGAAAAGCACGTGGGTAAATCTAGCTGACTGCTCATTATGAGGTAATCTTGCTTCTTCTGCCTTCTGTTATTCTCACCCATAGAGTCTCTGGGTTGATTGGCAAGGTATTTGGTCACTTAACACACTTCTTAATTGATTTTAATTTTTTAATATTAAATAAGTTTAAGCACATTGGACTATTTTCTCCTCTACAACCAAATGTATCCTTATTTCCACACACAAACACCCACACACCATGTTAACATGTCTGGCTATGAGACAGATAAAAGCACTGCCCCAATATTAACTGAAAAATCAGTTTGAAACATATTCATGTCACATGAGACTAGGTGAGATCACAGCATGCCAACATCTGCTCTGGCTCCAGAGAGCATTCCTAGAAAAATTACATCAGGTGGTTCTCCCACAGAATACATTAAAGCTTGGGAAGACTACATTCTTGACATGTCTGGTGGACCTACCCAAGAATTCAAACCTTCTGGCAGCACATATGTAGCATATTTTTAAAAAGAAGAGAAAGTAGTCATCAAATATTTTTGCTGCTAAATATAGTACACAACCATAATATTTTCACAAGATAAAAGGATTTATTTCCATTTCTTCCCATGGCAGCAAACTGGACAAACCCACACCCTGAAGGAGTCTAATAGCATTCTTTTGATGAACCTATGGTTACACAGAATATGGGCACTCCTTATTGTGGATAATTTATTGCATCAGGGTAAAGAAAAGAGCCCTGGTTTGTCCACCCCACCCCCCAAATAAATCCAACATGGAATTATTCTAGCTAATGCAGAAGCAATCTCTGCATGTATAGAATGTCATTTTAAATCTATATTGAACATATTTATTGCATCAAGACTAATCCTAAACTGGCATATAGAAATAGTCATTCAGTTCGCAAGAAACATGGTATTACAAGAATAAAAATATATTGTGTTTTTTCAAGGATTCTAATAGTTGCACATGACTCACCTCTCCAGATGCATTTGGGAGCAGTTCCTTCCCATTCCTTACCTCCCCATTATCTGCAAAAACAGGAATGTTGGGGCTGAAGACCATGAGGTCACTCTTGGCTCCAGCCTCTCCGCTCACACCTGCCAGGATGTGGCTGTGGCGATTTGAATATGACCAGCTGCCCACTTCACTGGCACATACCAGCGTGGCTGTGCCAGGACCATACACCATGGCCTCCTTCGCCTGGCAACGGCATCGCAAGGCCACGTAAAAGATTACTGCTAGGAGGAACAAGCTGGACACGGAGCAGATGGCAATGATCAGGTAGACATTGACATTGTCCACCAAAGGCTTTGAGCTTTCCCCTGTCCTGGAAAGGGTGTCAGTTTTAACAGCCTGGGCACTTGCTACCAGTGACAAACTCAGTGTGGCTGTGGCCGTGAGTGAAGGTGTGCCATGATCTTTCACCAACACAAGGAGAGTCTGGCTGCTTCTGCTCTCCACCTCATCCAGGGCACGTGTGGTACTGATCTCCCCACTGTATAGCCCCACACGCCAAGGGCCAGCGGTCAACTCATGCATCTCATATCGCAACCATGCATTGTACCCTGAGTCAGCATCCAGGGCACGGATCTTGCCCACCATGTGTCCAGACAACACAGGAGCCACTAGAACAATTGGAGTCTCTTCTGATGACCCAGCCACTGTAGGGGCATTGTCATTCTCATCCACCACAAACACCTGAACTGTAGTGTTGCCACACAAGGAGGGCAACCCGGCATCCTTGGCCCTCACTTGGAACTCCAGAAGCTTTATGTCCTCATAGTCCAAGGGTTGCAAAGCATAGACCTTCCCACTCTCCGAGTGCACTGATATGTAGCTTGTCAGGGGCCAGAGTGTCTCATCGATCCAGTAGCTGACTAGAGCATTCTCAGCCACATCCGGGTCTGAGGCAGACACAGTGAAGATGTGGGCACCCGGTGGATTATTCTCCTTCACAAAGACCGTGTAGGAGGGCTGCGTGAAAGCTGGAGGATTGTCATTCACATCACGGATAGGAACTAAGAGGCTGCTGCTAGCAGACAATGGTGGAACGCCTTGATCTTGAGCTGTCACTACCAAGCTGTACTCAGCCACCCGCTCCCGATCCAAAGGCTCTGCTAGAGTTAAGGAGTAGTAGTTCTTGAATGTCGATGCTAATTTGAAAGGCAGCCCAGGGGGCCACAGGGAGCAACTCACTTGCCCATTGGCTTCAGAGTCCCTGTCCGAGACGCTGACGAGGGCCACCACTGTCCCTGGAGGAGAGTCCTCTGGCACTGGCACAGCAAGAGAAGTCACAGAAACTTCTGGAACGTTGTCGTTCATGTCTAACACCTCAATGAGAACCTTACAGTGTCCAGACAAAGGCAAACTGCCTTTATCTTCTGCAACAATTTGAAGGTCATATAGATTAATGTCTTCAAAATCGACTTTCCCAATCACTCTGACCTCACCCGTGTTGGCATTTATGCTAAATATCTTTGTGAAACGGGGTGGTACATTATTACTAAAAAAATAAGTGATTTCCCCATTAATTCCTTCATCTAAATCTGTAGCATTCAGTTTAATAACCGTTGTTCCATTAGCTGCATTTTCCAATAGTTTTACCTTGTAAGTGGACTGGTTAAATACAGGAGGGTTGTCATTTGCATCCAGGACATTGATCACCAGCTGGACTGTGCCTGTGAGCTTTGGTTTGCCTCCATCAGTGGCTGTGAGCACCAAGCGATGCACAGGAGTCTTCTCTCTGTCAAGTGGAGTTTTTAGTATAAGTACTGGAGATTTACTCTGGTCCTCATCACTTCCCGATTCAAGAATGAAATAGTCATTAGGGCTGAGCTTGTAGGTCAGCAAAGCATTGGCATCTGTATCTGCGTCAGAGGCACCAGTTAACAGGAAACGGAAACCTGGTAAACCTGATTCTGCAATAGTCAAATTCTGTTCACTTACTGAAAAAAGAGGAGCATTGTCATTTATGTCCTTGATCTCCACTTCCACATGGAAGACCCTCAGAGGTTTATCCACAATCATCTCCAGGTGAATGGAGCACACAGGGTTCTTGTTGCAAAGCTCCTCCCTGTCTATCCGGGAATTCACAAACAAGATTCCATTTTGCACATTTACCTCAAAATAGTCTTCATGTCCTCTAGACACCATCTGGAACATCCGAGGCACCAGCTCACTGACATCCAGCCCCAGATCCTGAGTGATGCGACCCACAAAGGTGCCATGCTGAGATTCCTCCGGCACAGAATAATGGAGCTGGCCGCTCCCCATCTCCCAGGCGGTGTGGAGAAGAACCAGCTGCAGCAGCTGCTTTACCACAGAAGGATTCTGCCAAGGAACCATTGCAAATACAGACACAAATCCCACCAGTGGCATCTCTCCTTTAAAAATCACCTTTCTTGAAGAAGTGAAGAGCAGGGTCCAAATAGCTCATCAGGGTTGGTGTAATCATTTGAATAGATTCCAGTAGTCTTGCATCTGGTGTGTGATATCCCTATTGTGAATCTCACAGGCAGGATTTTCAGGCTCTCTAAGGGAGGAGCTATGAATTCTCTCTGTTCTTAAAACATTTCCTTAGGCAACAGTGACCCCTTGTGACTGAATTTTGAAATGGAGAAGCAAATTATTACATTCTGTATTTTAATCAGATGTTGCCCCCATTTGATTAATAAACCTTTTACTTTTGCATGAAGTGCTTAACTTTCTCTTACAACTGCATTTATTTTCCTTTGCTTCTCTAAATACCCTGCATAAATTCATCGTAGCTTCTTCTAAAGTTAATCATTTTAAAATACAATGGTACCTCAGGTTAAGAACTTAATTCGTTCTGGAGGTCCGTTCTTAACCTGTAACTGTTCTTAAACTGAGGTACCACTTTAGCTAATGGGGCCTCCCGCTGCTGCTGCACCGCCGGAGCATGATTTCTGTTCTCATCCTGAAGCAAAGTTCTTAACCCGAGGTACTATTTCTGGGTTAGCGGAGTCTGTAACCTGAAGCGTCTGTAACCTGAAGCGTCTGTAACCCGAGGTACGACTGTATAATGCATGCAGTACAAGGGTTAAGTCCACATGTCAATTTGATCTGCATGTGTTTGTCAACACACATCAGACACATCATCATCATCATCATTCCACCTTTTTCTCTGACAGGAACTCAAAGCAGCTTACAAAAGCAGCTTACAGGTAAAAACAAGAATTGCTAAAACACAGGAAAAACAATAATTAAAAAACAAGTAAACATTAATAGAATTAAAACTCTACACACACACACACACACACACACACACAGCATTACACCAGCCGTTTCATTAAAAGCAGTCAGTTTCCAAAGCCGGTCGGAAAAAGAAAGTCTTCACCTGCCAGCAGAAAGACAAGGAGGGATGGAGCCAGTCTAGCTTCTCTAGGGAGTCACTTTCCTGCGTCCACACCACCAATGGAGGCAGGATTAGCTGTGGGCTCCTGTTGACTGTATTTTAGGAGGCAAATCTGGATTTGTTGCCATGTAATATGTGAGAGCCATTAATTGATATTTTCCCTTTAATCTGCTCATGTCACATGCTGCCATTGCTCATGATATGAAAATAAGGGTGGCATTCAACTGAATAATTGTGTGTGCAGAATGACTTCTGTTCATGCAGTAGGAGTCTCCCTGCCTCTCCTTCCCCACCATGTGCCTCAACACCCTCCCCAAATCTGGTCCTGATGGTTAGGGGGGACGGACCCAGAACAGATTTATGGGCTGCACAAGAGAGGAGAGAATGCTTTGCTGTGCAATGTGAAATCCTTGCACTGACAGAATGCAATCCTGAAAGTTCTAGATTGCCATACATAATTGTAAAAACTTTTTTTGCACTTTTAGACTACTCTTCATGCCATAGAATCCTGTTATTTGTAGAGGTGGTCCAAGTTTGGGGAGTCTTGCTGGGTCAACCCCCAAGGCCACAGACCAGCGGAACTACATTCCACTCCCTCATTTTCAAAGCTACTGTTCTTAAACAGTATCTTGGGTGGATATGGTTACTGATCACCCCTCCTGTCAGGAGAAGCAAACGACAGCAGTAGAGGACGCATTGTGGCTTTGTTGTGTTCCTTTGGCCTGACCAAGACAGGTCCTCTTGAACTGGGCTTCCTCCCTGTGTTCCTCTGGAGCAATATCATAGTTACAATTGTAAGTTAGATGCCTGAGAGAGAAGCAGCACTTTTTGGGATGCTTCTTCCGAGGCAGGTAGAAAACCCATCACCAGACAACAGCTTCCACAGTGCTTGCCAGTCTACAGCCTTGGCAGATGCCCAACTTTGCCAGCAATGTCTGTTTGCTATTGCCTCCTCCATTTTATTTTCTACTGGATAAATTTATATAATGTTAAAAATCCAATGCATAGCTTTAATAATTTTTTTTAAAAAACCTATGCCAACCTCTGATGCTGGGTCTTGCAAGTTAATATTTTTGTATCTACTTCTTCTGTGGGGGGGGATACATTTTGTTTAGACAAGCCTATCTGGATGTGTAGAATATGAATATATGCTTTAATCGGTTTTTAGTTTATTGTTTATCTTATGTCTTGAATGATTCAAAGAGTTGTTTTATGGTTTTCTACTTTTCTACTCAGTTTTATTGTGTGTGGTTTTTTTTCTTTTTGTAAACTGCTTTGGGGTTTTCTTAAGAATTAAGCAGTATATAAATGTTATGAAATAAAGTAAAATAAATAAGGAAGGAACACACAGCCTTTCCTTCATAATTGCCTCATCCTCTTTTTCCCTTACTTATTCTCAAGTTTGGAAGGAGTGGAGGCTATTTTTTGCTTTTATGTACAAATAGTTGTATGTGTGCTTGTCTGACCCTCTTTCCATGTTCTTTATTGCTGAAAGAGAAGTATTTTACTGAAATTCAAACTTTAGGAAAGTATTAATAGACCTGGAACAGTTTTTCAATAGACTTTAGACTGTTTGAGATAATGGATGTTGTGAAGGATTGAAACTATTCAGCCATTTTGTGTTTTATTGTTGGATGTAAAATTATTGCTCTCAGTTTAGAGGTTATTCTTGTGGGATGGTAAAAAACTCAGCCCAGGAAACAAACTTAAAATGGGAAAGAAATATACAAACTTCAGGAAGAAAAAAGAAGCCTAAATATTATTGGGCAACAGAAACAAAACTCTACCGCACTGTCCAAGATGGTGGCCAGGGCGAGGTGACATCATGCATGTAAGTAAAGCTGGCAAATAGGAATACAGTTGGCATTAAACTCAGAAGAAAGAGATGAAATCAGAAGAAAGGAGCCAGGATTGAGAGCACTGTAGAGAACAAACTGTTGATAATACTGAACTGAAAAGCCTGGAGGCTCGTTTCCTCCAGACAATGATGAGCTGAAACTGCTTAGGGCTGGCTCTTTACACATCAAAAAAGCATTTCAGGAAAACAGGCTGTAAACTTTATAATGGGAATTCATGTTGGTGAAAGACTTAATTCCACAGTGCCATGTGGTGACCAAGATAACTGCAGTCATCTGACCTGGCTGGCCAATGGCTCCTCCTAGGCAAGGAGAAGTATAAAGGACTCCCTTTTGCAGCTGAGTCTTTCTTCTGCCACAAGGTCTGCTTGAACTATAGGATGCTACTGTGGAGTGCCCGGTGCTGACTGGGTATTTAAAGAAAAGTGATTTTTTTAAACAGATAGTGTACCTTGTGAGTTTGGGGGATGTGTGTGTGTGTGCACACAGGACTCTGACCTGATCTGGGCAACAACTCCCCTGGCCCCAAATAAATATTTTTTTGGGAGGAAGCTAGTGTTTAAATAGGGTTAATTTGGTCCACAATCTTGATTCAAAATGCTGCCCAACATCCAAACATTGTCTGAGACTGCTGCCTCCACCTTGGGAACCCTCATGTCGAGTTTAGTGACAACTCAAAAGACAGTTGAACCCATGCCAAAAAACGTGTGAAGTCGCACCAAAGTGACATTTTGGTCAGCCATCTTGATTCAAAGTGGTGCACGGTGTTCAAACATCAATGAAGTCCGCTTTCCCACCTTGGGAGCCCTCATGCCAAGTTTGACAATGATACCACAGTTCAAGAAGGACACTGACAAACTGGAACGTGTCCAGAGGAGGGCAACCAAAATGGTCAAAGGCCTGGAAACGATGCCTTATGAGGAACGGCTAAAGCAGCTGGGCATGTTTAGCCTGGAGAAGAGGAGGTTAAGGGGTGATATGGTAGCCATGTTCAAATATATAAAAGGATGTCACATAGAGGAGGGAGAGAGGTTGTTTTCTGCTGCTCCAGAGAAGCGGACACGGAGCAATGGATCCAAACTACAAGAAAGAAGATTCCACCTAAACATTAGGAAGAACTTCCTGCCAGTAAGAGCTGTTCGACAGTGGGATTTGGTGCCAAGGAGTGTGGTGGAGTCTCCTTCTTTGGAGGTCTTTAAGCAGAGGCTTGACAACCATATGTCAGGAGTGCTCTGATGGTGTTTCCTGCTTGGTAGGGGGTTGGACTCAATGGCCCTTGTGGTCTCTTCCAACTCTATGATTCTATGATCTTGAAAGGCATCCAACTCTTTGAGAACAAATGGACAAACAGACAAATCACTTTCCAAAATATGTCTAGGACACCTTGCGTTTCTTGTCTTCCTCTTTGGTCCTGACTCTTGGCTTGTTCTTTAGTCTGGTTTGCCTTCTGATTCTGATTGCTGTATGATCATGCCTTCCAATTTGTTCTTCAGTCTTGGCTTCCAATCCTGAATTGGTCTTGGCTCTTGGTTTGTTTTCTGACCCTGCTTCCTGATTACTCGCAAATCCTGAATGCTCTTTGGTCCTAGTTCCTGGCTGTCCTGAAACTGTTGTCTATAGCCCAGCTATGGTTAATATAATTCATTTATCACAAATATCCAAAACATCTGTTTTATTGAATTTTCTCAGTGCTGAAATAGCATTTCACAGTGTGGAAAATGTTGTAATGTACAAAGTAATAAAAACATTAGGCTTTTGCCTCACTGTGTGAACATCGATTGAGTTGATTCACTATGCAGTGAAAAAATAATTGTTGACACACAGCAATGAAAACTGTATTTCCTGAATGAGGAATAAGACAAGATTGTTTTCTTTCATCTTTCCTATTTAATTTTTGTATAGAGCTCTTCCCGATCACTGGTACAGCTTAAAGTTAGCCATGGGATTGATTGGATTATTAGAGTATATGTTTCAGATTGCACTTTAGGTGGATAATATATTTCTGGTACACTTAAAAAAAGAAATTGAAATGCAAAGATTCAGAGTTGGTAGCTGCATTTGGAAACACAGTGGGGGTGTAAATTCAGGTGAATGGGGAAGGTAGTGGTGTTTAAAAAATAATCTGTATCCCTTGGCCTATCAACGGAGCTCCAAAACACCACTCATATTTACAAAGATATTCATTGCCACAGATGCTCTCCAATGCAATCTTTTAAATATCACATCCAAATCAGTCAAAAGCCTTTTTGTATCTAGAAATATCCAAGCTCTCGCTATAAAATTGTTTGGTAATATAATCCAATTGCATATGATTGTATTCAATGCAGGGATGGAACTGACTTCTGGGTGAACAGAGCTTCTCTTTCACTCCTGTCCCCTCCAGCTCCCCACCACCACACACCCTCAAAATCAGCTCTGGAGAGTTGGAGGACCCTCCAGATTTCAAGGGTTCATAGGAGGGAGGAGAGGAAATGTAGGTCTTGTTCCACCAACAGAACTATGTGTGTGGAGCATGAGATGCAACCCATAGCTTTCATTTTCTCTGAAAGCTTTTTTAATTAGGAAAAAAGCCTGCTTTGTTATCAAATATATTGATAAACAATATTTTATTAATGGCAGGATTTTTATCCATTTTCCTTTGATGTAATAAATAATGCTTTATGGCTGACTTAAGAGAACACCTGCCATGATTATTTCAATGATATTTATGAAGAGAGAGACAGACAGAGAAAGAAAATCTATGTTGCACTGGAGGCATGACAAACATGGCCTGGCAGAAAATTTGATTCTTAATTTCAGACAATAATAATGCAGAATTGAACCATTTACCAGCTACAGACAATTTGCTTAAACCAATCATCGTCAACCATTTGAGACCCAGCATCCACCTTTAATTGTACCACACAGCACTTTACCCACTTATTATTTTTAATTGCCTATATAATTAATCATTATTAGAATGCTGACATAAAACTTTTCCATTTTGTGAACTACCTGTGTTAATTTAAAATAAACAGACTTTCAACAACGCAATTATCAAGGAACAATGGTTGAAAAGGCACCACACAGATAAAATACTCTCTGCTAAGGTATATCTCCAGCTGTCTTGTGCTGTAGTTATTTATATTTATCTCCTTCTGCTATGGGCTTTCGCAGCACCATAAATCTTATGATATGCCCTTTTCCTGAAAGTGGAATATCAATATTTACAAACTGAGAGACTTCAGAACGACAAGACTCCACAGAATTTCATTCAACAACCTTCCCTATATGAACCTAAGGTCTGATGCAAGCAGGCAATTTCAATTAAACTGTCTTGGTCATTCTGGTGGACCACCTGTAGCAGCAGAGGGACAATAGACGTGCAACTCATGATTCTCCTGAACCTTCAGAAATTTTAAAACAACTGGCCATGTTATCCTTCTGGAATACCTCTCCTGGATGAGAATGGGAGACCAGAAAACACACTGATACTTTTAATTATGTGTGAACTCATTCTCTACAGTAAGTCTCCAGCTGGATATTTCTTTTGTATGTAGATGCTGACTTAGTAAAACAATATAGAAAAATTAAAGAAGGAAAGCCATCTCCTGAGACTTACCTGTCCAGATGAGGTTGGAGTCATTTCCTTCCCAGTCCCAAGCTCTCCATTCTCCATAAAGGCAGGGATGTTGGGTGTAAAAACCATGAGGTCATTCTTGGCACCAGGCTCCCCAGTTGCAGCGGCCAGGATATGGCTGTGGCGATTTGAATAGGACCAGCTGCCCACTTCGCTGGCACAAACCAGTGTGGCTGTGCCAGGGCCATACATCACGGGCTCCTTGGGTTGACACTGGCATCGCAGAGCCATATACACAATGATTGCCAGCAGAAACAATGTGGAAACTGAGCAGATGGCAATGATCAGGTAGACGTTTTTGTTCTCTTCAAGCGGCTTTGAGCTCCCTCCTGCTCTAGAATGGTAGCCATCTGTGTGGATGGCCTGAGCGCTGACCACCAGTGACACACTCAGGGTGGCTGTGGTTGACAGCATTGGCTTGCCATGATCCTTCACCAGTACCAGCAGATTCTGGCTCCCAGCATCGCCCTCCATCTCATTCAAGACACGGGTGGTGCTGATCTCTCCACTGTACAGCCCCACCCGCCAAGGGCCGCTCGTTGACTCATGCAGCTCATAGTGAAGCCATGCATTGTAGCCTGAGTCAGCATCCAGGGCACGGATCTTGCCTACCATCTGTCCAGCAACCAAAGGGATCACCAGCAAGATGGGAGTGTTCTCTGGCCCAGATACTGTTGGGGCGTTATCATTTTCATCCACCACAAAGACCTGCACCATCACACTGCTGTGCAAGGAGGGCAATCCGGCGTCCTTTGCACTCACTTTGAACTCCAGCAGCTTCAGTTCCTCATAATCCAAGGGCTGCAAAGCATAGACATTCCCACTTTCTGAGTGTACCGAGATGTAGCTTGACAGTGGCCAGAGGTTCTCATCTATCCAGTAGGTGACCAGAGCATTCTCAGCTATATCTGGATCTGAGGCAGACACCGTAAAGATGTGGGCACCAGGTGGGTTGTTCTCTTTCACAAAAACTGTGTAGGAAGTCTGAGTAAAAGCAGGTGCATTGTCGTTCACATCACCAATGGGCACAACCAGGGTGCTGCTGGCTGACAAGGATGGATCCCCTTGGTCTATTGCTGTTACAACTAGTTTGTATTCTGCAACCTGTTCTCGATCCAGAGGTTCATTCAGCACCAGTGAGTAGTAGTTCTTGAAAGTGGATACCAGCTTGAAGGGGAGCCCAGGAGGCCACAGAGAGCAGTTTACTTGTCCATTGGTGCCAGCGTCCTTGTCTGAGGCACTGATTAGGGCCACCACCGACTCCAGTGGGGAGTCCTCTGACACAGGTACTGATAGCGATGTCACTGATACTTCTGGGATGTTGTCATTTACGTCCATTATTTCTATGATGACATTGCAGTGCCCTGAGAGAGGAGGGGTTCCTTTGTCTTTCGCCTCAATTTCAATATCATACAGATTGATATCTTCGTAATCCACTTTTCCTTTTACCCTAATCTCACCTGTAACTGAATCTATACTGAATGTCTTTTTTACATTGGGAGAAACATGCTTACTGAAATAGTAGGTGATTTCCTTGTTACTTCCTTCGTCTAAGTCTGTTGCATTGAGATGAATAACCAATGTTCCATCTGCCACATTTTCTAACAGTTTCACCTTATAAACAGATTGATTAAATACAGGTGCATTGTCATTTGCATCAATCACAGTGATCTCAAGATGCACTGTGCCTGTGAGTTCTGGTTGACCCCCATCAGTAGCTGTTAGCACTAAACGATGCACAGGGATTTTTTCTCTGTCCACAGGTTTCTTTAACACAAGCACTAATGATTTACTGTGCCTGTCGTTGATTTTCTCTTCAACAACAAAATATTCTGTGGAGTTGAGCTTGTACTTCAGTTGAGCATTAGCACCAACATCTGCATCAGAAGCTCCCTCTAGAGGGAAATGAGCACCTGGCAGTGTTGACTCTGCGACACTCAAAATCTCCTCGCCCTCAGAGAAAACAGGAGCATTGTCATTTATATCCCTGATCTCCACTTCCACATGAAAAACCCGCAGGGGCTTATCCAGGATCACCTCCAAGTGAATGGTGCACACAGGATTCTTGCTGCAAAGCTCCTCCCTGTCTATCCGGGAACTAACAAACAAGATCCCATTTTGCACATTTACCTCTAAATAATCCTTGTGCTCTTTGGAAACCATCCGGAACATCCGAGGCATGAGCTCTCCCACCTCCAGCCCCAGATCCTGAGTGATGCGGCCCACAAAGGTGCCATGCTGGGATTCCTCAGGAACGGAATAATGGAGCTGGCCGCTCCCCATCATCCAGGCTTTGTGGAACACAATCAGCTGCAGCAGCTTCATTGTCACCTGGAAATCTCTTTGCAGAAAAGGCATAGCAAATGCAAGTACTGATGATCTGTTATAAATTACCTGGCTATAACTGAGCAAATGTTGACTGACCTGGATAGAAAGGAGTCAATGCCGGTCCTTTTACACTGAGGATCGAAGGTTTTCCAATGTAGGAAGAGGCAGATTTTTTATCTAGTCAGAGGGAGGAGCGTGTCCTTTCAGAAATGGTCTTGTTAGTCAATGGCTCCCCCTTGTGTTGAAATGTTTTTGGTTGCACAGTATTTCTTCTGACTGGTAGAATAAATGTATACTTCTGCTACATAATGTTTGGTTTATTTTTAAAAATAGTAATTTTGGAACTCCAGGTAAACTAGGCTTCTTAAAATAAGAACAGAAAGATCTTCCACTAAGTATGGGAATTTTAAAATATATAATGGCTTATTCCTTCAGAAGAGTAACTATTACCCATACAGCTCTTTGTACCGTTTCTATTTTACAGTGCTGGCCCTACTCAGAGTAGACCCATTTAAAGTAATGGACATTGCTAGTTTAGGTATAGGAGGCACTGTTTTATAGTGGTTCCATTCCTACCTAGAGTAAAGAGACTGTGCTTCAGCTCAATGGTAGAGTTACTTTCATTTTCAGGAGCAAGTTCAAGGTTTTTAAACAAGCTTGCCTTGCTTTTAAACCTTTGGAGTCCTCTGATACTGTGCTATTAAGCCTTTGAAGCCAGCTCTTTCTCTTAATTTAGATTATCCATGCATGTTTTGTTGTTATTTTATAAAAGTTCCACCAACTGAAAACCCTCTCAGATTTGGATTTAAAATCTTAAATTTCAGATTTAGAAGTCATAGAGGAAAAAGCAGGGAAGGGAAGCTGTTCCTTGGGAGACCACTCTAGTCAAGAGACACTATAGTTTAGGGAGAAAGTATTCTTACTTCATGTCACCTGTCACAAATACTAAAACAGATCAAAAACTGTGGCGATGTGATAAGGCTCCCAACACACATTGGAATTTGCTCCAGGGGGGGAAATTATTACCCTCTTTTTTTAATACAGGTGACAAAATAAATATGCAGTAGAAAACCTTACCACATGGAGATGTGGTTGTCTTTAGTAGGCAAACATAAGAGATTATTTGTATACAATTGTCTAGAAATCACATTCCATGGAATTTCCAAGTTGTCTTTCAAAAAAGTAATAATCACTTCTTCACAGAACCAATTCTTGACCGCATTCATTCAGAGTGGCAGTTGAACAATGGAGATATTGTGCATACCTATTAACGCAAACCCAGGTGCTGGGGCTAGGGCAGGCCTCCTTAAGTATCCAGGGAGTGGAGCGGAGGGAAGTCTATGGTGCTCCATCAGGCCCACCCCCAAGGGGGACCTTGCCTCCAAGTCTTCCTGCCATTGGCCAATTTTGCAGGGCAAGCTTAGATCTGAAATCCTAGTCGCTCATCAGGGCAGTCCCAGCATCCTGAGCCCTGTTGGATCTCAGTGAAAGGAGACACCACCAGCCCACAATGCCTCCATACCAGAAGAGTAAGTAGACTTAGGAAAAAAATAGCATTGTCCCTTGCCATTGGTTACTGGCTTCATGTGCAGTTATCCTCAACAGATGTGGGCTACCTGTCTCTGGCTTTGCTTGAAGATTATGCTTGCTCTTGGCTGAAATTTGTTAACGACTAAGTTCACAGCTCTCACTATTTTCTACACCATGTTCTGCCACTTGGGTTAGAAAAAACTGGCTGCACCACTTCTAGGGCTTTGTTTATCAACTCTACCAAATGGGGTTGGCTCACCACTGCACTGTACCTTGGTCTACAACATAGTAGTTATTATAAGCCTGCTAGGCATATAGCAACATTAACTAAAGAGTGGCTAGTTCAATGCTTTGCCATCAGCAGTTATGGAAGGCGAATTCGCAAGGCTGCCTTGCCAATCTTGCCCTTGTGAAAGCAGCTCAGATGAAATAGCAGCCAATGTTCTGTTATATTATAATTTTCATAGGATTTGTTTGTTTGTTTGTTTGTTTGTTTGTTTGTTTGTTTGTTTTTATATACCACCCTTCATCGTAAGATCTCAGTGCAGTTCACAGAATAAATATCACAGTTTATCTTCAGGTACTTTCTCTACACTTGGGGAACTCAGATGAATTCCATGATTCAGTTTTAATGGCAGATTCCAACCCTATGATCACAGGAAGTATAGCCAAGTTCCTTGCTGTAGCCATCAAACCAGGTCACAATTATTAAAAGGAACCCGAGTTTCAAGTCAAAATGCTTTGTGTTGTTCCAAATTGCTTGCTAGTATATTGTCCTTTTTTCACTCTGCTATGTCTGTCCTAGCAACCTTGGTAAATACAATAGACCGTATCTGATGTGTTTTGGTCTATAGACCAAATAAACTGAAACTGTTGTTGAACTATTCATTCCACGGGCATTTAAACAATGCTGGTATAAATAATCTTAGAAAGAAATCACTATAAAGAAATAAAAGCAAAGAATCTTCCTACAACTAAGATAATTTGATCTGAGCGCTATGCAGATCTCAAATTGTGTACAATGAATAAGGATTGAAGAGAACAGGATTGTAGTGTCATTCTGGCAAGCCACACCACTGATCACCAAGCACTCAGTGTTATGTCTGCACATGCTGTACAAAACTGTACATGCAGTCTGTGTGCAAGTGGCAACTTTTTTGGCAGGGAGCAAACAAGCCTACATGTCTATACTTTGCACAAGTGCAAGGTCTTCCCTTTATGTGAGTTGTCTATATATAGTTGAATGTCTTAATAGCCTTGAGTTGTCTGCCCAGAAGCAGGGATGTTTCTTGAAAGCTTCATTTGAAATGGATTCCATAATCTGTCCAGGCAATCTAACAAAATGAGATTAAATTTTGTTTCACGTGTGACAAACATAAGCAGTTTCTTCCTTCTCATTTATATATGATTTCTTTCAAGACTTTTCATACTCCTGCTTGTTGTCCTCTAGAACATTCCAAATTTGGTGGGATCCTTATCCAATTCTGATACAAAGAACTGAACCCCAGTCTCCCATTAATCAAGGCACTGGTTTTGACCTCTGACTAGTGTTTTTGTGCTGTATTTTTATATATATATTTACTTTTATTGTTGAATTTTAAATGTTTTAATTGCTATGACCTGCCCTGAGAACTTTGTTATATAGGATAGTCAATAAATAATGGTAAGTAAATAAATAAATAAAATAATGAAGTAGATTGAATATTGGGTTTGTGGTTTACTGTGAAGCATTTCCACTTTTGTGATCATTGCTACAATCCTATGCATTCTTACTTAGAAGTAAGCTAATAATTTCTGGAACTAATGCATTGGCAATAAATGTTGTAAATAAGGCATCATATTGAGAATTCTGGTGCTCTTGGATGGAACTATCTTGGCCCGTTCCAGTCTGGGTCCAGGCTTGATTACCTCCTTTGGGAAAAGGACAAAGAAATAGGATTCCGTGGATTCTCCTGGATCTCTCCATGGCTTTTGATACCATGGACCATAGTGTCCTCTTGGACCACCTCCATGTTTTGAGGACTGAATGCACTGTTTAATGGTGATGCCACTTCTACTTGTGGGGTCAGTTCCAGAATCATATTGGGTGACTGTGCCTCAGCCCCGTGGCAGTTGATCTGTGGAATCCCACAGGACACAATTTCTTCCCCAATGCTATTTAATAGCTATATGAAACCACTGGGGATAGTCATTAGGAGATTTGGAGCCAGTATGCTGATGAGACACAACTCTGTGACAGCTGACGTTGGAAGTTGTGTGTGTCCTAAACAGATCCCTGGATGCACTTATGGATTGAATGAAGACTAATAAACGGTGACTGAATCCTGACAAGATGGAGATCCTATGGATTGGTCTGAGAATTGGGTTGCGTACCACCCATGAATGGGATTTCACTCCCCCACAGGCAGCAAGTACATAGTTAGAGGTGTTCTAGATCCCCCACTATAACTGGAGGCCCAGTTGGCCTCAGATCATCCATTAACAACTTAGCTGGTATAGCTTTGCTACAGTGGCCCATACATCTAATACCATTATTAGATAACTGTATTGTACTACACGTGGGGCTACTCTTGTGCCTGATTTGGAAGCCACACTTATTTCAAAATGAAGCTGCTTGGGTGCTTTGTGGAACACCTAACTTTAAAAATATTTCACCAATGCTGAAATATCTCAGCTAGCTGCCTATTAACTCCTGAGCCAAGTTCAAAGTTTTTCTGCTGACATTTACCGCTCTAAATAACTCTGAACAAAGTTGCCTGTCAGGCCACCTCCCCAAGTACAGCCCAAGTCAGTCTAAGATCTCCTGACCAGTGAATAGTCACTTGGTGACAATGCAGAAGATGGCTGTGGCGTTTGCCTCCTAGGTGGGTCATAAGGAAAGGGTTAAAATGAGTGTGATGTGATTGGCCAGAGAGAGACTGATAGGAGGAGTTAGAGTGAGAGTGGGTGTTGTGTGAAAGTCAGTTGAGAGTTGGGAGTTGAAGAAGAAAGAGGGAGGATAAGTCTGTGGGTTGGTCGAGTTGTATTGTGAGGGAGTGAGAGGAATTGTTAGGTAGAGTCAGATAGATAGTTGGAATAATCAGTCTGAAGTTGTTAAGAACGCATAGGACAGTTAAGGAATTAAGATTAAGAAACTACCAAGGAAAATTAACTGAAACCATAAGCTTGTTCATGCCTATAAATAAACTTGATTATTTGTTAGTGTTAACAACTGTCTGGACTCCGTGATTACCCATGAGAAACGGGTTGGTGGCAGTGAAGAAAGCAATCACAGTGGTGGCACAGGGTCAACAGACCGTCAAACGTCCGGGGACCCTGTGTGATCACTACAATGGCCCTCTCTGTGATAGCACCCACCCTCTGAACAGCATCTCTCAGGTGGAGGAAGTGATTACTTTTAAATTCCTCCTTTAAAATTTGTCCAATATTTCCTGGGCTCTGACTCAATTTTTTAAAAAAATTATTTTGCACACTGCTCAGTTTTATGTGACATATACAGTTGTGTTGTGTTTTTATTTCATTTTTAACCAGCTTTTAGGAATATTTTATTGAATGCTACTGCATTTTCACTAAGTTTATGTTAGTCATTTAGTAACTTTTATTATTTTAAGTGTATACTTATTCAATAAACAAATAAAAATATTTCTCAGGAAGAAAACACCAGTAAAATTGAATTGAAGAGGGGGGAATACGTGTTTCTCATAAACTATCCATTTGCAATTCAATGTGGACGCTTACAAAATTAAGTTCAACAAAGAAAATTTCAAATTCAATATTGAATAACTACAGTATATTCTTATTCAACGTTATGGAGACTGAACAATGGCTGAGAGATAGAAGAAACCAAGTCAGATACTAACCGTTGCACAGAGCAGGTCCTGCTGCTTCCCATTATCAGCAGAAGAAGGAATGTTGGGGCTGAAGACCATGAGGTCGCTCTTGGCTCCAGCCTCCCCGCTCACACCTGCCAGGATGTGGCTGTGGCGATTTGAATAGGACCAGCTGCCCACTTCACTGGCACATACCAGCGTGGCTGTGCCAGGACCATACACCATGGCCTCCTTGGCCTGGCAACGGCATCGCAAGGCCACGTAAAAGATTACTGCTAGGAGGAACAAGCTGGACACGGAGCAGATGGCAATGATCAGGTAGACGTTGACATTGTCCACCAAAGACTTTGGGCTTTCACCTGTCCTGGAAAGGCGGGTATCCGTTTTGATGGCCTGCGCACTGGTTACCAGTGACACACTCAATGTGGCTGTGGTTGAGAGTTGAGGCTTCCCATGATCTTTCACCAAAACCAGCAGGCTCTGACTTCTGCTGACTTCTGCCTCATCTACAGCACGTATGGTACTGATCTCTCCACTATACAGGCCCACACGCCATGGTCCACTTGTCACCTCATGCAGTTCATATCGCAGCCATGCATTGTATCCTGAGTCAGCATCCAGAGCATGGATCTTGCCCACTGTGTGCCCAGACCCCATAGGAAGCACTAGGAGAATGGGGTTCTCTTCTGTTGTCCCTGACACTGCAGGTGCGTTGTCATTCTCATCGACCACAAAAACCTGAATAGTCACATTGCCACACAGGGAGGGCAGCCCAGCATCCTTGGCCCTCACTTGGAACTCCAGCAGCTTCAGCTCCTCATAGTCCAAGGGTTGCAAGGCATAGACCTTCCCACTCTCCGAGTGCACTGAGATGTAGCTTGTCAATGGCCAGAGCTTGTCATCGATCCAGTAGCTGATCAGGCTGTTCTCAGCCACATCTGGGTCTGAAGCAGACACTGTGAAGATGTGAGCACCTGGCGGGTTGTTCTCCTTCACAAAGACCGTGTAGGAGGGTTGTGCGAAAGTGGGTGCATTGTCATTTATGTCACTAATTGGAACTAATAAGCTACCACTAGCTGACAGTGATGGAACACCTTGGTCCTGGGCCATCACCATCAACTTATACTCAGCTACCTGCTCCCGATCCAGGAGTTCAGACACTACTAATGAGTAGTAGTTCTTGAACGTGGACGCCAGTTTGAAGGGAAGCCCAGGAGGCCACAGTGAGCAGCTTACTTGGCCATTGGCCCCAGAGTCCCTGTCTGAGACACTGATTAAGGCTACCACTGTCCCCAGTGGGGAGTCCTCTGGCACTGGCACAGAGAGGGATGAGACTGACACCTCTGGGGCATTATCATTCACATCCAGCACCTCAATTATCACTTGGCAATGTCCAGACAAAGGAAGGTTGCCTTTATTTTCTGCCACAATCTGAAGATCATATACACTAATGTCTTCAAAATCAATTTTTCCATTTACCATTATTTCCCCGGTATTGGAATTTATGGTAAAAGTCTTTTGGAAATTTAGTGGCACATGGTTAGTAAAAGAATAGGAGATCTCCTTATTAATTCCTTCATCTAAATCAGTGGCATTCAGCTTAATAACCAATGTTCCAGTAGCTGCATTTTCCAATAATGTTACCTTGTAAACTGATTGGTTAAATACAGGAGGGTTGTCATTTGCATCTAGCACATTAATCACCAGCTGGACTGTGCCTGTGAGCTCTGGTTTGCCTCCATCTGTGGCTGTGAGTGAAAGACGGTGCACAGGCGCCTCTTCCCTGTCCAATGGCTTCTTTAAAACAATTGCTAAGGGTTTATTGTGCTGGTCACCTGTTTTCTGTTCTACAATGAAATAGTCATTGGGCCTGAGCTTGTAGGTTAGCAGAGCATTAGTGCCAATATCTGCATCAGAAGCCCCCTCTAAAGGGAATCTGGTGCCAGGTGCCGTTATAAATTCTGCTATGCTCAGAATTTGTTCACTTGCAGAGAAAATGGGGGCATTGTCATTTATGTCCCTGATCTCCACCTCTATATGGAAAACCCTCAGAGGTTTGTCCACAATCACCTCCAGGTGAACGGCACATTCAAGATTCTTAGCACACAGCTCCTCCCTGTCTATCCGGGAATTCACAAACAAGATCCCATTCTGCACATTTACCTCAAAATAGTCCTCCTGTCCTTTGGACATCATCCGGAACATCCGAGGCACCAGCTCCTCCACCTCCAGCCCCAGATCCTGGGCAATGCGGCCCACAAAGGTGCCGTGCTGGGATTCCTCCGGCACAGAATAATGGAGCTGGCCGCTCCCCATCATCCAGGCTGCATGGAGGAGCAGCAGCTGCAGGAGCTGCTTTGGCACCGAATCATTCTGCCAGGCAACCATTGCAAGCATAGCCACAAATTGTTGTCTTCTTCCTTCCTTCTTTCCTTCCTTCCTTTTTATAAATCCTTTTCTTTAATGTAGTGTAGAGCAGAGTCCAAGGAGCCCATCTGAATTGGTATTTGTCAAGTCATTTGAATAGACGCCGGTGCTCTTGCATTCTGCGCTTGATAGCCCCATTGTGAATCTGACAGGCAGGGTTTTCAGTCACTCTGAGGGAGGAGCTCTGAATGTTCTTTCTTCTTAAATATTTCCTTAGGCAACAGTGACCTCTAGCGAATGATTGTAGAAATGGAGAAGCAGGTGACTAAACTTTATGAAACGTTTTGTGATAATCACCTGTTCTTCAGAGACTTTATGCACTTCTGCTTTCAACTAAAGTTATTAAAATCCACCACATACTTCAAATGTGGTGGTTCATATCACAACACTACTGTTGCACACTCAGTTATCATAACAGCTTATATCTGAATGGGTGGACTGACTCCTCCAAGAAGGATTGTACTTGTGCTGACACCAAGTGATAAGAAAGTTCTGCCAGTTGTGTTAGATCCATGAAGACTCATTCACCAATTGATATTGAAGTGATACGACACTTGATTATGCTCTTATACGTTTATTGGGGGAAAGTGTCATGTATTTTTCAAGATCAAAATGCCTGTTATATGTAATAGCATGTAGTCCTCTCTTATACATTTTTCAGCAACCTCTGGCATGCAACTCCATGCTTAATAGCCTGTAACTTTCAAGAGTTGAGAGGAGTAGACACTGAATGAGTTATATAGGGAAACAACAATGTACACTAGACATTGCACAGCAATGTGATGGGCCTTGCAGATGATGCTGGAATCTTGAGCAGAGAAATGGGAGGGGAAGCAGCTGCTTAATCTTTACACAACATTTGCTCATGTTTGCATAAAAATTCTAGTTCAGCCAATAAAAAGGTGGGATAGTGCTTCTAGTTCTAGCAAGTTCTTTTAAAATCAACAGCAGATTGCAATCGTAAACATACATAAGAGTCCATAGGGCCTGAGATTGCACCCATAAAGACTTACCTGGCATCAATCACCATTTAGCACAGTTGGGCTCATTTCTGAGTGAGCATGCATAGGATCAGGTGGCATATTTTGCCGTTTTTTAAAAAAGTTAAGAACCGTCATTTAGGGCTTTTGTTAGTTTCACAAATAGAATAGCTCCCCTAATACTAGAACTCTGATGGTGGAACTGCATTATATGATAGTAACACGGGGTTGACAAACCCACCCCTGCCTTCACTGTCAGGGTCTACCCACTAAGTTCAATGGGGCTTACTGCCAGTATATGGGTACAGGACTGCAGCCTTAGACACACCTAGGTGGCACTGAAATCAATGGGAACAGTTAGTCATGAAACCCAACAGGTTTCATTTACTGTCCTGGCAAATGTGCTCCAAGATACTTTTAACCAAGGTGCACTTTCATCTTCCTGGACATTGCTCTTGCTTCACTTGTCTCAATGACTGACCTACCTCACAAGAAGTTAAACCTGGTACAGTCATCACAAAGTAATTAAAAGATCCTATGTAAAGGATCAGAAGCACTATTTCTCTTGTGTTGCAATTTTAATTTAGGAATTACAGAGAGGAGAAGCAGATGAGAGACAAAGTGAAAGCATTCTGCACTTTCTTATGCTTTGGGTAATTCAATTTATCTTCTTTCCACCCAAAGGTAAATTGTGATTAAATATAAAAGAGGTAAACAGTAAAATTGCAAGGCTCAGAATTTGACTCAGCAGAAGATGAAAATATTTTAAATTATTACTATAAATATGGAAACATGCAAAACAATATTAAGAACTCATAACACTAGAAGGTATTTAAATATTATTTTACATATTAGTTACTTTTCAAACATTCAATATACTCAAAAACAATTAGGAATTCCCTACAATTAGTTGTAGGAAAAGTGAACAATACTGAAAAGGCTGTGGTTGATATGGAAAAGGGAATTGCAGCCATTAGTATGAAAATAGAAAAAATGGAAACAAGAAAGACAGAATTTAAACTATTGTGAGAAGTGAAAGCAAAAGACAGAAAATATAGCTCTCACAGTCAGTAAACATGATTTGAGGAGACAACCCAGGAACAACACAAGAAGAATTAAAAACTTAGAAGCCTCCCAGAATACATAGAAAGTGAGGACATAGTCACCATTTTAGAAGAACATCTATCAAATTACATACAGCTTGATAGATTATGTACAATTGGTACTGAAGTTGTTTCAGAGGAGAAAGTAAAATCAAGACTGGCCTCAGCAATTTAAGAAAAGCAACTTAAGATAAAGTCATCTTGGTCAATTTTATTATTCATCCTGCTACTTTGAAGGAAAAGGAATTTAAGTTTCTTACAGTGATACCTCGGGTTACAGACACTTCAGGTTACAGATGCTTCTGGTTGCAGACTCCACTAACCCAGAAATAGTACCTCAGGTTAAGAACTTTGCTTCAGGATAAGAACAGAAATCGTGTTCCGGTGGCGCAGCAGCAGCGGGAGGCCCCATTAGCTAAAGTGGTACCTCAGGTTAAGAACGGTTTCAGGTTAAGAACGGACCTTCAGAACAAATTAAGTTCTTAACCCGAGGTACCACTGTACATCAATGGCCAGCTCTCTTGCTTGCTCACTCTGTCCCCTTTTAAGTTAATTATTTTGTTTGTTTGTTTTCAAAAGAGGTTAAGATTAAGACAGGGAAGGAAGCTTTACAGCTGAAAGCATATATAGAGGAAATTTCCATGCCAGATAATGTTAGATAATGGCCACAGAAATGAATACAACAAAATCAGAATAAAAAATTAATTTAAGAATAAAGAAAACCAGAGAAGACAAATAAATAATACTGGGGAAAGAGCTGAGCAAGATTCTCTGAAGGAAGCAAAGGAACAAGCTATCTCAGATCAGTAAACTCTAATAAATCTGAAGAAGATAAAATAATTAGTGAGAATAAGGTTCACTTTTTTTCTCCTTGTTAGTGCTTTGTTTTAATTGTTAAATGACCATAAAGCAAATTCAGTAAGAACTCTCTCATTGATTGTAAAGGTGCTGAACTCTGCTTTGAAATGTTGGAAATTTACAATAAAATTGTGTTCAGAAAATGCAGGTTTTATATTTCTGCAAGAAATACAGTTAAAAGCAGGGGAAATATCTGAATGAAATTAGATTAGGGCAAGTCTTCACTGCTTCAGAAGTAGTGGTATTAGTTAAAAATGGGTTAATCAAGAAATATTGAGAGATGATGGGGGAAGAACATGTTAGTATTTATATATGGTCCACATAACTCACAAGGAATATTCAGTTTAAAAAATAGATTCAATTAGATAGATTTTATAATGGATACATAATTATGGCAGGTAACCTGAATTAGTGAAGCATTAATGATTTTAAAGAAATTTAAATATATCAAAAATATCTAATAATATCCAGAGAAAACTAGAGGCTCCCTTTTCTTTATCATATGTGTCAGAGCTGCTTCCAGATCCCAGCTCACATAGGATCACGCTGGCCAGCGTTCACTTTATAAAAGTCTTTATTGAGTTACAGATTCCATTTCCGAACTGCAGCGTGCAGCTCTACGTCTTAGAAGCTAGACCGACGAAGCTCCGTCTGATTCCCCGCCTCCTGTACACCAACTTAATACCCTAGCCTTGCTCCACCTCTTACGTCTTTCCTTCCTCCTCTGGGTCCCTCTGCCCCCGGGGTCTCCTCCTTCCTAGACTCTTCTGACGCTGACCCCCCGGACCCTTCTGCCTCCTTGTGGCGGGCTTTAGGACCTGGCTCCCTTTCCGGGCTGCTTACTGTGCCGCCTTCCTGTGTATTTGAACTTGGCGCACGCGCCCAACCTTCCACTTTCCGCTTGACCGTTTCTTCGCTCCCCGATGGAGGTGTGGCCACTCCTGACTCATGCCCTCCCTCCTGCGGCGAGCCGCCGGATCCCGATGCCTGGCGCCCTTCCTCCCCACTGCGCTCCGCTGGGGACGCTGGCCCCGATTTCCAACTGCTGCTCTCTGAACCCCCTCTGGTTCCTTCTTCCTGGGGTGTCCCCCTAGGTTTCCCCCTTGCTCTGGCCACTGGCGCTCCTTTCTGTGAATCCTCCGATTCACTGGAAAGACTCGGAGATCTCGGGTCGTCGTCATCACTCATCTTTCCTTCGGACTCCTCCCCCTCGCTCTCTGTTTCCTCCCTCTCCCGCGCCTCTGCTCCTGAACCCCTGACAATATGTAAGACTGATTATAATTAATATTTAAATGACAAATATTTGCTCGTGGGATATGGCAAGAATCACCATGATATCTAAACCTAATGAATACCTAGCAAACCAGGAATCTTATAGATCTATTTCATTGTTAAACCAAGGTGTGAAAATCTAGTTTTGTAATATTGCAGAAAATGTAATATCCATCATTGTGAAGTACATAGATATTGCCTAGATTCTTGAGAGACAGAAAATGATAAACTAATATGAAAATAACCTTTTCATTATTAATATAATAATAAGATAAAAAACTAACATCTGTACTGTTATTTTTAGATGCCAAAAAGGCTTTTGATAGAGTGGAGTGGAAATATCTGATAGAGGTTATGAACTATTTCAAACTGGGTTTAAATTTCAGGTCCTAGATCCAACTTTTATATCAGACACCAACAGCACAGGTACAGATGACTGGCTATCTCTTAGATCTTTTTTCACTGTGCAGAATAAATAGGCAAGGATGCCCATTTTTACCTCTATTTTTTGTTTTAGCTATCAAACAATTAGAGCAATTACATTAAATTTGAGCAATTATTAAGTTAGAGCAATTATAGCAATTAGAGAAGAATTTGAAATGTATTAAATGTGATGGGGGTAATCCATACCAAAAAATCTTGCTCATAATGGATGACATCTTTTAAACATTAGTGCATCCTTAATACTTCTTATAGACATTTAAAAAGATATGAGATAGATATGGGGAAAATATCAATATATAAACTCTAGAAAATCTGAATAGATAGGCCTAGCTTCAGATAAAGAGTTGAAAAAAAGAATGAACAGGAACTGTGTATATAACTTGGTAATCTAAACCTGTTAAATGATTCTTCATAATTTGTCACAATTAATTAGAATCAATTATGAAAAATTGCACCAGGAGATGGAATCAGCATTAAGATCTTGGATCCAGTTTCCTGGATGGGTCGTATTGCAATTGCTAAAATATCTATTTTCTATTTATTTATTTATTTATTTATTTATTTTTGAGTATTCCATTACAAGTCCCATATTTTGCAAATATGGCATTAATCCATTTGGGGTTGCATGGCGGGGATCCACTTGTTGCAGTAAAACAAACTGAACAGGGGAGTATGGGAGTTCCAAATATACAAAACTTCTTATGCTGCAAAGCTAAGATCTATCATGGAGTGGTATCTGATCACACTACTAGAAAACTATTTTAAAGAGTAAATCAAAGACAATGCTATGGTTCCAGAAGAATTGGGAAAAGTTTGCTAGTAAAGTACCATGTGTTCACAGTGCTCTAATAAGTTGGTATAAATTAATTAAGAAAATCTTCCCAGCCTTATCATCCCACACATTATTTCATAACATATTTCTATCACATACACAAAGGATGATAGGGGATTTGACATTATGGTATCAAACAGAAGAGGATAGTGTTAAGAACAACATATCCAGGCAAGAAATTAAATGATACACAAAAGTTATTAAAATTATTGGTGGTCTTCAGCCACAATTATATCAGCATTTTCTAATAACAGAAGCATTTCTATGTTTACTAAGAAAACATTGTGTCTCAAGGGAGGAAACTGAATTTGAAATTCTAACTACTGTAATATCAAACTGCATTCCATAATTACTAATTATGGAATAATAATTACGAAACTTTAGAATAAAACTGGAACGTTCATAAGGAAATGGGCCAGAGACTTAAAAGAGTTAACCTTGGATTTGGGAAATATTTCTCTTTCAATTATATCTATGGGTTTAAGGAAAACTTTTACAAGATCCAATATCAGTGGTATTTAACTCAATGTAGACTCACTAAGACAGAGCTTTCCAAACTTTTCAGGTTGGTGACACACTTTTTAGAGATGCAACACAGTAATTCAGTTTTACTAGCAAACCAGAAGTTAAACTAACCCCTTTCCAGCCCCGGGAGGAGAGCAGAGAATGTTCACGTGACACACCTACACACTGCAGCCAACACACTAATGTGTCGAGACACACAGTTTGGAAAGTTCTGCACTAAGATATACCCAACCACATAAGATTAATGCTGGAGATGCAGCAATCATCTTGCAGACTGTTTACATACATTTTGCTCAGTAATTCAGAATTATTACTGATACTCAAAAATTGGCAGCAAAGTCAGTCCTCAGGGAATGTGCAGGCGACCTTGGAATGGACAGCTCACGGAAGAACCCCGACCAAACCTAAGAGGAGGCGTGTAGTGGTGATAGGGGATTCCCTACTGAGGGGGACAGAAGCAGTGATCTGTGGGCCTGACAAGATGTCTCGGGAAGTGTGCTGTCTCCCCGGGGCTAAGATCCAAGATGTAACTGAACGACTGCAAGGAATCATAAAACCCACTGACAAATACCCCTTCCTCTTGGTTCATGTGGGAACCAATGACACTGCAAGCAATAGCCTTCAGAAGATCAAAAGAGACTACGAGGCTCTGGGCAGGAAATTGAAGCAATTAAATGCACAAATTGTCATCTCATCTGTCCTCCCAGTTGAATGACGTGGCCCAGGAAGATAGGGAAAAATAGTGGAAGTGAACAGCTGGCTTCGCAAATGGTGTAAACAGGAACGGTTTGGATTCTTAGATCACGGACTGCAGTTTCTTGAAGATGGACTTCTGGCAAGCAATGGGCTGCACCTCACAACAGTTGGGAGGAATGTTTTTGCCAAAAATCTCAGAAACCTCATCAGGAGGGCTTTAAACTGACTAATGTGGGGGAGGGAGACAGTGCTCCTGAAGGTAGGAGTCTATCAATTGATGAAGATGATCATCCAAATGTCATAGACCAAATGGAGCAAACAGCACGCAGACCTAGTGGTGGGAGGAAAAAATCCTTAAATAAGAGACACAGGGGAATGATTAATGGACTTCAATGTCTGTACACTAATGCGCAAAGCATGGGAAATAAACAAGATGAGCTTGAGCTCTTGGTACAGCAAACTAAATATGACATAATAGGCATCACTGAAACCTGGTGGGATAAGTCCCACGATTGGAATGTAATAATGGAGGGATACAATCTATTTCAGAGAAACAGACCAGACAAGAAAGGAGGAAGAGTGGCGTTATATGTCAGGGATGTGTATACCTGTGAAGAGATCCAAGATTTAGAACCTCAAAGCCAAAGTGAGAGCATTTGGGTCAAAATTAAGGGAGAGAAGAATAACAGTGACTTCATTGTGGGAGTTTACTATAGATCCCCAAGCCAAACGGAGGACATAGATGATGCCTTCCTGGAACAGATGGCCAAGCATGCAAAAGGAAGGGAGATAGTAGTAATGGGGGACTTCAATTACCCAGATATTTGTTGGATGTCAAACTCAGCCAAGAGCATAAGGTCAAACAGATTCCTCACTGGCCTTGCAGACAACTTCAATGTCCAGAAAGTGGGAGAAGCAATAAGAGGAACAGCCATTTTAGATCTGGTCCTAACCAATGTTGATGACCTGGTTAGTGGGGTAGAAGTGGAAGGATCATAGCGACTTCCGGGTTAGCGCGAAAGGCTAATGGCGGATTCCCTCCGAGCTCCGGAGGGAATCGGCGACGCGGGAACCCTCAGAAACCACAGGCGCTGAAGCCTGTGGACTTGGTGACTTGGCGGGCACCATTTGCGCCCCCCGACCCGCGAAGAAGCCTTTTTAAAGGCTTCGGAGTGGGGGACGGAGAGTGGCGTGGTGCTGAGAGTAGACCGCTTCTTCTACGGAGCGAAGCCGCATGCCATGGCCGGAGAGCGCTGACTTCTTCCTTTGATCATTTGGACTTTAAAAGTAACAACCCGTGAGTAGTACGGAAATTGGAACTAAAAATCTTTTTTTTCTGAATTTGGCACGATCGGGGGAGGTGCTAAAAGGAAGTCCGTCTCCTCTTTCTGTAGACAAATTAAAGCAAGAATTGATAACTAAGGCTGAGAGAACATCCTTCTCTTTATGGGATAAAAGCTATTAATTCCACGACTTGGCAGTATAAGTAACTTTGCTGGAGGATAAGAACTGATTTTAAGAGCTGATGTGCAACCCCCCGGGACCCGGGAGTGATCTGCGAGAGAGCCTGCTGAGGAGACATAAAGAATTTGACAGCTGTCAAATTAGCTGTCAAAGTTGGAAAAGGGGAAAAATTGGTTTCTGCTATCTTTGCTGGTTATTTTTGTTACAATCTGACTTTAAACTGTTGAAAATAAAGAATAGAAACAAATTAACTTGAATGTTGGATTGGAGTTGGAAGGAATATTAAGTAACTAGAATCCCTCTAGAGGGGGTTCTGAGACATTACAATGGCTGCAGGTGGAAAAATACAGGCTGAGCTGGATAGAATGTTTTTTCTCTTGGGAAAGTTACAAGGTCAGAGTGAAGCTTTGGCTACAAATGCTACAACTTTGAATTTAAAAGTAAACAAGCTTGCTGATTGTGTCAAGGACTTGACTTAAGAAACCTATGCAGCTGAACAAGAAGAGATATGTGCTGTTTCAGAGGAGTGGGAAGGAGGAGCTGAAATGCCGCAGACGACAAAGGAGAGCCAGAGGCCTGCTAAGATAGATGCTAAGAAAAACAAGATCTGGATGATGAGAGTTTGGTTTGAATTGGAGAATGAAGAATGGAGGGATCTCCCTATGGGGAGATCTGAAGACCTATGGATTACAAATCTGATCAAGGAGAAAGTTGGAGCTTTTGGGACATTTGGGACATTTGGACTTAAAAGCAACAAGAAACAAGATTTGGGCTCCACTTTTGAACATGGAGGTCTGGTTGGAAGAAACATAGACCCTATTGGGACAGAGCTTCTCCAAGACTTGATGTCTAATATAAAGGACTACCAAAAAAACCGGCAGAGAGGGACTGAGAGAGATTTGAGGGCCTCGGACGTGAGATCTCCAGACTGATAGCTGATGGACTGATGGGCATTTTTTGGGGATCGAAACCGGGAAAGGGGGGTGAGAGTTTTGGAATCCAAAGGGTGTATAATTATATGTTGTCTTTCTGTTATTTTGTTTTGTAATTAATATAAAAAATGGGAAATTCGTGGAAGGGAATTTGGGCCAACCTTAGAAAAGGGTGTAAAGAATGCGTATTGTTGTTTAAATTGAGGTCTATAAGTTAAAATTGGTTAATTAAGACGAATTAAGTATAATAATAATAAGGTAAAAGCTGGGGACAAGAACTTGCTGAGCTAACTATTGGAATTGGAATACAAGAAGGGGAGGTGTGGGGAAGTCAGGGAAAGATGTTAAGAAAATAAGGATTTGAAACTATACTTGTTCTTTGTGTTGTGTTTGTTTGTGATTTTGTGTTTGTTTAAAATTTGCGAAACTTTAATAAAAATGTATAGGGGGGGGAGAAGTGGAAGGATCATTAGGCCCGAGTGATCATGCTCTTCTGAAGTTTACTATACAAGCAGAAAGGAGCAGCCAAGCATACTAGGACTCAATTTCTTGACTTTAAGAAAGCCGATTTCATAAAACTTAGGGAAGTGCTGGGTGAGATCCCATGGACAGTAATACTAAAAGGAAAGGGAGTTCATGATGGCTGGGAGTTTGTTAAGAGGGAGATAGTAAAAGCACAACTTCAGGCAATACCAATGAGACGGAAACATGGAAGGTGCCTAAAGAAGCCAGGGTGGCTATCTAAAGAACTTTTAACTGAGTTAAGATTTAAAAAGGATGTGTACAAAAAATGGAAAAGGGGGGAAACCACCAAAGAGGAATTCAAACAAATAGCCAGCACGTGTAGACACAAAGTCAGAAAAGCTAAAGCACAGAATGAACTCAGGCTTGCTAGAGAGGTTAAAAGGAACAAAAAATGCTTTTATGGGTATGTTCGTAGCAAAAGGAAGAACAAAGAAACAGTGGGGTCACTCAGAGGAGAAGATGGTGAAATGCAAACAGGGGACACAGAAAGGGCTGAACTCCTCAATGCCTTCTTTGCCTCAGTCTTCTCCAATAAAGAAAACAATGCCCGACCTGAAGAATTTGGAGCAAATGATTCAGCAGAGGAAACACAGCCCAGAATAACTAAGGAGATAGTACAAGAATACTTGGCTAGTTTAGATGTATTCAAGTCTCCAAGGCCAGATGAACTGCATCCAAGAGTATTAAAAGAACTGGCAGATGTGATCTCAGACCCACTGGCAGTCATCTTTGAGAATTCCTGGAGAACAGGCGAAGTCCCGACAGACTGGAGGAGGGCAAATGTTGTCCCTATTTTCAAAAAGGGGAAAAGAGAGGACCCAAATAATTACCGCCAAGTCAGTCTGACATCAATACCAGGGAAGATTCTGGAGCAGATCATTAAGCAAACAGTCTGTGCGCACCTAGAAAGGAATGCTGTGATCACCAATAGTCAGCATGGATTTCTGAAAAATAAGTCATGTCAGACTAACCTGATCTCGTTTTTTGACAGAATTACAAGCCTGGTAGATGAAGGGAACGCAGTGGATGTAGCCTACCTTGATTTCAGCAAGGCATTTGACAAGGTGAAGAAGAAGAAGAGTTTGGATTTGATATCCCGCCTTTCACTCCCCTTCAGGAGTCTCAAAGCGGCTAACATTCTCCTTTCCCTTCCTCCCCCACAACAAACACTCTGTGAGGTGAGTGGGGCTGAGAGACTTCAGAAGTGTGACTGGCCCAAGGTCACCCAGCAGCTGCATGTGGAGGAGTGGAGACACGAACCCGGTTTCCCAGATTACGTGACTACCGCTCTTAACCACTACACCACACTGGCCCCATGATATTCTTGTAAAGAAGCTGGTAAAATGCGGTCTTGACTATGCTACCACTCAGTGGATTTGTAACTGGCTGACTGACCGAACCCAAAGGGCGCTCATCAATGGTTCCTCTTCATCCTGGAGAAGAGTGACTAGTGGGGTGCCACAGGGTTCTGTCTTGGGCCCGGTCTTATTCAACATCTTTATCAACGACTTGGATGATGGACTCAAGGGCATCCTGATCAAATTTGCAGATGACACCAAACTGGGAGGGGTGGCTAACACCCCAGAGGACAGGATCACACTTCAAAACGACCTTGACAGATTAGAGAACTGGGCAAAAACAAACAAGATGAATTTTAACAGGGAGAAATGTAAAGTATTGCACTTGGGCAAAAAAAAAAAATGAGAGGCACAAATACAAGATGGGTGACACCTGGCTTGAGAGCAGTACATGTGAAAAGGATCTCGGAGTCTTGGTTGACCACAAACTTGACATGAGCCAACAGTGTGACGCGGCAGCTAAAAAAGCCAATGCAATTCTGGGCTGCATCAATAGGAGTATAGCATCTAGATCAAGGGAAGTAATAGTGCCACTGTATTCTGCTCTGGTCAGACCTCACCTGGAGTACTGTGTCCAGTTCTGGGCACCACAGTTCAAGAAGGACACTGACAAACTGGAACGTGTCCAGAGGAGGGCAACCAAAATAGTCAAAGGCCTGGAAACGATGCCTTATGAGGAACGGCTAAGGGAGCTGGGCATGTTTAGCCTGGAGAAGAGGAGGTTAAGGGGTGATATGATAGCCATGTTCAAATATATAAAAGGATGTCACATAGAGGAGGGAGAAAGGTTGTTTTCTGCTGTTCCAGAGAAGCGGACACGGAGCAATGGATCCAAACTACAAGAAAGAAGATTCCACCTAAACATTAGGAAGAACTTCCTGACAGTAAGAGGTGTTCGACAGTGGAATTTGCTGCCAAGGAGTGTGGTGGAGTCTCCTTCTTTGGAGGTCTTTAAGCAGAGGCTTGACAACCATATGTCAGGAGTGCTCTGATGGTGTTTCCTGCTTGGCAGGGGGTTGGACTCGATGGCCCTTGTGGTCTCTTCCAACTCTATGATTCTATGATTCTATGGCCTTGGAAATAATTGGATATCTCTCACCAAATGATTTCTAAATACGGTTATTGAATTATTTGGAGGGTATTGTACCAGAGGCAGATTTTGAAACAATAATAAAATTACTGATAGCTGTAAAGTTAGTTATTGCCAAAGTTTGGAAGAAGAACACAGTACTACCAATTCTAGACAAGTCTGAAATAATTTGGAACATTGTTGCATTATTTTTTTTAAAAAAACCTGTATCATAGGAGGGAAATGAGCAAATATACAGAGTTATAGAACAATGTCAATTTTTATTATATTTGGAAATATAAATATGAAGATAATATATACCGTTATAATTTATTTGCATCATTGTAGTATGATATTACTTATGTCATGTGTATATTCATTGTTTTCTTTATTTTATATAATTTAGTGTTAATTGTTTATGTTATATACTTAATTGTACTTATACACTCTTTTAGATACAATAAAATTTAAAAAACTTTCATAATTCAAAAGCAGATTCCCTCATTAAAAGTTCTGTAGATAGATAGACAGATAGATATATTAATCCACTCTACTCACTCAAAATCCTTTTCAACACCTGCAAGCATATAGCTACTTTTTTATAACCCTTGTCATTCAGTACTGGTTCAGTAGAAATTAGCTCGCCTGCAAGAAAGTCAGTCTGCTTACAGTATGTGTAACTTCCTATCACAGTAGCCCTTTTTGGGTGATTAGGCTGATCTTTTCATTGCTACTTCCATATTTTTGACAGTTTATTAAAGGATTGCTGTTTGCTCCATTATCTGAGATACACCGCCAAGGATTCACCTAACCAGCCCCTTCAGTGAAAGCCCTATGCAAGGCTTTCCACTTGTACGGTTTCCCTTCCTTCCCCACCCCTCCAAAAATTCACTTATGAGGGGTAGGAGAACGCCCAAAACAGCGAGCCAGTGGGTGTAGAGAGCTATTGATTTATTTGGTAAGCTGGAATGCTTGTGAGAATGATTGAAAGAGTGCAACATCGAATTCCACCCACTATATTTTGTTATTCCTGCCTATCTGTACAGATTAATAATGATATCCAACTAAGTCTTGCTCAGAAGAAACACATTTAAATATCTTGTTAGTTGTGATTTTGATGGATCTATTCTGAGAACGATTTAGTTAGATACTGTACTATCCTAAATGTACGGTATTCTTATTTTACATTTTCACTCAATTTTTCTGCCTATGTTGGCTCCAAACGTGGCTTCCAATTAAAACATACACAAACATACTATTATTCTAAGGATATGTTGTGGTGTGTTTTAGAATAATTTTTGAGACTCTGGCAGTTGATGACATATCCTGGTTCCAGGCTCTTTCTGCAGAGGGAGGGGTCAGAAGGAACTACAAGGCTGGCTGATGGTTAAGCTCCCAAGCTACAGAAACAGCACATCCAATGATCTGCAGATCTGAAGCATTTACAAGGGACTGCTGAACTTGTGACTTCAGTGCCTGGTTCTCCTAGCACCACATAGACAACTGGTTTCCGAACAGCAACATGCTAAAATGGATGCCTAGAAGAAGCCCTATGTTTATTTTCATAAAGCTATCTATGATATCTCAGTTGTAAACTTATTTACTCAGAAAGAAGGCACACTGATATCAACAATTTGGAAGTGAAGTATCGAACAATTATCTTTGGCAGTAGAAGTGACAGAACACAAAGCAGGCAGAAGGGTGTAGTTTTTTTAAAAAAACACACCCATTAAATTCACTTAACACAATATAAATTTGCTTTAGAGCATACACAATACGAAATATTTCTTCTATGTCTGTTGAATAAAATAATGCAAAACACTACAGCAATTGTTCATCAATGCTAATCTCAGGCTAGTTGCATTGCCATCTAATCTTTACACAAACTGGCATCCCATAATATAGATATTTATAGATATTTATAGATATTTATAATAAATACATCAAACATGAGTAACTGAAGTTCTGTTTATAGGTTTACATACATAATTGTCCATCCACAAAGGAGTCCTTTCATTTGTGGAAGTGTTATTGACCTAGTGGGTCTGCACTAATGGAAAAAGGGAGGTCATTTTCACTTATATGGCCTCTGCTCTACCGGTCCCTGTGAATTCTAAGACCCTCCAAAATAGAGTGGAAGGTGGTGCAAATTCCTGTAGGAAAAAGAGTGAATTGGCAAAAATTGCCTCTGCCATTCCATTTGGGGAGGTCTCCAATCAGAAGCCTTACCATTTGCAGAAGGACATTGAATGCAACACTCCCCGCCCCCTCCACCCCTCAGCTCATAGTTGCACAGGTATTAGGACTGAGCGCCTTTTTTCTTTTCCCTTACAATGCCACATAAAGGACCTCCTTTACAGGAAAATCTACAGTGTGTTAAGTGTGTTATTTCAGGATCCAACCACCCCTTTATCAAATAAGAACAGTAGAACCTGCACCCATATTTCCACGATATCCTCAGTGGAGGTGCACCAAAGATCATGAGTATGAATAAACTTTGCACTTTTTAAATGTAAAGACACCACTGCTGTACCTACCTTAAACCTGGAAGTTAATGAGGATAACTTTTAAGAAAGAAATGGAGAGAAATATAAGGCCAGTGCTTTTTTCTGAGGGGACGCAGGGGTACGCAAACCCCTAAACATTTTGTGAATCTAAGTTTGGCCTCATTGAGGGGCAGTATTTCAATATGAGTAGGAAAATGAGAGTACACCTAAACATTATTTTTTTTTTTAGAAAAAAAGGAAAGTTGCATAATCTATGTTGCAGCATTCCTTGACTCTGGAAGTTTGTAAGAAACACACACAGATTTTATTTTACTTACTGGGCTTTGGCCTTGACTGGGTGGTTTGTCTCTGGCTTTTTGTGGCATTTTTATTTCAGAGATTAACCTTCTTTTATTTTTATTTTATTATTGATTAAAATTCTATACTACCCTTCATCCAAAGATCATAGAACAGTTTACAATATAAAATTTTACATTTTTATGATGTACATTTTAGGGTTTACCTTTGTTAGAAACTCTGGGCATAATTTTTTTTATTTTTTTAACATAAAGCCCCAAAATGTTTGATAGCTCTGCTTTCCATAATAGCACGTTTCACTTCAGTGTTTTCACACCAAGAAGGTATAACAAAGAGAGAATAACTTCAAAGATTTTAAAGTTTCCATATAACTCACCTCATCTGATGAATTTGAAATAAGCTCCTTTCCATTTCCTGCATCCCCATTCATTGCGAATACAGGAACATTTGGAGTGAAAACCATGAGGTCACTTTTGGCACCAGCCTCCCCGCTCACACCTGCCAGGATGTGGCTGTGACGATTTGAATAAGACCAGCTGCCCACTTCACTGGCACATACCAGCGTGGCTGTGCCAGGACCATACACCATGGCCTCCTTCGCCTGGCAACGGCAACGCAGGGAGATGTATACTATGACCACCAGCAGGAACAAGCTGGACACAGAGCAGATGGCAATGATCAGGTAGACGTTGACATTTTCCACCTGGGGCTTTGGGCTCCCTCCCATCCTGACAAGGTGGGCATCAGCCTGAACTGCCTGGGTGCTTGCCACAAGTGACACACTCAGGGTGGCTGTAGCTGACAGCACTGGCTTGCCATGGTCCTTCACCAACACTAAAATATTCTGGCTGCCACCACTGCCTGCTGCTTCATCCAGGGCGCGTGTGGTGCTAATCTCACCACTGTAAAGCCCCACCCGCCAGGGGCCATTATTGGCTTCATGCAGCTCATAGCGCAACCATGCATTGTAACCTGAGTCAGCATCCAGGGCATGGATCTTGCCCACTGCATGTCCAGCTTTTATTGGGACGACCAACATGATGGGGGACTCTGCTGCCCTAGAAACTTCAGGTGCATTGTCATTCTCGTCCACCACAAAGACCTGAATAGTCACATTGCCACACAGGGAGGGCAGCCCAGCATCCTTGGCCCTCACTTGGAACTCCAGCAGCTTCAGCTCTTCATAGTCCAAGGGTTGCAAGGCATAGACCTTCCCACTCTCTGAATGAACTGAGATGTAGCTTGTCAGTGGCCAAAGCTTCTCATCAATCCAGTAGCTGATCAGGCTGTTCTCAGCCACATCTGGGTCTGAAGCAGACACTGTGAAGATGTGAGCACCTGGCGGGTTGTTCTCCTTCACAAAGACCGTGTAGGAAGACTGAGGAAAAGCAGGTGCGTTGTCATTCACATCACCAATGGGCACCACCAAGGTGCTGCTAGCTGACAGTGATGGAATCCCTTCATCATGAGCCATCACCACTAGCACATACTCAGCCATCTGCTCCCGATCCAGTGTTTCTTCCAACATCAGTGAGTAGTAATTCTTGAAGGTGGATACCAACTTGAAGGGAATCCCAGAAGGCCACAAGGAGCAGCTCACTTGCCCATTGGGTCCAGAGTCTCTGTCTGAGATACTAATCAAGGCCACCATAGTACCTTGTGGAGAGTCCTCAGGCACAGGCACTGACAGGGATTTCAGTGAAAGCTGAGGGATGTTGTCATTCATGTCTAGAATCTCTATTACTACTTTACAGTGTCCAGCCAAAGGAGGATTGCCTTTATCTTCTGCTACAACCTGAATTTCCCACAAATTGATTTCTTCGTAATCTAATGGTCCTATAACCTTAATTTCACCAGTGCTGTCACCTATTTGGAAGGTATGTTTAACTTTGAGAGGTACTAGGCTGCTAAAGGAATAAGTAACATCCTTAGAAATACCTTCATCCAAGTCGGTGGCATTGAGTGTTATTATGTGTGTTCCATTAACAGGATTCTCTGGTACTCTGACTTTGTAAACAGATTGGTTGAATAATGGAGCATTATCATTTACATCCAATACATTTATCACAAGCTGGACTGTTCCTGTGAGCTCTGGCTTACCACCATCTGTGGCTGTCAGTAATAAATGGTGCACAGATATGTCTTCTCTGTCTAATGGTTTCTTTAATTCTAGCCCAGCAGATTTAGTGTGGTCTTCATTTGTTACTACATTCAGCTTGAAATAATCATTTGGATTGATATTGTAAGTTAACAGAGCATTGCTGCCAATATCTGCATCAGAAGCACTCTCCAGTGGGAAAGGAGAATATGGCAATCTTGATTCTGCAATAATCAATGTTTGCTCTGTGACAGAGAAAATGGGGGCATTGTCATTTATGTCTGCAATCTCTACTTCCACATGGAAGACTTTCATGGGTTTATCCACAATCACCTCCAGGTGGATGGAGCACAAAGGGCTCTTGGCACATAGATCCTCCCTGTCTATCCGGGAATTCACAAACAAAATCCCATTCTGCAAATTTACCTTGAAATAGTCGTCATGGCCTTGAGATTCCATCCGGAACAGCCGAGGCACCAGCTCACTCACCTCCAGTCCCAGATCCTGGGCAATACGGCCCACAAAGGTGCCATGCTGGGATTCCTCCGGCACAGAATAATGGAGCTGGCCGCTCCCCATTTCCCAGGCTGTGTGGAGAAGAACAAGCTGCAGCAGCCTCCTCCTCACCCAGAATTCTATCCGCATAATAACCATGGAGATTTGAGATTAGGATGCTTCCAAGATGTTTGTTTCAAATGCAGCTGATCCAGGTGATCTAGGGAACACCAGGGAGTAGCATCACTGATAGAAATCTCTCTGGATCATGTAATCGTATCCAGTTGTCTCCTGTCTTTTTTCTTCAAATGCATTTTTAAAGGTAGAGAGCTGTATTTAGAGGTTTCCAATAGGATTGTTTAGGCAATTGCGACCCCGTGTGACTGACTATGTTCAGTGCAGACAATACTGTGTTCCTTCATTTTGTCTGCTGTTGAATGTCTGGCATGGATTACTGTTAGGGGAATAAGTTGATATATTTGTCACACTTCATGCAAATGGAAGTCATCAAGAGTCTGCAAGTGTTCGTTCTGCCTTCATAGAGATTACATAGTGTGGATTTTCCTCTTCATTTTCAATGTTTTATAAAAGTTCTTCATTATATAAATTTCTTAACATAATGTGTTAATAATAGTTTCCTAGGGTGATGGTTCACATACACACAAATTTATCCATTCATCTTCTTAATGATGTATTCTGATTAGTCAGTCTTTTGAAAGAGGGTGAAATCTTTCCAAGAAATTAGTTGCTTCTGACAAGTGTGTGTTTGTGGTTATTATTTCCTTTGATAATGGAGACTGCTCTCCAAAACCAGTTTACACTAACACTTACATTATATTACAAAAGCATTTAAACCACCAATATAGTGTAATAGTTAGTATCTTAACTGTTAGCGTGTCCAACTAGGACTTAGACGACCTGGGTTCAGATCTGTACTCAGTCATGAAGCTCTTACTGTGTTTTTTTCTGAGAATCAAGAATGTGAGAACATGTAAGCCACCCCAAGTATCTTGGAGGAAAATAAATATATAATCAATAAATAAATGCACTTCAGGATAAAGTATATGTTCCAAAGTGGTCACCCATGTTATGCCTTCAGTTTTCAGCACCTCTGCTGGTGTTTGAGAATATAACACCACAGTAAAATTGGGGGGGGGGGTTCATTATTTTTCATTATAGGATTTACATAGTCCCCTTCCACTATAATTTTATGCACTCATATTTCCATCATATACAAAGAAAATATCACTGACAACATTTTCAGATGTTAAAATTACTCTTTTTATATTAGGTCTTTCAGTCATCATTGTATATCACTTCATTTTCTTTTATTTAAGAAATGTATACCCCTCTTTTCATCATATGTCTCAAAGCAACTATTAAACTACCTTCAAATTTCATCAGTTAAAGAAAGTGTAGAGCTATAAATGCAGACCCTAAACTTGCCTATGCTGCCATTCGGTCACACACACCAACTGTCATGTATAAACACACGAGCTGGTCCATTGACAGGTAGAGTTAACAAATAATTTGTTGGTTCCTGTCTGTCTCAAGAGACAATGGATTCCAGGGATGAAGTCACACCACTGTGTTAGCAGCACCTAAGTGACCTTCCATGGCAGTGTGTATGGATGTCCTGGGCTGCTCAGATGACAAGATCCCCATACTGGCCTCACTGATGTGCTCCATAGCAAAGCAGAGCAATACATTCGGCACCAGCTTGGCTGCAGGACTTGTCAAAAGGAGGCATTCAAGGCACCATCCAGCCTGCTTAGTGACTCCACTCTGGATTTCTGTAGGGTTTACTCCTTAGACTTTTCTTCTCCTGAATATATCCCACAAGAGACAGCAGAGATTTAGGATCAGCGATTCCTTCTTCTAGTTGGGTTACCTTCCCCGGTCGAAAGACTCATTTGCCCCACACTTCCCTCTGCAGCATGCACAATAACAGTATTTTTGACCATTGAACCCACTGTTGGTTTCATCTACTCAGTCCACCATAGCCTGTCTTCACATGCAGGAAAAGTCCCAGACTCACTGAGAGTTTGAGACCCATCAGCTACCTTCAGCCAGTCAGTTGAATCCATTCCTGGGGTGTGGCCACTGTTGCATGCTGACAGCTTCTAGGAGCTACAGGTGAGAGGTGAGTGCAGGGTTGGGGCCAAAGGAGAACAGTCTACCCCAGAAGGAGCATGATGTGTCTCCACCAGAGGTATTACCCTTCCCCTAACACCCCCACATACCCCACCAACCACTGCTATGTTAATTATACTTGAAAATGAGCAGGCTACATGAGCTACAAGTGCTTTAACCATTGTTTATAATATTGTATTTAATGCTACAACTTGCCCTGTGACCTTAGCATGAAGGGTAGGCAGGCTACATGAGCTACAAGTGCTTTAACCATTGTTTATAATATTGTATTTAATGCTACAACTTGCCCTGTGACCTTAGCATGAAGGGTAGGTAATAAATTAATAATAGCAATGATGGCCACTATATGTCTACTTTATCCAAGAAAGCACTGAAATGTCTGACCATTTTTGCTTATTTTGAGAAATAGCTATAGAGATATAGGAATAGATATGTGCTATTTTCCAAATATTCTTATATTTTTGATAATGAAACCTTTGCTTTGAATTCATTTTGTTTCTCCATTCCATTTGATTCCTGAATTGAATCTGAATGTGGAAAAGATCTAAGGGTCTTAGTAGATGACAAGCTTAACATGGGTCAACACTGTGATGCAGTGGAGAGGGGCCACTAGGGGTGCATCGGAAGATGGCTGACAATAACATCTCTCCGACCCACACAAGGTAATTAGGAGGCTGTGATGGGAGTAAATAGCCTCCCTACCCCCCCCCAAGGTTGTGGGGGGGCTGCGCTTGCCTGCTGTGCCCTATACCACCCCCGAATTTGTGGGATGGGGGCACTAGGCAGAATGCCCTCCTGTGGGATTTCGGCGCTCCTCGACGCTGTCTCTGATCTGCACCACTAGCTGCAAGAACTTCAAAAGAAACAATTAGGATGAAGCGAATGCACATATTTCAAGGAAGGAGGGGGAGTAAAGACTGCTAACTGAAGAGATCTCTGATAAACAAGATGAGTCAGAGGAACAAGAATAAATCTTGAGAAGATACGCCAAGACTTGGTACGGCAAAGGGACTGGATGGGGAAAAAACTTTCCTTTCTTTCCTCTATGTGATTAAACAAGAATCCCCCCCCTCACAAGTCAGAAATGTCGTTTTAATGACTTAAGCTGTGGATTTAAGACTGTGTGGAGATAAATCTTCTAACCAAAGCATGTTTTAAGAAGATCGTAGAATGTATAAGAGCTTTGGAATGACGCAGTTAAAAATACCGTCGCCATGTTGGCAAGCTCTGTTGGAGGACTTAAGCCTGGGAGGAGTCTGGGAGGAGGAATAGAGCTGCTTTTGTATTGTGTGAGAGACTCCTCAGAGGGACTTAAGAATGACAGTTTGCGAGATAAATGATGGAAAGAGCGATGTTATTCATGAAAGCAATGATATATGGAAACCATCTAGATATGAGGATTGGACGAACGGAAAAATTCACACAGGATTACAATTGGGGTTTATCTGCTTAAGGAGATTATCAGAAGAGATCATAAAGAAAAAAGGGGGAAAATATACGAACAAGATGAGATGTGGAAACAGCAAGATAAGACTGGATAGAATTATGAACTTTATTTGGACTGATTTGGATATTAACGCAGCAGCAAGAAGATGATCGGAATCCCCCTTCGGAACTTGAAATATGGGTCCCCTCAACAAAAATTTAAAATTCGGCTTTGTAATTCAGAATGTATGTGATGTGATTTGATTTGATTTGATTTGATTTGATTGGTCGGTTAATAAAAATTATTTTTTAAAAAACACACTGTGATGCAGCGGCAAAAAAAATATTAAGAAGGATATTGACAACCTGGAATGTGTGCAGAGGAGAATGTGGGAAACCAAGATGATCAAGGGTCTGGAAATCAAGCCTTATGAGGAATGGTTGAAGGAGTTGGGTATGTTTAGCCTGGAAGGAGACTGAGAGGAGCCATGATAGTCATTTTTTAATGTCTTAAGGCCTGTCACATGGAAGATCAAGCAAGCTTGTTTTCTCCTGCTCTGGAGGGTAGGACCTGAAATAATGGCTTCTAATTACAAGAAAGGAGATTATGACTAAAAATTAGAAAGAGCTTTTTCACAGTAAGAACTGTTTGACAGTTGAACAGATGCCATTGGTAGGTGGTGGACTCTCCTTCCTTAGAGGTTTGCAATCAGAGGTTGGATGGTCACCTGTTAAGTATGATTTAGTTGAGATTCCTGCATCACAGGGGGTTGGACTAGATGACTGTCAGGGTCCCTTCCAACTCTACAATTCTATGTTTCTGTAAACTATTCTAAGATGTTTTAGTAGCTTTTACTTAATTCTACTGCAGTACAAATCAGGCATTTACAAATCATTAAAATACAAGGAACCATGAATTCTCAGTTTTGTACGCTTTTCCAGTATGTTCATACAGACCACACCTTTTATCTAAGCAAATAAGTGAACAAAATTGATAAATTTTATTTTCACATTAAAGAATCTGGAAGCCCATTGTGGCCAAAGAGTTTGAATGAGGAAAATCCAGAATGAATGCAACTCCATCAGTTATAGCCCACACTGATTATTGTTACTGCAATCTTGATTGAAGAACTTGCTTTACTCATTACCTTGAACCACTCGAAATTCTCCATTGATGAAAACTCAGCTCTGGGCAGAACATCTGGCCTTGTTGCCTCAATGGTCATCCAAATTTGGGCAGAATAACTTCTCTAGCCATTCCGTTTCCTTCTCTTTTATCACCCTTCTCTTGCATCGCCTGCATTCTGCTATCCAGAAGCCAGTCATGCTCTGACACTTCTTAGATTACGGACTGTATTAGGAGTCACTTACAGTATTCCAAGCCATTCTGCCTTGTCTCAGATGACAGCTCCATTTTAAGTAGACACAAATCAATCAGATATGTGTCTACAGCTGCTGCCTCCTATCTCCCTTCCTCTTCCTGCTTTGCTATGTTTACATGGGGACCAACTGACTGCAACCTGCTGTGGAGTGTCCATAACTGACTCATCAAAATACTCTCTATAATTTCAATTTATTAAAATCATTTTCCTATACCCAGCAATTATATTTCATTCCAAGCTAGTGTTTCAGAGTTTTCCCCAGATCAAGATTTCCAAAATTCTCTCAAAAAGATGACCATTCTAATCTATCAAAGGCTTTCTTAGCACCAAGCGACATCAAAATAGGAGTTTTGCTTTGAAAGAATATTGGACCAGATTCAACTCACTGGCCCCACTAGCAGAAGCCCACAGAAGGATGTGGAGAAGAGGGGAGATTGTTTCCACTTAACAAGCAGAAATGCTTGTATTGACAGAACAATTATTTTAACATAATATTGGATTCCTCCCAATAATTCAAATGTTGTCAAATAGGCTACTTTAATAAATTGCATTTGACCAGACTCCATATAACGATAAAGAAAGCTAGCAAGATTATATGTATTGAAGAATAATAAGATCTTACAAACCATATTCACATGTTACCCAGGCACTGACAAGGAGCAGGGTCACACCACTGACCTCATTCCCAACACTGTGTACACCCTGGGCCGCACTCATTGGATATCCACACATTGCACTGTCATGGCCCATGACTTAAGATATCATGCACTGTGCAATAGACAGCATCCCTCGGTTATGAGTAACTATAATAATTGAATGAATGTTTATGGCTTCCGGAGAAAAAAGTTTCTTCATCCAGATGCTTATATTTAAATAGGTCTGCCCCAACAAATCTAGATTAAATTCTAGTTTCCAGGACATTGGCAAGTGCTGCATCTAAGTTGCTCATCTTGTCACCACTGAACTTACTGGATACATTTGAAGTAACAGGTGTTGAGTCCCACACACACACACTCTGAAACTACAATTCACAAGAGGCAAAGAATAATTATACTTGGATGGGATTACAAACTCATTCCTAGAAAAGCAGTAAGTACTAATAAAGTACACAAGTTAAAATTACAGGTATTTAATTCTTCACTGACCAAATTCTCCAAATACAGAATATGTTTAAAACAAAGCAACACATTTAAATAAAGAATAAATACAAAAAACAATACAAGTAAGTATTTCTAGCAAGCTAGGTTTATTTACTTTTAATTATCTCAAAAGATAAACCAGTGCTTTGGTCATGAAACAAATTAAGTTAGCCATAAATATTTTTGCAACACATATCACCTTCTCTCATATAAACCTGCCTGAGCATTAAGATCTTCAATAAGAGCCCCTCCTTTAATAACAGTTCTGAACTGCCTTCCAAACTGAGGCAGGCCAAGAAAGGGACTTTTCTGTTGTGGCACCATTCCTCTGGAACACCCTCTTCAGGAAATTTGTTTAGCACTGAATCCTATATCTCTCCAATGCCATGCAAAGATCTTTTAAAATTTTAATTTTTTTGTCTATGCCTTCCAGCATGCTACAAGGCTGCTTTTAATCTGCTGGTTTTAATTGTTTTTGAGTACACTATTTTCTGTGGGTCGCTGCTAGTTTTATTATTTTGTTATAGTTGTTTTAGCTTTTTACAACAGCTATAAGCCATCTCAGGGAGTTTTTAAATCAAATTGAAACATAGAAATGTTTTAAATATAATAAAATAAAATACTAGAGACACTGACGCTTCAAACTCTTAGCCTCACTATCACAATAGCAATCATGCTCAGTAGTGTGAGGCTAATTTAATGGCTACAATTACGTATGATAAAAGTTCCCCAATGTTCCTCAGAATGTATTACTCACCTGCGCTGATGAATCACCAAGTATTTGTTCCTGTTTCTCACTGCCTTGCAGAGGAGGAATGTTGGGGCTGAAAACCATGAGGTCACTTTTGATGCCAGCTTCACCACTCACACCCGCCAGGATATGGCTATGACGATTTGAATATGACCAGCTACCCACTTCACTGGCACATACGAGGGTGGCTGTGCCAGGGCCATATATCATAGCCTCCTTTGCTTGGGACTGGCATCGCAGGACAATGTATATTATGATTGCAAGCAGAAACAAGCTGGACACTGAGCAGATGGCAATGATTAGGTAGATGTTGGCACTGCCTGCAAGAGGCTTTGGGTTCCCTCCTGTTCTTGGAAGGTGAACATCAGTACGGGTGAGCTGGTTGCTTGCCACCAGTGTCACACTTAATGTAGCAGTAGCTGACAACATTGGATTCCCATGGTCCTTCACCAAGACCAGCAGATTCTGGCTGCTACCACTAACTTCTCCTTCATCAAGGACACGTGTAGTGCTGATCTCTCCACTGTACTGCCCAACTCGCCAAGGACCACTAGTCCCCTCAAGCATTTCATACCGTAGCCATGCATTGTAGCCTGAGTCAGCATCCAGGGCTTGTATTTTCCCCACTATATGCCCAGCCATCACAGGGATTACTAGCAGAACTGGGTTCTCGTCTGCAATTCCAGACACTGCAGGCGTGTTGTCATTCTCATCGACCACAAAAACCTGAATAGTCACATTGCCACACAGGGAGGGCAGCCCAGCATCCTTGGCCCTCACTTGGAACTCCAGCAGCTTCACCTCCTCATAATCCAAGGGCTGCAATGCATAGACCTTCCCACTCTCTGAGTGCACTGAGATGTAGCTTGTCAGGGGCCAGAGCTTCTCATCGATCCAGTAGCTGACCAGCGCATTCTCAGCCACATCTGGATCTGAGGCAGACACAGTGAAGATGTGAGCACCAGGTGGGTTGTTCTCCTTCACAAAGACTGTGTAAGATGGCTGTGCAAAAGTGGGTGCATTGTCATTCACATCACCAATGGGCACCACCAGGCTGCTGGTGGCTGACAGGGATGGAGTCCCTTGGTCTTGAGCTGTTACAAGCAGCTTGTATTCGGCCACCTGCTCCCGATCCAGAGGCTCAGACACTACCAGAGAGTAGTAATTCTTGAAGGTGGACGCCAACTTGAAGGGAAGTTCAGGGGGGTGCAGGAAGCAGCTTATTTGTCCATTGGCCCCAGAATCCTGATCTGAGACACTGATCAGGGCCACCACCATTCCAGGCAGGGAATCCTCTGGCACTGGCACCAGGAGAGATTTTAATGACATCTCAGGGGCATTGTCGTTGACATCTAGCACTTCAACCACAACACTGCAATATCCTGTCATTGGATTGCTCCCTTTGTCACTAGCTTGTACCTGAATCTCATATTGGTGATTTTCCTCAAAGTCTAATTTTTCTTTTGTCCTTATTTCCCCATTAACAGAATCTAAGGCAAATATGTTTTTTAATTTAACAGGCACACGATTCTGAAATGAGTATGTAATCTCCTTATTGATTCCCTCATCCATATCTGTGGCATTCAATTTGACCACTAATGTCCCACTTGGAACATCCTCTGCCATTTGGACTTTATAAACTGACTGATTAAAGACAGGTGCATTGTCATTCTCATCAAGAACAGAAATCACCAGCTGTGCTGTGCCACTGAGCTCTGGCTTCCCCCCGTCGATGGCTGTGAGCAGCAAACGATGCTTAGCTCTCACCTCTCTGTCTAGAGAGGTTTTTAAAAGGAGTGCTAGTGATGGACGTTCATCGTGTTTCCTCTGAACATCTAGACTAAAGTATTCACTGGGGCTGAGTATATAGGTGAGGTGAGAATTTGGACCAATATCTGCATCAGAAGCTCCCTCCAGAGGGAAAAATGATCCAGGCATTCTCAGTTCTGAAATAAAGACATCTTGTTCTATTTGAGGGAATGTAGGAGCATTGTCATTTATGTCCTTGATCTCCACCTCAATATGAAAGACCCTCAGAGGCTTATCCACAATCACCTCCAGGTGAATGGCACACAAAGGGCTTTTGCCACACAGCTCCTCCCTGTCTATTCGAGAGTTAACAAACAAAATCCCATTCTGAACATTTACCTCTAAATAGTCCCCTTGGCTTTGAGACTCCATCCGGAACATCCGAGGCACCAGCTCCTCCACCTCCAGCCCCAGATCCTGGGCAATGCGGCCCACAAAGGTGCCATGCTGGGATTCTTCAGGCACTGAATAATGGAGCTGGCCGCTCCCTCTCTCCCAAGCCGTGCAGATGAAAAACAGCTGCAGCAGCTGCCTTCTCATCAATCTGCATCGGAGCAAAACAACCATAGCAATGGTAGGTCTTATTCCTGGTTTCAAAAATTAAATCCACTCTTTCGTGATGGCATTAAAGGCTGGGAATCAGTCAGTTGTTATGCTGTTGCATCCATTCTGTCCTCTGATGGTCTCTGTTCTTTCTGAATTGCTGGGAGGGGCTTTGATCTTTGTATCAAAAGAGCATTTTGATTTTCAGTGGATAGCGACATCTTGTGACAAATCAGTATTAGTGGCATACAAATGTTCCTTCCTTCTTATTTTCCCTATTTTTTGGCTCTATAATAAAGTAGGATTCGTTTGCATTTTGCTGATATTGTATTGTAATATTTTTTCCTTGAAAAGTTAGTGTCTCGTAACCACATCACAGTATTTTTTTAAAGAAATAAAGCCTAGGTAGAGAATACATATTGACTTAATTGGCCAAAATTAAATCAAAATTGTTTGGCTCCCCTAGCGTTTTGTACTAGGTTACCCACATTGTTAGAAGTGTTCTGCTCATTTTAGAAACTCTTATTTTTGTTTCTTGGCCATTTGTCCTTCACTATGTTTTCACAAGGGGCCAAAGGGGCCGTCCTCACTGGCAAGTTTATCTCGTCACCAGTCCACAGTCCTCCCGTCACCCTATACAATGAAGGCCAGGCCACTGTCACAGTGCTGACAGCCTGAGAGCTAAGCAAAATCCCTCTGCCATGTCAAGAAATAAAAAGGAAGAACAGGAAGTGTCAGAAATGATGGGTCATGATTATTGAAAGTCACAAGATAGCCTATCTACATATGCCCAAATCAGTCTTGCACTGTTTCATTTGGGTCCATCTGATTATGCTTCCTTTATGCCACACTTTAGATTGTAAGTTCCTCGGAGCACAGACATATCCTCTTTCACTCTATAATAAATACCATGCACACTGATGGTGCTATTTAGATAGATAGATAGATTCTTTATTGTCATTACACTAGTGCAACATTGCACAAGTGCAACGAAATTGGATGCCAACCCTTAAAAACAACAAAAGCAAAACAACAGCAACAACCAAACAAACCACCTTCCAACCACACCCACACCCATCAAACTCCCAGGTCTCACTATCGAGTTACAGCATTCAAAAAGGCCACAGCTCTTGGATAGAAACTGTTTTTCAGTCTATTTGTCCTAGACTTGATGTTTCTATACCTCCTGCCAGAAGGCAGTAGTGCAAACAGACTGTATCCCGGGTGAGATGGATCCCGCAGGATGTTGTTTGCTTTCCTAAGGCAACGGGAACCGTACAGTTCTTCCAAAGGTGGGAGAGGGTGACCAATAATCCTTTGGGCTGTGGTTATGACCTTCTGGAGCACCTTCCTCTCCCTAGCTGTACAACTGGAGAACCAAGCACAAATACAGTATGTAAGTATGCTCTCTATGGAGCCTCGGTAGAAGGACACCAGCAGTCTCTCACTCAGATTGTTCTTTTTTAAAAGTCTGAGGAAATAAATTCTCTGCTGGGCCTTCTTCACCAGAGCAGTGGTATTTGCGCTCCAAGTCATGCCCTGATCCATAGTCACTCCCCAAAACCTGAATTCCGCCACCCTCTCCACCCGTTCCCCGTTGATATACAAGGGCTGAATGTCCGCCTTTTTTTCCCTGTAATCCACCACCAATTCCTTGGTCTTAGCCGTATTGAGAGCCAGATTGTTCTCTCCACACCAAACACAGAGCCGCTCCACCTCGTCCCGATAGGCGGACTCATCCCCTCCCGAAATGAGCCCCACCACCGTAGTGTCATCAGCAAATTTGATGATTTTGTTGCTGGAGTAGATGGCTGTACAGTCATACGTGTAGAGAGCATAGAGCAGGGGACTCAACACGCAACCCTGTGGTGAGCCGATGTTAAGGCTAAGGGCTGTGGACACATGTGACCCTACTCTAACCCTCTGAGAACGTTCTGACAAAAAATCCAAATTTGAATAGTTAAGGGCGACCAGTCATAAGTTTCAGTGCATACTTTATTCATGGAGTTCTAATTCAAACAGTGAAGTGGTTTGATCCAGAGAAATTAATTTCTTCCTCAATCTGTCAGCCTTTAAAGGCCTGAGGAGTTCTTTATTCTAAAGAATATTAAAAGGAATCTTTATCAGAACAATGAGTTGTTGGGATTTTTCATGCTGACAAATTGAATAGCATATCTGGAGTCTGAAGCTGAAGAGCTCTGTTCTCTTGGGTTCATTTTGTTTACTATGATTCTATGCAACCTGCCCTCCAAGCAGCTCAGAGCAGCATGTTTCCCTGCTCATTATTTGCACAACAACCCTGTGACGTAGGATAGGCTAAGGGATAGTGATGGCCCAATTGCTGTAATGGTTTTCAACAAGGACATAGGTTAAACAAATGAATGCAGAAATGTAGCCGTTTGGTCATGTAATTCCAAACTGTTCTCAACATGTGGTTTTACTTTGTCATTACAAATAAAATTAAGATACATGATGCTAATCACGCATTATAAAAAGACATTTTCTCACTTGATCTGAGCCCAAATTATTCCTGTTTTCCCTGAAAGCCCACCATTACTGTAATTCCACCTTATTATTAAGAATGGGTAACAAAAAAAGATGGTCTTGCAAAAACTACCTTTGCAAATATTTTCAGGATTACTTTCTCCTATCATACTGAAGCTCAGGTCGTAATACATATGGTTTTATCACCTCTATAATACAGATTAGGCTGAATGATAATCAGTGGGCCTAGCCTACCTTGTGCAATTTGTGGTTGAATGGACATCTGAAACCACTTCTAAGATTGTGGCTGCTATGTCATCATCATGATCCTACCCAATAGTATGTCCCGCCAAATAGTTTTTAATTTTAAAAAGTGTCGGTAATGACTAATTGTTAATGCAGGATATCCCTTGAAATCTTGACCAGAGTTCATAGAAACGTCAGGGATTTCCACAGTGATAGCGATTTGAAAGGAACCAATGCACTGAAACACAGGCATGTAGAGCTGCCTAGAGACTAGGGTACATCACAGGACAGAGGCATCTAACCAAGCTTCCTATACCCTTTCCTGCAAAGCTACATCACAATTAAAGAGACTTAAGCCAAATAAATATATCCACATATCCAAAATACCTTCTCCTCAGGGAAAGCTTCAAACAGCTAAGGACATCAACTAGACAGATCCCTTCACTTCTCAAAATAAGGGAAGAGTGAATTCCTCCTCCACACCTCCTACTGCGCTGTAATATTCTTAGAAATACAGTGGTGCCCCGCAAGACGAATGCCTCGCAAGACGGAAAACTCGCTAGACGAAAGGGTTTTCCGTTTTGGAGGTGCTTCGCAAAACGAATTTCCTATGGGCTTGCTTCGCAAGACGAAAATGTCTTGCGAGTTCCTGTGGGTTGTTTTTTCCTCCCCCCCCTTTCCTAAGCCGCTAAGCTGCTTATCAGCTGATCCGATAAGCCGCTAAAAGCCGCTAATAGCGCTAATCCGCTAATCCGTCAATGGGCTTGCTTCGCAAGATGAAAAAACCGCTAGACGAAGAGAATCACAGAACGGATTCTTTTCGTCTTGCGAGGCACCACTGTATTGTAAGTATGAAATTAATTTTATACTTTTTATACGTTTTATACTTTTTTTGTAAGCAAAATTGTACCTGTCTTGAGCCTGGGTGGAAGGATAGGCAAGAAATTCAATTAAGAAAGAGAACAGATAAATATATAGAAGTGCACAGAGCAATCATGCCCCATTGTCTCTGTATATGGTGTCCTATAGTATAATGCCATGCATTCAAACGAGAAAGGAATACAAAAGCATCAGTTACAAAGATTCTTAAGGCTTCCATGTGACTCACCTCTCCAGATAAATTTGGAACAAGCTCCTTTGCATTTCCTACTCCTGTGTTCACAGCAAAGACAGGAATATTGGGACTGAAAACCATGAGGTCATTCTTGATACCAGCTTCCCCAGCCACACATCCCAGGTTGCGACTATGACGTTGTGAATATGACCAGCTACCCACTTCACTGGCGCACACTAGTGTGGCTGTGCCAGGACCATACCTGGCACCGTCCTCGAGCTGAGACTGGCATCGCAGAGCCACATACACAACGATGGCAAGCAGGAACAAGCTGGACACTGAGCAGATGGCAATGATCAGGTAAATGTTTGTAGTGTCCACCAGAGGCTTTAGGCTCCCTCCCATTCTGGAGAGGTGGGCATCAGCTTGAGCAGCCTGGGTGCTTGCCACCAGGGAAATGCTCAACGTAGCTGTAGTTGATCGTACAGGCTTGCCATGATCCTTCACCAGCACCAACAGAATCATGCTATTGCCTACCCCCTCTGTCTCATCCAGCGCATGTGTGGTACTAATCTCACCACTGTACAGCCCCACACGCCAGGAGCTACTACTTCCTTCATGCAGCTCATAGTGCAACCAGGCATTGTAGCCTGAGTCAGCATCCAGGGCATGGATCTTGCCCACCATGTGTCCTGCAGTAACAGGAAGCACCAGCAGGATGGGGGCCTCTGCTGCCTTGGAAACTTCAGGTGCATTATCATTCTCATCCACCACAAAGACTTGCACTGTCACATTGCCACACAAGGAGGGCAGCCCAGCATCCTTGGCCCTCACTTGGAACTCCAGCAGCTTCACCTCTTCATAGTCCAAGGGCTGTAAAGCATAGAGCTTCCCACTTTCTGAGTGCACAGAGATGTAACTTGACAGGGGCCAGAGCTTGTCATCCAGCCAGTAGCTAACCAGGGCGTTTTCAGCCACATCTGAGTCTGAGGCAGACACCGTGAAGATGTGAGCACCTGGTGGGTTGTTCTCCTTCACAAAGACCGTGTAGGAGGGCTGAGGAAAAGCAGGTGCGTTGTCATTCACATCACCGATGGGCACCACCAGGCTGCTGCTAGCTGACAGTGATGGAGTCCCTTGGTCTTGGACTGTCACCACCAGCCTGTATTCAGCCACCTCCTCGCGGTCCAGGGATTCAGCCAGCACCAGTGAGTAGTAATTCTTAAAAGTGGATATCAGCCTGAAGGGAAGTCCATGTGGCCACAGGGAGCAACTAACTTGAGCATTGATGCCTGCATCACTGTCCGATATACTCATCAGGGCCACCACTGTCCCCAGTGGGGAGTCCTCAGGCACTGGCACAGACATGGATGTCACAGACAGTTCTGGAGCATTGTCATTCACATCCAAAACCTGGATCAGAACTTTGCAGTGTCCGACCAAAGAGTAGGACCCTTGATCAGCAGCTTCCACTTGCAATTCAAATAAGTTAATATCTTCAAAGTCTATCTTTCCTTTGGTTTTGATTTCACCTGTGTTGGAATCTATGGAAAAAATCTGCCTTAAATGGGGAGGCATCATATTGCTAAACGAATACAGTATTTCTTTATTTGTTCCTTCATCCAAGTCATAAGCAGTCAAAGTAATGACTGATGTTCCCTCTGTGATGTTTTCCAGCAGATGCACCTCATACACAGACTGGTTAAACATTGGTACATTATCATTTACATCTAGTACAGTTATCTTCAGCTGCACTGAACCAGTTAGCGCTGGTTGTCCCCCATCAGTGGCAGTAAGTAATAAATGATGTACAGAGATTTTTTCTCGATCCAGGGCATTGTATAGCACGAGTGCTAAAGATTTACTGAGATCTCCATGCTTTTCTTCACGTAGCTGAAAATAATCATTCGGACTAAGGATGTAGGTAAGCAGACCATTTGAACCAATATCAGCATCTGAAGCTCCCTCTAGTGGAAAATAGGAGCCCAGCAGCCTAGATTCCAAAATAAATAGTTGATGTTCATTTACTGGGAAAATGGGGGCATTGTCATTTATGTCCCTGATCTCCACCTCTGCATGGAAGATCCTGAGAGGCTTGTCAACAATCATCTCTAGATGAATGATGCAAATGGGACTCTGAGCACACAGCTGCTCCCTGTCAATTCGAGAATTCACAAACAAAACACCATTCTGTACATTTACCTCAAAATAGTCCTCCTGTCCTTTGGAAACCATCCGGAACATCCGAGGCACCAGCTCCTCCACCTCCAGCCCCAGATCCTGGGCAATGCGGCCCACAAAGGTGCCATGCTGGGATTCCTCCGGCACAGAATAATGGAGCTGGCCGCTCCCCATCATCCAGGCTGCGTGAAGCACCATCAGCTGCAGCAGCTGCCTTCTCTCCGTCTCCATTGAGCTGTGGTTTCTTAGAATGATGGCCAGAATGGTTTCCTGATGCTATGAATTCATCCTTTGGTTAATGGAAATTGCTCTTGAAATGGTGGAATCTGCTTTGTTCTGTTATATTTTGATGGTATCTGGGGTTTTCCTCCGGATTCTTGCATCAAATGATTTGCTTTCCATCTGAGGGCAGGGCAGCAAATCTCCTTAGGTTTCCTGAAGAGATTTTGTAGGCAAGAGTGACACCATGTGTCTGAATTCACAAGCACAGTGGTTTAGCAGGGCTTCCAAAATTGTTTTTCCTGGTTCACAGATTCTTCTGATAGTTTAATTTTAAAATAATTTTTAATCAACCTCATTAGTTTGTTAATAGTTTACACAGTGTTTATCTTCCCAGATTATTCACCTGGGCGTCTAAATATATAACACCAATTCCAGCATGACTGTACCCACTACTAATTAGTTTCCAGGCTCAATTCAAAATGCTGGTTTTGATCTATAAAATCTTAGGTGGCTCAGCACCCCAATATCTCAAGGACCATCCATCTCCACATGAACTGATCCAAACCCTGTGATCATCCTCTGAGTCCCTTCTTCATGTGCCCCCTTCACAGGAGGTCTGAAGTGTAGCAACACAAGAACAGGCCTTTTCTGTGGTGGCTCCCCATTTATGAAATGTTCTCCCTAGGGAGACTTGCCTGGTGCTCTCTTTATTTTTAGGTGCCAGGCAAAAACTTTCCTTTTTATCTGGACTTTGGGCCCTTAATTTGTAGGGTTTCCAGTGCATGGGTTTCCCCTCTTAGTGTAAGACCTGTTTTTTATTGGTATAGATGTGTTGGTTGGGGTTTTTTTATTGGCTGTGTTTGTTGTAATCGGTATTCATGTTTATATTTGTTTTTGCTTATAGTCACTTTTGTGAGGAAAGTGACTAATGATTATGATGATGGCATAAAGCCAGTGTGGTGCAGTGGTTAGAGTGTCAGACAAGAACCTGGGAGACCCAGGTTCAAATCCCCAGTCAGCCATAATCCTGGTCTTGGACCAGTCGCCAACTTTCAGCTCAACCAACTTCACAGGGTTGTTGTGAGGATAATATGGAAAGGGGCAGAACAAGGTGTGCCACCTTGAACTCCTTGGTGAGATATTTTAAAAGGTAATAAACAAATGACAATATTGGCAATTTGATTTGCAATTGCTTGCAATTCACATTTTTCACAGCAGCTGTGCACCGGACTGGCACCTTCATCACACTGTCCGCTATCATCCCAAGGTCTCGTTCTTAGTCTGTAACTGCCAGGTTAGATCCCATGAGCATAAGCGCGGAGAAGGGGTTGCCTCAATGTGCATTGATTTCCACTTGCTTACACTGAACTGCATTTGGCGCTTTACTCTCATTCACCCAGTTAGAAGAAATACTTTCAGAGAAAAGTGAAATCCCTCCTTGTTTTAACCCTCTGATGAACAATTTGGTATTATTAGCAAACTGACGACCTCACTGTTCACACCTAATTCTAGATATCTTATGAACAAATTAAAAGCTCAGGTCCTGATTCCAGTCTATGGTATTGTCCTGGACCAGCTCCATGAATTGGATACTGGGGACAGAGAGTCATGGTGGTTCCTGACCTACCTATAGGGCTTAGTGCAGTAGAAAATGTTAAATATTACACACATTACAACACACATATTACACCTGTGCTGTCCGTAACTGCAGATAATCTTGATAAAGGCAGTCTGTTCATCTGGTCCCCCCAACCAGGGTTGGGTAGGTTTCATTAATGGGTGTAGTAGTTATGTCTCTGGTCAGATGGAATACACACCATGCCTTTAAAGCTACAAGTCCCAGCACCCTTAACAAACTACAGTTTCCAGGATGCTTTGAGGCTTTGAATATAAAGCTATGGTATGTACACAGACAGAATCTCAGATCTATAGTTGGGCTCGTCCACACTAGAGCATAATTTGGATTTGAAGCTGCTTGTGTTCTCATTAATTCAACTCCATCCGCATGTTGTCCAAGCAGAGAACTGTGATCTCACACATTTTACCTTCTAAATTTAGATTTCCCCAATCCAGAGATAATTGAGTAAGTTCCCCCAAACCACTGCACTTTGGGCAACGGATGCTTTGCATCAGGGGTCTTCCTGTGAGTGGATCAATCCTTCACTTTAATTCTTCCCCTTCCCCTGTGTCCAATTTTCATTTCTTTTCTGGCAGCACTTGTGCTTACCTCCAGCAGCCGCCCTCCAGCAGCAAGCACTGCCTTGACTTGTTTATTTATTTTTCATCACCCCAAATAATAGACGGGGGGGAAGCATTAAAAATAAAAATTGTCCTTCCAGTTATGGGGTGCAGGAAAAAGAATGAGAAAAGAAGTGCAACCTTACCTGACTTGGAGCAACACTTTTTTTTAACTACTCTTTTATGCAAATCTTTTTACAACATTGTATTTCACAATTTTAAAAAAAATTAAAAGTTACTATTCACAGGAAAACAATACATGCCCAGAAATTACCTCACATTTTCTGGCTTGGAGGGACACACACAAATATTCATTAAAATTCTTTTGACTGGAAATCTGGAATATTTGAAAACTTGAATTTCTAAAAATAAAGAAGTTCCCTAAAAACTAAACAAATGGTGCACATGCCAACACTCAACTCCATGTATCCAGAACTTAGCAAGGGTGGGGAAGTACTAGCAGCATCCTCCCCACAACTACAAATGAAAAATAAAATAAAGATCAGAAACCCACAACAGGTATTCAGAAGCCTCAGACACTGGAGGCACAGGATAGACATCATGACTAGCAATTATCAACAGCCCTCTCTTCCTTGAATTTGCCCTGTCTTCTTTTAAAGCCACCTAGGTTGATGGTCATCCCTGCCTCCTGGCGGAGTGGATTCCCCAGCTTGACTATGTGCTGTGTGAAAAAGTGCTTTCTGTTATCTCTCCTAAATCTTCCAACCTCCACCAGTTCCAGTGCTATGAGAGGGAGAAAAACTTTTGAAGGAATGACCGCCGGGTGTGGAGCACACTTCCACCCACAGACAGGCCTCAGCTGTCTGACCGTGTGACTTTTGGGTGTGGCGCACACTTCCATCTGCAGACAAAGCCACAGCTGTCTGAACATCATGCCCTCTGTCTAACCTTTGCTCTCTTAGTGGTCTGCCGTGCCCTGTCTGTGACCTTTATCTTCTTCATCATACATTGTTCAAGGGGAAAATGACGCGGTGGAAACAGGTGCCAAAATAACTTTGTACCACCCCTCAATCTCGGGATTGGAAGATGTGTAAAAGTCACAGTCCAAAATGTATCTGACTGGTTTTGCATATTGTGCTAATAAAAGGAGCCTCTACAGAGCTAGCCAGCAGCTTGTCTTGGAGCATGATTGCCAGTGTGCTTCTGCACAGCTCACCTGCATCCAACCTCCGGTCGTCCTCCGTTCTTCCTATAACTTTTATCTCTCCACTTTCTCCATGCCATGCATATGTTATACACTATTTTATATTCTATCATATCTCCTCTTACTCACCTTTACTCTGAACTAAAAAGTTCCAAATGCTGCAACATTTCCTTATAAGGGAGTTGCTCCGTCCCCTTGATCATTTTGGTTGCAATTTTCCTAACTTTCCCCAACTCTGCAATATTCTTTTTAGATTAAGGAACTAAGAAAATAATTCTCATGTTACCTTCTGAGTCAAATGCAGAGAAAGGAACAGATCTCTTTGTCTTGCTCCTGACAGAGGATATTCATCAAAAAAAACAAGCAACTGAAAAGGTCAAGATTACAGCTGAGGCTCCAATACTTTGGCCACCTCATGAGAAGAGAAGACTCCCTGGAAAAGACCCTGGTGTTGGGAAAGATTGAGGGCACAAGGAGAAGGGGATGACAGAGGACAAGATGGTTGGACAGTGTCCTCAAAGCTACTAACATGAGTTTGACCAAATTGTGGGAGGCAGGGGAAGACAGAAGTGCCTGGTGTGTTCTGGTCCATGGGGTCACAAAGAGTCGGACATGACTAAACAACTGAACAACAACAACAACAACAATCATCCAAATAACCAGGTACAAATCAAGGATAATTTGAAAGGTTTGCTTTCTGAACAAATACAAATACAAAATCCTTAACCAATATTTGGAATATCAGTGGCATACTTCTTAATGGGGTTCATATGGACCTTGGAAACATTAAAATGTGATTATAATGTATTCCTGTTATTGCACAAATGTTCTGAACAAACTATATGGAAAAAAGAGGGGTTACTAACCGTTGCACAGAGCAGATCCTGCGGTTTTCCATTTTCTGCATAAGCAGGTATGTTGGGGCTGAAAACCATGAGGTCGCTTTTGGCATTGGAGTCTCCTGTCACGCCCAAGATGTGACTGTGGCGATTTGAATAGGACCAGCTGCCCACCTCACTGGCACACACCAGCGTGGCCGTTCCAGGACCATACACCATGGCCTCCTTAGGCTGGCAATGGCACCGCAGGGCCATATACGCAATGATGGCCAGCAGGAACAAGCTGGACACTGCACAGATGGCTATGATGAGGTAGATGTTCATGTTATCCGCCAGGGGATTGGGGCTCCCTCCCCTTCTGGGAAGGCGGGCATCAGCTGGGAGGGCTTGGGCACTGGCCACCAACGAAATACTCAGCGTGGCGGTGGCTGACAAAACGGGCTTCCCATGGTCCTTCACCACAACCAGCAAACTATGACTGCTGCTGCCCTCTGCCTCCTCCAGGGCACGTGTTGTACTGATCTCACCACTGTACAGTCCCACCCGCCAAAGCCTACTGGACCCCTCATGCATCTCATAGCGTAACCATGCGTTGTAGCCGGAGTCAGCATCCAGGGCACGAATCTTGCCCACCACATGCCCAGCTGTCAGGGGGACCACCAGCAGCGTGGGAGCCTCCTCTACTGGTACAGTCACAGCTGGCACATTGTCGTTCTCATCCACCACGAAGACTTGCACCGTCACATTGCCACACAGGGAGGGCAGCCCAGCATCCTTGGCCCTCACTTGGAACTCCAGCAGCTTCACCTCCTCATAATCCAAGGGCTGAAGAGCATAGAGCTTCCCACTCTCTGAGTGCACCGAGATGTAGCTCGACAGGGGCCAGAGCTTCTCGTCCAACCAGTAGCTGATCAGGCTGTTCTCAGCCACATCTGGGTCCGAGGCAGACACCGTGAAGATGTGAGCACCTGGTGGGTTGTTCTCCTTCACAAAGACCGTGTAGGAAGACTGAGGAAAAGCAGGAGCGTTGTCGTTCACGTCGCCAATGGGTACCACCAGGGTGCTGCTGGTTGATAGTGATGGAGTCCCTTGATCCTGGGCGGTCACTACCAGCTTGTATTCTGCTTCCTGCTCCCGGTCCAGGGGCTCAGCCACCACCAGAGAGTAATAATTCTTGAAAGTGGACAATAGCTTGAAGGGTAGGTGGGAGGGAGTCACAGAGCAGCTCACTTGCCCGTTAGCCCCAGAATCCCTGTCTGAGATGCTGATCAGAGCCACCACTGTCCCTGGTGGGGAGTCCTCTGCAACTGGCACAGATAGTGATTTCAGTGACATCTCAGGGCTATTGTCATTCACATCCAAAACCTTAATGAGAACTTTGCAATGTCCAGGCACAGGGTAAGCACCTCTATCTGTTGCTTCAATTTGAATATCATATGCTGTACTCTCTTCAAAATCCACCATTCCTTTCACTCTAAGTTCTCCATTGTTTGGATCTATGCTAAACATTTCCTTTATACTTGGAGCAACAAGGTTGCTAAATGAATAGGAAATCTCTTTATTAATTCCCTCATCCAAATCGCTTGCCTCCAGTTTAATAACTAATGTTCCTATTGCAGAGTTTTCCAATAATTCAGTTTTGTAAACTGATTGGTTAAAGGCAGGTGCATTGTCATTGACATCGACCACAGTGATGATCAGCAGGATTGTGCCAGTAAGTGCTGGCTGCCCACTATCTGATGCTGAAAGGAGCAGGTGATGCTCTGCAGATACTTCACGATCCAGTGGTCTTTTTAATGTCAGAACCAAAGACTTGCTGTGCTCATAATTCTTTATCTCTTCCACAGAAAAATATTCATTGGGGCTGAGCTTGTAGTTTACCTGGCCATTGCTACCAATGTCTGCATCAGAAGCTTCTTCTATTGGGAAATGGGAACCTTGCACTCTCGATTCTAAGACAGCTAAATTCTGCTCTCTGACTGAGAAAACAGGGGCATTGTCATTTATGTCTGCAATCTCCACTTCCACATGGAAGACAGTCAGGGGTTTATCCACAATCACCTCCAGGTGAATACTGCATATTGGGCTTTTACCACACAGCTCCTCCCTGTCTATCCGAGAATTAACAAACAAAATCCCATTCTGCTCATTTACCTTGAAATAGTCCCCATCTCCTTGGGACTCCATCCGGAACATCCTAGGCATGAGCTCTTCCACCTCCAGCCCCAGATCCTGGGCGATGCGGCCCACAAAGGTGCCATGCTGGGATTCCTCAGGCACGGAATAATGGAGCTGGCCGCTCCCCATCATCCAGGCTGTGTGAAGCAAAATCAGCTGCAGCAGCTGCCTTCTCCCCACTGAAGAACAGTCTCCCCATGGAGCAACCATCTCAGAAATATTTCATATATTTTATATATTACTTCATGTCACAGCTTTATAAAATAGTTTTTTAAAAAAAAATTAATCCAGCTCCATAGTATCCATTTTGCTCATCCATCCATTTGCAAGCACGGAAAGATATCTGATGACAAAGAAGGGGAAGAGCCTTGTGTACACCCTTTATTCTTAGCAAGATATTTAAGCAGAGAGCGACATCGTGCGACTAAATGGGGAAGTACAGTTGCCTTATATGAGAAGGCCTTCTTGGAGTCTTGTTTCATGCCATCACTTTTCAGTCAATGAAAATAAAGTAATATGAATAATAAAGCATAAAATTTTACTTGAAAGATGTGTTTATTATATTCTGCATGTATCTTTTCATTTGCTGGTAATTGTTGTCATTTCAGTTCTATGATTTTGATAGTCTCCAACTTTTAAAATCATAGTTACAAACAAGATTCATTTATTATGTGGTTTACAACTTTATTTTGAAATCTTGAAATTAGTTTTGGTTTCAGCATTTTAAAGCAAGGAAAAGTGTTGATGGGAATATGATACTGTATACTGGGATTTAAAGATAAAGGGCTTTCCCTCCAGGGGTTGCTTTTCCACTTTAGTTAGTGAAAATCTCAGCTGAACTGTTGATAAATCAACTGCAAATAAGAAACTAGGAACAAAAGTATACACTAATGACCACAAAAAGTGAGAGGAAAGATGGGCAATTTGAGACAGAAGATTGAAGGAGGCTGCAGCTTATTTCTCCCCACCTCATTATTGCTATTTCTATACATGCCCATATGTTTCTGAGCATGAGTTGTCTCACCATTCAAGTAAACTGTGCCCTACTTGAATGTGGGTAGTGTTCAGACATGAATGGCTCAGACAGGTAGGTCCCTAAAGACCAAGGATACCTTCCCTTTTCAGAATTTTGTATGGCTTTCATCTTATAATTTCAATTTCATTGCCTCAGGTGGGTTTGAGGATTCTTAGAACCATCTGCTTTACAGAAATCATATACTGTATTTTGCCAAGTTAAAAAAAAGCTATCTTTCTATGTAACTGTGATTATCCAAAAGTGAGGGGATTTTTTTTAAGACTTTCACAAAATACGGAATTGTTAGCATACACATGTGTGCATTCATCTATGTTTTGGGGGATACTATAGACATGTGAACACTGCCAATCCCAAATAAATTTCATTAGTGCACATATATAAACCCACTATAACACTACAAGGGGAAGAATTTGGATGGATTTTCTAATGAATATATAAAATCCAGCCTCCTCCCCCCGTTAGTGTGTGTTGCCCCCTTTAAGTTGCCATGTCCCAATGCTGCAGTCAAAATAAACTCTAGAACTAGCAGGATCCCCCTGTCAGTGTATAATTCTGTTTCATAATATAGGTGCAGGGGTATACCTAGGGGTTGGCCAGGTTGGGCTCCCTGCACACATCCAGGGGGACCCTCTGGCTTGGAGTGGCCAGGAGGGAAAACAGTGAGGAGGTAGGCAGACAGATAGACCCGAGGAGGAGGAGGAGGAAGGCAGACCCAACCCCAATGGCCATGGAGGAAGTCACTGGCAGAGCATGAAAGGTGACAGGAAGCAAACTTTTTGAGTTTCTGGTCTATAGTCTTTTCTGGCTTTGGAGGTGCCAAGACATCTTGCCATGGGCACAAGGGACAGTGGTGTGTGTGTGTGTGTGTGTGTGTGTGTGTGTGCCATACAGCTCCTTGCTAATGGCGCAAGGGAGCCTAGGTACATCTCTGTATAGGTGAAACAAAACAAACAAAAATTATGGGCTAACTAAAAAAAATTAAGAAACATTTTTAAAGCAAAATGTTTTTTTGGGGAAATAAAATGTCATCTTCCCATGCACTCTAAGTTAACAACATTCAGGAGTCATCGAGAGGAATGCCTTACAGAACAAGGCAAACCACATTTATTCTTTCTAAACCTAGGAGGCTCCACAATTCAGAAGGAAGTATGCCGCAGGCAATCCAGCTTGGTTATCTCTTTCAAATCAGGAGAGTACATACTGTGCGATGCAATGAATACTCCTATTGTTCACTGGGGCTTACTCCAAAGTAAGTGTGCATAAGATTGCAGCCTAAATCTCATTAAGTATTACCGACATCTCACTCACCCCACCCATTTGTTTGAAAGCATGTCACTTTGATACCAGATGAAGTTACAAACACACTTTGAATGAGATCGCTTGACTAACATCCTCCAACAATAGAGTTTCTTAACTCAAATCATCCTTCACATACATACAACCAAATATGGAGGAAGCATCCATAAATGGAGAGGTGCTGTATTACCACAGCTACATAGGAAAATACAGCGTCCTTTATTTCAAGTTGAACTCTTTTATTCAAAGGAAGTTGTCTTACAATGACTTAGAAAAGCAGCTGAATCTGTTCATCTTCTTGTTGCTGATAGGGGTGGGAGTAGGAAACAGGCTGTCTCTTAAAGCTGTGAGGGACCTTTGAGTTCAGTCCTGAATGGGAGCAGGACATGATGGAGTCAATATGTAAAAACCTGCCACATTTTGAGGGTGGAGCCTGGAAAGAGCTATGTAAACCCAGCTCCCACCATCCCACATATCTGTGTCCATCCATCCATGTTGGGAATAGCTGGTCATACAAGGATTAAGTAGGAATTCTTATGGTTTGGGCCTATCAACCAAATAAATGAAGAGAGGAGTTTGGTGGGTTTTCTGCTTGTGATTTGCAAAGACTGGCAATTAATGCTGCTTGGAACAATGCCTTCATGCTGTTTCTGAACCTTGTCTGTCTTGCCTTTGAGTTCCTTGCTATTCCTCTGCTGGACCCCTTAGTAAAGAGGTAAAGGTACCCCTGCACGTACGGGCCAGTTGTGTCCGACTCTAGGGTTGTGCGCCCATCTCACTTAAGAGGCCGGGGGGCCAGCGCTGTCCGGAGACACTTCCGGGTCACCTGGCCAGCGTGACGAAGCTGCTCTGGCGAGCCAGCACCAGCGCAGCACACGGAAACGCCGTTTACCTTCCCGCTATAAAGCGGTACCTATTTATCTACTTGCACTTAGGGGTGCTTTCGAACTGCTAGGTGGGCTGGACCCCTTAGCAGATGGTAAATCTCACAACCTAAGCAGAAGGGCAGTCCTTATATGTCCACTCATTCTAACAGGAGGTCGGCAGAGAGGGAAGTTCTTAATGTTTGATGTTTTATTATGTCTCTATATTGGTTGGAAGCTACCCAGAGTGGATGGGACAACCCAGTCAGATGGACTGGGTATTATTATTATTATTATTATTATTATTATTATTATTATTATTATTATTAACAAAGCCAACAAGCAATTTTGTATGAGTTGGGACGCTGCTCTAGAACCAATGTCTCTTCAGTTCTCTTCAGTTTCTCTCAAAGATGAAAAACTTCATGTCCAATAATAGTGACTCAAAGAGATTTTGCAGAGGTTAAGGTAGACAGAAAAAAGTGAGCAGAAGGATAATCACCCATCTGGGCCACTGCTTGAAGAAGTCTGTATCATTGCTATTTTTTAAATGAACATTTTTTACTATTATGTATGTAAACCACTTAAGATTTTCTATATATATAAAACTGTATAGAAATCTTGCTTTTAGAATAAGAAAAAAAGGATGACTTTATAATAGAAGGAATCTGTTCACAATAGGCAGGTCTATGCAGGAAAATAACCTGGTGGAGGCACTGAAAAGTTGAACTTTTCGCACAACGTTTCTTTTGAAACTAATTTTGTTTGAGTATCATAGAATGATAGAGTAAGAAAGTTCATTGGCGATTATCTAGTTTACCCTCCTGCTAATGCAGGAGCCTGCCACTACAGTACCCCGATAGGTGGCTATTTAGCTTCTATTTAAAATCCTCTAATGAATGAAAGCCTAACACCTATTGAGGCAGTGTGCTCCATTGTTAAACAGCTCATGCAATCAGGAAGTTCTTCCTAACTTTTGGTCTAAACATTTTTTCTTGCTACATAGGCTCTTTCATTCATAGCCTACCTTCTAGAACAAAAAAACACACACATTTACTCCATATTCTAAAAGTATCAGCCCTTCAAATATTTCAGAATGACTATCATAAATCTTCTTTTCTCCAGGCTAAACACACCCAACTCCTTTCCTCATAGGACTTAGTCTCCAAATCTTTGTCACCTTCCCATGAACACATTCTAGTCAGTCAATATCCTTCTTGAATTACAATGCCCAGAACTGGACACAGAACTCTAGATGAAATCTGACTAAAGCAGAATAGAGTGTCAATACATCTTGTGATCTGGACAGTATACTTTGGTGCATCAGTCTTCTTAACTACATTATGACTTATGCCTAGCTTGTGGTCCTTTCACATGTATGGCTTACATATCAAACAGCACCCATTCTATATTATTCCTACCTAAATGCAGAACTTTACAGTTATTTCTCTTGAAACTCATTTTGTTTGCTTTGGCCCAATTCTCCACCCTATCAAGATCATCTCTGATCCAGTCTCTCTCTTCTAAAGTACTAACTACTCCACCCAGTTTGGTATCACCTTGATTCCCTTGACTTCTTTGTCCAAGACATTTATAAATATATTTAGCGACACTGGGCCTAAGATGTCCCTGTGACACCCAACTTGTCTCCAGGTTAGCAAGGAGTCATTGATGAGCACTCTTGGGATACAGTTTTTCAACCAGCTACAAACTCACCCAGTAACATCATCAAACCACATTTACCAGTTTCCTAAGAAGAATATCATGGGGAACTTTGTTAAATAATTTCCATGGGCAGTTCCTGGAATCAATTCCACAGCTCCAAAAGACACAAGGCTTCTTGATTATCTTGATCCTGTGTGACATTCTTCCATGTGCCCACCTCCTGCATCTGGTTTTCTTCATCTTCCTTAAAAATTGATCCCTCCTTTTGTCCTTTTGAAAGTATTTCCTTTGTTCCTGCTAGAAATTATTCATTTTCCATGATGAGCCAAAGAATGGGTGGGCATGTCTCAAGCTCTTGCACTTTCTCTTCCAGCAGCAATGCCAGCTTGCACTTGCTGCAAGTTTTATACATCCTCAGACAGGAAAACAAAGCACAGCCATGGCATGTCAGCACAGCACCCTGCTCACTGGCCATGTTCTGTGGCTCTCTGTGGTATTGTGGTCTTCCTGGATTCCCTTTCAAACTTTTCCTTTAAACTCTCAATTAAAATTCTTCACTTGCTGATCCTGTTTGCTTTCTCTACATCATGATTAGTTCAGAGACTCCAAATGTGTCAGGAATGAATGGGTCACATTCAATGCTAGTCCTACTCCAAGTAGACCTATTAAATTATTAAGACATGACTAACTTAGGTTCATTAATTTCAATGGGTCTATACAGAGTAGGGCTTAGTTGAATTCAACCTACTGCCTCTTCCTTTTGAACTGATCCCCCTGTGCTAGTTGGAATAACCTGTTTCAGTGCTCATTGGTGCAGTGAGGAAGTGTTATCTCTTTCCAAACTCTCTATCTTTTTCAGCCTCTTAAACTGTCGACCTTTTATGCAGCCCATTTACAGGTTTTGATGATTAAAAGGCATATAAATTCTGTTAAATAAAATAAAATAAAAGATGCACCAAATCAAGCTTATTGGTTTTTTTGTTTGGGTGATAAGCAATTAATGATGGGTGTCAAGTTCTCTATAGTTGTACCTGATTTCATCATAAATGGCTGGAACTACAGGCCACAGAAGGCCAATTACTGCAGGGAAAGAGTATGACACTTTGCTATTCAGAACACCTTTGCACACCACTCTTTGTATGGGGAAGAGGCAGCATCATGCTGAATGTTTTTGTTAAATACAAAGCCAAGTTGCTTTTTCTTTTCCTTGTATTTTAGTGTTATAAGATGGATGCATGCCATTTTTCAGTCCCTTCCAACCCTGTAGTTTCACCACTGTAAGATAGGATTCTGTTTGGAACAGAGGTCAAACCAGTCTCTTTGTTAAGTTAATGACTCTAGCCAAGTCTGTTTTGTATCTCTTTACATGAGATACAAGCATTCGGTTGCCACAGAAACAGCTAGCTAGAGGTGCTTCCAGAAGTGGGCTAAAGTGAGGCAGGCTTCCCCCCTCCTTCCCTGGCTGGAGCTGATGTCTTCTATGAGTGTAAAAAAACAATATGCCTTGGTCAGTATCATCTGCAGGGAAGACGCAAAGTCCTGACTGTGCTCAATCCAAAACTATGACGGGGTGGGAGGGACCTAAGGGATGAGCAGGATCTGTTGCAGTGTTAATGCTGTGAGGTCTTCCATGTTACGCTCAGCCCACATATAGGCGGAAACCAGGCATGTTTAAAGTCCGTTTTGGGGGCCTAATCTGGCCCGCTGGTTGGTTTAATCCGGCCCCTGTGGCAGCTTATTTCATGGGGTAAAATAATCCTTTAAAAAACCTCAGCAACGTCAACCCTAAAAAAAGGTCAACAAGTTCAATCCTTTAAAAAGGTCAACAACAAATCTGGCCCTCTTTGAAAAAAATTTGGACACCACCGTACAGAACATTATATCACACAGATGCCACCATCTCCACTTACCTTCATTCTGAGGAAACCAAGTACAAGGTATGTGCTGGCACCCCTGAAATTTCTTGCCGCTCAAACAGTGGGTATAACAATATTTTTTTCTAAAGATCTTTGTTTTTTCGATGTAATCATTTATTAATGTTGATATTTCTGCATAGATAATGTCCATTGCTGTAACCAATTTAGTTGATTTGGGTGTTCATGTGTCTTTCAGAAGCCTTGCATCACCTTTTCTTCCATACCATGGAAATTTCTATGTTCCCCTTCCAGTTAATTTTCACCCACACCCTTCAGCACAATTAGATCCAGTTGACCACTGTTAATTGTTTTGTTGTTAGGAAGAATTATTTTATGTGATCAAGTGCATTACCTTCACATATTTTAAAATCTTTATGCTTTAAAGGCATCAGATAATGGTACACGTCATAGAAAAGTATAATGGATAAAAACAATGTTTTAAAAATTTCCACAGGCTGATTTGATATTTACAATATATGCATATTGTGGACATATTAACAGAAAACCTGTCCTACCATAAAAGCAATTCTAATAACATCAGAGACTCACCTGTCCAGAAGAATCTGGAACCAGCTCCTTTGTATTCCCTACCTGTCCAGTCTCTGCAAAAACAGGTATGTTGGGGCTGAAAACCATGAGGTCGCTTTTGGCATTGGAGTCTCCTGTCACGCCCAAGATGTGACTGTGACGATTTGAATAGGACCAGCTGCCCACCTCACTGGCACACACCAGCGTGGCTGTTCCAGGACCATACACCATAGCCTCCTTAGGCTGGCAACGGCACCGCAGGGCCATATACGCAATGATGGCCAGCAGGAACAAGCTGGACACTGCACAGATGGCTATGATGAGGTAGATGTTCATGTTATCCGCCAGGGGATTGGGGCTCCCTCCCCTTCTGGGAAGGCGGGCATCAGCTGGGAGGGCTTGGACACTGGCCACCAACGAAATACTCAGCGTGGCGGTGGCTGACAAAGCGGGCTTCCCATGGTCCTTCACCACAACCAGCAAACTATGACTGCTGCTGCCCTCTGCCTCCTCCAGGGCACGTGTTGTACTGATCTCACCACTGTACAGTCCCACCCGCCAAAGCCTACTGGACCCCTCATGCATCTCATAGCGCAGCCATGCGTTGTATCCGGAGTCAGCATCCAGGGCACGGATCTTGCCCACCACATGCCCAGCTGTCAGGGGAACCACCAGCAGCGTGGGAGCCTCCTCTACTGGTACAGTCACAGCTGGCACATTGTCGTTCTCATCCACCACAAAGACTTGCACCGTCACATTGCCACACAGTGAGGGCAGCCCAGCATCCTTGGCCCTCACTTGGAACTCCAGCAGCTTCACCTCCTCATAGTCCAAGGGCTGAAGAGCATAGAGCTTCCCACTCTCTGAGTGCACAGAGATGTAGCTCGACAGGGGCCAGAGCTTCTCATCCAACCAGTAGCTGATCAGGCTGTTCTCAGCCACATCTGGGTCCGAGGCAGACACCGTGAAGATGTGAGCACCTGGTGGGTTGTTCTCCTTCACAAAGACTGTGTAGGAAGACTGAGGAAAAGCAGGAGCGTTGTCGTTCACATCACCAATGGGTACCACCAGGGTGCTGCTGGTTGATAGTGATGGAGTCCCTTGATCCTGGGCAGTCACTACCAGCTTGTATTCTGCTTTCCGCTCCCGGTCCAGGGGCTCAGCCACCACCAGAGAGTAATAATTCTTGAAAGTGGACAATAGCTTGAAGGGTAGGTGGGAGGGAGTCACAGAGCAGCTCACTTGCCCGTTAGCCCCAGAATCCCTGTCTGAGATGCTGATCAGAGCCACCACTGTCCCTGGTGGGGAGTCCTCTGCAACTGGCACAGATAGTGACTTCAGTGACATCTCAGGGCTATTGTCATTCACATCCAAAACTTCTATCAAAAGTTTACAGTTCCCTTCCATTGGTGCATGTCCCTTGTCAATGGCTTGTATTTGAATTTCATATAAATTCACTTCTTCAAAGTCTAATTTTCCTTTTAGCCTGATCTCCCCCGTATTCTCATCAATCTCAAACATTGTTTGAATAGTTGTGGGTAAAGATGTTTTAAAGCGATAAGCAAGCTCCTTGTTAATGCCCTCATCAAGATCTGTTGCTTGTAACTTTGCAACAAGAGTCCCAACAGCTGAACTTTCCAGTAAACTCACTTCATAAACTGACTGATTAAAGACAGGTCTGTTATCATTAACATCCAGCACAGTTATCACTAGCTGTATTGTTCCTGTGAGTTCTGGTTGACCCCCATCTGTTGCTGTAAGCAGTAAATGGTGCAGAGAGATGTCCTCTCTGTCCAAAGTCCTTTTTAAAACAAGCTCTGGTAGAGGGCTTTTAGCTTGCTTATCCTGAGTGTCCAGAGCAAAGTATTCATTTGAGCTGATCCTGTATGCAATAAGGGCATTTTTACCAATATCAGCATCTGATGCACTCTCTAGAGAAAAGCAAGAACCATATGTTGTTGATTCTGATATAAGGAGACTTAACTGATTAACAGAGAAAGTGGGGGCATTGTCATTTATATCTTTGATCTCCACCTCTACATGGAAGACCCTCAAAGGTTTGTCCACAATCACCTCCAGGTGAACAGCACACAAAGGGCTCTTGCCACACAGCTCTTCCCTGTCTATCCGGGAGTTAACAAACAAAATGCCATTCTGAACATTTACCTCAAAATAGTTCCTATGATCTGCAGACTCCATCCTGAACATCCGAGGCACCAGCTCATCCATCTCCAGTCCCAGATCCTGAGCAATACGGCCCACGAAGGTGCCATGCTGAGATTCCTCCGGCACAGAATAATGGAGCTGGCCGCTCCCCATTTCCCAGGCTGTGTGAAGAAGAACCAGCTGCAACAGCCTCAGCCTCACCAAGGAGCCTAGTTTCCAAACATCCATTTTTAAAAATGCATCCGGAGCACAGAGGAATACACACAGTCTTGTTTCTTCCAGGAGTACAAATAGATAGAAATTGATGTGTGTCTACCTTAAATGTTCATTTCTGTTCCCATGTTGAGCAGTCATGATGGTTCATTACTTGCTGCAGATCTCTGCACAAAGGAAGGAGGAGCTGACTTTTCCAGTCCTCTGACACTATTTTTTACCAAACAGCGACACCGTGTGATTGAACTTTTAAATACTTGAGAAGATTGTGTACTTGTCATCTGACCTTAGGCATTATGTTATAATGTGTGTTATAACTCTGATTTCACAGAACGCTTTCAATTAAGTAAATTTTACACTGCATTTTAACTTATTAGCCATCTAGCTTTCCTTTAAAAGAGTTGCTGGCCTTGGGTATTTTGATGCATGTTCAGTGATGGCATTAACATGTGTTGAACCCTGGGTAGTAGTAGTTTGCTCTGGCAGGATAGCTGTTTCAGAACTGCTTTGGTCCATTTTAGGGCATTAGTTTTATTTGCCCTAGATTGCGGAGATGGATATTCTGCAAACTGTCTGCAGTGTTCTGCTCTGCGTTACTTGGAGAGAGAAAATCTTGGGCTCATTCATACTTAGCACCAGAGGTGTGGGACCTGTTTCCATGAAGCATTTGTGTGCGAAGGAACCACATCATTGACCACACCAATTTCATTAAGCACACATTTCTAGAATAACATAATTGGAGGACAGCTCTTCCATTATTCACCCCGAATACCATTTGTCTCATTCAGCTAGGTTCTGTGATTAATAACTGCTTGGCTGGCTTGAGTCTGAGGGTTTATCCACTTTTCCTCTGCTCTTTCCAGGCACAGTCTGCACTTTACAGCTCTTTGCCTGAGTGTCCCCCACTTTTTTAACTTCAGAGCTTTCCCTGCGAAAACCCGCTCTTTAAAGCTCAATCACAGCAAATGGCAATCCACAGAAAACCTGAATTGACATTTCCTCCTACTGAGCGCTAAAGAGTGGGTTTTCATGAGGAAAGCTCCAGGGCAAAAACAAATGCTCGGACACAGAGTTTTTAAGCATGGACTTGTGCCTGGAAAGAGTGAAGAAAGGGTAAGTGTGGATAAGGCTTGAGTCCTTATCAACCAGTGGCTGACTTTTCTGATTTTCACACCAAGTTTGGGGAGCTGGGAAAACTGCCTGGAAGCAGCATATGTTATGTTGTGCCAAAACAGTTGCACAGAATAAAGGAAAATATATCATGGTGCTCCCACATTTCTCTCTGGGGATAATAATAATTAATAATAATAATAATAATAATAATAATAATAATAATAATAATAATAATAATAATAATTTATTATTTATACCCTGCCCATCTGGCTGGGCTTCCCCAGCCACCCTGGGCGGCTTCCAAAAGAATATTAAAATGCTGTGAGAGATTAAAATACTGTGAGAGAATATTAAAATACTGTGACTGAGAGATTTTCCCCTACATGACAATAACCGGAAACCTGAGACTTCAGCTTGAGTGCAGCTCCATCCAAAACAGGCTAAACAAATGCCCTCAATCAAATGTACTTCCATCTTGTCTAGATTAAGCCCACAACCCTCCCCCACCAGCCATTTGACAACCTTATATATGCCTTGGGAAAATATAGTATAATACCATCTACATAATCAGCATAGAGGCCACCTTAAAGAAAAGGCTACAAACAACATAGAATCCAACCCCCTTAGCATCCACCAGCTGCCTTTCTTCCAGATCAAGTTCTTATTCTTATTCTTTATTAAGGTAAGTCATGTTTGCTGTTGTGCAGTTTATTAAAATTACAAAAAAAATAAAAGCAACCCTTTGTGAAGGCAATCCCAGATCCTAGGAAACTTTCAAAAGAGAAGAGAAGGTCCCTATTTACACCATACAATATATTAGGTCAATATGAAGATATACCTACCTTGTAGATACTGAAATTACTTCAGGCACTTCTGCTTTTTCTGTTAGACGGTTATATAAGATACATTATTTATGCTCAATGAAGTCTATTGGAAGTTAATGCCAGTTTTTTTAGGTATGCAGTTCTTTACCATATACAAAGAGATTATTTGTATAGAATGGAGTAAGAGATATGTTAATTTTCCTTTCCAGCTTCTCAGTGTGCTCTCACTAAGTGAATCAGTAGTATGATGTGGTGGTCTGCATTGGTCTACCAAAAGGTCATAGGTGCATCTTTTATGCATCTCCAGAGATTGTTCATAGGTTTATAGTCTTGCATTGGCTACGCCTGTATTGCCACATTTTAAGCCCTATGGATTTGATTTTGCAGTGAATAACTGGCAAACAGCTTCTGCCCTGAGTTGAAATATTAGGAGATAAATTCAACAGAATAATTGAAAATTACAATAATACTTGCTGAAATGTGTACTGTGACATTCTACAAAATGAGAAGAGAAGAGAAGCATGCTTTTATCCTATTTCATTAAATCTTTTAGAATAGATTCTCAGTTTTGGTTAAGCTTCACTCCATTGTTTGTTTTAATCTATTTTGTAGCCAGACTTGGCTTCTTCCAATTCCATCTATGCTTTAAGAAAAATTAAGCAAAATTAGCCACAGTGTGTGTGAGCAGAAAGATTTTAATTCTGTCTGATGGCTCAGCCAAGAACTTTGATGGTTGTAGTACCCCTGTAGTACCCCTGTGCAGTGCCTCTTTGAATTGAAAGCTCTCTGAGAAATGACCATTGATGTTACTTGCACTATTGATCGCACTATACTGTGTGACAATGACTTTAAAATGACTGACTTCTATTCATTCTTAAGAGCAAGTGTTTTAGAATAGTTCAGTCCAGCTGATCAAAAGCTTTTTCAGTATCTAGAATCAAAGAAGTATTATACATTATATTTATATTGTAAATGTATAAAACCATCAGATCATTTTTGGCACATGCTTTATATTGTCAGTTAGTTCCTTACAAAAGGGAGACTAAAGGTAGTTTTGCCCTTTCCCTGTCTGCAGATTCTGCATCTAAATCATGTACTTCAAGTTACCTTCCTCCCTGTGAAACAAGGGTTCTTCTGGAGAAAGTAAAAATAAAAAGGATACCTTTGAGCACATGCAGAATACTCATCCCTCAATATGGAGTACACTAAAAGCATGATCAGCTGGACACAATACAGTGTGTGAAAGACAACCTTCCCAGACAGAGGATAAAGTATGGTATCCATCTCAGAGGAGGTAGTTATACTTCTCTCCCTCTAGGTTTGATATTATATTTGTGTTGCACAATTATTTCCATTTTTCATAACGTTGGAGTACACTATAATCAATTTACAAATAATACTCAGAAAGATGACACCTCTTCAATCTTAAGATGCAATTTCACAAGCCTTTTTCCAAAAACCTTTCCAAGGAGCTATCCTCAACATCAATTTTCAAGAGGATGACATGATTGCCTTATTCATGACATCAGGAGGTTTCCTTGTGTGTTTGGCAAGGGGGGAGAGGTTAAAACAAGAAGGGGAATTAAAACTCAATTCTCCCTCACTATTTTATTGGCCAGGTAGAAGGCTCATGCACTGAGAAAATATCAAAAGTCATTTTCACAATACAACAGGAAATGATTTTTTTCTTTCATTTTTGCTATTTTGTTAGGCCATGAAAAAGAGTCTGATACTGTCCCATCTGAAGGGGGCAAAAGATAAAAACCAGATTCATGAAAACCTCATAAAGGAAGTCTTATGCTATTTTAATACCTCTTATTATAGTGCATAAATGTTTGTATCATTGCTATTAGACCAAAAGAGAAGTCCAAAAGATATTATAAACCATTAAAATCCATTAAAATGTCTTGGGGGCAACTTGTAATTATTTATTTTAAAAATAAAACAGATGAAAATTATATACACAAATATTATAACACAAATATGCATAATAAAATAGTTCAGAAAGGGCACTAACCGTTGCACAGAGCAGATCCTGCTGCTTCCCATTTTCCACAATGGAAGGAATTCCAGGACTGAAAACCATCAGATCATTTTTGGCACCAGGCTCCCCACTCGCAGCTGCCAGGATGTGGCTGTGGCGATTTGAATATGACCAACTGCCCACCTCACTGGCACAAACCAGTGTGGCTGTGCCAGGGCCATACATCACGGGCTCCTTGGGTTGACACTGACATCGCAGAGCCATGTATACTAAAATCACAAGCAGGAACAAGCTGGATACTGAGCAGATAGCAACAATCAGGTAGATGTTGACATTGTCCACCAATGGCTTTGGACTCCCTCCCATTCTAGGAAGGTGAGCATCTCTATGGATTACCTGAGTGCTTGCCACAAATGACACACTCAATGTGGCTGTAGTGGACAGTGCTGGCTTGCCGTGATCCTTCACAAGCACTAGCACACTCTGGCTGCTGCTGCCCTCCATCTCATCCAGGGCACGTGTTGTACTAATCTCACCACTGTACAGCCCCACACGCCAGGGGCCTCTGGTTGCCTCATGCAGTTCATAGCGCAGCCATGCATTGTAGCCTGAGTCAGCATCCAGGGCATGGACCTTGCCCACCACATGTCCAGCCAAGACAGGGGCTACCAGCAGAGCAAGGGACACCTCTTCTGGCCTAGATACCGCAGGCACATTATCATTCTCATCCACCACAAAAACTTGTATTGTGACGTTGCCACATAAAGGGGGGAACCCAGCATCCTTGGCTCTCACCTGGAACTCCAGCAGCTTCACCTCCTCATAGTCCAAGGGCTGCAAAGCATAGACCTTTCCACTCTCCGAGTGCACTGAGATGTAGCTTGACAATGACCAAAGCTTCTCATCCAGCCAGTAGCTGACAAGGGCATTCTCACCTAAGTCTGGGTCTAAGGCCGACACTGTGAAGACGTGAGCACCAGGTGGATTATTCTCTTTCACAAAGACAGTGTAGGAAGGCTGAGGAAAAGCAGGTGCATTGTCATTCACATCACCAATGGGCACTACAAGGCTGCTGCTAGCTGACAGTGATGGAGTCCCTTGGTCTTGGGCTGTTACCCCCAGTCTGTATTCAGACACCTCTTCACGGTCCAGGGATTCAGCCAGCACCAGAGAGTAGTAATTCTTATAGGTAGATACCAGCTTGAAAGGAAGCACAGTGGGCCACAGAGAGCAGGTCACTTGTCCATTGACCCCAGAATCCCTGTCTGAGACACTGATTGAGGCTACGACTGTCCCCAGTGAAGAATCCTCTGGAACTGGTACCAACAGGAAAGTCACTGACACCTCTGGAATATTATCATTCACATCCAGAATTTCTATTAAAACCTTGCAGTGTCCAGACAAGGGGTAAGCACTTTTATCTGTTGCTTCTGCTCGAATTTCATATGAATTAGTGTCCTCATAATCCAATTCATTATTCAGTAAAATTTGTCCAGTATTTGGATCTATTCTAAACATGGTACTTGATTTAGGTAGGAGTACACTACGAATAGAGTATGTAATGTCTCTATTAATGCCATCATCCAAATCAGTGGCATTGAGCTTAACCACCGATGACCCAATGGAAGCATTTTCTAACATTTGTACCTTGTACACTGACTGGTTAAAGACAGGAGGGTTATCATTCACATCAAGCACTGTGATCACCAGCTGAACTGTTCCCGTTAGCGCAGGTTGGCCACCGTCCGTGGCTGTGAGCAGTAAGCGATGCACAGAAATATCTTCTCTGTCTAACGGCTTTGTTATTACAAAGCCTAAGGAATTATCCTCACTGCTCCTTCAGAAATCTAACATGAAATGTTCACTGGGGCTGAGGTGGTAAGTTAACTGTGCATTTGTACCAACATCTGCATCTAAAGCTCCCTCTAGAGGGAAAACGGATCCTGCAAGTCTTGATTCTAGAATAGACAGATTTTCCTCACTTGCTGAGAAAACAGGGGCATTGTCGTTTATGTCTGCAATCTCCACGTCCACATGGAAGATCCTCATGGGGTTATCCACAATCACCTCCAGGTGAATGGCACAAACAGGGTTCTTGCTACAAAGCTCCTCCCTGTCCATCCTAGAATTCACAAACAAGATTCCATTTTGCACATTTACCTCTAAATAATCCTTGTGCTCTTTGGAAACTATCCTGAACATTCGAGGCACCAGCTCACTCACCTCCAGCCCCAGATCCTGGGTGATGCGGCCCACAAAGGTGCCATGCTGGGATTCCTCCGGCACAGAATAATGGAGCTGGCCACTCCCCATCTCCCAGGCTGTGTGAAGAAGGACCAACTGCAGCAGCTGCTTCCTCACCGAGTAGTCTCTCCAAGGAACAACCATCTCAAATATCTTCCTTTGCATCCCCCTCCGTTATGTGCAATATTGGAGTGGGGGGTGGTTAATCCAGCTTGCTATTACCCTTTGTGCTCCTTCACTTTTGGTGCTGCCTATTTTCTGATGACAGCAAGGAGGAGGAGCTCTCCTATGAGTCTGCAAGAGGTATTTAACAGTAAAGAGTGACACCCTGTGAAGAGATTTAAAAATGCAATTCTTGCAATATTTGGTTGGGCTTTTTTGTTTTCTGGTGTTCTGTATTCTTCTAGTTTTCTTATGCTTCTTTAAATGTATGTGAAGATAGTCATATTTATCTTTGTAATCATTTGACATAAGAGTTATGTGTATGTGGATATATAATTACTCCTGTGTGGCAGCAGTTTTTTAAGATCACATTCCTGCCTTTGAGAGTTTCCACTCTTAAAAGTTTGTGTTGTACAAAGGTGAGTATGTTTTCATTCATATTAAAGAAAGATGATTCACTTTAATATTGGGGGAGAAAGTGGGGGTAGAGATGAATGAAAAATGGGAAATGTGAGAAAAAGAAGCACTATGGCCATGATAGATCAAGTGGAACATTGTTACATTCCAAAAAGATAATAGCATGAGAGCCAAAAATCACAGGTTCCCCAAACTACCAAAGAGGATACAGTGGGTGTACCTTTTCTTCACCATTCTTATTTACATACTTTTGCGCCATACTGCTTCTGAGCACAAATCTTTTCCTTTATTCTTCAGGTGGATACATTAACAGTATGGTAACACACTGTTGTTGTTTAGTCGTTTAATCGTGTCCGACTCTTTGTGACCCCATGGTCAGGCACTCCTGTCTTTCACTGCCTCCCGCAGTTTGGTCAAACTCATGTTTGTAGCTTCAAGAACACTGTCCAACCATCTCATCCTCTGTCGTCCCCTTCTCCTTGTGCCCTCCATCTTTCCCAACATCAGGGTCTTTTCCAGGGAGTCTTCTCTTCTCATGAGGTGGCCAAAGTATTGGAGCCTCAGCTTCAGGATCTGTCCTTCCAGTGAGCACTCAGGGCTGATTTCTTTCAGAATGGATAGGTTTGATCTTCTTGCAGTCCATAGGACTCTCAAGAGTCTTCTCCAGCACCATAATTCAAAAGCATCCATTCTTCAGCGATCAGCCTTCTTTATGGTCCAGCTCTCACTTCCATACATCACTACTGGGAAAGGCTAGTAATTTGAATTGCTAACTCTTGAATGGTGTGCTAATGAATTTGTTGCTGTTTTCATTCTGTTTGCTCTGCCAGTGTCTAGCCTGGGCTTCAAGAACAGTAAAACGTAATTATGGCTGCCAGTTTGTGAGTGATGTGGTTGAGCATGTTTAGACATTGATGTTATCACATATTGCTTTGTCCTGGTTTTGGAGATCCACACATATCCATTGGCAGAAGAGCTATAACCATGTAAAGGTCCTTCAGCCTTCTCATTTGTGCTTTGCTGCTCCATAGGCTGAAGTTCCTTCTTCGTCTTCCATGCGATGGCAAGGGGCAACCACTGTTTGATTCATCCCAGGAAACATCTTAAATCCACAACCAAGTCAAGAAATCATCTGGGAATTTGTCAGTCAGTTCTAATTTCAGTAAGATTTTTAAAATCAAGTTTAGGGATGGTAGGTCCTTCAGGCCCAATATTGGCATACCTGGTTAATTTGGAATATTATGATCTAGAGCCTGGCATCTTTCATTGTACCTATTTATGACACTACACGTCTCTATCACCTGGAGAGGACGACCCATGTAGTCTCCTGTTTTCACTTATACAATGTTAGTTTTATGTCCTAAGATATTCTACTGCATTTCTCTTAGGGACAGAGTTTACAGCTCCAGTGTTCATCTCTTCTTTTACTGGTGCTTCCTTGAGTCTTGTGTGTATTGTGACAAATGTTTTCTCCATTCTTAAACACTGTGTGTGGGTGTCTGTAGGCAAGCTGTAGTGTTGCATCTTGGGAGAGTCCTGAACGCCCTTTGCTTGCCTGCCTGCTTGCACAACATGCTATTGCAAATAAGTTTGCTTATGGTACTTCCTACGTATCTTCCATAGAACTGGGTGTTCATCTTGTGTTAGATGGTGTGAGGTACATCTCTTGCAAACATGGAGAGTTTATGTGTTTAATGAGAATGTTGCTATTGCCTTCTGGCATGATTTGGCAGGAGGTTTGGCTTGTGAGGGAAGATCACATTTCTCAGAGGCAAGAGAGTCCGTGTAGATGAGAAAATAGGTTTAAGAATGGAAAACGTGGAGTTGGGGTTTTAATAATGTGTGCTCTTATGTATCTAATATAGAGTTTTTATACATTTAAAATATTTCATTAACAACTGAGATGAAGTAGGCTAACTGGGTTCCAGACACTATTGCCAAAACATAATTACTACAATATTATTTCAAACAGCAATGCTGCCCAATATCTTTAAATCTCTTTTCCTGATCAAAGCTCAAGGCATTCTGCAAAGTTCAGTGTATTCTTTGATTTCCTGGTCAGAGCTCAAAATATTCTGCATGACTATTTATTCAAGTAACATGTTTTATAATGAGCAGAAATTATTCCATCAAGTTGTGTTCTGTGCTGGAATTCCCAGACCGAGGTGGCTAATCTATAACCAAAGCTATATTACTCTTCTACCACCAAGAAAACGAACAAACAGGTCATTTTTAAACATTGAAATCATGCTATTATATCCAAGTGAGTATTTGAAACATACTCCCAAGACAGGCACATCACATGACAAACTGAAATGAATAGTAGAGACTCACCTGCCCAGATGAATTAGGGACCACCTCCGTCATAATCCCTACATCCCCATTCTCTGCAAAGACAGGAATGTTGGGGCTGAAAACCATGAGATCACTTTTGGCTCCAGCCTCTCCACTCACTCCTGCCAAAATGTGGCTATGGCGATTTGAGTAAGACCAACTGCCCACTTCACTTGCACACACCAGCGTGGCTGTGCCAGGACCATACACCATTGTCTCCTCTGCTTGCCTGTGGAATCGCTGAGCCACATATAAGATGACTGCAAGCAGGAACAAGCTGGACACTGAGCAGATGGCAATAATTAGGTAGATGTTGACATTGTCCACCAGGGGTCCTGAACTACCTCCCATCCTGGGAAGATGGACATCATCGTGGAACATCTGGGTGTTTGGCACCAGAGACACACTCAATGTAGTTGTAACTGATCGCGGTGGCTTCCCATGGTCCTTCACCAACACCAGCAAACTATGGCTGCTGCTGCCCTCTGCCTCATTCAGGGCACGTCTGGTACTTATCTCACCACTGTACAGTCCCACTTGCCAGGGGCCACTGGTCAATTCATGCAACTCGTAGCGTAGCCATGCATTGTAGCCTGAGTCAGCATCCAGGGCATGGATCTTGCTCACTAAGTGGCCAGCCATGACAGGGACCACCAGCTTGACAGGGGCCTCCCCTTGTCCAGATACTGTTGGATCATTGTCATTGTCATCCACCACAAACACCTGCACTGTCACATTGCTGCACAAAGAGGGCAGCCCAGCATCCTTGGCCCTCACCTGGAATTCCAGCAACTTCATCTCTTCATAGTCTAAGGACTGCAGTGCATAGATCTTGCCGCTTTCTGAGTGCACCGAGATGTAGCTTGACAGCGACCAGAGCTTCTCATCAAGCCAATAGCTGACTAGGGCATTCTCAGCCACGTCTGGATCTGAGGCAGACATTGTAAAGATATGGGCACCAGGTGGATTATTCTCCTTCACAAAGACCGTATAGAATGGCTGAGCAAAAGCAGGTGCATTGTCATTCACATCACTAATGGGCACCACTAGGCTGCTACTTGCTGATAGTGATGGAACCCCTTGATCCTGGGCCACAACCACCAGTCCATACTCAGCCACCTGCTCTCGATCCACAAGTTCAGCCAGCACTAGTGAGTAGTAATTTTTGAAGGTGGGCACCAGCTTGAATGGAAGCCCAGTGGGCCACAGAGAGCAGCTCACTTGCCCATTGGATCCGGAATCCCGGTCTGAGATGCTGACCAGGGCTACCACTGCCCCTGGCGAAGAGTCTTCAGGCAACGGCACCAGCATGGACTTCAATGACATCTCAGGAGCATTGTCATTTACATCTAAAATTTCAATAAGGATAGTGCAGTGCCCAGACAAAGGTGGGCTACCTCTATCTTTTGCCTCAATTTCAACATTATACATATTAATTTCTTCAAAATCCACTTTTCCTTTTACCCTGATTTCACCTGTATCTGACTGTATACTAAGTATATTGGAAGGAACATTATTACTGAAGGAGTAGGTGATTTCCTTATTAGTTCCTTCATCTAAGTCTGTTGCATTGAGATGAATAACCAGTGTTCCATCTGCCACATTTTCTAACAATTTCACCTTATAAACAGATTGATTAAATACAGGTGCATTGTCATTTGCATCCATCACAGTGATCTCAAGGTGGACTGTGCCTGTGAGTTCTGGCTGACCCCCATCAGTAGCTGTTAGCACTAAACGATGCAAAGGGATTTTCTCTCTGTCCAGAGGTTTATTTAAAACAAGTGCCAATGATACACTCTGCTGGTCATTTATTTTTTCTTCAACAACAAAATATTCTGTGGAATTAAGCTTGTACTTCAGTTGAGCATTAACACCAACATCTGCATCTGAGGCTCCCTTCAGAGGAAAACGTGTACCAGGCAGCATTAATTCTGCAACACTGAGGGACTGTTTACTTTCCAAGAAAACAGGAGAATTGTCATTTATGTCTTTGATTTCCACCTCTACATGGAAGACCCTCAGAGGCTTGTCCACAATCACCTCCAGGTGAACAGCACACAAAGAGCTCTTGCCACACAGCACCTCCCTGTCTATCCGGGAATTAACAAACAAAATCCCATTCTGGACATTTACCTCAAAAGAGTCCCCATGATCTTCAGACTCCATCCGGAACATCCGAGGCATAAGCTCATCCACCTCCAGCCCCAGATCCTGGGCAATGCGGCCCACGAAGGTGCCATGCTGGGATTCCTCAGGCACGGAATAATGGAGCTGGCCGCTCCCCATCCACCAGGCTGTGTGAAGCACGATCAGCTGCAGCAGCTGCTTTCTCCCCACTGAGGAAGAGTCACCCCATGGAGCAACCATCTCAGAAATATTTCATATAACTCTCCTCTTTTATGAAATATATCTGGAAAAAACATTGAAAGAATCTAAATCCAGCCTTTCTTCCTCCAGTTATAAGAACGGGAATGATCTCTGGTGATGACAAAGAAGGGGAAGAGCCTTTTGTTCCCCTTTTATTCGCAGCAAGTTACTTAAGCAGAGAGCGACATCATGCGACTAGATGGGAAAGTACAGTAGATGTTTATATTGTGTGTAGAATGTTTGGAGAATGTTTGATGTCATCAGTTTGTTTAGTAAAATGAAAATCAAGTTCAAATGAATGATAAACAAGATGTTTTTCTTGAAAATGTATTTAATATATTCAAAATGTATATTTTCATTTGCTGGTAAATATGGCTTGTTAAATACACTTGCCCCATCATTGAATGTTTCCATCTTTTATACCAACATATGACACACGTTGGCACCACTAGCATCTTTCACTGCTTGGAGATCAGGGTGTGCATGACAATACAGTGGTTGTTGTTGTTTAGTCGTTTAGTCGTGTCCAGCTCTTCGTGACCCCCTGGACCAGAGCACGCCAGGCACTCCTGTCTTCCACTGCCTCCCGCAGTTTGGTCAACCTCATGCTGGTAGCTTCGAGAACACTATCCAACCATCTTGTCCTCTGTCATCCCCTTCTTCTTGTGCCCTCAATTTTTCCCAACATCAGGGTCTTTTCCAGGGAGCCTTCTCTTTTCATGAGGTGGCCAAAGTATTGGAGCCTCAGCTTCACGATCTGTCCTTCCAGTGAGCATTCAGGGCTGATTTCCTTAAGAATGGATAGGTTTGGCACCAGTTCCATGCCTACTTTTCTCAAGTCAAGGAAGAAAGACTGCTAAGCAAAAGAGCAGTTACCAGCACCACTTCATCTAAACGCCAGTTCTTCTAGGCTTGCAATTCCATGAGGCTCTTTACTATTATTATTTTCTTCTTCATGGTCTCTGTAATTGGCTCATACGCATTACCTCACTTTGAGAGCACATTGCTAGAATTCCTTGATCAATGATGCAAACAACCGCATGAACAAAATATGAACTTCAAAGCGAAGCAGGAATTGGATCTAAGGCTGAGAAGAGATTGCAGTTTTTTACAGAGATGTGAAGACAATATGATAGAACTATGAACATGTCCATGTGGACCATTCCCTGGTAAGAGCCCAGATGAAAAGTCAGAATGCTGTCCCTCATGCAGAAGATGGCAACTTAAATCCTCGTTGTGGTGCAGGTCATGGGATTGCAATAGATGTTGGATTCCATGTCTGAAAGGGACACACGCCCCCACTGGCAATCTTTTGCCCGGCGCCTTTATCTGAAAGTGCATACTGTACCTTCAAGTTCCAGATTGGTAGTCATGTTCTGCTATTCAGCTAATATAGGAATGGCAACTTTCAGAAACCAATGTGAGAACACTTTCCTAGGACATTCTGCTGCTCACTTTAAAGTTTCCATTTTTCAACAAAATAATTTTAAGGGATGGCTCCAGTGTGAAATGGAATGTCTTACTAAGCCAATCCTGAAAGATGTGGCACCTCATCCTGCCATTCTCCACAGTATCTCCATATTATCAGACCTACAAAGCTCCCAACAAAAACTCCACACATGTATTAGAATTGAGATATTGATCACATTGAGCATTTTCCTTCACCTTGTCCATCTTTAGGCACACACAAAAAAACCTTTGTGGATAATTCCCATTGTGTGCTCTGCGTCCAGTATGAATTATTTTCATTCTTCAAAATCCAGAGCACCTTCCACCTTTACATCTGCAGAAGTCTAGTCTACTAGAAATAATGATTAACAAATCTCATTGCATTGTTGCTCTCCCAGTCACTTCCATGTTCTTTGTCCATATCTGCTGCATTGATCAGAAGTTCCCAAGTAAACTGAAGATATTCCAGTCAAACCCAGGAGTGTTCTCACTGGAATGCAGTGCAATAATGTGCCAGACCTTTGGGAAGACCTGACATCTCTTACTATTTACTGGAAACTTCAAATGGTATCTGTCTTTGTCCAACAACTTTTCAAAAGCTAAAAATAGCATATTATTCTGTCCACCACAGTGCTCTACCTTCTTATTTGTTTATTCTTTTTAACAATTTGCAAATGGGGCACTCACTATTACCAATTCAGTTCTGAGAAGCAATATCTCTTTTAGAGGGAAACTGTGTGACTTTATCGTCAATACTGAGGATTTCTATGTCCAGATAATACAATGCAAGAAGATTTTCAATCCGAAGCTCAAATTTTAGTACTTAACTTACTGTCTGACCACGCAGCTCCTCTGTTGTCCACTATCATGCACTAAGCTGCAAATCCAGATGTTTTCTTGCATTTAACAACACAATAGGCAGTTAGGTTTCTGGGATCCTCTGCTGCAATAGACTCACTGGCAATACAGGGCTCCAAATCCTCTGGGATCCAGCAGCAAGCTTCTCTGGCTAGAGAGACACACACTATGGCAATGCACAGAAAACCGAATGGCAGCCATAAGCCCGGCATATTAGGTTGCCTGGTTTTTTGTAGCAACAGAAAAACAGAGGTTTGCAGTATTTTTCCTTCTTCTGCTAGCCCTACTCTCTTGCTATTTCTGTCTCTAGCTATCCATCAGAACAGCACGCAAATTCTGCACTCAAATTCTACGAAAATACAATCGTTTCGCTCTTCTTTCAGCTTGAATTCTGAGCCATTAAAAGATTCCCTTTGCCAGAGTGGATGGTTCTTCCTTTCCAGTCGTGGACAACAGCAACACCTAGCGTCTAGATCACTGCTGTGCTCCAGACACTGCAAACAGCGATGCTCAATGTCGCTTAGATGATGTCACAGGTTTTAGGCTACTGCGAATGAGCAACAATCTGCTCTGGCATTATAATCTATGAACTACTTTTAAAAAACCTCTATCCTTGGTTTATTAATAACCAGCTTATATAGTCATTATTCTATATAGAGTGAGTGCCTTGCACCCCATCCCCTACTTTTTAAGTTTTCCTCTTTGCCTTTGGTAACTTTCAGTAACACTCTGATGTAGTGGACTCATGTCTCAGGGCTTTCTGCATCAGAACTGCACTGTGGGACAGTCTTGTACTAAAGTATGCTGAAGGTGCCCATCAAGAACTCTTTTTGTTCAACACAAGTTATGCTTCTTAATTCACCAAAGGTGCATATACTATGTGCAGAAATGATTTGATTTCATATTTTGCAGCTGGATAAATTATATATGAAAATTATTTTATTATATCCTGTAAACACATTTAAATGTATTATCTCTAGAATTATGATGTATTTTAAAAAGTCAATATGCCCAAATGGAACCCATTTTTAAATATTTTGCATGGGGGTGGTCCTGCGTATATCGTTGTCACTGTTCTTTGATGCACTGTCCTTTTATTATTATTTAGATTATTTGAATTCGATTATATATTTACAAAAACTATTCAGATATGATGCACATTGGGACAAAATCGTAGCCTCATGTATTCATTGATGGTGTCTGACTGGCACTGGCCAGGAAAGAGATCTTGCAGTCATGATTGATAGCTCAATGAAAACAGAAACTCTATGTGTGGCTGGGGTTCAAAACAGTGAGGCAGATTCCATGCTAGAATTAGGAAAGGGATTGAAAATAAATCTATAACAGGGCAATGTCTGGAATATTGGTCAACCCTAATCCATCATAAAGAAGGAATAATGTTCAGGGGAAAAATACCGACGTCTCAAATGGTACACCAACTTATACTTTTTATTTTAGAGGAAAACATGGCCCAAGGTAGGCATGACATAAGTTTACAAAATCATGTAAGATGTTAAAAAAAAAAGGAGGTACAGTGGTACCTTGGTTTATGAACTTAATCCATTCCGGAAGTCCGTTCTTAAACCAAAGCCGTTCTTAAACCAAGGCGCACTTTCCCTAATGAGGCCTCCCGCTGCCGGTGCCCTTCCACCATTCGGCTTCCATTCATAGACCAAGGTAAAGTTCACTAACCGGAACACTACTTCCGGTTTTATGGAGTTCATATACCAAATAGTTTGCAAACAGGGCTGTTCTTAAACCGAGGTACCACTGTAAAGCTATTTTTTTTCTCCCACTCCCATAATGCTGAAACTCAGGCTTGAAGAAGGTGGAGAAAGGCATACTTTTCAAACAATTCATAATTTATGAAATAATGAAATTTATGACATTTGTTGCCAGATGTGATATTGGCCAATGGAAGCTGGGTTATACTTAAGGAGACAGTGCACAGTTAATTCATAGAGGCTAAATTAGCTTAAAAAGATAGGATAGTGACTAGGTTGCACAGGTGTTGGCAGATGTGCAATGGCAGCCATTTTACATAAACCACATGATTATATTTACTGCAGTTAAGGGTGACCAGTGAGGGAGCCAAGCTTGCTAATGATACCATGTTAAAACAAAAAGGGATTGCGAGGAGTTTGTAAACAATCTCTCCAGATTAGGGAAATGGGGAAATGGCAAATACAATTCAATTTAAGCAAGTACAAAGTGAGGCACTTTGGGGAAAACAATCCTAATTTCACATATATACCAATGGAGATGAACTGGCAATGAGTCACCAGAAAATGTACCTTGCGATTGTGGAGGATAGCTTGATGATGATGTCAACCCATTATGCAGCAGCTGTAACAAAGACAAATACCAGATTAAAGATCATTAGGTAAGGGATTGAAAATAATACTGTCAATATCATAATACTGTTATATACATCCATGGCTATACAGTACTGTGTACAGTGTATTGCGATGGTCACCTCATTGCAAAAAAAGGTATTGTAGAGCTGAAAAAGTTGTAGAAAAGGGCAACTAAAATGAACAAGAGTTTGGAGTAACTCTCAAATGTGCAAAAATTGCATTTGGGGCATTTTAGTTTGGAAAAAATGCAAGTAAGAAAGGACAGCATAGAGCCATACAAAATTATGCATTTTGTGGAGAAAGTGGATAGAAAGAAGTAAGTTTTAATTTTTAAAAAAATACAATTTCACAAGCCTTCTTGGAGTTGGAAGAGAGGGAGTTCCAGAGTCTATGCTCCAAAACACACCTTCCCTTTCCCACATTCTCACCAACTTCAGCTCAGCTGTGAATCAGAACTGCTCCAGATGATCTTAGTGGGCAGGGAGAATCGTATGGAAGTATGTGTTCCATACTTCCCAAACTGAATAGACCCTTACATGTAATAACCAGCACTTGGGGCTTGCAAATGAGCCTGGCAGCAGGATTCTACACCTGATGTAGTTTCCATACATTCTTCAAAGGCAACTTCAGGCGAAGTTGGCATGTGCAGCAGCTCCATACAAAATTTGAGGCACAGGGCCAATTGGGGGTGATCTGTACCTTGGCAAAATGAAACCGTGCTCCCACAAGATGTGGCAGAGGACCTTGAGTCATGACCAGAGAAGCTACGTCTCAAGGTCTGTGGGAGGGTGAAGCTTTCTTTCCATCGGAAGCGGAAACAATTTCTAAAGTAGCATGGGGGACACAACACTCCAGCCCACAGGCCTAAATACCACACACCCACACACCCCTGTTGTTGTTGGCAACCATCTGCCTCAGTGTAGCAAACCAAAAAATGCCTTATCTTCTGAGTCTTCGACACGAAAACCCAGAAACGAGAAGAGTTAGGAGTCCAACGTTGTTTATTGCAAATCAATAGGTTCAGCAGGTAGCCCACAAAATCTGAACACCACCCAATGCCCAGGGGGGTCATTTATAAGTTTCTAGACAAAGGATTTCAATTTCTACCAATTATTCCACATTATTACCTCATTTCAAGTTGTTAGACCAATCATATGCGTAAAAGTTACCCCATTTTATGTTTAGTACACATGTGCATAAGCATTTGCTGTTTCTGCTGAGTAGGCTGTGGTTCCCACCATGTTTTGTTATGACCTTGCATGAATACATTGTGTTAGTGTGCACTTGGGAACCTGTGTTACGTTTATCCATTTGCGTTATGTGGCAACTTATGTTCTTATGATGAACTGAGGATGGCAAACTTGCTGAATCAGCTATTTCTTAAAGTCACAGGCTACCATAACTTCTCTATTAGAAGCACACTCAAGAATTTACAGGGGTACAGGTTATCACATTTATTGTGGCCCTTTGGGCTACTGCCACATCAGGAGACAATGTAGGAGTGCACCTTTGGAGGTGAAGTCAAACTGTTGGGAGGTTAGAGTGACTTCTGAGGTTGTAGAGACTGATACGGGAGAGACATGTTTTGAGGCAGCTGGGGCAGAGGAAGGTGACCGGTTGCAGTACTGCAGGTGAACCATGGCGTTTATTCCCTCTGTTCTCCTCCCAGTGGCCATTCCTCCTCTGGTCACTGCCACGGATGACTGTCTCCAGGCACTACAGCCGTCTGCAAGGGATTCCCACACGGCAGGGTTGATGTTGCCAGTCTTCGCCTCACGTTTGCAGACATCTTTGCAACGCAGAGCCGGTCTGCCAACAGGCCTAGTGCCAGCTCCCTGTAGAGCACGTCCTTGGGGGTCGTCTAGGGCTGCCACCTGTCCTTTAAAATATAGGCTTGTTCTGTTTTGGGGGTACAGCGTCCCTTGTTCCGTTTGGAATGCCTTTTGTTACGTTTTTGAAGACATAAAAAATAAAATTTTAAAGTTTGTGCACTCACCCTAATGTGCTTGTCTTGCGCTGCCTAGTTTGCTAGGCACCTCGGCAGTTGAACCCGCCCTCCAAAGCTGGCTGATTGACGCTCCAGGCTAGCCAATAGAGCTCGCCAAGCAGCAGGCTCTTCCGGGTTGGGCAGAGCTCTTTCCAATGGTTCTGAGAGAAGGAGCAAGACGTTTCTCGGAGCAGCGGCTTCTGCTTGCAAAGCTCAGTCTCCCTCTGCCTCTCTCTGTGTGTTTAAGGATCTCTTGGCTTATTTCCCCCTCAAGAAGGGATAGCGTGGAGGCTGCAAAGGAGGGCTTCTTACATTTAGAGTTCTGTTGCTGGAACTGAAGGGTGGTATAAAAAGTCTAATAAATCTCTAGGCATTAAAGCATCATAACCTTCATATATTGAAGCTCTCAGGGGGGTGAGAGGTTATGCGAATCCTGTTAGGATGTTGGAGGCAAAGCTATGTGAGGAAGAGAAGCAGAATTTGTTGCTCTCTCTCTCTCTCCCCCTACCCCTTTCTTCCCTTTTGGCTGGGTTTCTGCATTTACCATCCTTCTGGCAAGCAGAAATTTAGCAGGTGTGGACGTTTCCTTTCAGTATTGTTGGAATGCTTGCAGTTACTGATAGCTTCCGTTTGATCATTGTACAGTCATACCTCGGGTTACAGACGCTTCAGGTTACGCGTTTTCGGGATATGGATGCGCCGAAACTTGGAAGTACTGGAACAGGTTACTTCTGGGTTTCGGCCTCGCGCATGTGCAGAACCACTAAATTGCACTTTGCACATGTGCAGAAGTGCCAAATTGCAACCCGCACATGCGCAGACGCAGCACTGCGGGTTGTGGACGTGCCTCCCGCACAGATCACGTTTGCAATCCGATCATCCACTGTAATGGATTGCTTTGAAGTCATTTCTGCACCAGGTAATTTTTAGCCCACCAATTCCCTCCTAACCTGTCCCTTATTTTGCCCGACCAAGGCGGCAACCCCAGGATCCTCCAACCCTCCATTCTTTGCACATGACCAAGCCAACATAGACATTGCTGAGATAGGAGTGTGAACTTGGGCTTGGGAGAGCACATCTTTGATTGGGACTCTGTCCTGCCATTTGATGCCCAACTCTTCCTGATTCAGTGCACGTTGAAGGCGTTGAAGCATAGCTCCTGACAGTTGCAAGATGTCCACGATTTACTTCCTTAAAGCAGCATGCTCAACACACAAGCCTGGTAGATCTTCATCTTTGTATTGTTCATTAGCATCCCATTCTCTCATATCCTTATGGAGAGCGAGTCATTGCTATAGCTGCCTTGCCAATATGCTTGTCCAGCTCCATCTATAGAGAGTTTCTGGTTATGGTGGAGCCCAGGTAGACAAAATCATCCACCACCTCAAGCATGTGGCTCCTGATGCAGAGTGGAGCATCAAGCCTTTGTCAGGCTGATTATATGACATCAGGTGTGAGGCTGCCAAAAAGGGGTTTTGCAGGCACTACCTATCACCTAAATCGTGGTGTCTGTAAAGCCCTCCGCAAGTTAGGACTTTTAAAGGGGCTTCACTAGAAGCCCCTTTCAGAGCAATATATTGCACAGCTTGTTGTTGGGTCTTCAGAAGCCCTTTCAAAGGACTATATAAGATAGTGCTTTGAAATAGTCTTGCACAGGCCTGGCTGTCAGGTCTTCAGAAGTCTCTTTCAAAGTGTCATGTGCTGTGGGATTTCAGAGGTCCTCTGATGTCATTGTGACATCGGATGTTTCACAGGTTCGCCATCCTGACTGAGACTGTTGGGAGTTGTAGTCCAAGACATTGGAGGGCAACAGGCTGGTGAAGTAAGTTACTATTACATTGGTCTCTCAGGCTACAAGGAACATAACTGCATATTGTAAGCGTAAAATACGAAATCTGGAAGCTACGACCACCACCCCTTTCCAGGAAAACATTGCCTTTTATGTGTCAAAATTTATCAGCAATCCCAAGTCTCTGCTGGTTGTTTGCATGGAATTTGTGAGAACTGAAAACAAGACCAGTTATCTGGGGCTGGAGGAGTTCAAAACCCTACTTTATTATTATGCAACATTTACTGACTGCCAGAATTGAGTGGAGCTCAGTGATTATCTAATGGATTTACAAACTGTACAAAACGGATGGGACAAAATATCTAGTGGAATTGCTGTTATGCTCCCACTCATTCAGGGATGCTGGTTAAATGGAAAGAGAGTCACCAAAAAGTAAAAAGCATACGAGCTATTCCCTCTAGATTAGATAGTGGAATCAGAATTAAAATCTTTAGCCTAGGTCAAGGAATTTCAAGTTCATACTCCATTAGGCATATTTAAAACCACTTTGGGCATGATATGAATGCAGAAGGTACAGAAAGCACAAGTCTTAGTTGCCAAAGGAACAGCAGAAGTGCCTACTTCCCACACAAAACTCTTGAAGGGGCAAAAAATGAGTTGGGTGGGGAAAATATTTTTACATGCAACAAGATCCAGTCAAACCCACCCAAATCCTTGGTGCCAAGAGAGAATTTTTTCCCAGTGCAAGTAGCAGCAAGGAGGAGATTTTTTTTCTATTGGGGGGGAGGGTGCTAACTTCCACCTTTGTGCCTGCTATAATGCTAATAACAATTTATTATTATTATTATTATTATTATTATTATTATTATTATTATTATTATTACTGTATATGTATTTATGTCCTGCCTTATCCCCAGACCAGGACACAAGGCAGTTTACAATTAAAATAAAAAAGCTAAAGACATAGTAGAGATAGTAATTGAAAAATAACTAAACGCTAAAAGTGATGCACACCTATAAGCTCAGCTAACTAGCCAGGCTAGAGGCCTTGTGCCTTACCTTGTGCTAGGAGCAGCTTTACTCCCAAGGTTGTAAACACATTCCTAAGCGTCTACATTTGAAAAGGAGAGGTGCCTTGCTTTTCTGAGATGTACCTTCAAATGTCCTAACCCACTCAGGTAGAAAGGAATGCAAATTGATCACGAGCAGCGGGGGGGGGGGGGACTGCTTCGAGACAGAGAGAGAGTCCTTTGTTGCCTTGCTCAATGAATACTGTAGGTAATGGAGGAAAGACCATACAGTGGTGCCCCGCAAGAAGAATGCCTCGCAAGACGGAAAACCCGCTAGACGAAAGGGTTTTCCGTTTTTCAATGCGCTTCGCAGGACGAATTTCCCTATGGGCTTGCTTCGCAAGACGAAAATGTCTTGCGAGTCTTGAGATTTTTTTTCGCTCCCCCACCCCCTTTTTCTAAGCCGCTAAGCCTTTAATAGCCTTTTAGCAGCTAAACCGCTAAGCTGCTAAGCCTTTAATAGCCGCTAATAGCGCTAATCCGCTAAGCCGCTAATAGGGTTGCTTCGCAAGACGAAAAAACCGCTAGACGAAGAGACTCGCGGAACGGATTAATTTCATCTTGCGAGGCACCACTGTACATGGTATAATTAGTATTGTGTTGTAACTTTAGATTGGGGGAAGTTTATGCATATAGATTGCTTTAATAGATAACAGCTATGTATATTAAGCAGGCCCCACCCTTTGGGGCTTCTGGAGAGTGATCCCACGGAGCCATTATTGCTAGCAATAAACACCCTTTTGTTATTCCTCAACACTGCTGGAGTTTTTCCTTTCAGCCCAGAATTTATTTTGCTACAAAAGAATTAAAGCAGTATAAATATATATATTTAAAAATACAAAGAACTAGAAGAAACAAAACCCAAAAGAATCATCACTAGCCCTTACCAGTCAGTTCACCTGCGAGCAGAAAGACAAGGAGGGAGCCAGTCTAACTTCTCCAGGGAGGGAGTTCCAATGTATGGGAGCTGGCACTGAGAAGGCCCTCACCTGCATCTCCTCCAAGCAGGCTTGTGAGGGTGGCAGAACTGAGAGAAAGGCCTCCCCCCAAAGATCTCAGAACCCAGGCAGCTTCACATGAGGGAATTTCAGATAGCATGGACCTAAGCAGTGCTATTTTTCTACAAAAAGATGTGCCGGAACTCACCTCTTGTTCTCTTATAATAGCAATGGCACCCACCTGAGAGTTGCCGGAACTGAATTCCAGTGAGTTCCTTTTTTTATATAAGATATTTATTAAGATTTTCAAAATATTACAAAAAAAAATAGAAAAAAGAAAAATAAAAGTAACTAAAAACAACTCAATCTTTCCATTACTTATTTTTCATTAGCTTGTTTCCCGGACCTCCTCACGCCTCCCTTTTTTGTATTCCAATTCAGTTTGTTGGTTCAGCAAATCCTTCCCCTCTTTGTTTATCCTAATCTTTAATCTTAAAATATTGTAACATTAAATCTTTACCTATTCATAATCCATTTTTCATATTCCCTTATAGTATTGCAGCTAAAGACGCGGGTGGCGCTGTGGGCTAAAGCCTCAGCACCTAGGGCTTGCCGATCGAGAGGTCGGCGGTTCGATCCCCGCGGCGGGGTGCGCTCCCGCTGCTCGGTCCCAGCGCCTGCCCACCTAGCAGTTCGAAAGCACCCCGGGGGCAAGTAGATAAATAGGTACCGCTTACCAGCGGGAAGGTAAACGGCGTTCCGTGTGCGGCTCTGGCTCGCCAGAGCAGCGTTGTCACGCTGGCCACGTGACCCGGAAGTGTCTTCGGACAGCGCTGGCCCCCGGCCAATAGATGTGAGATGGGCGCACAAACCCCAGAGTCTGTCAAGACTGGCCCGTTCGGGCAGGGGTACCTTTACCTTTACCTTTATTGCAGCTAAAAACCACTTAGTTTCTATCCAACATCATTCTAACATTCATTAATTTTACAATAATTCTGTAAATAGTCTTTAAATTTCTTCCAATCTTCTTCCACCGACTCTTCTCCCTGGTCTCGGATTCTGCCAGTCATTTCCGCCAGTTCCATATAGTCAATCACCTTCATCTGTCATTCTTCCAGAGTGGGTAAATCTTGTGTCTTCCAATACTTTGCAATGAGTATTCTTGCTGCTGTTGTAGCATACATAAAAAAAGTTCTATCCTTCTTTGACACCAATTGGCCGACTATGCCCAGGAGAAAGGCCTCTGGTTTTTTCAAGAAAGTATATTTAAATACTTTTTTCAATTCATTATAGATCATCTCCCAGAAAGCCTTAATCCTTGGGCACGTCCACCAAAGGTGAAAAAATGCACCTTCAGTTTCTTTACATTTCCAACATTTGTTATCAGGCAAATGATAGATTTTTGCAAGCTTGACTGGGGTCATGTACCACCTGTATACCATTTTCATAATATTCTCTCTTAAGGTATTACATGCCGTAAACTTCATACCTGTGGTCCATAACTGTTCCCAGTCAGCCATCATTATATTATGTCCAACATCTTGTGCCCATTTAATCATAACAGATTTCACCGTTTCATCCTGAGTATTCCATTTCAACAGCAGATTGTACATCCTTGACAAAATCTTAGTTTTGGGTTCTAACAGTTCTGTTTCTAATTTTGATTTTTCCACCTGGAAACCAATTTTCTTGTCTGAATTATATGCCTCCATTATCTGCTAATAATGAAGCCAATCTCACACTTTATTTTTTAGTTTCTCAAAACTCTGCAATTTCAATCTATCTCCCTCTTGTTCCAGAATTTCCCAATATTTCGGCCATTTGGCCTCCATATTGAGCTTTTTCTGTGCTTTGGCTTCCATCGGTGACAACCACCTTGGGGTTTTATTTTCCAATAAATCCTTATATCTTATCCAAACATTAAACAATGCTTTCCTGACAATATGATTCTTAAATGCTTTATGTGCTTTAACCTTATCATACCACAGATATGCATGCCATCCAAATACGTTGTTAAAACCTTCTAAATCCAAAATGTCTGTGTTTTCAAGAAGCAGCCATTCTTTCAACCAGCAAAAAGTTGCTGATTCATAGTAAAGTTTAAAGTCTGGCAGGGCAAATCCACCTCTTTCCTTTGCATCTGTTAGTATTTTAAATTTTATTCTAGGCTTCTTGCCCTGCCAGACAAATCTAGAAATATCTCTCTGTCACTTCTTGAAACAGTCCATTTTATCCACAATTTGTAATGTTTGAAACAAGAACAACATTCTAGGCAATACATTCATTTTTATCGCAGCAATACGACCCAGCAGTGAAAGCTTCAAATTTGACCAAATTTCTAAATCTTTTTTCACTTCGGCCCAGCATTTTTCATAATTATCTTTAAATAAATTCCCATTTTTTGCTGTCATGTTAATCCCCAGGTATTTCACTTTCTTAACCACTGTTAAGCCTGTCTCATTCTGAAACCTCTCTCTCTCAATCGGTGTTAAATTTTTCTCTAAAACCTTGGTTTTTAACTTATTCAGTTTAAATCCTGCAACCTGACCAAATTCTTGAATCAGTTCCAAGACCCTTTTGGTACTAGATTCTGGCTCCTGTAACGTCAATATTAAGTCATCTGCAAATGCTCTCAATTTATACTGTTTAACTCTGACTTGTATACCTTTAACCAACTGGTCCCTTCTAATCATATTCAGCAGGACCTCCAGGACCGATATAAATAGCAATGGGGAGATTGGGCAACCTTGTCATGTCCCTTTTTCTGAATTCCGGTGAGTTCTGACTGGGGGAAAAAGCTGTGGACCTAAACCACATAGGGCTTTATTGATCACAACCAGCACTTTGAACTGTGGGACCATGAATCAAGAGTCTAAATCTAGCTACACAGGCCAAAGAACTGCAAATGCCACTAGCCTCCACAAAATAAACCAAGAGTCATTGCTGAAATCACTCTACCTATGAATCACAATGGAACCCAGGATGTGATTGCTTTATTCCCTTGTTTTTCCTTCACTGCCTCCAGGCATAGGAGCCAACTCCAAGGGGCTGAGGTCCCTTTGCCCCCCCCCCCAATAAAATATTTGAGGCAGTGAGCCCCTCCCCCAGTTGATGGGCTTTGCCATTCAAATGGTGGGCGGGTGCTTCAGCTCTCCAGGTGATGCTGAGCATAGCTTCTCTCCGAAACCTCACACTGCCTTACGCCTCTTGTTTCTGCACCCTCCCATTTTGGACTTGCCCCCTCTCCTCCCTTATGTCCTTCCTCCTCCTCGCATGTAAGTTGTACAAATGTTGATTTAGTCATTACTAGATATGTTTCACGGCTACTTCTTCCAGACCAAAGTAGTCAGTGTGTAGCTATAGAAATAGATCAGTAGGGCTGATTTCCCCAAATAAAGTTGTTTGTGTGTGTGATATATTTTGCTGAGCTAGTAATAACTGCAGCAATCAATCTATGTATTTTGATTCTGTGTGCTCAGTAAACATTATCCCTACTAGATCATTCTTTTGAGATGCACCATTCCCATAGTGCATAGACTCTACAGTGGTGCCTCGCAAGACGAAATTAATTCGTTCTGCAAGTTTTTTCTTCTTGCGAGTTTTTCGTCTTGCGAAGCACGGTTTCCCATAGGAATGCATTGAAAATCAATTAATGCGTTCCTAGGGAAACCACCTTCAGACCAGGTCTGTTCTGAAGGCTGGTGGTGGGAAGAAAAGCCCTTCTTCCCACCTCCCGCCCCGCAAGCTCCGGGGACAGGAGGGCTTTGCTGCCGACCGCCAGCATTTTAAAAGCCCCTGCTGTCCTGGGGCGATTTTAAAATGCTGGCGGGCGGGAGCGAAGCCTCTGCTGTCCCGGGGAGATTTTAAAATGCTGGGGGTCGGCAGCGAACGCTTCGCTCCCGCCCGCCAGCATTTTAAAATCTCCCCGGGACAGCAGAGAAGTCTCCGCTGTCCCGGGAAGGCAGGCGGGGGGGAGCAAAGAATTTTGCCCCCCGCCGGCCTTCAGAAGAGGTCCAGGACCTCTTCTGAAGGCCGGCTGTGGGCAAAAGTCTTTGCTCCCGACCGCCAGCAATTTAAAACAGGTCCCCGGAGATTTCCCTATGGGCTTTCGTCTTGCGAGGCAAGCCCATAGGGAAATTCGTCTTGCGAAGCGCCTCCAAAACAGAAAATCCTTTCCTCTTGCGGGTTTTCCGTCTTGCGAGGCATTCGTCTTGCGGGGTACCACTGTATTACACGTGCCTCTTAGAACGTGGGTGTCAGGTGGCTGGAAGCAACTCCCACAGCCGGTTGCCAGGAATGTACAAAGACAAAGAAAAGTTTCTTACCGTCAGCTTTTTATTCAATATTTACAGAGAGAGGCTTAAGAACACAGCCTCCTAGATAATGGTGTTGTCCCTAGTGACTCTCTACCCCACTTTTCTCCCATTTCCTCATTCGTCATTGTCATCACCTCCTCTACAGGTGCTGACAAGTACTCTCTGTCTTTGAGCTCTTTGCTCTCCTACTTTCAAGGCTTGCTGGGTTCCGGGTGAGGGGTGTGTGTGGAATTCTAAAGACACTGTGTCCATTCGCTGTTGCCCCCCTGGTGCTTCCTGTTCCTCCTCTCCCAACTTCTCCCCTCATCTTCCTCTGAGCTGTGACCTCCCTCAAACCACTGTTGTAATTCTCAACTGTCTCCTTTTTCTCTGGAAGGGTCAGGCTGGGGAGAAGGTCTCCACCATTCCTCCTCTGTCCAATCCCTGACAGTGGGTAACTAAAACACATGAGGAGGCTCACTAACAACACATAAATAGATTTCTACGCTTCATTATCAAAATACATGATTTTAATGGGGCCATTACCACCAGATGGTTCTTTAAGCCCTTTACAAGCAGCCCGGTTCCTAATGTGGAAACTTGCCAGGCCTTATAACATAGAGCATGAACGCAGCAGTGGCAGCTAAGAGATCCTGTCAGAAGTGGACATTCCCCAGGGTTATGCTGGTCTCTTCTATTGCTTGCATCCCCAAGACTCTTGCTATGCTCTGTCAACCAATATTCCAAGGACCACGTTGAAAAACTGCTGGTTTGGGGCCATGTATATATTTTATATATTTGCTGTCTGGCAGTTTAATTCTCTCTGGACACTAAGTCCTCCTCATTTTGAGTTCACTGCCAAAAGATTCCAAGCACCATTAGGATTAATCCTGTGGAGCAGATGGTTTACTCACCAATTTGGATCCCCCTCCTTTATGGATTGCAATTTATTAATAACCTGCCAGATGCTAGAACATTTTCTAATACACAGATTATATTTAATGATTATTCAGATTTGCATAGTGGGGGAGGGTAGCTAATCTTTTTTAAAAAGAAAAAGAAAAGTGAATAGCAACCACTATAGTTCATAGGTATAGTCACAAGGTCAGCTTGTCTTTTAAAAATAAATATTAATTTTAGCTTGCATAATATATTGTAATGACTCCAAAATATTGGTACAATTAGCAGAGTATGAAGTTGAGGGAAAGAACAGGCCAATGAGGAATCTGTACAGCAAACAGCATCTCCATGTAGAGCAGTCTTCCCCACACCTGGTGCCTGCCACCTGCTACTCCTCCCATAGCTGTGCAGGCTAAGATTAGTGGGAGAGCAGCAGGTTGGAAACAGCTGATCTAGACCTTTCATGGGGACAACTTAAACAAAGGGCATGGGAGCCTAAAGGAGAGGACAAGTTTGATATTTTCCTAACAAGCCAGACACACAAACACCTACCTGGTAGGGTAAACTGCAGCCCCCACAGCTGCATTTTTCATTTAATCTTTTTAGACTTTTAAAAAACCTATCTTGATGATAAACTACATGCAACTCAGCTGCTAGACAATAGTTGTGTTAGTACTTTCTTTTATAAGTATGTTTACCAGTAGCTATGGTTGTTGGAATATATAGTTAGTGACTCACACTTGCATTCATGAAAGCTCTGAGCTCAGTTTCCCACTGGGGGGGGGTGAGTTAGCAGGCCAGTGTGAGAGCCAGTGTGGTGTAGTGGTTAAGAGTGGTAGTCTCGTAATCTGGGGAACTGGGTTCGCATCTCCGCTCCTCCACCTGCAGCTGCTGGGTGACCTTGGGCTAGTCACACTTCTTTGAAGTCTCTCAGCCCCACTCACCTCACAGAGTGTTTGTTGTGGGGGAGGAAGGGAAAGGAGAATGCTAGCCGCTTTGAGACTCCTTAAAGGGAGTGAAAGGCGGGATATCAAATCCAAACTCTTCTTCTTCTTCTAGCTGATTCTGCAAGGGAGCTGAATAATAATAATAATAGTAATAATAATAAATAATTTATTATTTATATCCCACCCATCTGAATCTCTCCAAAGAGGAGATTTTACAACTTGCATCTTTGCTGACCCAAAAATTGCATATAAGGAAGCCAAGTACATTTCATTTTTGTTTGGAACCTTTTTTCATCTTCATTTAACTGTCAAAGAATGGCAATTTGTTTGCCGTATCTTCTGGGAGCTCTGTGAATAAAATCTTCACTTATTTGCAAAGCTAAGTGTCTGGGATTTATTCTAGCCTAAGTATTTCCATGGGGAATGTTTGTTTAAAGGTGGGTGAGGGCAGATGCAAATCTATCCAAGTTTTAACATGCTTGGAGCAATCACCATCGTGCTAACTCTGCTACAAGAAAATAAAGTATCTCTCTTGCAAACCACTCTCTTTCTAACTGTGGAGACCGTGAAAAATACATAAAACAGCTGTGTACTTCACAAGGGCACCAATGCCTTCCTTAAGCAGGAGTAAGTGGCATTAATCCCCAGTGAAACCCCTGCATATAAAAGGGGTGTTTCCCTCCCACAGAGCTCAATATACATTTTGTTCCATTCATAAATCAGGTCTTAGGCCAAGCAATGGCTTTATCCCTGCTTATGAGGTTGTCTGCTTGTCCATTTGGGCTGGGAGGGAAACTCACAAGAGAAGGGACTGGATTGGTCCAGTCATGGGGGAGATGGGATTTCTTCTTTTCCAGTTCATGTTTGGGGTTGATAGGGTGCCAGCAAACACTAGAGGGTGTCATACAGACTATCTCAGCCATAGCTAGTGGAATTCTAAAGTGGAGTCAAGCCTGCAGCTAAGCCATTAAAAAAAACCACCAACATGACTAAATTGTATATTTATTTGTTTATGGGTTATTACCTAGGCTTATCTAACAGGGTTGCAAAATAATGACACTGAGGACATTTTTCAGCACACTTTTCCAAGCCATGCTGCCTACTGGGGAGACAAAGCAAAGGGAAATTAAAGTAGTTCATCACAAGAACTGTCGTCTTCCTTGATAATTAGACCTTCCTTGGCAAACTCCAAAGGTGAGGTCAGAAAGGGGATGAATAAAGAGATTCAACAGAGCCCCATTTGAGAAGCCCAAGGGGAGGAAGGGGTTGTTTTGTGTGAGTAAAGGTTATTTTCTCCATGTCAGGAATTTATTCGAGCTGGACAATGAGATTTGAGACTGCAGGATGGCTCATAGGGAACCTTTGCTTTCACCAGCATTGTATTAAATATTAACGAATAGAGTAGGCTTTCCCATCTTCTACACATATTACAATATAAAAGAGAGTACCTGCAAGGCTTTTATTTACCCTCCTGAATAAACCAAAGATGTTTCACAGAGGGATGCTATGTAAATGACTTTATCTTGGAAAATAATCCCACATGGGAAATTCGCTTTGTGGGAAACCTCAGTATCTTCTTAATGTTTTACATCTTTGAAGAGCATGTTTAATATTGTTGCATAGGCAGTTAAAATAAGAGTTTGACTTTGTTTTTTTGTAAAAGCTGGGTACAAATATTTGTTGAAGGTTCTTTCTAGAATATATTACTAGTACATAGAAGTAGTTGTGGCTCGAGGCTGCAAAGAGCACAGATGTGTTCAGAGGCATACCTAGGGATTGGTGAAACCAGCCCCTACTGGGGGTGCAGGCCTGGGGAGGGGCACAAAAATCACCCCAGAAATCTGTCTCCAGGTTGTGAGTTTAGACAAGAGCTGGGAGCTGAGCGGTAGGAGAAATGGCAAAGTGGTATGAAGGCAAACTGCTGGAGACTTTGGAGTCTGTGAAGTATATTGCTGCATTTTTGTATTAAATATCGGGCGGGAAGGAACAGATATCAGTGGAATTAGACAGCCTACTGGAGAGAGGATACCTTCCAGGGATGAAGAGTGGTGGAGATCACGGTAAGCTTTCCACAATATGTGCTGTTGTCTTGGCTCTTGTTACAGGGACTGTCCACCAGCCTGATAGTCCAAGAAAGTGCCTACATGATGGTGTTCCCAGGGATGACAATGCTCTATGGCTCCCTTATCATGTCCACAACAACCTGCAAAGTCATTTCAAACATGAACACAACGTACAGTGCTTGTCTTCCTGGCACTTATAAACTCCCATACTCTCCGAATAATGTTGTCTACAGTGGTACCTCGGGTTACAGATGCTTCAGGTTACAGACGCTTCAGGTTACAGACTCCGCTAACCCAGAAATAGTACCTCGGGTTAAGAACTTTGCTTCAGGATGAGAACAGAAATCGCGTGGCGGCAGTGGGAGGCCCCATTAGCTAAAGTGGTACCTCAGGTTAAGAACAGTTTCAGGTTAAGAACGGACCTCCAGAATGAATTAAGTTCTTAACCCAAGGTACCACTGTATTATAATAGATGGGGGCAGAAGGCAGAAAGTATTGTGCTTCCTGTTCTTATGTGCTTCTTTGGAATACCCAGCACAAAACTTTCATATATTTTCCTGCAGTGAGAGGCACAAGCTGGGCACACTTGACCAGGGGTACTGAGGGGAGATACTTTCTATTCTACCACCAGTGCATTGTGTAATATCCAAAGCCACACTCACCCTGTGTTGCCTATGAGTTGATAAAATCACACAGAAAGGGCTAAATAATAGCTCAACCTATCAGCCAGATAGATTTCCTCCCCCCTCTTGTTTACCCTCTTTGCAAATCACTTCTCACCAGCTTCCAATTAGCTTAGGAACCATGGGAAAATGTTCCTCCTTGACATGGGCTAGAATTAATGACTTCATTTGCAACATCTCAACTTTGAAACTTTATTTCTCTCTCTCCTCCTCCCTGTCCCCTCCTTCTTTCATAATTCAGAACAAAATTAAACTAATAATTCTATGTATATCTGCAATTGTTACTGGGATGATGACATTTAGGAATAAATAAGCGGAGAGATCCAAGGCCACTTCTGTCATTCAGAGAATGTGAGTGCTTTTAGCTTGCAACATTCTACAGTTCTTAAAGCATGTGCAGACTTGAACATCTTTTGTGGAACATTTCAAATTCTAGCTCCAGGCAGCACAAAGAATTATGACTGCTTCTCATCCTCAGTCTGGTTTCTCAGCCTGATTTGGAAATATTTTTTTTTGCAAGGCCTCCATAAAGTAGATCCCTAAGAAATGGCTTCCAGGATTGTTTTCCCCTGTCTTCTTTTTGACAGCCAAAGAGTATGTTAATTAGCAGACAAAGCATGAGCAAGAACCTTCAGTAATCTACTCTTTGCAGTGGGGGAATTTTTTATCCAAACAGACCAGAGTTACCCTTACTTGTATAATTCAAATCCAAGTTTGTGTAATAGGTACCCTCAATTTAAATGCAACTGTACTTTCTAGTACTGCAGAACTTGGCACTGTTAAAATGAGTCCGAAATGAATTTACAGATGCAGTGTCCCTAGAATCTCAAAACTGAACTAGCTTAATTGGAGGTAAGCCTCATTGATTTTAGTTCCTCCAAAAAAGTGAATTTAGGAAGCACAAGCCCCTGGAGTTTACATTCCTTCAGTGACACTTTGCCAGGGAATAATTTGTCTTGATTTGATGAGGCAAGGATGACATCTAGTGTCTATGTAGATTTATGTTGCAAATACATTTATCACCACACAAATCAAAGTAGGGTGGGAAAAAGAAAAATGAGCTTTGTAATTTCAAGGCTCCATAAAAAAATAGTACCACTTACTAACTTCAAAATTATGATGGATATGAATGTTCATATGAGATAGGAAAATCACAATAAAAGGAATATAAAATGGTCTACATAGATAAAGGTCTTCTTCTGCAGAAATATGGAAATGGCAGGAGCAACACACACAGGCCTTCAGAGAAACAGCTGCCTACAGTGAGCCTTTGGCAAGATTTGGGGTGTATAAGTAAGTAAATCATAAATCAAATCATTATATCAAAAGGGGGAACACTATCTAAAATCTCATAGAAAAGTTTTGTGCTCTACAGCACCATCTGGTGTTGGATGTTTATATTAGATCCAAAACACTGTGGTTTTTTGTTTTTTTTGTTTTACTAATGTAGCTGAGTCCTTGACCTGTAGTCTTCTGCACCCATTTTTCTATCACCTCCATTTCCTGTTGCACATATGCTCATGAGAGCATAAAGTCCCAGATTATAACCTTTCGGGAAAGTGTGCACATCATTTCATCCAGATAAGATGCACAGCTTTCAACAAGTTACTATAACACAGAAGTCTGTGCAATGCTGTGGGTTGCATTTACACAGACTAATGTGTGTGGCAGTGTCTGCAGCTAGGCAGTTTTCTGAGTGTAAAACCTATTTACAGTGGTACCTCGGGTTAAGTACTTAATTCGTTCCGGAGGTTTGTTCTTAACCTGAAACTGTTCTTAACCTGAAGCACCACTTTAGCTAATGGGGCCTCCTGCTGCTGCTGCACCAGTGGAGCACGATTTCTGTTCTCATCCTGAAGCAAAGTTCTTAACCCGAGGTACTATTTCTGAAGCATATATAACCTGAAGCATATGTAACCCGAGGTACCACTGTATATGTGTACTTCTGCAGAAACTGAACCAATAATTGTAATCCTGTGAATGGTTTCTCTGTGTTATAAATTCATTTCAGATCAGTGGCACAGCATATAAGAAGGGAACTGGGCACAGGATTGTAATCTAAAGCACGGGGAAGCTGGTGGTGCTGTGGTCTAAACCACTGAGCCTCTTGGGCTTGCCAATTAGAAGGTTGGCGGTTCGAATCCCCGCAACAGAGTGAGCTCCCATTGCTCTGTCTTAGCTCCTGCCAACCTAGCAGTTCGAAAGCACGCCAGTGCAAGTAGATAAACAGGTACTGCTGTGGCAGGAAGCTAAAGGGTGTTTCCATGCACTCTGGTTTCTGTCACGGTGTTCTGTTGCGCCAGAAGCAGTTTAGTCATGCTGACCCGGAAAGCTGTCTGTGGACAAATACCGGCTCCCTCGGCCTGAAAGCGAGATGAGCACCGCAACCCCATAGTAGCCTTTGACTGGACTTAAGCATCCAGGGTCCTTTACCTTTTACCTTTGTAAAGTATTTTGTTGTTGTACACATTAGAGTCCTCCTTGGCCCAGCTACTAACATCTATCAAACTACAAGATTCTATGCTTAAATACGGTAACTATCTTCGAAGGAATATATTAAAATTTGTCATAAGATGAAAGCATCCTGCTTGATTAAAAAATATATATCAGAAGCAAGGTATAACCTCAGATAACTTTTCCTGCTGTAGACTCATCAAAAACCAGGAGGCCGTTTAGGGTAACCCAGTGCATGAAACAGTCTCCTTCCTATTCAGCTTCACTAACGCCCACCGGACGTTATGTGTTACAAGAAGAGAGCGGGACCAAGCAGCGTCATCACACCAGTCCAGTAAGGAAGTGGCTTTACTTAGTTAACACTGGAATATTGGTTTTACTTAGTTAACACTGGAATATTGGTTTAGGGAAAAGGAAATATTGGCAGAGTAAGTAGACACACCCATAATATCTACACTGTGCTCTGTCTCTCACCTTCACACATTCCAATCTACCATTTCCAGTTATCCCCCAATATTCCTCCTCCAACATCAGGAAGGCCTATGCATGTACCTGCAACTATTTGATCCTACCCATCCTTGTTGCCTTTGCTTCTATGCTTTGGGACATTTCATATCCTCATTGCTGATCACAGGGCACATCTGTTAAAGCGTTAGCCTTAGCTTACCATATCCTGGCTTTGTGGAGCTGGAGACAACATTGTCTCAAATCTGAGCTTAAACCAGCAGATTTTTAATAATTGAATTTCCCCAGTTTTTTAAAAAAAGAAGATGTATTGAAATATTAGGATCTGATAAATGTGAAAGTAGTTGTTATGTAACTATTAATTGTGAAATATAATGGGTAGTTCTCAACTGTATGTGCACACTTTAAACTGCACTGCACTGAGACCTGTTATGAAGGAAGCATATAGGGGAGTGAAATGCAGTTCACATTGTTACAGCATGAAGTTGAACAAATTTTGGTCTAGAGCAGCGTTGCACGTCCTTTCTTCCCCAGGACCCTACACACACTGCCTTTCCACTTTGGACAGGAGGTCTACAGTGCAAAGTTGGCAGGCGGTAAGGTTTATGGTAAGGTTTATTGGCAGGCCAATGTTGCCACACCAGGGGTTCCGATTTGGCCTACAAAGTTTTTGTTTTTGTTTTGTTTTTTTTAAGGAAACCACAGCTACCTGCCAATCTTCAGGCATCACTCTGATGGATAGGTGACATCAGTTGATGGGCTGGGGTTTGATTCTGCATTGGCTGTGCAAATCTGCTCTCTGGCTGGGAACTAGTGTGTGCAGCCAAAGCAGCAGAATTTAACCCCTGCTCAGCAGCTGTGCCCTCCTCTGTGTGCTCTAACTGGTTCCACGTGCCAGTTCTCCTGATGGAAACAGGGGTGTGCAGCCAAGCCTCAGTTTGGGACTATTTGAAAGCCCCTTTGCAAAAGCCCCATGCTGCGCTTTGAAGTCCCAATAGTCAGGGCTTCAAAGCACAGTATCACCTGATGTCAAGTGATTGGCAAGTGGGTGGCCCCACCCACATGTCAAATTTGGCCTCTCAGGAGATAAGAATCTGCCCTACTGGTCAGAAAAGATTCCCCAACCCTGGTTTAATGGTTAGGTGGCTATGGAACTGAATAAACACTTGACACATGGTTCACAGGAATACATTGCCACATCCTGTATTTCTCTGCATTACCTACCTGACTCGGCCACTGTAAATACTGGAAAAGAATTGCCACTGTCCTTCTGCTAATAGTGAGAGGGGTTGAGGTGGGCAGCAGAGGGCAAGGGGTTCTGCCTGAGACCTCTTTGAGTCTTGGGTGGTGTATTTGGGAGGAGAACTTGATTTGGGGAGGATGTTTCAGTATGGGGACATGAGACGGGGTTCAGTATGGAGCAGGGTGTAGGGATAGGTTTCAGTGTGGGGCAAACTCTGTATGTGGAGTAGCGTGGAACCATGTCAGAGAGAGGGCCTGTGGGGTGTGGGGCACTGTGTGCCTGAGGTTTTAATACTGGGTGCTTAGTAGTCTGAAAGGAGTACCAGGGTGGGTGTGGGGGATTCAGTGTAGGGCAAAGTCTGTGTGAGTGATTGGGGTGATTGGGGGCTTGCAGCATAGAGTGGAGTCAGAGTTTGCATTGTAGAGTGCATGAGTGGTTATGGGGCGGGTATACCCTAAACCTGACTGGATAAAAACATGGCATGCATCTCACAGGGATAAATTGCTACAGTCGTAATTTCTGCACATGGCCTGCCTCACAGAGTTGCTGCAAGATTAAATACTGGAAGAGAATCAGCACTGTCCTCCCAGCAAACTTTCTGGGAGTAGGGCTGGCCAGTGTGTTTGTCAGGGAAGTTTCAGCACTGGCCAATGTGTTGTGGCATTCTGTACAGGAATTTGGGGTGTGGGGCATTACAGTAGGGTGGGTGTGTTCATGGCAATGGGTTGTGTTATTCTCCCAGGGTATTTTCTCAGATTCCAGATGTGTTGATTGGACCCAAAAAGATTGACGAGCCAAAAGCAGCTGACCCAATAAGGCAGAGTCACAATGCTAGCTTCCTGACAGGTGTGTCACTGCCACATACCGGAAAGGAGATAGGGAATGGTGAGGCAGGGGGGCTTTTAGGGTGATGGGATCACCAATTAAGAACATTAGAATAATCTGCTGGATAAGGTCAGTGGCCTGTCTAGTCCAGTATCCTGTTCTCACAGGAGCCAACCAGATGCCCCAGTGAGCAGAACATGACCCCAAGAGCCCTGTCCTCTACTCCCTTCACGGCCTAGGACCCTCATACCTACAGGACCGCCTCTCCTGGTCTGCCCCACAGAGGACCTTAAGGTCCATAAATAGCAACACCCTAGAGGTCCCAGGCCCTAAGGAAGTCAGATTAGCATCAACCAGAGCCAGGGCCTTCTCAACACTGGCTCCAGCCTGGTGGAACGCTCTGTCTCATGAGACCAGGACCCTGCGGGATCTGATTTCTTTCCACAGGGCCTGTAAGACAGAGTTGTTCAGCCTGGCTTTTGGCTTGGAATTAACTTGACCCCCTCCCCCTCTTTCTTTTTTCCTTTTTCCTTCTGTGATGGAACTCCTACTTGGGGACTTCCTTGGCTTTTTTCTGGCCCACGTAGGACCAGTCTGGATAGTTAGCCTTGGTGAAGACTTGATGTTTTCATCCCAAAAAAAAGTTTTTGAGTTTCTGCTGAATGAGGCTGCATTTTAATGTTGTATTTTAATCTTGGTTTTTAAGTAGTATTTCAGTCAATTGTTTTATATCTGGTGTTTACTGTGGTTTCCAGCAACTGGTATTCGGAAGCCTTTCTGCCTCCAGGTGTGGAGGTAGCCATTGTGGCTTGTAGCCATTGATAGCTCTCTTCTCCTCCATGAATTTGTCCCATCCTCTTTCCAAGCCATCCAGGTTGGTGGCCATTCCTGCCTCTGGGCCGAGTGAGTTCCATCCTTTCACCATGTGCTGCGTGAAAGAAGTACTTTCATCCGTCCTAGATTGACTCCACCAGGGCACCTGCACCCTTCCAGCCTCCTCCACCATCTCATCCCTCTCTCTCCCAGTGAGCAGCAGTGACACGCTTGCCGGGAAGCAAGTGTTGCAGCTCCTCCCCTCTGGGTGACCCACTTCTAATCAAATCACCGCTCCACACTGTGATATTTCATAACTAAAGGAATTACCAAGGCATGTAGTATCCACTAGGTGGCCCCCTCAGAAAACACTGCACTCCTGGCAAACTGATTTCTTCACTTTTGCTTTTAGTCATGCACGGCAATATTTTGCCAGTACTTGTTTCCTATAGATTCCAACGGGGCCGGAAAACCTTCATAACTTTTGAACTGCCAATCAGAACTTCACCAAGCCTGTCAAAGGATCTCCTCCACAACACACTTGAATAATGTACCTCAGTAAAGGTAAAGGTAAAGGTAAAGGGACCCCTGAACATTAGGTCCAGCTGTGACCGACTCTGGGGTTGCGGCACTCATCTCGCTTTATTGGCCGAGGGAGCCGGCATACAGCTTCCAGGTCATGTGGCCAGCATGACTAAGCCACTTCTGGCGTACAAGAGCAGCGCACGGAAACGCCGTTTACCTTCCCGCTGGAGTGGTACCTATTTATCTACTTGCACTTTGACATGCTTTCAAACTGCTAGGTTGGCAGGAGCAGGGACCGAGCAACAGGAGCTCACCCCGTCGCGGGGATTTGAACCGCCGACCTTCTGATCGGCAAGCCCTAGGCTCTATGGTTTAACATACAGCTTCACCCACGTCTTAAGTACCTCAGTAGTTTTCATCAAAATTTGAAATAAATATATGCTGCTGCTGTTGTTTTTGTTGTCAGTGTCAATTTTCAGCACCTAACTCCATTGTACCTGTGGTGGGTTTGTGTATATATATATATATATATATATATGCTTTCGTAGATTTTCACGGGTACAGGAATGCAGGTTTTGGTGTCTTCGGGTGTCTTCCCGTGTAAGAGTCGGGGTGTCTGTGCGACGTTTCGACGAGGTCTCACTCGTCATCTTCAGGCTGGTGCTTTCGGCCGAAAAGCAAGAAGCCGAAAGCACCAGCCTGAAGATGACGAGTGAGACCTCGTCGAAACGTCGCACAGACACCCCGACTCTTACACGGGAAGACACCCGAAGACACCAAAACCTGCATATATATATATATATATATATATATATATATATATATATATATAATCAGATTGATTTGAAATTTGGCCTTTTTTGAAGACTTCATTAAGTAGATCACGTACACCAAGTTTCAAGTTATTGGCCCAACAGATTCCATTTTTATAAGCAGTAGAGTGTAGAATATTGAGACTTAAAATGAAAAACATTGCTTTTGCAGCTCACCTTAAGTATAGGCACACTACCATAATCCTATTATTAAGTGCTGAGTGGAGCCAGTTTCAATTCTACTTCCAGCTGTTTGCATAAAAGTAATGCCTCAGCAGCGCTAAATGACCGAGTGTGCAAAGGGCCTCTATCAATGCCGTCGAGAGAGAGCGGGAAAAACAAAAAGCAAATAACATTTTTATTAAATGCTTGTATTTTCAGTGCCTTGAAAAGTTTTGTTACCAACAGTTTTATGGTATTGTTGTTTAATGTTTAATATTCTTAAGTTTTTTAATTCCTATGTATACTGCCCTGAAATCCATCCATGGATGAAGAAATAGTTTATACATTTCATAACTATCAGGCAATGTAGCAAATACATTTCCATCCATGAGGTCTGCAAACATTTTATTTTTATGTTGTAAGTCACCTTAATTTTATTAGCCAATGAGAAGAACTGAAACTGTGTTTGATTTGCATGTGCCTTTGTCTGTGTGTAAGGGAAATTGTGAAGCTGAGATCACACTGTGGTCATGGAAGAGCTGTGACCACTGTTAAAATATTACATCCGTCTTCATCCATGGATTTTTGTTTCTTTGGCAGCTCCTTGGATTTTTTTGTCTCATGTGTTTAATAATTCAATGCCTGCATCATCTAACCCCAACATGGAGGGACTTTCTGTATGGCAGCTAATGGATACAACCTTGTGTAGCACCCACATTTTCCTTCCAATTAATCCAGATTGATTATTTCTTTGTGTATGTGTGTGTGTTTAAATATATGGTATATCCAGATTAATTGGGGCAACAGAGTGTGGAATTTTGGTTAGGATGGTATCTTGTGTATGCTGCACAAAACTTTCCCACATGAGCAACACCACAAGGACCACAGTAAGCTGCCATGTGGAAGCATCCATAGCCCAATGATGTGAAGAGTCTGACTCCCAACTCTTCCTGGGCTTTTGATGTACATTAATACTCTGTTCGGCAACTCACAACATCACAAGCAACAGTAAAGTACAGAAGATCTCTCCCACCCCCAAAAAGCAATGGAAAATAAAGGTCATCCTTGCTATCAGTAAAAAGACCCACGTTTCCTTTCCATCAATAGTTCAAGCTAGACTGGCAGCTTTGAGGGTCATTTCATTCATCAGCAATTTCAAACGTACACAGATTTCCTTGCCACTAGAAGGCACTCAAATTCCACAGCAGTGAACAAAAGCAAGGCTAAACCTATTGCTTATCTAAATTATCCTTGTCTTCCAGAGAAGCTTCTGTTCATTATTTAGCTTATCCACAAACTACACTGACAGAATACAATATGAAAGGTGAACATTTCGGTTATTTTTTATTTTGGTGTTTGACCCTCTTGCAATAGATTTTGACTAGGACTGCACAGCAGCTGGTTGTACTGGAATTTGGGTCTAGGCAGACTCCATTTGAGCCAGCTCTTGGGGCATCCAGACACACAAACATCAATATCAGGAAACCATTCCTCTACACAACTGGCCCTGCCCACTGACCTGGGTGTCCACAGGATATTTCTGAAGCTGTTGCTGCCTTCCACAGTGCCATCTCGTGAGGCAGCACTAAGAATGTGTGCACAGTTGTCCATACACAAACTCTGCAGTGCTCATATTTGTATCACTATGAACACAGCCTTACAGTGAGTCTGTAAGTGAGGCCAGTTGTGGATCCACATATCCTTCTACAGTGGGGATATAGGTTTCTGGGCAGCAGTTGATCACAGAGAGGGTTTGCCAAACGTGCCTTCCTCTTAGCATGTTTCTCCCTTTCGTCCTGAGTTCGAGTGTCTTCAAAGTTCATGACACATTTGGTAAAGACTGTTCTCAAATTGGAGTGCTCACAGGCCAGTGTTTCCCAATTGGTGTTTATACTACATTTTTTTAGATTTGCCTTGAGAGTGTCTTTAAACCTCTTTTGTTGTCCACTGGTATTTTGCTTTCCATTCTTAAATTGGGAATAAAGATGATAAACAGGCATCTGAACAACATGACCAGTCCAACGAAGATGCTTTGACACTGGTATCTTAGCTTCTTCCAGTACACTGACATTAGTTCACCTGTCTTCCCAAGTGATATGTAAAATTTTCGGAGACACCATTGATGGACTATTTTGAGTAGTTGGAAATAGCGTTTATGTTTCACAAGCATACAGTAAGGTTGGTAGTCCAATAGCTTTGTAAACAAGCATGTTGGTTTCCTTGCAAATGTCCCAGTCCTCAAACGCTCTGCACTTCAATCAGGAGAAAGCTGCACTCACAGAGCTCAGGCGATGCTGGATTTTGGCATCAAATTTGTCCCTTGTGGAATCTGCCCAAGTAGGAGAAGTGACTGACACTTTCCAGCGTTACACCATTGGGTTGGATTTGTGGCGCTGCAGAGGGGCTGTTTTGTTGGTGCAGCACTTTGGTTTTTTGGATGTTGAGCAATAGGTCAAGCTTTTCGTAAGATTCTGCAAATATATTTAGGCTGACTCAGGTCATCCTCTGAGTGTGCACACAATACTTTGTCATCAGCATACTGAAGCTCTATGATGGAAGTTATAGTAACCTTACTCTTTGCTTTCAGCCTGCTCAGATTAAATAGCTTTCCATCTGTTCAATATATGATTTCTACACCAGTGAGGAGTTTTCCCTTCAACAAAGTGTAAGATCATGGCAATGAAAATAATAAATGGAGTCGGGACAATAACACAACCCTGTTTAACACCTGATCCCATTGTGAATGGTTCACTTTGAGAGCCATTGTTATCTGTGATTGTTGCTGTCATATTATCATGGAGGAGCTGAAGGGTGTACACAAATTTATCTGGGCAGCCAGTTTTCAGAAGGACAGTCCACAGGGCATTGCGATTTCCGGTGTCAAAGTTCTGAGTCAGGTCAATAAGGCCATCTACAAGGGTTTGTTTTGCTCCCTGCATTTTTCTTGAAGCTGTTGAGTGGTGAAAATCGTTTCCATTGTCCCCCTAGAACATGAGTAGGCAAACTAAGGCCCAGGGGCCGGATCCGGCCCAATCAACTTCTAAACCCAGCCCTTGCACAGTCTGGGAATCAGCGTGTTTTTACATGAGTAGAATGTGTGTTTTTATTTAAAATGCATCTCTGGGTTATTTGTGGGACATAGGAATTCGTTCATTTCCCCAAAAAAACAAATATAGTCCACCACCACCCACAAGGTCTGAGGGACAGTGGACTGGCCCCCTGCTGAAAAAGTTTGCTGACCCCTGCCCTAGAAGGTCAAAAACCATTTTGGGATTCAGGAATGGTAGCCTCGGATATTATTAGGAGACCATTTGCTAAGATCCTTTCAAGAATTTTGCCAGCCGGTGCTAATAAAGAGATGCCTTAGTAGTTTCCACAATCCATTCTATCACCTTTTTAAAAGAGATTGATCATTTTGGCATCCCTAAAGTCTGCTGGGATCTCATCTCTCTCCCAGATTTTTCGATGAGCTTGTGAAGCTGTTGTGTAAATTGAATTCCACCCACTTTGAAGACTTCGGCAGGTATCCCATCATGTCTGCTGGCTTTGTTGTTTTTCGTTTGGTTAATCATTGTACACAACTCTCCCGGATTTGGAGATACTGCAAGCTCATCTCTAACTTGATATTGTGGAGTTTGTGAGAGGATCTCAGCAGCTACGGGGGAGTTGCGGTTAAGAAGATGCTGGTAATGTTCTTTCCAGTGCTGTGCAATAGCTTCTTTATCTTTTAGAAGTGTGGTATCATCTGTTGAGTGTAGGGTGCATATGCCATGATTTATTGGCCCATGTATGGTCTTTGTGGCTTTAAAGAGGCCCCATGCACCATGAGTATTGGTTAAGTGCTGGATCTCTTGAGTTTTTTTTATCCATCAGGTGTTCTTTAGTTCTCTGGTTCTTCTTTGAACCTCAGCCTTAGCATTGGCATAGGTTTTTTCTTAGTGGCGCAGTTTCTATCTCTTTGCCAGATCTGAAAGGCCTTCCTTTTCTTGTCAATAATGTGTTCAGTCTCACTGTCATTCTCATCAAACCAGTCCTGGTGTTTCTTAGTTTGGTATCTGATAGTTTGTTCACTGGCTGCAATACAGTGGTAGTTGGAAATACAGTGGTACCTCGGGTTACATACGCTTCAGGTTACATACGCTTCAGGTTACAGACTCCGCTAACCCAGAAATAGTACCTCTGGTTAAGAACTTTGCTTCAGGATAAGAACAGAAATCGTGCTGCAGCAGCAGCAGGAGGCCCCATTAGCTAAAGTGGTGCTTCAGGTTAAGAACAGTTTCAGGTTAAGAACGGACCTCTGGAACGAATTAAGTACTTAACCCGAGGTACCACTGTAATGGATGTTTTTAGCTTGGTCCAGTGTTCCCTGATGTTATCATGGAACTCCAAAAGCAGATGGTCCTTAAGAGTCGTTTCGAAGCAATCCCGCTTAATAGGATCTTGAAGGGCTTGAGAGTTCATTTTGCACCTTGGTTTTCTCCCTTGAAGCCTGCTTTGAGGTATAATCTAGATAGCCATCGTGGAACGTATTGATCTGCAATCTGTCCAGCAGTTGTTTGCACTCATCATAACTCTGCTAAGGAGCACATTGCAACAATCTTCAGCTCGAACAATTACATAGTCCAAGAGGTGTCAGTGGTTCGACCAAGGGTGCCTCCATTATGTTTTTAAATTATTATTTTTTGGTCAAAAGAGTGTGTTGGTAATAACAAGGCTGTGTGCTGCACATACAGTCAAAAGTAAGATTCTGTTCTGGTTGCTGTTGCCAGTTCCATCTTTCCCCATAGTCCCAGGCCACAGATCGAAATCTCACCCAACTCCTGCATTAAAATCATACAGGAGCACATCAATCTTGGCCAACCGCCTAAAAATCTTCCTACACAAGTTAATAGCCCCAGACCAGCCTGGCTTTGTCCTTGGCCGCAATATAACACACCCCATCAGGAAACTACTGAACCTGATTGAACACAGCAAGGCAACTAAATTCCCACTGACAATTATGTCCCTAGACATCCTCAAAGCTTTTGATTGCTTAGAGTGGAAATACATATTAGCAGTACTAACATGAAATTTGGCCCCAACTTCCTACAAAATCTCAAACAAATATACTCCCAAGCCTCAGTAAAATGCAGAACTAACAATATGGACTCTAATACTATAGCAATCCAAAGAGGCAGGAAACAAGGATGCCCACTATCTCCCTTCTTATTTATCTTGGCTCTGGAATCCTTAGCAATCCGAATCCGATCAGCCACAGACATCAAGGGAGTGGAAATAAAAGGCAAAACCTATAAATTAGGGCTCTTTGCAGATGACCTAATTGTCACAACACCAGACCCCATAAGCAGAGCAACCACCCTAATCAGAGAACTCAACACATTTGCAATGGTGTCGGGCCTACAGGTAAATTTTGCAAAGTCAGAAGCTATGTGCTTCAACACCCCTCCTCACACCGAAAAAGAGCTCACTAATGTCACCAAGATAAAACTTTGCAACACCAAGTTCAGATACCTAGGGGTACAAAGAACCAGAAACCTCAATAAATTGTACCTCCACAACTACAAGCCCCTGTGGCGACAAATTAACAAAGACCTAAAGAGATGGAACAACATGAATTTCACTCTCTCAGACAAAATAGCCATGATCAAAATGATCACCCTTCCAAAACTAACCTACCTATTCCAAACCCTCCCAATCTGGATTCCCCCAACCCAACTCCACAGATGGCAGAGAAAACTACACTCTTTTATCTTCTCACATAAAAATCCAAGAATACGCCCCAAATACCTGCACCTCCCCACCTCAGAAGGAGGATGGGGAATCCGCAACACAGAAGCATATTACATTGCCAACCAAATACGCCATATAATCCCATATATACTAGAAGATGAGACAAAACAATGGATACACCTAGAGAGGGATACAATTGAAAATACCTGCACCACAGCATACCCACTCCTCCCAAACAAAGGAAAACTCCCACAACATTTAACAGGTACACACAGGCCATGTGCAAAGCATGGAAAACAGAAATAGGCAAACTATCCCCAACCCCGTCCCCACTAATTCCCCTGGCATACCACCCATTATTCCACCATGCAGCACAAAACCTCCAGATAAAAACCTGGCAAACCAAAGGCTTATATCGCCAAATAGACTTCTATAAAAATAACAAACCTTTGTCAACACAAGAAATACAGGACAAACTAGAAGATACCCAAATGCCCTGGTTAGCACAACACCAATTACATGCCCTCTTAAATAATCCAGCAATAAAATCAGCAGCAACTAGGCCCCTGACAACCTCCGAAAACCTCCTAACAACAAAGGGACATGGTAAAGGGATGGTATCCGCAATATACAAAATACTACTCCAAAATCCCATGAACCCCCTAGATGCAATCAAAAAACAATGGGAGGATGAGCTAGGCAATGAGATTAACCCCACTCAATGGACCAGGATGTGGTCTAAACCCCCTTTTAATTCCATATCAACAAAAAGAAAAGAGCTCACTCTGAAACTCGCCTACAGGTGGTACCTAACACCAAGAAAACTAGCGCTAATACGCCCAGGAAACTCACCAAAATGCTGGAGAGGGTGCACCTCCACAGGCACATACCTCCACATGTGGTGGGAGTGTCCCAAAATCCAACTATTCTAGACAACAGCCGTACAAGAAATAACTAAGCAAGTATTAGAAATCACCCCAGAATTGGCCCTACTAAACATCTTCCAAGACAATAATGCCCATTTACACCACAAAGAACTCATAACCCACTCAGCAGCCAGAAACATCATAACCAGACACTGGAGAGACCTGTCAGGAGTAAGCATGGACCAATGGTACCAAAGAGTATGGAAACAGCCTTACTAGATAAATTAACCAATAAACTGAAACTGACACGGGGACAAATAGAAGAAGATGCCTTCACCCCAATATGGCTCCCCTTTATCACATACACAGCCCAACAAGACAATGACAAAAATCCACCAACAACATACAAATCAATATGGCTAACCTGATCCAAAGCACCCGCCCACCCCACTCACACATGAAAACCACCACAGCCAATCACAAACAAACAAACACACCCTAGGCCAACCCCAACCTCTCTCACCACCAAAGAAACACGTGAATAGCAGAGAACCTGCACAAGTGACGCTGACACAAAACCCCACATATATTAGTAAAATAGAAACATCGCCACCCAACCCCAACTCCACTCACCTTTCCCCCTTCCACCTCCTTCCCCCTTTTCTTCTTAATGTCTCAACAAATGAAATTGATCTGTAAAAAATGTTACTTGAAAGAGAGAGAGAGAGAGAGAGAGATTGCACATATTTTTGTAAACCAAGAAAATCTTTAATAAAAATACATTTTTTAACAAATCACACAGGAGGTTAATTTTATCCTCCTTAGTTGTTTCTGATAGGATGGCATCCAGCTGAGAATAACAAATTCCTTTAATGTCTTCATCGGCATCTAGTGTTGGCGCATAAGCGCTTAGAATAGTAGCCTGTTGGTTTGGGGCAAGTTTTATTTGAAGGGTTGAAAATTGCTCATTAATGCTGGTAGGGACTTCTGACAAGCGCTTCACAATATCATTTTAGATAGCAAAGCCTACTCCATGTATTCGATGTTCTTGTTCAGGTAGACCTTTCCAGAAGGATGTGTAGCCTCCTTTTTCTTCCTTCAGTTGTCCCTCTACTGCTCTTTGAGTTTCTTGAAGTGCTGCAATATAAATGTTAAAACGTCGCAACTCTCCTGCAATGATGGCAGTCCTGTGTTTGGGACACTCATTATCTGGGTTATCCAACAAAGTCCATATATTTCATGTTCCAAAGTTCAATTGTCTTTTACGACTGCTGGGTGGTGACCCCATTGGGTGCAGTAATCCAGTCAGGGGAAAAGGGAGGCAGACTATGTTTAGGGCACCTTTTCTGGCCTCTCCCCCTTTTTAGGGTAAGCAGAGTGGATCCTAAATAGGACTGTTCAGTCGTGGATACAGCTGCTGAACTGCTCAACTGCCTCATTCCTTGAGTCAGAGCGACTGAATCTGTATCCACCACCCAAGTGCCGGTTCATGACTAGGGGCTTCCAGATTTCACAGTCCTGCCCCATTACCATTTGCCAATCACCATGGTTTTTTAGGGGTTTGGGGTGGGCTTTTTGAAGAGTCCTGTGCATGAATTTGTTTTATGTGTGCAGATCAGTGCATACTGACCAACACACAGTCTTTGCAGTAAGGCTCTAGTCCAATGGCATGAGTATCACAATGACTGGTAGATTCTTATCTGCTGCAGCCTTCATCTGCCTTCACAGCCATTGTAACATATCACTTGTTATCTTCCACCTATTCTGTCATGGAGGACTTCTTGGATCATTCTTTGTCTAGCTCCTCCCCTTTGACCTTACCACCTTCGGTGACCAGGGTCATAGGAACATGCAAGCCCACTCACCACAACAAGGTGAAGATACAGCTGCCAGGGCCCCAACTCCTTGGCAAAGCCCTCCACCAATACCTGTCCTAATGCTCCCCTAAAAAAAAAAAAAGTATTGGCCAGGTGCTCTGAACATCTACCACCACCTTAATTTTCCACAATACTCCTAAAAAAGCATCACTCTGGGGCATTGTGGGAAATTAGGACAGCAGATCTCAGTCACTGAATGCAAGGTCCACCGGCAGAGGAGAGTGGGTCAGCAGGTGGCATTTGGCCCCTCAAAACCCTGTCCAGACATCCTAGCAACTCAGGGGCCACACCTGCAGAAACTGGGTGGAACTGTGGCCTTGCAGGATAGAGAGCATAAGGACAGTTTCCTCTTAAACTACATTGGACCTTGACCTCCCCAATTGTCTTCTTCAGCTGATCCAAAAGGGTTTCCTCTAGAGGTATTAGGTACACAGGTACCATCTCACTATGAACATTCTCCAACTATTCAGGGAGCCTTTCCGTGGCAAGGCCCCCTTTGAGTATATCTTCTCATCTCCTTGACTGTAGAGAGACTGCAGCTTCTGAAGAACATTGGGGCCACCCCATTCAATCACCCCACTGCCGCCGCCACCCTTCATTGAAAGTGGTGAGATAAAAGTTAACAACTCTAGATGTTCCAGCTTGACTCTATGCTGGTTGGAGGCTTGCTGAAGGAAGATTTGTTGAGGGCTGTGGGTGCAATAGGTTGATCTTTTGGCTGCTTATCAGGAATGATCTGTTTCCTACAAACATCATCCAAGGTAGATGTCAAGAACAGTGTTTCTCAAATAGTGGGCTGGTACTGGGACCCACCATTGAGCCTTGGGCCACTTTTAAATGGGCCTGCCCTGCCCGCTAGCCATGCCATGTCATGGCCTTTTGATTGGACCCATGCCAGCCCCAAGAACTCATTGCATGCTGAATAATGAGGGCTGTGAATGAAACAAAGAAATTGGGGACGGGGTCAGGAAAGGCTCCCTCCTCTGAGGAAAAAGGGCCATGGGAGGTCCTGAGTGAGTAAAATGGTTAAATTTATTATTGTCAACAACATCGTGATGATCTAACTGGTGAAAGAAAGGAAGGGGATAAGGGGGAAATGTGAAGGAAGGAAGGAAGGAAGGAAGGAAGGAGAAAATGTAAAAAAAGAAAAACCCAGAGAGGCATGATAAAGGTTCCCTGCCGATCAGGTGAACTGAGGCAGCAGCCTTGGGTGGCAGAATCCCATGGGATGGCATCCTCATGAGTGCCAGGAGCGCCCCACCTGCCCCTGCCACAATCACTGGAGAAGTGGAGGCAGCTGCTTCCAATGAGATTTCACAAGAGATCTGTGAGAACTTGCTAGAAGCCACTACCACGTGACCCTAGGAAGCGAGGCTTTGGCAGGGGGTATCTTCAGGCAGTGAAACAGAATTATTGGTATTAGTAATATTTTAAGGGGGGGAAATCTCAAAGCAGTTTATAACCTACATTAGAACATCAAATAAAATAATACAGAATAAAACACTGCTGAAGAAAGTCAAATATAAAGTATATATTCAAAGCAACATAATTAACAGGGAACTAAAACATTATTATTATTATTATTATTATTATTATTATTATTATTATTATTATAACATTATTATTATTATAACATTATTATTATCAGGCTGGCCACATGACCCAGAAGCTGTTCCTTGGCAGGAAAACAAGATGAGCACCGCAATCCCAGAGTTGTCTGCGACTGGACCTAATGGTCAGGGGTCCCTTTACCCTTTACCTTTAAAATAAAATATTACATTATTTCAAAATAAAACATTACAAAGGAGGCCAACTACAAAATGCACATTTAAAACACCATAATTAGCAAAATAATAAAATCTTATCATAAGCATAGAATATACCGTATTTGCTGCTTCTGCTGCTGCTGCCAATGGTGGTTCATAGCAGGCAGCAGCTGTGGAAGCTCAGGCTCAATGACTTGGGTGTGGCCTCTTCAGCAGCCTCAGCTTTTGTAGCTGGAGTCAGTCCGGGCCCCACCCTCCAAGGCCAGGATGGATCACCTCTGGTACAAGCTGAGTTTGAAAGTAACTTGGAAGAAGAGGAGATGGGTAAAAATCCAAGGCATGTGAGGGTGGGAAAAACATAAAAGAAATTGGATCAGAAAATTGGATCAGAAAATTCTGCCTAAAACAGAGAGGCTGAGTCACAATCCCTTCGGAACAAATGTATGTATTTAGTTTGAGGAAAACTGAGCTATGGAACTTCTTGCAACAAGAACACTGTGGTGATGAATTTAGCCATTTCCAAAAATAGATTAAATATCATTAGAAAGTGATGTCAGTGGTTGCCAGCAGATCAAATTCTGCTTCCACCTGCCCTGGAACTGGTGAGTCTCAGTAATTTTCAGACTTCTCAAGTAGGCCCTTGGGAGAGAAACACTGAGGACCTCTGGGCGGTAACAAGAGAAGCCATGGGGGATGGGGAAAGGCAGAAATTAGGTAAGGGGCAGTTCCAAACCTCCCAAACTCCCAAAAGCAATAACACGGTTTCAATCCAAGACCCAAAGCAACCAGATTTAGGCTTCTTTGAGTCTTATCCGAAATCTGTGTGCAGATTTGACTGATGTAGATTTGATTAGCGTTAGTAAGTTTCATCAAAGATGTCTATTTTTAGAGTGGATGTCACTGAAGCAAGAAGTAGAAATATCAAGTAAGTAAAGCATTCCAAGTATAAAGCAAGCATCAAAACAATGAGTGATGGAAAAGAATGTGAGATGAAAGCAATGTTATAAAATCAGATAAAGAGAGTTGAGGGTGCTACACATAATATTCAAGAACCCAGGTAATGGGAAGGCTCAACTAGACATACAAGCTAACAAAATATTCTGTGGCAAGGCCAGATTGTGGTGGCTGCCTTGGGAATCAGGTTTAGAGCACTACTGAAAGGGTGTCAGTTATTTCATTATTTATTGCATATTATTATTATAAATATAATAGCAAATACAGATATAATACTGTATTACACAACATTACTTATCTGCATGGTATCCTGAAAGCTATTGTTCTAATAATGCACAAATAGGCTCCATCATTCCACATATCAGCCTCCTGAAACTCCTTCCTTAGCCCTTTTGTAATACATCTGCTGTATCAATACTTAATCTGAGTAACCAAGTCATTTTATACTAATCCCAAAGGTTTGGCATTCTTGGTCATTTCCACCTTGCAGCAATACATAGCCTAGCTGTAGCTAATAAAATATCAAGATCTTACTTCATAACCACATCTTTCAAACATCCCAGCCATATTGTACTGATGTTAAATAAAGCATCATACCCACTCATCTCCTTCATTTCACCATGATCTCCTTTCAATAAACTTTAATAACTGGGCATCCCAAATCTGTGCCTGAAACCTGACACCTTCAACAATTATCATTAGTGATATAGTTTGTGTGGGTGAGGGCAGACTCCCCTAAATTCCTGGAGTAAAATACTATAATTTAATCAGCCCCCCTGAGTCCTAAGTTCCAGCAGGGATCCAATTCCCTAATAGCCAGGCTAGTCTGATAATGGCTGCTAAGTATGAGTGGTTAACTTAACAAAGGCAAGGTGAAGAGCCATTAAGAAGGCAAAGGCTGTGCCAGGCGGCAAGAGCGTTTGAGCCTGAAGACAGTGCCAGAGTTTTTAGGATCGAGTTTAGGATTGCAGTGGTGATGATGTGACCCAGGGGAAAGAGGATTTAGTCTGTAAAGAGCAATCTGGAAGGAGGGTCAGAGCCATGACTGAGGTCTTTTTGGATCCCAGGCTGCGGCTATGGGAGACTCATGACCTTTTTAGAGTGTTAATACTTTGAACCCTTCCTTTGTAAGCTCAGGTTGTATACATGTGTAAATAAACCATATATCATAAAGACACCACAGTCTCTTCAGTGCCCCTTTCCAAAAGGAAACACGGACCCTTGACCCCTGGAATCATACCACTCAGAGATTGGGGTGGCATGTAGCATTATTTAGAGTAGATGCATGATTCAAATGAAAAGGGATCAAGTTAGTGCAAAACTGTAACTTTCTAGCTTGAAAGCTTTAAAATACAGTGGTACCTCGGGTTACAGATGCTTCAGGTTACAGACTCTGCTAAACCAGGAATAGTACCTCGGGTTAAGAACTTTGCTTCAGGATGAGAACAGAAATTGTGCAGCGGCGGCGGCAGGCCCCATTAGCTAAAGTGGTGCTTCAGGTAACGAACAGTTTCAGGTTAAGAACGGATCTCCAGAACGAATTATGTTCTTAACCCGAGGTACCACTGTACGTAATAGCAATTTATTGTCCTCCAGTCAACTTTCACGTCTCGTAATTGGTGTAAGGAAATGGGGTGGTAACATTCCTAGAAGTACTTAATAATTTCTGGGAGTGGTAACATCCTGTTTCCTTACCCTTACCCTGAAACTTGAACCATCCCATTTTGGTACCAACAGAAAATATCTCCACACAGGACTATTAATTGTGAAAAACCAACATTACCAGAGATAGATATGTCCTCAGTTTGCTTTTTAGTATTGTTTCAAGATGCATGGGAGGGTGTCCTCCATTAGGGCTCCAGCACCTTATCTCCTGGGCCACCAATGCCCAGTTCTTACAGTAGTCCTGGTTCTGTTCTTCAAAGGTGACATCATGGCCAGATGACTCCATTACCTCCAGATCACATGAAACCTGGACCTCAGAACTAGCTTGCTCCTGGGCTGTGAGGAACCTGCCACTTTCCTCCTGATTGCTATACTGGACATTTACCTCTGCCTGGCTTGATAGCGTACCTGTTGTAGCCCCCTGGATGTTGAGAAGACTCCACTAAACAAAATAGGGCTGGCTAATCACATTAAGTCTAGAATCTACATCTACTTAACTGCACCTGTGCTCAGGCCTGGCTTTGTCTTCTGTCCTCCCCATCCCACCAACTTTGATGAGCATTCTCTGAAACTCAAGTGCACCTGTTTTGGACCATGCCTCTGAGCAGGGCTGAAGTGACCCACTCGTCCTGACATATTGTCCACATTCTCAGACCTCAAAAGCTAAAAAATCATCCGAGGTCACAAAAGTCCACCGGTCTGACCCCACTCACATCTTCTCACATGGCTCACCTGCGTGGCTGCACCATAACTTCCCGTTCCCATAACAACTCACTCTCCCCCATCTTCCAATAATGAACTTATTGTCTTAGGCACACCTTCCCTAAAACAGATTAAAATGCTAGTGTGGCATTAGTGTAAACGGACAACATTTTGAAGGGCTTCCCAGCTTTGGTTGCAATCCTAACCATGTCTGCTGAGAAGTCCCATTGAATTCAATGGGATTTACTCCCAGGTAAGTGGGGTTAGGACTGCAGCCTTACACTCTTGGCCGCTACACTTTATCAGTTCTTGCCAATAACACAGGAAGCATTTTTGGGGTCCTTTGCCTTTTCAGGTAATAGATGTCCATCTCTCACTAGGAGACCTTTAATGGGCCTCTTAGGTCATAGCCACTCAGGCAACCGGATTTAGCAGCACTAAAAAAGCATAGCAAAAGATCTGAATTTCACACAGATTTAGGGGAGCCTGGAGTAAACCCATCTATAAATAACTGAAAGAAATGACAGATCGGCTGCCTATATTTGCTCTGGCCGTCTAGATGCCATACAAGAATAATCAGAGTTGAAATATTTTACAGCAGCTAAAAAAAATTCAACTATGATTACGCTTGTACTGCATGTAGACAGCCAGAGCAAATATAGACAGCCTATCATTTCCTTCAGGTTCAAACTTCAATTTAACCCCAATTCTTGTGTTTTCAGATGTAGCTGCCATTCTTCCATCCTTGCCAACCCAACCTATCTGAAATGCTGCTAGCACTTTATAATGTTTTCCTCCAGCTGACAATTGCTTCTCCTGGTTTTCTGCTCTTATCTTTTCTTTATACATAACAATTTTTTTCTGCATAAGTAAAAGGTATGATAAAGAATTTCTGTAACCATTTCATGATATTTTCCATTGTGGGCATTATTAAAATAAGCAGACTTGATATGATCAGAAGGACCTTTTCTGGAATCCTCTTGCTCTTCTTATTTTACCTGCTGTAGATATTCCAAGCAATAAAATAAAAAGGGGAAAAAACTTATCACAAATGCCTCCGGACCCTTTGAATGTATTTCTGATGGCTGATTGCACAAATATTTTATTTTTCAATTCATTTAGCATGAACTTGTTTGCCCTGCTTCTTGGGATTCGAGCAGCACTTTGAATTCCAATGGCTGCAATAAAAATGCTGCTATTGTTTAAAGCATGTTTAAAATCTATCATTTATTTAACTGTAAGATTTGTACATCATTGAATTTCATGGGAGAAGAGTCATTAGGCAAAGTGAAGCCTGCACTGGAGGTCGTGTTTAATTTATTTTCTGGGGCTTGATTTGTGCTCTTTGAACAAAAATGTCATAAGTTATTCAATACACAAAGGTGTCTACTTTCATCTCACAATAATTAGGCTGATTAATTCGTATTATCACTAACAAGAAACATTCATTCCAGCAGAGTGAACACTGCAAACAGAACCTGTGACATTTCCACCACTTTAGACCGAAAATGCATTATAGGCAAACTGGGAGTTATAAGATCTGCTACAACAAAGGCCGCATTCAACATTTTATCTTTGTAGACAACGTGGGATGTGATATTTGCAGCTGAGCATAAAATAAAAGGAAAGGAGGATAAATAGCAATGTGAAGCAATCATACCTTGCAATAAGGTCAAGGCTAACGTATCAGGAAGAAAACAACGATTGGCACAAATCTAAAAGTGGAATTGGAATAATAAATATGAAGATCAGTGCGGGGAGGAGCTGGGTTCCAAGTGTTTGGTCATCTCATATGATTATTTATGGGATATGCTTAGACACAGAGGCTATCCTGGTGGAAGTGGCACTGGCATCTAAAAACAACTAGATATAAGAAGACATGTGTAGCCACGATTTCCTCTCTCTCTGTGTGTGTGTGTGTGTGTGTGTGTGCATGGTTTTTTTAAAAAAACAAAAACAAACCTGGAATGGTTATTTCTATTTCTATATTTCTAATTATTTTACGTTCCCATCTTCTTCATGCTTTTCCTAACCTATAGACTTGACGTTAAGATATTGATGTGCCCAAAAGGAGTTCTGTGATTCTACTTGTGTAGAATTGGCTCCCGTCTTCATTTATGCTGGCTTAATTAGTCAAATAGACGATCGTAGATACTTAGCTAAATCTTTGCAGGACGTACACACTTTAGATTCCCTCTTCCCATGTCACCTAGCTCTGGTCTCATTTTAACTGTCTACTCTAGCTTTTTGCTTGGAGACTTGCAGCCACATGTGGCCCTAGAAACAAAGGAGGCATGAACCGTACTGCTTCTGACACTCAAAAGAAATGAGTGCACTAAAGAGAAGGGTATCTGCACAATGGCACTGTATCTGCACTGGTGTGAGCTAGTGAGCCACAGCAGCTTTTGAGTATCCATAGGACGAGGGCATCAGTCTCCTTCAGTTCTCCGCGGTGTTTTCAAGCATGCTATTCAGCAAATGCACATTGCAGGATCACTCTATATTTAATTTTCATCAGTCTTGACAATATTTCAGAGTAGCCTCATGAGTTTTGTATATCCTGGGTACTAAGAGCAAGTGCAAGCGGAATGCATTTCAGCACTTGCTTTCGGTAGGGATATAAAAATAAATGGATTGTTGGGTCTAACATGTTACATTTTTAATCATTCTTTTCCCCTCTGGGAGGTCTTCAAACATAGAGATATTTTAGACCTGCATGCCTAACCCTGGTTTGTCTTTCAAAAAGATGAAGAAGCTGGTGCAGCACAGCATGTAAACTGGGGCTGCTGATCTCTCTCAAAAAGAACAATGGCTCTGTTTGGGGTAAGAATTTGGTTTCATAACAATGCCATCTTTAGCAAAAGAAAGAGAGAAAGAAGACCATGCGCCCATCATGCAATGGCCAGTACCAAATGCTTCAGATAAAAAAGACAAAACAAGGTCAGAGTAAATTGATTTTATGAACTTGTAAAGGTTACCACATTTTCATCATTAATCAAAGTTCCCTGGTCTTCAGTAATGGCATGCTGTCTTAAGAAAAGAGATACACATTTATTGAGCTAAACGAAATCAAAGGATACTGATGCTTTCTGATAGAGTAGATGACACCTTTTCTTCTTTCTCTGTTTATGGAACTACCTTAGCATCTCCCAAAGATTTAGAGTGAAATACATACATACATACATACATACATACATACATACATACATACCTGTACCCTAGGCCAGAGGTTTACACCCTTTTGGGGTCCACGGCTCCCTTGACCAACTGCATTCTTTCTGTGGCACCCCAGTGGGGCTCAGGAGCCCAGTTATGTACTTGCAGAACTGCTAGCCTCTCACCCTTTTTCAAACACCCTCCCTTGTGTTGCCACAGTACATTGGTTGAAAACCACTGCTGTAGGCTTATAGCCTACAAACATACAAAATATTAAAGCCCCCCCCCACCAGACCAGAAAATCCTAAGAACAATGGGAAATTCCCACATTCTTCAAATGATGCTACCGTCTTCTTACTTCTCTCCCTGTGCATCCCTTACCCAACTGACAAGAGACCTGCTCTACTCAGAAAATTCTGGAGGCCTCCAAGAAGGGACACTTCCCAGGGCAGACTAGAAGCAGATTGAAGCAACCACCTCAGGCAGCAAGATCAAGAGGTGCCTCTGTGGATGCCTCAAAGGGTGACCCCACAACATCGCCTGAAAAGCAAGAGGAAGATGCTGTGGTAGGTTCCAGGTTCTGGTAAGAGATGATGGACTCTCCTTCCTTGGAGGTTTTTAAGCAGAGGTTGGATGGCCATCTGTCATGTATGGTCTAGTATGATCCAACTCTACAATTCTGATTCCTTAGACAACTCTTTAGATTACAGGATTATTGTTTTTTAAAAATGGAATTAGCTTTTTATGACACTTTATTGGATATCATAGTAACCATTTTCTAGCATATCCATAGAGGCAAAGAAAGTGTACACCATATTCTAAGTGTGGCTGCATCAGAGATGGTGATACTAGCTCTTCTCGTATCTATTTCATAATAATTCCTAGCCTTAGATTTTACTTCTTTTTCCACAGCTGCAGCATACTGAGCTTTCCACAATGACCCTGTGATCCCTTTCATGGGTAGTCACAGTCAATTTAGACTGTATCAGCATATATTTGCAGTTAGGGTGATTTGTCCCAATGTACATCATCTGCACTAAAGATGTTGCTTCTCCACTACAAATTGTACTTTCTCCCACAGCTTTGCAGCTGCTTGGTAGTGACCTGGGGCTATTGCTGAACATCTCATTCAGCCTTCAGAGGGTCTTGCTTGCAGATCAGATCAACTCTGACACCTAGAAGATGGCAAGCAGAAGCTCTCATGGACTCAGACTTCTAAAAAGGATTGAGCCCGCTCTGCCTGTCTGCAGCTTAAGCAGAAACTGCCTTTCACAGGTTGTTGTTTTTTTAAGCACTGAACACCTGATGGCTGTCAGGATAGTCACATAATCCTTTAAGGCTTTGGTTTTTTATTTTGTTTGTGGGCTGGGCTGCTGCTGGTGGTGTTTTTTGCAATGCAGATCATCAACACTTATTCACTGCTTGCATTCTTAGAGAAAATGACTCTTGCTACTCCCAGGGCTTTGCTGCTAGGTGATAAACAGCCTACTTGAACACGAGAGCTGATGGAAAATTATAAGCTGTTGTGTTTAGTTTGCAACTTACATCTAGAAAGAATTTAATCTGAAGCTTAAAAAAAAAAGAATGCAGGATTCTCATGTTCAACATTTATCAGAAGACCTAATATTCAAATCTGAGTGTGGTTGGATCCTGACATATCTTGGAGGCAGTCACTTTCCTTGTCAATGATCAGTATATTTCAAACAAGGGTGATACTCTCCTAGCAATACTAATAGCACTGCAATCACCACACCATATCACTTGGAGAATGCCTCTCTGAAATTCTGAAAATCCATATGAACATAAGAGGCTCCTGGATCAGGCCAAAGGCCCATTGTGAGATGTGAAACACAGAGCAGTCAAGTACAACATCCCTAGAGTGGACATAAAAGGGGGTGTCTGGACCAGCCAGTCGGAACTTCTTGTTTCCTCCTAGGCTGGGACACACTTCCTCTACATGTGACCACAGGTGGGCGTGGCCTCACCTGTGCAGGTAACAAAAGCATAGGACTGGCCACCATCTCGCTCTCTCTCTCTGACTACATTCGTCGAAGAAGCAACATCGGCTGAGCCTAAGATGCTTCCAGCCAGGAGAGGACAAAGGGACCATCTCTTTATGGGATAGATTCCAGGTATATTACTTTTGTAACTTAAGTCTACCTTCTGGGATCCATCTGTGAACAGAAAGAGTGAGTAAACTCTTTTATACTTTTATAGAAGACTGCAAGTAGATAAATAGGTACCGCTCTGGCGGGAAGGTAAACGGTGTTTCCGTGCGCTGCTCTGGTTCGCCAGAAGCGGCTTAGTCATGCTGGCCACATGACCTGGAAGCTGTCTGCGGACAAACGCCGGCTCCCTCAGCCAATAAAGCGAGATGAGTGCTGCAACCCCAGAGTCGGCCACGACTGGACCTAATGGTCATAATAATAAGAAGAATAATTTATTATTTATACCCCGCCCATCTGGCTGGGCCTCCCCAGCCACTCTGGGGGGCTTCCATAAAAACCAAAAATACAGTAAAATATCACGCGTTAAAAACCTCCCTGAACAGGGCTACCTTAAGATGTCTTCTGAATGTCAGGTTTATCGCTTTGACATCTGCTGGAAGGGCGTTCCACAGGGCGGGCGCCACTACCGAGAAGGCCCTCTGCCTGGTTCCCTGTAGCTTTGCTTCTCGCAATGAGGGAACCGCCAGAAGGCCCTCGGTGCTGGACCTCGGTGTCCGGGCAGAGCGATGGGGGTGGAGACGCTCCTTCAGGTCTACTGGGCCTTTGAGGCCGTTTAGGGCTTTAAAGGTCAACACCAGCACTTTGAATTGTGCTCGGAAACGTACTGGGAGCCAATGCAGGTCTTTCAAGACCGGTGTTATATGGTCTCGGCGGCCGCCCCCAGTCACCAGTCTAGCTGCCGCATTCTGGATTCCCCTTTACCTTTAAAGGGGAAATTACCAGGTAACTTATTTTAGAGGCTTTAGCGAGCCAGAGCCAACGCATCCACTGTGCAAGTTTAAAAAGGGGAACGTTACTCTGCTAAATTGTAGAACTTGTTAACACAAGTTGGAAAGGATGTAATCAAACAATATATCCTCTCCTGCCTCCCTGAAAATTCCCACACCCATCTAGTCCAATATCCTGTTCACACAGTGGCCGACCGGATGCCTGTGGGAAACACCCAAGCAGGGTCTGAGCAAAGAGCCCTCATGCGGCTTCCAGCAACTGGTATTCAAGAACATTGCTGCCTCCAACTGTGGAAGCAGAGCAGAGCCATCATGACTGACAGCTGTCCATAGCCCTCGCCTCCATGAATTTGTCTAATCCCCTTTTAAAGCCATCCAGGTTGGTGGCCATTACTGTCTCCTGTGGGAAGGAGTTCCATAGTTTAACTACTTGTTGCATTTATTTTATCTTTTGTGAATCCTCCAACATTCACCATCATTGGATGTGTTGTGAGAGAGGGAGAAAAACCTTCCTCTACCCATTTCTCTGTGCCAGGAATTATTTTATAAACTTCCATCATGTCACCTTTTACTCACCTTTACTTTAAACTAAAATGTCCCAAACACGGCAGCCTTTCTGCCTGATCATTCCGGTTGCCCTTTCTGAACCTTTACCAACTCTATAATATTATTTTTGCAGTGAGACAACCAGAACTGTAAACAGTATTCCAAGTGCAGTCACACTATAGGTAAGAGCATTATGATATTGGCAGTTTGATCTCCAATTCCTTTCTTAATGATCCCTGGCATCAAATTTGCCTTTTTCACTGGTTTGATATCTTCATCAAGCTATCTACTTTGTCTTTGGGACCAACTTCAGGTGGAAGAGATCACTCGTCATCTTTTAGCCTGCCCATTATAGAGAGAACCAAGAGATCACTTTCTGAAATCTTTGTTCACACAAGCAGGCAGGTACACTCAAGCAGATATGGTTTGCCTTCTTTTGAGTGACAATAATAATGTTGCACACCACCCCGATCTCTGAGTGTGAGATTCCAGGGGTTCCAGGCGCTTACCCAGGGTTCAGTTTCCTCAGAATAAGGGACAGTGTAGACTATGGTGTCTTTAAGTTATCTGGTTTATTTACACATATGTACAACCTGAGCCTATAATGGAGGGGTTCACAGAAAGTATTGCTTTTCCCATGGCCACAGCCTTGGATTCCAGCAGAAATAATGACTCCCCCTCACAGGCTTCAGCCTGCCACCTGCTTCCAGCTCTCTCACACAGCTCTGGCCTCTGTCCTTTTCACCAACAGCCAGGTGAAGGAGTGGGCCCACCCATTTGCCCTCTGGCACAGAGCCACTTCCCTTGTTACCATAATGACCCATACATAGGCCATTACCAAGAAGCTGGCCTGCCTATTCCAGCAATTCAGTATTTACTGGTTCCGGGAATTAGAAGGGAATCAGCCATACAGCCCTCCCCCCACCCCCCAAAAAACTCATAGCACTAGTTTCTTAGTACAGAGAGTGGCCTTCTATGCACTTGTTGCAAAAAAGTGGAGGGGGGTGTTAGATAAAATTGCTATAAATTGTTTTGGTGATTCAGAGGTTTAATTTGAAATCAAGCTAGATTTAAGCTTGTTACATCTCTCTTACATCGTGGATGTTGGCTTATATTATGGGTGGATGTTCTGTACTATTTTATTATTGCCACAAGTTCATCATGACCGTTGGCTAGAACAATACACTCATGAGCAAGTGAGCTATCTACTATGATCCCAAGGTCTCATTCTTGGTCCGTCACTGCCAGTTTAGCCCCCCCCACCCCCGAGCATATCTGTGAAATTAAGATTTTTCCGCCCCAACATGCATCATATTTACATTTGCCATTTTATCACCCATTCACTCATTTTGGAAAAATCCTTTTGAAGTTTTCAAAATCTCTTTTTGTTTTAATGACCCTGAACAATTTAGTGTCATTAGCAAACTTGGCCGCCTCACTGCTTGCTCCTAACTCTAGATCAGTTATGAACAAGTTAAAAAGCCCAGGTCTCAATACCTACACTGGAACTCTACTTTCCACTTCTCTCCATTTGGAGAACTGTCCATTTATTCCTATTCTTTGCTTCCTGCAACTTAACCAATTCCTGATCCACAAGAAGGCCTCTCCTTTTATTTCTTGACTGCTAAGCTTACTCATAAGTCTTTAGTGAGGTAATTTGTGAAAAGATTTTTGAAAGTCCAAGTAAACTACAGGCGGTGACCATTTTGCATGGGAGTTCCGTTCCTGGACCCCGCGCATATTGGTGGAGTGCCCCCACCCCACCCCTTTGTGCCCCCACTATGCCCCGTTCTGCCCCATTGCACCCCTGTTGTGCCCCCATACTTCCCTCTTCCAGGTCTAACCCCTAGAATCTATGCAGCCCTTGAGGAAGATTGGGGTGGCATGTACCAATATTTAAAGAACTTATTGTTGTTGGTCTTAATGTTTTCAGCAATGTGTTCCTCAAATTCTTTTTAAAGCATCCCTTGCTGACTGCTTACATTATTATTTTTTGCCAAAGTGTGTATTTCTTTTTGTTCCTCCATTTGGACAAGATTTCACAATTTTGATGGGAGCTTATTTGACTCTGTTGTTAACCATACTGGTGTCCTCTTGGCCCTCATGGTACCTTTCCTGATCTGTAGTCTACATTCCAGGTGAGTTGCTAATATTGTGTTTTTAAACAACTCCCCAGCATTTTGAAGTGATTTGACCCTATTGACTTTTCAGCTCCCTTTATACCAATCTACTCATTTGAGGGAAGATCCCTCTTTTGAAAACAAATGTGACCATGTTGGGATTTTCTTGCCAAATGGCCATTTACATGTATATTTAATTTAATATGACTATGGTCACTGCTTCCAATTAACTCGACAACACTTACATCTTTCACTAGGTCCTGGGCACCACTCCATATTAAGTCCAGGGTCACCATCTCTCTGCTCCAGGCATGTCCAAAGTCCACTTTGGGGGTGTAATCCAGCCCACCGGTTGGTTTTAATCTGGCCCCTGTGGCAGTTTATTTCCTGTGGTAAAATCCTAAAAAAAACTTCAACCCTAAACAAAAGGTCGAGAACTTCAGACCTAAAAAAAGGTCAATAACTTTGGTTGGCACTTTGATCGGCCCTCACAGCCCTTCACTTCATCAAATCTGGCCCTCTTTGAAAAAAGTATGGACACCACTGCTGCTCAGTTCCAACAACAACTGTTCTAGGAAACATCATTTAGGGTGTCTAGAAATTTTTTCTCTTTGTCATGACTGGAACACATATGTAGCCAGTCTATGTGAGGGTAGTTGAAGTTGCCCGTAGCTACAATGTCTCCCTTTTTAGATGCTTCCTTGATTTCATTCATCACCTCAAGGTCTCCTTGAGCATATCCTTTCTCTTGATATTTACCGAAGCCTGAATATGAGCCTTCTAAAGCCATCTTATTTGTACTGGAATTTAGAAACATGGATTAGTGCTAAAGTGGCTAAAGTGTTAACTGTTAATACTATACTCCATATCTCTTTGGCAAAGCTGTATTGCTGCCAAGCATATCCACAGGTGAGTGGATCATACATCAGGTTCCAATGGGACAAACTAGCCCTCAAGGACCTGTGATGGAGATGGCCAGAAGGGTCCATGTTGTGTCCATGATGTCCCAGTTGCATGATGAAGGAAGCCTTGTAGGTTTCATCTTGGGAAATACAAAGGCTAAAGGAGTTCACCTCAACAAAAACTGAAGCCACATCAAGTGGAAATTGCCTGCATTGAAACTGGCTCCAAGTATATTGGCAGCTGCCCCTCTAGATTCAGCCTCTAAGGTCAGAACTAAACCCTAGCCACCCTCACTCAGATCACAGGCAGGCTTGAGTCTCTAAATAATTCTCTGAGTTTCTGAAGCAAACTACATAAGGAAGTGTGGCATCTCAGTGTGACTCAGTGTGACTCAGTGGGGTGCTTCAAAGTGCTGCCAACATTGATTTCATTTGATATAGAATCTGTAACTCTATTTCTACACAATATAGAAATAGATTGCTGCCTCTTCCAGGGATTCCAGGATGGAGTCAACTAAACCCCTAAGTGTTTAAACAATTATTGTGAGGGTGGGTGCAATTTACCCCACACCTGGCTCTGCTGGGGAAGGGGGGCTTATCTCTCGAAATATTTGCTTTGTCAGACCAGAGGATGAAGCCCAAACTCACTCAGGAGTCCTCTTTTTGTAAGAAGGCCCTCAGGCTGTAGATGGAAACATTTTTTCCACCCTCATCCATGCTTAGCAGAAATCTTAGTGCCCCAGATATGTACAGAGATAACTTCACCCATAGTGAAAGTTAAGCAGTCTAGGCATTCAAGGTCCATCATTCTGCAATAAAGTTGCCCAGCAGGGATTGCAGGAGAAGAGTAAATTTCCTCTTCCCTGAAAACTACAAGATGAAGTAGTTTAATATTGCTCACATTTGAGACTGTAATTGCAACAAGTAACTGCACTTCAAAAGACTGCTGTAGAATGGTCTGTTTGAACTGCAGCTCAGGGGCTCTCAAGCCATACCCTCAAAGCCACCCCCACCCCCAAATTGTCCTGATGTAGCAAAATAAAAAGGCAGGTTTCCATTTTGGACTATTAAAGAACAGTTTTATTGGTATAAATCAAACATTGTGTAATAAACTTCTGACTTGTTTGAAAAGAATTCTTCATGCACTGCATGTATTGTTCAAAAGGCAATAAGCTATAATTCAAACAAAAAATACTAGCAATTTTTCTTTCTGTGATTCTGGCAGACTTGTCAACACAGTTTCCATGCATACAGGAAAAAATGTATCTTTCGAGAAAGATTATTCCCACCTGTGCATTATCTTAAATGGGCCTCTCAGACTGAACTGTTCAACAAATAACTTACTGCTCACACAGGCCAATCTTAAGAAAAATGAGTGTGGAGTTACAAATGTCTAGATCTGAAGTGCCTGTTACAAACACACATAGACAAACACAGAGCAAATATCTTGAGCTGAAGACTCATGGCTGCCTTGAGTTCAGATTCTGCCTGCCATTCTACTGGTTTATATCCCATATCTAGGACATTCCTGGAGCAAGATGGTAACCTAGGGATTCCCTTCAGTTTTCCCCACAGTCCAGAATTGCACTCACATGCAACTACTCACAACATGATCAGACAGTGGCTAGTGGGCAGAATTCTACCCATGGCCTTTTCACTTGCCTTTGATTCCCCACTAGCCTTACAAAGAGGATGCAGTACTGGTAAAAAGCAAGTGCAGGGCCATGCTACTTGCCACTGCAAGCACAGAGAGACTCAGGCTAGTGCTTCACCTCTTTCTCTCTTCCATCCTCCAACTGTTGGCTTCTGTGTGGTCTGAGCTACCTTTGCCCTGGGATCCAGTACCAGTGTTATCCTACGTAGTGTACTAGCAGACAGACCTCGGTGCTTCGTGGCCCCCCAGCTACCCTTACTTGCCTACAGCCAATTCAGCTGCAACTTAAAATCCTTAAATGTGTGGAGAAAAACACAGTGCATACCCCAAATTGTAGGTGCACACAGCTAAAGAGGAAGCAACATATATGACAAATCAACAGGAGGAAAATATGACCAGTTACACTATCTGTAGTAGTGATTATTTGCTGAAGTTTAATTTTACTGTTTACTATTAGATTCTAATGGATTATTGAATATTGCTTTATTTGATATAAGTTGTTTATTTTAAAGTTATTACGACTTTTTAAATTGGATCAGATTGTTATTATTAATACTTGGTGTTTTATATGTGTTGGAAGCTGCCCAGAGTGGGCAACCCAGCCAGATGGGTGGGATATAAATAAAAAATATTCATTTCATTATGATGATGATGAAGGGGGCTCCATCTTCTGATAGACACCTGAGGGCAGGACGTGCCTCTTTAAGAAAATGCTGATATTGGTCCTCTATTTCAAGTGAACCATCTTCCTCCACTCCCACCCCAATGTTCTATCAATGCAATTTCAGAATGTGAAGACTTTGTGTTCAAGATCCCTTTTGCCTTTAAAATTAGCCATGTTTGGTGAAGCAGAGCAGTAAAAGCTTGGCCATCTTTGAAAATTCATAATTGCCTCCTCCCACAGATATTGCACTGACATCCATCCACATAAGTTGCTAGCAGAAAGGAAGATAACATAGCCTTCCCCCCCCCTAAGCCTGGTAGATTGCAAGGTCCTTGTGGGAGAAGAACTGCATCCATTCTGCTAGAAGTTTCAAAGATGCCCCTTTAGGGGCTGCAGAATTGCCTATCCAGCTTTGCCCCATTAAAAAAAAATGTGTTAGCAGAGCTCTGTGTATGCCTGGTTTTCACAAGAGCTCAGGAAAAAAGCGTGGAATGTATTACTGGATACAGAATTTGGCATCCTGAAATAATCACATTTATTTTATTTGTTTTTTTTATTTTAAAAAAAGATCCAGTCTTTATGGCTTTGAAGATACACTCAAAAGTGTGTGGGGAATGTGCGTGACATCCTGGGGCAGCTTGGGAGAAATGCGAAATGCAGTACTGGGCACAGAATTTTGCTTCCTGAGGTGCTTGGTTTTCTTTTTTTGAAAAGGCAAGTTTTCAGCCCTTATGATTATGAAGATATGGTTGAAAATGTGAAATGCCAGTTGAAATATCAGAAGCCAGAGGGGTGGCTGGAGGAGAATTCCAGCAGCTGGGGTGAGGGCTTCAGTGCCCTGCATAGTCCTGCCCTCCCTGTGACAAGCAAGACCAGAATATAGTATGCAGAACTGTAAACACTACAATATTAAAAAAAAATTATGAAAATGTGCATAATCTGTGCAGATCACACTTTCCTTAGTGCAGAATTTGGATTGTCTGTGTGCACAATTAAGTATACACTGCCCTGATTCCCCAGATCACTGTTCTTTTTGACAGTTCATGGGAATTAAACTCACAAGATAATACGGTCCCTCCTTAAGCAAATGCACTCCTACATCCAACCAGTGAGCTGGACCCTCAAATCTCTTGGCTGTCCAGTTTGTGTCTTATTTCCCCTACCAAAGCCCCCATGATGAAATAAGAAAGATAGTTGCAGGGCAGGGAGATAAAAGTAGTCAGATTCTTGCTTCATCTCTGTTCCAGACCTCAGTCATGTGTAAGCTTCGATCTAAACAAAACCAAACCTTTTTAGAAACCCCTTCTTTCCAACCACAAGGTTAATGTCAATTGAAAAGACTTCCTGTCCAAACCTGGCATGCTTTGCTTTACATCCTAGTGAGTGTGATAAAAAAAAATAAACCACTTAATTTTGTTATCTTTAGGTGAAATATTAAACACTGCAGCTGGATTGGTTTTTGCATGCTGGGCATTACCCCCATTCCCAATAAGAAATTATTCACACTTTCTAGAGCAGTAAAACCTCCTTCTGGATGAGAGCATAAATCCCTATTACTTTAAACTCAAGCATTTTCTTGGGTTTCTGTGATTTTCCATTGCAGCTATTTTGATGTGCTAACAGGATGAGAAACACACAAAAGTGCACCTGATATATTCACACATACCAAGAAGAAGAAAACTACACATTTTACAAAATGGAGCTCTTGCACAAAGACCTGTTGAAGTGTGCAGGTCATGGCTGTTTTGTAGACACACATTCTCTAAAGCAGGAGGAGGAGACCTGTGCCCTCCACCAATGTTGTTGGTCTCCATTAACCTCAGGTAGCATGGCACATGGCCAGGGATTATGGTAGTTGCAATCCAACAACATCTGGAGGGCCGCAGGTGTCCCGTCCCTGCTCTATACCCTTCCCCCTGCCACCGCCTGAGACATTCCTGTTCTACAATAGAAGACAAGCTTTTCACTTAACATCAAAGTACCATGTGGTGTTTCCTGCTTAGAGCCCTCACCAGACCTGACAAATGAAACAGGAAGAATCTACATTCTTTTAGTTTCCTTTTCATCAATTCTCTCATGTCAAAAGCTACTAACCACTCGCTGTCCAGTGGCACTTATTTCAGTTTAATCACAAATTACAACTGCTGTTGGTGACATAGCATCACAGTCTTTCACAGATCATCAAGCTTTCAGGGAAGGCAGCTTGCACAGAAGACTTCTCAGCCACTTGTACCAGGCAGAACAGTGCAGGTGACAAAGTCCAGAAATCTCAGCCTTGCTTCACCAGAACCACGGACATCGCCCTGTGCTCTTCTGCGCCCACTACTGACCAAGAGCAAGCATTATTTCAAGTTATTGTTAATAACCATGTTGTCATGTATATCACAATATGTGGTCATTTTCTTCCTCTTTCCAAAAGTAGAGAAGCTGTTTTTGGCTTCCTGATCCAGAAACAGAGGCCCATCCTTATTGGCAGGCATAGTAGGGGTCCCCGGAATATACACGTTGTGTTGGTAATCCAGAGGAGACATGTGCTGTGAGTACACAGGAGCATACCGAGGTGTCCAGATGCTGTTTGAGGGACCAGGTGCCTTCTGGAGCTCTGTGAAAAGGAAAGTTGTTATCTATTGACAGAAAGAAAATCTCAGGGGGATCACAGCACATCAAACATAGTCCCATTCATGAGATATGCTCCATCCAGTTCCCAATAGCATATCTAAGCTTCCATATGAAGTGCTTAGTCAGGAAAATAAAATCTTGAAGGGCTGGGACCCCTACAAATCTACACACCATAGCTTAGTTCAACTAGTAAAACAAAATAAATGTAAATATGGCAAGAATTGAGCACTCCAAAGGAGTATGGGAGCTAAACATTTGATGGACGTATACCAACAGCTCTTAAATGCTATTCTGGGAATCCAAGGATCAAAACTCACCAGAGACTGGAGTGACCAAAGTGCGCAACCTGTCATGTTCCTTCTGGACTCCTCGACGAACTCCCCCTACATCCTCTAGGCTCTGTGAACTAAAAAAGAGGAGCAAATAAACAGAGTTATCCAAGATTAGGGTAAGAACACCTAACATGCTCCATAGCCATTGCTTTATGACTAAATGACCCAGACCAATCCCAGTACCTCTTCAATGTTGATTGCTTAGATGGCAACCAGTCTGTATTGGGTTGTTTCACCTGCAAATGAGAAAAAGCGGATGTTGAGTAGAATATCTGCCTTCATTACACTTGACCAATGGATGCTGTTCTGCTAGCCTTTTGTGTTTTCAATAGGCATAGCAGCTAGCAGTTTTTTACAGCAGGGTCATAAAACATAAGGCACAGAGGCCTAATTAGGCCCCCTCAGGGTCTTCCGTACACACTTCAGGCAAATTATTTAACTACTTTCAGCACCAAGAAGCCATGACTTAATAGAGCAAAGATGCAAATTCATAATGGCAGCTACTTCCCATACACATGGCTAATCCTGCATAATTCCCTCTAAAATAATGCAGTGGGGCTATGAGAAGAACAGATCAGATAAAGCATTGTACAGAGAAGAGCAAGGACTTTGATATTTGCCAGCATTGACAGGTGGTGGCAGTGGTAGCAACCATGTTGGAGCCATCAGTGGAGGAGATGCGAACATCTTGGTGCTTGGGCTGGCAGGATTCGGAAAATTGCTTGGTCAGGTGTGACAATTTAGTGGGTAGTCAGCGGTGTGTGGGAATGGGGGGGTTCATGGCAGGGAGCAGAGAGTTGCAGAAGGATGCTTGGGACTAAGAGTAGCAGAAGGATGCTTGGGACTGGAAGAAAGAGAATGGCAGTCAAGGAACAGCAGTGGGTCATGTCAGGCTATATGGTGTGGCAGGAGGGAAGTGTCCCTTGGGCAGAAAGGAAGGGGGCTGGGCTGCCCTCTGCTCCTCCAAAAGCCACTGTCATTTTCAGGGCCCCTGAACCAGACAGCACCTGGTTGGGAAGCAGGGGCCTGATTTCCATGAGTCCCAGTCAGGGAGTTCTACAAAGTTGTACAAAGCCCTGGGTTGGTACTTGCATGCAAATTCATCCCCTCTTGCCTGAAGCAGGAAGTCATGAATTGCTGTCTGTGAGAACCTGACTCATCCCTGAGCCACAGAAAGGACTTTTGTAACACCTTACAGGACCCCGGACACCACGGTGTCTGTTCAGCAAACTCGGCTGCGATCCTTCAAGTGTTAAGTAATGCAAAGTCAAGGAATCAAGCGATGTGTTTGCATGGAAGGACCAGCCGGCCTACAAGTGAAAGCTACTGAGAAAGTGCTCCTTTGGGTACTTCTTTCCTGTTTTCAAACGCAGAGATTTTAAAAAATGGGGCCCTCAGCTTGAATATCACATAGCAGAACCGGACTTCCTTGGGCTCCTCTCAGTCAGCCGCTGCTTATCAGAAAGATTTGATCGAGGGGGTCTTTTCTCGCCCGAAGGGAAAGGAAGGGAAGCCGCGTCTCCCCCCCCCCCCGCGCCTCTTCTTTGGGGTTTCTGCCGCGCCTGAGATCAGTTGCGGAAGACCCTCTCCGGGAGGCGCCGCTTAGAGCCCCTTCGCCGGGGCTGCGCTCCTTCCCACAGCTAGGCGACGAGCCCCCCCCCCCCAGCCAGAGAGCCCCGAGCTCCTTCCCAAGAGGCCCCCTCATTGGTATTCTGCGTTTTCTCGGGCGCGCTCCGACTTGGCTTTTGCCGAAGTGGGTTTTTTTAATCTCGGTGTCAGACTCGCTGGATTGTGAAATGGAAGCGCCGCTCGCTTCGGCTTACTTTGAAAATCCCCAATTATTGTCCTATTGTTATGCGCTTTGACTTAATATGCCTGCCTCGTTAGCATGGGGGTCACGTACTGGGTGCGGGAGGAGGAAGCCTCCCTCGCTCCCTGCCTGCCAATGTGCCACCCTGGATGGATGGAGAGGCCTCGCCAAGCGGGTCAGGGGCACTGCGCCCCGGGAGGAGATGAACCAGGAGGCGCCTGGCTCGGGAAAGAGCGGGGAGGGGAGGGCGAGGCAGGCAGGGGCGACTTCGGGGGCCAAGCTCCATGGTCCTCCCTCCTTGAAATGAGTCCTGCGGGGGGGGGGGGGATTCAGCCCTGTCGCCTCTTTTCCGCGAGGGGGCTTTGGAGAAAGGTGACCCGGCCTCGGAACCTTCCGAGATCGCCTGCCCTCTCCGAAGCACAAAGGTCGGGCCTCGAGGGCGCTTCTCGCCCATCTGCGCTACTCATGTGCGCTGCAAGGGAGTCAGCAGGTTGAGAAACTGGGAAGGGCAAGTCCCCCAGGCCTCTTGCTGGGAGATCCTGCTGCGTGGGCCTCTTCCTCCTCTGTAAAATGCCAACCTTTAACTCAAGAGGAATGGATGGATGAATGCCCTAAATATCCCCGGAGATGCTCCCAATACGTTTTCATGCCATCTCTTCTGAGAGACCACGGCCTGTTTGTCTCTCTGACTGTCCCTGTCTTGCTGTTGGATCCTTCCGGTGAGAGGTTTATCACCCTCCCCCGCCCCCGCAGCGCCAGCCGCCTCCCTCCCCGTAGCGAGGTAGCTTTTGTGGCCTTGCTGCTCTCTCCTTGGTCCGCCCGAGGCGGAGAGGTGTGGAAATCAGCTCCGTACATCAAGTCACTAGGGGGAGTTTGTAACTGACTAGAGGAAAATCGCATTAACATATTAGACAACTGTGTCCAACGATCCAAGCGAAAATGTGAAAAAGGAAGACGACCTGTCTGCAGAATGACTTGTGCTCGTTTAAAAAGGGCTGTATGGTTAAAAGTGGTTTTCAAATGTTTGTAAGTGGATTATGCTTTTCATCCTCGTCCATCCTGGCTAATCGCGTTATTGAAATAGTATTTCATCGGGAAAAATTAGACGTTATTCATTTATATGCTTAACAAATGTTGACATAAAAATCTCTTTCTATCTGTCAAGGGTTTTTTCTCCCCCCCCCTCCCCGCAGCAGCCAGCCTATTCTGTTCTTTTTTACACCAGCCCAGGGATCCGCTCTTTGAAACAGCGAGGCGTTCGTCTCCCCCCACAAAGCGTCTCCACCTCCCTCCGCTCGCCTGCCACCGACAGGAGCGCAGCATCAATTTCAAGAGGTGCCAGGAGGGCGGAGGGGTCCTCAGCAAATGGGATCGTGGCAAAGGTAAGGAGGCGCCTCTGAAGGAGCCAAACACAGCTCCAGGCAGGGCTTGTCCTTCCCAGGCAGAAAGATCTGTCAAGCCCAGCGCTGCTTCTGCAGCAGCAGCAACAGAGTGCCGCCTTAACCCCTTCCTTTCCCCACAGGGATCGAGCGAGGGGCGCTCATTCTGGGGCACCACGCACGGGGAAATTCTCCTGCTCACACCCATTGAAAAGAATGGGACCTGGTCATTTATTTCAAGGAGGCTTGAGCAGGAAAGCCGCCTGGTGGATTGCTCCCCTGACAGAAGAAAGGATAAGCTAGAGCCCCTTATGGGGAGTTGCAGGCGCGGTGCATTTACAACATGCCCACTGTTCCATCACTGCGACGTCCTGGGCCCGTCTCTGCAGCCCTTCTCTTCTCTGATATGGAATGTGATGTGTGTGTCGTGCGTGGGTGCGTAAGAAAGAGAGGAGGGGGAGAGAGCTTGTGCCCGCTTATTCCGAAGAAAACCCCAGGGAATTCAGTGTGACTTCCCCCCAAGTAACTGAGTGGAGGCTGCTTGCTCGCCTCTACCTGATTTTCTCCTCTCAGCCAGAGGGAGGGAGTGAAGGAGGGGGGGTTGACCCCTTGCCTTTACGGCGAGCCAGGGACCCCCACGCCAACCTCGCGCCTTTCCAGCGGGCTGGGAGAGAGACCTCGAGTGGGAGGCAGCCAGGGAGAGAGGGAGGGAGGGGCAGAGACAGGCAGGCAGCAGCAGCAGCAGCGAGACGAGCCGCGGGGCCGTCAGGCGAGGGGAGCTGTCATCTCTTTCGACAGAGCCGGTCCCAGATTCCTCGGCGCGCTCCTCGTCTCAGCCTTAATGGGCGCTCGAGTATCACTTCTGAGCGCTTTCCGCTCGTCCCACTAATTTAAAACGAGCCTGACGTTTTCAAAATAATTAACTAAAACGGCAAGAAGCCTGGTGGAGAATTTTTTGCTGTCTGATGGTTACTAATGTCGACGCTGCCACTTGATCAAAGGGCCGGGTAATTATCTTTAAAAAGTTGCTCAGGAATGAAAAGATTTCGCCCTGCGCGGATTTATTTTTTTGAAGGCTGGGGCGGGCGGCGGCGGCGGGGGGGGGGGCGTAGAGTTGCCTAATCATTTTCGAGGGACTTTCCGGACACTTTTTGGCACAGCTTCCCCCTCCCTCCCCAGAGGTTACCTGGCTGGAGGGCTGCAGAGAATTATTGGCCAAGCGGGGCGTCTTTCCCTGAGCTGGTGGCAAGTTGTCCGGGACTTTCTCGTTGTTCCTGGGAGCGGCCGGGCTGTAGGGCTTCAGGAACATGAAGTCGCTCTTGGCCGACTCCGGGGTGAGGCAGACCTTGTAGCAATAGCCCGGAGGGCCCCCCACGGCCGCGCCCTCCCCGCAGTTGGTGGCCCCTTTGTTGCCCGAGGGGACCTGGGAGTTGTGGATGTGGTTGGAGTTCTTGAAGATGTCCGTCGGGGGCCCCGAGGGGTCGCAGGAGCAGCAGCTGCTGCCGCCGCCTCCGCCGCCTCCGCAGGGCGGGAGCGAGCAGCCGTAGTCCTGCAGGGTGAGCCGGTCCTTGTGGCACTTGACGGCCGTGAGGATGACGATGGCTACCAGGAAGGTGAAGGAGACGGAGCCCAGGGACACGATCAGGTAGAGGGTGAGCGTGGAAGAGGCGGACTCGGGCCCCAGCGGGAACTCGCTGAAGTCCGACAGCACCTCGGGCACGCTGTCCACCACCGAGAGGAGCAGCGACACCGAGGCCGAGAGCGGCGGCTGCCCGTTGTCGCGCACCTGCACCAGAAGGCGGTGCCTGGGCGCGTCCTTCTCCAGGAAGGCGCGGATGGTGCGGATCTCGCCGGTGTACAAGGCCACGCTGAAGAGGCTGCTGTCCGTCGCTTGCACAATCTGGTAGGAGAGCCGCGAGTTCTGGCCGGCGTCCGCGTCGACGGCGGACACCTTCCCCACCAGGTAGCCCGGGTCTGCCGAGCGGGGCACCACCTCCACGGCCAGCGAGCCGTTGCGGGGCACGGGCGCCACGATGACCGGCGCGTTGTCGTTCTGGTCCAGCACGAAGACGTGGACGGTGACATTGCTGCTGAGCGGGGGGAAGCCGGCGTCCTGGGCCAGCACTTGGATCTGGAAGTTGCGGATCTGCTCGTAGTCCAGCGAGCGCAGCGCGTACATGTGCCCGCTGTCGGAGTTGATGGAGACGTAGGTGGCCACGGGCATGCCCTGGATCTGCCCGTCGGCGATGGAGTAGGACAGGTAGGAGTTCTGCTTGCAGTCCGGGTCCAGGGCGCTGACCGAGCAAATGGACGCCCCGGGCGCGTTGTTCTCCATCACGTAGACGCTGTAGGAGGGCTGCAGGAAGCGCGGCGCGTTGTCGTTGATGTCCGACACATGGACGGTCAGCGTCTTCCTGGTGGCCAGCGCTGGGCTGCCCCGATCTCGAGCCGTGATGCTGATGTTGTACTCAGGCACAGCCTCGCGGTCCAGGGGGTCGGTGGTCACCAGGGTGTAGTAGTTGTGGAAGGAGGACTGCAGCTGGAAGGGCACGTCCGGCGGGATCTCGCAGCTCACCTTGCCGTTGTCCCCGGAGTCTCTGTCCAGCACGCTGATCACGGCGATGACGGTGCCGGGAGGCGCGTCCTCCAGGACGGGCGTGGAGACCGAGGTGAGGGTCACCTCCGGCGCGTTGTCGTTGACATCCACGAGATGCACCAAGACCCGGCAATGGACCGCGACGGCGGAGGGGCCGCGGTCCTTGGCCTGCACGTAGAGCTCGTGCAGGTTGGCTCGCTCATAGTCCAGCTGACCCTTCAGGCGCACCTGCCCGCTGCGGGGCTCCACGCTGAAGAGCTCTCGGACCCTCGGCGGAGCGTGCCCGCTGAAGGAGTACTCCACCTCGCCGTTCGTGCCCTCGTCCAAGTCGGTGGCGTTCAGCCTGATGACCAGAGTCCCCTTGGGCGCGTCTTCCGGAAGACTCACCGTGTAGGAGGATTGATCGAAGACGGGCACGTTGTCGTTGGCGTCCAGCACCGTGACCACCACCCGAGCCGTGCCGGAGCGCTCGGGGATGCCGCCATCCAAAGCTGTCAGCAAGACCCGGTGGCTGCGCTGCTGCTCGCGGTCCAGGCTTCTCTCCAGCACCAGCTCGGCGAACTTGCTGCCATCGCTGCGGGTCTGCACCTCCAGCGAGAAGAAACCGTTGGGGCTGAGCCGGTAAGTGCGCAGGGAGTTGGTGCCCACGTCCGGGTCCTGCGCGCTCTCCAGGGGGAAGCGGGCGCCGGGCAGCGCCGACTCCGTCACCTCCAGCACATACTCCTGCCAGGGGAAGCTGGGCGCGTTGTCGTTGATGTCCAGCACCTCCACCTCGACGCGGTACAGCTCCAGCGGGCTCTCGATGACCAGCTGCAGGTGCAAGAGGCAGGCCCCGCTGGCCTCGCACACCTCCTCGCGGTCGATCTTCTCGTTGACGAAGAGGATCCCGTTCTCCAGGTTCACTTCCAAGTGCTGCTTGCTGCCCGCCCGGGACACAATGCGAAACCGCCTGGCCGACAGCTGAGACACATCCAGCCCCAGATCCTCGGCGATGTTGGCCACGAAGGCTCCGTGCTCCAGTTCCTCGGGCACCGAGTAGTGCAGCTGGCTCGCGGCTGGCGCCGGAGCCAGAGCCAGAGCCAAGCAAGAAGTTAGCAGGAGCAACAGCTCCAGCCTCGCGCAACTCCCGGCGCAGCCTGCCAGCCTCGCGCCGAGCCGGGGCCCCCCTGAACCCCTCACCCAGCGGGGAGTCCCGCCGCCTCCATCGGGAGAAGGCATCGGTGGGCTCAGCGCGGACGCGGCAGAGCACTGGCGCCGCCGCAGCTGCAGCCTCCGCTCCCGCCCTTGTGCGTCTTCATCATCAATGGACTTGGACTTCCAACTACTTTCGGCTGGCAGGGGGAGCCGGCAAGGGAGGACCCGCCTGCCATTTCAGCACCGCATTGGTGGACAGCGCCGTCGAGCCCGAGCCCGAGCGGCGGCGACGAGGACGGGCGGAATGGTTAACCCTTTCGTAGCCGGCGGAAGCGATGTGGGGAGGGGAGAGAGAGAAAGGGAGAGTGTGTGTTTTAATTCTTATACCCAGGAGGCTGCAATCATTTCCATGCGGGAAAAGGTCAGGTACCTTCCCAGCGTGGCGCGGTGTATTATCAGCAAAGCGAGGATAGCTTAGAAGTCCCCGATGAAACAAATTGGCTGTGGCGGAGAATTTGTGGATCCTGAAGAGCAGCAACCCTAGTTGGCGCCGAAGCTGGTCTCGCTCGCTGTCGCTGGAGGGGAGGACGCTGCTCTCTCCGGGTGTCTCAGCTTCGGTCTCTTCCCAGAGAAAGAAAGTTCATTCCGCTCGGCGATGGCAGGAATCCCCTCTCTTCCCGCCCCTGTTTGCTACAGCAGCATCTCCGGGGTAGATTAAAGAGCCCTCAAACACATCGAAAGCCAAATCCTCCCTATTCTGACATCAGACTCCACGCATGGATTTAACCTTTAACAGATGGTTAAGCTTCTGCAGAATTGATTACATTTTCCTGCACACCGTTTTCCTTGTAATGCTGCTTTGTTTTTGTTTGTTTTTTTAATTACCAGAGAAGAGGATTACATCCCAGACTGCCGGATCAAGGCTGATTCTATCAGCGCAGAGTCATGGAGAAAGCGCCCGCCCTCCCCACCCCCACCCCCACCCCCGCCCGCCCGCCCGCCAACACGCCTCCTCCTCGCTCCCGGGCCGCCGGAGTTCCCAAGTGCCTCTAATGCCGCCGACTCCGACGGCGAGAGCAGAAACAGCGAAAAGCGCCTGGAGGAAGGAGGCTCCACCGTGTGGCTGCTGCTCTACAGGTTTTACATTAACCTTTCCGCAGCAGAGTGGTCCAGGCAGGCTGACACGCCAGCCACAGGCGTAGGTGGGAGGCTGAAATAAATTGACTGCAGTCCGCTGCTCAGGACCAGCTCTGCGTGTCGGCTGATTCTGCTCCGGTTTGCGCGGCAGGTGGGGGAGTCCTCCTCCTGCTGCTTTTTGCCTCCCGGTTGTTTCCCTGGTGTAGGTACAATTACGCGGCGTGCAGAGATAAGACTTCTGTCCGCAGCCTAACCACGAGGCGTCGTTCCTCGATTTACGCCCCTTGGAAAACAGCGGGGCTCAGCCGGTTTGCACCGTGCTACAGAACTTCAGCCGAATTGTGGTCTCCCGCGTGACAAGGAAGGAGGGATGACAGCTCTTGCCTCACCTTCCTCTCTATATCAAAACGAATGGTCTTTTCAGGCCCAATTCCAACACGTTTGCAAATAAAGTCCCGACGACCTAAATGGGACTTATGTCGCAGGCCAAGAAACCCGTCGAGCGTCCAGGCGTCGCTCCCCTTCGCTTCCATCGTCCCGTTCACGGTGTTTGACTGGTTTTCTGGTGGCCTGGCTTCTCCGAGGGCCACCCGCACTGAGTCTCCTCCATCAGCTTCTCTGTCCCGCGCTAAACGCGAGGTTTCTCCAGCAGCATCTCCAAGCGAGCATCTCGGGTCTCCTCCGGGCAGGAGGCTGCTCGCGTATCCCTACTAGTCCCAGTTCAGGCAGATGAGGACGGCCACAGGCTTCTCCCGGCGTTCCTTAGGGGGTGTTGCGGAAGCCCACGGAGCCCCCCGAGCAAAACCTCCCCGAGCTCGGCTTGATTAAAGGCGGCGGGGCGAGGGAAGGATAATCTGATAACAATCTACTTAAGGGATTTGGAAGAGGCGCAGATTTCAGAGGAGATTGAGCCCTGCACTGATACTGAGCAGAACACAGATCCGGCAAGAAGCAGGCAGCCGCTCTCCTCTGCTCGCCATCTCTCCACACACACACACACACACACACACACACACACACACCGGATCTTCGAGCCTCTGTCCGAGGCCGTCCTTTTTTTGTGCACCACAGTGAAAATCACTTGCGGGGAGGGGGGAGGGGGACTGGGCGAGGATACTATATTGGGCGTCAGGCTCGAAGTTTAAGAAAGGCAAAGGGTTCATCCTAACTCCGAGAAAGGAGGAGAGATTTAGCTATGGGGCAGTCTAGCTATAGGGCAGTCACAGCACACTTCCACTTGGGGGGGGGGGAGGCTGGGCTAGTCGTAGTGAAGACACCTCTCACTAGATTGATCTTCCCGGTAACCTGAGGCAAGTGGTCAGATGTGTTTCATCAGTGCAGGTTTACCGACACAAGGCTTTCCACTCACTGGTGCAACACATCCATCTGTTTACACACTGCTCTTTCTCTCTCTTCAAAAGTAAAACACTGGAGACAAACTTAGAAATAAATAAAGTTTATTTCATCCCCCCGCCCTCCTCTAAACACCCGCAAGGCAGTTAAAGAAAAAACAACCCTATCCCCAAACAGCGCGTAATAAAGCACTCTAGCAACTCACTCCAGCTGCATACCGTGGGGAGCCATCCATGAACAGCTAAATTGGCTGCCAGAAATGGAGTTTACCCTTGTTTGATCATACATGCAATTATGAAGCACTTATTCTACACAAGAGGACGAGAGTCTGCACTTACTTTGAGTTTTCACTCTTTTCCGGATTTTGGTGGGGAATATCAGGGTGCTCTTATAGCTGTGCAGAGAAAATAACTCCTAGCCCGGCCCTGCTTCGTTTGCAACACCCACACCCACACCCACACCCACACCCACACAATTCCCTGGTTCCCGTGGGCTGCTTCTACCCTCGCTCCCCCATGGAACTTGGAAGTCCCCACCCCGCTCTTCCATCGGAACCCAACGCTGCAGTTCCAGAACTCTCACGCATCGCTTGAGGAGACAGGGGCAAATGATTTAGTCGGCGGCCCTTGGATCTGCCAAGGGTGCAAACGAGCATCATCTGCTAGTTGTGCGAGAGGGTCATGGAAACACTCAGGGCCTGAGCTCCCGAGGACAGGAAACTGCGGCCCGTTGGAAGGGTTTGGACTACAATTCCCATCACGCCTGACCATTGGCCACGCTGGCTAGGCACATGGCAGCTGCTAGTCCAAAGCAGGCTGCCTTTCAAGCCTCTTTCAGGCTCAGACCCTACATCTAAAGCAGATTTAAAGTCCATGGCTTCAGCCCGCACCCAAGGATCATGGGAACTGTAGTTTTGTTATGGATGTTGGGAATTATAGCCCTGTGGGTAAACAGTTCCCAGGATTTGTTGGGATGAGGCTACATTAGTTGGGACTAGCAGAGGAGGAAGGCTGAGAATATTCGGTGGAGACTCTTGCTGGGGGTGACGTGGGGGAGAGAAAGGGATGCATCCAGGGCCTCCCTTCGTTTCCCTCCCAGCCTCCTAACTTCCCTCAGCCAAGCCCTCCCCCAGCATTCCAGGCCTGTGGCTGGGGGAAGCGAGACGCACTCCATGCTTTCCTACCCTCGGCCAGTCAAAGGCCATGAGCAGCAAAGGGGCCCTCGCGTGAGTTCTTCTTCACCAAAGCCAATGCGTGTCTAGGGGGTCCCAGATTTCTCCAGTCAGGGCTAGAAAATGCTCCTGGTCTTAAACCCTGGAGAACCACTGCGGGCCAGAGTGGACAGTGCCATGGACATATGCAGGATTGGGGGCGAGGCGTTGCAAGACACCCCCCCCCCCGTCATCATCCTCTGTCTGGCTCTATCTAGCACAGGGGTCTGCAACCCGCGGCTCCGGGGCGGATACTAGTGAGGGGAGGAGGCGCATTGTGTGCCCCGACACTCCCCACTGTGGCGGGCGCTGTTCTGGCTGTGACGTCGCATGGGGGCGGTGCGTGCGTTAGTCACCTTCCCAACGTCACCTTCCCACCCACCCGCCCGCTACATTGTAAGGGGCATGTACGCTGGTCACTGCATTGAAAGGGGGCATGTACGCTGGTCACTGTTTTGAAGGGGAGTGAAGAACACACACACACACAAAAGGTAACTTGTTAATTTTCATTTATTTCTATGAGGAGGAGTAATTCTGAGGAGGCGAACAAAGAAATAATAAAAAGTGAGAAAAAAGTTATTTTTATAATGACGAGTTTTGCAGCTCCCAGTTTTTTCCCCTTCGGAAACGGGTCCAAGTGGCTCTTTTTGTCTTAAAGGTTGCAGACCCCTGATCTAGCAGATTCAGAAAGAAATGTCTCACCAACAGTTGTTTTAAATTACTTTCTTTTGACCCCAAGTGCTCAGAAAAATCTGTCAAAATCTTCAGTCATTTGAAAACTAGGGAGTTAAATGAAAAAATTAACACCAGGGAGTACCTTTCATGCGGTTAACGAGTATATTTTGCAAAATTACAAAGAACACACCCTTTTTCATCTTATTTTTTTAACAAATCTAAACTAATCTAAACTGTGTATCTGAAGAAGTGTACATGCACACGAAAGCTTATACCAAGAACTAACTTAGTTGGTCTTTAAGGTGCTACAGGAAGGAATTTTTTTATTTAAACTAAAATAAGTTTTCTTGGATTTGCTGAAAACCTTTTCAGCCCTTCCCCACGCCCTCGAAGGTCCCGGAGCTGAACTGCCTCGGACTCACCTGGCAGGAAGGTCTAACAGGGCACAGAGCTGTCCTGGTGGAGAAGCACAAAAGGGCTGATCCGCCAGCCAGCCTACCTGCCACCTTTGCCATTTGCAGGGCTGGGAGTGTGGCTCCTGGTGGGCAACAACTTGTCCTTCTCTGCAATTGCAAAGGCCGCTTTTGGAGCCTCTCCTACAGTCAAGATGAGCAAGGGGGTTCCTTCCTGAGCGCTGGCCTTCCCTGCTCCCCTTTTTCTCTTTTTGGTGGGAGCCAGGGCCATCTAATGTACATCCAGTGGTGTGGTGCAAAGATGCCTCTGGCGCCCCCCTCCCCGTTTCCCAGAGTTGCCGACCTTTTTACGACCTTTTTATGGCGCTGCCAGCAGTTTTGCGGGGCTGGAGGAGGCAGGCAGTGGCTGGAGGGCAGCTCCTCCAGCAGGGAAGAGGCAGAGGCTCCGGACGCAGCGCTGCTTCAGTGAGGCAGGCAAGGGCAACAAACTGATGCCATGCCCAGGCTCCTCCTCTTCCCTGGTGCCCGTGCTGTGGTGGCCATGGCAGGTGGAGGCTCCAGGCATGGCGCTGCTTCAGCGTGGCATGGTGGAGGCGGGCGAGGGCAGCAAGCTGATGCTGGTAGGTGCCGCCTCCAGCCTCCACCTCTTCCCTGGCACCCTCCAGAACTTAGCACCCTGGTGCCCTGCGCCACTTGCCTCTATGGGCAAGATGCCCCTGGTGGGAGCCAAAATGGGAAGAGTTGCTAGCATTTCCTTCTTGTTTGCCTTCTCTCTTTCTCCTGCACAATTTCCGGGCAGGCAGCTAAGGCTTGATAGGGAGCTGGGAGGGGGGGGGACTCATTCATTATCAGAATACCAAACAATGGTGGTATCTTCCACAGAGTGATGGGTGGGCTCAGGGGGTGCTCAGAGATTAGGAGGCACCTAAGGTTCATTGGTCCCAACTGTCTTCTCCCTGTTTAGAAGAAGAAGTAAACAATAGGTCCCCACCTTTATTGTATTATTTATATCCTACTAAGGTGGTGTGCACGTGGTTTCTAGGTGGCATGGAGCAGACCCAGATCTGCTTAGCTTCAACAAGGTGGCAGCCTCATGCCTTCAGACTACACTCTGGGATGGCCTAAAAATTTCATTTGTCCTACAAGGATCCTCACTTCCCAGCTTTTGCTAATTGGAGAGGTTCAGACTGTGAGCTCGTGAAAAATAGTACAGCAGAACCAAGTCCATGTTCAAGGCTGCAGTTTTCCGTAGGGAAATATTTGTGGACTCCGCCAAAACCTATTTTCATTTTCTGTCTGGCATTGTGGAGGCTGTGTGACTTTCTCCATCAATGGCTGTGAAGGAAGCTTGTAAACTGTTATATTCAGGTAAAATAACATTGTGAAACAAACAGGCACACCATGGCAGCAGTAGGGGTGCACCACTTTTCACAATCTTGACAAGGTAGTGCAGCTGTTAATCAACAAACAACTGCAGAGAGTGTATATAGGATTATATGTACAAATTATAGATGAATGTGGTAATAAATCTACAACTCGGTGAGAATTCAGAAAGAGTACTCACTGAAATACTGGAAGGTACACCAAAAACAGCAAGACATGCCTGTCATAGATATTCAGGGATCATTATTGCAGCTGTAAGCCTGACTCAGTGCCCTCTTGACCCCTGTCCCTCCTGGCTTATTAAATCTACCACAGAGGCAAGTTGACTGGTTGGGTCCACGGTATGGTTCATCGCCTGAGGGGGCGGTGCCTACTGCAGTCCTGGGTTTTCTCCTAAAGAAACCAGGCCTGGACTCCTTGGACTGGAAGGTGGTGGAGAAGGTGGTGGAGACAGCTGTGGTGGAGCAGCTGCAAGCATTTTTAGATGGCATGGATTGTTTAAAGGTAAAGGTAAAGGTACCCCTGCCCGAACGGGCCAGTCTTGACAGACTCTGGGGTTTGTGCGCCCATCTCACTCAAGAGGCCGGGGGCCAGCGCTGTCCGGAGACACTTCCGGGTCACGTGGCCAGCGTGACAACGCTGCTCTGGCGAGCCAGAGCCGCACATGGAACGCCGTTTACCTTCCCGCTGGTAAGCGGTACCTATTTATCTACTTGCACCCGGGGGTGCTTTCGAACTGCTAGGTTGGCAGGCGCTGGGACCGAACGACGGGAGCGCACCCCGCCGCGGGGATTCGAACCGCCGACCTTTCGATCGGCAAGCCCTAGGCGCTGAGGCTTTTACCCACAGCGCCACCCGCGTCCCGCATGGATTGTTTAGATCCATTCCAATCTATGTCCAGGCCTAGCCATGGGACTGAGCTGGCATTGGTTGCTCTGATGGATGACCTTTACAGAGAACGGGTTAAGGGGAGTGCAATCTTGCTCCTATTGGTTAATATCTCTGCAGCTTTCAATACCATTGACCGTGGTATCCTCCTGCACTGGCTCCATGGAATGGGAACTGGGGGCACTGTATTTGAGTAGTCAACTGAAACAAAATGCTCCTTCAGATTTGAGTAGGTTCAGCACTGTAGTGGTTTATGACTAGGGTTAGTGAAAATTACCGTAATTCCCAGTTATGGATTTATCTTACTATATAATAAAATTGTAAGGCTGTCATTACACTATCTTTCACATGGTCACCAGTAGGTGGCCACAGCAACTTCAGCATGCTGTTCTTTGGTCATTCTTGTCCTTTCTTCTCTGGGAAACAAAAGTATTGTTGTGAGTTGGGGAGTGGGGAACAGGCTATATGCCAAGAGCAATCTAACCCATGGATCCAGCAAGTGTTTAAATAAAAGCCAGGCTAGCTTTGTGGTGGGGTGATAGATAGGGCTGGACAATACCTGGTTTTCAACATTGTGATATATTATCAGCTAGACATTGTGATATATCAATATATCACAATGTCTGAAATAAGGATGAAGCAATGGAGAGGCATTGGCTGGCTTCATTTTTCCTACATTGTGATTTTTGTATAGCACCCACCCACCCATAAAAACACACACCCCATGATTCACGATATATTGCCAAGTCAGAACTCATGAAACTGATATCATGATATGGACTTCAAACTGGTTTGGGGTGATATGTCGATATATCACCCAGCCCTAGTGATAGCCTGGGTGATGGGCCATTAAGAGAACAAGAGATGGAAAACGAGTGGTGGCCCTCCCCAAACTCGTAGTTAGAAAGACAAAACCAGAGTTGAGGACAGAGTGTTGAATGATGTGAGCTAGAAGCAAAGCAGGAAGCTGGGAAACTGGGGGGGGGGGGAGAATCTCGCACCGCTTGGAGGTTGGGGTGGCGTGCAACAATATATATCTCTGCATACGTACAATCCAGCCTTTCTACTTGCCATTGAGCCTACTTGCCCATCATTCTTTAAATAGAAAAGGCCAGTTTAACTGGAATGGAGCATGATCAACCCACTTCTGGGTATGAACTGGAGATTACTATGTTCAGAGGGGAAATTGCTTAAGCTCTGTGTGAAGTCTTTTGTGTCATCACACCTGAGCTCAGGGAAGAGCAGCCAACTATTCACCTACCCATCAGGAGAGAATTCCTCTCAGAAATTCCAGAATTAACTGGCAACCCTTAAGACGAATAACATATTGCAGACAGACAGCAGGGATAAAAAAAACTGATTTTCCAGCACTTACAAATATGACTTTTAGGCAAGTTGGCCAAAAAGATATAGTTAATTTCCATCACTGCCAGGAGGAGGCAGGCTGTCTGGTTGCACCTAGACCAGTTGGAAGCTAGTCCCTTGCGCTCTTGCAAAGCCAGTCAGTCAGTGTGGTACCCGCCTTGGCACATGAAGAGGGTGAGCACCTAAAACACACTGTTGTTTTCCACCATCAACACAGATTATGATCCCAGCACCATAGGGCTGCTGCATGATCACACACCCAGATAAAGAAAGGACTTATTTTATTCACAAAGCCAATGGAGTAGATAGGCAGCATGGTGTTGTGGTTGGAGTGTTGCACTTGGACCTGGGAGACCAGGATTCAAATCTGGAGAAGGAGAGAAGTGTGTGTGCCACCTTCAGCTCCTTGGAGGAAAGTGGTATATAAATGTAATAATAAACAAATACAAATAGGAGAGTCAAATAAATTAGATGAAGTCATAGCACTTGGCATAATCCTGGATTTTTATTTATTTACTTACCATGTATTGTAGTGTCATCTATGTGCACAGCACTTAAAAAAAAACCAGGTATGACAGATCCTCTTGCAAAAGGTTTGCAGTCCAAAGAAGATGGAGCAAAACTAGAGATGAAAAGGGAAATAAAGGCATGAGCAGCCAGGAGAAGAAGATGTGTTTGTTTCAAATGCACATACTTTGGCTTACTCACAAATGAAGCTGATGTTGAGCTGAGCTGCTCAGTGAAATACTGACTTATGTGCAGAAAAGAATTTGGCCTTTTCAGATGATCCCACCCCATAGGGGAGGGTCCATACTTTAAATGCTGCACAGCTGACAGTCTGTAATGGAAGCAGCCCAGGGCTGGAGCAGCAAGAATCCCTGCCCATCAAAGCACAACACTGTGCAGTGCTCTGGCAATATTGCATGCTTCTCCCAGGAAGGGGTTACTGTAGGTCAGCAGTGATGCACTCAGGCAGAGTCGTGTGGGTGGCCAGGGCAAGCATAGCAGGGATGTTGCTGGTCAGCACTGATGCGCATTGGCAGCACTGGGCAAAGAGCCAGAGTTGGAAATAGCAGGGGGTGCTGCAGGTTACAGCTGAGATGCCTTGGCACAGCTGCCTTCTGGCTCCCAGCCTGGCCTGGCCAATATTATTATTCCACTTTCATGCACACCAAATTCTTAAGATGGTTAAGATAATAATGTGCTAGAAATCTCTCGCAGAGGAATTGAAAACAAATGCTGGATGATTAAGGGGTGAGGGAAATACCTTTATTGCAAGAGCTGGTTTGGGGATAAACTCTTCCATTTTCTGATTTTTTGTTTGTTTGTTTTATTACATTCTTTATATATATTTATTTCATCTACAACTATTATATCTGTGGATGCATCAACTGTTTAAAGCTGAGACATGCCTGATAGGCTGATGCAGCCCTGGGGAACATCTATATGAAGATTAGAAAGGGCACCAAGCAGGAATGAAACTCACAATATTGCTATTAATGTGGAGAGTCAATTGCAGCAAGCTGCATTTCTACAATTGGATGCTTGGGGGTGGGGGGTGGAAGGAGTGCTAGGTGGAGGTATTCTGTGATGTGTGTACCCTCTGTAAGTTAATCATCCATCCTTCCCTGAAGGAGCTTCAGCTTTTTGCATTAAATTGGGTGAGATGAACACAGGTGCCTTTAGGGAAGTGAAATGGCTGTGTCAATGAGGTGTTTGTATTTATTAACTCACAAGATGGACTGCTGGTCTCCATGTGATAGGAGAGAAAATATTAAAATCCTAAACCTCACACAAGGCTAGCAACACCAAGCCACAGTCTCTAATAAACCATTCTAGTCAGGGATGAAGAGCAACCAACTGCAAAAGGAAGGACCCAGGAATATCCTCTGGCAAGCTTACCAGGAGGGCGTGTCGTTAAAACCCCCTTGTTTACTGAAAGCAAAAAAGGCTCCTGATCCCAGCTAGCACACGTGGTGAGGCATCTAAGAGTTGCTTCACACACAATGTTCTTTAGGTAACCATCCCAGGCATGCATAAAATGGAAAGTGTGACTATGACAAACAGATGTTTGCAAACACATGCGAAATGCAGGTATACTCATAGGAAGCTGTGGCTCCCTGTACAGTCTGGGCCAATCTGGGGTTTGGTGTTGTCTACTGTGTGAAACAAGGGACAAGGACTTGCCGATCTGAAGGTCAGCAGTTCGAATCCCCTCGGCGGGGTGAGCTCCCGTTGCTCGGTCCCTGCTCCTGCCAACCTAGCAGTTCGAAAGCACATCAAAGTGCAAGTAGATAAATAGGTACCACTCCAGCAGGAAGGTAAATGGTGTTTCTGTGCGCTGCTCTGGTTCGCCAGAAGCGGCTTAGTCCTGCTGGTCACATGAGCTGGAAGCTGTACGCCGGCTCCCTCGGCCAATAAAACGAGATGAGCGCCGCAACCCCACAGTCGGCCACGACTGGACCTAATGGTCAGGGGTCCCTTTACCTTTACTGTGTGAAACAGCCACAATATGACAATTAGACCCACCAAACAAGTCATTGCTAAGGGTATGGGGTCGTGTTCAAAGTGCTAAGCACTGGTACTGCAGTTCTAGTGTGCTCCATGGCCCTGGAGTGCAAGTCCCATGGTGGGCAAAAGATTCTTGCATTGCAAGTGGTTGGAATAGATGACCCTCATGGTCCCTTCCAACTCTACAATTCTTTGATTCTAACTAGGCCCTTTCCCCAGCTGTTTGTTCTACATCAAGGAGCAAGCCAGATAGTGCCTGGACACCAAATGCTGCACTGTTCAAACATTCACTTTAGCAGGCGCACAGCTGAAAAAGAAACTAACCAAAAGATCAGGTGATTATTGGAGACACGCCAAGAAAGCACGCCTCACTTCAAAGGTGGATATAGCCCCAATACCATTCTCCCCCTCCTCCCAACAAGTGAACCTTCACATAAACATTTCAGAGAGCAGAACAACTATTACATACATAAATAATGGGTAGCAGTAGAGAGAAGGTCTGGTTTAGGAGTGCAAAAAATAACTGGAGGAAGCCATGACTACACATGGTCCCTCTCCAGCATTCTACACATCCAGCAGAACAGCAGTATCCACATACAACTGCCTCTATAAAATCAGCAGCCAAACACATGATATGTCAACAGGGGAGCCATGACCCAAATGAGGAGCCAAGAGGCATGCTGTCAACATCCACGGGTAGGATACAATCTGTGCAGAAACGCAAGGGGGCCAGAAGCCACAGCAGAAGCAGAGTTTGGGGCTCCAGAAGGATGCATCTAATGTTGACCCAGGTCAAATAATATTAACAGTCGGCCAGTCAGATAGTGAAATGAAGGAGTCATATGGTTAATTGCCTGAAGATGGACGGAAGTATTTGGGGGCATAGAGATTCCCCTCCGTCAGATGCAACCAAGATATAACCACTGGTTATTTCTGGTTGCAACAACTCTCCATGGCCCTGTGAAATGAAGTGCGTACTCTTCAGCTTGCCAAACAAACAGAAAAAGTTTCAGCAGTTTAATTACAATGGGGGGAAAGGAGAAAGAAGAAATACAAATAATTAGCATTAGCATAATGGTTTAGAGTAGGGATGGGTGGTGGCAAGGAAAAAATAGGTATGTAAAGGAGAATTCCCTGGGTGCCTTTTCTCTCCACACAGCTCAGCTGTCCTGTCCACCTGCACTGGGTGATCTTGTGTCTCCATGCTGAAGGCCTATTGCATGCTATAGAGAAGCCTTACTTTGGCTAGTGGAGGATGCTCTTCTGGTGTCACCTGTAAAGGTAAAGGTAAAGGTACCCCTGCCCGAGCGGGCCAGTCTTGACAGACTCTGGGGTTTGTGCGCCCATCTCACATCTATTGGCCGGGGGCCAGCGCTGTCCGGAGACACTTCCGGGTCACGTGGCCAGCGTGACAACGCTGCTCTGGCGAGCCAGAGCCGCACACGGAACGCCGTTTACCTTCCCGCTGGTAAGCGGTACCTATTTATCTACTTGCCCCCGGGGGTGCTTTCGAACTGCTAGGTTGGCAGGCGCTGGGACCGAGCAGCGGGAGCGCACCCCGCCGCGGGGATTCGAACCGCCGACCTTTCGATCGGCAAGCCCTAGGCGCTGAGGCTTTAGCCCACAGCGCCACCCGCGTCCCCTTTGGTGTCACCTGTAGGGACATACAATTTATAGGAAATAATCTGTGGTACTCACTTCCCTGTATAAAGTCAGGTTTGGGGCTATTTGAATATTGGGGGGGCACATCATGTCAGCTATAACTCTTTCTTCTTTAGCAATCACTCGTAGCTGAAGAAGATTGTCTTCCATGAACAGGGTTTTAACAGTGAGTCTGTAAGTGACTGTGGAAGCCAATTCTAGATCCATACATCCTTCCACATTGGGGACATTGATTTCTGGGTGGGAGTTTATCACGGTGAGGGTTTGCCAAGCGTGCCTTCCTCTTAGCATGTTTCTCCCTTTCATCCTGAGTTCAGATGCCTTCAGAGCCCATGACACCTTTGGTCAAGGCTGTTCTCCAACTGGAATGCTCGCTGGCCAGTGTTTCCCAGTTGTCAGTGTTTTTACTACATTTTTAAAGATTTGCCTTGAGAGAGTCTTTCAACCACTTTTGTTGGCCACCAGCATTACGCTTTCCATTTTAAAGTTCGGAATAGAGTAGTTGCTTTGGAATATGACAGGGGTGTCCAACTGGTCGATCGGGATCGACTGGGAGATTTTGGTAGATCGTGGTTGATCCTTTCTCTTTGCCATTGCAAAACAGCATCCGGCCTTGCCCCCTCACTCCGTCCCCCATTCACGCACGGTCGCCATAACGAAAGACGCAGTTTTTGTTGCAAGGCTGATGGTTTACTTAGCAATCTTTCGGTGAGTGACTTTCCCCCTTTCCCCCTTAATGAAGTTCAACATATTGGACCTGATCCCCCCCAAAAAAACTGGGGCTTTACTCCCTAAAAAAAGCTCAAGAACTTTGACCTGAACCTCCCCCCAAAAGGGGTAGATTACTGCCGGTTTTTAATTATGTGAGTAGATCGCAGTCTCTTAGGAGTTGGATGCCCCTGGAATATGATAATCAAGCATCCGAACAACATGACCAGTCCAACAAAGTTGATGTTGAGGACTCATTGCTTCGACACTGGTGATCTTTGTTTCTTCCAGTACACTGGTATTAGTTTGCCTGTCTTCCCAAGTAAAAAATTTCGGAGACACAGTTGATGGAATCTTTTGAGGAGTTGGAAACCTTTAGAAGACATCTGAAGGCAGCCCTGTATAGGGAAGCTTTTTAATGTGCAATGCTTTGTTATGTTTTATATACATTGTAAGCTTCCCAGAGTGGCTGGGGCAGCCCAGCCAGATGGGTGGGGAATAATTATTATTATTATTATTATTATTATTATTATTATTATTATTATTAACCTATAATGTTAGCATATCATTTTTTTTAATGTGCCCAGTGATGGTACATGAGAGCCCAAGGAAAGAAGCAACTCAATGGCAGACCAACATATTTAGAGCCCTGAAGCTCAAACTCTCATGCTTTTGCAACCAGCAATGAGGTCTGAGTAACCACCGTTATCTTCTTCAATGAGGTTGTTCCATGACAGACCACCACTCCTTTACAACATTTGTGCTACTGACTCTCAAATTTTGGGAGTGTTGGAAAAAAAACAAAAATACATCAATTTGAGTCGAGCCACTCAAATTGGGTCTACTAGACCCCCCAAAATTAACCAATGGGTGCTAAAGTTGCCCCTGGAACAAATCCAGAATAAGGTGCCCTGAATCTTAAACTTCATTAGTTTCATAGTAGATCCACCCTGAAGCAAAGACTTGAGCAAACCTTCTCCGCACACTCTTTAAAAAAAGGAGAAGGAGGCAGAGGTCAGGAGGAGAAGGAACAACAAAACAACAAAAAACAGAGGGGGTTAAACATAAAGTCAAATAAAAAGGACAGAAAATAGGGTGTCTGAAGAATAATCAGAAGGGACAGGGGGTGAGAGAATATGCAACCAAGGCATTCGTATTTTATGGGGAAAGGACATAAATTTTGAGAAAACAGAAGAGAATAAAATTAGGGAACACAAAGGAATTCATGCCTGATAACTTTTGATGTCTGGATTCAAGTACACAGAAGCCCAAGCGCTGCAGTGTCATAAATCCTCTGACTTCAGATAAGAACTGTTTGCCTATTGTAGCTGATAAGAAGCTTTCTTTGTTTTCATCTATGTCATGAAACTATTAAATTCTAAACTCGCTCTGAGGCCTCTGCAGCGCCTGTAAATTTATGTCCAAGGGGTGTGTGGGTGTGCCTGCTTTCAAGTCACATTTTTATTCACTAATCCAGGGTTTCTTACCTATTATCGTCCAGCTAAGAAAGAACATTATTGTTTTCTTACACCAATATCCCACTGGACATCTTCTGATGATGTCACCTGATAAATCGGCAGAGTACACATGAGCACTGTGCTGTACAATAATATTGTACAACCCAACATAATTAGACCATTGCCTAGCAACCTCAAGAGGTGCTTGATGCTTTCAAGTGGCAGAGTTGAATCTTGCAACTGCAGTGTGATGTCTAAACACTGAAACAAGCAAGTACCTGATATGGTGCCAGTGCCACTGAAGCTTGGCAGCAGAAACTGGCAGGCTTCTATGGCGGGGAGAGACCTAGAGAGGGAAGAAAATGTGCAAATGGGGACAAGATGAGGAAGAGGAAGAGGAAGAGGAGGAGGAAGAGGAAGAGGAGGAGGAGGAGGAAGAAGGAGGAGGAGGAGGAGGAGGAGGAGGGAGGCATGCAAAGCTACTGAGGAAGATGGAAGTACTGAGGGAGAGTGCAGAGGATCTTGGATACAGGCCTGGAAAAATGGAACAATGATCTTAATGGCTGAGCTTCTCCAAAGAGCGCACGATCAAGTATCCACAAGGAGATCCACCGCTCTCCTGACCCATATGTGCACATCCTATTGCATCATCACACATAATTGTGTGAGGGAAATTTAGTGGGAGGGACAAAAATTGAGAAACCAGGAGGAATAACAGAGTGCGCTTGTGGGAAAGCAGGAGTTGAAAAAATGGAAGCAGAGAATGAAGAGGGGGAAGAAGGGAAAGCACATGGCAAATGTCATAAACATAAAGGAAGATGACAGGAAAAGAGACCGTGTCAGCTGTAAAAGAGATAAGGCAATTGGCTCCTGGGAAAAAGGTGACAAAGAAAATGGAGTCAAGGATTTGATTCTGCATCATTTTTCCCCAGCAATGAGTGCTAGATAAGAAGTTATTAAGTTATATCGTGCTTCATCAGCAAACAAAGCACTCTGCAATCGGCTCATTAATCTTTATGTCTAGGGCTGAAATGAACAGAGCTTTTCAAGTTCACAACTGACATTCAAAACTCCTAACTGTATAGGCACATTTAGATTATCATTTGAAGCCTGTGAGAATTTTGACAAAACTGCCTGGTCCTTCCTCTCGCAAAAACAGACCTCTTGCCTACAGCCCCCAAATCAGCTAGTCAAGTAAAGGTGCTGCTCTCACTTCTCTGCTGGCCAGCCACAAAGGCAAGGACATCAAACTCAAATAGGTGGTGATGCAGCCCATCTCTCCTGTAAGCAGAAATCCAGAGGCCACGTACATATTTTTTCCACAGAGAAAGCTAATGTATACTGAACAATTGTTCACATAGGCATGTGCAAAGTATTTCCCACACCACAAAATAATCACAACTACGGGTGTACTGGCTATACTTAGTATTGGAAATGAGGAAGGCAAAGTAGATATTATGCTTCACTGCACCACAAAAAAACTACAGCTGTATTACCACTACACATGCAGTATTAAGACCAAGAGGTGGAAAACAAGCCCCTTTCCATCTTCAGCTCTGTTTTCCACTGTCTGTTGTTGTTGTTGTTTTCTTTAAGGTGACCCTACTTATGATCCCTTCCTCACCTTTCCTTGCATTTAACCATCTGTGTCCATGAAGTGGTGATCCCCAGTGGAAGCAGCAGCAGCCTGCTTTTGGAAGCAGCAGAAACAAAGAAAGTAGGTCTAGGGCAGACTGGCAGAAGTGTTGGCAAAATAGGGCGAACTGGAAGAACATTAATCAATGTTGACCAAATAGTTGGGTTTCTAGGGATCTTCGATAACTTAGGTGAATAAATGAAGGGACTTTGCCTTCAGGAAACACATACAGCAGATAGCAGGTCACCTCCTAAGATATTGTTCTAAGTATAGAACAGGGAGGTCGTTTTATTACAAGGTTTCATTGGGCACCACAGATTTGGCACCCTCAAGAGTGTCCAGTAGAGCAGGCATGTCCAACTCCCAAGAGACTGTGATCTACTCCCAGTATAAAAAAACCTGGCAGTGATCTACCCATTGTCATTGGAGAGAGGAGGAGTGTGCATGGGGTGGGTGTATTGCCCAGAGTTGTTGAGCTATTTTTTAGTAGGGAAGTGCCCAGAGTTTTTTAGCTATCCCTCTGTAACTTTTCATACATTATAAGGATCCCGTGTTCTACCAGGATCAGCTGGGGATCTACTGGTAGAGCACGATCTATTGGTTGGACAACCCTGCTGTAGAGTAGATAAAACCGTAGAAGTGTTAGCAGGGCTGGAGGGTGGGATTGTGGATTTCTTGAGGACTACTGGACGGAGGGTAGCATATAGAACCTGGTCCAGTAGTTTGTTAAATTGATCAGCAAATGGTGGCCATAGAGATATTCGGACCCTGGCATGCCTTTCAGTAGCAGGAGCACAATTTGAAATGTGGAAATAAAGGCTGCTGCTAGAAAAGTAATAGCAGCATCAGCTTTTTTAAAATCCTGAGGTTGTTGTCTATCCTTTGTAGATGGATAAGAAGCTGGAGAGAGGCATTATGCATGGTAAACTCTCATTGAAAGCACTACATTTATGTGGGCTAGGAATTGAGGCAGCTACTAAACTTGCCACCAGATCTCATGATGTGACAAGATATTTCAGAGTTCCAGCTCCTTCCCTTCAGAGTTTTCCAGAGAAAGGACAAAAGAACTGAGGTGAGGAGCCAGCGTCAAGGAGCAGGCTGTTTTCTGCCTGGCTTAAAAAGAGCATTTGACTGACTGACTGAGCGCTCTCTCTCTCTCTCTCTCTCTCTCTCTCTCTCTCTCTCTCTCACACACACACACACACACACACACCTGGCTCCACCTCAAGCTAACAAATGTTGTTCCCCCCACAAGAGTCCACCTTAAGCTGAAGTCAGACAACCCAACCAATGTCTGTTGAACCTTTTTCTTAAAACAAACCTTCAGTGAAGAAGCTCTGATCAAACAAGATTTCTGAGCACATAGGGAGATGATACAGCATTACAAATTTCCCCTCCAAACGGACTGAGGACTGTCTAACAAGGGTATCCTCCCCGAAATGTTTAAAATGAATACAGAAATATATAGTATTAAAATATTCATTATATTTCTTCTAGTAAGCCAATAGACTTTTCTTGGTATAGGGATGGAGAGCTGGTCATGGTCCAAATGTTTCGAACAGGAAATGGTTCTGCTCTGGTTTGTGAGAAAGAAAGACAGTTAGAATCATAGAATCATAGAGTTGGAAGAGACCACAAGGGCCATCGAGTCCAACCCCCTGCCAAGCAGGAAACACCATCAGAGCACTCCTGACATATGGTTGTCAAGCCTCTGCTTAAAGACCTCCAAAGTAGGAGACTCCACCACACTCCTTGGCAGCAAATTCCACTGTCGAACAGCTCTTACTGTCAGGAAGTTCTTCCTAATGTTTAGGTGGAATCTTCTTTCTTGTAGTTTGGATCCATTGCTCCGTGTCCGCTTCTCTGGAGCAGCAGAAAACAACCTTTCTCCCTCCTCTATGTGACATCCTTTTATATATTTGAACATGGCTATCATATCACCCCTTAACCTCCTCTTCTCCAGGCTAAAAATGCCCAGCTCCCTTAGCCATTCCTCATAAGGCATCGTTTCCAGGCCTTTGACCATTTTTGATCAGTTATGTGACCAATTTCCAAATACCTGATCTACAAGGTTCTGAGGCAAAACAGGACCTCTCTTTCTCTTTCTCTCCCCCCCCCCCCGACCTCAACATTCTTTGCCCTTGGAAGGGACAACTCGATGGCCTGCTGGTAAATCAAAAAAACCTTGTATTTAAAAAAAAATATTGAAGACTATTTTGCCCAGTGGAAAACATGCTTGAAGTGTCGACTTTGGGGGAAGCTTGTTGTGCCATTTCATAAACCATTTTTTAAAAATTGCTTGCACAGGTGAGAAGACCTTTGTGTTCCAACAGGCTTTTGGAAAATGACAGCATTTAATGAAGGGCTGGCGCCATGCTGTTTTTGTTGTGATGGCCTCTCTCTCCCTCTCTATAGTTTTAATTCTATAGTATTAATGTGTAAATGTTTTATTAATAATTGTTTCCCCCCTGTGTTTTCAGCTGTTCCTATTTTATCTGTAAGTCCCTCTCAGGGAAAAAGGCGGGGTGTAAATATAATAATAATAATAATAATAATAATAATAATAATAATAATGCTGCACAGGTAAAGAAACTACCTGTGCACATGCCCACAATGGATCTTGGGTTTGCAGAACATGCAGAGGGTGAGGAAGTCCTGGTTGAGGGGAGGGAACAAGAACATGTCGTGTGAATACAACCCCAATAAAGTGAATGGGAAAGGCTGAGATACTGTGTGGATGAAGGTGCATGTGGAAACAGTGGCCCATGTGTGCATTACCACCCTAGAGTGGACATAGAGTGGACGCGGGTTAAACCACAGAGCCTAGGGCTTGCTGATCAGAAGGTCTTTGGTTCGAATCCCCACAATGGGGTGAGCTCCCGTTGCTCGGTCCCTGCTCCTGCAAACCTAGCAGTTCGAAAGCACAAAGTGCAAGTAGATAAATAGGTACCGCTCCGGCAGGAAGGTGACTGGCATTTCCGTGCACTGCTCTGGTTTGCCAGAAGCGACTTAGTCATGCTGGCCACACGACCCGGAAGCTGTACGCTGGCTCCCTCGGCCAGTAAAGCAAGATGAGCGCCGCAACCCCAGAGTCATCCACAACTGGACCTAATGGTCTGGGGTCCCTTTACCTTTATCTTTAAGCCTACTGAAATGTGCACCCAACGTTTTCCTATTTGCATGCATACCATCCACCCTCCCTTTCCCTTTCAAATTTAATGCCTGAAAAGCTGGGAAATTAAAGTCCCACTGCAAGACTGACCGCACAATCATTATTCTGTATCAGAGTGCCTCTTCTGAGCCATACTTGCTGCCTAGACCCATTTCAGCTTCACATGACATTCAGTTGCCAGTAACAGTCCTATCATGTGCATGAAAATGCACAGTGGAGCTGACCCTCCGTGGGCAGAAGTGGCTGAGTTTTACTGCAGCAGCCACATGATTCTTTTATTAGGACGAACTCAAATGTCACAGAGCAGTGAGCAAGCCTCCTTTTCAGTTGGGTATTAAGCAAAACAGAAAACTGTTGGTTAAAATATATTTTAGTTAACTGACTGGTTTTTGTAAAATCCGCAGCCCTATGAAGGCAAATTTTTAGCAGATTACTATGTTTAATTGTTTAATCAACTAAACATTGCATCTCTTTAAAAACACAAAACAAAATTATATATATATACACACACACACACACACACACACACACGGGCGGGGAGCATGTTGCTAAACATGCTTAAAACCCCCCATCTATAGTTCAGGAGGGAGGTGGTGAGATACAGACTTAATTAGGTTAGACCCTGCTGGGTGCAAAATAATCTCAGGTTGCAGCAAGACATGCTGGGGTGAAAGAGCAATAAGTGCTCTCTCTTTAAAAATAAAAAAATCTGCCAGTTATTTAGATGTGCCAGAAATAGATCCGAATAACTGCCAGCTTTTATACTTTCAAAGGAAGAGCAATTATAGCTCCTTCACCACAGCATGCCTTGCTGCAACCTGAGATTATTTTGCACCAAGCATAGTCTAGCCTAATTAAACCTGCATTGCATCTCAAACTGTGCACTGCGTGTGTGCAGGGGGGGGGCAGTATGCATAGCAACACATATTCCTTTCACCACCATCTATTTATTAAGAGATGTGACTTTTAGTTGAGATTAATCAGTTTAACACATTTTGATTGGCTAAAAAGTTGCCTTCACAGGTAGCAGATTTTCTTTTTCTTTTCTTTTTTAAAAAAATCATTTTAAGAACAAAAGCTCCATTTTAGAAGAGGCATTCCCTCCTGTGTGAGTGAGAAGCAAGAAGAGCATGCCTCTCCTACCATTATTTGCACACATAATCTATACACAAAATATCCTTTCCACCTTTAAAAACTATTGTTTTTACCAGAGGGAATATATGCAGATTTAATCACTCAATTAACCACATATAATTAATTATCAGTTTTCTTTAATCTACCATCAGTCCTTGTCATTTCGCTTACTATCCAGGCTGAGAATTCTGAAAAAACTGAAAAGCTTGCTCATTACTTGGTGACTTTTTGGTTGGTCCTAATAAAAGTCTGATGCGTCTGTTGCAGGCTGCATTCTTCTATTGCGCCAACACCATTGGTTGCAATCCACTCACCACCCCATCCATTTGGAACTAGCAAACCTAGTTCCTTCCACGTTTAGCCTACCAGAAATATGAAACTGCCTTACACCGCAGGGCACACCTGCCACCACAGTAAGGAAACATTTTCAACGCCTCTCCAATTTCCGGCTGCTACACACAAGCAATTTTTAAATGGCTCAGATGGGAAGGTATACTCTCTATGCCCCTGAGGCACAGCAAGGTAAATCAGGCTGTCTCTGACTGGGAAGTCTCTGCGAAAGTGATTTGCCCCTAATGACAATGAATGGCAGTAGCTGCAGCTTAACTGGGACAGCGTTCTATTAGCATATATACTCTCTAATGGAGAAGAATGTCCCTAACACCAAGAAGTTCAACCCCAGCTCAGCAGATTTTTTAAAATGGGCTAAAACTAAAATATAGCCTTTTGTACATAAAATTGCAAATGAAGACTTTATTTCCCTGGAAGCCTCTTGCCAGGGGGTGCTGGTGTTTCGGTCATTGTGTCCTTAATCGAGAGCAGTGTCTCTAGAAAATGGCAAGCTGCACAATTCTGGATTCTGCAGCTTGGCTGCATAAAGAGGCCCAAATGATTGCCAGCTTCCCCATCTACATGTCAAAACCATGCCATAAGTTACAGCTGTGCTTTCATGCAGCTCTACGAAAAGGTCAAATCAAAATTTCTCTAGATACTCAGAACTACTGAAATGCCACTACAATCCCTCCCACACACCCCCAGGCTGGCCAGTCAGAGGCATCATAAATTGAGAACGCTCGGTCATCATTTTTGTAGCAGACTCCACTCAGCTACAGGCAATTCACTCTCACATCCCATACAGAGTCCTCTGTTGTGCTGAGTAATCGGAAATCTCCTGCATGCCTTACACCTTGTCCCAGCCTCTAGCCTCCACAGTCTGTTTTGGGGTGGTTTACAAAAATGATATAAAATACAAACAAAACATAGCATGATTTTTAAAATTATTAGTATGTTAAGACACATTTAAAAGCCCAGGAAAACAAAAACATCTTTGCCTGACGCTGAATATATAACAACAATGCTGGCACCAGGTGGGTCTCTCTAGGGAAAGAATTCTAGGAATGGGGTGCCATCACTGTGAAGGCTCTATCCCACCTTACTTCAGTTGGTAGGCAGATATTAAAGGGAGCCTCTGAATATGACCTACAGGCATAGATGGGGTTTTTTAAACAAATTATTAAAGATTTTATTGTGTACCAAAAAGTTCATACAGCATCTCCACTTTCAAGTCAGAGAGTCTTTTTCACAGTTCATTTACATTCAGTATGAGACACTGTTGTCACAGACGTGCGGTTATGGGGAAAGAGAGGGGAGGGAGGGAGAGATAGGAGGATAATGATCTTTCATTCTATTGCATAGTGTTTGTGTGAGGGTTTTGTGTCAGTGTGACGTGAGTAGAGCCTTTATTTATATTTATATGTATTTATTTTGGTTAACGGTGGGAGAGATTAGAGGTTTCAGAGTTGGGTTGGTTGTGTTTGGTAAGGCATAAGCAAACTCGGCCCTCCGGATGTTTTGAGACTACAATTCCCATCATCCCTGACCACTGGTCCTGTTAGCTAGGGATGATGGGAGTTGTAGTCCCAAAACATCTGGAGGGCCAAGTTTGCCTATGCCTGTGTTTGGTTGATTGCTGTGTGGTTTGTTTGTATGTGTCAGGGTGTGTGTGTTGTTGAGTCAGATTAGCCATATCAATTCAGATGCTGTTGGGCGGGGGTGGGGGAGATAGGTCATTGTCTCTTGTGCTGTTTATGTGATAAAGGGGAGCCACACCAGAGTGAAGGAGTCCTCTTTTGCTTGTCCCTGTGCTAGTTTGAGTTTGGTGGTTAACCTTTCCAATAGGGAGGTTTCCCCTAGATTTTGTTACTACAGTGGTGCCCCGCAAGACGAAAAACTTGCAAAACGAAAGGTTTTTCGTTTTCGAGTTGCCTTGCAAGACGAATTTCCCTATGGGCTTGCTTCGCAAAACGAAGCTTGCCCCGCAAGCTCCGGGGACAGCGGGAAGCGCAGCGCGTCTTCCCCGCTGTCCCCGGACCTCTTTTGAAGCGAGGGGCAGCGGGGAGAAGCGATCTTCTCCCCGCAGCCCCAGGTCCGGGGACAGCAGGAAGCACAGCGCGTCTTCCCCGCTGTCCCCGGACCTCTTTTGCAGCAAGGGGCGGCGGGGAGAAGCGATCTTCTCCCCGCAGCCCCTTGCTTCAAAAGAGGGGACAGAGCGGCGCTTCCCCTCTGTCCCCGGACGATCTCCATGGGAACGCATTGATTGATTTTCAATGCATTCCTATGGGAAACCATGCTTCGCAAGACGAAAAACTCGCAAGATTACAGCGAAATTATACGCTGGGGGGAGGTGTTTGTTCGCCCCAGAACATTGGTATCACTTTAACTTACTGCGTTCCATCATACCTCTCCTCCCTTTCGACTGTTGCCCATAGGCTGGCCTTCACCAAAGTGAGGTTTAACGTTTTTCCCTCCAATGTCCTGAGACATAGATTCTCAAAGGGCCAAGCCTCCGCCATGTGCGAATCTGATAAGGAGACGCCGGAGTCGCTTCAGCACATTATGTTCACTTGACCCTTATTCAATGTGCCACGGGCAAATTTGTTGGGATCAATCATACAGAAACTAGAGGGTACCCCACCAAAATTCCACCTTGCCCAAATCTTGCAGGATAAGGATACCCATACGACCCGGAAAGTGGCTAGGTTCCTGGTCGCTGTCCTTGCCCAAAAGCGTTGCCAAGGAGCACCACAAGCTAATTAAGGCGTAGTATGCCATTCCATCTTATAGTATTTTATTGTTATAGTAGTGTTTTAGCGGCTGTTTTTTCCCACGTGCACAAGCTGTTATTTATGTCTTGTTTTTATCTGTATGGGCCTACGGCCGTAATAAATTATTATTATTATTATTATTATTATTATTATTATTATTATTATTTCCCTATGGGCTTGCTTCGCAAAACGAAGCTTGCCCCGCAAGCTCTGGGGACAGCGGGAAGCGCAGCGCGTCTTCCCCGCTGTCCCCGGACCTCTTTTGAAGCAAGGGGCAGTGGGGAGAAGCGATCTTCTCCCCGCAGCCCCAGGTCCGGGGACAGCGGGAAGCGCAGCGCGTCTTCCCCGCTGTCCCCGGACCTCTTTTGAAGCAAGGGGCGGCGGGGAGAAGCGATCTTCTCCCCGCAGCCCCTTGCTTCAAAAGAGGGGACAGAGCGGCGCTTCCCCTCTGTCCCCGGACGGTCTCCATGGGAACGCATTGATTGATTTTCAATGCATTCCTATGGGAAACCGTGCTTCGCAAGACGAAAAACTTGCAAGAAGAAAAAACTTGCGGAACAAATTAATTTCGTCTTGCGAGGCACCACTGTAGTGGTCTATATTCACTCTTAATAGGTCTTTCCAGTATCTAGTTATAACGTTTCTAGCTGCAGAGAGTAAGTGACTTATGAGTTCATTGTCATGTGGATATTGTTGTCGCCTTGGAAGATATTTAAAAGGGCTAATTCTGGAGTTGCTTTTATTACTTGTTTTGTTATTTTGCAGGTTTTCTGCACCACTGATATCCAAAAGGATTGAATTTGGGGGCATTTCTACCACTTGTGGAGGTATGTGCCTGTGGAGGTGTAGCCTCTCCAGCATTTAGATTAAATTCCTGGGTGTATCAGTGCCAGCTCCCATAGAGTGTCAGAGTGAATTCTCTTCTTTTGGCTAAGATGGATTTGAGTGGTGATTTAAACCACATTTTTGACCACTGGGTAAAGTTTATTTCATATCCTAGGTCGTATTTGCCACCTGGCACAGGGAGACAGCTTATCTTTCCCAGTCTGTCCACCTACTGTGTGAGAGAAATCATTCTAATGACTACCACTATTTTAAAGCCATATTGTTTGACCTGGAGTGATACACAGTCAATAGCTTGTTTTGGGGAGTGGCGCATGAGCCAAGTGGCAGAGTGTTACGGAAAAGGAGCAATGCAGCAGCGAGCTGCAGCTGGCTGGAAAGCAAAACAGGATGTGAATGTTTGGGACTGTACCGTGAGAACAAAGGGGCAGTCTATTCACTGTGCTGAGCACCGGATGTTAGCTCAGAGTGTCATTTGACCTGTACAGGAAGTACAGGAGGTGGAGTTTGTCTCTCTGCTGATGGTGTCTGATGAGAGCAGACGCGTTTCTCTGTAATGCTGCAAAGACAGAAATAAAGGCATGTAAATACATTTCTGTCTATCTCTTTCCCCTCCCTGGGGGGAGCAGGGAGCAGGGAAGAGTGGTGTGTTCTTCTCACGCTTGAGGAGGATCGCTGATAGTGACCTAGCCTGTATCCTGCCGGGAAACGCAGACAGGGAGGTCAACAAGGAGATCAAGCCAGTTGCCTGGAGAGTGGCCAGTTTCCCTGATAAGGCTTGAAGTCCGACACAGAGATGGGGCCTGGTACTGGATAGGTGGGACTGTGTCAAGGTCCAGAGCAGCAGCACCTCATTTTGAGGAGTTGGTGTCCTGCATCACAGACCAGAGAACCTGATCCAAGCATAGTAGTGACTCTCCTGCTTAGACTCCGACTGGACTATGAAGAGTTTAATGCTGTAGTAAAGGATGAGGGAACCATTTTAATGGTTCTTTGAACTGTGACTTCACACTGAGTTGAACAGTTGGGGAGGGCTCCACCTCTTTGCCCCTTAAAGGGGAGATTACGAGTATATCACTACTCTTGATCAAACACATACCCTTCTCCCCGGGCACCACAATTCAAGAAGGACACTGACAAACTGGAACGTGTCCAGAGGAGGGCAACCAAAATGGTCAAAGGCCTGGAAACGATGCCTTATGAGGAACGGCTAAGGGAGCTGGGCATGTTTAGCCTGGAGAAGAGGAGGTTAAGGGGTGATATGATAGCCATGTTCAAATATATAAAAGGATGTCACATAGAGGAGGGAGAAAGGTTGTTTTCTGCTGCTCCAGAGAAGCGGACACGGAGCAATGGATCCAAACTACAAGAAAGAAGATTCCACCTAAACATTAGGAAGAACTTCCTGACAGTAAGAGCTGTTCGACAGTGGAATTTGCTGCCAAGGAGTGTGGTGGAGTCTCCTACTTTGGAGGTCTTTAAGCAGAGGCTTGACAACCATATGTCAGGAGTGCTCTGATGGTGTTTCCTGCTTGGCAGGGGGTTGGACTCGATGGCCCTGGTGGTCTCTTCCAACTCTGATTCTATGATTCTATGATTCCCCAAAAAGAAGGATCTCTCAACCAGGCCAGGAAATGGCCACATAGTTATAGAGGTTTCTTTCCAACCATGCCATACTCAGAAATCTAGGGACTTACAGTTGGATACCATCCTCATTCTTCTACATTTTTTTTAGTTGATGGTGTGATACCTGGGGGTGAGGGATCACTGACATTAGCCAATCCAACACTGGCTACAGTTGATTTCATAAATTTGAGATATCAAGTGGGTCCTCTGAAGAGAGCATAATGTAATTGAGCACACATTTTTAAAGCTGAATAATCTTAGGTAGTAGGGCTGGAAAACGGACCTAGGCCAGTTAGATGTGGAGAAGAGAGACTTAAATCAGGAGTCAGTTTTATATGTGTTCTGGCAGAGTTGGTTAACAGAGGTGACCCACCATTCCCTGCATGGATTGGGAGACAGCCTCTGCCTCATCTTTAGAGTTCCTCTCTGAAGAGCAGACAGAGGAATCTTCTGTTTTAGATCTTAGTACTAGGCACCACAGTACAATGGGAGAAAAATCCCCATACTTAGTCTTTAAGAGTAAAAGGCAGTGCAGTGGTACCTCGGGTTAAGAACTTAATTCGTTCTGGAGGTCTGTTCTTAACCTGAAACTGTTCTTAACCTGAAGCACCACTTTAGCTAATGGGGCCTCCTGCTGCTGCCGCAGCGCCAGAGCACGATTTCTGTTCTCATCCTGAAGCAAAGTTCTTAACCCGAAGTACTATTTCTGGGTTAGCGGAGTCTGTAACCTGAAGCATATGTAACCTGAAGCGTATGTAACTCGAGGTACCACTGTATTTCCAACTAAAGTGGTACCTTCATTTAAGAACAGCTTAGTTTATGAACAACTTGCCTTAAGAATGCTGCAAACCCGGAAGTAGGTGTTTTGGTTTGTGAACTTTGCCCAGGAAGCAGAACATGTTCCGCTTCCTGTTAAATGTGTTCCATTTGTAAATTTGAGTCCCCTGCTGCTATGGAAAAGCACACCTTGGTTTAAGAACGCTTTAGTTTAAGAACAGACCTCTGGAACAGATTAAGTTCGTAAACCAAGGTAGCCCTTTATGTCCATTGCTCTGGAAAATGGTGAGAAATGTTGTCTTTTATTTTGCATAAAATGATCTGCATATGTGTTTGGGTGTATTTGAGAAAAGGGGGGGCAGAGCGCTGTATGAGAGTGTTCTGGGTGATTTAATGCTTAGTAAGGGTGTGACGCATGTGTGGTGCATGTATATATGCTCTGCAGTGTTGGGTGTGTGTGTCACTGCCAACCAAGCAGTTTGAAAGCACACCAGCGCAAGTAGGTACTGCTGTGGCAGGAAGGTAAACTGCGTTTCCGTGCGCTCTGGCTTCCGTTACGGTGTCCCGTTTTGCCGGAAGTGGTTTAGTCATGCTGGCCACATGTCCTGAAAGAGCTGTCTATGGACAAATGCCAGCTCCCTCAGCCTGAAAGCAAGATGAGTGCCACACCCCAGTCGCCTTTGACTGGACTTAACCGTCCAGGGGTCCTTTACTTTTACATTACCTTGCATATGCATGCATGCACTCACCACTGAGCATACATTCAATGCACTGGTTGCTGGCATGCAGCCCTTGGAGGGACAGCTGACTATATATGGCCCTCAGGCCAAAAAAGGGCTAGCCACCCGTTTGATGGGAAGGGGCCATAGCTCTGTGGCCAAATTGAGGCTTTACATGCAGAAGATCCCAGGCTCCATCTGCAGGGACAAATGATCTCAGGTAGGACATCTGGAGACTCTAAAGAGTTATTGTCAGTCACAGCACTAGGCTACATGGACCAAGAGTAAGTCTCAATATAAGGCAGTTTCGTACGTTCAGTGCTTGGTCATAATTACCCCCCTGCTTGGATGCAGTCCATCTTCAACTGCCTGCTGGTTTGAAACTGGGCAACAAAACCTGGACATTCCAACTGTATGTGATTTCTAGGATCTAGCTTTCGCAGCAATAAATGAAAGAACAGGAGCAGTGAACTAGACCCAGAATTAAGGATGGAAGAATCTGTCCATTTTGGTTCTCCCTGCTTCTCATTTTTCCAGTATTAAATTCAGTTCTCCCCATTTTGAAGCAATTTGCAGCAACAAATTTAAATCCTCATGTACATTCATGAGCATTTTAGTGTGATTTCTCCCCCTAACATACACATTGACACATAGTTTTGACTACCATACACATTTCCCAAGTAGTTTTTCCTAATATAATGCATTTTTGTGTTTATTTTCACCAATATATTCATTTTTGTCCACACTTTTCCATTTTTGTAAGATGGTTGGCGAACTGTGTAGCAAAATTCAGATCAGTGTGAATTTCAAAGGACAGCTGTGTTTTGGTTCACATACTGTACTGTTTCAAACAGTGTGAATCAGATAGATTCGGCTTCAGATGAGACCTGGGTCTAATTTCTTCCCCATCCTTAGCCAGGACCTCCTCCTTTTTCTACGTCTCTTCCCTGTGTGTCTTACAAAAGCAGGGCAGCCCCAACAGCTGTTTTAAGAGGGTATGGCACAGTATCAGCCCAGCTGGGAATGTTAAGACACATGATTCTCAATGGCCCCACTCGGAAAAATGCTACACATACATTTGGAAAGGACAAGGCTGAACTGGCATGCAAAGGAGAGCAGAAGACCAGTGAATTCCTAGTGTTCAATATCTGGAGCACTGATATGAAGAGCAGGAAACAGAAGGCTTCAATTTCAGCAAGAAGAAAGAGACAGAGTCAACACCTCTGTTGAGAAACCTGGTGAGCAGGGGGTTAATGCTCTTTGCAGGAAGCTTTCTCTCTCTTGCTCTCTTTTCTAAATATTATTTCCTCCCATGAAACTAGCTTTTCATCCTTGGCTGGAGGCAGCTCCTGCTGCTGGGAATCCAGCAGGAGTCTGTATCTCTGCCACTACACACTCCACTGCTCCCAGCAAGTAACCAAGACAAAGAGACTCCCCCTCCATCCCTGTGAGCAAAGCCCCTGCGCTGGGACAGGAGAGGCAGGCGGAAATATTGGCACGTAGAGGCGGATGCTCAGGCCCTGTGGAGGAAGATGCCCTTAGGCTGGAGTTTAGGTAAAAGCCTTTTAATGGAGGATGGGATGTGGGGGGGAAGTACCAGGGAAATGAAATTGTACCCCCCCCTTCCCACTGCTGAGACACAGAGACACATAACCATATTATGCGGAGGGGCTCACCCCCCACATCCAGAGCAGGTAGGCAACTGCAGTGAATCTATTCTTTGTCAAGGGAGTACATATTTCTATTTTAACTAGTTTTCCTATTAACTGTCACAGTGACGATTCTTTACAAGTCACCTCTGCAACGTCTACAGCAATTTCACAGACAAAAGGTTATCAAGACATAGCATTGTTGTGCATTACAAAAAGGCCAAGGTTCTACATCCTTAAAAGAACAAAAACATTTTTTAAATCTATTTTTGTCTTTCATAAACAAAGACATGTCTCTTCTCCCCAAGGGCACAAAGTAGGTAAGAGAAAGGGAGACGAGTGAAGATTGCAGTCTGCAGCTCCAGCAGCAATTAGCATGGCTCTAACATCCCCAGCAGCTGCCCAGAGCTCCTGATCAAGGAGAACCAGAGGCATCTAACTCCACCGATCACTTTGTCAAGATCACACAGCAGCAGCTCTAGAACAAGGAATAGGACACAGCCGGTCCCAGTGCCCACCTCCATCAGGGATCCACTGGACCATGCCATTTCTCATCAACACTAACCAAACTCAATTAGTTCAATGTGCAATAATGAGCAGTTTGTAAATGTGTCTAGGCAGGACAAGGGGGCTGTGAGAATCTACAAAGCTGCTACCTAGGGTAAAATCATCCAAAATGTACCAAACTTTTAATGTGCATGAAAGGAGCTACATGGCACTGTAATCTCACTTTCTTTTCTGCTGCTCCTCCTCTCCTCAAATCTTGTAGGATATTTAGTCACAGGCTTCATTTCTCTCTCACATTCAAATGGAGTTTACTCTTTTGGTTTGAACAGGGACAGGTACGTGATTGGAATTAAATGCTCATTTCTATTTGGTGCACAGAAGGAGTTTGAGGCACATTAAAAGGATTTTTTTTTTTTTAGTTTAAAGGGTCAAGTCTCCAAGGACATTTGTATCTCAGCTGGCATAGCTACAGGCTATGTATCATTTCAATGGCATCTTCAATGGGGATTATAATCTGAATTGAAGTGGAAATATCTGAGGCAATGAAGCTGTCAGCAGTCTAAGATTAAGGAATTAAAACAGCAGCAAAGCATGATAGGATTTATTCTACATGTATTTGAAAGAAGACTCAATACACTGCGAGGCTCCATAAAGGTACAGAGGAAGACAAGAACAATGATCCCATCAATATAAAAAAGGCAGGAACTATGAAAATCAGCTACACCAGATGTAAATCGTCCTAAACCCAAAAAGGCAATGAATGAGTCACGGCAGGTTTGCCTGAACTAAATCAAGAAAGCAATGAAAATGACATGGGGCATAAAGAGCAGCTGGAGCAGTGCAGATAACACTTCTCCAACCTGAACCAAGATGGGGAAGGAGCCCCATCCTCCCTAAAAACCCTCACCTGCTTCAATAAAATTCAGCAACATGCTTTCAATACGGCCAGTGAAAAGAAGATACTGGAATTCAACAGAGATTCCCTCCTCAATACCTGCATTAAGCCAAAAGGAGGCCAATTTATTGTTTCAACCTTGAAGCTGGAGATAGTCAATGTGAGTGTCTGTTCAGTTATTTTTCTTCTCAAGACGCACACAGAGCCAGCAAGATCATCTACTCCTGCTGAGAGGGTCCAAGTTCTTTGTTCAGATTAGAGCACCACAATCTCCTGTCTTTCCTTATGATCTCCCTATTTTCTATCCCCCCCTCCAACCATCAGCATGGCCCTACTGAAACCCCAAAATCATTTCTCTCGTGTGTGTATTTTACTGTGAGGGGGAGATCATACCCAAACCCTCCTCTTTTTAGCAATCTATTGGAGATATAAAAAATAAGGCCATACAAGCTATAATAGACTCCCAAGGTTTCTTAAAGATAACACACACTAGCGCAACCTACGAGGATGACCGTTTATGGGAGGAAGTACAGTTCTGAAAGAAAGCCACTTATAAGATTTTTAACACTTTATTAACAGGAAAAGTGTACTCAGCAGAATGTCTCTCGTGCACAGAAGGCCATACAACATGAAGCAAGCAGAACCCATATAGGGAAAGGGGCAGCTGAAGGCAGGGGCAAAAATTGGGGGCTCCAAAAAAGAGCTCCAACTGCAGGCTCATCACAGGAAATGAAGAGTTAAAAAAAATCTTAAAAATGGGTTTATCCCCCAAGGAGCTTGGGGGATGGGGGATGCTAAAGTTCTTTATCAGATATTTAGGTTTACCACCTCACAGGCAATTGTGATGTTATCTTTGCAGGCAGGCAGGATACTAGCAACAGCAGGGGGTAGCCAGCCCCACACAGGAAGAGTGTGTGATTCCTTCCCAACTCCTACAGCCAGCTTCTACCAGGACATTTCGATACAAATTCTCTAATAAAGTCTTCCAAGGGTTGTCAAGCATCTTGAGGGCAGAAACAATATCCATCCAGGTGGAAGTTCATGGCTGATCAGTGGCTCTTCTTGGTAGAGCCAAAACCAGAGAAACCCATCACAGCCGCCATCTCATCGTCTTCCTCAAACGTCAAGTCTTCCTCAGCTCTCCTTTTCTTCTCCCTCTGTTTTTCCTTTTTGTAGGCTTTGGCCTTTTCCTCCTGCAACAAAGGGAAGCTGCCAAATGAGTCAAGCTCGCTTGCGCAACCAAAATCTTAAAGACACGGAAGACACAACTTAGGGAATCAGACAGCAGAGGCGACATTTTCGTCCCTGTCTGCACAGCAAACAATGGATGGAAGAGAAATGTTGGCTCCTCTGGTTGGTCCCAGAGGAGCAGTGGAAAGACAGCAGCCCAAAGACACTCACACAGAAGTGACACGTGAAGAATACAGTGTGTCCAGCAACTGTCAGCAACTGCTATTAAACAAATGCCAAAGGCTTCATCAGAAATTAACAGTAATGAAAATGCAGCTTTGCTTTAAAAGCAATGGACATGGATTCTGTACTGATGCCTCATTCCAACAACTGTGGTGCTGAACGATGGCGACAGACAATGTCAGTATCTGATGGCTGTTGGAACAGCCGAGTGACAGCTGCTCAGTGGAACATAAGCTGTGCTCTGAGTGGCTTTGGGGGGTTTTGGCATCAAAGGGTTTCCACAGCTCTAATCAAAATGTTTCGTTCTGTGAGATCACAAGGCCTGGAACGGCGCCAGACGTGTTGGGGGATGCAGAAGTGTGACTTCAGCGACTGACTCCTTGGCAGCTACTGAGGCTGTTGAAGCTCAAAGGACTCTCCTGTTTGCACAACTCTCTCAAACATGCAGGGGCACCGTGGGGCTCTTTCAGAGCAGCCATTGGCAAACACAGAGAGATCAAACCCATTGGCTTGATTTGTAAAATTAAAAAAAAAAATGCTGTTGGAATTGTAAAGGAAGCTACTTCTGCATTTCCCATATGACATGGTAATTTCATTTCCCCAAACTGGTGAGGAATTGGTTTTCCTCACCTACAGCCAAACAGCCAGTAAAAGGGGGAGGGGGAGAGGGAGAGAGAGAGAGGGAGAGGGAGGGAGGGAGAGCGCTGGTGTGGCTTATCGAAAGGTTTCACCAAAGCTGCTATGAAACATTGTACAGGTAAGTCCCATATCTTATGCAGGGGTTACATTTTGGGGATAGCGTGTACACACAATCCTACTTTCCAGAGTCAGTGCACCCAACGAGTCTTAAGGGCACCTTGCCCTAAGTTCTGGGAGGTTCTTGTGTGATCTCACATGGTCATCCAAGTTCCCATGAGATCTCGCGAGAGCCTTCCAGAGCCCAGTAAGGACACCTGGGAGCTTAAATGCTCTTTCCATGCCAAGAAAACCCTGCGCAAAAAGACCTTTTCAGCTCTCCACCTTCTGTGCATTTAATTTGTGTGATTTCAACCAGCCAGCCTTCAACCATGTAAAGCTGAAATCACATATGTTAAACACACATAAGTTGTGAGTTACCTGTAATTCTTCTGTGATTCTCCAGGGAGAAAAGGTGAGTGTGCCTAAGAAAGACTGACTTGCCTATGAAAGAAGGTCTACAAATCACACAGCCAGGGAAAGATCAGCCTCTGTTCTTTGCTGGGTTCTATAAAGGGGTCTGTGAATTCTGTGTTAAATATCAACTTTCTATGCAAAAGAAAGCTGAGTTCCGCAACCTGCATAAAATATGCACATAGGTCCTGAGGAGTTAAGTGAAGAAATGGTTTCTTTTGTTTCTGGAAGGGCAATGGATGGCACTGAAGTCTCTCCCATGACAAGTAAAAATCCCCCACAGACAAAAACGTGTTAAAGAAAAAGGTTCTGCCTGTATCAGAAAGGGCAGGGGGGAGACAGGCTATCTCCCCCAGTCTGTCCACCTATTGTGTGAGAGAAATCATTCTAATCTTTGGCACACTTTGGTTTCTAAAAGGAAAAGTGCTGGAACTGCACAGCTTTCCTATAAACAGAGAAAGACACACTGGAAATAATGCAAGCCCTCCTGAGGTTGCTGCAGACAGAATGAACGACAACAGGAAAAATCTTGGCTGCCACCTGCAGGTCAGTGTTGCACTGAGGAGACCAAAGACGGAGAAATATCTCCCTGGCAGCTTTAGCTCCCTGCCTAAGCAACAGGACCAGAGCAATTTTTGGAGTGAGAATAAACTGGTATCAGCACTATGATGGGATCAAAAGCAACCACTGTTTCAGAAATATTGGAAAATTAAGAAAATGTATTGCCACACTTTCATTTTTTAGCATGTTAAATGGCTCTTTTTAGCCATCCAATTGTGACAGAAAGCCCCCTAGTTAGGTGTTATTCCTTTCCAGGTATGCTAATTGTTTCAATTCCGGGCAACAGTTCACCTCTTCTCTGAGCTCCTTCATCCTCTCCTCAAAGTCATAATCCTTCTGCTTCTCCTCCATTTTTTTCTTGTTCACCTCAAAGCGTTTTTTCACTTGATCCAGTGTGGAGCGCTCCACTCTCATAGACATGCCCAGATTCCTCTGATCTAGAAAAGGAGGGAACCAACAACACTGTCTCAGAAATCCTGCCAATATTCAGCAGCCAAGCAAAAACCTTTGTCCCGTTTGGGAGCAAAATATTACACTTTTCTGGATACCTAGCTTCATCTCACCCCAGCATCTCTCTTCACAGCCGACCAAACTTCAGACTCTCTTAGGCAATGGAGAAAAAGATTAAGAGCCAAGCTGCATCTTGAAAATCATTTTCATCCTTACATTTCTGTAGCAAAGAACTGTGAAAATGCTGTCTTTGAAACTGGCTGCTTTGCACAGTACAGTACAGCCCTGTTTTTATATGGGCAGGCTATGCTAACTCCGAAGGTTAATTTGAGATATAGGCAATCATGCTCACCAAGCTCTTAATTAATAGTGCATCAGAGTTGAAGGTCTTGATTGACCCAGCAGGGAAGAAGTGGAATAACTATCTTCTGTGCTCTCTCCCTCTTTCTGATTACCTCCATCCCCACCCCAGCTAATATCCAACTATGCATAGCAAATTAGACTTGTGCTGCAAGTGACTGGTGCCTTCTGTAACATTGCAGGATTGCCTCTAAGCCAACTGAGCTTGCAAATACTCTTTTTTCCCTACAGGAAGCAATTCCATGGGGGTGGGGGAGTGCACCTGAGTGATCATGTTGACAAATTCCATAAACTGCATGTCTGAAGTGGGATGAGACCAAATTTGCCTGCTGGACTTGTAACTCCTACAGACGGGTAGCTAATGAGTCATACTCTGCTTGCTTCTTGCATCTATATCTGTCAGAGTTTAATTAAGCTAGAATGCACTGCATATATCATCTAGACATGAGGTGCAATCGGTGTGGGCCAGGAGCAGAACCTTTTTGGTTATCTATCTTTTATTAACTGCCTTGGTTTACATATTGAAGGGAACAGATCAACGTTTCTATTAAAAAGATTATCCTTTAGTCTGTAACTGTATAGATATCTGGTTAGCACAAACAAGAACTAAGGATTGGTATTTATTGGCATTTATTACTTGGCATTTATTCATCACTCCTCTGCATTTATTGGAAATAATCAATGAATAAGTGTTATGTTACATTTTTTTCTGTACTGTTTTTTGGCCCAGAGTCCCTTAAAGCAGTGGACACAGTTTTAATACTATAAAAGTATAATAAAATACAATAAATCTGCCATGTAAGACAGCAGGAGCATAGTTGAACTGTGAAGACAGTGAACTGACCAAATATGACGATGATCAAGTAACCTAGGGCTGTTAAGCATAACCTTAATAACCTAGGGCAAGTGGCAGAACCTTGAATAACCTCAAAATTATTTAGAAAAAAATAGAACATAAAATCAGGCATGTAAGAAAACAGAAATAGAAAAATGCAGTAATATAAATGAATACATGGGAAAAGACTAACAGTTGGGACCTAAATACTTGAGAGCTTGCAGGATATATGGCATTCAAAAGCAAACCAACCTTTTACTTTCCTCCAACTGAATTCATTTAGTCACCTGGAATGTATTTATACCCAGGAGGTATACTTAAGGACAATTTGGGGTGAGGAGGTTCTCTCGTGTTCATGGTGTAAAGATGTCTGTTTAGAAACACTAGAAGGTAGTTTGAAATTTGAACAATAGCTATTTATAGGTAAAATTCAGGAAGATATGGAAATCTGTACCTGTATCAGGGAATGTCAATTATTATTTATATCTTAATTTAAGGACATCAAAATTTAAGGACATCAAAGGTGGATTTACAAGCAAAATCAAAACACATTAGTTTCAAAACTACAATAAAACAATAAAAAATATAAATGTCATCAAGATTCCTGCCACAGCACAACTGGTGTCAGTTGGCCCTGTGATGGGGAGGAAACAGACCACCTGGAGCAGGCTCTGAAATCCTCTTTGCCTGCCTCCTTTACTCTCCTGTTCCTTCCCACAGGCCAGTTGATGGGAGATGATCCTCCTGCTGGGGGTGGGGGAAGGGACAGTCTCGCTGGAGCAAGTACAGAGGTTTTTTGTTTGGTTAACAAAACCAAATTAAAAAAGACCTGATAAGACAGCAGTTGTTTCTGCATCTTCAACCACCTCCACAGTGCATTCCCAATGTCTGAACCTTGATTCATGCTTGCATCCAAGCGTCTTGGCAAATAAAGCATAAGCTTTTGTATATATTAATACAAACAAATATTGCATCTCTGTAAGAATTCTGCTGCTGGGATGCAAAAACCAATAGGTCCCTGTGGAGAGATACAGTTAACCTCCACCACGTAGGGTCTGCTATCAAAGCACCACATGGAGTCTGCCTCCATATGCATAGCCATTGTTGCAGAATGGCCCCACACACCAAGATCCTTACACTCTCCACAACACCACTATTAGGGGGATTCAGAAACTTCTAGAGATTCTAGTTTGCTCCAAACAAAGAATGCCACACAGAAGAAGCCACCTTCTGATGGGCGTTCATGTGACTTCCTCTAAGATCAGGGAAGTCATAAAATGAAATAGGGGGAAAGGGGTGGATGAATCAGGGACCTCATCAACACCCCACCTCTAGCCCTCGGAGTGATGGCTTCCACACTTCCAAGGTGTTCTCTAATCTCCAAGGAAACAGCTTTTAGGTTTTATGCCTAGAAAAGTCACGAGATTCCATCTTCTTATTAAACAAATGCTTACAAGAACGAAAGAAGAGCCTCTTGGATCAGGCCAATGGCCCACCTAGCAGAGCAATCCAGCTCTCACAGGGGCCAACCAGAGGCCTATGGGAAGCCCACAAGGAGGACTGCCCTCTTGTGGTTTGCAGCAACTAGCATTCAACATACAGCCTCCAACCGTGGAGGCAGATCAAATTACACAAAACACATTTTGCTGCTTCTTTCCTTGGAACACCAAGTATCAAGGGGGGCAGCCAAGGGTGAAAGGTTCATAAGTTTGGCTTCCCATTTTGATGATGGGGGATGTGTCTTCCTAAGCCCAGAGGAAGTTGGTATGGCAGCAGAGTGGGAGGGGAAAGAGGAGTATGCAACCACTCGTTGAATAAAGAGTTGCAAGGCTGATTTATCCGATAAAACATGAACCATAAATTGTGCTTGAAAAACTAGAGGAAGCTATTGAAGAAGGGCCACAGTTCAAGGGCAGAGCCTATGATTTTGCATGTTGAATATCCCTCCGGCAGCAGAGCAAGGGGAACGCTCTGTAAGGTCTTGAGTGAATCATCTGACTCACTATAAAATATAAGATTAATCCCAGTGACTCATCTCATAGAAACCCTGCCAGCACAGTCCAATCAACTATGCCCTGCAGTGCTCAGATCCTGAGACCATGAAGACATGAAAGTTGCTCAGTTCTAGTCTGAAAGGAGAGACTGCAGCCTCTCCTTCAAATAAACATTGTGAAGACTGCTCCTAGGTGTTCTCACTTACCCGTGAAGATGAATAGGATACAAAAGAACCCAAAGGCCTCAGTGGTGAAGGAAAACTGAACCACATCAGTGAGAAGTGAGCCTGTTCCCCCACATGGCCTTGTCAGCCACCATTATCTCAAGCCTCATTATTATAAATATTATTATTAAGCTGCAATTAGTTTGTCTGTATCTAGTTTCAATCAGAACTGAGAAAGACTTGAGATCATAGGGCCAAGGAGACCTGTACATGGAGTACTAAGAGGAGCACTAATACATCATATCTTCACATCACCTCTCTTGGAGCTACATGTCCACGTTGGACAAGAGGATGGAACCCTGAAGACAAGTTTCAAAGGAGTAACACGCATCTGCTCTCCCTCTGGGATCTCCCAATAAAGGAATGAGCAGAATCAAAGGGAACTAGATCTGTGAATAAATACTTGGCAGGTCCCACAGGACCAAAAGCTGCTGAAGGACAATCAGGATAGCTTCCTCTGTTTTCCAAGACAGGTAACATTGTATTTCTTGGCTAATGGGGAAAAAAGGTGCTTTGTCCTTACGTTTTTTGCCATTGATATGGTCCAAGAAGTTGATGGAATCTTTAACTACACAGTCACAGACATTACAGTAATACCTGGAAAGAAAGGGAGAAAGGACATCAGTTCTCATATCTAACAGGATATTTATTTTACGTAAGGCTTCTCAGTTTCTATTTCATATCAAATTAAAGTGAGTACTACATGAGGGCTATCTAGTCAACGTTACTGAACTTTCAGAAATAGGTTGAATACAGGCACAATTTCTCTTCATTAAGTGCTCTGTCTTGCCATCTATGGAAATAATCCCACACAAAGCCCCTTGTCCTGCAATCTGGAACTTGCATGTGCAAGAAAATATAATTTTTTTCTTGCTGAGCCTAAGAGACTGAACTTTGCTACTTGCCATATACCCAAGACTTCAGGAGCTTATGGGCTATCTCACAAAGCAAGAGCAGCGCATGAGAATTTGCACAGCAAGTCAGAGCACTTGTCCCACTGCACATTTTCTCCTTCTTGTACTACCATGATATTAAGGTAGATAGGCAGACACGGTGGTATGGAGTGGTATTTTGAGGCCATTCATCCTTAGCAGCAGCTATCACCTATTAGCTCTGCTAAAAAGCTCACTCCAAACAGCAGAGGGCAGCACAAATTCCCAATGCACATCGCTTTTAAAGTTTCATTTCCCCCCACGTGAAGTTTGGAGGGGTGGGTGTGCCTTTTAAACCTCTTGCTTTACAGACTTGTTCACCAGTGTAAAATCTCTACAGAGGTTAAGGGCCAGGCATGTTCCCCTGAGGGTCACTAGTACTTGAAACTAAAATTCTGGTAATCAGGTAATGCCTAAGGGGTGGAGCCCAGTACAAAATAGGTCTACTCATTTGAAGTGTGCAATTCAAAAAATCCAGAGGAAATTCCAACCTCCTTAAGCCACAGCAAAATCTGTGCCCTCCATGACCATGTCTGGATTCAATTTCAATCTGTTGGCCCTCATCCACCTGACCATAGCTTCCAGGCACAGATTTAGAACAGAGATAGAGGCATCTGGATGCTTAGTTGCTGTGTGCTCTTTGAACAAGCATTGCAAAGACTCAGGATGACTCACCCTCCCATCTCAGACTGCGGCGTTGTTTTGGTAATAACAATGGTTTTGCCCAGTTTGGATTCCAGGTCCACCTTGTAGTCTCGGTGCCGAAGAAGCTCGCGCTTGACAGGTTGCACTGGTTTGCCTAAAACATAATAAGTTTTTCTTAAAATACTTCAGTTTAAACCGGGAATTCAAAACTGTATTTCAAAATGGAAAACAATACTTTGTTTATACACAGGACAAAATATGCTCCTCAAGAACTTCAACTTAGTCTTCTTGCTTACTTTTAATTCCCTGCTTCTAAAATCAGATGAACCTGCTCTTAATCTTTCTTTGTCTCATGAACTGCATCAAGAGCATCAGGAAAGGAACGGGTTATTACAATTTGTTTTGGATGGAAGCAGAACACAGAATTAAGTGGTTCGTATTTTTCCTCTGCAATTTTGCATTATGTTCTACAAACTAAGCCAGTGGCTCTTAACGGAAGAAGTCAATATGTTACAAACCATCTTTCTTTTCTCTCTCTTCCGTGAGTCGTTTCTCTGCAAGCTTCTCATATTCATCTTTGTCCCACTTCCGGCGGAAGTCCAGGTTTTTAGCCTACAAACCAAAGGAAAATGCAGAAATTCAACATTCAACATTCAATTCAGCAAAGCAAGGAAGTCTTAGTCCTGCAAACCACCAAGGGTAACTACAAACAAGTAGCCCAAGCAATCTGGCTGCTGCTCTTTGAGCCAGTCAAAGTTTCTAAGCACTTTTCAAAGGCAGCCCCACATAGAGAGCATTACAGCAATCCAACCAATTGAAAGTGCAATCAAAAGCACTCTTCTTGGGGGTTCAGCCCTATTGAATAAAGTGGGACTTGCTTCTGATTAAACCTTTGTTTGTTTGTTTGTTTGTTTGTTTGTTTGTTTGTTTGTTTGATCTATATCCCCTCTTCCTTCACAGAGCTAAAGGTGGCAGGCACAGAGTCCCCCTACTGACCACACTCAGACTTGCTTAGCTTCGGCAAGGTAGCTGCATCACATACCTCACACCTGGGACATATATAGGACTGCACAGTGAGTCCCAAGAACAGATTAATTAAAAAAATTATCTTTAAATAGCTGCTTTGCAGATGCAGGGCATGACTTTACTCCTCCACTGACTGAAATATGCTTTACAGCAGATGGAGACAGCTACAAGACCAAGAAGCTGGCACTGCAAATTCCCTGCTAACTATAGCAAAATAAAGGCAGAAGATTTCCAACAAGCAGGCAGAAACTTGAGTAGATATGGGAGGCTGGCACAACCATGATATCACCAAGTCATCAGAAAAACAGAGTTATACCTGGAAAGCTTTAAACGATACTACTTGACTTCCATGAGCTTTTTATACAAGGGGGAAATGTAAATAAGAGTGGGTCATGATAGGGGTTTATAAAATTAAACGTGGTATAATTTGTTCGGATACAGAAATGAGATATCATTTATAAGATTGTTTTACTGACTGTGTGTGCCTGATTTAAAATATTTTGCATCTGTAAATAAAGAATGAAATGACTTTTTTAAAAAATATGCAAAGGGTGCAAAAAAGTCCCCACCTCCTATGACAGTAGAACTCTTTCTTATACAATGCTAACTTCAGCCAAAAAAAAGTACATTGAGCTTCTGAAAAGCATGCAAGAATCTGAGTGTGTCCAGGAAGCAGGCTTACACTCAACGATATAAATCCATGAAATGAAAGTGAGCACCAAGTGAAACACTCTCAATGGAATGGATGACCAATATATTCAGAGCAGGCAAAAGAAGTAGTTCTTCACCCAATATACAACTAACTTATGGAATTTGGTGCTGACCTTTAAAGCCCTAAACGGCCTCGGTCCTGTATACCTGAAGGAGCGTTTCCACCCCCATTGTTCAGCCCAGACACTGAGATCCAGTGCCGAGGGCCTTCTGGCGGTTCCCTCATTGCGAGAAGTGAGGCTACAGGGAACCAGGCAGAGGGCCTTCTCGGTAGTGGCGCCCGCCCTGTGGAACGCCCTCCCATCAGATGTCAAAACGATAAACAACTACCTGACATTCAGAAGACATCTTAAGGCAGCCCTGTTCAGGGAAGTTTTTAATATGTAACGCTGTACTGTTTTTAACACTGATTGGGAGCCGCCCAGAGTGGCTGGGGAAACTCAGCCAGATGGGCGGGGTATAAATAATAAATTATTTTATTTATTATTATTATTATTATTATTATTATTATTATTATTATTATTATTATTATTATTATTACTGTATGGTGGTGGCCATTAGCTTGGCTGGTTTTAAAAAGACATTAGATAAATTTATGGAGGCTAAATTTATCAATGGAATCACTAGTTTCTGAGGCAACACCTATCAGTTGCTGGGGAACATAAAATTGAGAAAAGCTGTTGCCTTGATGTCCACCTTCAGGGCTTCTCCAAAGCATCTGCTTAACCACCGTTGGAAACAGGTTGTGGAACCAGATGAACCTTTGATCTGACCCAATAGGACTCCTATGAAGCAGGACAAGGCAGATTTGTAAAACAGGAAGAGGCAGAGTGTGCCTTAAGTTTTTCCCAAGGAAACAAGCATCATAGCTTTAAAAAATAAAGAGACTTCCCAATAGAATGGGGCAAGCATTTGGCACAGTGACACCTAGCCACTCAGATGCCATGTTAGGAAATTCTAGGGCAAATTCTCCTCCTGATAAAGAAACACAGATACACAGTACAAGAGAGCAGGGGGACCATTTCACAGATGGGGTGCAAAACTCGGCAACATCCAAAGATCTACTCTTAGACCCATTTAAGGTTAAAGGTTAAAAAGGCAATTTATTTCAGGAATGTGGGTTATACTTGCTTCCCATCTTTTTAAATCTCGTAACAATTAGCAGCACAGGACATAGAACCACCTGTTTGGCCAGACAGATGTGCTCTTCAAGCATAACCACATGTGGCCCAATATATAGGGGGAATGCCTCCATGGGCCAGCCCTCCATCTGGTTGAGTCAGCCTCTTAATTCTGCCATTCCTGCACCAAACAGCAAAAAGCAAGGTGTTCTCAAACAGCAGTTCCTTAATTCTGGAAACCCATTTTTTTCTGAATGTTCCAAACCCGGACCTCTGCTTAAACTCCCATTTCGTAGCCAGATGTAATATGGGTAGCCGAGTTGTAGCTTTCAACTTTTAAAAGAAAAGGAGAGGGGGAAAGAGAAGAGTTTTAGTATTTTTCAAGTTTTTTAATCTGCCTTCAAAAATACTATGACTGTTTTAAATTAATGTTGCCTGCCCAAAGCATTCAGGAGAGGAGAGCTTCAAATTTAAATTATGTTAAGTTTTACATTTTTAAATTGTTACTAAGCCTGAGCCTAAGGGATACTTAGAATGAAAAATCTAAAATAAAATTAGTCAAGCATTTCTACACAAGCATTTTAATTTTGGTGCTTTTTTCTTGTTATTTCTTTCACCCTTTGCAGGATTACAAGATTTGAATTTCAGCGTAAGAGCCTTGAGACCTTTCTCTTTAGCTGTTTTTCCTTTTCTTCTTCGGGGTGCTAGTTCTACTGACAGATGCTTTCTCATTTAGCCCAGCAAGACAGCATCTTCTCTCCTTGCTCTAACATTGCATCCCGACCCTGCAACAACTAAATAAGCACAAAAACAGGTTCCCCTGTATGGTTTTTCATTCTGAGCTTCTCCCTGTTCATGAATAAACCTATGGGGGAGACCATCAAACAAAGTTAAGAGAGAAGGAGTTCAGATTGCACAACACCCCTCTGCGTACGTCAGCTGTATGCTACAACCTCTGGGTTGAGGGGGCTGCATTAATACGTGACAAAATCCACATAACTTCATTCCTAAGAATAAAGCAAATGTACAGTGGTACCTCGGGTTAAGTACTTGATTCGTTCCGGAGGTCCGTTCTTAACCTGAAACTGTTCTTAACCTGAAGCACCACTTTAGCTAATGGGGCCTCCTGCTGCCACCGCACCGCCGGAGCACAATTTCTGTTCTCATCCTGAAGCAAAGTTCTTAACCCAAGGTACTATTTCTGGGTTAGCGGAGTCTGTAACCTAGCGTATGTAACCCGAGGTACCACTGTACATGAAATAGCCTATGATACCAAGCACCATTCCATAATTCCTACCCCCCAAAACACCCCAGCATTATTTTACACACAGTAGGCCTATCTCTAATTTATTTAATTTGACTCAAGAAAGAATTTCTACACTGAAACACACATAATCAATTTAGAATAAACATCTGAATGGACAGTGTGTGTGTGTGTGTGTGTGTGTGTGTGTATTTGTGTGTGTGTTATCTTTATCTTGCCTTTTCGAGCCAAGCCTTCACAAGGCAGCTCAACAAATAAGAAATTACATTAAGAAGATCATAGTAAAAACATTCCATAAAGCAACAGTCATTTAAAAACAGAAAACTGGCAATTAAAAGAAAGAGCTTGTTGGAATAGAAAGCATTTCAGGGTCCACAAAAAAAGTTTCCAAGAATTAGGGCCACCACAAATAGTGAGGTGAGGTGTAAATATTCTCTGCTAGAAAACTCTCTGGAGAATATTCTCCACAAACTGTAAATTCTAGTTTTACAACCCACATTAAAAAAATCTAGTAAATAATAAGTCAAGCTGTGATACTGCCAATGTAAGTAATGAATAATGAATAATTATTTTTTTGATCCAGTTACAATTACTGGGCATTGTGTCATTCACCATTGGCAGTTCTGAAATGTGAGCTACAGAAAACATTTTTTTTTTTAAGTTTTAAAAATGCTATTCATTTAATGTGATGAACATTTGAATTCGTATGTACTCATGTAGTGGACCTGAGTTTTTTTATATTTCCTTTTACTTTAAAAGCTACATCTCATTCATACACAACATAATTATAATTCAAAGTTGATGATAAATATACAGTTAGTGGCAGGCTTAGTGATTAACGTGAGTCATTCAGGTTGGATTTTCAATTTCAAGTTTGGTGCAAAAAAATCAAAGAATGTGAATTCACTGCATTGCCCCATTGAATAAAAACAGTTTTTGGTTGCCATCTGAACAAGCTTACCTATGAATAAACATGTATATTAACTAATTATGTCATTTTCAATGCATTAAAATGAATATTCTCCTATTTTAAATGAAAATTCTCTAATATTCTCATTAAACGAGAATATTCTAGAGAATATTCTCTGAAAGATTATTCTCGAGAATTTAACATCACTAACCACAAGTAAGGTTTCATAGAATTAGGGCAACCACTGAAAAGCCTTTCTTCCTGGTATTCCCCAACCTGATATTTCTTAGTTGTGGGCTTCCATGGCGGATTGTATGGGTCTGAGCAGCTTCATTTGGGTTTATGTTGTGCTTCAAATAACATGCATGCTTCTCACACTTCACAGGAGCTGGGGCCCAGGGGCCCTGGCCCTAGCCCTAATATAAAAGGAAACCCATGACAGGCAAGCAATTAAGATGATAGGCAGGCAATAGGCTATATGTGGATACTGGTCCATCAAGAGTTGGACTGCTCCCAACCTTGCCTATTAGGCAGCCACAATCAGGACATTAGGTTGTATCCAACTAAAATTACTCAGAGTAGATAGACCCATTTAAAATAATTGACCTAATTAGACATGACCATTGGGTCTACTCTGAATAAAACCCTTGAACTTGGGCCCACTTTACACCAGACCAGTGCTCTGAAAGACCTGCTCCCTGCCTTGCAAGCCCTTTTCCACCTGGCCTGGGAGGGTGGGGCCTGACTGACTCCAGCTACAAAGCTGAGACTGCTGAACAGACTCTTGGGCTAGGATATTGTTCAGAGAGCGTTGTTGGGAGAAGGGCTGTTGTTGCTGTTATTGTATCTTAGTTTATTTGTATCTTAGTTATTTGTATCTTAGTTTTATATTTTCTTATTATTCATGTAGAAATTGTTCAGTATGGCAGCATACTTTTTGATGTTTTATTTATTGTTTACGACTACTTTTGTGATGTTTGTAATTATGTAAGCTGCCTTGACCATGGTTTCAACTATGGAAAGTGGCATACAAATGAAATTATTACAATTATTATAATAATTATTATTAATTTATTTATACCCCACCTATCTGGCTGGACTTCCCCAGCCACTCTGGGTGGCTTCCAAAACAAAATATTAAAATCCAGTAATGCATCAAACATTAAAAGCTTCCCCCTAAACTGGGCTGCCTTCAGATGTCTTCTAAAAGTCTGGTAGTTGTTGTTCTCTTTGACATCTGGTGGGAGGGCGTTCCACAGGGCGGGTGCCACCACCGAGAAGGCCCTCTGCCTGGTTCCCTGTAACTTGGCTTCTCACAGTGAGGGAACCGCCAGATGGCCCTCGGCACTGGACCTCAGTCTCCAGGTAGAACGATGGGAGTGGAGACACTCCTTCAAGGTATACTAGATCGAGGCCTGTTTAGGGCTTTAAAGGTCACCACCAACACTCTGAATTTACTGCGAGCCAATGTAGGTCTTTCAAGACCGGTGTTATGTGGTCTCGATGGCTGCTTCCAGTCACCAGTCTAGCTGCCGCATTCTGGATTAGTTGTGGTTTCCGGGTCACCTTCAAAGGTAGCCCCACATAGAGCACATTGCAGTAGTCCAAGTGAGAGATAACCAGAGCATGCACCACTCTGGTGAGACAGTCCGCGGGCAGATAGGGTCTCAGCCTCAGTGGTGCATACCAGGTGGAGCTGGTAAACAGCTGCCCTGGACACAGAACTGACCTGCACCTCCATGGACAGCTGCGAGTCCAAAATGACCTGGTCCTTCAGGGGCACAGTTACCCCATTCAGGACTAGGGAGTCCTCCACACCTGCCCGCCTCCTGTCCCCCCAAAACAGTACTTCTGTCTTGTCAGGATTCAACCTCAATGTTAGCCGCCATCCATTATGTATGTATGTTTGTGGGTGAAAGATAGCAAATGCCCTGTCACGTGGCCTGGATAACTCAGTTGGTTAAAGCGTGGTGCTGATGATGCCAAGGTTGCAGGTTTGATCCCTGTATGTGACAGCTGTGTACTCCTGCACTGAAGGGTCAGGCACCCCCAACCTGCGGCCTTCCAGACGTTTTGGCCTACAGCTCCCATGATCCCTATCTAACAGGACCAGTGGTCAGGGATTATGGGAATTGTAGTCCAAAACATCTGGAGGGCCGCAAGTTGGGGATGGCTGGACTAGGTGATCCTCAGGGTCTTTTCCAACTCTATAATTCTATGATTTTATGTGTCCTTCTCCTATCTCCTGAAGTTGCTGAATATCACTAGTCCCAAAGTGTCATCCGGCTTGGGATTGGCAGGTTGCAACAGGCAAGAAGGGGAGGAGTTGAGACCAGGAAACAGATGCTAGAGGACCCAGGACCCAGGCAGATTTGGATAGGGAATCAAGACACTGAATGCATATGGTTCTAATTTTGTCCGATCTCTTGTTTTTGCTTCTTGAGGTGACTGCAGCTGACCAAACATGCAAAACATGGGTTGGGCCTTGTTCCCACCACTCTTCAGGATAGGGCTCAAACTTGCATTTCCCATTTTCCAGCCTCATTATCTCAAGCTCCAGGGAGTTTTTCATTCATTGTTGGTTATCTTAGTTCAGAGGTCGGCAACTTCAACCAGAGAATGAACCGGTCGACTCTCGGTCTGTCTGAGGATGGGCATGTGCGCACGAACGCTCTTCCAGGTCGGAGGAGCACCCGTAAGCGTAGGCTATTTCTGGCGCTCCTCCAACCCATGGGCCTAAGGTTGCCGACCCCTGTCTTAGTTCATACCTTCTTCCTGTCTAACACTGGGCCTTGAGCCCTTCTTGCACTGGTGCTACCTTTACTGGGGGCTATCTGGATGCTCTTTTGTACTGCCTCTCTTTTCTTCCTTTTGTGTTGTGCAGTCAAAAGCATGATGGCTACTACCGTGGTACCACGGGTTACATACACTTCAGGTTACATATGCTTCAGGTTACAGACTCCGCTAGCCCAGAAATAGTGCTTCAGGTTAAGAACTTTGCTTCAGGATGAGAACAGAAATCGTGTTCTGGCGGCGCGGCGGCAGCAGGAGCTCCCATTAGCTAAAGTGGTGCTTCAGGTTAAGGACAGTTTCAGGTTTAGAACAGACCTCCAGAACGAATTAAGTACTTAACCCGAGGTACCACTGTAATCTGTGTGGATGATATAAGGAAATAAGGACCCCTATGTGCAGGGATTCCTGGAGATTTACAGTTGCTGTATTTTTCCTGCAGGCAGTGGTTCATGCAGGTACTGTGATGTGTCTGTTTTTGGCTGATTGTATGGGTTGGTGCTAAGGGAAGGGTATAATTGGGACATTTCCTTGTCAGTGCACAGATTGGCTCCTTATGATGGGGAGTTAACCGCACAGAGCTCTGTGAATGGTAGGAGTCAGGGATGTTACCATGGCCACTGAGAGAGTGACTGGTGCCCCTATAGGTTTTTAGGGTGAGTTGGGTTTCTCCCCGTTCCGCTTTTCTGAGGGGTGCACAGGATCTCAACTAAGTTACACTCACAGCTGGAGGGAATCCGAGAAGGGTGCAGTCGCTCCAGCAGCACTCCCCACCTCCATGGCGCAGCATGCACATGCCCTGGGTGCCAGCGGCGCATGCTCTGCCACTGCAGAAAGGTCTGCCAGACCCTTGGGAATCATGAGTCATTTAACAGTGAGGGTAACACTACAGAGCATGGACATAGGTGGGATACACTACTGGGTGGTTGCCTTTTAAAGTCTGTATTGATAAAGCAGAGGGGGGGGAGTGGTCTGCAAACAGTTCTCTCTTTCTAATTATGACTTTGGGGGAAATGGGAAAAGCCTTGACACCCTAACAAGTCATATTCCCCCTTATTAGTCAAATGAATGATCTTACAACAATAAAAACAAGCAACAGAAGCCTCATTTAAAAGAAGTGCAGCACTGGAATCAAATTTTCATGCCACTCTTACCTCTTGCAATTTTTAAAATGGAATCACTGCAAACAACTACAGCTAAGAATTAAGAGAGCCCCAGAGAGAGGTTGAAATCTTGATTCATTTATTCCCAGAGCCTGTTAAGTGGTTTAAACATGTCATGACTAAGATCATTAGCCACTTCTCCAGGTAAAAAGAAGAAAGGAGATTTACAAGGCAGAAATTAACATTAGAGGGGGAGGGTATTTTCCAGATTCAACCTCACTGAAGCAGCACTATCACAAATCAAAGTTGGCCTGTGCCTGGAGAGAAGGCAATTTACTAGCTGCTTCACTTTTCTCCTAGATAATAAAAAGAAGCTGTAGCCTTTTGAAGATCTTTTAGCCATGTCCCTAGGCCAGGCAGAGAGAAATGAATCAAACTCAACTTCAGATCTTGCTGTAATAAGGCATGGCTTGTGATTCCAAAGAAACTTTTCCAGTGTGATCAAACGAGGGGTTTGCTGGAAGCCCCAACATCTTTTAACAAGTGCTTAGCAGCTACAGTGAATCTCTCCCCAAGAGAAGACATAAGCTAAGGAGAAAAAAGGACCTCAGGCTAACGTTCATCACAGGGCACAAAAACACAGGAAATGTTCAGCTGCATAAAACAAGATTCAGTCAAAGCTGCCACCAGAAAAAGGACCTCTAATGTGATACTTTTGTTCTTAACGATTGTACAAATGCATTTCTTCAAACAAAAAAACACATTTGGGTAGCAAAATGTTTGGATAAACAAGAGCGTAGTTAAGGTGAAGCTCTAGAGAAGAAAATAGTTTGTGTTTGCTGTGGCAGGGAAACACAAGAATAACCCTACTGGATCACAGCAAAGGTCAATCTAGCCCAGTTTCCTGTTCTCACAGCGGTCGCTGTGCAGTGCATCTCTTTCAAACCTACAGTTGAGGATAGAATTTCAGCCGGAGCTCATCAAACTGATGTCTGAGCTGGACATGTACATCACCCAAGTTCTTGGCTCCTGGTACAAGTTTCTTAGTTGTACCCACAGGTACACTGCTGTTGAGGGCAAGTCAAACCACAGTTTACATTGCCTTGCATTGGCAGACTTGTCAGAGAACTCTGTCAATTTGTGAAATTTATAAGCAAACACTCTCTGCTGCTTTCCAACTGGATCCTACTTCCAGATCCAGCCCCTGGACCTGTGAGGAAATTGTACCAGAGATATGTTTCCCCTGCCCCAGTAGGATTTTCTCTTCTATGCCACTCTAAAAAGTACAGATGCCATCCCAGTATACAAACCTGGCAGACCTTGGCTTCCTGGCCTGCAATCCCCAAATGGTCAAACTCCTGCCTATTCCCTTCTTTCTTTCCTACTGTGCTAGTGTGGTATAACAGCTAGAGTGTTGGACCAGAACCTGAGAGAACAGGGTTCAAATCCCTGAGCACTGGGTGACCTTGGGCCAGTGTCTCAGCAGTGTTCGAAACTAACCGGGTGCCAGTTGCATTTCACAACAGGCAACCAGTCTTTTGTGAGGAAGTGGAGATGTCTGGGCATCAAGTTTGATGACTAACACCTCCATCTGACAGGCTGTTGCTGCTGCCATACAATGCCAGTCAGCTAGCTTGCGGGGCAGCATGGCACTAAAATAAATGTTTCTTTTGGTGCTGCGCTGCTGTGCAGATCAGCTGATCTGTGGGGCACCTAGGCATTCCGTTGTGGTGACATTTAGCTTTTATATTTCAATTTCTAACACTGTGTCTCAGCCTAACATACCTCACAGGGTTGCTGTGAGGATAATATGGGGACGAACAGAAGAACCATGAATGCCAACTTGAATTCCTTGGAGGAAAGGTGGGATACAAAGGCAATCATTCAATGGTGCCAAAGGACTCAGACTAAGAATGTGGTGCTCCCAACCTAATACTTGCCTCCACAACACTATAAGCCACCAGGTCAATTCTCTCTCCCTCAATTTCCCTTCTTTTAAACAGACATCTTCAACAGTTCATAGAGGCCTCAACCAAAGGCTTAATTTCTAAACTCTGTATGAGACCCAGCGCTAACATCCCAGACCTGGAAATTTAGAGGAGTGTTTCCACCATCGTTTACTCACAAACACCTCTAAATACCCATTTGAAAATCATGTACAGTGGTACCTCGGTTTACGAATTTAATCCGTTCCTGAAATCTGTTCTTAAACCAAATCCGTTCTTAAACCGAGGCACGCTTTACCTAATGAGGCCTCCCGTCGCCATGCCCTTCCACCATTCGGCTTCCGTTTGTAGCCCAAGGTAAAGTTCACAAACTGGAACACTACTTTCAGTTTTGTAGTTCGTAAACCAAATAGTTCATTAACAGGGCTGTTCATAAACCAAGGTACCACTGTATGTAGAATGCAAGGTTTACAGTTAAGGTTGGCTGTTGCCAGCATTTTTGTGTTCCCAACATATTAAATGATTCCATGTTTACCTGGAAGAGCTTGAGCCCATCCAAGTTGCACAGGGTAAGAATGATCTCCAATGATCCTGGCAGCTTACTGTTCCTTTTTCCACTGATCCCACTGAATTCACCTTTTTCAGCACTGTAACACACTGTGTCAATATTTTCATTGAACTACCCACCTTGGTCACAATATCTCTTTCCTGATCAGCCACAACCAGATAAGACATCATTACTATATATGTGAGATTGATTTTTTGCCCCAATGTGCATCACTTTACACTTGCTTAATTTGCCATTTTGATGCTCACTCACTGAGAATGGAGAGATAAATTTGGAGCCCCTTACAATCTCTTTTTGGGTTTTACCACCCTGTACAATTTGGTACCATCAGCAACCTAACTCTTAATTGCAGATCATCTATGCACAAGTGAAAACATGGATCTTTATCTCCCTGGTTTCATGTCATGCACACTTAGAGCTCACAGTGGAAGATGATGGAGACAGGGCACTTTGCACAAAACAGCCCGCCCACAGAACAAACATAGAAAACTTGAGCACACTGCTGTTCCTAAATTCCCAAGAAGGCCTCTCCTCAGGACCCCGGACACAAACACCCAACAACTGCAGGTGCCAGGACAGCATCAGGCGGAACAAGGAACGGAGGACAGAAACAATACTGCATAGCTATCATAACTGTCTTTCATGTCTCCCCCAACCCTCCTTGCTATATACAAATACTGTATATTGCTTTAACACTCTTCCCCCAACAGCAGGGAGCACTGTCTCCCCCACACAAGAAAGCTCTCTGCAGACAAAAAGCAGGCATTCCACTCATTCCCACTGCTGGAAGTGACTCCTGGACACATTTGCCTTGCGTGATCACAGCCTAGATGCATGGGGAGCACACCAGCAGCAGCAGTGGAGAATCTTAAGCCTGACAGGTCTCCTAATTTGACCCTCAAGGCTGTTTTGGGCTGACACACTCACCTGATATCATATTGTGTCAGGCAATAAAAGGTAAAGAAGTAGTTGCAAAGGAGCAACCAGTTTGTGTGTGCCTTGGAGTGGCTCCCAATTGTTCTTTTGCAGTCCCAGCTTGCATTCACCACTGTTTAAATTTGGTGCTGAACACAAGCCCTATTGCTTTTTGGGTTGGATCGGTTTCACCTGGCTTCATAGGATGTCAGGGGACGGGACAGCCAGATATCATGTGTGGCCTCTGGAAGATTGGCCACTATTTGATCTGGTGGTTCTCAGTTTACAGAATCCCACTGCAACCCCGAAGGTGGTGAAGGCGGCACTATTTGCTCTTCTTTCACTTCTCCCTCTCACACATTCATCCAGGGACTATGTGCTCCAGCTGCTGACAAAAGTCATGGTTCATTATCTGTGTCTCCCTTGCACTCTCCCAAGAACTATCCCATACCTGTTCTGTGTTGAACAGGAGGGTGGCCCACACCATACCCAGCAGCAGTGGTGTTCCTTGCAGTTAGTCCAATGACTAAGATGGTTAGCCTCCTTGCCAGGGCCAGATAGACTATCAGCAAAGTACGATAAGAAATTCAAAGACTATCTGGCACAATCATTAAAAGACGTAATGAATCAGATATTAATCACAGGGAAGGTGCCAGATTCCTGCATAGATGCCTATATCACACTTATCCCAAAACCGGAAACGGACATATTGTTAGTCAAAAATTATAGGCCAAGCTCTCTATTAAATAATGATTATAAGTTGTCTGCATAACATATTGGTTACAATACCATCAACTTAATTATATATTCAAGATTGACAAAAAGAAAGATTTTTTAAATGAAACCTCTAAATTTGAAAAGGAGCTGTTAGAAAATAAGACTAAATTACTTTCAGAAATGTATAAATTATTATTAGAATGGCATACAGAAGACGAACAGGTCAAATCAGTAATGATACACTGGGTGAGGGATTTTGGATATAATACAATCAGCAGCATGGGAGAAGTTATGGAATTGGAACTTAAAATTTACAGCATGCTATACTTTGAAAGAAAATTATATGACAACGATGTATCGTTACTATTTAACTACTGGCAAATTAAGTAAAATGTATAAAGCAAGATCAAACACATGCTGGAAATGTAAGGAAAAAGAGGGCACTTTCTATCATATGTGGTGGACTTGTAAAGTAGTAAAAGAATTTTGGGAGATGATATACAATGAATTGAAAAAAAAATGTTTAAAATAACCTTTTCTTTAAAAAAAAAAAAAGCTTTTCTTTTAGGAATTGTAGGTGCCGGAATTCCAAGTGACCAGAAAAGACTTTTCATGTATGTGACTACTACTGCCTGGACACTACTAGCCCAGAGATGGAAAGAAGGCACAGTCCTTACCAGAGAAGAATTGCAGATTAAACTGATGGACTACGCAGAAATGGCAAAACTGACTGGAAGAATCAGGAAGACCAAAATTTCAATAAGGAATGGGGGAAATATATAATTACCTAAAAAATCATTGTAAACAATTAAAATTATTAGTAGGATTGGAATGACACATGTAGTTAAATGTTGGACTATGATTTTATCAGAGATTTAATAGAATTGGACTAACAGAGAAGATGCAGCAGAAAAAGTGAACATAAGGACCCACAAAAGGGGAGGAAGGACGTCCAAGGGAACTTATGGAAATTGTTTTGTTTGATGATTGTTTGTTAATCTGAACATTTAAATAAATTTATAAAAAGAGATTGCTAGCCTACTTGTCCCTAGCAGGCTCCTGTACTCTTGCAAGCTCCATGACAGTCAGTCTGGCAGGAGGTGCAAGTGTTCCTAGCACGGAACTGGTGTACAACCAGGGGCCCTGCTGAGGCAATTGATTTGTAGCATCACGTGTCTTTCTTTCACTGAAGCTGCTCAATAAAAGCTCTGACATTGACAAATGGTGTTTCTCTGTTGTTGGAGAATGCTGAATTCTTTTCCCACCTAGGAAAATCTGGCTTCACCTAGCCTCAAGATGGGACTGTGAGAAGGAGCAGGGAGCTTCATGGGCAGTGGCTCTGCTTCTTTCTAATCACTTAATTTTGCAGGACTGTGAGGGATCAGGTCTCTCAGGGTGCACTAGTGGGCAGAGAGAGATGAGGAGCAGGGGCAATGAGCCCAGCTGGGATGCCACCCAACAAGGTTGGTCCACCAGAAGAAAGGTGGGAGATAGATTGGGGGGGGGGTTGCCAAGGGAGTTGGTGGGCCAAAGGGTCTATACAGTGCTCCTCCTAACAGGTTCAGATGTGCCACATTGTGTGGATCACTTCCCACCTTTCCTAGTTTGGGGGTGTACCCGATCTGAACCAGGACCCCAAGAATATGAAAAATAAGCTATCCTGCTAGTCCAAGGCTCCTCCTCTAGGCTTTGTACTCCTGGCAGTTATGAGTGGGTGTTGGGTTTAGCGACCAGGAGCCAAATGGCCCACGAGAGCAATTCCTGTCTACTGCTGTGGCTGCTTAAAAAAACTGCCCTGTGAAGCTTGCTGTGTGGGTTCAAGTTCTGAGAGCCTCACCTCTTCTGGTTCTGACATGTCTTGGGGGGTAGCAGGTGGGGGCAGGCATGTAAAAGGTGAATAGGGTTCTCCAACTTCTCAACCCTGTACCCTATGAAGTGAGTTACTGAAAACAGCTGCTTTCAGTTTGCGTCTTCCCATGGTTTCTTAGCAAAAGTGTTTTCCCCCTAGCTGAGTAGGCACTTCTCCCAAGAGGCCTGTGTGTATCCTCTGCAGGTATCCTGCTGAGGAGCTATGTAGACACTGTGTTTTGTATCCTCTCCATCCTTCTTTTGGGGAGTTGTGCTTTAAAACAGCACTTGTGAGCAGCTTGTGGCATATGGGGATTTGAACTCCTGTCTGTTGGAATGCCTGCAGACTTGCAGTATCAGGTTCACTGCTGGCTGTGCCACAGGGGCTGAGAATGGGGGTGCCTTAAGTGATGTGTGTATGGTGAGGCATAGTGTGTCCCCAACAATGTGAGCTTCATTGGCTCCTACCGTGTGTCGCTGGAATATGGGCACAGTCCCAAACTGGTGAGAACTGGTGGACTTTCAAGGAGACACTTGGTGCATATCTGATATTTTTACACCATTTTTGTATCTTCTGATTGTGCAAGTTCCTCTCCCGTCCATCCAAATTAAACATGCAATGGATACAGCAGTTGTTCAACCTGCCTAACAGCTGTGTACCTGAAGCCCCAGAGTAATAAAAGTATTTTATTGGTCTGTGAGTGATGTAGTGGCTAGGGTGTCCAAAGCCATAAAACTGACTTGCTGACACTTTGGCCATTCAAGAATGATCCTATGTCATAGGTTTGCTTTGAATATATGCTGCTCTAAGCTTCCTGGGGGAAAGGATGCGATAAAAACGTTAAGTCAGTGAAAATCAAGTTCTCCTGCAGAAATAAGTAAATAAAATATTTAAGTTCCTCTTTGGAAAGAAAGCAACCAAAGGCAGCTTTTGGGTCTACAAATCTCTTGTGCTATTTTGGGGTCTTGGGTGACACCACAAATGAAGGTTGCACCTCTGAATTTTGCAGAAACCATCTCTCTCTCTCTCTCTTTGTGCATGCCCAAAATGTTACCAGCTCCAAAAAGACACCCACCATGTCATTTCTACATACCCCTTTCATACCCAGCTGGCAGCTCAGTCTCATGCAGAGCTGAGCTACCTAAACTGGATTATTTCAAGGGGCTTAAGTGCAGCTAACTTCCACAGGACCAAGCTGCGAGTCCCTGGGGTCTGTGGCAGTTAAGAGCGCTGCATCCCACCAGACACAGGTGAGCACAGCAGCTCCCAGAGTTCACCCAGAAGTCCGAAGGCGCAAAGCAGAGCGAGAGCAGGGAGGCGAGCGGCTGCGGAACAGCGAGAAGCAACGGTGGCCGAGAAGCAGCAAGAGCTGTAAAATGCAGATGTGACTCCCCGCACGCGCCCAGAACGATGTTTTGGGATTCTTCCCCTCAGGACTTTGGGGCAGCACCAACCTAAGACGGAGCAAAGGCATGTTTTTGCCTCCTGGCCAGTCCGGAACTTTCCCCACAGCCTGTTCAACAGAGACCATCTGCTGCTACGCCCGCAGCTCCGGCTGATCTCGGGAGGGGACGAAACTCCTTTCAGGCTCTTCGTTAGCTTTCCTAGCCGGCACCCGCCAAGACGCGGCTTTCGGGGCGCTTACTTGTGAGTAAACACCGGGCAAGCACGTGACAGGCGCTGGGCGGCCATGGAGGCGGGACCCTCGTCCGCCCGAACGGGGCCTGAGAGGGGGGTCCCCGGTGTGTGTCCCCCCCACGGGAAGCCGGTGGGCGCAGGGGGTGGGGGGGCAGGGGCGGGAGCTGAGGGGGCTTTCCGCGCCTGCCCCCCGAAATGCTTAAAGGTTAAAACAAGGAACCGACAGAGCCCTTCCTTCCTCCTCCTTTCCCAAAGTAAGCCCATTACCTACCCCGCTGCCCGACGCCATCTTGCCCAGGAAGCGACCCGGTGAGTCGTAAAGTGTCGCGCGCGCCGCCGTTCCCCCCCCCCCCGCCTCTCCCGCCACGATCGTAAAGCACCGACAGGAAGCGGCGCCGGCCGGCCGGCAAGTGCTTCCGCTTTAAGTGGCGGCCCGCGAGCACATAGAGCCAGCAGATGTTGAAGAGTGACACACGCAGCCTTCGCCGAGATCCCTTCCTCCGCGGCCTCCATTTCCCTCCGTTCAGAGCGCCGGTCAGCGGGCCGATATTGTTGTTTTTATCGATTACACCTTAGCGATGCTTTGTAGTAATTTCTGGGAGTGAATTTCCGTTCATCTTTCTTCTCGCTGGTATTTTTAGGGTTAAGTGTGTCGCGCACCGGTAAATTCAAAGGGTCTATTGAATATTGCTTCATTTTATGCCAGTTGTTTTTTAAAAAGACTTGCAATAATTACGGCTTACTTGGTGTTGGATCCGATTGTCATTAGGCGCGTGAGCTTCACTGCCTGATCTGTTTCTCTCAGCTTGACAACCGCCTTGTGTGCAACAACGCAGAAAGGCGGTGTACAGATTCAAAGAGGCGATAGTGATGAGAATCAGGAATGTGAATATCATATTATAAGGTGGTTGGTCATCCCCACCCCAATCTGCTGCAACAAGCGACTCTCTACCCATATATTGTTTTGCTTTCTATTCATGTACCAATCCTGGGGGCTGGGGGCCGGCAGCGGGTGTAATATGGAACAGCTCATTGTGGAAAACTGGCATATAAATAAACTTGATCAATCAGTAAGTTCCTGGAGATGCAAATTTCCCCATCTGCCATGAATCCAGTAGGTGGTGACCTTAGGCAAACCAACATTTCCTTCTTGGTCCTCAGATTCTGTGCCCATCTACTAAAACATGGGGATTAAACATTTTAATTTTCACTAAAACGCCACCTCATTGTCACTTCAGCCTGGCCAATCTTAAAGGGCAGCTGTGTGAGGACTGTTCAGCTAATGGGGGAGCTGGTGACGGGGCCCAAAGTGGCAGACTTGGGCCTAGCAGACCTGGCCTCATATCTCCCAGGCAGCCACAGAACTCGCTAAGTGATCTTTGGAGCAGCCATTTCCTTTCACAGCCTAACCTTTCTCTTCTAGGTTTGGGGAAGGTGTGTGTATATTATGCATATGTACAGGTACTTGAGCTCTGGAGAAAGCATGGTATAAAAATGTCACAAACATAACCACCAGCATGTTGTAAAATGATCCAATCATTAAGCAGATTTCTTAGCTGCACTGCACAACATCCAAGAGTGTAGGTCCAATCTCCTGGGGGGCATGTTAGTAAGAACAACCGCTCATCGTTTCCAGGAGCAATGCACTCGGGATTTGCCTATTCACATAGTAATGGATGGCTTACGTGACTTCCCCACTAAAAGGAATTTTGTCATTCAGTTTTCCTTTTCTCTCCTTCATGCTGTATACTTCACAACAGTGTCTATTGCTAACTAGAATACAAGAAGTTCCTATTTGGCACAGCAAGACCTGAAATATCTGCAGTGGGGAACTCCATCTGCTGAGGTTAATTGCATAAATTCCCCACCATGCATTGGATCTGCCCCTTCTTCACAAAAGCTTCCTGCAGGGGTCAACACCTGCCAGTGCGGTTATGCATCCTACGGGCCTTTTCCAGTCATCTCCCAAATCAGGTGTGTTTCATTTTCCACGGCTTCATCATCTAGTTCTTAGACTTTTGTGTTGTTAAGTTTTGAAGTGTCTTATTTACAGCAATACAGGAAGGTAAGTGTTGGTAAAAGTCTATTGTTCCTCCTTTTGTGCTTGGGTGTGTAGAAAAGCATTGCTGCTGTTTGAGAATCACGAAATCTTAGGGATTTTTGAGATCGATTCTGTGTTGTTAGATTTTCTGGATAGAGTCAGTGGAACAGACTCCTTCAGAAGGTAGTGGACTGTCCTTCCTTTTAAGCAGAGATTGGATGACTATCTGTCACGGATGCTTTAGTTAAGATTTCTGCAATACAGAGGGTTTGGCTAGATGACCCTTAGGGACCCTCCCAACTCCATGATTCTATTATTACGTCAGGCACCTGTATCTCTGATTTTTTACTCAAATCTGTCCCTAACCAATTGCGAATGTTAGCCAAGCAAAAGTATTCATGTAATAGTTATTTTGGCCATCTTCTTTGTCGTGTCTTTTTTATTTACAAAGCACTCTTGCAGCCCTAGTATCTTTCTTTCAGTCAGGTTGTACTATTGCAACACTTGGGGGATGCCATTAATTGCTGGCAAAGCATATAGTTTGCACACGTGGGAATATTGAATGTTGCCTTATACTAAGTTAGACCATTGGTCCATCTAGCTCAATATTGTTAACACTTTGCAGCAACCTAGTGGTGGCTTTCTTGCGTTTCAGACATGGATCTCTTCCAGTCCCACCTGGAGACATTGGGAACTTCTGCATGCAAAGCATGTGCTCTGTCCCAACGCTGAAGCTCTTCCTTACCACACATGTTTGGTCCCTCATTCAGTCCTTGGCATCTCTAGTTAAAAGAATTTCCGGTAGCTGGATTAGGAAAGCACACTCTGTCTGTCTGATAGCCTTGGAAATTGCTATCAGATAGATTGGTGCTAGATGGACCAATGGTCTGATTCAGTACAGCAGTAAGTAAAGAGTGAATCTATCAGCGTAGCTCAGCTGAAAATAGATAAGGTAGCAGGCACGAGAGCAGGAGGTCCTAGGCTTGTAGCTTGTTAACAATGTACTCCTCAGGAAAGTTTTCAGGACTTCAACAAATGGACTAAATCTCTTTGAGGATGTTATCTTTAGAGACAAATATTATCACTTACCTGCTTTCTAGGTCCCCACTAAAACCTAGAATACTTTTAATGAAATTTCTATAGAATGAAATGTACAAATGTTAACACAGACACTGAACCCTGTGCTTGTATTTTGTGACAGTGACAGTTCAGTCTTGTCTGTTTTATCAAACCTGCTCTACTATTTTCCAGGTGATTGAAGATGTAATAAATCAGCCATCGTCACAGCTGGGAACTGCTACAGAAAAAGGAAACGTGATTATAAAAACTGCCAAAGTAATTCTGCACTTCAGCTACCCATCTGGGTCTTCTGTGTTCTGCTTCCTCTCCCAGAGTCCCCTTCAAGGGGTGTTTGGCTCTAGTCCTCCCTGCAGTGGAACAAGCTGTACATCATCCTCCGCACAATCCAGCCATTTCCCATAGAGCATGCAGCTTTTTAAAAAGCTTAATCTGCTGCTTGTTCAGTTTTGTTCTCCCAATCACTTTCTATTATTTTTAGCTGTACTTGATTCTTATTTGGAGCTTTTGGGCATCGATCCAAATATTCAGTATTCAACTATGGAAGCATCTGGAAGCCCTTCAATAATTGGCTCTTGTTACTATTATAACTGTGTAATTTTTATTCAGCACTTCCCTCCTTTTAAAAAGATATCTTCTAACCCCCCACCTTTTCCTCTGCCTGGACCCTTAGGGCACCAGGGATTTTAGCCCAAAGCAGATGGTCATTCGAGAAAAAATCTTCAGCACCATAATCAGCTGTTTCAAACGTCATGGAGCTGCAACAATAGATACCCCTGTGTTTGAGCGGAAGGTGAGGACAGTCACTTAGAGCCAGTTCCATTTCTGAAAGAAATGATCTAATGGCTGACAAAAATCATCTGACCTGTATCTCTTGAAGGCTGGCTGAGATCCTGCAGATAGGTTGCTTCAATTCCATTAGCTTCAGTGGAACTGAAGCAACTTAACTCTGTATAGGATTAAGCCTTAGGCAAAAGATGGAAACTTTTGTAGGTTGACTCAATTGGGTTTTGGTGCCACTTAGATCCAGATCAGTAGGACAAGTGTGTGAAGCAAAGCTTCTGCCATAGGAAATTCACTTGTTCTTTCTCATGAAGCTGGAGCTTTCAGGTCTGGTTCCAATGCTTCCAGTGTACACTGGTACAGGACATGCAATCATTTGTAGAAAACAAGAAGCACTGAATAAATGTAACAAGGTTTTCTTCTTCTCCATCTCTTGTGCAATATCATTAGTTAAGCCATGTTCTGCCTATATGTTTCCTATAGGCATCTGGCTGACCACTGTGAGAACAGGATTCTGGACTAGATGGCCGGATCCAGCAGGCTGTTCTTACAAAAACAGAGCAAATAATAATAATTTTATTTATATCCCGCCCTCCCCAGCTGAAGCCGGGTTCAGGGCAGCTAACAACAATCAAATAATCCCACAATCTAAAAACATTCCATTATAAAATTAATTAAAATCAAATTGATGGCAACCGTTAAGCAAAATTCTGTGCAGATTGCCAGAGGAGGGAGTCAGGCTGCGCCCTGACCAAAGGCCTGGTGGAACAGCTCTGTCTTGCAGGCCCTGCGGAAAGATGTCAGGTCCCGCAGGGCCCTAGTCTCTTGTGACAGAGCGTTCCACCGGATTGGAGCCGCAGCCGAGAAAGCCCTGGCTCTAGTTGAGGCCAGCCTAACCTCTCTGTGGCCTGCGACCTTCAGGATGTTTTTATTTGCAGACCATAGGTTCCTCTGTGGGACATACCAGGAGAGGCGGTCCCGTAGGTACGAGGGTCCTAGGCTGTATAGGGCTTTAAAGGTTAAAACCAGCACCTTAAACCTGATCCTGTACTCCACCGGGAGCCAGTGCAAACAATGGTCAAACAATGCCTAGCCGCAACCCTAACAAAGTTGTGATGATTGCTACAAGGTAGGCAAAAACCAAGTGGCCAGTGCCAATTTGCCAAGTGGAAAAATTCCTACCAGGCCCCTCGGACAACCAAGGCGACCAACCAAAGTCCATAGCAAGGCCGTTGACTAACCTGCAAAATAGGGAGGGAGGGCGGGTGATTGAGGAAGCGAGCCAAAGAGGAAGTCCTCTGGCTCGCTCCTCAGTTTAAACAGCCCCAACCAGTGGATTGGCTGGCTGGGCTCTGACGTGGCTGGGATCCCCCGGGCAATGGGGGACAAAGTCCCCCGCCCCTAGTGGGGAGTGGGTGGCCATGCGGTCCACCGCAACTCCTCCCCACTGGGAAGTGGAGCAGATTAATCAGTCATAAAATATGTACTACCTGTTGGGTGGTAAGCAGCACGGATACAGCCAGCAGAAGATGCTCAGCCCCAAAACTAAGATATACAAATTGCCTACACAGCATTGGCACCAAATCCCTTTCCAAATAACATGGTGAAAGGAAATCCTAATAGGGCCATTTCTAAAAAGATCCCAAGGACTCTCTCAGGGTACTTCAGAGGGTGGAGAAATATTGAGCTTTAGCAGAGCCTATGAAGTGGCCCCTGGAAGGATGTGGCCTTTTAGGTATCCCTGACCCAGCTGTGTAGGGATTTAAAGGTCAGCACCAGCAACTTGAATTGGACTTGGAAACCCACTGGGAGGCCATGCAAAATTGGCATTGTGTTCTCTTTGACCCAGCTCAGTCAAAAGTCTAATGGCAGTATTCTGTAATGGTATTTCTGAGAATGCTTCAAAGGCAGCCCATATAAAGCCCATTACAGACCAAAGCATGAATTACCTGTGGCTAGGTACAGAATAACTTTCTTAAAAGGAAATAATATTGGGGGGGATACATAATGATATATCCCACAATATTAAACACTGGTCCATACTTGACAAAATATACTGTGTTTCTTTTTGTTTTCTTTTTCTTCAAGGACCTCTTGTTTGATCACTATGGGGAGGAATCAAAGCTGGTCTATGAGCTGAAAGACCAAGCGGGAGAGTTGCTGTGTCTTCGCTATGACTTGACTGTATCCTACCAAAGGATAGGAAACCCTCCTTTACAGTGGGGGTTGCTGTCTTTCTTGGGTAAGATAGTCGAATTAGGATATGGCAACTTTGCCTCTTCCTGAAGAATGGAGATCATGTTGTATCCTGCAGGCCAGTGATTGCTGTTAAATATAGGTTAAAAAATGCAACTGGTTCAGAAGACAGCTACCACTTTTTACTGGACTGTGGTTATAGGGAGCACATAAGATCAAAGCAGTTACCCTGCTTCCAGTGTGATTCTGGGCACAACCAAGTATGCTGATGTTGAAGTTTAAAGCCCTAAATGGTGGCAAGGGCATCATACCTTAGGCTTAAGGAGTGTCTTGTCCCAATAAAGCCTCCAAAACAGTTGAGATCTTTTGGGGAAGTGCTGCTCCACATTCCATTTGTTAGGAAGATTCTTACATCAAAGCCAGAGCATGTTATCTCCTCTTTTGTGCTACAACTTTGAAATGTTCTACCTAGAGAGACTCTTCTTGCTTTGCCTCTACCAAGTTTTAGGTTTTTGCTATTTTTTCTGTCTTGGATCTATCATACATTTAGAAATGACAGTGAGTAAGTGAGAGAAGATATTTTCTGCATTTAATGTAAGAGAACCATAGAAAGACAACTAATTGTCTATGTTCTTCAGAAATATTCTTCTGCAGCTTTTTCGGAGACATGTCTGCAACCGCTTTTAAACTTGTGCTTTTCAGAAGGCACTGCAACTATTCGTGAAGTAGGAGTGTAAGAGAACCATAGAAAGACAACTAATTGTCTATGTTCTTCAGAAATATTCTTCTGCAGCTTTTTCGGAGACATGTCTGCAACTGCTTTTAAACTTGCGCTTTTCAGAAGGCACTGCAACTATTCGTGAAGTAGGAGTGACATAATAGCAACCATAAGACTGCTGACAAAACAAGATTGTTCTTGCTCTGTGAACTACACACCATTTTTCTTAACAAAGGCTTCCCAGGTGCCATTTGCTCGTTATTTGGCCATGAACAAAGTTTCCCATTTTAAGCGCTATCACATTGCAAAAGTCTACAGACGTGAGAGCCCATCATTGGCAACGGGACGCTACAGAGAATTCTGCCAGTGTGTAAGTATTTGCAGGTTTCTGATCTATGGATAGAGAGTGAGCACTATGGAACTTTCCTCCCTCAAAATATCAGGCTGGGGTAGGGAGGGAGCAGAGGGATGGCAAGAGAGTTGAGTGCTGATACAAGTTTTGCCTTCCTTGCACTTCTGGGAGATGGAAGTGGTTTGTTGAATATTTCTGCTAATGACACCTAGGCTCTGCTTCTGTGATTTTGATTGCTGCCTTCTGTGCTCTAGGATTTTGACATTGCTGGCCAATATGACCCCATGATTCCTGATGCAGAATGTTTGAAGGTGATGCACGAGATCCTAAGTGCCCTGCAGTTTGGAGATTTCCTCATCAAAGTAAGGGAGCTTGGCCAGAATGGGCCTATGCTTACAAGCCTGTGAAAAATGAAAGTGGGATGAAAGTCAAAGTGGAAGAAAGGAATACTGAAATGAGTGACTTTATTCTGATGTCTGTGTCTGACTTCTACAGAATGTTTCTTCTTTTTCTCCAGATCAATGAAAGGCGTATTTTGAATGGGATCTTTACAATGTGTGGTGTTCCCAGTACCAAATTTGAAACAGCTTGCTCCACCCTTGACAAGCTGGGCAAGGTAAACAGTTAAAGAATATTCCGTTTTAATCTGCTAAGCCTGGACGACATCTTAAAGCAGCTCAGCTGTGTTGTCATTGAGCATACACCAAATAAGTGGAATAATAATTATTATTAGGCCTTGTCAAACTGCCATTCCTCATGCCACTGTCACATAAATCTTGGTAAAACTATCCGTTTAAATGGTCTATTGCTAGCAAAGTTTTAGTGATCAGCCAGGAGAAGAACTGCTTTAGTTGAGCATATGCCAAGCTAATTCTCTCCTCTCCTCTACAGGTGACATGGAAGGAAGTGAAAAATGAGATGGTTGAAGAGGATGGGATTTCTCCAGATGCTGTAGATCGCATTGGTGAATATGTTCAGCTCCATGGTGAGTTTCAATTTAGGCACCATTTATTGTGTACGTACTTGATCCCTAGTCTGACACAGCCAGACTGGCTGAGAACTCATGCATGTTTCTGTGCAGATCAAGTGCCCTGCTGCTATTTCCCGTGCTCATAGAATTATCTGGCTCTAGTGTTGAGAGAAATGGAAACATTTCAGACTGGGCAAGGAGTAGCAGCCTCGAAAAAGACTGAAATTGATGGACCAAGTGTTGTGGAGACTGCTGGAGTTGGAGTTTCTTCCACCCTGTATTTGCCTCTCCTGCAGGGGGGATATGTCTGATTGAGAAGCTACTTCAGGATCCAAAGCTCTCGCAGAGTAAGCTGGCCATAGAAGGACTGGAGGATATGAAGTTGTTGTTTGAATACCTTACCCTGTTTGGAATCATAGATCAGGTGAGTTGGGATATTACATTAGCCCTTTCTGGCTTTTCCTGGCGTTCTTTCACTCTTGCCTACTAATGAGATTCCTGGCTGCATTGCAGGTAACCATGGACCTGAGTCTGGCTCGTGGTCTAAATTATTACACTGGTGTGATCTTTGAGGCTGTGTTGCTGCACCAACAAAGTGACACAAAGGAGTCTCTCAGGATAGGCAGTGTGGCTGCCGGTGGGCGCTATGATGGACTTGTAGCAAAATTTGACCCCAAAGGGAAAAAGGTGCCTTGTGTAGGAGTGAGCATCGGTGTTGAAAGGATCTTTTCCATCCTAGAACGGAATGCTGAGGTAAGATTTATTCTTAATGTGTGATCGGAAAGGAAATGATAGAGTTGCATATCACATGTCATCTGAAGTAGTGAGAAAGTAGCAGTTCCTTTTCTTTGGTCTATTGGCCATGGATATTACCTGAATGTGTTATTTAAGCCAAATATTTAATACATTATGATTCTTGGCATGCCTTCTTTTTCACGAAAACTTCATACAACACACCTTTCTATCAGCAGAAAGAAAGGGAGACCTATCAAAACCTGACTTTGAATGTCTGAGTTAGTTTTTTTAAGCAGGCTTTTAAAACAGTAAATAATATAAGCAGATATTTGGTTTAAAGTCACTATATCTAGTTTTATTTCTTTTAAATGGTGCTTTTCTGACAAGGTTTGTTTTTTATTTGATTTTTATTCTGTTAATTCTTCTATGAACTTCATTTGTTGCTGGAGAGGTACAAATTTCCCGTGCTCTACTGGTTTTCCTGTCTTATGCAGGAAAGCAAAATCACTGATGCTTATTTAACACTGCACTCAGATCTTGGGGAAAGTTCCACTAAAATATTCAGGGCAGGGTTTTAGCAATGCATGAGGGAATGGCTGCATCTTTTAATGGGCAACAGAAAGCAATACTGAACTATTGCTTGACTTCTCCAATACCAGCCCTCTTATGCAATGAAAGAAGACACAAACATTGCATGTCTGCTTAAAGTCTCTGACGGCTAGCACACATTTGGAATGGCGCAGAGGTGACACTGCACAAACAGCTTAACTTCTGGCACTTAATAGATGGGCGTGGTATAAATAATAAATCATTATTATTATTATTAGCTTGATTTTGCTAAATAACTAAATAACAAGTGGTTGGTTAATATGTATTAGAATAGCTTTACAACAAAAATCCACAAAGGCAAATATTGTGTAAAATTTGCCCTACCCCAGATACAGCACTGAGTTACTTAGTTGATCTCTTTCCCTCAACTCAATTATCAGGACAGGATAGGGGTCACAGGATGAAGGTCCTTTCTGTTTCCATCAGAATTCATGCAGGTGCCTGTGCAGAATCACAAGCAGTGCACAAGGGGGTGGCTTTCTCTGTTTTTCTCCCAGTCCCAAGTGCCTCATATGCTGCCTCGGAACTTGGATGTTCCATTTAGCTATTGTGGTGAATAGCTATTAGATGACTTCTCAGTTGCTGAATCTTTTTGAAAAGATCCCAAAGACAGTGACAGTCACTACATTATCTCAGCAGTCTCTGTAAGAGAGACAAGTACGATTGCCTCCCATATTTTGATGCTGAGGAGGTGGTCTGCTGCAGGCCACCCTGAAGGGAGCTGGGCATGTTTAGCCTGGAGAAGAGGAGGTTAAGGGGTGATATGATAGCCATGTTCAAATATATAAAAGGATGTCACATAGAGGAGGGAGAAAGGTTGTCTTCTGCTGCTCCAGAGAAGCGGACATGGAGCAATGGATCCAAACTACAAGAAAGAAGATTCCACCTAAACATTAGGAAGAACTTCCTGACAGTAAGAGCTCTTCGACAGTGGAATTTGCTGCCAGGGAGTGTGGTGGAGTCTCCTTCTTTGGAGGTCTTTAAGCAGAGGCTTGACAACCATATGTCACGAGTGCTCTGATGGTGTTTCCTGCTTGGCAGGGGGTTGGACTCGATGGCCCTTGTGGTCTCTTCCAACTCTATGATTCTATGATTCTAATTCGCAATTGATGTAGACTGTGATGATTTAAGCTCATGCTATTTATTACTCCCAGTACACAAATTGTCTAGGTGGCTTCAGCTTTCCATGAACAGTGTATGCCAGGGGTCAACAAACTTTTTCAGCAGGGGGCTGGTCCACTGTCCCTCAGACTTTGTGGGAGGCCGGAATATATTTTGAAAAAAGAAAAAAAAAACAAATTATCATACCCTACAAATAACCCAGAGATGCATTTTAAATAAAAGCACACATTCTACTCATGTAAAAACACCAGGCAGGCCCCACAAATAACCCAGAGATGCGTTTTAAATAAAAGGACACATTCTACTCATGTAAAAACATGCTGATTCCTGGACCGTCCACGGGCCGGATTTAGAAGGCCATTGGGCTGGATCTGGCCCCCGGGCCTTAGTTTGCCTACTCATGGTGTATGCTGATGTTACCGCGGGGTGTTAGGGGAAGGGTAGTACCTCTGTTGGGGGACTCTTCTCTCATCTGTGCCTCCCAGAAGCTGTCAACAGCAGCCACACCCTGGGAACGACTTCAAATGGCTGGCTAAACCTGGTGAGGGTAGCCAATAGGTCTCAAACCCTCAGTGAGTTAGGGACTTTCTCTGCATGCAAAGACAGGCTCTGGCAGATTGAGCGGATGAGTGGGTCCAGTGATCAAGAAGGCATTGTGCACATGCTGTAGAGGGAAGTGAGGGGCAGATGAGGCTCATCAACCTGGGAAGGTAGCCCATCTAGGGGAAGAAAAACTCTGATCCTAAACCTCCTCTGCCTTGTGGGATATATTTGGGGAAAGCAAAGACTAAAGAATAAACCCTACACAAATCCAGAGTGGAGTCCCTAAGATGGTTGGATGGTGTCTTGCATGCCACCTTCTGGCAATTCCTGCAGCCAAGCTGGTGCCAAACGTCATGCTCTGCTTTCCTTTGGCCCATGTCAGCGAGACTGAGAGGAGAGTCTTGTTGTCTGGGCAGCCCAGGCCCTTCATATAAATATTGCCCAGGCTTGCACCCCCAGAGAGGTCACTTTGGTGGTGCTAACACAGTGGTTTGTCTTCATCCCCAGAGGCACACTCCATTGTCTCTCGAGACAGATGAATACCAACAACCACAACAAAAGGTGACCACATCAGTGCTTTTAGTTCTCCTCTTTTATCTTTTTAATTTTAGTATGCTGTATACCTAATCATATTTTGGAATTTAGATAAATACGGATGGCCAACTTCTTAAAATTAGAGGTGAAACTGAACTTCATTGGAAAAAGTACAAAAGCAGCATTATTAGAGCGCATTTATTAGGACCAATTTCCAGGTCTCAACAAAGTCTTGAACTGAGTTGTGGCTTGATTGGTAAATACTGTAATGAGGTTCCAGTTGCTGCGATGAGCTTCTGTCCCTGCTCCCCCTTCAGATGTCCAAGGAGAAGATCCGCGCAACAGAGACGGAAGTGCTGGTGGCAGCTGCTCAGAAAAACTTCCTTGCGGAGAGAATAAAGCTCATCTCTGAACTGTGGGGTGCTGGCATCAAGGTAACACTGAGGAGTCAGGCTATACTGCTGCATTTCCAGAAGCTGGTATTATTTGAGTCCAAAGTACAAGGAAGTGGGAGAGCCTTCTCAGAGAATAAGGTCATAACCAGGCCCTCCAGTCTGTTTCATGCTTGATGCAGACCTGAAATTTAGGGACAGCATCAGCCTCTGATTTGGTAGAAAGCCTATATAGTAGTGCTAATGATTCAAATAAATATCTGGGCAGTTCACTTGCTACTACATGCTACACACAGTGTGAATGTCTAACTTTCCAGTCACTGTGCACTTATTTCAGGCAGAGATGCTGTATAAGAAAAACCCCAAACTTCTGGACCAACTTCAGTACTGTGAAAAAAATGGGATCCCACTTGTTCTCATCATAGGGGAAGACGAGCAGAAAGATGGAGTTGTGAAACTTCGGGATGTCTCTAGCAGGAAAGAGGTTGGTGCTTCAAAGGAGGCTACCAGAACCCCTTGATCTGTCACTCATTTTTATTTTTTCAGTGGAAGATAATTAGTTTTGATAAATTATGCTAATCTCATGTTCCCTATCTGCTTTTCAGATCATTGTTCCTAAGGAGAATTTCATAGAGGAGATCAAGAAGAGATTGGAAAAATAGAACCCTTTCATTTCATTTCTTTTCCATTTTTAAAATCTGGCAGCTGTGTGCCCTCAGAGAATTTTGCTGGTCCATAAAGCCACCTGGAGTTATTCAGCATTTTTGAAGAACTGGACTTTTGAGAAACGTGGAATACAGAACAGATGAGAGAATGCTTTTATTGGGATAAATAACATTTAAGAAGCTGAAAGCAAGTTTTCACATTGCATTCAGTTGCCACCTTTTTCCACCCTGTTTTTGTGCCTTCAATAATGATTTGGGAGATTCCCAGGTTTGGAAGCTATTTTATAGGAATTTGTTTGTGGAATCCAATCATCTGTGTCTGGGAAATATATTGTAGTTTTGACCCTAAAACCAAGAGTGGCAGTCAATGACTGATGCCAATTTCTAACCAGCATGAATTTGCTCTTATATCCATATTGCATAACTAAATCACAGTGAAAATGTACAGGAATAGCATCTGATATTACAGCAACCAGGAATTACGTCTTCTATTTAATTACTTCTACTTTTATATGTGAAATCAGAATATTTCTCCTGAACAGGCAAAATATTAGGATTTCACGACCAGTTTACAGGGACAAAACTCTTGACAGCAAGTTAATGTCCTGATAGTATCTAAATATAACAGGTTCATTTACCTGAACCTAAGCTGGCAAAAAGCAAAACTTCTTTCTTTGGTCTTTGTTGGAGAGTACAGAAAAAGCAACATGAAATGTGGTACAGGTGCTCTTCCTTTCTGTTTTCCAAACACTCCGCAGAAAACCTACGCACTGGACTGTGCCACTTTGAACTGAATGAAAGGGAATAGTGAATTCTGCATTCACACAGAAGGGTTTGAATAGTTAATACTGAAACTTGCAGCCTTGGTTTCCCCCCTTCTAAAAACAACAACATCCTTAGTTAGGACAATGTGCTCCATAGTTGTTCGTGTCTCTTGGAACAACCAAAATAGGGTGATATCCTATGTTTGCCATGCTCTGTATGACCCCATTGAAATAAATGGAATGAAGTTCATTAACAGCAGTAGGCCTACTCTGCATATGACTTACTATATATCTATATATATTTATATAAATAGTATTTAAATTATACTGTGTATAATGTACAGTTAGATGTTCTTAATGACATTGAATAACAATAATAATGAAAATCCCCCTAGTGGAGAAGTTTGTCATTGCTACTATTGTAGCTAACTTTTACTGAGTATTGTACAGTGGTGCCCCGCAAGACGAATGCCTCGCAAGACGGAAAACTCGCTAGACGAAAGAGTTTTCCGTTTTGGAGGTGCTTCGCAAAACGAATTTCCTATGGGCTTGCTTCGCAAGACGACAATGTCTTGCGAGTTCCTGCTGGTTTTTTTCCCTTCCCCCCCTTTTTCTAAGCCGCTAAGCCGCTTATCAGCTGATCCGATCAGCAGATAAGCCGCTAAAAGCCGCTAATAGCGCTAATCCGCTAATCCGTCAATGGGCTTGCTTCGCAAGACGAAAAAAACGCTAGACGAAGAGAATCACAGAACGGATTCTTTTCGTTTTGCAAGGCACCACTGTACAGTAATATCTCTGCAAATGTCCACCTCGTCTCGCATCCATTCCGGCGAACGCCCATGGCAAACCCGGAACTACTGGAACGGGTTACTTCCGAGTTTGCCGCATGCACAGGCCCACCAAATAATGCTTCATGCAGAAGTGCAAACTTCTCCGTGTGTGTGCGCAGATGCGGCACTTTGCCCTGCATCCTTTTCAGATAGTGGCCGGGGCTCCGGAATGGATCCCGGTTGCAAAACAAGGTATTACTGTATAGTGGTACCTTGGTTTATGAACTTAATCCGTTCTGGAAGTCCGTTCTTAACCAAAGCATTCTTAAACCAATGTATGTTTTCCCATAGCAGTGGGGACTCAATTTACAAATGGAACACACTCAGCAGGAAGCGGAACATGTTCTGCTTCCAAGGCAAAGTTCACAAACCAAAACACAGACTTCCAGGTTTGCAGCGTTCTTAATCCAAGTTGTTCATAAACTAAGCTGTTCTTAAACCAAGGTACCACTGTAGAGGCAGTAACTGATTTGCACGGGGGTTACGTACCAGACCCCCATGCGCATTGGCGGGGCCCACATAATGCTGTCTCACCTGTCCCCATCCTATCCCACCCCCTTTTGTGATGTTTTGTGGCATTTTCAGGTCACTTCCAGGTTTGGCATGATGCACATGTGCACAGTTGCACACATATCAGACATACATATAATGGCCACTGCCTGTATTGGGCATTCCTGTATATAGCAGAAAATTTAACTGTGATGCAGGTTAGCTGTGATGCATGCACACAAATAAATACAAATCTAGTGGCAGCCTCATATCAAGCCCAAAGAAAGTCCATATGTTTAAAGCCTGCACACTTTCTTCTCTGGTACAGTCTCCACATTCTCTGAGCATGATGAGCCTATAAAATGTAAAGGTTGCTCATGTATTTTATTTTTTTTAAAAAGGACAATTCACTTAAAAATAAAATAATTCTGTAGCAGTTTTTTTTTTAATGTCTCTCTGTTGCTCTGATGATGGGCTATTCTTTGATGTCACCAAGTTATGCCCCAGCTAGAAAAGGTTGGCAAGTTAAATTAATGGAATAGGCTGAAATGGCAAAATTGACAAACGAAGAGGAAGAGTCTACAATGAATTTAAGGAAGAATGGAAGATGTTTATTGCATATATACAATACATTGTACACAGGTTAATACATTAGCAGTGTTTTAGGACTACTTGTAATTTAGATATAAATGGGCAATAGGTAATTTAAATGGTTTTCAAATTTAACAATGGACATGTGGTATGTTGATTAATAAAGGAACCAATGAAGGGACTAGGGGGAGGTCAATCTGTTTTGTTTCGATTTGATTTGATTTTGTATTTTTGCTTTTATTTGTGGTTGTTTTTGTTTTTTGAAAATTAATAAAATGTTATCAAGTTATGCCCAAGCGGGCTGACTTGCATGGACATTTTCACACGGACCAACCTGTCTGAAATTTATGGCCATTCCACCGAAACAGCTCACTTTCATCTTCAGTTCTAAGCCCCATGGAACACAGCAGAACTTACTTTACATTAATGTGCCTAGATTCCACCTGTTAACTGCAGTAAATCTTGCGGGACAGAATTGAAAATAAGCTCCACTGAGCTCTATTCATGTTAAATTAGGAGAGTTTCAGATGCAAAGACTGGTTTCATTCAGTGCCAAGTTCCTCAGGGTGAACTGTATTAGTCTGTTACAGCAGAAATAGTCATAGCGGGTGGTGCTGTGGGTTAAACCACAGAGCCTAGGACTTGCTGATCATAGAAGGTCGGCGGTTCGAATCCCCGTGATGGGGTGAGCTCCCGTTGCTCAGTTCCTGCTCCTGCCAACCTAGCAGTTCGAAGGCACGTCAAAGTGCAAGTACAGTGGTGCCCCGCAAGACTAATGCCTCGCGAGATGGAAAACTCGCTTGACGAAAGAGTTTTCCGTTTTGGAGGTGCTTCGCAAAACGAATTTCCTATGGGCTTGCTTCGCAAGACGACAATGTCTTGCGAGTTCCTGCTGGTTTTTTTTCTCCCCCCCCCCCTTTTTCTAAGCCGCTTATCAGCTGATCCGATCAGCAGAAAAGCCGCTAATCCGCTAATCCTTCAATGGGCTTGCTTCGCAAGACGAAAAAACCGCTAGACGAAGAGAATCACAGAACGGATTCTTTTCGTCTTGCGAGGCACCACTGTAGATAAATAGGAACCGCTCCGGCGGGAAGGTAAATGACGTTTCCCTGCGCTGCTCTGGTTCGCCAGAAGCGGCTTAGTCATGCCGGCCACATGACCCGGAAGCTGTACGCCGGCTCCCTCGAACAATAAAGCGAGATGAGTGCCGCAACCCCAGAGTTGGCCACGACTGGACCTAATGGTCAGGGGTCCCTTTACCTTTACCTTACAATCCTATACACACATTTGTGTGTGGTTGTTGTAGTTTAGTCGTTTAGTCATGTCCGACTCTTCGTGACCCCATGGACCAGAGCACGCCAGGCACTCCTGTCTTCCACTGCCTCCCGCAGTTTGATCAAACTCATGCTGGTAGCTTCAAGAACACTATCCAACCATTTTGTCCTCTGTCATCCCCTTCTCCTTGTGCCCTCCATCTTTCCCAACATCAGGGTCTTTTCCAGGGAGTCTTCTCTTCTCATGAGGTGGCCAAAGTATTGGAACCTCAGCTTCATCAAATTGAGTAGACTATCAAGACACACTCACTTGGCGGCGGCAGTCCCGTACCTCCAGCGACACACATCCAATGGACCTGTGTGCATGCTAATAGAGTCAGCGAGAAACCAGACTGTCCAGATATGTGGCATCAAGTATTTTATTATTTACAGCAAATTAAGTAAAAGAACATAACTAGCAGTGCGAGCTGCATCTCACACAATCATCCTCTCTGAGAGAGAAGAACAAAGAACAACCTTCCGTTCCCACACATTCAATCATAACAAATTATATCATCCGGTCATGCGACCTCTGCAATAGTTGTACTGGAAACACTGACATACACATGTATAAGATCACAGTGTTAGTCAGCAACTTTGTACACAACTGTCTAGGAGTGGTTCCTCTGAGCCCAGTGGGATTTTGAATCCAAGCTGATGTGCATAGGATTGCATGGTTCAATACAAGACTCAGGTGGAAGATATTTTCCATATAGCTAGGGGTGTTAGCTTGTTGCAACAAAATTAGTCTTGCAGCACCTTAGAAACTATGACATTTATTATTTAAGCTTTATTGGAGTGCATTACAATTCATATGTTTGAAATGCTGAGTTACAGGTATACACACATGGGGTCTGAGGGAAACTAAATGGGAAAATTTAGCAACAGTGATAATTATGTGATTTATTATTACTACTATTATTAATGTAACAGTTGCTGATAACACAGGCATCCTGGCATAGTAAGCAGGTCTCGGTTCCGATTTCTGAATGAAGTTCTACCAGACCAGAAATTAATGAACACGACTCAACAGGATCCCATTTTGAGTAAGCATTAGTGAGCATGCAACCCTCAGTCCCACAAGCAAACCCCTCAAATGAATTCTGCAGTTTCAGTGTTGCAGTCTTCCTTTTAGTATCGTTTCCCAAATAAGGGATATTTTAATATCAATTAACCACTTTCATCCTTTCCCCTTGTACGTTGAATATGGTTTTGGGGTTTTTTTATAAAGCCTGCAGGCAGAGACAGTCTTGTTTTTATTGATTGTATGGTAATTCCACTTTGGGGGCCTTTTTTGGCTGAAGAGAGGGGTCCCAAATGCTCTAAGGAAATATTTCCTTAGAAATAAAAACAGAGAACAGAGAAGTTAGGCTGGCGTCAACTAGAGCCAGGGCTTTTTCGGCCGTGGCTCCGATCTGGTGGAACACTCTGTCACAAGAGACCTGGGCCCTGCGGGGCTTGACATCTTTCCGCAGGGCCTGCAAGACAGAGCTGTTCCACCAGGCCTTTGGCCAGGGCACAGCCTGACTGCCTCCCTCGGCAATCTTCGCGGAGCTCTGGCCCAATGGTTGCCAGTGGCTTGAATTTATTAATTTTATAATGAATGATTTTAGAGTGTTGTTTGTGCTGTACTTTTGTACTGTTTTATTGTTGTTAGCCACCCTGAGCCCGGCTTCGGCTGGGGAGGGCGGGATATAAATAAAAATTATTTTTATTTATTTATTTATTTATTTATTTATTTATTTATTTATTTTTATTTATTGCCAGAGTATCCTGGAAGGCTGAAATGTCCCTTCACTGTTTAAACACACACAGCCATTTCTGATGTCAGACTTGGGAGCTAAATATATGCACATGGGTTCAGAGAAAGGGACATTTAAACAATGTGCTATCGCGTCCCTTCCTCTCTCTCATTCTTTCATTTCCCGCCCCGCCCCTCTCCTCCTCGTGCCATTCCGAGCCCGTCTTGCATCAGCCTCCCGGGCGCCAGCCGAAGACTGAAGGGCAGGCAGCTCTCGGGGCATCGACGCGAGCCAGTGCGCATGCTCAGAGGCGGGCCTCGCCTGCGCGTGGCTGAATGCCCCGCCCCCTAAAGAGCGGGCAGCCCTCGCAGCCTCGAGACGGGCGACTGCGCATGCTCGGAGGCGCTGAGGTAGCGAGCGAGGAGGAGCCGAGGAGCCGGCGGCCCCTTTCCCCTTTCAGCCGCTGAGCGAGGCGGGCGGCGGTGGCCATGGCTGAGGAGGAGTCGCTGAGGAAGCAGGCCGACCTGGTGCGGCGCCTGAAGCAGGACAAGGCCCCCCAGGAGGAGGTGAGGCGGGGCGGGGGGGTCCCTAATATTTCAGGCCGAAGGTGGGCGGGCGGCGCCCCGGCAGAGGCTGCGGGGAAGAGCGGCCGCCGCCGCCGCCGCCGCCTCCTTCCTTGCCTGGCCCTGTCATTTGGGACGCGGGCGGGGAGGCCTCCGAGGCGCTAACAGCCTGGAAGAAGCGACCCAGAGGTTTACGCGCAAGTCGTTATCGGGGGCGAAAAAGATTGATCTCTACAGGATAAAATATATACACATATACTGTATATGTAATTAGGAAACGGGGACCTTATTCTTCTTCTTCTTCCATGTTTTTCCCTGACAAGGTCTCAGACTGGACATGTCAAAATTAATAGACTTAATTTATCATAGAATTTTAGAGTGGGAAGGGATCCCCCAGGTGTCATCTAGTCCAACCCCCTGCATTGCAGGAGCATCCGTGACAGATGCTTAAAAGCCTCCAAGGAAGGAGAGTTTTCCTCTGTTTTCCTTTCTCCTTCCTCTCTCTCTCTCTAACAAGTGAGTTCTAACACACATCAATTAAAATAAGCAATTTGTAAATGGATCCAAACTGTTTTAAATCCATCTTGTGCTGAAAGATTTGTATTTCGTAAAATGAGCATAGGAGAGAGGCTTCACCCACAGCAGAATTTGCCATTATTAGTGAGTTTTAATGGATTGAGGATGGTATCAGGGTTAGAGTATTAACCATTACCAAGCTTACTTAAGTAAAGCTATTGTATAAATATGAATTAGATAAAAGCTGTGTAACTTGAATTGATTAAAAAAATGTTACCTTTCAGATTGCAGAGCAGGTGGCAAAGCTGCTGGACATGAAGGCAAAAATATGTCCTGAAGAAGACAGACCTAAGTTTGTCCTCAAGACACCAAAGGTAAACCTTTTAGCCCCACCAGTACTGTGATAAGCACCAGTGCATGGCAGAGCAGAATTCCTTCATGTACAGTACTCTTATTTTCTCAAGTGTGCACACTTTTTATGCAAATGAAAGCTTACGAGGGTTTAGGAAGACTGTCTTGTGATTTCCATTCTGATGGCTCAAGTCATGTCCTCCTGGAATCTAACATTTCTTTCTCTCAGTGAAACTATAGGGGATTTGTTTGTTGCTCCTACACCTGCAAATTCTAGGTGTGTATTCAGAAGTGAGCACCACTCTCTTCTGTGGGTCTTGTTGTCTGGTAAATGTACATAGCAGGGGTGCGGAACCTAAATTCTGTGAATTGAATGCAGTATTTCAGTCCTCTTGTATCTGGCCTTTTTTTATACATCCCAAGCTGCCCTCCTTCCTCAGGCTGCACCCCTCACTGTGGAGTCCTATATACTCAAACTGGGATCAGTTTTCTTTGAAGCCTCCAGCAATATAGGAAATATGAAAAGACTCAGCCCCGATGCTCCATAAATGTCCCTACAAGGTGTTATAGCTTTAGCTGACCTTTTTTCAGTCTTTTCCATCTTTACTATTTGAGTTGAGGTAACCAGAACTGTACACAATATTCCAAATGTGATCTTACTGTAGATTCATACAACAGTATTCTGATATTGGCAGGCTTATTTCCAATCCCTTTCCAATCATTCATAACATGAAATTTGCCCTTTTTGCAGGTGTTGCACATTGGGTTGATTTCCACATCAAGCTTTCCACTATGGATTGCATCCAAAGCAATGCCAGTAGAGCTCACTGGCACTTCCATTTCCTCCTCTCTGCCCCATGCCCTCCCAAAATCTTCTCCAGAGAGTCCACCAACCTCCCAGAGGTGATTTTGAGGTCCGGGTGAGGGGGCTACAGAAGAGAGGAGGATTAAGTTCCATTCCACTAGTGCATGCTTCTTTCAAATAAAAATAAGTAATTTGCAGTCTAGGATTAGACTAATTACTGTATAGTTGATTAACTTGCCAATGACAGCTTTTAACCCTGTGGTTTCATTAATTTGGAACAGTGACTAGATGACTGAAGTGCATCTCCTGCTGCAACTAATATGTCAAGGGTGCTGTGATTTGCTACTGGCAATGCTATCCCATTCATGTTTCACTGTGCTGTGCTTTGCTGTGTTGGTGCAAGATGCAGACCTGATCCAGGAATAACGAATAGGACACTGACTAAACTAGCCATTTCTCCCTCTCTCACCAAGATACCTTTCCTACCCAAGTCCACCCTTTCCCAGTGCAGCTAGGCTACTTTAGCTGCATATAACAAATACCATATTTTTTGCACCATAACACTCACTTTTTTCCTCCTAGAAAGTAAGGGGAAATGTCTGTGCGTGTTATGGAGGGAATGCCTATGGGTGGCATGCCTACGGATTTTCCTCCTCTAAAAACTACATGCGTGTTATGGTTGGGTGCGTGTTATAGAGCGAAAAATACGGTACTTTGCACTGCTGCACCAAATTCTAAATGAGTTCAGAGGTTTAGCATAGTAATTAGCTACATTGCACCAGTGCAAGGGGACTTATGTTGTAATCTTCCTGCTTGTGCAGTTCTTACCAAACAGTAGGATCCTAACTTTCATGTAGTACTAAGTGGCCACTTTATCTTCAAAGACCATACGTTGTTGGAATCAGTGCTGTGGCTTATGGGACGGGGGGCTATCCGGGTTCTTGCCCCAGGTGAAGCCTCCAGAAGCGCGCCATTGAGGCTCCCATCCTGTGCGGGTGGGTGTACGAAAATGTGGGTGGGAGATGCCAACTCGGTCTTTGACCTGGATGAAATAAAGTCTAGTTTTGCCCCTGGTTGAAATAGAAAACTGGGATGTGTTGGCCTTGAAGAAAATCTGCACCGGCCTTCTTCCAGGTACAGTGGTGCCTCACAAGAAGAAATTAATTCGTTCCGCAAGTTTTTTCTTCTTGCGAGTTTTTCGTCTTGCAATGCACGGTTTCCCATAGGAATGCATTGAAAATCAATTAATGCGTTCCTAGGGAAACCGCCTTCAGACCAGGTCCGGGGACAGTCTGTCCCCCGACCTCTTCTGAAGGCTGGGGGGGGGGGGACAAGGGCTTTTCTTCCCACCGCCAGCCTTCAGAAGGCTGTTCTGAAGGCTGGGGGTGGGAAGAAAAGCCCTTCTCCCCACCTCCCGCCCCGCAAGCTCCGGGGACAGGAGGGCTTTGCTGCCGACCGCCAGCATTTTAAAAGCCCCTGCTGTCCCGGCGTGATTTTAAAATGCTGGTGGGTGGCAGCGAAAGCTTCGCTGCCGCCCGCCAGCATTTTAAGATCGCCCGGGACAGCAGAGAAGTCTCCGCTGCCCCGGGAAGGCCGGCGGGGGGCGAAAGTCTTTCCCCCCCCCCCGCCGCCTGCCTTCAAAAGCCGTCTGGGACAGCGGAGAAAGACGCTGCCTTTCTCCGCTCTCCCGGGAAGGCAGGCAGGGGGGAGCAAAGACTTTCGCCCCCCGCCGGCCTTCAGAAGAGGTCCAGGACCTCTTCTGAAGGCCGGCGGGGGGCGAAAGTCTTTGTCCCCCCCGCCTGCCTTCAAAAGCCGTCCGCGATAGCGGGAAGCGCTTCCCTGCTATGCCGGACTGCTTTTAAAATGCTGGCGGTGGGGAGCAAAGCCTTTCGGCCCCCGCCGGCCTTCCTGGACCTCTTCTGAAGGCCGGAGGGGCGGAAAGGCTTTGCTCCCCACCACCAGCATTTAAAAGAGGTCCCCGGAGATTTCCCTATGGGCTTTCGACTTGCGAAGCAAGCCCATAGGGAAATTTGTCTTGCGAAGCGCCTCCAAAACAGAAAACCCTTTCGTCTTGCGGGTTTTCCGTCTTGCGAGGCATTTGTCTTGCGGGGTACCACTGTATATATCTGTTTAAGCAGAGATATGGAACTATGGCTCTCCTGATGTTCTTGTACTACAACTCCCATCATTGTAGGCCATGCAGATTGGGGCTGATGGGAGTTGTGGAGTCCAGCAACATTTGGAAGGCCACAGGTTTCCCATTCCTGTCCTAAAGGATCATGTTCACAATCTGGGTGTTTATTGATCCAGCACAATCATTAGACAAATTCCATCCACTTCAGCTGTTATACCCTTCTGCAACCATATCTGAGTGGAGATTGCAACCTTCTCATTAGACTGTTAAAATGCATTGTTTGTGGTACTGCCCTTAATTATGGTTGGGGAACTCTTGTTGGTCCTAAACAGGACTGCAAGATAACTGGGACAGGACATTTTCATTATATTATATTATGCTAGTGCTTTATCAGATTCACTGGCTCCCAGTCTGCTTCCAATTCTGAGCCCTGGTTTGATTTTATCATCTTGGGACTAGACTACCTGAAGGATTGCCTTTCATATATACCTCCCTGATCCTTCAGATTGTATTCCATGTGTTCCTATCAAGGAAAGTGAACCAGATGGCTGCTTGGAAGAGGGCCTTGTTACATCAACACCTCAGCTTCCATTTTTTGTGGGTTTTTGGTGCATGTGGAAGACTTAATTTATTTATTTACCTAGCCTTTTTAAAAAATCTTGCATTTTTGAAAAAGTTACATTTCACTTTATAATCTGAGCTGCTAGTATGTTTTCATTTTTCCACTTTTCAAAGGATAAGTTTTTAAGGCTTTGTCTTAACTGTTTAGCAATTCCCCAACATCCTGTTTTTCCAATATGTTTTGGAACAGGAACCACCATTCTCATTTTGATAAACGCTGCACTTGAACAGCACAAAGACTTTGAGGAAAGGGTGTTACCAACTAATCTAGAAGACATTGAACTGTTGGCTTCTTTTTATTCTCCACTCAAATGTGGATGGGTTCCAGCTCCATGTCAGGAGGTTGAATGGAATACACTGAGAGACAGGGTTTTTCCAGACCAAGTCATGCCATCCCCTCCAGAGGTAGTTATTGCACAGCTTTATCATGCCAGATCCCAGATTCTGCCCACTGACATCTCTCTGAGGGGGCAGTGACCACAGCAGTTCTATAGATCAGTGTTTTTCAACCTTTTTTGGGCAAAGGCACACTTGTTTCATGAAAAAAATCACGAGGCACACCACCATTAGAAAATGTTAAAAAATTTAACTGTGCCTATATTGACTATATATAAAGTAATTCTCTTGAATAGGAATCAAATAAACACAAAGAAAGTATTTTATAATTACTTTATTATGAAATAGTAAGTAAACAGAAATATGAAAAATTATAAAATACTTTATTCAGTGCGCAACCTGGACCTGTTTGGCTGAACACAAAGCTGATATTCTGGCTGGAATCGAAGAAAGACACACACGTAGCCCTTCGTCAACAGCTCTCAGTCTCTCTCTGTATTTAGTTTTTATAGCAATCATGCTTGAAAAGCTCATCTCACACAGATATGTAGTGGAAAATGGGAGCAATGTCAAAATAGCTTTGTTTGCCAGAAGGGGGAACTCCTTGGCAGTATCCAACCAAAAACTGTCCAAAGGTAGATCAGCAAATCTTAGCTTGAAACCACGATTTTGTCTCAGTTCAGTTAGTTCCTCCTGCTGAGCTATAAGGGTCCCTAACCCAGTCAAGGCATTCAGTGGAGACTGAAGAGAAATAAAATGACAACTTCTCCGGTCCTCCTGGTGACTCGAGTCGCGACGTCTTCTTCTCTCCGCTGCTGTGCACACTGTGCTCGGGTGGGAAGGAAGTCGGAAGATGATGTCCTACTGTGATAGGTCCAGGCTGGAGTCTGGACCAATCACAGCCCGGACATCAGAAAAGTGGAGGGTGTCCCCCTGAGGAGCGCCAATCGGCGCCCCTGGTGGCCAAGGGTGGGGTCAAAAACCCCAACCCCCCCATACCCAGGACACAGTCCGGCGCCCGCCTAGTGGGTGAAAATTTGAATTTTATTTTTTTTAATCTTTCGAATTTTTCAATTTTTCCCACGGCACACCAGGCAACATCTCGCAACACACTAGTGTGCCGCGGAACAGTGGTTGAAAAACACTGCTATAGATGACTGCCACACTGCATAAATTTATCTGCGTAAATCAGAGGCAGCCTGATCCCATCCAGCCATGTTCATCAGACATTCTAAGGTAGACTAGTTCATCTCTGCAGAAACATCCTTTGGCAGGAGGTTGCCCCAGCAGGTTCTGTCACAGGGTTCTCCTCCCACCTTCTGGTGGCTACTGCTTTGTTACATTCATTTCTTGAGTGTTCCAGTCAAGAGGTTTCCTTTTCCTTATATACAGTATTGTTCTTTCTTGAAATTGGTTACTTTTAAAAAGTTATGGCTACCACCTGGGAGGAAGGTTTCCTCCTGTTCCAGCTGGCCACTACCATAGTTTTTATAAACTTTGGCCCCTGCCTACCAGAAGATGAATTAATCCTTTCCAATATGTTCTACTCTCCACTGGCAAAAAAAAACGCTTTACAGAAATTCCTACTCTCCATTTTCCATTTACTGTATCTCAAATACAGCTGTTATAAAATCTTGCAGCCACTAGAGGATGCTCTTCCACAAATAACACACAGCTTCATAAATACTGTTTTTCCACACTGGGTTCTGAAGAAAAGACTGAAGTTCAGCATGATTGTGTGTAGGCGCACGCTAGACTAGCTCAGAGACATCCTGGCCCTTCGTTCTAAGTGTTCAGAGTCATCATTTTGTTTTTGGTTGGTAGAACTTAAAGTTCTAGTTTTTAAAAAGTCGGTACATCAGGCCTGAAGCTTGTCTATCCCTGCCTACTGTGCCACAAGTCTCTTCCTTGTTTTGGTTGTAACAGGCTAGTACAGTATGGCAATTGCTAGGTCAGAACTGGGTTGGTAAGATCTGGATCTGGATACGATCACAAGCAGCCACATTTAAACCCCAGCTCAATATAAAAATTCATGTAGAATGTAGCAAAGGTAAGAGCTAGTTTTCCTTGTTAATTTGTTTCCTAGCTTAGTTGGCTTGTTAGGCTTTGAAGCTTGAAAACTTTGCTGAATCCCACTTCCACTTTGAATTCCAAAGTTTGGCATAGTTCCTTTGCCTTTGATAACTGTATAGTTATTTATCCTCACGAAACAGATTGCAACCTCAACTGCAACATGTAACAGTATAAGATTTTAAGATTCTAAATTATTAAAATAAAAACAATGACATTTTAAAACAATTGCTGAATTGCTAAAACCCCAATGCAGGCTGGAGAAAAACAGTTAGCAGACTATTTTTATAGTTGTTTTAAAGCTTTGCTGGTTTTATCTATGAATTACCTGCTTTAGTGTTGATTTTATAGTTTGATTAAGCATCTCAACTTTTTCAATATATATACAAGGTGGCTTACAAGCATGTCGAATTGCTTATTTGCATTCTTATCAGGAATAGACCTCCACATGTAGGTCTTCCACCCTAGAACAAAGTAACAGACTTCTTCCTTCTGACTGATATCTGTTTAGATTTTGGCTGCCTTGTCAGGGGGACAAAAAGCAAGGCAGCTTATAAGGAAAATAAAAATATAATATCCATGAGGATCCTCCCCTTAGGGCCATTGGTGGTAGATGACCCTGTTTAGGGGTGGGGAGTCCTAGGGCAAAGTCATAAGTTTAAAACCTTTTCTTAAACCACAAATTCTTTTGCCTTTCTGCCCAGGTAAGATCCTCCAGCACCATGTTCTGGAAGAGTTGTCATGGAATTTCTTCCCATTACTGAGTGCTGAAAATAGTGCACCACTTCGCCTACCTTCTCTGTTCACTTTGCCTGAACATAGCATGTGTTCAATGGAAGAGAAGTCCATCAACTTGTCTTCTGTTCTGGACTTTCAGGGTACCAGGGATTACAGTCCCAAGCAGATGGCAATCAGAGACAGAGTCTTCAGCGTCATCATCGATTGCTTCAAACGCCATGGAGCTGAGACAATAGATACTCCAGTATTTGAACTAAAGGTGAGATGGGGCAGCAGGGGGAATAGGGCAACTGAAGAAAGGTACTGGTAGAAGTGTCAAACGTTAGTCCAGAAGTCAGACATATATTTCAAGTTCTAAAACATAATAACACCAGAAGGGGGAATAAAGAAATGTTTTAAAGAACCAGTGTCACACTGAATTTCCTTTCTGTGGAATTACTTCCTACACTTAGGCTGCAGTCCTACACCTGCTCAGGAATGTCACACTGAACCCAGTGAGACTTCTGACTAGGTATGTATAGGATTGCAGTGTCAGTTTTACATTTATTTAGTTTATTTAGTTTATTATTGTGTTGGTTTTTGTTATATACATTTTGTAAGGGGCACTTTCATAGGGAAGAAGAAAAGTTGGGTGGAAAGAACATAGATTTTATTAAGGTCCCTCCCCATGCACCTTACGGCTTTATAAGAACAAATTTGCCTGAATATGCATTTGTTTTGCCTTATAAAAAACCTATTGCTTACCATAACTCTTTACTTGCCTTTGACTTATTTTATTTTTTCTACCTCCCTCTCCCACCCCTTACTTTTTAGGAAACTTTGACAGGGAAGTACGGAGAAGATTCCAAGCTGATCTATGATCTGAAAGATCAGGGGGGAGAGCTCCTATCTCTTCGCTATGATTTAACTGTATCCTTAAATCCCATGCTCCTAGCTTGGGCAGAAAACTGCTCTTCAGCAGACGAGGAACATCTGCACTTACTCTAAATAGATTCAGAAACTTTTGGAACATCATTTTGATGCCACAATTCTTTTTTAAAAACACACAAATTTTTTGTTTGTCACTTTGTCACAAGCATGGAAACAGGCAACGATGTGTAAAAATTGAGGTAATAAGTGTATGTTGGGTCATGCAGACTAGCAGGTTTTGTACAATCCTATTTTTTGAAAGAGGAGGTCACAGTTGATGCTGAATCACAGGAACCATTGTTGCTCTCAATTTTTAGGAGTATTTGCATTTTTTTTTTTAATGGTGTGCCTCATTTAAATAAGTATAATCTTTTCAAAAGTGAATGTACACCATTGCTTCTATTCATTTACCCATCTTGTTCTTTTTGCCTCCTGATGTCATCTAGCAGGTGCCAAGTCATTTCTTCAACCCACTAGATCAAATGCATCCAGTAGTATAGGTTGAATTATATACTTTAGGATTTTAGATGTTTTCCTTAGCCTTCTCTTCTCAGGTTCCATTTGCTCGTTTTCTGGCTATGAACAAAATTACCAATATTAAACGTTACCATATTGCTAAGGTCTACAGGCGGGACAACCCAGCCATGACAAAAGGCCGATACAGAGAGTTCTACCAGTGTGTGAGTATCTGTAGGATGGCCTTAAAGTGTATATGGCTCTTAACTGGTTTCCTGCTCGTTCCTCCCTTCTCATTCTGCATATAACATTTTTGCTCTACTTCCTTCTCCCAGTCAGCTGGTGCCTTTCCCATTTCCCCCTGTAGTTGGCTGTCATGTCTTTCTCATGCCTGAATTGCTTCCAGAACTTAAAATACAGTAATGTAACACCCAGAGTGTTTTGTAGTTATCCTCAACCCCCCTGGCCTTTTTCTACAGGAACACTTCCATTGATTCAGTGAAAGCCTGGTGAAAATACCTTAAAGGTAGTGGGACACACAAGTAATTGTTTTCATTTTGACTGACGAACTATAGGAGGACCTGGAACAGCTGCCTAAAAAGATGTAGTCACTATAGTGGCTAGGCTGTCAACTGACAATCAGCTGCTTCAGGAATGGAGGGAAGGGCTGCCTTACAGAAATAAGGGAAAGATCACTGCCTGGAGGGAGAAGGTGAAAAATCTCACAGCAGGAAACCGGGAGAACACTTTTAAGTGGACTCAGTGGCAGTAAGTCGGGGGTGGAGCAAGCAGAGCCAAACCAGCAAGCAAGCCCCTCACCCCATGTTGTAGTACTCTGTTCAGGCATAATGTCTGAACTGGGCTTTTATCTCCTTTCTGTTGATATGCTGCTTTGTAGGTTCATAAATGGTGCTGTATAAATGATACACTGCTGTGCCTACATGTTTGTTTACCGGCTGCCACCAAAGTGCAGTTAACTGACATTTTGTCTTAATTTGTCTGCATACATTCACTATGCTTTCTCAGCCTTGATTTGCCTCAACATTTTTTAATCATCTTTGGCACCTTTTTATATTTGTGGGTACCTTGATATGATTAAAGATACTTGAATGTGTGCCTTGTTCCAAATCGCAAATGACTGACAATCCATGCTGCTATTATTTTTTGCATTTCTTACCTGCCCTTCACCATAGAGTTCCAAGGCAGGTTACAAGAATATAAATATACAATGTTAAAATTGGTTTAAACGACTTAACTGCCTTGCTGTGCTGTCAAGACTTGGGGAAGATGTGAACTATGTATCGCGCAACCTATGTGTCTGTCACTCAGGTGGATGCTTTATGCTTTAAGGATTTTCACATCTGCAATTTGTGCCCCAGGATTTTGACATTGCTGGCCAGTATGACCCCATGATTCCTGATGCAGAGTGCCTGAAGATTATTCATGAGATCCTGAGTGCCCTACAAATAGGAGCATTTGTTATCAAGGTGAGAACAAGTCTAGAAATCTAGAGCCGTTTTATCCAGAATGTACACAAAATACTATTCTATTTATTTAAACTTGTCCTTTGCTGTGAACATAAAATGAGAAACACAGTTGGTTTTGTCTTAATTTTTCAGTATATTTTCATTGTGCTTCCTCAAATTTGATTAGAAATAATTTATTTCCCCAGCTTTTGCTGCTTTTTCCTTATTTGTATTTTCAGGTCTCTTACCAGAATTGTCCTAGTAAACATAAATCACTTACATTGTATATATACCTTGATAGACTGTAGATAGACTGTTGATAGGCCATAGATTGTTTAATTAGCCAAAGGCATGGGAGAAGAGGAATGTTTTTGCCTGGTGCCTAAAGATACGTAATGAGCTTTCCTGGGGGGAGCATCCCACAAGCAGGGGGCCACTGCAGAAAAGGCCCATTTCAGAGTTAGATTGTTACTAATTATCTCAATGCTGGTGTCTTCTCCATACTGTAGAAAGAAAGAGGAGGGCTGTGTTCAGTTCTGCCACGAGTGAGATAATGTTTCCACAAGATACATGTGCACATGTATCTCCTATTGATTTCAGTTTCAGTACTTCAATACCAACTCCTATTGGTTTTCAGTTACAGTATTTCAGGGACCTCCCCCCCCCCAAAAAAAAATTTACTTAGCTTTCTTGAGGGAGGAAAGTGAGCCAGAGCAGCTGCCCATCCAACGGCCTCATCTTTCCCCTGCCCCTCAGAGGTAATAACATGCAGAAGCATGAACCATGAGTTGCTACTTGGAGAAAAAAAATTCAATTTCCCTGCAGGTCAACGACCGTCGTATCCTTGATGGGATGTTTGCAGTATGTGGAGTTCCAGAGAGCAAATTCCGGTCCATCTGCTCTGCTGTGGACAAGCTAGACAAGGTAAGGACATCAGGATAATAAATACTGTTTTTACCATGGCTCAAGTGTTTGGTAAACATGGAAAGACATTGACATCCCACTGCATTTCCCATGGTGTGACCATAGAGAAAATATCAAAGTGTATGATAAAAAGAAAGAAAGTAAGAAAAAGTTGGGCACCTAAGGCTACCAGAAGACATTTTTGGTCCTCCCTCAGAACTACAGTGTGTTGGGGGCTGCTGGCTGGGTCTAGGAAGCCAACGCTTATGATAATCAGAGAAAAGAGGGTCTTCAAGGCTTCCTAAGAACTTTCCTTGTGGGTACAGCATTGAATATTACCCCTCACCCCTTTTCTGAAACCCTGCTCCTTGAGAATGAAACTGATACTGGATTGCTATTTATGAGTGGCAGAGAAACTGTCAAGTCCAGAAGAAGTTGACACATATGCAGGAGGTGGAGCTTTTGTTTTTTGAAAAACTTTGGGGGGGATTTATTGGGTTTTATAAGCAAGGATCATAGGAATATTACTAATATCTACTAATAAATAGACCAAGCCTTCTCATGCCATTTGTATATCACAAAAATAGGATAATACGTTTGCCGTGATATCTACAGCACATGGTTCATTAGTGATCAGCGTATAAGTTCTTGTTTTGTGAATTCGTTTAAACGAAAAGAGGAAACAGGATAGAACAGTTTACAGATAACATTCAATATTACATAACTAAATGCATAATAATGAGCCATAGTGGTAGTGGGGTACTTTTTATTTGCTTCTGTTGTTTTTTTGCACCATCCTGCAACTGGGATCAGTGGACAATTTCCCATTAGGCTGACCTTGAGGGTTTTTCTTTTTTAACCCTCGGAAATAAGGTGCTTATCAGTGCTCATATCTTGCAGACTAATATTTTGCAATAGCTACTGTTTATATCTTGGTATAATAAAGTTTTCAGATCAACACTCATTCTATAATTACTCTTTTAATTGCTCCATTAACATTAGTCTAGTATTTCATGACAACTTGAGACGTCCACAGTTTAAAGTTACTCTTTCTGTCTTCTTAAGATCCCACATGCTGGGAGTAATGAGTAATGATTACCTTGACTTCTTAGCTTAACTGCTCTGTTTGTGGATCTGTTTTTGTCCTATTGAAATGCTTGGATTGCCACATCACACTATTTACCTCTTCAAAGGGCTGTCATTCAAATATGGCAGACCCAGGTTAGCACACAGAGTTCCACATGCAATAAAAAGGTAAAGGGACCCCTGACCATTAGGTCCAGTCATGACCGACTCTGGGGTTGCGGCACTCATCTCGCTTTATTGGCCGAGGGAGCCGGCGTACAGCTTCCGGGTCATGTGGCCAGCATGACTAAGCCGCTTCTGGCGAACCAGAGCAGCACACAGAAGCGCCGTTTATCTTCCTGCCGGAGCATGCAATAGTACACACTTAATAAGGCCAAGGCAGAATGCTAACATTATTTCATTTTTGAATTGTTTCCTGTGGAAAGGATAGGTTCCAGTACATGTATCACAAATCCCAGGTGTCTAGTTAATTTGCACCACAACAATATTTTGCTTTCCCTGCTCCTTTTTTTCAAATTAATGCAAAATTAAGTGTGGGTAGGAGCAGGGAAGCCCTGCTCTCAACAGTTTTGTGTGATGAAGGATCTTACTATATCAGGATTCCGGATTGTAAGTAGCAGCGGTAGGAACACCTTCCCTGTGCAACATAAGGAAGGTCAGGGACTGGGCAGGGGAGGGGAGTGCATGTTTCGAGGCAGAGCTTGTATATATACTCCTGGCCCTATACTCACTATGGCAAATGCCTGAACATGTCTCATGTGTATCTCCCATCAAATGAGGCACGTTTTTTGCAGTAATGCTGTTGCTTTTTTATTGCACACTACCCCTCAGGGACTGTGTAGAATGTTCTGGAGATGATTTTCTCATTTGTAGTCAATAGGGGTTTGAAATATGGAGAGAGGTCGCATGGAATCAGAATAGAAATGAGACAAGGAAAATGCTTCTTATAAGGCTCTTATAAGTGGTTAAAAAAACCTGGATAAATGACATGTTTAAACATTAAGAGACCATATAACTCTAATTCTGTACACAGATGGCTTGGGATGATGTGAGAAGTGAGATGGTTGGAGAGAAGGGTCTCTCGCCAGAGATTGCAGATCATATTGGTGAATATGTTCAGCTTAGGGGTGAGTATGAAAAAGGAAAGCTTTGTCATTCTTCTTCTGAGGCATGTGGGCTTCGGATCTCATGCTCATGCAATCCATCTAGCTGCTGTTCAAGATAGTGTTTAATCTCTGTGACACAGAAAGGGATGTTGTGTTAGCACCAATGCATACATGACTGAGTGGGGGAGGGACAGAGAACAGGAAATGATGCTGTTTATTCTCTTGTATTTCCGTGGACACATTGCAGGGAGAAGGGAAGTATATCTCCATACTGATCAAAAGAGAAGCACAATCCAAAGTCTGGAAGCCAAAAGCACACAGGCCATTGTATTTTCCTGTAAGGTCATCATGTCTGACTTGGCACATAGTCTGAAATACCAGAGGGGTGGTCAGCCTCCTCACCCCCTCTGGAGAGTCCTGGCAATTGAGCAATAAAGCACTTAACTGATGGGGAAAGGAGTCTGGGTTTAACTTTCAAGTGTCCAAAATTCTATTAACCTAAGTATCACCATATTAAAACAGATACAACTGCATCAGATGAGAGAAGTGAGAAAGAACTGTTGAGCTGGGTTGGCAGGAGATGGCTTTCTGTCAGTCCTGATGCATATTTTGCAGAGGATAATACGTACCGCATGTATCACTTCTGCAGGTGGGCTGAGTCTGATCGAGCAGTTGCTCCAAGATCCAAAGCTGTCACAGAATAAGCTGGCTAGGGAAGGCCTTGAAGAAATGAAGCTGCTGTTTGAGTACTTGACTATTTTCGGCATTTTGGAGCAAGTGAGTGAGGGCAGTGCAATTCTAATCCTGGTCTATCTAATCACCTGTGTGTTTCTGACCGCTAAGGAGGTTATGATCCTGTTTTGCAGGTTTCCTTTGACCTGAGCCTGGCTCGTGGCTTGGATTACTACACTGGAGTAATCTGTGAGGCTGTTCTCCAGCAAAGTGACCAAACAGATGAATCTGTTAGTGTGGGCAGCATAGCTGGAGGTGGCCGCTATGATGGCCTAGTAGGGATGTTTGACCCCAAGGGGCGGAAAGTGCCTTGTGTTGGATTCAGCGTTGGCATTGAACGGATCTTCTCCATCATGGAACAAAAAGTGGCGGTAAGGACTGCTTGCTTTCCCCTTTCTCAAGGTTTGGTTAGCTCACCACAAACAACTACAAGCTCTGTCAGTTTTGGAGTCTGTGGCCATGTGACTCTCAAGAGCTTTTAAGTACACTGTATATTTCGAGAGACTTTTTACATCAACTAAAGTTGTCATGTGAGTACCTGCTCATCCAAAATGTTGAGGAATATATCCATTATTGGAGGAACTGGAGCTTAGCTGAACAACATAGTTGTAGACATACCAAGCTGACCCCATAGTTTCTTTACACAAGTATTTAAGGGAGTGGGGGCTAAATGAGATTTGTATCAGTGTCTCAATGGAATGGGGATAGAGTTATGTGTATGCTTAAACTCTCTAGAAAAGACAGAATGTGGAAGAGGTTACTCTGTATGCCAGGGTACAGAGTCCCAAACTAGAAAACTTTTGAGGGATAAACTTCTCCACAAAATCACTTTGCATGGAAATACAAAGTGAAAAATGTAATTCAGTTCAGAGGATACATTACACTTGCACACCAGCTTTTTGAAGTTCTTTGAGGGTATGTACAAATAGAACATTTTCTCTTATGTTTGGTAAAGGCTGTTCTCCAACTGGAGTGCTTGCAGGCCAGTGTTTCCCAGTTGTCAGTGTTTATACTACATTTTTTTAGATTTTCCTTGAGACAGTCTTTAAACCTCTTTTGTTGACCACCAGCATTTACGCTTTCCATTTTTAAGTTCGGAATAAAGTAGTTGGACATCAAACTCCCAAGAGACTGTGATCTACTCCCTGGGGGGTGGGGAACTGGCAGTGATCTACCCATTTTTTTAGGGGGGGCAGACCAAAGTTGTTGACCTTTTTTAAAAACAGTAAGTGTCCAGGATTAAAATAAATTGCTCACCAACAACACAGCCGCTAACAGACGAATGCAGCACTACAGGAGACAACAAAGGAACGATCACTAAACGCGATGCAGGGAAAGACCGAGGGGGGCAGAGATAAGGATCCGGGGATCATCCAGGGATCAACCTGTCGATCGTGGTTGATGGGTTGGACACCCCTGATCTACAGGTTTGCTATAAACACATCTGTCTCTAATGCACAACAGCACCTGTTTGCCTGCTGGAGTACCAAGGGTAGCATAGTTCTGCAGTACTGTTGGAATGGTTCAATAGTCTATTGCACCGTGCAATAAGCTCATGTAACTACTTGAAATCGTCTGGCATACATGAATTTTGGGATTCTCTTGTTAGAGTGCTTCTATGTATCTTTTTCAAACCTATGTCTCCACCTTCAGGCTTCTGAGGAAAAGATCCGGACAACCGGGACCCAGGTGCTCGTGGCGTCTGCTCAGAAGAAACTCCTTGAAGAGAGGCTAAAGCTTGTTTCTGAGCTGTGGGATTCTGGGATCAAGGTGCAACTGCAGTATATAAAGGGTTGGGCCCAAAATAGGGGTCATAGAATTAGGGGTGGGGAGAAGGGGAGTTCTTTCTGTTCCTCTGTCTTTGTCATGTGGCAGGAATGAGTAATAGGAATAGGGGTTTGTTTGACAGGTGAGGGGACCAGACCTTCCTACACATTCACATGGGCATAGCCATGATTTTTCTTAGGGGGGCAGAACTGACATGATTGGTCAGTTAGTTAAATATTTCTATTGTTTTACTTGATCGGGGGGGCAATTCCCCCCCCCACCAGCTACACCCATGCACAATTCACCCTCCATTCAAGCAGTAAAATGTATTATGGCAGTTCAAGGCACTTCCAAAGGGTGAGGCACCTAGAGAAAGGCATTTGAGGACGGGTGTGGCCTGGGACAAGTGGCAATGTAGCTACATGGTTTGCCCTCTTGTTGATTAAATAGCCTAATACTTCATCCTAAAATAGTTGGATGAATGTAACCCTAACCCTTCGTTTTTAAAAAAATGTAAAATCCTGCTAGATCTGCAGCCTTAAGTGAAACATGCAGTGGCGATGACTTGGACTTTGTATAGTCTGAATTAAGTTTTCATTATAAGGACCTTTATGTTCTGCAATAAGGGAATTTAGGTGTTGATTTCAATATATTCCTGGCATTTAGAGGCATCTGCCAGTAGGAAGTGTATAGCACAACAGGCTTCAATCTTTCTGTCATCAGGAAATATTATTTGCATCATTACTCCTACCAAGAACCCCCTAAAACTGCCATGGAAAGCCAACGTGTTGAAGTTTCTGGATATGTTTGATTGGTTCACACGGGTCATTGGTCAAGTCTACTGAATTTCATGTGGGCTAACAGTTTGCCCTAGGAAACACACTAGGCATACATTTCCAGATTGCTGGGGAGGGATGGGAATGATGAATAGCCTCTTTTTAGATAAGCCTATGTGCAATCAGTGTTCTTTTCATTGAGAAAACCTGGATAAGCTTTCTAAATGGTCCCCCAACACCACGGTTTGAAACCTACTTGCAAAGAACAGTGGAGGTTACTCTGTCTTGGCCTACTAACTTTTTTTCTCTGCTTTTTAGGCAGAGGTGCTTTATAAGAAGAACCCCAAACTATTGAACCAGTTGCAGTACTGTGAGGAGACGGGAATCCCTCTTGTTGCCATCCTGGGAGAGCAAGAGCTAAACGATGGAGTGGTCAAACTGCGAGATGTAGCTACTAGAGAAGAGGTACTCATGGCTCTTCATCTTAGGTTTTTGCAAAGAGAAAGTCTCTGAGGGTAGAAATATAACTAATGTCCAGCTAAAAGCAGGAGTAATTTCATAAAAAATTGAATTCCTTTGTCTTATTAGCCAGAAGGGCTCTGCATACAACATAAAACTATATCTGCACAAACATAAATATATTTATTACATTTATATTATATGTTTCTACAAGTAGCTCAAAGCAGTATACATCATTCTCCCCACTTTATTTTATCTTCTCAACAATCCTGTGAGATAAGTTCAACTGAGAGACAGTGCCTGGCCAGTTATCACCCATTGAGCTATATGGCTGGAGCAGAGATTTCAATCTAGTCCAGCATTAGAACAACTGTATCACACTGGTTCTCAAGTGTTATCAGGTCTGCCCTGGGGTCACATTTAGTGTTCTTGTTGTTTGCTACTACTCAGGCTCACTGATGCTATTCAGTTAAGTCTTTCAAAGGCAGGAGATAAGAAGTCGTAAGATTAGAGAAGTCTAGAATAAGGTGTGAATTATCTAATCCAAGGATAAAGGAGCTCTTACTGGCTCCTTTGTATTGAATGAGGTACATCACACTTTATTCTAATTTAAGCAATTACAACTTGTTTTTCAGGCCAGTTCCACATATATTTTGGAGACATCAATACATTCCTTGCAAACCCAATAATTCAAATGTTTGTTTTTCTTTCCTGCTCTTGTTTGGCCAGCCACAGCAGCTATGTTGGGTAACAGAAAGCCAAAGTTAACAGTTCGAGAATACAAACTATATGGGAACCTAGATATTATACACTTAAACTATATATTAAACATATGTATTCTTGCTTAATCTCACAACTAACTCCAAATGCACAAATACGTCTGTCTGACCACTTTTCCATCCTGCCTTCCTTGCACCTGTACTGGTGGTGTTGCCAGTGACTGTTTCATAGGGCAGGACAAGGTGAATCATGCTCTTGAAATACTGCAGTACTGAAAGTGGAGTGTGTGTTCCATTTGAGGAGTTCTTAGCTACAGAGCAAGGAAATACGACTAATTTGGCTTATCTTGTGAACTTGCCATTTAAATTGTTTAAGCATGGCAAAACCTCCTGTTTCCAAAAAAGGAAAGGGTGAGGAGGTCTGATCTTTCGTTGCTTTTAATTGATCTCTGAGACATGGAGGAGAGGGAAAAAGAAAAGGCAACAAAACTTTCTTCAACTTTGTTTGGAGGGCAGATTTGCACCTCCCCCCCTCCTCTGTCTAGGATTTCTCTCTCACACAGTTGCAAAACCACAGGAGATCTTATCTTGCTAGGCTCTGCCTAAACACACACACCCTCATTCTGTGACATCCAAGAAAAAGCAATGTAAAAGCAGTCATTCAAGGCACATATAGACTTGAATAGTGTCAAATATTATGGCAAATGAGGGAGCCAGCTGAGGACTTGATAAACCTTCTGCTGTCAAGTTGCAAGCAATCTGCAACTTTAAAGGGATAGAAAAATTGCAAATTCAATTTAATAAAGCAAAAGGTAGCTAGAGGGGTGGTTTATTATAACACAGAATACACTGGCCTGATTCACATGTCAAAGTAAGTCAAACTCTTGGCTTGTTCTTGGCTATAGTTGGTGATTAGGGAGCAGAGAGAGAGCTTAACCACGATGACAGGCTAAGCCAAAGCTTCGCATAGCAAAGGGTTGAGGTGCAGCAAAGTGGCTCTGCAAGCTCTCTTCTGGGAGCCCACACAGTTGCATGGCCCCAGTAAGGCATAGCTGGGCTTACTATATTGTGCAAACTAAGCCATTGTGTTGGGAGATATTTCAGTAGGCTGTTGAGGTACGAGTGCACAGGGTAGGGAGTGAGAGACAAGTGTTTTGTAGCTTACTCATGTTTCTGCTTTGTAGGTGAATGTTCGCAGAGAAGGAATTATTGAGGAAATCAAGAGACGAACGTGTCTTCCCTAGAGGTTTTCACTGGATTCCCTTGGGAAGATTTGCTGAGACCCTTTTCAAAACATAATGCCCGTTTTGCTCATAATACATTCTTGGGCGTGGGGGGGGGGGTTCCTCAAAGCTGTATTTATTTTACCATGAAGCTTCTTTTCACTGGATTTGAGGAGTGACAGGACACTATTTTATTTTATTTTTAAAGTTGCTCCTATAAAATAATTCAAAAGAACCTTTGAGTTGTTTTCTAGGGAACGCCATCTGCTCTGTGAGCATCTTGGTGTTTACACAGGGAGAGTGCATGACCCTTTCAGCATTCTGGTCTGTTCACTCTCCCTATTCTGACTTCGTCTATCAGCATTATATTAATAAAGCTTATTACAACCCCATGCTTTCTGCTGTGTTCATGTTTTCCCTTTCAGCTACACAAACATGATGCGCAGCCACCATTGCATTTCTCAAATTAAGTACATTTCACAGCAGGGGCGCTGTTTTACCAATCCTCTGCATGTCAAGTAATTGGTTTTAGCTTTGGCCAGGTGTTGCCTCAGGAGCAGACCTGATAGCCCTATTATTACTCACAGGAACTGTTTACTTCTCCCTAAACAAAATAACAACAGAATAGCCAAAGCTTTCAAAAGAGTGAACGTAGAATCATAGAGTTGGAAGAGACCACAAGGGCCATCGAGTCCAACCCCCTGCCAAGCAGGGGGCCTGTGCCCAGCCAAACTTGTATGAAAATTGCTTGTCTTTAAGGTGAGCCCCAGACTGGTGCAGTTAAAAGTAAGCAACAGCAACCCTTACAATCTTTACCATGATATATTTAAAGGGGGGTGCTGGTGTGGACTGGGCAGAATAGTGCAGTTGGTGAAGCCTTTGTGAGTTATTCACAGGTATTTCAATTAACAATAATGGGGCTTTACTCAGGTGTGGACAATCTTGCCTGCAAATATTCCAGGAGTTTTCACAGCTTGTCAGGCTTATCTCTGCCTCCTGTTCTCCTTAATCCTTAAGTACTGGGTGAAGGCGTCTTTCACACTTAGTGGATTGCATACGGAATGAGTCCCTCCTTCAAAGGAGTTCTCTCTCTCCTTAGCACAACAATGGTGGCAGGCTGCACCACAGGGAAGTGTGAGACATTGATGATTTTTTTCTCCCTAGGAAATAGTCACCTGTTGAATTTCTGTATTGCTGTATATGGGCGGGGAGCCATTGCCACCACCAACAAAAGAAACGCTCCCAATTTGCCGCCTTAGCAACATAAGGCTGTTCAATAAATAGCCCACCAGCAGCTCAGAATATTTTTTAAATGTGGTCCTGTGCTGCTTTATTACTGGAAAAAACCACGAGGAGTTCAGCAGGGGGCGGCGCTGCTCTCCTGGCGCCTAAACTTAGCAGGCCGCCGGCGCTATGCAGGGCGCGCTTATGGCCCCAGTTCGCTACTGCTTGGCTGCGTCACGTGTGAATGGTCTGGGCTAGCTAATCAAAGGGTTGGAAAGCGGTGGGAACGATCTCGGGGTCGAAGCGAAGAGAACGGCGGGCTTCGCGCAGTTTCTGCGAAAGAAGCCGACGGCGCCTGTCGCGCGCGCAAGGGATCCCACTGACCAGGAAGGATCCCCGCCCCGGGGGCGGGTTGTTAATCTACCAATCAGCAGAGGAAAGCGGCCGCGGGATCAACCCCCACCCCCCGGGCTAGAAAAGGAGCGGCCGCCCCGCCGGCGAGGAGGGTGTGGCTGGGAAGGCGTTGGCCGAGAAGGGCGCTATGGATGGCGCGCAGGTTGGTAGACGGAATGAAGCCTCTTCGTTTTTTTCCAGTAGGAGGGAAGAGAAATGGGGGGAGTCTGAGCCAGATCTAGGTCTTGGGCGAGCGGGGAGCTCGCCTGGCGCAAACCAGGGACCTGGGTTCCAGTTACAGATAGGTAGCCGTGTTGGTCTGCCATAGTCAAAATGAAAAAATTCCTTCCAGTAGCACCTTAAAGACCAACTAAGTTAGTTCTTGGTATGAGCTTTCGTGTGCATGCACACTTCTTCAGATACACCCATGCACACGAAAGCTCATACCAAGAACTAACTTAGTTGGTCTTTAAGGTGCTACTGGAAGGAATTTTTTTACAGGGACCTGGGGATGCTCTTCTTACCTGGGAGCCAATCTCGTGGCGCTTAAAGGCTTTGGAGCGCCGCCGTTGCTACTCCCCCCCCCCTCGCAATGCAAGTCGGCTGCGCGGCACGAGGTCCTCTGGCGCAAAGGGACTCCCCGCTCCCCAAAAATGCTCCGAAGGAATTGGGAACAACAGGTTCTTGGTTTCTGAAATAAGGGGTGCGCAGTGTGTTTCGCGACTGACACGTGTCTTTGCAAGACCGCGCTTGACCACGATTTATTACTGAGGCCCGGTTTCCCCACCTCCCACCCCCCCCCCAAAAGAAAAACTCGATTAAGCTTTCGCTGCTTCAAAATCTGCTCAATTTACGCTCTCCGGGCTCGGAATCCGCCCGCGTGGGGGGGGGGGGCGCCCTGGAGAGGCATTGCCTTCTTCAATGGCCGAAGATAGCCGGGTTAGTTGCACTCCTTCCCCCCAAAGCGAAGCCCCGTTGCCGAAGTGCGAACGGCTTGTTAGTGCCAGAGTCGTTGTGACTCCGAAGTACCTTGAATGTTCCCAAGGTGCTCCAGAAACAAACGCTCAGCTTCTTGGGGCTGCTGAGCAAAAGCTTCGTCGTTTCTGGGCTGCTGCTTTTGGAAGGCCCTGAGCATGGGCCTCCCTTAGGGCAGCTGGATCCAGAAGATCCATTATGGAGAATATACGCTTGGGGGTGCCAAATTACGAAAGATGACCCAAGGCCGCCCCTGATTCCGTGTTGTGTTTGCAGATGTCTTCTCCTGCGTGGAGCGAGGAAGTAAACCAGGCTAAAAAAACTGCCCTTCTGGCTTGGGTGGAAGAGACAGGAATCAAACTGGTACAGATCAATGGCCAGAGGAAATACGGTGGCCCTCCTCCAGGTAAGTGGAAGATTATTAGCCTGGGATACACAGATCCGTGACCCAAGTATCACTTTTAGAAATACTTTTATGTACTGCAGCTGCTTGGAGGCAATTGAAAGGTTACCCACCTTTCAATTGTCATTACAGTGGTACCTCTCGTTAAGTACTTCATTCGTTCCGGAGGTCCGTTCTTAACCTGAAACTGTTCTTAACCTGAAGCACCACTTTAGCTAATGGGGCCTCCTGCTGCTGCCGCGCTGCCAGAGCACGGTTTCTGTTCTCACCCTGAAGCAAAGTTCTTCACCTGAAGCACTATTTCTGGGTTAGCGGAGTCTGTAACCTGAAGCGTATGTAACCTGAGGTACCACTGTTCTGGTTGCTGGAAATCTCTCAAGCTGTTGTCCCCCCAAAGTGGGTGAGGGGAGCCTAGATTTCCCTGCTAATGCCCAAGCCCATAGAAGTTCCACGAAGCCTTTCTATTTTACTTTCTTATTGTACAGAATTGTAATAAAAATTGCTATAAACTAAAGGCCTGCATTCACGTACGCTACTGTCTGAAGTCTTTCCCTTTGCTGTAGAATCTTGTATGGGGATGAAGCTGGTATAAAAGACAAGACGGTTAGGACATGGAATGCTTTTATTTACTTTAATACAATCAAGCATTGTTTTCACCCTCCATCAACTCATGGAACCTTATGGAGAGACAATTTAATTTGATTCCTTTCTTGGAAATCTAAAATGACAACCATCAGCTGCTATTTTTCTTTTCTGAACAACTGCTGAGCTCTGTTTTCCTTGTATGGAACATTTACAAAAAAAAGACCAAGTCAATTATGCGTCGTCTTTTTCTTTTTCTGCAGGTTGGACTGGCAGTGTTCCACCACCTGGCTCTGAGATTTTCATAGGGAAGATTCCACAGGATATATATGAGGATAAACTAATTCCTCTCTTCCAGAGTGTTGGGAGGCTCTATGAATTCCGTCTCATGATGACGTTCAGCGGGCTTAACCGTGGCTTTGCCTATGCAAAATACGCAAACAGACGCAGTGCCCAGGATGCTATTGCCGTGCTCAACGCCTTTGAAATCCAGGCCGGCCACCCCATTTTGGTCTGCAGAAGTACCGACAAGTGCGAGCTCTCCATTGATGGTTTGTCTCTCTCTGTGAGAGAGGGACACCTTCTTCCAATGCTGCAGGAACTTACTGCCGGAGTCCTGAGTGTTTCCTTGCACCCAAGCCCTTTCAGAAGGGAGAGGCAGTTGGCAGAGGTGAAATACAGCTCCCACCAGGCTGCTGCAATCGCCAGGAAAGCGCTTGTGGAAGGTCTGTCTCAGTAAAGTCTCATGTCCCATAGGCAATAGAAGCTGGGAGCACGGGGTGCAGCTGGCTCTTCATTGTATCCACCACTCAAGTACAGGGGCCAAACTCTACCCCCATCATTCAGCCCAAACACTGAGGTTCACTTCCGAGGGTCTTCTGGCAGTTCCCTTACTGCGGGAAGTGAAATTTCAGGGAACCAGGCAGAGGGCCTTCTTGGCAGTGGCACCCTGCCTGTGGAATGCCCTCCCTTCAGATGTCAAGGAGATATAGAACTTACACAACTTTTAGAAGACATCTGAAGGCAGCCATATATCGGGAAGTTTTTAATGTTTGGCTTTTTTATTTAAAATATATATTTTTCTGGAAGCCGCCCAGAGTGGCTGGGAGGGGTATAAATAATAAAATTATTATTAAATGGCACTGGTCACCTAGTTACCTGTCAGTTTCACCTTCATGGAAATTTCAGTGACAATATTAACCACTATGAGAAGTAATGTAGATGAGAACTTTGGAGCTATCACTAGTGCATACATACAAACTCAAATTATGCAAGCAATGCAATTCGTATAAATATTTTTTTTTAAGCTGTCTCTTTCATATGTAGTCTACTTTTATTTTTTCCTGCGTTGCTGTAAATTGCAGGTGGAATACTGTGAGGAGAGGCCTATATTTGAACCAAATTTTAAATTGTTTCTTCTGTTCTGCAGGTAGTTTGTGCCTCTGTGGAGATGACATTGAAGTGGATTGGCTAAAACCAAATACAAAACAGGAACTGCACAGTGCCTCCGTTCAGGGCTTTCCAGAGATTCCACCATCCAATTTTCCCCACAGAGATGTCCCCTACAAAGCACCTTCTGGGCCTGTGCAACCCGCAGTGGGCAGTGTTCTGGACTACCTGAATTTGCAATGCAAGGAACGGCATCTGGGGCTCCCTGTATTTCTTACAAAATGTATGCAAAAGAATCATGAAGGATGGTTACAGTTCTGGTATCAAGTGGTGATACCTAAATATCCATCACCTTTCAGTGGGTTTATCTGGATCAAGCCAGAACGTTCTGGCTTGGAGGCCCATGAGAAGGCCAAGAATGCAGTGGCACTGCAGCTACTCAAAGCTCTGGGTAAGTCTCCTTGCACAACTTCATCTTGGAAGCAGTGCTTCGGATTTGCTGAAGGCAGCAAAGATACACTAGGATGCCTTCAGGTGGTGAGCAAGGCAGGTGAAATCTTCAGCTAGGTCATGGGGTTTTTAACCGTTATAAAATTGACATAAGGAGGTAGAACCTACCTAAATTAGCAGCTCTTTAAGCAGTAAATCTTTTGTCAAAGAAGGATGCCTGTTCTTTTCGCCCAGCACAAAGTGATAGGAATATGAAACTTGGTACACTGAGAGATTGAAGCTAATGAATGGTGGCAGCATTTTATATAGAAGAGCACAGGGCTGAGAGGGGTAAGTTAAAGCTGGAGGTAGAAAAATTGGCTTCACTTGCTTGAGACTGCAACTCTGTTCCTGTGGGTGCCCTAGATATCATTGGAACCTGGCCGGAGGTCCCTCGCACTACAAATTCTTTCAACTTTCCAGGCCAGGCTGCCTCTGGGGCATCCCCAAGAGACAGAGATAACAATAAGGATAGAGGGTGAGACAAGTGGAGTCCAGTGCCTGTCCTTTTCAGCCTCCAAGTACTTCAAAAAAGGAGTTTTCCTGCCTTGTATGTTTGCAGAATAGGTGCCTTCCTGGTTGTTCCCTATTTTGAGTGTGTTGACTGCTTTTCTGTATGTTGGCAACCCTAAAACCTAACCTATTTCTCTTTGCAACAGGATGCCCAATGGTGTAAGAGAACAGTCTTCAAGTTCGGGAGAGGTCTCTCTGTCCTGTCCTTGCCCACTAAAATACATGGGAAGAGAAAGTGTGCCTGACATCTTGCCTTTTTTTGTTTTTTGGCGGGAAGCTGCTATTGGAGTCTTGTTACGATTTTAAAAGGTTGTCCATGCAGATCTCGGTACTAAATTGTTTTTGGTTAGTTATTTGAGTATCCTTTTCAGTTTGGGGAAATAATGCATGCGTATTTCTCGGCAGGCAATCTTAAGCTGGGGGCATACCTTGCATTCACAACTTTATTTCTGCCCCTCAAGCACGACAAGTACTGTGTAAAACTATAGGAATGACTCCCGCCCCTTTCAACACCAAGATTTAGGGCTGCTTATCTTATTTGTTTACACATAGAAAACATTATTATTCTTTGTATTTATTTAAGAGTTTGGAGAGCTTTCTCACTTGTTTGTGACAGTTTGAATTTGTTTTGTAGCTTTAGGCGAGGGGCATTGGACAATTTTTCATGCACAAGGCTGGTATGTAACAAGTTCCTTGTGTGCTGCTCTACAATCCAGCCTTTTTCTTTAGGAAGAAACCCGCCTGCACTGATTATGCCTTCCTGGGGATTCAGGATGGTGTTCCCTGAATTCCTTCATGTGCCTCTTAATAGCAGAACACCAGGTGCCTTTTTAACTCTAGAAAAAGTTCCCAGTGAATAACAAAATTGGATGTATGAAGATTTTTAGGGAAAGGATCAGCAGAGTCCCTTAAAATTCTTTGACTTTTTAATGTTCATCAAAAATAGTGAATGAATATGTAACATTGGAAACATAGGCACTTGAATATTAAAATTGTTTTGAAAGAAATTAAGTGTTGCAATCTCCTTGCGTGAAGCATCTGATAAGATGATATTTAAGCTGGGTTTTGTTTATTTTAGTTATTAAATTTGTATGCTGCCCTTCATCCATAGTTCCGTAGGTGGTTCACAACATAAAATTACAATATAAAATCCACATAATAAAGACAGCAAACCAATAATCCCCCTTCCCACAGCACATTAAAAAGGGCATTGGGGGTCAATCAGCCAAAGGCCGACATTTTCTGTGGTGTCATGTTGTGTGTTTCAGAGAGTCCTTCTGTACTGAAGGTACAGGAGCCCTATCCCCTTTTTGTGTCTGACCACCCTCCTTTGAAAGTAGTAGTTAAACCAGTACATACATATAGAGCCAACAGCTTCCCTCCTTACTAGTATTAATCCTGTTTTCTAGCCTTTTCATTCCATGAGATACTCCTCTTCCAACAGAAAGCGCAGGCTTTGTCCTGGGTAACTTGAGATCTACACCTTCCCCTTCTGTAGCAGCCAGGCCATGCTTTTCTCATGACTTTGCTGTGGAAACACACATTTGTTTCACTGGATTGCAGGAGTACCCAGAAAACTGCAGTACGGATTTCATTAGGCTCCCACACCTTTGCCCAATATCCTGCTGTTTGTTCAGCCAAATCTCTGCAAGAACATGAGTGTTTCAAACAGTCTTAGGTTATAAAGGTCCCTTCAGGGGAGAGTGCTGCTCATATTTTAGTCACTATCCGTTTCCATGCCACTGGAGTCTTCATCCTTTGGCTCTGCTGCCTCCTCTCTCAAGCCTGCAAAGAAATCCTCCCCGGTACCAAATGCCTTGAGACTCAAAGACTTCAGCTGCCCACTTTTCTTCTTTTTCTTTCTGTAATCGTCCACAATGACTGAGTTAAGCGAAGAGATGTCCCAGAACTTCACCTTCTGGTCATGGGCGCAGCTGGCCAGAAATGGGCCAGTATGGCTTTTGGCTAGCTGCTCAATAGGCTCCCCAACATGTTGCCCAACACTGCCAATCACCCGATTGGGCAAGATGTTCACGGCCCTGAAACAACAAGAAAAGGCCTGATTAAGAAAAAAGCCAGCTCCATAACAGCACCTGAAATTCATTCTACCTGCACTTTAAGATGCTCCGGTGAGGGTTGGGAAAGGAATCTTTGTAGGGCTCTAAATTCCTTTTAAAGGTTTAATCGCTTTATGGAATATAATTCATGCAAAACAATGAGACACTACTATAACAGACTCTATACAAAGCTGTATAAACAAACCAAATGAGAGCAAGAATGAAGCTTAAAAGGGGGGGGGGTGCAAATCTTAACAACAATCCTCTAGAGATGTGCACTGTTATATACTCACAGGTTTCAGGATAAGCCTGCGGTTCTCAGGTTGACAAACAACCCAATGCCCTCTCACCTGATGACTCCGTCAGTGCAGCCTGTGCACACAATGCTCTCTGTTACTGGAACCATGCAGTCAATGGACTCCGCCTTCAGTGCAAACCGATCACTAGTAGCACCAAAACCATCCCAGTTGAAGAGGTAAATGGTTCCCTCGCTGGATCCACAGGCTACTTTCTTTCCTCTCTGAGCAGCAAACAAGAAATAAATACAGTTTAACACTAAAAAAGCACTGTCATGATTCCCCTCACCAGTGCTATTTTGCTAGAAAAGGGGGGGGGCTGGAACTCATCATGGACACCTCCCTCGTTCTCTTAGAATGGCAATGGTGCCCACCTGAGAGGTGCTGGAACTGAGTTCCACCTGAAAAAAGCCCTGCCCCTCACCATCAACTAAGAACCATAAGACATACCCATCCAAAGGCCTTTTTCTGTCTAATAATAATAATAATAGTTGTTGTTAGCCGCCCTGAGCCCAGCTTCGGCTGGGGAGGGCGGGATATAAATAAAATTTATTATTATTATTAATAATAATATATTAAATAAATAATAATAATAATAATAATTTATGCCCCAGCCACTCTGGGCAGCTTCCAACAAAGTATTAAAATACAGTAGTCTGTTAAACATTAAAGCAAATGGCAATGAAATAGGAATATTATGCTGCCCATCAATGCATACTTTTTTGGGCAAGAACATGTTTTTAAGTCCCTGCTCCCAGAAATGTTCAGCTTATCAGTCCCTATCAGTTCTGCAGCAGCTGCTCCTCAAGGGCCGCTGAGGAATAGGGCTGACCTTCATCAGGGCGATGGCTGACAGGTCTCCATTCTGAGGCTCTGAGAGCAGCTCAAAGCGCCTTCTCCTGATGTTGAAGACTCCCATAGTTCCGTCTCCGCTGCAAGAAACAGAATGGAACACAGTGATCATTTACTTATCAGGAGCATCCAAGGCAGCAGAATCAGTTGTGGCTCCAAGTGTTTCCAGTTAGTTTGGTGTTCTGCCCCCCAGAAGTACATTTCAGGACATCAATAGGTATCCATTTCAGTGGCCCTTGGAAAAGAATTGTGTGTGAGAGACAGAGGGAGACAGACTCTTAACAGCTCTTGGCCTCCCACTGCAGTCAAAGCATCTCCACCACCAAGGGAGAATAAATCAAGCCCACTAATCCCTTTGTTTAAACTGGAGAATTCAGGAGTACCTGGTGGTGAGCAGCAGTTTCTTGTTCCCATCGACGGCCATGTCACTGATATACTCCTCGTGCTGCTTCATCTCCATAATGGAGGTGCCTTTGCGCAGATCCCACACTTTCAACTCCCCACGGTCATCTCCTGTGGCAAACAAGTGCTCATCTATCACCAGCAGACTGTTCAAAGCAGAACTGTGGAAATTCCAGAGTTGTAGCAGCAGAATCCACTCTACAGATAGCCACTATATTACACAAGTGCCTTATTCCCTCTCAGAGTTGTTGCCCTCTGCAAGGTCTCAACAGCCCCACAGGGACCACGAAGAAGGGAAGCAAACTGGAACTGTGCTAAAGGGCAGAATGAGGGGCGTGATAGAGAGGATCATCTGAACCTATGAACAAAGAGAATTCTTTCCCCGTACACTCCTATTATGGGATCCACACGAGCAAGAGAAAATTCATTTCCCCTCCCTAAAAGATGTCAAGACTTACTTCATCTGCACTTGGGCCCTAATCATGGGTTGTAGTCAACCATGATGAGGGCCCCACTGCAGATGAAAATAGTGAACCTGTCAGTCATGTCCATTAACTTCAAGGGGTCCACGCTCTCCAACTTCCAGCTCCCAGTATTCCCTCCTCACCCTGAATGAAGTGTACAAGGGAATAACAATAGAGGTACAGGCAGGGTTTAAAGCAAGGGTGGGCAACCTGGCCCAGGGCCAAAAGGCAGCCCTTAAGGCTTCTTGGTTTGGCCCTCAGAACTCTCCCCACACCATCTCTGGCCCTGCTTTGCCCCCCAAGTGGTGGTGAAAGGTTATAGTGTGTACAGTGGTGCCTCGCAAGACGAAAAGAATCCGTTCTGTGATTCTCTTCGTCTAGCGGTTTTTTCGTCTTGTGAAGAAAGCCCATTGACGGATCAGCGCTATTAGCTGCTTTTAGCGGCTCATCTGCTGATCGGATCAGCTGATAAGCGGAAGGGGGGGAAGGAAAAAAAACCAGCAGGAACTCGCAAGACATTGTCGTCTTGGGAAGCAAGCCCATAGGAAATTCGTTTTGCGAAGCACCTCCAAAACAGAAAACTCTTTCGTCTAGCGAGTTTTCCGCCTTGCGAGGCATTCGTCTTGCGGGGCACCACTGTATATACTATATATAATATGTTCTCTCTCTCTCTCTATATATATATATATATACTCTCTCTCTCTCTCTCTCTCTCTCTCTATATATATATATATATATATATATATATATATATATAATAACCACACACACACACAGAACCTAAGCTGTATAGGGCTTTCTAGGTCACAACCACCCTGCAATGACATGCCATGAAGGCCACCGGATGGTTGATGACAGGAGGCTGACTGCTTGCAATGATGCCGGCGTAGCAACCCTTTGCGCTTGCAAGATGGTACTTCCAGTAGCCAGCAGGAAATCCACAAACCTTCCTTGCAGTCGGATTTCCTGCTGGCTACTGGAAGTACCATCCTGATGGAAGAACGAGGAAGTGAGACCAAGATTCAAATCCCCACTAGGGCTTGGAAACTCTGTGGGTGACCTAGGGCTAGTCATGTCCTCCCAGCCTAATCTGTTTCACAGGGTTGCTGAGAAGGGGGAGAACCAGGCCCACCACCTTGAGCTCCTTGGAGGAAAAGGAGTAAGCACACTCCTATAAAAGCAAACAATCAAGGAGTCCCCAATGCTTACTTGTGAGCCTTGGAGAACCTGGTCACGAGACGACCTTCCTCCACACTTAGAATATGAATGGATTTATCTTTGGACACCGTAAAGAGCTCTAGAAAATGGAGATGAACACACAGATCACTGGATATACTCAGCAACTTAAAGGGAATATTTGCTGACTCCCTTCTGAAACAGAATAGCCAGAACTTCACATCGAAATCCACAGAGTATAAAAGCAGTCCTGTTTATTTGATTAGACTTTCCAGAAATATTCAAAGGACATTGTCCCAGCATTATTCAGAAGTTTATTGAAAATAAATGTTAATCTGCAAATAATGACATACAGATAATTCTTCAAGAATCTGTTAACATATACCGTATTTTGCGCCCCATAGGACGCTCCGGCCCACAGGACGCACCTAGTTTTTTGGGGGGGAAATAAAGAAGAAAAAAATTATTTTCCCCCCAGGTGCGGGGCTGGAAGAACCAGGTCGGGGAACAGTGGGAAGGCATGCTCTGCCTCCCCGCTGTCCCCCGAGCTTGTGGGGCTGGCGATGGGGAGAAGTGCGCTGATCCCGGGACTGCAGGCAGGTCTGCGCGGCCATCCGGAGCGGGGCGGGACTTAGCGCCCCGCTCCCGATGGCCGCGCAGAGCTGCGCTGATCCCAGGACTGCAGGCAGCTCTGCGCAACCCTCGGAGCCGGTCTCCCGAGGGTTGCGCAGAGCTTCCTGAAGCCTGGAGAGTGAGAGGGGTCGGTGCGTACCGACCCCTCTCGCTCTCCAGGCTTCAGCGAAAGCCTGCATTTGCCCCATAAGACGCACACACATTTCCCCTTCAATTTTGGAGGGGAAAAAGTGCGTCCTATAGGGCGAAAAATACGGTACATTCAGTGCTTTTTTCTGGGGGGACGCAGGGGGACACATATCCCTAAACATTTTGTGAATCTAAGATTGGCCTCATTGAGGGTCAGTATTTCTATATGAGTAGGAAAATGAGAGTATCCCTAAACATTTTTTTTAGAAAAAAAGCACTTTATGTAATGTTCTCCAGCATGAAATTGCATTGCCTGTTATTGTGATCAACAGCCAACATACTTGCTTGCTATTTTGGGATCAACATAAATATCTAGTAAATTGTCACGCCATAATGCATTTTTAAAAAGTTTACTCTAAGCTTTTTCTCCTACTGGGATTCAAACAGACTTATACAGGTTTACTCAGAAATCCCATTCTGTTCAAGGGGGCTTAATCCCACAAAGGTGTGCATGGGATTGCAGCCTTAAAACTCCTTCTCCAGGATGATAAGCAGAAGAAGCTCATTGTTCTAGTGAAGGCATCTCCAAGACACTGCATAATTAGGAACCATGAAATAAACGAGCCCCAAAGAGGGAAGCACTCACTTTGTCCATCTTGGGAAAAGGACACTTCCCGGCAGGATTTTAAATGATGTCCTGAAGACCAAAGCTCCTTGTTCCCACCTTCCAAACAGGAATATGAATATCTGAAATATAGAAAAAGGTGGAGGGATAATCAAAGAACCTGTTGAAAGCAACTGGAAAAATTATACTTAAAGATGAAATTTGTACTGCAGGAAGATTGGCAGAAGAGTTGAAAGGGGATTTCAATGAAGAAGAAGAAGAGGAGGAGGAAGAAGAAAAGGGAATTTCAGTCTCAGATATGGTACACAACAAAAAATTATAACAACCTTATTTTATTTTATTTTTGAAAGGAAGGGCAAGCTAGATATCTGTAGGATTGTGTCTTGAAACTCCCCAGTTCTGCAGCCATGAAAGCTGTTGCCTTCATGCCCTGCTTATGAGCCCTTGATATAATATGAACAGATGAAGGAACCAAAAACTTGCAAGTGGAATATTATTAATATTTGCAAACTTTTCTTGGCATGCCTTCATCTGGCTGCAGAATGTATTTTCTGCCAGCAACTGGGGTGATGGGTAGAAAAAGGCTCTAGACCAGCTCCATCACCAGGCTCTCTTACGCAGGAGATTCTCATTCATCAGATAACTAGGTCATGATAGGTTCTTCCCATAGTGCAAACCGACAATCTAAGTCCTCTATCCTGCTGGACTACTGATATGGGAAGGGGGAGCACTCTTTGGGTTTCACTCTTGCATCACCCCATCAGTACTTTTCTCAGAGAAGCTGTACTCACAAATAGACATCACCATCCACGTCTCCAGCAGCTAGGACATCCCGACAAGGGTGAAAAGCGATGGTGTTTGCTGCTGCCTCAAGGGAAATGTCTTCAGGAGTGTCTCGAGGTCTAGGCTCAGGTTCTGTTTCCTCCTCACTTGAATATGCCTTGGTGGGGAATAAAAGGGAAGAATCAGAACTCCGCAGAGGCCCTACAACACTCAACTTTCAGAGGTCATCATCATAGGCACTGTTATATTTTGGTTGAACTATTCAGAACTGGTTTAGGCATGCCTGGTCTTCACCAACCGCTGATGGGTCTTGATGTACCAACATAGAACTTTCTGATTTTTTGTTTTTTGTGCAATTCCAAAATACATAGTAGGCAAACACCTTTATTAGGTCAACCAAAATTGCTATACTATGGATTATGGAATTTTTATAATGGGCCAAAACAACTACCTTTGCTTTGTGCTTTCCTTTGGAGTCAGGCTAGAAATGTTCAATCCATGCTAATCATGAATTCTACAGCAAGAGCTGATTGACATACATGTCTGAATCAGCACAGCCACCTAGTAAGAACGTAAGAACATAGGAAAAGTCCACAACTGCACCCTCCTCCTTTGCAGTTTTCAGCAACGGGTATTTAGAGACTTCCTTATCCAAATTTCCAGCCACCCCCTTCCCTGTTTCCTGCATATAATGTATTCAAATATTTTTGTTGTTGACAATCTTTATTTTCAGCAACATGCTCCTTCAATTATTTTTCTAAAAATCCCTTATTGTCTGCTTGCATTTTCTTTGGCTAAAGTTTGTGTTCCTTTTTTCTTCTCCTCAAGCAGAGGATTTCCGTTTTCTGAAGGAAAACAGCTTTCTCTACTCTGCTCTTTAACTGCACTGGCAGTACCTTTCCTGATCTGCGGCATACATTCATGAACCTTGTTATCCATTCACTAACGGAAACATCCCAGGCTCCTGCTCTAGTTTAGATCAAGGTCACACAAAACGCTGAATGCCACAGCCGCAGTATTAAATGGGGTCTCGAATCCAAACATCCAGAGATGGGGCATTTGGACAAGTAACACTAACGTCACTGGCTTGACCCTGCCAAGCATTTTTTTAAAGCCAGATTTCTCTTGTGCACCACATTCTCATCTGACCAGCTGATGCCAACCTCTCCTCTTCGATGCCTCTCACATTAAGCTGGTGAGTCATCTCACTGCATAGTTAGCAAAGCTGACTATGGGAGGCATCACAGAACCTAACACTCTTGTCCCCAGTTCTGCTCCTGCAGTGATGAAACGCTGTAATTGGCACATGAGTGTCTTCTGTATTCTGCGAGGCGGGGGAGGGGGCAGTATGGGATTCGTACTGTCCTGTATTGATATGCGCCGGCGCCTTAAAAAGGGGGGGGGGAGTTACCAGCTAGGGGGCAAAAACCCTCTCTCTTTTAAATTACAAACTTTTATTGAACACTTTTAATACAATTATCTAGCATGAAGTGTTGTCTCTTCCAAGACAAATATTTATGGGACCACCTTTTCTGGTATGCCCCGCAGAGGACCTTAAGGTCCATGAATAACCATAGTTTAGATGTCAAGACTATCCTCCACCCGGGCCAGGGCCTTTTCAGTGATGGCTCCGACCGGGTGGAATGCTCTGTCCCATGAGACTAGGGCCCTTCAGGATTTAACCTCCTTCCATCGGCCCTGTAAGACAGAGCTATTCCACCTGGCCTTTAATTTGAATTCAGTCTGATCTTTTATTTCCCTTCTCTTCCCTTCCCCTCCCCTTTTATGAAGATTACCTGCTCTGAGACCCCACAGCTAATTCTCCCCTGGCCTCCTCGCTGGCCCAAGTAGGACCAATTCAGCCAGCTAGCCCTGGTGACTAATGCTTATAAACTGATTTCTGAATATTGAATTTTATTGTTATTCATGTTTTTATACTGTTTTATGTTGCTTTTACAATTGTTTTAAATTTGTTGTTAGCCACCCTGAGCCTGGTTTTTGGAACCGGGAAGGGCGGGGTATAAATAAAATATGATGATGCTGATGTAAGTCTCGCATGCTGCAATCCACATGGCACCAAAGGAGACTCAGGGAACCTTTTACATTGCAGATTCAGCCCACGCCACCAAGGTGTGCGACTTCCCCTTAAAGTACCAACATTGAAAGATTGGCAAAATAATTTTTTTGAAATGACTGAATTAGCAAAAATGACGGCAACAATTAGAATGCAGTCTAATCCAAATCTCAAACAGGAATGGAAATGTGTAGAAGAATACATGACCAAAAGATGCTCCAACAAAGTTAAGTTAAGCTAATCTAAGCAGATATATAAAATTGAATGTTTAATTATTAAGATACGAAATTACAATCTCAATAATAAAGTTACAAAATAACAACAAGGAAGTCACCCGCGGGTGGAGGGAAGACACAGGGCAAGAAATAAGAAATGGATAAATGTTGGTACATAATGAAATGGGAAAATGTGAATTTACGAATATAACGTATATGTATCAAGATGTAAAGATTTCATATATGTATTGCAACGTTAATAATAAATAAATTACCGGTAAGTGCAAAAATAAATAAAGCGGCGGCTCGAGAGGCCACGGAGGCAACGCCGCCTTTCTCCGACTATCGGGGCGCATTTCTCCAGCAGCCCGCGAGGCTCGCGGAGCCTCTTCTGGGGCCGGGAAAAGGCAGCCGCCGCTCGGGGTAGCCTCCGCAGGGCGGGCGGGCGGGCAGCCACCCCTGGCCCCCGGTGGGCCCCGGGGTCTTGTTCTGGCAAAGGGGTGCGTGTGTCTCCAAATTAGTTGCCAAGAGGCGCTCGGGAGCGGTACTCACCTGCTCGGGCGCAGCCATTTTTACGCACGCGCGTCTTGCTCCGGCAGATGCGCCCGGAAATGCTGGCGCCGGCGCGGGGCCGGGAGGGCGGAGAGGAAGGCGCGGAGGAGGGATTTCCCTGCCGGGCTCGCAGACGCGATTAGAGGAGGAGAGTTCAACGCCTCAAAGCGGGAGGCGGCAATTTGAGTCCTTGTTTAATGCCGGTTTTGTTGGGAAGGTTGGTAGCCGGATTCGTGAAAACTGGGTTATGACTTATATTGAGCGATCTGTCCATAAGAAATCTTGTTTTTCCGCAATTACTGCGTTTTCTGACTGATGTTGATTGGATTTAATTTATGGTCATAGAATTATAGAATTGGAAGGGATTTCCCAGGGTCCAGCCCCCTGCAGTGCAGGGAACTCAGCTAAAGCATCCATGACAGATGGCCATCTAACCTCTGCTTAAAAACCTCCAAGGAATTATAAATAGTAGTAAAGAAACTATTGTGCTGCCCAAATAATGCTCTTTCTGACCCAGTTGTGTGAAAGATTCTGGTTGCTGATGGTGGAAGGCAGTGTGTGAATGCTACGAAGTGATGTTGACAGTGCATTTTTTCTTTAAAAAATCTTCAGAGGTAGGTACTCTCATTTTGACTCAATAAAATCACCATTTTATATTTCAGATCAGGAAAAATAAATACAGTAAATGGACAAAAGTACAAGGATTCACAAAATGTTTAGGGCTATGCATACCCCCAGAAAAAAAGCACCAGATGTTGAACTTTTAAACTTTTTGAAATGGTCATGTTCATGAAAAAATGTCAATGCAATCCATCCATATTACCGGTATTTCTCTGGTAGCAGTGAAGAAGAAGAGTTTGGATTTGATATCCTGCTTTATCACTTCCCTAAGGAGTCTCAAAGCAGCTAACAAGTCCCCTTTCCCTTCCTCCCCCACAACAAACAAACAAACAAAGAAAGAGCATTGTGCACCAGAGCAGCTCAGAGATTGAGCATGCTACGTAATGCGTTTGAGGTAGAACTGAAGCAGAGAGGTTTACAGCAACACTGTAATGCAATCCAGAATTACACCCGTATAGCAATACCATAGTGAAGAAAACCATCATTATCCAGTCTTCCAGTTGAAACGGTGGCAGGGGCAGCTATAGGCTTTTTGTTGCTGCCAGCATTGAGCTAATCACTCCCTTCTGAAGCCCCACTGCTGTTCTGATTAACTATGCAGGCATCTCCTGCACCCCACCCGAAAAAACCCTTTTGTAAATTTTTTTTTAAAAAGGTATGTAGTTTGGACCGTGCTTAAAAACTGCTTTAAAATGCTGTTGCAACGCTGCTGCCAGTCACTTGAGTGCTGGTTCAGTATACCACCAAATCATATTGTTGATGAAGGGGAAAGTGCAAGTGATGCCATATTATGCAAACAAACGTAACGTTAAATAGCTCCCTCCAAAGCTCACCCACCCAGCGATATCCAGCACCAAAGTTGTACAGTGCACAGAAGCCTTGTGCTCAGTTGATTAAAAAAAAAAAACTTTCATGTTTTTTTCAGTTTTCAGTTACATCTTCTTTTCCATACTATATACAGTCGTACCTTGGGTCCCAAACGCCTTGGTTTTGGCTCCTAAACACTTCAACCCAGAAGTGATTGTTCTGGTTTCCGAACGTTTTTTTGGAACCCAAATGTCTGGCAGGGCTTCCAGAGTTTCCAGTTGGCTGCAGAAGCTTCCTGCAGCCAATCAGAAGCCGTGCTTTGGTTTCCGAATGTTTTGGAAGTCAGACTTCCGGAACGGATTCTGTTCGACTTCCTGTACAATAAATCTATTTGACTTCCCACCCAGCGTTTCATGACACTTCATGATAGATCTCATTTGGCTGCATGTACATTAGATCCTTCACCCAATTTTCCACACCCTCTTAGCTTTCATATTGTCAGCTGTTGGTCACAAAGTACCCCCTACCTGGAATTTATGTGCTCAATTGACTTTCATGCAGTTCCAAATGAACTTTTTAATCACACTACCAGTGGGACAAGGCAAGTCTAAATTTGCTTCACCTTTGCGCTAGAAGAGAGAAAATGAAAATGAAGTTTGTGTAGGGATTTGATAAAGGGGGATACTTTATCCCTGTAAGCAGCCTCTTGTGTCCTTCAAGGATGTGTTTTCTCACACCACAGCTCTGAATCAGTGGTGCTCCAAATCCCACAGAAATTGATCTTTTTGCCTCAACTTCATTGAAATGAATGTACTTTTAATTTATACACTTCCATATCTAAACTTCTAGTGTTTGCCTTTCTACAAAAGCCCAAGAATGAGGAAGCAGCCAGTGTGCTTCAGCCTTCCTTTTTCATGACCAAATGAACAGATTTAACAAACTTAGTTGGTCTCTAAGGTGCTACCGGAAGGAATTTTTTTATTTTGTTTCGACTACGGCAGACCAACACGGCTACCTACCTGTAACTAGATTTTTTAAGAGATTTTGTTGACCAAGTGAAACTATGGCTCATCTCCCGCCACCACTTTGCCCACCGATTGCCAAGAGTGGGACAGGTACCCAAGCACCTGTATTATCTGTCATGTATGCCAGCCCAAAAGCCCAACTGTTCGTTGAAGATGCTGAGAACATCCAATAAGTATGGAATGTCAAGGGTGTTAAAGGAAAAGTCAAGAGGAGGAGGGAACTGGCCTGATTGAGTACTTGCCAGTTTGAGTTTCTAACCCTAACAGGGTTACTTATAATAAAAGCCAGATGAGTATCTCAACTGTGTGGTTAAAAGACCAGATTTATTCTGCAGTTTTCCACACCAATGCCTGGTAGATGGCTTTAAGTTATGTAAATATTATTCAAATAGAGCTGATTTGTGTAACATTTATATAAGTACAGTGGTACCTCTGGTTGCAAACGGGATCCGTTCCGGAGGCCCGTTCGCAACATGAATAGAACGCAACCCAGTGGCGCGTCTGTGCACACGTGGGTTGCGATTCGCCGCTTCTGCGCATGCCGTCATTTTGCACGTCTGTGCGAGCGGCGAAACCCGGAAGTAACCCTTTCTGGTACTTCTGGGTTGCCGTGGGACGCAACCTGAAAAAACGTAACATGAGGTATGACTGTAACAGAGGTACACACAATCCCTGTTGTATCTGATCAAGACATGCTAGTTAGTATATAAAATTGCTGTTAAACTGCTGTTTACCTTCCTGCCATGTTATTTTTGGGAAATTATTATTTTTAATTAAACTGTATCCAAATGTTTCCTTTTCTTCTCTGCAATCTGTTAGTATTCTTATAAACTCTCCCCTAGAGACATTAATGAGCTGGGAGTGATGAGAAAAACGTAAAGACACTGCAGAACATTATTGATTGACATCATATTCTAACGATCAACTCAAGAAAGGCTTGCCGTAATGCTTTTAATAGAATGAAGAAATCATTACTTTCCAAAAGCAAATACACCCCCCCACTCCATCATACTATTCAAGGAAAATTGGTCTTTGCATTACTGTTTACAAGAAAAGAAAAAGATCAAAAGGTTTGCAATACAGACATCAATAAGAGATTTTATTGCACCTAAAAGGATTACAAGCCACAAAAACCTAAAGTACAGGCTCCCAGCGAACAGGCACCAGTGCTGCCAATACAGGACAAGGAGATGTGGCAAGAAGGTTCCTCAGCAGACTCAGCAGTTGCCCTTTGTGCTTATATGCCCAAGACATGATTCTGAGAGCTTTGCTCCAGAGCAAGAAGAAGATCTAAACACTTCCATCAAAGCCCCATCTCCAATACAGCTGAAGGGGCCGGGCGTTCACGGTAACTTCAATATTTTGGTCTCTTCACCTCAACCCTGAAAATACAGACATTTTATGAGACACATAATACAGAAGAGTCCAATACAGAATACAGCTTGCAGGAAGTAAAATTTACAATCAGTGGGACTTCAGCACTAATTCAACTCTTTCAGGCTTGTACTCAAATCTTCAGAGTTGCACTCGATCACAGAAGCAGACATGCTCACTAATGCGAAGAATCTGCACTGTGCGCAGTAATACATATCACCTTTTCAAGCCATGAAAACAAAATATGGCCTTGCATAACCTCAAAGATGGTAGCATGCAAAGTTACTAAAACATACAAAAGAATCCTTCTGGCAAGTGCCTTTTCCTTCACAGCTAACAAGTACTGCAGAGACAAGGCTTCTGCTAGAATGCAGTTACAAGCAGAGCATCAGAACTAAAGGACCAGAGAAGAGCTTCAGCCTTTGTACAAGGCTGACATGGTGAAGACTGAATGGGCAGGTAATTTCAGTGGGATTGTGATCTATCGGCACCCACATATTGCCAGCAATAAAACCGTAAAGGGGTGGATGAAATAGCAGATAAATTGCATGGGCAAAACTCTACAGAGTACAGAGATGACAGAATAAAGGTGAGGCCCTATTTCAGTTTTATGTGCACCACATAGTTAATGAATCATAGTTGGGGGTCTGGACAATTGGACTTGTGAAAGGTGTAATTTGGCCTCACTTTTTAGGAATGTGGAAAAAAATGCATGGGTCAGAGCAAAAACCTTCAAGGCGAATATTCCTCAGTTCATCCCTCACCCCCTGGATCACAAGACCACCAAAACTAAGTCACAGCACTCCTTTGAAGACCCATAAGGGCAAGTGCACAGCAGGGAGTGGACTCTAGGAGTAGCACTCATACAGCAACAGATTCTCAAGTAAAAGCATTTCTACTAACCCATCAGCCTCCAACTTCTTCCTTTTCTCAATGATCTGCAGAGAAGTTAAAATCAATGCATTACAATTACTGTATTATGTATGCAGGGTTGTATCCAAGGACATAATTAAGTTTGCGCAAGGACTTCCACTTGCACAACAAAACTCCCCCCCCCACATGCCTCTCAGATCTGTTCAGTAGGTTTGGGGGCAGCACTGGCAGAGGACAGTTCCACTGCACAAACCAAACCACTTCATTACATACAACCCACAACTTTTAAAGCTTCCTATGTTAGGAAGGTACAGTGGTGCCTCGCAAGACGAAATTAATTCGTTCTGCAAGTTTTGCCGTCTAGCGAATTTTTCGTCTTGCGAAGCACGGTTTTAACGGTTTAACAAAGTCGCAAGACGTTTTCATCTTGCGAAGCAAGCCCATAGGGAAATTCGTCTTGCGAGGCAAATCGCAAACGGAAAAACCTTTCGTCTAGCGAGTTTTTTGTCTTGCGAGGCATTCGTCTTGCGAGGTACCACTGTACTAAGGTTTAGCAAAGGAGCATGCAACAACACGTAACAGAAAACAACTGATTTCTAGCAGGCTAGATTAGCATTTGATCTGTTACACAAGGGAAAGCACAGGAACAGTCTACAAGTTCTATAGGAGGAGGCATTGTTTTCCTTGCTGGGCTTCTCAGCGATAGAATAAACAGGACCATAGAACAACTTGGGAATACTGAAGACCAATACACAAAAACAGAGAAAATATATGCATGTGACTGAGTAAGCTGGCCAAAGATCCATTCTCCTCTTAATCTTAAAATAAACTCAGGAAAGTGTCAGTGGTACTCTGAATAAAGTTCTGAAAAAACTGCACATTAAGATGGGAAAAGGGAATATAACTAAAGAGTCATTCTGCTCAAAATGCTCACCGCACTGATCTTTTTCCACTGCCGATCCAACTCTGCTTTGTCATTGGTCTCCTTGAAACGACGTGTCTTACGGCCTTCAGACATCTTAATTCCATACTGGAAAGCCGCTCTAGGATAAAACAGCAAAAACTCTAAAATGGAGGTAAAATTCCTTCAGCAGGAAGGCTAGGTTCAAAAAAGCCTTCCCATGGTCTAAATATACATTCCCACCAATGTTACAGGAAGCAGCTGACTTGTAGGGTTCTCCCAAAAGGCTAAAATGTTGGACCCACCATAACCCACTGCTTCTGCTTCTCCCATTCTTACCCTCAGGACAAGTGGCAAACTTACTTGGGCAGAGCCTCTTTGTTATTCATGTACTCGCTATATTCTTCTTGTGTGTCAAAGTCCCAGCGACCAAGGGGTCCCTTTTTATTTCCCTTGAGGAGAGAGGAAAAAAAATATAAACTTAATGTATCCGTGTAGGAGAACCATATTTCTGCAGGCCTCTCTAAGAAACAGCAACCAAAAATTCCACTGGACTCCCCACAATTATTATGCCAAGGAGGAACGTTTAAGACCACTTTGACCCTTGCTATAAGAGTTTTCTACTTGGAAGGAGGTTGGTTGTTATACTGAGGAGCACCTGGGGTGGGGGCAGGATTAGTCCCACACACGCAGCCTGAAGCAGTAGAATCAAATCTACACACTTCATTCTGCCACAAGCCAGGCCAGAGTGTGAGGAGCTGCCACCACACCGTCCAATGGGAAATGAGAGTCATGTGAAATCTTAGGCAATCTACACTTTAGGAGGTATCACAACTAATAATATTCCCCCCAAATATCAGCCCCACCCCGAAGTAGAAATGCTTATCTTGAAGCTAACCAATTGACAGTTTACCTGATCCATTTTGCTGTAGTCTACTTCTTCATCACTATCCACAGCCATGTCATCCATGCTAAAAAGAAAAGGGATACAATTGGAAGCTCTTATTTATACTTGCAGCCCCAAATCTGGATAATTCCAAGTTTCACCAATTTGCAAAGACTCCAGATCAGGGGTCTGCAACCTTTAAGACAAAAAGAGCCACTTGGACCAAAGAAAAAAGAACTGGGAGCCGCAAAACCATTGCGACATTTAAAACAGTGGGGAGTGTCGGGGCAAACAATGCGCCTCCTCCCCTCGCTAGTATCCGCCCCGGAGCCGCGGCAAAGGTGTAAAAGAGCCACATGCGGCTCCGGAGCCACAGGTTGCTGACCCCTGCTCCAGATAAATATAATTAGCTTGCCAGTGAAGAGGAGTACTTAATTACAAATACTGCAAACAGCTGCCCTTAATATTGTCCACTAAATATTAGGGTAAAGCAAGAAATATCTTGCTTGGCTTCATGTGGTTCCCCAGAGCCCACATCCCATTTCGAGGAATACTTACGTTGCAGGATAGCATTCAGCATAGCTGTTTGACATCCCAAAGAAGTCGCCCAATTGCTTTTTGTCTTCAGGCTTTTTTAATGTGCCCAAAGTTAAGGGAAAATATAATACAGGCATATCTAGGGTCAGAAAACATCTGACATAGGAAAGTGTTGTCAGCCAAAGTAATTGGGGAGTTTAGAACGATATGAGATGACAGGAGAATAGAAAAGCAGTCCTTAAGAGTCAACCAAGTCCCTCATTTCTCCTTAGCAAGCCAAGGAGTTAAGGGCCCCCAAATTTGATGGTAAGAGATGGACCCTCCCCACTTATTGCTCCAATTCTCCATCTATAGCAGCTACTTCTTTATGGACACCAGCAGCACATGAGGCAAGTTACAGGTATTTGGAAATACATTTTCCCTACACTTGTTTGTCTCACAGTGGTAATTAAAACACTCTACCGTATTAGTTCAAGGCAAGGAAATCTTCCCATCCCATCTTCTCTCAGAAGCCAGTAGCCAGCAGCTTCTTGGTCACTTGAAACATACACGGAAAGGATCTCCTATGAACGACAACTGAATACTTAAAACTAAATGCTTCTGCTTAAAGGACCAGTGTCTTCTGGAGCTTTCCCAACTACACAAAAGGAAAATATCACCTTCAAATGAAGGTCTGAGCCTAGAGCGAGAGACAGTTTTCTATAAAAGAGGCTAATCAAGATAAATCAAACAGCCAACTGTAGCTATTTGCACCCAGTGCCAGCACACATTTGTATATGCATATAAAAAGGATATGATTCTGGCCCGTCCCAGCCACCTGCACCAGCAAACTTCTCATTGATTGATTTAATCAACTCTTTGGCTGAACCAGGTCCTGGAAACAGTTTCATAAGAAGGTTAAGAAGAAGCATACCTTTGGTTCAAAAGAACCTTTTATTTTAATGTATGAAATGTATAAAATTGTGAAAAACCAATTAAAGAAGCATACCTTTGTCGATATCAATAGGCTAAGGAGGAAAGAAAGAGCACATTACTCTAACATGGCAACTAAAAAGCAAGATGAACATCAGTCTTTTGTTGGGAGCAGGGTGAAGTGGTGCTGTTAAGTGCAAATTCTTCTCCATACACAGTATACTGCCTTCTCCCTTGCCAAAATATTCATCCTGAGCCCAGACTGGAAAATCTGTACCATTTAACACATAGTCTCAACTTATTTAAAACAAATCACCAGTATCAAATTATCCCTACCTCTAGGTGGATTTTATACCCATTTTATCCCAGTAGTGGTTGGGTGCCAGGCAGAAACATTCCTCTTCTTCCAGCTGATTAAACCATCTACGGCCTTTTAAATGTGGGTGGTTGTTTTTTGTTTGTTACTATGTTATGTATTTTTGTGTTTTTATGCTGTAACCAGCCCTGTGACCCTTGGAGGAAGGGCAGTATAGAAAGTTTTCATGGCCAAAGTACTGTCTGCTCACCTCATCATCAGCTTTGGGTTTCTCAAAGTAGCTGTGCCTCTTCTTCTCCTCCTCACGTTCACGCTCTCTCTCTCGGTCGCGCTCACGATCTCTCTCATGTTCCCTGTCTCTCTCTCTCTCTCTTTCGCGCTCTCGGTCCCGTTCCCTGTACCTCTCTCGCTCCTTCTCTCGTGGCACTTTTGCCGCAGATGGCACATAATCACCAATGTCCTCAAAAATACTTTTTGCCAAAAAGATACAAATTAAAAAGGCATGAAACATAAATATACACTAGCCTCAAAAACAGTAGAACATTTCTTACAGGCTCCTTGAACAATTTACTCCATCAATCAATCCTGCTACCAATCTGAGGAATCCCAAGGTGGCATCTACTTGCTAAAATACTACTGTTTCCTTCGCTCTGGGAGAGTGATAAGCCAAAATTAGCCCACTTACTTATTCCCTCCCAAGGTCTGCTGGAGGAGCTTTCAAGACCTCTCATTTCAACCAAGTAAGAGCTTCTCATCAAGGGTGCCAAATGCAATTAAAAGGAGTCTTGCTAAAACCCTGGAGCATAATCCACCCAGCAAAGAAGGTAGCTTATTTACCTCATATCTGCTTCTGGAGGTTTCTTTTCATCTAGTTTTCCTACAAACAGAGAGAAATCAGAATAAACCTACTTCGGTATTCATGTTATCTGTTTCAGCTTTGTTGTCTTAGGAGGGGATAATGAAAACACTATACTGCAAGATATATGTGGCATCTGTGCATTGCGGCATGTGAAACTACATGCTTGACAGTTGAGGTCACTCAGCTTGTGCCTCTTCACCTCTCGAAGAGGCAAGAAGATGCAGATTAAGTACAGTTCACCCTAATTTCTCCCCATTTTAAGTGGTTTCCTCAACTAGGAACTCACCCCTGCAGGGGAAAAAACAACAACAGTAGCATCAGAATTCTGATAAGCAAAACTCTGGTGTCTCCCTGCCATTTTTTTAATTTGTACAAATTTTAATGACACTTTTCCCTTCAACGCCCCTTGTGCTTATGGGAAAAGATCCTGTCAGATCTGTACATCCCGTCAGATCCCAAAATACAAGGCCCACCTTTGTCTTTCTTCTTCAACTTTTTGTTACGAGTGCCTTGCCTCAAGTAGGAAAGAATCTGGGTCAGTTTACTGATAACGATGTCATTTGTAGTCAGTGTTGTTTGGGCCTAGAAGGGAAGTCAAAGGTATCAGACCCCAATAGATAATGTGTGCCTCATCATATACACAACAAGAAAAGCACCTGCTCATTCAGAGAAAGCATTCATAATTTATACCTCCATGGTAGGGCAATCTGCCTTGCTTCGGATCAAGGTGGTAGGGATATCTGTGTCTGCATATTCATCATCAAGATCCACCACATACGCCATCCTCCCTGGCAGGAAGAGCTCGTTTCGCTCATATGCCTTGCTCTTGAACAGCATTCGGTAGATGTTTCGACCTAGGAAGGATGGGGATTTGGTGACACAAGAATATTTCAGCTACTTGCTCATGGTACCATGATAGTCACAACATTGCAACCAAGGTTCATAGAACATATATGAACATGCCTACCCAAACGAGTCTTGAATTCAATTTTGTTTTCTGGATCTTCATCTTTTCTAAAAGAGAAACAAAATGAATAGATATAATACGCCTCTTCTCTAGACTACATTCTCTGTTAAGCTAGAACAGGCATAGGCAAACTCCGGCCCTCCAGATGTTTGGGACTACAATTCCCTTCATCCCTAGCTAACAGGACAAGTGGTCAGGGATGAAGGGAACTGTAGTCCCAAACATCTGGAGGGCCAGAGTTTGCCTATACCTGAGCTAGAAAGTCACAAGCCAGAGTTTGTCTTGTTACCACTTACTTGGTTTCTTTTTGGGGCTTCTCCATCAGTTCCTCTTCTTCCTTTTCTTTGCTGGAAATCTCAGCACGCACCTGACCAGAGAGAAATTTTCTTCAAAATGCTAGCAGAGTCCCAAAACCCAACAAATTGGATAAGGTTTGGATGCCCTTTTTCTTACACACTGGCAAAGGAATGTATGTTGCTCTGGAGTTACCTGTGTGGCAGTATCAATTGGTGATCTATACAGAGTATATGAACCTGAAATTATTTGTATGAGACTGTCAGTGTTATGTTACTCCTGGTTTTGTTACTAATTTTGGGTGGGTGTGATTTTTATCAAACCATGTGTGCTCTGTATACAATGTATGTTGGAAAACTCAATGAAGACTTAAAAAATACTACTCTAAACTATAAATAATTTATAAACAATATTGTAACTGAAAAACAAATCAACAGTACTGTTTATTTATTTATAATAGCCTTAATCTCTTCAGGAAGAGATAAATTACCAGAACAAGGTGGAGGCTGAATAAAGTCAAATTTCCCCCACCTGTTGCTTTATTTGCATCTGAAAAATACAGTCAGTGGCCATTCAGACAGAGGAAGTACCAGGTGACCACATATATGAAGTAGTTTATCTTATGCAGTTATAGGGCAACTGCATAACTTAACAACCAAAAACAATCTCTTAAAAACCAAATCTCTAGCAGCCAATAAAAGACACTGAAGATTTATGAAAGACGTTCTTCAGAAAAAGCATTGCAGAAAATTAATTAGCTCTTAAAGCAAAGAGCATAATCCAGAGTTATTCCAAAATTCCAGACAAGTTTAATACTACATAGATTATCATAGTGTTCTTGATCAAACAGAAGTAAAAAATTCTTAAAGGAACAGATACTACATATCAAATATGGAATGGTGGCAAAGGGAATAGCAATTTAGCTATCAACAACATACATTATTGGAGATCTCACTGAACACATGGGGAAGAGGTTCTCAAACATGAGAATTGCTGATTTACTATTGATTGTATCATCTGGCTTACCTTCTGTAGCAAAGCAAAATCCAGACCCTTCACCAAGTGAGTGTGCTCCATGTCACCACCCAAGAATTTGGACTCCTGAATCAACTGCCGCCTCTTTTCTGCAGCTGATTTGTCCCTAATGCAATAAAAAGCACTCCATGACATCAGAGCCACATTGTATTGCAAAGCAGAAAGGCAAAAACAGTGACTGCACTCACGCTTCTGCAGTGGGTCCCACTGCCCTGTAGTTAGCAGTTGTGCTGATCAGCTCCGTTTCCTCGTAATCCTTGTTGACACCATCTCTTCTCTCCTTTGCACGGTCCCTGTATTTCTCAGCCAGCTCCCTCTCTCGCTCAATCTCTTGTTGGCGTAGCTTTGCATAGTAGCTGGCGTGAGAAAAACAAACCGATTATCACTGAAATATTCAGACCATGGTATTATAAGAGAATTCCCAGTTCTCTTAACAGCTTCAGAGATAATAGCTAGAATCGTGAAGGCTTGTCTCTGGCATCTCCAGTTAAATGCCTTTTTTCTGGATCCTGCCTCCCTGAAGTGATGGCACATGGCTACAGGCTTTGTAGACATGTCACCAATACTTCATGCTCAATGATTTCAAAGGCCACAGAAAGATCTAATAAGATCAAGAGGATAAGCAATACCCCACCAAGCTCCAAGTGAACCACTGACTGAAGTCACAAGTGTAATCTCAGCACTACAACAAGGGTAAAAGTCAAGATGGAAGAAGCACTGAAAACTAAGTTTCCAGGTATTTCTGAAGATGTCCATTACCACAACTATACAGAAGGTAATTCAATGGGGATAATAAGGCACAATATTTCTTTTAAGGTCAACTAATCACTGGGTATCCCTCTCTTAGCGAGGAGACAGCCAAGAGCCTGACTTTTTCTGGCAGGGTTTTTATTTAGGATTTTCCCTCCACATTAAGGAAACATCAGGGCCTTAGGAAAGCTTTGGATCAAAATCTCTCAATTTACCTTTTCTTTTTTCTCCTCCGAGCAGCTGGATCTTCATCTTCATTGTACTCTCTTGGCATCCTAAACAGGACAAGAAAATGTGCTCACAGAATGCCCAACTTTGAGACAGTGTGCTAGGAAGATGCTTGGGATAGGTCATTTCATGCCATTTAATAAAACAACTAGCTCATTCAAAGGAAGCCAAAGGTGACCATGAAAGTTTTGAGGATACTTTAAGATCTGCATATAGATTTCGATAGCTAGGTAGCATACTGGCAAAGCATAGGAGCTGCAAAATCCCCAAAATAAATTTTGCCCCAGTCATATATGGTAGCGTTCTCTCAGTCTCTGCCCATCTCATTAACAATTTAGGATAATACTATCTTATCTCTCATTGCTGTAAGGACTGATATAATTGTATGTGAAATGCTTTGAACACTCAAAAGCAGGAGTGGCCAACTTGATGCCCTCTTGGTAGCCAACTCCCATCAGGTCTAACCAGCATGGCCAATGATTAGGGTGATGAGAGTTATAATCCAGCAAGATCCAGAGGGCACTAAAAACAATACTGCTGCTCTGAAGTGTTATATTATTGCCAAGCATGATCACTATTGTTTTAAGACCAATGTATTAGCCTCATTAGATACCTAATTCTCAATTTAGTTTCTTTCTATTTTGTGCCCAAATTATACAGAATACAAAAGCTTATGCCAAAACTAAGTACTGAATAAGTATGTACCAGCTGACCAGGGGTGGGCGGGGGACAGGGAGAAAGACCTCAACAAAGTTTTGTTAAGTAGCACAGAAATTGCATGCTTACTCATGATGGCGAGATTTGGAAGGTGGTGCAGATGTTGGAGCTGCTCGTGGGGTCATAAGAAGTTTTCGGAAGTCTTCATTGGTCAGTTTAGATCTAGAATAAAAACAATTGTGATTTACTGCCAAAAAACCCCCACAATACTTTATCCTGCCTTCAAGACACCATGGTACAAGATTTACTGAAGGACAAAAACTTTCCAAATTCCATTTTATGATACCAAATAGCCAACATGCTTGTATGGACTGAAAAACCTCTGCAAGCAAAACAAAAACAAAAAAACAGGCATCCATTGGCTAACCCATGGGTAGGCAAACTAAGGCCTGGGGGCCAGATCCGGCCCAATCGCCTTCTCAATCCAGCCTGCGGACAGACTGGGAATCAGCGTGTTTCTACATGAGTAGAATGTGTCCTTTTATTTAAAATGTATCTCTGGTTATTTGTGGGGCCTGCCTGGTGTTTTTACACGAGCAGAATGTGTGCTTTTATGTAAAATGCCTCTCTGGGTTATTTGTGGGGCACAGGAATTTGTTCATATCTTTTTTTCAAAATATAGTCCGGTCCCCCCACAAGGTCTGAGGGACAGTGGACCAGCCCCCTGCTGAAAAAGTTTGCAGACCCCTGGCTATCCTGTCCTCCTCCACTGGTTGAAGAAGGAAAATTAGCTGATGGATGGTGGGACAGTGGTGGGTGGGAGGGAGGATACATAACAAAATGCATTAGGGCCACTGCAGGACACACTATTGTTCCACCGTGATTTGGTAACTGTAATGAACTACACATGATTCCCTCATCTGCAATGGCTAGAATTCCACTTATCCAGTTCTTTTGATCCTTTACAATAGTAGTGGCATGAATCCAGAACTTTTCAGTAGTCTTGATAGCCGGGCTCATGGTAGCCAAGACCCCTTATCCCAAACGACATACCGCATCTCTGTATGACGCTATGGACAATCCCCTGATCCCAGCTCGAGACAATCCCCTGATCCCAGCTTCACTATCAAAGCACAACTGGTAGGATATTCCCACCCCTCCCCAGCTCTAAGGTAGAAAAGAGAAGGATGGGCAATCCTTGAATCACCCTTGCTGGAAGCCAGTAATACAATCACCACAGTGAGTAGTTTAGTGACGCTTGGACAGCAGCAATGGTAAAAACAGGACGCTTGAACCAACACAAAACATAACGAAAAGGTTCTACTCACTGGTGAAAGGAATGAGAATCATCCACCTCATGGCCATCTGGGGCCAGAGGATTAGAGAACGGCTCACCTAGAAAGAAGAAAAAGAAGTGATTCCAAGCCAATGTGACATGCATGCTGCGCTGCCAAACATGTAAACACACCATTTGCACAGATTATTGCAGGGTTTTCATTCAGAAATGAAACCAGCCAGAGAAAAAGAAACAAACAAACAATGAAGATGTAACTTCAGTGTGTCACAGAGACTGCACATTTGCAGCTCTGCAATGAGTTGTGTGACCAGCTGCTATCTCTGCTGCAAGGAAGCAACTGGAGACAAAGTTAGCAAAGAGCAGGAGGCTCTAACAGCAGGAGTGAAGAACCTACACACACACACAGTGTTGTTGAACTACAATTTCCATCAGCCCCAGCAAATATGACTAACGGCAAGAGAAAAATAGGAGTTGTAGTACATCAGTGCCTGGAGGGCTGCAGCGTTTCCCCCACAGCTGCTCTGGATTGCCACTGCCTCCCCAAGTTAGGATCGCCCGCTTCCTTCCCAGCCACCCCGCAGATTAAGCCCCAGGCAATGGGCCACAGGCGCAACTAAGTTCATTTATCTATCTGCCGGCATTTCAAGAAAATGTAAAACAACACAAAACCCTCAGAGCGGTTTACACAAAGGTGAGGCGATAAAATCGAGAAAGATTCACAGCCCCACATCGAAACGTGGGAAGGGTGAGCGCGGCTGTTTTCGGCAGGCGCCCCAAAGGGGGACACGGCCAAGGCGCCGGCCTGGTCTCAAGCGGCAGGGAGTTCCGAAGCGCCGGATCCACGGCAGCGGGCCTGACGGGGCGCCGGCAACTCGCCCCTATTCCGGGGGCGCGTGAGGGGGCGAGGCGGCGGCCGAGAAGAAGACGAAAACTCTCTCAGACGCGGCCGGTGCCTCAGCGGGCAACTATATTCCCCCCCCGCCCCCTCCGGAGACACTCACTCTCCCGCTCCGGCATCTTCGCTCTCGCCGCGGGTCTCGGCCTGAGGTAAAAAGAAACACGACAACAACGCAGCGAAACCCCTTCGCTTTTCCCACAAGGCACCGCGCGGCGGAAGGAGGCGGGGGGAGGGGCACAGCCTGTGACCCACAATGCCCTGCGCGGAGATCGAGAATAGAGAGAGAAATAATATGATAAACCTGTCTGTCATTTGTCTCAATAGCAAAATTCCGGGTTTACTTGGGAAGCCACGTATTATTATTATTATTATTATTATTATTATTATTACTATTACTATTATTACTCCCCTGGCAGGAGGTTGGGGCGTGAAAATTGACGCTGGTTATCCACCCGGGAATGTAGCATGTTTACCAAGAAGATAGGTAAAGGTAAAGGTACCCCTGCCCGAACGGGCCAGTCTTGACAGACTGTGGGGTTTGTGCGCCCATCTCACATTTATTGGCCGGGGGCCAGCGCTGTCCGGGGACACTTCCGGGTCACGTGGCCAGCGTGACATCGCTGCTCTGGCAAGCCAGAGCCGCACACGGAACGCCGTTTACCTTCCCGCTGGTAAGCGGTACCTATTTATCTACTTGCACCCGGGGGTGCTTTCGAACTGCTAGGTGGGCAGGCGCTGGGACCGAACAGCGGGAGCGCACCCCGCCGCGGGGATTCGAACCGCCGACCTTTCGATCGGGCGCTGAGGCTTTAGCCCACAGCGCCACCCGCGTCCCTACCAAGAAGATAAGCAGTTCCTATTTCTTCTGACTTGGGCTTTATTTCATGTGATCATCCGCCACCCTCAACACAAACGCTCACATTTTATTTTTTTGAAAATAGCCTTGCCAATCTTAATTAATGGATATGCATTTAGACTCGAGCATGAAATCTTGGGTTTCCAATGGGTTGGGTCGGTCTCTATTAAGCCCTAGGGAGAGAAGCGTCGGGCGGGGGTAGAATTAGAAGTACCCGCATTGCACCTTTGGTGTATCACTCCATTTTTAAGTCTATGGTTCGGTGCAGCCGATTGATTGATTTACCCACAATTCCGCGCGACACCCCAGAATAACTTTGCATAGCCACGCCCGTCGCCTTGTGCTGATTGGCCGCGAAGACGACAAGACTAAACCAACGGGACGCGCCGATTGGCCCCCAGGTTCCGCTTCGGGGAGCGGGGGAACCCCGAGTGCCAAGATGGCGGCCTCCTCAGCTGCGCGGGTCGTTCAGGGCGGCCTCTCTCGGAACCTCAAGGAGCTCCGCATCCACCTCTGCCAGCGCTCGCCGGCCAGCCAGGGGGTCAGGTACGCGAGGCGGGGGGAGGCCTTTCCCTCCCCTGACAGCCCGGCCTTTTCCGCTCATTTTTTAGAAGGTTGCAGCTTGGTAGGTCGTGGGGGAGGCAGATACTCACAGGCAGCTTTATTATAATATTTAATAATAATAATAATAATAATAATAATAATAATAATAATAATAATAATAATTTATACCCCGCCCATCTGGCTGGGTTTCCCCAGCCACTCTGGGCGGCTTCCAACTGAATATTAAAAACAGTACAGCTTCAAACATTAAAAACTTCCCTAAAGAGGGCTGCCTTCAGATGACTTTTAAAAGTAAAATAGTTGCTTATTTCCTTGACATCTGGTAGGAGGGCGTTCCACAGGGCAGGCGCCACTACCGAGAAGGCCCTCTGCCTGGTTCCCTGTAACTTGGCTTCTCGCAGTGAGGGAACCACCAGAAGGCCCTCAGAGCTGGACCTCAGTGTCTGGGCAGAATGATGGTGGTGGAGACACTCCTTCAGGTATACTGGGCCGAGGCTGTTTAGGGCTTTAAAGGTCAGCACCAACACTTTGAATTGTGCTTGGAAGCATACTGGGAGCCAATGTCAAAAGGCAATCCCAACAAATCTCTATTTTTTGAAATATTAGTGTTATTCAGAACTATAGATACGGAAGTACAGTGAGGGATAGTGGCCAACCAGCTGCATTTCACTTGATCCTTACACCTTGTCACCTACTGCTTATTTTCATTAATTGTTAGTCTACCAGCTGAAATGTCTGAAAAGTCTGGTAGTTGTTGTTCTCTTTGACATCTGGTGGGAGGGTGTTCCACAGGGAAGGCGCCACTACCGAGAAGGCCCTCTGCCTGGTTCCCTGTAACCTTTCTTCTCGCAATGAGGGAACCGCCAGAAGGCCCTCGGTGCTGGATCTCAGTGTTGAATAAAGTAATTGAAATACTTTATTGTCACTTGTGCAATACTTTATTGTCACTTGTACAACTTGTATACAGTGAGATTACATGAGCACCCCCCCACTCAGCTCTCTTAGCCTTAATTCCCCTCGTTTACTGACGCACACCCACCAAACCCGAAAGTCAGTTGCCCTGCTGTTATCTTTTCATTCAGCAGCCTAACAGCCCACGGACAGAAGCTGTTCTTTACCCTGTTGGTGCTTCTGTATCTTCTGCCTGAGGGCAGGAGATCAAGAAAGTGTCGGCCAGGGTGTGAATCATCCCTGATAATTTTCCTCACTCTCCTGAGGCAACGTTCTTCCACTATTTCATCCAGCGGATTCATGGGACAGCCCATAATATCTTGTGCTGTATTCACCACCCTCTGTAGGCACTTCCTGTCAGTTGATGTCAAACCAGCCTCCCACACCGTGATGCAGTAGGAAAGGACACTTTCTATTGTGGACCGGTAGAAGGAGATCATCAAATGTTGATTGACATTGTTCTTCCGCAATACTCTGAGGAGATGGAGTCTCTTTTGGGCTTTCTTAACCACCTGGATTGTATTTATTTTCCAAGTAAGGTCTTCAATGAGATAAACTCCTAGGAATTTAAAGGAAGAGACACTCCACACAACCCTCCCCGATGTACAGCAGGACTAGTTCTCCCCTCTTCCTCCAAAAGTCCAAGACCATCTCCTTTGTCTTGCTGATATTAAGGTGCAAGTTGTTCCCTAGGCACCATGTAGATATTTTTTGGACCTCCCCTCTATACGCTGATTCGTCTCCACCTGTTATTAAACCTATTATGGTGGTGTCATCTGCAAACTTAATAATTGTAGTAGACAGGTCAGATGATACACAATCATATGTATACAATGAATACAGGTAGGGACTTAGCACACATCCCTGTGGTGTGCCAGTGCTGATTTTTAAGGAATTAGATGTTACATGTCCAATCCTCAATGTTACTATCATATATTTACTGTGCTCATGTCCCTCTTTTTTCCCTTTCAGGGACTTGAAGCGGCTTAAGAGATAAAAATTAAGAACTACTAAATAAAAATAGGAAAAGCAACAATTAAAAACAATTAAGTATTCATAGAATCATAGAATTGTTAGCCTCTCTCTGTTTTGCAAGGTGAAGTTTGCTGGTTTGCTAAGGGAATGGGGGGCGCCAGCATGAAAGGCAGTAATAGCGGCTGTTAATTGTCCTTTTGCGTGTTCACATCAAATGCTTGAAAAAAAACTCCCAGAACAAGCCATAGTGGACTTGTACTCAAAAAGGAATCATAGAATCATAGTAGGGTTGGAAGGAATCCTGAGGGTCATCTAGTCAACCGCCTGCAATGCAGGGATCTGAACTAAAGCATGTGTGCTTTATCTGAGATTCCTGCATTGCACAGGTTCGACTAGATTGATAGAAGTGTGTGTGTGTATTACAATAAAAACAGCAGAGCACCAGCTTTAGTACTAGGAATGGACATTGGTTTTGAATCACAAAAGTAAAGGTAAAAACCATATTGACTAATAAGGAAAAAAGCCCAAAGGGCATATTATTTTTATTAGTTATTAAATTTGTATACCACCCTTTATATGGATAACAGGGCAGTTCACAGCACAAAAGTAAAAGATAAAAACACAAAATATTTAATAAAACAAGAACAAAAACCATACAAATAACCCCCACATTTTAAATGATAAGGGATGTTAATCAGCCAATATTAATATTAGAAGCAATACCTTTACAAGGCCAACTCGTGCTTTTATTGGGGGGGGGGGAGAGCGGGAAGAGTAAAAAATGAGGTTCCAATTAAATACTCCTATCTTGACAAAGGTGCTGTGGGTGTCCTAACACAGATTATGGTAATTTGATTTGGATGTATCCAATAGGTCAACCCACCTTGAACACTTTATTGTGATAGCAGCTAACCAGCTGAGCAGAGAAGCCACAAAGCCAAGTCCAGTGCTGTTCTAGTTGTTGTTATATATACAGTATATGCCACAGAAGTAGTTTGCTAAAGCTTAAACACATCTGGTATCATCAGGATATACTGAACATTACTGGATTATATTAACCTCTAAGGCTACTGGGAAAATTGTAGGAAAAAATGATATACAGTCAAACCTTGGTTCCTGAATGGCTGTTTTCAAACATTTCGGCTCCCAAAGCCAAAAACCTAAAAGTAAATGCTCTTGTTTTCAAACTTTTTTGGAAGCCGAACGTCCGATGCGGCTTCCGCTTGAGTGCAGGATGCTTTTGCAACCAATCGGAAGCCGTGCCTAGGTTGTTGAACATTTCAGAAGCTGAACAAGCTTCCAGAACAGATTACGTTCAACAACTGAGGTTTGACTGTACTAGTCATATTGTTTTCTTCACGCCTTGCTGAGCTTTAGCTCAGTTTTTTAAACTGTGTTCATGGGAAACTGGGTTTTAAAGAAATTTGTAATGTTGGACAAGCTGCCCTGAAATACAGTGTACTTATCACTACAACTCTGGAATTTTGTTGGATGTGTTTGGAGCACACCCAGTTGTTTCAAAAATGGCAAGACTCCTGGAACATGCCCCCAAACCCCTGTGCTCCGATAAATATAGGAAGTATTCTCTAAATGTTTGGCACTTGAAAGCCACTATCTGTATCCTGCTGACTTTTCATGAAAGTGTAGAAGACCCTCATCCTAATGCATGCTGGTGTGTTTGCTTCTTCTTTGCAGAGATTTCATTAAACAACATTATGTGACTTTAAAGAAAGCAAATCCAGATTTCCCTATCCTGATCAGAGAGTGCTCAGATGTGCAACCCAAGCTCTGGGCTAGATATGGTGAGTTGGGGGGGGTGTATGTTACAATCTTGCTATACAATTAGGCAGAAATAATATGTTGGGCAGTTCAAGTATTAGCCTTTCCTTGAGGAATAAACTTTTCAGTCCTGCCTGGATTTTTATTGTTGAAGGCCACTAGCAAACACTTCTTGGACAACTCCAGCCCAGTAAGCCACTTGCGTTTTTCCCCCACAACTACTCCAAATCTGCTCTATAATGTTTTCTCTCCTATACAAATAGATCATGCTGGAAAACATTTCCATTGACAGAAAACAGAAACCTTGGCAGTTTTTTCAAATGTTGGCTGGTAGCTTACATGAAGTATCTAGTGGGAACAGAGCTGGCACTCTCTTCTGATAGAAATATGTGTCCCCAGGGTGCTTTCCCCCCTGGATTTACCTTTTAGGATTTCTAAACAAAAAATGTTTTTTAAAAAATAGAGTTAGAATTTTTTTGTTCACGAGAGCTGCTTTTTTTTTTGACAAGGAAATTGCTGCATCTCTGTAATGCAGAAGGGATCAAGAGAAAAATGGATAAACTTAAGACAAGAGAGTGGATAGAAATGGTCTGTGGCTGCCAGAGAGGAAACTTAACTGAGCACATGGCCTATGGCAAATAATGAATTATCTCCCTCTCCGCCCGCCACCCACCCAAGGGCTCTTGTTTCAATACTTATCCCACTCATTTTCTTGCAAAATAGGTACTTAAGTTTAGGAGCTGCTGAAAAAATTCAACAGATTTAAAGTTTTAAAGTAAACTTAGCTAGTCTTGACTTAATTAAGGCTCAGGCCCCTGACTTAGTATTTCTGATAACTGGCACCATGAGGCCTCTTTACTAGTACTTTGCCAGATACATCTAAATAGAGAATAGTGGCATGGAATCATATGCTTTAACTGACATAGAGTCATTCCTACAGCAGACTAGAGTTCCCAATAGCTAAAGTAGCTGAGGACTGAGGTGATAGTGAAAACCTTTCTTCTAGCTTTATCTGATGTGGCAGCTTTGATGTCAACTGGGTAGTCCACAAAGTGGGGGAGCTGAGGATGGACCTGCTGGCCAAATCCTGTTCCCCACCCCTGAAGCAGAAGTGAATGTCGGCTCTTCTGAAAAGCATTTGTTTTCACCAAGTCTGTGCTAGTGCATCCAAAAGCAATTCAGGTTATAGGTGGAACACATCCCCCTTGGGCACTGCATTTCAGTTTTTAATATAGTAGCTTCCTGAAAGTAGAAATCCCTGTATCATGCATTGTCTGTGCAGGGCGTTTTGTTTCCTAACACTGCTTGTCAGTGAAATTGTAGGAAAGTGAGGCTGCTATGTGTATGCATTTCCTGAGTTTTATTGCTGTACCTACATTTACATCTGTGTATAGTAAAGCAGAGCATGTCTAAAGGGAGCTGTTAGCAGCGTAGGTTGCAAAACCATGGTGGCTCAATCAAAGTGTCTGAAATCATTTCTTCAAATGAAAACAGTCCATGGTATATGCCTTTCACCCAACTTTTGTGTTTTCCTCAGCGTTTGGCAGAGAGAAGAGTGTACCACTGAATAACCTAAACATGGACCAAGTTGCCAAAGCCTTGGAGAATGTTGTTAACAGCAAAGCATAAGGAAAACAAATGGCAACTGAATTTGAGTCTAATTCCAGATGTAGATCACTTCTATGTGTAACTTGCATAAAAAAGAATTCAACTTAGAAAATAAAGCTTAAGTATCTTGTTTAAGCCAAGATAGCCCCCTGTAAGTTGATTCTTTTCACTGTTGTTAATCTTTGCACACCCAGTGCTAGGCTAAAGAACAGTTTAGAGAACAGTAAACATCACAGAATAAGGCTTCTCTAGAAGTGCCAGGGATATTTACTTTTACCACTCTTCAGAAAAACAAGAAAGTGTTCTGTTCACAGGCTTGTTAGTAACAAGCCAGCATGGCTGCTTTGTATGTATCACTATCAACTTTGTAAGGAAGTAGACTGTAGATTTTCAGCTGAAGCGCGAAGGGGACAATTCTGGGGGAGAGCGGTCAGCTCTTTGGCAGTCCAAATGAGCACTTTGACCCGTTCTTGCAGCTGTAGTTTATCCTGATGCTGCTCTAGGGCCTGTAGTCCTGACTGACCTACAAAATCAGCGGCAGCCTGGGGCAAAGAAGAGAAGAAGACCAAAGTTAGTTCTGAGCTTGCTCATGACTCTTGAGACTTCAGAAAATACAGGAACAACAGATAGCCAAATACCTCTGGCCAGTGATGGAAGAGGAGATGCAGTAGTTCAAGATCTTGAGCCACGACTTGGTCATCAGGAAGAGCCAGGATGCTAATGAGGGGGAAGAGTACAGCCTTCTGATGCAGTGCCTGGCAGTAGGCAGAGCCCTTAGCAGCTATGTTGCACAGCACTGTCAGAACCTGAAGAAGACACCAAAAGGCTAAGGTTAGGATTCTGCCACTCTAATCTTTACAGTGAGGGACGTGGGTGGCGCTGTGGGTTAAAGCCTCAGCGCCTAGGGCTTGCCGATCGAAAGGTCGGCAGTTCGAATCCCCGCGGCGGGGTGCGCTCCCGTCGTTCGGTCCCAGCGCCTGCCAACCTAGCAGTTCGAAAGCACCCCCGGGTGCAAGTAGATAAATAGGTACCGCTTACCAGCGGGAAGGTAAACGGCGTTCCGTGTGCTGCGCTGGCTCGCCAGATGCAGCTTTGTCACGCTGGCCACGTGACCCGGAAGTGTCTCCGGACAGCGCTGGCCCCCGGCCAATAGATGTGAGATGGGCGCACAAACCCCAGAGTCTGTCAAGACTGGCCCGTTCGGGCAGGGGTACCTTTACCTTTACCTTTAATCTTTACAGTAGTATCAAGGAACTTCTGTGGCCTTAAATATCTGGCACTGATTGCTTGCCTGTTTGCTTTTCACTGCCTCCTCTTTGAAGATTCAGGAAGTTGTAACAGCTAGTGACATGCCTAGAACTTCCTATATTGCTGAACTGGTGCTCAGTACCGTATTTTTCGCTCCATAACATGCACCTGACCATAACACGCACAGTTTTTAGAGGAGGAAAACAAGGAAAAGAAATTCTGAATGAAACAGTGGATGTATCATTTTTGTGCTTCATGCTGTGGCCACAGACATGTGATTTGACGGTGAGTTTGGGGTAGCCCAATGCAAAAATCCTGAGAATCCATGTGGATCTGTGCTTTGTAACCACGTTTTTGCACCATTGCAGCCCCAGGCAACAGTGGGTGTGTGATCTTTTTGGTGCAGGCTGTAGCCATGGATATGCTATGTGATCTGATGGTGAATTTGGGGTGACCCTATGCGAAGATCCTGAGGATCCATGTGGATCCGTGCTTTGTAACCACGTTTTAAGTGGGGAGGGAAGGAAAAACATAGAAGGGACAAGGAGCACCGAGAGGGGTGTGCGGAGAAGCAGCTGGCTAAGAATGCAGGAGAGGGGTTTTACCGGAGGGAGGGAGGAAAGGAAGGCAAAAGTTCCCCCAGCCAGCCATCCAAGCCAGCCAGCTAGCGCGCGCTCTCTCTCTCTCTCCCCCCCCCCCACCTGCATGTTGCCTGCGAGTCCCTAGATGCAGCAGCAGCACCGGAGCACGGAGAGGAATTACGGTAGAAGGAAGGACGCTCTGCTTTCCCCTCTGCTTGCCTGGAGGGGAGGGGTTTTCTCTGCTCTTTGTTCCGTTTGAGTAAACACAGTAACGAAACAGAAGAGGGTGGGCAGTAAGACCCTGAGGCAGAATGCAGGAAAGCAACAGCTTTCTCTCTCAGGAGGCTCAAACACAGAGAATGAAGATAAACTGGTAAAATAAGGGGGCTGGGTTAAATCTAAAGGGAAAACCTCAAAGATCCTTCAAGAACAAGGCAGGGGTTCAGGGCTCCCAAAGCTGAGCTGCAGCCTTAGAAGGGAAAAATGGGGCTTTCGGAGGTGGTTTTTACTGCCCCACTGCTTCCAATTTTTTAAAAGGCAAATTGCAGGAGAAGATGCAGCAGTCAGTCACTCTCTCACTCCCTCCAAGCACCCACGCTAGCGAACAAACACACAGGCAACCACACACTCACAAAGCACACACACTAGCAAACACACAGTCGCACTGCACACACAATCAAGCGATCAGAGTGGCCAAAACTCCTAGCAAGCACTTCCCTGGCTTTTGCTGACCGCAACGAAGACGACCCTCGAAGAAAATGTGTGATGCACTCGGGCCAGTCGGCTCCAGGGACCACACATTCGCTCAATAACACGCATAGACATTTCCCCTTACTTTTTAGGAGAAAAAATCTGCGTGTTATAGAGGGGGAAATACGGTATATGTAGCCTGCTCAGGTCGCAAATGGAAGTTCAGCTGACAAACCTTTGAGGCTTAGCTGGTGCATCTCTCTTAACTTCATCTGGGCTGGAAGCAAGAAGGGCACCCTCAAGCAAAATGAAGATTTCCACATAGCTAGTGGAACCCTGAGGAATACTAGCATGGCTTGAGACCCAACTACCTTCCCCAGTACCAACCACCTTGGACCCTACAATCAGCAGATGAGGGCTGCGTAGCTGGCATTGACCTGTGACAGAGCCTTCTTAGTGGCAGTTCCTGGTGAAGTGCATTTGTCTCCCTTGACATTCGGGAAGAGTTGAAAAACATTACTGTTTAGCCAAGCTTTTGATGGCTGAAAGATACTGCTCCTGGCAACCCTTGAAATCACTGGTTGAGAAAATGTTTAATTGCTTTTAGAATGCTTCCTCCCTTTGAGGGGAAAGGCAGTATATAAATTAAATAAACTCCCTAGCCTCTAAAACCCCTTGGAAAACTGGTGTATTACAGAACCAAAAGTCAAAAACTTACCAAACAGCAAAAAAAAGTTGTGCTAAGAAGAATTTTAAGTACAGAATGAATCTCATCGCCATTGACAAATCCAGCATTTATAAATTAGTATTTTGATTCTACTAAATACCCTTTTAAATGTGTTTATGGGAGAGGGGAGGGAGGTTATTGCATTTGGTTTGTGGTATTTTTTCCCTTGTTTTTATTATGCATTTTGCATTTTTCTCTCCTATTTTTATGTTGTGAACCACTTTGAGATCTAAGGATGAAGGATGGTATACAAATTGAACAAATAATAAAGTAAGAATAATTTAAAAAGACAGATTGCCAGTTTCACATCAGTGGCTGAAATGGCTGTTGAGAGCCATCCCCTTAGGCGTCCATCTGCAAGCAATTTGAACACAACACACTTCAAAGGGATGGCTCTCAGCTCCCATCAGCTGATGAACACTAAAAGCCAAGCAGCTGCACTAGGCGGTTCCCAATGGATACTTCCTAGTATGGCTGATTTTGGTGAGGCTCTCTACCAATACCAATCAGTATTAAGAGGCAGCCCTAATTGCCAAAAGTCACCTTTCCCAAAACTGCACAAAGTGAATATCCAGTTTCAAATTCTCTGGTGTTCATAGAGGGGAGGAAATCCATCCTCAACCCTGATCAATACTGTAACGTACCAGCAAGCTCAGCCTCTCGTAGCACAAGAGTTTCAGTAGAGATGGAAAGAGGTCTGGGTTGAGCAAAGCAGAGCAAGATCTGATGCTGTCAGCTGGGGAAAGAAAGAAAAATCTCAATCCCTATTGGCATTCTGTTCAACAGAGAAAAAGTGAGCTACCTGGAAGAGTCATCTGCAGAAGAAACATTCAGCATGTTTACAGTAGGCAGCTAAAAAACAGGCTTTATCTAGTCTTTCCCAGCCCCAAAGGAGAAAAGCCTAGGATGCATGAGCAAGTCACCCTAGTTTTTTGCTGCATGGTGCAAGGATACTAGATCTCACAAATCATATTGTCTGCCTGAAAACCTCTCTGTACTGGAAACTTTTAATAATACCTTCTGCTGTATGCCACCCAGACAACAATGTTATTAGGTGACTTTAAATGGGTGTGCAGGCAGGTTTAAATCCTGAATAATTTAAGCCCCACACATCAGCTTAGGAGCAGGGGTTAGATCTTTTCAGTCTGGCAGGACTCAATGCAAACCCTGATTCAGGATGGTGTTTGCACTGCAATCACCTGCTAAAATGGACACCCACCTACAACCCCCACCCCGGCTTTAGCAAAGGATTCCATGCAACCCCATTCATGTATCAGGAGGGGGTATGCATCAGAATCTCCTGCTAGAGGGGTGTTTTTCACATTGTTTTAGCAGGTGATTCCATACAAGCTTGCTAAAACGATGGGGGAAAGCCTCTTATTTTTAGCAGCACCTTGCACATGATATCATTGTGATGTCATGTGATTGACAAGCAGGCAGCCCCACCTACCAATCCTGATAAGAACCTGGCTTGTGGAGCCAAAAAGGTTCCCCCCCCACCCCGTTAAGTGAATTATTTGGCTGTAAAAGAAAATGCTGGACACGGGTGGCGCTGTGGGTAAAACCTCAGCGCCTAGGACTTGCCGATCGCATGGTCGGCGGTTCGAATCCCCACGGCGGGGTGCGCTCCCGTTGTTCGGTCCCAGCGCCTGCCAACCGCTTACTAGCGGGAAGGTAAACGGCGTTTCCGTGCGCTACGCTGGCTCACCAGATGCAGCTTGTCACGCTGGCCACGTGACCCGGAAGTGTCTGCGGACAGCGCTGGCTCCCGGCCTATAGAGTGAGATGAGCACACAACCCTAGAGTCTGGCAAGACTGGCCCGTACAGGCAGGGGTACCTTTACCTTTAAAAGAAAATGCTAATCTCATCAATTTATTGTAACTGTTGAGATCTACCTAGCCTTAGTACTATCAAGGTCAATATACTTTGCCCAATTAGAAGACTCCAATAGGTAACAAAGGAGAGGCAAGGCAGCAGTACCACTTGGTTTCTCATCTAGTGCTAACTGTGTGTGCCAGGACATACCTGTCAGGTTGTTGATGAGCCACAGACACTCCTGGGCAATGAAGAGGTGTTCGGAGACAAAGTACTGTATGAATTCAAACAAGGCCCTTAGAAGTCTCTCTTCCTGTTCCACGAGTTCAACATCGCCCACTTCATCTTCTGCAAGAAGATTGGCAACACACCGCACCACGGGACAAATCAACTGGCAAAGAGAATTGAAAAAAATACATTCAGAAGGAGAGTCGGGGGCACAGCCTGGCACCTCAAATATATTTCCTATTTACTTTACCAGTTCTACACCCTCAACTGAAGTTGTTGACATCACAGAAGCCAGTTCTAGCAACAGCTGCACAAGGGATGGCACAGTCCTTTGAGAGATCAGCAGTGAGTTGTTCACCCGGCTATGGAAAGGAAAATAAAGGACAGCTATCCCACTTGAGTAGGACTAGGTAGAGTCCCACCTCTATCCAACCCAATAAAAGGCTTTTCTCCTATTCAGTCTGCTCATTTTTCAAGTGAAATCAGTTTTTGAATATGCAAAGTTGAAAGCGGGGGGAATGGGATTTAGAAATGGTTGTAAGGTGCAGGCAACAGTTGGCATGAAAAACTGAGTTAGACTTTGTGACCTTGCTATATTATCTCACTCATCACCCTGGCTTTACAGGAAGGGGTTAGCTCAATGGGTCTTAGGCCATTTTCAGGTGAATCTCAGGGGACCAGCAGGATTTAGAACCAAAGGATACTGCCCACTTATCAAGATGACTGGCATAGATAAAAATGATCTGCCATTAAAGAGCCAACATTTTCCATTCTTCATATTTCCTCAGCAAAGGGGTGGGAGGTGGGGAACGTTGTTTGTTTACGGAGCAAATATTTGTGCAAGCATCCCTAAACTGGAAGTCAGGCCCATGCCCTTTGCATCTTTCTTCCCAATGTGCACTACCAACATGCACAGACAACCCATCTCCATGTCTCACTCAAGAATCCTAACCCACTATTTAGGACCTCCTACGTACCACAGAAACATTTACCTACAAATAATGTAGTGAAGACCCCATGCAAATTCCACTGCAGCTCCTATTCCTTCTTCCAGGTTGGAACAAACCAAGTGAAGCATGTCTTTGGGGAGGGTGGAATTTAGGACCAAGCTGGGGGCAGAAGAAAAAAAAACCTCTGTTAAGTTATTAGGGGAACCATGTCAACTATCCCAGAGGCAGAGAGTGATAGTAGTTGGAGGAGATATTGCTTTGGGTAGCTTTACACATGCCTTTCTGTATAGTTTTAAGGACAATCCACATATCTACCATTCCATAGATATATTTGACCAAAAAAAAATCTGATTGACTTTTTAAATATATCTATTCTAGTGAGGAGTTGAGGAAGATACAGTGGTACCTTGCAAGACGAATGCCTCGCAAGACGGAAAACTCGCAAAACGAAAGGGTTTTTGGTTTTTTGAGTTGCTTCACAAAACGATTTTCCCTATGGGCTTGCTTCGCAAGACGGAAACGTCTTGGAAGTTTGTTTCCTTTTTCTTAACACCGTTAATACAGTTGCAACTTGACTTCGAGGAGCAACTCATAGAATGCGGTGTGGTAGCCTTTTTTGAGGTTTTTGAAGACTTTGGTATTTTTGAAGCTTTTCCAAAACTTTTCCGACACCGCGCTTCGCAAGACGAAAAAAACCGCAAGTCGAAAAAACTCGCGGAACGAATTAATTTCGTCTTGCGAGGCACCACTGTACACATGAAACTCCCCCAACAGCTCCACGGTCAGGACATCGGCATCAGACATGGCCTTTTAACAATACGTCCACCTCTCCTCAAGCCACATGATTTCCTCCCTCCCTCCCCAAAACTTCAGCATTTCAGAAACTAAAGGTGCAGCTTATTATTTACTTGCTTAATTAACATGCAGAACTTAGAATGTTAAGTAGGTACAGTATTTTGAACAGGACAAGGTACCAAGATTAACATGATAACATTTGATACTTCATATCAAAATACAGTGTATAATTTGTGGGGTTGATCTTCTTGCAACATTGATATAAATAAAAGTGACAGTTTCTATGAATCTAACTGTAAAGTAAGGATATGAAAGACATCATAAAATAAAGGAAGAAATTTCACAGGGTGTAGGCAAGGTCCACCGCCTAAAATGGTTAACACCACACAAACTCCAATGAGAAAGATGTTGGTGTGGCAAAAGAAATCTTCAGGGTTTTAAAGCCAGATCATTCCATTAATGTTAAAGACTAAGATTATATCTAAAGTATGTGTAATGGGTAAGGAGTTGCTCGTGCGTAAGTTGCCGCCTCTCCTGGTTATGTTGCCTTGTTAAACCTTTCAGTCTGGGCAGCCCTTCACTTCGTGGCTGCCTCAGTCGCTAGCAGAATCCGTCAGTGGGCATTTCTTAAACCTTTTCCAACATAAAAGTTGTTTGACGCCAAGTCTCCTCCTACTCTCTCTGCGCGGAAGTCTTCTGCGCAGGGAGGGCGTGGGTAGCGGAGGACCCGTGCTCTCCCCGCTGGTGTCCGGTGAAGAGTCCTGGAGCCCTCTCGCCGATTCCCCCCATCAGCCCCTCTATATCCCTGGTGTTGCGCTGATTTGCTTCCCCATCTGCGGAGCTGCCTCTCTCCCTGCTGGGCCCTTCTCCAGCATCATTTGAGAGCCTTCCCTCCGCCTCTAGCTCCGATGTCAGTTCCCTGACAGTATGTCCCCATAGAAAGCTTATTTGTGGCGCTGGTTGATTCACTTCTGCTGCCAGCATACAGGAGACCAGGGTTTGAATCCCCACTCAGCCATGAAGCCCACCTTGAGCCAGTCACCATCAGGGTTGAAATGGGCAGGTGGAGAACCATGTACACCACCTCAAGCTCTTTGGAAGACAAAGGAGATATATAAATGCAACTAATAAAATAAATAAAAAATAAGTTGGTAAATGAGTGACACCGAGATTGGTGCCTCATGTGCACATACACTTTTTTTAAGGGTTTGGAGTAACCAAGAAGGAAGCTGGCTATGTCATGCACAGATACACGTCAAATTCTGAAATGAAGAGATTCCACTTACGGTATGATTTCAGCTGGAGCTTCCTTAGACTGCAAGAGCTGTGACAGAACGTAGCCAACACCTTCCCGCACCACCACATGAGGGGACTGAAATCAGAGTACAACAATCACCATCCACTGGTTCAGAGTAAAAGGCTTCAGTGTGTTATGTACCCTGTGGAAACATACGTGGTTGCAGGGGTGGAGGGTGCTGATGAACTGCTGTATTCCTTCAGACATTTCTCAGGAAGTTAAAAGTATAAGCAAAAAGCTTAACGATGCTAAGAACAGCAAGCTGCTCTTTGAGAACATCTTATTAATTGCCTTCACGGGTTACTGTATAATCAAATGAAATAGGCCACAATAAATCATTCAGTTCTGGGCAGCAGGGTACAGAATCCTCAGTCTCTGTGTTGCGTATGCAGTCGAGGGATTCTACTTATTCTAACAGTGGTAAATGGATAGTGCATGACTCAAATGCACTCTTTGATTCGACAAGGCTTGTACGCAGCTGGCATTCAGAATGTCTGGGCTGTTTCCCCCTTACCTGGATGCAGGATGCCAATACTGGGATAATGCCCTGAGGTAGAAGTTGTTTCTTCACAGCCGTCATCTCAACCACCAAGTTCCCCAATGTGTACAAACACAGCTCCTGAAATACAGCAGGGAAGAACATGCTCCATATTCACCATTCTATAACTGCAACTTCTTGCACAATGCTACAATACCTGCAAACAACTCTAGGGGCAGAAAACATTTCCACTGGAGCGGAGAGTAGCTGAGAAGATTTGGGGATGCAGAGATGTAACAGCTCAAGCAGAGTTTGAGAAATATAGGCAATGGAAACATATACTTCTGAAAATAATATTAATGTGATCAATAACTTTGCACCAATTGTCAGAGGTCAGCATCCATGTGAGCCTTTGCTACCACTCCTCAATGGGAAACCTCCTATCCAATGAACCTTACAATGATTCTTCCAACTATAGCCGGACTACAATCACTCCCTCACTCCAGGATGTACTTGCAGCCAAATTCATGTCACTGCAAAAGGCCCAGGCAGCCGCAACTTTCTCTAGTCTTCACATTTACCTCTCCCATGTTCTTCAGACCTTTAATCCACACTTTTCTGGTACCTAGTGGCCTACACTGGGGCACATTTGCTTCAAATGTGCAAAAGGGCCTATTTTATCAGATAAAACCCAATTAAGTTGAAGTCAATAGCAATGTACTTTGTTCCACCTTGAGCCACTTTTTAAACTCAAAAAATAAAGAGTATGCTGGAGAGGATAGTTTTCATACTCTGTAACGTGGAGCCTGGTGTAGGCAAAAGGTCACACTTCACTTGCCTTACCAGAAGCTGGAACAGCCAAGTACCGCCAGCCTGGATCTTACCATAAGGGCTACACTGTGTCCAGAGAGGTACGTCAAGAGGTAGGAGGTTGCTGGCAAACACGCCTCAACCACATCAGGGTCACTGGAATGGGAGAGTTCATGTAAACAGCGAGCTGCATCCATCTGCAGATCTGCCAGATTGCCAGTGAAGAGACCAATCAGCACACGCATACTGCCCTCTAGCCTACAAAATTAAAACACCATCTTTATGCAGTCCTCTGCCAGAATCACATACTCTTTTTACTTATCTGTTCTACTGAAGGAAACTAAGTGTGAAGTTAGAGCTATCCCAATAGCGTAGCAGTTGTCACTATTGCTCCTACTATCATTATTATCATTATATTTATCTTTTACATTGACACAGCCACTCATCAAAAAATATCCCATGGGATATTACTGTTCATCTGCATGGCCCAGGAAATCAAATTCCAACTGAATGGCACTTAACAAACCTAAACAACTTGACAACTTATTTCCCACCCAGCCCAAACTGGAATAGAACATTGGAAAGTTTATTTAACCCAGACTGGAACAGAATATAAAGTCTACCCATTCTTCCCACACCAAACCCCCACAAGTTAGTTCAGGTTATCAATTCAAAGTTAGAGTCTGTCTTTAAAAAACAGGAGGTTGTGCACACACCAGCCACAGCCAAAGAATAGTGAAAACAAACATCCAAAATCTAAAAGAAAGTTTGCCCTTGGGAGGCTTGTATACCCAGCCCTCTTCTCAACCCAGAAAACAGCAGGGAGGACAGAAACTGTAACAGACTAGCATTCAACACCCAGTTGGATGAAGAAGAGGAGAGCATTTCTGTGCACTAGAGAGTGCCTCTCTTCTTCTGGGGTGCTCATCTAATCTCTGGAGCTGCCACACGTTCAAGGTCATGGACATCTAATAGAAAGCCAGCTAACAAGGAAGTTGGACCTCTCTCCACTTAAGTTGGGTTGTTTCTGCACAAGGTAAGATGGTGTACTGCACCTAAATAGCTCCATTTACTTCAACACAGACAAGCAGACCCCCCCCCCCCAGAATAGGCGTCAGCAGGTCAAGTGCACATTAACTAACCTGATGAATTTCTGCTGGTTTTCTGTGTGCTGTAGTCCCTGTCGAAGGAGACGCAGAGATGTTGCCCTGTCTTCTTTTCCTCTTTGGATGTTTTTCAGCAGCTGTGAAATCTGCTAGTGAGCAAGACTGAATCAGTGACAGAACTTGAAGAGAAAGCAAATCTCAGGTGGAAGCCTCTTGCTGCTGCCCACCTCTGTGGTATGAAGGGCAGAAATAATCCTGGAGTCTCATAGACCAGGGTGCGGTGGGCTATGACATTTAACTATTTAACATCTCTTTTGAAAGAAAAAGGACATCAACTTGAAATATTACTTGGACGTTGTACCGCTTACATGGCACTTTCATATACTGTGTTCATAAGCTAGCTATAAATAAAAAATATCAGTTATCTCTAAACAAATCAAAGGGTTGCGTGACTAAATGCACTGCATTTATTAATATCCAAGACCGGGTGGCGCTGTGGGTTAAACCACAGAGCCTAGGACTTGCCAATCAGAAGGTCGGCAGTTTGAATCCCCGTGACGGGGTGAGCTCCCATTGCTCGGTCCCAGCTCCTGCCAACCTAGCAGTTTGAAAGTGCAAAGTGCAAGTAGATAAATAGGTACCGCTCCAGCGAGAAGGTAAACGGCGTTTCCATGCGCTGCTCTGGTTCGCCAGAAGTGGCTTAGTCATGCTGGCCACATGACTCGGAAGCTGTACGCCGGCTCCCTCGGCCAACAAAGCGAGATGAGCACCGCAATCCCAGAGTCGGTCACGACTGGACATAATGGTCAGGGGTCCCTTTACCTTTAAGACCCAATCAACTTCAAAAAATGGACGATCTTCCTACCTCTTCTTCAGAGAGAGGAGCTGCTACCCCACTGTCCGTTCCAACCTGCCCTTCATCCATCAAGGTGTCTTCACATAAAAGCCGCTTGCTGATCAACTGCTGATGCCTCCGCGCACTCCGAAGAGCTGCAAACAAAGCAGCACATTGTTATCAAACTGCTGCAATACAAGGAGCAAAAAGAGCTTGTTAAATGTTACTTATGAGACTGCGGCACAGAGCAAAGTAATATGCAACTCTCTCGTCCCAATAAAGCTGCAGAAGGAAGTCACACACAAACCTGACTCGCGCTCTCTCCTCCAAGTCCGCAGGTCCTCCACGCTGCAGTTGCGTGGCCCCCAGCGGCTTTTTCTCCAGCTCCTTGGACCAGCGACTCCATGGGAGGCAGCAGCTGCCGCTGCTTCTGCACCCGGGATGGACCCAAGAGAAATCATAGCTCCTGCTCTGAGCCTGGGCTGCACCCTTAGGCAGCAGGTAGCAACATATAGAGCACCCCTCCTAAAAATGGGGGCAGAGCCGTCCCTTTAAAGGGACCAGCAGCCGGTCACTACTGTCGGCTCCCTACTCGGGTCCACAGAGCCACACATTTGCGTGCAATTATTATTATATATTTATTTGCACCCCGCCTTTTTTCCTGACATGGACTCAATGATATGGCTCCCCCCGCGCGGGCCACGGCTCAAGGGCCTTCTCCCTCTTCCCAGCAAGGGGCTGCCGCCCAGAGGAGCCGGGCCTGCTTCTCAGGGGCCAACACCAGCGAGGCCGGGAGGGGGAGGAGGGGCAGGAAGGCGGGGAAGGTCTCTGAATGGCAAGAGAGCCGCCGCAACCGGAGTGCGGGCCGGGCGGAGGCCTTGGTCCAGGCACAGGCCAACTTCGCGCGGTTGCCAGGACAACAAACCCAGAGCTATCAGACGGGGTCGCGGCCGGAGGAAAGGAAGTAAGGAGAGGGAGGGGCAGCCATCTTGGCGGATGTTTCAACTATCGGCTCAGTGCGCCTGCGCATTCCGTCCGGGAAAGGAAAACTCAATGAAGGGAACCATAGACCCAAAAAGTGTAGAGTCGTCGAGCTCCCTGGATGAATGAGTTCCCTTGTCACACTGCGATGTTATTTTCAACCGTCTCCCCGGGGCAGAAGTGAGGGATGCCCTTAGGAATCCGAGGTTTTTCTTTAGCATCATTTGGAAGCGAGATAGGAGCAAAGAGATGAGGTCATTCGGGTCTTATAATTTATACTGCCTATTCCAATGCACACACAGTCCTCTTACTGAAGACAGGAAGGATGTGTTCGGCAGAAAGCTTGTGACTTACAACAGCCCTGCAGGGCAGGCCAGTGTTTACTATTGGGACTGGCGGGGGTCTAACTCAGGCTGAGAGGGCGGTTTGCCACAACCCTGCAATACAGTGGTACCTCGGGTTACATACGCTTCAGGTTACAGACTCCGCTAACCCAGAAATAGTACCTCGGGTTAAGAACTTTGCTTCAGGATGAGAACAGAAATCGTGCTCTGGCGGCGCGGCGGCAGCAGGAGGCCCCATTAGCTAAAGTGGTGCTTCAGGTTAAGAACAGCTTCAGGTTAAGAACGGACCTCCGGGGTCGGGTGGCGGGTTTTAAGCTGAACAAACAAAAAACCAAGGTGTTAGGGAAAAACTTGACAGCTACTGAAACAGAGGGGTTTCAGAAGGAAACAGAACTAAATATTGTTAAAAAAGTGAAATACCTGGGGGTCAATCTGTCTTCCAAGAACTTGAATTTATTTAAAGATAATTATGAGAAATGTTGGTTAGAAGTTAAAAAAGATCTAGAAATCTGGTCAAGACTGAAATTATCCTTGTTAGGCCGAATTGCAGCTATAAAAATGAACGTTTTGCCAAAAATGTTGTTTTTGTTTCAAGCCTTGCAGATTGTGGACAGAGTGGAATGTTTTGGAAAGTGGCAGAAGGATATCTCTAAGTTTGTCTGGCAGGGCAAAAAGCCCCGAATAAAGTTTAAAATATTAACTGATGCAAAGGAGAGAGGGGGGTTTGCCCTGCCAGACTTAAGGTTATATTATGAAGCTGCGGCCTTCTGCTGGATGAAAGATTGGATTCTGTTAGAAAACACTGATGTCCTAGATCTGGAAGGCTTTAATAATTCAATAGGTTGGCATGCGTATTTGTGGTATGACAAGGGAAAAACATACGGAATGTTTAAAAACCATATTGTCAGAAAAGCAATATTTATGGTCTGGAAAAAATACAAAGACTTATTGGAAAGCAAAACTCCGAGGTGGGTATCACCAATAGAGGCCAAGGCTCGGAAAAAACCCAATATGGAGGCCGGCTGGCCGAAATATTGGGAAATAATAGAAAACATTGGAGACAATTGGAGGTTGCAGAGCTTTGAAAAACTAAAGGGTAAGGTGCAAGATTGGCTTCATTATGCCCAAATTAATGAAGTTTTTAAGTTAGACAAAAAAACAGGATTCCAGGTGGAAAAATCGAAACTTGAGACAGAGTTGTTAGAACCAAAGACCAAACTACTATCGAGAATGTATAACTTGCTGCTTAAATGGAATACTCAAGATGAGACAGTTAAATCAGCCATGATAAAATGGGCTCAGGACATTGGTTATAATATCATGTCTGGAGACTGGGAGAGGTTATGGACCACCGGTATGAAGTTTATTGCATGTAATGCTTTGAAAGAAAATATCATGAAAATGGTATACAGGTGGTACATGACCCCGGTCAAGCTGGCTAAGATATACCATTTGTCCGACAATAAATGTTGGAAGTGTAAGGAGGCTGAGGGGACATTCTTTCATCTTTGGTGGACTTGTCCAAAAGTGAAGGCCTTCTGGGAAATGATTTATAACGAGCTAAAAAAGGTGTTTAAGTACACATTCCCTAAGAAACCGGAGGCCTTCCTTCTGGGCATTGTCGGCCAGAAGGTGTTAAAGAAGGATCGAACTTTTTTCATGTATGCTACCACAGCAGCAAGAATTCTTATTGCTAAGCATTGGAAGACTCAAGATTTGCCCACACTGGAGGACTGGCAGACGCAACTGATGAACTACATGGAACTAGCCGAGATGACTGCCAGGATCCGAGATTTGGGAGAAGAAGCAATGGAGGAGGACTGGAAAAAATTTAAGGACTATTCGCAAAAGTATTATAAGTTATATGAACTTTAAGATGCCGTATGATTTGGAAGGTTAGCCCCAGCAACGAGAGTGGATTATATATGAAATTGGATAATATTTATGAAAGAATCAAAGTTTAAATGGGCAAAAACGATAATATGCTATATTTTTAGAGTAAATGGAAAATAAGGGATTTAAACTTAAATTGCAATTGAAAGTACAAAGAAATACATGAAACAAGGGTATAACTTGCTGATAATTTTATTGTTAAGAACACACTATGCGGGAGATGCGAGGAAGTCCGATAGAAATTTGATATAAGTTGTTGAAATGGTTTTGATTCTCTGTTTTTTTTTTCCCTTTTCTATTTTCTATGTTCTTTCTTTTTTCTGTCTTTTCTGTAATTGGAAAAAATGTAATAAAAATTATTATAAAAAAAAAAAGAACGGACCTCCGGAACGAATTAAGTACTTAACCCGAGGTACCACTGTACACGTCACTGCCCTCCCCCGCGATCAAGTAAAACAATAGAAATACTTTACTAACTGACCAACCATGTCGGTTCTGCACCCCCCAAAAAAAATCCTGACTACGCCCATGAAGCAACGTAAGTTTCTTTTCCTTTCCCTTTTTGTGAACTTCAGTAGCCCTGTGGCAAGAAAGGATATATTGTGAGGGTAGCTTATGATAGCCCTGCAGTGAAGCCTACTGTTAATGCTACAAGTTAAATATTTTTAGGGTGGGAGAGGTGGTTTGAGTTACAGACAAAACTCCCCCAAAGAAAGCACCCCACAGGTTGCAGCAAAGGCGTCAATCTACTCCTATTGATGCTTTGGTTGGGGTGGGGACGACGTTGAAATAAAGAAGTACAGAAATAATGCTCTTTGATGGGACCTCTAAATAAATCATGCTTGGTTATCATACCAGCTATGGGAAAGAACTTCAATATATGAAAGAAATATTGATATGTTAAGTTAAGGAATAGAGAATTCTATTAGCATAGAAGAGAGGAATTTCGGTGATGAAATGGCTAAAATAGCTTAGGTTAACTGAAGCATAACATTTTGACTGCTGATAGTAAGTAGAATTAGAAGGCTGAGGACTTATCCCCACAGAGCAGCTCATGGATCTGCACCGTTCTAAGCAAGGAATTTTGAGAAAAGTCATATACAAAGTCCAGTGTTCACCATTAGAATATACACATAGACAGTATACATTTGAAAAGGGACCCCACCTTATCTAACCACAGCAACTGCTGGTTTAGTGTGATTCTTACCAGCTGATTGGCCTGATCAACTGGCTGTATAAAATCCCTTTTTAGGACAATCAGGTACATCAACCATGACATGATGAAAGCTGGCAAAATCAGTATATATTTGGTGATCAAGAACCTGATTGGCTAACAGTAAAGGTAAAGGGACCCCTGACCATTAGGTCCAGTAGTGACCGACTCTGGGGTTGCGGCGCTCCTCTTGCTTTACTGGCCGAGGGAGCCGGCGTACAGCTTCTGGGTCATGTGGCCAGCATGACTAAGCTGCTTCTGGCGAACCAGAGCAGCGCACGGAAACGCCGTTTACCTTCCCGCCGGAGCGGTACCTATTTATCTACTTGCACTTGGATGTGCTTTCGAACTGCTAGGTTGGCAGGAGCAGGGACCGAGCAATGGGAGCTCACCCCATCGCAGGGATTTGAACTGCCGACCTTCTGATGGGCAAGTCCTAGGCTCTGTGGTTTAACCCACAGCACCACCTGCGTCCCCATGATTGGCTAACAACTTCAGGCCAAATCCAGCAGCCAACTGCAACCTTGTGCTCTACTGCAGGGCCAGCCTTGATAGTAGGCAGAGTGAAGCGGCTGCCTCAGGCACAGATGCTGGGCAATGTACAGTTGTGAGGTGTCTGAAGGGGAGAGAACTGGGAGAGAGCTTGCTGCCTTCATGTGTGCTGACCTTTTTGCCAGTGTTGATGTGAAATTTAGTAGCTGTGTCTACTAGGACAACATTTTTCCTTCCCCTCAGGGTGCAAAATACCTTCTTGGACAATGCAGATTAAATGGTAATAATAATAATAATAATAATAATAATAATAATAATAATAATAATAATATTTATTTATTTTTTTAACACACATGAAGACATAAGTGAGAAAGAACACATCCTTGGTTGTTTCTTTTAGTTTCTTTGTGGTCATGCTAGCCTAAAATTAATTGATTTATGTGGACATCTCACTTCCCCACCCCAGAAGATTAAAAAAAAACCCAGGTCTGTTGAAACTGGAAATTCAAGTCTGTCCATTCCCCACTCCCTCCTTATCTATGAAGGGAACATGATGGAACTGGTTGCCATCAATATAACAGAAAATGCATATTCATTGCATGTATAGTCACTCACAATTTGTATGCTACAAGTGCCTCCTTGTATTTTGGCATTCCCTCCATGTTACTGAAATACATTTACCGTACTAACCTTTGTGGGCCTTGGTAAAAAACCAGATCTACTATTATTTACATAGATCCTCATGAATTTGCTTGAGTTTTATATACAAAGCATACAAATTGGTAAAAATGCAAACAAAAATAAGCTTAAAAGCACTATCAGAACATTATCAGTACTGCACCGCCAATATAAAAATTAGCACAGGACAGCCCAAAATCCAGTACAAAGCAGCACTCAGGAATACGACTTCACTGTTTGCTTTTTATACCACATTAACCACATGCTGTCTGCTCTGAATAGGATGGGGTTGAGTAGTCTGGTTTACTTATCTTGTTTTTTTTGTAAGGTGGTGGCTGGAATACTAACAAATACCATCCTCTGCCCGGGAGCTAGCCTGACTTTCAGGAAGTGTGTGCAGAATGGATATGTGGAATTAGTAAAACAGATGTAGCTGCTGGGCTACTTTTGACAATAATGCCTTCTGCCTGTTACTTTTCGGAAATGAACTTGAAAGTTGTGATCACTTTCCGTCTCACTATTTCCCAATTTGGAGCTCTTTGTTATGTAATCTTCCTGTGTTGGAAGTTCCTCAAAAGGCTTGTGAAATTCTGCTAAAATAACTGTAGCACCCTGCTTGTGGTTAACGCTTAGCTGGAATGAAATATTCAACGCAGCAACAGAGAAATAATAATTTATTTGTCAGACAAATAAATGAGAGGCACAGTGGTATATAGTTACCAAGCTCTGGCCTGGCCTCCTGCCATTATGGCCAGCACTTATATTCCCTTAATCCAGCCCCCCTTTGCTTCTCCTGTGGCTGCCTCTGTTCAATCAGCCTGGTTGGATTTCCTATTGGCTGATTGCTATAATTAATTCTAAGAGATACACCCATATCCTTCTGTCCTTATATGGAACACAAAGAGCTATATATTGTTACATCTATAAATGACAAATAAGTAGTAATATATCTTACATGTGTCTCAACAAGGCATCTTAATTACCAGCTCACCTCTTGCCTTCCTTGCCCTCCAAAACAGATGGTTAATAATTTAAAATTTTATCTTGAACAGATGTCAGAGACCTTGGGTTCATATTCTCATGCATCATCAATGAAATATCTCCTTTTGGAGGTCTTTAAACAAAGGTCTGACAACCATTTGTCATGCGGGCTCGTTTTGGCGTCTCTTGTCTGACAAGGGGGGCTAAATACAACTATATGAAATCTAGCATTTCTTAAATCCTTTGCATAATTACATTTAAGACAATATATTTAATACATAACATAGGTAGCCTTTTAAAAGGAATAAGGCCTTTGTAAAGTAAAAAGGAACTCAGTAAAAAAACAGCTTCAAAAGAAGCCTCTCCAGTTTACAACCCCTCCTTCAGCCAGCTGCTTTTCCCATTAGAAAAAAAGACTTGCCAGCTAGATGCTTCCCCATTTGGTCTTGGCCTTTTAACCTTAGAAAGAAGATCTGGGTCATTTACTGGGAGGCACATTGATATTATTTTACTATTTACCAACTATTAATTATGTTTATCTCTGCCTTTTTTATCTTCTGTAACATGTAGGGTCAGTGTCCTGTAATTTCAGCTTTTACGACTTTGAGAATTGTTTTCTGCTATCAATCAAAAGGGGCCCTTGTCTAGGAGAATAAACATTACCAAGGTTGTAAACTGCTGGTCTTCTGCCTGGCTTGAATACTTTTGAAAATCTAAGCCCATTTAATTTAGGAACCTGATCAAGATATAAGCCAATATATGCCTTGATTAAAAATGCAGTCTATATTCAGATGCCACATAACTAGAAGCAGGTTGGGAGGAAGAACTCAGCTGGAAAATTAAAACTGAGTAATCTCTGACCCTTTGCTGCTACTGAACACAACGGGACAGTTACTAAGACATTGTGTTGTGTGTGGAAAGGAGCAGAAGGAGATCTGTGGCAGATCTGTGGCAGAAACGAGTCTCAACTTCCAGAGCAGTTGGTAGGTGATTTTTAGCTTTGTTGTTGAAATGCCATTTTTCTCCTCTTAAGCACTAGAGGGCCATTCTGGCACATGTACAGCACAATCCTGTACGTATTATCCACCTATTTTCAGAAGCAAGCCCCGCCACCCACCCGCTGTGTTCAGTGGCAGCTTTCTTCCAGCTAAGTATGCAAAAGCATTTTGTGATTCTGACATACCTTGCTGGTAAAGAAATGCTATCTCATACGCTACACTACTTTCCAGTTCTATTTTAGCTTTGTGACCTGCTTCTGAACATAGCAATATTTAAATAGATTTCAGTTCCAGGACAGCACTATAACTGGCAGAATGAAAAACAAAAACAAAAACAGACAAGAACCTTATTATTTTCTAAGGATGAACTATACGTAGTCAGTGGTGTGGGTCTTCCAGGAAAAACTGTACATGCAAATAGGGTGATTTGCATATAGTAATTATCTGAGTGATTTCATTTAGCATGTTTATTTTTAATTGTACTGTATTTAGTAAACAAAGCTATGAACTTTGATAGTGTCAAGCTTGTCTAATATTTAGTTGCAATTGGCACCCATTGTTATTAAATAACTTATGAAATGTAAACTTTTCTGCAGAAAAATTAAGCCCTGGAAAATTTTGTGTCCCACATCACTGAATGCAACCATAAACCAAGAGCAAGTTGTAGCACAAGAGTGTCATTTGTGTCACATTTCTCTCAACAATAGGCTTGTTAGGAGTGTTTCCTTGGCTATGTGTTATTTGAAGTAAGACGGACAGGGCTGTGTCCCCTCTCTCTTTAATTAAAAGTATCCAGGGAAAAGATCCTCTCCTCTCTCCATCTCCTCATTGCTCACAAACAACAAAACCCATCTTCTGTTTGTTTTGTTAAGTAGTGAGCAGCAATTTCCTTGCCTACCCTCTTACTGAGGCAAGTGTCCCATTTCTGACTGCAGGTGGCACTTCATGAGACTGAATGCCTTTCCATGCAAAAAATAAAATCAAATAATCATTGTACATAGAAAACTTGTCTATCAGGACAAAGTGCTCTAGCTTCTCCCTGGGCTGCTAGTTTTCTATGTGAGGGAAGTTTTTGCACACACTGCTATTTCACATGGTGTGAGCCTGTGAGGTCTATGTTTCGGCTGGAAATGCAGATGGGTCTGAGAGAGGAGTGGAAACTGGCATAGTATCGAGTAGCATCACAAGGCCAAACCTGCGCTGTGTCTCCATTATAGTTTCTAGAGGGATGGGAAGGGCATCTTTTTATATGCGGCGGCAGCAGCAAGAGTTCTGATCACGGCAAAATGGAAGAGTAATGAAATCCCCTCTATACAAGATTGGATCCAAAAGCTGACAGGATATGCTGAATTAGACGGTCTATCAGAAAAAATAAAGAATAAATCAAAACAGGAATTTGTTTCAAAATGGGAGGTTTTCAAATAATATTTGAAAAATAAATATAGTTGTTTAAATTCTGTAGCAGCATTTGAGGAACTTCAGTATTAGTTGCAAGGTGGATATAAGAAACTAGATATATAAAGAAAAAGTTTAATTATGATAAAAGTGTGTAATGGCAATAACATGAAATCGAAATATGGAATAGATGGGAGGTTGGGTCTTTAGTGTTAAGACCAATATATGTTTTATTGTTTGTTAAGAAAAGTATGTGTCTATGGTTATTACTGTGTGTAACTCGGTATTTGTGTTTTTTCTTTTTTCTTGTGTATCAATAAAAATTATATTATATATAATATATATATATATATATAGTTTCTAGAGGGAAGAGGCATTTGAGGGTCTCGGGTGCCGTGCTACCTCTCCCATTCCCACTAGCAAAGGAATCCAGGATGGGAAAATAGACAAAACCGCAGAGGTGTGTGGCATTACTTGGAGTACGTTGTTCCCACTGACTTCCCATGCGATCTGTCAAATCCTGCAGCATACAGATGGTTTCTGACACTTTAGGAAATAATGTTGTGATTTAACTATGACTTTTCTGGCATGTGCTTTTGTAAATCAATAAAATCTTTAACATTTTTTTTTAAAAAAACAACAACAACTGTGGCTTTTCTCTTTTCAGGGTTTGCATCATGCTCAGAATTCAGGCCTTTGTGTTCTCCCTTCTCCTGGGACTGGAACTCCCCAAAGCAAAAGCCAACTGTAACTTTACAGAGTCCCAACGTCATTGTGTTTGTTCACCAGAGGCAAATAACTTCATTCAGTGCCTTCCAGCCACCACATATGAGCTTCGAGGAGGAAATCTGGAACAATTTGCAGGTTCTTCTGGAATCAAGCCAAACTCAGAGATAATTGACATTCTGAAGGCCCTGCTAGTTCACAAGCTCATATTTACAGACCTCATTGTGCCAGAGGTTCTCGTGCCAGGGTCCCTGCAATTTCTTTCCTACACTCAGGTCTCAGAACTTGAATTTGTAAACTGTACTTTCCTTAGAGACGCTCACTGGAGCCTCTCAGGTTGGTGGGACCTGAAGGTTTCTTCCTTGCGCTTTCACAAAGTGACGGCTGCCCCCCTGGATGACAGACTGAACATGTCCCACCTGAGAAGGTGGCTGGAGACCCTGCAGAATCTGACAGTTACAGAGTCACAAGTCACATCTGTCCCGTGCGAAATTAGCAAGATGTTCACATCGTTGCATTTACTGGATGTTTCGGGGAACAGTTTCCAGGACCAAACCATGAAGTCAACATTCTGCGAAGGGGTTTTTCCGCAACTCCAAATCTTAAAACTCCACCACAACAATCTGACCTCTTTTGAGACTGTGTGCAAGACTCTTGGCCATCTCAAGATGCTGACTCACTTAGACCTAAGTCAGAATAACTTTCAGCCCCCAGTCTTTTCCTCCTCCTGCACGTGGCCACATTCACTTCAAATTTTTAATTTGTCCAGTACAGGGTTAGAGCAAATAGGCAGTTCTCTGCCACCCAACATTGAGATATTAGACCTGAGTGCCAATAACATTTTTACCCTTGACATCTCACTCCCTGCCTTGAAAGAGCTCTACCTGTCCAAAAACAGGCTGCAAACTGTTCCCTCACTTGACAGGCTTCCTAGTTTGCAAGTCCTCAGTCTTGATCAAAACCAGATCTCACAGCTTCCCAGCAACCATCTCCTGCGTCTGCAGAGCTTGAAAGCTGGCCACAATCTCTACAATTGTTCTTGTTCCAGGGATATCCAGGACTTAGCAGCAAAACCATCATTGCTGCCTGATTGGCCTCAGGATTATACATGCCATTCCCCTCTCAATTACCAGGGCTCCCTGGTAAAAAATGCACATTTTTCATCACTGCGGTGTAAGGCTCTGGTCACTCGTGGCTCAGTATTCAACTTGCTGATATGCCTTCACCTTGTTTTTCTGTTTGCTTTCAGTGCTACAATTTCCGGGCATTTTCTTTCAGCAATTCTGAACTGTTGGGACTCGTCAGGGAACTAACAAGCAGATCACAAATTGATTGTGGCATAATTGAGTGTAAGCTACTTGACTGGGCTAGATTTTAATCGTATTAGTACATTTTGTACTGTATTTTATGACACTACTATACACTGCCTGTGTGGTGTAGTGGTCAGACGTGGGAGACCTGGGTACAAATCCCCACTCTCAATGAAGTGCACTAGGCGAGCTTGGGCCAGTCATGATCACTCATGATCACCTAGCCCACCTCACAGGGCTGTTGCAGGGGATTAAATGAGGTGGGGGAGAACCATGAGCTTATTGGAGGAAAAGCTGGGATATAAATGCAATAAAAATGCCTGCATAACAGGTGGTATATAAAAACCTCAATAAATAAATAAACTAGAAAATTAGAATTTGGGGTTGGGTATTGAATATTACTGGACAAATGGTATGAGTGCAGAATTTGTAATAAAATAAAATAAAGAGGGGGAGCAAGAGTATGCTTCAGTTAGAATATTGCATGCTGCTTTGACTGTAACTTTTCCTCTACCAGCTGAAACACACATGTTATTTTTATTAAAAATTAACCACAGTCTTCCAACATCTTTTTAAAATAACCCCCTGTACTAAAAACTCATAAATATTTGCAATTGTTATAAAGCAACAACAAAAAGGTAGAGTGTACATTTGATCTCCAGCTGCTTACAGATGCCATTTTTAAGAGAGAGAGAGATATAATGATCCCATACACTGCATACATCCCACAGAGCCTGCTCTAAGGGGGTCATCCATGGATGTGGAAAACAGCGAGAGGCAATTACCATATGCTCCGCTCCTTCTCCAGTGCCACTGTGATCTGAATCTCCCATGGCTGCATTTGCCATGTTTAAGAACCATAAGAGACCCAGCCACCGATATGTCCAGCTTGGTCTTCAGAGTCTTTTTCTCACATGGGGGAGAGGGAGGTGTACAGGTACATTGGCGACAGCCACCTTGGGGTTTTATTTTCCAACAAATCTTTATATCTAATCCAGACATTATATAATGCTTTCCTAACAATGTGATTTTTAAAAGCTTTATGCGCTTTAACCTTATCATACCATAAATATGCATGCCATCCAAATACATTATTGAAACCTTCCATGTCCAACATATCTGTATTCTCGAGGAGCAGCCACTCTTTCATCCAGCAAAAAGCTGCTGATTCATAATACAGTTTTAAGTCCGGCAGGGCAAATCCCCCTCTTTCCTTTGCATCCGTTAAAATTTTAAACTTTATTCTGGGTTTTTTGCCCTGCCAGACAAATATCGAAATGCCTTTCTGCCACCTCTTGAAACAGTCCATCTTGTCAAAAATTTGCAATGCTTGAAATAAAAATAGCATTCTAGGCAATACATTCACAGGTACTGTCAGCCTACTAGAAAACTAATAAATCTATTATAAACAGTTTAGCAGGTTGTATGACCCTAGAAAGAAACCTTGGATGGGCCTTGGATTAATATACTTTCCTTCCCACTCCCTCCTTCCTTGGACTGTTGAAAATAAGATGTCATTATAAAATTGTATTAGCTATCCCATGTTATCTTGAAAGCTAATACTTTTTGTAGACTTGAGAAGCTATATCTAATAAAATGAAAATTATAAAATAAAGAGGAAATGGGACAATGATTCTATGTTGGAAGTCAGCTAGAAGGTGTGGCTTTAGATCTTTTTAAAAAGCCACTCTAGCTAGTTCAGATGCTGCTCCCTTTCTGCTGTGACAGGCTTCATTGTCTGAGGCTCAGGGGCTGAGCTTCAGAAGGCTTACAGTGGTATACCTCAGGTTACATACACTTCAGGTTACAGACGCTTCAGGTTACAGACTCCACTAACCCAGAAATAGTACCTCAGGTTAAGAACTTTGCTTCAGGATGAGAACAGAAATCGTGCTCCGGCGGCGCGGTGGCAGCAGGAGGCCCCATTAGCTAAAGTGGTGCTTCAGTTTAAGAACAGTTTTGGGTTAAGAACGGACCTCCAGAATGAATTAAGTTCTTAACCCTAGGTAGCACTGTAATTAGGTAGGGCTCGGAGCCAACAGTTAGGAAGCAGTGAAAATTGCTTCTACACCATGCTGCTTTCTTCTGCAAACTGCCCTTTTACCATAGTTGCCATTGCCAAAGATTCACCATGCACGCTCTGAGTGCCACATGAGGCCAGAGTGGTGTATGCCCCCATTACGTTCCATGTCACCTGAATGATAATGGAGGGGTGGGATATAGGTCTTGGTCAGGGCCCAGGAGGCAACTGCCTCAGGTGGCAGGATCTCCAGGGGCAGCAGATCTGGCCTCCAAGGAATGCATCACTGTCGGCAGTGGTGGCTCCCTCTTTGTGGCTCACAAGCTCTGCCCCCTCCTCAGCAGTGTCCCCCATGCCTCCTCCACAGCAGACTCTCGACAAATAGGAGGCACTGCTGGTCTCCTCCTAACCCTAGGAAGGCCTCCTGGGGTCTTCACCCACCCAGAGTGATTCAGAGCGGGCCTTTGATTCCCATTTCAACCATCAGGTAAGTTTGATTTGACCACCCTGTCCCCTTTTCCTGCTCTTCTTCCCAGGCTCTCAATAAATCTCAGTGGAAATGGTGTAATGTACGCTACTGTTTTTCTGGGGCAACATTGCACAATAACTGAGTCATGATGTGGACTAAGTTCTGCTACTCAGTAGGGTTCATAGCTGTCAACGTTTTCCTTTTTTGAAGGGAAATTACCTTATTCCGAATAGGATTTCCCTTAAAAAAAGGGAAAAGTTGACAGCTATGGTAGGGTTTATGGCCAACCACAGCCTATATGGAATGTGCAAGCAGTTCCCATCTCTATGGGGTTCGTCTCTCTGCTCTAGGGCCACCTTTCACTTTCCAAACAGCATTGCTTTCATGTCTGCTTCTTTTCTCTCTCCCCTCCCCCAAATTCCAGAATGGGGAACAATCATGTTCTGGGCTATATCAAGGGAGTAGGGAGCATCATCCCAAAATAAATTGCCCCTCCAACTTTTGGGGTTGGGGAAACGGGGGTTGCGTTCCTGGCTACAGAATGTTGAAATAACATTCCAGGAGTCTGGAAGCAGAGAAGCTATTCCACATGCAGGTTAAAGCAGAAGAGCAATGGCTGTTTGCTGCCTAACTCTTCACACCCAGAAGCCCCAGCCAATGTTACCACAGGGCCAGTTAATTCTCTCCCTTAGCTTGCCTGTCCCATTCTTGCTGCCACTGCTAGGCCCCAATCTGCCCTTTCTAGTGCTTCAAGGACAGCTGCCAGGAAATGCCTGGGCCACAGACAGAAGGATTAAACATTAACGGTAACCCTATCACTCTGGTAATGCTATCTGCTTTTCACAGCTCCCATGGGGGAAGCATTAGGGAAATAAGAGCGCAATACAGTCAGCCATGGATGCTGGGCAGGTGGGTACTGCAGAGGGGAGCCCTGCATGAGCTAGTCAACATGCCAGGGCATTGTAGAGAACACTCTTTCTAGGGAGCTGAGAACTGTTCTGTCTCCACTGCACCCTGCTCAAGGTTTCCATCTTCTGCTTGAGTTCTAGGTTGATATTTATGTCCACCAGAATTTGGGACCTGCTTGTACTTGTCTCTCCAGATTCCCAAGGACTGACTCTCACTGGCCCCCCAAAGTGAGCTGTCTCTGCTGTGTTTCCTTACAGGCTGAACAGGAAGTGCGTGTTCAAGCAGCTGTGGGAATTCGACAGATACCAGGTAGAGTACTCAACAGCTGGAGAATGGGAACCTGCTTTCTTTGGGGATGGCTGCATAGCGCCAAAAAACTTTGCTGTATCCTATTCTACACTATTCCTTTTTCATATTGACTAATTACATATAAGCAACAATAACATTTAGGGGAAACAGGAACCTTCTTTGCAGCCTACAATGAGGAACGACGTCTTCTTAGCAAGAATAAAAATGGTCTTGAGTGACATGTACAGATGTGAGCAATGAGGGACTAGCAGGAGTTGGCAAAAGCTAATTTTCCTTGTCCCATTTTTATTGATGGCACCTTTTTGTAATAGTAAAGATTGTATTCCACTTTGACAATCCCTTCCTGCTTTCAGGTCAATGCTGCCTGCGTACCACTGTGGGCTGTCTTCTCCTCTATTTCCATATGTGGTGTGGGAATAAATGTCTGTTGCCTTCTTGATCCAAGAATGTCTTTAGTGAGTATTTACTAGGTACTGTTGCACTTCACTTCTCAATCCTGTCAATCTTTATTCTGATTAGAAAATCTAGCTGAAACACTCTGTCATTGGCCCTAAACCACACGGCTTCATGATGTCACCTAAAGGACCCAGCATCATTCAGAGACCTTTACAGAAAAGGTTGTGCCTCTCAGAGATTCCAGGGAGCCTTTGGGGCTGAGAGATGGACTACGTGTGCTGAGGCTTCAGGGTTCTTGTAAGATGCTAAGGGGGATATGGGTGTCCCTAAATCAGCTGCATAACTCTTGATTCAGCAGTTCCACAGCTAACCCTATCACATGCTATATGCTAGGCATACGCAGTGCTTTTTTTCCCTTAAAAAAGTTTAGGAGTACTCTCATTTGCCTACTCATATTGAAATACTGTCCCTCAATGAGGCCAAATTTAGATTCACAAAATGTTCAGTGGTATGCTTACCCCTGCGTCTCTCCAGAAAAAAAGCACTGGGCATATTCAGAATTTCCTTTAAAATAGTTTTTTCTACTTTCAACTTCCACTTTATCAAACTGCACGACAATAGTAGGCCACAAGCTTAACATGAGTCAACAGTGTGATGCAGCAGCAAAAAAAAAAAAGTTAATGCAATTCTAGACTGCATTAACAGAAGTTATAGTGTACAGGTCAAGGGAAGTAAGAGTACTGCTCTGCTCTGTTGTCTTGGTCAGATTCCATTTGGAGTACTGTGTTCAGTTCTGGGCACCACAGTTTAAGAAGGGCATTGACAAGCTGGAAGGTGTCAGGAGCAGGTCAAGAATAATTTACACGGCTTCAGTGAAGCTAACTCTTTATTCAAGAAACCAGACAGCTCAGGAGATCAGGCCTAGACGGCACAGCAACTCTCCCCAGTAGACCTTGCCCCATGAGGCAGTTGTGGGGACTGAAGTTCCCGCCTTCACACAGCTCCCTAAGTCTCTTCCTCCCCCAGTTCCTTCCCTATCTGAGGCTCCATGGTCTTGCCTGTCTGAGGTGGGGGGGAAGCAGCAGGAGGGGAAAAGCCTGGCTTCCTCACCAGCCTGACTCATCGCTTCCTCTCGGCCCCCCTCATCTCTAGCCTCCCCTTCTGCCTCTGCCTCTGAGTCTGGACTGTTCTCTGCCATAGCCTCTTCCTGCTTACTAGGCCCTGTTACCTCTTCAGCTTCTGACACCTCTTCCTCCCAGTCTGATCCCTCTGACCACTCCTCATTGTCCCACCACCACTCCCTGGACTCTGAGCCTTCATCCCCTGGGGGTTCCCCAGAAGGTGCCTCCCACCGCTCTTCTGTGTCCAGCCAAACCATGGCAGACAGCAGAGGAAGGTTGGACTGAATGACTCTTTGGGTCCCTTCAAACTTTACAATTATATTATTCTATAATTAATCCTATAAGTAAGTAGTCTGATTGAATCATTTTAACATGGAGATAATAAGTTATGGGGTACAAAAATATATAACATGAATCTCCTTGCCCTTTCTTTGACAAAAAAAATAATAATTGCATATGGGTGATGTTCTACTCAGCACTGTGGTTAACAGGACTCAATTTTCATTCATAATGTGATACTCTGGATGCAACCAAAGACAAAATGTTCCCTCTGGTCTGCGCTAAAGCCTCTCTGAAGACTTTAACCTACTTAAGCTCAAAGTAGTAAATCCAGAGGAAGGACAGTCACTGACAAACTGGAACGTGTCCAGAGGAGGGCAACCAAAATGGTGAAAGGCCTGGAAACGATGCCTTATGAGGAACGGCTAAGGGAGCTGGGCATGTTTAGCCTGGAGAAGAGGAGGTTAAGGGGTGATATGATAGCCATGTTCAAATATATAAAAGGATGTCACACAGAGGAGGGAGAAAGGTTGTTTTCTGCTGCTCCAGAGAAGCGGACATGGAGCAATGGATCCAAACTACAAGAAAGAAGATTCCACCTAAACATTAGGAAGAACTTCCTGACAGTAAGAGCTGTTTGACAGTGGGATTTGCTGCCAAGGAGTGTGGTGGAGTCTCCTACTTTAGAGGTCTTTAAGCAGAGGCTTGACAACCATATGTCAGGAGTGCTCTGATGGTGTTTCCTGCTTGGCAGGGGGTTGGACTCGATGGCCCTTGTGGTCTCTTCCAACTCTATGATTCTAACACACCTGGAATGAGCTTGGTTGCAGGGGGTGGCCAGAAGACGTGTGAACGGTTCACCTACTGTGAGATAAGATTCCATTCTAGTTTTTTGTTTTTGTTTTGGTCAAGTTAAACTCCAGACTCCTCCAGACTTTCTTTTGTGGTATGTTTCTAGGAGCAGGTCTGCGATTCAAAGCTCTGTGTCTGAGCTCCTTTTTTTTTCCTTTTTCTTTTTGCTGCTCCAGAACGTTCCCTATGAAAATCCGCTCTTTACCACTGAATCAGAACAAATGGCAATCTGTGGAAAATCCAGTTTGCTGTTTCTTCTGATTCACCGTTAAAGAGAGGGGTTCCCCAGGGAAAGAAGCATTCAGACATGCAGCTTTAAAGTATAAACCTGTACTTAGAAAGCACAGGGCAAAGTGTGAGTGAGCCTTTCCTTTCTCTTAATCTCTCCTGAGATTAAAGCCAAAGGCGGCATGCGCTGCACGTGTTCTCTTATGGAAATCATGTAGACTTTACCAACAAAGGTTTCATTCAGCAAAGGCCACTTTAAAAAAAACCCTGTATTGCTTTCAGGTTCTGCGCATGTTATTGTTTTGTATTGATTCTGGCTGGGATACTTATGAGTCATTTTCACTTGATCTCTTTGTGAATTGCCCCATCCCAGATTTTTCTTCCCATAAGGGTGGAGAGCCTTTAACTAATGACATTATTATTCAGAAATGATAATTAATGAAGTCTCTCCCTGTGCCCATATGATGCTAAAGAATAAGGTGGCTGCATTTCTAATTAGTACTCTTGCTTGATGTTCCTTCCAGGCTCATTGAAACAAGACAGCTTCCTGGTGGTGAACAAAGATTCTAACCGCCTCATATTCATTAGTAAGGCAGACAAAGGAGTGCAGGTGAGAAAGCTCCCAGAGCAGGGGTACCCTCCAGATATTGTTGTACTCCAGCTCCCATCGCCCCCAGCCAGCACGGCCAATGGTCAGGAATGATGTTTTTGTGTTCCCAAGCCCTAACCCCATTCAAGCACAGAGGAAGACACCTCTTGGAATCTTGCCAGCCCCTGAGTTCTTCCAGGCCATAAGGCATTATCAGATTCAGAAGACTCACTCTCAGGGCAGTCTCCATCACCTCAATGTAATAAGAGTCAATGGCTCCAGAATAAGGCAGTGGCCCTTTTAGGCTACAGACAGCTCCTTTGAGCGGATAGGTCCAACTAGTTCTAGGCTAGCCAGCCTTCAGTTGGCTGTGGGAGATCTGTGCACAGCTTCTTCCTAGGCGCAAGATACACTAGCCAGCTTTCTCACAGTGATTTGCCCAAGGTCCTGACCGCTTCTGCATTGTCTGTATTATCCCTTGAACCAGACACTGACGACAAAGAAAGATGGGGAAATTACTGGAAGGATTTGAGAGAGACCTCAAATCTTCAAGCGCTAATTGAGCACTGCTGTCTCTTTCCAGGAAGGATGCTTCACCATTGATGGAGTCTTCAGTCTGGACACTGGACAGGTACAACATACCCAGGATATTGTTCTGTGCAGCCCTTGCAATATATAACTTGATGATGTGCTGAGCTAGGGTGGAACACTTGGTGCACCAATTTTGATTTCTGACATGACAGCTTTGATTTCACAAATGAGAGCTAGTTCTTAGGATATTTTGAGAGGTTCAAGCCCCACCACCACAATCTAGGGCGGTTGTTGTGGCAGTGAAGTCTATAAATTAATTTTGCACTGTGTGAAGAAATACCTTATTTTGTTTGTCCTTTCTGCCAATTAGTATCACTAGATGGTCCTGAGTTCTAGTATCATGGCAGAGGGACTTTTATCTCCACCATGCATAATTTTATAAATTTCCATTATGCATTCCCCGGCCTTTTTCCCAAGCTAAGCTACTGAGCTTTTCTTCCATGTGAAAACAACAAATGTGTTAGCATTAGCAGCATAATTTGTTGCAAGCAAGTTCCAAAATGAATTTGGGAAAGAATGTTTTCACTAAATATTTCAACATTTAATTTGTAAAAAAGAAAAACGGTTCATGCTATACAGTAGGTTGTATTCAGGGAATAAACCAGTAAAGAGGGCTTCATTTTGTCAAGTGTCTGGAGTCCTGGAACCTAACCCAAGGCCTTATCTGGGTTGATATGCACTAATGCTGGGCATGCAGATTATCATTTTTGTCCTTCACTCCAGGACAAGCTCTTCCTGGAGCAGCTGCAACCTCTGCTGGACATGGTGCCTTTGGGCTACAGTGTGTCCCTGCTGGTTTGTGAAGCCCATCACGACCGAACCCAGACACAGATTCAAGCCTTTGTCCAGAAGGTGAGGGAGACTTCTATACCGTAATATGTAGTCATTATGGAATGAAATTATGACCAGGGGAGGATGATACTGTAGATGGCACCCGACTCTTAGAAAGAAGGATGCTACCTATGAGAGCTTTGTTGTTGTTGTTTAGTCGTTTAGTCGTGTCCGACTCTTCGTGACCCCATGGACCAGAGCATGCCAGGCCCTCCTTTCTTTCACTGCCTATCGCAGTTTGATCAAACTCATGTTAGTAGCTTTGAGAACACTGTCCAACCATCTCGTCCTCTGTCGTCCCCTTCTCCTTGTGCCCTCCATCTTTCCCAACATCAGGGTCTTTTCCAGTGAGTCTTCTCTTCTCATGAGGTGGCCAAAGTACTGGAGCCTCAGCTTCAGGATCTGTCCTTCCAGTGAGCACTCAGGGCTGATTTCCTTCAGAATGGATTGGTTTGATCTTAGAATCATAGAATCATAGAGTTGGAAGAGACCACAAGGGCCATCGAGTCCAACCCCCTGCCAAGCATGGGACTCTCAAGAGTCTCCTCCAGCACCATAATTCAAAAGCATCAATTCTTCGATGATCAGCCATGAGAGATTACATGCAGTTCATTCCCCATAACATTGGGGTGGGGAACCTCAGGCTCAGGGGCTGAATGTGGCCCTCCAATGTTCTCCATGTGGCCCTCAGGACTGTCCCCTATCTGTGCCTCATCCCCAGTCCAAACCCCCCACTGGCCCAATAGCACTTTGCCAGTCTACACGTGAAAGACTTCAATTCCATTGCACACTGAGAAACTCACCACAAATCAGCTAAAAGGGAGGGCAGCTCAGAAAACACCTGATTGCATTGTGGGCTGATAATGACACCATTGGGCTGCTTCGTAATAGGTGAGCAAATAAAGTACTGAACAACAGTTCCAAAAGGATGCAAGAGCATCAGTTGTAAGCAGCCACTTGTGTATGCAAGGCATAAACTCTGATGAGTTGTATTTTTATTTCTTTCTCTCTCCCATTTGTCTTCAGGTAATAGAATCTGTCTTGCAAGAAACTAGCCCTGCCAAAAATAGTACTCAGTACCTCCAAACCATCACCTTTGTCCAGGTGAGCATACCTTGCATAGGATGGCACCAGCTTTATGCACTCAATGCTCTTCCATAAAAACGTTCTTGGAAGTGGTCTGTGTCCTCATTGCTATGGCCCATGGGCCACTGTCCCAAGTATCTGTCTGTTCTGCAAGCCACGGAAGCTGTATTTTCGTTTTGACTGATGTGACTATAATAGTTTTTGCCCTTTGGGGTTTGCCATTGCCATTTTCCAGGGTTCATCCCAGTCACAGCTGTATTGATACTTTTCTCACATCCATCCCATTTCAGATCTACACAGATGGAAAGGCTCAAGACCTCCTCAGCCCCAGAAGTCAAGTCCTGCAGGTGATGGACCTCCCTCCGCTGGGGCTGTAAGCATCCAATTCCAAGGCTATGGTGTTGGATTGGTCTTTGTTGAGGAGGAAAGGAAACATTAGCACAGAAAACAGAGAAGAATCTGGGATTTCACTTTTTATTACTCAGAGATCAGGGAGAATTTCACCCAGTGGAACAGAATATGACAGGGCTGTTCAACAGTGGAATGGACTCCCTTGGGAGGTGGTGGACTCTCCTCCCTTAGAGGATTTTAAGCAGAGGTTGGATGCCTATCTGTCATGAGTGCTTTTGCTGAGATTCCTGCCTTGCAGAGGGCTGGATTAGATGACCCTTGGCGTCCCTTCCAACCCTACAATTCTGTGATTCTATGAATGGCTGGGGAGGGATCTGACTGGATGGTATGCACAAGAAATTTCATTCAGACAGACTACAGTTTAAGGCATAAGGAATGTGAATATGTTGTTGGTTTTCTTGTCCTGGCACTTTCCCTAGGAAAATCTGTGTTTTACCACTGAATTGGAGCAAACAGCAATCGGGATTTCCCAGGAAAAGTGCCAGGGTAAAAAAACAACATCATGCTTGACCACGGAGCTGTAAAGCTTGGACCTGTGCCTGGAAAGGGTGGCGTAAATTCTGGATGAGTCCTGCGTTTCTGAGGAACCTCTGACCACCCTCCTTATTATTTCTACGGCAGCCTAATTAAGATGCCTCACACTATCAACTCTCTCCTTCTCTCTTTAGGATGGTAGAAGAAGCGACTGAAGTAGTTGTGGCCAATTCACAAGCTGCCACTCATTGCTACTTGCAGGGGATGTCATTGCACCAAAGTTATTTGCAGAAATCTTTCCAGAAGCAGCACAAAGCAGCCATGTAAGGGCCGCAGGAAGGGGAGTGCTCTTTTGAAGGGAAGAGAGCAGCACACACAGCTAACGCTGCTCAAGATTCTGACATTCTCTCTGATGCACCTTCCTGAACCCATCTTGGAGATCTCCACTCGAGAGGCAAAATATTCTCCTCCTGCAATCTGTGCCACTTGAGTGCCATTTAGAAGTGTACTGGCCTGACTTTGGCCTTGCTCACATATGTGCAGCTCATAAGCTGCTTGCATCATGGACGTGCAGTTTAGCATCAGGAGCTAAGCTCAGTTGAGACTGAGTCAGCCCACACACTTTTTCCTGGTTCTTCCTGGGCCAGGGGTGGCCAACTTGGTGCCCTGCAGATCATTTGAATGAGAACTTCCACCAGACCCAGGCAGCATGGCCAATTAGGATGGCAGCTGTAGCCCAGAACATTGGGAGGGCACCACATTGGCGTCCCCTGCACTAGGCCTTTGGCTTCTGTGACTTACGATCAAAGGTTTGCTTTTTAAAGCAACATCATTTCTTGCTGAACCCCAAGGCTATTCTTACTCATGATGACACAAGAATACTTCCCTGCCAGTCCTTTCAGTTTGAGGAAGGAAAGAGCTAAGAACTTGCACAATGCCTGCTAGGAACCAATTCTGCAGCTGGCGCTTCACGCCCCAGGTTTTACAGGAATGCCACAGCCGTTTCACGTGTTTTTAGAATGTACACAGCAGCATCCCAGCAGTGAGCTGCCCCTTTAACTTATATACATTCAACCTGAAGCTTAACAGACACCCGTCCATCCAAAGTTGTCTCTTCTCTGCACATTTGGGACCTTGCATTTCCAGGGTTCGGATCTTACTAATTCAGTCATGGGGCAAGAGGTGGGGTGCTATTGCTTGCTGGGACTGTGAGGGAGAAGGGCAAGGGAAGCAATAGGTTGGAGGTGAGGAGCACAGATACACACACACTAGTGCCCCCCTGCTGCCACCAGCCCACTGCCTTCTGCACCTGGCCTTGGAAAACAGTCATGCACTGCACTATAAAAAGAAAAAATCTGATCTGGGAGGTAATCAGTAGCTGAAGCTGTAGCAGTCCTGGTATGCCAAGGAGTTCCGGAGTATACCAGTCTGTCTGGATGAGGGATGTTGCTTAGGGAAGCAGTGTAGGATGAGGCACATCAATATCTGGCAGAGACCTTTGCTTCACCCGACAGCAGAGCCGGCCCAGGGTCAAGGATTGGCACCATCAGACAGTTTGTTGATCCACTGCCTATCATGCCACTAACTCTATCTGCTTGCTGGCTTGTTTATGAGACACCTCATAAAATAATTTGTCTAGGGGGCTGTACATATAAAAGAGAACAAAAATGTAACAGTAAAACCACACTAACAAAACCAAATTAAACTTAAGAGAATCAATCTCCAAAAATAGCACAGCTGTATTAAAAATAACAATTGCCCTTGAGGGCAGGATAGGAAGTGGCAGACTTTTGTCCAAGTAACTCCAAATCTTTGCCTGGCTTAGAGAGGCGCACACATTCATTCATTCATTCATTCATTCATTCATTGACTGCTCTTTTGTGCAAATCTGGTATATATTAAAAACTTGTATTTCATTATTTTTCTTTAAAAAGGTGTGTGTTCATAACTGCAAATGCATGTTTGGATACCCACAAAGAAACTCAAGTTCCCTGGCTAGCAGCGACCAACATACATTTTTTAAACTTCTCTTTTGTGCAAATCATATATGCTTCTGTGTGCAAGGAAATGTAAAAAAGGGGTTGTATTAAATGCTGTGCTAGCAGAGCTCCACTGGTGCAAGAGGACTTCTGTTTCCTCTTCCCACTCTCACCCTGCCCCCAGTGTGCCCTCAAAATCTGCTGTGGAAGGTTCTGCAATCCTCCAGAGCTTATACTGAGGGTGCACAGCGTGCTGGAAGTGACAGGAAAGGAAGTTCCATTGCAGACATAGAAGTCCCTTGCAGCAGCAGAGCTGCAGTGTTCGTTGCAGTCCTCATACTTGCATGCATGCCAGACCTCAGCTTCCAGGAACTTACAGTGGGTGGGGAAATACTAATTGAGGGGAGGAGGCAACACAAAACCACACAAAAACCTCCCATCAAGCACCGTCCAGGAAGCATCAAGGTAGATTTTGGAAGTACATACTTGAGTGCACTCATGTGTGGGCAAAGGTGCACATATGTGCACATGGAAACGGCAACCCATGTATGCATTAACACCCTGGTCTGGACACAGCCTGAGTCATACATTGGTCCATATAGCTCAGTGCTGTTTGCTCCATCAGGATTCCTGATGCAAGTTAGAAGAAGGCCTTCCATTATCCTTTCCCTCACAGCCATTCCAGAACATTGCAGAAGCAGAGGTGAAGACTGCACTGGAAATTACACAGTGGAGCATTAACAGTGAAACTGAGTTTAGGACAACAGCTTTATGTAAAACATAAATGACAATGGCCAGAGACTGGTAGTGGGAACTTAGAGATGGCAATTCTCACTTATCTACCCAGACCATCCTAACCTTCTCTTTCCTACCTTCCCCCTGAGATGTGGCAACCTCTTCACCATCACCATGGAGACAAAAGCAGAGGGTGGCCGGGGGCTTCAGCGTGCTGCTGTCAAGATCTTTGAGTTTTCTGGAGGAAATGAGCAACACTCAGCTGATCCGTGAGTATGGGGTGGGCCTCAGCAGATTATCAGAGAATGCGCAGGAAGCACAAGGCCTCCTTTTCTGGGAATGTGTAGCCCCTAAATCTTTGATACTGGGGCACAGTCACCTTCACCGCTCGGGACTCAGCCAAATTAATTCTGCTTTAAGAAATGTGCTTATTCTCTGCCTGCTGGGTGATCTGTTCCTTGCTGCTCCTTTCCTGTACAGTTTTTTGCCTCTTTTCCGAGCTTCATCTGCTGCGGCTCTTCCTGCTGACACAGAGTTCCTCTGCTGGATGCTGAAGCATTTGCTGGAAGAAAATGCCCTCACCTTCCTGCTGTTGTGCCTCACCCTGCCAGGTACCACAATTACACGTATCTTTTTCTTTTGTATGATTTTGAAGGAAGGTTGTTTTTGCTGTAGCTCGTCAAGCACTGTTCCCTTCTCAAGTACAGTGGTACCTCGGGTTAAGTACTTAATTCGTTCCAGAGGTCTGTTCTTAACCTGAAACTGTTCTTAACCTGAAGCACCACTTTAGCTAATGGGGCCTCCCGCTGCTGCTGTGCCGCCGGAGCATGATATCTGTTCTCTTCCTGAAGCAAAGTTCTTAACCTGAAGCACTATTTCTGGGTTAGTGGAGTCCGTAACCTGAAGCGTATGTAACCTGAAGCGTATGTAACCCGAGGTACCACTGTACATACATGTTCCATGATCTGATTGTGAGGCTTGTTGGTTTTTCTCCAAAGACCTGAAAAAGGCTCTTGTGCCTGAAGTAGACAATGTCTCCATCCATTAGATGGGGAAAGGATACTCTGCTTCTGGGCACTTCCATACCACAGGCTTAAAACAGTTTAATATTAATCTTGGGACCCTGAGGATTGCAGTTCTGTGACAGGGAACTAAGCCAGACTGGTGACTGGGAGCGGCCACCGAGACCATATAACACCGGTCTTGAAAGACCTACATTGGCTCCCAGTACGTTTCCGAGCACAATTCAAAGTGTTGGTGCTGACCATTAAAGCCCTAAACGGCCTCGGTCCAGTATACCTGAAGGAGCGTCTCCACCCCCATCGTTCAGCCCAGACACTGAGGTCCAGCACCGAGGGCCTTCTGGCGGTTCCCTCATTGCGAGAAGCCAAGTTACAGGGAACCAGGCAGAAGGCCTTCTCGGTAGTGGCGCCCTCCCTGTGGAACGCCCACTACCAGAGAACAACAACTACCAGACTTTTAGAAGACATCTGAAGGCAGCCCTGTTTAGGGAAGCTTTTAATGTTTGATGTATCACAGTATTTTAATATTCTTTTGGAAGCCGCCCAGAGTGGCTGGGGAAACCCAGCCAGATGGGCGGGGTATAAATAATAAATTATTATTATTATTATTATTATTATTATTATTATTATTACTTTACCAAACTACACTACCATGAGTAATATCAATTTATTATCAATTTACAGCATTTTCATACTCCCCATTAACAATTCATTCTCTAGGTGGTTTGCATTATTCAAAAAATATTGTGCTTTGAATAAGTAAGGTAATTTTTTGTTCCTTGTTTCTTTTATTCTGGTGTGTTGAGCTGATTCTGCCTCTTCACTGCAAAAGGGAGCTGGAGAAACATCTGTCTTAAAAGCCCTAACATTTTAAAAACTCACAGGAAGTGACTGTTTCAACCAATGTAAAACATGGTTATGCAATGCATTTTTTCCACTCTGTCTTATAAGCAGCAGTGGTTGTTTTTCAGTGGAATTGGTAAGAAAAAACATTGCCACAAATACATAGCCCCAACATTTACTCAACCACTCTAAGGCCAAAATATTAGCAAGTACATAGCTTGGATTTGTTTCTTCATAAAACATATAGGGCAGATGAATTCTTTACATAGGTTGCAGCTTGAATATAAAACCAGCCTGCTTCTACACTGCAGAATTTAAAATACCATAAACAAGCTAGAATCTGTTTGCTCCTCCTTGAAAAGGCGCACTTTGAGAATTCAAAATCACCAAACTGGGACTGTTGTGTAGGGTTTTAATATTTATCCTTTAACTAATGAGCCGTGAAAAATGCTAGCTAGATATTTTTTAGGCCAATGATAAGATTTCTTTGCCTGTTGAAAGCATGAAGGAAACAGCGCAAACCAAGTTTGAAGTGGCTGCAGCAAGTGTATACAGCTAATCTTCACCGCCAGCTGAATAAATGCAGCCCAGCAGGTGGTTTCTAATGCACTCTGCTGCCACTTGCATGAGAATAAAACACTGCAATTCTCACGCCAATAACGGTCTGTGTAAAAGAGTTTTAAAACTGTACTGCAATAGCTTTATAAAACAAAAACTACCGCCATGAAATATAAAAATACAACAAGAACATAAAATTAAAACATATCAAAATAAAACAAGTTTTTAACTTGTGGCTGTAGGATAGTTATCCTTCTCGTGTTGGTTCAGATCCAGCACAAGTATATTGCTTTAGGGAAAGATCTGATTTATTTTATTAGCCGGAAGGGCAGTTAGTCTCAGTAGCCACTGCTGGAAACTGAGTGGCACCTGTTTAATCTTGGAAACAAAATCTTTGCAGAGTACTACTAAAGTTAGCTGTGCTAACTCAGGGCTTACCCCACTTAGCTTTCCTCTGCTCTGTCTAGGAACAGTCCACATTTTAAAGCACTGGGTCTGATTGCCCTTTTGCATTTCTTTTTTGCTCTGGAGCTTCCTCTGCAAAAACCCGCTTTTTAAAGCTCAGTTGGAGCAAACAGCAATAATGGAAAACCTGAATTGATGTCCGAGCGCTAAAGAGCAGGTTTTTGCAGGGAAAGCCCTGGAGAAAAACACACACACACCAAATGAACACTTGGACATAGAGCTTTTAAGCATGGACCTGTACTTGGAATGAGCAAGGCAAAATAAGTGTGGATAAGCCCACAGTGTGTCTTTATCAGAGTTTTAAAAGAGAATGATGTTTGCCTCAAGTGGTGACTACTGCTCTAGAGGCCAGCCAAGAAACCCAGATGTTAAAAAGTCTGGCTGAGAGTTTTGTGGGTTTTTTCCCAGATGCTTCTGGAGAAGAGATACGGTCTGCCATCTCACTGACTGAACAAGTGAGGACTGTGACAAAGAAAGTGGCACCAGTCCATTGGGATCCCACTCATGAGGCTCAGAAACGAAGAGAGGTGATAGGAGAGCTGAGAGCCCAGCTGTCCTTCAGGAGTCGGATGGAGCAGGAGAGCATCCTCAGCCAATTGGAGAGGGTGATCAAGGAGATACAGGTAACTGCGCAGCATCAGCATACAGCGATACCTTGGTCCATTCCGGAGGTCCGGTTGTAAACCAAAACAGGTTGCAACCCAAGGCGTGCTTTTGCCAATGGGGCCTCCCAAAAAAATATTGGTTGTAATCCAAAAAGAGAGAGGTTGTAATCCAAAAAAACAGGGACACACACTTCAGGGTTTGACGTGCTTGTAATCCAAAATGGTTGTAATCCAAAACGGTTGCAAACCAAGGTACCACTCTAGTTGGTATGAACTCTGCATAATGAAGTATTTGCCAGAAATCTCATGCAGCCAAGAGTTGAAAGGCCATGTTTGAAGCACAACATTCTGGACTCGCAGAAGACTGGGCAGTTAACTGTAGAATCTCTCAGGCACTCACAAGAATGATCTGCATTTAATGGACAGTTATCTGAATTAAAGCCTAAATAAGTAGAACACAGCCACCCATAGAGCTCTGCTGGATCAGACCAACAGAGCATCCTGCCTCCCAAAGGGACCAGCCGGATGCCTCCAGGGGTGTCAGAAAGAGGAGCCCTCTCCTGTTGTTGCTGCCTCGCAACTGGTATTCGCTGGGATACTGCCCCATGTGTGAGAGTTTCACATGGCCATTATGACTAATAGTTGATACAGGACTTGACAGCTGTGAACACGTCACATTGTATTCTAAAACCAAGTTTATTTGCTATATAAGCACATCTTGTGGCAGCAAGTTCCATAAATTAATTAGGCACCAATTAGTTTCATGGGTGGATCCAAATTTTATTATAGTGAGAAAAACTTATGTTCACTTTCTCTACACCATGCATAATTGATAAAACTCGAGTGTGTGTCAGCCTCTATCCCTTAGAATCCCCCCCCCCTATGTTATAAAACCTCGAACACATTAGCCTTTCATTGTAGGCAAGGTGCTCCAGTCCTCCGTGATCATTTTGGCTGCTCTTTCCTTCACTTTTCCAAGTTTACAACATCCTTTTAGAGATGGAACAACTCCATTTATATGCCATGTTCTAATTGCAGCTGCACTGTAGGTTTGTAGGTTTGTCTGTAGTCATTGCAATACTGAAACTCAGTTTTAGTCTCAGTCTGTTTCCTAGTTATTCTTAACATTGAATTCATCTCACTAAACTAAATTAAAATTAAAATTAAACTGTAATATTACTATTTTCTTCTTATAAATAGATATATAAAAGATTTTGAAAAATGTTTAGCAATTTGAAAACAAGTTAATTTTGAAAATGCTAATCGTTGGCCAGTCCCTTACATTTTAATTATCTAACCTATGTGGGGGGTTCCCCCCCTTAATTGCACTGTCCCCCCCCCGAAAATCAGTACAGTCGTACCTTGGATCCCGAAGACCTTGCAACTTGAACGTTTTGGCTCCCAAACACCGCAAACCTGGAAGTGAGTATTCTGGTTTGCGAATGTTCTTTGGAACCTGAACGTGGCTTCCGATTAAGTGAAGGAAGCTCCTGCAGCCAATCAGAAGCCGCACCTGGGTTGCTGAACGTTTTCGGAAGTCGAATGGACTCCAGGAACAGATTCCGTTCGACAACCAAGGTATGACTGTAATAAAAAAAATGAAAATTCAGACATTTAAAAAAATCTGCATGAAAAGTGGTTTTACAGTAAATTATATTTCTTTAAATCAGATCAGAACATACGATTTGGCATCCTGGATCAGGTCAGTTCTGTTTCCAAAGAGGCCAGTCAAGTACTTCTGGGAAGCTCAACAGTGGGGAATGGAGGCAGAACTCCCCATGTTGTTTATCCCCAGCTGCCCCTGTGCTCCAAGTTTTTAATTTAGCTGTCATAGTGTTTCAGATGCTACATTTTACCGGCCTAGTAGTTGACGAGGAATCTTATTATGCATTCCATTAAGTGCTTTTGAAGGGATATCCCTTCTCTGGTTTTAAAAAATCAAGGGGTTATCTCACAATCTTAGGGTACACAGTTGTGGTAGATGTGCATTTGTGTAGGTTGAGGTACTTTCCAAAGCTCTAAGGATAGGGCTGGCAAACCCTTCTTTCTCTCGTTCCCATCAGCTGACGGGGAGAAGAAAGCCTGCATTTTGCAAACATCAGCTGCATGAGAGAGAAGTCCCTTTTAGAGCTGATGCCTGCAGAAACCCAGGGCTGCTTGATTTGGCTTCGTGCACAGATTGGCTTGGAGGCTGGAGGTTTCTCCACCCCTAGTCGAGGAATAGCATAACCACTGGCTTAGACTAATCAGTAGGTTGAATATGTTCCACAATTGAGTAAACTGGTAAGAAAATCTTGGTGCACCTGTTGCTTTGTGTTGATTTCTGTCACCTGGCAGAATGTGGCAAAAATGTAAAGTACAATGGGCTGCCCAGAACATTTATTATTATTGATTAAATTTATATACCATCATTCATCCATAGGGAGAAACATTTCTGTTTCTCCATGTTGCAAGAAATTTCAGATAGAGTAGGGATTGGTTTGAGCCTGTCCGTGTGTGTGTGTGTGTGCGCGCGTGCGCATGTGTCCCTATGCAAAGGATGCTGGCAGGGGAGAAATGAACTGCACTTTAAAACTCACATTGTGCCAACTCAGGGCCAGCCCATCCATGAGCCAGCTGCCTCGGATGGCAGAATCCAAGGGGCACCCCCATGGGCGTGCCTCCCCTCCGCCCCCGCTGCCAGAAAAGCAAGGAGAAGCGCCTGCGGCAGCTTCCGGCTTCCAGAAGATCTCGGAAGCCACTGCTGCCATTCAGATTCATTGAGTCCTTCTGAATGGCCATAGAAACTAGTGGAGATGGTAACCACTTGCATGGTTTTGCTTGCTAACTGTTTGGCTATTACAGCAGGGCAGGGTTGAGGGCTCCAAGAAGCATGCCCACAATAGCTGTAAACTATTTTGTGGCTGAGGAATTGGGTTCGACTGTTTTTAAGGTTCTGAAAAGCCAACGCTGGAAGAAAAAGAAAGAGGCCTCTGCATATGAAGCAAAGGCTACTTCTCCTGACGTCAGGGTAAGCACTTCTCAGCTATTTCAGCTTATCAGACCCACCCTGTAACCTTAGGGGAATAAATGTCTTATCATAGTATACAGTGTAGCAGGAAGCCCAGTGTAGTTCACAGTGGAACTGTCAGGAACCCAAAAACTGTAAGAGTACCCTCATATGGTTTAGTCTTTATACAATTAGCTTTTGAAGTGAACTGGCCCTTTCATTTGGAAAAGAATCTTATTGCATCTTATTTATTATTTTAGGAATAACAAAAATAAGCAGCGTTACATGAAAGTGCATGTATGCGTGTTTGAGAGGGAGTGGGTGTCTGCCAACCCCCAGTCCTAATTGAGCAAACCAAGGGACCTGCTAGGCCCAAAAATGTCCACTGCAGTCTCTTTCAGTCTCTGTGTGAAGGGGGTTCAAGGTAGAGAGAATTCTGTTAAGATACCAGTATCAGCGCCACTCCGTATTTTGAATCACTTGACTGTGTTCCACTTCAGGGTAAAATTACATCAGATATGGATGATGGGGGTGAACTTGGGAATCAGCAAAGCCAAGATGATACACGGCAGGACAAAGAAACATCAGGTTTGAAAACAATTCAAGGCTGGAATTACTCTGTACCTATCTGGAGGTGAAACAGCTTGATAAATATATAGATAAGTCATTGATTTGTAGGATAAATGAAATGGTGAGTGATCTTTAAACCACAGAACAACAATAAAGGCATGAAATAGATAAACTACCACCATCCAAAGGCCAGGATGAACAGTTGCAACTTAAGTTATCTGCCAAAATGTGTAAAGTGCCAGGCACACTGCTATGAGAAAGGAGTTTCACAGTTTGGGGGCTGCCACAGACAAGATCTTGTCATGAGCCATTACCACCCTGAGCCTCTAAAGGTGGCAGCACTGCCAAAGCTTTCTCCATGGATTTCAATACCCAAGCTGGCACATATTGGGGGAGGCGCTCCTTCAGAAGTTTGGGGTCAACGTTATTTAGGGATTTATACATTAAAATAAGCATCTTGATTTGGCACAATTTTCAGGATACATGTACTATGAGTCCTTTCTGCCATGTCAGACACCATCCTGGCTGCTGCACTCTGCACTAATCGTGGCCTTCAAACCATCATCAATGGCAGCCCCACATAGAGCACATTGCAACTGACAGTAGCCTGTCAGCAGCCTGTAGGCTACTGGAGCAAGGAATATAGTGTCCCAGAGAGGCTGTAGCTGGTGAAACAGCTGCAGCTGAAAGTAGGCCTAGCCACCCAGGCCACATGGGATCTTTGTTAACAATGGTGGATCCAAGAACAACTAACAGGTCACCACAACACCTCCCAGATTCAGGAAAGCAATCACACAAAATGCGAAGAACTAATAATTCACAAGTGCTACCAGTTCTGCTGCAGAGTACTGTATATAAGAAGCAAGTATTAGGAGATAATGAACTGAATGCTAATACAACTGCAGTTGAGATCACAGCCTGATATCCATCACACCTGACTCACCCAGGTCTACCTGGCTCTCATCACCCTCCATTCTCCCGCCCCCATGGACCATCTCTGGCTACAATCTCCACTCATGGGGCCCTGCCTGTGAATTGCCCAAAAGACCCTTTGGTATTGCCCTTTCAGCTCCTACAGGAAGCAATCAAGGGAAAACATGAAGTGTGGAAAAGAAATATGGAGAGAGAGATGGTTTTACAGTATAAAGACCTGTGTATGTAAACAACACGCTGTACGGCAAGACGTACAAATATAAATCAGGTATCTTTATATGGCGGGGGGCCGGAATTGGTACATTTTATTTCACCATACACAGCAAGACATCCCCTTCCTTGTGTCTAAATGTTGTCCTCCTTGCTACTAGCTTTCTTTCATACAAGACTTGTTTCTGACAGGAGGTGGCAGCATCCCAAAGATCCAGCTGGAGCAGGTTGGTGTACTTCAAAGTGCCACGGAAGACAAACCTTTCACTGCTGCAATGCACAGAGCCAGAGACTTGAGCGAGGCAACCGAATCATCCAGCCCTGTAAGTGACATGTGGGAGTCTCAGACCATGTGCCTGAATCCAAGTCCTCAGAAGACTGGGAAGATTTGATTTCACCACCAGCAGCGATATTTTTCAAGTGCAATGCACTTGAATTGCGTGTGAATGTAACAGGGGATCATGAGTCTACAGTAGCTCACACCTGCCTCATGGAATATGCTCCCTCAATGTAGACTATTTTAACAATTGCCCATAGAATGCTGAAAGTATATGAACACTTCAACAGCTTCTCCCCTAAACACTTGTGTGAACTACTCTTAACTACAAGTAAAGGTAAAGGTAGAGACCCCTGACCATTAGGTCCAGTCGTGACCGACTCTGGGGTTGCGGCGCTCATCTCGCTTTATTGGCCAAGGGAGCCGGTGTACAGCTTCCTGGTCATGTGGCCAGCATGACTAAGCCACTTCTGGCGAACCAGAGTAGCACACGGAAACACCATTTACAGTACCTTCCTGCTGGAGCGGTACCTATTTATCTACTTGCACTTGACGTGCTTTCGAACTGCTAGGTTGGCAGGAGCAGGGACCAAGCAACAGGAGCTCACCCTGTCGTGGGGATTCGAATTGCCGACCTTCTGATCGGCAAGTCCTAGGCTCTGTGGTTTAACCCACAGCACCACCTGCGTCCCTTTTAACTACAAATAGTTGCATGCTAATTGAAACTTAATATGAACAGAGGCAGCCACACAAGGCATGCATGGTGATTTCCAGGAGATCCATTCAACCCCACCCCACCCCATTCAATGGTTTGTACCAGGGACATGAACATGGCCACAGCGTCATAGACAGCCTCCAGGTGTTTGCATTTTTAAGTAGCAACCACATGGCTCTATGCACGTAAAAACTGGACCTTAGAAACAAGGGCCCTGGCTTTCTGTTTTTTTTCCAATCCTGTAGCAGGAAAAGCTTTGCCTGATAATGTTTTGCATAATTCTTAAAGGCACAGGAGGGAGCAGACCACAAATATTTCATGTGTATACTTTATGTAACTTAATGCACTCTTGCAAAGAGATTGAGCTGTATGAACAATTAAAACCAGAGAGTGGAGAAGATTTGCTTTGTGAGCACTTGTTGCAGTACTTTGGACTGTCTTCCTGCGCTGCTCTTTTTCAGAGCCTGGTTGGTGAGCAGCACCAAGACACAAAGGGGAGGTTCTCTCAAGCAAAAACCCGGTGGCAGGTTCTTCAAGAGCAATGCCATCTCCTGATACAACAGGAACTTTTGAGAATGGAAAAGGAGCTGGCAAGTCAAGAGGTGAATAGTTCCTGTCTGTGGTGGCAGGAGACAAACTTATCATCTCCTTGAGGAAGCAGACTGTGTGTGGGAGAGAAACATAGAGCGAGGGAGGGCAGATGAGACAAGGGCTTTCCCAACAATCACCCAATGCTGGAACCAGTACCAGCAATTAACATCGTAACTAAACAAATTCCAAACCTCTGTTGTATCTGTCCCATAGTCTGCAGTCTCACAACAACTCATCTGAAAGGTTCTTTCTCTTCTCAAATTGCAGCTTCCTCCAGACCAGAAAGGAGCCATGCTCTGGCAGAAAGAAAAGTCTTTGCTGATTTTGCGCATGGAGGCATTGCAAAGAGAACAGGCGGAAGCAGAAAGGGATCTGGAGGAGCTGTACCAAGAATGCCAGCGAGAAACTGAAACACAAAAACACCACATCCTGCAGGTCAAGAGAGCTGTCAGCTCAAACTAATCCTGGGGAAGGGTCCTTCGGAGTTTCAAACCAGCCATTGTTTGGTAGCCCCTTTGAGATGGCAGGTTTAATCTCAGAACTAGCTCTTTTGTTTCATTGTTTGGAGGCACAGTGGGAACCTTTAGATTCAGGGAATCTTTAGGAGGGACAGACCTCTAGTGGCAGCATCAGATAAGGGCTTCACTTGATTGCGTGAGAGAAACAGCAGCCCTCTGCAACATTAGAAGTTTGAAATAAATATCAATATAGCTGACAGCTTAGCAGCTTGCCTGAAGGACTAAAACACGTGATTCCAATGGTATAACCTCCTAAAGAGCCCAATTGATTTTTCTTTTTTTGGAGCTGGAGCAAGAAAAGTCTGTTACAATAAAAACCCTGCAATTCCTTTATTTATTGAATCACTGGGACATCTCTCTATATATATACTTGCTCTGCAGGGCAGTAGTAGAGGAAGAGAGCACAGCTTCAGTTGTCAGGCCAGGCTACTTCCTGTTGAATGTGTAAGAGAATGGGAGATTCATGCCTTTTCATGCCTTGACCTTTCTCCTTCATCTACTAAAAGGCTTGTTGAACTTCTTCTACAGGTATTCCAGGCTTATAGGAAACATGCTGAAGAGCATATAGATGTCCTTGAACAGAGATATCGAAAGCTGCTCCAGGAGTCCCTTCAGGATGCTGTTCTCCTTTCCACTCAGAACCAGCAACTACAAGCTCAGAAGCAACTGGGCTACATGGAGAAAGCTACCCAGACTGACTTCCAGACCCTTACACAGAGCCACGAGAGAGCGTCCCCATCCTAAGAGCTTGTATTTTGTGCTTTGTAATTTCATTTTTATGTGCTTTTGACACATTAGCTTTCACAACTAAGGTATTGCTTACACAAAGTTACCTGAAATTTTGTCCCACGGATGACACTTCCCCAGCCTAGGCAAACATTTAGTAAGTACTTTAATGTTCCATCCCCATTTGCTTCCTTGTGGCCAGTACCTTATGTCACTCACATACTGAAATGTAAAGAAAGCAATGGTTGAAACTGAAGAATGATCTCTCTCCAAAGTAAATTTGAGAAGGCAGAATGGCATTCTATGACAGGAACAGAGATTATCCACATCCAGCTGGTTCAATACCAGGCAGAGGGCCTTCTCGGTACTGGCGCCCGCCCTGTGAAACGGCCTCCCATCAGATGTCAAGGAAATAAACAACTATCTGACTTTCAGAAGACATCTGAAGGCAGCCCTGTTTAGGGAAGTTTTTAATGTTTGAAGTTTTTATCTGTTTTTAACGTTCTGTTGAAAGCCGTCCAGATGGGCGGGGTAGAAATAATAATAATGATGATGATGATGGAATCTCAACTAAGACAGGAAACCTGTTTCATTGGAACAGATTAAAACTGAGTAACATTCAGTTTTGAGCAAACACGGGTTGGATATATGAATAGACCATTGGCATACCCTTCTATTTGTGGTTTGCGTGAAGCGTGCTTGAATCCCTCTCAATCTGATCTGATTTGGGGATGGAAATGGCCTCAGTGGCCTGGCTAACAACCTGCAGTGTACGATGGGAAGGTGGCTCTTGGACAGCTTGCCAGTTTCAAAATCATATAGTCTTTTGCATTTTCTATTTCTGTGCATTGGTTTGGTAGATTTGGGCTGTGATGTGGGACAGAACACAGGGCGCTGCTGTTCTGGGATGGTGGGTTTCAAAAGGTCTGCCCCTTGGGCTTGGGGTTTAGTATTCTATCTGCTCCTCATGGGTTGGTGTTGACCACCAAGGTAGTATGGAAGACTGGTTCCCTATCAGAACTGAGTAAGTCATTCTCGAGTAAGTTTAATGCTACAATGCACTTCTACACACCATGCATTGAGCAATACTTTGTCCTGAATGGCTGGAGCCCACAATAAATACTACCTCTTCTCATCTGAAACTATTACCCTACTGGAAGGGTGTGTGTACAGTTAGCTATATTTTCTCTACCACATGCTGAGATTACTGTATTTACTTGAATGTAATGTGCACCTTTTTTGGCCAAATTACATGGCGAAAATTAGGGTGTGCATTAGATTCGATGGCACATTTACATCCTCCAGCAAGAAAAATTTGGTTTCAAGGTTTTGAAAATTGAGGTGCGCATTAGATTTAATGGAACATTAAAAAGGTAAAGGGACCCCTGACCATTAGGTCCAGTCGCGGACAACTCTGGGGTTGAGGCGCTCATCTCGCATTACTGGCCAAGGGAGCCGGCGTACAGCTTCTGGGTCATGTGGCCAGCATGACTAAGACGCTTCTGGCGAACCAGAGCAGCACACGGAAACGCCGTTTACCTTCCCGCCGGACCAATACCTATTTATCCACTTGCACTTTGATCTGCTTTCGAACTGCTAGGTTGGCAGGAGCAGGGACTGAGCAAAGGGAGCTCCCCCCATCACAGGGATTCGAACCGCTGACCTTCTGATCGGCAAGCCCTAGGCTCTGTGGTTTAACCCACAGCGCCACCCGCGCTACATTTGAGTAAATATGATCTTATTTGGAGTTAAGGGAAGTACAGCTGTTTTTCCCTCCAAATGTGTAAGTTCACAAAGTGTCTAACTTAAATCTCTCACCATAAAGTATTGGTAATATACATGACATTACTGGAAAAAATATTTGTTTATACCTGTCCCATATTAGCAAGCAAATATTTACTATGGAACCCATAGTAAATACTGTAAGCCAATCTTCTCTGAGGTCTCCTTGACTAGCCTATTCAATTCAGATATTCTCAATTGCTTATATTTAATTGTTTTTGTGTCTATTTCCATTAGATCAGGCATGCCCAAAGTCTATTTTGGGGGCCTAATCCAGCCCATTGGTCAGTTTAATCCAGACCCCGTGGCAGTTTATTTCCTGGGGTAAAATCCTAAAAAACCTCAACAACTTCAACCCTAAATAAAGGTCAACGGCCCTTCACTTCATCAAATCTGGCCCTCTTTAAAAAAAGTTTGGACACCACTGCATAGTCACTACGCTTTCAAGCAGTAAGTTAGATAATACTGTTTAAAAATAAAGCCATAGGAGCCTTTCTTCTACTCAAGATCCTTTGTCCACTGGAGATGTAAATACAGTGGTACCTTGGTTTACGATCTTCATCTGTTCCTGAAGTCCATTCTTAAACCAAATTGGTTCTTAAACCAAGGCACGCTTTCCCTAATGAGGCCTCCCGCCGCCGGTGCCCTTCCACCATTTGGCTTCCGTTCGTAGACTGATGTAAAGTTCGCAAACTGGAACACTACTTCCAGTTTTGCAGAGTTCTTAAACTGTATAGTTCGTAAATAGGACTGTTTGTAAACTGAGGTACCACTGTAACTGAATATGGGAATGTGTGCTAAGCATATGTATCTTTCACTCAATTATTTCAACTGTGTTAAATAAAACAGTCCCCTAAGGAAAACATAAGATACCATAATCAAAATAGTAAAACATTTGTTGAAATAATTTTCTCTGGAAGAGGAACCCGAAGTTGCATTCGGAAGAGGCAGGCTTGCCCAGTGGAACAGATCAGTTCTTTTGCTCTTTGCCTGGCTAGTGAAACTACCTTCTCCCAAACATACTGTGCTCCCACCTTGAAACTTTCGTTGAACCTTGAAGGAGGTGGTAAATTATTTTGGATCCTGCACACAGAAACTGTTCTGGAAGAGTTGTGTGATTAAGCTTTCTCTATTATCTCCACATGAAGGTGCTCAATTCTATTCCATGTCAAATTCAAAGTTGTCTTTATGTTCCAGCATTTTAAATAGTTTCCTTTGCAACAAGCAAACAGTAAGAGATCACACAAACACACAACCCTGTAAACTAAAATTTAATTTTATTTCAAACTAGACATTTTTGCTGCATTGAATTGATACTAGTTGAACCTGAGTGTATAGCAATCCAGATACAATCCAATCCAATTACTGAGCTATCAAAATGTTATCAAAATCATGAGCTAGAATAAATGCGGCAGCACCACAGATAAACACAGAGAGAAACTGCAAAAAAACAAAACAAATGGTAATAAAAAACCCTATGTAACCATAGCTCTCATTTAGAGCTGTTACCCCACCACACCTGTTCCAGACATTGGCACAGAAGGTACATGAGAGGTAGAGTGATCAACCCAGTTTGTTAAGTTTATCAGTAATACTGAAGATAAAACAAAGCAAGAGGCGCACAGTACATTTCTGAACATCTGTACTGGTAGCATATATATATATACACATATATATATATATATATATATATATATATATATATATATATGCCAAGTACATGTTACAGGCAGAAATATTAGGGTGAGGGGAATTTCAGCTGTGTGGCAGCAGTTGTCAGAAGCTACCTGAACACTTTAGTGTTGGATGAGGTGGATTATAGTTGCTTCAATAAGGAAATGGTGAAGCATTGCATAGTGTTCCCAAATACCAGCAGCTGAATTCAGCAGAATACAGATTATCAGAACATCACCTGGAAAAGTTATGCATGTGTGTTTACATGGCTGGAACCTCTGGCTGTATATTGAGGCAGGTCTACACATTCAGTTTCAATACTGAAAGGGAGAAATGAGTCCTGTTTGGAAAACATCCAGAGAAATGTAACAGGAAACTGTGCTCCATTTATTTTGGAGGGTTTTTACAAAACATTCACAACTCATCACAAACTATCTGGTAGCAATGGACTCTTTCAGGAGCAGACAAACACAGAAGGGCATTAACTTGCAAAAGGCACTTGTCATTTGTAATCACTGGGTTGAAGCAGAACCTCTGCCAAGAACATCAAAAGCAAAACACTTCCCTATGCAGAATAGCTGTTCATACTACACTCTTCCAGATTAGTAACAATGAAAGGGTTAGTTAAAAAAGAAAAGAAAGATATAGAGCTTCCCTTTCCACAAGTGTAGAAATGGGAGCCTGGGAGACTGCTTTTGATCATTAAGAAATAATAATGCATTCTTTCCTTTTGAGAATTCATGAATCTAGACACTAGGTAGACATTACAGTGGGAAGGAGTAGAGGAGTGATATATTGGAGTCCGGTTTCCTGTTTGATATCAGGAGTGGCAGATCCTACTGAGCTGTAACCAAAAAAAGGAAGCATAATGAAACCAGCTATATACAGAATACATACAACTCTTCTCTTTTCCACCAATGCCTATTCAAAATGACATGAAAGTCGGATTTTAGCTAACAATTTGCTTCCTCAAACTATGCTTGCTGGCTAATGACAAGATTAGCATACTAGGTTTAAGCTGCAGCTCAGCCAAACAACAAATACTTTTTCTGAGCTCAGGGAGAAGTATGAAACAATAGCTATTAAGCCATTCACAAGGGAGGTGTAAAGTACTTGTGCAGTCTATTACACTCTTTTCAATGTAAAATATATAAGCAGCAAATTCTTTCCATATAAATTTCTCTAAAGATACAGAGGCAAGGAAGCTATTTGATTCCATAATAAAAGTAAACAGCGAAGCTAATCAGCAAAACAGAAAGAAAAAAAAAGGTGGTTAGATGAAGACCAAACAGGAGGACAGAGAGCAAAGCATTAACCATAATAGAGGAGGAGATCACAAAGAGTCTAGTGATGTTACTACTGTGCTTCATGACCACAGACATTATCAAGCCATTCAAGGCTTGACTCACAATAATTAACAGAACCCAAAATGAGAAACCCTCCAGGAACCCAGCCCCTGAGCTGCTTGACAGATGGATGATTATGTTCAGCAAAACACCAAAAAAGTAGAGAAATGCATTTTGGAGGTTAAGAGGCAGATCCTGGGTCTTCAAGACAACTTCAGTGTAGACTGCTGAAAGGCCAGAGATCAGGCAATATAGAAAGATCAGCACTAAGCCAATGGGGGTGATGTGCAACTGCATGTCAGAAGACGGCATGTGCTGTGGGTCCTGCAGGCCTCCATATGTATAAAAGGCTCCAGCAGCAATCAACAAGGAAAGAGCTAGCCACTTGCGGGCAGTCAGTCTTTGGTGCAAGAACATGCTGAATAGGAGGGCGGTGCTTCCAATTTTCAAGTTGCTGAGCACTTGGAAGGTACTAGGATCCATGAACAGCTGCAAATGAACTACTAAGTTGTTGTTGGCTGCATAGAGCAATGCCGAAAGAGCAAAGGGAGCAGCATGATGCCATGACACAGATAGTTTTTGTTGTCCGCAGCCCCAGATCATCAGGAAGACTAGTGAGAGCATCAACTTGGTTAACTCAATCAAAACCACCACAGAGGAGGCACTGAATGGGATCTGGCCATTTTCTTTACTGAGAGTCAGGAGTGGTGCATGGGAGCCATAGATAAAAACAGACAAGATCAGCATCAGCCCCCACCGGATTTTCCCAAGAACGACAGCAGCAGCTGGGCTGACCCGGCTATCACCAGTACAAGCGTTGTCAAATAACATTTCTCTGAAGTGTGGAGGCAAGGGAAACATCAACCTCTAACTTTTATAGGAGAAAAATGAAGTTAATATAGGGGTTTTTTTAAAAAAAAAACTGCTCATGGAAAGGCAGAAGTATTCAATGAATCAGAGCAATATGACACATTTGTGATGAGATTCACATGTCAGTATAATATGTATGCATGATTAAGAAAAAGTTTGGACAATGTGAACCACATTTTCTGGGTACATGAAAGGACATGGCGTGGGTTCCAGTTTAAAGCTGGCAGGCATGATGACCCAGCAGTTGCTCTATGTTCCATCAGAATGAGAATTCCATCATGTGAGTAATGCAGCTGTCCGAGTTGATAGTCAGAAACCATCTAATCCCAGGATGGCCGAAGCAGCCACCAAGACTTTTCATGATTGAATGTCTGAGAATACTTATAATCAGACCTGCTGAAATTTCATCTCATCCAATATAAAAACACTTCTGATTGATATGACTGGTGAAAGGGGAGCAGGAGTCATTTCTGACCTAAATTGAGTTTACATTGTTTAGAAAGCCTAATATAAGAGGGGTTTTCTGGAGTGTATTGCTACATGAGATTCTATATTCTAGTCTGGTCCTTTCCTGAATGAACTGAAATAGTCTTTGACTGTCTTTTCCACATCAGGAACTGCATAGGTTTGAGCAGCATAAACACCAGTACAAGTCCCCACTAAAAATCCAAGGACTGCTGACGATCGGAGTTTGGCTACAACATAGCCAGCAAGAAACCCTTTGAGAAATGGGGATGCCAGCAGAGAGACTTCCTGTAAAAAAAAAAAACATAAACATAAATGGGAAATTGAAACAGCCAACTGAGCACAACTAAAATGCAGACTGGGATGTGTTCTCATGGTTCATCCATTTTTCCTAATATGCTGGGTTACAATTCAAGGCTGATGTAGTATTTATAATCAAAGGAGCAAGCACGGTCTCAGTATTTTCCAGATGTAACACACTGAAAATAAACTACAGTCCCTTACAGGTATAATTACCGTATTTTTCGCCCTATAGCGCACACTTTTTTGGGGGGGGGAGGGAATAAAGAAAAAAAAATATCCCCCCCCGAGCTTCCCTCAACCCCAGACCCCAGAACGGGTCCGGGAACAATGGGGAGGTTGCGCTCAACCTCGCCATCGCTCCCGGAACTTGCTGCTATCCGAAGCCCGGGGAGCGCAGCGCTGTAGCCCGCTGTGCACCCCGGGCTTAGGGCAGCTATCCCCAAGCCTTCGGAGCCCGCGGGAGTTCCCGCCAGGCTCCGCAGGCTTGCGGATAGCTTCCTGAAGCCTGGAGAGCGAGAGGGGTCGGTGTGCACTGACCCCTCTCGCTCTCCAGGCTTCAGCGAAAGCCTGCATTCGCCCCATAGGACGCACACACATTTCCCCTTCATTTTTGGAGGGGGGAAAGTGCGTCCTATAGGGCGAAAAATACGGTACATTGTACTCTAATAAGTTACTGCAGGCATAGGCGAATTCCGGCCCTCCAGATGTTTGGGACTACAATTTCCATCATCCCTGATCATTGGTCCTGTTAGCTAGCGATGATGGAAATTGTAGTCCCAAACATATGGAGAGCTAGAGTTTGCCTATGCCTGAGTTACTGGGCCAGACATATCAAGCACATTATTAATGACTTTTGAGAGACAAATACGGTGACAGACTTGGAGAAATCAGTATTAAACAGCCCCACTTTTACCTGTCCTACTCCAGCCTGTACCTCATTTTCGACTCTTCGTTTCAAGCTTTCCAATTGATCCTTCAAAAAAGCAAGATCTTTCAGCTTTGGCAGAGAGTCCTATACATTGGAAACATAAATGACATATTCCAAATTGCATGCACACATGCATTTTAGTATCTTTGTTATAGAAAGCAAATATCTAAGAGGAAAGGCACAGTCTAGAAATTCTAATGGGATGTCTAATACAAGACCAGTATTCTGTTTCTGGCTATCACTGCCACCACATCAGAGGGGGCACTTTAGGTAGTTTTTACTCTCCAACTTCTATCCCAGGTGCTTCTATCCACAATGAGTTCTATACAATAGTATAAAGCAATTTAGTATGATGCTGTTTTGGGTGTGGGAAATGGACTTGATCAGTGGATTAATTTTCAAATATTAACTTGTGTTATAAATCAATGAAAAAAATCATCTGTCTAGTCTTTTTATACTTTGCTGCCATGAACAATTATAGGCTGCATATGGATAGCTCAGTATTTTAGTCCGGATAGGTTAACAAAAGACATGCATTTCGATTTCATTTTTATACAGCTAGAATTTTCTGGATAAAAAAATTATTTTTTTTGGGGGGGGGAGTTATTTTAGTTTTTTACCAAAACTGAAAATGTCAACATTTATTTATTTATTCATTCCATTTATACTCCACCCTTCCTCCCGACAGAACCCACTTCAAGTTCCGTCTTATACAAGCAAGTGCCCATGTTCACACAAGCAGTTTCGTGTTTTCGTTTTCCCTCACTTGATACGTCTCTGTTCTACCTTAGCACCCAAACTAGGCCTAAGAGGCAGTTTAAAAAAAAGCAAGAAAGTTCCAAAGAGGCAGTTTACAAAAAAAGAAAAGAAAAGCCAAAGATCATCAAGAAAGCTACAACCCCCCCCCCAAAAAAAAATAAACTCCACAGAAGTACCAGGAAAACATGGGTAAGCAGAAGCTAAAAGTGCGGGTGTTAAAAAAGGGGAGCTAGCAGGGCTTCCTGAAAGAGGCCGCATCCCAAGGAGAGTCACGTTCTGGCTTCCGCCCCGAAGCTGCCCCGCTTCCCCTCAGGCACGACGACTCCCGAGTAAACGGGGCCGCAAAGGCTCCCTCCCCCCCCCCCGCACTTGCAGGCCCCGCCACCCCCGAGAAGCCAAGGAGGCCGCGAGCGCCTTCCTCCCGCCACCCCGAGAGGACGAGGCCGGTACCTTGTCGTCCGCCATCTTCCTCGCGGCTCCGCCCTCCGCAGGCGCCGCCCTGGCTTCCGGACCGGCCTTCTCCGCTTCCTCCGGCTCCTCTACCCCTGCGAGGGGGGCTCTGAGGGCCGCTCCCCTCAGAGGAGGAAGGGCCCGTGAGGGTCACTTAGTCCAGCCCCCTGCTAGGCGGGACTCAAGGGAAAGGAAGAGAGGCTGGGGACGGGGATTCACACGTTACGCGTGTCGCCCGGCGCCTCCATTGCCAGCGCCAGGCGGAAACGCTTCTCCTCAGCCAGGTTCACATTCCATGGCTTTTTATATGTGCTTGTTTTGTTATGAATTTTGCGGTATACAAATTTAAGAAGTCATAATAGCAACCATTTCCACATGAAGCAACGTCTAAGTAAGAAGAAGAAGAACTGCTTCGATTTCCGCGGCTTCCCAAGGCTGATCCGGAAGATCCCTATCCAACCAGCGAGGAGGTTTACTCTACAGATTCTTGTGTCTATGGATTCAGTTTAGCTGCCTCCCGACGGCGTTCTCCTGCCGCAGCGTCGGCACGTGCTCCTGACGTCAGTTTTGCGTCGCCCTCGCCGAGCGGGGCGCTCGTTAAGTTTTGTTTTTCGGCTCAGGAATAGGCGCGGGGCGAAGCGGCAGCGGGAGCAGCCATCTTGGTTGTCGCGACCCCTTAAAGGTCCCAGGGACCTGATGGCGCCGCTCTGCCGCTGCCGGGCCCCCTTGTCCTCCTCTCACACGGTCTGAGCTGCTGCCTCCGTGACTGAGGGGGATGCGGGGCTTGCGGTGGAAAAAAATAAATCAGTAAATAAATAGGAAACTAAACATCAGGTAGCAGCCTAGCGCAGTTGCATCGTAGCTGGAAGAGTTCTTGCTGCCGCAGCATAACACACAGACATGCAGACAAACCACGAAATGACCAGTCTTGTGGCGCCACAGAGACTAAAGGATTGACCATGAGATAATTTACTACGGTCCAAGACCAGCTCACGTAACATAACACAATAAAAACAGCGTTCATAAAGATAAAATATACAATCAGAGCAGATTGCAGCATTAGCTCATGAGTTAAAATTGAGATATATACAGGTGATAGACTACATGGGACTGGCAGAATCCGAAACCAGGGAAGAGAGACGGCGGAAGAAGATTGGAAGAAATTTAAGGACTATCTTGGGAAATAATATAAAATTAGGGAATGTTAGATTGATGTTGGATAGAATCTAAGTGGTTAACAGCTGTAATGATAAAGATAATTGGGGAAAAAAGAAGAACGAAAGGTGTAAAATTAAGTGAAAATTAAGGGTGAGGATTTGCTGAATGAATAATTTGAATTGGAATACAAAAAGGGGAGGTATGAGGAGGTCCGAGAAATAAGTCAAAAGAAAATAAGTGAATGAAATTATATGTGTTTTGTATTTTTGTTTTTTGTCTTTTTTGTATAAACTTTGAAAAGTTAATAAATATTTTTTAAAAAAAAAATAAAATTGAGATATATACATACACCCGTACAACTGAGATTTGGGCTACCATAAAAAATTGACCCTGAGGCACCCCAAAGGGCGACTTCAGCATTTCCCTAATGAGCTATTTTATTCTAGAGGATGACCTGTGCCTACAAATCTGGGCGCAGAATCTGGCTACCAGCCAGGACCAGGACTTAAGCTATACAATTTCAAGCATATTGGCAAGGCAACTATGGCTACGGCTCACCTCTCCAAGAGTATGGGAGAATGTGGTGCTATTGACCGATATCAAGAGGAAGGTCTACCAGGCTTGTGTTTTTCAGGCTTGTGTTCTGAGCATGCTGCTTTATGGAAGTGAGATGTGGGCAACTTGGCACCCACCAGGAGAGACTCCTCAATGTGTCAACAAGATTTTGGGATTCACATGGCAGGACAGATAAATATGCCGGTATATTCTGCCAAGCCCGTATTCCCAGAGTGTTCGCACTCCTGTCTCAGTGACATCCACATTGGCTTGGTCATGTTCCTAGAATGTAAAACGGCAGGATCCCCAAGGATCACCACAACTGGACACCTTCCTTTGCCCCAGCTGCAACAAAACATGTCCGGTTTCGGTCTCTACAGCCACAGCACAGACTGTAATTTTCCAAAGGTTTGACTACAGCACAAAAGGCGCACACTTCCATTGTCTCCCAAGACAGATGAGTGTCAGTCAACCAGAGGGGTAGTTGGATTAGTCTCTTGGGGCAAAAAAATAGCAACGAAGCGCTTTGTGGCACCTTAAAGTCTGGACAAATTTATTAAGGTTTACACTTTGTTGGATTACAGCCCATTACTTTGGTTGCATGAAATGGAACGGACTTCCTCGGAAGGTGGTGGACTCTCCTTCCTTGGAGTTTTTTTAGGCAGGGATTGGATGGTCACCTGTCATTTATACTTTAGATTCATGCATTGCAAGGGGTTGGACTAGAATACCATTGGAATCCCCTCCATCTCTTTCAACTACTAGCATCTCCAGGCAGGACTGGAAAAGACCCATGTCCAAAAAACCCCAGAGCCACTGCCAGTCAGTGTAGTAGACAATGTGGAGCTGAGCTGCTATAAGGCAGCTTCTGGTGTCCCTCCCAAGTTCTGACTTGGTTGCCCAACCCACAGAGGGTGGCTGTGTTTCAAGGCACAGAAGAAGCATGATAGTGGATAGCTGGATGAAGATGTTGACCCAGTGTGTGACAACTGTGAAAAGGGTAAATTCCATGATAGGAGTCGTTGGGAAAGCGATTGAAAATAAGACTACCGGTATCATAATGTCATTATGCAAAGTGTCATTATACATGATGTGAGACTACACTTGTACTGTAATACAGTACTGTGCGCACTGTGCGCAAAGAGGACATTGTGGAGCTGGAAAGGAGGCAGAAAAGACAAGCAAAATGATCAAGGGGTTAGAGCAGGTTACAATATTTTGGGCTGTTCTGTTTATGTGTAATAAGGGGAACGTGTTAAGAGGTGTATAAGATTATGCAAGGTGAGAGGAAGTGCGAAAGGAGTTTCTCTCATAATGCTAGAACAGTGGGGTTCTCCAATTAAGCTAAATATTGGAACATTCAGAGCAGGCTAAATAATTAGCTACCTCAAGAGGCTGTAATGGCCACCCACTTGGACTGCGTTAAAAGAGGGCTGGAAAAAATTATGGAGTGTTTGTGGCTGTGTTCTGGCTCCAATGCTTGAGGAAGTGTGCCTCAGAATACCAGTTGCTGGCAATCGCAGGTGTGGAAAGCTCTGGTCCTTTTGGTGGGCTTATCAGGGGCATGTGGTCCACCAGTTTGAGAGCAGGATGTTGGACGAGGTGGGTCCTTGGCCTGATCCGGGAAGGCTCTTTTTCCCTCTAGCCTGTTTACTCGGAAGTAAGATCAGCAGACACTTCCTCCCCCCTTGGGCTGCCATTCTGTGCACGCTCAATTTGGGAGGCCAAGTCCCACTGGAGCCCGTGGGCCCCGGTGTTGCACGATGCCTCTTGCGTCACGGCTTTGGATCGCCCTCCCGCGTCAGCATCTCTCTCCTCCCGGATCTGCCCAGTCCGCGCTCTTCGCTCCGCCCGCCCCGCATTCTGGCGCCGGCCTCTGGCACAGCGCTCCGGCTGCTGCTGCTGCTGCTGCCGCCGTCGTCCTCCGCGCTCGGGGCTGCTCGCCGCCCGACCGAGCGAAGCCATGCTGGGCAAGGACTATATGCTGGCCATCATCCTGGTCAACTGCGACGGTAAGAGCCAGGGGCGCCGGCTGGGGTGGGGGAAGATGGTCGCGGCGCCCACCCGGGGGTGCTGGGGGCGCAGCCCCCTCCGGAGAGCGGGGGCCGCCGAAGAGCCAGGCGGGCGTCTCCATGACGGAGGCGGGCGTGATCGCGCGAGCGCGCGCCTCTTCCCTTCGCCTGCGCGGCTGTTTTGGAAGGGGCGCCCGGACTCCCCCCCCCCCAGCCCCGTGCGGGGAGCCTTGCCTCGTGCTCCCGCCCCGATCACCGGCCGGCTCGGGACTTCGGGCTCTTCGACCAAGTTCTGCTCCCGGGGAGTTGGGTGAGGGGTTACCCAGTGGCTCGGCTGAAGCAGCGAGGGTGCGCGCCCCCTCCCCAGGTTCCCGCTATGTACTCCAAACCACTCGGGCTGTTTGTCGCTTGGGGAGAAAAGGAGGGAGTGGGAAACTTGCTGTCGCGGAAAGGGTTGTGGCGACCCCTTGCACTTCGCCGGAGGCGTTTGCAAGGGCTTTTCTCGACGCCGTGGGGCAGAGGCTCAGCGCCGCCTGTTGTCCCGCTCTCTAGCTTTGCATTTGGCGGCGGGGGCAGCAGCCTCCGGGGAGCTCTCCATAGTGCTGAAAGGAGAAGCCCGCTGTAGCCTAGGGAAAGTCGGCTCGAGTTCTGAAATCCCCCTCGAGTCCCCCAACTTCACAGGATTAGGAGTACAACACACACGCAGAGGATAAATTGTGCCATATTTCATCAGTTTCTTATAGTGTGTAGAACAGAAAGGCAAGCCTGCGATGACTGGCATCGTCAGAGGGTTGTACCCAGTCTAAATACAACTGTATGGAAGCACGTCCTTTCAAGTTCAGTGGAATTCATTCCCACGAGATATGCTTAGGATCTCAAACTAATAGTCCAGGGATAACCACCTTCTGAATTACACTCACTTCCCGTTGCTCTCATATTGACAGGAGAGCTCTTACTTCAGGCACTCTGAACTGCAAGAAAGTCTCCAGGGAACCCTAGCAAGTTCTGCACCATAGGCATCCACTTGGCCACTGTGAGAACGTGATGCCGGACTAGATAACCCATTGTCCTGACCTAGTAGGGCCTTCTTATGTTCTTCCTTGTTTCACTCACCAATCCTGCCTACCCCCACCCCACCCCCACCAAATCCACACATTATCTCCCTTTACCCCTCACCAAAGCCACCAATACTTTCCCTTTATGCCTTGCCAAAGCCACCCTCTCCTTACTCAAAACTCCCTCTCCTTACTCATGAAAGCCTAACTCATCATCTGCTCACCCTTTAGAACTCATCAAACATCAGCTTGCTGACCTGGGCCCTCACCAGCCTTGGCTGGCTGGCTGCCTCCCTCCCTCTCTCTCTCCCTCCCTCCCTCCTCCTTTCCTTCCAATGCTGCTGTCATGGCCCAGCAGCTCTGGGGCCATGAGGGAGGGTCCTTGTCAAAAAGGGGAGGGGAGAAATGTTGCCTGCATGCTTCAAGGGTAGGAAGCCATACACTTGGGTGTAATATCATTAACCAAACCTGTGCAGTCTATGCTACAGGACCTCTAATATATCAACATGGTTGTTTTGATCGTTTATTTGTTTCTTACAATGAAAGTTTAAGATAAAATAAACAACAGATCCGCTTCAATTTCAATAGTTTTACATAGTGTTCTCCAAAATAAACCACCAAGATAAAGTTCATTGTGGTATACTACACAGTAAAAATAACAGATCCAGTGCTTGCCAGCATCACAAAAAACATTTATCTAGGCATGGATCTTCAGGAGTTTTGCAGAGGGTGACAAAAAAATCAACAAATATATGTGGATACAGGGGCGAACTATGGTTTGATGGTGGTTTTGAGGAGTTCCCTTTTGGAAAAGGATAAGGACCCACAGGGATCTATGCCTCAGATCAATGGTTCAGTCAATAGGAACAGATGTGATCTGTGATGTGGTGCTGCTGGTAAGCCTGTGAAAAAAACTGAAGTTTCAAGAGGATGGGTGTTCCCTGGTCTGACATGGGTGTACATGTGTGCATGTTTCTCCTGTCTCTGCCCCTCCATTCTGTCTGTCTGTCTGTCTGTTGTCTGTCTGTGTCTCTTTCTCCAGGTCTTTCTTCCACCTGGATTCATGTGGCATCCTACTATCGCCTCACCTTCCCCTTCATTACTATGTTTTCCTTCTCTCAGTCACCCAGATCATTCTCCTTCCTCTCTGATACCCACTTTCTTTCTTACCTCTCGGTCATTTTGTTGTGAGCCTGAGCCTTAAAAAGCACACAGAGCTTTGTATTTTGCTCTTCCCACCACCTCCTCCAGCTGTATGTACTCATAATTAAAGCAGTAGTGAGCACAGAGGTCTTACATGTGCCAGGGGAGGTCCTCATAACTGCCATTGCATCCATAGATGCCATATTGACATTCCAAACCTGGGCAAATACAAGCATATTTGCCTGGTGCTGGCAAGACAAGAAACTTGGTGCCAGTGTACCTCTGTGTCAAGAGCATTTAATAGGCACGGCACCACCCCCTCTCCTTGGTTACCACCTGCCAATTGTCACTTAAAATGTATCTGGGTCTGTTTGAGAAGAGCTATGTTATTTGGAGATTCTCAAGATTCACTCTCAAAGCCAAAATTTTGCTCTGAACCTGTAAGATATGCAAAGAGAGCAGGATTTTGCTAAAGATAAGTACGGTACTTGCTAAGAAAATCACTCCCACACAATTTCCCAGCTTTTTTGAGCCCATCTGCTGCCTTGTTCCAGGAGGGGAAATGCTTCCATTTCTTTGCAAATAAAAATGAAGGAAAGTTACTACCATCCCTCATCCCAAATATTCCATCCCCAAGGCCTGAAAATTGGGAGGAACGGGCTGAGTTGTGGACATCACTGTTCTAGCCAAATCAATCCCATCTGTGAAAGCTGCATTTCCTTGATTAAATTCTCAGAGCTTGGCACAAGCATAACAATTTATTGGTTTGCCAAGGTAGGGAGGAGGAAGGTTAAGATGTTATCCCCCCCCCTGTGCAACCATTTTAGTAAAGGGACAGTAGAAGAGGCAATTCTACTGTACAAAGGGTCCTTAGCAGCACAGAACTTATAAGAAGCCACCATACAAAAGCCTATCAAACAAAATACTATGGTGAGATGCACAAATTATCTAACTTATTTTCTTCTTACTCTATTGCAGTATGAATTTGCTCAGAGCTGAAGTGATAGGGAGGATATGTTTAACCCTTTTCCCACTGACCATTTGGCAATTAGTGTGGTCAGATGTAAAAGCAGAACGTGTTCTTTAATAGTTGTGTAGAAGTGGGAGTTTTAGAAGGCGCAGCATATGGGACAAGCTATGCCTGCTCCAAGTCCCATTTCTGCATAACTATCCAAGGTGTAGGTGTTTTGTCCTCTTTCACGTCTCATAACTCAGTCAACACACTTTGATTATGAAGGGGCCTTGAGGTGAATGCTGTGGTTTAATGAAAGCTGTTATTAGAAGCTCTAATTCTGGGTAGTGTTGAGTGTTCCTAGTTGCTGTCATATCCTAATAGTTGGAGTGCACACAGAATTAGGGACTATTTCTTTCGTGTAATTTTGGGCAAGTCAACACACAGCCTGGTGTGTAGGCCTATGCACATAGAGGGCTATGGGAAAGAACCTGTAAATCTCTCCCCTACCCTGCCAATCTACATCATCTTTCTTATTAACTTGCTGTTTAGTATGAATAGTTCTCTCTCCATTCCAGTTCCCAAACCCCACAACAGAGAAAATTAAGCCTACGGCTACCTCACTGATGTTTGTTTATTGTTTTGCTTCTTAAATAATAATGCTGCTTTGAAAAACATGTATTATTCTTCAGTGATCTCTCCTTTTTATTCTTGCTGATCTTCAGATTGCACCATTACTGACCAACTGCTTCTCTACAGAGGGCAAGTTAGTGGTGGACTTGCTTAGATGCTAATCCTTTGTTATGTCCTTGCATTTGGAAGTCAGCAGCTGACAGTTTCTTTGCCAAATCTGACTCACTTGTGATGCTAGATGATGAAAGTGGGAAAAGGATGGAGTGCCATTTGGATACAAATAGGCCGAGTTCATGGGATGGGGGTAGGACAAGGATTTGAGAATGGTATGGGTGCAATATATTCTGAACAAAAAGCTAAGCTAATTGTAAACAATGTAATAACTGAGGAACTTAAGATAGAAAAAGGAACACGACAGGGGTGCCCAATTTCCCCATTGCTTTTTATTTCGGTCCTGGAGGTGTTGCTGAACATGATTAGAGATGACCAGCAAGTTAAAGGTGTACAGGTCGGAACTAAACACTATAAGTTAAGAGCGTTCGCAGATGACCTTGTATTGACTTTGCAGGAGCCAAACACTAGTACAAAAAGAGTCTTGGAAATAATCCAACAATTTGGGCAGGTAGCCGGATTTAAATTGAATAAACAAAAAACTAAAGTCTTAGGGAAAAATCTAACAGATATGGAAAAGAATAAGTTTCAAGAAGAGACAGGTCTGATGGTGGTTAAGAAGGTGAAATATCTAGGGGTTAATTTAACATCTAAAAATTTGAATCTGTATAAGGATAATTATGAAAAATGCTGGTCAGAAATTAAAAAAGATCTAGAAATATGGTCAAATTTGAGATTGTCAATGTTAGGCCGAATTGCAGTGATTAAGATGAATGTATTGCCAAGAATGTTGTTTTTATTTCAAACTTTGCAGATTATTGACAAGATGGACTGTTTCAAGAGGTGGCAGAAAGATATTGCGAAATTTGTCTGGCAGGGCAAAAAGCCCAGAATAAAATATAAAATATTAACAGATGCAAAAGAAAGAGGGGGATTTGCCCTGCCGGACTTAAAATTGTACTATGAAGCAGCAGCATTCTGCTGGCTGAAAGAGTGGATGCTCCTCGAGAATACAGATATCTTGGACTTAGAAGGTTTCAATAATGCATTTGGCTGGCATGCATATCTATGGTATGACAAAATCAAAGTGCATAGTGCCTTTAAAAATCATATTGTAAGGAAAGCGCTGTTCAATGTTTGGATGAGATATAAAGATCTGTTGGAAAACAAAACCCCTAGATGGTTGTCACCCTTAGAGGCTAAGGCCCACAAGAAAGTTAATATGGAGGACGGATGGCCAAAGTATTGTGAGATCTTAGAACAGGATGGAGAGAAACTGAAATTAAAGAGCCATGAAAAACTAAAACCAAAAGTACAAGATTGGCTCCACTACTATCAAATAATGGAGGTTTTCAAACAAGACAGGAAAATTGGCTTCCAGGTGGAAAAATCAAAACTTGAGACAGAACTGTTAGAACCCAATACTAAGAACTTGTCAAGAATGTATAACTTGCTGTTGAAATGGAATACACAAGATGAAACAGTTAAATCAGTTATGATTAAGTGGGCACAGGATATTGGTCATAATATTATGTCTGCTGACTGGGAAAGGTTGTGGAACACTGGTATTAAATTTACGGCATGTAGTGCTTTAAAGGAAAATGTTATGAAAATGGTCTATAGGTGGTACATGACCCCAGTTAAGCTAGCAAAAATTTACCATTTGCCTGATAACAAATGTTGGAAATGTAAGGAAACTGAAGGTACTTTTTATCATCTTTGGTGGACATGCCCGAAGATTAAGGCTTTCTGGGAGATGATATATAATGAAATGAAAAAGGTATTTAAATATACCTTCCTTAAGAAACCAGAGGCCTTTCTCTTGGGCATTGCCGGCCAATTGGTGCCAAAAAAGGATAGAACTTTTTTCATGTATGCAACAACAGCAGCAAGAATACTGATCGCAAAGTATTGGAAGACACAAGAGTTACCCACCTTGGAAGAATGGCAGATGAAAGTGATTGACTATATGACATTGGCGGAAATGACGAGCAGAATTCGTGACCAGGGAAAGGAGACTGCGGAAGAAGACTGGAAGAAATTCAAGATTTATCTTAAGAACTATTATAAACTTGATGAAGCTTAGAATGTCGAGATTTTACAGAGAGAAAGGGTTGCAGTAATATAAGATTAGATTAAGAAAGGACTATGATGAATTAGGATGGGAAAGAACATTTATAAGTTGCTATAAAATTTGGACATGAGGATGCAGAAAGGGGAGGTATGGGGAAGTCCGAGGAAAGAAGTTTATGAAAGGATATTTTGAAATTATATTTGTTTGTTTGTTTGTTTTTCTTTTATGTTTGTTTGTTATAAAAACTTTTGTAAAACTAATAAAAATTTAAAAAAAAAAAAAACAAATAGGCCGAGTTGGACAGTGGAGGGTTGGGGCTTCATTCCCACCACATTCCTTTATGCAGGTGGTCTTACAGCAAAATTAGCTGTTGGTCTAACTCCCTGCCAGGCTGGTGAACAGAGAAACTTGCCTCCCACATTCCTTGGATTTTGAAGGAAAAGAGAGGCCAGGCAAATGGAAGACACTCCATTTCTCTTTGCAAAATGTGGATATCACCAATTTTTCCAAAGTGGGTACTTCTGAAAACAAGAGCAGATGGCAGAGGTAGATGATTAAAACTAGAACTCAGCTTTGGTTGAATTAAGATGTCAGCTCACTGCCTGAGCTATGCTGAGTATGAATTTCAGGGCAGGGCACTATTTGGAGGAAATGGAAAATTGGAGCATTCTTTTTCAGGAAAACTTGCCAGATCCACTATCAATTTCCAGGATTTTCAGAAAAACATTTAGAGACACAGTCTCTAAACCTGAAAGACCAACAGTTTTGCTATGGTTTGGATTTAAGTCTGCTTCCCCAGGCGAGAATACACATAAGACCTGTTTGTGTGTTCACCTGAACGCTTGTAGCCTCAAAGTGGGTATGGGCAGAGATGAGCATGCTTAAGCCCCATTCTAACAGCCCCTGGGCACACAGGCTTCCTTTTAGACATCTGCACAGGGTTTCTAAGTGCATTCATGGGAACATGCTTCAAATCCTCATTGTGAAGAAAAACCCTGATAAGACAGGGATCCTGACAGTGATAAGGTCTCTAAGCACATTCAACCGAATGCAAGTGGCTGGGACTTTCATGTGCAGCCCTTCTTGTCCCCACTTTGAGCCCGCACAAGGTGAAGTCAACAAGCTTTAATTTTCATTTTCAACTAGTGAATTGGGAGCCAGTTTGATGAATCCAGTGGCAGTCAGGAGAATTTGTCTATTGACTCTAACAGTTAAGTTCTTGCTGTGCTTGTGCATACTGATTAGTCACTAGGAATGCCTGCATTTTGCTCTGGCTACCCTTTCCAGAATGGTGTGAACAGTCAGCCACATTCAGTCCAGCCAGAGGCACCCAAATCAACTGCTACTTGGAGGCTGTTTTATCTTATTCCCCATAGCAACAGCCTCAGCATATCAGTCTGCTCACATCTAGCATCTTGCTACAAAGTTTGGCACAGAAATAGCTTTGTGTGGCAGGGAGAAAATAGCCCAGCCTGCAAGGTGCGATGCTGTGTGTAAACGGCTTGCTACCTGAAGAAGGCTGCTCTGGAGAATAATTCCAGATGGTCTGTGCGTCATGGCTGTCCATCAGCGCAGCCTTTGCTGGTGCAGGTCAGGCTCTTGGGTGCTGTTTCCTGGGAGACAACTGGCAGTCAGGAAATGTGTGAATGTCAGAAAGCAGCTTGGTTGGTGCTTCTCTGCTCTGATCTCTGCAGGCGGGAAGTGTCAACCTCTGTGCTGCTACTTCTGGCAGCTGGTTGAAACACTCTAAAGGATGGCGAGACCTGATTAAATAGAATGCAGTTTGGCAGGCAAGAGACAGCAGTGCCTGCAGTATGTAATGGAATGGCAAGTGATGGATTATTCACCTTCTGTCCCCTCCATACTGGGAGAATCAACAGGATAATAAAGCAGAAGGGGCACACTGACCTTTGGGTATTTTTAGCTGTGTGCGCTGGGGCAGATACAGTTACGGTCATAGCTCTGCTCCTGGAAGTCCTGCAGGGAAACAGCAGGTTTCACATTCTGGTGCCTGTACATTCATTCTCCAGGAAAGTAGAGAGGGAGGGAAACTGGGCTCCATCTCACTCCTCATTAAAACCGTGCTTTTTAGGATTTCCAGAAATTTTGCATACTGCTTCTGATACTGAAGATTGTGCATAGCCATCATGGTTAGTAGCCACTGATAGCTTTATCCTGCATGCATTTGTCAGATCCCTTTTAAAAGCGTCCAAGTTGGTGGCCATCACCACTGTTTCTGGGAACAAATTCCATAGTTTTACTATGTGCTCTGCTTCTGGTATCTGTGTGATGGCCGTGGGGGTTGTGGGTATTGATTTCACATCTTTACAGTGTTGAGTCTTCTGTTCAATGCTGAACACCCCACTGTGTAATGTTACTACATCCTTGACTTTTGTTAACTCTTTATTAACCAGCTAGGGAGAAGAAGGCTTTAAGTTTAACCCTTGCAAATATAGGAGTAAATACTGACTGAAATTTTCCACTGGACTGTCCACTGGACAAGGGGCTCGTAAATATTCTGTGGTTTGTAAGAATAGATGGAAGCATGTAAATGTATATCCTTCATGCACCTGTCTGTTGTTATTCCACATTAGATTTTTCAGCTGGAATATTCAGAAATGATGTGTCTTAAATTAGAGAGAGTGGCATTTTGATGTATCTTTTTTCTACCTTTCTGCAGAAGCTGTTGTCACCATCCTTTGAAATGAAACTTGCCCTTTTCCTCATCTGAAGTCTTTTCTCTCTTTAGACAACCTATGGAACGACCAGAATCTGGAGGCAGATCTTGATCTTCCCCCAGGATGGAGGAAAATCCACGACTCCTCTGGGACCTACTACTGGCATGTGCCCACGGGCACCACCCAGTGGCAACACCCATCTTGCCCCTCTGGTTTAGCGCACACTGGGGAAGCTGCATTGCCAGAAACGGTATCAGGATTCCAAAGCCTTTTTGTGTATGATTGATGGGACCCGTGTGAAAAGTAATGACAGCAGCCCAACCCTTGTTCTCTCTAGGGCTGCTGTTTTTCTTTATATATACCCATAAATGCACTCGCCTGTCTGTTGTGGCGACACATATACAGAGCCTTGTGTGGTAAAATTTAACAGAGTAGTAACTGGGGACTGTCAGTCCCACCTGGCACCATTTGTAGGTTTGCATGCTTCTGCGTGATCTTCTTGTTCTTACTGGGCAACAGGGACTTCTGGCTTTCAAAGCTGACACCAAAGACTGATAACACCCAGAGGGCATGAACTAGTGGGGTCAACTGAGTCACTTGACTGGGTGAACAGCTGTGGAGAGAGGGAGATTACAGCTGCATTTTCCGTGGCGCTTCTGCTGTAAAATGCAATGTCTTAAAAAGCCTAAATTCGTTTACTTGGATTGATTTCAGTGGGTCTTCCAGGTATGTTTAGGACTGTTGCATTAGTCAGCAGAAGCTATCCAGTAAGGTACTGTGAATGCCTAGGATAAAATAGATGTAATCAATGCTAAAATCTATTGATTTGCCATAATGATCTTTTTTTATTCATGCAGTAAAGTAACATTATCTATTGGGGTACCAAACTGCTTTCCATTAGGACTTGGCTCAATGCATCTGTTTTGAAAATCATGATGGAATTTGCTTTTTTAGAAGAAAACAAATGGAGAGTACAACAAAATATGTCCTCAGCTCCTTTCAGAAGTTCTCATCTTCACAGCTCCAGCCAGCCCAAAACAGAAGTCCTTGTAGTGCTGCTTGGGGCTTGCAGATGACATTTTTTTTCCTTTCCCACCTTTCTGAAATCTTCTTGTGCTGTCTAAATAGTGCTAAAGGACTCAGTACTTCATTAGAAGTGTGGGGACAAGAGCTTTTTAATATCATGGTATACATCCCTCCAGAGTACTATAGTGGCTTAAGCTGGCCAATTCCCCCTCCCCCTCCTCCTGGGATTTCCCTTTCTTTTTTATATAAAAAAATCATCACAAATGTTTCATGGCTCAACTGCTCACAACCATAGACTGAATTTCTACATACACACTTTAGCTGCTTAGCTGAGCCTCAATGTTAATAAAACAACAGTGCCACATTTTCTTCACTTTCACAACCTTCTTTTCTGTCCTCATTCAGGACCTTCAGGTTGCAACAGTAAGACGTCTGCCAAGGGAGAGACCTATCCCAAGTCCGATGGCATCGCTGCCCAGAAGGTAGGGTTGTCTCCTGGGGGCAGGGGCACTTCATCCAAACACTAGGGCACATCGAATCTGAGTAAAAGTGAAAGAGACCTCTAGGGCCTGTTCATGGTCTCTTCTGGTAGCTCAGCTCTGTGCAGATGCAGAAGCAAGCAGGTTTGTTTCCATCCCACAAGTCTTTGGTCTAACTTTTGAGTCATAAAGAAATACTGATCCTCTGCTCCAATCTCCATCCTACTCAGATGGCTCCACCAAAATGGGAAAGGACTGGGATTGCAAAGTACAGGCTGGAGGTGCCTAGTCCCTGCAAATTACATCAATAGGGTTAGAGCTGACAAGCCTTTGGTTAGGACCAATGGAGGCTGGTACCATTGAATTAAACTTAATGTAAGTGAATTAAACTTAATGATGTGTTGGAGAGTTGAGAGAACGATGAGATCCACAGCTGCCACTCTGGGGATGAGCAGACGCTTGCTAGAGTTACGCCACGACTGAGAACCTCCATGTCACTGCTATGCTTGTCTACCTGTTACAGGACATCAGTGAGCTGGCATGGGGAGGAGCATCACCAGGGCAGCCCAGAGCTTGGCTCCAAGGTACAGTCAGGTGAGGTGGGGGACACAGGGGGTACGTAGCTCAGAAACCTGGCTGACTGAGGAAGCCCCTTTCTTTGAGGCAAGGGGTCCAGATTCAGCTTAGGTAAGGCCCTTCCTTGGAGGCTGCTGCAGAAAATTTACCCCTCTGTGAGCTTTGTTTGTTTGTTTATTAAATTTGTCTACTACCCTATACCCATATATCTTAGGGCAGTTCACAACACAATATATCAGGCTCTTCATTGGAACCTGAGAGTCTCTCTCTTATTTTGGAGAAGCTGGCATGTGTCACCTTCTGGTACTGCTCTGAAAATCATAGCAACTGCTTTGAATATTCCCTTGGCATTTTACAGTGCATTCCCAGTATCACTCAATATGTTTGAACTATCCTTTCATTCATGTGAAAGATTGGCTAGATGGTATAAATGAGTAATCTATGCATGTTGAGTGGTCTTATCCATGTCCTTTGTGATGTTCCCTCAACTATCCTTGAACCCTGTGGCCCCTTTCCTTGATAAAATAGTTTATCAAGTAACTGAACTATTTTTAACTGATTAACCTATGTGTTTTTTAAAAAACTGAATGATACCTCTCTTAAAATTATTTTTAAAAATTACAAGCTCCTTCCCCAGAAATTAAACACAGCTCAAGTATTTTGGAATCTATTGTTTTAGTTGGATAAGTTGTAATTTTAATTGTGAACTGCTTGGTGAAGACAGATGACTAACTGTGCCACCCATCCCTGTTGTCAAATCACTATAAACATGTATGAAGTACCCTGTCTCAGAAGAATAAGTTATTCAATCCAGAGGTACCTAATACCTAATCAGAATTCAACAACTCTTAAATCACACAGCGCTGCAAGTCCAATTTATAGCAAAATAGTAATTAAAGAATGCTTTAGAAAGCGGGAGAGGGAAGAACTTTCTAAAAGCAAATTTTCAGGATTCGGAACTTCTACCAGTTCCAGTCAGATATTATCTGCAAAAGAACTTGTCTCTGATGTGGGCAGGAGATAATGGCCTTTCCCACCCATACCCTTTTAGGTAGGTTTATCCTTGACAACATCTCCCTGCGGTATCACCTGTGATTTCTTTCATTTTGAGAGTTCACATACAATTACACAGAGTTGGTTTGCTGTTTCCTTCTCTCACCTGAAGGCATGCCGTCCAACTTTTTTGGAGCCAGAACCAGGATGCGGGTCTTCTGGGATGCGCTCCTGGGTGCTGCACGGCCCTTAAAAAGTGTTTTTTGTTCAGGGCAAGAGCACAGCGCAAGAGTGCAGCACCCAAAATGGCCACCATGATCTCCCGTAAAGAAACAGGATGTCCTGGGGCACTTGGGAAGTATGGAAATGAGGAGAAGTGTCTTTCCTAGATGGGTAAATAATTAGAGATTTGGAGTAAGGCAATTAAAGCCTAGTTCACCGACACACCAGTCTGAGCTATGAATCCTTAACAAGCTACAATTTGATGAGGGAAAAGAAGCTAGGAAAGCCTCACTTTCTATACCTCTAGTCCTTCTCCATGCAGCACAAGGAGTGGGGGACGGACCTCAGAGGCCCAGGGGCTGAGTGTGACCCTCCAGGCCTCTTTCCCCAGACCCTCACTGGCCCTGCACCCTCCTTGAATGTTCCCGCCTGCCTGGGATGTGTCACTGAACACTGATAATGCCTACTGATTGTCTAGGTGGAGGGCAGAGAGGGGCGTGAGTAGGAACTCATCTATTGTGCAAAGGTGAAAACCACATTTCTTAGAATAATAGAATGGTAGAGTTGGAAGGTACCCCAAGGGTCATCTAGTCCAGCCCCTCTTGCTCCACCCACTTTTGCCTCTGGCATGTGAGCCATGCCTCCCTCCAAAAGATTGCAGCCCTCAGGCTGAAAAAAGTTCCCCATCCCTAATATGGTGGGACATCCTACGAATAAGGACAGGCACGAGGACTCCTTTGTGACATACAATGTGGTAAAGAAGGGCACAATGAATTTGGCAGTGATGGTATCAGTTGATGGTCTCCAGAAGTGTTCATGATGGCTAGATTTGAGGTACAGTCAGGGAGGGAGGGGCTGCTCCAGTTCACATGAGCTGAAAGGTTCACAAAAAGCTGCCAATGGCCTGGGCTGCATAGCCAATGGTGAGCTAGGAAGGCTGGAGACACGCCTCACGGTAACCCCTCTGCCCCTCTTTTGCCAGTGCTTTGTTGTGCGCTCGTTGGGCTGGGTAGAAATCCCCGAGGAGGACTTGGCTCCTGGCAAAAGCAGCATTGCCGTGAATAACTGCATCCAGCAGCTCTCCCAGAACAAGTGTGACGACTGGGACCCTGCGGACAGGTGGGGCGAGGTGAGTGCAGGAGGCCCAGGGAGAGATCTACTCAAATGTGTTCTCCCATGTAGACTTCCAGCAGCCCTTGTGCTGAATGCAGCCATAGGGGGCAACTCCGATGTGGACGGGCATTGCCATTCCAATGGTGTGCTGGTACCACATCTTGTGATCAATTATGTGAGACGGGGTTTACCTGCCCCCACTGGCAGAGGAAGGGGGTGTGGTAGGTGCGGTCCGCCCCGGGTGTCATCCATAGGGGGGTTGACATCACTGCCCCGCCCCCCTGGGACGCCTGCCCCGCTCCTGCGGCTAGCTCCGCCCCCAGGTGCACAGCATGTGTGCCACTCTGGGCACTGAAGCAACTAGCTCCACCTCTGTCTGCCCCTTCCATATTTTATTCAAGTTGTCACCCTTCAATGGAGCAATTGATTTCCTGGGTCTAGGCACTGCTTTGCATCCTTTCCACCTTTGGCAGGGACGCAGGCTAGAGCTGCTAGGTGTCCCCATTCCTCTTCCTTGTACATATTTGCCAAAAATGCACCCATTCAGTCCATGGCATTACATACAGGTGTTCTTATGCACTGCTGGGTGGATAAACGCCAGTCCCTGTTTTCCCTAGGAAAGGGACATCATTATCGCTCTAGTTGCAAGAGGCAAGTGGAAGTTTTTTCCTACCCCTGCACTGTATCTCAGCCACAGTCCTCTAGTCTTCCCTTTTACAGGGCCAAAACATGGTGATGATCCTGAAGAAGGACACAATGAGTTTAGTGGATCCTTTGGACCAGAGCCTCATCCACTCCCAACCCATCATCAACATCCGTGTCTGGGGTGTGGGATGCAACCATGGCAGGTGAGGGAACCTTTGCTCTGGGGGTGGAGAGGAGAGGGCATTTTCTGCTGCTGGAAATTAATATGAAGGACGACTCCTCAGTCTTTTAGCATTGCACCAAACTGAGCCACAGGCCCCGTAGGAGGGAGAATCTTGAAATGGTGGTCTCTCTCTCTCTCTCACTCTCTGTGTCCATCTTGCTGTTCTCGCCTTGCCACGAGGTCCTTCTGCTCACTACAAAGAAACCTTTGCTCTTCTTGCCAGAAACTATTACAGCTGATAGCACACAGACCATTAAGAGGGTTGCTTCTTGAGGGATTCTGCGTTAACCAGTTTTTTCTCTCTTTCCCTACATGCTGTGCTTGACCCAAGGGACAGGTAAGGCCCCTTCTTCCTTCTGCAGCAAGGACCAGTGCCTGGAGCCCTGCCCTTGCTTACTGGGCTCTCCTCTCCTTGCAGGGATTTTGCTTTCGTGGCCAGTGACAAGGACACGTGTATGCTGAAGTGCCACGTCTTCCACTGCAATGTGCCTGCCAAGGCCATTGCCAAGGCCCTGCATGAAATGTGCTCCAAGGTATCCCTGCTGATTCTGGCATGGTTCTTTCCCTACATACACACATGCACACACGAGGAAGGAAGATTGTCCCAACCCCTGAAGTGCAGTACAAGTCCCCTGCACCGGGCTGCTCTCATTTTGCAAGGAGGTGGCAGATGGAATTTCATCCTGGTTGGCTGGGGGCTGGAAGAAATTCCTCTGAACCATGCATTCATCGGACCTCTGTATTAAATGAATCTTGTCAGATTTCTAGGAGTCTAGCAGTCCTTGTTGGTGGAGGGGCACAGCTAAGGAGAGTGGCAATTCTGTGCATGCTTACTTGGCAGTAAGTCCTACTGAAAGAAGGGGAACGTACTTCTGAGTAAACATTCATAAAGCTAATGGGATTCCCACTTGAATTGCAACTTCTAGCCATGTCATTGAAGACTGGGAATGTTCTTTCTATACTTTCTCCTGGGTTACCACCTAGGAGGGTCTTCTCCCTGAGCTTTGCCACCACTACTACCCAAGTTTAGGTGGGAAGTTCCAGCAGGTGGTCCCAACTTTTCATGACCTTTCTCTGTATTACAGATCATGGCTGAGCGAGCCGTGGCAAGTAGCAGCCTCAGCCGATCTGTTACCTTTGAACCTGTCACGCCAGATGACGTCTCTCTACAAGGTAACAGAAGTTACAAATCTCATGAGTCCCTTTCTGGGGCACCTGTCAGCACTTTATCAGTTCCGTGCTCTGACAGAATTGAAGTAATTATTCCCATCTTTGGTCTAAAGAAGCATCCCTGTTTCTTACTTGAAATAAAGTGCTGGATTTGGCTAATAGGACTCCCCACCCACCCTGCCAGTTGGCTGGGAGAAGGTTGAGAGAACCCTCAGAACTGTGTCTGGGAAGAGGAGAGATTGTCCCATCAAGCAAACAGAAATGTTTGTGCTGATGAAGCATTTGTTTCAGTGTGACACTGAATTCCTCCTTTTGCTTTGGGCAGTTGACATTCTGGATGCCGTGGGAGAGTCTGTCCGGAAATATGAAGCTTTGTATATTGGCACCTCACCAGTGTCCAAGGCCATGGGTAAGTAGCTGTGCTCTTTGAATTCTGCTACCTATCTCTGGTGTGTTCAGTGGGTGAGGTTATTGCTTATGGGGCACTTCCTCCCTTATCAAGTCTGTCAACCCCTAAAATCTGAAGAAGAGGCCCTTCTCTGTGTCCCAGTTATGGTGGAAGTCTTGAGAGAACCCTGTTCTCTGGCTGATGAGCATTCTCACTTTCCCTTGGATCACCCATTTATTTCTTGCCTCACCACTTCAGGGATGGATGTGCTAAATACTGCCATCGAAGACCTGGTGGGCAGCCGTGGCCGTGACCAGTGGACTCCATCTGTTGTCAGTGTTTCAGACTCAGTGATGCAAGCAGACCAAGCTGAGGTAAGGCTCCTTGTGATACTGGCCACCCTGGCAGCTTTCTCCTCTTACCAAGTGACTGACAGTAGCCATCCTATCTGGCCATTTTCTAGGGACGCGGGTGGCGCTGTGGGTAAAACCGCAGTACCTAGGACTTGCCGATCATATGGTCGGCGGTTCGAATCCCCGCGGCGGGGTGAGCTCCCGTCGTTCGGTCCCTGCTCCTGCCCACCTAGCAGTTTGAAAGCACCCTTAAGTGCAAGTAGATAAATAGGTACCGCTTTATAGCGGGAAGGTAAATGGCGTTTCCGTGTGCTGCGCTGGTGCAGGCTCGCCAGAGCAGCTTCATCACGCTGGCCACGTGACCCGGAAGTGTCCTCAGATGGTGCCGGCTCCCGGCCTCTAGAGTGAGATGAGCGCACAACCCTAGAGTCGGACACGACTGGCCTTCGGGCAGGGGTACCTTTACCTTTACCTAGCCATTTTCCATGGCAATCGTGTGATCTAGACAAAGCTAAGCACTTTCAGATCCCATTTATTTCAGTGAAAGAGATTGATGCCACTGCTTAATTCTCCCACCAAAATCAATGGAACCTTAAAGTGCTTCGTTTTGGCTGGATCATACAAGTCCAATTGATTTCAATCAAAGAGTTGAACAGTTTCATTGATCTTTTCCACTGAAATCAATGGGACTGGATTATGTGCATAGTTTGATTTAATTTATTAAATACAAATTTGGAAAATAGTTCACTAGTGGGCATGCAAACCCCTCATTAGCCCTTTTGTTCCCAGTGATTTCATCTTTCAGAGAACAGATGGCAAACACAATAACACTCTGAATCAAGTCCAGAGAAAGTGACTTGTAGCTGGTTTGTTCTATTGATTTCAATGAGAACTAATCACAAGTTTCTGTGGAATGAGGCTGAGACAGTTACAAAACATCTTTCCTTTTATTGATCTTTTTTTAAAAAATTGCTGCCTGCACAAACCCGTTTTAGTCAGAAATACATATTTCTGAAACTGAAGGCAGAACTGCAAGAAATTTGTTTGAATAAACATTGGTGCAGTCAGAGAAAATACCGATACATTCTGTTCATAGGCTCTCACAAAATAAAACAAACTGTCTATAAGAATTATGTGCTGGTGGCAGTTCTAATTGTTAGGCAGAATACCAGAATAATGCTGCCACTTAAGATATACATTTTAGCGGTAGTCATAAATCATTAGGAGGCATTGCTGGGGTCTCCATTGAGATCCTGCATGTGCACTGACTGACAGCTTCCTTGGTTCACTTGAGTATTCTTCACTCTGCACACCCATTTACATGTCTTTTTAAAAAATCAACCTTCTACTGCACACCAAGAGTGCCAAAGGGTGAAGAAGGAATTAAGAAAGGAAGCAGTGGAGGGTAACATCAGGGGGACAGAAAAGTCTATTGTAGAAAACTGCTGCAGCCCATATCCTTTTTTTAATATATATAGTTAAGACCTTTCTTTGGATGGACTGAATTGGTACAGAAGATAGCAAAAATGGTATTACCGTATTTTTTGCCCTGTAGGACGCACTTTTCCCCCTCCAAAAATGAAGGGGAAATGTGTGTGTGTCCTATGGGGCGAATGCAGGCTTTCACTGAAGCCTGGAGAGCAAGAGAGGTCGGTGCGTACCGACCCCTCTCGCTCTCCAGGCTTCAGGAAGCTATCCCCACAGCCCGGCAAGCTCCTGGAGTGATGGCAAAGCTGTGCGCAACTTCGCCATCGCTCTCGGACTCTCCAGGCTTTGCGCAGCTCTCCGCAAGCGGTGGGAGCCTGCGCTGGGCTCCCACGGCTTGCGGAGAGCTGCCTGTTCTGGGGGTTGGGGTCCGGGGAAGCTCGGGCTTCCCCAGCCCCGTGCCTGGAGGGGAAATAATTCCCCCCTTTATTCCCCCCCCAAAAAACTAGGTGCGCCTTATGGGCCGTTGTGTCCTATGGGGCGAAAAATACAGTATCTGGTGAAAGAAATTACTAGAGAGTTGCCCGTGATACACGCTGGGCAGCATCATTTTCCCACTGTTTCCTAATGCCTTACGAGATCCCCCCTTCTTTTGCTAATTTCTGCCAAATGGTTGAGCACCTGGCACATACCATTTTATTTTATTAAAACTGTGAAGGTGGTTGGGATTTCCCCCTGGAGCTGCCCTGAGCCTCTGGGGGGTGCTGCACAACTACGGGGAAGACCCCCCTCTCTACTTTCCAGTTCCAAAGGAAGGCTAGAGATGGTGCTCAAAATTCCTCTGCAACACACTGCCTGGCTTTACTTTCCCTCTGGCTTAACGCTGCAATCCTATGTACATTTATGGAGGAGGAAGCCCCAGTGAGTACAAGGTAAGGGCTGGGCTGAAGGAGAGGGACAGAATCTTAATGACCACATATTTTGGGCTGGTTACTAAAGCCAACTACAGTTTGTGGTTCCCTCTGGATCTCATTGCTGTAAGGATTACAGAAAGATAATCAAGAGCCCTGCTCAAGGACCTCCGCTTGTGCAACAGGGATTTCCTCTCCCCCACCCCCCACCCCACAACTGGCTCTGAGGGGTCAGAAGAACTCCAAGAACAGTGCATGGGTGGGGGGAGGAGAGGGGAGATAATTTCATCAGGCAAGCTGCAGTAGAACAATGAAATCCACCTTTTTTCTTATTGTTTTAATTTAGCATGCTTTACAATGTTGGAAGCCTATGCTATGATTATGTATTAAATTTGTATACCAAGGCCACTGCATCAGGGACAAAGGTGAGAGCTGTTTCCTAGTTCTGCTGGATCTCTCAGCGGCGTTTGATACCATCGACCATAACACCCTTCTGGACCGTCTTGAGGGGCTGGGAGCTGGGGACACTGTCATACAGTGGTTCCACTCCTTCTTCCTGGGCCGTGTTCAGAAAGTGGTGGTGGGGGATGAGTGTTCAGACCCCTGGGCCCTCACTTGTGGGGTGCCTCAGGGTTCTGTCCTCTCCCCCATGCTTTTCAACATTTACATGCAGCCACTGGGAGAGATCATCAGGAGGTTTGGGCTGGGTGTTCATCAGTATGCGGATGATACCCAGCTCTACCTCTCTTTTAAATCAGAACCAGTGAAGGCGGTGAAGGTCCTGTTTGAGTGTCTGGAGGCGGTTGGAGGATGGATGGCGGCTAACAGATTGAGGTTGAATCCTGACAAGACAGAAGTACTGTTTTTGGGGGACAGGAGGCGGGCAGGTGTGGAGGATTCCCTGGTCCTGAATGGGGTAACTGTGCCCCTGAAGGACCAGGTGCGCAGCCTGGGAGTCATTTTGGACTCACAGCTGTTCATGGAGGCACAGGTCAAATCTGTGTCCAGGGCAGCTGTTTACCAGCTCCATCTGGTACGTAGGCTGAGACCCTATCTGCCTGCAGACTGTCTCGCCAGAGTGGTGCATGCTCTGGTTATCTCCCGCTTGGACTATTGCAATGCGCTCTACGTGGGGCTACCTTTGAAGGTGACCCAGAAACTACAACTAATCCAGAATGCGGCAGCTAGACTGGTGACTGGTAGCAGCCGTCGAGACCATATAACACCGGTCTTGAAAGACCTACATTGGCTCCCAGTATATTTCCGAGCACAATTCAAAGTGTTGGTGCTGACCTTTAAAGCCCTAAACGGCCTTGGTCCAGTATATCTGAAGGAGCGTTCCCACCCCCATCGTTCTGCCCGGACACTGAGGTCCAGCTCCGAGGGCCTTCTGGCGGTTCCCTCACTGCGAGAGGCCAAGTTACAGGGAACCAGGCAGAGGGCCTTCTCGGTAGTGGCGCCCGCCCTGTGGAACGCCCTCCCATCAGATGTCAAAGCGATAAACAACTACCTGACATTCAGAAGACATCTGAAGGCAGCCCTGTTCAGGGAAGTTTTTAATATGTGACATTTTAGTGTATTTTTCCTCTTTGTTGGAAGCCGCCCAGAGTGGCTGGGGAAACCCAGCCAGATGGGCCCGGTACAAATAATAAATTACAATTACAATCAGGTTTATTAGAATGTGCACACGGGTTCAATATTTGGCCTAGGACATATAAATATTAGTACCTAGGATAAAACTGAAGTGCAGGAAGAATGCTGCCCTGGACGCATCCTGAAGTCTAATCTCTTTTGTGTTCTTTCTTGAGGCTGAGGACGAGGACGGCTCTTGCCTGTGGGAATGTCAGGTCCGCTATGTGACTTTTATTGGGATTGGGAAAGACGCCCACACCTTCGCACTCATTACTGACATGGGCCAACAACGTTTCCAGTGCACAGCTTTTTGGTGTGAGCCAGATGCCGGCACCATCTCAGAAGCGGTGCAGGCCGCATGCATGGTAAATGCCAAGACATTTAAGCAGGGCTTCTTCAGTAGTTCATGTCCTTTTATTTATTGACTACATTTACATCCCACCTTTTTTCCACCAAAGGATCCCAGGTGTCATACAAAAGGTTCCCTTCCAAACACTGGCCACGCACTGTTCAGCTTCTGCAAGGGGGCTGCACCCTTTGCAAGGCCTCTTACCCAACACTGCCCACTTTGAGCTTCAAAGTGGACCAATCTCACCCCACTTCCACCCCATCAGTTAGAAACCCTAGTGTTTGATTCTGCCCTCAGCAGTTTCAAAGCATCTGAAGCTGGGATCCTGCATCAAAGGTTCTCATATGTGTATTGTAAGCATTGATGATGCTGTTGGAGCTCTCTCTCTCTCTCTCCCCCCCCCTTATAAATGTGCTGCTCCAAGCTTTATAAGCCTATGTCATAGGCTTTATGAATTTATGTCAGGAAATAATTAGATTCAGCAACCACCAGGTTTTGGTAAGCTCTGCCCTTTATAAATCCACCACGATTTGCTTATTGTTTTTTTTGTAGGTCCAGTATCAAAAGTGCTTAGTGGCTTCTACATCGCGAATGAGACCAAAGAGTGGCTCACGCTCCATCCTGAAGATGAAAAGGACAGTGTCGGTGGACTCGCCAGTCTGTTCCTTTCCTGTCACAGGGCACTCTCTGCAGAAAAATGGCAGCGCGGCCACTACACGCAAGAGGGGCTTATTCTCATTCTTCGAAGCATTTCGCCAAAAACATTCCATACTACACACCCCTTAGCCCAAAATATATGGTGTGAGACAGAGATGGTGGGCCCCTCGTGATACTTAACAGTGGCCTTCCTTTGATATCCAGGTTCAGAATGTAAATAGCCTACTTTTGTCTGTTGACTCTTTCATTGAATCTAAGAGCCAACAGATCCAAGCAAATCTGGCCCCTGAGAGAGGTCTGTGGCTGATTCTAGACATGTTATGCATAGTTTTGCTAGTCCTTTGCCATGTAGATGCTATGAGAAGGAGGCAATGTTGTTTTCAGGGGAAGAATAAACAAAGCTTAACGATAACGTTCCCTGGCATGTGGAGTGGGCAGCATCCAATGCATCACACAGGCTTAAAACGTTGCTCCTGCTTGCCCAGGTGGGTTATGGAACAGGGCAGAGCAGGCATGCCAGCTTGAAGCAGTAGCTCCACTTGGTTTTTTGCAGTAAAAGCTGTGAGTATCGCTACTCTTCCTTCCCCAGCTTGTAGCATGAATGCTTGGCATACGAAACCTGACTGCAACCCTAGGCAGGCCATGGAACAGCCACTCGTGTTAATTTGCGGCAGCAAATAGATGCTTGTGAGCCTCTGGGTTTTTTCAGATGTCAGTACAGATACACATTTCCCTTGAAAAGTGACAAATAGTCTCTTCTTTTTGAATCAGCATACTGAGACATAAGGACTCTCTCAACCCCCCTCCCTCCCTCCCTCCCTAAACCTGCTCCATAACAGTTTAGGGGGCACACAGGGGGAGGACGGGGGGGGGTCCACGTTTTATTGTGCAATTGGATGTTCTTCACACAGTGCCATGTTGGCTACATCCCATACACTGTTCCATCAATGCCTATTAACACTATTATCTCTTCACAGTATAGCCTGCAACAGGCCTGTGTTTCTTTGGCAACGTCTGGGCTAATCCTTTAACTTCTGTACGTGCTGTAGCAACTATTCTTTTGAAACAAGCCAGTGACCATAATGAAGCCTAGAATAATCAAAGGGTGCACTTAGCTCCAGTGCTCACTAGCAAAATGTCTGGTATGTGAGTAAGAGAGTCATCAGCACTCATTACTGTCCTAATAACACCAGCATGCCTAGACAGGCACTTGGATTGGGAACAATGAATTGACCAGGCCGTCACTGTAGGACCCAATGCTGGCTAGCAACTCTGACAGACACAAGCGGTTCACACTTGTAAGAAGAATATAAAGCTGCCTGTGGATTCTCCCCCCCCCATTTTTTTAAAAAAGAAAAAGCCTATAAATATTGAGAGCTTATTGCACCAACATTGGCAAAAGTGACTGCTGAGTCTCATTTGATCTGTGTCCGGAAATGGGGAGTGAGGCTGGTGCGATGAAAGGGTAAATCTCCAAACATGTTCCTTTCTTTTTTGTTTGGGAGATAAGGTAACCCATCAACTTTATCTTATTTATAACTAGCCCCAGATTAAGATAGACTCAAGTCTACCTCAGTGATACTTTATATCTGATCATTTGTGCAAATAAACTACTAATATGGAAGAAATCTAGAGCTGTTTTATCTTTGGTCTCTGTTTCCAGGTAATTTTATTGGTGCTAGAATGAACTGCTGATATGGGTGGGAAATGAATGACTTCCCTTTGGTGTCATTGTCCAATGCCAACTCTGTGGCCATGCTCACTTCAAGGCTAAATTGGAAGTGGAAAATGCCAAGTTCTGAATGAGGAGCTGAGTCCTTTTTTATGATATAAGTAGGCAGAAAGGGGGATAGGCAGCAAGTAAGCCTAGATTGAATAGCTCCTGCCTCCTGGTTTGTTACCTACCATGAATGGCAGCAGAGAAGTGGAGTAAATGGAAGGAGTGAATGGATATTAGCAGGAACAGTGTGAGGTGAGTGGTCTGCCATCTGTACAGCTGCTCATTTTCTAATATGCCTTGGTCCAAAGAGTAGGGATATCTGCAGAGAATAGTCCTTTAGGAGAAAAACTACCAAAGGCCTATTAAAGCCCAAAGATAAATGCCTCCATACAGAGGGAACGTCTATGAAAGAGATCAAGGCCCAACTAAAACAACTTATGAGAAATTCAGGATTGTACCTTTGCGGTACGCTTAAGGACAGGAATCTTGTGTGATTGAACTCAAACACTGTATATGGAAAATATAGTAATTCATGCTGGATTAATTTTAGACAAAGCTGTTAAAATGACTTAACCCAGAGGGCTTATGGAAATACTGGGCCTTGGGCTGTGCACTTTTATGAAACGAAAAGGCAAAGACGCAACAGACCATTAGACACTGGCAGTGCAGAGACTGGCATGCAATAAAACAAAAACTCTGTACAGTCATATGTTTGCTTCAGATTGATTCTTTTCAGGTTGCGTCCCGCGGCGACCCGGAAGTAACTGAACGGGTTACTTCTGGGTTTTGTCACTCGCGCATGCGCAGACACTCAGAATGATGTCACACGCATGCGCAGACACGGCGAATCGTGACCCGCGCACACGCAGATGCACAGACTGGGTTGTGTTCTGCTCATGATGCGAACGGGGCTCCGGAATGCCTGCGGGAAGCCCAAAAGACCTGAGCATAACAGCACTCGACTTTCCTGTGGTTTCAAGCAACTGGTATTCAGAAGCGTCACTGCCATCAATCATGGAGAAAGTATAGAGCCATCATCAGGGTTATTAGCCAAGTGGAGTATGTGTAGGAAATACAATACAATTTTTTGTTTTATTATATCATATAAACAGGCAGGCAAACAAACGTCATATAATCCACACAGTGACTGAGATGCAATGCCTGTCTCTAGCTACAACACATAAGGAGGATTATGGTAAAGATAGCAAGGTCACTTAATATGGGAAATATCATAATGACAGCAGCATTGATTGACAAATAGCATAAAAAAGAGTTACATGGCCTGCTGGTATGGTATGATTGCCAGGAGGCTCCAAGATGAGGCTAATCAAATGCAGAACTAATCATGCATGAGTGATTGCCAAAAAGTGCAAACCAAAGATGAATACTTTTGCCATCTATGTTCTGGTTCCCTCTAGGTTAGGTTACGGCAATGTGTTATAAGGAGGCTGTCTTGGAAGATGGTTCAGAAACTCCAGCTGGTGCAACATTTGCTCACCAGGACAAGAAGGTTTAAGCATATTACACTGATCCTGGCCCAACTCCACTAGCTGCCAGTTAGTTTCTGGGCCCAATTCAATGTGCTGGTTTTGACCTATAAAGTCTTAAATGGCTCCGGATCACAGTACCTCAAAGCCTGCTTCCTCCCTATGAACTGACCTGGACCCTGCGACAGTGTCGTAGCGTGGGTTGTCAGCACCCGGGGCAAGGCAAGTAATTTGCGCCCCCTAACCTGTGGATTTGCGCCCCCTAACCCTAACCCCCAGATGTTGCGCCCGGTGCAGCCGGCCCCCCCTGCACCCCCCACGCTACGCCACTGGCCTGCGATCATAAACGGAGGCCCTTCTTTGGCATACAGCTGATGAGGGCCAGGGCCAGTTATGGGAAGCCTGCAAGCGGGACCAGAGCCCAAGAGCAACTCTCCCCTCCTGCGGTTTCCAGCAACTGGTACTTGGAAGCATTTATATGTTTTTTAACTGTTGCTATACCTGCATTGTCTCTGTTATACCTAATTGCAAATTCCAATGTATCCCTATCGTGGTTTAGGACTTCCTTGATATTGTATGTGGGCTGGAACTGGTCTGTGACCGAAATAATAAAAATCCCTCCTCTTCCACGAACTGCTCTGATCCTGGTTTAAAGCCACCCGAGTTGGTCTGCGCTGCCTCCGGAGGGAGCGAGTTCCGCAGTTCCGACCCAGCGCTGCCTGAAAAAGTCCTTTCTTTTCTCTGCCCAAAATCATTTCTTGTCTTTCTTTTATAAATTGTTGTTGTTGTTAACATGGTTATTAAAAAGGCGCTGCTTTTCTGCACAGCAAGGGTGGGAGCCCACCGAGTTGTTAATATTATTTTAATTAAATGTGTATATTCATATTCACATTCATTTTTCTAAGTATTACCTTTGAGTTACGCCAGTGGCGTAGCGTGGGTTGGGGTGCAGGGGGGGCCGGCCGCACCATCTGGGGGTTAGGGTTAGGGGGCGCAAATACACGGGTTGTTGTTGTTGTTTAGTCGTTTAGTCGTGTCCGACTCTTCGTGACCCCATGGACCAGAGCACGCCAGGCACTTCTGTCCTCCACTGCCTCCCGCAGTTTGATCAAACTCATGCTAGTAGCTTCAAGAACACCATCCAACCATCTCATTCTCTGTCGTCCCCTTCTCCTTGTGCCCTCCATCTTTCCCAACATCAGGGTCTTTTCCAGGGAGTCCTCTCTTCTCATGAGGTGGCCAAAGTATTGGAGCCTCAGCTTCACGATCTGTCCTTCCAGTGAGCACTCAGGGCTGATTTCCTTCAGAATGGAGAGGTTTGATCTTCTTGCAGTCCATGGGACTCTCAAGAGTCTCCTCCAGCACCATAATTCAAAAGCATCAATTCTTCGGCGATCAGCCTTCTTTATGGTCCAGCTCTCACTTCCATACATCACTACTGGGAAAACCATGGCTTTTACTATACGGACCTTTGTTGGCAAGGTGATGTCTCTGCTTTTTAAGATGTTGTCTAGGTTTGCCATCGCCTTTCTCCCAAGGAGCAGGCGTCTTTTAATTTCGTGACTGCTGTCACCATCTGCACTGATCATGGAGCCCAAGAAAGTAAAATCTCTCACTGCCTCCATTTCTTCCCCATCTATTTGCCAGGAGGTGATGGGCCCAGTGGCCATGATCTTCGTTTTTTTGATGTTGAGCTTCAGACCATCATACACGGGTTAGGGGGCGCAAATTACTTGCCTTGCCCCGGGTGCTGACAACCCACGCTACGCCACTGAGTTACGCAGCAACCTTTACCTCGGAGGCTCACGTTCTGAGCAAGGCCCCCTGGCTGCAGTGGCGTAGCGTGGGTTGGGGTGCAGGGGGGGCCGGCCACACCGGGCGCAACATCTGGGGGTTAGGGTTAGGGGGCGCAAATCCACGGGTTAGGGGGCACAAATGACTTGCCTTGCCCCGGGTGCTGACAACCCACGCTACGCCACTGCCTGGCTGGCACTCGGCCGCAGGAGAAGGGCGCGGGGCGGGCGAGGCCGGCCAACCCCACGCCCTCGCGGCCGGGCTCCTTGGGCCAGAGTCCGCCCGCGAAGCGCCGCCCAGGCCCTGACCGAGGGCCGCCGCCTCCTCCTCCTCCTCCTCCTCGGCGCATGCGGGCCTGGCGTCCTTTGCCCTTCCCCTCCGGATCCGGCCCGCCACGTCACGCGCCGGGAAGCGGCTGAGGGCGCGTCGGGCTGAGGGGAGGCCATGGCGGAGCTCTACGTCAAGCCGGGTGAGGGGGCGCCGGAGGGGCGGGCGGGCGGGAGAGCGGGCTGCCGGCGGAGGGATGGCCTTGACGTCTCGCTTTCCTTTCCAGGGAACCGGGAGCGCGGCTGGAACGACCCGCCTCAGTTCTCGTACGGCCTGCAGCAGCTTCAGGCTTCCGGGGCAGGAGGCGGCGGCGGCGGCGGCGGCAAGCGGGGGATCCTGACGCGACGCCCGGCAGCGGCTCCGGGAGCAGCACCGCCGCCGCCGCCCGCTCCTCCTCTTCCTCCTCACGGGCCAGGTGAGGAGACGCGGAGATGCCCTCTTCCTTTTCCTTTTCCTTTGTTAACAGGGAAAGCGTAAATACAAAACAAAACTCGGGACTATAAAATCAGGGTTCCCACCCAAATCCGCTTCGCTGACGAATTAGCTCTCTCCATCCCAGCAGGCCATGTAACTCTTTTTTGATGCTATTTGTCAATCAAGGCTGCTGTCATTATGATATTTCCCATATTAAGTGACCATATCTTTACCATAATCCTTCTCTCCGTCACGATACGTTCACTTATTCAGTCATTCACTTATTTATTTCATGAAATTTGTAAACAAGCCAGCAGACAGCCCCTGCAAGCGGCTGTCTTAATGTGAGCCCTGGAGGAGCCTCTGGGACTGTCCATCTCTTCCTGTGCCCAGGTGGGTCAAGTTCCCCACACCTGCCGGGAACGCAGAGCCCCCCACCTGAGGCTCTTCCTTCCTCTCTCTCCCGCTGCCTCCTGTAGCCAACTTCACTCCAAGCCCCAGGGCCTCCTGTAGAAGGGCTGCTCAGGAGTCTTGCTTGCATTATTAGTTAAAAAAATATATATGTACCCATAAGAAACATGCAAAGAGCTGAAGCTATTACAAAGGGCAAAATACATAAAACAGAATGAAATACATTAAACAGTTAGCTTAATTATTAAAACCAGACATTAGGTGAGGATAAGAGCTTGTTCCCCCTGAAGACCTCAACTTGTCACCCCCACAAACGTCTCCCTAAAATTGCCACTCTAAAGGCAAAGCTGGCTGTTTTTTATTTGTGTTCTAATAAAATGTTATTCAAATACCCAGCCAATTTCCCAACTGTGAGATTTAACTTGTTGAACAAAGCTGCTCTTAATCCTCATAGACTGGGCAACCCGTCTAGTGGGGTAAGTCTTCAGGGAGATTTCCTCCATGTGGGCAAACTCTCTTCATAAGCGATCCAGCAATAGTGTCCTTCAACTATGGCAGAACGCATAGGCTGGAACTGCAGAGCTGTAAAGGCTTTTCTCTGTTTGATATTTGTGATGCTGGTTATATAGGAGTCTAAATCGGTAGTTTGGCATACCAAGGGCAAATTTGGACAGACAAGCAGAAGTGCAATCAGCACAAAAATCATGCTTTAAAATATGAGATTTCATGTGGCGAGATGTCCAAACTCAGAATGTCCAAAGGAAGGCCATGCTTATCAATAACTTGTAGCATTTCCTAATTCCAAGATGGATTTGAAGATCATAATGTAAAACAGAAATAAAAGTCAGTTCCGGAGATTGACAGGCACACAGCAAGAATCACACAGGAATTTTTCTCAAAGAATATCACAAGTGTGACTATGGGTTCCCACAGTGAAGAGTGCTGTGAGAGTCCTGTGAAAATTTCTCAAACGAGTCCAGTCTGCCTTCACAGTTCGCCAATTGTACCCAGAACTCATTAAAGTCTTTTGTTAGAGTTCTCAGCTGGTCTTGTATATGGTTTAGGGTTTGAAGCTTGGCCAGGATATTTTGTAAAGTAGCTGTGTTTGCGTCTGCCTGTTAATGCTCAGTAGCCTTTCAATCAGCTTTTTTTTTTTCATCAGCCATATTTTTTTCAGCGTTTGTTTCTGTCGCTTTTTTTCTTTCAGCAGCTCTCTTGCTGGTAGACATGGTGATTTATCTTAAGTAGTAAAGAGATAGTAGAAAGTTCATTTACCATTTGACATTAATCTTTTGGCAGCACAGAGCTGCTTTCCAAGTATTTAGTCGGAGCGATCAGAAGGACGTCCCTCACAGCTCCATTCCCAGACTGGAGGCCCCACCCCTTTCTTCTTGGAGAAAGTTGTGACCTGCTTAAGGATTACTGATGCAATTCCTGGACACACCTCAGAATTGCACTCTTTCTGCTAGTGGTTTCCCATCAGATATATCTATTTAAAAATATTCTGTGAAACTCTCAACATGAAAGTGCTTCATCCAGCCCAATTTTTAAAGGGATCAATAGATATTCTTCAGAAAAACTGGTCATCCTCTGAGAGCTATTTGGTTTTGATCAGGAGGTTGGGTTTTTGTGTGATGTGTGTTCTAAAGGAAGTGCGTGCAGAAATTCTGAGGGTGGGAACTACATAACTGAATCAAATTTATTTACTTACACAAATACTGCTATTCAAAAAAAAATCAAAGCTGTGTACAACAATTGTACATAAAAACATACAACAAAAAATATACAAAGTTGAAATCAGCTAACTATTGTGGAAAGTTGTGTTCTTAATTCCCTGCATAAGCCTGATGGAATAGAGAAGTTTTCATCAGATGTTTAAAAGTTGAAACAGAAGGCGTCTGCTGAACCTCTGTTGACAGAGCGTTCCACAGTACTGGGCAAATGACATAAAAGTCTCGGTTTCTATCTAAGGGGTGTGGCTTTGCTTTGCTTGCCTGTTTCTGAGACCCAGAATTCAATTTTCTCTATGTACTATACACTGGTTGTATGCTTGATTGTGTCTTTCCCCTGACTTGTATTTTTAGCACCTGGTCCAGAAAGTGCTACCTGCTCAGCAGCGTCGTCAGCTGTTCCACCGCCCCCGGTGGGCTTGCCTCCTCCTGGTTTGCCAGGCCGCTCTGTGAGGGTAGATGCCACAAACCAACCGGTCACTGAGGCTGGAGAGGATTGCCATGTGGAAGATGTTCTTGCCCCCTTGAATGAGGCTCTGGCCAGTTGCAGGAGATCTGTACGAGTAAGTGGAATTGCTGCCTTTTCAGGATTTCCCCATTTTACTTTGGAGGGAAGAAAGTTCTTTTGCCTCTGTATGAGCAGTTGTGGTCTGCTTCGTTGTACTGAAGTGATGAGTTGATCAGCTAGAGCAGAGGGTGTGGGGGCACATTTGGAAATCTAAGAAGGTGTAATGGGCACCATTTCACAGAAGAAAAAACTGGCAATGCTCTGAACCTCATGAAACAATAAAAACACCTATATACACCTCAAAACAAAGCACTTTTTTTTTAAAAAAAGCTGGCCACCTTCCCCCACAACTCATGCCTCAAGCATACCCAAGCAACTAGGTAGCAAAAACCCCAGACAAAACATCTTCCAATAAACCAACGGCACAACACTCCCAGTAACTACAGAAAGAAGAAAAAGAAGAGAGAGAAAGATAGCAAGCAACCCCCCACAAAAAACCCCATAAGACATAGCAAACAAAAACGCAGGCAAAATGATCCCCAGATAATGGAGACATTCTGGGGAAAGGGAAGTAAGAGGATGAGATGGCAAGATGCTTGCAGTTTTCCAGCCACCTGTATGTGCGTGTAAGCCAAATACCTAAAAAACTGAGGTGCTGATCATTAGAAATATATGGAGTGAGGCTTCTATCTCTTGCATTACTGTGGATCACATCTAAGTGTAGCATCTAACATGAAATGGTTTTGACTTTCTGTAGCTGGAATTCCAACAGGTCTAGATATTATTTAAAATTGGAGCTCTGTTGTTGTGGACTTCTTGCAATGAGGACTTGATTAATGTGTCAGGCAGTGTTGAAAAGATGGTATCCACAGTGAGCTAGAGACCGTTCCAGACTCTGAAAATAGATGGTTTAACTAGGACACCATATTGAACTATGGTTTGGCACAATGTCTGCGGTGACAGATCTTAGATATAGCTATTGCTTTAGCAGAGATTAGAGTGAAATTATAAAACTGGTAGGATGAAAATGAAGGCAGGCAAACAGCTTTGCTTTTTTGTGAGCTCAAAGCTAATGAGGGTTTTGCCATTCCCTTTTAGAGGATCAAGGAGACTGTGGTGAGTAGTTATAAACATAACCTTTGTGAGATGTGCTTCCTAATAAGAATTGCTTTTTTCAGAAACAGGTTTGTGATGACATCAGCAAGCGCTTAGGAATCCTGCAGCAGATGTGGGTACAAGGGAAACTCTCTGCCCCAGTGAGAAAAGGAATGAAGATTCTGACACAAGGTAAGCAGCAAGGACAAGGTTCAGTGCTCTGAGGCAACATTCCTCATTGTAAAGTCTTATCTTACAGCCTCTGGCCACCTTAAATAATTCCTATAGCAGAACTACTGCTGCAGTAGGATTAGCATGCAGTCCATGCGTGTGGCCTGTGGAGCCACAAACATCTGCATTCCTTAATTCTTTAGTGACTTAGGAGCTAGGGTCAGGGGAAGCAGTTGAATTGGGCTACTTTTTTATTACCTTTTGCAGTTCTGAGATGCTTTCTTTTTACTTTCAGAGCTCAAGAAGCGGCACTGGGATGCAGCTGATGAGATCCATCGCTCACTAATTGTGGACCATGTCACTGAAGTGAGCCAGTGGATGGTAGGAGTGAAAAGGCTCATTGCAGAAACAAGAAACTTGCATACAGAAGATCTGGCCACAGAAGATTACGAGCAAAAAGTTGAAACCTCTTTGGAACCAGAATGCCAGTAAGATTTGGCCAAGTCCAAGGAGTTGGCAGTATAAGACTGGGCCCGCAGGGGACTGATTTCCTAAGCAGCAGAGGAAGGTGTTTTATCTCCTGAGCATTGGTGACCTACTCAAGTTAAATTTTTGCCAATCTGACCAAAGCTCAAAGCTTAAGGAGAATCTCTCAAGTAAGCTGGAGAATTCTGTGCAGCTATTTGAAATTGGTGACTATGGTTAAAAATAGCCAGCCCTTTCTGGACTTGGTACAAATGGAAGGAAGTGACTTGGTGATGCAATTGTAATGCAAGTGTACAATGAAAGTCCAGACTGATACATGTGGTACTGAAACTAAGAGCTTGCACTTACAGCTACTGCTGCTCTGGAGTTCATTTCAGTTTGGATAATGTTCCTGGTCTTCATCTACAGGCAACGACCAATTTACGTGTGACTGCAGGCATGCGCATTGCGGCAACCCAGAAGTGGCTGGAAAAGGGGGTGGAATGGAGGCGTGGGCTTGTGCATGCTCCTCCACTGGACACAATGACCTGAAACGCACCCCCCTCCACACACAGATTGGGTTGCATGTACCTTGTATTTTTCATTCAAATCTTTCTAGGAAAATGTATGCTGTACAAAAGTGAGGTCTCATGTTTCCCAGCAATTGCATATCTGTCCTCAGCAATTCAACCAAAATGAGGGGATAGATCATGGGTAGGCAAACTAAGGTCTGGGGGCTGGATCTGGCCCAATTGCCTTCTAAATCGGGCCCACAGACAGTCCGGGAATCAGCATGTTTTTACATGAGTAGAATGTGTCTTTTTATTTAAAATGCATCTCTGGGTTATTTGTGGGGCACAGGAATTCGTCCCCCCCCCCCCAAAGAAAATATAGTCTGGCCCCCCACAAGGACTGAGGGACAGCGGACCGGCCCCCTGCTGAAAAAGTTTGCTGACCCCTGGGATAGATGCTATTTCTATTTTATTTTAAAGGAACCATTTTTTACTGCAATGTCTTCATTGTAGAGAGGATATTGTGCTATAATTTTTTTTACTGTAACCCCTCTACTGGCTTCCATTCAACCAGTTCCCACTGTGACGTTCTTTCCACATGCTCTTGGGGCAGCGTGGAGAATATGATGACAACAGTTGCTGTGCATCCTGCTTCTTTCAGTCTTAAACAATGCAGTTTAATTCTGGAAGTAATTTTTCCCTTGTGGCAACTATTGAAGGTTACTATAGTAATTCAATAGTAACATTCCATTAACCTTTGGGTGGGGAGTTACTGTTATTCAGCAATGATCCTTCTGATCAGCTGACAGCATCTATAAGTTTTTGTGGTTTTTTCTTTTAATTGGAATACTGTGTACACAGTTTCAAGGTAGCATTACACTTTATTTCCCCTTTATCTCACATGGGGCTCAAACCCAGAACCCTGATATTAAGCATTTCACGCTCTACCGACTGAGCTACGACAGCTCAGTGACAGCATCTATAAGTTAAGGCCTATGTTGTTACCTTAATTTTGCTAATTCTTAGAAACAAGTCTTGTATCTTAACTTGTATAATACACATATTAGACGAGTTCCCAGCTTCCAGCTGTTGGCTGCAAATAGGCCTCTTAAATGTCTTGCTGTACACAAGCATAACAGCAGCTAGAAGCCAACGACACCTCAAAAGCAAGGTGTCATCCCCCATCTAGGCTGTACTGGACATTGCCAACAGTCTACATGTTGGCATGATTCACACATTATGTTAAACCAAACCATGGCTTAGTATGAGCACATGGGCTCTAGGAGAAGAGACAGCAGCCACTTTTCTCTTCTGCCATGCTGAGCTAAGCCATAGTTTGGCTTAGTGTGTTGTCTGAACCCAGACTCATTGTTTAGCTCCAGACTAACCCATGGAGTTGTGACCAAGGGTTGCCCTATGATTTTGCTCCTCTTCTCTCAAGTGTTCTAAGAACAACCTCCCAACACTGCAACACCAACACTGAAAAACAATAGCAATTGTATCCAGTGATTTACTTCCCAATAGCAGAGAAACTAAATTATCAGCTTGGATTAAGCAGAGATTTAAACTCCCCCCCCCCCCGGTTTGGAATATTTTTTTCTTCATGCAACAGCCACATGATCCTAGTACAATATACCAACGTCTAGAACTTGTTACCGGCACCACACAATATGGATATTAAAAGTTTTTCTTCAGAAGATCTCTAAATACCGGGATACAGGGATATAGTTGTGAACTCTGATCGATACTCTGGTGCTGTAAAATCCTCCTGACTTCAATATTTTAATTTATGGATATGATTTGTGAATTGTCCTAATGTATTTAAAGGCTATTAGCTGTATTTTTCTTTTCTGTATTCTATCTTCTTTCATGAATAAAAAAATATTCTCCCCATCCGAGAGATACTTAGTAACATCCAAAATTAGTCATACTTCCGGCTAATGTTGGATATATGTGGTAGCTTTGATTATAAGGAAGAGGACTAAAATACAACTGTCAGTACTGTAATGTCCTAATACGTAGTTGCAGTGCAGACACACTTGGAATACTTTGCACAATTCTGACAAGCCCATCACATAGTATCGTAGGGTAATAAAAATGAATGGGGACCTGCAGTACCTTTCCCACTAAGAAAGGCTATGTTTGTAGCATAGGGTAGTGTTTTATATAATTATGTATGGTGTGGAGATTTATCCATTAGCAGTGGATTGTTGGTTATAAAAGACTGAGGTGAAAGCCCTTGATTAAGGTCATTTTGCAATTTGTACCAAACAATTTTTTCACTGTTAGCTTTAAGGATTGTTTTTTTCTTGATACCATAAAGATTCACTAACAGCATTGTAGTGGAATTCCCTCCACCACCCCCAGGTGGTCTAGACGAGCTGCTCGACAAACACAACTTGGACAGACTATCAGAATGATGCAACCAAACAGACACTAACAAATGCACATGGTACAGCCCTGAAAATGAGAAGTGTGTGTCAAAATCTTGCTCCTAAGGCTGGTTATAAACATCCATGTCCTCCATTTAATCACTCTTTAACAAAACTCTCACAAAAGGAGGAAATGTGCTGCTCTTGCTGCCACCAGAGGTTAGTCTTTGTCCTAATAACACATTCCAGCTGAGTTTGTACAGGCTACATTCCTAGTCATGTGTATCAGAAATGAAGGAAGCCAGACTTGCTTCCAACCCAGGAATTTGGGTGCAGTGGAGATTTAAAAAACCCTAAACCACTATTTTATGTGTTTTGCACTTGTAAAGGACAGGTAAACATCTCTTCCTCAAAATTTACATCTGTGGAATGTAACGTTCAAAACCCTGCAAATTAGTAAGACTCTTTCTTCACCTGGGAATTTTGTGTGTTCAGGCAGGCTGGAACAATGTGCAAAAAGGTACTGATGTATCTTGGAACTTTGATGTCATAAGGTGACCAGATTTGGCAGTTGAGATCACACTTCTATAAATGGGAATCTACTCTCAATTCACTTTACATATTGCAGTATTTAGATTAACAAAAACCCCACTGAACCATGTCTACTTGTCCATCAACTGACTTCACCCAGCTGGGTGAAGTCAGGTGATGGGTGGGAGCCAATCCAGCTTAGCGGGTGTATTTCCTTTGGGTTAACTTTGGCAGGTGGGTGGGCTCTGCCCATCTGTTAAAGTTGGCCACGGGGTAGGGAAGTTACACAGATCTGGCCTGCCAGGCCAAAAAGGTTCCCTACCGATGCTCTAGGGGGTAGGAACTGAACAGGAAGATCTTAGTTCAAAACCCCTTTCAAGTATTAAACTCACTGGGTGAGCTTGGCAATTGAACTGCTACATAGAATTACAGATTCCCAATTCTTCTCTACATCCTGAGCATTTGGAGAACTTACTGATTGTGTATAATAATCAAATTTATTGTGGGCAGATACAGAGTCCTGCATCTTGGTTACCAAAAGACTAAGTGCACCAGTGTATCATCTGCAGCCTTGTACTATTTAGGTGATGAGCTGCCTTTTCCCTTAGAGGAGCGGCTAAGGGAGCTGGGCATGTTTAGCCTGGAGAAGAGGAGGTTAAGGGGTGATATGATAGCCATGTTCAAATATATAAAAGGATGTCACATAGAGGAGGGAGAAAGGTTGTTTTCTGCTGCTCCAGAGAAGCGGACACGGAGCAATGGATCCAAACTACAAGAAAGAAGATTCCACCTAAACATTAGGAAGAACTTCCTGACAGTAAGAGCTGTTCGACAGTGGAATTTGCTGCCAAGGAGTGTGGTGGAGTCTCCTACTTTGGAGGTCTTTAAGCAGAGGCTTGACAACCATATGTCAGGAGTGCTCTGATGGGGTTTCCTGCTTGGCAGGGGGTTGGACTCGATGGCCCTGGTGGTCTCTTCCAACTCTATGATTCTATGATCCCTAGTCAGCAATTAGTTTCATTACTGGGCCACACTGTGAAGGAGATGAGTGTGTGGCCTGCTGGCAAGCCCCGTTGTGTTAGAAACAAATTAGCTTTCTTCTGTGCACTCCAGCCAAACACAACTTAGTATTTCTGCTTCTGCATGGCAAGCTCTTCCAAATCCAGAAATATGACAACCTGTGTGACAAGTTAATTAACTGATGTTGAGGTTTCATATTAAAGCAGCCAGTTTTAGAGCATCGCTATGAAATATGACTTAGGGCACCAGCACAGTAAAGTCACCCACTTCCCAAGGAAGAAACATGGCTTTGGCATAGCATCTCGTAACTCTGCAAGTCCATTTTTGAGAGTTGAAGTCAGAGAAGAATTTTCCATGTTTAAAGATAATTTAATTTTAGTTCTGAGGTATATGTTGGGTATAGATACCTTAGGTTGGTATGGAATGTGTACTTAAATATGAATCTGTTACTTAAGTGAAGGAGCTTGATGTGTTGCTATATGTACACTTAACACCTGCTGAAGATTCTTTGGTTGGTTTGTTCTGTGTTAGATTTCTGAGTACCTACTTTAACACAACCTGGTAGACTGTGTCCGCTGAATAAAGTTACCCTTGGCTACAGTGCTGAGGAGTCAGCCACCATGGCTGTCCAGTGATTCAACCAAATTCTATATTTCTCTGACTTTCTATCAATTACCAGAACAGGTAATAGTACTGGCAACAGTGTTGTATATAGTACAACAGTTTTCTAAAAGTGCTGGGAATCTATTAACGATCTTAAAATTAAGTACTGACAGTACCAATCCAACGGTACAATCTTGCAACTGGTATTTCATTAAGATCATTACACAAAACTTATAATGTTCATCTTTTTATTGAATATTCAGGTAAATATTTCACATTAATACAGGCTACATAAAGTAGAGCCACTATACGACATGAAATTTACTCAACGTTTTTCCTTTTAAGTATGTAAACAATTATACATGTATTTATCACCCTAAAAGGTTGAAATCATGTACTCATCTAGTTCTCTGCTGCATACAAGTAGCATTCAGTAGTGTTTAGCCAAAAGCACTAGGTTCATCCGATTTTGAGTTCAAAATGGCTAAACTAACTGGAGAACAGAATCAGTTGAATAGGTAACTCATTTTGTTCTTACACAATGGGCAAACAAGTTTCTCTTGTTATAGCCCGCAGAAAAATTGCTTAGTTAGGCACATTAAAAAAATTCCCAAGTTCTTCCAAGGTCATATGTTTCTCCAAACAAGGCTTAAAAAAAAGAAAAGGAAAGAAAAAGGTAGGCCCTCCTAAATCAGTTGACGTATTTGAGGTGCATGTTTCCAATGTGAGGCGCCCAGGTGCCAGGCCAAATCTACAGGAGGAGAAACATCACAAAATAGTTAATTTCAGAGTATGGCTCCAACACCACTATACAAAGACCTACAGAATCAAGTGGTGCAAAAAACCAAGTTCTAGCTGACTAAAGCTTGGCCCCAACACCCAGATTTAATGATCAGCTATCCCACCAAGACTCCATTTTGAAGTACACTTAAGGAAAATGTAACATTAGGATGGAAGAATGAAGACACTCCTAGTACTCTTACAAAAATTCAATTATATTATTTAAGGCAGATGTTTGAAAATTTAACAGTACAAAAAAGCATTAATTACTGCACCTGCTGAGCATCGGTACATTCTGTTGAATTCTGGACCACCTTTATCATGGGATTCCACGCTGGATCTGGAGTATGCAGTCCATTGAAGAGAGGCCCACCGGGTCCATCAGCTAGCTGAGGATGAGACGGGATAATAGTGCCTCCATACATGGAAATTGGAAGGCCCTAAGGAGAGACACGGCAATTTACAGAAAATGGTAGCAGAGAAACAGGCTTACAGATCAGTAGCAATTTTATTTGTGGTAACTAATGAGTACAATGCTACTGTTATGCAGAGATTATCTGCAAGAATTCTACACCGCCTCTAAGAGGCTCCTGAGCATAGACTAACCAAATCATGTTCTAAATTAGAATAATGTATCTTTGTCAACCCTACATTATATTTTTACATTCATCATATAATATAAAAGCACATTTTAGCACCTATCTGCCTCTTTTAGAAGCTGCCTAACGAGGTAAGATTCATTTATTTGATACCAGCATATTGTTGAAAATTTGTGAACATTCTAGCAAACCAAAGCCAGAGCAGTTCCCAAATTTTCCCATCCAAATTAATGTTTATACTGCTTTCCTTACCAATTAAATCCCTCTTCTATCATAATAAATCTGGTCCTGCCCACAAGATATTATGTAAACTGGGACATTGGACCTAACAGACCTTTGTGCCTAATAGCATTTACCTACTGTACTCTAAGGTAGGGGACACCAACACTGTGCCTGTGGGCTCCAGAATGCCCATCAGTACACACTCAACTAAAGCTCAGACATGAGAGCCATTTCTGTTGGGTGGACTCCAATCATAGAATGTTCTTCCCAGTGAAGCCTGCCCTGTGTTATCTTTTCAATTCCATGTTAATATTTTTCTGTTCTACAAGACTTTAAGTCTCTGCAATGTGGTTGATGCTTTAATGTACAAAACATATTTAATGGCTGCTATGGTTATATGCTGGGAGCCTAGGACTTGCTGATCAGAAGGTTGGTGGTTTGAATCCCCGCAACAGGGTGAGCTCCCGTTGCTCAGTCCCAGCTCCTGCCAACCTAGCAGTTTGAAAGCACGTCAAGGTGCAAGTAGATAAATAGGTACCGCTCTGGTAGGAAGGTAAACGGCGTTTCCATGCGCTGCTCTGGTTCGCCAGAAGCGGCTTAGTCATGCTGGCCACATGACCTGGAAGCTGTACGCCAGCTCCCTCACCCAATAAAGCGAGATGAACGCCACAACCCCAGAGTCAGCCATGACTGGACCTAATGGTCAGGGGTCCCTTTACCTTTACCTATAGTTATATGCTATATATTGTATTTGATTCTGCTGGTTTTCCATTTGGGGTTTTGTGCTAATTTTGGTATAATTATAACATGGCTGTTATTAAGGTTCTTTTAACCCTCTACAGTTCCAGGACAACTTATAAACAAATAGGGTGGGATTCACCTAACAGCCCCCACCAACAGAAACCCTGCACAAGGAATTCTGCATAGGAAGTGGGGCTTCCCAACTGGCTTGAGGGGGTCAGGAAAAACCTCCTGAACAGTGTTGGGAGGTCTGTTCAATCAGGCAAGTTGGGATGCTTGTGCAAACAGAATGATTGGAAGAGCACCATGTTGAATTCCACCCGTAAACCAGTAGTTTGGGAAGTTTTCCTCTCCACAGTACATATACAATCCTGGATACTCAAGAGTAACTATATTACTGTGTAACAGGCTCTTCTTTCCTATACACATCAAAATGTAAGGCTGTTGCCACCTGGCAGTTCGCATGGCTGCCAATAGCCGGGCACACCAACTCCAGTGTGACAACAGAACAGCAGATAGGCAGCTGTGCAAGCAATTGCTCTGTGAAGCACCTCCCTCTCTTTGCTAAACACAGCTGCACCAAAGTTTAACAGAAGGAAGACACTTCAGAGAAAATTGAAGCATCTCTCCCCTCCTTTAAAAGGGGGTGGGACTTGGGGTGAGCTGTAAGGAGACAGGCAAGGGGTGAGTGAGGTGTAAAGGAATGAGGGAATGGCCAGGTGGGGGGGGGGAGAAGGGGTTTGGCAGGTAGGCAAGTGGAACAAGAAGATACACAACAATACATATTAATACACAAAACTGCAAGCAATGCAGAATGTTATCCCCAATTAGCACAAATTGCCTATTAGACACCCCAGACAAACAGAAGTGATGCTATTCTGGAAGGACTGGAAGCTGAGAAGCCTCCAATGTTCATAAACAGCTTCCATTGAGAATACAAATTCTAAGAATTGGACCTTACAAATTCTAAGAATTGGCTCCCAGTACGTTTCCGAGCACAATTCAAAGTGCTGGTGTTGACCTTTAAAGCCCTAAATGGCTTCGGCCCAGTATACCTGAAGGAGGGTCTCCACCCCCATCGTTCTGCCCGGACGCTGAGGTCCAGCGCCGAGGGCCTTCTGGCGGTTCCCTCATTGCGAGAAGCAAAGCTACAGGGAACCAGGCAGAGGGCCTTTTCGGTGGTGGCGCCCGCCCTGTGGAACGCTCTCCCATCAGATGTCAAAATTATAAACAACTACTTGACATTCAGAAGACATCTTAAGGCAGCCCTGTTCAGGGAAGTTTTTAATGTATGATATTTTAAGTGTTTTTTGGTTTCTATGGAAGCCGCCCAGAGTGGCTGGGGAAACCCAGCCAGATGGGCGGGGTACAAATAATAAATTATTATTATTATTAAGAATGTTCTACAGCTGTATGATTTAGTTTGATTTGAAGCAACTGTGTGGAGGTCTGTGCATAGTATGACTGTGTGCAAGTGAGAGAGAGAAACTTTTGAAAGCGTACTTTAGAGAAATCTACAAAGCTGTTCGGCATAGGCTGCTGGAAAATATTTGAGGGTGCCACTATTCCAGAGTCATCTCTCTCCATCGGCTGATGTTGGGAAAAGGTGCCAGGGTCCGACAGCTGCTGATGCACTGGATGATTTCCCATGACAGGCTGAGACCAACCTGACATGCCTTCTAGAAAGAGAACGAAGCACTTGTTTAGGGATCAGAAAAATCTCTCGTATTAATCTTATTACCCCAAAGTTAGAAAAGCTCCTTCCTGCTGCAGGAAGAGCCAACCCAACTCCACACACACTGCTCTTCAAGGGAAGTGACCTTTCCATGGCAAATCCAAGGACCAGTTCTCTGTCCTCATTCTCCAAGATTAATGACTGTGTCCTTTAACAAAGTTTATCTGCCACCCTCCTGAGATTCCTGTGGCCTGAGGTTTAGGAGCATGAGAAACTGCTTTATCATAACAAAATGCTTGCCCATCTAGCCCATCTGTGACTAGCAGGAGATAGTTCTGTGTCATCCTTCTAACTGGGGATTCCAGGGATTCAACCTGGGACTACCTCCATGCAAAACAATTGCTCTGCCATTTAAGGGTAAGTTGTCCTTTTCCCTCCTCACCAACATCCTCTTGTACTTTCAGTCACTTCTCTTAAGTGTCCCGCCAATGTCTCAAGCCAAACATGGTGCTAGCAGGACATATCTGCACAACAGAACTACTTGGTAGTAGCTGAAACTTCACTTACTGATTCACTGCAGCAATACCTACTCCCCAAGATACAAACTACTATTTGAAATTCAAAAGGACTTGCCTCTTCTGATATAGAAAATGCTGCAGTAAAAAAACCAGGAATTAAAACTCCAGCTGCTATCATAGGGTTCCCTTTTTGCCAGTACCTCCCTTATTTGGGGTCTGATCACTGCACATCAAAGGCACGTATTCCCCCCCCCCTTTCTTCCCATATCCTAGAAGTTGTCACACCCTGGCACCACTTCCGTTTTGGTATCTCCAGGTTCTCATCTAGCCACTATACGCCCTTTCAATGGTCTTCCGTATCCAATTTACTGAAAATTACTTATCGAAAAAATCTTCAATTGCTCTGAATGCCTCTTCTAAACCATTGTGTCTCCTCCATACCGATCACCCCTTTCCAGTTTCCTACACTGACTCCATGGGAAGCATTGCACTGACTTGAAGATTCGCTTTGGAGCTCTCTCTACTCATGTGTCTTCATTCCTTTCACACAAGGCTCACTATCAGCCACTTTTCCTACTCCCCTTTCTCTGAACTTTCTGCCATGCAACAGTTCTGTATCCCTGTATAGACTTATTTTCCTGCAGCTCCACTTCTTTAGCCACCTTCCTGGCTATTCTCAGAAACACTCTTCTATTCAGGGCTACTACGGGCATTATTAAATTCCTGCATGGAAGATTTCCACTCCTGCATAAAGTAGGAAAAGCACAATGTGCAGGAATACATGTTTAGAGTACTAAAGATGTTTAAATAATTTCTGTCTAAACAATGGACTCTTTAGGATTTATTTAGTGAAAAGCTCAAGAGCTTGATATAATACGGCTGGGAACCCTTATCCTGTATTTGCAAATTACTGTTTTATTTAACTCTCATTTCCTTTGAGATACTCACCTGAAACATTGTTAACACCAAATGACCAGATACCACTGTGTCCAACAGGAGCTGCAAAGTTGGTTCCCAAGGGGGTAGGTGTGACAGAACCTCCTTGACGAATCCTAGCAAGTCTTTCTGTTCCAATAGGCGGTGGCACCTTTCGATCTTGTGCTGTGCTCCCTGATTTTGGCTGACCCAGAGAAGAAGGTGCAGAAGCAGCTGAAAGGGGCGAGGATGATCCCGAGGAAACTGATGGAATAGGAGATTCACCTGATGAAAAAACAGTTCTCTTGCTTTATCACACATGAAATGCTGAGTTACCTTAACTGCTGCTCTAGGATGCTTCCACTAGAGATGAAATTCTCAATGCTTCAGCAAAAGTACACTTCTACTGAAATCAGTGGGATTTAAATACTAAAAACATTTTTTGTATAGTACTGTATCAGTATTTTGAAATAGATGAAAACTGTGTTTTGAATTTTAATGCATCTTAAATTAGGTTATAACATGGTGCTTCATGATATTGTTTATTATTAGCTCATGTCTTCAAAACTGTACATCCATCAAGGAGCTGTTTGAGAACATGCTTCAGGGAATGCATTGGCAAAGCAGACCACTTCTTATTGGACAATTCTGACAGGTGGCTGGGATTGCTCACCTGCCAAAGGTGGCCCATGCACTGCAAGGAGATTGAGATCTGACTTGTCGGCCAAAAGGGTCTCCCTCCCTTCCCCAAGTGTCTCTAATCATCAGCCTCAACAAAAAGCTGGGACTCCCTGCCTAAGTTATCTAGGCTCTTTAAACTTTTATACTTCAGAGCTATCTGCCAGGTTTATTGTTCTTTGTCCCTGACTGACATAGGAGCCAATGGCTCTCTAGTTTATTTACTAAGCTTAAAAGGAACGTTTTCTCCATGACTGATCTATGAAACAGACTGGACTGTGTAGTGGTCTGTTAACAAGCACTCAACTGATCTTCCCATCTCCATACACCAATGTCTAGGATAAATAAGCCACTAAAGAGAGAGATAAGGGGAGAAATAACCCAAAGGCAGCCAGCCAGCAGCTTCCTTGTGGTGTATAACTGCAGCCTCCTCCAAATCACTGCTGAACAAACAAAATTATCAAGAGCTGATCTCATTCAGCAAGCATCCTATATAGACCAACTCTCTAGCTGAATCTATAACTTGACTTAAGCATCACGTATTTACATTCAGATATTCTTAATTTGTCTGGGATCAGATAGATAGATAGATAGATAGATAGATGGATAGATAGGGGCAGTTTAAAAGTAATGGGTCTAAACTAAAGCAAATGTGCAACTGCATGCATATTTCCTTTAAATTGTTTTTAAGGCCAGCAGTGGTCATAGGGAGCTGCAAATTTGAGTGGGTAAACAATGAAATGGGAAGCGTATCTTTATCTTCCTTCCAACAGAGAGAAAAATAATTGTGACAGATTTGTGTGTAGGGAAAGCCAGATGGGAAAAGTCAAGCAACCCTCACTCCATCTATTCTTCTACTCAAACTCTCTGAAAAGGAAGGGGAACCTTCATGTGACTGCATGTTATGTCTAATTTGGCCCCTTTTAAGCAGTTCAGTAATTTCATCTTTTAAAATTGCCTCAATTTCTTTAATTAATGCTGAAAACAAATTTATGTGTTAGAATCATACAGCCAGCAAAAAGGTCAATACCAACAGACTGAAGAGTTGAATTAGACAGACCCCCAAAACTCCTACATGAATTTGTAGCACTTGTCCAAGGGTGTGGTGAAAAATGCTGTCTGTTAAAGCTGGGGGTCCCAACAGGTGCTGGCCCTTGAAGATAAACCCGTGCTCCTTGAATGTTTGCTGAAAAACCAGCCATAGGCGCTGAAGAGGAGTTTGAGGAGCTGCTGGATGGATCTAGAGAAGGTAAGTCTACAATTAATATGATTATGTCTGAGAAAATAACTCCAAAGACCCTACTTGTTACCCAGTTATTCTATGAATTACAGAAACCCTCCCATCGTAATCTGATGAGGTTTGTAGGATAAACAGATTCTCATTTATCTTGATTTCTATCATTAAATAGGGCTGTGTTACATTTGGGATTTTTCTAGCCTGCCCATATAATAATTAATTACATCCTGTGTTTTAAATATTACTTGCTTCTAGCATGAACTGCTCTTCACAATCCTACCTAAAATTAAGGAGAACATTTATAGATGTTCTGTGCATAGTTGAGTTGGCATAAATAGTTAAGCCAAGATAGGGGAAATTATTTGTTATTGCCAAACTGGTCAAATTCCCAGTATATACAGTAATCTCAAAATGGCAGTTACCTGTATAGTTTTGCAGTGCAAATATTTTCAGACTGGGTCACACTAATACCAACCTGGCTTGATGTGAGCATTTCACAACATTAAACTATCACTCTTACTGCAGGCATTAAACATTTTTCAAAACTTCAGGGAAGAAAACACAACCAGCGTAGAATTCAATTCAAAACCACATTTTTAGATGAAGCAGACCAGGAGTGGTTAACCTGATGTTGTTGGGACTACAGTTCCCATAATCTCTGCCCACTGGCCACATTTGCTGAGATAAATTCAAATACCGTACATCTGGAACAGATTCCCCATCCCTTCTGTAGACTCAATGAAAATATTTTGCTCCTCTTTTGCAGCAAAAGCCAATAATGGGATAGTCTGCTGCTCAAGACCATTTTCTCATGGTTGATTAAGCTATTTTGCTTGCGTATTTAGGTTCTAAACTAGCGAGAACGCCTCCCCAGATGGCTGAATATTGGTGCTTTTCCACTTTACCTCTCTCTATGTGGTTTGTTGCGTGGTGTATTTTAAGAGTTCTTACAGGGCCTCACTTCATCCCCAGAATGACTGTGGGATAACTGAGGGTCACTATTCGGGTTTGCTTGTTCTTTAAATGCCACCACATAGTGGATGGTTGAAAGGCTTCTAAATTAACATCCCACAAGTCTCCTTTATGTCCATTAGTACACACATAATTTTCTCACAATGGCATTCACATAAACAGGTCACAAGGATATAATGCCCATGTCATGCAGAACTTGGTTTAAACTATGAACAGCAGCAAGTTGAGTAAAATCCTTCTTAATCTTATTTTACCCATTATGGTCTCTGTAAAGGTTAGTACTATCAGGACTGAGGCTTAGAAATGCTGCCTATGCTCAGCAATTGGTTATTACATCAATGTGTCAAAGATAAATATATGTAAACAGCATCAGCAAAGATTCAGAATGGGTTTGGTTTTTTTTAAACTGAACCCTACTGGAATTCAAGTTTGAGAATCTGAGAAATCTCAGAGGTGACTGAAGAGGAAATATCATCTGCTAAGTATAAAGCACAATGCAAAACCTTAGTGCAAGCATAACATAATCAAAGAGTGTGGCTTGTATTGACTGCAATTAAAACTGGTCAACACCACCAATCAGCAACAGAGGGAATGGCCATCCTTCCACTTCCTATTTAATTATGCAACTTATTTTTATCTCATTATGGTTCTAACAAGAGTTCAAAAATAAAAAAAGCAGAGCAAAGCGTTAATAGGTGGAATGCTGAGAAACATTTTCCTAAAATGCAACTTTTGGTTCCATTTTGTTATGGAGTAAAGAATAAGGCTAACTTATCAATGAATCACATTATCTTGTCTTAGAGGAAGAGAGAAACAGGAAAGGGGAGGGACTGGTATGCAGGTATGCGAAGGATTAAACAAAAAGTCCCCATCCTCTATATGGGCCAGAATTTTTCTTTAGGATGTTCTGTTTCCCCCATCATTTCACAGGAGTTACCTGAACCAATATTGTGTGCCAACGTTCATTCTACAGAGTCACACCAATTCCCTCATCTCTTGGTTATATTAAGTCACATTATGAAGAAAATATCAACTGGGTAAAAACAATCAAAGACCCAACACAATTCTTGTTTTCAGTGTTCCTCTGGTTCAGGATCACAGAAACAATTTTAAAGTTTGGGGAAGTTTTTCAATTGCTATCAAGAGGCCACGAAGAATTATATTCCTTTCCATGCAGAACATAGCAACTCACCTACAGGACTAGTTGAAACTCTCTGGGAAGGAGGCCGGAACCCTGGAGCCTTGGAGTTATCAGGATGCACATTTTCCATGTGCCCCATCACAGAGTTACCCAAAAACGTAGACTGGACAGTGTAAGGTTGGTCTGCTGCTCCTCGTGTGGACAGTGGGCAGTCTCCCCATCCCTGGTTAGCTGGCACCTGGTTGCTATCAAAAAGACTGCTAAAGTGATTGAAGAGTGTTGCTGGGCCAAATGTAGGAGGCAAGGATTTGTTTGCTGGGTTAATATGCATCTGAGAACCGTTCATAACGTTCATGGGCGATGACAGCTGAACTGTGGGTGGTGGCCCTTGCGAAGGTGTCAAAGGTACTGCATTTGTAACAAAAATGGACTGAGGTTCCTGATGTATGTTTGCATTTGGTACCATTGAATAAAATGAATTTCTAGGTTGCATTCTGTGAGAGACACGGGGTGCTGGTACAGCTAACTGAGGTAAGGTACCATTGTCCTGATTATCCGTAGCAACCGATCTAGGTGACACTAAGCTTAATGGAGTAGGTTCTGAACTGGAAGAGAAAGGCATAGATATGGGAGGACTTAAGTCAGACATATTGGTCGGCAGTGTTTCATCTTGCGCATTGTTTGGAGGTGCAGGACTGCTTGATGTGCACGTTTCTATGACTCCTGAAGTGCTGCCAGATGAGATATTGCTGCTAGCAGCAACCGATGATGGCACACATGCGTTTCCAACAGATTGTTCTGGTGTTGATGCCTTTTCTTTGGGTACTGGGGCAGAAGAAACAGCATCTGTTTTAAGTGCAGACTGCTGTGCCTGGGGAACACTAGCGGGCAGAAATGTAGTGGGAACATGCCCCATGTTTTCAGGTGCAGGAGAAGCTGAAGGCAGTGTGCTACATGTAGTTGTCACAGTTGAGATCGCTGTCGTCATGGTACTTGTTTTAGGAACGCAAGCGAACAACTGTTTCCTGACTGATGATGGAGTCCGGTTACTTGTAACACAGAGTGGCTGGGAGGATGCAACTACTGAAGAGACAGTACCAGGACAAGTGGGAGCTAAACCCGTGGATTCAGGCTGCAAAATATTGCCGTTCTGGTTAACTACGCGACTTGAACTGTTATGCTTTGGAGAGCTATTTGTGCTGCCTGGGTTAACTGGCCTCACTGGGAATGGTCCCCAGGTGTTTGGAGAGGTTGAAAATGTTCCTCCAAATTGGGCCATCGGTAAGCGAGGGTGACGAATTTGTTGCATAGTTTGGGCAGCCAATATGGCAAAGTGAGGGTGGGAATAAGCTAAGGGAAGAGAGACTGGAAAAGAAGAGCGCACGTTTGCAGGGACATTCTTGCTTAATTTGTTAGCAGACTGGAAGGTAGACAGCGTTGATGACTGAGAGGTGACAAGAGATGGAGCTCCAAGGGGAAATGAGTTTTTGTTTGATGCTGAAGCAGTACTGACGCCAGATGAAAAATTTGTATGGACTGACTTGGTGCTGGAAGCAGGTGTTCTTATATGAGTTTTAGGAATTAAATCTTCCAGTTCCTTGGCAGGATCTTGAATAAGGGCATTAATAAGTTGTACTGCATATCTTGTTGATTCTGTTCCACCCCTGAAATAGAGAAGGCAGGATCATCTTTAGAACACAAGCCTCAGTTCAGTACAACTTAAATCCATTTGAAAAACATGAGCTTTAAACATTAGATTTTAGGCACTCTACCTTATTGTGATCATTCTCTCTCCATTTTTATCTTTTTGTTTGTCCACATCAATGTGAGCACCAGTGACATCCTGGATTGCTGTGATGTTGCACCCACCTCTTCCCATTATTCGAGAAACAACGGATGCTGGGACAGAGAGCTTTTTTGACCTAAATGACAAAAATTATAAATGTTTTGAGGGCTTCCTGCTTTTAAGTTTAAGAGATTTAGGTAGTATTATTATATACTTGGCCTGAAAAGCGAGATGAGAGCTGCACCCCATAGTCGCCTCTGACTGGACTTAACTGTCCAGGAGTCCTTTACCTTTAACCAAATATTATAGCATGTCATTTTGATAACTAGACAGGCATCTCAGGGTAGTTAAGTGATATTCTTGTGGATATTCTGGGACTTGTTAGATGTGTGTTCTGGGCATGTGAATTTTTGTTTAACTTAGGCTAATAGCTCTTAAGATAATGCTACTGTAATTCACACATTAACTGACAAACTTTTAAAAAGCCCCCCTTGAGAATATGAGTATTACTGACAAACTGAATGGTTACTATGCCTTTTAACTGCTATGCATGCTTTAGAACTGGAGATATACCACATATTTTACTCTACAGCTCTGAAAACACTAATGAAGAAACTCCATGTGTGCTGAAAGGCATGGAAAGGTTTTTGGTGTGTTTTTTTAAAAAAAAATCCCTGTTATTATATATCTTGTACCTGTTGACTCCCTATCTTTTCCTTTAGTTATTTTAAAAAATGACATTCCCTCCAACAATTCCAGCAGCATTGGAAGTTTTAAAGCCCTTTCCCCAGCACTTCCTCACATGGATCCTATTTTCTTCCTCTCTTCAGCTCAGTTCCGAAAGTGATACATAAACCCCTGTAATCCACACTCCCTGAAGTTCTAAACCCTCACTGATTCCACCCACAGCCTAATCTACAGCCTATTCATAAATCCCCTTCAACTCCAATGCAGAACTTTTGAATGCCACCAACGTACCTTTTTGCTCCTGAAAGACAGCGTCCGCCTCTCTGCAGCTGAAACTGTTCAATTGGCGTTGACTGCAGAGTGTTGCTAGGGGAAGGGTCCTTTAAAACTCTGCCTACTTGCCTGTCAAGGATACAAAATACAATTTTTCATTAGTTTTCTAGGCAAGAGATGAAAAGAGAGCCAAGTCATACATTTCCAAGCTCAGGTCCAGACAAGAAAACGAGAACGAGTTCTCTCGTTCTCCCTGTTTTATTTGTTACATATATATTATCAATCTCTATGGAAACCCAAGGGATCTCCAAGCCAGATATTAGCAGGTCCCAGATCTACTCAGCTCTACACATATGGAACTATTGTAGGCACTTCCAAAACATGTTCTAATTATACCCTAGATTAGTCAAGACTAAAAATTTTAAGAAACTGGTGTGATAGGCATATGGAACCTGAAATTGTGCATAATTTAGATGGCAGCCCATTTAAGGCCTATTGAAATCAGTTGAGCAGTTAATGGCTTATTGTCCTCCCCATTTCAACAGGATTAAGTACTTCATTAGAATCACTGTGCTCCAGACAGGGCAGAATCTATAGCTCTGTTAGGATAGCAAAATATCTCTTTTTAAAATAGTTTCTTGACAGAGAGGGAAGGCTTTGGAAGCATACATATTTCTACAAAATTCACTATTGTTAATATGTTTACAAATTCATCAGCAGCCAAGAAAAAAGTTACATCAGAACTGTTACAAATGGAAAAGTATATAGTTTCATATTACCGGCTCAGATTTAAAATGTCAAAGTTTCCTGTACTGAAAAGCAGTTCACATGGCTTCTAAAAGCTCTGTATTGTTTGCCTCTATTAAGTGTACTTTTTATATTGTAAATAGGCCTGTGCTCCTCGGATGAAGGGTAGTACAGAAATTTAATTAATAATAATAATTTATTTATTAAATTTATATACTGCCCTTCATCTCAAGGCAGTTCACAAGATAAAAATACAAGATAGAAGAACAAAGTAAGTAGTTAAAACAAAAAACCCTCTTCTCACAAACACATTTTAAAAACTATAGAATTATAGCTATCAACTTTTTCCTTTTCTTGCGAGGAACCCTATTTGGAATAAGGGAATTTCCCTTTTTTAAAAAAGGGAAACACTGACAGCTATGTGTAGAATATCAATCAGCCAAGGGCCTGGTTGAAGAGGAATGTTTTTGCCTGGTGCCTAAAGATATATAATGAAGGTGCCAGATGGACCTCTCTGGGGAGAGCCTTCTACAAATGGGGAGCCACTGCGGAAAAGGCCCATTCTCCTGTTGCCACCCTCTAGACTTCTCATGGAGGAGGCACACAGAGAAGGGCTCAGATGACGATTGCAGGCTCCGGGTTGGTTTATATGAGGTGAGTTGGTCCTTGAGGTATTGCAGTCCTGAGCTGCTTAAGGCTTTATAGGTCAAAACCAGCACTCCGAATTGGGTCTGGAAGCTGATTGGCAGCCAGTGTAGTCTGGCCAGGATCAGTATATGCTCAAACTGTCTTGCACCTGTAAACAACCTGGCTGCCAAATTCTGCACCAGCTGAAGTTTCTGAACTGTCTTCAGAGGCAGCCCTACGTATAATGCATTTCAGTATTCCAACCTAGAGGTTTCCAGAGCACAGACAACAGAAGTTAGGCTATCCCTGTCCAGACAGGGGCACAGCTGGGCCACCAGCCGAAGCGGATGGAAGGCAATCAGCACCACTGAGGCCACCTGAGGCTCAAGCGACAGCAAAGGATCCAGGAGTCCCCCAAGCTGCTCACCTGCTCCTTCAGAGGCAGCATAACCCCATCAAGAGCAGGCAACCTCCCATCCATCCAGACCAGTGCCTTAGTCTTATCTGGACTGAGCTTCAGCTTGTTGGCTCTCATCTGGTCCATTACTGAGGCAAGAAAACGGTCCAGCACACCCACTGCCTCACCTGCAGATGCTAAGGTGAAGTAGAGCTGTGTCATCAGCATATTGCTGACAACGTACTCCAAAATTCCAAATGACCCCACTCAGCGGTTTCATGTAAACAGCAGAGGGGATAAAATCGAGCCCTGAGGAACTCCACATTGACGGTTCCACGAGGCTGCAGAGCACTCCCCAAGCATCACCCTCTGAGAACCACCATCCAAGTAGGACCAGAACCACTGCAAAGTGGTGCCACCTACCCTCAACGCAGACAACTGCTCCAGAAACCGATGGTACTGAAAGTTGCTAAGAGGTTAAGAAAGAGCGCCTGAATCTGGTGCATGAACATCCACTCTAGAACCTTGCCCAAGAACGGGAGTAGTTTTACCACTGTCTCCTTCAAGCAGGCAGGGACCAACCCCTCTCGTAAGAAGGCATGAATCACCTGCCTGACCCAGCCAGCTGTCTCCTCACTGCTAGTTTTTTATCAGCCACGAGGGTCCAGAGCCTAAGTGGTTGCCCTGACTAATCCAAGCACCTTGTCTGCATCCTCGAGCCTTACTAACTTAACAACAACAACAACAACAGGGCTCTGACAAGAGAATTGACAGTCTGCTTCCCACACCCCCAGCATCTCAGCTTTACATAATAGGGGGCATACACAAACCTCAGGCTCAACTCCTCGCAGAACCTTCAGTGTGAACTAGGATCCATGAGTATGTGCTGCTTATGTGATGCTACTGAACACTTAAGTTTGTGTGATAGGAGAGAGCATGTGACCCTAATGTTTGCTCAACTCCACAGCATTTAAGACTTATAATGTATGTTAACGTTAGCAAATGCCAAGTGCTTAAAAAAAAAATCTGACACGTGTATCCACTACCATTCGTATACTGTCAAACCTTCACCCCCAATTCAAAACTAACCAAATTACCAATCATGCTCAAACTGGTCAGATGCCATTCATGAAACTGCATGAAACAACTTACCTTCTCACTACTTCTTTCCAGCCTTCTTCTCTTTTTTGCCCTCTTTTTGGACTAGTCAGATTCAACTTTATGTTCGGAGACGTCAGAGGCAGGGACACAGATTTATAACTTGTTGTTAAGGAGTTTGGATTAGCTTCACCTTCAAGTCTAAAAGCAAAGAGAAGTTTGATTATTGATTGCCTGCCACCAAACGATCCAAATCTCAATTCCAATTACTGAATTCCATGTAAGTCAATGATACAAATTGTTATCAATAGAGTCCTCCAAGCACTCAGGCAGCATAATCCTATTTCCAGATGAGTTCAGGTGAGCACAGAATATGGAACATTTGTTCCTAATGCAGGAAGCTCTATCAACAGATCAGCGCTAATGACTATGTAGGGGGGCACTTATTTTGATAAAAGATTAATAACTTTTGATAACAATGGCAGCGTAAAGTGTTATGTGGCAACAGCTGCATTAATTATGTACAAAGGGGATGGGGGACTGTTGAACAGCCTGCTTACCTGAATCTAGTGTTCTTATGAGTGGTAATTATGCAGATACGCTTAAAGGTTATGAACCTGTGCACAGCATTGTTCAGAACTTTTTGAATTTAAAACTAACTTTTGGCACAAACAATTTGCCCAAGTGTAGTGTAAATGTACCACAACTTCCTGCTTGGCACTTAAGAATCATAGTTATACAGCTACCTGCAACAAGGAAGACCAACTGTGTAGATGCACGGATACTATGTGGGAAACATCAATTTCAGGTAAGCAACCTCAGCTTTGTGGTTTTTTTTGTGGGGGCACAAACATAGATTGGTAAGCTAGTTATTGAGATAGTGGATGCAGGTATCTTCGTATGAACAAGGGTAAGGATAGCCCACATCTGAAGTGTTCACTCAGCTTAAGTTGACAACTGGGGCCAGGTAGAACAATACATATGGAGCACCATGCAAAGGTTGTGACTAGAATGTACTCAAAAACCACCTGGTACTTGGGTATTGGGCCAGTTCATGTTACATGGTATGTGAAGAGACTCAATTAGAAAATTCTGAAGATGGCACTTGGATGAAAGACAAAGAAGAAATTCTCCCTAATGGTAAAATGGTGGCTGAAAAGATAACTGAACAGAAAAATGTGGAATTCACCCCATAGGCCACAAGCACTATAGTCAAAGAGCAGATCTTTTACACCAGAAGTATCTAGGTTTAGTTCTAGAAGGTTTGAATAGTGCAGAGGTAGAACCTGTGTGTGGCTGGGCAGACCAAAACTGGTACATATTGCAACTATAACTGAAATCCATCTGGCTGTGACCATGAAAAGGACCTTCTCCATAGCTGTACCAAGGCCCTGGTGCTCAACAAGTTTGTCATGCTCCTGCCACTTGAAACTATAGTGAATGCCAAATATTTTTGTTTAAAAAAGAAGACTTGACTTTGGACTATAACATCTGGTTTTAGTAGCTGGCTGATTTTGAGCTACTTAGATACGTCAGTTGTAATTGTTTCATCTTCTGTTGTTGCTTTTAAAGATTTGTTTTATCTTTTTATGCTATATAACAACAACAATTTATACCCCACCCATAACTCTGCTTAGATCTTGTAAAAACTTGATGTTTTGTTATTTTAATAGTGATGTTCTTAGGTACCTTGTACTATTTATAAGAAATGTAAGGTATGAATCTTTTAAAGAATACGGAACTAGCTAATCATGAAGCGCAGGCCTGTAGCCAACATGTATTCACAGGATCTCTCTAAAACAAGCATGGGAAACTTTTAAAGGGACTTAATTAGGCCCACAGGGCTGTTTCTGTCTAACCACACCCACTTGCCCACACACGACATCAACTGTGGGGGCAGGCAAACCCACAACTGCAAAGGAATCACCAGGAGCATTAAAGGGAGCTTCCCACTGTTCCTTAAAGGTAAAGGTACCCCTGCCTGTCAGGGCCAGTCGTGACCGACTCTAGGGTTGTGCGCCCATCTCACTTAAAAGGCCGGGGGCCAGCGCTGTCCGGAGACACTTCCGGGTCACGTGGCCAGCGTGACAAAGCTGCATCTGGCAAGCCAGCGCAGCACACGGAAACGCCGTTTACCTTCCCGCCAGTAAGCGGTCCCTATTTATCTACTTGCACTGTTCCTTATCAAGCAGTAAATTCCAGTGGGCCTTGCATTCGGTGCTAAATTTTAGAAGGTTCCGAATGTAAGCCTTGCTTGCACAGGGACAATGCAGTGGTAACTCGAGTTAAGTACTTAATTCGTTCCGAGGGTCCGTTCTTAACCTGAAACTGTTCTTAACCTGAAGCACCACTTTAGCTAATGGGGCCTCCTGCTGCCGCCAGAGCATGATTTCTGTTCTCATCCTGAAGCAAAGTTCTTAACCTGAAGCAATATTTCTGGGTTAACGGAGTCTGTAACCTGAAGCATAAGTAACCTGAAGTGTATGTAACCTGAGGTACCACTGTATAAAGTGCACCCTAATATTCCCAATAGTTCCTTTGCAGTCATGTCAGGTATGGATGGGACAGGTGGGTGCAGCAGGGGGAAATGGCCTTGTGCATCACATTAGCCACCCCTGCTCTAGATTATGGGGAATTGGGAACCATTAGCCTTGGGCTAAGCAACACACTTGCATGCTAATGGTCACTGCTCCCACCAACAGGAAACCTTTGATGCAGGAGGATGAGAACAGGTGCTCATGCGCAGAGCAAGCAGCATCTGTTACACCCACCTTCACCACGAGGTCAGAGAACCTGCTGCCCAACCCTGTCTTCAAAGTTACATTCTGGCAAAACTAGATGATATCATTTGCTGTTACTGTTGTCCTGGAGGATTAACGTGCAGCTGTTGCTTTTAATTGCTTTGCTTTGTTTTTGATCAGGAGGGATGAATTAGAGGTTACCAAGGAGAGCTCATCTGCTTAGTAACATCTAACTTGGGGATCTATAAGGTAATTGAAAGCCTCTACTCCCCCAACCTTGAAGCCCAAGGTCCAAAACATGTGCATTCAGAAACATTTCAGCATCAAGCTAGCATGAAAAAGACTCATTAAAAGCTTCAGTAATGGAGATATAACTTGTGACTCACCTGGTTTGCACTTTGGAAACTGAGGTGTTAGTCTTGTCTTCCTGAGAAGGGAGCAGTACTGAGGCGTATCGTCTCTCGCCTGAAGAGTGTGTGTCCATAGTGAAGTTTAGTTCCTGGCTTTTACCACCGCTGCTGCTCTCACTATTGCAATCTGTGCTGTCTAAGTTGTCAGAATCACTATTCCCACCAGCACTACCGCCTCTTGGCTCTCCGTTGATTTTATTTTTATCTGCTTTTTGCTGTGCTAGAGTTATATGCTGGTCTGGCAAAATTATCTGCACATTTTGAGGAGTGTCTTTTGTTTTATTCTTCTTATTCTTTCTATTTGTGCTGGGAGTTGTTACCACATTGGCCCTCTTCTTTCCAAAAGCATTTGTGAAAGTAGTTGATGTTGCAGATATTCCAATAGTAGTTGTAGTGGTTGCACTTGGAGGCTCTAAAGGAACTTCTTGATCAACTGAAACAAAACAGATTTTAAAAAAGTAAAACTTAATGATGGGAAGAGTGCCCCCCCAAAAAAAACCTGTATCAGAATGGTAGTGACTTGTACCATGACATCAAAGGTAGAGTTTTTCTGCAGGTTAGACCAGACTTTTAGCATTCTGGTTTTAAATCTATTTTTTAAATGCTTTACTAGCTGTTTAAATCAATGAATTAAAAAAGCACTTCTTTTGAAACCTGCTATTCTAGGAACTGTTTGTTGATTTTCTTCTGTATGTATCATATAGAACTATATAGCATCAATGTATAAGGTACTTTACAGGGTAGCAAGAACTCAGATGGCCTGAAATTGGACAATATTAATATGCAAAGCTTCATTTCAGAGGGATGAGATTCGAAGGTGATTTCAAAAGCTTTAGGGAAGAGGTGGCTTTGGCTGAGTTACTAACAAGGGAGTAAAAAAAGTGACAGTACAGTGGTGCCCCGCAAGACAAATGCCTCGCAATACAAAAAACTCGCTAGACGAAAGTTTTTTCCGTTCGCGATTTGCCTCGCAAGACGAATTTCCCCTATGGGCTTGCTTCGCAAGACGAAAACGTCTCACGACTTTTTTTCTTTGACTAAAAACAAAGACATGTTTTGTTTATAAAGTTAATTTATTTTCCCTTAAATTTTTGAACTGCTCTTTACAGTATGTGTGACTTTAAAGAGCAGTTAATAAACTGTTGTTGTACCAAATTTGGCTTTGTTTGGACTTTTTTTGACCATAGGAACGCATTAATTGATTTTCAATGCATTCCTATGGGATTTCGTGCTTCGCAAGACGAAAAATTCGCTAGACGACAAAAATTGCGGAACGAATTAATTTCGTCTTGCGGGGCACCACTGTACAACTTGAGTCCCATTTTTGCATTACCCCAGAGTTGCTGCAGAATTTCTTCCCACATGGTTAGGGTAGAGATGAGATAAGCCATTCAGAAGGGGCTGTGACCAGGACTTACTTTACCCAGTGCCATAGGAATAAGTGGTGCTGAAGTCAGTTCCAGTCATCAGAATTATGGGGGGGGGGGGAGAACCCGGGTGTGAAGAAGAAACAGGAAGGGAGAATACTTGAGAGAGCAGGTTATTGTTGGATGGCCAAGGGTAATAGACACAGTGCCTACAGTATCCATTATGTAAGACACACAGATCCTTTCCTAAAGCAGAGTTTAAATCTACAGTCTGACTGGGTTGCGGCAGAAAAGGAAAGATAAAGATTATCCTTTGGGGCCGTCTTGGGAGGCACTGTAGTATGTTGGCTCCAGAGTGTCCTAAAGGATCAGTCCAAGGTGGTGCTGGGGGCCTTCAAGTTCTTACCCTTGATCTGTGGGGTGCTTCAAGGTATTATTCTGACCACACGCTGTTTAATATGGAGAGTTGGACTTTGGTGTCACCAATATACAGACAACACCTAGTTCTAACCTACAACCAGGTTTGTTTTCCCCCCAGCTGGAACTCAGTGCCATTATAAGAGAACAATGGAAGCTTTCATGGTGAGTTAGGGCACCTCTTTTTCTAGAAAAATAGCACTGCCTGCATCTTCCTGATGCTGTGGAACATCTGAACAGGTGTCTGAAAACGATTCTGGCATGCTGAGGCTTAATCCAGACAAGACGGAGGTGCTCTCCATGGATGGAATGATTTAACAGTCCTGAATGGGGAAGCACTCTGGCTTGCATCCTGGGATTAGGCTAGGAATACCTTTTACCAGTTTAGGCTGATACAGCAGCTATGGCCCTATCTAGAGAGACCAGACCTTGCCTCAGTAATCCACACACAAATTACATCCAAGACATTTCCATAATGGATTCTTTGTGTGGCTGCCTTTGAAGATGGTCTGGAAACTCCAACTGGTGCAGGTTTCCACTGCTAGGATGCTGGTAGGGGCAAGGAAACTGGAGGACATGACACCAATTCTGTACCAAATGCACTGGTTATAGGTGCGTTTCTGGATGCAATTCAAAGTGCTTGTATTAACCTTGAAGGCCCTATATGGTTTGAGACAGAATTATCTGAAGGATAATTGTATGAAGCAATCATACAAACTTGCCTGGGCACTGAGATAAGTCTCAGAGGCCCTGTTTGTGTACCTTCCTATGATGTCAATTTGGTTGCCAGGCATGAGAAACGGGGCCTTTTCTGTGGCAGCTCTCAGCCTGTTACACTCCTACACACAGAAGCACAGAAACTATGCATTTTTAAATGGGTTTTAAAACCCATCTTTTTCAAAATGTATTTTCTGGACTAAGCCTTTTCTTCGCTACAGAGTCATTCTAAATACAACTCTACTAGTTATATAAATAAGAAAGGAAAAGCAATGTGTTTGTGTACGATGTACACTGCTAACAGAGTCCCTCACACATGACTTGGATTTCCTTACTCAAATGAAGTGACCAATTATTACCAAAACACATGTAAAAATTACTTTCACTCTGTGCTTTAGAAGAGTTTTAAATCCCAAAAATACAAGTTTAGAAAACTAAGTTGAAGGAGTGATGAATTCCTCACCATCATCATCATTCTCATCTTCATCTTCATCTTCTTGCAGCTCTAGTGTTTCCTTAGGTTTGTGCTCCTCATCTTCTTCCTGTTTTCGTTTTTGCTCTTCTTTCTTCTTCTTTCTCTTCTCCTTCCTCTTCTCTCTTTTTGCTGCAAGAGCCTGCTTTCTACTCTCTTCTCTGGACTGTGGAAAAATAATTTACAATATACCTGATTACACACCAATATAGAATATAAACATATCTACATTGATAACTACAGCAAATGCATTATATAAAGAATTCTAAATTCTCCAGTGTCTTCTTTTTGGCTCAAGAAACCTCCATAATGAATAATCCCCCCACGCAAATAAAATAAAATAATAATAATAATAATAATAATAATAATAATAATAATAATTGGCTGGGTTTCCCAAGCCACTCTGGGCGGCTTCCAACTGAATATTAAAAACAATACCTCATCAAACATTAAAAACTTCCCTAAACATGAAAGTAAAATGAAAAAGTAAAACGAAAAAGTAAAAAAATGAAAGTAAACAGAAGTGCTTTTTCCAATCTGGCTTGGCTCACACAGATCCCATCCTGTGTGGGAAAGCGCACTGTTGCTTAGGTCAACTGTGCTACAAATGTGTTTTGTAATAGATTTGTCTACAGATATGCCTAGATTGTCCTTAAGAGTGGAAACCTTGAAAGCCACCTTCAAATACTGAATATAAATCAATCTGCAGTGGTCCTGCTCTTTTATACAGTGGTACCTCGGGTTACAAACGCTTCAGGTTACAGACTCCGCTAACCTAGAAATAGTGCTTCAGGTTAAGAACTTTGCTTCAGGATGAGAACAGAAATCGTGCTCCAGCAGTGCGGCAGCAGCAGGAGGCCCCATTAGCTAAAGTGGTGCTTCAAGTTAAGAACAGTTTCAGGTTAAGTACGGACCTCCGAAACGAATTAAGTACTTAACCCGAGGTACCACTGTATTGCAATTGTAGACCAATTTTTTATACCTGTTTTTAGTGGACTACATTTAGTTTAAGTTATGTTTAAGTCTAGGCTTCATAAAACACGAATATGATCCTGACTAATTAACATGAACTCAAGAGTCCCCCGAAGGAAACATATGCTTACTAAAAGCTAAAAAAAGTGGTGATCAAGCACACAAGGTGAAGCGGGAGTGCTGGGACTCTTGACACTTGTTTCAAGCTTTATAACTGTATGAGGCTGAGAAAGGGTGTCCAAACTAGACCATAGTGTAGTGGACCACTTTGTGTTATTACTATCCATAACTAAAGTAAGCTTTACTTTGGAATCCCCCCCAACCGCAAGATACTGCTTTAGTAACTACTAGCTTGCTACGTTACACAGGAAGATGTAGCAAGAAGGCCAAATCTAATCCAGAATGTGGCTCATGGGGATGGTTAGGATTTTCAACTGTTAAATCTACAGTGGTGCCTCGCAAGACGAAATTAACTCGTTCCGCGAGTTTTTTCGTCTTGCGGTTTTTTTCGTCTTGCGAATCACGGCGTCGGAAGAGTTTTGGAAAAGCTTCAAAAATCACCAAAGTCTTCAAAAACCTCAAAAAAGGCTACCACACTATGCTATGAGTTGCTCCTCGAAGTCAAGTCACAACTGTATTAACGGTTTTAAGAAAAAGGAAACAAACTTGCAAGACGTTTCCGTCTTGCAAAGCAAGCCCATAGGGAAAATCGTCTTGCGAAGCAACTCAAAAAACCAAAAACCCTTTCGTTTTGCGAGTTTTCGGTCTTGCGAGGCATTCGTCTTGCGAGGTACCACTGTATACCCATTTGATTTAGAAGCCTTGCTAGCCTGAGTGAAGGAGTGATGGTGGCTTCCTCCAGAAAATCAAAATCCACAGCAGACTCAGATTAATCCTCTGCTGCATTTATCCCACGCAGGTGCATGCATGAGTCTGAGAGAGGATTTCACTTGATTTATGTAGCAGTATTTAAGCAAGGGGATGTACTCTATCATCTTACCTTTTCCAAATCTAGCTCTTTTAGCAGGATGCTTGCATTCTTATTTGCTTCAGCTGCTTGCTGGTCCTTTGCCTTCACAATTGTTTCAACACACTGGTGACATTTCTTCAGCAAATCCTATACAGTAGAAAGTTTGTGAAAAGGAAAGATAGGTTCAGCAAGTTGCTAGACACCAAGAACTACTTCACTGGCATAGACAAATGGAGTACCAGAGAATATGTCTGTAGGTAATGAATTAAAACTAGTGATTTTTGATTACTGTTAGGCTGATCTACAGTTTTCTGAAAATACAGCTTTTAAAGCAATTATCAATTTGTTTGCCATACATGTGCTAACTGATCTTTCAATGCAAAAAGAGCAGAATTTATACTGAAGCTGCAAGTTTAATACTGTAAGAGTTTGTTGTTTCAACTGGCAGGCCTTGTGCTGACCAGTTGTCTACCTGCCTACTTTTAGAATACAACTGTAGCATGGCATTCCAAATCTAGAAAGCATTTCTTATGCTGCCCTTGATAACAGGTTCAAAACCATAACTACTAATGGAAGTAAAGGTGATCAATTTCCTTAGGCATATCCAGATTTGCAGATGTTGGATATGGTACAGACCAGAAAAGCCTTTACTACTTCAGACAAGATTTATTCCCTCCTACCGAATGTTTCCCCATACATATTCCTACTAGGGGAAATTTAGCATCTTAGAGAAGCATTCACTCCTAGCCTTCTTGCTAACATTTTGGAAGGTCTTTTTTCCAGTGGCAAAAGCATTCAGCCATGCCAATTCACAAAGTCTAACATATTGTGAAGTACAGCCCTTCACAATAGCAGCTGCGTATCTATCTCTATATAATGGTAGTTAAGACACAAGCAGTAAAACTGAACACAATATTTTTGTAAAAAAATCCAGTGCTTGTTGAAATTCAGCTATTGGGTACTGGTGGAAGGCAGGTGTGTTGGATAATAGATGCAATGCCTCCCTTGTACATTTCCAATGCAGGCCTGTGAAAATACACCAGTTTTCAACAGCCCCACCCCTCTCTCTGAACCTCATTTTTGTCCAACCTACATACATTTATTTCCAATTTGTTGTGCACAGTCCATGCAATTTCCATCAAGGATGTGCTTTTTGGATATAATCTCTATTTGAATAAAGTTTTTTTAAAATAAGCACTTTCAATATTTGGTACATGAACAATGCTGTTCTACCTACATATGAAACATGCATTGCTAATATACTTGTATAGTATAATGTGGTTCCACTATACAGGATCTTGTGAGAGGGCACTTACTGGATCTTGTGAGAGTGATGTAACAAGTGCTGAAAATCCTCCCTTTAGTCTGACCTCATTTTTGTGAACTTTTTTTCTTTCAGACCTTTCCCCTAAATTATTTGGGAGCTGTGATCTTCAATTATAAAAGTCTTGCAATCTGTTTTTTTGTCTGTTTGTTTTAAGTGGTGAACAGAGACCGTCCCCTCCCCACCAACACACCACACCTACAACGGAGAAAATGCCCTCACTCAAGAATTCGGGGTGGGGACACCTAGCTGTTCATTGTCAGATACCAACTTTACTTGCAAGTTAATAGATCCAAGTGGTCTAACACTCAGTTTCATAATCATATCACAGAACCAAGACATAATTGTTTCCATTTTTTATAGTGCACCTTTCTTCTAAAATAACCAAGGTAGGCTATGTTCAACCTCTGTATATGTTTGGTTTTCAAGAAGACTATCAATATTGATTAGATTTGGCTTCATGTTCAGTAGCATCAATATCTGTTGAATTTATCTATGCATTATTAAAAATAAATATGGGAGCTACTGCTGGGGAAAAACCGCCACTGTTGATTTTAATCATTGTTAAGTTGCAGGTGGTGAACCACATCATTTAAGAACACATTGGGAGCCTTTCTGGCACTCACCTTGTCAGTTATTGTTGCTATGTACCTCATGCATTCAATGTCTGAAGGAAACTGGTTAACTTCTTTTACCAAAAACTGCACTACTCTTACGTGACCCTGGAAAAAAAAAGAACAGCACCAAGGTTTTATTCATTTATCATCTCTTATCAGAATGGTACACACCAATATGTATACACTAAAACATAAAACACCATTAAAAACAGTACAAAACAATCATTAAAACTTTAAACAACTGCATAGGCCTGTCAGCATAACAAGGTCTTCAACAGAAAATCAAAAGGAAGTGTTTCCAGCACAGAACCAGCAACACTAATACCAGACTTATGATTGAGGCCAGCTGGGCTTCTGAACATGGAGAACAACCAACAGCACTCCTCTAGATGATTTCAGTGATCAGGCTCAAGGATCAGGATTCCTCAAGGTATCCTGGACCCAAGCTGTTCAGGGCTTTGTTTAACCTTGAACTTGGTCAGGGAGCATACAGGCAGCCAGTGCGCATATATGATATATGATATGATATCTATCAGAGGTCACATGCTGCCAGTCATCTACCCCCCATCTAATTGGAGCTTCCAGACCAAGGGCTGGAAGCAATCAATCAAATGTCAAGATTAACAATGCATGTACTAGAGTGGCCAAAATTATTCTGACCCAGATATAGTGGTAGCAGACATACCCAACAAAGCTGGTAAAAGGCATGCCAGCCACAGAGGTCACTTGGGTCTGGAATGATGACGATTTACCCGGGAGTAATCCCCAAGCTACGTACTTCCTCCTTTAGAGGAAGTGAAACCCTGTCTAAAAAAGGCAACTGTCCTATCCTCTGGACACTGAAACCACCTACCTATAATGCCTCTGTCTTTCCAGAATTCAAATGCTGTTTATTTGCCCTCATCCAGACCACCACTGCATTAAAAGCAATGGTCCAGGGCTTTAACAGCCTCTCCCGATTCGGATGTTATAGAGGAAAAAAGCAGTGTAGTGCTAGCACCATACTCCAAAACTCCTAATGGCACCTTCCATATTTAGATGTTAAATAGTTGAGGACAAAACGGTACCCCCGTGGAGCCCCACAGCACAACTGCCAGAAGATTGAAGAGCAGTGCCCCAATGTTACTCTCAGGACTTTACCACACAGCTAGAAATGGAACCTTTGTAAAGGAGGAATTTGATGTTGCACTGTTACAAATGTTCTGTAAGTGGAAGCATTTCACCTTCCTCAACAGAACAATCTCTCTTCTCCTCCTACGTGGTTTTTGGGTGGGGTTTTTTTTGGTGGGGGTTCTCCTGACTTCCACCTGAGTCATGGGGGGGGGGGGGCGAGAGCAGGAGGCAGGACAGCCCCTTTGCCCTAGTGGAAGTCTTGCATAGGCTTCCAGTAGCAGGACCAATAGCTGAATCCAGCCCAGTATCTCAAATAACCAGGCCACACAGCTGATCTAGGAGGATGCCAGGATCAACAGTATGAAAAGCCTCTGGGAAACAGGGTAACAGGATCACAGTCTGCCTGTCCCTCTCAATAAAGGTCATCCACCAGGGCTGATTCAGCCCCTAATCCGGCCTAAAACCAGACTGAAGTGGATTCAGATAATCAGTGACATCCAGGAACACTTGGAAGTTGCTCCACCACCTTCCCTGCAAAAGGGACATTGATGGCTGACCAATAGTGGGTCCAGGATAGGTTTTTAAAGGAGTAACTGCACTACCCCCCCATCTTTAAGAGCAGCTGGGACCACCCTACCATGCAGTGATGCATTCATAACATCCTGGACCCATGTAGTCACCCCAAATTCTAGCTAGCTTTGACCAGCCACAGTCTAGAGTGCATGTGGTCAAAGGCATTGCTGTAAGTATCCTGGCTACATCATCAGGCAACATCAACTGAAAATGATCCAGGTGTAGCACTGGACATTGTGACTGGACAGTGGCATCCAAGTCAAGATGAAGACTTTGTCTTTAAAGGGTACTGCAAACTACTTGCAGATATGATTTCATGGATCTGCACTCGAATCCAGGGTAACAAGTCTCTGGACCTGCTAGCTGACTCCTTGAGGGAGCAATGGATGCAGGACAATAGGATTATGTCTCCTAACGAGTGTTTAGCCAGTTTGAAAGCAAGATTTCATCACTTTCCATCTCATCAACTGCAGCTCTTGGGAATATGAGCAAGCAATGTAATCTCCACAGCACTGAACAGCAGGTTTGGGAATGATCATGTCAGCAGCCCTTCTTGTCTCACTGCTCCACAACAAAACAAGAACCTCAACAAAATCACCTACTTTTTCCACTGGGAAATCCTCCAGAGCCATTCCTGGGCCGTGTTCAGAAAGTGGTGGTGGGGGATGAGTGTTCAGACCCCTGGGCTCTCACTTGTGGGGTGCCTCAGGGTTCTGTCCTCTCCCCCATGCTTTTCAACATTGACATGCAGCCGCTGGGAGAGATCATCAGGAGGTTTGGGCTGGGTGTTCATCAGTATGCGGATGATACCCAGCTCTACCTCTCTTTTATATCAGAACCAGTGAAGTGTCTGAGTGTCTGGAGGCGGTTGGAGGATGGATGGCGGCTAACAGATTGAGGTTGAATCCTGACAAGACAGAAGTACTGTTTTTGGGGGACAGGAGGCGGGCAGGTGTGGAGGACTCCCTGGTCCTGAATGGGGTAACTGTGCCCCTGAAGGACCAGGTGCGCAGCCTGGGAGTCATTTTGGACTCACAGCTGTCCATGGAGGCACAGGTCAAATCTGTGTCCAGGGCAGCTGTTTACCAGCTCCATATGGTACGTAGGCTGAGACCCTATCTGCCTGCGGACTGTCTCGCCAGAGTGGTGCATGCTCTGGTTATCTCCCGCTTGGACTACTGCAATGCGCTCTACGTGGGGCTACCTTTGAAGGTGACTCGGAAACTACAACTAATCCAGAATGACTCATTGGATCAGCTTCACAGGAAAATGGACATGATAAATGCGAAAGTGGATGTTTCAATTGCTGAGGTTGACTTGAATACAGGGAGTATGGATAATACCAATACAGAAACCACCCAGAAATTGATACAAGAACCTCTTTTGATATGGCAAGCTGTGGAGGAAGTTAGGGAAAAAGCTGTTGCTGCTGAAGGTAAAGTAATACAACTGGAGAGAAAGACAGCCCCAGCCCTAAAGAGGCAATTTGATGAACATAAGTTGACGCTCGCTGTGACTGAACTTAAGGAAAAACAGACGAATTTGAGGATTAGAGTTCACCTTTGGTGGACATGCCCAAGGATTAAGACACTCTGGGAGATGATTCATAACGAAATGAAAAAGGTATTTAAATATACCCTTTTGAAGAAACCAGAGGCCTTTCTCCTGGGCATGGTCAGCCAATTGGTGTTAAAGAAGGATAGAATTTGTTTCATGTATGCAACAATAGCAGCAAGAATACTCATTGTGAAGTACTGGAAGACACAAGATTTATCCATTCGGGAAGAATGGCAGATGAAGTTGATGGACTATATGGAATTGGCGGAAACGACTGACAGAAATCCGAGACCAGGGAGAAGAGCTGGTGGAAGAAGACTGGGAAAAGTTTAAGACTATTTATAGAAATACTGTAAAAATAATGAATGTTAGAAAAATGTTGGAATGAAGTTATACGGCTTTAGTAGAAATGCTATAAGGAATCAAGTATAAATAGATTAATAGTGTATTAAAGGGAAAATAAGGCTAGAATATCCTAAGATAATTATAGGATAGAAAACAGAGGAAGATGGAAAGGAATTGCTGAAATAATTAATAGAAGTGGAAAACAGAAAGGGAGGTGTGAGGAGGTCGTGGAAATAAGGGAATGAAATAAAAGACATTGAAATTGTTCTGTGTTTGAAATGGTTTGTGTCATGCTTTGTTAGTTTTATGTTTTTCTTTTTTTGTTCTTTCTTTTTTTTTGTCTTTCTGTTTTGTTGTGTTTAAATGGTTGAAAATTAATAAATATTTTTTTTTTTTTAAAAGGAAGCCGCCCAGAGTGGCTGGGGAGGCCCAGCCAGATGGGCGGGGTACAAATAATAATTTATTATTATTATTATTATTATTATTATTATTATTATTATTATTATTATTATTGTTGTTGTTGTCCATCAGCCTTAGATCGGACAATCTGAACTGGTCCTCCACTCTTGCAGGCATGAATAGCAGTTACAATAACAAACTTCACCAGGAAGTGGTCTGGCCATGACCATTCCCCACCTGAAGACCAAAACATGTTGAGGGTATGTCCTGCTCTGAGTGCCAGGATCATGAATTTTGAGGCAGTTCCACAATTACTATGGAGGAAGTGAGTAAGTACAACTAGGTAGCAATTATATCCTGGGAATCAGCGGACATAAACATTGTTTTAGGCAGGCGAAATTGCTTCTTCAAATGTAAAGTACAAACTTTACAGTTCACATCAATTCCTAATGCAAGCTTTCTCAACCTGGTGCCCTCCAAATGTTTTGAACCACTGCCCTCCATCAGTCATAATGGCTGGGGGCAGCTGTCAGAAACACACAGCGGGCACTAGGTCGGGGAAGGTCGTCATAAGGCAAACAGCAACAGGAAAACAGAAAAAGAGGAAATTTTATTCATTCTAAGATAAAAGATAGGAATAACCATCAAGTTGACTTTTTCAGATTTAAATTTTGTGAAACATCAATGAACTTACTTTACGAAATGCAGACATAAGGGGAGTAATTTTTCTGTTATCTGCACCATCCACATCAGCTCCTGCCTGCACAAGCAGTTGAACTACATCAAGGTGGCCACCATTAGCTGCAAGCCAGAGCGGTGTGTTCCCTTTCTTGTTGCGAACGTCAATATGTGCTCCCCTGAAAGGAATTAGAATTAAATTCAAGCTGGCAAAAAAATCCAGGCAGAAATTGAAACTACATTTCAGTTCACAAACACTGGTTATATGGAAGCTGTTAAGAACTTCAGAACGTCATCCATGATCTTGAGGTATGTGCTATAAAGACTAAAGTGAAATTTAGAATTCCAAAAAGGGGGCCTGCAACAAAATTTTAAGGTCTGAGTTTCAAATCATCCCATCCTTTTCCTAACATGTTAGCACTATGTCAATTGGAACATGCAAAGTGGCTTTTTTCTCTGTAAGTTTTTCTTTTTTTATTTCTGCAAACCTTGCCAAGCATGCTGATACTTCCCTCTTATGCATGGGACTGAATTGACTTTACTATCTTACAAGTGGGGTCTCACAACTAATTGCTGCGGTGTTATCATGGGTGCATATATTATGTGAACTTGTGGCTGAGGAAGTGGAAAACACAAAAGTGAGCATCAAAGACAGGATTTTCTGGTCTGACCTCATGTGTAAAATAAATATTTTTAGTTACAATTTTTTTAGTTACAGTCTGCATGAAAATCAATAGAGCAATGGTCTTTGTAAATGCAACTCAGTGCTTGACTTGGCCCAAAGGAAAGTCTAAAGGGGCAGTTTTAGAATAGTGACCACCCCTGACTGGCAATATTAACAGCGAATTATACTGCAGGGTTGTTGCATGCTACTTTCTGAACCCAGCTTGCAATGTGGAGATAAATGCAATGGATAACAGTGCAGGGTTTGTACTCTGGTTCAGTCCAACCAGTAGAGCATGTTAAATACACTGCAGGGCTGCTATATTCTCCCTATCACAAGCCCTTTCAATCTGTAATATGGAGAATGAACTTCATTTGAGATGGTTCTCTGCACCTCTTAACATCTGTCTCTCTCCTACAATCCTTCCCAGCTGCTCCACTCTGTTCCCCCTCCCACCCAGTTGGCAATTCCCCCTTCACTCAAATAGCCCAGTTTGTAGGTTACAGTAGACGCAAGAATGGGAACCTGCACACATCCAAATGTCGTTGGACTAAACTCCCATCAACCACAGTCAGAATGGCCAGAGATGATGGGAGTTGCAGAATTTAACATCTGCAGGGTCACAGCTTCCTCACCCCTTTAGTAAGCCATAGTCAATGGTTTACTCCAAACATGATGATTGCAACATTTTCACACAGCCCCTCTAGCTAGCAGGAGCAACAAACCAAGTTTAGCATTATGTCCAACACCAGGTAGTTTGTTTCATTCAAACAAATCATGACTGGTAATCATGGCTTAACTTTGTGGTTTGCTAGGAGCAGAACTTTAGTATATTACAATGCTAAGTTCCACTAGTTAGAGGGAAGGAGTGAAGCAGGAGCCTTCTGCAGTCACATGCTAAACTATTAACTATGGTTTACTATGATGTGTGAATGCTGCCAGTCTCAACGTTCTATGCCATTGAATTTCTAAGGAACTAGTTTTTGCTCCTCCCTGTGGCTTTTTTATATAGTGCTGCAAAACCACCAGGTTCTTCTGAGTCTGCTGGTACCTACTTTTGTATGTGGGTACTCTAGTCGTTGGGGGACGCGGGTGGCGCTGTGGGCTAAAGCCTCAGCGCCTAGGGCTTGCCGATCGAAAGGTTGGCGGTTCGAATCCCCGCGGCGGGGTGCGCTCCCGCTGCTCGGTCCCAGCGCCTGCCAACCTAGCAGTTCGAAAGCACCCCCGGGGGCAAGTAGATAAATAGGTACCGCTTACCAGCGGGAAGGTAAACGGCGTTCCGTGTGCGGCTCTGGCTCGCCAGAGCAGCGTTGTCACGCTGGCCACGTGACCCGGAAGTGTCTCCGGACAGCGCTGGCCCCCGGCCTCTAGATGTGAGATGGGCGCACAAACCCCAGAGTCTGTCAAGACTGGCCCGTTCGGGCAGGGGTACCTTTACCTTTACTTACTCTAGTCGTTATAGTTATTCATGTAAAAACAATGACATACCGATTAATCAGGAGCTCACAAAACTTGTAGTGGCCTTTATCTGCTGCAATTGTTAAAGCAGTATCTCTTGAGGAAGGCACAGGAGGAGCATTGACATCTGCTCCTTTATCAAGAAGAACTCTTCCAACTTCAGCATAACCTCCAGAAGCAGCTTCCATCAGAGGGGTGAGCCCAGTCTGTTTAAAAGAATGTTTGAAATAGAGTCTATATAAAACAGTTCTAAACATAATCTAGAAACAGTTGCCAACCTCTTTCACTATGTAAGGACCCCAATGAATGCAAGACCTATCAACATGACTCGGGGTAGCTAGAGTCACACACAATGGATTCACAAGTCAAAAAAAAAAGCTGTAAGGTCTTGGGACTATTATGTTCAAGAAGCATCTGTACAGCATAAATGTTCACTTTAATGGATGTTACATCAAAATACAATGCTTTGCTTTAGTATAGAACTTTGCTGCCTTGAACACTGCACACTTGAACAATTTGAACAAAAGTACCTCATCACTTATTTACTAGCATGATATTCAGAATGTTAATATTAATCTGCTCACCACAATATTCAAGACTTTGCAGTTTGCATTTTCTTTGGCTAGTGTTTGGGCTTTTGTTTCCTGCTTCTCTCCAATACACCTGCACGACTCCTCCTGCAGAGGCTCCCACAGGGCTATAGTTCAGGAACTAAACTGAGTCAAAGCTAATGTATTTCTTTAATCTTCAATTTACCTCAAGGTTTCTGCACTTTTAGTCAATAAGGGAAGAGAAGTGGGTCTTCACCACTACTGGCATGCACCTTCTGTCAGGTTGTCCAAATGGGAATGTGGCCCTCGAATTGCAGAAGGTTCCCCATCTCTTTCCTCTTTTCTCTCCCCTTATTGACAGGAAGTGAGGAAAGATCAACTGACAGGAAGTGAGGAACGATCAATGAGGAACTTTTTTCAATTCGAGAGCTGCATTCCTTTGTGTGAAGAATAAAGCCACAACCACCCAATATATCCTACACACAAACTGCCCATGGAAAAATAACAATCTTTTACTCTTTGGACAGCTCGTTATCTCTTCCACCATCACTCTCTTGTTGCTTGGCCGGAGAAACTGGGACATGGAGTAGGCAGACTCTGGAAGAAGAGGCTGGTGGGGCAGATGAGGAGGCCCCAGGAGGCTCCTGGTCTATAGGCCAGAGGTTCCTCACTCCTACTGTAAACCGGTAGTCTTAATCCTTTTCAGATCTAGAATTCATCTTTAACACCCACCTCCAATATAGGAGCCACTCAATTTTTTCACTGTTCATCTTTTGCCTTTTCTCTCTAGGACCACCAGCAAAAAAAGAGGCCATTGCAACAGTGAGTGCCTCTCTACTTTACAGTTACAATCTATTATGCAACAGCAAGAAAAAAACAGCTGCCAAAATTCCCTATTCCACACAAAAGTGCATAAGTTTCATATCTGCTTCAATTTTCTCTTCACTCTAATTTAATATCAAAACAAGTGGTGTGGTGCACTTTAGGCTGCAATCCACCTTAGCCTGGATAGTTGCAACCCACTATGTGAAAACCAGTATGATAACCTGTAAGGTATCTTACCATCAGGTGTAGCTTTTGAGGCAATGTCAGCCATGATGTGGTATCATGAATAATGGTACATTTACTAAAGCAAAATCAATAAAGCCTTCCAATACTCAGTGATGGACAAGATAAGTTGGCTTGATTTCAAATTACTGAAATAGTTAAAACCGGAAGCTTTAAACTAAGTCTATTGCCAAAACCATTTTTACCACAAGTCTATTTGAGAAGAAAGCTATCTGCAGGCTCACCTTTGCCCTATGTTCAACATTGGCTTTTCTGTCCAAAAGCAGGCTGACCACCTCTGCTCTGCCTTGGAAACAGGCCAAAGTGAGCGCTGTATTCCGATTGGTCTCAATCTGAGCATTTATATCAGAGCCCATATCAAGCAACAGCTTCACTGCAGGGACATGGCCATTCATTGCCGCCAACATCAGAGGAGAAATGCCTAGCTTACTCCCAGTCCTAGAGGGAAGAGATAATTAATACAACCACCAGAACAAAAGAACCTGGACAAATGTACAGAAACAAGTCCGCCCCACCCCCGGAAGAATAGACACAGGTTTACAGAAAAATGGAAGACAAACCTAACTGACAAAAGCAGACTGGTCTCAGTTGATACCACCATTTTACATGCTAAAAACACTAGCAGGAACTTGAGGGGGGAAAATCTACTAACAAAATACGTGAGCTTTTAATATATTAAAAAATAGACATCAAAAAAATTGCACATTTGTTACCAGAAGCCCATATTATGATAGTTTAATACAACTGAATAGGATCAAAATAGATCAGTTGACTTAGACATCCCCTTTATTCCTCCTCCCAAGACAGAACCAGAAGTGGCAAATGCAGCATGCCACAGAGCCCAATAAACACAGCCTGTTACCTTGAATTAATTTCCGCTCCAGCATTAAGCAGGATCTTAATAATATTAACATATCCCCCAGATGCGGCAAGACTAAGAGGTGTATAATCAGACACATTCCTGTGTTCTTTATTTGCTCCTCGTGCCAGCAGTAAGTCAACAACCTGAAAGGTACAATATTAGCAGGATCAGGGGATAACAATACTCTGGCACTGGGTGGAATTCACAAACAGCCAAACTGTTAAATCTATAAATAGCTAGAATACAAAATGGCAAGTCAGGGAACCAAGGTTCTCTTTTAATCCTTTCTTTTCCTCAATGGCTATACAAAGAACCAGTTGCCAATTGTCATTAGAATATAGAAATATTATGGCAGCAGAGCACTCCTCCAAATTAGTTTCATAGTTTGTATGTTTTTAATGGTACTGAGAATCCTACAATAGTCTATATCAAGGTTTCCCAAAGTTGGGTCTCCAGATGTTTTGGGACTTCAATTCCCACCACCCCTGACCACTGGTTTGCTAGCTAGGGATGATGGGAGTTGTAGTCAACAGGTGGAGACCAAAGTTTGTTCTATATACAAAAAATCCACAGAACAGAACACTGGTCGCTTACCATGAAGGCTCTTTCTTGGTTTGATGTGGAGGCACCCAGAATGGGCTGTCTTGTTGTACTGCCCAGGACACAGAGTACTCATGTGACCTGAAACTGTGTGGCTCCAGACTCTTCTCCACTTTCCTGCCTTGACCAGGAACAGAGCTCTCTATTCTAGCTTCCCTCTCTTTCATTCCTGCAACAGGCTTCTAGGACTTCAAGAATTTCAAAATCGTGGCAAGTGTGTGATCAATGGAAATGTAACATTTGTCAAAGCCTCTAGATTGCATTGTGAGGCTTGAAAGCAGCAAAGTACTGATTCTTTTCCCCCTGCAGATCCCAACATGCCCTTTTTTGTCTGATTGCATGGAGGAAATTTTCCTTCTTACAGAGTGCCATAGTTTTCTTTTTCCTTTTCAAATGGATCTTGGAGAAGGCAACAAAAAGGTACTAGTGACAAGAACTGAAAAAGGTAAAACTGGTGAAGGTGTAGAAGCTACTGAAGTCACAAAAGGTGTTGCAGAAGTGAGAGAAAGGACATGGAAGATTCAGCTCTGTTCCTGGGCAAAGCAGGCGGAATAGTAAAATCTCTCTTGGACTCAGATCTTTTATACAGTTACAGGTGGGATGTGGGTGGTGCTGTGGTCTAAAATACCGAGCCTCTTGGGCTTGCCAATCGTAAGGTTGACAGTTCAAATCCGTGCGACACGGTGAGCTTACTCTCCTGCCAACCTAGCAGTTCGAAAGCATACCAGCATGAGTAGATAAAGAGGTACCACGATGGCAGGTAAACGGCATTTCCATGCACTCTGGAATTTGTCAAGATGTTCCGTGTGCCAGAGGTGGTTTAGTCATGCTAGGCACATGACCCAGAAAAGATGCCTGTAGACAAACACCAGCTCCCTCGGCTTGAAAGTGAAGATGAGCACCACACTCCATAGACGAATTCGACCCAGGAGTCCTTTACCTTTTACAGTTACAGGTTGCATGATACCTGCCCATCCTGAGCAGTATGAGGAGTATGGACAATCCAACTTGGATGCCTTTTTCACACCAGAGAAGATTTTGAAGAATCTTGTTTGCCAGACTGACAAAATCAAATCTATCAAGAGCCATTTTAAAGAATGTTTGTAGGAAACAAATTTCTACTACTGGCAATCCACAAATTAAAATATTAAACATGTTCAATACAATATGTATACTTATAAACTAAAATATACCCCAAAAAATATGTTTCAGGGAGCAAGGGGACATATCAGGCTGCTACATTCATGATCTCTTCTCCTAATTTAAGACTAGTGAATGTGATAAGATTATAACATTTACCTCTTGGCGTCCACCAGAGCATGCTAATGAAAGTGGAGTGTCCTTAGTACGTTCAGATTGTGCTTCTATATCTCCACCCTTGTCTAGAAGGATCTCTACAACACCAACATGTCCAGCAGTTGCAGCTAAAATTAGCGGTGTAAATCCTAATAGAGATTATTATATTAGAAGCCATTTTCAAACGAGAGGCAAAGAGGTAGAAAGAAAAGTTGTGTATTAAAACCAATAATTCACAATAAATATTGGCAATGGAAATCACTGAACATTCAGTGTTTGAGTTTGTGATAAAGCACTTGTGGTGGGGGACAAAAAGCTAACAAGAAGCCTCTGCTAAAAAAAACATATCCTCCATTCTCAGTTAATGCTCAGAGTTCCATATAACAAACATTAAATTCCCCCCAAAACTGTTTCAAAGCAGTTTTTCTTCTATGAGCTAGAAAGTTATGAAAAGTAATGGAATGTCCAATATCCATGCATCAAGCCCTGAAAAAAATACCAACAAACAGCAGCACTTCAGTAGCTTACCCTTCTTGTCTCTGTGTTCTATACTGGCACCACGTGCTATCAATACAGAGACGAGCTCTTCGTGACCACCAGCACATGCAAGAGTCAGCGCAGTATCGTGGTTACTCTCCGTCTTAACAGTAGAAAGGATATGTTAGGTTTACTACATACACACCTTATTACTACTCTGTTATATAACAGAAACAACTATTATGACAAAAACAGCTTTGTAACTTATCTACATTACTCACGTGGGCATCGATGTCAACTGAAGGATACGTGGGGAGCACAGATTGAGAAGTGACACTCAGCGTTTGTGAACAAGGTTCAGGTGTAGGCGATTCTGTAGCATGTGAAGAATTGGAGCCAGTAGGCACTCTGCTATTAACAGCTGGAAAAAAGGATAACATTTAACATCACTTGCATAAAGAGCTCCTTTCCCAGAGAAATTATGTCTTATTAACTACTAAACTTGTTATTGAATAATGAACAGGGAAATGCAAAACTGTACCCCAACCCCAGAAACACTTAGGATAGATTTTCACTTTAAATTTTGTACTCTGGTGTGAAGGGCACACATGTAAGATCTGAAGCATACCCCTTTAAAATATTTGGAAGCAGGCATAGGAAAAGATCTCTCCTCATCCCCCAAAATCAAGACAGGCATCATATTTTACATGTGTAGCCCCCTTCAAACTTGATGGACTACGCTGGTATTACAGACTTCAGCTATGGTTCTATCTGACTTTCCAGCTACACTCCTGAAGCTGCACAATAATAAAATACAACATGTAAAGAACTGACTCACAGATACCCATTTTCAGTGAATTTTGATTCTAAGTAAAGCAAGCTCAGCGAAAATTAATTGCAAACCTGCATTGGGTAACTCAAGGTCCTACTATTATAGAAAAAATTCTCTACACATTTTCTCTGAAACATGCACACTTTGACACTATTACACCCCTCCCTATATTTGCCTTTATTCTAAATTAAGCCTCAAGTATTGTAGTCTTTACTTGCAGGAGCTGCTCCAGCTCCTTGATCATGACCAGAACTGCACATAGTATTCAAATTGTGATTGTACCATAGATTTATATAAAGACATTACACTATCATATGTTTTAGTTTAAAGGATTCTAGCTGCCACATATTAGGTTAACATTTTCATTGAGCTATCCACCAAAATCAGCTACTGAATGCTCAGACTCCATTAGGAGTTATGGTTTTTCACTCCAACTTGCACAATTTTGCAGAATTTGTCACTGTAATACCTATTCACCCACTTTGGAGAGCTCCTTTGGGAGCTCTTCACAATCCCTTTTCATTTTTGCTGCACTGAAAAATTTGGTGTCATTAGAAAATTTGGTCACCTCAACTCCAAGTCATTTATGAACAATTAAAAAAGCACCAATCCTAATATAAATCATTTGGCAATGGCCATTCCTCACTTTCTCTTTGTGAGAACTGTCCAGTTATTCCTAATTCTCTTCTTCCTGCCCTGTTATTTGTATATATTTGTATATATTGCTTGTTTTATGTTGCTATGGCCGCTGGCTAATGCGAATAAAGTTTACATATAAGCAGGTGACACTTTCACAATTCACATTTTGTGTCTTAAAGCTAACTAGGCCAGATTATTTTGTTTTACAGGAAGTAAGATGTATGAAACAATACTTAACCATCAAATAGTACTAAAATTGTTATGTCAACTGCTTATAAAAAACTACTGCTATGAAAACATTACCTTTAAGATTAAAATTCCCATCTGCTGAATGGTCATTACACACTGGGTTAGATCCACACTATTCACACAGAAAACCATGCTGGAGGAAAGTGGGGAAGAAATTTTCACTGATTCCCTATTCTCTTGTTCTGGAGTGGTGTTTGAAATTCCCTGGGTGACAGGTGCATTTTGCTGCTGAAACAAGTCCAACTGCAACTACATGGAGATTTCTGGGTGCCGTGTTGGCAACTGACATTTCCATCGAGCCAGCTGACTCATGTGTGGCAAAAGACGCATGTCGTGCTTCTGTGCTGCCATGCAAATCATGGACCCCTTGCTGGGCATCTTAGTCCTTTATCATCACATCAAAAAAATTAAGTGTGTAGCTGAGTACAGATATATTTGACTGTACTGCAGCCTTTCCACAGGCCACCCAAATGGAACTCACAGACCACAGTTTTAAAACCTCTACCTTAGTCCACAGTTAATACTATTTCCAGTTTCTTGCATACTGGCAGTGTTAGAAAATCAATATAAGCTAGGAGTCAAATGGCTCCTTTAACAAGGGTTACAATCGCCAAAATGGAATGCCTAGTTGCCATTTTTGGACCAGATGGCTTGAAAGTCCTATTTTTCAAAACAATTTTTTGGCTCCTGAAATTCATTCTGATGGTACCTGACGTTTCCAACCATCTGGATGTGCATGCCTGGGGATTCTCGGATCCTGACTGTTTTCAGACACTAGCAACACAACCTGTATAATTCTATCTGCTATATTTTATCTGCACAGTCAGGATCCAAGAATCCCCAGGCATGCACCTCAAGATGGTTGGAGAGATCAGGTACCGTCCTGGCGCCTAGGCATCTTCACTTGGAGCAAGTGGCTGATAGCCAAGTGCAAAATGTGCCAGGCGAATTTCGAACGCTGCATACTGGGAGAAGTGAATTGTTGCAAGAGCAAGCTACTGTCAAGCAATGTAGCTGAGATAACAGAACTGTAATATTGGAAGGGACCTGTAAGAGCCATCTAGTCCAACTCTGACTAGTGGTCCTGCTAGCTAGGGACGATGGGAGTTGGTAGTCCAAACACAGCTGGAAACCCCAGTTTGGGAAACCCTGATCTAGATGAATCCTCTGCTGGATCTTGGCCCTTTCTGCAAATAAAAATAAGCCTTTCCATTTGCATGAGGCCAAGTCTGGATCCAACCCATTCCAAATGAATTGAACACATGAAAAGAACAAATGTAAGCAATAAATTTCAATATTTCCATACCAGTTATTTTTAAAAACAACAACTGACAATGCAGTCTTCTTTACATTGAATGAAATGTAAATACACAAAAGGGTATTCAAATGGATTGAAGATTGAGAGTAAACCTGACTGTACACAATGTATACCATGACAATTTTTTCTTTAAGTGCCATTCAAGTAGGGAGGACACTTGTTTTGGTTTCACATAAAACCTTGAGGTCAACTGAACTTAGGCTGATCAGAGTGGTATTAAAAGCAGTAGCTTACACTATAGAAATTGAGTAAAAAATTGTGCACAAAGCTTGCTACTATTTTCCACCTAACTTGCAACAACTTTCTACACCAGGGATGGACGACCTGTCTCCCTCCAGAGGTTGCTGAACTTCCACCTCTCTTCATCCCTGACCACTAGTTCTATTTGCTGAGGCTGCTGGGAAGTGGATTCTGACCACCTCTGGAGGGCCACAGGTTCCTCATCCATGTACTACACAAATTCCAGCAGCAGGACAAAGTAGTACAAAAAAGGAGCACAGTGTGAAACAAGAGCTTCTGAGAGTTTTCCAGTTTACTATATAAAACTTTCACCAACTAATTGTTCAAAGTTGTCAATATTGGCTGACAACACTGTACAGGTGGCGATCATTTTGCATGCGTTCAACTGATGCACAACTGACTGCTTTTGGAATAGGCCAGAATGGAGTGAAAGAGGGTTGGCTTCTGTGCACTCCGCTGACATGCTCAGGGCCAGGAACGCAATCCCTGTAAAAATCGGGGGGAGGGGCTGTATAGACATATGAGTGACATCTCATCTCTGAACCTGAATATACCATATTTTCCCTCCTAAAAAGTAAGGGGAAATGTGTGTGCGTCTTATGGAGCGAATGCAGGCTGCACAGCTATCCCAGAAGCCAGAACAGCAAGAGAGATCGCTGCTTTCGCTGCGCAGCGACCCCTCTTGTTGTTCTGGCTTCTGAGATTCAGAATATTTTTTTTCTTGTTTTCCTCCTCCAAAAACAAGGCGCGTCTTATAGAGCGAAAAATACGGTAACTTCATAATTTAAATACACCAGGGAATCTTCGGATTTGTTTCTGAAATTTATGTGACATCCCTGAAATTGATGCTTTCAACTTCCAAGTTCCCAAATCAGTTCACACTCAGTCACAGAAGACACCATACCACATACATCTAAAAAGAGTTATCTTTTTAAAGACATAAAACACTAAAAGCGACCCTGAGCTGTGCTTTCACAAATCAATGTTAGCCATTATATACCTACAGAAGTTAAGTTCACTCAAATCTGCCCAGAAAAATGCTGAAGCGTAAATGATTGGAATATAAGATTGGACTAGATTGCAGTTGGACTAGATGATCCTCAGGGTACTTTCCAACTCTACAGTTCTATGATCCTTCTATGTTTTCAGTTCTGGTGGACAACTTAAAATGGGTGCTTTAACTTTTGAAATGTAAGTATGTATTGCACCCATGGTCAATGTCAGCAGAGACAATATACAAATCTTTATGGACCAACTGAAGTGACATACCGTATTTACTCGAGTCTAATGTGCCATCAAATATAATGTGCACCTCAATTTTCAGAACCTTGAAACCAAGCAAAGTATTTGGTGCCAAATGTAAATGTGCCATCAAATCTAATGTGTACCTTAATTTTCGCACTGTAATTTGGCCAAAAAAGGTGAGCGTTAGATTCGAGTAAATATGGTAGTATCAGGTTACATTACAAGAAGGCACTAGGTAGAAAAGACAGTACTTGTATTTATAGTCCGATCATAGCCAGTGGCAGTTTACAGGTAACAAGCTAGTGGTACGGTTACTGCCTCTAAAGAATTTACAATTTACACAGATAAGGGAGCAGATGGAAAGTATGGCAGAGAACCCCAAAGGTAACATGGAACAATTAAATACTCTGTGTCTCAAATAGGGATGAGAACAAGGAGATGGGGCCAAAGACCTTGTAGAAAAATTGCCTGAGAAGGGATTTGTAAGGAAAGAGGTGGTATCATGTAAATGTTTGGTGAAAGAGTCACAAAGGAGAACAAGGAACAATGGGGGCATTTAAGAGACCATGGAACTGACTGCATCACATTCCACAGATCACTGAATTAACCATTGCCTATCCAAGAATACAGTTACGACACGAAATTAAAACTTACTGTTTTTCAGTGCTTAATTTCGAGGACTCATCTGATATACAGCTACAACTTGATTAAAGAGAATTCAACTGATCACCCTTCTCCAATCTCTCAGAAGAGCATGCAGCAAGCAGGACAGACACAGGAATACAAGAGACACTGATATACTGATTTCCTACTCCTTCTACCTCAGAGAAGGAAACTAATGCAGCAAGGCACAAGAGAGGGGTGGTATGGCACACAATGGAGGAGTAATAAATGTGTGCACCCACACCCACAATCCTCTGGCATTTCACTTCCAACAATGATCAACTAGATGCACCTGCTCTTTCCCAGTAATAAGCACAGCAGCTTTCATTGATCACAACATCCTCTCTCTCTCTCTCTCTCTCTCTCTCTCTCTCTCTCTCACACACACACACACACACAGTTCATTTCCAATAAAGATCTATCAACCACCAGACACAGCAAGTACAGGACCCTCCTTCAGAGACCAATGGCCTTTTTAAAGAGGTAAGAAGAGGCACCAGCAGTTCTACGTCTTCCTGAAGCATGATGTTGGGAAGAGAGTGAGCAAGCCACGAGCCAATTTAACAAACAAACAAACAAACAAAAAAAGGAGAAATGCTATGATTCTCTGACACTTCTCACTGAGTAAGCAGAACCTGAGAGCCAAGAAGAGCAACAGAGAAACGTGTTACAGTGCCATACATACAAAAGGGTAAGGAAAATTTAACTGGGCAAAAATTTAATCCAGACATTATGTTTAATCAAATTATGTTGCTGCTTTCACTTTCACAATTGTATAATTTATGATCTGGAAAGATTACAACATTCCTCATTCCCCGGCAAAAGCAATGTGTCTTGCTAGAAGAAGAGCTGCCATCGGTAGCCAGTAGTTATGTTCTATAAATGAAAAGGACTTCTGAAAAAAAGAAATAGGTGCATCTCTTAACTGCGTTTATGAATAAAAGCAACTACTAGCCAGCTCAACAAACACACAAGATGCTGTGATGGCTCATATAAAAATAAAGACCATTTCTTGCCAATGGGTACTTAATGTACAGAGAGAGAGAAATTGCCTACATACAGGATTTTTTTTAAAAAAGAAGTATGTGAAGTCTGGTGTATGAACACTTGTTGCAATTAAATCATTTACATGTGTACTAATAAAACTATTTTCTTCCTGCCCAGGGAGAAATTTTGAAATTCATTTCTTGGTATGTCATACCACTATTTAGGGTTGATCGAATTAAATAATAGGATCTTGCTATTCTTAAACATGGATACTTTGTTTACTTATGAAATTTGAAATTTACACCTTTGACTTACTACAGGTTCCTCCCCCCCCCAAAAAAAAACACCTATGAGGGGAATGTTATGCAAGGTTTTTGTTGCAAGAAGTTCTCAGAACACAGGGAGCGTACATGTTTGGCTCTTAGACTTTCACACTTTAGATTTTGAAATCCAAGTGTACACAAACTAAGATCTGGTTGCATACAAGGGAACGTACATATATTTTAGGGAAGACGGTAGTAGTCCTAAAGTAATTAAATAGCTGAGCATTTTACCTCATGTAAGCAACCTACTGCCTTTATTTCTTTTACGACTATGATGGCAAAAGTTAATTCTCCTTCCACTGGGGGATTCTGGTGAAGTTTTCCCATTTTTAAAAAACAAACGAAACAAACCTAGATTTATATTTAGTACTGTCCTAAATGGGGAAATTCAACAAAAAATAAACATTCAAATATGCACTCCAAATGTGGCCTTTACCAACAATGGTTAAGAAATTCAACAGCTTCCCCCAAAATCATAGTAATCTGAATTGAAAGCTCAATGTGAAATTTAGTGTAATTCCAGTGAATCAATGAAATAAAGTATAAATGAGTATTTGAGAGCAGGGGTGCTTAACACAAAATTCAAAGTTATAGGGCTTTGGTATTTTCCTACTACTTCCCACAGTAGCTGTGGAAAATATTTCACCATCTTCTTCTCCATAAAAGAGAATAGTTGCTTATATATGACAAGAAGACATCTACACTGAAGACAGTGTTTCATCTCCTTTTTGTACCAAATACTGAGTACCTGTTATTATTATTAAATTAAATTTGTATACTGCTCTATACAGTGGTGCCCCGCAAGACGAATGCCTCGCAAGATGGAAAACTCGCTAGACAAAAGGGTTTTCCGTTTTTTGAGCTGCTTCGCAAGACGAATTTCCCTATTGGCTTGCTTCGCAAGACGAAAAACGAAAACGTCTTGCAAGTTTGTTTCCTTTTTCTTAACACCTTTAATACAGTTGCGACTTGACTTCGAGGAGCAACTCATAGAACACGGTGTGATAGCCTTTTTTGAGGTTTTTGGTGATTTTTGAAGCTTTTCCAAAACTTCTTTTAAAACTTTTTTGGGGGGGTTTTGGATTTTGGGTTGGGGTGTTTGGAATTCAAGGACTTGGTGTTGGGGAGGGGTTTGCAAGAATCTGGAAGCTTGTGTGGTTTTTTTCTGCATTTTTATGATTTTCTGTGACCATTGGGCCACTCTGCTGTTTTTTTAAAAAAATTCTGGATTTGAATTTCTGTGTGGTGGGTGGCTGGGGGAACAGTTGAGGAGGGGTTTGCAAGAATCTGGAAGCTTGTGTGGTTTTTTTCTGCATTTTTATGATTTTCTGTGACCATTGGGCCACTCTGCTGTTTTTTTTAAAAAAAAATTCTGGATTTGAATTTCTGTGTGGTGGGCTGCTGGGGGAACAGTTGGGGAGGGGGTTCTTCAGAAAGAAGCAAAGAGTGGAAGAGGAACCTTCTTTGAGTTGTCCCCCAGAGTCTTAGAAAATGTACTGTACACTTTGTTGATTTTTAAATGTTTCTCTGTCATGTTTATAAACTTAATTTATTGTTCCTTCAATTTTTGAAATGCTCTTTACAGTATGTGTGACTTTAAAGAGCACTTAATAAACTCTTGTTGTACCAAATTTGGCTTTGTTTGGACTTTTTTTGACCATAGGAACGCATTAATTGAATTTCAATGCATTCCTATGGGATTTCGTGCTTCGCAAGACGAAAAATTCGCTAGATGAAAAAACTCGCGAAACAAATTAATTTCGTATTGCGAGGCACCACTGTATCTGCAGGTCTCAGGACAATTCACAACATGAACATTACATTCAAACTGCATGCATGAACACTCCGGCATTGCATTTATATCACCAGATACTCTTACATCTCATTTCCTCTGCAACATTCCCACCACCACTTGCCCAATTCTCACAAGGTGCTGTAGTCTCCCATCCTCAAGAGCATATGACAGATTTAAAAAAATAAAAGAAATATTTCAGTCCCTCCCAATTCAAGTCATCAGCAAGTCTACTTTCTTTGTCATCTTTCGTCTATTACTGAAATGCTAGACATGCTCATTAGTAGTTTAGAAGCCACTAATGTTGATACATATATTTCCTTTGAAATAGCAATTCCATTAAAAAAATAATGAAGTTTAACCATTAACCAATCTTGACTCAAGTTGACTCAAAATCTGGTCAGCCACATCAAAGACTGCATATTGATTACTATCAGGTATGACACTAACAAGGCAATACTTATAAGTATCTGCATATTCTTCTAACATATGAATCTGCCCATTAAGCTGATTCAGACACTGCAATGAGCACTAGTATAGTTCTTCTCGGGGTATGGACTACAGCAATATCAGGTAACTTGGATCGCCCACTTCATATGTTTCTGAGATCTCTTTCCGGCATCCCGAGATGTGTCTCAGGTGCAGCCCTACGACTCGAGTTCGCCCAGCCCTCAATTGTCAAACGAGCATGGAGTCGAGCCATTTCCTACAGCTTCCACCTATTAGCATCGGATGCTCGAATTAGAGGTGGTTTTTCCAATCTGATCCTAAGAGACATTCATAATTCCCCTTGGAAAACTACAATTAACCTCAAATTCCGCTCTCTTCTCAATTTGAATTGTAAAACTGTTCTCAACTTAGAGTGTATCAGCCCGGCGGCCCTACCTCTAATCAAAAAGAAACTACAGCAACTTGACTTCTCTAACACAGCTTCCTATGCAAGAGGACCGTGTTCAGGCCTAGCCCTAGCTATTCCACCCCCTGAAGGGATCCCTCTATACTGCTTCACAATTTCTTCGGAGGCTAAGCGTAGGGCCTTTACCTGTGCCCGTCTCAACTGTTTTCCTACAGCAGTTCTGTTGGGTCGTTATTCCAGAGTTCCCATCGCAAACAGAACATGCACCTGTAATGACACGACCCTGGAGACTATGGAACATGTAATGCTCTTCTGTCCCAACTGGACAGATGAAAGATCTCGGTTTTTAACTCCCCTCGTGAATAAGCTTCATCTCCCAATCCAGCCTTGGATAGTGTCCCTCTTTTTGCAGGATTCTGATTGTTGGATTACCGAGATGACAGCTAACTTCCTGCTTAGTGTGATGAAGAGGAAAGCGGCACTAACTTCTTCCTTAACACCACAGCTGCAGTCGATATGCCGCACAACCGAACGAAGTTCCAAGTAGCCTTATTGTACAAGGACAATAGAGTTAGGACATATCTGAGGAGCTGAAGGACCCTTTAACGGTCCTCCTCCAGCCTCAGCAGTTGTTTTTTTCTTCTTCTTTCTTTAAGTAATCGCCCAGGACGATATCTACCTTTACCTCCCCACCCCCATTTTATGTTGTTATTTCAATGTATATCATGCTATGGCCTCACGGCTAATGCAATAAAAATCTACTTTAAAAAAGCTGATTCAGACACTGCAATGAGCACTAGTATAGTTCTTCTCGGGGGTTTTTTTTAAATCTGGGCACTAGAGAAAATCCCTAAAATTACAGCTGTTCCTCCTTCCATGATATATGCAACCTTCCCATTCATTTTACTTGAGCAAATGAGGAACAGAGAACTGCAAAGTCTGGTGTAGGTTTCAGAAACCTACATATTCAATAAACCTAACAGCTTCATAATCTTTCAAAAAGACATAAATCATAAACAGTACACAACTTTGGCAAATTAGTTTAACTGAGCTCCCTTATTAAATTTAGTAAGTTCACTACACATTTTCCAAACATCTTCACACCAATTCAATTTCAAGTGGATTTTGGCCTACTCAAATTTCTGATTTCCCCCAATGCTGAATTCTAACTCTCCTAGTTCCTGGTTGGTGATATATACACTATTAAAATTTAAGTTTATTTAGTATTTGCTTCTCTCAATCAGATTTATCAGTCACATATTGACATCAAGAAGCCAAATCAGAATGAGATTTATTTTTCCTGTCCTCACTTTGGCAGAGTTGAAGGGAAATAGCACAGAGCACATGGTTACTGCTGGTAAGTTAGATGGGAAATCACTTCACTTACACGATATCCATTTCAAGCAAACTTCCAACAGATTAGACAGCACCAGTTCTATGAGATATCATCTATGAAAATGTATCCATAAAATGCTGGCACAATAAAAAAGTAAAAGACACTTCATTTAGATCCATAAACATTTTCCCTTTCTCCTACAAGGGATTCTGTTATGCTGCATTTTATTTCTGAACCCAACCCAGCCAAAGGAAATCTTTTTTCTTGTTTTATCACAACTGATAGTATTACTTTATTGAACATGAGCTAACAGGGTCATCAAGAGGGCTATTTTCCTCACAAGAAGAATACCGTATTTTTCGCTCTATAACACGCACCGACCATAACACGCACATAGTTTTTAGAGGAGGAAAATCCATAGGCATGCCACCCGTAGGCATTCCCTCCATAACACGCACAGACATTTTCCCTTACTTTTTAGGAGGAAAAAAGTGAGTGTTATGGTGCAAAAAATACGGTAACTTAACATTTAATAAGCAAAAACTATATTGACGAGTTAGGTGAGGCACCTTTCACATTCCCTTTTTCAAATTCAAAAGGAGTATTCCTACTACATAACACAAAACAAATATAGTTTCAAAACAAAACCAAGACCCATCCAGACTGCAGTAGACTCAAATAAACACTGCTATCTACAGCTTCAACATCTAAAAGGAATGGCCACAGCAGTTTTAGTTTTGGAGTTTTAGCATTGGTTTTAGCAGTTTAGGATACAAACACAAAGGAAACTATATTCTGCCAAAGACAGTAAAGGAAAATGGAGCCAGCACATCATTGCAAACTCCACAAGGGCAAGCCCTTTTCTTACTTTCAGCCTCACAAATTACTCTACAATGAAGGTTAAAGCTTGCAGTCTATACATAAACCACGCATGTGGTTTTTCTTACCTAGCATCTTACGCTATTAGTCTTAATCAACCATTCTTATTTATGATGTTAAAATGGTGTGATAGCTAAGCTGACAATAGCTAGTGTAAGCTAAGTTTGTTCCTCAGCAGGACCTATCATCCCCGAACTGCTGCAAGTATTTCTAGCGCTGCCATGTAGTTAGAGCGTATTTCAAAGGGTTCATTTTCACAAGCATACGATATTCTGATATTACTATATATGAATGAGTAAGCCTGTAGGTTAATTTCCAAATAAAGCTGCTGGTGTTTTAATACATCAAAGTCTCCTCGCTATCCCTACAGAGGTGTGTCAGGTCATACAAATGGCACCTTCACATGAGTGTTGAAATCATGAGCCCAGTGATACCTTCAGAGGCAAGTGTCAACTAGACATATTTGCATAACACCATTTGGTTTCTTGTAACTAGTTTTCCTTAAAAAGTTACAACTGCTGAAGTGGAAGCCCAAATGATTGATATAGGAAGATTTCAATATAGCAAAATATTAATATTTAACCTTTGATAAAGCAACCCAAATATTTGGGAATTTATAACTTGAATGTCAACATTAAAAGCACTAAGAAAGAAATATATTTAAAACAAATATTCCCCAAAGGGAAAATTGCAAGAGGGAATGAGGGCAGAGGGAACGGAGCACACACATTAATGCAAGAAAACATATTTCTCAACCCACCTGCTAGCAGGTCATCAAGAGTGTCGGTTAGCGTCTGTGCTGGAGTGGCAACCATTAATCCGTCTGGTTCTTGAACTAACAGCCCCTGACCATGTCCTGCAATTGGCTGCTGTTGTCCTACATTTTGCTGATTACCTAATACTTTCTGAAGTTCAAAAGAATCTGTCCCATTACAGCCTAGGTTACTTGAAAAATTACACTGTGGCGTTGACAAAGGTTGGAGAGGGACAAACCCGGTTTGCTTAGCAGATGGTGGAGAGTGCTGCTGCTCATCTTTACCTGCCAGGATTCTGTCAACCTGCCATAACTCTGAAAAGCTATCCCCAGGCAGACCCTCATTGCCTTCCACTTCTGGGAGGACACCTGTGTGTGGGCACTGCTGCTGATGGGTAAGGGGCGACTCTGTCTGACCTTTGGTCTCCAAATATTCTTTGGTAAATTGCTGTTGTGTTTTCATCTGTAATTGCCTTTCCACCTTTTGCAACTCCTTCAGTATTTTCTTCTTCTTCTGCACTTGTTCTTCTCTGTTCTTTTTGAGCTCTTCAATCTTATCTTTATTCAAAGGTTCACCTTGAATTAACTCCAATGATTTAAGCTGTGCTTTTTCAATAGCGCTAATTCTCTGTCCAAGTTCATTCAGCTTGCCTTCAGTTTCTTCCACTATACATTCCAAAGGCTGGTATGGGTGAAAAGGTGACAGTAGCTCCTGATCTGCTACCTGAAGGGAAGTTGACTTCTGCTTGGATGTACCTAAGCACACGAAAAATGTTTGAAAAAATGCCATGCTGAGGTTAACCCATACCTCCCCACGCTTTTCCCACCCAAAACTTTATAACTAACCACATTAGCATAAAATAGATTAAAGTCTACACCTCATATCAGGACAGACAGCACAAGACAGAATTGTAATTTTAAAATGGACCCTAGCTTCCAGTTGTAAAAAAACTATGTTAATATTAAAATACAAATGTGTCCCCTTAAATATTATTTATCAAATAAATAAAATTATACTGCAAAAAATACAGAATATTTACTGATGTCTTGACTACTAATGTTCAGACAGACAAAAGCAGCAAAATCCTATAAATACGCTGCAACACTAGAGACTTAACTTGCAGAACAAACACAACATCCAACACATACGCCGCTCTACCTATCTCTGGGAGTTGTGCTTTAAGAACATACTGTAAAAATTGCAAACAGCTATATTCCTCAATAAGGACCAATGCAAAAATATTGAACACGTATTAAAAGCAAATGAGCATTTGCTGCAGAAAGCCCTGTTTCTCTGAACAGTTCAGTTCAAAGGTTTAAACGCATCACAAAAGGCATCTAGAAAGAAATAGCTATCCTCTACAAATTCAAGTCATCCTTTGCTCAGAGCTTTGCTGTGCAGATGTCAAAAGTCAATGTTACATTAATGCACTATTTTTTAACCCCCCCAAAAATATTAGTTTGCGTGTGAGGGAGAGGGAGAAAAAGAAAAGAAACTACTAAAGATACAACATTTAATGGGGTGAATATGCAATTTCAAGATGGCCTTTATGTACCCTGAAGTTTCAAAATTACATTGCAACACTCAAGCTGTTCTAATAATCTCAAACAAGTTTATTTGACAAGACAGAGCATTACTATTACCGGCTTTTAACACTGTGTTTTGACTCAGATTTTATGATGCTCACAGCAACTCTTATACTACAACAAATTTAGCTAAAAATGAACTAATGTGTGGGTTTGGGGCTCTATAGTTATATATATATATTCAATGTCAAGTTCTTAAAATATGCTTTAAAAAGTTAGAACTGTCTTGATGCAAGATTAATTGAGCTTTCCTATCTTTGGAGTTGTGCTGAGGCATAAAACCGTGCAAACCTATAGGCACAATTAAATTATATTGCCTTAATAGGACCAGTGTGATATAGATTAAGGTAACTGACACTGCCTGCAGTATGAAAGTCACATGTTAAGCCAACTTTAAAGCTGCCAGCACACCAAGTAATTAACTGGACCACTGTTATGTTTTTATTTTCTCAACCCATCAGGACTGTTAATTCTATCAGTCATCTGAAGAGGGAAGCATTTGGTCACCATTCACCTTCATTATGAATCTTTTTACATTAACATATGCCACTTTTTATTTGAAGAAAAAACCTAAATTCATCAGTATTACTCTAAGAATAATATTAAAGTGAACCAAGTTTGGTCACAGCTCAAAGCATAGACCAAAGGCTGTGCTGATTTGACTTTAGGATGGGATTTGTATATGTCAACTCTCCCCCCTTTACCCTCTCCCATCACATATTTTTGACAGTATTATTATTCTACTGGGATCCAATACAAATAAACATTTTGAATATTTCAAAACTACTCCAAAAATATTATATTGATACCATATACCAAAAATATAATCTAACAACAAGCTATAGGGTATAGGTACATTGCTTCTCACAAGGTTAGCCTAGTAAGGAATTTAAGTTATCAGGAAGTCCAGGAGGAGAAAACCAGAGAGACGAGATACTGTGCTCATCACAGAAAACAAATGGAAGTTGTAGTACAGCAACATCTGGAGGTCACCATGTTGATCACACCTGGTATAAGCCGAGGCAGAAGAGCAATGCTGGAGGAAGCTTCATGTATAATTGTTTTCTAAAGGAGCATCAAAACTTGTGTCAGAGAAAACATGTGCCTTGAAATATCTGAATGGCTAAGGTGAAATATGTTTTTGGCCACCTCAGAGGAAGGTAATATCACCATTATTCACAAGTTGGCAAAAAGTAGGTCTCTTGGGCCTTGGCATTTGTGTTATCAGGTGCCACAGGGCACTTTTTTTTTAATCCCTAACAATATTTAACATCTACATAGAGCAGCTGGAAATGGTTGTTATGGGCTTTGGAGCAGTGTCAACTCTTCTCTGCAACATCTGAATTATAATTGGCTATGCGGGCTTTGGACCAGTGTCTGGGCACAGGAGTGGGATGGATAAGGGCCAATAAACTGAATTTAAGCCATGGCAAAAAGGAGGCCCTGTGGAAAAGTGGTTCCCAGGTCTGGGAGATACATCAGTTACCTGTTCTGGACAGACTTACACTCCATCTGAAGCAGCAGGTACTTTTTACCAGCTTTGTTTCGTAAGACAATTATAGCAGTTTCTGGAATAAGATAGCTTGGCCACAGTAGTCCAGGCATTGGAAACCTCAGGACTGGATGACCTACTGACCTACATGCATTGGCCTTAGCCAGAAAGGTGTAGAATGCAGCAGCTAGGCTGTTAACTGTAGTATCCCATCAACCCCATATACCACTTTTGGTGAGAGTGCTACACTGGCTACTAAAATGCTATAGGGCACCATTCATCGTTTTGTTTTGGAGGAGAAGTCACTCCACTCCCACAATTACTGTTATATAAAACTTTTAGATGCAGGGTTGAATCTATTGTTTACTCTTAATTGCACACTGCTTTGATATCTCCTGGCTGTGACACAATTTATTAATCTATGAAACCAATAACAAGTATAACCTTTCTAGTGCAAGTACAGTAAGCCCATAGTTTATGTGCATTCAGTTTTACACGTGTGGCCAAAAAGAAAGTGAGGGGAAGCAGGGTTCCAGGAAAAATGACTTTTGCAATCCCATCCGCCATTGAAACCAATGTATTTTGACTACACATGGTTTTGGCTTTAGGCATGATCCTCCGAACGTAACCCCTTTGTAACTCCTGCAAGGGCAATAGTCATGTCTGAAACCATCGTGATAAGGGCTTAATCCTTGCTTCTTCATGTGCTTAGTTGGTGCCTTCTGCCAACTAAACTGTTAATGCATGAGTAAAGAAGCCACTCATTTGGTCACACAGCTCACCTGTATACTGCAAGTATACACTGAAACTGACAGAAAGCATGATTCCTGTAGACTAGACCAAATGGATTTTTGAACATTTCGCTTTGAAATGCATTTAAGCAGAGTGTCCGTAGTGGGAAAGACCTAAACTAAACTAAACTAAACTAAACTAAACCCCAACACAGAACCCCAAGCCAGCTGCTCAATGTCTCTAAATTGCCAAGAACTTTGCAGAAAGGAAAATATGTTTTTGGTATTCCCCTGTCCAAAATTTAATGAGCTTTTACCCATGAACTCAGACTGAGAGTATGATAAATTGCACTACAGCTGAATATATCTATATATTAAGGTAAATATATTATTTTTTTAAAAAGAATTATATGCTAATGTACTTCAGCAGTCAGTACAACTCATAGCTATCAGGATAAACGAGGCTTAGCATCACCCATAACCTCACTCTTCAGGCAATATAATTCACAACAATAAAAACATGGAAATTCAGCTCAATTCTCAAGTCCCTTAAGTTGTTCATGGAACTTGAAGGCCCAGGAATCCAAAACTAGAACTTATTAATATGCTTTCAAGTATTTAAGTTCTAGAAGAAAATGGTGTCTATGATCCATAAGATAAAGGTTGTCAAAGTCATGTCTTAATTTGTAATCAGAAGGAAAATTGGCATGGCTTTTTTCAGAAAGAATTACAGTACGCTAGCTGCCCAAAAATTTCATAGATTTTAATTTCCATCCCATCCTATCCCTAGGGCTTGGAGCAGGTATATCATGAAATCAAAAACATAAAAAATATGCCAGAACTTCATAAAATTAAAGTTGTAATCTTCAACTCAAAGCCCACCCCAATTAACCCTGTTGGACTTCTAAAGAGAGGGTTGTGTCTGGGTAAATTGCAAAGAGGAATTTCTGTAAGTGTACAGTCAATGAGAATGAGCTTGCTGGCCTAATGTGGTGTCTAGACAAAATATTTTAGAGTGTTTTTTTTTTTTTTTTGACAGATTGAGGCAATTACAATGAAACATCTGAGAGGAAGCCATTTGAGGCTGAAGCAATTTTTAGACTTTATAAAAGTTGAAACCATCTTCAGTTGAAGGTAGAAGACACGGTGAAGCTTAACTGGGATAGTGCAGCCCTGATATAGTGTGCACCCATTGACTAATTCCTTCCTCTGCTACGGTCATTTATTACTTCAAGTCTTATGGCATATTGAAATTTATGAGTAGCTACACAAAGGTTTAAATCAGAACTAAATGGAAGGGACACAGCTCTTCGGCTAGTAAAACTAACAAAAACACTTCACATCTCCACAAAGTTTTAGGTGAATGAATCCAGCAGTACCCAAACATGCACTTCTGAGCAACTTGAAAAGACAAAAACAGCCTCTTCCCTTCAATCCCCTGGCAAAATCCCTTTATTTTCTCTTGTGTAAGTAAGTATTGTCTAGATGGATTTCTGGAAAAGAGGCTTGGAAAAAGGGGTAAAAGCTGGGAAACTATATTACATAACACATTTTGGCTAATGGTTATGAAAATGATGGCTTCCAATCTGAATTGAGTTCTTGACCTTCTAATTTTTTTTAAAAAATGTGATTTTTGTAAATTCCATGCAACACTGTCCATAGTTTTAGCTCAACTGAAAAAAATAAAAAAATGAAAGCAGTATATAACAAAAAAGTTGAAATTAACACAAAAGTAAAATTTGTAAATGATACTGGTACCAACTAAGAAAAGGAATTGCACTGTTAATCTTTTGACAGTCTTTATGCTTACAGGCATTTCAAGTTGGACATCCACGAATGTACTCTAGTAGTCAGTGGCCTCAATCATATTTAACAATAAGGCATGATCAGAAACAAACAATGGCTTAGCTCAAACGAGCAGCTTGTGCGTGCGTGCTGCTCTCTTATGCCTGCTTTGTTTGTTCCTTTCTAGAGCTGGAAAACAAACTAATGGAGCAGCTGCCTTAGTGTCATATGCAAATCAGCGCTCATGGTTTGTTTCTCCCAATCAAATCATGAGTGGTAAGCCAGGAAAAAACCTTTGCACCCACTTGCGGTTTGTCCAGAAAGAAACAAACCACAAGCACAGATTCACACATAATGCTAAGCCAGCGTGCACCAGCTTGTTCAAGGTAAACCATAGTTTTGGACTATGGTTTGTCAATACATGTGAACCAGGCCAAAGTATCTGTTGAACTGACATGAATGTAGATTTGCTATATTTGCATCTCAGAGGAACACACTTTGTTTGGCATTAACAACAGATTTTTGTTGTTGTTTAGTCCTTTAGTCATGTCCGACTTTTCGTGACCCCATGGACCAGAGCACGCCAGGAACTCCTGTCTTCCACTGCCTCCCGCAGTTTGGTCAACCTCATGCTGGTAGCTTTGAGAACACTATCCAACCATCTCGTCCTCTGTCGTCCCCTTCTCCTTGTGCCCTCCTACACTCAATATGCCAGCAAGTTTGGAAAACTCAGCAGTGGCCAGAGGACTGGAGAAGATCAGTCTACATCCCAAACCCAAAGAAGGGCAGTGCCAAAGAACAACAGATTAGTTCTAAACAAACAACTGGAAAATGACACTGACATCTGAACAACCAGAATAACTGATTAAGAGCACTTCCAACCAGTATTTGCTGGCACTGGGAGCTCTACAATGCCACAAAGAGAATTTCTCCAGATGACTCAATACTGCACACTGAGTGAAAATGAAGAATGTCACTTCTTGGTGGCAACATTTCCAATTTTGTGTTTTCAAGACATGCTGTGCTACATCAGAGTCAGTTGCCTTCACATTGTATATTCTTCACAAAAACTTCTTAGTGGATATGGTTTTATCTGTGAGCTTGCCTTCTCCAAATTATTAATTAGGTGACGGTTCTCTCAACAGGCTTTCAAATGCTGAATTTGCTGTGAAGGTGAAGTGTCCCACCCAGTAAATACATATCACCTTCCTATCAGGACTAGTCAGAACTGGATGAGGCCCTTGAAGGAAGCTGACAACTTTATTGCTGGCTCCAGTATATATATGGTTCAAAGGGAATCAGTATATACAGAAGAACCTTCCCAAGACTATCACGCTCAAAGACATCTAGCATGAGGCTGCAGATTCAGAGGACCCAATATGCCCCAACACATCTTGCCCACCAGCTCCAGATTCTTCAAGATCACCCTCAGGACTTGAGGTGACTCAGTATCTAAGAAGCCATTTAGAATGAAGGCGTAGTGCTTGCCTGTCTGATAACACAAGGCCTCAAAATCCCTCACCTGCTAGGCAGTTCCCTGACTTGGCTGGTAAAATAGAAATCAGAGCCACAAATCAATCATGGTAGAATGGAACAGAGAGGGTAGATATTCTGTTGCTGAATCATTCAGTTGCTTGTTGAATACTTCATTGATGGGTATACAATGCAATTTCTGTGATGTCACCCACATCATCTAGTACTTCTACAACATTTTGTAAAAATGACACAACCTCTGAAAATCTCAGTCTTTTGCATATATAATTCTACAGAACTTTCTGTATAACATGTAGAAGCAACCTTATGTCTGCTTCATGTATTGACATAAGAATTACATCATTTTGTCTTATTTGATGACTTTCTACTGCATATGAACGTCTTCCAGCAACAATTTCCTTACTGCACAGAGTACTAAAAACAGCTCCCTGGGCAAAAACATGGCAAGATCAGCCTTATTCAAAGCTACAAAATTCAGCCTTTTGGAATGCCTGTTCAGAGCAGAGTTAGTGGGTTCTTTGTGGGCTAAGCTCAGCATACCGTTTGCTCATGTGGTTTGGTGCACAGTGAAACCCAGTCCAATGTCTTCTGTTCTTAATTTCTTCACCTTGAAAATTCCGTAGACAAGATCCTGTGCAGCACACTTAGTACTGAACATTTGGCTTAACTGTCATCCTTCAAGAACAACCTAATCACCTTGTAGAAGTCTCAAGGACATACAGCAGCTGTTCTCTGTGCACTTTATTGCATCCTGTATAAGCTGGCATTGTCATAATACTATAGTGCTTTAGAGCTATATAAATTAAAAGCAAATACATGTTATCCTACTCTAGTGCATCCTGGGAAATAGTTATAGTTTTGTCAGTCTCCTGGTTTTCAAGTACTAGATGTATCACAGATGTATGCTTAAATTTGCTGAAATTCATCGTCTTGGGGGCATTTTGCAAGAAGTAGAAAGAAATGGAAAACGTTTTGAAGCTAAGATAGGGGCTTTCCCTTTGTGCTGCCCTTTTACTGCAGTTATTCAGAATGACAGTGGAAAACTCCTTAGCCAGCATTATATAGCACTCCCAATCATCATTCAGCTGGAATTCTTGACTTTCTTCATCTAGACACAATTCATTAAGTCATCATGTCATAAGGTTTGCTTTCTGAGTCTTGTTATGCCTCAGTTGTGTCCTTAAGACACTAAATAATATTTAGCTCAGCTGCCATAAAGTCAACCACTACAGGCTGACTACCACTGTAGTCAAGATGTGCAGCTTGTAGTATTTATCCACTCGTGTCTATAGCCATAACCTATGTGCTTCTTAGGAGGTGCACAGCAGTGAAAGCAGCATAAAGTAATCTGCCTTTATCTTTTAGCAACACACGAGATTTTGTCTTGAATGGTAGTGCTATTACCACCATTCTTAATGGAATTGTTTCTCAGTCTTCTGCGAATGTTGGGGTTTAGTCTTGTTCATATATTGCACTTGTTTTGTGGCATTCTATTTTCGTAATGTAAAGTACGGCCCAATGTTCTATAACTATTATAAATACTGCTTATTTATAATAAACAATAAAGCTCACTGCCTAGAGTCACATTGAACTTTGAACTGTGTAATTGTTTTCCAGTCAAAAATTGTTTTCCAGTCATATTGTGGTAGTCAAGCAATTACTTTAACAAATTTGAAGCAATATTCAAAAAGCATTTGCACATAGGGAGAAGTACAAAATTCAAAATGGTGCTGTTCTTAGCATTTCCCCTCTTAAGTTAGAAGGTCAAACACTCACAATTGAGCTTGGGGAACTAACGTTTTTTGCTTCAGTATACCCAGGTCATGCTAAAAACATTGTTTCCTGTCTTTTATCTCAAAATACTCATTTACAGTAACATTTTCCAGAAATGCACCTGCCTTCCACACCCAAAAGAATGGTTTGGTTTTAAGTTGCTCCCATTGTTTTCCACAGAATAAACAAGATGAACTCCAGCATAGCTGTTTCTCACCCCAGCACTGGAATCAGAAGGGGCAGGGCAAAGATTTAGCCTCCAACCACCTCCCACAGTGTTCAAATGCAAATATTTGATTTCTGCCATTTAAGTGAATTGTTGCAATTTATTTCTATGGGGAAAAATAAACTGCTGCACTTGGGAGGCAACAGACAATGTGTGTGTATGTGTGAAAAAGATTTACACTGTTGTACTTGTAGTCAAGAGATATTTGCCCAATATGCCTAACACTAGGTTGCTCAGCCTCCTCCACCAAGCACACAATATCTGCATGCAATAACAACCTAATGTGGAATCAAAAGGCTCCTCCACCCCACCCCAAATCTGTTGCCCCATTTGCAGGCAGACAAGCTGTGAGGTCTTCAAAAGTTTTTTTTTTGGGGGGTGGGATTAACTGGTAGACATACTTGTCTCTTTTTAAATAGTGTTTTTAAACTACATCCATGAGTGGTGGTGCAATGCCTCAAATACTGGTAGGAAGCTGCAATTTTGTAGACAAAATAGGGCACTGGGAGGCTACTGAGACGAGTTCTGCCGATCCTCATCAGGTTCCACCACCACTCAGTTCAAAGCCTGACCTCCTTTGATACCGTTTGGCAAACAAGCCACTTGTTTGCTCAACTATGGTGAGGTAAGAATTGACATCAGGAGTATGAGCAGGGAAACAGTTCAAAAGTGTGGGGTGCACCCCCCCCTTTTAAGGCCACAAAGAGATGTAGCTTCTGTGGATGTTATTTGGAGCTTCCAAAAATGTCTATAGCATCTCATGCATTCCAGATCACTTCTTTCTAATGTAATGTATAACAGAATATAACATTTTGGGACAATTTGTTCAATTTGTTTGTATTATACCATAAAATTCTAAATGCATAGCCCAAGACAGTTATAATCATTGCTAAAATTCCACTGCTTCATCATAACTGAAATATGCTGATATCTAACATGCTATATACAGTTGAGGTCAGAACCTCAATCAAACTGTTTCAGTAAAACTGACTTATTGAATGCAGTCTCTTAAAAATGCTCTGAACTTCAAATGACCCTTTAGGTTGAATCACGAATGTCAGTGCCCAAGTTGCCAAAATAGCACCATCAACGAACAAGAGGAAGCTATCAACAGGCCTGGAAGACTCCCAAGGTTCACTGAAGTACAAAAATGTAAGGAGGGAATGACCCCTTCCAAAAAAACCCAAGTCCAATTAGGACTATGCTTAGTTGCCATGGAAAGCCAGCTGACTGCTTGAAGGAGGATGCAGAGTAAATGAAATAAAACATCCTGAACAAAAGCACTACATACTAATTTTTTTTGTAGATCTCACTTGTGCTCTTCACGTGGTTTTAGAAATTGTGCTTAAGGTGGCCACTCATTTTTACAAAACAACCAGTGTGATGCTCCAATCCAGAACAAAGGCACTTATGGTTTCCTGTCAAAACCTCCTAGCAGTTTATGGCCCCCAACACATGCTGTTTGCAGTAGCCAGCATCTTTAGAAGCAAGTAGCAATTGGGAGGTAGAAGTTTTCAACAGGAGACTGGAACAGGGCTCCCATCCCAATGATGAATATGTTCCAGATTGGGGCCCCAGGGCTGTTTTTATTTCAAGCTAAGTGGCCAGCTTGAACACATGTAACATGCAGTTGGCCCTCAGAGAAGCATCGCTAGTACAGAAGTGGATTCTGCTCTACTTCATGAATCATGAGAAAATTTTACAAAATTTGTATTTAATGAAGAGTTGAAGAGGCTTTAAGCCTGGCAGTTACAAGTGTTTATGAATATACATGGATAAGAGATCCATTTCCATTTTATCAGAATACACCACTTTGTTGGCTGCCTTATGGTGTGCACTACCTCACAGAGACTAGGCCCAGTGGCCACAAAGGACAAATATTTATTTTCTATACTGCCTTTCATCCGAAGATCACAGGGAGGTTTACAATACAAAAATGTAAAAACATATAGCATAAACAAACTAAAGCAAATATGATAGCCATGTTCAAATATATAAAAGGATGTCACATAGAGGAGGGAGAAAGGTTGTTTTCTGCTGCTCCGGAGAAGCGGACACGGAGCAATGGATCCAAACTACAAGAAAGAAGATTCCACCTAAACATTAGGAAGAACTTCCTGACAGTAAGAGCTGTTCGACAGTGGAATTTGCTGCCAAGGAGTGTGGTGGAGTCTCCTACTTTGGAGGTCTTTAAGCAGAGGCTTGACAACCATATGTCAGGAGTGCTCTGATGGTGTTTCCTGCTTGGCAGGGGGTTGGACTCGATGGCCCTTGTGGTCTCTTCCAACTCTATGATTCTATGATTCTATAATAAACCCCCTCACTGAGAAAAAATATTTATTAAAAGAAAGCTTTTCTAGTAGTGGCTTCTAAAGAATGAAGCTTCCTCTCCACTTGCAACGCTGCCTCTCTTTCAGGAGACAGTGGGAATGAGCATGGTACACTATTTTGGGAGGGGATCATGGACAAGCTGCTAGGTTATTATTTTTGTGATGCATTAGATCTATTTATTTTTTCAGGATTACCGGTTTTATGGATTTTTACCCACTACCTTGGGAGCCTTTTTAAGTTCAGCGTAGGAAGCCTTGTCTGGTGTTCTGTTCTCAAACTGAAATGACACACAGGCACTTATCAAGAGAAATGACATGCGAGTGCTAAGGGGGCAACTTGCTTCAGTGAGAACAGTTCATTTCCTTGTCATGGAACAAGATTTATAGGTAGCTGAACCTTTCTAATACATAAAACAACTTCAGCTGCATAAATTTGATAAATTTTGCAAAATATTTTAGCCAACTAAGGGTTTCAATTAGGAAATTTCTGTCAATGAAAAGCAGTTTTCATGGATGAAAATATAAATTTTGAAAAATGTGGCTAATGTGGCTAAAATCCCAGAAGGCGAAGGTACGGTTCAAAAATATTTCTAGTGTTTGGAGTCAAGAATTCAGTACCCTGGCAAAGCTCCTTCCTTGTCTTTCTTCAGGACAAGAAAAATCAGAATAAATCACACAATCCGCTAGGTGAAATAAAGTAAATTACTGGAGTGCTCTATATGATACAAATCTTTTCCATGAAAATAATTTGGATGCCTGTGTGCAGAAGTCATATAGCAGCCTATCTTAAGTTTGCCTATTATATGTGAAGCACTTTGAGCATTTAGAAAAAGCATTATATATAACTTGTTATAAGAATGTTTTGTTTAACCTATTTTGAGGATCTCAGTGTTCCCTTAAAAATGCTTACCCCAAAATCCCAACTTGTCCAATACCTTCTCATCTTTCTGGCCTTCAGTACAACTTAGCTCCCCTACTCTTAAACCTTCAGAGAGGAGCCGTCACATTATGTGCTGCACAGCACCTAGCATATTCTTTACACTAAATAAATATGCAGATGCATCACTTTTAATTAACAATTCTGCAGTGATTTTGCACTGCAAAATTCTGTCACTTCTGAGTACAACCGTGCTCACTTCACTTTCTACCAGGTATTATGCTTTATTTAATGGACTCTACAAACATTTGATTAATCACATTCATAGGTCTCCAGAAAGGTTATACATACAAACTTGTAAGTTCTTTGAAATCTAAGCTGACTCACTCACTTAATGCAACTGTTATCAATTAACAACTGGGCAAACTGTCCAGAATGAGAAAGAACAAACTGTACAGCATATGAACCACCAAGCTGAATACGGTCCACTAACCATGTATTTCACAAACATGGTGAAAACAAATGGAGACTGTGTGTGTGTGTGTGTGTGTGTGTGTGCATGTGTGTGTGTGAGTGAGAGAGCAGCGAGAGCACGAGAAAGCACATATGAGAGCATGCGTACATCAAGCATTTGCTTGACACAAAACATGTTTGGCTAGGTGAATCACAGATTTTGCTAACCCAAGACAAGACGTTTTCTGCAACAGGTACACAAGGAGTTTCTTTGTACTTCAAAATTCTGCAAAATACAGAATTTCCTATTTGACCTCATTTACAGCAATAATAAAATCAGCTAAGGAAATGTGTAAATGAATACTACAGTTGGTCACTGTTTATTGAATCTGTCACACAATTTTTTACTACTGGTGAAGATGCAATTTTACTGCCAAGTTCAGAAATCTACTAAATCTATTAGAGGCAACTTCTAAACATGGTTTGAGTATTTTACTAAAGTATGTTACCAAATATATTATTCAACTAGTAACTAATGAGCGGTGTTCAGGAAAGTTTTTCTTATAATAGACCTATCAAAATTAATGGACTTAACTTAGTCATGGTCATTAATTCAACTTAGTTGAATATCATCTAAAACTTGCTTTTGTTAACAGTAACCTCCATGCAACATGGCAGAGAGCTTTGAAACTTGAAGGGAGCGTTAAAAGGAGTTTGAGATATGGTACCATGTGATGACATTAAGGTTGCCACTGGCTGTTCAAATCAAAAGTTATCACTGGAATAGCACAACTCCAGGCATGGAGCCAAAGCAGTTCTTTAGATAACTGCTGGTATGTTTTCAAAATCTTATACTAAAATGACTAAAGAGAAACAGACCTGCACCATTCACTATCAAGTCCCAAATACTTCCCATGCCCCAGACACACAATGAATTCAGAATCCTAGCACAAGTTTAAATAAAATTTAAAAATGTTTGCATACTAACCTTTTGGGAGACTCAAAAGTGCAGGGGGATTCTCTGGAGGAGCTCTGTCAGGTTCCTGGGGAGGTACGACCATAGCAAGTGTATGCATTGGTACACGTGGAACCTGCAAAATCAACTCAGATTAAAAACTTACGCCAGTGGATTTTAAAGTAACCTGAACATTAATCCAAAGCAAGTAGGATACTCTCCTCACACCCTGTACGTGCACAGCATTAAGTGTACTGTTCAAATAAGCTTTTGTGAGCTTTTAGTATGGAACTGGATTTTCCTCCCCTCAAATTTAAGAGTTAAGCTTTTTAAGAAACCCAACAGCGTGAGAAATAGAAGAGGTAGCACACCTGAATTTTGAATCATTGTTCTTGGGAGTTTCTCTCTACTTGACTTTTACTCAAATTGTACTATTCATATTCTATATCAAATTCATATTCTATATCTATATAAACACTTGCACCATTTATGTCAAGCTGGTAAAAGTAAACATTCATTTTCCACTGCTATAGTTAAAAGCTTTACAGCTTACCTGAGACTGATCCTGAGATGGCGGTGTGAGCTGAGACATATCTGCAGTTGGAACTGATAGAACATTGTTTGGGTAATCCAATAAATAGGAAACAACATTTGTGTGACCACCCTTCGCAGCTTCAATGAGCATAGTCGAGCCATCCTGGAATACACATTTTAAGAAGACAGATTATAGTGGTTTGTGATCTGAGTACTGTACTAACTAGGCATACACAACAAAACCAACCTTATAGTTAACACACTTTGGGAGCATTAGCCAATACAACTGACAAAAGGTATATACTGTAAAATAATAAAATGAGTTACTTGGAATACCTTAAGACGATGAGTAGGGTCTGCACCATGAGCTAGGAGCAGCTCAACAACAGCAAGATGGCCCCCAGCACATGCCAGTGACACCACTGTGTGGTCATTATTAGCTGTAGCTCGGTTAACATTGGCACCTATCGCAAAGAGATGTAATTAAAGGGAAATTTCAAGGAACAAAGTAAATGCAAAGACACCATTTGTTGGGAATGATATTCCAAATCATTTAATTTTAAAATGAACAATAATTTGCAAGTGAAGAGGAAATTGCTTACATTTAGGTTTTAAAACATTTCACATAGTAAAAGCCAGTTTGTTATTAGCTGTATGTTAATTTTGGAATATAAATTAAATAGTTGAGTTCTAAAGGACAGTACAGCTCTGTCATAAACAGAGGAGACTCATTGAAACCAGTGCTGGCCAATTTAAATCTATTGGTTTCAATAGGCCTACTCCAAGTATGACATAGTCAGGTACCAAAATATTTAAAGGTTCACATTCATATTTCATGTTCGCTTAAAAGAAAATGCTGGTAAACTCATTTTTCATTAAGCATTGTATACCAAATGACAGTTAACCTGAACCTGCTGCAGTTAGTCTTCAGCTACAAGAACGAGACAACCCCTGTAACACTGCCTCTGCCACAAGCGCATAACCTCAAGCAAGATACACTAAATCTCATACTCCCAAGTATGCGGGCATGGGGGTTGTAATACTTTATGGAGATATGAAAGGAGGATTATTTTAGAAAGAAAAAGTATATGAAGCACTGAGCTTTCAAAAACACGGTCCAAGTACTGTTCTTATAAAATTGCAAAGGAAACTCATCCCAAACATACGTTTAGTACAAAACATTATATGTATAGCAAAAGGTAATGTTTGCTATAAAGCAACACATTGTTCCTAACAGCCAACTGTCAAGCAATCCTTCCTTCAGCTACTAATGTTACTATTACTACTACCAACCTTTGCTAATAAGAAATTGTACAGTGCATAGATGACCCGCTCTTGCAGCCTTCATCAGTGGTGTTCTTCCACCTTCAGATTCATGCTCCTGTTTAGAAATAGTATGAAGAAAGTGAATACTGTGGGGGAAAGTAAAGAGAAGAACTAATTTGCTAATATTCTAAAGCAAGATCAGCAGGCAAGCTTGAGGTAGAACTGATGCTTTTTCAGTGAGGCAAAAGAAAGCCCCCTTCAAAATAGGTGAGAGTCACAAACAGCAACGAAAAGACTGAAGTCTTAACCAAGAGCTAAACAGAACACTAAACTGGACCAAACAGAACCTGAAGATTAGGGATAAGGAAGGGGCTTTACCTGGCAAATGGACCAAAGGTGGTATACGGCAAGGCTTTTGTAAACATTTTTGATACTATAGTACAAGCTGTGCACAAAAACCTGACCTAAAAACACCAGTCATGCACTTCACCCATTGTTGTACTTGAAGCATGCAGAATACAAACAACCTTTTCCATTTTGAACACCCTTTTACATATTTAATCGAGTTAAATAAATGATATAAAATCTTGTCCCATTGGCACTTCCTGATAAATCAGCAAACAGAACCAATTAAAGAAAAGAAATACAAGGAACATGCATTGCTGGAAGGAAATCAAAGATTGAAAATTGTTATTTCTTCAAAGTGATGAAAAAACTGTGGTGTACACAGAACAATTACAAAATTATTTACAGTGGTGCCGCGCAAGACGGAAAACCCGCTAGACGAAAGGGTTTTCCGTTTTTGAGCTGCTTCGCAAGATGAATTTCCCTATGGGCTTGCTTTGCAAGACGAAAACGTCTTGCGAGTGTTCCGATTTTTTTCGCTTCCCCCCCTTTTTCTAAGCCGCTAATAGCCTTTTAGCCGCTAAGCCACTAAGCCTTTAATAGCCGCTAATCCGCTAAACCGCTAATAGCGCTAATCCGCTAAGAGGGTTGCTTCGCAAGACGAAAAAACTGCTAGATGAAGAGACTCGCGGAACGGATTATTTTCGTCTTGCGAGGCACCACTGTATTATTATTATTTATTACATTTGCATAGTACCCTCCATTCGAAGATCACAGAGCAGTTCACAACGTAAGAATCCAAGTATTAGACAAATTGTTAATCTATACTTTCACTCATGAGTTATTTTGCATTCATTCCTCTGGATAACATTTGGTCTATTCTCTCATCTAGTTTACATAGGCACTTTTCTTCTTCATTTTCAAGGAAAATAAAAAGCTCCCATTACATTCCAAAATTTTAGAGAAATATTCAAGACTTACTAAATCTGCACCAGCTTGAAGCAGAACATCTGCAACATCAGTGTGTCCATTTTCACAGGCATAGGTCAAGGCAGTGTCTCCTGTTGCAGTTGTTGCATGAACATTGGCGCCTGTGGACGAGTGTGGAATTAGATTACTCACAATGTATTAAAAAATCTACCCAATTAACACTCAACCTAGAACGGCTCATAAAACATTTCCTTTCTCAAATGCTACTGACAGGATACCTCCATTGGAAACACCATTTAAAAAAATAAATCACTGGTGAGGTGACAGAATATTTATTTTAGGCTAGCACTCTCCGAGCAAGTCACCCCTCTGCATATCACAGGTTCCTTTGGTAACATTTCTCAGTTTCGTAAGTCTTTTGCTATTGAGTGCAGGGACTGCCACTGAGAACACAAATGCTCTTGGGAAAACCAGCCAAATGAATCTGGACGCTGAAGTCTTAGGCATGTCATCTTGATGAGAGTATTAAACATGCCACAAAAATGTTGTGAATACTAAATTTTGAATACTAAATACTTTTACATTATTGATACTAATTTCCAATAGTTTCAGAATTATGACTATATTCTTCATTGCTCCAGAGAAACTACAATGTGACTCATGCAAGAAAGTGTTGAGGGATTACAATTTGCATCAATAAATTGGCCATACTGGTCAAAAGTGATTAAGAGTCAGAGTTGAAAAACATCTGAAGGTCCACTCTCTGGTTTATCTCTTCCAACTGTAATAGCAAACGTACCTGCTGCTAGTAAATACTTCACCAGCTCTAAGTGGCCCTCCTGTGCCGCTTCCATCAAAGGTGTAGAACAACCAAGTTCTATGTCAGCTCCTGCCTTAATGAGGAAGTCAGCTACTTCCGAAAACCCTCCACAGCATGCTAAAGTTAGAGCTGTCTCCTGTGTCTCTTCTGTCTGTGCGTTTATATTAGCACCTACAAAAAAAATTATTTAGGAAAAAAAATCATTAGCATGTCCATTTGATATTGGTTCCCCCTCACTGGATTTTAGTGCTATTTTATAGGCCTGCATTTCTTCATATGGTTTCTGCTAATTTCTGTGTGAGTGCAGCTTCTGCATGGATAGTTTTAGTAAACTAAAAAATATGTACTCATATATTATTTTTTTTAATTTGTGACCTGCCCAGAAGACATGGTTGATTATTGTGTGGTATGGTATACAAATATAAAAACCAAATATCAAATAAATAAATCCACTGGCTTACCACAATGGCAACAAAAGGCCCAACACCTTGAAAAAATGGTTTTAAAAGAGGTACAATAGAGCAATTTTCTCTCGACTTATCTGCCAGGTAACACATTAACTTAAGACATTTTCACACATTCCACACCCAGTTAAGCAAAGATGCCTCCCTGCAATACCTGCTTGTTGGTCTACACTTGGCTCTTCTTACGAAGGTAGCCAACAGAGCAATGTTATGGTGTGCAAGATCCTCATCCAATCTGCAAAGTATTAGCAGTAGAGGTAGGAACAAGTGGGAGAAACACAGAAGCACCAGCCAAACATTAAGCACTGGAGGCACATTTGTACTCTTCCCAAAGTAGCAGCCTAATGAGCTTTGTGGAACTGCTGCTGGCACAGATAAAGGGCAACATTCCTTAATCACATCTTCAACACTGGCTGGCTTTAAACCCCTTCTCTTGCCTTTTCCTCTAGCACAAAATGAAGGTTTCCTAAGCCAATAAACATTACATCCTGCAATAAAAGGTGCTTAGAAATTAATCAGGTTGGTTGGGAACACCATTTTTTACTCCAATTAATATTTTAATTGACCTAGTGAATTCTGAATAGGTTAGCAGCCCTAGTAATTATCCTCAATGTAAGAGGCACCAGAATCAACACCACAATTGGTGTTTGGGGACTGAACTGGATGATTCTTGTGGTCCCTTCCAACTCTATGATACTATGAACTATGAACTACTCTGCTAGCAATATTAGTATTGAAGCCACCAAGAAAGAAGCTAGTAAAAATAATATTAATGCTCTAATTTGCAACAAATGTGTTGTCCTACCTTGAGCTAGTAATAGAGCCACCATCTCCTCGTGGCCTTCCCGAGCAGCTTCCATTAATGGAGTATAACCTTCATCATTAACTTCTTCAAGGTTTGCTCCCCTTTCTATTAACAGAGCTGCTAGCTCCACATGGCCACCACAAGCAGCAAGCGTCAGTGGAGATTCAAAGGAATCGGCAGGCATGTTCACTTGAGCACCACTATCCAGTAACAGACGAGCTACTTCCACATGCCCATCCTATTTCAGAAAGAAAGAAAGAAAGAAAGAAAGAAAGAAAGAAAGAAAGAAAGAAAGAAAGAAAGCTCAAATATTCTAGAAAGGAAATTTTCAATATCATTTGAATTATGTTAGGAATGTATGTTCACTCTTCAGTTTAAATTGCAAACAACTGAATTTACTGTGAAATCTTATTCTGATCAGCAGAGTGAAACATGCAGGAATGTCATCTTCTAGAAAACAGGGTCAAAACTTTTCTTTTTTTTAAACTTCCTGTTGCTACAGCCAGATGAGACCTTTCCACTAGTCCACAGACTGGTTATAGTAACTAAAATGTATCCGAAGGAGAACCCCACTGTGTCTAATAACAAGAACTATGAAACAAGAACAGAAGACGCAATACAGAAGCCAACTGAGAAGGTAAAACAGAAGAGATATCAGTGGAATCAGGTTCAACTTGAATCAAGCTGTATGTGCCACTCTCCACTGACCAGAAAGCGTCCAAGTTTCCATTCTTAGTTAGTGGAGGAGTGGAGCATACAAAAGAGATGTTCAGAAGCAGTATACCTTGAAACTGAGTGGGATGACAGCTTCCAGTTACAGGAACTTCTGAAGGATCCTCCTTCTGGAGGCCACATCAGCTGATGCAAACTTGTCCACCTTGTGGAGTCTCACTAAGCTGTGTGTGTGGACCTCGAAGGCTGCTCCATATATAACTTCAGTGGAGCAGTGGTGTGTACAGTCACATTTGGTGGCTGTCGTCCATCTGGGTCCGTCCGTCCGTCGGGGGCCCCCCCCCCAAATGTGCAGCAATGCTGGGAGAAGACCAGCTGAATTTAAGAGAAGTATGCCTGCAGAACTCTTTAACCCACTACATCAGGGGTTGTCAACCTGGTCCCTACCGCCCACTAGTGGGTGTTTCAGGATTCTAGGTGGGCGGTAGGGGGTTCAACGGCAGAAGCTGAACTCCTTCCACTGAGCACTGGTGGGCGGTAAGGAAATTTTACCATCAAGAAAGATGCATTAGTGGGCGGTAGGTATAAAAAAGTTGACTACCCCTGCACTACATGATGGTTGATTGGGAACTTTTTTGCCCTAGACCATGCCTTCTAGGAGTTAACCCTTTCCTGTATGCTCCACTCCTCTGCTGACCAAGAATCTTCCACACCTTCTATATTCAGATGCACCTGTACTAATTGCATGGGATGAAGAGTCACAGGATATTCTGCTGGACAGAGCATGCACAAATCTAGGAGAATCTACAAGAGTTTGTTTGTCATAAATTTAGAGGAGATATTTAATTCCATGTTCACTGCAGCTTGCTGGGGACAGGGAAGGGAAGCTTGGCATTGTCCTCCATTCTCAACATGGTTGCAGGGATCAGCTGAAAGAATACCGCAGCACAATATATTTTGTTGATTATTTTCTGAATTCATGGGAGCTGTAGTTCAGCAACATGGAGGGCCAAAGGTTCCCCCATACCTAGTTTAACGTTATATGTGAACAGAGTCACTTCATTCTCAGTTAGGCACAACCTTCCTAGAGAGGTATGCCCATCACTGCCTACTGTTAGGTAGACAGTAATAGACCATTGTTTCACTGAGCCTTTTAGAATATTTGCCCCTTTGCTGCTGCTTAATCAGCTGCTACTTACTGTGTGATATGATTGTTGCTTTTATTCAAATGCTTCTATGATGTCTCACAGCAGATCATGAAGTGTATTCTTATATACAGAATATAAAGTGTACCATTGATACAGAATATACCTAATTCTATGCAGTTTCCCAGCAGTAACTGTCCTTACAAATTTTTCAAACCAGGCAGTAGGCAATCAAAGCTTTGACTACTCACTGCATCCTTATATAGCACAAGTGCTAATGGCATAATGCAGAAGACTACTGCAGCATTAGACCATTCTTCTTCAGAGAGGTAGTTACTATATTTATCATATTTTTCTCGCTATTACAAGCTACAGTTAGTTTACTGCTAGCCTAAGTTGTGATTGCAAGCTGTTAACAACTCATTCCCCACTACTAGGCTTTTACAATTTTACCAAGCTGAAGAAAAATAGTGTTCGACTTAAAATTATATGCCATGACAAAAAATACTGGAATGCTGTTTTTAGAACATAAATGAATAGCTGTGATCTTGCACAAACATTCTTGCAATGTGTTTTCTTTAAGTAGTGAAAGAGGTAAGGCTAGGTATGTTCAAGTTCTTCAGTTTTCTTCAACCAAAACACCATTTAATCCAATGGTTATTTTACCATGCAAGCCTCCATTAAAGCTGTGTGCATCTCATCTGTTTTGTGCTCTTGATCAGCTCCAGCTTCAAGCAGGAAACGAACCATATCTAAGTGACCTTCAAATAAAAGAGAAAAATCTGCATGTTACAAGACCTAATAATGGTTCAAACCAACTATACTTAACAGTTTCACACCAAGCTAGTACATTAAGCCAACTTAACGTACTAACACATTGTATATTGGCATGTGGCAGCTTTTGTCAGAGGCCATTTCATTACATGCATTGAATAGTATGGTTTGTTGCAACCCGTCCTGGGACATTAGGGAAGGCATGTATGCATGCATGCGTGCAATAAATAAATAAATAAATAAATGCGCTACTGAGCACTCCTCCTTCCCCAACAGGCTTAGGGAAAATATGCCCTGAATGCATTGTTAATATTTGAAAAACAGGAAATCTGGAAAACTGAGGTAGTTTCTGAATTAAGATGCTGGTAGTGATATTGCCAGGTGACATTCCCCCCCCTCAATTTTTATCCAATGACCAAACAACTTCTAAAAATGTAGAATAAACTGTTATGCAAATATATAAAATGGCTTGATCCTTCAGGCTGTATGGTTCAACTTGCTCTGGTACAGAAATTAGGTTTTTTAATCTTCTCTCTCTCTCTGAACATATATAGCTTTGAACATTCCCTGTGGCACTGGGTAAAAGAATGCAGGCTTTCACAGCTCTGAACCATAATTCTAGACATATTAATCGACCTTTTCTTTCTTTCTTATTTGATTTCTATATCACCCTTCATCCTAAGATCTCAGGGTGTTTCACAGAGTACATCCAGGTACAGTGGTACCCCGCAAGACGAATGCCTCGCTAAACGAAAAACCCGCAAGACGAAAGGGTTTTCCGATTTTTAGAGGCTTCGCAAGACGAATTTCCCTATGGGCTTGCTTCGCAAGACGAAAGCCCATAGGGAAATCTCCTGGGACAGCGGGGAAGTGCAGCGCACCTTCTCCTCTGTTCCCAGACCTGTCCTGAAGGCTTGTGGTGGGAGGTCCGGGAACAGAGGAGAAGGCGCGCAGCGCTTTGCCTCTGTTCCCGGGACTTGCGTGGGAGGAGGGTTTTTCCTCCCCACCGCCAACATTCAGAACAGCATTCTGAATGTTGGCGGTGGGGAGGAAAGCCCTCCTCCCACCGCAAGCCTTCAGGACAGGTCCGGGAACAGAGGGGAAGGCGCGCAGAGGGCTGCCTAGGCTGCGGATAGCAGCATGCTGCCCCGCGCAAGGGGCGCTCTTAAGCAGAGCGCCCCTCGCGTGGGGCAGACATTCGCAGCTTGGGGAGCCCTGCAGGAGTTCCCCGCAGGGCTCTCCAAGCTGCAGATAGCAGCCTGCTGCCCCTATCCGCAGCTTGCGGATAGCAGCCTGCTACCCCTATCCGCAGCTTGCAGAGCCCTGCGGGGAAGTCCTGCAGGGCTCCCCAAGCTGCAGGTGTCTGCCCCGCACAAGGGGCGCTCTGCTAAAGAGCGCCCCTCGTGTGGGGCAGCAGGCTGCTATCCGCAGCTTGGAGAGCCCTGCGGGGAAGTCCTGAAGGGCACCCCAAGCTGCAGATGTCTGCCTCGCACCGGGCAGCAGGCTGCTATCCGCAGCCTAGGCAGCCCTCTGGGAACTCTTCTGAAGGCTGGCGGCGGGAGAAGGGCTTTTCTTCCCACCGCCAGCCTTCAGAAGGCTGTTCTGAAGGCTGGCGGTGGGGAGAAAAGTCCTTCTCCCCCCGCCAGCCTTCAGAAGAGGTCTGGGGACAGACTGTCCCTGGACCTGGTCTGAAGGCGGTCTCCATAGGAACGCATTAATTGATTTTCAATGCATTCCTATGGGAAACCATGCTTCGCAAGACGAAAAACTCGCAAGAAGAAAAAACTTGCGGAACGAATTAATTTCGTCTTGCGAGGCACCACTGTAGTGGCGTAGCGTGGGTTGTCAGCACCCGGGGCAAGGCAAGTAATTTGCGCCCCCTAACCCATGGATTTGCGCCCCCTAACTCGTGGATTTGCACCCCTTAACCCTAACCCCCAGATGTTGCGCCCGGTGCGGCCGGCCCCCCCTACACCCCCCACGCTACGCCACTGCATCCGGTACTAACAAATACTAGTAAGTTCTATCAGAGGAGGGAGAGAGAAAAAACCGTTTGGCTCTTTATTTTCCTAAGGATTTTCCCAAAACCAAAATCTGAGGGTTGAAAGTGGAAAGCCTCTCACACAATGAGAAAAGCTTTAGTATTATTTTAGTGATAAAATATTGCTACAACCAATCAAATGCTATAAAACTTCTAGAGTGAAAATTCAAAGGTAGTAAACTCAGTTTCAATAGAACTTCTACAATGTAAAACAATTTCAGAAGTTCAGAGTACAGAAATTCTTCAAGGAATTGGTCCAAACTTGGAATCTGTTAAGCCCATGGCCTCCCCTCCTCAGCCCTGCCCTCCTGCATGGCATTACAGACAGTGAATTGTGGAGGGCATCCTGTGCCTTTATGTTATAATTAAACACACAGTAACGCTACAAGCAGCAGATTTCTTTAGAAGGCTATACAGGGATGCTCAGGTTTTCCAATGCAATCCCTCAAAATGTCCTACCTTTATAACAAGCAAGTGTAAGAGCACTTTCTTTGAATTCATTGGAATGAGTGTTTATTCCTGCACCATATTCCAGAAGTACTCTTGCAACCTCAACATGACCTGCACTGGCTGCTTCCATTAAGGGGGTATGTCCATTTTCATTATGATCTTCAATATTCGCACCTGCTTTCAACAACACTTTGACAATATCAACAAATCCCCCAGCGCAGGCATAAGTGAGTGCTGTATTTCCTAAGAGAAGAGGGGAAAACAAACCAAGGTCACTTATATCCCTGCCTTTGCAAGTTTAACTCTTTATTCATTGAGATTAAGAAATTGGTGCGGCAAAAGGATGACTACTGTTTGACGGGACTTTAAATCTGCATAATACCAAACAGAAAACACTGGTTACAAATTGACATTTTGAGCAGTTTTACATTAGTGTACTTTCAATAGTTATTTCCAATGAGCAATGATTTTAGAATATATTTCTTACTACAGAGAAATGCTTTATGAAAACTTAAAAGTTAGTGTCAAGGTATTTAATTTCTCCTAAACGTGACAGTGTTGCTGTTTTAAAATATTATAATGTTAACACTAATACTACATGAAATTAATGGACTATGCGGAACTTGACAAACTAACAGGAAGGATCCGAAACCGGCGGAACCAGAAGTTTACCGAGGACTGGAGTAAATTTACGAATTATTTTAAAAGTATTTGTGACGACCAGACGACGTTTGTAGGTTTGCAAGAAGTTCTGTGAGGAATAATATTAGAAATACTGCAAGAATGGAGAAGGAGACGTGATATGTTAAGAATATAAAGGCAATATTAAGTTAGGAAATGCGTAAGAAGTGATTAAGACGGAGGATTGTCAGAGGTGCTGATGGAAGTCCAATACGAATGTATTTGTGATAAATTGTGTGGTATGTTTTATAATTTTGTATGTTAAAAACCAATAAAAATATTTAAAAAAACAACAACACTAATACTACTTGAACTTCTTCATTCAGGTTTATCCGAGTGATCACTTAAAAGACAAATTTCACAGTGCACTACTTTTCACACATAATACTACATCCCTAAGTAAATATTTGCATCTATTTCCAGTAATAATCTATCGGCACTCAAATTATTAGTAGCTTTTCATTTCTTATTTACACTTACCTGTTGAAGACTGGGCATTGACATCAGCACAATGAACAAGCAGCAGTTTCACAATGTCCACATAGCCGCCACTGGCTGCTGCCATGAGTGGGGTTATATCTCCTTTATTTCCTCTATCTTCAACGTTTGCATGCATTGCAAGCAGTACCTGAATAAATGAAACAGAAGTTAACCTCCTATTAGTCATTACTATTCCCCTTTCTTGGTCAAATGACACCACACTCAAAGTTGGCTGGAATCTGTCTGTCTTGGAAGACAATGGAAGAGTGTGCCTTTGGGGGTGAAGACAAACTGTTGGAGAGTTACAGCACCTGCTGTGGCTGTAGAGACCCATACAGGAGAGACATGTTTTATTGCAGCTGGGGCAGATGAAGGCATTCAAAAATCATAGAGTAATAGCTCAAGAATCAAGGAATAACAGAAATGGAAGGTGTCCTACTAAACTTCATCTTTACCCAGGAATATGCTAAGAAGTCAGAAAAAACATGTTTGGTGGTGTTTGTTCAACTTTCTTGTTAAAGTTAAACCTTGCAGGATTAAGCCCTTCAAAAGCCACTGAATACGTGAGCAGAACATTTGCCTTGTCCTTTTAAATCAGTAGTCCATTTTATAAACATATCAATTATTTCTGGGTTCATAAGAAGTTTTAGCATTAAAGAACTGATATGACTGTGTTAAGGAAAGCATGTTTGCACTGCACCCTCTAGTTACCAGGTTAAAAATACACTTGGATTCTTGGATAAGTTGTAAGTTTATCTATAGGCCTCACACCTTTAGTATTTAAAGGAATGGTTTAGAACACTAGTCTTTACTCACTTGTGCCAACTCATAATACCCAGCTGAACATGCCAAGCAAAGGAGACTCTCCCCTTCTTCTGTATGTTCATTTACACTTCTTCCTTCATCCAACAGCTTCCGGACAGCATTTACATCCCCATCCGAGCATGCTTCTGCCAAACTGCGACTGGAAGATAACATTTTAAATACAATGAGCACACATGGAAGTAGCTGAAATGAATTACACAAATGGTAACTTATGATTAACTAAAAACTTATTTAGTACAATTTTCATGTTAAAGACAGCTGGCATCCTTTACAAAATTATATTAAACAAACATGAAGAATAATTTGGCAAGCTGCTTAGGCAATGTTCTCTTGTTGTGACTGTATCTGGGAAAATGGGAGTGAGCTTTAAGGACTCCTTCCATGCAACTCACAACAGGGAAAGAGATGCCTGAACCAGGAATCTGGGAGGTTTATAATGAATGCATTCAGGATGATTTAGATAGGACTAAATTGCCACTCTGGCTGACAAAATTGAAGTATTTTACTGTAATCAACTTGAAAGGTTGTTTTGTACATTTATATAAAAAATACCAAAAATTAAAAATACACAAAGCTTATATAAATATAAAAATAAGTATACCATAAATTGACTGTACACCACTTGGTCTTTATATAGCTATGTGGCAGTTCATAGGACAGCACTGGTAAGTCACAATTTCAAAGGCAGCTATATAAATTTCTAATATAGGTAAAAGGATGACGGAGTCATAAGTGCACCAGATTATGTGTTTGTCTTTTTCAGAAGCTTAAATCTTAAAATTGAATAAAGGGAAGAACTAAGATTGCAGCATGGTTTTCTGAACATTTTGGCCAAACACTTTAAGAGATGAATATAGCCTTCCATATTGCTGGCTAAGCAGTAAATTTCACAGAAAATATTGTCTATCAAATCCCCAAGTCATTAAGTGAACACTGTATGAATTAAAAAACATGATGAGAGATTAATCTCTATGCTGACTTTAGCCCAGATTATTTATCTGTATTATGAGAATTAAGGATATTTGAAGTCTACCTGTCACTTAAAAAAAACAAAATCCAGCCACTGAATGCCTAAAGTCAAATTCTTCCAAAATGCATGTTTCATCTGATGCAATGAATGTATCTAATGCAAGCAATTTCAGTATTAATGTTCGCACATTCAATTAGTTTTCCCTGTATAGTTTTACCAAGGACAACTATTTGAAATTTAATATTCTATGAAGTAAAACCTGACCTTCCTTCCTTCCTTTCCTATCAGTATATAAGCCTCATCCTCTGTGCTCCATATTGCCTCAACTCACAACTATCCCATTTTAAGTAAGCATGAAACTGTATAGATGCAACATATATGTGAATATACTTCATCAATTAATATGTGGAAATATGTCAATTTTGTCTCATGACATTACCTTATCTTGCTACTGAAGCTCTCCAACCCAATTAGAGAATCTCACCTCTGAATCACTTTGACGGATTGATATGGCTGAAATATTACTCTGGGTAAAGCCCAAAGTGGTCACAATTCAGTTTACATTTCTGAATCTCAAAGACAGAAGCTGATCTAGGTCTATTTATATTGCTTTATTAGATATACCAAGAGCCACTTTATCCACAATCCTCAGCTTTTCAAGTCAAATGCAGATAGAATCAAACCAGATGAACAGAAATTCAATACATACTTGTCCACTTGTCCTGCATTGTGATTGTTCTCTGCTCTCATCCGTGTCAATGCAGCAGCAGCTTCATCCAATGCACAGCTGACAGAAGAAGTCAATCTTCGGAGCACCTCGGGATCTGCGAAGGCTTTACCATCGGCAGTGGACAATTTACCAATCCCTTCAGCGAATGTGCGTTCATCAATCAGGTTAGTATGAAAACCACACAAAAAATGCAGAGACACCATTTTAAACTTCAGCCACATGCACTATTAGTTAAAGTTGTCAGCTGCAAACATGCTAGAAAATTAGAAGCTACTTTGACCCTACTATATCAGGAAGATCAAACAGAACATGGAAAATACAAAGCTAGCTTTAGGAGTTGATAATTATTTTTGCGTCCTTAAATTCAACGCTTATGTTCCTGAACTACAAACAGAATGGGAAAATGTCAACGGCATCTGCACTTGATGCTTCAATTTTTTAAAGACGACATAATGAAAATTTAGGGAGATTTTTTTTTAAAAAAAACTAAAGTTAAAGTTAGATGCCAATTTAAATATAAAGGACAAAACCTTTGGTATCTCGGATGTGGCTATATAAATGAATCAGTCAATAACTGATAAACTTAAGAAGTGTTCTAGATACTTCATTGTACCTTTTGCCGAAACACCATGCTAAAACAAGCATTCAAAATTCACCAGAAGGATTTTGCACTGGGCTATCGGCCACTTGCGACCAAGTGAAGATGCCTAGGCACCAGGATGGCATCTGACATCTCCACCATCTGGAGATGCATGCCTGAGGATCCTTGGATCTTGACTGCTTTCACACACTACCAACACATCCTGTGGAATTCTATCGGTTATATTTTATCGGCACAATGAATTTTAGGAACCAAAAAGTCATATTGAAAAAATACAACTTTCAAGCCATCTGGCCCAAAAATGGCAACTAGGCATATATCTGAGTTTCTAACATAGTGTTAAACTATGTTTTTAAGAATGTTAGAAATATTATGTCAGCATTATTTTTCAAGTTACGGGAACTGATTGTGAAATTGGCTATCATTTCCTTCTAAAGTCTTTTACACACAACTTAATGGTTCTGTTTGCATATAATGCTAACTATAGTTTAGAGTTAGAGACAAGCCACTTACATGTCTCCCCTTTCCTCTAACATGGATGTGAGGAGTTTAGAAGCTTTCATTTCCAACTTAAACTAACCACAGCTTATTATGATATCTCAACCCAGACAAATTGCAGTTAGTTTTGACTATTGTTAGTGGAAGCTAACCAACTGCAAACCGTGATTTATGAAGCAAGTTTGTTTCAATAATCCACAGCTGATTAATCACCGTTTAGGATTTGGAACTAATTCTCAACTATGCTTAATCTGAAATAGAAGCAAAGGCTTCTGACAAGTCACCTCCTAATCCTGACAATGTAACAGGGTAAGAGTAAAATTCCTAGTATGTGGAGCAACCTTGACTCCTCCTTTTAGGACACAAGAGCCCCAAAACAACTGGCTATGGGTTTGTGGCTAGGACAACAACGCTGGGAAGTGACAACCTTCAATTAGAGATCCAGTTTACAATTTATTTTCCCCCAGAAATCCAACATTATTGCTTCTAACCAGTCTCTCTAATCCAATAATGCACCACACTGGATCTACACTGACAACTAGATAGCCATTTTCAAAAACAAAACATTTTGTAGTGATCTAGATTTCTCCCCCATCTCCATTGACTATGTGCATGAATAAATCTACTGAAGCCAGGATGCACAAAATTCAGAGCCAGCAGTTTTAGGACTGATGCTTTAGGAGCCAGGGTGCAGCATGTTTTCAATGAGGTTACACTTCCCTGAAGCAGCAGGTGTGCAGCTTCAGGGCACTTCCAGATCCAGTACTGCTCCTGAAAGCTGATGTGGTAGCTGTGCCCCAATAGTTTGATTTAATATACTAGCTGTACCCCTGCCAGGAGGATGTAGAACCAATGTTAGGGCACAGGGGGAAAACAGAAAAATTGGGAGGTGGGAGCTATCCTCCCTTGAACATGCCACCCATCGGCCCCCCCCCATCATCTTTGCCTGGTCCTAATAGTTACCTAGTCACTTCAAGTTAGATTACTGCAATATGCCCTTAAAGGCAGCCTAGAAACTTCAACTGATGCAGAATATGGCTGCCATGATTTTGTCTAGAGACATCAGCTTAGATCAGGTTCTCAAACTGTGATCCATGGATGACTTGTGATCTGTGAACTTCATTTAGATGCTCTGTGGTATGTCCAAGTCAAATGATCATATTTCAATTTTACTTTATTTTTTATTTCTTATATTGTATTTTATTGTATAATTTGTACTCCATGGAATGTAAAATGTAATACAATAAAATGCAATATAAAAAATAACAGGAATAGAAATAAAATTAAAAAGAATTCGCTATCTGGTACAGTGCATTGAAATTGCTACAAGAGGCAGGAAAATCATTAATTGGTCCACCAAGACCACCAGTAATTTTCCAATGGTCCATAGGGGAAATGTTTGGGAATCACTAGCCTAGATTATATCTGTGTCCAATGTACCATGAAACACCTTTCATTAATATAGGTTGATGCACCAAATGAAATACATCCTAGATGCTCTGGTTAAGGTTACTGGAATGCATTTTCAAAAGGGCTACCTTTACTTTTTGTCTGCATACTGCAAACTTAAATTATCACTGCTCAATTCACTGACTGCTACAACCAAGCATGAATTACTTATTCAGATACAAACTTGAATGAGAGCCTGTTTATACTCCCATTTTTCATTAAACAATATTATCTCAAGATCCCTGAACTCATCACCACTGTGATTTGAAGCATTATTCCTGCATCGCTTAGCTCAGATAATTGAGACAGTCTGTAGGAGTATAACATAGTTTTACACAGCAGCATCTGGGTAAAACCTTGTGGAGTGCATTGCCTCACTGTCTTGAATTAGGCATAAGCACTTCTAAACTCTTTTAGGCATCCCAAACGAAGTTTTAAACTGTTCAGTTCTAGAAACTCAGTTGTGTTCCGAAACTCAACTTCAAGTTGTTAATGTCTGAGTACACAGCAATCTCTGTTCCTCAAGGTCAAAACTAGTGGTTCCACTACCCACAAATAAAACTACTATCAAAATGAAAAAAGAAAACTACCTGCTGCTTCCAGCAAGGCTTCTAGTCTTGCTTGCGTTTCTGGATCTACTGTTCGTAGGTCTGCTCCTTCTGCGGCACTTGACAAAAATATCTCTGATGTTGTTTTAAGCACCGGGTTATCCAGATCTTCTTGGTCCAAAATAAACGACTCAACCTGTTTGAAGACACAGAAGTTAGCTGTTACTTCTGTTTTATTTAACAATTTATTCCAAACCAGAACAAAACTGGATACATTGTGTCAAAGCCACATATTTGATAGCTACATGCATGCATTTTCGAGAACAAATGTTACTGGAGAATGAAATTTCAGAACACACACTAATAGTTGAACAAATTTACAACCATTTTCAAGGAAAAGTAATTTAGACTGTACTGCAGACTAAATTTAGATCACCTATAACTGCTGAACCTGCCAACATTTGGTTCTCCCTAGACGAGAGAAACCTCTCTACTACTTCAGAGACTCTAGCCATAATTGCCAACTACAGTTCACGAATCATCTACTTTGGCTTGACAGTTTCCCAGGAAAACCAGTTGGAGAAATGCAGATTTTTTAGGTGGCATTCATATGCACACTTATTGGGGAGAAAGTCCCACAGAGCAAGGTGGATTTTACTACCAGGTAACAATACCTAGGGTTGTACTTTTAAATTATTTTTCTTCCCTGAAAAGTAAAACTGAAAACTTCCAGAGTCTGTGGTAACAATAGTAATAATTTTATTATTTATACCCCCACCCATCTGGCTGGGTTGCCCCAGGCACCCTGGGTGCTTCCAACACATATAAAAACAACCTCTCAAACATTAAAAACATCCTGATACAGGACTGCCTTTGGATGTCTTCTAAAAGTTGCATAGTTATTTATCTCCTTGACATCTGATGGGAAGGTGTTCCATCTGCCTTGTTCCCTGTAACTTCACTTCTCACCAGAAGGCCCCCTGAGCTGGACCTCAGTGCCGGGGCTGAATGATGGGGGTGGAGATGCTCCTTCAGGTATACAGGGCTGGGGCAGTTTAGGGCTTTAAAGATCAGCACCAACACTTTGACTTGTGCTCAGAAACATACCGAGTAGAAGTGAAATTCATCTGTTACCAGTTTAGCAAGCACAGAATGAATATTTTCAAGTCCAGCACCATCCAATATTGAACAAGTGTAATAATTAAACTTACTCAGCAAATGAAGAACTACCAGTCTATAGAAGATTAGTTTTATCATTGAAGCTATAGCAGATTTTCCTCTAGATATTATTCTCAGCAGTCCACAGGCCTACAGCATGTAGACGCAATGAGTTTAAGTAACACAAGTAAAAATTTCAGAATAAGAGTTCAAATGCCTGGTTGCATTACATTAAACCTGGGAGCAAAAGAATGGTTCCCCTTCTGCTTTTGATGCCAATTTGGGAAAAGACAGTGAACAAGATGACTTGAATGACACTATTATTTTTTTAAATCATCTTCAAATAAACACTCATTTCACCCTATGGAAAATGTTTTTAGAGTAGGGGTGGCTAAACCTCCAGTCTGGGAGCCCAATACTGATCAAGTAAAATTTTCTCATTAATTTTTCCAGCAGCAACAAAAGGAATATAAAGTAACACAGACACAGCACAATATAGGTTTGGGAAAAGTTGAACCTCTCCACCCATATTTCCCAATGGGGATGCAAGTTATTCTCTCCTCTGCTGATCTGCATAGAACAGCTGAGGAGAGGGGTGACTTCTGAACACACCCAAAAGGATGGGGGGGGGGCGTGTTTTGCCAAGGGTGAGTGACCAAAAAAAAAACAGTTTAAAACTCAGATATACAGTGGTACCTCAGGATGCGAATGGGATCCGTTCCGGAGCTCCGTTCGCATCCTGAAGCGAACACAATCCACCACTTCCGCGCATGACGTCATTCTGACCGTCTGCGCATGAGGCGAAACTCGGAAGTAATGTGCTCCATTACTTCCGGGTCGCCGCGGAGCGCAATCCAAAAGTGCTCAACCTGAAGCGTATTCAACCCGAGGTATGACTGTATAAACTAGGTGCCAAACAGCACCTCAAACCTAGATTACAGTCACCACAACAGAATGTCTATTTATAATCTAAACCAGTGGTTTTCAACCAGTGTGCTGTGGCACCCTAGGTGCCATGTATGATTGGTCATGGGTGCTGTGGGCAACACTGGCCTGTCCCTCTTTCCTCCCCTCCCTCCCCTAATGCCCTCTTGCATCTCTGCCTCCCAAAGGCTTGTACAGCTATTTGTTGCAGCAGCCCCAAACTGTAGGCAAATGGTGCCTCTGGGGCTGGCCAACGGGTGCTGGTTGCCAGGAGCTGAGGTGGCCATGGAGTAAGCAAGCAAGCAGGCAAGCAGGCAAGCCAGCCAGTCCACCAGCCCTTTCTTTGGAATGGAGAAACAAGTGGGAGGCCAGGCAGGCAGGCGCCACTGACCTTTCTTGTGCTTGCTGTGTGCAAGTCCTGCCTGGGAGCTAAGTGCTTGATGCTGAAGGGAAGCCTTTCTGCTATGCAGGCCCAGCAATGCTCGCTGCTGCCAATCAAGGTAAGGTGCTGGCCTCACATTCACTTTTGGCCAGTCTCCGTTGGGCCACTAAGGCTGGGGGCATCCTCTTCCCAGGCCCCTGTGGGGCAGTGTGAGGAGGCATCTCTCTCTGGAGTGGTAGGGGGCAGCTCAGAGACCAGGGACAGCAGCAACAGCTGCCCAGAAGACTCCCAAGGAGTGGGGAAAGGAGAGGAGGCTGAGGGAACACTCCACAAGGGAGGGTGTTCAAAAAAGGGAGAGAGGCTGCCAGCTCTGCAAGCACGGGGTGACATAACTGGGCTACTGAGTCCCACAGGAAGAATGTAGTTGGTCAAGGGAGCCATGAACTCAAAAAGGTTGAAAACCTCTAATCCAGCAGTTCTCAACCCGTGGATCCCCAGAGGTTGTTGGACTACAACTCCCATCATCCCTGAGCTCTGGCCTTGCTAGCTAGGGGTGATGGGAGTTGTAGTCCAACAACCTCTGGGGACCCACAGGTTGAGAAAGGCTGCGTCTAATCTAAACTGTATTGCTTGACTGTACTTTGCTCTTATAATAATTCACTTGTCCTAGTATGTAAAAAGGAGAAACAGAGTGAAAATGGAAATGGTATTAACTATACACTAAGGCATGGGTTTTTAAACTGTGGTCTCCGAGTTTCCATTTGGGTATTCTGTGTAAAGGCTGCAACACAGTCAAATATATTTGTACTCAGCCCTGCACTAACTTTCCTTGATGCAATGATCGAGGACTAAGATGCCCAGCATCCATGATTCATGTGGGAGAACAGAAGCATATGATGTGCGTATTTTGCTGCACACAAGTCAACTGGCTCGATGGAGATGTCAGTCACCAACCTGACACCTAGAAATATCTATGTAGTCGCAATTGAACCCATGCGAGTAGCAAAATGTGCCTGGCGCCCAATGAATTTCAAACACTGCAAAAAAGGTTACGTCATCTGTTTTATAGTGTGCATCATTACAAGCATAGGTTTTCTGTTCAAGCACAGATTTTCTGTTCAAAGGATTAGCAAGGATGTTTAACCAGGAGCAGTAAAAAGGATTCTGCTTTTTAGTATGTTCGGTGTAGAAGATGTATTTGGGATTAGATGTGTAAATAAGTACCATTATAGACCAAGGTTTCTGCATTTAACTTTCAACTAGTTTTTAGTTTAGTTTTTTTATGCTGTAAACCGCCCTGTAACCTTAGATCATAGAGCAGTATATAGATTTAATACAAAAGTAAACAAACTGAATATGGATTCATACATATCAATCTAAATAGATTAATTTGAGAGAAATCCCTATCAATTTATCTGAAATTTAATTTAAAGTTGGTGTAAGTAACATTGAGTCTTAAGCCTATTTTAGTTGGAAAGATCTCCAATATTTATGAATAAACTTGGAGTTTCAGTATGAACAATAAAGAAAGCCATACCAAAAATGTTCAGGAATAGAGCCGAGAACACCCTGATGCAGATCAATATGCTGCTACATTTTATACTTACAAGAGTTAAAAAAAACTTCACTATTCTTGGCCATGAGATGCCATGTGTTTTTTGTTGTTGTTGTTGTTGTTGTTTTTTAAAAAAAAAACACCTTAAAAAGGCCCAGGCTAGAAAAGTCTCCATTCCCCTAAGTTCTAATATTAAAGAACTTTTGCATATCTCCTGGGAAAACCTAATAGTGAGAATTCAGAAGCATAATTGGATGGCCATAGATTAGTTATGCTCACCTTCTTATGGAGAACAGCAGGAAAACACTTAAGTTTATGTTTACTTTCAGATTGTGACTTGGATTGGCATGGAGTTCAGAATTAACGGTTTGAATGTCTTAATCAAGGACAAATTTGTTTTTGCTGACAAAAATAATTTGAAAAAATCAATTTCTGTTCTCTACATAGTAAGTTTCCCATCTTCCCTTATTTGACAGGTACTTATGTAATATGAAATCATAGGGTTGTATCCAAGGCTCCCAGTAGACCCACTAAAGCCAATGGACCTTACTAGTCATTAATTTCAATGGACCTACTCTGAGAAGGATAACCACTGGAAACAACCCATAGTTCCCAGACCTTTTCCAAACCTTATTTGGCCACTTCAGATGCAACTGTAAACTAGTTATTCATTAAGACTAAAACTATCTATGTCTACTCAGAACTAAGTCCTATTGAATTCTTGTTATTTTACCTAGTACAGGGGTCCTCAAACTTTTTAAACAGGGGGCCAGTTCACTGTCCCTCTGACACTGTTGGGGGCCGGACTATAGTTTGAAAGCACCTCATGTTTGAGACCCGTATTTTCTGACGATTTACAAAAGAAGCGCATTTTAACAAAGCCACCTCTCCCCTTCCTGCCTGCCTTCCCCATGATCTAACCATGATCTTTGCCCAGCAAGCCCCACATGGACGACGAGGAGTTTTGTAACTGGGATTGAGAATGAAGAAAGCCAGAGAAGGAAGGAGAAGAGGGAGGTCATCTCCCCTGAGCTGGACTGGGGTCTGCAGGCGCCTCCGCCCTATGGTGTCTGGGCCGAGTTCTTTGCTGCAGCAGCATGCTGCTGCTGCTGGCTGAGATCCAGGGAGACCCATTAGACAGCAGCAGGTTCTGGAATTGCCATGCGGGCTGAGTTCAGGACCCTGGAGGGCTGGATGTGGCCCGCGGACCGTAGTTTGGGGCCCCTGACCTAGTACATCAATCCATGTCATTAGTATAGTATAGTGGCTGAAGGGATATAAGCCTTAATTTCCTGCCACCTGAAGATGACCCTTATCTTCCTCTGGTTGTATATTCCGCTCTGAACAACTAGATTTGGTATTCCCTGAAGCACAAAAAAAGCAACCATGTTGGTCCATTTAAAAAAACCCTCCAAAATCCATAGTTGGGCAATATTTTTATTAGGAGCAACCAAATTGTCACAAAAAGCATTTTGTGGCAAACTTTTGAAATCTCCTGAGACCTTGTCCCTCACCATCACTCTGTGTAGCAGCTGACTAAGGGTTCGTTTTCCTTCCAATTACAGTCATACCTCAGGTTAGATGTGCTTCAGGTTGAGCGTTTTCACGTCACGCTCCACAGTGACCCAGAAGTAACGGAGAGCATTACTTCTGGGTTTTGCCGCTCGCACAGACGCTCAAAATGACATTGCGTGCATGCGCGAAAGCAGCAAAACACGACCCGCGCAGACGCATCTTACGTTTTACTCAGGATGCGAACGGGGCTCCAGAACGGATCCCAATCGCATCCAGAGGTACCACTGTAACTGTGCAACACCTTCCTCATATTCAATTAAAACACACATTGACTATAGAATTCTGCCTTCCAGACTCCATGTCGAGACCTTCCAACCAGATCATCCAAGACACCTGGGTCACACTTTCATATTGTTATGCTCATAGTCAATACACACAGTTAGCATAGGCTTGAAGAAAGTAGAGATGACCAATTAGTCTTAACATGGCTAAAGGCTTAATGGTTAACATCAGGTTGTTGGGTTTTTTTTAAAAAGGCAACTTGAATAGCCCTCTCCACTGCACTGCAATATGGGCTTCCAAGATATACACTAAATCTCTGCAGGAGTGTTGGCAACCAAAATATTCAGATCACAATACAGTCGTACCTTGGAAGTCGAACGGAATCTGTTCCGAAGTCCATTCAACTTCCAAAACGTTTGGAAACCAAAGTGTGGCTTCAGATTGGCTGCAGGAAGCTCCTGTAGCCAATCGGAAGCTGCGCTGGATGTTCGACTTCCAAAAAACTTTTGAAAACTGGAACACTCACTTCCAGTTTTCAATCATCCAGAAGCCAAAACATACAAGTTCCAAGGCATTCAGCAACCAAGGTACAACTGTACTTGAAGTTCGTAACGTGTGACTACACCCTTTAGTTTCATTTGGAATTATGTCAGGAAAGAATCCTTTAACTAAATTGATTCCCTCCTTCCCAAAGGCTATTCTAGAGTGCAACCACACTGCACTAATTTCATTGGGACCACAGTAAGGTACAAGGACTTCCCGGTCAGGAGGCCTGCTACTTGGAACATGAAAATGACAAATAAACCTTAACATACTCATGCAAAACCTTTATTAGGCAAACCAAAGTGTCACAAAATAGCACAAAAAGCTTGAAAGTTCAGAACTCTTCATTAGGAAAGATGGTAAACAAATTAAGTTCTTTAAAACATTAGAGAATCATCTAATAGTTTACTATAATTGTTTAAGGATACCAGGTGTACGTAGTTTTGAGTCCCTTCCAACTATGCAATTCTATGAAGTTAAGGCTGGCATGGCAGTGACAAATATTTTATATCAATACCAAAAGCATCATCATTATGTTTTTGGTATAATCTGCCAGGTAACTCATCCTATTCATTAGAACCTAGGTTTTCAACCAATGTGCCATGGCACCTTGAGGTGACTTGACTGATGGCCAGGGATGCAGCAAGTGGTCCCATCCCCCGTCCCTCCTTTGATGGGGAAGAAAGCCACATGGCTTCCAACACAAAGCTGGAAACTCCCTACTCAGACAAATGAGATGAACTTCTTTACTTTTTCATGTATGACCGTGCTATGTGAAGCCGATCACTTTCAAAGGAGTGCTGCCCAAGTGTGTACCTCTCTAGCACATCGCTCTGATTCCAGCTGCTGATGGGGGACGAGAGGGAAGCCTGCAAGCAGGGATGGAGGGAAGCAAATGGTTCATGGGGCCAGTGTGGCAAGAGTGAGGCAATGGTTGAACCCGTCAAGGTAACTTCTTCCTGCCAGGGATGCAGCCAGTGTAAGCCCTACTTGGCAGTAGACCCACTGGTAGATAGTGGGGCAGCCTCGACCTGCTGAGCCCAGTTCATTCTGCTCTTGAGTAGTACTTTGCTAGGCAAAGCCTATCTTTATCCTCCTCATAATCATTACTGGGTTGCTGGCAGTGTTGAGTCCTGCTCAAGAGGAATCCCATTGAAACAGGCGGGTAATAGATGGGCAATAAACTGCAATGGAAATAATTACTACTACTATCCAAGAGGAGACCTATTGAAATTGATGGGTATGGCTGACTCAGGGGTCACTGACCTCCAATGGGTCTTCCCTGAGTAGGAGAATACCCTTTTATATTGGGTTGTAGCCAGTGTTAATCTTACTCAGTGTCGGCCCAATGAAATTGATGGCTATGACTGATGGTGTCAATGATTTCCAGTGAAGCCAGTTGGGGCTTAGAACACAGCAAGACAGAGCTCCTCAGCAACCTTCAAAACCAAGTAAGGATGGGGAGGGGGCATCCCAGTGATGCGCACGGTGGCCTGGAATGGAATGCGCGTGTAAGTGGTGATTCCCCTGTATCCCACAGGGGAGCTGAAGAAAGAATGTGGTTGGTCAAAGGAGCTGTGGACGCAAAAATGTTGAAAACCTCTACAAGAGAGCAAGCAAGTCAACCTCTCATTCTAATACAAGTTAAGTACTTAATTCGTTCCGGAGGCCCGTTCTTAACCTGAAACTGTTCTTAACCTGAAGCACCACTTTAGCTAAGGGGCCTCCTGCTGCCGCCGCGCCGCAATTTCTGTTCTCATTCCTGAAGCAAAGTTCTTAACCCAAGGTACTATTTCTGGGTTAGCAGAGTCTGTAACCTGAAGCGTCTGTAACCTGAAGCATATGTAACCCAAGGTACCACTGTATTAGAACAGACATGCCTAAAATACAAATTAAATTACAAAATGAATCATGGCAACAAATAAATATAAGGATATTCTAAGTATGTGCAGCTGTACTGTCACTACCTCTCTGCTTCCCCTGGTTAACAAATGGTACCTCCCCCCTTGCCCTGCTGGCCCTAAATATCATTAAGCATTACTTTGGCAGCAAAAGGTAGCCAGGATTCTCTAAGATATTTAACCAGTTGTGTTGATGTAACACTGAGATGAAGTTAGAATAGATTGAGTATTTTAACTGTTGTATGTTTTAAAGTATGGTTGTGGTTTTATTTCTTGATTTTATTGTTTTATCCTTTTGTATACCCCTTTGAAGTTTGTTTGTTTTCAATCAAGTAAGGTAAAAATTTTATGGAGTAAATAAATAAGAAAAATGATTATGTGTGCAAAAGTTCTAACAGGATTCAGCACTGGACAAGTGTAATTTCTGAGTTTTAAAGACTTGAAAAATATTTTGTAACATTTTGGTGAAGTTTTATCAAGAGAAGGGAGACAACAATTTTGCTTTGAAACAATTATAACAATTTGATTCAAAAAGCTATCACTGTTTCAACGAATTCTGCAGTGATGATGAGGATTTCAGAAAAATACATATTTCTTAATAAACATTTTCATGAAATTAATCTGACATGCTGAATGGATACAATAATGAAGTGGGCATGCAGTAATTAGCATTTTTCAGACAACTATCCCAAGAAAGCATACATACTTAATATAAATCAGGGTGGATAAAAATCAATGATTTTTTAAAGAAAATGTAAAAAATGAGATTTTTAAAATTCAAATCAGATTTTTAAGATAAAATGCTTTTGGAGGAAAAATATTTCTCATGATAGTTTTCTATTTAAGTTACATCAGGGGTCAGCAAACTTTTTCAGCAGGGGGCCAGTCCACTGTCCCTCAGACCTTGCGGGGGGCCGGACTATATTTTTTTTTGGGGGGGGGACGTGGAATGAACGAATTCCTATGCCCCACAAATAACCCAGAGATGCATTTTAAATAAAAGCACACATTCTACTCATGTAAAAACACCAGGCAGGCCCCACAAATAACCAAGAGATGCATTTTAAATAAAAGGACACATCTACTCCTGTAAAAACACGCTGATTCCCAGACCGTCCGCAAGCCGGATTGAGAAGGCAATTGGGTTAGATCTGGCCCCCGGGTCTTAGTTTGCCTACCCATGAGTTATATTATAGTCCAAAGGCTATTCATCAGGAAATAAAGATTTGTTTTAAGTTTTTCATGTGTGCTAAAACTCAGTCTAAGTTTGTTTGTTTTTTTAAATCGTTTAACCACATCAGTTCACAAACATGGATACATATGCTATAATGTTATTGTTTTAGTTAAATAAATTGTTTAAATTGTTATTAAGGAAATGATTATTTTTCTCCTTCCAATAAAGTACAGCAGAAAAGTTGTCCAAATATAAACAATAATTTCATAATTACCTGTCTTTGTATTTCTGATAGTATAACCAAATCAGTGGTTTTTATATAACTGTAAAAACTACTCTGAAAATTTATTATTCCAAAAATGAAACCTTCATCTGGTTGTAAATATTAAGATTATACCAGCAAGAATGAGTCTTTCTGTAGAAAAATGATTTAAATCAAGTCTTACTGACTAGTGATTTAAATTGATTTGATTTAAATCAAATCAAATCCACCCTGATATAAATGCATAGCTCTCTGAGTGTATGGAAATTTACAATTATGTTAACTATTTATTTATATAAATTACATTAACAGGCCTTGCTTCTTTTCTTAAAATATACACAATATAAATAAGAGTATGAGTTGTCATGTGTTAATATTTACAATTATTCCAACAGAAATGTTTTCCAAGTAAAGCTTTGAATATGCTTGAATAAAACATTTAAATTACATTATGAGCCCATTATTGAATCCTAGTCCCTAATTAAATATTTCGGTTCCAATGCTTTGGTTCTTTTTTTGAAAAACATTAGATTTCTATAGTATTTTAGTCCAAATCAAGCATGCTAAGTCAGATGCCAATCTGGCACTAAGACATTTTCAATTCAGAATTTTCAAAAAAAACTAACATGCTGAAATGCTGTAAAGTTTTGTTCACCAGAATAGGATAATTTATTCTCAAGATATAGGACGGAAGCAACTTCTTCAACAATTCTGGAGCTGTAGACGTGTATTAAATAGGCCAAAATCTACTTGATCAGCTTTAAAAAAAACTTATTTTCAATGGCACATGGTGTTATTTGATTTAAGGAAAATAACATTGTTAAAGTAGCATATAAAAGGATCAATTGTTACAAGAACACAAACACAGTTAGTCCTTACTGGCTGGTAAAGTAAGTTCTTGGGTCATGATGATGCCTTTTCTTCACCTCATTAGGATATTTCAAGCAGCCTATCTATAAAATTGAAAATTTGCTTTTGGTAGTTAAAACTATTCTAGCTGGTGAATGAGGGGAAATGTCTTATCAGTCAATGGCTCGATTAATATGCCTTGATACAGGGAAATCTCTAAATTAATTTTGAAACCTACAAACTTATTTCCAGCCTAATAAAATTGCTGTAAAGGTATTTTGCAACTATTTTCAAGGATGTAAAGGGCCCAGGGGCATTAAGTGATTTATAAGTCAAACATAGTAACTTGAATTGTACACAGAATGCAAAAGAGCCAATCATATCCTGCTCCCAGCTACCTCCTGCTAAAAGGACCAATGTTACTATGTTCTGCACTTGTAGCCACCAAAAAGTCTTCAAATGGCAACCCTTGCACTGAGTACACTCCAGCTGTCTAGCCTTTAAAATACAGGTATGAATAATAGTAGTTAGGTCCATTAATCAAGGATTGTAGGCTTTTTTATCAAATGAAGTTGGATGAGTATACCCCCAAAGCTATGAATATCCAAGGGTAGCTGAATCGCCAGCCAAGAGTCACTGCATTGTTAGCCGAATCAGGCTAGAAATGTAAGAATGTGATTCACATCTGAACTAAACAGACCAACACCAGAGAATGAAACTCTCATACATTTTAAAACAATGAATATGGGGAGAAGACCAATTGCAGCAAAGCATCTAACAAGCGGGAGCCTCAGAAGACTAGAATACCTTTACAGTTTGCCCTTGTCTCTATATTGTAGTCTACCAGCATGACTACTGTGATCCTGACTTATTTTCCTGATTTAACAAGGAGCTCCAGCTTAATGCAAGTCAGGATCTTCACACCAGAGGTGGCATACAACAGAAGTTGAAGAGCACTTGGCCCTGATGCTCATTCCTGGCTTCATAAACCAGGGTTTATAAAGCCTCATATGATCATACAAGCCAAACTATAGGCGAAGACCAAGGGTATTGCTTCAGAATTCCAACTGTAAATGTACAATGGACATTTAAAGAAAGTACAGCACAACTGTAACACATCTATTCTTTTCTCAACAGTCTTAGATTAAGGTATAAATATGCCAGTAATTCCTGTGCAATCCTAACCATGCCAACTCAGTAGTCCCACTGAATTAAATGGGGCTTACTCAAAGGTAAAAAGTTTCAGATTGCAGTCCTATTCTACTCTTCACTGGCAGATTATACAAAGATCCCATTTCCCCCAGATATCTTTGGGAGCCAGTGAAAAGTTAGGAGGCAGCAAGTGGAGCAGGGCCAGAACCTGCATTGACCCCAAATATATTTTCAAGTACACATTAGTGTTCTCCTATGTAAGTGAATTGTTTCTCTTCACCCATAAATAGTACACTGCAACCTCCTATCCCTGACACTATGAATCCAGGTTTCCACTGACAGGGAGAACCACCCATCCTCACACTACATTCTACCCTTCCCCAGACAGATATTTCAGTTCTATAATCATGATAGTCAATGCAACAACAGCAGCAAGAATACTCATCGCAAAGCACTGGAAGACCCCAGATTTACCCACACTGGAAGAATGGCAGACGCAACTGATAGACTACATGGAACTGGCTGAAATGACTGGCAGAATTCGGGACCTGGGAGAAGAGACGGTGGAAGAGGACTGGAAAAAATTCAAAGACTATTTACAAAAATACTATAAATTGTATGAATGTTAGGAGAATGCACAATCGAAAGTAACAGGGCAGCAGTAATTTGGTTGTAAGATTTATGAGAAGAAGTGAGGTCTAAAGAAGTGATGAAATATGAAGCAATACTATGTTCAAACTAAGCAGTTTAGTTTATGATAAAGTCATTTAAAAATTGGGACATAATATCTGAGATTCAGAAGTTAAGAACTGAAACAAGGTAATAAATTGCTGTCTATAACTAATGTGACTGAGAACGCAGGGAAGGGTGATGTGAGGAAGTCCAAAGATTATGAAAATACGATTGATGAATAACTGCATTTTATATGTACTTTTCTTTCATTTCTTGTCTATTTCTTAATTCTGTCTTGATTTTTTCTGTGTGTATGGTGATGGTATTTTATATGTTTGGTGGTTTGTTTGTTGTTTAAAAAAATTGCAATAAATATAGCTTCCTCACACATCTCAACAGCCTACACCCCAAAATACAATTCACTATGGAAATAGAAGACAACAACCAACTCCCCTTTCTTGACGTCCTAATCTACAAAAAACCTGATGGCTCCCTAGGACACACTATCTACCGGAAAAAAACACACACCAACCGCTACTTACATGCACAATCACACCACCACCCTGCACAAATAAACTCCGTAGCCAAGACTCTCATCTCCAGAACCAAACGCCTGGCTGACAAAGACCACTTGACAACTGAGTTACAGAATCTCTCAAATGTGTTAATCGCCAATGGATACCAGAAAAACAGGGTTACGAAGCTAATCCAAAAAGAAACACCCCCCAAAAACCAAGACACAGAAGAAAACAATGGCATGGCCCTCCTTCCTTATATCAAGGGCACTACAGACAAAATCAGCAAAATCCTCCATAAACACAATATCAAAACAGCCTTCTGCACCAACCAAAAAATAGCCAATATCCTCAGAAACCCAAAAGACAAAATCCAGCTAGAAAACCAAGGGGTCTATGAAATACCCTGCAAAGTCTGCCCAGCCACGTACATTGGACAAACAAACAGACGAATAAATGCACGTATCGCAGAACACAAGAATGCCGTCAAAAAAGAAGAAAAAACTTCCTCTCTTTTCCAACACATGAAAGAAACAGGACACGAAATTAATTTTGCAGATTCCAAATTGCTCTTTAACATGGAACATCACCACAAGAGAATAATCATGGAAGCCATCGAGATAGAGAAACACCCTCACAACATGAACAAGCGTGACGACACGTCCCGCCTGCCAGACATCTGGAAATTAGCCCTCCCCACAAAAACCGACACCAGAACCAGAGGCACACAGAACGCCGTCACCAATCAACCACACCAGACCCAAACCCAGACCCTCTCCACAGACATATTACAGACTCCATCCAGTAGCCAAACTATAGTGGCACCTCCGGATGCTGCACCCCCCTGCAATCCCTACACAGATCTGGCTGGCACAAAGCACAAAACCACAGCTCGCCCCTATACACGAAGCCAAGCCAGAGCACAACTAAATGCAGCACAGCCATCTTCTCAGAAAAACTCTTCACAAGCTCAAGAGGTCAAGACACGAAAGCTTTAGCAACTAATCTACACTTAATGACCCACCCAGTGGTATTCAGAATATCACTCATGAAATCACTCAAGATATCCCTCAAGTAATTAAGGAACAAAAGAAGAAAAGGCACACTAATCTAGGAACTTCCTCTCTGCCCAGAACGTTGGAGGCTATACACCACACCCCTCAACAGTATTTATAGGAACTCAAACACCAGATTCTGCTCTGTTCCAGTAACAAGAAGCCGAAAGCACCAGCCTGAAGATGACGAGTGAGACCTCGTCGAAACGTCGCACAGACACCCCGACTCTTACACGGGAAGACACCCGAAGACACCAAAACCTGCATTCCTGTACCCGTGAAAATCTACGAAAGCATATATATATATATATATATATATATATATATATATATATAATCATGGTAGTCAAATCTTCCCTAACTATAGCACCTATTTCCCCCTCACAACACAAATTGACTTCCTCTTTAAGTTTCTTATCTGTTCCATATGAGTACAATTTTCTGAAATACATTTCAAATAATGGATTTCTGCTCCTTTCTTTGCTTCTCAAACCAACTGTTCACAAGTCTGCAAAGGGGGGAAAGCCTTAATTCCCTCCCCCTTTGATTTAGTACAACTGACATATTCTTAAAACTGCTTCTTAAAACTTCTTAAATGACCAATTCAGGCCATTCTTCACCATGCTTTAGTTATTTCTTTTCTCCATAACATGTAATATAGAGGGCTTTTGAACTATATGAGAATTAGGTCTTCTACCAAATACTGGAAAATGTTTTTCCACTTGCAAAACCTCACAACCGGATAAGGTTTTCTGGCCATAAATCTATAGAAATATTTCTATCCTAGTTTGATCAGCATAATCTGAGAACTCCAATTTATAAATACATTTCTTCTCGCCCAATTATTTATAATTGAAAATAAGGAGTTGTGTACAAAACTAGAGAATAAATGAACACCTTATATTAAAGCAATGGTGGGCTCTTTGGAAAAAGTTCATTAGAGCTTATTCAGTAAGATTAACAGTAATAGATGAAATTTCTTTGGAAAGCAGCTGGACTGCTGGTTGTGTTCTAGGACATACTTTCATTGCTAAAATAGATGTGATGGCAGCAAACCTGCTCAGAGGAGCCAAATCACATAAGCAGCATGGGGTCCAGGTTATAGACCAAAACAGGGAACACAGGTTGGATGGAGGTTCTGAACTTTCCCCCACCCATGATTTACCTACCCAGGGTTTGCTGCCCTAGTTCTCCTCCTCAGCCAAACTTCAACAATGGAAGTTGGGTAGAAAAGTGCCTGGTGAAGGGTGAAAGGAAAAGGCAGGCACAAAAACTATTTAGGTCTTATCTTCTTTTCTCTTTTGCTCTAAAAGCCTGTTTTGCACCCCAGTTTACAACTGCCCAGATCCAAGTCTAAAACAAGTCTGCCATAGTTGCATCTCATTTTGCCCTCAATAGACACAGGACAATCGTGAGGCCCAATTAACTCCCTCAAACTCCCTAATCCATGCATGGGTGCTGTTTGGACAGCAACAAAATGAACTTTTGAGGAAGACAAGTGTTCCCTAATGACAGAGATGCTGAAACAGAATGGGAATGTGCAACGAACAGAGGAATACTGAGTGACAGCCATGAAGGTAAGGGAATGAAAAGCTTGTATTTGAAATGAAAGAAACCAAATTTCTCCATTACATCCTCCCTCCCTTTGCTTCACCCACTAGTTAGACTAAACTCTCTTGGAGTCATGATTCATCTTTTCAAAGTGTTTAAATACCACATGCCCCAAGCCCCCAGGCAAAAATGATCTTAAGATTCCCCCTCCCCCAAACACAAATTCTTCAATTATGAGAGCTAAAAACCTATTTTTAATTGAAAATTGGTCTTTAAAATTTCAAGTAGCATCCTGTAAGCTATGCAGAGGTGACTTTAGAACCACTCTGCACTTGCTACAACTATTAGTAAAATCACTTATTTTATGCTATTTTAAAAGCATCTTTTATTTTAAAAGCATATTGAGTAAATCCCTACAAAATAATGTTGTGAAAAGGTTGAAAGGATACTTTCCAAAGAAAAAAAGTAAACAATGCAAGAAATTACAACAGATGTACCCAGATACTACAAACAGTATATTTACAGGGACTTTCTGACCAATCTAACTTCTAAAGCATTTCTGCAAGTCCACATTTCTCTCAGATGCGTGAAAAAAATTCTTTTTCACCAGAGGCAATGTAGCAAGTGAATATTTCAAAACTTACTGTAAATGATGGAGTCAAAGATACTTTCTTTCACATGAATTATTGGGTTAGAAAGCAGAAATATTATACTGCAACTGAAGGAGAAAAGCAATTTGCTTATAACCCTCCATCGCTACTGGAACACATTTAAGTGTAAATGGGGCAAACCACATTGTTACTTCACTAAACTTCTAGGAATTTTGTATGGAGATTTGAAATATACTCAAGTTTTGCCTTATTTACTGTGCAGGTGCAGTGCAGACATTTGTGCCAGCAAAACGCACACCTGGAATAAGCACCACAGTCTACCTACCACAGCAGAACTACGAGAACCAAACACTCTTGTCGTCCCCAAAAACTGATGGAAGCATTTGAAATGCGATTTACTATTCCCACCGATCTCTCAAAGAGAGCCTTGAGGAGACGCTAATAAGCCATCAGCACTTTCTATAATAAAATTACTCCTTGCAGGCCACGGGCGGGCGAGAGGGCAGGGAGGACGGCGCGGCAGAAGAGCGCTTCCGCCATCATCCGGACCCAAAAGCAGGTACGGAGCGGCGGGGGGGGGGGCGCAGCGAGACGGGACATGCTCGATGTTTTGTCTTCGCTTTAGTTGTTTTATCTCACAATGAACAAAGAAGGGGGGGCACTGCTTACATTAAAACCGGGTGGGGGGGGGGGAGACAGGCAGGCGTGAGTGGGGGGCGCCGCGCGCATCTGGGTGGGTCTCCACCCTCCTTTATTCCGGGGCCGGCCTGCAAGGGAGGCTTCTGAACCCTGACGGGCGGGGCTGGTACCCAAGCGCGGGAGGGAGCTCCGTTCGAGACGGCACCCTCCGGCCCCTCCTCCTCCTCCTCCAGCCTGGCGGGAGCGAAGGCCTACCTCTCCCTGCCTCTCACCTCAGACACCTCGTCCTCGTCGCTGCCGGACCCACCGCCGCCCCCGCTTCTCAGCACAGCGGCCGCCAGTTTAAAGTCGAGGGCGGCGGCGGCCCCGGCCTCCCCCGAAGTTGTTGCCGGCCCTGCCGGCCCACAGGGCCCGGCCTCGCCGAAGAGGCGCACGGCCCGCAAGCCCAGCGGGTTAGGCCCGGCCGTGGAGGCCTCGACGATGGCGGCCGGGGCAGCGCGGGGCGTCACCGAGTCTATCTCCTCATCGCCGGCGGGGGTCGGGGCGGCCGTGCCGTCCGTGAGCATCGCGCGCCGATCCAAGCTTAAGCCCGTGGGAGGAGGGGAGGGGGAAACGCCGTCTCCGTCCCCTCACAGCAGCAGCGCCACTAACTTCTCACACCCTACCTAACCCGCAGCCACCGCAATGCCCTCACCAATCCTTTCCCCTGTTCCCATTGGCCATATATTTCTAATGACCCAGCGCCATTCGACGCGGTACCTGTCACTCTGCGCCTTCGTCAGGCGCTACCTCACCCTCCCACCACCAAGATGCTTTGAGAGTACACGTCGAGGCGGTTTAGACTGCCCGCCCACCACCTTTAGGCTTGTACGCTCGCTTCCTGAAAGTGCCTCGGTATTACTAGGCCGTTCGCTTGTCAGTCAAATACTGTCCTGGAACCTTGCTATCTGAATGGACAGAAGTGCAGTCAGTCGAGATACCCTTAAGCCTGATTGTGCAGAGCGCGCGTCAATCATGCCGTGCTCCTCTTGGCGGCGTTCGATTGGCTCGGGCCTCCCTTTCGTTCCCACCTTCCTCCCTTTCAAGTTGTGGTCTCCGTCAGGGAGGACAGACTCCCCCGCCTCAAAACAGGGCGTATTGATTGGAAGCAAGGTGTGCATGTTAATTGTAAGGTCAACCTGTAACGGTCCACCTGCCCTTCCACTGCTCCGCGGGCCACTCCGTGGCGGGGGAAGTGATTGGGCGAGCCGCACGTCAGTCACGGGGACCAGAGGTCTGGTTCTCAGCCAACCTCCATCCCGCAGAAAAGCTTCCGAGTTGCCATTTTGTATGAGTTCCCCCCTCAGGCGCCGCTCGGGTCCGCGGGCGAGCCAGAAGCAGAACAGGGCAGCCTCTGGCCCTCGGCTTGCCTTGCGAAGGCGGCGGGCCCCAAAGGGCTCGACCTCAGCGCGGGGAAGCCAGGAGCTTCCGCCGATGAGAAACAAAGGTCGCCGGGTGCCCCAAGCTCCTGCGCCCACCTCCGCGCCACACGCCCCTGGACTCCCCAGGGACGAGGGTCCCGTAGTCCTTCTGGCGCCTCTGACTCTCCCCGGCCCAGCCAACCATGCCCAGTGGGCAGGGACAGGTGGGAGTTGGGAGCAGGGCCGGCCCACCCAGGAGGCAAGGTGAGGCGACTGCCTCTGGCGGCAGGATCCATGGGGCGGCAGGTCCCAATGTGGACCTCTATCCCCACCCCGCACCTGTGCTCCTGATCTAGATCTTTGCTCACTCCTTCTTCCCTGGCAGGGAGCGGAGGAGCGCCATGTTGTGGTTCACCTCAGGTGCTGAAGTGTCTTGGGCCAGTCCTGGTTGGGAGTCAAAACAACGTTTGGATGGCTACAGAAGCCGCCGCTGCCACCACCACTCTTTTGACCAGCAGCAGTTTATGGACATAGCTGTCAACTTTTCCCTTTTCTTGCAAGGAATCCTATTCGGATTCCCTTAAAAAAGGGAAATGTTGACAGCTATGATTATGGAACCCCCTGTACACAAAGTGTGTCCTCTGTAATCACTGAGTTACAGCCTCCGCCAATGCAAAGGTGCCTTGTACCAAGCCCCAACCGCTGACAGATCTTTCCAGGGTCCTTGGGAAGGCCTCTCCCAACCATGCTCCCTGAGGCTCTGCTCTTAACCAAAGATGTCATGAAATGAGCCTGGGGTCTTATGCATGCGCTTCGCCACTTGAGCTAAAGCCCTCTTCTCCACCACTCACACACAGTTAAACTACCCCAGGGCCAATAAAAATTTCTAAACTCCAGGACCCACTTGGAGCAGCAGAAAATCACTGAGTCATGAGATGGAGACGGAGTTTGGCATAATCAGTTGGCAATCAGTGTCTCTACTGAGATCTAATCCAGTTTTTGAAATCGCTAGCTCTTTTGCTACCATGCTTTCCTTGTTGCAGGGAGTTACATAGCTTGGCTTTCTTCCCATTTTAGGCTGAATCATCTGATCTAGAGGCTCTAACTGAAGAAGGTTTTTCTTTTATATCACCCTCCTTTTTTACTAGGGCCATGCATCAAATTCAGCCAAAGTCTGAATCTTGAGCCAATTCGGCAGAGTTGGGTGGAGACAGCTGCAGATCACTCATTATTGGGCCTCCCAGAGTGATCCAGAGCTGTTGGGATGTGGGTGTGCTGGAGGTTTAGTAGGAAGAAGGAGCTTTGACTTTGTGCATCTGATCCCAGCAGGAGAACACACACAGTCAGACTGACCAGGATTGAACCCTCTGCTCATCAGCTAGTGAGAAGCTTAGCAGTCCTGTGGCTTCAGGGATCTGTTTAGCCAACGTGTTCCCTACAGGGGGAAAGTGTGGTTCAGGGCGGGTGGGAGGAGCACCCTTCCTCCCTCCACCCCCTCCCAACCATATTTAGTTATTTCATAAAATTTAAACACTGCTTGATTGTTAAAAACCACAAAGCAGTTTACAAAAAGATGAAATGATAAAATCAAAAGAAACATGTCAATTCATTATACTGTAATTGATAGCAATTCTTTATTTTTATTATTTTATTATTTATTTGTATACTGCCTTATGGTATACTTTTCCCTCAGGGAAACTTTCCTTCCTTCCTTCCTTCCTTCCTCCCTCCCTCCCTCCCTCCCTCCCTCCCTCCCTCCTGTGTGCAAGGAGTTATTGTTGGTGCTAGCAATAGCCCGCTTAGAAGAATCTGGCACAACTTGTAGGCAGGGCAGGCAAGTGAGGAGACACCAAGCAGGCTGAGGCCCTGTTTTAAAAATACTAATGTATGCTGTGACAGCCGGTCCTGTACTGACTTCAGGAGTAGAGTATAAACATTTTTCTTTACACAAGAGAGTCGGCTATCTTTCAAGTCGGCTCTCTCCGTCTTACTTTCGGACTCCCAATTGGTGCGGCTGGCTGGGGGGTTCAGAGAAAGAGATAGAGCTCAGAGCCCCCCCTTTTCGGGCTGAGCAGTGGTCCACGGTCTCTCTCGTTAACCGGACCAAGAGAAAGGTAAGAAGGAGCGATAGGGAGGAGGGCAGAGATTCAGTTGCCAGGAGATTCCACCCCCTTCCCACCAGTGCACTGGATTTTCCTTTTTCCTTATACTCACGCGTCTTCTATGATGATCCCGGGATCGATGAATAAGCCGGCTGGATCCCTCTTTTGCTCCCCGGCTGAACTCCTAGGGCTTTCGATTACCGCCCGGAAGATGGCTGGGGGTCCAAAAGGATCTTCCCAGGCAAAATGGCCTGGAGCCGGCTGAAGATTTCGGGGCCCCCAGTCAGCAGCTCGGGAGAACCACAAGCCCCACGTTGGGCAGCCAACTGTTACGGCTAAAATCTGGGTGCAGGGTTACTCTGCCACCCAGCTCATCGGACTAAGTCCGTGGGTCCCTGCGGAAGAAAATGAGCTCAGCCGGACACAGGAGCAAACTGCAGAAGGTCCAAGTTTATTGCGCAACAGGTTCAAGGCGAGATTGAACCCAGCGAAAGGGGTGACATGAACTTTTGAAATTTCCCTCCATATCCCAGAATACAGTGCAAAATACATCCCAGTTACATCATGAATACATTAAGAAGAGGTTGGGTTACACAGACAGAGAAATTGAGCAAATATATTGTAGTGAAGAAGACATGCCCCCCCCCTTCCGTAACAACAACCTTAGAATGTATAGTAATTTTACACACTACCCCCAAACTCTGCTGAGCGGCAGCAGTATTCCAGGCGGTTCCAGGCATTCACCCAGGGTTGTGTTTTCATTAGAAAATCAAGGCACAGCAGAGACTGAAAACTGCAGTCTTTTATTCACATAAAGGTAAAGGGGCCCCTGACTGTTAGGTCCAGTTGCGAATGACTCGGGGGTTGCAGCACTCATCTCGTTTTACTGGCCGAGGGAGCCGGCATACAGCTTCCGGGTCATGCGGCCAGAATGACTAAGCCGCTTGTGGCGAACCAGAGCAGCGCACAGAAATGCCATTTACCTTCTCGCTGGAGAAACCTATTTATCTACTTGCACTTTGATGTGCTTTCGAACTGCTAGGTTGGCAGGAGCAGGGACCGAGCAATGGGAGCTTACCCTGTGGCGGGGATTCGAACCGCCGACTTTCTGATCGGAAGCCCTAGGCTCTGTGGTTTAGACCACAGTGCCACCCCTGAAGCCTTCATCTCAAGAGGGGCTTGTCCTTCCCAGCACCATAGCTTTTGATTCAGAGGCATCCTAAGCACCATCCCTGTATCTCTTTAACAGTCTGCTCCAGCCAGCCAGCATTATTATTGGTGCTTTTTTTCTTAAAAAATGTTTAGGGGTACTCTCATTTTGACTCAATACAATCACCATTTTATAATTCAAATTGGGGAAAATACAGTAAATGGACAAAAGTATAAAGATTCACAAAATGTTTAGGGGTATGCATACCCCTGCGTACCCCCAGAAAAAAGCACTGATTATCATTACTAACTTTGTATTATTATTTATTAAATTACTGTATCGCCCTTCACAGGGCGGTTCACAACATAAGAACAAAAATTTAGAACACAAGATATATAATAAAAGCAAGAGCTGCTGCCTTTGAATCCCTGAATGGAATTCTGCCTAATTTCTTCTTGTTCCCAGAACACCTTGCCAAAAACCTCTGTAAAAAAGGACAACTTTTTTCTTTTTTCTGTGTGAAATCACACCAACTTTGCTCAGGCAACCACCCCCTCAGTTACCAATAGGGTCTTTTTCTTGAAGGCAGCCTTGTATTGGGAAGTTTTTTATGTTTGACATTTTATTATTTTTGATATTTTGCTGGAAGCTGCCCAGAGTGGCTGGGGAAGCCCAGCCAGATGGGTGGGGTATAAATAATAACATTATTATTATTATTATTATTATTATTATTATTATTATTATTATTTTGCGATGTATCAGTTGTAGGGCCTTTGCTGCTCTGTCTGGTAGAAAAACAAGCTCAACCTGTCAGCTCACCTTAATTCTCAAAGTTCTTATTAAATCCCTGCACCCAACAATCTAAAGGGAGAAATCTGGCACCAAGGAATCTGGGGTATCCCTGTTCACCCACTAAAAAATAGCATAACTGCTCGCAGCCTGATCCTAGAAGTATGTGTGCATCAGATTGCAGCAACAACAAAAGAGAAAAACCAGAGAGGTTGCCTTGCCTCTTTCATCCCAGGACAAGTAGTCATGGCTTCAGTCTTGAACATACCGTAAGTAGCAGGACCATAGGTCCATCAAGCTCCGTATTATCTGCACACTGACTGAGAGCAGCTCTCCCATCATATTCAGTGGAAGTTTTGCTCAGCCTTACCTGGAGATGCTGGGTATTGAGTGGGCATACAGAACACATGCTCTCTCGCTGAGCTACAACCCATATACATGCTTACCATAGGAGCCAACTCCTAGTGGCCGAGGGGTCTTTGCCCCCTCCTAAAATATTTGAGCGGCCCCCCAAAATTGATGGGCACTGCTATTCAAATGGTGTGCAGGCACCATATCACGTGTTCAGTTATGTGGGGCAGGGCTTACTTGGGCCCCACCAATATATTTTTTTAAGTTGTCAGCCCTTGATGCTTACTTTGGAGTAAATACCACTAAACTCAGTGAACTCCTGAGAGAAGGCAAAATAAGGACAGTGCTTTACTAGTAATAGTTATCATTAAATAGGGACAATTGGAGCTTATGCACAGAACATGGTATTCTGTTTCATAGGCCTAGGGATTAGTCAGCTGTCTGCTTTCTGGCTTCTGTCAGGAGCTTGTCCTACACTCGAGTAGGACCCTGGCAGAGACACATGCCCAACTTGCATGTTCTCTGCCTCCTGGTCGATTGTTTGGGAGCTTCATTAGCTTTCATCAGCCTGAACATCACAGCGACCGATGCCAACAGACATCGGCACACTTAGGGATCCGCAGAGTGTTCGCAGTTGCATAACAGACCTCAACAACTCAGCATTTTGGCTAATCTACTTTATTTACATATAAACACACACGGAGCACTGCAACATAGCTCCCTCTCTCTCTAGCACCAGCCAGCAAAGAGAAAGAACAAAGGACAATAGTCCCACTTCACAGAACACGGTAACACAAACATCCTGTCTCCGTCATTTACCACTCTGTGGAGTCAAAACATACACCATCATGTGACAGACAAAAATCCCAAGACTGCAATCATGGAGCAGGAATTCTAACAGCTTCATCCACCTACAAAATCTGCCATAGGCAAGTAAAGGGTCAAGGAGAAGGAGTTTGAACCTGTTTACAGACAATTGTAATCACTTCTCTTCAAGATGGAGAGAAAGGGTCAACTTTACCTAATGAACCATTTACCAATATGGTAGAGCACTGATAGTCATTGTCATGTGGAGTTTTCAGTGTAAGTGGTTCTGACTGAGTTAACTGATCACAACCTCAAGGGTAGAATACCTTACTCCCTTGACAGTGTCCAGATCAAGGGAAGTCATACTCCTGCTCTATTCTGCCTTGGCCAGATCATACCTGGAGTATTGTGTTCAATTCTGGGCATTATTTAAGGAGGATATTGACAAGCTGGAACTTGTGCAGAGGAGGGTGAACAAGATGATCAAGGGTTTGGAAACCAAGCCTTATGAGGAACAGTTGAGGGAGTTGAGTATGTTTAGCCTGGAGAAGACAGACGAGATATAGCCTTCTTCAAATATCTAAAGGGTTGTCACATGGAAGATGAAACAAGCTTCTGCTCTGGAGGGTAGGACCTGAACCAATGGATTCAAATAATAAGAAAGGCGATTCCAACTAAACATCAGGAAGAGACCCATCTTAACCTGGTTTAGCCAGTCAGTTGAAGCTGTTGCTGGTGTGTGGCTGCTGAGATCTTCTCACAGGTGAGAGCTGAGTGCAGTGTGGGGACCAATGGTGGAAAAACACCCCCAGAAGGAGCACGTCATGTCCCCCACCAGAGGTACTAACCCTCCCCTGACACCCCATATGCCCCAAACTCATGATGCCATTAGACAAATTTACGACGTGGCTCCACTTGGGAGTATTGCACACAGTTCTGCTTGCCTCACCTCAGAAAGAAGGCTGTGGTGCCAAGAGGCAGAGATGGCCACCAAACTGGATGGCTTTATTAGAGGATTAGATAATTCAGGAAGGGCAAGGCTGTTCATGGCTGGTAGCCGTGAGGACTTATGTTTTTCCTCTACTGTTGTAGGCAGCTTGCTTCTGAAGGCCAGTTGCTCAGAATCCTAGGTAGGGAGAGTGCCACTGGCTCAGGTCTTGCTTGCAGGCTTCAAGAACAGAACGCTGGACTAGATAGGCCATTGGTGGATTCAGCAGCCTCTTGTGTACACTACGTTGCTGCTGCTGCTGCTGCTGCTGCTACACTAAGCTTCACAGCATTAGCAACCCTTTCTGAGGCCGAGTGATTCCCCACTTTATTATCAATCTCCAGTTGTTGGCAGCAAGGGGTTTCCCCATACCCCTGCAGCTTCTCATTCTTCATCATGGTTGAGGTATTAATACCACCTGATATTTAGTGAAGTAGGATTGAAATTTGGTATACTGGTTTGCTGTTTTTATTTCATTCTGCAACTCTGTATTACGTTTTCTTTTTCGGTTACGTACCTGCTTTTTCTGTTTCTACATGTTTCTGTGGGTAACACTAAAATTCAATAAAAAGTTGGAATGTTCAAAGAAAAGGCATTCAAGGGGCAATTAAACAGTAGTTCATCATTAACCCTTTAGCCGTGCTCAAGAGGAAGCAACAAAACAGGCAGGACCTGCAAACTTTATTGGGAAATGGGATTTACTTGAGAGTAAACCTTTAAAATTACCGTAATATTGACTACAGAGAAAGATGTTGCTGGATAATACATTGCCATACTGAGTGATATTTGGAAGCTCCATTTTAATTCTACTTCCATCAGATTATAGACAAGTACTTAAGGTGCTGTGAAACAACCCACCCACCCGGGATATAATGGGAAACTGCAAATTAAAGTTGAGGAGACAGAGTTTTGTGACACCTCCTTTAGCCCATAAATGCATAAAGATGTTTATGTTACATTTTCTGATTTGGGGCTTTTGTAGTCACTTGGTGTATGAATCCTGACAAAACGTAGATCACTTTGTGAAGGACAAAAAGCCTCTAGCCCTCTTCAGGTGTTACGGAACCCATGTGAAGACTGACTGTAGTGAAGAGCCTCTCGCATCTGCAGAGACTCTGTACATATATTGGAAACCAGGGTTCTAGACGTTCTCACTTGCATAAGCTCATGGCTAGGCAAGCAGTAGCAGCAGCATTCTGAACTGCTTGCAGCTTCCAAACCATCTTCAAGATAAGTCCTGGTGGCTTAGCTGAAGAAATAGAGAGCAGGGTGTGTCATCCTCAGCATATTGATCACAGCCTCCAAAGCTCCAGATAGACAACCGCTCCCTTAGAAGGCTTGCATATAAACTATTGTAAGTGATAAAAACTGGTCCAACATTTATCCCTGATAAATAAATGAATGCAGCAGCAATGACCTTTTTAGTATATTTTATTTAGCATAACTAGAGAGCCTTTAAAATGAAGCGTAAGTTGCACAGGAATGTCAATAGTTTCATAAATAAATACATCAGTGACGCCTGGGGATTGGGGGAAGGATGCAATCCAGTTCATATTTAAAGGCAAATATAACAATTTCACACTTCTTGAAACAATACATGAACTGAAACAGCTATCCTTTGGAATTCGCACTTATCCAAATTTTACAAACTGTGTTTATCAAAAGGTATACAATAGGAGAAATTGTGTATAAAAATGTACGTATTAGTGAAAATAACATATAAAATTCATTAGATTAGGAGGGACTGCTTGCAAAAATGTGTACACTAGTCAAAACCTCATAAAAATGTGTTTGAAAAGAAATTCACACTGCTGTAAAATTCTGGTGAATTTTCCTGAGGATTTTTAAAATGCAAATTTAAGATTAGAAAAATGAGAAACTGAGAGATCCTTCCATCCCTAGTGAATTCACACATGCTGACTTTCTAGACGACATGGTAGCAAAGTGGAACAAGGAACATTCCAATATGGTCTGTTCAGCACAGCAACATGCATGTGAGAGCGATGGACAGAAAGATTGCCTATGCACCCCCCCCCCCGCCTTATCAAATGCTTTGCTTTCCTCTTCCTGTGAGACCCATCACACATCAGCCATATTCTGCAGAGTATCAGAGCTCGTCTTCTAAGTGCAGGCTGTCTCCTTCCTCTGAGACTGCTTACAGGAAACAGCTTATGGGGTTGTCTGCAAATGAGAAGAGCATTATGACAGTCTTTGTCTCACACACAATTATGGCTATTCTTGTTCTGCAGCCCACTCCAAATCAAGGAAGGGCTTTGCTTCTCAAAAGGTCACATTTCATTCTCTAGGACAGGCATGTCCAAAGTCTGTTTTGGGGCCCTAATTTGGCCCGTCAATCAGGCCCCTGTGGAAATTAATCTCCTAGGGTAAAATCCTAAAAAAACAGCTCAACAACTGCAATCCTAAAAAAAGGTCAACAACAACTTTGGTTGGCCCTCATGCATGTTCACTTCACGCATGTTCATCAGATCTGCCCTTCTTTGAAAAAAGTTTGGACACCCCTGCTCTAGGACAAAGGAAAGGGGCTACAATTAAAAACATATTTGAGGAACGTTCCTCCCCTCTAAACATTGGGTTTACCTGTACAGAGAGCAGATTTAGCCCTTCTCTCAATGTACGTGAAGAAGTGCTGCCATTAAAAAGAAGAAGAAGAAAACAGATACTTCCAGGCGTGAGCCTCCTAACACAAGTTCAGACCCAAGTTCTCTCTGTATGGATGTTTGGTGTGTTAGCGTCCATGCATTTCCTCTTTTATAGTCATGGGTATTTATTGCTATCCTGCCACTTACATCCATAGCGCTGGGCAGAGACTGATGGAATGTATTTGGAAGAGTTTTTTTCATCCCTCCTCCCTTGCCCTCCACAGCCTTTTCTGTTCTGGGCATGTGTACATGTATTTCTCATACCCTCCAACATTTCTCCAATGAAAATTGGGACATCCTATTATTATTATTATCCCTTAAGCTTTCCCTCTTAGCATTTATTCTGTGATTTGGCAAATATTTCCTGTGGGCCCTAACTCCTAAAGGAGGCCCATTCTTACATATCACACATGGTCATCTTTTGCCTTGTCCGCTGGTGAGTCTCAGTCTGTTCAGTTCACAGAGATGTTGATTTCTGGTCCTTTTTCTTGGTACATAAGTTCAGACTAAAAAAGAACAAAGGCCAAGGAGTTAATAAAGTGACAGACAAGGTAGCACACACACACACATGCTTTTGGTTTTCCCTGCCTCTGAAAAGCCACTTCCAAAGGGTGAAGTGACAGGAGAGAGAATGGGTGAAGGAGACCCGGATTCTCAGTGGGTCTCAAGAGCAAGGTCCACCTGCAGATTGGCACCCCCAGACCTTTCTACTCCAAGCCCCACATTTTTCCCAGCAGGAAGCTTCTAATCTAGGTCCATGGAAAGAGATGCCAACTCTTCTCCTGAGAAATATGATTTGCAAAAACCACGCACCCTGTCCGGAATATCAGCTTTGTGGCCTTAGATGGCAAAACTGCAAGGAAAGCTCGGCTGCAAACTCAAAACATTCCTGTGGATTGCTGACTAACGCCAGGGAGGTGGACTTTAAAGCTCACTCTTTCTTGCTCCCAAGTTGGCACAACCCTCCGAATGGCCAAAATGGACTGGATTATTACACTTGGCCCCTAGTCTACAATTACTGGTGAAGAGTGAGGCAACACTAGGATCTGAGTAAGGAAGGATCCAGAAGAATAAAGAGCAGCTCCCTGGAGGTGGCGCACCCGTATGTGCCTCCGTGCACACAAACACATTTGAATTAGTCTTGCCACCTTGTCCTTTTAAAGGATAAGTTTTGTGATAGGATAATTTTCCATGGGTACAATAAGAACACAGATGGTGGGACCTCTTTGAATGGATGTGGGAGACTAGTTCCTACATAGCGTAGATTTGACAGATGTATTTCTGTGACAACTGACAAATACCTTCAGTTTTGTGCCCACCAATACCAAAGCACAGAGTCAGGCAGCCTGACACTTCTCAAAACTGAAGCATCAACATACTTGATTGACTTGTTCCATTCTTTGAAGTGGTCTGATGGAGTATTTACCCTCTTTATAAATGGACTTAATAATGAAAAAGAGACTGGTACTCACGAAGAGTTCTGAACCAGCCACACGGTGGTTTCATCAGCCCCTCACGGCACATAAGATGGTTACATTGGTTTACTTCCTTCCTTGCTCCATCATATTGGCATGTTGAGATTGGGGGGGGGGTTAATTTCCAGCCGTTCTGCCCTATCCCCAACCTCCTCTACCCCCATAATTTTAGTGCTGCTTGCTTACATCCTCATTGTCACTCTCGTCCTGATCTTGCTTCCTCTTCAGCTTTTCTTCTTCTTCCTTCCTGTCCTTTTCTGGCATGATGTCATCCAGCCAAGCCAGGTGATGTAAAGAGAAGATGTATTCCATTCCCTTCCGTATACCCACTAGAGCCAGCAGCTAGAAGACCAGAACATCACCACACAAAGTTTTATTATGATTATTAATGACTCACATAGCACTATCAATGCATGTGGGACATTGCGGAGTTATCAAAGCAACATGATAGGTCCCTGCCCACAAGGAGCATGCAATATCTATTTTGACAATTGGAGAGACAATAAAAAGAGAATTGGGGGGGTGAGGAAAGAAAAAGAAAGGAAGAAAGGAAGAAAGGAAGAAAGGAAGAAAGGAAGAAAGGAAGAAAGAAAGAAAGAAAGAAAGAAAGAAAGAAAGAAAGAGAAATATACTCAGAGTCACAAAGTGATTTCATGCTCTTTATTCAGCTCATAGTGGTGAGGAGGAATGAATGGATGTCCCCTCAAAGTATCTGCTTTATATACATTATTTACACAATGGGCTGCACATGATTGGTTAATTCTGGAATTCTACTGTAAGCCAATCAGGTTGTGGATTCACTTATATCTGGAGCATGATTGGGTGGTTCCTGCCAACCAATCATACTGCTGTATTGTTCTTGGACCAATCAGACTGCTGCATTCTGAATCCTATTGTTCTAGGACCAATCAGACTGCTGCAATTTGGATCCTATTGTTCTAGGACCAATCAGACTGCTGCAGTTTGGATCCTATTCAACTCGGTACATAACAGAAAGAAAGAGAAAGAAAGAAAGTAAAAGAAAGAAAGAAAGAAAGAAAGAAAGAAAGAAAGAAAGAGAAAAAGGCACAGTTATGCATATTTAGGTTTTATTTGGGGATGAGGGCTAAGGGGTTTTTGCTAAAAGCTGCATCATGTACGGGGGCAGGGCTTGAGAAAAAACTGGAAGAAAAAAGGCAACACCATTCAAGTGTCTTGAGGCGGAATGCAAGTTTTGAGGGGGGGCATCTAGGAAGAATGGCCGGGTCACCTAAGAGAGAGGAGACCTTTGGGTGGCTGAGCATGAGGTGTTGGGGAAGAAAAGGCAACAGCAGGGAGATAACAGGAAACGAGGGCAAAAACGTAGAGTTGGAAAACTTCAACAAAGTAAGAATAAGGAGTTTGTGCTAGACATGAAAAGGATTAGAAGCTGAAATAGGGATCTGAGGGAAGGAATCACATGATCAGAGCAATGAGAGAGAGGAATTACCCTGGCAGTAGAGTTTTGGATCTCAGTGAGAGGGCAGAATGTCATTAGTCAAAGATGGTTGCATTAGTCAAAGCAGGAGATAACTGGAGCACAAACCAGTTTAGCCAACAGGGCAGAGAACATTTTGCAATGCTGTATAGTGAGAAATGGCCTGGCTTGGCAACAGATTGGATATATGGAGAAAGGAAGAGGGAGGAACTAAAGATAAAGCCAAGATGTCATTCCTGGTCAACAGGTTGGGTAGCAACACAGAGAATGGTGCTGGGGCTCAACAGTTTGTGGTACTTTCCGTGGTACTTTTAGGCAGAGGTAGGGCTTATCCTGAAATATAAAGCCGCTAAGGTCTCTCCCCCCCCCCCCCGCTTTTGTGCCTTAAAAAATGCCACCTTCTAGGGATGGTGAAGAAATGCAATTCACTTAACATTTAAAACCAAATTTATGACATTTGCATTTACCAAATCAATACATGGACTGAGGGTTCATCTACACTTGTGCTGCTTTCCTCCTTACCGCTGAATCAGGGCAAATGTCAGTCAAGTTTTCTGCAGGTTGACCTTTGCTCCAATTCAGCAGTAAAGAAAGGTTTTTCTCAGGTAAAGCAGCAGGGCAAATGGGAAAACTCTTGAGCCGGTCAAGCGAAAGTGCGAACGAGGCCTGACACACAACCACCCTTCAAAAGTCACACTTCTCTGAATTTCACAATGCAGTTCTCTAACCAAACAATGTTTACAAAAACACATAGGTGGGGGAAAGGAGTGCATAAAAATGAACAAATTGTTGAAAATAGCATCCAAAAATGCATCGTGTCAGGAGAAATTGCCTGCAAAAATGTGTATGCAAGTCAAAACCCTGCAAAATGTGTTTATAAGGAGAATGTGCACTAAAATGTTGAAGAATTTTTGTGAGGATTTGAAGCAATGACTTGACTGCCCCGTTTTCTCTGAAATTTGGTAGAGAATGCTTCTGGCTTGCCATCATTCCCATGGACATTCTGCCCAAATGTTAAGGGAATGCCACTGGGCTACTCAGGGCAGCCAAGACAGTGCCCGAAGTGGCAGCAAAGTGTTTTTTTTCTGATTAAAAAGCAAAACACAAATGTAGCCACCATACGACAGCTATCAAGGCCTATTGAAGCTCCAATAATGAAATATTACTTTTATAAATACCAATATAAAATATCTGTGGAAGTAGAATACTGACATGGGTTATAAAACAGTCAAATAATATTTGGTAAATATTCAGCAAATAGCAGACACCAGCAATTGTAAGGGAGAATTTTTAAGAGATCTTTTTGGGCAAATGTACATTCTCTCTAGTCAGGTGTCATCAGGAGGAATCGAGGGCTAGAAAGTCCTGGAGTGGGAAGGTAAAATTCACGCTGCGCTAGAGTAGATAATAAAGGAGTTCAATATATAGCAAAAGCCAGGAGAGAAAGGAGTTGGGCAAATTCTCTCACTGAATCCACAGGTGGAGCAACCAGAAGAAACTCATCCCTGCCCTAAAGACTCTTACCATTAATGGGAAGATTATGGCAGCTGCCGTCGATTTAATGATCCACAAAACAGCCAGGCAAAGCACCTGGATGAAGGTGAAGAGATGCACTTGGCGTAGAGGAACATGACGGAGGTAAATGAAGTCCGGCTGGTGTTTGGCAGGCATGAGCAAGAGCTGGAGTCTGTCTGTGAGCTGAGAGTAGAGGAAAGCAAGAGACATGATGTGGAGAACCTTCCGGCAGGCACCAAATAGTCCTTAGGGGAACTCCAGTTCACTGAAAATGTTAGTTTTACTAAAGTAGGCATAGTGTATTGGTTAAGAATGAGCTGGGAAGCACTTGCTTCAGATCCTAACTCAACCATATTTAGTCGTATCATTAGGCAAACCCTTATATCTGATCTATGGGGATGATACTAGCCTCCCTTGCAAGGCTGTTGTAAGAATCACTGAGATAATATATGTGAATCATTGTAAATTATACTATTCTATTCTGCCTACAGCCCCTGGATTAGAGGCACTCTTTTGGGGATTCCTATGTGTTTTAATGTGATGACAAAGATAACACAAGAATAAAGCTCAGAGCAGATCCCTCAGTTGCGTCACAAGCCCGGCTTCCTTCCAGGTTCACAGTTAAAATGACAGATCTGTCTTCCAGGGAATGAAATGCTGGCTAAGCCATTGGTCATTCCCTGCCCCCGGTGCTTCAGATGGGCTACAGCCCCTCCCCTTTTAAAAAAAGCACTGCATATATGCTTCTCCATCACCTAATTAATGACAAAATGTCTTTTAAAAAACCATACAATGGAAACCACATGTTTCCACAATGCAGTATTCCCAGACCATTCTCCTTTAACACTAAAACATTGCATATTGGTGCAGACATTCATATACATACATACATACATACATACATACATACATACATACTGTGTATCTGTACACACACACAGACAAACACAATTCTAACATGACTCTTTCCCTCCCCCAAAAGATATATAAACAAGCTGCCTTTGGGGAAACTTGGAGGAGCTTTTGGAAAGGCTGCTGCCACCCCTTCCCTTCCTCAGGACCCCTCCTTGTTGCTCCACAAGGCTGCTACGTTAAGAAGTTCTCAAGTCCATTTTTAAAGCCTATTTTATAGGTGGGAGGAGGAGGAGGAGGAGCAAACCCTCCCTCCATTTTTCTCTCTCATCTCCAGTCACAAAATAAGCAACGCATCACAAGTAAAAATCAAAATACTTTATTTCATTTACACTCCTAAGAATTGGGGGGGGGGGTCTGTACTGCAATAGCTCATCAAGGTCTCAGTGAACCCAGAAGTTTGGGGAACCCTGTTCTGGCCAGACACAACTCACATTGACACCGCCTTCCATCTTGCACAGTCTTCAATAGCTGCCCAACCGAGGGAGCTAGAAATCGGTCACAGCACCTCCTTCCCCACAATCCAAATATACTTCCCCTGCTGTTTTGCACTCACCTGAATGCTGCTGAGTGCAGACACACCCATGTAGAGGAAGATGCCATACAGCACAGGCATTGGGATAAACTGAGGGGAAAATCAAATCCAAAATATAAGCATGACTACGCAAAGACTGAATTCTAGCAAACATTACCTGTCCACGAGACCTTAAGAATGATTAGATGCAATGAGTATTCTTGCTGCTGTTGTAGCATACATAAAAAAAATACTCATTGCAAAGTATTGGAAGACACAAGATCTACCCACTCTGGAAGAATGGCAAATGAAGGTGATAGACTACATGGAATTGGCAGAAATGACTGGCAGAATCCGAGACCAGGGAGAAGAGTTGGTGAAAGAAGATTGGAAGAAATTCAAAGACTATTTACAGAAATATTGTAAAATTAATGAATGTTAGAATGATGTTGGATAGAAATTAAGTGGTTTCCAGCTGCAATGCTTTAAGAGGCATGAAAAAAAGGTTTATAAATGGGTAAAAGCTTAATGGCAAGGATTTGCTGAACTAACAAATTGAAGTGGAATACAAAAAAGGGAGGTATGAGGAGGTCCGGGGAAATAAGTGTAAGAAAAATATGCAACGGAAAATCAAGGTGTTTTTAACTGTTTTTATTTTGTATTTTTTCTTGTATTTTTTTATTTTTACTGTAATATCTTAAATTTTTTAATAAATATCTTATATTAAAAAAAAGAATGATTAGATGCAAAGAAGGGCAGAACTCCTGAACTTCTAATAATTGTATATTACAGGCAATTTTGGCAGTCTTGCCGATTTAGAGTCTGCAGCAACTGTAAGATTACTTGACAGCAGGCAAGTTTAATGTTTTGTAATCAAACTATGTCTAGAACCATCATTGGCCACTATTAGCAAGTATCTAACAGAGAAGGGAGAAGAGAGGCACTTGCAACTTACAAACAATTAAAGGCTTTTCTTACCTTGAGCACAGGTGCCAAAAACACAGACAGTCCTGTTAGGATGAAGACCATCAAACCTGTCACCCTTTGCTCCCTGCAAGGAAAAGCACTTTATATTTCAACCATCTTCAGAGGCAGCCCCACATATAACTTGTTACAGTAATCTAACCTAAAGGTCGCCAGAGCATAGGCAACAGAAGACAGGCCATCTGTGTCCAGAGAGGGGTGTAGCTGGGCCACCAGCCAATGCAGATGGAAAATGATACGGCCTAGGACCCTTGTACCTACGGGACCGCCTCTCCTGGCATGCCCCACGGAGGACCTTAAGGTCCACAAATAACAACACTTTAGAGGTCCCAAGCCTCAAGGAGGTTAGATTGATTTCAACTAGGGCCAGGGCCTTTTCAGCCCTGGCCCCAATGTAGTGGAACTCTCTGTCACAAGAGACTAGGGCCTTGCAGGACTTGACATCTTTCCGCCAGCCCTGTAAGACAGAGCTGTTCCGCCTGGCCTTTGGTTTGGACTCGGTCTGACCCTTATGTTTCCCTCCCCTTATGGTCTTGATTTATCAGCTACTTTAAAATGAGGCTGCATTTTAAATTGCATTTTAACCTGTATTTTAAATTTTTTTCCTCCCCCCTCTTTCCCCCCTATTGTTTTTACTGTGATTTGGTGTTAGCCCGGCTCTGGCGGGGAGGGCGGGGTATAAATAAAATTATTATTATTATTATTATTATTATTATTAAAAGCACTCTGCGCCACCAAGGCCTCCTGAGCCTCAAACGACAGCTGTGGAATAAGAACGCATAATGCACCATACCTGATTCCAAGGAACTTCGGCTGCTCCCCTGGAGCGCAAGTGGTGCTCTCCTTCTTAAGGCTGTCCATGTGGGCCAAAGAAATGACTGTGGCCGACACATACCAGGGCAAACCCAGTATGGAGGTAAAGATCATCAGAAGGGAAACGCAGAAGAAATCCAGGTGAAATCCTGCCCCTTTCTGCAACAGGACAGCCATGTTAGTAACGGGAGACTCAGGCTGAAGAATACACAGCAAAGCCTTGCTTCTTATTTCCCATTTTAGGTGTCTTTTGATTTCTTGCAGCAAATACAATTTCCCCCATGATAAGCAATATAAGATGCCTCGCAGCAGCCTTGGGAGTCAGAGAAGCAGAGAGGGCCAAAACAGAGTTGGAGGCCAACGCACTCCCTAAGTGGCCTTGTGGATTCTGGGAATTCTATGTCCTTGTCTGAAGTTTTACAAGTTAGAGGCACTTTACTTTGTGGAATGAATAAAAAACTAAAAGGTGCTTGGATCGTGTCTAGGTGACCATGGAAGGAAATTGCAGCTGTTCCCTAACAACCTCAAGCCAACCTTGGAGTGTTATTGTTATTCTTTATTACCTTTACGTACCGTCCTATGGGACACAGGTGGCGCTGTGGGTTAAACCACAGAGCCTAGGACTTGCTGATCAGAAGTTCAGCAGTTCGAATCCCCGCAGCAGGGTGAGCTCCCATTGCTCGGTTCCTGCTCCTGCCAACCTAGCAGTTCGAAAGCACGTCAAAGTGCAAGTAGATAAATAGGTACCGCTCCAGCGGGAAGGTAAATGGCGTTTCCATGCGTTGCTCTGGTTCACCAGAAGCAGCTTAGTCATGCAGGCCACGTGACCCGGAAGCTGTACGCCGGCTCCCTCGGCCAGTAAAGCGAGATGAGCGCCGCAACCCCAGAGTTGGCCACGAATGGACCTAATGGTCAGGGGTCCCTTTACCTTTACCTTTACTGCCCTATAGCCACAGGTATAGGATTACATAACACAAGCCAGGTTGCCCTTTTTATATTTTACCATAGGAAGGCAACACAGGGAGCTGCCATACATGGAATCAGATCAGATTGATCTTGTTCAGTAGCGTCTACACTGACTCCACAGGATTTTAGGCTGGGGTCTATTCCAGTCCTATCTGGAGCTGTCAGGGATTGAGATCCTGGGATCTTCTGCATGCAAAGCTTATTTTCTACCACTGAATTACAGCCTCTTCTCTTGGCCATCTTGAACAACCAGCTGTTAGAATGATGGGTCACAGAATCGTAGAGTTGGAAGGGAGCCAAGGGTCATCTAGCCAGCCACCTAAGATTCCACCTAAACATTAGGAAGAACTTCCTGACAGTAAGAGCTGTTTGACAGTGGAATTTGCTGCCAAGGAGTGTGGTGGAGTCTCCTTCTTTGGAGGTCTTTAAGCAGAGGCTTGACAACCATATGTCAGGAGTGCTCTGATGGTGTTTCCTGCTTGGCAGGGGGTTGGGCTCGATGACCCTTGTGGTCTCTTCCAACTCTATGATTCTATGATTCTATGATTCTAGTCCACCCCTCTGCAATGCAGGAATCTCAGCTAAATTTGACAAATAAAATAAACCAATAAACAAAGAAATCCTGACCATGAGAACAGAGTGAATGGCAAGATCCAAAGACTGCTTTCTGTCTCTTGCAGTAAAAATGTATGTTGGACACACATGGGTTTTGGAATCTTTGTTGTATCTGCCAATGCAAAGGACTTAAGGGCCAGACACCAGCAGCCGGCTCAGCCATCCATCTTCCCTTTGGGGTGCAAGTTCTGTCACATCTCATGCAAACCCCAGCTGCTGGGCATCTACTACAACCTTGGTCTAAAGCACTATCCTTGAGCAACTTTCCCTTGAACATAATCCCTCTCCCTCGATGGCTTGTTTTAAGCAAACAAACCTACTGTCTCACTGAGCACAGAATGTGAGGTTTAGAAAAGCATTTCCTACGTCTCCATGGATGTTTCTAGGTGGCTGTTTCTCCAAGAAAAGAGAATTAAGCTGAACGAGAAGTGTTTCGTTGGCCTTCCAGGCTAATCCTATCTGTCCATTTGGTCTAGCCATGATGGGTGCAGGGTCTATCTCAGGCCCCACGTGGCTTGGGATACCATGTGTGCTGATTCATTGAACCCTAACCCTTGGCTCCCTCTGGAAGAGCTTCTGCCACGTCAAGAAACTGGCAGTAAACAAAGCAAAACACAGGCGCACGCACAGCCGAAGTCTGAGCCAGCTAAACGCCAGCAAGGGCGAGAGGCCACACGGCAGAGAAATGCCAGGCACTCCCTCAGACAACCCAACCAGAGGAACCAGTTTCTGCTCGCACAGAGGAGTATGGATAGAGCTGCAGCCCATTAACCCAGCAGGGAATGCTGTGGGAAGAGCGGCTGCTAAGCTCTCTACTCCACAGAAGGGTGAGACTGGTGCTGCACACCTAGAAACACAGCTAGACCAGTGTTTCCCAACCTTTTTTGGGCAAAGGCACACTTGTTCCATGGAAAAAATCTCGAGGCACACCACCATGCCAGATGGGGAAAGGTCACTTTTTACTTATGTAAAAAAATAAAATAAAAAAATAGTAACAGCATAGAAAGTCATGGTTAGGCTAGCATCCCTCTTCCAAATATGCTATGTTTTTATTTGCAGGGACTGTTCTACATGGGAAAGCATTCAGCACTGTCCTTCTCCCATCTGCCATCTGAATTGGTACTCTTCTGGGTCAACTTACTCTGCTGCATGTGTAGATGAAAATGGCACCAAGTGTGGGGGAGGGGGCAGAACAGGTTTCAGATACAGGATATTAAGCATACACGTACTTCAGATTGAACTGGTTGCTTGCTTTGCAAGTTTTCATTTCCCAAATGACTGCCTTGGCAAGCGCAATACCTACCTACCAGGCTCAACGCCGGTCTCGCGCTGCCGCTTCCCGCGCTCTCAAGGACCCGGGAGGAGGAAGGCGTGAAGGGGATCCCGAAGGCGCGAAAACCTCGCGCATGCGCAGGCCTTCCGCCTGCGACAGCCCAGTAGGCCGGCCGAAGCGAGCGGCGATGGGATGTGGGAGGGAGCTCGCTCGCCGCCCCGCGTGTGCCTATGTGGGGCACGTTACAGCCCCGTGACGTCAGTGCCACGCAGGCAGCCAGGCAGGCAGACGGCGAGAGCCCCGCGCTGGGTGGCCTCTCCTCGCCGCCTCCGCCCGACTCGCCTGCCTCCCTCCCACGGCACACCAGGCAACGTCTCGCGGCACACTAGTGTGCCGCGGAACACCGGTTGGGAAACACTGAGCTAGACTGTTCTTTTTTGCAATGCAGATCGAATCTGGTTGGAGGGGGCGGGGGACACACACCAGAATGCTGTATTTCATTAAACAATATATTGGACAGATACAGGATTGGTATGGATTGTGGCTGATGTAATGTGTAGTGTTGGTTTTGACCTTTAAAGACCTTCACAGCCTAGGACCCTCGTACCTACAGGACCGCCTCTCCTGGTCTGCCCCACAGAGGACCTTAAGGTGCATATATAGCAACACCCCAGAGGTCCGGGGCCCTAAGGAAGTCAGATTAGCCTCAACCAGAGCCAGGACCTTTTCAACACTGGCTCCGACCTGGTGGAACGCTCTGTCTCCTGAGACCAGGGCCCTGCAGGATCTGATTTCTTTCCGCAGGGCCTGTAAGACAGAGTTGTTCCACCTAGCCTTTGGCTTGGAATCAACTTGATCCCCTTCCCTTGTTTCCTTTTTCCTTTCTACTTCTGTGATGGAACTCCTATTTGGGGACTTCCCTGGCTTTTTCTGGCCCACGTAGGACCAGTCTGGATAGTTGGCCTTGGTGACGGTTTGATGTTTTCATCCCCAAAAAGTTTTTGTTTTGAGTTTCTACTGAAATGAGGCTGCATTTTAATGTTGTATTTTAATCTTGTTTTAAGTTGTATTTTAATCAATTGTTTTTATACCTGGTGTTAGCCGCCCTGAGCTCGGTCTTGGCTGGGGAGGGCAGGGTATAAATATTATTATTATTATTATTATTATTATTATTATTATTATTACACAGCTTCCCAAACCAATGGTGGGAACGCACTGGATACAGAATAAATGGGAGTGTGTATACAACTTGTGTCTCTTTATTAACACATGCTGGTGTGGAAGGAACTCTGCCCCCACTCCCAAGGATGTTAGATCAGCTGCTTCAGGAGTGGTTGGGTAGCATTTCTAAGGGAGATACAACAGGCCTGCGAACTTGCGCCTGGGCTTTGCACCTGACCATTTGCCTATCTTCAGGTTTTGAAAGACAATGGCCCGGCTCTTCCCAATAACCGAAGGGCCTCTCAGTTTTGTGTGTAACTTCACATAAGCAAGATTCTCAGCACAATCTGGAGTCCAGCACAGAATTCAGAATTCTGATTTTTTAAAAAGAACATTTTAAAGCTTTGTGGCTTTAAAGAAAAAATCGATATTTTTAAAGGCCTCAAGGTATTGCCTTCTCGACAAGCATGAAATACTAGCTTCAGAATAAAGCACGCAAAAGAGGAAATCTACATAAATCACTAGCAAATTTGAGTTATCATATAGGCACTGGAGTACGAATGAACATACATAAAATATAAGGTGGACTAAAGGTGGAATAATAGCATGGGTAATGAAAGACGGTAGTATGTTTTCAGGTACTGTATAGTTAAGCCAGATAAGACAAACCACATTCCAACATTACAAAGCCTGAATATTCTAATTACTAATAAAATTAATAAAATGCAGCAGAGAGACGAACATGTTAAAGCCTCTGATGCCAAGATCTAAAAGAGCTCTACAGTGGTAATAAACAGTTCCTGGAGGGAAGAGTCAAGCACACAGCATGGCCCCAGATAGTCACGAGTGATACTTCATAATACTAATTTGTATTATGAAGCATCAATAAAAGTGTACAATAAAAGAGGTAGGAGGTTATCAAGAGAAATAATAACTGGAATGGGGAAGAAAGAACCCTTTAAAATGGTAAGGAGGGGGGGGGAAACTTTGCATGCACTCTACTTCCAATGGTTCATATAATTTAGCAGACGTTTTCACAAGGAAAATATAGGAGCAAACCTTTGCTTTAAAAAGAAGAGTTAAGCAATTTCCATGCACCAAAAAGCATGAAAACTACAAGATTGTTAGTTGTGACAGGCTACCTTGTGACTGTGGGGTGACTGATAGGTGTAGGATGAGGGAAATATCCAGCACTCAGTGCATCCAGCACTCAGAACTAGGAGATGGGCAGCCGACAGAAATCTCAATCTGTCTCCTCCGTTTCTTCCGATTTTTTAAACTGACGTCAGGCCAGAATGATGGGAAGCCACGGCTGTCTGCAGCAGCTAGAACTGGCGCATTGCAACCTCTGAGGTGAGTAACAGGGACAGATTTGCTTTGAAGCAGATGTTCAATGGCTGTTTACTTCTTTGGAAAAATCTATCACAGCACATACCTGAGAGAACCCCAGCCCAGCACTGACCTGAAGCTTATACTCCTTGCGGTTGAGAATGACAGCTGTTATTTGCTGGTCCATGAAGATGAGGATAATGACCAAAATGGCAGGCACTGATGATGCCAAGCATATCCACCAGGAGTTTGCTCCAAACGGAAACACAACCCAGCCTCTCTCAGGGTTTGTAGGCTGTAGAGAAAAGGTTGATTGGGAAAAGTTAGTAGGGCCCAGGCTGGAACGAGGGCAGGCGGCAAGAATTTCAGCCACAGATTTGTTGAGCTGCCTCCTCAAGCTCTCTGTGCCTCCACTCCCATCTGACCGCACAGGCAGGGCTGCAAGGCTACTCACAGAGCGTGGCTTTCCAGCTGATTAAATTACAGAGGGCTTGTTTTCATTACATTTTGATAGTGTTTTACAGGTCCTGTGATGACTTTTTAAAAAGAAAAACCACCACCACCATTTGATAAATGCATTCATCTTCCATATATTCTAAATAAGAATTAAATAAAACATTGGGCCTTGCTCTAGACTGGAGTCTAGAGCTGTGTTTCCCAAAGCGTGTGGTCTTGCCCTTTGTGGGGCAGTGGAATTACCTAAGTGGGTGCTAAGACGCAAGGGGATCTGGAGATGTAAATAACTACATCTGGATTTGCTGGATCAAGTTCTTCCATTTTGTTGAATTAGGACTCAGCTCCATAGGCAAAGAAAAACCGCTTTATATGCGCTGGATATGCATTATAACACTGTGACACCAGATGGCGCTGTGGAGCTCCATTTTTGCCAACCAGATTTCTCACACAAAGTTTACTAGGCGTTTAACTGAAACACTTCTTTGATGTGCCAAGGTCCAGCCTTAATTAAACTAAATAGTTTTAACTGGGTTTTCAATAAATGTGCAATTAATTGTTTCTGTTTGAATTTTATTGTTATTATCTTCCATAGGGGGTTGTGTAAACCACTACTGTATTTCGAATAATGCTTTCTATAAGGTGGAGCTTATGGGGATAAGCTTATGGAACACAGGGGCAAGTGGACCCCAAAGTACGGAAACCGGTAGTCTAGAACAGTGTTTCCCAAACTTTTTTGGGCAACGGCACACCTGTTTAATGAAAAGAATCTCGCGGCACACCACCGCGGCACAGCCCTGTGACGTCAGCGCGCAGCGTCACGCCGGGAGGGACGCACGAAAGTGAAAGTTTTTTCCCTCCCCCTTGCCGGGGAACCTCCAAGCTTTGGGGGTGGGAGGAGGCAGCAGAGCGAGGGACTGAGGGACGGCGGCAACTGAGGCGGCTGCGGCTGTTGTGGTGGTGGCGGCGATAGCGGGCGGAGGAGGGGGCGGCGGCGGGGCTTGAGGAGCCGTCACCGGGAGTTGCTGCTGCTGTTGTTGCTGCTGCTGCCCGGACATGCCGGCCTCCACCTCCTCCGCTGTCTCGCGCTCCTCCCTTTTGCACGCGTTGCCCCGCCGCTCGGCACCACCACCGCGGAGCCGCCCCCGGCTCGACGCGGATCCTCGCCGCCGCCGCCTCTCACCGCCCGCCTCGCCCGCCTCCCTCCCACGGCACACCAGCCAACGTCTCACGGCACAGTAGTGTGCCGCGGAACACCGGTTGGGAAACACTGGTCTAGAAGATGCCGCTGGCTTAAGGGTGGCCGCCAGGACGAAGGCCATTTGTCCCAGCCTCAAGTGCTGGTTGAGGCAGAAGACTTATCTGAAGCTCTGCTTCTGCATCTGAAACGGGCTCATTGCTGTCTTGTCCCTGCCAAGGGATCCCCCTTGAATCCCAATTCATTTAACGTAAGACTGGCAGAGAAATGTCGGGCACCGGTTACTCCAAGTTCAGAAGCACCTGCAAAGCCAGCCTCCTTGGTGGTGGCTTCTCTGACTCTGAAATCCCTCCCTGGAGAAGCCAGACTGGCTCCTTGCTGTGCTCCCTCCTCTGGCAGGTGAAAACCTCCTTAGTCCAACAGGCTTTGGGGAACTGACTGGTTTTAATTAAAGGGCCGGTGCTGCACTGGTTTTTTTATTGTAAATAAAAAAGACATAGAGATAATTATCTTTTATATTTATGTGTAGCTTTAATTCTATAAATGTTTGAGCTTTAGCTGCTCCTATTTTATCTGCAAGGCACCTTGAGTCCTTGCCAGGGAAAAGGGCTCAGTATAAATGAATTAATAGTGATAAGGATAATACTAGTATATGGGGCCCCCGATCTCGGCCCTGACGTTCCACCCACATTGCACAAGCTGCTTCTTGGCTGCCTGTTAGGAGGAGAGACCAGGAGCTCCCTCCTACGCCCCTCCTTTGGCAGGCAGGCAGGGCTGCTCCCCACAAAGCCTCAGTTAATCCTTCACGCCCAGGCCTGCAGCAGGGCAGCTTAAGCTTGGCCCTGATCCACCAGCCAACTCCTGCTTCCCTGCTCACAGTGCCGCCGGGGAACAGCCATGGCAGGGTTGCTTGGCTTTGGCTCAGTTACGATGCCTGTAGTCTGTGCAGGCCTTGAACACCTTAGTTTTATCCCCGTCTAACTGTCCTGGGCTCCCCCAAAGAATCCAGGCAACGGAAGCCTGAGACATGCGTCTCTCCCTCCCAGGGGTCCCTGGGGAGTGGGGATGGAGTGGGGATGGAGTCAGCAATCTTTCAGACATCAGGACATTGCCCCGCGTTTGTGCTAAAGAGTCTAAGACAGCAATTCCATTTACACTTACTTGGGAGTAAGCCCTACTTAAATCATTGGAGCTTATTTCTGAGTAAACATAGACTCGGCTATAAAGCTATGCCATATATATTTGTTGGAAGCAGTAAATGAATAATTGATCCGTGTGCAGGAAATATTTGTAGAGTACCAAACAAGACAGAAGATACTGCCCTGCAAAAATTGCAACCTAAAAGGTGGCTGGCTGTGCACAGCTCTGATTGGCTGAGACGTGTGCAAGACGTTGCAACGCTGTCTTTTCCTCCCCAGAGCACTTCTAAACTACAGTACCTGAAAGTCGATTGCATCAGTGTGCAATCAGTGTATATTTTATTTAATAAATCAACATGCCACACGGAGAGGCAAGACAATCAATTTGAATCCATGCTCAGTTTGCCAATCAGTATGGCTGTTATTTGTAGTCCAAACACAGGAGATTTATGGGTTTATCGGTGGGGATATCCGGCACTTCTTGAGTTTGGAGTTGTTGATTTATGTATCAGTGTAGCTGCCCACAATGTGCAGCGCTTGTCTGAACTCACCCTGTACACAGTGAGTTCTGTCAGAGGCAGGGCCAGGCAACCACCTCAGGCAGCACGATCCACAGGGGCCGCAGATCTGGCGGACGGCTGCTTGGTGAATAAGAGGTGCTGCTCGTCTCCTCCCCACCCCCGCTGTTCCCAAAATACAGCCGTGCCTTGGTTTTCAAACAGCTTAGTTCTCAAACGTTTTGGCTCCCGAACATCACAAACCCAGAAGTGACTGTTCCGGTTTGCAAACAATTTTTGGAAGCTGAACGTCTGACGGGGTTTCTGCAGCTACTGAATTGCTGCGGGAGCTTCCTGCAGCCAATCAGAAGCAGTGCTTTGGGTTAAGAACGTTTTGGAAGTTGAATGGACTTCCAGAACGGATTCCGTTCAATTTCCAAGGTACGACTGTAGATCTTTCCCCCCCTTATTCCTGATTTCACTCACCCCTTCTTTCCTGCTTGGGGGCGGGGGGAGGCAGCATTTCGTGGCTTGCCTCAGGTACCAAAATGTATTGGGCCAACCCTAGTCAGAAAGAGGCCTTCCTTCCCATCACAGCAATCCCTCCCTTTGGGGGCAGCTGCCTCAGGAAGCCATGAGTCATAATCATGAGCCCCTTTAGCAGCAGGCCACCTCCTTCATTTCAGTGCTCCTGCCCTTTTGCCTTTAACAGCAGCTGGAGACAAAGCAGAGTTTAGAAGGTATTGCATTCGCCATCACGCCCATTCTATTTCCATGCCAGGAAAAGCTTCCATTGCTCCACTTCTGCGTTTCAGGTGGCTTACGGAAGCCCAGAAACATCCCATGGCTTCTCTCACTGTTCTTCCCCAGTCCCATGATTTCCCCCTCCCCTGTGTGGCTGTAATGAGCAGCACTGCAAGTGTGCTACACAGGGATGGCTGCTACCTCTCCTTCTGCTGCAATGGAGAATTTCTGAGGTACGTGTAATTTCTCCAGGTTCTGCCTAGACACAGGAGGTGTGCCCTTTTATACCCAACAGACACTATAGTTTGGTGGTTGAACCTGAGAGCCAGGAAGTTCCTGGTTCAAACCTTGCTGTTAAGTCACTAGGTGACTTTATGCAAGCCGTGTCTCTCAGCCTCAGTTCTCCATCTGTGGCATGGAGCTAGTGCTGCTGACTTTCTTCACAGGCTGCTTATAAGAATTACAAAATTGCTGTGTGTTATCACTCCTCTTGGCGCACCTCCAAGAGGGACAGAGGGTGGGTCAGTCAGTCAATCAATCAATCCGTAAGGAACCAAGAGGTATAAATGGGCAAATTTTCCACAACAAACTCCTAACCAATGTTAGCAATATGTTGCATTACTTTTATCCTGTCCAGGTGCAGAAAACTGGTTCTTCTCTGACTCCTGCCATTTTTGCCTTCTGTACTGAGCCAGTCAACAATGTGTTACTTAATTCATGTTAATACACACTAATTAAAAGTATGCCCATTGCACAGCATGAGACATTCACACCCACACAGTGAAGTGGCCCTTCCCTCTTCCTTTTAAGAATAGTACTGGTGCTACAAGAGACCCAGAAACTGCACTGCCCTGCCGGATCTTTTGTTTTATCCCCTGCTGTCAAGAAGGCACAGATGATGCCCAAATAACCTCTGCTGAGCTCAGGGACCAGAGATGGACTGCAGATGCCAAACAGAGCTATTGCAAGACATTCTTATTTTGAATAGGCTGTATGAAACTCCAGTCCCCATCTGGCATTACCACCCAGCCTTCAGGTTTGTGGGGGCTGGGTGGCAGGGACATCAGTCTGGATGATGCCCTGAGTCCCTTCCCACAACTTGGGGTCCTATATCTGTGGGGGTAGAATGTATCAGAGCAAACTTTATTAAGGCAGTGACTTTGGCTAGCTAGTTAAGCACCACAACTAGTGTTACTTTGTGCCATAGAACAAATGGGTGGTCCTTTCCCCCCTCCCTCCCCTAACTGGTAGGGAGGAGAACAAAAGCCAGTGAGCTGGGTCAGAGGAGGCTGGAAGCTGGAACCCGACACACGCTTGCTCTGTGCTGGAGCCAAAGCTGTGGCAGATGAAGAAGCAAGACCTTCAAGGGTGTTGATGCTGTGAGCTCCTCCATCTTATTCTCAGGTTGTATATATGTGTAAATAATACCATGCACCCCAAAGACATCACAGTCTCTGCTGACCTTCATTCTAAGGAAACAGAACTCTGGGCAACTGCTGTACCCCTGGAATTGCTCAACTCTGAGATGGGGATGGCATACGAAACATTTCAAGTAGTTAAACATTAATGGTCCCGAAGGAATTTGTTTTGCAGAACTGCCATCTTGGAAAATGTGATCAAAAGTGCTACATGCAGAGAAATTCTTTACTTAAACTTCTTTCTTATGTAATCCTCTCACACCTTTAAAATTCCACAGAAACATATGGCCCCAGACGCAACATTTGCACTTATTCTGCACCCTAACAGAGCAACTCTTTGGCATGCTCCAAGCCAGGCCCACCTTGAATTTGTTGGGCACAATGAGCTTCGGAGTCTCCAGTCCAAGGGCAGCATCGATTCCACAGAATATGAGGATAGCCAGGATGATGGAGAAGTCGCCCACCAGCCTCCGCAGCTAAAAACCAAACAAAATAACTGCCATGAGATTTGCAGAGCAAGGTTTACACTCGCAAGTATGCAGAGTTAAGGTTAGTGTTCCCATTCCAAAGAAGCCCTGGACTTTAATAAAATTCAGAAAAGTCAGGAGTGAAACACCTTATAAGGAAGGTTCCGATAAAAAGTGTGTGTTCCTTTCTATACACCAAGACGTGAAATTACACTTCCTTTATAACTGTAGATGTTTGTGTGAGAGGATGGTGGACTCTGGAAGAGGTGTGTGTGTGTGTGTGTGTGTGTGTGTGTGTGTGTGTGTGTGTGAGAGAGAGAGAGAGAGAGAGAGAGAGAGAGAGAGAGATGGAACTAAGCAAAGAACGTGCAGGTGAGAGAGGGAAGGGATGGCAGCAGCAATCTAGCAAACATGCTCTACTTTAAGGAGAGAGGTCTGCATCCTCTCAACAATGGCCTGTTCTTTTCTTTAGTTTCTTTTTTGTGTGCTATTATGAGGGATGCAAATCTTAGAATGAAATATAAAATAAATGCTAAAAACAAGTAATGCCTGCGAACTTATTGTGCAACTCCCCCCCTCCCCCGGGTCCCCAATGACTGTAAAGAAAAAAAGAAGAGCAATTAAAACGGACAAGCTGCCAAGGGACACAACCCACACTCATTTGAGAGCAGGAATCCTTACAGTGGGCTGCCCTTCGTCAAGGGAAAAAACCCCTCATTGCCTCCCCTAAAGTATCTAATGCAGTCAATGGGACCAACAAGCCTCACTCTGGACCATGGACCACTAGGACAAGCACATCAAAAAGAAAAGTTAAGTGATGGCTGGCGGGAGGGTGGGAGGATAGGGGAGCAAAGCAAACAGACTTTACACTGAAACATTTTGTTTAGAATCATAGAATGGTAGAGTTGGAAGGGACCCTGGGATCATCTGGTCCAGTGTTTCCCAACCGGTGTTCCGCGGCACACAAGTGTGCCGTGAGATGTTGCCTGGTGTGCCGCGAGATGTTGCCTGGAGGGAGGCGGGCGAGGGCGTTTGCTTCCCGGAGGACTTGTGGGAAGCCGCCCCTTCCCTGGGCGACGCGCCGCCTCGCGACTCCGGAGTCAGTCCTGAGGGCTCTCGGAGGGACTTGCGAGCGATGGTGCGGCGGCTCCGGGGCGCGCTCAGCCGGGCCGCCGCGCGCCCCCGCTGCAGCTGCCCGGCGTGGAGCGCGACGCGGAGCCGGCCGGGCTTGGAGGCGCCCAGGTAGGGCCGGGCGGGGGCGGGGAGGTCTCGGTCTGCTGCGGGCGCAGGAGGGCGAGCGGGAGAGGGGGAGCCATCGGGTCTCCTGGAAGGAAGCGAGGCGGCGGCTGAGGGGGATGCAGCCCCGTCCCCAGCAACAGGCGCTCCTCGAAGTGAGGCCACAAGTCGGGGCTCGGACAGGGCCTGGAAGCAGCGGCTCCGGCTCTTGGGAGCGGAGAAGGGGACTTCGAAAGCGGCCTGGAGGAGAAAAGCCCCGATGCAGCGAGAGCGGGGAGCGTGCTGCCTTGTCCAGGCCTCCTCGCTTTGTGCCGTCCGCTGCCGGGAGCAGGACACGGGGGCTCCTCGTTCGCATGCTTTCCCGGGTGATCGGTGAGGGTTAGGGTTAGGGTTAGGGACCCTCAGTCCCTCGCTTTGCTGCCTCCTCCCCCCCCACCCCCAAAGCTTGGAGGTTCCCCGGCAAGGGGGAGGGGAAAAAAATTGAAAACTTTCACTTTCGTGCATCCCTCCCGGCGTGACGCTGCGCGCTGACGTCACGGGGCTGTAATGGTGGTGTGCCGCGAGATTTTTTTCATCAAACAAGTGTGCCTTTGCCCAAAAAAGGTTGGGAAACACTGGTCTACCCCTGCTATGCAGGAACATGCAGCTGTTCCATACGGGTATCGAACCTGCCACCCTGGAATCATCAGCACTATGCTCTAACCAACTGCTCTACAGTCCTGAATTGTAGAGCTGAGCTTTTTGCTTATTGAGTATTCAGTTGGCCTTGGTGTCTGCTATGTTCAGAATCTGCCTGCAGATACAGAAAGCGCAGGGAATCCTGCTGGAATGGCCTCCTGCCTCCCCTCAAAGCCTCGGTGGCCGAGGGATGGAGGCATTCATTTCTCACACTGACCGCTGGGCAAGATCTTCTGGGACCCACCAGGAAGCACCAACTGAAGGAAGTAAGGAGATTTCCTGGTGTAGAAGAAACCAGGCACATGAAAGAACTTGGAGGGTGTAGTTGTAATTGCACATATTGAAACCACCTGCCCACCCCTTTATCCAGGGAATGGATGAGAGAGGGGAGGTACTCACAGCTGCGGGGAAATAGCGGCTGGACTTGAAGTTCTTTAAGGCCATAGAGCAGAGGAATGTTCCCAGGAACAGAATGTAAGACATGAAAGTGATGTCAGGCACGAAGTTGCAGCTGTTGCCCACTAGGTGGCCTCCGAGTTGTACACACTCTTTCTTGGTCAGCAGGGACCAGTTCCCAAACTCCGACTGCTGTGGAGAAGAAAGCAGCAATCTCACGGAGGAGCAAGTATACACTGCCTGACTTAAAGAAATGGATCCCAGCCCTGAGCAAGGCGGAAAGATGCGCTGTTGCCTAGGATGGATGTTTTGTGGAACTGATCCCAGTCTCAAGCATCATGATGACGTCTCTCTGTATGCACAGCATCCCTTTCTGCCTTTCTTCCCTCTCCCTGGTCCCCAGCCACCCTGTGGGCAAAGATTCAGAGCAGGGACAGGGCTGGCCAGACCAACAGGCAATGTGAGGCAGCTGCCTCAAGTGGAGGTCACTGGGATTCGGAGTGGCAGTGGCAGCCCTCTGCCTGCTTCCCTTTTTTTTTTAAAATAGATATTTATTGAAGTTTCAGAAATTATATACAAAAGTAAAACAAACAAAACACAGACAAAAAAAACAAGTATAATTTCAATCCCTTTTTTTCTTATGCCTTACTTCGCTGACCTCCCCCTACCTCCCCTTTCTGTATTCCAATTTCAAAATATTTATTCAGCAAGTCCTCTCCCTTAATTTCATTTAGTTTTAACCTTTCTTTTCTTTTAACTTGAACATTATTGCTATAAACCACCTAGCTTCTAAGCCGTCATCATTCTAACATTCATTAATTTTGCAGTGTTTCTCATCCCTTTCTTCAGTTTATTTTTGATAACCTTATTTTCATTTAGTTTAGTTCGTTTACAAAATCCAGTTTTACCTTATCCAAACTTAAACATCGAACTTATACATCAGTTCTTATTCTTAAACCATTTTTTCTAAGGCCGACCAAGGTTCCCTTCCACGAATTTCCCATAACAATGATAAGAAAAAATAAAAGCAACAGAATAAATTGTAATTATGAACCCTTTTGAATCCCAAACTCCACCCCCCTTTCCCGGTTTCAGTCCTCCCTCTGCCTGCTTCCCTTGAGCCCTGGGGCTCTCCCCCTCCCTCAAAGGACAGAGCAGTGTGTGCCCTAGGATCTCCTTTGCCCCAGGTGTGGCGTCCCATCACCGACATGGAAGTGCCCTGGGCTTGTAGAATGGGTGGGTGGCAGAGAGGTCCATCTTTGCCCTCTCCTCCTAGGCCACATCTGAATGAGGAGCGCATGGAACATCCAGAGATGCTGTTCATCTCCCCAGACCAATCCTTTCATCCCCAGGATGCTGAAAGGACAGCCTTAGTAGGTGCGTTAAGTAAGGGAAAGAGTGTGTCTTGGCTGCACATCTCAAGGCCACAGTCACTGGCAGCTGCAGCCAGGGCGACCCTTTCCCCTGCCCTCCCACAGCAGGCTCATCCCATGATTGCAACTTGCCCTCTGGGCCACTTCACCATTAACTAATAAAATGGGCAGGAGCATCTATTTAGGATTTGTTTTGGGGGTGGGAGTTATGGGATGACTCCAGAAGGACTGCAGAAGGGTCTAGCATTTGTGAGGCTGTGATGTTTTCAAAAGAACGACGTTAAGTCCACATAAGGGTGAGGATGTATCTTGGCAGTGACGGCTACTGCATGATGACCCCTTGGCCATTCCACCTGTCCCAGCTATGACACCAGGAAATAATTCAAGGTCTCCAAGGGACATGGAGTTCTTGATCCTCCTTTGGTCGGTTGCATTAGTCACAACATACTGTAGGCTCTTTGGACCTTGGTTTCCTTTCATTCACATCCTAATCATTGAAAACGATTCAATTTCTTACCTCTCCCAAACTGCTGAAGGTCGGGAACAGTGTCTCGTTCAGAAGAGAAGAGTTGGCTGAAAGAAACAATGGTTAGGTCCAAGCTGTTTGAAAGACTATATTTCCTCATGCAACCTGCCCAGGTTTTGAGATCTTCAGGGGATGCCCTTCTCTTGGTCCTGCCACACTCCCAGGCACATTGGGGGGGGGTGCAGGTGAGGGCCTTCTCTAGAGAAGCTAGACCGGCTCGCTCCTTGCATTCCTTCTGCTGGCAGGTGAAGACTTATTTCAACAGACTTTGGGGAACTGAAGGTCTGGTGCTCTGCTGTTTTTATTGTAATTACCTGTATGGTTTTAATATATTTTTATGTACCCATAAATAGTTTTAATTTTATCAATGTTTAATTGGTTTTTATTTTAATTATTGCTTTTCCTATGTTTTAAGCTGCTCTTATTTGACGGGTAAGCTCCTGTTGCTTGGTCCCTGCTCCTGCCAACCTAGCAGTTCGAAAGCACCTCAAAGTAGATAAATAGGTACCGCTCCGGCGGGAAGGTAAACAGCATTTCCGTGCGCTGCTCTGGTTTGCCAGAAGCGGCTTGATCATGCTGGCCACATGACCCGGAAGATGTACGCCGGCTCCCTCGGCCAATAAAGCGAGATGAGCGCCGCAACCCCAGAGTCGGCCACGACTGGACCTAATGGTCAGGGGTTTCCAGCTATTCCAACGCACCCATTGCAACAAGCATGGGCTTCTCATCTCACCTCTCTCTGGCACCCGGCAAGTGCAGCTGTACAAGGTGACATCACTGATCTTGTAGTCCCAGTTGACTGGGTAGTGTTCCACCAGAGACAGCATCTTCTTAACTGCATCGTAGATGAAAATGAAGCTGATGAGGGCACAGAAGCCTTCTTCGGTGAAGCGTGTGAAATACTGCACCAAGTAACTGGCTTCGGTAGCCACCAGTATGAGGCCAAAGAAGGCCACCCAGAGGCCAATCCAGAGGCGGAATTCTAAGTAATCCAAGCTGTAGTCTCTGGAAGGAAGGAAGGAAGGAAGGAAGGAAGGGCCAAAAGAATATTCCTGAATGGGCTGCTTCACTTGCAAGAGAGCAGTCAGTTAACCACAAGATGCCACATCCTACTCTAACCTTGTTGCCCTGGTGTCTCAACAAGGTAGGCACATAGCAGCTAAGGAGTTACATCTACAGCCAGTCTTCCGCTATTGAGAGACTGACATTTCAGCACTTTCTCTTGCCAGCTTGCAGGTCGGCTCCCCTCACTTACAAAAAGGTAGAAAGAGATGGTAGTCTGAGGCCACCTATTTCTCACATGCACACCACTCAGTTAATAACTGAAATTATCAAATTATGAGCAATGGAATCCATGCACTGGGAATGGGGGGGGGGAGGTAGAATGCACCCCTCTTCTCCCCAGAGGCACCAGCCTCTTCAGCTGTCAGGCTGAGCTGAAGGCAGCTGAGCAGCAATGCCTGGTCAAGACACTTTGCACCAGTGGCGTAGCGTGGGGGGTGCAGGGGGGGCCGGCCGCACCGGCCGCAACATCTGGGGGTTAGGGTTAGGGGGCGCAAATCCACGGGTTAGGGGGCGCAAATTACTTGCCTTGCCCCGGGTGCTGACAACCCACGCTACGCCACTGCTTTGCACCAGGAGACAAGCCCTTTGCTTTCATCCAGTGATAGCCTGCTTGCACTTGATCAGCTGAGGCCTCCTGCATGATCCTTTTTATGTTGGGAAGTTAAGCTAGGCTGACTTTCTTACTGGGCTTGACATGCTGAACCGTGCTCTGTAAATGCTTTGACACATTTCCCAATAACAGTGAACATCCTGCTATGGAACTTTGTTACAATGCAATTATGGCTGCAAAACACTTTTATGTACAAACAAGGAAGGATCCATTATCACCAACAATGGAAGAACAGCTGTTAAAACTGACTGACTTAGCTGGGATGGCAAAAATGACATGCTTTCAGAGGAAAGTCATTGTTAACGTTTGTTAAAGATTGGAAACTTCTCATAGACTTTTTGCATGAAAAGAGAATGAAGTAATGATATCTGGATTTGAGGACTGAAGATAATGTTTGTTTATAGAAAGTGGCTTTATGAGATGTAATATTGGATTGGACAAAGTGAATATTGTTTTTATATCGTGGACAGATGAATAATCAGAAATTCTTTATTTTCTTAATCTTATTTTTCTATCCTTTTTTTAAAACCTCTTTTCTTTAATTTTTAATTTTTCTTTCTCTATTCCTTTCTCTCCCTCCTCTCTCTTGAATATATTCAACCTCTCTTGAATAACCCCGTCATTCAGGGTCATAAGCAAGGACAGCTCCGACAGCTTGCTTCCAGCACGAACACTTGCCGATATGAGGGGTCTTACTTACTTGCTGAAGGAGAAAAGAAGCCGCTCAAAGACCAGGACAGGCCCCGTGCTGCTTAGGATGGTGAGTGGCTGGCCAGCAAACAGGCAGAAAAAGGCTCCAGCAAAAGCAGTTCCCAGGAAACTCTCCAGCACACCCTGAATCGCAGGAAGAAGCACATGGCTCTGGTTGGTTAAGTGGCCAACCCCCGTCTAACTGCTGCAGTTGGGCTGGTGGGCATGAGATCCCCCGCTCCTGTGCAGCAACCAAGGAGTGCCAGAGCTGCATTCCCTTCTCCCCCCCCCCCAGTGTGCCTGTGCAGGTTGCTGTGGCAACATGAGGCGGGGGAGCAGAGGTGTTGGGAACCACAGAACGCATGTGGGCATTGCCAGCAGGACTCTTGCTCAGACCTGCATGTTGTCTGTCGCATCTCCCAGCATCCCTCCAAAGGTGATAGCGTTGGTGACTGTGGCCAGGTAGATGTACAGGATGGCTGAAAGGCACTGGATGTTGAGGGCATCATAGAAATCGCTGCAGTACCAGCGGGCTTTTCTCTGGATATCCTTCACTAACCCTCCAAATAGTCTGCAGGAGGGAGAAAAGGAGAGACTTCCTTAATCCCGGGTTTCTAATTTGCTGCATGTGGTTATTTTGGTCTCCCCTGCCCCTTTTCCCACCTCCCACTCCAGGCCAGTGCTGCAACGATGCACAGCTGGCCTTGCTCCAGCCCTGTACCTGTGAGCCTCCCCACTCCAGAGGCCTGGCGGGAAGCCCCTGCCTACAGTCCCCCTCCCTGCCCTGAGTTTTACCTTCCGGTCCTCTTCAGCTCTTCACTGACGTGCTGGTGCCCATGGGCATGACGCTCGTCCGCGGCAGACAAGTGCCCACTCGCGTGAGGATTCCACTCGCGGAAGTGCAAGGCGATCCTAAGAATGCAAGGGGCACCTTTCAGGATAGAGGCATTCTGGTTTGCAAAGAAGCAGCATTCTGCTGGGGGCCGTCAATCCTCCACTCTCCTCTCTATTCCTATCTGCCACTGACAGGCTCCAGTGGCTTGTACGGAAGATGCAGTGATACGTCCTCCATATGCCTCATGGCACAATACCCAGAGAAATAATGGGCAGCCTCATATCTGATCATAGAACTGTAGAGTTGGAAGGGAGCCCAAGGGTAAATCTAGTCCACCCCCTGCAGTGCAGGAATCATTGATGCAGCCCACATGTTAGCAGTGATGGCAGCAGCATTACTGCAGGTTCGTGCCTTGCCCCCATCCTACCTCTATTTTTTAAAAAAACAACCAAAGCATAAAGGTAGCGCATACAGCAGGCATAGGCAAACTCAGCCCTCCAGGTGTTTTGGGGCTACAACTCCCATCATCCCTAGCTAACAGGACTAGTGGTCAGGGATGATGGGAACTGTAGTCTCAAAACATCTGGGGGTCAAGTTTGCCTATGCCTGGCACACAGCTTTGAAGTAGTTTGGTTACAGGAAACAATGGAACTGTGTGGCAGAACAGGCAGCCAGGATGCCCTCCAGCAAAGAAGCAAATAAAAACAGAACACACACAAGACCTGATGGCTGGAGGAACAGGGATTGTGTTGCCTGGCAGTGTCACAAATGGAGTGGAACAGGCACCTGAGCCTGCAACATTTGCATGCCTTGGGCCAGAGAGGCTGGCAAGGACCAGAATTTCCCAGCAATGAGATATAGAGGATGTTCACAGTAGTGGCTTGAAACACTGCGAGGTAATTTGCCACCCCCTTATTTTTTTATCATCTTTTAAAAATTATTTTGAACATTTCATCCAAAACATAGATTCCAGAGCAGTGTACACGAATATAATCAAATATCTCTACAATATTAAAAAATTAGCTAAAGGGATCTAAGAATCAGCAACTTTCTTTCCTGTTCCCAGCTCCTCTTTGCACATACCTCTTCTGTGGTGAAGGCAAGCATTTTGGGGGGGCAATTCGAGTGGTTGGGTCCCATTTGCCCGGGGGCAGGACAGTCAGTTCATCCAGAAACTCATCAATTCCTGCAGTGAGATCTTCTGCGTCTCTTGCTTTCCGGGCAACCCTCTGGAAAAGCTGGAAAGGAATGGTATTAGTCCCAGCTCTGCCTGCTTACAGGAAAGACAAATCACGCATTCCGGGAAAGTGCAAGGGCTTGTGGTGGTTTTGGTTGCCTGCATGCAGCAAAACAGACTTATGACCTTACACAATCTAAAATGTCAAGAAAACTGTTCACCCTTAAACGGAGGAAATTATGGACAATTCAGCCATTTGCTGTGTCAATGATAGAGCATTAAGGGGCTTACTGGGGCCAAAGTATCATCACAACTATAAAGTTACATGTTTTAATCATTAATTTTGCAGCTGGAAAATAAGTCACTAATGCATAATGCAGCTCCTTTCTAGCCTACGTAATAATTTGAAGTTTTCCTACATTATATACATTATATTTTCTACATTAAAAATGCTCTGGGGAGTTCTTTTTATTAGTTTAGAGCAGATTTGCTATTGTTCTTTGCTACTTCCAGAAGCCAATTGCCCCCTCCAAGACACATCAGTTTGAAACAGAAGGCAGGGCTATATGAGGTTTGCTCAGTCATACAATAGTCCTTTCACAAAGAATATGGACAAACTATGTTCACAATACATTTCATGATAATTATGATAGGGTTCTGAAAAATATTGACAGCCCATTAAAAAGTTTGAACTGGTGGCAACCTTACCTAGCAATCCAAGACCTGTTCCTCCCTGGGCAATTAGAAGATTGACTTTAGGGGTGCTAATCACCCGTTGACTTCTCCAGCCTTTAGCACCATCACGCTATGCCAGAACTGCAGTGTGCGGCACCTTCCCTAATTTTATGGCAGTGGTAGCAGATCTTTGCACCTCCCAGCCAGAACCCAAACTCACCTCATCTGTCAGGAGAGTAGCCACAGCCCTGCCGATTTCATGGTAGGCCTTCACTTTGGCTCTGGGGCCCAGGAGGATAAAGAGGAACCTAGACAGAGTCACAGCAATGTCAAGAGTGGGGTCAAAGATGAGCCCATTTCCCTCCTTTCAAAGCAAGCAGCTCACTGAGGCCTCAATCCTAAACTCAGCACAAATTGCTCAGGCGCTTTATTCCTCACACTACTAAGGAAGCTCTCAGGCTGATCTTCTACTGTGCTGCAACACGTTTGATACAGCGGTCAGAGTGAGAAAACGGTGACTCATTAGGCCATCTGGAACAGGTGACCTGAGGAACCAGTTAGGCTTGTCTCTGTAGGACTGATGCTCTAGACTGGGGTCCTCAGTCTGGACAACTCTTTCCTCTGTTTGCTTGACCTGAAAGCTGACCACCAGGCCACCTGCCAATGTTCCTTCCATCTCTGGTTCTCTTCAAACTTACCAGCCCGCTCAGGAACCAGCCTGTCTTAACTTGCCTCTAGCCCTATGGATCTTGGTTTACCAGCACCCCCAGGTGTAGTCTGGCTCAGGGTTTGGCCAAGGACCGACAGAAGAAGATAGAATCCTGCCTAACTGAGAATTCACCAAACCAGAGATAGCTTTCCAAGTGTGCTGGACTACAACTTCCATCAGTCCTAGCTGGCATGGCCTCTGTTTGAGGTTGATGGAAGTTGTAGTCCAACAACACATGGAGGCACCATATTGGCTATCCCTGCCCTAAGTTGTGTGGGACTGGCTGCCATCATGCCGTGAGCGTAACTGGAAGGAGCAAGATGGCGGCCACTGAAATGGAACAAATTATTTCTCAAAAGAATGGGGAGAAAGAAACACCACAGCAATGACTTGCCACTGAGCATACTCTCCACAGTCCTGGCAAATACGGGATCTGGTCAGGATTGACTGCTGTTCACAGCCTTAGCATTGAATAGATTGAGAATATTTCAGAATGACCTGAAGTGTGGCCTTGTTGAAGCCAGTTAAGCAATTTAAATGGTTTCCCACCACCTCAGCCCCTCAGGTGTTGCCGTGCCATGGGGCAACAGTGCATTGAAGCACAGCTATCCAGGCGTAGGTCAGCTGGCTGATGACACCTGATAATCTCTTGCCCACTATATCTTCAGGAGGTAGCACCCAGCTAGCTACCCAGGTGTAGGGTTGCCATATTTTGAAGAGCAAAAAAGAGGACACATTTGCTGACTTCTTTTAACTATGGATTGCTATGATGACTCTACCAATGAAAAAGAGGATGTGTCCTGGAAAAAGAGGACCTTTGGCAATCCACAACTACACCCATCTAGTTGTGTATCAGAACACGGACAACTGCAATAATTTCCTATGCCAAGAACTGCAGGACACCCCTTTCACTCTAGCATCTACAGAGGAAACTTTGCTGTCCTGACCTGCTCCCTCTTTGCTTCTTACCTGCTGGGGAAGGCGACTTCTGCTAAGCTCCCAAGAAGCACTGGTTCCTGCAGACGCACAAAAGCAACAAAAGGTTTCTCCAGGAAGCTGGCTTCTCCTACAAGAATGTTGGCCACTTCAGTCCCAGCTGGAATCTTCTTCTTAAAGTGATTATTAAGCTGCAGTGAGAGAAAAATCTAGGGTTGGTGATCCATAGCTCAGAAAGCAACGGTAAGGTGACAGAACATGTGCTGTGGACCATACAGAGGAGAGAGGGAGACCTCAACAACCGTTAACTCTTTTTTGGGGAGTGCCCAAACTAGGGAAGTTGATGGTGACTGCTGCACATTTCATTGATCCAAAATAAAAGCATCACCTGGGAGGTTTCTCAGTCTCAATGGTACAGCCAACCATTCTGAACACTGCCAGGAAGATATCCCAAATCAGAGGTCATTCTAGTGATGTATATCTTCACTCACAATGAAGCCAGGCAAGGGCTACTGGGTACCCATGCATTTCACAACTAGGCCAAATTGCACACAAACTAAGAAACAAACATTTCTTTAAAACAAACATTTTACTCAGCTGACAAAAACCAGTGAAATCCGCGCTAAAGCAGCCTGGCATAAGTGGCTCTCTGCCACGGTTAGGAAGGGCCTAAGCAAGTGCAAGACTGCCCTGCCCTGGCAAGCGAGGGCACTGCAAAGAGGTTCACTTTCCCCTTGCAGTCCCAGAGTCACTGGCAATGGCAATCTTGGCTGGATTGTGCTAGGAAGACTGTGCAAACCTAAAGTTCTGCTTTGCCCCTGAATTCCTTCTGCAAAATACTGACAGACTGGAAGAACACTCCTTCTGTTTAGTCGTGTCTGACTCTTCATGACCCCATGGACCAGAGCATGCCAGGCACTCCTGTCTTCCACTGCCTCCCGCAGTTTGGTCAAACTCATGCTGGTAAAAAGCAATGCTTTTTTTGTAGAAAAAATGTGCCAGAACTCACTTCAGTTGCCAACTCAGACGCCAACATTGACACCATCTTGAAACTAAAGTCACGTGACAAGATGTCGGGCTACACTATCTTATAGGATGGTTCATACTGTGTCCCCACATTCCTTCACTCATTAAAGGGGAGCAAGGCGCTGTGTTCCGGCATGTTCTGCCAGGGAAAAAGCCCTGGTTCCAGGGATGGGAAAATCAGGTGTTACTGGTCCTCTGAATGCTACTGAACTACAGCTCACAGCTGCCCCCATCCTTGACCGTTGACCATGGAAGTTGGGGCTGGTGGGAGCTGGAGTCCAACGACATCTGGAGAGCCACATCTCCCACCCCTAACTCTAACCGAAGGATACTTGCTTCTTTCGTGTTCCTTAACGTAAAGGGCATCCCTCCCTGAATGAAACCCCATCCAAACTTCAGAGCTGAGAGCTAGAAGCAGGTATGGTCTTTCAAAGCTATGAGGAGCTGATTGGACAGAATTTAAAAAGGGGTCCTGTGTGGAGATGTTTTCACACCAGGAAAGAGTCCTTGTAAAGGACCCGAGTGTCTTTGTAAAGAGGCCTTTGAGGCCTTTGCAACCTTCCCTCTCTCCCTACATGCACTGCACATTACTTACCTGTTCCTTTAGGGGCACCTCTGAGACCTCACCCACCAGATCTGAGCGGCTGTTAGCTTTGTCTGAAACAGAAATTAAAAACCAAAACCAAAATAGAGAAAGCCCCATGACACTTCTAAACACAATTCCATCGAAAGACTACACACAGGAGCATGCAGTCATTCCTACACACATGCAGTCATTCCTCCTGGGATTAGTGTTTAAATGTACTCCTAATCATAAATAAGTCATACTGAGTTGAATAAAAGAAGGCAATCTTTAGTTTATAGGTAAAGATAAACCTATAAACTAAAGATTGCCTTCTTTTATCTGTACAATGCCTAATAAAGGTTTGATTTCAAATAGTTTATAGGTAAGTGGATTTCTGGTGCCACCACCTGAACAGTGTTCTACACACTGGTTGCCTGTTTGCTGTAGCATGGAGTTAAAGAGCAAGGGATGGGACCCAGAGGGACAGAGCAAGGACTACTTACCGGAGCAGGAGGCCACACCCATCTCCACCAGCATCCTCAGCTGAGATTTGGTGATGTGGTGCTGAGGCTTGAGGAGCAGGACATACATGAGCTTCTTTGAGAGCTCTGGCCTGAGGGCATGGTTCTCTATTTGGGTTCCAATCACCTTTTCTTGAACACAAAATAAACACAAAGTGAGTCCTCTCAAAATAAGGGCTCCCCCCTCTCCTTTGCTGTAAACATTTATAATCTTTGGCATCTACTGAAGAAGCCTTTTTATATTTTAATTTTTTTAAAAAAACTGCCTTACTAGAAAAGCTGAAGAACCTTAATATAAATCACCATCATGCAAATAAAGAGCAGTTTTCCAATGACATGGAAATGAATCTGTCCAGAAGGATTTCCATACAAACCACCCATTATTGACTCTTCTGATAATCAGGGAGTCCATCAGTTAGGGTGGTCCCCTTTATAAGTTGCTGAAATTCTCCCTTCTACACAATGGAGGGTGGAGGTAGGGAACAGAATGTAGGCCACTGGGAAGTGAAATGAGGAAAGAACAGACAGTGGTGTTTACCTGAAAGCAAAATATGTTACAGTGACCAATTAACAAGCCGGAGTTGGCAATAATAACACTAAAGGAGTTGCAACGCCACTCGTACTTGACTAATGAGGGGCAGGTTTCTCTGAACACGCAGGGATCTATGCACACTTCCCACATACCAAGTATTTGCTTAAAATTGCGAGCTTCCAAATCCAGCAGGACAGCTCCTCTCTTTATACATGTCCGTAGCTCAAACAGGCTGTGAAGGGAGAGAGTTGTCACGTGAGGCTTGCTCCAGCGTTCTCCTCCATCTTCCACTTTCTCTTCAAACTTTATCCACCTCAATTGGAAAAAAGTGAAGGCCACATCTGAGATCCTTGTGCATGCAAAATTTCTATTTCCTAAGCCACGACCACATGGCTTCACCAGAATGTCTTATTTAATTTTCAAGTGACAAGATTTTGACTCTTGCACTTAAGGAGGAAAACATAAGAAATGACAGCTCTAGGATAATTAAAACTAGTCAGGATGAAGACATGAGGAGTTTGGTTTTTAAAAAAATCAAAACCGAAACTTATTCCCCCCAGGTTGTGGTCCTGACAAATATCACCTTGAAGTGTGTCTCTGCCATGAGGAAAGATGCCACTGCCAGGATTACAGTGCAGGAGCAAAGGGTTAAAGAAAACACTCTTCCACCCTCCATGGTCCTGATTTTAAAATGAATAAATACATAAACAAACAAACAAACAGAATGAATCACGCACACTGGCAGCCCACACGTGAATGTCCAAATTGGCGCTTTGGGGAAAGCGCGGGAGCATTGTTCCCTCAGCAGGTTTTTACTCTTCTCATGGTTGTTTGCTGGTGATATGCATGTAAGGGAATCCAACCCTGATCTGCGGAGAACCTTGCAGTGCATCAGCTACTGGCCTCCTTATCAGGCCTCAGCAGGAGCCAAACTCCAGGTAAGAGACAGGTAGAGTCCATGATTACATGTCACCCTGCTGGCAGAAGTTGCGTGGGGCGGACCGCAATTTTCACTGATTTCCCCTCCCCCCCACAGCTCTCTGTGGCTGAAAACAGTAGGAGAGGCACCATAGAGGACTACAGGGAAGGATGAACTGCTAAAAGGCACCCTTCTCTCCACACACGTCTGCTAGCAGGAGCATCCTGTGAGTGGAACTCCCGCTAGCAGAAGCCTGCTTGGGACTGAAGCCAATTCCTTCTGCAGTCTTATCAACTCATCACTTAGGATTTATCTTGGCTGCGCTCCCTACAAACAGGGAATAACAGGGCAGCCAAAACTATTTTTGGCAAACTGGTCTCTTTTTTAATTTTCAAGGGCTCCACAAATGCTTACATAATGCCTTTTTGCCAGGCACCGGTATGTGTAGCAACTTAGAAACCATGTTGTTCAATGGAACATCAGTGGATGTTTTCAGAGTAGGGCGGGCATGAAACAGTCTATTTTTGGGTTGCGAACTGCCCTGGGATCTACAGATGAAGTAAATAATAATAATAATAATAATAATAATAATAATAATAATAATATACCAAAAATTCATGAAGTTGACTCTCTAATCTGAGTAGAAACAGATATTTGTAGAAATGTGAAACCTTATCAAACCTAATTCTATTTCATTTAGCGATTTCCTTGCCATTTCACTGTTTGTATTTGACCACCCAAGAGGAGTATTCAAAGGGTGCTTGCCTAGGGCATTGGCCAGTAAGGAAGGAATATTGTGCAAAGCTGGTGGCTTGCATTCTCTGGTTGCCTAGGCAACACAGGAGGCAGCGGCTGTCTTGGATCCATGTTGGGCACAGTTACCCTGCCCAAATGAACCAGGCCACACAAACCTCCCAAAATGCTCATTTTGCTCCCAGAGGCCACTTCACACTTTTGGAAGTGGGTCAGATTATAAAAAGCCTTTCCTCCAGCCTGGGATGGTCTCTCCAGGGACATATGCCTGTCGCTGAGTCCAATCCCTTTTAGTTTTTTCCACCATAAGCAAAATGTTGTACAGTATTGCATTTTTGCGTGCAGATGTGTATTTTGCAAAAAATAAAATAAAAATAAAATCCTGTTGTTGGTATACAACCTCAGCACAAACGCATGAGGCCATGAATGGCTGAGTGCTGACAGCTCTTATAAGGAAGCAAAGTTGTTCTCCAGAAATAGGTCAGAGTGACATGATGAACTGATCTCTCAGGGCACCGCATGATAAATCAGGGGTCCAAAGGGCAACCAAGCTGCCTGGCTGTCAGACAGCTTAAGGTGGCCACGCACTCCCTGACTTGCATGCATTCACTAGGACAGCACAGCCCCTGTGTCCTCGGCCTTTCTCAGCCTTGGGTCCTCAGACGTTGTTGGATTACAACTCCCATCATCGCTAACTAGCGGGACCCTAGCTAGGCTGAGAAAGGCTGTCCTGTGTGCATACAACCCTATGCCCTGTCTGCTTATTTAGGACATTTTTATACCACCCATCCTCAACATTTACCGTATTTCAAGGCTAAAGGCTTGTCTTTGTGTAGAGAACGTACAGGTACTTGGGGGAGGGCATTTAGAAAGGGACTTGCTGCTGTGATCCTGCCCCATATGCTCATTCACTGCAATATCATCTGATGCTGAGTTCACTAGCAGAAGCAGGCAGGTATAGCTCGCTAAGGTCCCTGAGTGCAGTTTTTCCCCTCCCATATGCAGTTGCCAACTTATTATTATTATTATTATTATTATTATTATACTGCAGAGTGCCCACATAAACCTCCATCTAAGGTGAACAGCGATTGCATAGGCTAAATACAGCTAAATACCCTCTACTGTCTCTATATAGGGTCCGCATAGATCACATGGTATAGGCTACAACTGTGACGAAATCAGAAAGTTTGAAATAATATATATGTCTCACACCAGGCAACTCAGGAAAGTGAGCCAAGCCAACACTACATATCAACACACATATATGCATAACACAGTCGAGAAATTAAGCATATAGGAAACAGTTATCCATTTTTCAGAGTAAAAACAGTCCCAGAGACAATGAGTGAACCTCAGGTGGAGAACTCACAACACATGCAGGTGGGTAACTCAAAGAAGCAAGCCAAGCCACAAACTACAAGTCAAGTTACATGAATGAATTCTGTAAAGGAATTAATCATGTAAAAGACATCCTTCCAGAAAAGGTTATAAATAAATAGGGGAGCACCCCTCCCCCCACAGATGATCGCTACTTGCAATCTTCAAAAAGCAGAGATCTACTTCTGTACCTGAGCCTGTGATTGCTCCATGCAGAAAGGTGAGAGGGCAGAGGCTACCGGTACAGATTGCAACTATCAGTTGAGATGAACAGTGAGAAAGAGGAGGAAGGAATGTGGTCAAGAGTGGACCATTTCTGAAATCTCTCTCAAGTGTCCCCTCAACAACATTTACATGAAATTCCATGAATTTTAATGTGATGGCTATATGATGAGCATGAGGAGAAAGAATTCTATGACAAATCCCAGGATATTCTACCACTATGTTCACTCACACACTCTTAAATGACACACGTATTGTCATCAAAGACAAATTCTTGGACATTTCAAAAGGGTTGCAAAATATTTTTGAAGAGCAAAAAATATCACTTAAACAAGATGTGATGATTCCCTACTCAAGGAGCCATTCACAGCTATGTGTTCTCCTTTAAAAATGAGTATTTTTATCATGCATCATCAGTAAGACTTCTTGCTGAAAGTGTGTGATGCCAAACTTTTCAATGACAACAATAATACTTTGCACATTTGCAACACTTTTTTGCTCGCTCAAACCACTTTACACATATGAAAAGAGCCTCGCTACACTGGGAGGCAGTGTGGCTTAGTGGCTAGAGTGTCAGACTAGGACCTGGGAGGCAAAGGTTCAAGCCCCACTTGGCCACTGGATGACCTTGGAGCCAGTCACTGCCTGGGGGTTAAATGAGGGAGGCAGAGTACCACGTACACCACCTTGAGCTCCTTTGAGAAAAAAGGTGGGATGTAGATGCATTAGCTATGGAGCTATTGGGAGTGGCATGCCTAGTTAATTTGTTTATGAACTGATATTTCACCTGTTGTTAACCACTGTGCTTTACCCACCACAGTGTGCTGCTGCCATGCGTTGCCCACGCTTCAGGATGAGAACATGGCAAGCAACATTGCCTGCGAGATTATTGTGTCTGGTGTAGCCTCTGCCAAATATTTCAGCTTTTCTCTGTGTTTTCTGCTATGAGTCTCCCCAAACCCTCCCTCATCTTACCTTGGCATTTGCCAAGAAGCCAGGATTAACGGTGGAGCATTGCCCTGAGTGTGAATGATGCCTTCTACTCAAACTTGTTTTAGGCACAAGTGAAGAGGCTGACTTTTAATATCGGGGTTTTAATATTTGAAACAGGCAAGGTTGAATTTGTGGCATTTGAAAGGTGGACAACCCCACCCGATTATTCACCAGGAGAAATGACTTGATGAGAGACCCTAGCCTACTTCCAGCTGCCAAAAGAGCAGCATGAGGAGGAAGATTTCCCCCCCCCAACTGCCCCCCAAAATCACTTCCCCAGTGGGGGCCATGGGCTGGTCAGAGTGCCCCCAGCCAGGCAGATTGAAGCATCCAAGTGTATGAAGCTTCCTGGCCCATCTAGACCAGAATTTGCACACTTTGACACCTGGCAGCTCCCTAGGAACTCAGGCAGGCTGAAGTCTTTCCCATTCCTGCTGGAAAGCCGCTTAACCGAAAGCCCTGCAGACTGAACCTGAGGAATTCTGCATGCAGAGCATGTGTTCTGCCACAAAGTCCAGCCTTGAGTGAGCAGCCACCTACCTGGCGGTTTGCCTCCATTCCAGTCCTTCAGGGGTACTGAAGAGCTCGGACAGCTGTATAAATAGCACTGGGCAATTTGCGCCTTCATTCTCCTCCACCTCCTCCTCCTCCTCCAGTTTCAGCATAAGGCTCACTCTCTCTGCTGCTGGTGAGATGCTGGAGGTGAAGATACTTCTCCCAACCGCTTGGCAGATGACCACAGAAGTTCTGCTGGGGGGCTCCTGCTCTCCTCCATTGCTGTTGCTCGTCCCCTCAGCTTGCAGAGACAGGCCGTCTTTCCTTTCAGCTGGACAACCGTCGCTTGCACCCAGGGCGCTTGCTTTGGACATCCTGAGCCTGGGCAAACCTTCAGCACACCTCTTCCCTCCTTGGCAAAGCCTCTGAGCCCAGCAGAGCAGGAACTGAGCAGACCCAAGACATCCTGCCTTTTTAAGAGCCGAAAGCCGGTTCAGGTCAGAGAAAGGCAAGTGGATGGGAGCACCGCCCAAAACAATATTATCAGGGAGAAAAACTCTTGCCCTGCAGATACCGGCTGGAACTCACTGGGGCAGCTCCATTCTGCCCACCTGATCGCATGGAAGGGGGCTTGTTTACAAGGGTGTACTATTTGAAGCCTTGGGCTGGCCATCCTGGGAAGTGGAGAAATCTGAGACAAGAAAAGTGTTGAGGTGGGGGAAGGAGGAGAAACCTGACACATCTGAACCTTTGATGGGGTGGAAGCTGGAAGGATTTGCAGAAATTGGAGTAGAAAAATTAAGGCTCTCTTGACCTAACCCAACTCCATAGTCCCCCATGTGGAGGAGATATAGGCACCTGCAAGGGGATATGAAACCTGTGACTTCCCAAACATAGATTTTGTGTGTCTCTTGAGTTGCGCCAGGGCCAAAACAGTGACCTTCCTGCCCTTTCTCATGGTCATTCAGGCAACAGATGATTCTTATTCTTATTTTAAAAGATCAGCAACTTTAAAAGAGTTCAGCAGGAAACCTCTAAAAGACCCCAGTTTATATTTACCTGCAAATTGCCTTGAAGTCAACATCCTTCTTTTGTTAACTTTAACAATGACCATTGCACGTTATGCCTATTGAATAAATGTATCCACCTATGAATAAATTAATATATGAACTGTGCAAGTTTATTGGCCTCCTGAGTTTTCAATGCTTCAGCACAAATACCGTGAGCACTTTGCAATTCTAGTTTTATCCAAGACAAAGTCCTGATCGGGCACACGGTTATGAATGATTAAAAGAAGAGAAATGCTTGTGAATTGAGGCATTTGTAGCTGGAGGCATATATGTGACTCTGTTTGGGGATGCTTTTTGTTTGTTTTTCTGTATGGCTCTGAAGCGCTCCTCCCCCATCTAGCCACGATTTTGGACGTGAGCATGGAATGCGGGAACAGGCCAGGGTTGTTTCAACATGATGTGATTAATGGGAACTGCTAAATGAGTCGTCCATGTTTTTGGCATGAGCAATAAATAGTGCACCTACCAGTCAGAGAAGGATTCCTTCTTGGAGGGAAAGGCCTCTGACTCCTCCTTTTTACCCACAATAAATCCCCCTCCTCCCACCCACCCTGCTCTGTAAAAGGCAGCCTCTCTCCATACACTGAGAGAAAAACCTGCTCTTTCGTGATAAACAGTAACAAACAGCAATCAGCAGAAAACCCAGTTGCTGTTTCCTCCGATTCAGTGCTAAACTGCAAGCTATCCTGGGAGACAACAGAGGGGCAAACAGAAGTGTAGATAAGCCTTAAGAGCACCAGGGGGGCTGTGGCCCCATCAGTCTCAGCCAGCCTGGCCCGTGGTCAGGAGTGATGGGGGCCGCAATCCAGCACCCTCTGGAGGGCCACACGTTCCCCATTCCTGCATGAAAAAGAACTGGCCACAGTGGCGCAGAAGAACAACCACTGAATTTCCCCGAGAGAGCACAGTCTTTTCTTTAACCCTCCCAATTCTGTGTGAATCACTCTGGACATTTATTGGTAAAAGAGTAGCAGGATGAGGATGATAAATATACCCATTTTAAAAGGCTCTTGGAGCCCCAGACACAGGACCCCGCCTTGTGACCATCTGAGCAAGATCCATGTTGCCCAAGACTAAGCAATACTGAGACCCCCACTCTAATACTTCCAAAAGGTGGCCTGCAGACATTTGTTGTCTGCTACATTTGAAGAGCTACATGCCCACGTTGGAATTTATTTCAACATGTCAAACGTTGACCTTGTGGTGATCTATTTCCTAGGATTTGACTGATGACTTTGGGAGTCTTCTCTCTAAGTAAAGCAAGAGAAGCAGGGGAGTCGCTGAGCTGATGATGACCTCTGCTCAACTGCACAGGAATGTGGGGCCAGCCCCTCTTCTGTGTTGGTAAACATCCAGGTAAACACCTGAGCAGTCTTGAGCAATGCACTGGGAGCAGATCCCAAGCGGGAGACATCTTGCCAGGCAGGCCTGTGACGTTGCGTCAGCTGCGGAAAATACAAGGAAGCCCAACACACATTCAGTCCTTCCTGCTGGGCATAAATGAGCATTTTGGGCTCTGTTGCTGTGACACAGATTGCAACATCGGTGGCTAATAAACTGATCACACACACAGACGAGAGAGAGAGAGAGAGAGAGAGAGAGAGAGAGAACTGGTGAAATGTCAAACAGGTATTCAGCTTCCGTGTCTTGCAAAACAGTGTCTGTTCACCAGATCCAGGGTTTATGATTAGTACTTCAAACCACGAAGGAGAAAGCCCTTGCCTACCTTCTACAGAAACGCTTGCAGAGTAAACAGTGAGTTGTACTGGCTGCTGGGAGAGTGAAAAGGGGCCCAGCGCAGAGAGAAGCTATTGATTTGGCTGACTCCTGCAGCCCTGAAAGCCTTTCGCTGTTCTGAGGTGCCGTCAGTAAAATAATCCCTGCATCGCTGGGGGTTGAACTGGATGACCCCTTGAGTCCTTTCTAACTCAACAATTCTACGATACTATGATACAGATACCTTCTCTCTTCAAAATATCCATTATCAAGATCGGAGCTTGGAGGGGTGCTACTTTCATTGGAAGGAATCCCAATACAATCCGCACCCCCACTATAATCCTGATAATTATATTTTAACACCCCCCCCAAAAAAAAAACTCCAGCCATTGTCTTTTTAAAAATCTACATATTAAAGATGCATTAGACATCATATCTAATTTGACCCTTAGTTTCTTGAGGAAGCAAAATTGTGATAGTCAACATGTATAAACTCTTGGATGAAGTTGTGATGCATCATTAAACTGGTAACTTATACATGTGAATCTGTGAAGAGCCTCCCTTGAAGAAGGTTTCCATTAGGATTTCCAAGGGGTGTTTGTTTGTTTGTTTGTTTAAAAAACCTCGACACCTATCTATGCAGAATTAGTTTGCTTTTCTAGCTTCTAATGCGATTTTTACATATTTTCTTCCAGTGTCCTTTGAATTTCTGAGTGACCACCCAAAGCAGCCTTGGGAATTGTAGGGGTTGCAGTGGGGAATCAGAGAAAGGCTAAGGCCTGTTTGCAGGATGGGAGCGCAATGCACAAGTGGGTGACACAGCTGGATGTGTTTTAACCCTGAGGGTGCGGTGACCTTTGTTTTTGTTACGTTTGTGTTGCCTTTTATTTTATTATGTTTTATTTTGCATTCAAATTTTCTTCATCTTTATTTATTGTGAGGGAACTGGGCAGCGTACAAATGCTGCAGACAAATAAAAGAAAAACAACTGTACATTTTATTGACATTCCGAAAAGAATTATTTACACATAATACAGTTTTGACTTGTTGTCCCTGGTTATTCACGCTGTTTCTTAATCTCTGATTTCAGAGACAACGTAATAGTTACTTTCCTGTTGGGGTAAACAGGTGGGAGTGGGGCCCCAGCCACGCCTTGGCCTGCCAGCAACACAGGTTGCAAGAGAGCTGAGTCACCGGCTCCCAGCCATGAGGCAGCCTCTCTGCTTCCTGAAAGGCACTGAGAGCTCAGCACATAAGAAAAACCTTTCTGTCCCACACACCTGAGCTCACACAGAGTCCTCCAGGTCGCAGGCTGCTGCCCTTTGCCCTTGCATCCTCCACGAGTTGGGTGGGAAGTGGCTGCATGCACATTTCCAGCTTTAAAGCGCATTCAAGGCACACGCCTCACCGCCCAGAACTCTGGGCCCTGTGGTTTACGCCTCAACCAGTCACAATTCCCAGCAGCCCCTAGCAAACCACCGTGTCCAGGATTACTTGGGGGGTGGGATATGTGCTTTGAATGTGCTTTAATGGTGTAGTGCAGGGGTCTGCAACCCGCGGCTCCGGAGCCGCATGTGGCTCTTTTACACCTTTGCCGCGGCTCCGGGGCGGATACTAGCGAGGGGAGGAGGCGCATTGTGCGCCCCGACACTCCCCACTGTGGCGGGCGCTGTACTGGCTGTGACGTCGCATGGGGGCGGTGCGTGCGTTAGTCACGCACCGTCCCGACGTCACCTTCCCGCCCGCCCGCTACATTGTAAGGGGCATGTACGCTGGTCACTGCATTGAAAGGGGGCATGTACGCTGGTCACTGTTTTGAAGGGGAGTGAAGAACACACACACAAAAAAAAGGTAACTTGTTAATTTAACGCTTATTTCTATGAGGAGGAGTAATTCTGAGGGGTCAAACAAAGAAATAATAAAAAAGTGACAAAAAAGTTATTTTTATAATGACGAGTTTTGCGGCTCCCAGTTTTTTTTCCCTTTGGAAACGGGTCCAAGTGGTTGCAGACCCCTGGTGTAGTGTGTACATGGAGAAAGTGGTGAGCCTCTTCTACTCCTGTAGGCTCTCTGCATGATTTGTAACCCAGGGAAGCTCGCCCAAGTAGAACAGCCTCCTCATTGCAGACACCAGATGGGACAGATGAGTGCAGTGACATATCATCTTCCAGCTACCATGTACTCATGCAACATGGGAGCAGAGCGGTGCAGACACTAGAGGGAGGGGATTCTCAGCACTTGCAAGATCAGGGAAGTTGCTGCTCAGCGTGGCCCTGTTCTTGCATTGAGCTGTCCCAAGAGGCCTCTTGCTAGCAGGGGTGTAGCTAACTGCTCTAGCACCCGGAGTGGCAGGGGCAGGGCGATCTGCCCAAGGGGATGGTGAGGCGATCCGTGCACAGGGGTGTCGCACAGTGCATTGCAACAGGGGCGGGGGGAAGGTGTGCCATGGCAATTTGCCCAGGGGGGCAGTGTGGCAAGCTGCCCACAGAGTCCGCCCGGTGGACGCAAGCCCCACTGCCGTTTCGGGCAGTGTGGGGCTCGAGCCACCATGTCACTCCCAGGAGAGACACGTGGCTCGGGTGTGCTGCAGGCCAGGCCCCACAGTAAGTGCTACCCCCCACGATGTGCCATTTTGTCACCCCCTCAGTGATGACACCTGGGGCGGACTGCACCCCCTGCACCCCTCTTCCTACGCCCCCACTTGCTAGGCTTTGTTTCAGTTGCAGACAAAATAGCTAAGTCAAAAGCTTCATGGAAATGGCTTTATTTGATTAGGTGTTTGAATGAAGAAAAGCTCCTCTTTCCTAAAGGACATGACATCACTTTCTGCGAGGCCAAAGGATAGCCTTTTAAAATGCGGAGAGCATCCTGTCAAATAAGCAGCATTTGTTAGTCCAAGCACTGAGAAGCACCACATATGATCCGACTTACTAGTGAACGGGATGGATCTACTATGAAACTGATAAAGCTTAAGCTTCAAGGCCCCTCATCCTGGATTGGCCCTAGAAGTAATTTTTGTCTAACTTGGTTTTAAAAAATTGGTCTAGCAGACCCCATTTGAGTGGCATGACTCAAGCTGTTTTATTTTTTGTTGTATATATTTCAACAATCCCAAAGTTTGAGAGCTAGTAGCAGAGATGTTGTAAAAGTGTGGTGACGTGTTGTGGGACACCCCCATTGAAGAAGATAACAGTGGCTACCCAGACCTTGTTGCTGGTTGCAAAGGGGCCCCCATGGCAGTTCAAGTTTCAGAGGCCCCCAAATGTAGGTCCGCCACTGTTAGTGAAGGAGATGAGTCCTTCATGTCACTGCAAATTCTGCCCCACTTGTTCCTTTCTGCCAGTATGTCCATGTTTTTCAGGACTGCCCAGGGCTTTGTCAGGATGCTATGAGGCATTGCTGGGTCTGTTTGTTATTTGACACCAATCACAACACACCTGCAGAGAAAGGCAGAGAAAACAAGTGGTCCTAGGCTAGCCCTACAGGTTTCTACAAAGGAGTAGCATAAGCCACTTTTGTGTATACAGTGCAAATAATTTTGCATGCATCAAAACAGGAGGTGTTTGGACTGTAAGCAGGTGCACCTCCATGAATGGGAGATAAGGAAGCAGGTGGAAAGTCTCCGGCAAGTGCAACAAAGGGTTTCATGTTTTAAGTGAGAGAATACTGGGATGGGCACAGTGTGGTTGATATATCATCTACCAAAAATAAATTCTGTTCTTCCTTACAGAAAAGCAGTATATGTTGCCTAGAGTTTACAAAAATGCATACAACTAAATGTATGTGAACTTAGCCAGCTGATAACTATATCATGTCTGAAGAATTCACACAGCGTGAAACTGATCCCAGCAGTTTCCATGTTGGGGGTAGCCTGATTCTAATGTGATGTATATTGTCTTCTTTGACAGGAGGATCAATCCTGAATTGTCTCTTGACCTCTCACTTGGATTCCCCAAAGTGGTCTGGTTTTTGATCTCAGCAATTTGTTTTTGTCCCGATATAACATAACTCCTGGCTGCCCTAAAAATCAGGCCTGAACATGGGGCTCATTCTTCTCTTGATTTGTCCTGGATGTCCCCTTTCCCCTCTTCCTCCAAGCCACAGGTAGGGAAACTGTGGTGCTCCAGATGCTGTTCCTATCATCCCTGAACATATCAAATGTTGAGGTTGATGGAAGTTGGGAGTCCAACACTATATGGAGGGTCATAAGCTTCACATCCCTGGATTAAGCATTCACTGTGCTGAGTTACTCACCACAGACAAGCACGAGTTGATGGAGAGCTTTCGCTGTTGGTTTTTCTGCTTGTCAAGCAACTCTTAAAGATGACAAAAGTTGTGCCCCCAAAGGAACTGGTCAGCTCATGTGGCTAGTTCACAACTCACAGGTTCAAACATGGCTTGACGTGGATTGAAAGAAATCCAGTTTGCAGTCATGTGAAATGGGTGTTTGATTGTCTCAAATAGCCTGGAAAATGTCCACTTTTTAACAGTCACCCCCGCCTCAGCTGTGGAAAGTTCTTTCTAGAGAGATTCACCTGGGGCCTCATTTCATGTCTTTTTTGAACTACACAACACAATGAATGTCCCATGGGACCACATTCATCCAGTGCTTTACCAACTGCACTGGCTCCCGGTGGAGTTCAGGGTCAGGTTTAAGGTGCTAGTTTGGACCTTTAAAGCCCTATGTGGCCTAGGACCCTTGTACCTACAGGACCGCCTCTCCTGGTATGCCCCGCGGAGGACCTTAAGGTCCACAAATAACAACACTTTGGAGGTCCCGAGTTGCAAGGTGGTTAGATTGATCTCAACTAGGGCCAGGGCTTTTTCAGTACTGGCCCCGACTTGATGAAACGCTCTGTCACAAGAGACTAGGGCCTTGCGGGACTTAACATCTTTCTGCAGGGCCTGTAAGACAGAGCTGTTCCGCCTGGCCTTTGGTTTGGACTCAATCTGACCCTTATGTTTTCCCTCCTCTTACAGTTTTGATCCATGGGCTACTTTTAAAATGAGGCTGCATTTTAAATTACATTTTAACCTGTATTTTAAATTGTTGTTTTCCCCCCTGTTATGTTTTTATTGTAATTTTACTGGTGTTAGCCGCTCTGAGCCCGGCTCTGGCCGGGGAGGGTGTGGTATTATTATTATTATTATTAATAATAATAATAATAATAATAAAAATAAACAACCCTTTTATTTTCCCAGACCTTTACGCTTTCTGTTGTGGTTTTAGCACACTTGTTTAGCTGTGGGGAATGCCAATCGTTTTTTGTTTTGGTCCAACGGATCATTATTATGCTGTTTGAATGTCTTGAGTTCTATTTTAAAGTGATTTGTTTGTGTGGTGGAAGGCAGATATGTCAAATGAGACGGGGCCGCCCCTCTCCTTCCACGAGAAGGCAATGCCTCGCTTCCTTGCCTGCCTCGTCCTGTATCTTTACTTGGCTATTCCTCCCTTGGCAGAAGCTAGTCAAACCAAGAATGGAACTGGCACTCCTGGCTAGCTCCTTCTCTTCATCCTGGTAGGTTTGTGCACCTGACTGGCAGCTGATGCCAAGGTACGTCCATCGCAGAATGGGATGACAACAGATGGTTTTTCTCTCCCGGGTCTTTGGTTGAGATTCCCGCATTACAAGGGGCTGGACTCCAACTTTGCAATTCTATGGATGCTCAGTGGGGCAAGTTCCCTGTTGGGAGTTGGGTTTTGGCAGCCACAACACCATTCTTCTCCTTCCCATTTGCACAGACTGTGGTATTTTGATGATGATGATGATAATTAATAATAATAATAATAATAATAATAATAATAATAATAATATATTATTTATACCCCGCCCATCTGGCTGGGTTTCCCCAGCCACTCTGGGCGGCTTCCAAAAGAATATTAAAATACTGTGATACATCAAACATTAAAAGCTTCCCTAAACAGGGCTGCCTTCAGATGTCTTCTAAAAGTCTGGTAGTTGTTGTTCTCTTTGACATCTGGTGGGAGGGCGTTCCACAGGGAGGGCGCCACTACCGAGAAGGCCCTCTGCCTGGTTCCCTGTAACTTGGCTTCTTGATTCCCCAAGTTATTTGACTGATTTAAGTCACTAGATCCAAACGGAGGTGATGCTGTCTTATTTTCCCCTAGCCTGACCCTCTGGTACAAGAGGGAATGTAGCCAGATTGTTTATACCAACAGGGATGTCAGCTCTTTCTCTTGACCTAAGAAGGATCTATTATTATGTGGTGTAAACAGCCCCGTGATCCTCGGATGAATGGCGCTATGAAAAATTAAATACTACTGCTACTCTCTTCTTCTTTGGCGATCACTCACAGTCAAGTAAGATTGTCTTCCATAAACACAGTTTTAACAACGAGTCTGTAAGTGACTGTGGAGGCCAATTCTGGACCCACACGTCTTTCCACAGTGGGGACATTGGTTTCCGGGCAGGAGTTGATCACGTTGTGGATTTGCCAGGTGTGCCTTCCTCTCAGCACGTTTCTCCCTTGCGTTCTGAGTTCGAGTGTCTTCAAAGACCTTGACACCTTTGGTGAAGGCTGTTCTCCAACTGGAGTGCTCACAGACCAGTGTTTCCCAGTTGTCGGTGTTTATACTACATTTTTTAAGATTTGCCTTGAGACAGTCTTTAAACCTCTTTTGTACTACGACGACTACTACTACTACGACTACTACTACTAATAATAATATCTGACAAATTTGAAGAATGCATGCCCTTAAATTTCGGAGAACTATTTTTCAGCATTTCCCTTCCCATTCTTTTAAGAGGCAGTTTGTGTCAAGGTAGGAGATTTTAACATGTGAGCTGAATTCTAACAGCCACCACCAGGTGGCAGAATGGGGCTGTCTGAAGCCTGTGGTCTCTGGCCAAGCTATAGAGAGACTTTTGATAATGCAAAATACTCTTGACAAAAAACCGAACATGTTCAGGCCTATTCTACACAATAAAGCACAGCCCAAGCCACATTATGCTATACTTCTATAACTTCCTGTTCAACAGCTGAATCCCGTTTGGAGTGCAATGCCTGGTGAGTGTGTTTTGTGAGAGAATGTATCATTCATGTTGAGAAAGAATGGCAGTTTGTCAGACATCGTCATCTTGTCCTTCATTTGCTCTGTAAATACTTTCGCCGCTGGACCATATGATCATGTGGCTCTACGGTATTTCCCTGAATCCTAAATTTGGCTTCCAGCCTTTTCTTATAGGTTTAGGTTTCTGTTCCAAGTGCTGTTTTGTGTTGTGTTTTGAAATTTTTATTAATATCTGTTCCTAAAGCATCAAGCCGGCTAGTGTTAAATATCAGTCATTATGTCAATCAGGCAATGCTTTACTTCTAGAGAGAAAAAAAGTGCCGGTATTTTGTACCCTTGAGTACCCCCAGAAAAAAGCACTCCAATGATGGAAATTCAGCTGTCCTCAAATATAGGGTATGATTACAGTGCTTTATGCCAGTAAGTTTTACTGAGAAATTAGCTGTTGAGGAGCTGAAGAGTTTAGAGAAGAAGTTCCTTTCAATCCTGCTGGAAAAAGTGAAAAGAACACAGGATCAAATAATTACATGCATAGACTATGAACATTACTATATTATTGTTGTTACTATTTATTAGACTGGTTAGCTGCTTGTTGCCTAAGTAGTGCTCCAAGTGACTTACATATGTTTAAAACAAAAACCTGACTGCATAATACCATTAAAAAGAAGGGAGAAAAGTCATATAGAATATTAACATTTTTGTAAATCAAAACACTCCCTCCCAGCAGTAACGAAAAGCTTTGGCAGACTAAAATTAAAATATAACCAACTCAGTCCATCAAAGGGCTAGAGAAAAGGGAAAGTTGGTATTCAACACAAAAAAGTTGCCAGTGAAAGTAACAGGCGGACAGCATTGCACTGGTGGGGAACCAGAAATGGAAAGGCCCTCCCATGTCATCACCTCTCTCCAGTTGCCTTCAGAAGAAGGCCCCATATGAAGATCTAAGGACCCAGGCAGCTTCATAATGGGAGAGGCATTCCTGAAGGTACTGGGGTCCTGAGCCATAAAGAGTTTTAAAAGTCAAAAATAGCACTTCGAATTGGGCTCTGAAGTGTGCAGAAAGCCAGTGTAAGTGGAACAAAGCCGGTGTTAGACAATCGCCCTCAACCTGTCAACAGGTATATTCTGTGGGCAGCTTTCAAGGGCATCCCCACATAAAGCATACTGCAACAGTCCAATCTTGAGGTTACCATGAGATAGATTACTGTAGTCAAGCTACCCCTGTCCACGTAGGGTCATAACTGGGCCAGCAGCCTAAACTGCTGGAAGGCACTATATGCCACTGAGGCAGAGGCAAGTTCATAGTTTGGTGGGGTTCTCCTATATCCATTTTGTCACCTATGAACTTGCTTCTCATATGGAATGGGACGCTCTCTAGAGCAGGCCTCACACAACTGTGTCCGACAGAGGAATCACCCACTAATAGCATCTCAACCTTGTCCAGACTGAGCTTCAGTTTATTGGCCCTTATCCAGTTTTGCAACCAAGCACTGATTCAGCACATCCACTGTTTCACCTGCAGAAGAGGAAAAGGAGAACTAGAGCAGTGTGTCATCAGCACCCTGATGACAACACACTCAAAAATGCCATATGGCCCCATTCAGTGGTTTCATGTGGATGTTAAACAATGTGGGAAACAGAACTCACCCATACTGGATTCCATACTGCAGAACTCATGGAACTGAGCAATGTTTCCCAAGAACCATCTTCTGGAGCTGGCCAAGTAGGAGCAGAACCACTGCGATGTGTTGACCCCAATGTCCAACTCAGCTGCCCCACCATTGATGTCAAAAGTTACAGATATCAAGGAGAATCAACAGTGTCAGACTCCCCTGTCTCTTTCCCAACACAGGTAATTGCACAAGGTGACCAAGGCAGTTTCCAAACCAAAACCAGACATAAATCCTGATTGAAATGGAGCTAGGAACTCTGTTTCCTCTAAAAATATCTGGCTGGCAGCCACCCACTCAAGAACTGTATCAGACAGGGAACATTTGTCACTGGTCTAAAATTGTTAAGATCTTCTGGGTCCAGAGAAAACTTCTTCAGTTATGGTCTTACTACTGCCTCCTGCGACCATAACTTCTACCACAGTTTGCCTCAAAATTATATTCTGTAATCTTTCCCCTTTTCAATTTAACACAAGAAATAGTTCTAATTTTTGGATCTGGATGGCCAGTATATATATAGAATAGGAATTTTTTTAAAATAGTTTTTATTTTAAAAATTCTTGAGTTTCAGGTCATAGAGTCTTTTCTACAGATCAGTTACATTTGATGTGAGAAATTAATGTTGTGTATCAGTATATGAGTTTGACCAAACTGCGGGAGGCAGTGGAAGACAGGAGTGCCTGGCGTGCTCTGGTCCAGGGGGTCACGAATAGTCGGACATGACTAAACAACAAGAACAACAATCAGTATAAGGTTGGGGGAGAAGAGTCACTTGGGTCAGCGTCACTTGGGTAGGTTCTCTCGCTATTCATTTCTTGGTTTTCATTGGCAGTGAGAGAGGTTGGGGGCAGCCCAGGGCATGGCTGGTTGCCTTCAGTTGACTGCAGTGAGATTTGTTTATGTGTGAGGGAGGAAGAGGTTGTTGAGGCAAGTTAGCCATATCGATTCGTATGCTGTCAGTAGGTTCTTGTTTTGCTGGGCTGCGTGTGTAATAAAGGGGAGCCACACGGGGGTGAAGGCGTCCTCTTTCATTTGCCCCTGTGTAGAATAAGAGATTTAACTGAAAATGTACAAGAAGATTGTTTATGGAATGAACATGAAAAATGGTCTTCAGACATTGAAGAATTGGTAATTAATCTCTTTCAGCACTTAAAGCAGAACCTGTCTATGAACATCGGGAAGAAACTGGAATATTTACAGAACAGTAACGGCTTTTGAAAATATATTTGCAGGCAGGGAATCATAAACTTCACTGAGCACTCCTACCCACAAATTATGCCAGGGGAAAGGGATGCCACCACTACACTAGTGCAACAGTCACAAAGTTCTAAACTCACCCAGCTCAGAAGTGGGGAAACTCACCACTCCAAACACACATGGCTGAGTAAAGACAACAGCCACAACCACGGTAGCCATGATAATACTAGCAATGCCTGCCAATCACAGGTCACTGTGGTAACAATGCGTCCATGCTGCTCAAAGTGAGCCAATGCATTGGTGGCAACAGGGGCATGTTTTATCATGTGTGTGTTGGAAGCCGCTCAGAAAGGCTGGGGCAACCAAGCCAGATGGATGGGGCATAAATAATAAAATTAATACCACCACCATCATCACCATCAACAACAACTGGTCCCAGATTTCCCCTAAAGATCTAGCACCTTTCTTGCCTGAGTAAGGTGTGTTGCATTGAATTTGGAGAACACCAAACCAGAAATCCCAGCAGAACCATAGTCTACCTGGGTGTTGGAGTTAACAGCTGCTGAAGCAGGATAGGCCCATTTAGCTGAAAAGCCCTCACTCACCAAAGGTGGAATAGTTACTCAGGTGGGGCTACAGCTCTATTTCATTCTATCTGGATTTGCTTGTTGATGAAGCAACATTTGAGCTCAAACTACCCTCCAACCTGAGCTTCATGTGGAGCTCTCCAGGGTGCTACCTGCTTTCTTGAACTTTGCTTCACCAGAACCTGCAGTCTTGCCCAGCAGACCACCACACTTAGGCTGGAACAGAACAGTAACACAAGACCCAAATAGCTCCTTTGGCAGAAGACCAGCTGGGAGGACTTGCCGTGCTGCTGGTGGTTCTAGCAGCAGTACAGGAATGGGATGAGGAACTGTGTCATCTCCCCCATTCCCCTTCACTCCAAGAAGACCAGCTGACTCTCAAGTAGACCTACTTGAAACCTCAAGCCTGGTGAGTGATTGAGACACTTGTGCTCACCCCCCACCTGGAGAAAAGGTGCCATGAGTACCTAGTGAGCATGCTCCAAGCTGGGCTAGAAAGCCACAACCAGTGATGGAGGCAGCCATCTGCCAGTTTGGCATGAAGGTGATGTGGGCTCCCTTTCCCCTTTATTTCTCTGAATTAGACTGCAGTGAGAGGACTGGTTTGTCATGAGAAGGCACAGCAGCCCTTTTCTGCCCCCACAATTATGCAGTGAGACTTGCACTACTTTTGCGCTAGCCTTCACCTGGTTTGCTACATATCTTGAAGAGCCCCAGAATACCAAGGAGCCAGTCGATGATGGAAAAGGATGCTCAGAAGGGATCAGGTTCACCACTCACCTCACCCTTTCCTTGTGAGGCTAGGGCGTCTACAAGGTCATCTAGACTTGGTGGTGGTTGGACTGCTTGTGAATTTCCTATTATTAACTGAGCAGCTGGTTCTCTTAAATACTGAAAAGTCTATTTATAGGCCCATTTTTATTGTTGCAACGTAGGCTAGTATTATTGCACACCTATTGTAGGTTATGGGAGGTCACAACCAACCTGTATCATAATCCAGAGAAGCAAATGGGAACTGTTTGAGAGGGAACTACTTAAAGATCTCCATGCCAAACATTCCTCAGGTTGCAGCAAAGGTCAGCAACCTATTTTAACACCCCCATCCCTGCTGAAAGCAGCCTAAATCCTGCACTCAGTTGCATGTGGTCAGCCCTGGATTTGGGGCACTGGGGTTCCCCTACACAAGGCGCCAAGCCAAGGTGGTGCAAAACTGAGAAGATCCATAATTGAGAAGATCCATTTGGGGGTCCCAAATTTTGACCTTGCACAGGAGGTGCCATATTATGAATGATTGCCCAAGTCTGCTCCTGATGCCGTAGCTCCCCTGACATTCATAAAGACGTGTTACACTTTTAATTATTTTCAGACTCCACCCCACCCCAAACATTTCCTACACAAAATAGGGCCTGAGTATGAAACTCTATGGATTCCTGACTTTGCTTCTACCTTTTGTTTGGGGAGAGGATACGGCGCTGACTCAATCACAGCTGTGGTGAAATAGTGGATTTCACCTCTGTATATACAAAGAGTGAACTCAGATGCTGAGTTATGACAGCTATGTAGCCAAACTGGGGTTACTGAGAAACAAGAGGGAGCCATTAACATGCTTGGTGGGACCCTGGAGTTTGTAGAAGTAGGTGAACCCTAAGCATCCCCATCCCCCAAACCAGACCCACAGGGATTTGGACATGATCAGAGGCCACAGAAGGCTGAGTGTTGGGCCATGGGGGATGGAATGGAAAACTGGGTTAGGGAAATGCAATGGAGTATCTTGAAAGTAGACGTGGCTGTCTAGACTACGGAACAGAGGCACTCCATGCTGCAATGTATTATTGCAGGCCTCAGTGGATTTATAGGAACAGCTCTCACTTCCACACTGGCTGAGAGAGGGAAGAGAGTGAAACAGAAAAGGCTGTTTGAAGGCTTGTGTGTACACTTCCAGAGTTAATGCTAAATACATTACTTCTGGTCAACAAGCCACCATAGCTGCTAGAGGGCCATGAACATTTGTGTCCCAGGCTTCTTAGACTTGTCTGTCCATGTACTATCTGAAACCAAAGCAGGAGTTTGGTTGCCAGATGTGAAATTTTCCCCTCAGCTCTCCCACCCCACTAGTTGGTTTCTGTGGAAGTGCCTGAAAAAGAGAACAAATATGGTATTTGCTCTCAGTTTATTGCACCTTTTTCAGTAAGGGCCATATGCATAGCTAGTGACTATTAACATGGAATGTCTGTGGCAGTATAATAATGCTGAAAACAACTTCCATCGTCCCTGATCAGTATAATGATCCTGCTTCACAGATGCTGGAGATGGACACAGTCATCCTGGCCCCATTCATAAGTTTCCATTTCGAAGTTGTACCTGAATGGTTGCTGACATCGGCTGCAGGATGAGATGGGTTCTTGCTCTGAGCCAGTAAATTTGCTAATACAAGGTTTCTCCTACACTGACGCTCATTGGTGTGTGGTGATGAAAAAGTGAAATAGAGACTATTGAGTTGTCACACTGAAAATATTAGTATTCTGATTTATTTCCTTTGATTGACACCCTTCCATCATGGAAGCCAAGGGGGCATAACATGTGGTTCCCAGGGTGCCGCCCAGATCCAGAGACCTGCTTAGCCTCAGCAAGGTGCCTTCAGACCACAGCAGAGAACTTTTGCTGTTCATGCACATGCTATGGAGACGGGATGGCTTGTGGCTTTGCAGCCCAGGCATGTGCAATAAAAGCACATCTCCGATTGTTACACACCAGGGGTGGCCAACTCCCAAGAGACTGCGATCTACTCACTGAGTTAAAGACTGGCAGTGACCTACCCCCTTTTTGGAGGTTCAGGTCAAAGTTTCTGAGCTCTTTTTAAAGATGAGGAAAGCCCCTTTTTGGGGCGATGTAGGGCAAAAAAGGGGAACCAAACTTGTTGAGCTTATTTGGGTAGAGACAGTGATCTACCACAGATGTCCAATGATCTACCTGTTGGACGTACCTGTTATACATGATTGTCTACATGGAGATTTCCTGATTTTTTAAAATTTGTGAATCAGCCAATGTGTTCTCAAAATGAATCCAGGAGATACTAGATGTTGATTAAACAGGGATTCTCTTCCACCTTCTCATCACCTATGTGCCAATACTTGTCACTTGTGTGTTAAGAAACACCTTCTTACAGGGGAGTCATTGGGTGATGTTTCCCTGTAGTCTTTTCCTAGACCTGGAGAAATGCATAAAACTCTTTCCTCATTCCTTGCTCCAAGTCATCCATAGTGTCTGGCTAGCAGCTGGCTATCACCTTGGTCTTATCGAAACCCAGCTAGGAGGCATGAGAAAGCTCTAAGCAGAGAGAGCAAGGGAGTCATCCCCATAAACATGGCAAGGAAGCCTCTCCCCACTTAAGATGAGCACTCAGATAGCTGCATTGCTTCAGGGTCTGGTGCTATTGGTACTCCCTCTTTCTTCTTTATATGGCAGCAACTGCATCCCTACCTCCGAGGCACATAATCAATCATCCTGAACATGAGGGCTGGAAATGGTTGCAGGATGGCTCCCCCCACAACTCGGTCAAAGCACAGCTCTTTGAAGAGAGCACCCCTACACCCATTACTCTAATAAGTCCTGAATTTATTTATATCTCATTTTTCTGCAGCTTTACTGAAAACTACTTAATAATAAAATGCAGTTAAAAACCCCCACAGTCACTTAAATTAATAAAACTAGCAAAGACACAATACATAGTTGGCAAAACTGAAAACTGAGACAAAGGGAAAAAGTTCCATCACCTATTAGAAGCCTGCTGGTGGGGGGATGCTTTCAATTTCTGACGAAAGGAGCTTAGAGATGGGATCTGAAAAATCATTGCAAGTGCCCCATCCTTTGTGCTCACTAGTGGAACAATTTGCAGTGGCCCCAAGGGAAGGCAGGTGTACAGTGGTCCCTCGGTTTTTGAATGTCTCGGAAGTCGAATGTCCCTTCTGTTTTCAAATGCACCTTGGAAGTCAAATGGCTTCTGCTGAGTGTTTCTCAATTAAATTTGCAGACCACCCTTTGTACCTCGGTCATTTCGAACATTTCAGAACGCGAACGGTCTTCCGGAATGGATTACGTTCGAAAACCAAGGTACCACTGTATTTGGGGAAAAGCTCATCTAAACATGACCTGGTTGCAGACCATTTAAGGCCTGAAAAGTCAATGCCAGAATAGGAACACAGAAAGCTGCCATGTGTCTGCCTGGTTGGGATTAAATTCCAGGTTTTGGGGGCTCCCCTTCATTTCTAAATTGTCTCCAGGCACTGGTGAATCACTTCCATTGCCCTCCCATAACTGTGCCCACATGGTACCTCAGCCCCAACCTCCAAATGATCTCATCTATTAGTTTCATGTGTGCCTTACAGAGCAGGAGAAGCAAGATAGGATCTTGTGGTGCAGGCCAAATGCCCTGAGGTGGAGCAGCACCTCTCAGCACCTGTGGGTCTGGGGAAGGAATTGAAGAGCTGATTCACAAAGCCCTGCCAGAGGCTCCAGAAGGCGACCCCACCAGATGGGATGACCCCACCAAGGGCAGAACAGGGCTGCATGCTCCTTGTTTCAGTCCAGTGCAAGTCACCCAGCATGATGACCAAGGGTAGCCGGGCATTTTGCCCCTCCGAAGGGGTGTCATTGAGGCTCCCAGCCTGTGTGTGTGTGTGTGTACACAAAACCTTTTTGGTGTTTGCTGGTAAATTGTCTTCCATGAGCACGGTCTTGTAAGTTACTGTGGAGGCCACTTCTTGATCCACGTGTTCTTCCATAGTGGAGATATAGCTTTCTGGGCGAGATTTTATTCTGGTGAGGGTTTGCCAAAGTGCCTTCCTCTTAGCTCATTTCTCCTTTCCGCCCTGAGTTTGTGCTTCTTCAAAGTCCAAAACACCTTTGGTGAAGGCTGCTCTCCGACTGGAGCTCTTGCAGGCCAGTGTTTCCCCGTTATCAGTGCTTATACTACATTTTTAAAACAACTGCCTTGAGAGCCTCTTTATTTTTTTATTTTTTTTATTGATTTTAATTTGTTTTGCTACATCAGACATTAAAACAAACGAAAAAAACATGCATCACACATACACACAAAAAAGAAATACATAAAAAAAGAAAAATAATAATAAAGAAAACAAAAGAAAAAACATCTCCTAACATAAGATACCAACAAATTAGGTTACATTTACTAAATAACACACAACACTACGTAATTGACTTCCCTTCATCTCGATTTCAGAATATATTATATGATTTTTTTATCTGCAGTTTCTTTTCCTTAAGAAACTCTTTACATCACAAGTGTTACGTCATACCTACTGTAATTTTTAGATTTTTTACCTCTGTTTCCATGTATGTCATAAATTTATTCCATTCTTTGTTAAACTTTATGTCTTTTTGATTTCTTATTTTCTGTGTCATTTTTGCCAATTCTAAATAATCAAATAGTTTGGATTGCCACTCGTTTATAGTTGGGATCCTTGAGAGCCTCTTTAAACCTCTTTTGATGCTCACCGGTGTTTCACTTTACATTCTTAAATTGGGAAGAGTAGTTGCTTTGGAAGACGATTAATAGGCATCCGAAAAACAGAAAGACCGTGCGCAAATACGCCTGGGTGTGTGTGCGTGTGTGCCAAACTGAGTCTTTGACCTGGGTGAAAGTGAGCCTAGTTTCGCCCCGCGGCGTGGATCTGCCCTCTATGCCGGGAAACAGCCACCTCTGCCTGCGGTTTCCCCGCTAGTCGCGGAAGCGCCAGGGCCTCGATCCTCTCCCCGGTGGCCACAGAGGGTAAGTAAGGGAGGCAGCCAGGAGGCGCGCCCCCCTTCGCCAGCCTGTGCTCTTTCCTGCCCCCCCCCCGCCGCACCGGGCGCAACATCTGGGGGTTAGCGTTAGGGGGCGCGAATCCACGGGTTAGGGGGCGCAAATTACTTGCTTTGCCCCGGGTGCTGACAACCCACGCTACGCCACTGTCTGCAAAGCAGGGCGAAGGAGGCGAGAGTCTTCCTCGCGGCTGCCTGTTTGACCTCCGCTCCTCCCCAGCAGCGGCTGCCTCTCGCCTCGGAAACCCACGTGGCGGGGCGAGGCCAGGGATTCCCTGTCTCGGCACCCCCCCCCGCCCAGGCCGGGGGGGGGCAGCGCAGCGCCGTCTGCCGTCGCCGCGCCCGCGGGCAGGGCGAGGAGCCCCCCCCCCCGCCGCGGGAGTGCCGGCGACGTCATCGGGGCGGGTCCCGAGGAGGCTCCCGTGGCGGCGTCCCGCCCCCTGTCCGCCCTCGGCGGGTCCCACGTGGGCGCGGGGCTTAGTCTGGCGCGGGGCGAGAGCGCGGCGGAGAGCAGTGGCTGCGCGCCGAGCGGAGGGAGCCCCAGCTGCCCTCGAGCGCCGCTTCTCCCCGCACGCTGGCTTCTCTGTCGGGATCGAGGGGGGGCGGCAGCATGAGGGCGGCGCTGGTCCTCTGGAGCGTCCTTCTGGCGGCAGGTAAGAATCGGGCGCCCCGGGCGCAAGGGAGCCCCGCGGGGATGCCGTCGAACTGGGGCAGGCGCGCTCCGCGTCTTTGGCCGCGGCGAGTGCGCGACTCTCTCCGGTTAGCCGACGGGACCGACGAGCTCTTGCCTCTGCCGGAGCCGCGCGTCGGGTTTTCGGTCGCACAGAAAAGAAAGGGACTCCTCGTGGCGCTTCCACCCCAAGCGATGCTCGCCCGGAATCCCCTCCCGCTGGCGCTGTCGGCTCCGGCTTCGCTGCACCGCTGCCAAATTTAGCCTGTTTTGATAGCCGATATGGTGCCGAGATAGCGTTGCATGGCTGGGCTGGGGGCAGGCGGATAATGCACTTGCAGGAGCCCCGCCGGGGGGGTGCCCGAGAGTTTTTGCCCGCAAAACGGTGAATGCAACACCGCGGTGGAAAGCGCCTCGAGGGAACTTCTGCTGAACTCCTGCAAGCTTCAGGCATTGCCGAGTCCGAGTGTTTTTATGGCTCCGAGGTTGAAAACCAAGCCTGCAAATATGGGTGGAAGTATGCGTGGGAATAACAGGAGTGTCGTGTGTGGCTGAATTGTCTAGACTTGTATTTTGCGCGGGCATCACCGTGTTGGCAGAGAGTGCTTGTTATGCCTCCGAAACATCTGGGCACACTGGCATGTGTGAATCTGCTAGGTTATTAATGCACTTGTATGGAAGTGAAAAATGTGTCTGCCTTTCATACGTTGTTTTTTTTTGCCCTGTCTTTGGGGTGGGGTTGATACAGTACAGTGTGTGTGTGTGTGTGTGTGTGTGTGTGTGTAGAGAAAGAGAGTGTGCAAGTGGCTTCTCTCCCCCCCCCCCAATTTTCTAATTGCTCTTGGGCAGTTGTGTGATGAAACTGTATGAAAAGCTGGGGCAGGGAGTTGGCGGCTGATGATTCACCCAAGATCCTTGTTTCCAGGTTGGCCCATCCTGGTGAAGGGGGAAGAGCTTGGCGGGCTCAGGAATGAAGTTTACCAGCAGGAAGGCAGAGAGGACCTGGCAACTGTCCAGCTACTTCCGGCCAGGGAGGCTTTGGAGCATGAAGGAGAGAGAGGTGGAAGTGTGTCGTCTGCAGGGGACACCTTCAGTGAACTCCCTCGAGGTGAGTCCAGGGGCACCGTGGGGGAAGAGATACATGTTTCTCAGCCACCTGCCTATTAAGGGAGGGAAGCGGTATGGCGGGGTGAGTGGTGCAAATATTAGGAGGCGATTGGAGGTTCCTCTGCAGGATCCAGGTCTTTGAGTGTCTTATCTAGTACGCAGTGCTGGGGAAGCAGAGAAATTGCCTGTCCTAGTGTCTTTGCCCTTAGTTACATTCACTAGCCAGGGGATGCGGGTGGCGCTGTGGTCTAAACCACTGAGCCTCTTGGGCTTGCCGATCAGAAGGGCGTTTCTGTGTGCTCTGGCTTCCATCACGGTGTTCCATTGAGCGCCACACCCCATAGTCGCCTTTGACTGGACTCAACTGTCCAGGGGTCCTTTACGTTTACATTTTTACATTCACTAGCCGCCATATAGCACAGGGTTAACCGCACCTGAGTCCTTTGATTTTGATGACTCAAATTGGGGAACTTTACAGGGTTGAGCTACTGCGGCTTGAGGGGTCAGCTTGGCCATAAAAACTGGAAATAGGAGCTAGTGAAGGATTAAGATTAGAGAAGGGACATTGTTTTCATGTCACATTGCTGTGCTATCTATCTATCTATAGATATATATTGCCCAGTCCAATCACTGGTGGCTCCATGGAGCTGTAGAGAACCTCAGGCAGTCTGGACTAGGGGACCATGTTCTGAAGTAGTTCCATATGACATCTTTTTATGGATTATTTTAACCTTTGGGGATCAAATACACTTCAGGCTCCTCAGAAGAGGCATGAAGAATTCTATGCTTTATGGACCCTATAACTGTCCAGGGAACAAATTAACTTTCACCCTCCTCATTGTGCAGTTCAGCTTTTTACTTGTCTTGCAAAACACATATGCATGGCTGTGTAGCCAGATCGCCCTTAGGAGGAACGGTTTGCTGCTTATCCTGAGCGGTTAAGCATAGGCCCCTCTGATGGAGGGTGCCAGGCTCAGTAGTCCAAGAGACAGGCCCACTCTTTTAATTCTGGTGTTACAGGTTTGCCTTTGTTGTCTTTTGCCTCCACCGCAAACACATTAAATTGGGCACAAAATTCAGTTGAACTTCAGTGAAATTTACTTCCATTTAAGTGTGCTTGGAATTGGTAGCTTCTCGTCTCTGAGATTTGTTCCTGGGTGGTAGGAGTAGAAAATGCTAGAGAAGTAGGAGAGTTAAAAGCAGGTGACTTGATCTTTCGTATTTGCTTCAGAGCTGATCGTTTCTGTTACACGCTAACGTTGAAGTTCTGCAGAGATGAAAGTCTGAGCTGCGTGCACAACCCTGGCTAATAGAAGTGAGTCCCCAGGACAAGGGAGGGAACCAGGCTGGAATGTTCCCACGGAAATTCCTGCCTTATTTGCTCGATGTCACAGTGCGCTGATGTTTTAGTAGTTCCTTGTTTCTATTTTCTGAGCTCACTTTTACCCTAGAGGGCCCCAGTGCCTTTTCTGAGCCAACCACACATTCCAGCTGCCCACAAGACCTTAGAGCTGCATCCTGTTCTGCCCACAACTTTTTGTCCTTTTATCAAGTGCAACCACTTTCCACAAAGCCTCTGCACTTCAGTATAATTACAAAGTCCGATAGCTGTGGGGTCAGGGGACTTTGGTGAAGTTGCCATGAAATCCTGGGGCTTCTGTCTGCTGCTGTGGAATTTGGAAAGTGTGGCTATGCAGAGTTGCTACTTCTCATCTGCTACAGGATGGTTCCCACCCTCTTGTGTGGAAACACAACATGCTTTGCTGGAGACATGATGATTTCATGCTCTCCAGCTTCACAAGTGCTCTGGTGTGGTCATAAGCTTACCAGATCACTCCTTAATTTCTTCCTCATTAACTGTTTCTCTCCAAGGACTTGCAAACCTGGCAAGCTCAGGATTTCCCTCATGCTTCCTCCTTCCATTGGCGAAACGTCCTTCCTCTTCTAGAAAACATTGGCCAGCACTGGGGTTCCATAGCAACAGTATTCTTAGGTACAATAAAGCAGGAGAGGCCTTTTGGCATTTGCACTGTACTACGGAATTCTAGTCCCAGGGAAGGCTGAGTGAGAGGAGATTAACTGCTGGGTGATGGTCTCAAAGCATGGAAAATTAGTTATTTGACGCCTTGTGTTGATTACTTTGTGTGGGTTGATCCAGGCGGAAGTATTAACTTTCCAGCCTGTGGGTGCTGTTGGTCGGAGGTGGGGATCCACAGATGACTCGCTGCCTCCCACCCACACAGCGCGGCTCCTCTTACCTTGCTCAGCTTAGTCACGAAGGTTAAGTTGTGCCATCTTGGGGGTTTGGCTGGCTTTCTAGTTCTTCCTCTTTGCCCATTTATGTCCTGAATCTCCTTGCATGCTTTCTGCTAAATCTGGAGGCACCAGAAGAGTCAACCACGGGAAGAGCTCTGAGCTGCTGCTGCTGCTGCTGCTAACCAGGTTGATTGATGAAGACCAGCAGAGTTGCATCTTCTTTCATGAGGGCTGACTGTGCTTCTGTCGAGTCTCTTTTCATCTTTCTTTCACTAGTCCTGTCTTTCTTCTCCTTAATCTTGGCCGAGTCCTAATGTCTTTTCACCCACATGATGGGATTGGCACCCTTGGAGGTGTGGGCAGCCTTCCTTCCCTTTCCTCACTGCTGCACCTCATTCTTTCTTGTCTCTATATTTTGCTCTTTTTTTAAAAAAAAAATATCTATTTACATTTTAACTTTTATTTTCTGAATACCTTTGACTTTTTTCTCCTTCACTTCTAACTTTCCTATTCTCCTCCTTAGCTGCTTTTCTTCAGTTCCCTATTCCATATATTTTTGGAGATGTGTGAACAGCATCAGTCTTCAAATTCAGAGGACCTGGTGGATCTGGAAGGTGGCATGGGCAGGACTTTGTGGTACTTGGTGGGCTGAATAGTTGGTTAAGTCACAATCCCTTTATCTCTTCTACTTTCAAAATATTTTTGGACCGTTCAGTGTTTCTCTGATCTGCCATTTCAGCTAACTCTGCCCCCCCGCCCCCGCATGCCCCTTCAAGGGATTAACTGCTCTGTAAGTTGATGGGCATGAAGACCCGAAGAGCTTTTAATTGCAGCGAGACAGAAACAACCCCTTGAGATCTGCATCTGGTTTCTTTCATCTGGGCTTCTGTCCAAACTTTGGGCCACTATGAAGCCTATATTGCTACAGAACCGGAGGCCTGTGTGGAAAGGTGACTTTATCAGGCAGCAACAGATGCAATAGTTTGGAAGGGTTGGTTTTGTCAATCATTCTAATTTCCACTTAGAATAGATTTGGAAAGAGGAGAGAGCAGTGGCCTTCGAGTACATGGTGGGTGGCCAATGACCTACATTGCAGGTGAAGCGGCCCTGTGTGGGAGAAGCTGAGCTGCACACATGATACTGACAGGCCCCAGTATTGTTAGCTGGAATGCCTGGGAGAGGGTGATAAAAGTTTGGCTTGTTCCTTGGCGAAGCTGCTCTGTGCAGAGCTTCCTGCTCCTTAGGGAGGCTGACTCCTAGCACACAGCTATTCAGGGAGGAGGGGGCAGGACGGGGGGCTGCCAATAATAGGAGGGTTCGGAGTGCAGCAGAAGCCTCCTGATGGGGCCGAGGGGAATTGTAAAGAGCCTTATGGCTCTGTCTGTCTAGCCTCTGCTTCTGCACTTCGCAGGGACTCAAAGGGAAGGTTCCCCTCCCTCCCTCTGAAGGAATATGTATGACTCGAAAGGATGGCTCACTGATTAGAGAGTGGTGAATGTGGTGGGGAGCGCCAGCTGCATCCGGCTGCCAGGTGCCTCTACCTGTGTGACACACCCGGTGATAACTGCGCGAGCACTTGAACACGGACGTTGAAAAGGAGAAGCAGCTACTGGCCTCAAAGTCTTACATGTGGCCCAGTGGGAAAGTGGTCCTAAGTCAGCCAGCAGTTAATCACAGCAGAATTAGTTGCCCCCATGCTGCAAAATGCCTGGAATAGGAGCATGATGCTTTGTGCCTGCCCTTTTGCAGAGGCCAGCGCGTACAGCGTGACAGGCTCATGTTAGTGTGCGCAAAATCCTGCCTTGATTTCCAGGAGCATGTTTGTGCACTGGGAGTACTGTATGTGTTTGAACAAAGCCTTGTGCTCAGAGACCTCTGCAGCCTGCAGGGGAAAGAGGAAGGGCTATTCCTAGGTGAGATCTCAGTTGCTTTTCAGGCACTGTGAGCCCTATCCGGAATGCACAAATAGCAGCTTAGACCTCAGCATGCTCAGACAGCACTGGCGCAGCGGAGGGGCGGGCGAATCACAGAAATGACATTGCAGGCTTCCTTTGCTGGGCCCAGCAAGCCCATGCACCAAACGGGGGGGGGGGGGGTAACACAGAGATAGGAGGGCTGCTCTTCCCTCACTTGAAGCAGCATGGGAATAAAAGAGATGTTTGGTTTGCAGTTTTGCACCATCCACCGCCTGTCTTGTCAGCTGCTGTATGAGCAGGACTCCCTGGACACCCTGCAACTGGAACAGGAAGGATGTGGTGAGCAGGGTGGGATATTGGAGTTGAGGCAGAGGAAGTCGGCCACCAGAGTTCAAGGGAGCTCCAGCGCAGAAGCACCAGCAGCACTGAGGAAGTCGAGACTGCTGGGCTTCCAGTAAACTGGAGGCAGGCAGAAGGTAGATTTGGAATGGACTGGGAGACCCACAGTTTTGCAGTAGACTGGCAAGTTCTTCTGACTTCCAATTGACAAAAAAGTATTTCCCCCAACGAAAGCAAGCTGCTAAAAATGTGGAAGTTGGATTGAAAACCAGGAGTTGATTTTTGTGGGAGCTCAGTTTTAGTATCTGAAACTAATTCTTGAGGTGAATATGTGCTCACAGGTGCCCCATTCCTTAATCCCAGGTTCTTGGCTGTTTCCCCACCCGACTTGTAACAGTTGGTGGACCTCAGCAGTTATAGTAGAAAATAAAGTAGGTTTCATACTCCTGAAATCTACCCACCCCTACAGAGCAAATGATCAGATCAGATCTAGTTTAATTAGGGGCTTGTGTTTATTAAGTGGCATCACAGCTGAATTTTATTTTCTTGAACAAAGGAATGGGGTATATAGACTATTGTAGAGCATTGTTTGTCTAATTAATATATGGTAATATGAAATTGGTGTTTTCTTTCTTTTCCTAGTTGCTTTCCTTTCCAATCCACAAGAACCTGTGATTCCAGTGAAGGAAGGGAAAGGGAAAAAAAGGAGGAAGGGCAAAGGGAGAAAGAGGGACCCCTGTCTGCGAAGATACAAGGACTATTGTATTCACGGAGAATGCAAATATCTCAAGGCATTAAAAAGAGCACATTGCATGTAAGTTCATCACGGTTTTTCTGTTCTGGGGATGGTCTTTGCAGATAATCAAAGCAAATATATATGGTTTTCTTTTCACTGTGGAGCATATTATCCTTCTCCAGTAGCTCCCTAGAACAGCGCAATAGCTGTGCTGCAGGGTTATTTTCCTTTTTAAATAAGGAAGAAAGAGTCAAGTACAGGTGCATTGTGGTCTTGGAGAATGGGAGTTTGGTCCTCAGAGACCTAAAAGAAAACCCCAAAGAAAGTAAAGCTTCACATAATAATAATAATAATAATAATAATAATAATAATAATAATAATTAATACTGCTTTTAATTCAAATATTTCAGGGTGCTTCACAGCATAAAAATACGAGATAAAGGTACATAATAAAAACAAAATGAAAGTGGCAAAAGTTGTAACTCCCACCATAAATGATTCCCCCTCCTTGTGCCCCACATCCGCACCAGCAAACAGTGTCCTTCTTGAAGTCATATAGGACAACTGTACTGGCATGTGAAGTTTTCAATGAACATTCTCAGATGTGTACAGAAAGAGTTCTGTATGCCTTAGAAGACCACATATTATTCTGTTTACCATCTGATATAATAACACTCATATCTGTTACCCACAAAGTTTTAAAGCCCTCCCGGTAAGGGGTCCGGTTGACAATTCCAGCAATTTCCTGTATATAATAGAGACTAGAGATTCCTTCCGGTAGCACCCTGGTTCAACAGTGAAAGCTCAAATTTAGTAAGAGGTGGAGAACCTCAGCGCAGTGATTGCTTAGAAGTTTTGATTGAGTTTCTTCCAAGTGACTGAGTTTTCATTTGCTGAGCAAATCCTTTTTTCACTAAAGATACAGGCTTATGCAGGAAGCTGGGTGGGCAATTTCAGAAGTGTAGGCAACTTTCTGGTTCTGCTCTGGACAACAAAGGTGAAACGAGAAAATAAATTAACAGCAGAGATAGCAAAATAGAGATCTAGCAAATAAGGCGCTGGATTGGGTCTGGAGAGTCTTGGAGTCAACTCATTTCTCAGCTGCAAAGGCGTGGCTGCCCCGACCTAGCACACAGGAGTGTTATGAAGATAAGATAGGGAAATCTCCATGTATGCATATAATTTGATTTCATTGCAGTGGAGAAAGTGGAAGTTTTTACTACCAAGGGGACTACAGTAAAATGCTATATGTCCTTGCTGCAAATAACATAACTATTCCCAGCTATGAAAATACCTGTGATTATCCATTCTAAAGCACCCCCTGCCCTTTAGCCTTAGGCTTTACTCCTCAGTTTCCTGCAGACCAGCAAGGGGAAGCGCCTTGCTTCTAAGTGGAAGAACTGCAGCATCTTCAGGAAACCGAGCACCAGGAATGTGCTTTGTGCTCCCCATACGGAGGCTTGGTTTTCTTCAAGTCGACTTGTTTGTCAGTGCATACCTCCAATGGCAACAACAAGATTGGTAATGTTTTGCCTTGGGAAAGCAGTTTCCCCTGACCCTGAGCCCCTTATCCTTACAGTTTGCAAACACATTACAGGGTGGCGTTACCATACAGTATGCTGTATTACAAATTCCAAATCAGTTTTGCCTTACCCAGCCCTCTTGCACTCTCAGACATTCAGAGCAATTGTGGGACTCTCTGCCCTTCCCTTGGCAGATGGCTGCTGTTTTGTTGTCTGCTGCTTTTATTATCATTTCCCCTTTGGGCCCATCACGTCACTGCTAGAATAGGGCCCTGCATCATGTTGGCTGGTTAGCTGAGGTCGCTAGTGCCTGGATCTGGGCAGCAGGGAGCATTGGGAGGCTGGGGTCTGCACCATCCCTCATCATGCCATTCTCCCTTTGGCTTCCTTGTAATCTGAGCATTGGAGCTTGAAGATGACACTGATTTGTGGAATGTGCTGCTTTCAAGTGAGCTCTTTCTAAGCATCAGACATTTGAGCTGCGTGTTTGGAAAGACCCTCTTTCCTTCTTGATTGGGCCTTAGTGCAAAGCTGGTTCTATGTTTTGTGTGTGTGTGTGTGTTTTTAAGTTTTACTCATCCAGGCGGGGGGTAGGAATGTGTGGGAAGATAATTTGGGGAGCTGGCCCCATCACATTCTTTAATTGTGTGAGTAACTGTCAGGACAAATTAACAAGAGACTATCACTTACTCTCTTTAAGAAGTGTGCTCTGTCCCCAAGGAAGACTGAAAATATTCCTACTGTTGAGGGTAGGAAAATGGGAAAGTGTGAGTCAGTTGTGGCAATTCCCCTTCTCTTTGAGAGTGAAAATACTAAGTATGTGGGTAGAGATTAACAGCCCGATGGATGCAAAAACTCTTTTAGCCAAGCCTTTGATAGCTGGAGGAAAAAAATCTCTAGCCCTTGCTAGAGATATTGCACTCTCAAAATTCCTCTGGGGTCTGTAACACAGGGAGACCTAAATAGATTTCCAGCAAAGATTCTGAAAGACAACTGTGTGCAATTGTCTCTAGAGGCTGCAACTCTTTAGTAATTTTTAACGTAATGGCTTTAATGACTTAAATAATACTTAAACTAATGTCAGTGTATGTGTCTTACTGATGTTAGCCATGTATAGCTGATGGAGTAAAGGCACAAGAGTTCATTACATGAGCTCTACCATGTAATACCAGATTATATCAGTGGGAGGGGGGTGGAAAAAGAGGTGTGTTGCACTTTGAAATATGAATAGCCTTCTGAGCATTAAACTTAGATGAAAGGAGTCCATCATATCAATGTGACTAGCTATCATTTTATTGCTACGGTCTGGAACAAGCCTTATACATTGTTTGCTTTTCATTGCAACTCTAGATGCGAAGAAGGGTACCACGGGGCGCGATGCCACGCTCTTAGTCTTCCGGTGGAAAACCCCTCCCGTAGTTACAACCACACAACTATCCTGGCAGTCACAGCAGTGGTGCTATCATCTCTATGTCTTATCATCATTGCTGTGTTGCTGATGCTCAGGTAAGCTGCAGGGCTGAGAAGAGATGCAGGAATTGAGATGCAGTGCTGTCTTCTGTATGCCAAATGGGGAAAAGTTCACACTTGACCTCTGGTCTTATTCTGAGGTGGATTATGTGAAGTTAGCAAGTATAAAACTGCTGACAGGGCCAGACCTCCGCAGCTGCAAAGGCAGAACAGGTTCCTTGCTTACCACTCTGGACTCTGCAGAGCTGCTGTTGAATCCCAAGTTCTGTGTTTGCACACCTGGTCTGTGATCACCAAGTCCTTTACGAAACAAAGTGCTTTGTGGTCCTTGCTTTATTCAGTTCCCCATCAACTCCTGGGATATAAATCCTTTACATTTTAATTCCACTGGCTGAGAACTGAGACTTGATGGATCTCTGCCCACCAGTGTTTAACTAGGAATTGCTTGAGGTCCAAATCCACCACTTTGTCAATTTCCCCATGGCTTTATTTGTTGTCGCCCTGTCGCTGGGGTTCTCTGGGCAGCCTGCTTTCAGATTAACCCCTTGTGGCAATTGACTTGTTGTCAAAATTTGTAATGAATCCTGCCTTGGTGCTGCTAGTTGGGCTAAGTAGTTTTGGGAACCCGTTCCAGTTCAATGATTCTGTGAATGGCGTCCTAGCCTTTCTGCCCTGTTGAAGATACAGTTGAGGAAGCCTGGGCAGGGAGCCAGAGAGTCCCATTTCAGTCTAAGGTATTCCACATCTTGTGACTGGTCCCCTGCCAAGAAATGCAAGATGGAATTTCTCATACTCAGATCCCAGGATCAGGAAGGTGACAGCAACAGGTCCTTTTAGCCAGTGGCGGTGGGGTGGTGCAATTCTCATACAGGGTTAGAACTGGAATTTATCTTGGTCTCTGTCTTTCTATTTTTTTCCAGGTGTCACAAGCAAGGAGTGTATGATGTAGAGAGTGAAGAGAAGGTTAAACTGGGCATCACTGTCAACCACTGAGATGTCCTGAGATTGCAAGGTAACCCCTCAAGCACATAAGCTATGGGAAGAATGTGTGTTAGTGTGCTGCGAAGAGATTTCAATAAATTCTGCCCTTTCTTTAGCCTGAAGGGAAGTTTCTTTATCCCATGGCAAACTAAAGGATAATGTACGGCATTGCCTCCTATTGACACACCTGTTTGGGCTGAATTATGGGTTAACTCTTGACACAAGTGACTCCTTCTTAACCACCCCTGGGAGGCTGAGATGCTATGCTAGAGAGTAGAGAAGCCAAGCCTCTTTGTAATTACTCAGACAACAGCATAGGGAATACTAATCAATAAGTCTTTGTATAAAAAGGGCACATTACAGAAAGAAGAAGCTATTGCAAGTTATTACTCATAACCCACTGGTGTAGTACTTATGAGGTGGAACACACCCACCCCAGGATGGATTCCAACCCACAAATACTTTATTTCATTTTACTCCCCCAGACTTTCCAGAGCTCTCCTTCATGCTGTCTATGGCAATGTGCTGTGATGCTATGATTGGCCAGCCACTATCACAAAAGCCTAGTCTCCACCCTGGCATAAACATGCCACCTGCTGCCACACTAATGGTGCCAGCCATTTTGAAATATGATTGTTCACTACTGATCTCAGAGTGTTCCAGTCTAAAGCCACAAATGTGTGCCCCGTAGTATATTTGCCTTTGCCCTACTCACAGGAAACTGTTACGCGCTTTGCCTCAGATATATGACCCTTGGCACTTTGAGCTGGCTAACTCAGTTTAATTGGGCTTCAAGCAAGTATTTGATAGGACAGCAAGTTGATTATTGACTATTAGGCATATCTGAATCGTGAACGAAACCAGCATACATGAGCTTGTGCTTGTGTTCCTGGGTGCTGTCATAACAGCATCCTTTAGAAGCAGCCGAGGGGGCTTTAGGCCCAGAGGGAAGCTCTGTGTGCTGTGCATTTCTGCCTCTGGATTACTTCACTTGGACTTTGCCCCCTGATCTTCTGTATGGGTGGTCCCCTCTCCAGTGGGTGGCAGGTCCCTGGCCACTTGTTCCACCTCTCTTCTTGCAGAGGTGCCTCCCTCTGGGTTACACGCCTTCTTGAAAGCTTTAAGGCAACACTCTTTACTCTCACTTGCCCTTCTCTGGAGGCTGCAAGATTCCAGCCACAGTCACCTCCCTTCAGAAGCTGCAGGCCATAGCTGCAGTCCTTGGCCCCCAGAAGGCCCTTCCATTAGTTGTGGGAATAGCTGTGAATGCTGGACAATAGGTTTCCAAAGGCTTAACCTCTTTAATCAAGACAAATCCAGAGAGAGAGTGTGCACACAGAGACACACAAATAAATGTATGTATGCTGAATTCACTGCTAGCAAGTAGGGAGAGTCACAAAGGGCAACTGAATTCCACAAGGGTGCATCATTTTAGGACTCAAGTCACTTATTCTGCACTAGTCCTCATGGAGTAGCTCCAGTTGACTTCAATGGAATTATTCTCTTTCGAGGTGGCAGCCTTACATAACTGTGGGGTATGGAGAATAACCTTCTTGGTAGATTTTTTTTTATTGCACATGCAGGGTGGGGTCCAGCTGACTAGCCCCATCAGCAGAAAGAAGCCTTGCACAAAGACTTCCATTTGTGCAATGGGGCTTCCCCCATTCCCATGCAAATTGGCTCGGGGGGGGGGGGCAGGAGAGCCCCCATAACAGTGCATAGGGAAAGGAGAGGGGGGTCATTCCATTTGGGAAGCTGCAATGTTTGCACAGGCAGGGCAGTTAGAAGGGCACAATATTGGAGTCTTGTGAGTGGTGCATATTTAGCTTAGATGTGATCCTTCCTTTTATTACATTGCAGGATTCAGCACTGGAGCAGCTCTTATTTCCACAATCCGGTGGACAAAACTCTTCCCCCCCCCCCCACAAGACACATTTCAACGTCAAAAGGGAGTTTGTATGAGTGGAAGAGACTGTGTCAGATCTTTGCTTTGTTGAAGAAGCAATTCATCCCCTCCAAACAGGAAGATCTTTCCAAGAGAGAGACTTTTCTCCACTGAGTGCTTCTTCCTGAAATGTGGAGCCACAGCCTAAGGAGAAGAGTTGGACTTTGCCTTGGTATCATTGGAAAGAAACATCTTTGCAGGAAGACAATACACCAGCAAGTTGGATTCTTCAGACATCTGCTGAGGATTTAACTGTGAAAGACTTGGACTCTGCTGAAGAAATCTAACTTTGGAACTCTATTAAATGGTGGGGAGTGGGGCAGAAAAACTATTTAACAAGATATTTCATTTTAAATTATATATTTATTTTAGATACATTGTACATATTATTTATTTAGGCTTGATCCTGTAGCTCTGTCATCAAGTGGAGAGGCAGAAGGATTGTGCAGTGTAACATTCTCTAATAAATAACCCTTTGTTATAACTTGCTGTTACCTGAATATTAATTTAGGGAAGAATCAATTAGAATGGTTGCAAAATGATAATTTCTAAATTAAAACATAACCTTCTTGCAGTGCCATCATGCAAAAAATGTGGGGGGGGGGGCGACTTCCCAGGGCAGATCTGTTGCAGCTGGAGGTACCCGGGATTTTGCTTTGAGGAGCACGTGAATCAATGTGGAATGCTGGCTGCAAATCTCAGAATGTTTCCTTCACAATAGTTTTATCAAGGTGTCCAGCTGGTCAGTGGGGGCTGATGGGAGTTGTATTCCAAAACATCTGGAAAGTAACAGATTACCAAAGGTTGTCTCACAGGCATACTTTTGCCGAATCAAAGAATCATAGAACTGTAGAGTTGGAAGTGACCATGAGAAATCTTTTGCCCAATGTGGGGCATGACCCATGGCCCTAAGTTTAAGAGTCTTATGCTCCATTGGTGATAAATATAGTCGTGGCCTTTGTGGGATGGGGACAGCAACAGTTGCTCTTGCTGAATTTTAAGCCTAAAGGGATAAAACTATGCCTGGTTTATACCACCCCATGTTGCATACAGGGGTTTACATGCTAATGTTTTGACATATGAAAAAAAAATACATTCTTCAACATAGAATAGATGCAGTCAGGGGGAAGGATTCTGCTGAGACACCTTCCCACTTTATTTGCTTAATCTTGTATGAAAGTGTATACAGTTGTATGAGCCTCATCCCTCAATCTGGAGTGGTGAATCTAAGGTTCCAGGTTTATGACCTCAGTGAGAATTAAACCTTTTTCTCACGCAGCATGACTATTGCTATTTATCTCAAACTTCAGGGCTAGGAGATGCCTCAAATAAACAAGGTGGTGCTTTTTTATGGGGTAGTTGGGGGCATCTGAGTCTGCTTTTTAATGAATAATAGACACTTGGCTGAGTTTCCATCTGATCAGTTCTGAATTGGTTTGATGAGAGGGGGAGATTCTCCTTAATGTCAGCCAGTGGGTAATTCTAAATTGTCACACACGCACAGGAATTAAGTGCCAAGCATGATCAATTTTCCTCTTTAGGAGTTTTTTTAGGAATCCTGTTACACAGAAGCCAGAAAAGTTGAGTTCCTTATTATCTATATAGTGATGGCATTTTGGAGAGAGAAACCGTTGGCAGCCTAACCTGCCAAATGTGAGGAGAGGACTTGGCAACTGTGGGGTTGACTGTAGAAGACGCAGGTGAGCCACCAAGTTCCTTCTGAGCCACGTCCTCCATTAGGCAGGGTTTGGGCCTCTGCTAATAGTTTGGTTGGAAAAATTGGCTCCCCTGCTGCCATAGATCTGGTCATTTCAAGCCCAGACTATCAGTCCTTCTCCCCCTCCACCCCACTGAGCTATGTTTTGGGGAGGGAAATATTCCACAAGCTGAGCATGTGGGTAATTACATTTTCTCAATGGCACAGGGCTGCATTTTGAAACCTAGGGGAATATAGTTTGTTGTAATAAGATTGACACCAGGATCCCCCAGAACAGCTGACACAACACCACACATCTGTAGCTCACAAGGTTGGCATCTGGAGAGGCCCTAAACAGAAAAAGCACACCTATAGGAACTAGAGGTTTAGGAAATATCTTTAACGGGGTGAGGTAGGTCCAGCAGATGCCTGGAAGCCTTAAAAGAGGAGGGGTTCCTCACCCCCTTAAGATCGTGAAGGCAATACGTGTTGGCACTCTTGGCATTGGGAGATAGCTCTCATGCTTGTTGGCTGGGCTGCTGGCCAGGGTTGGATTGAAGTCAAGAGCTTCTCATTGCCATGTACCCACAGTTGTGTCTTGTGGCTCAGCTTGCTAGGCTAGAATAATTTTGCATAAAAACAGCCTGCTGGATCAGTCCAATGGCCAATCTGGTCCAGTGTCCTGTTTCCACACTGGCCATCCAGATGCCCTCTCCTCTCCTGTGGTTTCCAGCAACTGGTGTTCAGAAGCTTGTTAGACCCTTTGCCTAGTTGAGGAAACACTAAAGCAGGCATGGCCAAACTTGGCCCTCCAGATGTTTTAGAACTACAGTTCCCATCATCCCTGACAACTGGTCCTGTTAGCTAGGATGATCGGAGTTGTAGTCCCAAAACATCTGGAGGGCCAAGTTTGGCCATGCCTGCACTAAAGGGTACTACATCAGGTAGGTGGTTTCGTTAGATCAGCCCACAGTAGGGTCTATTCTGCAGATAGGAAAGCAAGGGGGCCAACACCTTGGCCTGGTCATCCCATGCATGCTCAGTTTGCTCATATAGTGGTTGATGTCTGGGAAACACTCCTATTGTCTACCTGGGCTGGCTGAGGCGAAGCATGGTCCTCTTCATGCCACCTTGACCAACTTTGACCTTGTGTGCTGCTAAAACTATTCTCCCGCATTGCTAGTACAAAGATTGCATCATTTCTCTTTGCATCTGTCTCTGCTGCATTGCATTTAGTGCTGGAGATGGATATGTATTATATGTATTCTATTAAAATGATTGCCCCTTTGTCCCAGCAACTGTTGGTGCAACCTGAAATCTGCTAGCACCTAGAGATGAATCCAATATGCAAATCTCCCCAGACTGTTTCAACAGCAGATCCTGTGGCTTCATGCCAGGGTTCCCCCCCTTCTCCCCCAGCTGCTTTCCTAAACATCCATCCTGAGGAGGAACTGGAACATTTGCACCATTTTGGTGTGTCATACATGCAAACTTTAAAACTGAAGATTTAGGTTTCTTTCTTCCCTGGGCCTCCCTCCTTCCTTGCATGCTGTTCTACCCACATGCCAGATGAAGACCTTCTGCTCCTTGAGTGGCCACTGCAAATTCCTTGTTTAATAGCTAGGTGACATCACTCTTTTAGCCAATGGTGAGCCCTTCTGAAGCCATTTGGCATTTTTATGTTAATAGTGGCCGTGGGTGGTTAACAATGGAGACTGGCTCATAGGATTAGTAATAGGGCATGAAGCCTTCCCCTGTTCCAAACTCGCAAAGCATGACAATAGTCAAAGTGTTTACAAGCCAAGGATTTTTCATTCGCCTGTGGGAAAGTAAGATAATTAACTTTGTCTACCAGCTAGCAGCACAGTGCTGTACTGAATCTCTAACACTGTTCTTCTCAGTATTGCTGCTGCAAGCAGAGAGCGGAGGAGACTTATTCTGTTCTGCATGATGGAAGCTTGGTTCAGACATGCATGTACTTCATCATTAGTCACAGATGGGAACAAATGAGAAATCTGAAATGGGAACAAACTCCTCCGCTGAATCACTGCGGATAGCAATGTCAGGCCATGTTGTAGTAGTAATGGCTACATACGATTTCCCTCCTGACCAAAACGTGCAGAGTGATCTTAAGATGGAAAATTTAGTTAGGGAGACACCCAAATGCTAAAGCAGCGGTGTGGGAACTTCTAGCCCGGAGGACCAATTATGGATCATAGCTGCTGTGTCCCTCACAGGGGACCTTCTAGGAAGCAGAGCCCCCACCACTCAGTCAGCTCCGCTTCCAAGTACCTCTCACAGTTAAAGAAAAAGATTTCAAGGTTTAGCTTTTATTAGGTCCCAACAAGCTCTTTTGCAAAACATGTTTTAAGTGCAATGTGTAATGTTTTAATATTTCCTGGATGGTTTAAGTGTATGAGTTGTGCAGATGGCTTCTGGAAGACCTAAACCACGTCATCTGGTGCAGCTTGTAGTTCATGTGCTTTATTTGTTCCTTTTTATTCTAATCTCTGTTTTCCAACAAAACAAACCCTGCTTTAATTGTGTTATCTCATTTTCCCTTAGTTTTTGTAAAATTCTAACACTGTGCTCTCTTCCTCTCCATTTCCTGTTGCCCCCTCCCTTCGGTGTTATTGTTGAAAGTTTCACACTCCTCTTTTCAGTGTTGGGGTGCCTATGGTTTCACGATGTTGGATTCTTGCTGTGCAGTACAATTAATATTTTTATTATTAAAGTTTCCCCCTTGCTAGGTCCTCTCCCCCCTCCCTCCCCGCTTGTTCTTTAAGTAATCTAGCAACTGTGTTGCTCACAGCCAGCCTCTTATTACTCACTTGCCCGGGGGGGGGGCGCACATCCCTGTGTCACTAGTTTTCTGACGATTGTCCACAAAAATCTAGGGGGGGTTATTTCTCCCCCCACCCAAGCAAAGAGTCTGGGCTTGTGGGGCAACTACAACATCTCCCACTCTGAAAGTCAGCAGACTCAGAAAGTTGCACCCAGTTCTGGGAGAAGTTAAGAGCCTTTCTCTTTTTAATATTTTTTTAAAGTTTCCTTGTAGAAACACCTATAGATAGATCTGCCCATAATTTGGCAGGCTGAATCCACTCTTTAGGAGCAACTTTGCCTGCAGATTTCATTCACTTATGTGAAAAGGAGGAAAGTTATATAGGTGTTTCTAAATTCTCCATTATAGTCAATGGAGAAGGGGTGGGGGTCGATCCGAAACAGATAGGGTTACTTTCCAACAGATGCAAGGCAAATCTTGTGACCTAATAATTGCCTATACAGTGGTGCCTCGCAAGACGAAATTAATTCGTTCCGCGAGTTTTTTCGTCTAGCGAATTTTTCGTCTTGCGAAGCACGAAATCCCATAGGAATGCATTGAAATTCAATTAATGGGTTCCTATGGTCAAAAAAAAGTCCAAACAAAGCCAAATTTGGTACACAAGAGTTTATTAAGTGCTCTTTAAAGTCACACATACTGTACTGGCTTTAGTAGAAATGCTAAAAGTAATTATGTATAAATAAGTTTTAAGTTTTAAGCTTTAGGGCTTTTTATGGTAAGATAAGGTTAAAATAAATTAAGGTAATTTAATGACAGAATATAGTGAAAGATGGAAAGGATTTGCTGAGATAATGAATAACTAGAATACAAAAAAGGGAGGTGTGAGGAGGTCAATGAAACAAGTTAACGAAAGATAAAGATTTGGGAATATTGGATTTGTTTTTAATTTTTTTGTTTGCTTTTGTTTTTGGTTTGGATGTATTATGTGTTTTGTTTTTTGTTTCTTTTTTCTTTTTACTGACTTATATTGTTTAATTCCTTTTTTGTCTATCTTTTTTCCTTTTCCTTTTTTCACTGTAATTTTAAATTCTCAATAAATATCATTTTTTTTAAAAAAAGGTGGCCCTGCGGATCAGTGTTGCTTGTACCCAAATATGTGACCTTTCTCTGGGGATTCTGAGTGCATGGCATCAGAAGTCTTTGTTTGGGCGAACACAGAAGTGTGGTAGCCAGAACAGCTTGGTGGTAGCAGTGGGATTAGTGCAGCTATTGCAGTGCTTGGGAGATGTGAGGTGGACATGTCCATAGAAGTGCAGCCCCCTCCCTGCCCCTTGTGGCTGCGAGCTGGAGTGGTGAGAGACACCCCCCCCCCTGTGTGCTAGAAGCAAGAAAGAGTTTTCTGTCCTCAGGTCAGATGTGCCACCATGGAAGAATACTCCCCAGTTCTTTCTACATGCACTGCCTGACCCTTGGCCTGCAGACAGAGCGGAGACCCTCAACTCCAGCAGCTTTTCCAGTCTGATGACGCCGATCCCCTCTTTGTCTGCTGGGACAGAGGCTGAATAGAGCATTTGCCAAATATGATATACATGAAAATATGCAGGAATGCAAGCGCTTAACCTCCTCTATGAAGCACATCTTGGCACTTTCTTTCCTGGGCACCAAGTCAGGGTCAAAAACGGAAGGGGGAGGGGGAGGGCATTTGTCACCAGCCACAGCATTCCCTGATTGAATCAGCACACAGAAAAGCCAAGATGAGGTTACAATCAGATCATGAAAGAGTGACCATCAAGACCATGGCAAAAGGCAGCAGGCAGCAAGGGGAAGGATGACACACGGCAGGCAATGCAATCACTTTGAGGAAGGGCAGATGGCAGAAGGATGGTTGTTGTTGCCATTGCAGAAAACTAAGGGGCAGCAGAAATTTCCTGCAGCTCCCCTCCAAGCAGAAAGCAGCGTGCAGATGCTCACCCAGGCCCTGTGGGAAATGGTGTGTGTGTGTGTGTGTGTGTATGTGTGTGTCATAGGAAAGTCCCTTCTTCCTAATCTACATGGGTGCAAATTGGCTCTTGATATTAATGCTGAGAGAAAGACAATTTGGCATTTCAGAAGCAGTTTCTCTAAACTGTCTTACTATGATGGTGGGCTAAGCCCTTTTTCATCTTTCAAAACAGAGCCTTTCCCTTCCTGCTGTAGCACTGCCTGGACTTTCTGGATCTTGCAGCTTAAAATTTCACACTTACTTGGGAGGTGGCCTCACTGAACTTGGTGGCTCTTTCAAGTAATTCTGCATAGGACTGGACTGGACTGCTGCAGTGCAATGCTGATTTTCTTCAGAGGACTGACGCAGAGGATGTAGCTGTGCTAGAATGTGCATCTGGTAGCTGCAAAAGGGCTGTAGGATGTAGTTAGGAATGTGACCTTAACAGCACATTGCTGTTGAGGTAGTTTCCCTCACTCTGAGGAGCAAACAATCAACATATTACTTCCTGTCCTGCTGAAATAAAGACATGCTTGACCCTGTGACCTGAAAGTGATGCCAGGAGGCATTCAGATCATTGTTTTGTTTCTTCCTCTCTCTCTGCAGCTAATTTCCTATACAACTGAGGCAGGAAAAAGGAGCACCTTCAGCAACTGAGGCAAAATTCACTCAGACTCATTTTACTGCATTTGTTAATCTTCACAGGATCGGTGTTTCGTGTTTTGAACATGGGCATGAGCCACAAACCCAGAGTAATGGTTCCTAGTCAGAAAGTGCTGACAAGTCATCTTGCCAAATGCAGTATTTTGTGGCACTAACAAATTTTGAATGACAAGGGAGTAAATTTCTCTCTTTCAAAGTAAGGAATTGAAACTGCACTGGAAAGATGACCTGTTAGTGCAGACCTCTAAGTAGCAAGTCACCTCTAGCCGAAGCAAAGTATATTCTGCTTGGCAGCAGTTCAGGATGAATAAACAATTCCCTATTACAGTCCCCATGAAACAGCCCTCCACTAATGGCAGTTACAGGCACAATCGGAAGGCACTCAACTAGGTTTGCTCTGCTCAAGACAGATGACAATCATCCTGCTACCTCCAGTCCTTAAACTGGGGACAGCAAATTAGTTACCCTTCGTGTGCCAGCTCTTTTCCTCACAATTCAGAGGGAATCCAGAACTTGCCTTACTAACATTTCTCCCCCCGCCCCGCCCCCAATTATAAGTATGGATGCAGTAGAAATGTAAGAAAGGAGTTGCGTCTGCCCAAGAGAATCAAGGCTGGGGCTAGAGCAGGGGTGGGCAACCTAAGGCCCGGGGGCCGGATCTGGCCCAGTCGCCTTCTCAATCTGGCCCGCGGACGGTCTGGGAATCAGCATGTTTTTACATGGGTAGAATGTGTGCTTTTATTTAAAATGCATCTCTGGGTTATTTGTGGGGCATAGGAATTTGTTCATTCCCCCCCCCAAAAAATATAGTCTGGCCCCCCACATGGTCTGAGGGACGGTGGACTGGCCCCCTGCTAAAAAAGGTTGCTGACCCCTGGGCTAGTGAGAGGGAGGGGAGGCTGGGTTTTATTTCCCTTCCTTTTCCTTCCATTTACTCCAAGGAGGATGTTTGAGAAGCAGACTGTCTGCAGGTTGTTGAAACTTCTGCAGCTGGGATTTTTCCAGTTAGCATCTCAAACATAGTGGAATGGGCACTGGCCAGCGTCTTGGCTTCATGACATCTGGAAGAGAGATCCCTCAGTTGCAGAGCACCCGCTATCGCTGTGCAAAGTTTCTGACTTAACACTGACTCAGAGGAATAAGTGCCAACAAATGAATCATGCACCTCATTTCCTACAATACATACTGTACTATAGTTTTCCTTGCAAGGCTCCCTTCAAAGTATTAACAGTACAGCACTCTTGAAATTTTGAAGTCTGCTGAGGTCTTCATGGAACAGCCTTTGATATGGGAACTAAAATTACCAGTAAAACAAAAATAACAAATTGTTCCCTTAAAAAAATAGTCATCTTGGCCCAAGGGAGAAACATTCTAGTTTTATAATGATTAGCACAGAACCCAGGGGCTGCTAACATGTACCTCAATATTATGCTACAGATGGAATCTTGCTTGTTTCTAGTGAATCACTTTAATTAGAATGGCAGCTGTTATCTTTTTGGAAATGTGTACGGAGTCCATCATTATTCATCACAGTCCAAGCAGCTTCCCAACAGCTCAACAGTGTATGCTTTAAAAAGAAGAAGAAACTTGACTTACTTTTAACAACAACAAACTAATAAAAGCTGGCCCACATAAGCCACCCACCCACCCTTGGGGGGGAGGCTTCAAGTTGGGGAGGAAAGAACCTCAGCTAGTTAAGTATTTTTATTGATTTACTTGATTTAGAGGGTCAGCTGCGTCCATGCACGCGCCCATCCACCCTTCTCAACGCAACTGCAAGATGTGAAAGGAGATTTATGCTTTCTCCGAGGATCTTCCTAGCTAAGCAAAGGCAGCCAGGCACCACTGTACTGTGATCCTTTCAGCAGCAAAAGAAAGGCAGATCACTTCACGGGATCCATTTGCAGGGAACCAACGGAGGTGGGGGATCCTCACTACCCCTCGCGCGCTTATAGGCTTAAGTCTATCACTTACTCAGAAAGCGGCCAGCAGGATAGTATTTTACCCACCTAGTGACCCAGTTTTGGACAGTCGTGTCATGTTTTGCGATTTACGGGTACACAATTTAGTAGCTCTATAATCCCCAGCCCCGCACAGAGTCCGCTTTCGCCTCCCTTCTACTACGCATGCGCGCGCTGATCCGCGCGAGCAGCAGCAACAGCGGCGAAGCAAGGAGAGCAACGCCTCGCCCCCCAGTGCGCATGCGCAACCCTGTCTTCGGGGATAGGAAAAAAACCCGAAGAGCAGGCAAGATGGCGGCGCCCGTGGATCTGGAGCTGAAGAAGGTACCTGATGGCGGGCGGGGACGAAGCCGGGCAAGGCCGCTTCGTTGGTGGCCAGCCCTTGTTGGGCTACGAGGCTGTCGGGATTTTCCTCATCGCTCCCGCCCTTCTCAGAGCTCGGGGCGGGAGGGTCTCTGAGGGATGCTCCTCGCGGACTACAACTCCCGTCATCCTCGGCCTCTGACTCTGCGGGCTGGGGAGGGTGGGAGTTGCAGTCAGGGCCGCCCCCCCCCACGAGGAGTCTCTGTCCCCCGTCTTCATGCCCCCCCCCAAGGGGAGAGAGGCTGGGGCGGGGCCTTGGGAAAGCCCTTCTCTCTCAGCCGGGTGGAGGCGGGAAGACCCCCCTTCATCCCCAGGGAGGGTGTCTGTGAACCATGTAACCATCGTGGCTGATACAGTTTCCTCCCCCTCCCCTGGATATTTTTATTGGGGTTTCCTCATAGATCCAAAACAATACAAATAAACGTATCCACCCTGTGACTTGTATCCCTGCTCCCTGCTACCTTCTCGGGACTAAAAGTGTCTGGTACCTTTTCTTCTTCTCTTCATGTTATTGTTAATAGTTTGATCTGTTTCCCATGAATTTGGCTAAGCTCCTTTTCAGATCATGTAAGCCAATAGCCACCACCACCAATTGCGTTGCCACGCCTCTTCCGTCAATATTATAAAAAGGTTCAAAAATAAAGGCTACATAGAGAAAAGTTAATTTGGCTGCCCTGTATCTCAGCTTCATTACATGCCCCACATTAGGAGAGAAAAGGTAAACTTTCTCTCTTTTTTTTTTACTTTTGTCCCAGCCTGTTCATAAATTTATTACAGACGCTGAAAATGTCAGGGTTAAGGGTAAGGCCTGTTCTGTCACGCACCAGAAGTAAAGTAAAGGGGCCCCATCTTAATTTCCATGCCTTATGGCAGTGGCACAAGCAGTGGCCGCCTGTGAAGCCTCACAGTGGTGGCAGAAGCAGTGGCAGCCTGCAAGGCCATGTCGCGGCAGCAGAAGCAGCAGTACCTGGCAGCAGTGGCACAATAAGCAGTGGCCTTGCCACGGTGGTGGGAGGCAGTGCCAGAAGTGCCAGCAACCTCTGAGGCCTTGTTGTGGCAGCAGAAGTAGCAGTGGCCTGCAAGGCCTTGCAGTGGCAAAAGCAGAGGTAGCTTGGTGGCGGTAGCAGCAAAAACTGCAGCAACCTTGCAGGCCTCGTCATGGTGGTGACAGAAGTGGCAGCAGCCTGCCAGGCCTTGCCACGGCCTGCAAGAGCTTGCTGCAGCCGTGGGAGGTGGTAGCAGTAGCAGCATGCGAGTCCTCACGGCTGCAGCAGCACAAGCAGTGGTGGCCTGTGAGGCTTCACTCTGGCAACAGGAGGTAGCCGTAGAAGTGGCAGCAGCCTGGCAACAGTGGCAGAATAATCAGCGGGTTGTGAGACCTCGCCACAGCAGTGGGAGGTGGTTGCAGAAGTGGTGGCAGCCTGCGAGGTGGTGTTGCGGAGGCGGCCTGCATGGCTTCGTGATGGCAGTGGCAGAAGAGGGGACAGCCTGCCCCGGCAAGCCCTCGCAGACCTCTGCCACTTCTCAGTACTGCTGAGAAGCCTCGCAGGCTGCTGCTATTTATGCTGCTGCAATGAGGCCTCGCAGACTGCCGCCGATACTACTGGATTGCTGTAGCGATGCTGATTTTGTCACTACCACCACCTGCCTTTGCTACTCCCAATGCTCTGACGTTTTACAGAATGCTGTTGCTATTGCTGCTGCTTCTCTCCATTGCGGTGAGGTTTCTCAGGCCACTGCTGCTGCCGCCACACGACCTCACAGGGTGCCGCTGCTCCTGTGAATACAAAAAGGCCTCACAGACTGCTGTTGCTCTTGCTATCACCGTGGTGAGGCCTCACATGCCATCACTGCTTGTGCCTCTGCTGCCAGGGTGCCGCCGCAATAACATAGCCTTGCAGGCCACTGCTTCTGTCACCTCCTCCTGCCGGCATCGCAAAATGGCCTTGTAGGCTGCTGTGGCTTCTGCCACCACCTCCCACCACTGCAGCAACCACTGTTTCGGCCACCGCCAGGCCACCGCCATTTCTGCTGCCCAGCAAGCCTGCTGTCAGCCCCCGATTATTTGACTTCACTATGACTCATCACATTTGCTAGCTAAGCCCAGAGGCAAAAGTCCTGTTTGGATGCATTTTGGCTTGCCTGCTGATGAAAGTGACTGGGTGGCAATTGATAATATTGTCATTTATCAGTTTTAGACCCTTAAGTAGTAGCAGTTGCCTGTTTGCCTCTGCCTAGTTCCATCCTTATTGTTGTGATATATTGATATATTGTGATGTATTTTGGATGCATATTGGCTCCTGCTGATGAAAGTGGCTGTGTGGTAATTAATAATATCGTCAATTACCTGGTTTAGACCCCTAAATAGTAGCCATTGCCAGTACGTTACCCTGTTCACTCTGCATAATTCCATCCTTATTTCAGACATTGTGATGTTTAGCTCGTGATATATTGCAGTGTTCTGCTGGTGATATATTGCGATGTTGAAAACCAGATATCGCCCAGCCTTCTCACACGTTGTAATTTGTGAAATATTGCCAGGTCATACATTATGAAACAGTTATGTGAACTTCAAAGTGGTTTTGGACGATATATTGATAGCATTGACATTGTGCTTTCTATTACTATTACAACTGATATATTAAATATGCATTTAGTGGGAGGGGGGTGTTAGGTCCTCAGTTCATTGAGAACTTTCACTCTTAGGTCATATAGTTAACAATTAACAGCTCTGTAGTAGTTTACCCTCCACAGCAATAAATGGTGTTAAGCTTCCTCCCTACCTACTGTTGCTGTGTAGGACAAACTTTCTCTGCTTGTTGAATGAAGGGAGGCGGCTTGGTGAATGCTTGGCTAGCTAAGCAAATGTCAATGAATGAGTCAGGCCAGCTGTTTTACTGGAGAGGAACAGAAATGCTACAGAGGGATGATGTAGCAGAGGCCATATACCCTAGCTGCTTAGTTCTTGGAGAATTATTTTTACTTTCAGTGTAATCATATTACTGTTGATTAATTTGATACTGTTACCTGATACATTTTTGACTGTTGATCCATAGGTTGTAAGTCATGAGTGGGCAGTCTTTTTTGAAGTTGGACACATTCCCTCAAGGGAAAATGATTCAGAGCTGGACACCTGGATTGGAAGGAGCTGGGAGTGGGCAGGGCCAAAGCCAAAAGTGGTTGCCTGTTCTCTGTTCCCCAGCTTCTCCCATTCATCGACCAATCAATTTATCCACCCTTTCTTTCTCAGACACACAAGCATGTGTTTCATCCATCCATCATCCATCCATTCTGTCTTACATTAGCTTTATCTCACTGTGCTGTCACCCATCTTTATATATGCCCGGTTTTTAAAACTTCACTGCATTGCCCAAATTGCTCATTCTGTCACTTATTCTTCATTTCTTTTCTCAGGCCCCACCTTGATACAGTGATACAGTGGTGCCCCACAAGACCTCGCAATGCCTCGCAAGACGGAAAACCCGCTAGACGAAAGGGTTTTCCGTTTTTGAGCTGCTTTGCAAGACAAATTTCCCTATGGGCTTGCTTCGCAAGACGAAAACGTCTTGCGAGTGTTCTGATTTTTTTCCGCTTCCCCCCCTTTTCTAAGCCGCTAATAGCCTTTTAGCCACTAAGCCACTAAGCCTTTAATAGCCGCTAATCCGCTAAACTGCTAATAGCGCTAATCCGCTAAGCTGCTAATAGGGTTGCTTCGCAAGACGAAAAAACCGCTAGACGAAGAGACTCGCGGAACGGATTAATTTCGTCTTGCGAGGCACCACTGTACGTGCTTTCCAAGACTTTTTCTGTGTGATTCAACAGCATGTACTTGCCACTGATTTTGACCTGTGATGCCAGACCATAGCATTCTCAAGTAGACACTATGTGGTGCACTATGTGGTTGGTCCTCTGAGCATAGCTGCCAGAACAGATGCTTTGAACCAGCTCTGGTATCTGCTGTCACAAGGCAGACTATAGAGCACACCAGATTGATGATAAATGCTGTTAAGCCATAGAGGAAAGTTATTAAAAAATGCAGACAGAGGGAGGCGTGGAAAGGTGTTGATGGCTGGGGAAGATCACATAAGTATTTTTGTTGGCAGGAAAAAATCAGTGGTGGCAGCAGGTGAAATTGGAAGGGCTGTAGGGATGGGGAACCCTTTTCTGTTGAGAACTGCATTCCCTGTAGCGGTATTCAATAGGACAGCAGAGGGGACCAGAACAACTCCCTGTTGCACATGCATGCTCCCACTCCTGAGCTCCTAGTCATCTTCAAGAGATGGGAACAAGTGGGGCAACCCTGCAAGATGGGTGGGGTATTATTATTACTGTTATTTTTAAATTGCGATTATTATTATTATTGCTTATGGTTCCTCTCCTCTGCTGGAAGCTTTTGCTTCCTTTTCTTGACAGTCCTTGCAGCCAGGGACAAATTCTTTATCCATTCAATAGTTGGCTGAATCTGGTCAGGAGATATAAGAGGTGAACAGCTTCTTAGTAAAAGGTTCATAGAATCATTGATCTTAAAGTTGGAAAAGACCCCAAGGGTCATCTAGTCCAACCCCCTGAAATGCAGATATCCCAACTAAAGCATCCATGACAGAAGACCATCCAACCGCTGCTTAAAACCTCCAATGAAGGAGAGTCCACCACCTCCCAAAGGAGTCTGCTGCACTGTCTAACAGCGGTTACTTTCAGAAAGTGTTTCCTTATGCTTAGTCAGTATCTCCTTTCTTGTAACTTGAAGCCATTAGTTCGGGTCCTACCCTCCAGAGCAGGAGAAAACAAGCTTGCTCCATCTTCCATGTGACAGCCCTTGAGACATTTGATGAAGGCTAACATATCTCCTCTCAGTCTCTTATTCAGGCTGAACATACCCAACTCCCTCAACCTGTCCTCATAAGGCTTGGTTTACAGACCCTTGATCATCTTGGTGGTAATAATAATAATAATAATAATAATAATAATAATAATAATAATAATATAATTATACCCCGCCCATCAGGCTGGGTTTCCCCAGGCACTCTGGGCTGCTCCCAACAGAATATTAAAAGCACAATAAAACATCAAACATTAAAAACTTCCCTAAACAGGGCTGCCTTCAGATGTCTTCTAAAAGTCGGATAATTGTTTATTTCCTTGACATCTGATGGGAGAGAATTCCACAGAGTGGTGGCAACTACGGAAAAGGCCCTCTTCCTGGTTCCCTGTAACCTCACCTCTTGCAATGAGGGAACTGCCAGAAGGCCCTTGGCGCTGGATCTCAGTGTTCAGGCAGAATGATGGGGGTGGAGATGCTCCTTCTAGGCCGAGGCTGTTTAGGGCTTTAAACGGCTGCACCAACACTTTGAATTGTGTTCGGAAACGTACTGGGAGCCAATGTAAGTCTTTCAGTACCAGTGTTATATGGTCTTGGAGGCCATTCCTAGTCACCAGTCTAGCTGCCGCATTCTCCTTGGTCTCCAATCTGTTAGGGTTATCTTGATTCCTGATTCTGTCTTCTGCAGCATTAGCTACCCCTCCCAGTTTGATGTTATCTGCAGATTTGTTAAACATCCCCTCCATTCCTTTTTTCAAGTCGTTTATAAAGATGGTGAACAACAACTGGCCTGACACAGAACTCTGCGGCACCGCAGTTGTCACTCCTCCCCCCGCCCCGCCCCCCGGATGGTGAGGAATCAATAGTGAGCACTTTTTGGGTTTGGTCAAACAGCTGCAAATCCACCTAACAGTTACCTCATCCAGCCCACATTTTACTAGCTTTTCTGCAATAATGGGGGACTTTGTCAAAAGCCTTACTGAAGGAGAGATACACTACATCCATAGCATTCCCATAATCCACCAAGCTTGTAACTCTGTCAAAAAAGAAATGGGATTTGTCTAGCATGATCTGTTTTTGAGAAATCCATGCTGGGTTTACTGCATGTATACTTTACAACTACACTGAAACTCTGTGTGAAGTCAGTCATTGATAGTTTTACTAACTCTAGCTGCATTTATGCTGTTGCTTTCCATATCAGGCTTTTACAGAACTTCAAGCCAAGGTCATTGATACCCAGCAAAAAGTGAAACTGGCAGATCTGCAAATAGAGCAACTGAACAGGACGAAAAAGCACGCACATCTTACTGATACAGAGATTATGACTTTGGCTGATGAAACCCGAATGTATGAAGGTGTAGGAAGAATGTAAGTAAATGTCTCACTGGTTCCCTTTCAGAAGGACATGGCTACTAGTAACTCCCTGAAAACCTTTTGTGTACTTTTAATACTGCTCCAACCACTTCTGAAAATCTGTTTTGCCATATTTTCACAGCTGAACCAGGTTGGGGAATGCCACTGTTTACCTAACCCTGATTAGACTAAATCCAAACTGAATGAAAACATTTTAGGCCTCAGGTAAACTTAAATCAGAACTGAGTGGAAACATTTACTGGTGTGACTCTCTGGTTATATCTGCCAAAATATACTTGCCAGGGTAAACATGATATAGTTTCAGCTGTAGGCTTCTGATGTGCAAGGACTCTCACTAACAGGTAGTGTTCTGTGGCTGAAATATGAGATATGAGTAGAGAGAACTTTGATTTGTCTTCATAGGTTCTGAAGATTCTGAATTAATTCTTCACAGTATTAAAAATATGCTAAACATTTGTATATTGGAAGTGCTTATGCCACACTCTGAAATACAGTCTTGAAAATTGAATGTTAGGAAACTTCAGATGTGTTGATGAGGGAAATCTTAAATAATCTCTATTTCTAAACTTTATAAATGTGTTGTTTATGTAATGATGTCATAAAATCTTCATTGAAAACAGACTAATAGCCATGTTATGTGTAGTTGCAAATTGGAACCTTAGTGTCCGATTTTCCTGCCATAATGATAAGACTGGCTTTATGTGCAGTACTATTCCTGGAGAGAGCCTGTAGTTCATTAAACCCAGCAGAGTGGGAACTGGTGGTAGTGGGAATGGTGAGGATGTGGGGAGGGAGGTGCAAGAGCAAGCTGTCTGATAGATAAGATTGGGTTCTAGCCAACTAACTCCTGCTCAGAGTAGACTCATTGAAATCAATAAACATGGCAAACTTTAATCAATTTATTTCAGTGGGTCTACTAATTGGAGTTAGTTGGATATAGTCTAGTGGAAATTAGGGGTGAGAATTGTAACTTAATTGGTGATAGAAACAATTTTGCTAGGCTCTTAAATGGATGGTTATAGAATTACTTGGAATTTTGCTTCTCTCATTTGGGGTGAAAAGTGGGTTGTTTTTGTTTCTAAAAACTGCTTCTGTTATCCCTTTGGAGTCCCTTTTTGATATATTTGATGGTAAGTATGCTCAGATTTGGAGAGTTGAGAATCTTATTGCAAATCAATAAACAGCAATATTGGAAAAGGAGAGAATTCCTGATGTGAAGTCTGGTGAAAATGAAGTTGATAGAGTTTCAGAATGTGGGGAAATTGTTTTAAGTCTTATAGAGGGTTTTGGATTCTTCTACCCCAAGTTGCTACCTTTCAGTGAACTAGAAATGTGCCAAGTTTAATTTTCCTGGGTGGTGTTCCTGAATTTTGGGGTGATCATTGCTCTCTTTCCCACTTACCCTGTGGCAACATTTTGGTGTTCGTGGAGCACCAGTACAGCAACCCAATGACTAATCTTGCAGCAGTGCAGATAATGAGGCGGAGCTTAAGCAGCACCTGTGTAAACCTTGTTCCATGACTGGAATTCTAGCTGCAGGTCTTACAGTCTGCCCTGTGCACAACAGATTACAGTGGTACCTCGGGTTAAGTACTTAATTCATTCCGGAGGTCCATTCTTAACCTGAAACTGTTCTTAACCTGAAGCACCACTTTAGCTAATGGGGCCTCCTGCTGCCGCTGCGCCGCCAGAGCACGATTTCTGTTCTCATCCTGAAGCAAAGTTCTTAACCCGAGGTACTATTTCTGGGTTAGCGAAGTCTGTAACCTGACGCGTATGTAACCTGAAGCATTTGTAACCCAAGGTACCGCTGTATAGGACTGATTCCCCATAACTCAACAGTTCCAGTGAAAAAGTTTTTTATTTCAGTTTTAACGTCTCAAGATAAGAAATTCCATGAGCTTTGCAATGTGTGGAATATAAGTATTCTGACCAGTTCTTTTAATTATCTGTGTGCTCAGATGGTGTAAAGGGAAACATCTGCAAAGATTCAGACAGGACCACTGTGCATTTTGAACTTTCATCATACTTCTCAAAGTAAAATGTTGACGTCAGTTCACAAATAGCTTAAGCAGCAAAACTAGACATTGGTGTGGATGAGTGTATCAGGCTACATAACAAGTCTTTCAAAAGAATATGAACTCACAGAATTAAAATGTACTGGCAAGATGCCAGAAGCCTGCACTATCTTCTGAGCAATGGATACTAGTTGCTTATAGTATGCACCAATTCATCATTCCCCACCATGTACTGCTAGCTTTCTTTGTAAAAATAGTATTGTTCTTGTGAATACTTTTTAGGGCTGGATGCCTAAAATCTTGTATTTTGGATGCATTATTTTATATAGATATTGGCTTGAATTTTTAAAAATTCACAGAAGGGAAGTTTCCTGTCTTTGCCTGTTTCTCTGCAGCCACATTTAACCCTCAAAAATTCTCTCTGTAGGGTTAGTGGTTCCTTCTGAACAATGTGGGATTGGACACTTCTGAGGGAGTGAGGAATTGACAACAGATAGTTGGAGGAGTAAAAATTTTATTACTGTGAACTTTCTCAAGTTTACTTAATTTAGGATTCAAGCCATTGTATATATGTATCAGCCTTCCCCAATCTTGTGCTCTCCAGATGTTTTGTGTTGCAGCTCAGTGGGCAGGGATGTAGCCTAAAACATCTGAAGAGCACCCGTTTGGGAAAGACTGGTGCATAAATGTATGCATACTGTGAAGAAGATGGTTTTAGATGAATCACCACCATGCATATTGTGATGGACAGCTGAGTCAGGCCAGAGTCTAATTCTAACTAATTCTTAGACTCTCTAAGTCTAATTAGAGAGTCTAATTCTCGAAGCCTCAGAATTCCACCAGAGTGCTGGGGCCTCTCTCTGATTGGCTACCAAGACAGCTAGAGGGAGGGGTGATGGCACTTTGAGGGGGAATTAAAAGGAGTGGTTTCTGAGAGAGGATTCAGAGATTCTTTAAGAGAGTGCAGGAGGGAGTTGGGAGTTGGTTCTGGTCTGTGTGTTTAACATCCACTCGGAGGGAAATATCTACAGCTAGAGAAAGGAGTCTCTGAGCTTAGGTTGGAAAACAGTGTTTAGTGCAGGGGTCAGCAACCTTTTTCAGCCATGGGCCGGTCCACCGTCCCTCAGACTATGTGGTGGGCTGGACTATATTTTTTGGGGGGGGAATGAACGAATTCCTATGCCCCACAAATAACCCAGAGATGCATTTTAAATAAAAGGACACATTCTACTTACCGTATTTTTCGCACCATTGGACGCACTTTTTTCCTCCTAAAAAGGAAGGGAAAATGTCTGTGCGTCTTATGGAGCGAATGTGTGGTCCCTGGAGCCAAATCGCTGTTGCCCTACGCTGCTGGGCTGCTCTTCGGGGATCGGGGGAGGAGCCACGGTGCTCTGCCGGCTGCCTCCGCTTTCCCCTGAAGCCCCGGCAACGTTTGCAAGCAGCGGGAAGGCTGTGCGTCTTTGCCCTGCGCTCCTGGGGTGCTCTTTGGGGGTGGGGGAGGAGCCACGCTGCTCTGCCTATAGCTTTTGCATTCCCCCTGAAGCTCCGACAAGGTTTGCAAGCAGAGGGAAGGCTGTGTGATCCTGGGGTGGAGGGGGGAGGAGCTACACTGCTCTGCCTACAGCCTTTACTTTCCCCTGAAGCCCCGACAAGGTTTGCAAGCAGAGGGAAGGCTGTGCGTCTTTGCCCTGCGCTCCTGGGGTGCTTTTGGGGGGGGGGGAGCCACACTGCTCTGCCTATAGCTTTTGCATTCCCCCTGAAGCTCCCACAAGGTTTGCAAGCAGAGGGAAGGCTGTGTGATCCTGGGGTGGAGGGGGGGAGGAGCTACACTGCTCTGCCTATAGCTTTTGCATCCCCCCTGAAGCCCCGACAAGGTTTGCAAGCAGAGGGAAGGCTGTGCGTCTTTGCCCTGCGCTCCTGGGGTGCTCTTTGGGGGGGGGGGAGCCACACTGCTCTGCCTATAGCGTTTGCATTCCCCCTGAAGCTCCCACAAGGTTTGCAAGCAGAGGGAAGGCTGTGTGATCCTGGGGTGGAGGGGGGGTGGGGAGCAGCAAATTGCTTTCTCTCAGTGCCTCCTAATTCAACTGCAAAGGATTGCCTAACCGGATTCTGAGCTCCGTTTGAAGTTTAAAAATATTAAGTTTGGGGATTTCTTCAGGTAGCCGTTTTGCAGAAATAGTCATAAATACATGCAAAGCATTTCCACAATTCAGTATTAGTGAGCTCAGCTAAAACCGAGCAGGCATCTGGCTCAGTAACAGTTTAAACTAAACAACTATAACCAAAATAAAAAAATTCCTTCCAGTAGCACCTTAAAGACCAACTAAGTTAGTTCTTGGTATGAGCTTTTGTGTGCATGCACACTTCTTCAGATACACTGCTCTGTATCTGAAGAAGTGTGCATGCACACGAAAGCTCATACCAAGAACTAACTTAGTTGGTCTTTAAGGTGCTACTGGAAGGAATTTTTTTATTTTGACTATGGCAGACCAACACGGCTACCTATCTGTAACTGCAACTATAACCAGACATCCTGTGTGTTTGTGTGTGGACCATGTTTCTAGCAGCTAATCTTTACTGCTGAAAAGAGGCTCTGATATTCCACTCCAACTCTATAATTCATTATACAAATTCTTACAAGTACAGTCCACCTATACCAAACCAAAAACATTGTGTTCTCTTGGTATTGAATGGAAGCTATTTATCTGCCCTCTTTTCCTCCTCTGTTCTTTGCTCAGTCACTCCATTTTGAATCTTCCTTTCAAAACAACCAGGCCTGTTTTGAGAAAACTTCAGAGATTTAGGAACTGGAGCGCAATCATTTGATCTCTTTGCTGTTCCTCCATACTCCAAGCACTTCTCATTTGCACAGCCCTGGTTTCTCTCCCTGACTATAAATATTCTTGATTAATAACAGTAAAATGCTCAAATTTTAATTTTTGTGACTGCTGCCAATACTGACTTCCCAGTGATGATGAAAACAGCTACATTATAATGGAATGTCTGTCCTTTTTCCATTCTCTTCATTATATATTGTGGCTCGCTTTAAAGCAGCAAAGTGGACAGGAGCCACCCACTTTGCTGTTTTAAATAGTTTAGTACAACATTTGAGTTGGATTTTTTCTTCTTATTTTCCTGCTCTAAAAACTTGGTGCGTCTTTTGGTCAGGTGCGTCCTATGGAGCGAAAAATACGGTATGTAAAAACACACTGATACCCGGACCATCCGCGGGCCGGATTGAGAAGGCGATTGGGCCGCACCCGGCCCCCGGGCCTTAGGTTGCATACCCCTGGTATTCAGACAGGAGTTAACTAGAGGGCTGAGTTTGAGCCAGGAGAAGTAGAAGCTGTGAGGAGCATACAGACTACTTGGGTCACTCAGGAGGAGAGAGATCTTCTAGACAGAGAAGAATCCCAAGCCAGTTAAGAGGGGTGTGGTGATCCCCTGTGTCTGTTATCCTGCTAGAAGTATTTCAAACTGTGATTGATAAAAGGTTGGAAGACTGACAGAAAGTACCACCTTGTTTAAGAACCAAAGTATTAAGCTGTAACACCCATGCAACAACTAAGTTAAGAAACTGAAGTGAAATAAGCTAAGCATTTACCAACTAGTCTAGAAACCTGTAACACCAAACCGAAGAGTAATAACTGAAAATAAGCAACTGAAGTTTAAAAGAAGCTGTGTGTTTACTACCCTTTGAGAGGCTTGTAACATCCATTTTCGTATAATTATTAATGTTAACTGTTTTCTGAAAGAACTTTTATCTCCTGACAAATCATTGGTTTTACCAACATTGTTCTGTATTATAAACCTTTCTTATTTGTTCAGCTCATGCAAAAACACTAAACTAACTGTGCTAGTTATAGAGTATATGGGGTCTATGGAGGGGGTTCGCATCATTCTGGTGGCAGAGGTGGGATCAGCTGCACATATACAGTAATGTAGGTCAGATTGGCTATCAAGTTATAGCTATCAATGGGAACAGTCTTGTTGGTACGTAAGAAGTGACTTGGGAGAGATTGACTTCAGGTGTAGCTTGCCATCTATATTTTCCATTGTTGTCTAATAGACTTCTTCTTTGGTGATCACTCGTAGCTGAATAAGATTGTCTTCCATGAACACAGTCTTAACAGTGTGTCTGTAAGTGACTGTGGAGGCCAATTCTGGATCCACATGACCTTCCACAGTGGGGGCATAGGTTTCTGGGCAGGAGTTGATCATGGTGAGGGTTTGCCAAATGTGCCTTCCTCTTAGCATGTTTCTCCCTTTCGTCCTGAGTTTGATATCTTCAAAGTCCATGACAGCTTTGGTAAAGGCTGTTCTCCATGTTTCACAAGCATACAGGAAGGTTGGTAGTACAACAGCTTTGTAAACAAGCATTTTGGTTTCCCTGCGAATGTCCTGGTCCTCAAATACTCTACACTTCAACTGAGAGAAAGCTGCACTCCCAGAGTTCAGGCGATGCTGGATTTCAACATCAATGTCAGCTATTGTGGAAATACTGCACAGATAGGAGAAGTGATTGACACTTTTCCAATGTTACACCATTGAGTTGGATTTGTGGTGCTGAAGAGGGGTTGTTTTGAGCTTGTTATAGAATCATAGTGACAGAAGGAACCTTGGAGGACATTATTCCAATGCCTGCTCAATGCAGGATTCTTTTTCTAAAGCGATGAAGGATGCACCCGCAGCATTCCTGACAGATGGCTTTTCAGTCTCTACATCAATACAGCCAAGGAAGGAAAGCCCACCACTTCCTGACGCAGTCTGGTTCATTGTTGATTATCTCTTAGTGTGAGGATGTTTCTCCTAGTGTTAAATTGAAACCTTCTTTCTTGCAACTTCCACCTACTGGTTCTAGTCCTGTCACGGAAACAGTGAAGAACATGCCTGCTCCATCTTCTGTGAGACAGCCCTTCAGATATTTTAAGACCATCATGTTCTTCTCCGGGCTAAACATACCCAGCTCTTTCAACCACATTGGATTGCGTTAGCTATTCAAGCAGCCACATAGTTCTGCTGACTCATTCAACTTATGGTCAGTTAAAACACTTAGATCCTTTTCATATGCACAGTGAGGCCACAACTCAAATGTAATCTACTTATGCAATCATGACCTTAGGCACATGACTGCTAAATAAATAAATAAATGGGAAAAACCCATTTAAGCACTTACTGGGCTCTGGGAAGGTTGTTTCAGGTCTCTGGAAGCATGCCAGGGTCCTTGTGTCACCTTCCCAGAGCCCAGTAAGCAAGGCTGAGGGCAAAGTCTGCCCCAGACAGGTAAGGATGGTTGTTCAGGGCAGGGGGTGGTTCCAGAGGTTCGTGGCGTTACATGATTTTGCCTTTGTGCATGGACCCCTGGAACTGAACCATTGTGTAAGTGGTTGGCCCACTGTATTGCTTCCAAGCCAGGTCTCTCACATCTCACACTTGTGCCTCTGATTCAGAATCAAACAGAAGCACAAAGGTCACTTCTGTTATCAACTGACAGGCCTTTTGATTACCAGTGGAGGCCCTGTTAGTGGGCTGCCTCGCGTTGGATGAAAGATACTGTTTTTGGCAACCTTGAAATCAACTAACTGCGAGGATATATGCTGGTCATTTAAGTTCTGCCTGCACAGAGACATTGGACTGTATTTGCCACCTCAGGGGTAATTGCCAAGCTTACAAGTTCAGCACCCAGAACAGCACCTTGGAGAGCTCCTAGTGATGCTGCCCTTTTGGGGTTTCTTCCCTCATCACAACATGGACAATTGTTGCCACCACAAGGGCCTGGAACCGCCTGAAGTTTCCAATCTTGTTTAAGGAGGAGTGCTTTTTAGTGTTATTCCCGGTTAATATTAGTATCCATCTAATATTCAACCCTTGTTAAAAATGAGATTATTTTTAAATATTATGCAATCAGTTGTGAAATGCAACAACCCTTCATCTCCCCAAAATATTTGCAGTTAAGAAAAATCGCCTATACTTTAGCGATGAAGTACGGCCGTTGCTGAGAATAACAGTTGGAAAGTTTTTTGTTGAATGTTCATGCACAAAAACTATTGAGCAAGTTATACAGAATGCTCATTGATAAAAAATATTTCAGCAAACACCTATAAATAAAATGGAAAAAAGATTTGAGACATGAGGTATCACTAGATCTAAGGAAATGGTTATGGCAATTTGTTTAACAAGCTATTAGTATAAATTTGAAAGGAAACTTTTATTAAAAAATATTAAATGTATAATTGCATCAAAAGGGGAGCAAATAATATAATATGGAGTTTTAAGACAATTAATATTGATATGTATCATATTTTGGTCCTCTCCTAAAAGAACCTTTGGGGCAGCTATATTAAAAGAAAGTGAAACTATAACTGGAGGTGAAATACTGTCATACTGATTAGTTACATTATTTGGTTATGGTAAAGATTTAGTTGTATTGGATGATAGAGAAATGGTATCTTTTAACAGCTAGCTGCATAATGGTTTGTCATCCTTGAAAATAAACGGAGTATGCCATTAGATCAGGCATAGGCAAACTCGGCTCTCCAGATGTTTTGGGACTACAACTCCCATCATCCCTAGCTAACAGGACTAGTGGGCAGGGATGATGGGAATTGTCGTCCCAAAACATCTGGAGGGCTGAGTTTGTCTATGCCTGCATTAGATTATCGAACGTTAAGGGTTTGGGAGATAGTTAGGGTGAAGGAAGATAGACACCCCAATGGGAAAGGGCTGTAGCTGAATGGCAGAGCATCTGCCTTGTATGCAAAAGGTCCCAGGTCCAATTGCCACCATCTCCAGGTAACAATCATGGAGATCTGCTGCCCATCAGCATAGACCATACTGAACTAGAGGGACATCATGTGAGACCTATTCCTCTTCAGTCATATTTTTATTGAAAGGTTTGGTGTTTTCATCATGCGCTGGTGTTACCAAGATACAAGAGAATGTTGAACTATACATATTATTAGAAACAAATGTAAATGTAAGAGTATTATGGATTGATTTCATACTGAATACTTTTAAATGCTAAATAAATCAACACGTTTAATGAATTAACACACTACAGAAATAAATGTAAAAATGGAAGGCATGCGATGTGGGATTCACATGAGAAAAGAAAGTGGCTAGAGGCAAAGGGCTGGAAGGGAAGGGACTGTATGGTCCTACAGGCCTCTGTGGCTCACTTAACCACAGTTAGAAGATGTGTGCCAGCACAAGCCCTGGCACAGGCAACAAGCCTACGAAGGCTAAACTATGCTTTTGTTTGGTGTTTCTTGCATGAAAGGATGCAGGAAACGAAGGTAGAAAGGAAGTGGAAGTCTTGATGCATTAATTCTCTTTTGATGCTGGGATGCATCTTGTTAAAATGCAGCTTTAGCCTTGAATTTTCAAATATTTTTTTTACATGTTCTGTAAAGTGTAAATTGAACCCCTTTATAAATGGATATTCATAAGGTTTGCCTTCCCCCTAATTCTGCCCTGGTAGTGTTTCAGAGCCAAACCCTTTCTTCCTTTGTCAATGCCATATTATTTCAAACACTTTTATAGAGGTGCTCCACAATATTTTTTAAGACATTGAACAATGGTATAAATCTACCCTCTAGTTAAGTGTCTAGCAATGCAAGAAGTCCCATTTGGAAGCTGTATGGTTATTTCTGTTTACTTAAGTAATATAATATGTTGGAGCTCTAGACCAGCCCTGCCCCCTGGCAAGTTAATGGAAATATTAGATGTAAGGCAAATTACGTTCCATACCTTCAGGACAGGTACCTCCTGGAAAAAACCTGCCTGCCCCTATACCTTTTACAATAAGTTTAACAGGTGATTTCCCCCCCCCCCCTCATCACTGTGTCTTCATGCTGGGGAAAGCTTCAACTGGCAAATTTCTGCATGCCCCACTGCTGTAAAGGTAAAGGAGCAAGATTAGTGGGAAAAGGTGGCAACAGTAGAGACAGGTATGTACCTGTCTGCTCAACTTTTCAGAGTCTGTGTATCAGTAGTAAACTGAGCAACAGTTCTCCTTTCTGGCAGGTCATATCACATTTCTAGGGCGTTGTACAACAAGGTTCCTAGGACAATCTTGTCCTAATCAGTTTATTACATAACTAATTGAAGCATGACTGCTGATGGTGCAGGTAATTTTGGACCCGGAAGAAGGTGGATTGGGGTTGGGTGGGCTTATGCATGCTCCACTGACATGCATGGGGGCAAAGAATGCAGCCCCAGCGCAAATAGGGGGTGGAGGTGTCTCTAGTCTCAACTGTGTGAATGCGGTGGATGTCAGCCCACTGTTCTTGGTAAAATGGTGTTAAAATAAAAGCATTAAAATATGGAAAACAGACATCACAATAAGACAACCAGCAATAAGAGTAAAGTGTCATAAACCACCAAAATATGCAACAGCACCAGTACTAGAGAGCCAAAAATGATTCAATTGAATATTGGGGGGTTGTGGACTTTCTGTCATTGATCCTTTGGTTGAGATTCCTGCATTGCAGAAGGTTTGGCTAGATGACCCTTGGGTCCCTTCTAATGATACAATCCTGTGATTTTATGATTCTATGCTATCCCCAAGGTCTATCCCCAAGGAGAGAAGCTAGAAGAAGAGAGGCAAATCTTGGGAGGTTACTATCGCCAGCATCAAGCCTGGAGGGTGTGGACTGTTGGGTACCCATGGTGTGGCTTGCATAATGCCTCTAATTATGAGGAAAATCTTGGAGGGGAAAATAGGGAGCGGTTGTTTTTCATGGTGTTACAAATGGCAAGGGAGCACTGGATAATCATCAGGGATTATGGAAAACGTAGTTCAGCAACATCTGGCAGTCCTGCTGTACAGAATATCCAGAATCCTTTTCCAGTAGAGGTTCATAGGACAAGCTGACTTTATGCTCTGAATGGAAGACAAGCCTGTCAATGTAGAATTCAGTGTCCTTTTCATTAAGATTTTATTTGGTTATTTACAGCACCAACTCATGAATGCTGAATATACTGCCATATTCTTTTCTCTTTCTTTCACGCTTTGTAGGTTTATCCTTCAGTCCAAAGGAGTAATTCATAGCCAACTCTTAGACAAACAAAAAATAGCAGAAGAGAAAATTAAGGAATTAGAGGTAAGTTTGGGGTTGGTAAAACAGCAGCTATTTATTGCATTTTTTATTTTCTGTTTTATACTGCCTTTTGTCCCAACGCAGACTTAACTTACACCTGCTTGCTTTATGCCAATAAGGATTGCTCCCTTATTGTCTCAACAGAAGTGATGCTAGAGGTTAACTGCGCAGTGACGTTTCTTCATCGCTTGTGAATTGATAATGTGAACCATGTTAATGTGTGTAATAAGTTATTGCTCACAATTGTATTTGAGGAACAAGAGGCTTATGGTTTTCATTTATTAACCCCCTAATTGGTCACATGGAGATCACCAGCATCTCACTCTCAGTGGGCAAATTTGTAGTGCCTGCATATCCTCAAGCTGCAGCAGCCTAGGAGCAGGTACTGAAATGGGCAGAGATCTCGTCCACTGCAGAAAAGAATATGAAAAGGCAGACATGCCAAACACCCTTTGGATAACTTGTCCTAGGATTGTTTCAGCTTTCGGAGCATTCAGTCATACTCAAATCAGTGAGTTGTTCACCTTAACATTTCCTTGGCAAAAATATTGGCATGGCAAATATATTCTTGGTGTTCAGTATTTAAAAAAAGGACTTGTAGTGAGAGAGAGCTTCTGGCAATTTCCTAGTCTTTGAACATCTATTTTTAGCTATTTTAATGGAAAGGAGGGAATAGATACGTTCAGGAACAACTGTGTTAATGATATGAAGCAAGCTAACATTTTAATAACATTTGGGGCTGAATGTCAGGTCTCATCAAATAAAGACAAAGTCTGCTTGACTCGGCAGCTAAGGGCAGCCTTGGCGGCCAGTGCAGGTCAGATGCCCTAGAGGAAAAATGGAAGACATATTAGAGCTATATTTGTTCCTCTTTCAAAAATGCATTTGGAAATAACAGCTGTCATTTCTCTATGATGATGGCCACAGCCTCATTGCTAGAACAGTTGGCATTGGGGTTCAGGGTCAGCATTCTGAACAAAGTTTCCTCTCTTTTTTGGCTGGTTTTATAGTTAGCTTTGTATAATGAGTCTTCAATACATTGTGGCTTCTGCTAAACTTCTGTTTGTGGTAGGAAATGGTACTTGACTTTTTGAACTTCCAGAGAACTTGCTGAGCTAAATGAAATTGACTTGTGATTTGCTTGGAGGAGACAAACCATGAGCTTGAGTTGGGCTGTAATGCTAAACCAAACCAAGGCTTAGCTTCCATAGCATGGTGGCAGCAGAAGTGGGGAAGAAGCAAGGCTGCCATGATTTACTAATTGCACTAGCATGCTTGCATGTTCACACTAAGTCATAGTTGGCTTGGCACTGCGTGCAAATGAAGCCCTGCAGCTACTCCTACGGAATTAATACATCTTGTCCAATATTGTCCACTTCAGCTGGCAGCAGCTCTCTGAGATCTTGGGTCAGACATCTTTCAAGGTCCCACTGCCTGAGATATTTTGTCCCTGAGACAAAACCTGGAACCTTCACCATATACGAATATGGCTGACCCATGGCCCTTCCCTCGGAACTGCTTGCAGCTGTGGAAAGCATTTTTCCTGCTGATGGTGTGGGCCTCTCCCACAGCCTTGACAATATTGAATATTCTTGATACCATATTGGCCCGAATATAAGCCACACCTTTAAAATTCAAGGGGGAAAAAGACAATTCCCGAATATAAGCCGCTCCCTTCACATTCCACAGGCACTCACACCTGTTCCATTTTACCGTATGTCTGTTTTAGCAGCGATATCGTAAAAGCCAGTTTTTGTAAGGTTGTGAATTTAAGCCGCACTTTAACTTTTCATGGTTGGAATTTGGAAAACAAGTTGTGGTTTATATTCGGGTCAATACAGTATATTTTAAGTGTTCATGAGGGGAGGTGGGGCGAGATCTGTTTTGGAAGCATCCTAAAATGATAACAGCCCACTTTTTTTGCTTAAAAATGCTGGAAGAAACTTTTTCAGGAAAGAATAATTTGATTTCATTGTGGTACATGATAGTGCTTAGTGTTTCAGTGTGGCATTTGAGAAAAAGCAAGTTTTCTGATGCTGTAAAGACATGGAAAACACCCATTCCTCCTTAGTGAAGGAAGTGATTATGGCCGTGTGTTTTCACTGTTAGTACTTGATAATCCTTCTCTCCCCCTTACTATTCTCAGCCTGCTTAGTTGTTGGGCGTTGTCAGACGAAGTGGCTAAAAATAACAAATAAGGGGGAGGCTGCTATAAGGTGGATTTCTCTACTACTGCGACTTGCTGTATTTATATTTACCATATGATGGGGGAGGCTGGGCAGTGGGAGAGAGAAGGCCTGTTTGGCATTCTTGATAAATGGGATATACTGTTCCAGCCTATGGGGGCCATCTCTTGGTAGGTTTTAGAGGGCTTGTGATCTAAAGTGGGTTCTTCCTTAACAAATAAGTGCAGAGTTTCATCTCATTATTCAGTTGTTAAATTTAGATATACTGCTTAAACTTAATCATTCATTTTAGAAAGGCATCTAGTTTTGGCAAAATGCTTCAAGTAGCAGGGAACTCTCCACAATTCTGCTTGATAGCTTCATATTTTTTTTACCTTCTCCCTGTTTCTGTGATGACTAATATTTTACTCCTTGGCAAGTAGAGGATCCTGTCATCTCTTCAAACCCCCCCCCCCCATTCAACATGCTTTAAGGAAACTTTGTACAGTGAGGGCTATTCTAATCAGTCCACCAGACCTGCCGAAGTTGCAAATTAAGAGAAGCTGTGCAGGCCATGGGTGAGCCTGTGATACCATGCTGTCCCAGTATTCTGACTGATAATTTTCTCCATAGTGGTGGGAAGCAATGAATGCATGGCTGCTGGAGCAGGGACAGATTGCTTGGCTCCAGCTGCAAAGGGGAGTAGTGTGGGAGAGTTTTAGCGGAATGCCCAGGTGTGCTGCTTACCTGGCTTCCCAGTGCTGGGGTCATGGCAGGTTGCTGACAGGAGGGAAGGTGAGGCGATGGAGAGGTTGGTGCCAACGCCTCCCTGCTGCCTCACCTCTTCCTCTTGGAAACTGCCCGTGACCGCAGTGGTGGGAAGCCGCCCTGCCCCACCAGCCGCTACTGGAGGAGAGGTTGCAAGGTGAATGGGCATGTGCCATGGGGCAGAGCTTGCCAAGGGCCACGGGATTTAGATATACCTTCAAAATGATAATAGCTCTATGGGCTGAGAGTGGGTTATAAGGAAACTCTCTGCTCTGAATACAAATACATTGCCCAACCAGGTTTCTCTCACCTGCACATGGTTTTTAAAGCCACCTTTTGTATGTACAGAGGCTACAGTATCATTCTAAAATACTTTCTGAACCTGTTTTTATTTTGATCTGTCACTCTTTTCTACTGTAGTTTTCTTGAGTATATGAATACGTTAAATTGAAAATAATGTATGCACATTTTAGTGTGTTACTTTCAAAATCGGTGATTTAAAAGATCGTTCTCAATCACCTTTGTCTCAACATACTGTTTTTGGAAAATAAATTTTATCTTTGTGAGAGTTCCATCCTTTTGTAAGTTTCCAGTGGAGAAGGCTTTTAAAACAAGCCAACTCCCATAGAGCCAAGTAAAACTGACTCTTCCCAAAGTCCCGCCATAGCAAAACACCCCCCTCCCCCTGTTTCTTTCCACCAGTATTTTAATCTGGGTTGTCTAATGTTGACACAGCTGCACAATCATGATAATATTCCTAATGAGTGATGGGAGTTTTCTGATTTCTTGATTTTCTGCCCTTTGCTTTTCCAACTTCATTCTGTTCTGAGCTCTTTAGAAGGGATGTCCCTCAGGTCAGTGTCAGCGGCAAAGTGCCTCTTCTTTCCCATCTGCAAAGTGTATCTCAGCTTGCTGACAGTTGGAAATATATATGCTGTTTAGGCCAAGGCCATATCAAGGATTTTGGCTCTTTAAATAAATCAATATTTTGGCACTTCTGCACCCTCCTTCCCCTGCCCCACCAAATCTGCATTGCTGCTTCTTGGTTTTCAAAATTCAGACATTTTGAACAGAATATTTCTGGGTTGTCCTAAGTGCCTTCCACTCAAAATGCATGTTTGAAATGCAGAACTCCTCCCAAGTATCTGTGTCCTTGTTGATGATTAGGCTGTCTTGAGCATAGGTTTTGGAATTTGTGCTGAAATCACTTTGCACCTAAACCTGGTCTCCATGTTATTGGATCAGGATTGCCAGTAAATAGAGGATTTATTATCTACTTTTTGCCCACCTTGTATAGTGGGTTTTAGAGATGGTGTCTTATGTGTTGTGCTGCCTGACTTCAGAGCAGTGAGATAGTAACTCATCTGATATCTCCACTTGGGACAGTTACATCTGTGATTTTTCTACAGAGCCTCACTTGCTAGTCGTATATCTCACCCTCAAGGTCTTTTAACATTGCTCTAGGCCATACTTTGACAGTCATTGCACGAGTAATCTCTACTCACAGAATTAATTTCATTTGCATTTATCTCAAGTATGATGACCCACCCTACACATTCCTTGCTGTTCTTTCCTCACTTTGGTTTGCTATGCAAAACCAGAATAATAGATTTTTTTTGCCTCTTCTGGGAGGAGCAGGACATGTTTAAACAGACTAGTGTGTAGCATTGCTTAGAACAGAGCTGACAAAGCTTTGACTCATCCTAGCTAGACACACCTTAGTGTTCAGGTATGTGGCTGTGATGTCACAACTTCCTGCCTGGCCCACACCTCTCATTTTTACACACCTTTCACTTCGCTTGCAGCTAAATGTTAATAGATGGGACGAGCCCTTCCTTGTCTACTGTACATAACTGTCGGGCACATAAAAGTGTTTGCCAGGAAGGCTGGGCTCTTTATTGACCCATAGTTGATACCTTGCTTTCAGATATGTGAAAAATGTAAGATTTCCTTTACAGTCAGAAATGGTTTCTAATAGCAAACAGCTTTGAGTTTATACCTGCCAGTCTGTAAAAGTTGAGAAGACACTCACTAGTGTCACCAAGAGACAAAAAACCAAGATAAAGCTATGCATGTGAACAAGTGGGACTTAATTATCCAGATAATAAAGATGTGAAAGGGGGAAAATGGCTTAGTTGCCTCATTTTAATGCTTCATTTCCTTTTCCTTTTAATAAGTAATTTGGAATTAGTTCATTTGTTTTGGTTTTCCCATCCATTTTGATGAGACATTCATCCATTCTTCTGCTGCCTGCATCCCTTGTGTTTTCCATCAAATGGCATCTTTTCTGGTGTTCTGCTGCCAACCATCCATGCACCAGGCCTACCATATTTCAGACAGATGGGCAAAGCATGCCCATTTTATAGACAAGTTGATTTTTTTTATACACTACATTACATTGTTTACATTAATTTCACTGGGAGACCCAGCTGTATTCCAGCTTGTCACTTGTCTGCCTGAAATCCTCAAAGGCATTTTTCCAGAACTTGTGATAGGCAGAGATGCAATAATTTTCTTCATTTGCCACATTGGGAATGTCCAGCAGTATTCAACAAGGATCATAAGCAAAATTTCACAAGCTGTCTATACAGCTTGAACCCTCATGAATTGTATCTGATTTTTTTTTTAAGCTGCTGCTGCTGTTTTATTTATGCCCCACTCATCTGGCTGGGTTTCCCCAGCTACTCTTGATGGCTTCCAACACATATAAAAACATCAAACATTTAAAACTTCCTGAGACAGGGCTGCCTTCAGGTGTCTTCTGAAAGTTGCATAGTTACTTGTTGCAGTGTTATTTATCTCCTTGACATCTGATTGGGAAGGTGTTCCCTAGGCCAAGGCCTGCCACTGCCAAGAAGGCCCTCTGCCTGGTTCCCTGTAGCTTTGCTTCTTGACGTGTGGGAACTGCCAGAAGGCCTTTGGAGCTGGACCTCAGTTTCTGGGCTGAGCAATGGGGGTGGAGATGCTCCTTCAGGTATACTGGGCTGAGGCTGTTAGGGCTTTAAAGGTCAGCACCAACACATTGAATTGTGCTCAGAAATGTATTGGAGCCAATGTAGATCCTTTAGCACCGGTGTTATACGGTCTCAGCCATGGATAGGCAAACTAAGGCCCGGGGGCCGGATCCAGCCCGATCACCTTCTAAATCCAGCCCGCGGATGGTCCGGGAATCAGCATGTTTTTACATGAGTAGAATGTGTGTTTTTATATTAAAATGCATCTCTGGGTTATTTGTGGGGCAAAGGAATTCGTTCTTCTTTTTTCAAAATATAGTCCGGCCCCACACAAGGTTTGAGGGACAATGGACCGGCTCCCTGCTGAAAACATTTGCTGACCCCTGGTGTCGGCAGTCATTCCCAGACAACAGTCTAGCTGCCGCATTCTGGATTACTTGTAGTTTCTGAATCACCTTCAAAGATAGCCCCACATGGAACTCATTGCAGTAGTCTGAGGGCGGGGGGGGGGGGCGGATAACCAGTAGTAGTGACACGTGTAGTAGTAGTAGTAGTAATAATAATAATAATTTATTATTTATACCCTACCCATAATAATAACAATAATTTATTATTTATACCCTACCCATTTGGCTGGGTTTCCCCAGCCACTCTGGGTGGCTACCAACAGAATTAATGATGATGATGATGATAATAATGATAATAATAAAAATAAAAAAGCAATAAAACCCCAGACATTAAAAACTTCCCTAAACAGGGCTGCCTTCAGATGTCTCCTAAAAGTCAGATAGTTGTTTATTTCCTTGACATCTGGTGGGAGGGCATTCCACAGGGCGGGTGCCACTACTGAGAAGGCCCTCTGCCTGGTTCCCTGTAACCTGGCTTCTCACAGGGAGGGAACTGCCAGAAGGCCCTCTGAGCTGGACCTCAGTGCACTGCTGATTTTTATCTGGCACCCAACTGGGGTTGACAATCTGATTTCTTTCTGTTTATATTCCACTGTCCATGACAAGAGGGTGTTCAAAGCTGTGCTAGACTTCTGGGTCAGGTTACATGTTGTACTCAGTTGCCAGACACGCATGGCAGCCGCCTGTGTTGCAAGTAGGGAAATACAGTCCACCTTGTAAGGATTCTGGCACCTCAGCAGTCTTTGGCAATTCACTGCACTGCAAAAGATACGTAAGCGTGCTGTGTGGGTTTCTATGTCCACCTTTAACCGGGTATTACTAGTTGCCTGTGATTTTCAGTCATTGAGGTTGGGCCTTCCGGTGTACTGTATGTACCTGTTAACAGCAGGTGGACTCGTCTTGTCCTCTTTGCTCCTGGTGGTGGTGTACAATTTGTTTGCCATTTTTATTTGGTTTGTGATCTGTTGCATCCAGTGTTTTTATTTGAATGGATTTTCAATGCTCCAGTTAAATTACTAGACAAATAAGTAACTTGATAGTATCTGTCTATCTTAAGTTGCTTATTTATATGCCTTGTAACACAGACAACTTGGCCAGAGTCTGGAATATGAGGAAATCTAGGTGGATTCATCTCTGATTTATTTTGAACTGATGCTGCTCAAATTTTGGAGACCTTGCCCTGTCCTGGATGCAGCTTTTCTTTAGAGAGGTACATGAAAGAAGCTGGGCATATTGGATTGAGTAACTTTGGAAGGAGAGGAATGGGCATGTGGACTATTGCTATAGATGGGTGACAGAAGATAGGTATGATTCTTTGGCTTTAAATAGAGGAGTTCTGTGAATGGTATATATATTAAATCTGGATGTGTAACAGCATATTTTGTTTGCTCCTAGATGAGTTTACAGGGTCACTTACTTCCTTTGAGTTCAGTTACCGTATTTTTCGCCCCATAAGACGCACTTTTTCCCCTCCAAAAATGAAGGGGAAATGTGCCTGCGTCTTATGGGGCGAATGCAGGCTTTCGCTGAAGCCTGGAGAGCGAGGGGGGTCGGTGCGTACCGACCCCTCTCGCTCTCCAGGCTTCAGGAAGCTCTGCGCAACCCTCGGGAGACCGGCTCCGAGGGTTGCGCAGAGCTGCCTGCAATCCCGGGACCAGCGCAGCTCTGCGCGGCCACCGGGAGCCGGGGGAGAAGCTCCGACCCCGCTCCCGGGGGCCGCGCAGAGCTGCCTGCGGTCCTGGGACCAGCGCAGCTCTGCCCGGCCACCGGGAGCCGGGGGCGAAGCTCCGCCCCACTCCCGGTGGCCGCGCAGAGCTGCCTGCGGTCCTGGGACCAGCGCAGCTCTGCCCGGCCACCGGGAGCCGGGGGCGAAGCTCCGCCCCGCTCCCGGTGGCCGCGCAGAGCTGCCTGCGGTCCTGGGACCAGCGCAGCTCTGCGCTGCCATCCGGAGCAGGGTGCTAAGCTCCGCCGCGCTCCCGGTGGCCGTGCAGAGCTGCCTGCGGTCCTGGGACCAGCGCAGCTCTGCCCGGCCACCGGGAGCCGGGGGAGAAGCTCCGCCACGCTCCCGGTGGCCGCGCAGAGCTGCCTGCGGTCCTGGGATCAGCGCAGCTCTGCGCCGCCATCCCGAGTGGGGCGCTAAGTCCCGCCCCGCTCGGGATGGCGGCACAGAGCTGCCTGCCCTCCCGGGACTGGTGCACTTCTCCCCATCGCCAGCCCCACAAGCTCGGAGGACAGCGGGGAGGCAGAGCGTGCCTTCCCACTGTTCCCCGACCTGGTTCTTCCAGCCCCGCACCTGGGGGGAAAATAATTTTTTTTCCTTTATTTCCCCCCCAAAAAACTAGGTGCGTCTTATGGGCCGGAGCGTCTTATGGGGTGCAAAATACGGTAGATTAGTTTAAGAGGCAAAGCCTTCAAGACTTCTCACTTGGAGTGTGATTATATCATTGCTTGCTTGCTTGTTCTCTGCATTGAAAATCTTTTGATATAAAAGCAGATTGTAAATTTTCTAAATACATAAGATAAACTTCACGGATCATAGGATAGTTAAAAATATTTGACTTCGTTGCCCTCAGATGGTTACATCTTTCCATTCAGCTGAGAACTATGTGGGCAATTTTAAGCATTCCAGTGATGGCGGCAGCTCCAGAAACTCAGTAGAACCATAGTAACTTCACATTGCTCCTGTCTGACCCCTCCCTGTGGGATAGGACCTCCCCCCCCCCCCCCGGGGCTGGAGAGAGGAGTACTCTCCAGAGAAGCGAGAGTGCCCTGCTGTGTCTCGAGATATGATTATCACTTTCCCTAAGAGTCTTCACACACAGTGTCAAAAGAATGTAAAAAATGAGAAGTGTTAACTTTAGAGATTCATAAACTCCAGGCCAGACATTTTTTTGAGACTGTGTCACAAGACACTTGACATCAGGGGTTTTAATTCAAGGCAATTGTATCATACCCAAGGATTCCAAGCCTTCGTGAATGAAGGCATCTGATTATGAGCATCTAACAGGCTGACACTTCAAAATGTGATGCCAGTGCTTGAGAAGAGCATCTTCAGAAAAGGAAGCTGACCTTGCCATTTAGCTCTGTGGATGCAGGGATGCTGATCTATCTGTCCCCTTTGGTCCAGACATAGCAGCATTCTGCTGCTGCTGCTGCTGCTTGGAGCCTGTGGCTGAAACTGGCTAGTCTGTTCAGATTGCCAGCTCTGTAAGGATAGCAGACTTCACAAACCAGCCTTCTCCGATATGTTGCCCTTCAGAGGTTTCAGCTTCCATCAGCCTTTGTTAGCAGGGGCTGCTGAAAACTGGGAAGTTAGTTTTAGGGAATAAATGGAACACATTTCTTACAGTGTCTTAACATCTAATCCTCAGAGATATTGCGGCAAAAGCTTCAATCAGACGGATTGGCCATGAGCCAATGTAGCACTTAACTGCCAAGACTGCAATAATTTGATTCATATTTGCAATAGCCCTGTGAACAACTCAATGCTGAATCCTGTACCTGAGCCAGAATCAGGAGTTCCGCTAGCCACCCACCTACCTATTCCAACATATAGTAAGTAGCTGTATAATCTCTCTTCTATGCAAGGCAGACGCTGATCAGGAAATTGTATGCTTAGTTTTCATAAGTCAGTCATTGTGGAGTCTGACTCACGGGTTCCTGTGTGGTTGTGGAATTCCTGCAGGGTGACTGTTGCCTTGATCTCTTTTCTGGATACCTGTTTGAATGGCAGCTATTTACAGATTTTGCTAGAAAAATTGCTTTGAATATATGCTGGGAGCCAAAAGCCAGGTGGGCGGGTGGATAACAGCAGGTTGCTCGATTAAGGACCTGCACAAGTTGTGAGCCCATCGGGGGCTCTTGGCTGGGACATCTTCAGTTTGGTCAAAAGTTGTGCAGGGCTGACTCAGCCATAGACCATTAAGGCCTTGGCAGAGAATGTGGGAGAGTCAGCAGTGGCCGAACCAGGCAAGCGGCTTTTTCTTCCGCCAATGTGCTGGAGGTTGAGAAATCCATTCTGGATAGTAAGATGGTGGTTACACTGGAAATTCTGCTACCTTTTTGCAATTGATTTGATTTCTCAGAGGACAAAGAGCAGCCAGACATCCCCACTGTGTTGATTCATTAGAGAGAAATATTTGTCAGACTTGGAATGATTAGCTCCCCATGCACAGCTGCCAGGTGAACTTGCTTTCTTGAGCAGGCTCTCTGTGTGGCATTAATATAGATCACTGTCCTTCTGATAGGTATGTTGAGCCAGAATCAATTTTTTTCTTTGTTCTCATGGATGATGATTGCCATTTGAAAAGCTTTGTTCATGAGAGTTAAGAAGTTTCCTACTTTCCCACTTCCTACACTTCTGGTGCCTTCTGCGTTGTTATTGTTATTATTATTGTTGTTATTATTAATTATTATTTTGTATACCACCCTGAACCTGCATGGTACAGGTTTGTAAACTTTTTATTCTTGCTGCCATGTGGTCAGGTGGAAACAAATAGTATAAAGCTAGAAAGTGTTTCCTGCTTTGCGGTGATGGCCCATTTTTGTCCTGGGATCTGACATTGGAGCTGGTAATCATACCAGACTCTTGAAGGAAGCTGGTAACTGGCCCAAGCCTTCAGAGCCACTAGAGAGATAACTGGCATAGGTTGAATCCCACCTGGGGAATCTGGATGGGAACGATGATGTGGCCGTTCCAGCATTCCTTAGCATATGTGAGCCCTTTTCTGGGTGGTGTGCCTGCTGGGGAAATGGCTTCACTTTTTGTTGGAAAGTTATTAACAATGACTGTGGGGACAAGTGTACTAATTCCACCCATGAAAAGGGAATCGTTCTACCTGTGCACTATTTTCTCTCATCCATGTATGAGTCTAACCGCCACCCACCCACCCACCCACCACATTCCCACTAGGCCTTCTATCTTACTGGAAAGTCAACATACCTTTCTGGTCTTTGGGCTTTTTGAGAGAAACGGCAGGCAAACAAGAGAGTAGAGCTGGCAAAGCACCATGGTGGCACCTCGTCTTTGAAATGCCCTCCCTAGAGAGGCTTGCTTGGCATCAACTCATTTATCTTTCCAGCACCAGGTGAAGACTTTTTAATGTGCGCATGCCTTTTGCTTATTTTGATATTGCGTCCTCTTACTGGTTTGAGTTTTGTGGCTGCAGTTGTAAGGGCTTGCGATGGGGGTGAGTGGTGGTCCTGCCTGCCTTAGCCAGCACCCCCTTGCACTCTTGCTGGCAGAGCAGAAATGAGGGTGGAAGAGAGTTCTGGGGTTCCTCTGGTTTTTCCCCAGGATTGTTTGTTTTTTAAATAAAAGAACACTTCCCCTTCATTTGGAAAGCAATAAGAAGGAATTAAAGGGGCTTAAGCTCCGTTCTTTTCTTGTCACCCCTCTTTCCCGCCCCAAGTACTCCTGCTGTATGACACAGTCTGCATCAGAGAGCCCACAGTGGTGAGTCAGCGCTGGCTGTGCTAGCACAGAAGTTTGCAGTGATGCGTATAGATCTGTGCAAACCATCTACCTTGTCCCCAGTTCCCAGAGCAGAAATATTTGGTGGATGTTTCAACCAGGCCCTTTTAAAACTCATTTGTAATACCTCTTTAAGGATGTTTTAGTCAGGATTTCCTGACAAAGGTATTGAAAATCATTCAGCTTAGAAACATGGTCATTTACTAAGTGTTCAGCCTGTGTCTTCAATTAAATAAAACATTGGATTGAAAATTATATTGCTCTTCTGTCTTGAGTAAAACTCATATTGAAAACTAGATATCAGAGGTTTGTCTGCCTAGAGGAATGGCTGACATACTTTTGCAAGCAACATTCCTCAGTTTTGGGTTGCATTTGCCTCTTTCCTGGCTTAAAAACAAGGTGTTCCTCACCTGCCATTAGTTAGGTGCCCATGAGTACCTGCAAAGAGGAGGGGGGAGCCTAAAGCTAGGCTTGCACCCTGCTGTCTGGAGCAAGGGGGGGCATGAGGGCAGAGCAGTACAGCCCTCGTTTCCTTTGTCAGGAAGAGGAAGTGGTGAAACCCCATCTCTAGGCAGAGCCATAGCCCTTGTGTCTAGTAGCCATTATCCGTCTTGTCTAAGGAGAATACCTTTATCCTCCACAATTTTCTCTAACCCTCTTTTAAAGACATCTAAATTCCTCTAAGCTTTTCAGTATGGTTCTTTTTAGGGGTGCTGTTCAATCAATGCTAGCCTCAGTTTGATAGTTGGCCCACTGATGTTGATGGACATGAGTAGCTAAGGTTCAGGTCTACTCTGAGTGGAGCTTGATGGAATACAACTCTTTGCTGTTGCTTTTGTGCCTTTCAGCAGAGAAAGTCGTACCTGGAGCGGAGTGTGAAGGAAGCTGAAGATAACATCCGGGAAATGCTGATGGCTAGAAGAGCACACTGAGGGTTTCATCCCCACCACTGCCTGCCCCTTACCTTTGGACTGAACAGTTGGAAGCCAAGCATGTTTGAAACCTTGCAATAAAGAACTACCTGTTGAAGACACAAGGAGCTTGAGTTATGTCATGTCAAACCCTCCCTGTATTTTGGTGTACCAGTAAATCCTTTCTGTGTTATATAATGTGGTTGCCCGACCTGTCCTGGGTTCTCTGTTAACATGGACATTTTTCAGACGCCTCTTCTGTTGTCCCGCATCTGCATTATTCTAGTTTCAACTTCCCACAAATTTTTCTGTTGAAAACCAAGCTGTAGTTCAAGAATAATGCCTGGTCAGCCTTGGTCTGTTCTGCACCATCAGCAATAAGCACGAGGTCTTTGCGGAAAGGAACTGGTGTTTTGTTTGTGCTCCTGAATGCCATGCTTATGCCAGTCAATCTGGGATTAACCTAATTCTGGTTACACCGGGGGGGGGGGGGATTGTGGGAAGATGGAAGCAGAACTCCTGTTCAGAGTGCTAGGATTCTTCCTTTCCGCTTGCCTCTCCCTGTAGAAAAAGGTGTACAGGGCAGTTAATGTCTAGGGACCAGGAACACTAGGAAAAGCAGTACATAAGAACTGGGGGAACTGGATGTGCACTGACTGGATTTTGGCTTTCAACAGGATCGTGTTTTGGTGTGGCAAAGCTTGGAGTGGGGGATGGATTCCACAGCGAGGCAGATTAGGATGGTGGGAGTGGTTCATAGTTGGCATGGCGCAGTCGGAGTGCCCTTTCAGTGGGCAAACAAGCAGCTTGTTGCTGTGAAAGACGCCCATAAACCGTTGCCAAAAATATACCAGGACTCTGTAACATTTGCAGCCTTTAAAGGGTAAGAGGAGGATGTCATGCTGCTGCCCCCTTGTGGCTGATATCTGTACCATGAAGCCTGCTTCCCCCATTTTATCCTCACAACAACTTGGGTAGATTAGGCTGAGAGACAGTGACCCAGAGAAATACTGCCTCCTAGCTGTCCTAACCTGAAACAGCTCCTGTTTTATCCATGTTGACAGTGCACCATTGAAAATGCCCCTGCTCCAAGCTTGAATTAACACAGAAGAGACCAGTTGAGGACAGTATTTCTCCATCTGTAAATGGCAGGGACACTGAGCCCTCACTTCTGGGGAGATGGGAAGATTGTGCTCAAGTTTCACTTTAAGTAGACCTGTTGATCTTAACTGGCCCAACTTAGTCACACTAATTAATTTCAGTGGGTCTGCTCTGAGTAATAGGTATAGCAGTTACAATCTTATCTGGCCCTGGCAAAAATCTTACCTAGGGTACTGCACCATCATATTTTTTACACACACACCCACACCCATTGCATATCAGGCTGTATTCAGAGTTTAAATTGGATTATGCTAAATCTAGTCTGTTCTGGGAAGAAACCAAGTTATAGTCAGAACTTGAAAAATACTCCAAGCTCAAGGTGAGCCCATAATTGTCCTTCACCCAATGCTTCTCTACAGCCCTCCAGAAGGTATGAATAGCAGTATTAAGCCATGAGTAGAATCGATTTTAAACAAAAGGTTGGGCTGAGGGGAAAAGGGGAGGGGTCTGTTGGCGCACCGTTGTGCATTGGGAAGAGCTGCTGTAATCTGGATCCCTTTCGGTCTCCCTGCTGGGGTTCAGGTTCTTGAGTCAAGCTGCCTTTTGCTTACTTCTCTGAAGGAACTAGAATTTCTCCAGTTACAGGCTGCTGCTAACAGATCACTAAACAGAAATATTGGCTGTGTAGAGACATCTGATGCTGCCATCTTCTGGTATAAACCCAGTTTTAATCCAGTTAATAGATTCTGGCTGTAATTACCAAGTCTAGGCAAGGTAAACATTGACAATCCTATTCAGACAATCCTCTAGCCTGTACCAGCTGGTCTCTTCCAAACATTGTTGGACTACAACTCTCATCATCCCTGTCCACTGGTTCTGCTAGCTAGGGATTATGAGAGTTTTAGTTCAACATCATCTTTGGACCCAGAAGAGGGTGGCATGGGAGTGTTGTGGGCGTAATGACACACTCCACGGACAGAATGACCCGGAACCAAACCTCCGTGCAAAATGAGGATTGCCTTTATGTATAATATTTGACATAGCAGAATAGGAGAATAATTTAAATTATTCTTCTGCAATATCTGAATTATCTGTAATTAAATTCTTCTGCAATAACTGAATTCTAAAGAGTCCACTATAGTGCCATCTGTGCCCTTCCTTGAGGGTTGTAGCCAACAGGTGATAACAAAAGCTCCTAGCCTTCAACACTTTGGGTAGAGAAGCTTGTTGGAGGCACCGGTGGAACAGGACTGGCTCCATCCGTTTGCTCAGTTGCTGCAGACCTGGAAGTGCATTACTGAGCATCAGGCCTTGGTGATGAGGTATTAGTGCACACAGAAGGCATGAACCATAGAATCATAGAGTTGGAAGAGACCACAAGGGCCATCGAGTCCAACCCCCTGCCAAGCAGGAAACACCATCAGAGCACTCCTGACATATGGTTGTCAAGCCTCTGCTTAAAGACCTCCAAAGTAGGAGACTCCACCACACTCCTTGGCAGCAAATCCCACTGTCAAACAGCTCTTACTGTCAGGAAGTTCTTCCTAATGTTTAGGTGGAATCTTCTTCCTTGTAGTTTGGATCCATTGCTCCGTGTCCGCTTCTCTGGAGCAGCAGAAAACAACCTTTCTCCCTCCTCTATGTGACATCCTTTTATATATTTAAACATGGCTATCATATCACCCCTTAACCTCCTCTTCTCCAGGCTAAACATGCCCAGCTCCCTTAGCCGTTCCTCATAAGGCATCGTTTCCAGGCCTTTGACCATTTTGGTTGCCCTCCTCTGTTGTCAACCCTTCTTGGTTCTCCAAACAGGTTCTGGGAACACTTGTGTAATTTTTTTTTTTTAAAAAAATCCTATCCTTGTTCCTCTTTCCGAGATCAAATGCAGCACAATGCTTCTGATGAATTTTCATTTCAAAAGAGGCTAGTAAAAGCTGAAGTGTTGTGCTCCTGTTCATGATTGGGGCGGAGCGGGAGAACGAATGGAGAGCCTGCTGAATCCCTGGCAATGGCGCCATGGGAGTTTTTGCTTGCTTCTGATACCAGCTGGTGTTGGATTGCCATCTCAGAGATTGCTAGCTCCCTCTGGCGGCAGCTATCTGTTAGCAGCACTTTTGTTGCATCTCTGTTGGCTAGTTAGTACTTAAAACTCTCCTTAGCTCCTCATTCTCTAGCTGTCCAGCCAACATCTATACCTTCTGAAATATTGACTGAGAGACTGCAAAACTGCTCAGATATTTTTAGTTTGCTTCCTGGAAGGGTAAAGAAAACATTTGTGCTTCTGAAAACCAAGCTTGTATTAAAATTTAATTTAATATAATTTAAATGTATTTTTTTTAAAAAAAACCATCTGTCTAGAACCAAGAGGGAGCTGTAGGTTGGCACCATGTGTTTATTTCTTCCTTTGGTAAGTTTGAGGGACTCTGTGCAGCCTTGTTTTCTTTTGGAAAACAATATATTGAAGGTTTCCTTTGCAGTGGCCTATTTGACACAAGGCACAGGTGGAGCAGGTAAGCAAGGCACACACACACCTGGGCGAGGACTAAAGTAATGTCTGCCCAATAGCCACGGACCTTACTGTAACTTCATTGCCCAACTGTCCTCTAGCTGCTCTTCTCAGCAGAAAGTCCGACAGATTTATGGTGCTTTAAATATTTATATTCCACCTGTTCCATGCTAATATTATGATCCACAAAGCAGCTTAACATGAGTATAAGCATGAAGCAGATAAAACTGGCTGCGATGTGATTCCAAGAATTTACAATAGTGAGTAGTCTGTTTCTAATTCCTGCTCCTTGCGTAAAAAGATTAGGCCACGCTACAGCCACTTTTCCTAACATCATCTGTAGCAGTTGAAAGATTCCTGGGAAACATCTGAGAACATATTGAGCAGTATGACAAAGCCACCACAATCTAGTTCATAGTTCATTTTTTTCTTCTTACTAGGCTAAATTAATTTAGATGCTCCATTACCTGCCAAATGAGGTTTTGAAAAATGCCCACTCTCAGGTATCCATGTATTTCAAAGGCAGTCTTTCAATGCCAAATTGCTGAGCAACCCCCACCCCTGATTATTTCAAATACATATTACATGCAGGCATAATATATTCTGGTGGCACACTTTAGCTCAACCTTGTCTTTAAGTCCTTGCTTGATAGCCGTGACGAGGAACTGCATGCTGGTGAGGACGTTGGGCTTTGCTTGGCACAGAAGGTAAGCCAGCTGCCATGGGAAAGACACCCTCTCCTCTAGCCCACAGCAGGCTTCGGAACATTTTCTGCAGGCTAGTAATTTTTGTGGGCTTAGAAAAATGAATCTGCAAGATTGCAGCTTGACAGCAAAAACATTTAAGGTCCGCTGGACTTGAGAATGTATTTGGCAAGGAAGTTTAAACTGGGAGAAAGGAAGGGAATCTTCCTTGAGCTTTTGGTAGATTCAGCACAAGCTTTTCAAATATTTTTCCAGCAAGCTTAAGGTAGGAAAAGGGTACTAAGTTCTTCACAGTATGTAGCCCTGCTATTCAGTTAAATACATCTGAAGCAGCTTAAGCAGAGGCTAGCTTCCAAAAGAGCTTTTGGGGAACAAACAGGCAGCTATTGGGCATTTCTATCTTTGGATGCCCTCTAAACACACACACAATAACAAAAACTGACCGATACTCTTCATATTACTGGACCCAAATCTTTATTGAGTCCAATTTGTTAAACCAGAAATGAAAGCAAGTAAGAAAAACAAACAATGATTGGCTTAAATTATTGCATATTATTCCATTTCTAAGAATGGTAAAAATTATAAATACATAATTTGTAGTAAAAGCCTTTTTGCCAAAAAAAATATTTAGCACATTCTTTAAAGAACCACAAAGTTGTAGAAACAATGCTATAAAGACGTGGGGGGAAGGGAGGTTTTCCTCCACTAAAACTAAAAAGTGCATAACCAACATCACGGTGCTATCTCTAAGGCAGACAGGTGTTTCTGTCGCCTGTGCAAAGCAGATTTTTCATTACAGTACTAAAAAAGCAGTTGAGAAGATCAGAGGGAGAGGAGGGGGGAGGAGGAGGAGGAAGAGAAGGAGGAGGAGGAGGAGAAGGAGAAGAAGAAGAAGAAGAAGAAGAATGCATAGCACTCCAAGTCAGAGGTACTGAGGCTTGGGCTTCTCAGGGCACTCAGGTCAGCATGTCCCAAAGGCAGCAGCAGCACAGCGCAGTCCAACACGCTGTCAGGCAGGTACTTTCGGCAGAGTTATCCCTTCGCTGCTCTTCCACAACATACACTAGGAAGAAGGGAAAAACACACGTCAGAGGAGCTGCACCCAGTTGTGACACATCACCCACAATGCAAGAAGAGGCCTGTGGCCAACTCAAGACTTTATTTACACAACTGTTCTCCCATGGCTAATGATACTCAGAGGGTCGTGGGGCTCAGTTTTGCCCAACATGAATTTGCCATGCTGTTTGCAGGTAACGTGGAGAGAGATATATACACAGAGAAGCCTGGAAGGTTCTTGAATGTTCATCTTGCACATTTAAAGAAAATTAAGCATCTCACTCCTTTACTAATGTAGAAGGGTAAAGGTACCCCTGACCATTAGGTCCAGTCGCGGACAACTCTGGGGTTGAGTACTCATCTCACTCTATAGGCTGTTTGTCCACAGACAGCTTCTGGGTCATGTGGCCAACATGACTAAGCCGCTTCTGGTGAACCAGAGCAGCGCAAGGAAACACGGTTTACCTTCCCACCGGAGTGATACCTATTTATTTACTTGCACTTTGATGTGCTCTTGAACTGCTAGGTGGGCAGGAGCAGGGACCGAATAATGGGAGCTCACCCCGTCGCGGGGATTCAAACCACCAACCTTCTGATCGGCAAGCCCAAGGCTCTGTGATTTAGACCACAGCACCACCCACATCCCTAGAAAGGTGGAACTCTACCCAATTAAATAGCAGAAAGTAACCCTTCTCTTGCATTCCAGAATTCTAACCAATGAAAGCAAAAGGTGCTGGAATAACTGATAGGCACCTGGGTATTCTTAAAAACAGTTCCAATAATACAAATAATAAACAATTTAACATAAAACTACCTGCACTTAGATTTTTTACTCTGTGTTGATCACCCTTTTGCGCTAAGGATCATTTCCCAAAAAACATTTCTGCCTTTGTCCTTGTGGGGCCTTCTTGGATTTGGCAAATGCCTGGAGGAAGGCAATCTCGATCAGGGCAGGCTGAAACTAACCAAACAGGTTTGTCTTGAAATCTATCTGGACCTTGCTTTGTGTTGCTAGCCTGAATGGATGAGGAGAGTCTAGCGAATGCCGTTTATGTTTGTCTGCACACAGAGAACACACTGTTTTGCTAGGCTCCAGCATCAGCCGACCCGACAATGGCTCCATTCTCGACACCCCCATTGCTTCTTGCCCACACGGCCACTGACACCTCAGTGTTACTGTAGGAATGCCTCATAGTCCTCCTTGGGTGTGCGAAAGAATATTCAGCCCCCTTCTCTCTCCCCATCTGTGAATGGAAGCTATTTCACAACATCTTTAAAGATGTGCAACGTCTTTAAACTTGGGACCAGTTATCTGAAGGATTTAATGTAGCGTATACCCTCCTTCAGGGTATACCCCTGAAGTATACGCTATAATGTAGCGTATACCCCCCTTCAGGGACGCGGGTGGCGCTGTGGGTAAAAGCCTCAGCGCCTAGGGCTTGCCGATCGTAAGGTCGGCGGTTCGAATCCCCGCGGCGGGGTGCGCTCCCGCTGCTCGGTCCCAGCGCCTGCCAACCTAACAGTTCGAAAGCACCCCCAGGTGCAAGTAGATAAATAGGTACCGCTTACCAGCGGGAAGGTAAACGGCGTTCTGTGTGCTGCGCTGGCTCGCCAGATGCAGCTTTGTCACGCTGGCCACGTGACCCGGAAGTGTCTCCGGACAGCGCTGGCCCCTGGCCTATAGAGTGAGATGGGCGCACAAACCCCATAGTCTGTCAAGACTGGCCCGTTCGGGCGGGGGTACCTTTACCTTTACCTTTATACCCTCCTTCAGGTCCCCTGGGCAGAGAGGGTCTTTCCAAAGACAGCTCCTAGATCACAGAAAGCTCACCCAGCAGCTATGTTTAATATCCTTTGGGTGCCAGGGGAAGAGCAAAGTACTTTTTACCCTCCTAGGCCAGGGGTCGGCAAACTAAAGCCTGGGGGCTGGATGTGCCCCCCCTGGCTTGTAAATCCAACCCGCGGACCCTGCTGCCTGCTCGGTCAGTCCCCGCACGCTGTGGACGCCTCGCCACACTGACTTCCACGATGTTGGCACGGCTTCTGGGAGGGCGCTGGCGCTGGCGTGGCTTCGGATTGCCTGCAGGAAGCTCCTGCAGCCAATCTGAAGCCTCGCTGCCCGCACACTGAGGTAAATCTGGCGCGGCAATGGACAGAGAGATGGGCGGGCGGGCCTGGTCCGCGCCATGGGCATCGTGGGTCTTCAGCCGGAGCTTGGCATGCCTAGTGGCCCTGCGTCTGGCTTGGTGCTGGAGGGTGAGTTGCCCACCACCTGCCCGGCACTCCACGTGCGTGGCCTGCCTGCCAACCTGGCCTCGGACGATGGAGCGGCTGTTGCTCGTCAACAACAACGGCGGTGCCGAGACATGCTCCTGAGCGCGTGCAAAGTGCGTTCCTCCTCCAGGTCCGGAGGCAGCTGCGGGAATGGCTTGCAGGGTATTTATATTTTTCAAAATATAATCCGGCCCCCCACAAGGTCTGAGGGACAGTGCACCGGCCCCCTGATGAAAAAGTTTGCCACCCCCTGCTCCTAGGCCTTTCAGAACTACATTGGGCAAGGAAAGGCAAAGGGACAGGGGAGGGAGAACTCAAGCTACGCTGCACAGCACGCAGCCAGGCTGGTGCCAACTGGGCAGGAGGTATGGGGCCGCATCTTCCACATAGACTGGTGTGCTCTGTGCCCCCAACCTGAGGGAGTGTCATGGAACAAGAGGACGAGATTCAAAGCTTCCCCCAGTCCATCGCAACATGCCTCTCCCCCCTCCCTCCTGCCAGAAGCCCAATGGCACAGGGGCGGGCACAGGGGTTTGAGGCCTGCATGGGTGCAGCTCCTTGTCTACCAGGCTTTATTTCACCCGGGTTCAAAACCCAGTTTGGCACCCCCCCCCCATGCATTTGCACAGGCCCACACAGGCTGGGAGCCTCCATGGTGCCCCACTGGAAGCTTCACCCGGGACAAAAAAACTGGCTATTCCCCCCGTAGCTACAGCTCTGCTACCCCCAACTGAGTTTGCCAGTTCATTGGGACCTGCAAGGAAGTCTCTGGGACAGGACTTTATCTGTGGCCACACTCAGACTATCAAACTCTAAGTCAAGGGAGACTTGGCGGCCCCCACCACCCACAACTAGGTAAAATGCCTCTTTTTCAGCAAGCTTTGACAATCTTAGCTGAGGAGTTCCACATTAGAAATGCAAATCATCTCGCAAAGAAATACCATTTAACCAGCTGGATGGAATTTCCATATCGTAAATTAAAAGTGTTCGCAATATGTTTATTATTATTTAATATCCACAATCAATATATTTAATTAAATATATATGATTAAATGCACAATTAATAGATTTAATATAGTCAATTATTAAACAAATTTAATACACAAACAAATGTTCGTGTGTTTTTTAACAACATAGGACACAAACATATTTTTTTTAAGGCTTTAAAATGCTGCTTCTTGAATACTGCAGCCCACAGACCCATCCTGCTGGACCCTCCTGCTTTGACCATCTTTGCTATTTAGTTCCTCACAGCTGGAATTGAAGAAAAGCTTTCATAAGGTCTCTCAGGAACTGCAAGGGCTGCAAAGACAACCAAACTCCATCCCCTCAGCCTTGATTTTAAACTGGGCTCTTGGCTTGCGCCAATTGATTAGCATAGATAAGGTAACTGAGCAAACATTCTCAGTGACTGCTTGGCTTCCTCTTATCTTAATAAATTTGAAGGCTAATCCCTTAACAAAGGTAAAACTTGAAAGCCTTGTTACCACCTCATTCACTCGACACAGCAAAAAGGGCCTCATAATTGTCCCCGGAGTGGTTTTGCACACTTCAAACAATTTTGGAAGCTGCCCTGGACATTGTGGGACATTAATATTTATTAAATAAAATAATCTCCAATTTGGAACAACTGAATTTGGAAAAACTGCCAGCAGAAGGAAGCTTTGAGATATGGAAATACATTTACGGAACAGCTGTTTTCTCCCTAAAAATGAAGGGGGCCATCCCTTTCCAACTTCCTATGGTAAAATCCCCACCCCATATGGCACAACTGCTCACTATGGTGTGTGTGTGACAACACACAAGCTGAATGAGGAGACTGGGGGCAGCTATGAATGTGGGGAGAAGCACGAATGCGGGGAAGACGCACAGTCCTGGGCTTCTCAGCGCTTGCACTTGGGCAAAGAAAAGAGGGTGGGAAATAAAAATTGCAATTCTAGGGCAGCACTTGGGCTGGAGCTCATTTAAGTGCCTCTCTGACCAGAGGAAGAACAGGCATCCTGGACACTCTGGCCGCCTCTTGGCTCTTAGGGGAGAAAGAAGATAAAAATAGCCTCAAAGTGTGACTAACTAGTTCCACAATTAGATGCAACTCCATTTAGAAGTAAGTAAGGGAGCATTCCGGATTGGAAAAAAGTATGTTGGGTGGGTCTACAGCATTTTGATCTTTGTAAAGTCAGCAGGGGGTGGGAAGGCAGTCAGGAGATTCAAACATTGCACAAAGACAATAACAGCTTAGAGAGATCTTTGATCTGAGGCCGGGAGGCTGAAGGATTCCTAGATACAACAGGCAGTAAAACTTCATTGCAGAACACAAGCTGATAGCCGGCTCTGTTTCCAATGGGAGCGTTTTGCAAGATCACACACTGGGGACAAAGGGGAGCTCCTGCTCTCTTCTCTCTCGCCCCAAGTGCTCTGTCAAAAGGGTGTCACTCTGGGCTCAGAGACTATGCAAGCTGCCCCTTTAAGTGACGTGGAACCAGATGCAAACAAATGTTTCACTCTTGTAAAGCAGGCAGAAAATCTGAAAGGATTCCAGGAGCCCAGGGGTTACTGGGGGAGGGGGAGAGCCTTGGGCCCCCTCAAGGCTGCTGTGCAAAACTCCCGTTCATCTGCAGCCACTGGCCATGATGGCAACCAAAGCATGTGGGCCGAGTGACAGAAGGCGGTGGGAACTCAAGATTTCCAGACTTTTTTGTTTACAGTGGTACCTCGGGTTAAGTACTTAATTCGTTCCGGAGGTCCGTTCTTAACCTGAAACTGTTCTTAACCTGAAGCACCACTTTAGATAATGGGGCCTCCCGCTGCCCCCACGCAATTTCTGTTCTCATCCTGAAGCAAAGTTCTTAACCCGAGGTAATATTTCTGAGTTAGTGGAGTCTGTAACCTGAAGCGTCTGTAACCCGAGGTACTTCAAAATTCCTCAGGGTGCACGTCAGCACTCCCAAACTCGCTATTTGCCCCACAAGATGAGGTGGGGCTGGAGAAACATGCAGTCACCATCGGTTAGAGGTTCCTGAGAGGGAACAGATTTTCTTAATCTGAGTGAACATTTAAGAAATTGCATCTTAAATATGAAACAAAAATGGAAGACCCACAAAAAATCATTTTGAGAGGCTGCCCCCCCGAGCCGTTTCTCCCTTCTATGCATTCCTTCTCCTTATTCTTACCTTGCCGACCCCCCACTCACTAGAGATAAACCTGGGTGTCACTGGCATCCTGACTCTCATAGCTCAAATCTTTGGACCTCCTCACTCCAATGGTTTCAAGACAATGTTGAGCACCTACAGTTGCCATGACAACTATGAAGTATTGATACCCTCCGGTTGAGACAGGAATGCTGAGGCCTCCCAGAGCCTTTACTACTAAAATCCTCAACATAAATTCTGGGACTATCCCAGTCAGGTAAGGGAGGAAACCCGCTCAGTAGCAGGGGAGGAAAGTTCACCATCGGAACCCACGATCCGCCATAAGTATCCATCACAAGGTAGGCAGGTGCCAAAGTAGACAAGGGATGCTGGAGAGCAAAGATGGGCTCCCTCTGGATGACCACCAGCACCCCTTGGCCCTTTGCTTTTGCTGAGCCAGAAAGAGCGACCCACATGTCCCAGCCGACGTGCCCAGGTCTCAGTAACGCAAGCTGGTTACACCTGGTGGGATGGGGTGGTCTTGGATTAAAGTATGTGCGAGCAAGATCTCATTATGGAATGACCTGGCATTTAATCGCACCACCAGCTGACCTTAGAAGCTGGTAGAACTCAGGGATACTGTGGCTGAGGGCAAGTCCAGAAGACAGAACAGGCATCAAGTGTCTGATCTGCCCTTTCCTTCACCTGGTAGCTCAACACCTGCCCTTGCCCCATTTTGACCTCTCCCCCCACCTAAATCACTTATTCAGGTGCCTTCTTCTCCGCCCTTCCCAATTGTTATCAGTTTATATACTGTTTAATTGCCAAAGTGGATTCTAAGCTGTTTACAAGCATAAAAACGATTGCAAATAGAAACACAAATACTCATTACTAACATGGGCTCTAAAACAATTGCACCAATTGCACTAATATAAACATCCAGAGTTAAAATGTGTGACCATGACACACCTGTTCCAAACCATCTCACCACACCAATATATTAAAATAGTAGCAGAAGCCAACAAGTGAACTAATAAGTTGTTAAAATGCACAAGAGCAAGACTGGCCAAAAGTTGCTGATAAAACTTGCAAGGCCTGCAGCTAATTCTGCTCCAAAGCCCTGTCAAAAACTTTACACTTGCTGCACCCCTGAAATAAAAAGGCCGTGTGTGTGGCTCAGCCCCTGAAGCTGGAGGCAAGCGAAACGTGATCCTGTGCCAACAGCCACTGTAACAAGAGCTCCGCTTGCATGCTCCAAAACAACTTGAGGACATTTGGAGAAGGAGAGCTGCTGCTTTGCATAGGTCAAAAATATATATTGCATAGATCGTTCCAACCATATTCTCCAACTGCCACCATCCGCATTGTCCCTCTGGTCCATCTGCAAAGGTTCTTGCCCAGGGTCAAGCCTCTACCTGCTCTCCACCCCCTTTTAAACTATGGAATAGGCTAAAGATCTTTCAACACAACACCCCACCTATTGGGCCAGGCAGTTGTAATCTTTAATAATAATAGTAATAGTAATAATAATAATAATAATAATAATAATAATAATAATAATAACAACAACAACAATAATAATAATTTATTTGTACCCCGCCCATCTGGCTGGGTTTCCCCAGCCACTCTGGGCGGCTTCTATAGAAACCAAAAAACACTAAAATATCATACATTAAAAACTTCCCTGAACAGGGCTGCCTTAAGATGTCTTCTGAATGTCAGGTAGTTGTTTATCATTTTGACATCTGATGGGAGGGCGTTCCACAGGGCGGGCGCCACTACCGAAAAGGCCCTCAAGACTGCTTAATCTGGGCTACAGGGAAACAGACCCTGGAAAGAGAAGGGGTAGGTTGGCAGGCAGAGGTAACCGAGGCAAAGATCATTTTGGGAGGCTGACAAAGTCACAGGGTAGCTGAAAGCAATAGAACTTCACTTTATGCCTTTTGACTGGCTGTTAAGAGAAGGAAGCAAGGTGGCAACTCAGCCAAGGCCTCTCAAGAAATCAAATCTGGGTCATGTCAGGGTACCTGGGCTCTGGATCCCTCCCGGTCCCATGCAGGCAGATGGGCCACTAGCCAGAAAGAGGACTCAGCAAGGAGGTATTTTCATTGTTCTGTGTCAATCAACAAGGGTTTTAATGGAATCATTTAATTGCAGAGTTGGAAGGTTTCACAAGGGTCATCTAGTTCAACTCCTTGCAATGCAAGAATCTCAACACATAGTCCCCCATCCAATTTGAAACCATAGCAGACTCTGCTTAGCTTTGAAAACATGCTAGCTGTTTTGAGAATTCCAATTCTGAAAAGTGTAACTCCTCCAGAATTTTCTTGGACTGTATAGGCTTTCCCTCCCTTACAGTATGCCCCTAACCTTTGCAGCCAGACTCCCTACTCCATCACAGGGCCAGGGTTTCAGGCTACGGAATAGGATTATTACAGCTTACCTTTTTATATCTCACCAGCATATTGCCCACCTATAACACTGCTATGTGCCTTTCTCTGTACGGATGACTTTCCTAGGGAACGTGGTGAAAGCCCCTTAAGCCCCCACTCCCAAAATACCGTATTTTTTGCTCTATAAGACTCACTTTTTCCCTCCTAAAAAGTAAGGGGAAATGTGTGTGCGTCTTATGGAGCGAATGCAGGCTGCACAGCTATCACAGAAGCCAGAAAGCAAGAGGGATTGCTGCTTTCACTGCGCAGCGATCCCTCTTGCTGTTCTGGCTTCTGAGATTCAGAATATTTCTTCTGTGCTACTTTGGATTTAATATGGATTTTGATAACATTATGGTTATGTTTTAAACTTTGTTTTATTGAGATTGTATATTATCTAGAGAATTCAGGATGAGGCAGTCAAGAAATACTCATGAATATTTTTAATTATAAAAGTAACGTATTTGTTCACGTTTTGGACGAGGCCCAAGGCAAGAACACTAACCTCCATGAAAGTGGAAGGCACTCACCTCTGCCTATCAGAAGGATCTCGCCCCACCTGTGAGAATCCTGAAAACTGAAATTTGTAAGCCATGCAGCCCTTTGTAGCCATGCCCAAAGCTCAGAACTACCACTCTAGAATCAGTTACTTTTCTAAAACCGAGAAAGCAGATTCTTCCTAGAAACTCGCTGAGCCACTTATGGCAGCGGATATAGTTTAAAACTTCCTACCTGGAGTCCTAAAGGCAGAAAAAACACTTCTGAATCCGAACCACTGCCACTCCCACCACCTTGCAAGTTCATTATCTAATCAGCTGCAGAGAAAAGAGCGCTATGCTTAATCATCTCTGGGTGTTGAGACATATACCAGGTACCAGTCCACACAATGTAAACAATATTCACGGGTGTGTTTTTTTATTTAAAAAACTGCATTACCTTTGTCTTACTGCAGAGACCTTTATCTTGGGTACACACATTTGGTTTCTGCCCATACTGGATGATTAGCTAATGATTAACCTAAGAAAATTGAGTTTTAGAAATGTTCCCTTGTACTGTGAAAAGTTAGATGCACCTGGGAAGCTGAATCAGTTTATCCAATGCAAGTAGCAAGAAAAGAAGCTCTTGGAACAAAACCAGCGACTTGCCTAAAACAGGAAATAGCCATTTGTCCGAATAAAATAAAAAATAAGTTATTTCCCAACTTTATGGGCCAGCCTAATTATAGGACTGGCACCGAACATCTGCTGTGTTTACCTACAGGGGAAAGCTCTTGGGAAGGAACACTCAGATTACTAAGCCTTTTTACTCACCAAGCTCCTCCTTCCAAGCAAGGCAAGGCAAGGCAATGTGCTGTGATAGGAATTTTATGGTCTTAGATATATGGTAATGTTCATAACTGCACATACATAGATCAACACAGGAAGTCCAACCTGGAACCATTTTGATTCCTAAACTGACCAAATCCTTTCTCTGCAAGGTTAAACTGGAAAAGCCTCCCCATTGTCTCTTTCCTCACAAATCTTGTTTCAAAGATATGAATAAGGTGTGAGCCTGTGACCTGGCCCAGGAAATATTTTACCACTACAAAAGAATGGCCAGGCTCCCCAGGAAATCCAATCAAGCAACCTGCCAGACAGGAGATAAACAAGGACAAGAGAAAAACAACATTTAAATTTCTGTGATGTAGGTGGGATGTATCTGAGGGGTGGTCTTAGGTTACACCCCTTCTGTGATGTATGCATAATGTTTCTGGGGGTGGTCTTGATCTAGAGGATGGGAATTTCAAAAGTCTTTATAAGCCCTTGCACAGCAATTTTGGGGGTCCTCTTCCTCTCCTGCGTGTGAGGGGAGCACCCTGTTGCAACAGATTAATAAAGATCAAGCTTACTAGCTGCTTTGCTTCTCAATATTCTCTGGTTGGCCTCTGTTATTTTCTCCTACCAATAGGGAACCTATGTAAGGACTCTATATGGGCTCTTGGATACCCCATAAGGGAAAAGGGCATATTTTTATTTACAACAGTGCTCAATGGGGAGTCAAAGATCCCCCTTAGCTACCAGAAAATAATAACATAAGCGGGGGGGGGGGCAGATTAATGTCTCCTCTATCAACAAACACCTGTTTAACAGGCACACACTCACTCCATGGATTTTCTTTATGAATGCACTATTCCATTCTTGGGTCACTCTTGAACCCACCATGTGGGAGATGTGAAGCTGTGTTTTCTCCAGTACTGCCCAGGGTGCAAACTGCCTTGCTTCTGTACTGGTTGAAATTGCAGCCAAGTGGGGCCGTGTGCCCTATTTTACAGAGGACAGTCCTCTAACGGGAAGTGGGGGCTGCTCAAGTTCACTTTAAATATAAAGGTAGAAAGGAAGAGCATGGACCACAGCGCCATTAAAGCACAGCGCCTAGGGCTTGCCAATCAGAAGGTCGGCAGTTCAAATCCCCACGACGGGGTGAGCTCCCGTTGCTTGGTCCCTGCTCCTGCCAACCTAGCAGTTCGAAAGCACGTCAAGTGCAAGTAGATAAATAGGTACCGCTCCGGCGGGAAGGTAAAACGTTTCCATGCGCTGCTCTGGTTCGCCAGAAGCGGCTTAGTCATGCTGGCCACATGACCCAGAAGCTGTACACTGGCTCCCTTGGCCAGTAAAGCGAGATGAGCGTTGCAACCCCAGAGTCGGCCACGACTGGACCTAATGGTCAGGGGTCCCTTTACCTTCAGAAAGGAAGAGCAAGGGATTTGGAGCATATGGCACACAGAGTTGCCCCCCCAAATGATTTTTGGGGCTAATTTATAAAGTTGGGGTGAAACCCTTCCTTACATGTATGTCCTGATTTCAGATGTTCTTAGGGTTGTTACCCCTATAGCTACAAATGGGTATTAAAAGGGGGGGGGAATCTTCTGTTAACTAGATGTTATCTTCAAACTATATCATTTCCACCATTTCTTTTTTCTACTGAATCTGATCATGGTCTTCCAGATTACGTTTCTGAATTATCTGTAGGTGCAAAAAGGAAAGCACCCACAGCTTTGAGCTCCCATGCTATGCCCACAGTGGTCTGGTTCACACAGCACAACTTGGCTTGTCTTCAACCATGGCTTAATCGGGACCATGCCTTGCCCAGGTCATGCGGCTTCTGCCACTTGCAAAGGTTTGTTCTCGTTTTACTTCCGGCTGACTCAGGTCTATGGATGGATGGCAAGACCTACTACAGCTTCCTTCAGCTGCACCAGGAGGGTGAGAAACCAAAAGGGCACGCAGAGAGCAGCGGAGAGGCATGTTCAATATTTAACCATAGTTTAAGAGAAAATGTGGCTGAATGAGGCAAATCTATTTGGAGGGGAAATACAATGAATGTATGCATTTGTAGCTAGAGTTTATATTCCCCCTGGAATGTATAATTCCCCTAGGAACAGGTTTTTGAAAGATTTTTTAGACAGTGTCCTTTTTGAACTATAGCAAGAAAACCTGTTATTTACTGGTTAATAAAGATAAATATGTTCCAATTTACACAGGGGATATGTTCCAAGGCACCACACATTTAAGTGAAATCATGTATACCTGAAACACCATTGAAAAGCTTGCAAGCACTCCGTCCCCTCCCACCCCTTTTATGACATTTTGGGGTCACTTCCCAGTTTGGCGCAATGCCCTTGTGCCTGCTCGTGCACATATCTGACGCGCCTAAAATGACTGCTGCCTATACTGTATAAGCTTTCTGTTTCCTCTAGCAGCCTAACAGATCAAACATTTTATCGCATGAAATGTGCTGGGGATCACCCATGTCAACTTGGTTATTTCTAGTTTTGTAATGACTGGTTATTTCAGCTGACTGACTCGTTAAGACAAAATGGCATGCACGTTATTATAAGGAAAAACCAAATATACGACAAGAGTGGAGGTACTTCTCAATTATAAAAGCATCTTATTTGGCTTAGCGAGATAGTAAAATTACAAACACAGTGTGAATGTTGACAGAGCAACCTTACAAGTTATTTTGTGCAAGATTCTACAAGAAAAAAGTCAACAATAGTAAACTACCCCTCCATCTGTAAGTTGTCCAGTGCTAGATTGTCTTGGCCTAAAGTGGCAAAAACCAACCTGTGCCTCCAGCACAGAAACAGATCCAGGAAATGAGCAGCTCTGAACTTGTTCTTTCAAGGAGAGTGTAAATCTAGCACAGTACTTTACATTACACATATGTTTATACACACACATTCTGGTATCTGTTAATATTTATTATTCAAATGATGTCTAGCTTTGGTGACAACTGCAGGGCTGTGCCACATTTATGTTTGTGGTGTCCAATTACGAATCACTATTAAAAATGTGATATTATCAAGGTGCCACTGATGTGAATTGTGCATTAGTTCACGTATTTTGAAAAAATAAATAGAAAGTGCAACTGCATGGGGTGGGGGGGTGGGAAGAGAGGCAACTGGCCATTCTGTTTTTGCCCCTGTAACCAGGAGCCACGTGGCAAAGAGCTTTTCTCTCCCAGTTTCTCACACTGATTGGTCTCCGTTTCTTGTTGGAAAAGGCAGAGTAGAGAACTAGGAGTCCGGAATTGCCAGCAATTGTTTTCCTTTAAGCTTGAGATCAATCCAGGATTGCATAATTCCTTTATTGCATAATCTGGTTGGAGCCAGTTAAAATGTTATACAGATTAAGTTTCTGTTTCATGAAAATGAAAAATACAGGAGGTTGAAGGGGCAGGGGAGGAGAGACTGCAATCCCAGGTGTCTTAATTTTTCTGTGCCCGTTTGACCACACAAATGTCACTTAAAATGCAACCTGCATGAAGCCAGCACGGAGTGCAGACAGCCAGAACCTTTTCCTTTCTAAGAGGAGATGCACATGTTGTTGTTGTTTTTAAAAAAAACACAGCCTACGTGCCTAATTAAACTAACTCTTCCAAGGCTGGATAAAAAACGTGATGTGGCCTGTTCCCATCTGGAATGCAAGGATCATTGTAATTACAAGCTTTCCCCATAATTGTATTCCCATACAATGAAATAATTGACCTGTTGAATTTATGTCTTCCACGTCCAGGAACTCTGTTTTCCCACAGCACCAATCCTAAATCAAACCCTAGGCTGTCATCCTGTACCCTTTAAATGCCCATTAAATACAAAAAGACTTAATTCTGAGTTGATAGGTATGCCATGTAAATTCTCAATGAGTCCTTAAGTTTCTCTGCAAAATTTTCATATTTGCCTTTTTGGAGCTTGGGGGAATTATTTAAAATTCACCAAGACTTATTGTGCAGTAGTATTTACAGAAAATATCTAGAGAGTACCTGTTTTCAAATGAACCCACCACAGGAAAGAAGCATCCTGGTTAACAGGAAAAAAGGAAAGGCAAGCTACAGAGAAGTAAGGCAGAAGCAGGAAAATTACGCTAAAGGAGAGGGCGAAACAGAACCCAGGGATTCCCTTTGGCCTGGTGTTCAAACAACTTGCTTATCAATCATTCACTGGCTAACTCACTTAGGCTGACTCACTTCACAGCAATCACTTAGAAGGCCTGGTACCTGTCCATTTTGCTTCATCCATTTCTCCTTAGGAGGACTGGGAGTTCAGAGTCCAGGATCTTTGCTCAGGGCATTAGAGAAGGAAATCCTGGGTGCCCTGGGACCAGTGAGAACCAATTTGGCAGCCACTGGATTATACAATGCCAAGGCAACATTCCCTCTACAGTGGTGCCCCGCAAGACGAATGCCTCGCAAGACGAAAAACTCGCTAGACGAAAGAGTTTTCCGTTTTGGGGGTGCTTCGCAAAACGAATTTCCTATGGGCTTGCTTCGCAAGACGACAATGTCTTGCGAGTTCCTGCTGGTGTTTTTCCTTTCCCCCCCTTTTTCTAAGCCGCTAAGCAGCTTATCAGCTGATCCAATAAGCTGATAAGCCGCTAAAAGCCGCTAATAGTGCTAATAGAGCTAATCCACTAATCCGTCAATGGGCTTGCTTCGCAAGACGAAAAAACCGCTAGACGAAGAGAATCACAGAACGGATTCTTTTCGTCTTGCGAGGCACCACTGTATTAAATATCTTCACTGACTGCTTGTATGCATATTTAAAATTATTTTAATACAGAAGCACTTTAAAATAACTTACATCATAGTAAATAAACTCAGTGTTCAATAGAATTTTATACTATATTTGTTGTCCATTTTTCTCTTACCTCAATATACATTTAATAACTAGAATTTCAGCTATTTTACATAACTCCCCCCCCCAAAAAAAAACATTAACGTAGGAGAGTTCATTACTTCCCTAATTAGTTGCTGCATAAATTCAAAAAGTAAGAGATATATAGGATTTCGGGGGGAGGGGATGTTTTCAACTGATTTAAATTTACTTTGCAAATTTCCAAAACCTTTCATGAATTAACGTGCATCCCTTTTGTGACTCATGGGGTGTCAAATAAAGGCCTCTGATACCTCGTGAATCACAAGGTCTGTACATTTCAAATTACTTCTGTGCTGCTTTTCTATTCCAAGGCTGCTAAAATGACAAAGACATGACAATCATAGAGTAAAGTTAATGAAATTAGGATTACTACCAAGCAAAACCATGACACTGCCAGCAGACAATCAAAAGTGTAAATGGGACACCTATTCTCTTCTACCTGATCATATTTCTGCCACATCAATCTATTCTCATTGATTAAAACACAGAATAAAATAGGGCGATCCAAAAGATACCAAACCTGTTAAGCAATACAAAAGCATTTTAAGCATGACTATTCATCCTTAAGCACAACACCTTTAACTAGCCCCAATCCTGAACGGTTTTCTAAATTTAAAAAGTTGCTCTAATATCTTATATGACTTTCTACTACGAGAAACTGTTGTGCCAATATATTTGCAAACTTCGCCCGAACTCCACCCCTTCTTTGTCACTGCAGGAAGATTATCTTCCTATGAATTATTGAACCTCTCGTTTCCTTGCAGTCAGTTTATAACCTGAGACTGCAATAAAATGAAAATGAGCTTTAAGGACATGTGGAACAGAGAGGCTTCGGAATGTGTTGCTGTAATAGCTAGCATTACACGTATAATTTTGTAATTAATAATTCCTGAAATACTGGAACCCTTCACTTGCCACATAGATATAGAAAGGAAAAGGAGTCCATTCTGTCAGGTCCTGTGCAAGCGGTCATCCAGCCTGGGCCCTGGTCAAGGGTCCCAGGAGCTCAAATGGGCTTCTCACTGGCTCTGCCCCAACTGAACTCTTCCTACTGGGCTATGGGTGGCCAATAAATACACTGGCAGCACCACTTGTGAATGGAAGACGGAATAGAGTGGTATTATTACTTCCCTTGATCTGGATACTATATTTGATGCTGCCTAGAATAGCATTAGCCTTTTTTTGCTGCTGCATCACATTGTTCACTCATGTTAAGCTTGTGTTCCACCAAAACCCCTAGATTCTTTTCATGTGTACTACTAGTAAGCCAGGTGTCCCCCATCTTATATTTGTGCAGTTGGTCCTTCCTGCCTAAGTGTAGAATCTTATATTTGTCCCTACTGAAATTCATTCTGTTAGTTTGGGCCCAGTTCGCCAATCAGTTACGGTCATCTTGAATATTTGGCGATTATGGCTACCTCTCCCAGTTTAGTGTCATCTGCAAATCTGATGAGCATATCCCCAATTTCTACATCCAAGTTATTTATAAAGACATTGGACAACTGCAGATACTGCCATTGGGCCAAAGCTGGCAGATGGACCTCAGGCATCTGGAACACAGGGAGGGTGTGGAGGTAGTAATTGAGGTGAGGGAACAGCAATACACAATATTAATACATCCCATCAATAATTGCCCACTAGTGTGGATGGGAAACACTGAGACAGTTTTCGATTGATAGCCCTCATGTGTGGATGAACATGCAACACACACACACACACCCCCCACTGGAAACACTGGAACTGTGCAAGCCATATACACATTAACACTTCAGTGTGCGCACAGTCTATGGCTCTGTGCGCTGGCTGACTCTGCTTTTTTCACACATGCAGGCCAAGACCTGATGCTGCAACTGGTATTTAGACAGTAGCCTCCTCTGGGTTCTCTACACTCTTCTCCTGAACCTTTCTCCTTGCCTAGTTACCCGGGGTGGTGGTGGTGCAGCTGCAGGAATAAGGTGGCTTTCATTCTGGGAACTTTGAAGAGCACGTTGCTCTTTATAGAATGGAAGGGAAGTAAAGAGAGCCTGGCAGATTTTTACAGTGGAACCTTAAGGACAGGAGTGTCTCAGGTAAACATTCAGCTGCAGAGAAGGGAGAACTCAAGAGTCCAGACCTACAGACAGAATGTGCAGTATGGGGGAAGAAAGTGGGGCTGGAAGATGACAAGCAGAGCAGGCAGCCACCCAATGAAAAGAAAATGCACATTTTTGCATTCCACACAGTGCCTGGGCATTTTTTGATGCACTGCCCAAGTTCACGCACTTTGTCGTGCCAGCAGCCACCACCCCCCCACAAAATTTGTAGGGAAGATTGATGCAATGCCATCAACATACACAACAGTGACAGAAAAATAGGAGTGGGGGAAAGGATGTGATACAAACAAGCATGTTGCTCTCCCAGGTGTTGACAACCTGCCTTTTGACAGCAGGAAAGACAGAGGGAGGAGAAGGGATAAATAAGGGCAGTTTGCACATGCAAGCAAATGCAATTACACATTCTCTGATGATTAAGTGATAAAAAGCCTGTGCACACACTATACCTTTAAAGCTCATCATTTCCCTCAAAGAATTCTGGACACTGTAGTTTGCCCCTGCAGTTACAATTCCAAGCAATCCCTAACCAACGACAGTGCCCAGAATTCCTTGAGGGAAAGGATGTGCTTTAAAGGTGTGCTGTGTTCTTGAGAAGGCGAGTTAAAAGAGCTTTTTAAAGATGGAAGAAAGAATCACACTTTTGCTCAGGGAAATAACTCTGAGAGATGTCTGGAAGAGCAGGACACATTCAGAAGACAGAAAAGAGTGGGAAAAGGCAGGGCCATGTTCAGAGGACAAGAAGTTTATGCTGGATATGAATGAAAGGGTTCCATGGAGACAGAGTCCAGAAAAAGTCAACAGCTTTGCCAGCAGAGTTTGAGATAGGTGTGAAAATATCTAGGTGGGGACACAGGAAGCCAGCGGAGAAGGTTGCAGAAGTCAAGGTAATGCATGATGAGAGAGGAACAGCAGGAGTGTCTGGGTTAGAGAGGTAGCACTGGGCGTCCTCAGCTCATCAGAGAAGAGACAATGTGGAGAACAGGCCTAGGAAGGAGCCCCAAGGAACCCCCCCCCCCCAGAGAAGGGAAGAGCCTTTTCTTCAAGCCTGACACATGAAGTGACAGTAATGGCTACCTGGGATTTCACACAGGAGAGTGACTATTTCCCTCTATATGCAAAACACCCTCAGCTGAGGGATGACACAACCCTGGAAGTCCCAGTATTACGCAGCCTCCATTGTTTCAGGAAAGACTTGTGTAGCATTTGCAAGTCACATGAACTAATTTTAAAAGTTTCCTAACCTTCATATATTTAACAGCCTTATCTTCTATAATTTAATAGCCACTGAATCTGGGTTTGTTTTAAAGCAAAGAATCCCAGCCCATCCTCAAAAACACCCATCGAACGTGGAGTAGGCTGCTACTGTGCAAACGCCAATGCCTTTGCTCTTCGGCATTCTCTGCAGTGACCTATTGCCACAGGGCCTGAAGAAAACAGGAAGATACTACAGTATCTCAAGACAGTACCTGCCAGTCTAGGACAGGATAGCAAATTCCTACGGTCAGAAAGTCACACATTTTACCAAGAAAGCCAGAGATGCAACTACAGGCAAAGGGATGCCAGTGGCCTCCAATATGGAGAACCATAACAGAAATCTCTTCCTCTTTCAAAAGAACAAACAAGATGGAGCAGAGCACATGGAACATTAATAAGTACCCTCCTCCCAAGTTCACGTTGTTACCAAGCCCCCTAGGACTGGAACATACATACGCATTGTTTCAGATCTGTAACAGAAGGGGGAAACCTTCATGAAAAACCATGAAGCAGCGCAGCTCCCTGCGTACAGCAGATAATATTACCTGTATTCTTAGGTCCATCTGCATAGACTGGTCCCGGAGGTGGAGGAGCATTCTGCCATCCATAGGCTGGGTAGCCTTGGTAGCCTGGCTGTCCTACTGGATATGGCCCTGCGGGCTCTGGTCCATAGCCAGGGTAGGGACCGGGCACAGGTGGTCCACCTGGTTGATGGGTGTAAGGTGGGTATGGGGCAGTTGGGCCCGGGCCAGGATATGGCGGAGGGTTTTCGTAGTTCATGTAGAATGCCAAGTGTTTCCTAAGGACAGAGACAGATTTTACTTTGACAAGGAACATGCGTTACCACCAGCCATTTCAACAGCAACCTTTGTATACAAAATACTTAATCGTGATGTCCCTCACAAACTGATCTCCTACCATAAGGGTCTCTAAGTCAGTCTAGTCAGTCATAGGCTTTACACAGTACATCGCCCCAAGCAGAGCTGTGGCTTAGGCATGAAAATGTCTAGAGAGACACACACAACATCAATGCATGATTGATGCCCAGGGTTATGCACACAGAAGAAGGCATGCCGAGGGTCTCTGCTTTTCTTTTTAAATTAGAGCAAATCCCTACCCACTAAGGTTGTACAAACAGGGTTCAGAAAATATTCAGACCATGACTGACAAGGACTCATGTGTCCAGTGATCAGATGTAGTGCATGAATGCTTTCTACAGAATTCTGCAACCCTTCCATGACTCTGCAGAAAGTAAATACTGCTGTTTTGCTGATACACAGAAGTCACAGAATTAAGTTTTGTCAAGCACATGATTTTGAGTATTATGATAAAGCACAAAACTTACACAGCCCAAACTATGCCCGACTCCAGGAGCCATTAGATCTAAATGCTAGTACTCTTTCAGGAAATATTCCAGTTCAATTTCAAAGCAGCAACCCAAAGCTACACATAATTAAATCAACAAGTATACATCTTTATACAAATATACATATACACATCATGGACATGGGAAGATATGCCCCCCCTAATATAAATAAGTCAAATACTTCTTATGTTTTTCTAGTGAATGCAGAGATCAGCAAGGATCCAGAACAGGCAAAGGCAAAGGCCCTCGAGATGTTTTGGGACTACAACTCCCATCATCCCTAGCTAACAGGACCAGTGGTCAAGGATGATGGGAATTGTTGTCCCAAAACATCAGGAGGGCAGAGTTTGCCTATGCCTGATCTAGAAGATGCTACCCTGAATCTTACCAGGATTGTCCACACAGCTGTGAAGATGACTGCATACTATTTTAAAGTCTCCAAGCTCTGCAATATGTTCAGTTTGCAAATTATGAATAACTAAACTGTCAGCACAAGCATTTACATTTCATCTCATGGAGAAACACTATTTTGCCTGGTGGCTAACAGCCCTTGCTTGTGAACATTTCTGAACACTTGGGCATGATCCTTCGCATGTTTGCTTAGGACTAAACTCAGCTTTTTGATCAATGGGAATTGCTTTAAATATATTTATGCACAGGAATGCAGGTAAGCAAATAAGCACTATTTACATTCCAGGCCTCCACCCCCACATGACCAGCCCACAAACACACAAAATGCTTTCAACTAATTGTACATGACAGCATCCCTACCAGAAAACAAGCAGAAATCGGTGTCTTGTCTCTAAGCAACAAAATTCTGCAGCACTGGTGGGCTATGTTCCAAGGTTCTATAAGCCATCTCTTTTGTTATATGAACCAGCATTTTTTCATTACAGCAAAGTTAGGATATTCCTGCCTGCTCAGAAAACTTGAGTTACAAAATGGGAAGCATTATAACTTAATCCAGCCTTCAGTTGACTGTCATTCTCAGCCCAGGACCCTCCCTCCCCCTCTCGCCTGTCAAGTCATAGAGAAGAGAAGAGAGTGCAGCGCGTCCTAGTTCATGCCTGTCAGACTGCAACTCCCCAGGGCACCATCTAGCCGGCCAGATCTACTCCCCTAAGATGAATGGCATCATGCACAGGGGCCAGGCAGCCTCCTGGAAAGCTGCTTCTTCCCTGCTCTTGCAAGGGCTCTGCGTCCTTTCTTAACGCAGCACTGTGTGCCTGGACTATGTGAGTATCGCTTTTGAGCAAACACTGAGCTGAGCTGCATGGATTTGGAACTGGACTTTGATAAGCGATCCAGGGCTGGGCGTGACTGTTTGTGCTGCATGCAATGCAAACCTCAAGATCAAGAGGCTATTAAGGCAGAAGCAGGCAAGCAGTTTTTAGTATTTCTCTGTGTGGCAAATGAGCACAGGAGGAAAATGTTTAAGTAGAAGCTGCTTTTTTCTGATGGCAGGGTTGCTGCCTCATGCTAGCAGATAAAACCTTTGACCGATTGTTTGCACTTCTGGTTTTGAAAGATAAAGGCTGCATTTCAGCTGGCTGATATATTTACAAGTTGAAGTGATGTGGTCAGAAGCAAGAACCACTAAGTTCAGTGGCGCCCCCTCCCTCAACAGTATGTGCAGGACTGCAGGGACAACACATGTCTGATCAGGGATGGGGACCCCCCCCCCTCAATCTCCCCACCCAAAATCCCCAAAGGCTGGCCACTAGATCACCTCTGCTACTCACTATTCTATTGCCACCAGATGACCCTGATCAAAAGGCAATTATGCTATGTAAAGCTGGTGGTTTTTTTTTGGGGGGGGGGGGTATTTATTATATAGCTACATAGCGGATCAACATATCTGCCTTCATATTTTGGATTCCAGCTATGAGGGCTGTCAAAATGTGCCCCTGCACTTAGAAAATGTGCCACTAGACCCCTGTAAGGAGGGCATCTTCAGCAGCCCCCCCAAACCATTCTGCACCCCTCAGTTGCTGCTTTAAAAAAAAAAACACACCTGTTTTTTCTACATCTTTTTTCACCTCTCTAGATAAAACAGTTGCCTTGAACCAGTTTTGTTCCTGATCAGCCTTAACACAACAAACCTGTTTACCATCCCAGATGCTAATCAGCTGTTGAGGAGAGCTAATGATCCAAGGACAGACCGGGCAGGACAAGGCTGGCTCTCGGTTTCTGAACAACAGATACCAGGCCCACACCAGCCCAGAACGCAGTAGATCCCTTTAGTAACCCAGCCTGCAGCCCTGTGTATCCACGTCACTCTTGTGACTATGTGATCTTTAAGTCTGATTATATCCAAAGCAGTCAGGCGTGTCTGTCCGGCTGCATGTCACAAAAGTGGCCACACAGCCTAAGGGAATCGCTGTCTTCAGGCCCCCTCAGCCGACAGGGACAGCGGGAGCCCATGCCGCCGAGACTGGCTCCCTACAGTTAGCAGAAGGCAGCTTCACGACTACGCTGAGCCATTTCAGCCTTCCCAGAAAAGTAACTGCCATTGAAAAAAAGGGAGCAGGTAGCTTTCCAGGTCCTGTGTTTCTTATTAGACATGATATAACTGTAGGGGCCTCAAAGGCCACTTGGCCCAGTGCCCCTTCTAAGGCATGGTCAACCTCCTGAAAGAACAAGTTGCAGGAGGGTACAGGTCAAGTGGAATATCAGAGACAGAAGAACGGTTCTCCAGGGCATCCTCCCCATCACTGTCTCACCAGAGCCCTCTTTTCTGCCTTCTCCACTAGTGAGCTTTGGCTTCCCACTTCCATGTGCTAAAAGAGACCTTCTCAGTGGCTTTGTTTACACACTCTTCAGTTCAACATCTCCAGAGGATGTGCTTGTGTCATCCCCCAAGGTGCAATCCATGGTTCCTCTGCTTATTTACGTGTCAACTTGGCTTAGCTAGTCATCAGTATGAGGTGATTTTTCCACATGCCTCCTGCTGGTGTTCGTGACACTTTGCTAATCTGATTTCCTCAAAAGCCCCAGAACCTGAAGCAATTGCCATACTCAGCCACAAATAAATTCTGGCTCCGTCCTCCCAGGCAGATAGACTTTAATCCATCCAACACCAATGCAGTGTAAAAGCAGCCTGATCCCCCCACAAAGCAGACAGGCCAACTGAGCTGTGGCTTACACAAAAACAAAACAGGGGTGCAACATTAAAGGAATGCTGCTGCTCTCCACTTGTACTGAGATCCCTGTAACAAATTAATATTAGGAATAGACGAGAGAGGCAGCCTGGCTGAAAGCGACAGAAATAATAACTGAGTCTGACCCCTTTCAAACAGGAACACTCTTCAGGAATATTTCACAAGAACTTCCAAGAGCAGCATTAGTCACAGACTCTATATGGGGCTGCAGCATCAAATTTATCTATTTATTTAAAATATTGATAGACCACCTAATGACAACAATACCAAGACAATGTACAATGAAACAATTCAATACAAGATATTTCAACGTGCTATTAAAAACAAGCCAATACATCACAATTGCAGTAGCCAAGAGGCCAGGGAGCGTTCAAGTAGACTGAAGTTGATTGATTGATTAACCATCAACAGGAGCTCATCCCAGTGTGGCATTTCCCCCTTCTCCCATCCATGTTGAGGAAGAATGCAAACCTGTGCCAAGGTGTTGTGTGTTGCACATTTTGGCCATTTCTCCACTCTACCTCACTGGCTGGGGCAGGAAAGCTACACAGGCCATGTTACACGGCTGCTACAGGGAGAGGGAGATCTTGGCAAGAAGCTGCCTGGTTCCATCTCTTGTCAGCTTGGAAGCAGGTGGCTGTAGCTCGGGGACAAGAGCATGGTCAATTCTGGGCATCTCCAGGTGGGGCCGAGACAGCTCCCTGCCAGAAACCCTGGAGCCCCACGGGAAGTCAGCTTGGACAATAGATGGACAATAGATAGACCTTCCTATATTCATGAGCTGAGCTTTCTCTTCTTTGCCTGAGGGCTCTCTAGTGAGGTCACAACTGGCATGAGATGTGAACAAGGGGATTTATTTCTCAACTCACCCTTGAGCTATTATTAGCATTATTATTTATTAATTTTGTATTCTGCCCTTCATCCATAGCTTTCAGGGCAGTTCACAGCATAAAACTACAATATAAAAACACAAAAGACATAATAAAAACAAGAACAAAACCAACCAATAACCCCCACCTTCCTCCACACATCTAAAAGACTGCAAATCAGCCAAAGGCCTGGTTGAAGAGGAATGTTTTCGCCATGCAAACCTCCCTAGGGAGACTATTCTACACATGGGGAGCCACCACAGAAAAGGCCACCCTCAGGGCCTCTTGTGGAGGAGGCACAGGAAGAAGGGCTTCAGATGACCGCAAGGTCCAGGTAGGTAGGCGGTCCTTCAGGCATTGCACATTTTCTTCCAGAAATTTCAGCTACCAATATATGTCCAACACCATGAGAACTGCTGGCAGATACAAGACCAGGAACACAGCTTTTAGTTTTTGAAGCCTCTAGTCAAGCTTTTAAAATGGTCCTCATTGAATAAGGGAGTGGCTAAATGGGAAGTAGTTTGAGAGCAATAATGAGTTCCTGGCAAAAACAAATTTTGGCCCTCTTCCAGAAACATTAATGGTCAGCTATAGGGATCAAGCTGCAGGAAAAGGCACAGGAAGAAACAGAATATGTGGCCAGCCATAAACACAAGGATGAAGTACTGCATTTTAGAAAACATCAATCATCTGCAGATTTAAATCAAATCAAATTAAATCACGATTTAAATCACAATTTAAATTGCTAGTCAGTAAGACTTGATTTAAATAATTTTTTTTACAGAAAGACTCATTCTTGCTGGTATAATCTTAATATACAACCAGATGAAGGTTTCATTTTTGGAATAATAAAATTTCAGGAATAATAAATTTTCAAAGTAGTTTTTACAGTTATATCAAAAATTACAGATTTGGTTATACTGTTAGAAATACACAGACAGGTAATTATGAAATTATTGTGAGGTTTAAAAAGTTAACTGTTTCTGCTGTACTTTATTGGAAGGGGAAAAATAATCATTTCCTTAATAACAATTTAATCAATTTATTTAACTAAAACAATAACATTATAGCATATGCATCCATGTTTGTTAACTGATGTGGTTAAACGGGTTTTAAAAAAAAACTTAGACTGTGTTTTAGCACACATGAAAAACTTAAAACAAATCCTTATTTCCTGATGAATAGCCTTTGGACTATAATGTAACTTAAATAGAAAACTAGCTTTAGAAAGATTTTTCCTCCAAAAGCATTTTATTGTAAAAATCCAATATAAATTTTAAAAATCCATTTTTTAAAAATATATATATTTTAAAAATAATTGATTTTTATCCACCCTGCTGTGAACACTACCAAGCACGTCATAAAATGTACAGACCATTTTCTGCTTTGTGAATGGCCCATTGTCAGGGCTGCTCTCTACACATACGTAAAATTTCTACCTCCCTTCCTTATCAAATTAAAAGCTGAAGAACAGAAATGCTTGTACAGTATACTTATGGCGTGCCGAGTTACTTTTATCTCTCTGTGTTTTATTTCCTTAAAACGTGTTGCAATTGAGTAGCTTAAGCGCAACCACTGACTCTCCTACACATGTATTACATTTAGCAACTTATGGAAGTAGCATCTCCACTGACCAAAACGCATTCCAGGAAGATGTGCTCTCCACAAGCCATACCTTCCCTAATAACCTCATAGGAATTTTTGTTACTGACGTTAGTGCTGTGGAAAGATGCTGCCACTTAATTCAGCAGCCACTGGATCCCAGCATTGCCTGCCCCATTGAATTTGAACTGAAACTAAGTCACCCTGCTTTGTACAACAGTAGTTTGTATATTCAGGTATTGCCTCAACTAAAAAACTAGTTTTGCCAGAGCAATACTTTATTATTTTCAAACCATCCTTCACTGGTTAAGATCCTAGGAAATTTACCTTTAAAAAACCAAACCCAAAACCTGTGTGAAGAGATGTGTTTTAGGATGCTATTGAGAACTCAGTAAGGAGAACCTCCAAGAGGACGTTCCACAGGCAGGTGACACTAGCAAGACCACAGTGAGATTTCCCAGCTGCCAAGATCCACAGCTGTGCTCCATCTGTGCCTTTTCCCCATTCATCCACATTTCACCATTAACTTGGGGGTTGTCTAGGAAGCACCCCTCTGAGGGCCTGATTTGGACCAGTTGCTAACCCCTGGCAGAAACAGAGTTGGACAAGCTGTGACTAGGCTTGGTTGCCAGCGATTATCTTTGGTGGCTGCTGTGCTACGTCCTGCGGCTGCCTTCTCAGGTGTGTCTTGTATTCTCAATGAGCATGGCCTAAAGTTCCAGCCTTTCTCAACCTGTGGGTCCCCAGATGTTGCTGAACTACAACTCCCATCATGCCTAGCTACCAAGGCCAGAGCTCAGGGATGATGGGAGTTGTAGTCCAACAACATCTGGGGACCCACAGGTTGAGAAAGGCTGGAATGAAAATAGAAGTCGTGCCTCTAAACAGCGATAGGTTGTCTTTCCCACATCATTTGTTATCAACGGCACGCATTCCCCATTCCCATGAGAAAGTATGAATTTCTGCTCAGTTTTCCTCTTGAGCTTCCAAGGCGTGGTGTCTTGTGAGCTCCCTTTAACCACCTGCTAGTATTAGTGGAAAAGAGGGAGGCATCCTGGTCATGTTTATACCCAAGCACATGCAGAGTGCCTTTCTCTTGGCATTTGGTAACTACAACACAAGGAATCCCAGATGCCTGTTATTATTCTGTAGGGAAGACAAGAGCACTGCTCTAGCAGAAGAAAATTGGAGAGGCAGCCCCGTGAAAGGACAAAGTGGAAAGATAATCACAATCAATATAAAATTAAGTGTGACCCCCCCCCAGGTCCCCACATTGCTGCCATGCAGACTTCCTTGAGTACCAGTCCCACCTACTAGGACTTGCTTCCAAGTAGCAATGCGTAAGATCAGGTTGTGGGAGGGGAAGGAATGGGAATGAGGCAAGAGAGGAGAAGCACAACATATGGGAAAGGAAGCAAAAGAGGTGTAAAACAGCCAGAAACTAAACAGGGAGAAAAAGAAGAGGAATGGCTACAATGCTACACACACTGATGTGTTACTTCAGAATCAATGTGCAACAGGAAAAGTCTTGAGGGCTTACCTAATACAAGGGGATGTCAGAGATAGGAGCAACCGTCGCTGCTGCGATCTATGTGTTCAGGGAGGCAGGGAAGAGACTTGCTGCTACCCAATCATGGGAAAACTAAAATCCTAGATTTGTCCAATGTTTTCTATAGGCGTTTCCTACCTCTATGGTGTGGGGAAGAGAAAGGAGTTGAAAAGAATGAGAACTAGGGCAATTGAGACATGGAGCTTAAGAGTTCGCTTGAAAACAAGCCCCCCACCCCCAAGGAAAATGTGGGTCAGAGGAGAGAGGGGAAATTGACCTGTTCAGGCCTGTAAGAATTTAAACAGAATATTCTGGAGGGAGGGAGGGATTTGAGTTGGGTGTGTCATAAGTCAAGGACTCCCCTACTGACACTATGGACAGCTGCGATTCCAAAATGACTCCCAGGGGCACAGTTACCCCATTCAGAACCAGAGAATCTCCCACCCCTGCCTGCCCTGTCCTCCAGAAACTGTACTTCTGTGTTGTCGGGATTCAACCTCCATCTGTTGACCACCATCCACCCCCTCCCCAAAAGCATCCAGATACCCTCATTCACTGCCTTCCTGGTTCTGATTTAAATGATAGGTAGAGCTGGGTATCATCTGCATATTGGTGAAAACCCAGCCTTCCTGATGATCTCTCTCAGCGGTTTCATATAGATGTTAAAAAGCATCTATATGAAGAGGATGGAGCCCTGAGGCACCCCACAAGTGAGAGCCCAGAGGTCCAAGCACTCACCCCCACCACCACTACTTTTTGGGCACGACGCAGGAGGAAGGAGCGGAATCACTGCATAACAGTGTCCCCAACTCCCAGCCCTCCTGGACAGTCCAGAAGGATACCATGGTTGATGGTATCGAAAGTCGCCAAGAGATTCAGCAGAACCAGGAAATAGCTTTCACCCCTATCCCTAACCCACCGGTGTCCACCAGATGTTCTGGAGTACCACTCCCACCAGCATGGCCAGTGGTAAGCAACGATGGGAGTGGAAGCCCAAAATGTCCTCAGTTACCTTGCTGGGGAAGCACTGGGGCTAGCTCTGGATGGCCACCTGTCTGGAGGCCTTTGACCACTGTGAAACCCTAATCCCCCTGTGGCATCCATTACACATCAACGGCTGTGAGGGAAAGTCAACTTGGTTGGGAAACCAACCTCACAAAGGCTTTAAGGAGAAAAGAGGCAGTGAGTCTAACCCAGAGCTAAGGGGAAACCACAACACAGGACTTCTCCAATTCACTGCCATTTATTACATGCCTAGACCAGGGATGGCGCGGGTGGCGCTGTGGGCTAAAGCCTCAACGCCTAGGGCTTGCCGATCGAAAGGTCGGCGGTTCGAATCCCCGCGGCGGGGTGCGCTCCCGCTGTTCGGTCCCAGCGCCTGCCCACCTAGCAGTTCGAAAGCACCTCCGGGTGCAAGTAGATAAATAGGTACCGCTTACCAGCGGGAAGGTAAACGGCGTTCCGTGTGCGGCTCTGGCTCGCCAGAGCAGCGATGTCACGCTGGCCACGTGACCCGGAAGTGTCCCCGGACAGCGCTGGCCCCCGGCCAATAAATGTGAGATGGGCGCACAAACCCCACAGTCTGTCAAGACTGGCCCGTTCGGGCAGGGGTACCTTTACCTTTACCTTAGACCAGGGATGGGAACCTTCAGTGCATAGCTTGAGCATGTCTACTAGCCTGCCGGACCCACACCAGGCCATGCCCCTCACCAGACCTGCTTGAGTGCTTTTGCAGGGCTAAAATAGGCCACTGCACTGTGATACTGCCTGCTTGCTTGCCAGGACAGAGAGGCAGATATCAATACCCAGTGTAGCCTACTGTACAACAGTAAGAGCAGCATCCATTGCTGAAGTCGCTTTCACATTTGATCTTCCCTAGCATCAGGAGGTCCCTGGAAGGTTAACCATGAAGGAATGTAGCCAACAACAGTTCCCAGTGATGTCTGAATTTAGGAACTATGGTTTGTTTAAACTCTGATTAGTAAGAATAATCCAGGATCTGAAACCACAGCCTAGGCCTGGTTGAAACCACTCTTCACAACTAGGCCTGGGCGATGTATCAATACTGTTCATTGGTACGAGGGCCAGACTGCAATGGCAGTTTCACCCGGCAGTACATTGCCACTGCTACTGAGTCCCTCTGCCACCAGTGCCCAGCACACCGAAGCAGAAACAAGCTGCAGTCGGGTGCTGGAGGCAGAGGGACTCAAGAGCAATGGCGGCTTCACTTGCAATATACCACCGGGTGAAACTGACACCTCACTACCGGCGAGGGAAGAACAAGCTACATCGGCCGGGCAAGGCAGGCAGCTCATTTAAATTCCTCTGTTGAGGGGTGCACAGCTGCCTGCCCCTCAATGGAGAAGTCTAACAGAGCCCCTCCCCTCCAGCTCAAGCAAAGCAGAGGGGGGGGCTCAGTTAGACTTTCCCCCCATCTGTGCCAAGGCAGTGGTGGCTGAGGCAAGCCCACATGCACTTGTCTCAGCCGCCACCACCTTGGCATGGGATGGGCAGGCTACCTCTTCCTCTCTGCCTGCCCCGCCAAGCAAAGGTGGAGGCCTCCTTGCAAACAGAGCCTGACGGACTCTGCGCTTGGCTCCCACAGCCCGGCTGGCTCCCTCTGACCCCAGCATCCTGTGGGAGGAAGAAGCTGGGCTGACCTCAGCTCAGGGCCAATACAGCTTGTTCCACTTTCCGTTTCAACACTGCAGTGTATTACTGCCAGATCACAATGTTGGGCTGGTGATACATCGCAATGTTGAAAAGCTGACGTTGCCCAGCCCTATTCCCCACATTACCAGGTAATACCCCCAGCACTGCTGGACTAGACGGGCTGTGCCTCTGGACGGGTTCCACAAGGCCTATGGAATTCAGGTTACAGTAAGCAAGTTCTAAGTCATTTGTTCAAGCCCATTAGAGTCAAGAGTCACAAATAACATTAGTGTTAAATATTATGTTAAATAGGTGGCAGCATCATTCAATCCCTGCACACACAATAATATTTGAAGTCTTATGCCATGAAGACAGAACTATATCCATCATGAACACTCAGCCATTTCCCTTTTTCAAGTCAGCCAAGATTCTTTTTCTTCTTACAGTATTTCCCGAGGCTGAACTTTCCAAACTCAAGTATCCTTTGCACTTTTCCAGGAAGTATTTCATATTGCCTCCACACTGGGCCTCAAACTTTAGTCTTGTGCACAACAGGAAACTTCTTAGTCATTCACAATTCTCCTGAAAATAAGATGACCTCACTTGCTTACAGTGGTAATCTGATCAGACTTCGGTTCTGTGTCATTTCAGCAGCTATCAACCTGCAGATAAGCATATTGCTAAGGAGATTCTGAAGAGTAAGCTGAAAGAGGACCCAAATAAAACTACGAAACAACCAAACCTTCTTCAGGCAGTTCAAAGGAAACATGGGCTGGGGCAGCGGTGCCAGGAGACCTCCCCACATTCAACAGGAAGGTTTGCAAAGGGGGATTCTAAATGAATTCAGTCTTCATGTACTGGCAAACCCCCTGCCTTATCAGCGCAACAGTCTAAACACACCTAGCAGCCTCTCCCAGACCCTCCTATTCCAGGTGGGGTGGGAGAGGACTTTGAAGGCAGGTCTAGCACATTCCCTACCTCAATGCCCCTACACACTCCCCACCCCCACATGATGGCTGAAGGCCCAACTAGGGCTCTAGCCATACTGCACTTATATTGCTTTCATACACTTTTGCTCCAATCCTGAAAGTCACCAGGGCACATTTTGGTGCCCAAGGTGCAAAAAACCCCACGTCTCAATTGCACCAGCAGCCACTGCATAAATACCAAGTGAACACCTTTCTATTTGTCTGAGCATTCCCATGGATAGTAGGTTTGCTTTATTTTGCTCCTGCTGTTTTATACTGTTCTATTTTATCTATTGTTGAATTTACTATTTTTATCCATGGCCTTATTTCATATTCCACGTGGTTTTAAATGTGTTATTTAACTGTTGTAATTTGATTGTTTTATCTTACTGTGAACCAGACAGAAAGCGAAACGACTAAAAAGCAAGACAGAAAGTGAAACGGCAATAAATGTTGGAAATAAGTAATGTCTCCTGCACAAACATTTTGAAATGAACTGGAGAAACTGGAAGGAAGGGAAGAGGAAGCACTCTGCCCCTTCAGAAGGAGAAGGTTCACAGTGTGACAACTGTGGCATGTGATCATGCAAACCAGCAATGTGCATCTCGACTCAATTACAGTGGAAAAGTTTCAGTGCAGCTGCCTACAAAAACCTTTAACTGGGTTAAGAGAGGCAGGACTGGAGCACTCACAGATTACTCACACAATTACTGCAAATCATGGAAGCACCTGAAACACTCTATTTAACAAGTGAGCATCTTCCACATGGCCCATGACCTATGCAGGGTATTGTTTTCCTTTGCTTGCGAGGTGAAAATTCAGGAAGTGAAACTTTACTCAGCAGTTAATGGGAAAGAAGGTGTCAGACAATCTTGATCAATCAGAAACTGTATGTGACGTCAAAGCTAATGTGAAACTGCCTAAAGAGAGCCAGCGTGCTGCTGTGGTGAGAGTGCTAGCCTAGGCAAAGTATTGGAAGACACAAGATTTATCCACTCTGGAAGAATGGCAGATGAAGCTGATGGACTATATGGAACTGGCAGAAATGACTGGCAGAATCTGGGACCAGGGTGAAGAGTCGGTGGAAGAAGATTGGAAGAAATTTAAAGACTGTCTACAGAAATATTGTAAAATTAATGAATGTTATAATGATGTTGGATAGAAATTAAGTGGTTTCCAGCTTTAATGCTTTAAGGGAATATGAAAAATGGGTTGTTAATAGGGAAAAATCTAATGTTACTATTTTAAGACCAAAGATTAGGATAAACAAAGAGGGTAAGGATTTGCCAACAAATTGAACTGGAATACAAAAAAGGGAGGTATGAGGAGGTCCGGGAAACAAGTTAAGGAAAATAAGTAATAGAAAAATGGAGTGGTTTTAAAATTATTTTTATTTTGTATTTTTTTTCTTTTTCATTTTGTATTTTAATATTTTTTTAAAAAATCTTAATAAATATCTTATAAAAAGGAGAGAGTGCTAGCCTAGGGCCTGGGAGACCAGGCTCTGAATCCTCACTGGCCATGAAGTTCACTGGGTGACCGCCTCTCAGCCTCACCTCCCTCACAGGGCTGATGCAAGGATAAAATGGGGTGAGGGAGAACTATGCACTTCAGCTCATCAGAAGAAAGGGGGGATATAAATAAAATAAAATAGATTTCAAGAGCATGTGGGGAGGAAAAATAAACAAACTACAGCCCAATGGAGACAGGAGAAAGTGCAAAATGGCCTTTAAGACAAGAACCTGCCTCTATTCTATGGGGTTCATAGCTACATATTTGCAACAAGCTTCATACTTTCTGACAGGTCAAATAATCATGATAGTGAATCGGGATCAGCATGGACTTCCCTTGGTAGATTCCAAGACATTCTTGAAATGTTAATTTGTTGCTACAAAAAAATCGTCCTACTACTGCCAAGTTAGCAAGACACCAATTAATATGCTGCAGTCAGATGTCTAGTTTGAATAAAACGGTATGCATTTTTTCCAACCCAGAGACCTCAGGGCAACATATAGGTTTCCAAGTCCTTCTCCTCCTCTCAGCCCAAACTCCCATACGAGGACTGAGAGGGCTTGACCAGGCCAAGATGACCCAGGGAGCTTCATAGCAGAGCTATAATGTGGGGACAGACTTTCTCCCCACCCGTCCCTTTAAAACCCCCCAGCTTAAGGCGAGCATTGGCGAAGATCTGCATTTCAGGGACCCCCCTGCCAGCCTGCTTGGAAGAACCTCGCCCCCCTTTCCCAGCGTCTCCTGAGCCCCTAAGGAACAAAGGCGGGGGCGGGCTGGGATCGCCCGGCGGAGCCAAAGGGACCCCGAGCAGCCAGGAGGAGATGCACCTGCCGGGAAACGGGGGCGCCTGGCTCGGGCAGGGGGCGGCGCCCGCCTCCCCGTCGCGGGCCTGCGCCAAGGCGCGCCACCCCAAACCCGCCCACCTTCCCGAAAAGGCGCCCCGGAGCAGGGCTCGCTCGCAGTGGCGTAGCGTGGGGGGTGCAGGGGGGGCCGGGCGCACCGGGCGCAACATCTGGGGGTTAGGGGGCGCAAATCCACGGGTTAGGGGGCGCAAATTACTTGCCTTGCCCCGGGTGCTGACAACCCACGCTACGCCACTGCTCGCTCGGCGCCCGCCGGCCCCGTCCAACCCTCGGCTTGGCGGAGCGCGGCTGCCCTCGAGGAGGCAGCGCCCGCCCGCCCGGGGAGCCCGAGAGCCAGGGACGCCGAGGGTCTCCAAGAGCCGCGCCCCGAGCAGAGCAGCCAGCCGCGCCCGTGGCCGGGCCCCCCGCGCCTCCCCGACGCCGCCGACGCCATACCTGCCCCGCGCAAAGGCTCGTCCGCCTCCGGGTGCTGCTGCTGCTGCTGCTGCTGCTTCGCTCGACGGCAAGTGAGCGCGCGCTGGGCAGCAGCGCCTCTAGAGCCGCAGAGGCTGGGCGCGCCGCCGCGAAGTCACCCGACCGCCCAGGAGGGCGGGGGCTGCTGCTGCGTCACGCCAGGCGCGCGGCCGCCGCCGCGAGCACGCGCAGGAGAGCAACCCTGGTAGCTCTGGTCCTCGCTTTCGGAAGGAGACGTCGCTCGCTCGCGCCGCGCCAGATTTGCCAATACATTGCAAAGAAAGACGTACATCGGAAAGCGAAAGGAAGTGACTTCGAACAGGGCTTGATTTATAACTCAGAGCACAACAACTTTAGAACACGATCATGGGACAGCCAGAAAGCAGAAAACAACGCAGCTACATAAGAACATGAATCATTCCCAAAATGTAACTGTAATCGAGCTTCTTAGGTATTATACAAACTCAGTGAAGCTTGTGAACTCCCTTTTGCGGGGTGATCTCATTTATATTAGGTTTAATTCGAGGCAAGGAAGCTCATTTTATCACCCATATGCTGCAGATAAAAATGTTTTATACTATACTACCCTGAAATGTTTAACTGTTTCTTGGATTGTCCTTGAACCTTCCCACCACACTTGCCACCCTCTCCTGCCATTCTCCCTTTGAGAACCACTGCATGATTGAGTTTGAAGGGATCCCAAGGGTCATCTAGTCCAACTCCCTGCAATGCCCCAATTTTCCAGGGACAGTCCCAGAATTCCAGAAGCCACCCTGCTTTCTGATTTGATTCCTAGTTTTCCTTTTTTCCTCACCTCCATGTCTTGGAGAACAATTAAAAGGGGTGTGGGTGCAAAAAGAGAGTCCGTTTAACCTGAAAATAAAATACCTGCACCAAATGACGGAAACGGTCACCCTGGCATAGGACGTCCTTCCTATAATTTTGAAAGGAAAAGCTCACCAATCTGTTTTAAATTCTTTACTTGCAATGCTTCAGCAGCCAGCCATTTCCTAAGAAACACAGGGAGTGTCGATTCCTTTGTTGTAAATGGAGTCTTACACTGCAAGCCTTTACATGTCTACTCAGAAGTAGGTTCCACTGGATTCCATGGAGCTTACTCCCAGGTAACTGTGCAACCTTACACTGCAATCCTGAGCATTTTTACTCAGAACTAAGTCCAACTGAGTTCAATAAGATTTACTCTCTGATATTTTATTGGTCCTTCTCACAGTTTCCATTAATTATCATCATCATCATCATCACATCCTGCCTTTTTCCCTGACAGTGACTCAAGTTAGCTTACAGCTAAACTCTTATTTCATTCCATTTATCTGTTGAAGGTGTAGTATGCCACAACAGCAGCAAGAATATTCATCACAAAGTATTGGAAGACACAAGATCTACCCACCTTGGAAGAATGGCAGATGAAGGTGATGGACTATATGGAACTGGCAGAAATGACTGGCAAAATCCGAGACCAGGGAGAAGAGTTGGTGGAAGAAGATTGGAAAAAGTTTAAAGATTATTTACAGAAATATTGTAAAATTCATGAATGCTAGAATGTTGTTGGATAGAAACTAAGTGGTCTTTAGCTGTAATGCTATAAGGGAATATGAGAAAATGGTTATTAATAGGTAAAAATTTAATGTTATAATATTTTAAAATTGAAGATTAAGATGAATGAAGAGGGGAGGGATTTGCTGAATTAACAATTTGAACTGGAATACAGAAAAGGGAGGCGTGAGGAGGTCCAGGAAATAAGCAAATGAAAAATATGTGACGAAAAGACTGAATTGTTTTTAACTATTTTTTTGGTTTTTTTCTTTTTACTTTGTAATCTCTTGAAAATCTTAATAAATATCTTTTAAAAAAATATCTGTTGAAGGTGTAATACAATCATGATCCCTTTCCTTGAACAGGTTGAGAGGTGAGGTTGAGAGGTGGTCATTGGCTCAAGGTGACCAGTGTTGATGTGTATATGACGTCTATGTGTGCAGTGAGATCAAACGCAGAAGAAGCTCCCTGATGGAGAATAGGGTGTCCCTATTTTCATCACAGAAATGTTGGAGGGCAGGGCAATGTAGGAATCAAATCAGCCCAGGTTCACGGAGCATGCCACACTTGGTTCTGGCATGCAGTGGGGTCCTGGTGGCACCAGGTCCAGGTTGTGGGCTGACAACATGCTTTGGGGACCCTACTCAGTAGAGCATGAGGCTCTGAATCTCAGGGCTGTGTGTGTGTGCACGCAAAAGTGGGCGGATGTATTGCACAAAGTGTTGTGTAGGAAGAGAGAATTTCTGCAACTTTGAAAAGTGAACAAGCCTTGTCCTCTTCTACATCCTGCCACCCAAGATGGAGAGCTCCCAATCTCTCTGTCCTCCGTTAGCCCTGTAAAGCAGGGAGGGGGACTGGGCCCCATGGCACTGCCCAGCGGGAATGGGCAGAGGTGCTGCCTCTGCCTGCTTACTTTCTGGATGTCACAGCAGGGAGGACCCCACTCCACCGGCACTTGGGAGGGGGGTTGCAGGCATGCTAGTGACCAGAGCTGTCACCTCCTCCTCTCCTTCCCCTGACCTGTGTTGCAGATATTAATATTGTGCAGTTTGAAGTGACTGGAAGCATAGGAACTGACTCCTTTTGGAATAAATCATTGTCCAGACACATGAAAATATTATTCAAACTTTTACTGATAGAACTCTTTAAAACAGAATACATCAAATGATACGTCTAAAATATCCATATCTTGTGCTGCCCAGCATCAGGCTCAGCATCTTACAAAACACGAAATAATCCAAACAGACTTATAAGCAAAGTGTTGGATAAAAGCAGCAATGCAAAAGCCAGCTGCAGGTGGCTGGAAAGCAAAACAGGATGTTGATGTGTGGAACTGTACTGTTGGGAAAAAGGGGGAGTCTATTCTCTGTACTGAGCACCGGATGTTAGCTCAGAGTGTCATATGACCTGTACTGGAAGTACAGGGGCGGAGTTGTGACTCTTCTGCTGGAGTCTGGAGGGTGCAGTCACGTTTCTATGTACTGCTGAAATGACAGGAATAGAAGACATGTAAAAAGACTCCTGTCTGTCTCTTTTCCCCCGCCCTGGGGGGAATGCAGGGAGGGAGAAGCAGTGGGTGTGTTCTTCTCACGTCTAACGAGGAGAATCGCCGATTTACGACCTTGCCTGCCGGGAGACGCAGACGGGAAGGTCAACAAGTATCTCACTCGGTTTGCCCGGGGGAGACCAGTTACCTCTGACTGTGAGCTGAGATACTGACACAAAGGTCTCTCTCCACAGACTGTTTGCTCTCCCTTAAGGATAACTTCTTTTACCTCTTCACTCCACTGAGTCTGGGAGACAAAGACTCAAAGGCAACTCCCTTCAAAATGGAGATTTTGCAACCCAATACCTCTCGCATGATCTAAGGTTACAACGCTCAGAGAACAACAATCAGTTAGTTAATCATTAACTTAGCAAGAGCTTCAAGTGCCCCATGGAAAAAACCCATGTTAAACCTCTGCAGTCTACCTTTAGCTGTTGTTCATTTCTGTGTCAGTTAAAACCATTACACTTAACACCCTGCCACTCTGGGTAGGGATTGGGTGAGTCAAAGAGAGGTGGCAGATGTGCAAAGGCTTTGGCTCACTTGCCCAGAGAGCTAAGGTGAGGGAGCAAGAGACTCCCAGTGGCAGGGAGGGAGGGACAAGTGCTTCACGCAGGCTGCCCTGCCTATCAGCCTGAAGCAGAGGACTAGGCGAGTGACTAGAGGGGACCAGCGATTTCCGGGGTGTGGCACAACCCACAAGGCAGGAGCCAGTTGAGGAGGGGGAGGCAGGGCAGTCCAAGGCAGAGAAAGGTGTGCAGGGGTGGAGTGGTGGGAGGCACCAGCTGGGGAACCCCCACGGGAAGAAGACTCAGAGCCTGAGGAGTGGTCATAGAATCATAGAATCATAGAGTTGGAAGAGACCACAAGGGCCATCGAGTCCAACCCCCTGCCAAGCAGGAAACACCATCAGAGCACTCCTGACATATGGCTGTCAAGCCTCTGCTTAAAGACCTCCAAAGGAGGAGACTCCACCACACTCCTTGGCAGCAAATTCCACTGTCGAACAGCTCTTACTGACAGGAAGTTCTTCCTAATGTTTAGGTGGAATCTTCTTTCTTGTAGTTTGGATCCATTGCTCCGTGACCGCTTCTCTGGAGCAGCAGAAAACAACCTTTCTCTCTCCTCTATGTGACATCCTTTTATATATTTGAACATGGCTATCATATCACCCCTTAACCTCCTCTTCTCCAGGCTAAACATGCCCAGCTCCCTTAGCCGTTCCTCATAAGGCATTGTTTCCAGGCCTTTGACCATTTTGGTTGCCCTCCTCTGGACACGTTCCAGTTTGTCAGTGTCCTTCTTGAATTGTGGTGCCCAGAACTGGACACAGTACTCCAGGTGAGGTCTGACCAGAGCAGAATATAGTGGCACTATTACTTCCCTTGATCTAGATGCTATACTCCTATTGATGCAGCCCAGAGAGAAGACTGAGAGAGAAGACTGGGGGGAGGAGGTGACAGAAGCTGAAGATGTAACAGGGCTTAGTGACCAGGAATAATCTGCGGCAGAGAGCAGTTTAGGATCAGAGGCTGAGGCAGAGGCTGGAGAGGAGGAGGGCCTAGAGGCAGAAATGAGTCAGGCTGGTGAGGAAGCCAGGGGATCTCCCACTCCTGCTGTGACCAGCTGCCCTCCCCACTGGTCTCCCAGAACCTGTAGAGGAATGAAGAGGGCAGAGCAGAGACAGACAAGGCGCCAGGAATCTCAGACTGCGTGGGAAGGACCATGGGGAAGGAGAAGACAGGGAGCTGTGGAAAGGCAGGGGACCTTCAGTCTCACAGCTGCCTCATTGGGGCAAGATCTATTGGGAAGAGTTGCTGTGCTCACTAGGCCTGAGCTGGTTTGTTCCTTTGAATAAAGAGTAACTTCACTGACACCTTTTGAGTTATTCCTGCCCTGCTCCCGACTCCTGCAGCAGGGTGTGGCCGAGGAAGAAAAGATGGGTCAGATGAAGGATGGGTCATCCCATCCCTCTTCCCCCACTTCCCCCACACCACTGTCTCTTAGAACCAGGAGGGGCTTGGAAAGGGAAGAGCAGAGGCAATTTTTGTGCAGCAGGAGTCTCAGGTTCCGGACATGCAACCTGTCAGAGAAGGGTATATAAGCTGGAAGAGGTTGCTGCAATTCCTTCATAGGGCCCAGACTGTGGACAGCTGCAGAGGCTCAAAGTGTGTGTGTGAGCACCGCGGAAACTGTTGTAAGTGTTTCTCTTCCTGATAATGAGTTAACTATCAGGTGGGTGCTTCTTCCTTTTTTAAAAAATATAATTTTTATTAATTTTCCAATAAAATGCTGTTTTTGTTCCAAGCAATTCCAATAATTAAAGGAGTTGCAATATTTAAAGAGTGGCAAAAAGCGATTTCAAGATATATCTGGCAGGGCAAAAAGCCGAGAATAAAATTTAAGTTGTTAACAGATTTAAAAGAAAGGGGAGGCTTCGCCCTGTCAGATATGAGATTATATTATGAAGCATCGTGCATATGTTGGTTGAAAGAATGGATGAAATTAGAAAATACAGATTTGTTAGATGTGGAAGGTTATGATAATAGATTCGGTTGGCACGCTTATTTATGGTATGAAAAAAAAACCAAGTGCATAAAGGTTTCGAAAATCATATTATTAGAGGATCTCTGACTGAGGTATGGGGTAGGTACAAAAACCTACTTGAACCAAAAATACCACACTGGTTATCACCATTAGAGGTGATGAGTGTTAAAAAGATCAATATGACTGGGAGGTGGATAACATATGGGAGTTTAATTGAGAAAGAGGGAAGTAAGTGGAAAATGAAACCATATGAAGAAGTGAAAGAATATGTAAACGATTGGCTGCATTACTTTCAGATTAATGAAATGTTTAGAAAAGAGGTTGCAGAAAGAGGCTATTATGAAAAAGAATCTAGGTTTCAACGAGAAGTATTGAATAATGAAGTTAAAAATTTATCTATGATGTATAAATTATTATTGGAATGGCATTTGAAGGATGAAGAGGTTAAATCAGTTATGATTCAATGGGCCAAAGACTTTGGATATAACATTCAATTTGATGATTGGATAAAATTGTGGAAGGAAGGGATGAGATTTACGGCATGTACCACAATTAAAGAAAATGTTATGAAAATGATAATATCGATGGTATATAACACCAGTTAAATTAAGTAAGATGTATAAGGTGAGTAATAAATGTTGGAAATGTAAGGAGAAAGAAGGGACATTTTATCATATGTGGTGGGAATGTAAAAAAATGAAGTGCTTCTGGGAAATGATATATAATGAGATAAAGAAAATACTGAAATATACATTTGTTAAAAAACCAGAAGCATTTCTATTAGGAATATTAGGTGGTGAAATAAAAAGGAACGATCAGAAAGTATTGCTGTATGCAGTAACAGCAGCCAGAACTCTTTTGGCCCAGAAATGGAAACAAGAAGAAATGCCTATGATTGAAGAATGGAGATCGAAATTAATGGATTACGCGGAACCGGACAGATTGACAGGGAGGATTCGCAACCGACGAGACCAAAGATTCACTGAGGACTGGAGTAAATTTACAGAATATATTAAAAATATTTGTGATAATGATATAATGTTTGTAAGTTTTCAAGAAGCTCTGTAAGAAGATTTGGTATAAATATTGTTTAAACAACATGGTAAGATAAGATATATATAGTGCAATATAAATTAAGAAATGTGAAGATTTGTGATAATTACGGAAAATTATCAGACATGTTGATGGAAGTCTAAAAAAAAAAGATGCGTGATGAGTTTTTGATGTTTAATAATGTTATAAATTTGTTTTTATCGGGTGCTTCTTCCTTACGGTGACAACAGCAAAACAAAGTTTGGGTCATCCTGAATCTTGAAGTCTGGCTGTGTTTTCAGTTCTTGTTGCGGAATGTTTGGATTTGGTAGATTAAATGGGAGCTGAATCATATTTCTCCCCCATCATTGCACTGTTGATGTGTTTATTTCTGCAGCACAGATGTTTAGAGTAGCAAGCAACTTCCCTCTAATCAAAGAGTGTTACAAAGAAGCTGTCAAAACATGAAAAAAAAGGTGCAGGAGGCAGCGATTGGATGGGTATTTGGGGCTCAAATCTAAGGATTCTTTGGGACTACAACACCTGAGACGCTGTTTGAAAACCCGTTCCTATCTTGGGTGTTGCAAACTTCTGCAAATTGCACCTGCAGAAATTTCCTCTTCTGGATAACTATTGAAGGTGCAGGATCTTGGCCCTCTCTTGCATCTGGTCACAGAGTCAATGGCAGCAGGCAAATTCATAACTCCAAGACCATTGGGCTATCTCAGTAGCTTCACCTCCATCTTGGCTGGATTCAAATTTAGCTTGTGTGCCCACTTCCAGGCACTACCTTTTGCACAACAGGTAGAAATCAGCGCTTGAGGTCTTTCCCCCAACATTCATTCATTCATTTATGTTTAAAATTATGCAATGCTATATCATAAAAAATATCAAAGCGGTTTACATAATTTATATACATAATAAAAACACACTACAAATTTAAAATGAGAGACCACCAATGAACTATTATGGAAAGGTGCATTCTTAATTTTCTGCATGGAGCTGGCAGAATAAAAAGAGTTTTCAGCAGGTGTTTAAAAGTTAAAATAGAAGGCACCTGCTAAATCTCTATTGGCACAGCATTCCACAAGACTGGGGTGATGACACAAAAGGTTCTGTTTCGTGTTGATGTCAAATGAGCCTCACCAATTCAGAGGACAACAATCAACACTCCTGCAGATGATCTCAGTGACTGAGCTGGGATATGAGAGTTTAGATCAGCTTTTCTCCGCCTTAGGTCCCTAGATGTTGATGGACTACAACTCCCAGGCTTCATGATATATTACAACATTGTTAGACAGGACTATGCACTCTCCCAAAGCAGCTCCCATTTTTTTCTGCTTGCTTTCAGGTGGTTGTGGAGAGAGGAAATGGCCACAAGGTGGCAGTGCCCTCTCTAGTTCTACCTGCAAAGAAAAGAGAAGGCTGTACCACAGTATGTAAATCAATCGTAAATGGATGGCTTTTTAAACCAAAAGTGGAAGTTGCTTTTGGGGGGAGCTCAGCCTGATTGCATTGTGCAATACAGTTTCTTAACTGGCAACAACCCTAAATTGAGTGGTAAAAAGATGCATCTCAGTTATCAGAAGTTTGGAAAACATTGTCCTACATGCAGGCAGCAAATCTCTTGAGCAGGAATATTTGTGGACACATAAGAAAGACAAGGCAGTTATTGCTGGCCTGGATGCTCAAAGTTCATGCCTCTTATTTCTTTTTATCTTGCCACCACATTTTTCTATTCTTACACTGTTGGGTCCTCAAAATCACTGTTTTTAGAAAAAAGAAAATTAAGCAGCAGTTCTTGGATTTCAGCTGCGATTAGGGAAACTCGGCTGGCCTAGAAGAGTTGCTGTGTTTTCCCCGCTTCCTCCACATTGACTGCTTCTATTGCTCAGATGACGGCAATTTGATCACTGGGTTCATCTGATGTTCTCAGCCTTGAAAATAGCCACTATAGCTGTGTCGTGCCAGCAAAGTCCATGATATGCACCTTTGCTCTGAATTTTAAACAGGGTCTTCTTCCACAAGAGATGTGCACACACTTTTAATGGATGAGGAAAACGAATTGCAATGTACACATTGCCATTGCTTTTTAGTCTATTTTTTCTTTTAAATTTAGACAAACATTTATTTATTTAACTTGAATAATCTCAAGATGATGGAGAGTGCATCTGAAGGCTTGGGCAAGGAAGCAGTACAGTTTCTTTCTAACTTAGGCTGGGGATTATCTCTATAAGGCCCCCACATTCTCATCTGTTGCAGCCCCCCCCAAACCCCAAATCTCTGTAGTGAAGATAAACCAGGAACATATCATCCAATTGTTAGTTGCCTTCCTTTGGTTTTGTAGCAATATTTGAAAGCCACTAATGCACCAGATAAATTTCTGAGCTTCCAGGTGGTGCTTAGTGCCCCTTGACACAAACCCCCCCAAACATACAACTTTTTCAACAAATGATTTTTTAAAAATCTATAGCACTTCTTAGCGGCCAAAAAAGTACTCAAATCAGCAATTGCAGCCCAAGCAGCTCATTTATCCTAAGTATGAAGCAATTAGAATCCTAGAGTTGGGCTAAAGGCCAAGGTGTTCTCTGAAGGCAAACCAGGATGGGCTACCCTCGCTCCCAACCACATTCTTGAGAGATGTTGCAATTATTTGTGGCAAAATATCCCTTCAATGGAGGTGTTTGATGTTAGGAAACTATTTTGCATAATGGACTATAAAAGCAAACAAGTAGAATAAACATAGCTTTGGTTGGCTGTCAAAACTTAGCGTAGAGAAAAAGGAAGGATTGTTACAAAGAGCAAACCATGCTATGAAAAATCCCTCTAAAATCTTAGTTTGCTTACGTGAGAGAGAGAAAAGTCAGCACTTGTGTGATTGTCCAAGGAAACAAGTATCTCACTATTCAGATAACATTACAAGTTTGGAATACAAAATGTCAATGTTTGTAAGAAGGCTCCAAATTCTGAGACAGAAAAGAAATATCTGGAATGCATTCCATTCCATTTTTTAAACAGTGGCATCTTGGTCACCCTCTCTCCTCTCCTACAGCTGCATGGAGAAGGAAATTATCACGACTATCTGGTCATGGAACATAAAATGAGGATCAAACTGTTTTCCTGTCACACAAATTCAGGTTCAGGTAGGGAGGGAGAAAGGTGAGGGAAAAGGGTGCCCATCCAGTTCTGTAGAACTGAAGTTATTTCCACTGAAAACAGTAATATTAACAAGTCATTGGCACACATGGAAATCAACAGTTGCCAGGACAACCCAAACGAAAAAGCGAGTCTGAAAAATTCTGGAATAACAAAACAGAAGTAGTGGAATAAGTTGGGGTTGGTGAATTTGCCATGTGATCCATACCACAAACAGCCAGGAAGCAGCAATACTGGGGAAAAAAGAAAAGGAAAAACAATCACTCCAAGCGATCCTTAATGTGGATTGAATCCTGGTCTCCCTCATGGATGGTTTCTGTTGAGAGAGAGAGAGAGAGATGGGGAGAGTGACCCTGTTGATCCTCCTCAACTTCTCAGCAGGTTTTGATAAAATGGGACCATGATATCCTGTTAGACTGGCTCTGTGGATTGGGAGCAGGTGGGCGCGTGATACAAATTGAAGTAAAATTATATCTGGGGTTGCGGCGCTCATCTCACTTTATTGGCCAAGGGAGCCGGCGTACAACTTCCAGGTCATGTGGCCAGCATGACTAAGCCGCTTCTGGCGAACCAGAGCAGCACATGGAAACGCCGTTTACCTTCCCACCAGAGCGGTACCTATTTATCTACTTGCACTTTGATGTGCTTTCGAACTGCTAGGTTGGCAGGAGCAGGGACCGAGCAACAGGAGCTCACCCCGTCGCAGGGATTCGAACCGCCGACCTTCTGATCGGCAAGTCCTAGGCTCTGTGGTTTAGACCACAGCGCCACCCAGGTCTCTCTATATCTTATATAATGAATGATAATTTATATAAATTAAATAATATCCTTTTAAAAAGCTAAATACTAGCCATCAGTTTTCCAAATACCATAATCCAAGTTTAGTCTGTCTTTGTGTACATAATATAAAAAACACGTGATGCACCAAGCTGAACGTCACCCAAAGCTATAGACTGTGAACTGTCATTTGCCTGACAAGCCCTCTCCATTTTCACAGCCTCAGACAGGCCGAAAAAGCAAGGGCATGCCCTCCAACATTTATCCGATGAAAATAGGGACGTCCCATTCCATTTATACCCAACACATCTTCCTGGGTTGCCCCAGCCACTCTGGGCAGCTTCCAACATATATAAAAACATTAAACATTTAAAAACTTCCCTATACAGGATTGCCTTCAGATGGGTCAAGTGGTCGGATAACTCCCTACTGCCAGTATTTCTCCAATGAAAATAGGGACATCCAAGGAAAAGCAGGACATTCCAGGATCAAATCAGAAACTGGAACAGCTTCTCTAAAACAGGGACGTCCCTGGAAAATGGGGACGCTTGGTCTGCAAGTGGGTTGTGTTGAGTGTGCTGGGCAAGAAGTTGTGCAAGCCTCCTTAATAAGTTATTACGTTCAACATTTTTGCTTTGCCCAGATTTTTAGCTACTTTTTGGCACGCAAACTGTGACACAGATGGGAGTGAGGAAGGAATGTACTATTTATTTCATAAAATTTATATGTTGCTTAACTGAAAAACAACAATCAGCTTAAAGTGGTTTACAAAGAGACTAAAACAATAACATTATCAGTAAAAAAAGAGTTAAAAACAAAAAACTGCTTTCCAGAATTCCATTCTCCTTGGGCCAGAGGTAATGTAACACTTTACTGTATGACAAACCAAATGTTTTGCATTGTTAGTTTTGTACGTGTTATACTTTGAGACCTGTAGACAACGCTTCGCTGGTTAATTTTGATCCATGGAAGCCCCATCGGCAGACTGGAGTCAACTTCCTCACCTAACCTCAGTGCACAAAAACTCTTGCTGGCTTCTGCTAATTGGTGGGGCCTTCAAAAAACAGAGGAGGAGGTGGGTGCTCCCCTCCTGCCATGTGCCTGGAAGAATAAGTGAGCCAGGCACCTGTAGGATAATAATAATAATAGTAATAATAATAAATAAAAAATTATACCCCGCCCATCTGGCTGAGTTTCCCCAACCACTCTGGGCGGCTCCCAATCAGTGTTAAAAACAGTACAGCGTTACATATTAAAAACTTCCCTGAACAGGGCTGCTTTAAGATGTCTTCTGAATGTCAGGTAATTATTTATCTCTTTGACATCTGATGGGAGGGTGTTCCACAGGGCAGGCGCTACTACCGAGAAGGCCCTCTGTCTGGTTCCCTGTAGCCTCACTTCTCGCAATGAGGGAACTGCCAGAAGGCCCTTGGCGCTGGATCTCAGCGTCCGGGCAGAACGATGGGGGTAGAGACGCTCCTTCAGGTATACTGGACCGAGGCCGTTTAGGGCTTTAAAGGTCAGCATCAACACTTTGAATTGTGCTTGGAAGCGTACTGGGAGCCAGTGTAGGTCTTTCAAGACTGGTGTTATGTGGTCTTGACGGCCGCTCCCAGTCACCAGTTTAGCTGCCGCATTCTGGATTAATTGTAGTTTCTGGGTCACCTTCAAAGGTAGCCCCACGTAGAGTGCATCACAGGGAGATAACTAGAGCATGCACCCCTCTGGTGAGACAGTCCGCAGGCAGATAGGGTCTCAGCCTGCGTACCAGATGGAGCTGGTAGACAGCTGCCTTGGACACAGAATTGACCTGCTCCTCCATGGACAGCTGTGAGTCCAAAATGACTCCCAGGCTGCGCATCTGGTCCTTCAGGGGCAGAGTTACCCCGTTCAGAACCAGGGAGTCCCCCCAAACCAGTACTTCTGTCTGATCACCTGATTTTGTTTGCAACACTTGATGGAGAGAATTAAATCGCATGGGTGGGGCCCCCGTATGAACCATTATGTAAGAGGTTCAAGCATTTTTGGAGGGGAAAGAGTGTGGAGGTCAGATATGTGAGAACCAGGGCTCACTCTCACCTCGGTCATTCATAGTGAGCCTTTTTGCCTTAAGAGCAAGACAAGATCATTTTATGAGTTGCCGTACACTTTGTATTTTAGCCCCTTAGACTGCAATACACTTTCAACAGCCCCTCCTCCTTCACCTGATCATCCTTATTTTGTATGTTCAGGATCAGGGGCAGTTCGTGTGTGTCCTCAGAACTGCTGAGGGAATCTTCCTGGTTGAATTATGGATTACTTTGGGTTTCAATCTCAACAGACGTTAAAGGGTAACTGGCAAGGTGAGTTTGACCCTTGGTCCTTGTTTTGTAGACACAGATGCATATTCACAGTTTGTCTTCTTCAGCTGCTGGGGTGGATGCTGCCAGAATGTTCCTCCTCCTCCTCCTCCTCCTCCTCCTCCTCCTCCTCCTCCTCCTCCTCCTCCTCCTTCTAGGCTTGGATTTGTAGCAGCTCCTCTTGTATCTTATCACCAACTTTTGATTTCATTCTTTTGGCCCGTTGACAGTAATATAACAAGTCTGGGTCACATTCCTTATCCTATTTGCTCCTTGGCTTGGAACATCGCCCCCTTCTTGGGTGAGCCTCCCTCTCTAATCTTTAACCTATTACAAGAAGAACAAACTGAAAACAACAAAGTCACTGGTTATTAGTCTGCATGCAGATACTGGAACAGACACTGGAAAAGTTTTGTTACAAAGTGGAGTGGATGTGTTTTTGTTCTTACAACATGGGGCGAAATCACCTTTCCAAGGGAGGAAATAATATGGAAACAAATTAAAGCAGTCGGCGTGTTTCTGACATTACATTATTATATGCTCACAAGATATTATTCTATGTTATAAAAGGCTGCCTAACCAGTAACAGACTCCTTGGAGACAGTGGCCAAAATCAGTAATATAGTATATAGTATTTGGATTTGTATATCTTTTTATTTTTTAGATTAACTTGTGAAGAGAATTTGTGAGTTTTTAGACCACAGGCCAGTAGGGCGTTTGAATTTTTCAACTTTCAAATTCCAAAAATGAGAGGGGCTAAAATGTTGTAACATGACTTGGGGGCTTCAAAAGATATTATGGTTAAATTAATATGATTTAGTTTTGCTTCGTATGTAAACTGTGTGTAAAATTACATAGAAATCATTAAAAATGTTTGCCAAGTACTTGCAGTCATATTATGTACTAATAAAATTTATTTATTTATTATTATTATTATTTAGCATTAACTGGCATTTTCAGATGGTAAAATCAGAATTGGTTTTCTGAAAGCAGTTTGTGTGCTTCTTTATCAAACAGACTCACGAAGCTAAATGTTGTCCAAATACAAAACTAATAGCAGATTTTAATTCCTCACACCCAAAAACATATTTTAAAGAACCCTCACTGAAGAAATTTGCAAAAATTAAGTTTCACCCCTTAAAATGACGTGCCCTAAAAGACTAGCCTCCCTCGGGCTAGAACACTCGAAGCCAGAACATCCGAATCAGAGAGAGGTGATAGAGGCAGAGTAATGGGGAGGTTGTACAGAAAGCAATATAAACCAAGGAATAGAGGGGGGGAGAGAAAGAGAAAGAGAGAGAGAGAGAGAAGTCCTATTAAGGATGACATAACTGCAGTTTGAGCATAGAAAAACTGGTATACACTTACCATCCTTGTGTTTCAGTTATTACCTATGATGTTTTTCTAGACGCCTTCTTCTTATTTGTTTACCACCCTATACCCACAGGTTTCAGGGCAGTTACAACATAAAATCACAGTATAAAAACACCAAATACATAACAAAAAGAAAAACAACCTAATAACCCCCCCCCCCCCGCGCACTTTAAAAGGACGTTGGATGTCCATCAGTCAAAGGCCTGGTTAAAGAGGAGCTTTTTTGCCTGGCACATAGAGGTGTCTAATGAAGGCGCCAGGTAAATCTCCCTGGGGAGAACATCCCACAAACGGGGAGCCACGACAGAATTCTTTGTCGTTTAGCACTGCATTGAACTTGTCTAATTAAATAAAAACCTATTTGTTTCTTTGTGTCAGGGTAACCTATTAATGGTGTAAGTTTTGATTCTTGCTATTTTTATATCGTTCCAAATATTTAATTATACTTGTGTGTGTGTTTGTGTAACAGAGGAAACAGAACTGTTCGAAACGAGTAACATCTTCAAAAAACATTACATTTTTTAAAAAACACACACAAAACCTTCAACACAAGGTTAAATCTATTCACTGTCATCGTCATTATTGTGTGGGTTTGGGAATGGGTCAATTCATATATTTACAAGCTATTATACACTTCCGTTTGAGTCTGTTGTACAGACCATATCTAATAGTACATTCATGTTTACTTTTTGCACATCCACAGAGTGTGATGCTCATATGCTTAGAGAAAAGCCTCTAGAAAAAATAAATAATAGTAAAGGCAACAGCCTGCCTTAGTTGCTGGACCATCTACTTTGGGTTCTATGGCTTCCCCAGAGTCACATTTTACTAAATTAAGCCTTTGTGGTGGTGGTAATGGGAGCGTTGAAGTAGCACATTTTGGGTTGGTGGCACATTTTAAATCTTGCTCTTCTTTCTGTTTCTGAACTGAACACACCACAGGGAGAGTGGAAGTCCTTGCGTGAGGCTCCACTGTCAGGGCTCATGAGCTGAATCCTGCCCAAAGTCTTCAGCTGCGGCCAGGGATCCCGAGAGTCACCTAGCCCAACCTTCTGCAACGCAGGAGGTATCCTGCCCACAGCTGTCCCTGGGTGGGCTTGAACCACCAACCTTCTCACTAGCAGCCAGACACATGACCATAAAAATGCACCATGAATGCAGCAAAAGAGAGTAGACACCATACAGGAGATGGGTGTGATGTTTCCTTTTTTGCTTCTCGCCCTCTGGTTTGGAAGGGCAAGAATAGCCCTTCAGAAGAAAAGTACAGTGGTACCTTGGGTTACATATGCTTCAGGTTACATACACTTCAGGTTACAGACTCCGCTAACCCAGAAATAGTGCTTCAGGTTAAGAACTTTGCTTCAGGATGAGAACAGAAATTGTGCTCCGGTGGCATGGCAGCAGTAGGAGGCCCCATTAGCTAAAGTGGTTAAGTGCTTCAGGTTAAGAACAGTTTCAGGTTAAGTACAGACCTCTGGAACGAATTAAGTACTTAACCCGAGGAACCACTGTACTATAACAAATTCATTCTCTCCAAAGAACAAGGAAAGAGGCTTGGGTGGGGGTTTTTGTTGTTGCTGCTGATTTCAGCATGCTGCTGAAATGTGTTAATTATAGCTCAATTAATTTTATTATCCTTCATGTGAAAATCCACCTACCACCTACACCCCCCCCCATAAGACAATGAGTGGCATTCAAGTAGGTTTTACTCAGGGTAGACCTATTGAAACAAATGAACCTAAGTTAGTCATGTTCATTTCAGTGGGTCTACTCTGAGAAAAACTTGGCCAGCGCTCATGACACTTTTTCTGCTGATGTTATTTCCCTCTGAGGACCCCAGCTGCCTCCCATCTCTCCTCTGAACCCCACTTCTGGGGACAAACATTCCTGCTGTTTCCAACAACTGAAAATGGAGTTATATTTTCATGGCATTTGGAAAACATTTATTTAATTTTCACCATAATAAAAACCAGGAGATACAAGCTTCCCCCACATCACCATAATCACGTTTAAATCATGAAGGTGGCTGTGGCTTCCTTAGAATGGCACAGTCCTTGCGCAGAGTGACCTGCTACTCTTTGTGAGAGGCCACCAAACTCTGCTTGTCTGGCTGGTCTGATTTCCAAGTGCCTGGATGGAGCAGGTCTCCTAAAAAGAGGACACGAAGCCTCCTCAGTTTTTGTAGAAGGCAGTAAGACACATTAAGGGTGGAGAGAGACAACAGTTTTAAGAGAGCTGTAACTAACTTGAGAGGCTTTGCTTTTCATAGCGTGCATACATACCTTTTTCTGGTCAACTCTGGCCACTTTTGCAGGTCTGTGGAACACTATTGTGTTTGTTGTTTAGTCGTGTTCGACTCTCCGTGACCCCATGAACCACAGCATGCCTTGGAAACACTCACTTTCTTCTCAAAGCTTCTCCATGGCAATAATTTTCTTGGCAAAATACTGGAGCAGTTTGCCAGTTCCTTCTCCAGGTGAAACGCTATAAGCACCTGTAAAAACTTTAGCAGCAATGAAGTGATATGAGCAGATATTACTTTTTCCACCCACCTTCAATTCACAGTGGTCCATCTTCCATTTAGTTCCTTTAAAGTGGACATGAATGGCCAGAGCAACTCATCTGATAATTGGTGGTGGTGGTTTGTGAAAAGTGAGGGCACACGATTTAATATGTTGCAAAGGACAGTTGGTCTGATGGCTACCTTGGAGAATGCCCAGGACGCTCTTCCTGGATAATTAAATTGATGGGGACAGACAGCAGGCTAGTTCATGCATTTTTCAGAGAAAGCAGGGACCCATGCCTTTTCCAGTGTGGCTGATAAGAGAAAAGGAAATCCTGATGCTTATTTTGTAGTAAGTTGCTCTCTCAAATCTGATATTCCTTTCCCAGGTAAGGCTGCAGAGCAAACTGAATCCTGCCAAAGTCTATCCAGGATATTATCCTAAAGGTGAAAAGTGGAGTTTATATTGCACTCTATCTTTTTTAAGGCCAGTGTGACACATTATCTAGAGTGTTTTGAGTTTGAATATGGAAACCCCAGGTTCAAATTCTCATTAAGTTGCCAAATGCATGGCATGAGCTTGATTCAATCAATTTTCCTCAGTCTAGCCTATGTCAAAGGGCTTTTGTCAGGCTAATACGTGGGGACAAAAGTGTGGTGTAACAACTGGATAAAATTGCAGTCCGGACTTCTGTTGAAAAATCTGCCATCTCTAACAAGGAGAATGTTGAGATTGCAGATCAGTGGTTATTCATCATCTTCCGAGGTCTTCCTCGCCCTGCAGTAGTCTAAGATTTGACTTAAAATTTATGCTCTGCAGATTGTGAACATGGCCAAAAGAGCCAAAAACCTTCTGAGGAGGGTGAAAAGAATCCCTGGCCTCTACCACAGTAAGTGCAAGAAGTACAAAAAACTGGAAAGCACCTTTGCTAAAAGAAAAAGGCAGATAGAGACAAGAATATGTGCTAGCTGTCTTAGGTCCTTAACTAGCCTAGAGCCCCTTTAAATTCCTCTTCATTTTTCACTTATAGGCAGCGCTGACCTAGTTTTAAACAGAGCTGATTAGCTTGTGCCTTAACTGTGATCTAGGCTTTTAGTACAAAGACAATGAAGATTCTTTTTTTTGGAGGGGGGGAGCTGGAAGGCTGGCTTCTTAGGAATTACTCAGGAAAAACTGCTGATATCTTTTTCTTTTTTGTTTAAGAAACACCATTTTCATATATGCAACTTTATTTCAGGAATTATTGGTAAGCTTTGGTACATTGCTTACGACAAAACATTGCCACTCACTCCTCCTGCAGATGTTTAGCTAAGCTACCTATGAAAGGATGAGAAGTCTCGCTCCTGTTCTTTCCTGTGGTACCTAAGCCGTCATTTCTTTGTTCCTCATCCCATGTGGAGGCCACCAAACGCTTCTCTAGAGTCACATGCATTGAGCATATAGTGAGTCAGGCCAAATGAATGGAATCTCCATGCCAGAACTGGCTATCAGAGAGAACATGTACTTGAACTGACTCACATGTACAAAGGTGCTCAGTACAAAGGTTATGCCCAGCACATGGAGCACTGCCACTGAAGCGTGTTCTGGAGCCTTCCACACAGTAGTAGACAAGTTCTGCTGTATATGTTTGCCATTTTTGTCAACAAGGACCCATGACCAGGGCTGGATATATCACATGAAAGACTCTTGCAGCCCTCCTGCAGCTTAACCACCGTGTGGATATGACCAATTTGTGTGCTGCTGTCTCTGATGAGGCCTCGGAACACAATTATCCTTCAAGATGAGAAAGAAGGTTCTATATTCTGAAGAAATGCAAAATGTAAGGAGGTTAATGAGCACAAGGCAGCAGAGCAATCATGCTCACTGTACTACAGATGGCACATTTGAAATGCGTGATGGCTGGAAAGGGAGAAGGGTTCTTGCTCCTGCACAAGTCTCCAAAATGGCAAAGGAGGAGGGTGCAGGCAACACTGGCAAGCCAAGGAGCTCAGGAATCAGTTCAGCATCAAACACCCATCATGTCTGAAGATATGGAGATCAGAAATAAATACAAGGGAAGAAAGAATAAAGACCTATACAGTGGTGCCTCGCAAGACGAAAAGAATCCATTCTGTGATTCTCTTCGTCTAGCGGTTTTTTCCGTCTTGCGAAGCAAGCCCATTGAAGGATTAGCGGATTAGCGCTATTAGTGGCTTTTAGAGGCTTTTAGCGGCTTATCTGCTGATCGGATCAGCTGATAAGCGGCTTAGCAGCTTAGAAAAAGGGGGGGAAGGAAAAAAAAAACTAGCAGGAACTCGCAAGACATTGTCGTCTTGTGAAGCAAGCCCATAGGAATTTCGTTTTGCGAAGCACCTCCAAAATGGAAAACTCTTTCGTCTAGCGAGTTTTCCGTCTTGTGAGGCATTCGTCTTGCAGGGCACCACTGTATTGGGATCTTCTGCTCCTGTGGATTCTGCCACAGTTGCCTCACCTTGCGTCATGGGGGGGGGGGAGAGGCAGGCCCTGTCAATGATGCAACAGTCCCTGCCCTCAGGATTACAACCTAAGGAGAGAGATGATGCAGAAGGAAACTGGGAGTAGAGGAAGAGATCTAACTACTTTCTCGACACCAGTGGTTCCAGTTAGCTAATTACTGAGGACCCCCTATTTTTCAAAAGCCAAGCCGTAGACCCCCTTCTTTTGAAAATTTTGATAATATGGTAGTAATTGGAAATCACTGACCTACACGATGCATAATTTTACACACCTCTGTTTTGTCGCCTTTTTTCCTAAGTTAAAAAGCCCCCAAAGCTTTTGTTGTAACCTTTCTTTGCAGAGAAGATGCTCAAGCCCCTTCCTGCCCTTTTCCAACTCTACATCCTTTTTGAATTGAGGTGACCACAACTGTACAGAGTATTGCAAGTGCAGTCCAACCAATTGTTGTTGTTTAGTCGTTTAGTCGTGTCCGACTCTTTGTGACCCCGTGGACCAGAGCACACCAGGCACCCCTGTCTTCCACTGCCTCCCGCAGTTTGGTCAGACTCCTGTTCGTAGCTTTGAGAACACTGTCCAACCATCTCGCCCTCTGTCGTCCCCTTCTCCTTGTGCCCTCCATCTTTCCCAGCATCAGGGTCTTTTCCAGGGAGTCTTCTCTTCTCATGAGGTGGCCAAAGTATTGGAGCCTCAGCTTCAGGATTTGTCCTTCCAGTGAGCACTCAGGGCTGATTCCCTTAAGAATGGATAGGTTTGATCTTCTTGCAGTCCATGGGACTCTCAAGAGTCTCCTCCAGCACCATAGTTCAAAAGCATCCATTCTTCGGCGATCAGCCTTCTTTATGGTCCAGCTCTCACTTCCATACATCACTACTGGGAAAACCATAGCTTTAACTATACAGACCTTTGTCGGCAATGGGATGTCTCTGCTTTTTAAGATGTTGTCTAGGTTTGTCATTGCTTTTCTCCCAAGAAGCAGGCGTCTTTTAATTTTGTGACCGCTGTCACCATCTGCAGTGATCATGGAACCCAAGAAAGTAAAATCTCTCACTGCCTCCATTTCTTCCCTTTCTATTTGCCAGGAGGTGATGACAATCTTAGTTTTTTTGATGTTGAGCTTCAGACCATATTTTGCGCTCTCCTCTTTCACCCTCATTAAAAGGTTCTTTAATTCCTCCTCACTTTCTGCCATCAAGGCCTGGAGTTGACTGTGGCTCAGATCATCAGCTTCTTATTGCAAAATTGTAGCTTAAACTGAATAAAGTAGGAAAAACCATTGGGCCAGTAAGACACAATCTAAATCAAATCCCTTATGAATACACAGTGGAAGTGAGGAACAGGTTTAAGGATTTAGATTTGGTAGACAGAGTGCCTGAAGAACTATGGATGGAGGCTCGTAACATTATACAGGAGGCAGCAACAAAAACCATCCCAGTGAAAAGGAAATGCAAGAAAGCAAAGTGGCTGTCCAATGAGGCCTTACAAATAGCAGGGGAGAGAAGGCAAGCAAAATGCGAGGGAGATAGTGAAAGATACAGGAAATTGAATGCAGATATCCAAAAAATAGCAAGGAGAGACAAGAGGGCCTTCTTAAATGAGCAATGCAAAGAAATAGAGGAAAACAATAGAAAGGGAAAAACCAGAGATCTGTTCAAGAAAATTGGAGATATGAAAGGAACATTTCGTACAAAGATTACCATAATAAAGGACAAAAGTGGAAAGGACCTAACAGAAGCAGAAGACATCAAGAAGAGGTGGCAAGAATACACAGAGGAATTATACCAGAAAGGTATGGATGGCTCGTACACCCCAGGCAGTGTGGTTGCTGACCTTGAGCCAGACATCCTGGAGAGTGAAGTCAAATGGGCCTTAGAAAGCACTGCTAATAACAAGGCCAGTGGGAGTGATGATATTCCAGCTGAACTATTTAAAATTTTAAAAGATGATACTGTTAAGGTGCTACACTCAATATGCCAGCAAGTTTGGAAAACTCAGCAGTGGCCAGAGGACTGGAGAAGCTCAGTCTACATCCCAATCCCAAAGAAGGGCAGTGCCAAGGAATGCTCCAACTACTGCACAATTTCACTCATTTCACACACTAGCAAGGTATGCTTAAAAATCTACAAGGCAGGCTTAAGCAGTATGTGGACCGAGAACTCCCAGAAGTGCAAGCTGGATTTCGCAGGGGCAGAGGAACCAGAGACCAAATTGCAAACATGCGCTGGATTATGGAGAAAGCTAGAGAGTTCCAGAAAGACATCTACTTCTGCTTCATTGACTATGCAAAAGCCTTTGACTGTGTCGACCACAGCAAACTATGGCAAGTTCTTAAAGAAATGAGAGTGCCTGATCACCTCATCTGTCTCCTGAGAAATCTCTATGTGGGACAAGAAGCTACAGTTAGAACTGGATATGGAATAACTGATTGGTTCAAAATTGGGAAAGGAGTACGACAAGGCTGTATATTGTCTCCCTGCTTTTTCAACTTATATGCAGAATTCATCATGCTAAAGGCTGGACTGGATGAATCCCAAACCAGAATTAAGATTGCTGGAAGAAATATCAACAACCTCAGTCGAACCATAGATTTGTATAAAACCTTTAAGGATACTGACAAGCTTTGTTGCAAATCCCTTTCCTAATGATCCCAAATAAAGAATTTGCCTTTTTCCCACAGCAGCCACAAACTAGGTCTATGCTTTCTCTAAGCTATCCACCATGACATGGAGATCAATTTCCTGGTCAGGCACCATGAGCTCAGACCCCTACGTGTATATAAAAAGTTAGGATTTTTGCTCCAGGCTCCATCACTTTGTACTTACTTATACTGAACTGCATTTACCATTTTAACCTTTTCATCCAGTTTGGAGAGATCCCTTTATCAACCTAAACTTAAGATCCTTTATAATAAGATTGTCATATTTCAAGAAGTAAAAATCTGGACAATCAGCAGCTTTTTTGGAGAGACTGCTCCAAAAGTTGTTGAGCTTCTTCCAAGCAATCACCATGAGTTGTTGAGCTTTTTGTGGGTGATCATTTGCATGTGCCCCCAATGCTCCCAGGCTCTCTTGTCAGGAGCCCATCAGATCACTAGATCACCCCAATCCACATGCTTATTGATGTTCTCAAAAAACTCTAAATGATTAGTGAGGCAGGACTTACCCTGGTGGAAGCCATCTTGATTCTTCTTCATCAAGACTTGTTCTTTAATATGCTTCATAATGTCATCTTATCTTTCCATCATTTTACCCAGGACAGATGTGTAATTTCCTTAATTTCCCCTGAATACCTTTTTAAAAATTGGTGTTAATGTTGGTTCCTTTCCAGTCCTCTGAGGCTGATCTTAGGGAGAAGTTACATAGTTCTGTTAAAACATCAATTTCACGTTTGGGTTGATATTTTCTTATTTTTTAGTTTGTCAGTAAGGATTAGTACTTCATCTCTTTTCACTACAGTATACCTCAGTTCCTCAGACTCCTTGCTGAAAAACTCAAGCTTAGGAAAGGGAATCTGCCCTACATCTTCACAGTGAAGATAAATGCGAAGAACCCACATTTTCACAGTTCCCACATTTGCTTATAATGTGGAAAGGTCATCACAACTGGAATATTTGTAGTGCTCATATACACAGAGCTTTCAATAACACCTTTTTTTGTATATATGTCTTTCTCAGTGATGGAGGATACAACTGGAACACTGAAAAAGTACTTAGGAGCACAATATATTCTTTGACATTATTCAGAGCTGTTACTCACATTCCATTCCATTCTTTGAGCCTTCTTCCTCTGCCATCTTGAATAAAGAGGGATGCTCCAGGCCGCGTGGGAGACATTTCTGTTGAACTGCAACATCTTCATCCCATATACTTTGGTTGGAAGGAAATACTAGGGGTCAAACTACACTACAGATTACTTAAGCATACTTTTTTGTTTTGAGGAAAAGAAGCCAACCATCCAATGAGCAGTAAATAGCAATTTCACCTCTCTTCCTCTTCCCCACAGCAGAAGTTAGAAAGGCAAGGGGAGACCCTTCTCATAGCAGCAGCTGTTCTGAGGTCTTCTGCTCCTGCTCTAGCTCCTCTCTCCTGCTCACCCTCTCTGAGCACCCTGGCAGGAAGGACTGGGCCACTGCTTCTAGAATCATAGAATCATAGAGTTGGAAGAGACCACAAGGGCCATCGAGTCCAACCCCCTGCCAAGCAGGAAACACCATCAGAGCACTCCTGACATATGGTTGTCAAGCCTCTGCTTAAAGACCTCCAAAGGAGGAGACTCCACCACACTCCTTGGCAGCAAATTCCACTGTCGAACAGCTCTTACTGACAGGAAGTTCTTCCTAATGTTTAGGTGGAATCTTCTTTCTTGTAGTTTGGATCCATTGCTCCGTGTCCGCTTCTCTGGAGCAGCAGAAAACAACCTTTCTCCCTCCTCTATGTTAAATCCTTTTATATATTTGAACATGGCTATCATATCACCCCTTAACCTCCTCTTCTCCAGGCTAAACATGCCCAGCTCCCTTAGCGTTTCCTCATAAGGCATCGTTTCCAGGCCTTTGACCATTTTGGTTGCCCTCCTCTGGACACGTTCCAGTTTGTCAGTGTCCTTCTTGAACTGTGGTGCCCAGAACTGGACACAGTACTCCAGGTGAGGTCTGACCAGAGCAGAATACAGTGGCACTATTACTTCCCTTGATCTAGATGCTATACTCCTATTGATGCAGCCCAGAATTGCATTGGCTTTTTTAGCTGCCGCGTCACACTGTTGGCTCATGTCAAGTTTGTGGTCAACCAAGACTCCTAGATCCTTTTCACATGTACTGCTCTCAAGCCAGGTGTCCCCCATCTTGTATTTGTGCCTCTCATTTTTTTTGCCCAAGTGCAATACTTTACATTTCTCCCTGTTAAAATTCATCTTGTTTGTTTTTGCCCAGTTCTCTAATCTGTCAAGGTCGTTTTGAAGTGTGATCCTGTCCTCTGGGGTGTTAGCCACCCCTCCCAATTTGGTGTCATCTGCAAATTTGATCAGGATGCCCTTGAGTCCATCATCCAAGTCGTTGATAAAGATGTTGAATAAGACCGGGCCCAAGACAGAACCCTGTGGCACCCCACTAGTCACTCTTCTACCTAGAGAACAGCAACATTCTCTTTATCACTCCCTTTAAATCAGCCCATCTGTGCTTCATTCTTCCCACTGTTAACTGTTATAAAGTTGCTGGACACCATCCCCCAGCCGCCAACAACTTTTACTGCCTATCCTACCTGTGTAGGGCAGGGGGGGGGCAACACCCCTCCCCATTTTAAAAAGAATTAGAGCCCCCAAACGAAAAGGAGCCTAGGGTCCAATGTGCGTAGGCCCAATCCATGCCATTGTATCCCTCCAAAGTCACACTGTTTCTAACTACACATCCTGGACTTAGTATGCAAAGGTCCTTGTTGAAGTGTGACCTCTCATATGGGCCTGGTTCACATGTCACAGTAAGCCAAATTATGGTGCACTGGGATTGTGCAAATGTCCTGGATCCTGGAGAAGATATTGTAGCTGCTTTGCTTAGTGCGGTGCAGCAGGTAAAGTGAAGCTTGGTTATGTCTGTCAGCTGAACGCATGACTGTGCTTGAGTTCTCTTTTGCTTAACCAGCCGCTGTACTCAGTTGTAGGGACCAGTCAGTCAGTTTTATTGCACATAGCCAAAGGCTGCCGCAAAGTACACAGAATCATTCAACAATTAAAAGAAAATACACTGGATTGATACAAAAAAACTTTAAACATTTATATTATCAAGACATACCTACTCTAAACAGAGCTATAAAAGTACCTTAATATACAAGTTAAGACATTAAACAATAAAATTTATAAGCTAAAATTATCACATGGCCACTAATATATAAAAATGTTAATTAATTAATAAAAGTTAATTAATTAATTAATTAATTAATGTTAATTAATACAATGTGCAATTATATTTGGAGTTTGGTGATAAGAATATAGCTTGATGTAGATAGGGTCAAATAAATTCATCTCTTTTATGGTTGGTGGCTACCATGGCTATATAATTTGCTCTAATTTTCCTAGCGGCAGCTGCAAAGAGTGCTACATGCCAGGTCACATACTTATCTGTGTCTGCAAGGAGATATAAAAGCCTAAAATGTAACATGTCTCTATACACATTGTGTCATCTTATGAAATTGTGCCTGGGTGGAATGCAAATATAAGCTGCCTAAGTTGTCCAAATATGGGATTCTGGATTTCAAAACCCTAAATATCTCAGAAGAAGCCAACCTTCAGAGATTGTGCAAATGGTTTTAATGAGGTCTCCTAGAGGTTCAGTGAAAAGTGAATTGAGAACTATAGAGGGGAACACTTATCAGTTCTGTCATGTGCTTCTGTGCCTTGATTGATTGATTGATTGATTGATTGATTGATTGATTTCTATACTGCTTAATATATCATAAGCATCTCTAAGCTGTAAAAAGAAGAAGCAACAACAGACAACATTTAAAAAGTTACAAAAATACACAGTTACATATAAAAATGTTATAGTAATACAAAGTTACTAACATATATAAAAATCAGTTATCAATTCATTTTCCTTCTGACACACCCTCCCTCTTAGTCCTTTGGTTCTCACCCAACAAACTCTCAGCTCACCCACAAAAGTCTCACAACAAGAAGAGTTCCTGGAACCAGCTGGTCCCATCACCTTAGTCTCTCCCTCTAGACTTGCTTTTTATGGGCAGGCCCACGAGGGATGGTCCTTCCTCAGGCTGTCCACAGCCGTGTCCCGTTCAGCTGCCTTCTCCACACCCAGTTCCAGGTGAAGCATGTTTGTTGAGTTTCCCAGGGGGTCCAGAGGATGGAGAAAGGCCCCCCTCCACTCATGGTGCTTTCTCCCCCCCCTGGGTCCTCTCCTGCTCCTCTGGCTGCTTGACATGGGGTCAGACCAGCTTCACAGCGGATTAAACAGAAACAAATGCATGCTAATAGTCTCTCAGTGGTGCGTCTGACCTTCATACTGCCCTCAGGACAACGTCAGCACTGAGATGCCACTGCAGCTAGCATGGGAGTATAAATAACCTTTTATAGCTACCCTCTGTGAGATGGACTATTAGCCTACTGGGTCACAATTAAACAAAGCAGGTCAAAGGTAAACAAGATCTTTGACAAAAACTGCTCCCCATTAAAGGCTACTGCCCTATGCAGTGTGCCTTCTAGAAGGGATTCTGGCAGATGGTTAGGCCCCTTTACAGTATTTTAGAGTTTCCCTGCATACAAGTGAAATTGGAGTGATATCTGTACTCCTGCATTGCTAATGTGAGTTAAACATAGCAAGTAGACCATCTAGTGATAGGTAACCGTTGGCATATCCTCATTACTGTATTGTCAACAGCAGCCAAACTTAAGCACGTAGAACTGAATTTGTATATGTCCATCCACCCCGGCACTTGTTTCTTTCTCTCCTCCCTCGTTTCCCAATCACCTCTTTACCTCTTTTTGGTTGTAGGTTCCCAGGGACAGCGACTTGTCTGTTTTTGCTTGCAAGACTCTTCAAGGTGCCTCCTAGTCACCAGAACCTGCCACTTCATATCTGAATCTAATTAGAAATGTGTTACCAACTACTGGCCCTTATGAATATCACTGATAAATATATTTGCTATTTCACCATTTTCTCTGTTACGTTAGAATGGTATCTCAGCATCTCTTTCGTTCAAGTGGGGCTCCTTCCACTTTTGTATGTTTGTTCACATTTATTGTATGCAGCTGTTCACATTTATTTTTATCTTAATTTTTAGATGCTAGGAAAACAAATAACTGTGTGTTATTAAGAATATTCTAGATTTTTAATACCACTTTAGCCTCCATTGTCATTTCCTTCTAGGATCCTGCATCAGCAAGAATAACTCACACTAAATGGATTATATACTTTCTTACAACAATTTCTAAGATGTTGGTGTTCTGTTTGTGTGGATTTATTTCCTGGCTTTTCTTCACATCTGCATGAAACTAACAAATGAGAATATAAAATAGACAAAACACCTGAAAGCATCTGAGCATCATTCATGGTGCAAAAACCCAAAATAAAACCAATTTAACCAGGCACCTGAACATTAGTAGGGATGATACTGGCCGTATTTCTATTGGGGCCACAGTATTGAAGACTATGACTGTTCCTGCACAGCGATAGCCTGACCCCAGTGGTCCATGCATTGGTAACCTCAAGACCTGATTAATGTGCTTTAAGTGGGGCTATCCTTCTATCAGGTCTGGAAACGGAATGCAGCAGCCAGACTGCCCACAGCAGCAAAATGCAACTGCTCTGCTTGTCCTTTTGCTCCCAGGCCAGTTCTGAGGTCCTTGTGTTAATTCACAAAGCCCTAAACAACTTGAGTCCAAAGTACCTTATGGACGACCTGAGTCCTTTGGTTCCACCTTGATCTCTGAGATCCCCTTTAGGGCGGAAAGCCCAGCACTGTGGAACTCCCTGGCAGCAGAGTTTCATTGCTGCTTTTTAAAAGACATCTTCTGAAAATGTTGTCATTTAGACAGGCCTTTGAAATGTGAATTTTCCTTTTGCCAACTAGTATTCATGCATCTTTTTACTGGTGTTTTATTGTTTTGGTCATTTTTGAAGGGTGCATTTTGACAAAAGAGTGATTTATAAATATTTAAATAAACAATCCATTGGGTGGCTTTTTATTGTAAAATACTTCTATGCAACTAAATTCGAAGAGTTTTGAATCATCTCAAAGGAAGAAGTAAGCATTGAGTTGCTGCAGTTAATTTTCAGTTAAACCTAGAACTAAGCTGTAGAATCAGCTTGACATCAAGAGGACCTTAAAAGCGTCTTCTGCAAATGTCATTGAGAAACAAAAAGTGGGAAGTGCCATTTTAAAAAAGGAATGTATATTACACTCAATTATTTTTAAAAATTTCATTCACATTTTCTAGAAATGCAAAGAGCAGCATAAGCTTCTCTGGAAAACCATGAGAACTGGAAACCATTTTCTCACCAATAAACGAAAACTAGGAGTGGGCCTATCAGTTAGGAAACAGGCTGCCATGGAACAGGTGGCCTCCGGTAATGATGATCCTCTGAGATGATGCCCTGGTCCATCAAAGCTGTCTAACAGCTCATCAGGTACACCAGTAGAGACCCTGTACAGTCAGGTAAAACAAAACTGATGTAACCACAAATTGTTTTGTCAAGCCTACCTCTTACATTAAGTTCTTGTATAAAGTACACCAAAGGAAACACAAGAACCACAAAGCACAAGACATCCAAACCCTCCTATTGTCCAACAGTCACTGTGCAATTCCCTTTGCATTTAGATTTCTGATTACTGAAATATTTTAGAAATCCCTCATACCCCATGGAACTGTGTTCCACAGTCAGATAGAATATGGCTGACCTTCAGAAAGAAAAAACCAAGAAGTTCACAGGAAGTCAGTATGACATTTTCAATCTTATTGGAAACATTATAGTGGCTTGCTTCACACATAACACCAAACCATGGTTAATGTTAACCATAGTTAAAGCTGAGGCATCTTGCAGACAATTACCTAAAACCTTGGTTTATTATAATGTAAAAAACTAAAAATGGCAGATTTCGTGTTTGGCACTTTAAAGGGCTGAGCAGCGCAGTCAAAAACCTTTCACCTGATACACTCCCCACATCTCAAGCTGTTAGGAGTTGCTTGCGCACCCGTTGCAATGTCATGTTTTGTGTTCACTAGCCAAAGAGGGCTGTATTGCAGCTGATGTACTTCTGCGGAATGGTAACTTTCCTTTGGGGTTTCCTCTTCCTAATTCATGAGACTCCAGTTTCCTCATCTCGGACCAGTTTTCTTTTGTTTGTCATGCTTGTGTGCCTGTTGCAGTCTTGTGTTTTGGGTTCAAGTTCAGTCATGTTTCCTGAGCACTATCCTCTATAAATAATCAGGATGATTTACTACTGAAATATTCTTCTTCAAAGATTCGCCCTGAGCCCGGCTTCGGCTGGGGAGGGCGGGATATAAATAAAATTTATTATTATTATTTATTATTACTGTAAACAGGTGTATCAGGTTGTAGAGTACAACTTTGTACATCAATAAAGCAGAGCTCACATACCAAAAAAAAAAGAAAAAGAAAAAGAAAAAGAAAAAGAGAGAGAGAGAGAGAGAGAGAGAGAGAGAGAGAGGAAAGATAAGACAAAGTAGCTCCAGATGAGCAGTTGAACCCAGGAAAAAAAATGAAGCCCAGTCGTATACCAGAGATAATGCCAAAGGCCATTATCTTTGATTTCTTTGGTAATTTTTTGTTAGGGAACCTTCCTTGCACTGCTGTTCCAGTGCCATTAAGGCACCTTGTAATCCAACTGCAGTGCTTGTAGATTTGCAGCCATGGATGTTTGCAGCCTCTAACTTGCACCATAGTTAAGCTCTAGAGCAGTGATGTCCAACCAATCGATCGCTATTGACATGCAGATCCCCAGATGATCAGGTCGATTGCGGGCTCCCTTTCAATCTCAGGCTGATAAAAGCATTGTGTTAAAAGTCTCCACCCCCACCCCCGCCCTCATTCTGTCCATCTTTAGCATGAAATGGGCTGTCGTTTGTGATACTAAACTTGTCCGTATCGTTGCGTCTGCTTGTTAGTGGCGGTGTATTTTTTAGCGTTTCATGACCTCCCTCCCCCAAAAATAGCTCATCAACTCTGACCTCCCCCACTAAAAAAAGCTCAACAATTCTAACCTCCCCCCACCAAAGACAATGGGTAGATCACTGCCGGTTGTTTTATACTGGGGGTAGATCACAGTCTCTTGGGAGTTGGATGTGCCTGGTTTATTGCATCACAGAATACTGTCTAGGATTGAGTTTGGTTCTGCATACTTTTAGGTTGTGATGGCTCCTTAATCATAGTTGAGGGAGGTCTGGGTTCGCACATAACGCTGCACTATGTTTAACGTTAACTAAGGTTTGTAAACCAGGTACAAACTTTGGTTAATGAGGAACCTTTAACCACATAGTTAAGCTGCTGAGCTGAGTTCACACATAATACTAAGCTATGATTTAATAAACCATGGTTCAACATTATGTGCAAACTAGGCTACTGAAAGAAAATGGCCACAGGATTCCCAAAACTGTTTCTTGTTACAGACACAGTAACAGTCAATAAGTTTTAAAAGAGTTGAACAGAACAACAGAATAAAATCCATCATGTGCTACACCACTTTGGTCAGCTTTGCTTCACGCGGACACTTACCTACAAAAACAAACCTTGCCTCATTCTGCTCTTAATCTGAGGAACATGCAGCATAAACAACACAAAAACATGTTTGCATTTTAAGTAAACTGTTTACATTTATAGAAAAACCAATGAAAAATCTTGTGGTACCTTAAATACTAGAAAGTGCATTATGGCATAAGTTTTCATGGATGCTAGTCAGATGCTTGAAGTATTATCTTCAACTGGCAGCTGTGTGTATGTGTGTGTGTATGTGTCTGTGTCTCTGTGTATATGATGTTTACAGTGGGATGAACTTTCATAAAAATTCTAACTTTGACAATTCAATTAGAAGTTTACATGTACTGTATGCAAAATAAGTAGTGGCCATTCACAGTACCAGTAATTGTTAACATAGTAGGAGATGTTTCATCAAATTACTGTGGATGTGAATGATCACTATGCTTGTTTTGCATACATTTAAGCTTTAAATGCACTTCCATTTCCATCCTGCCTTTTACATTTGCCCTATGCCTCCATTAATACTTGCCAACTGAGGATAACATCATGAATTTGATGAAGTGGATGCTACTCCACAAAAGATTATACATAATAAATATGTCACACTTTAAAGTACTACAAGACTCTTGTTTTAGGTTTCAGAGAATTAATTCACATTTCATTCATGGCTCAGGTGGTATGCCTCTAATCAATTGCTCCCTAACTGGAACTATAGGATTGTGTATCTCCAAAATAGACTGCCAACCAAGGGAACTACATATACACCTTATGAACTTTGGCATGGAATAATAATAATAATAATAATAATAATAATAATAATAATAATAATAATAATATAATACTGCCCATCTGACTGGGTTGCCCAGCCACTCTGAGCAGCTTCCAGCAAAATATAAAAACACAATAAAACATCAAACATTAACAACTTCCCTATACAGGGCTGCCTTCAGATGTCTTCTAAAAGTAATATAATTGTTTATCTCCTTGGCATCTAATGGGAGGGTGTTCCACAGGGTGGGTGCTACTATCAAGAAGGCCCTCTGCCCGGTTCCCTGTAACTTCACTTCTCGCATTGAGGGAGTGCCTAATATGTCACACACGTGTGTTTGGCAGTATTGCCTACGCGTATGTACCCAAGGAGAATAGGCACAAGTGAGATCCCAGAGCACAATAGACTATTATGATTGGCTGTGCTCCAGGGAGCAAATAATTCAGAGAAGTGGACTTGAATACTGGGAAAGTCAGCACGAGACATGTGCTTCATTTTGAGGAGCACAGGAAAGTTGACAAGAGAGGAACTGTGATAGACTTTTCTGACGAGTCAGAGGATTAAGCACAAGCCCTCATAAACTTTCCTGGACTGATGAATGATAGTCCCGATTGGCTTTCTACTGTCCCATCACGTAGCACAGATGCTGAACAGGAAAGAGAAGTGAAGGAGTAGATTCCAAGAAGCAGCACAACCAAAGAGGAGGAGACTACATTAGATGGTGATGAAGAGATTGAGGAGATCTCAGAGCCAGATGTCAGGTGCTCATTGAGATGCAACAAAGATGTTCCAACCCCATGACTGTCTTACCTCACAAGGTTGGTGCAACCCCTAGAAACTTTCACCTGGGAAAAGACTGAGCAGATGCAAGCCGCTGAAGCTCACCTGTGGAGGAATGCTGCACAGGAAGGGATTGAAGAAGAAGGGTTTGGATTTGATATCCCGCTTTATCACTACCCGAAGGAGTCTCAAAGCGGCTAACATTCTCCTTTCCCTTCCTCCCCCACAACAAACACTCTGTGAGGTGAGTGGGGCTGAGAGACTTCAGAGAAGTGTGACTGGCCCAAGGTCACCCAGCAGCTGCATGTGGAGGAGCGGAGATGCGAACCCGGTTCCCTAGATTACGAGTCCACCGCTCTTAACCACTACACCACACTGGCACTGCACCAGCACCAAAAAAGGCAATAGGAAGCACGTGGGTGTTTAAGGTAGAGAAGGGTGCAGAAGGGGGAAATTGAGCACTACAAAGCAAGACTTGAGGCAAAAGGTTGCTTGCAAGAGTATGAGAAAGACGACAGTGAAACTTTTGCACCTATAGTGAGACACCCTAACATCAGACTCCTTTTGAGCATAGTAGCTTCTGAACAAATAAAGGTGTAATGCATAGATATTAAAACCACATTTTTGCATGTCCAGTTCTGTAAATGAAACAAGCCAAAGGTTTTATCAAACCAAAGGAAGTGAATCTCGTATACAAACTTCAGAAGGGGCTTTATGGATTAAAACAAGCTGCTAGAGCATGGAATGAGAAACTACACAGGAAGCTCACACAACTGGGGTACATACATGGGCATGCAGGGAAGTGCTTGTACACCAAGGGCAAAAATGAACAATTTTATTTTGTTTTGGCCTTTGTGGATGGTTTAAGTATTGCAACTGAAAATAACCAAGGCTACACAGAAGTTGTGGAATACCTAAGCAACGAAGTAGAGATAAAGGAACTGGGAAACATGTCTTTCTTCTTGGGTATTCAGACAGAAGATAAGATCCTTATTCTTTGGACTCTAAGTCAAAAGCAGAAAGTTATTGAATCTCCTGACAGTCTAGGAGTGAAAGAAGTCAAGGAATTAGCCGTGCCAATGGTGACTGACTTTCTAAAGAGTAAAGGTAAGTCTGAACCCTTCTCAGACAACAACAGGTCAGCTATATGAAAGATCCTTTACTGAACTACAACAACCTGACCTGACATAGCAAATGCAGTGGGAATCCTAAGCAGGGAAATTAAAATCCTAAGCAGGGAAGTTAGCTTTCCCACTGCGAAGGACTAGACTGCTGTGAAAAGAGTTGCTAGGTACTTAAAGGGAACCATGAGCTGTAAACTTAAACTGCCAGCCGACAACTATCCAAAACTACCAGGTTACAGAGATGTTGACCGTGCCAGAGACACAAAGGATTACAAATCAACAGGTGGATTTATCTTTATGTTTGGAAATGGTCCTGTTTCCTGGGCCAAACGATGCACATTGGGGTGAAATATCACAATGTGTGCGGTGACACAAGATGGACTTGTTGACTTGGCGTATTGTCAAACCACAGAAATGGCAGTTGACATTCTCACCAAGCTACTACCAAGAGACAATTTTGAGAAGCTTCAAGTCAAGTTAGGACTGTGGGTGCTTCATTAATTGCCCATGCAATGGTTATATTTGTCTGAGAAGTAGTTTGTGGGATAACCAGCCTCATACAAGCAACATGCATAAGTCTAATTAATGCATGAAATAGTTAATGCCATAGAGTAAGCTGTCCTACCAGGCTTATTTAAGTCATTCCCCCTCACCTTGGGTGGAAGGTAATCAAATGCCTTTGTTCACCTCAGTCTAACAGGCAAGCACAACATGTTTTGAGCTGGTTGCTGCAGCTCAGACTGTATGGCTTTTACAAGCCTATGCTAATAATTTCCTATACAAATAATTTAGGAAGTTTCACCAATGTAACTAAGTCAAGTGTTACTGCCCGTGCAACTTTTTTTGAATGCTGTATGGAAAAGCACATGAATCTGACCCTTGGAGAGTTTGTAAGTAAACCACTTTTAATTTACCAAGTGTGTGGGTCTTTTTCTTTGCTAGGGAAAGAGGGGGACTTTGGAAGCAGCTTAGAAGGGCATATTTTAAAAGTCTGACAGCCTATATTTCCATGCTTGACTTTGCTGCATATTTTGTGATTTTAAATCTCTGCTGGGGTTCCCTCACCAAACTTGGATCTTGGCATCCAGGAATTCTCCTTTATATACCTATGTTTTCCTTGCCATCAACAAGATCGTGGCATATCTTTTGTAGGCACTGCTGCATTTAGAATCCTGAATTATATAATATTTCCTTATTCAATGTGTGCATGTTGTGGCTGTTGCAAAATGGTATACTCAGCAGTCCTGTTAAATCTCGCAGAAGTGTATGCTTTGTGTCTTCCTGAATGCTCAGTTTTGAGCAACTGAATACATTTAAATTGACTGCTTTAAAAGATTTTCAAAACAGTAGGAACTTAAAAGAGAGGAGCCAGATATCCCCAATGGTTGACACTTAAAAATCACTATAATGCATCTTAAATCAAATAATTTATTAAGTAATTACATGTAAACACTTTATATTGACTAGCAAATACATTGCTCAAGTACTCCTCTTCCAACAACAAAGGAAAATACCCCCTTTATAAACAGAGTCAGACTGACTAAAGATATACATTCTACTGTACAGTGAATGTATATACAATTGACACTTTGATTTTCCTTATCATATATTCATTTAAAGTGCAAAGGATATAAATTTGTTCAGCATTGCAAGACAGTGTCAATGGTAACTTTGGTCTATCAAGTGAAACTAGATAGCGGCCCCGGCAGTATTTTTTAAAAGCAGAGAAACCAGACCTTGCAGGACAGATCTTAAAAAAAAATAAATTCCTTTTCTCATATAATTGAAAATATTTTTAGACAGGAAATATACTATTCTGAATAAATGAAACGAACATGTTTCTTAGTTACAATCTAGAGTTAGTAGTTACATACATACAATTACACAAATACATAAACCACAGAATGTCTGAACATTGCCCGACATTGCCCATTAGATCAAAATACAACAGTTATGAGATGGTAGCCAGCAATAATAAAAACAGGATAGCAGCCATTTACATAAATAAAAGCAAATATTTTTGCCTAGTTCAACATTCCAATCTTCTAATAAGTGTGTACTCTTACAGTGTATGCTTGTATGATAATTAAAACGTTACAGAAAAACATGACCACCAATGGATATTGGTACATCTAATAAAGAGTAACTAGCCAAATAATAATAATACGTAATGCAGAAATCGGAGTACATCTAATAAAGATTAACTAGCAAAAAATAATAATGCAGAGACTTGAGAGATATAATTCTAGCCTTTCTTGAGAGATTTTTTTCCCCTGGTCTTTTCAGAAAACTCACATGTGAAAAAATACGCTACAGGTTTTGTCCTCATCTTCTGAAAAGAAAAAAAAGGAAAAGACGGCTTTGCACTGCTAAATCCTTCCATGCAATCATGTACGAGGCGCTCAACTATATGGAGAATAGTTAGCATAAGCTGTGATCATGGCTGCACTCTCCCCATCAGCTGAAATTCCAGAGATGGCTGAACTGGCCTCTCTTCACAATGACATGTACCTTCATACAAGGCTGGGTGGAGGAGGGGCTTTTAGGGCTGGAAAGGGGGGCTCGGGTGTAAATTTAACAGCACCCTATATTAGAGGACCAAGTGATTATCCGTCTGCCTTTAATGCTCAGCGTAATAATGAAATCTTGGAATTCCAGGTTTGTGTATGCAGGTACATAATCGTGTGAAGAAAGTGCTTCCGGGAACTAATGCTGTTTCCAGAGATGTCAATTGAATTCTTTGCCATTCATCTGAAATGTATAAGAAAGGTCCTTCAGTTTCACACATAACTAGGACTGTCATATTTCAAAAAATGAAAATCTGGACAGTTGTTGAGCTTTTTTAGGCAAAGTTTTTTTTTGGGGGGAGGGGTTGGCCAAAGTTGTGAAATAAAACGAGTTCTTTAGCTATTTTTAATGAAATCTACACTACTGACATGGGCTGCCATACGTCCAGATTTTCCCAGACATTTCAGCGATTTTCATCCGGACGCTGTTTGCGAGGGCTGAATACCAACCGGCTATGTCCAGGAAGTTCTGGATGTATGGCAACCCTAGGCATAACTAATGCTGTTTTTACACTGTAAAACTCCCTGTGGTCTTTGGATGAGGGGAGGCGTAGAAATTTAATTTACTACAACTACTACTACTACTACTACTACTAATAATAATAATAATAACACAGGGTTTATTGTCCTCCTCCCTTGTTCTGATGTACCAGTAAACAAGATGAAATGCTTGAGCTGTGTACAGAATGCTAAAGTGCCACTTGTGTGCAAGATTTGCTATAAATCAAAGGTTTCCAAAAACAGGAAAAATGGGGACATGTAAGGCCAGAGGAACGTTGCAAGCTGATTTTAACTACCTGCTACTGGAGTAATGGAAGAAGCATAGAAGTATAGAAGGGGTTTCTCTCTATGTGTGTGTGTGCTGCATTGAGAACTACTTCTTTTTCTTAACTGTTTCTCTGATGGCCTCTAATTATCAAAAATATTTAAATATTTGCTATTTCATTATTTCATAAACAATTTCAAATTGGCTTGTTAACAACCACTCCATTTTTAAGATATGAGACAACTACTGAGCTTTAGCAAATGTGGGCTTTAGAATTCCATGTCTTAAAATATATATTATTATTATTTAGCCCCATGAGAAAAGTTTAAGAATTATACACAGAGCTACCTTCTTTCCTTTAAAATACTCATACAGTAATAATACTGATGGCAGAGCGTGGAAATGTGAAGTACCTTGAAATGATTTTACATGGATTATTCACATTAAACAATTAGATATTGACAGTATTATAAAATTACAATATTGACAGTAAAAAACCAAGACTGATATACACCATTAATATAATCTTCTTTCCTATTTGAAATTACAAAGGAATTGCTTATATAGGAAAGGCTAATACTGCAATAGTATTTTTGCTTTGCAATTTGTAAGTGCTGAAGATAATTTGTCATTGACTTTAAATAAGTGACTTCCCATGTGTGTTCCACAGTGGTAACGGGTTCTCCTCAAACCATTTGAATGCTTTGAAGAAGGGCCGGTGTCAATTGCTCAGATTAAAGTTGTTGCCAATTATATTGCACAAAAATGGAGGCTGCAAAAGGGGAGGAAAGGGAGTTTTCAATTGGGATAGCACAGTAAAGACTCAACAACACACTAGGATTTCACCCAAGGAATGAATGAATTTTGAATTGTGCTATCATCACAAATGTAGGGAACTCCACAGAGTGCTGCTCCCACATTCACAAAACTGGGCAAACAACATGGTGAGGCAACAGGATCCTAACTCCCTTGGTCCCATATTGACTTCTGCATATTGGATCTAACATATAAATCTGTGGCCCCCAGAAATGGTTGGAGTTAGCTCCCATCAGCTTCTGCCAGCATGGTCACTGGTCAGGGATGATGGAAATTGAAGTTCAGCAACATCTGGCGGGCCACAGGCTTCCTGGTATGAGTGATGCAGACATGCATAGAATCCTACACAGAATGACCAAGATTCCTGCTCCCACATGCACGGGGCTCTCTCTACGCGCACACATAATTTAGGAAAGAATGCAAGTACATGGAGATATGGATGCATGATTTCACAGCCCCTCCGAGTGTGGAGGTTATCTTGTTTTGCAAGGGGATTCTGAAAGTATGTATGTATATATATTAGAGACTTCCTTAGAAAGAAGGGATACTTGCACCATTAACACAACTGAAGCTAAATTACATACATTCTTATATTATTGTGAGCAGCAGCCTGCTTCTCTGATCCTCAGTTCCAAGTCATAGCAGGTTGTACAATGCTGACTACAGTAGTGTTAAAATCCTACTTTTATTTTTAAAAGAATTTCATTTTGGAAAAGACACTTTAAGTCTGTATTCTGGAATTTAAAACATACTTCTAACTTGTTTTCAGTCTGATGTTAAGTTTAAAGGAGGAAATTCCACTCATGATTTAGGTTCATACAGACTAGCAAAGTTCACTTATTTGAAAAGTGCTGCAAGTACAACAGAAGACAGAATACGACATGCTTGTCATTACCTTGAAGGCGATAGAATTTGTAAGTCAATGGGGGAGGACAGAAACAGGAAATGAAGACTGACCTTATAAACAAAGATATGTTTAGGGCTTCTGGTTTCAGGAATAAACCGATATTTACTGGTAAACGTCTGCCAAAAAAACAAAAATAGAAACATAAGATTACTGGTAAATATTGGTTTATGTGGAGTAGAAAAATTGTTCATATTCTTATTCTTTAAAACTGCTAGAGAGATGAGAGGGTCTGATGAAGGTTACCATGCCTGAATTCTTTGGGGAAAGTAGCGGTAATTGCCTCAAACCAGAAGCCGTCTGCTCATAGTGGGTAGTGGGACTCTGCACACCTAAATTTTCCAGACATCTTCAAGAGAACCTAACCATTCTGAATGATGCTTGAGACAGAGACAATTTCTTTCTGTCCCAATTCCAGAATGTCCAGTTATGATTTTGAAAATTCACTTTTATTATGATATATAAGAAATAACTATGAAACTTAATAAATAATGTTTTTCTTTAAAGAAGCCTAATTCTGTTCATGTTATATACATAAAATGTATATACATACAACTCATAATTCAGTTGAATATAAGTTAGTTTTATTTGCAGATGATATTCTTTTGCTTATTTCAGAACCTCAGACTAGTATTCCCATCTTGATGTTTTTGGTAAAATATCTGGTTATTCTGTTAATTGGTCCAAACTGGAATTGATGCCAATAGGTCAAAAATCTGATTACACATTCATTCAAGGTATATCAATTCTGGATTAGTTCCAAGTCTATTAAATATCTAGTTATGTTAATACCAAAAGATATATAATGGTTAGTCACAGTTAATATAAATAAATTAATGAAAAAGGTTTCTTCAGATATTGATAGGTGGGAGTGGCTGAACCCTACCCTTTGGGGAAAGGTGAATGTTCTCAAAATGAATATTATAGCCAGATTTATTTATATTCTGAGAGCACTTCCAGTTTTTATATCTGGATCATACCTTCAAAAGATAAAACTCCCTGTTTAGGAAATGTCTTTGAGGCTCAACAACACCGAGAACATTCTTGCAGAGAATGCAGTTATAAATTCTGAATTTGGAATTATATCATTATGCTTATATACCATGAAATATTAAATATTGGAAATCTACTGTTGGGTCTTAATTTTCCGACATAGGCAACCCTAGAATATGCACATATGGCACCTTTGATTGGTTGGACAATACTAGGATCAATATATTTTAAATATCAGCTGACTCCAGCAACAACTAAGTCAGTTAGAAGGATATAAAATATATGGAGGGGGGAATATTGATCCATTCTCATATGCAAAACTTACTTTGTGGCGAAACCCTACTCTAAAAATTGCAAAAAATATGGCAACATGGAAAAATTGGATGGAAGCAGGTGTATTGACTTTGGACCAACTGATAGATGAGGAAGATTAACATTATACCTATGCTATTTTAAGACAAAAATATCATCTATCAGATGCAGCCCAATGGCAATATCTTCCACTACAGCATCTCTTAACAAGGGTGTTTGGGCTAGCAGTCCTCTCAGCTTCCAAGATACCTGAGATACTGGAGCAATTGGATGACTCATTCAAAACTAAAAAGCCAGTGATTACTTTTTAGAAATACGTATTGGCAATAAATAAGTTCCAATACGCAGACTTTAAGAAACAATTGGAATAAAGTATTGGAACTTCCAATACTACCCAGACGGTGGGAAAGTGTTTGCATGTTTGTACAATGTTCTGTAGTTACTAAGTTTTGGGAGAAAGTTCTGGAGTCTGTAACTATGATTGTGCAGAAAAGGTTAAAACTTTCAGAGAACATTATTTTGAACTATAAGCCTATGGTATGGAAATTAACAATGGGACAACGAAAATGGATTCTACGCACCCTAATTGTGGCCAAGAGATTGATACAGATGAATTGGAAGAATCAAGTTACGATACCCTTTAATCAATGGTTTGACAATATGACAACACTCACAACTTATGAACTGCTTACAGAAATAGGCTTTGCTTGGATAAATATGACAACATTTGGAATGAGTTTATACAGAATGTAGTAGGCTATTAATATCTATATCTATATCTATATATATTAGGGATAATAACACTATATCACTTCGTATATAAATGTATGGGAGTGTATTACACTGAATTTGTGTGTGTGTGTGTGTGTGTGTGTGTGTGTGTATTACACACCTTTGTTCTTTTTTTCTCACTTCCCCCCTTCCCCCTCCATATCACTTAATTTATTTATAATTGAAATTATTTCAATAAAATATTATTGCAAATAATAACAACAAGACCTCTATCTAGAAGCATTGTAGGGATTCATCCGTCTCTCACCTGGGAAGCTATTGTGCCCCTGAAAACTGAGCTCTCCCTAAGACATGACGGCTCCTTCCAGCCCACAAATAGTTTGTTAAAGAACCTCCCGGACCATATGAAGGCCAGTCTCCAACATTCTACTACACTCTAGTGGCCAAGAAATACAACACAGAATAGGACCGCTGCTCACAGGAGGAGGATGGATTCTCAGTAACTGGGAAAGCGAGAAGGTGTGAGTCCCTTTACTTGCTTCCATATAAGTTAATGGTAGTTGTTACTTTTACCTCGCAGGAGGAAAGTGCTGCAATTGGAAAGATTGCTGCAGGGAGAGGAAAACCCGTCCCGACTCCTACAGAGTGAGATGGTGGGAAGATGTGCTTTCATGTACAGAATGCAAAACCGATGCTGTGCACCTTCTCAGAGGTCCGTGCAAAATACAAGCCACGTGCATCCCAAAACATTGGACATTTCTTTCCAAATGTTGGTCAAACCCTAAGATTCTATGATTCTATAAAAACTAATAATCTTAACTCTTGTTTTTTAAATTTAGCCTCCCACCCCCCAAAAAATCTGAGCCCCTAAACTGTAGTTTAATTCAATTGTGCATAAATTCAGGTCTCAACCCCAAATTAGTCATTGCTCCAGGCAATGTGATGGGTGATTGGAAAACTGTGGCAGGGGTTCCAAACCACCCTGTTGCCATGGCCAGACCACCTCCTGGTGAACTTTTGGTATCCCTCCCTGCATGGCTAAAAGACCTAATCACATAGTTTGTTCCTGGAAATGTATGGCATCTGAGAATTCCTGAATGCTCCCCATGTTGTTTGACTACAGCCTGCTAGTTGGGGTTGATGGGAGTTGGAGTTATGTTCTAGGGGACTTTTCCTGTACAGTGGTACCTCGGGTTACAGACGCTTCAGGTTACAGACGCTTCAGGTTACAGACTCCGCTAACCCAGAAATAGTGCTTCGGGTTAAGAACTTTGCTTTAGGATGAGAACAGAAATCGTGCTCTGGCGGCACGGCAGCAGCGGGAGGCCCCATTAGCTAAAGTGGTGCTTCAGGTTACGAACAGTTTCAGGTTAAGAACAGACCCCCAGAACGAATTAAGTTCTTAACCTGACGTACTACTGTAGACAGAACTGGTGATCCTGTCAATGACCTAGTACCCCCCTGAAATGAGGATTTGTGATGAACTATTGACATGGTCGCTTCTGAGCAGCCTCCCTGGTATTCTGGGGATCTTCACAAAATAAAATGATCCAGAAGATGGCTAGAGTGGAAATGGCACAAGACATGAATGATCGGAAGTTGATCAAACTTGAGTGAGAGCACATAGTTGCACCTATTGCGTGGCAGCAAGGAAAGCAATTTCGGCTTATTTTGCTTCCACTACATCCCCATGTAGTCATCCAGTTGAGATTTGCAGAGCAGCCAGGTGGCTATTATCTGCCCCTATGGATGGAGCAATAAAGTCCTTTGTAACCTGCTGATAATTATTTCTAAGGCAGTTGGAGAACGTTGCTTGCATCTGTAGCAACCTTGATGCCTCTCTTATTTTAGTTGTTGAGATGCGTAATGCGCCAACTGTGGGATCAGTTTCTGTTACAGCAGCCTGGTGACAATGTGTCCAACAACTTAACCTCGCAACTCTTGCCCATCTTGCCTAAGTGAAGCTACCTTATAGGTTCTGGGTGTGCCAATGTGCTGTTAAATGAAGGACTGGTGCCTACCGCCCTGAAGAACGCAGTAGCGTGGCCACTTCAAAAAAGCAGATCCACTCAACCCTGGATCCAATAGTAAATGACTTCTGTCTGATCACAAATATCCCCGTCCTGTGGAAATTGCTAGAGAAGGTAGTGGTGGATCAACAACAGGCACTCTTGGAGGCAACTGATTATCTTGACCCTTGCCAATCTGGTTCCAACTTAGCTTTGACATCAAATCAGTCCTGGTCACCCAGCTGGATCACATTTATTGAGAAATGGTCTGGGGGAATGTGACTCTGCTACACTTGATCTCCTAGCAGCTTTTCATATTATCAACCATGGTATCTGCCTGGATCAGAGGCACTCTTTTTCAGTGGTTCCACTCCTATTTGCAGGACCAGTTCTGAAGAGCAGCACTGGGTGACTAGATGTTAGTCCCCATATCTATATGAATCCTCATGACATGGTCATTAGGGGATTTAGAGCATCAAATCTTTCAGTATGTTGGAAACACTCAGTTCTAGTGCTCTATAGTATCTGAATCAGGAGTGGGCATGCAATTCCTGAGCCAATATCTGGATGAAGTGGTAGGCTGGGAGAGGGTCAAAAGACTAAGATTAAATCCTGGCAAGATGAAGGAATTGTGTGTGAGTTGCTCCTGGATCCAGGAAATTGCCTATTTGCCTGTTCAGGATAGGGTCACAAACTTTTTGAAGGAGCAGCCTCATAGTTGATTCATCTTTGCCACTAGAGGCTCATGTGGCTTCAGTAGCTGAAAGTATCTTCTACCAGGTTTGGCTGGTATACCAGCTATGGCCATTGCTCAACAGGGATAATTTGGTCATGGTGGTCCATATGCTGGTAAACCTGAGATGTGATTACTGGAATGCACTCTATTTGAGACTGCCCTTGAGGATGGGCTGGAAGCTCCAGTTAGCCAAAATCCCGCTGAGAGATTACCATCATCAGCACATTACACCTTTCTTAAGCATCTGCACTGTCTGCCTACATAAGAATAACAATATTATTATTTATACCCCACCCATCTGGCTATTGTATGGGGCCACAATATGTTGGAAGGCAGTCTCTGAAATAACAAGAATGTTTGAAAACTATCTATTCATGACTAAAACAGGGAACTATAAGCTTGATCACACAAACTATCACACATCATTGTAACATAAAGAGCAGTATTACAAAGTCAAAAGCTTAAGTGTCATGCAGATAAGATACAAGACTTTACAACACACTTAGTAGCTGCCATGGACTGGCTGGATGCAAAGGAGTGGGAGGAGGCATCAGTTGGGGAACCCCCTAGAGAACCAAGCCTAGGAAATTAGTGGTGGGGTGACAATGAGTGGTCACAGGGAGAAGAAGCAGACTGGAAGGAGGCATCAGCTGCAGAAGAGGCGCAGGCTTTAGTGAACAGGAAGAGGCTACGGCAGAGAGCAGTTTGCACTCTGAGGCTGAAGCCGAAGCCGAAGGGGAGGGTGGTCAAGAGACAAAGTTGAGACAGGCTGCTGAAGAATCCAGGGAGTCCCCCCTCCTGCTGCAACCAGCTCCCCTCCTCCCTTGTCTCCTAGAACTCTCCTAGAACTCAATGAAATGGGCAGAGTAGAGGGTGGTTGCGCACAGAAACCACCTGAGGCAGTGTGGGAAAGACCCAGAAGAGGAGGAGTCCTACTGAGCACTGGGAAGGCTCACCTTCCGTCCTCACAACGGCTTCATCAGGGCAAGACTTCCTAGAAAGAGTTTCTGAGAATGCTAGGCCCGAGCTGTGCTTCTTCCCTCGAATAATGAGTTAACTTCACTGGCAAGTTATTGCTTTGTTGAAGATCTACAACCCTGACAGTAGTTGGCAAGACATGGATAATTGTCTTCCTTAGAGAAACACTACAGCAAACCTAATTTGCATGGACTACAGCACACTCATCTAACTTAGGAGGGAGGGAGGGAAGGGGGGAGAAAGAGAGAGAGAGAGAGCGCAAACAATCTCCCAGATCCTGTCCAGCCACAATGAACCCTGCTGCTGCTGCCTTCCAGTGTTTCACTACTTCCATATGGGCAGCCGCTTGCAGCACAGACACCAGAGCCTTATGTACTATTAAATAAATTCTGCGCTCTCTAGTGACAGAAGAGCCGGCATCAGGTCAGAGATTATATTTCTGAGATTCTACTCAAAATCTATATGATATCCTGAACTCAAAATAGACCCCTGACTTCCCATCCTCTATAATGCATATCTTTGTCCCTATTCCAGAATTCAGGATGAAGTAAGAAAATGATAATAGGGGATGGCTGGGGGGGGGGCAGAAACCCAGCCCAGTGCTTCCAAACCTTTAGTATACATTCAGGAATGGGTTCCCCATGCTGCACAAAGCAAATCAGGAAAGGGTAAGGGTACTCATGGGACAACCTTTGACCCTCTAAAAATGTGAACTATTTGCTTCAATTGTTGTAACCAATTAATTTCGCCAACACTAAACCTCCTTTGTCACAGGCACCTTTGCTGATTCGGCTAAACTTCAGTCAACAAGGCAAACAATAGGGGTGACAGGGGGTACCCCTGCTTAGTGCCCTATGGGGATTTACACCAGGGAAGACAGGCCCATTCATTCGAATTGTTGCTGTTGTGACTGAATAGAGCTGTTGGATTGAACAGATACATTTATCGCCAAACCCCCCTGTCCATTCAATACGATCTAATACCTTAATGATATCCACTGAGAACAGTACTGCTTGGGATTCTGTATAACCACATTCAGCACCATTCTGATGGAGTCTGCTATATTCTACCTAGGGATGAAACAAGTTTCATCAGGGGAAATATAGTCACTGATGAAAACATTCAGTTTGAGGACCATCACTGCTGATAGCAATTTGTCATCTTGGTTTATCAGTGCTATGGGATGGTAAAAGGCCACAAGGGCCACTGAGTAGGCTTCGAGAGAACCACAATTTTAGATTGCTTACCCATGTCTGGTATGGTAGCCCACTCAAGAATCTTATTGAGCAGCTTGGTCAGCTCAGCTCAGAAGGTCTCATAGAAGCCCCCCACTGAAACCATTCAAACCCAGGCAATTTCTGTTCTTTCATCATTTTACACCTTCATTGACTTCCATTTCTGTTATAGGCTGGTTCAAGAACTTTCTCTGCTCACCTGACAGAACTCTGAGGTGTACTCTCAACAAATAAGCATTTATGGATTTATGCATTTATGCACCTAAGCATTGTCCAAGGAGTAGAGGGCAGCATAGAATTTGATACCTCCTCTGTCTTAGCTTCACAACACACTTTTCCCTAACGTCTGTTACTAAGCTTCTGGGCTTTTTCTTCTTTAAGGCATGAGCCAGCAGTTTGAAGCATCTGTCTCCAAACTCTATTTTCTTTACTTTTTGTTTTCATTCTGCAAAAGCCATCACCCATTGTGCTTATTGTCTCATGACTTGAGGAGAGTTGGCATGAAGCTGCCATTAAGCTTGTGTGCAGGCCCTGCCCCCAACCCAAGTAATCATTTCCTAAGATTTGCCCCCCAAGGCAGAACTCCTGGATGCTGTTGGCAGTAGACTGAAGCTGGCTGGTAATGGCACATTTCCAAAAAGGAGAACCAAAAGCCATTCTGCCTGGTCCTGATAAATGCCTTCACCGTGAGCTACACTATGGTTCAAATTGCTATGTTAAAAACATACACCTTACCTCTGTCACACTGACTGTGGGACTACATCACAACTTCTGCAACCCAGGGTATTATACAGACATTGCCAAGATGTTTCTCCAGCACCAGAGGCAGACAGTTATAATATATAAAAACCTTAGCCTTCTTTCTATTGCATGCCAAAAACAAGTTGTGGCAATGCCAGCATTTGGGATCAGAGTGTCAGAAAGTTAATTAACCTTAAACTACAAAAGTTATCCCCTCACACCAGAGATCTATGGGCACAATACAACTCCTCACCTCCACAGCCCCGTTCTTGGTTCATAACTGTGTCTGGAGTACTCTGGATTCTGCCTCAGTGCAAGGAATCGAGTACCACCTGATTTAGCTCTGTAATGCCAGCTGGTAGTTTCATGACACTAATCTTGGTTACAAAAGAAAACAACACCAAACATATACACTAGTAATCTGACAAGTGCACCATGCTCATTCTTTTTTGCATACCGACTTAAACAGTTGTTTCTTGTGCACAATGCCATGAGTAGTAAATTAGCTCCACTCAACAGCATGCTATTACAAAATTGGTCAAAACAGCTTTTATATTTCCCTACTATAGAAACTACACAGCCTACCAGGTAACCAAGAATACCAACACAATTGATGGACATCCCGATTTGTCACCAGAAATTAGAAAAAATGTAGTCTCATTTCCAAATTGATCCAACTGAAAGGAAGTCAGAGGAATCCATATGATCTTAGCACTAATGGAAGGCCAAGAAGGTGCTGGCAGCTTCTTTCCCTACTATATACATGGATGTCTAAAAAAGGCCTGCTCTGTCCCACATCCTTCAAAGGCCATGTCTGCGGTGAAGTTTTATTTCCTCAGAAATAATGGCTCATCTTTGAACTACTTGTTAGCATCTTCATAGCATTTATAGTGGAATTTGCATGTATCTTATTGATTGCTTTTAAAAGTAATGCAAGCTGCCACCCCAAACGTTTTCATTTCTTTTCAAGGAAGCTCACCAGCATATGAATGCTTCCCATTAAAGCACATTTTCCCTTCTCTGAGCATTTTCCCTTCTAGATTCTCTTCTTTTGCCAGCCTTGCAAGTTAAAGTAATGAATATACTGTACTTGGACAGGAAAATCCTGCCTTTTAAGTTCTGATTCCATATACCTCCAGATACAAGATGATGGACACTTACAGAAACATTAGTAGTATGGGCAACCCCCCATTTATGGGCGTTATGTTCCGAGGCACCACGCATATATGTGAAACTGTGTATATTTGAAACACCATTGGCAAAGCCTGAAGAAACCTCTAAACCTCTGGAAATCCTTGAAAACACCTTAAAAAACCAGCAGCACTTACCAGACGTTAAATTCCGTCAAACTCCACCACAATAGCTCCCTCCAAACCTCCTTGCTCAAACTCTGCACAGGTCTCAACAGTCGGTGCAAGGGTTTGTGGGATTGATAGGCACAGTTTTCACACCTTTCTGACCTTTCTGGACTCTTTTAGGAGCATTTTTTGCCATTTGGCACAACGCACGTATGCACAGCCACACACATACTGAATGTGCATAAACAGGAGGGGGGGCCCCTGCATTCTTGCTGTTCATCTAAACTTCCATGCACAATTGGACTTTTGAATTGGCACAATAACTTCCTCCTCTTAAATACCTGGGGTCTAGTATTCAAAAATTTCACTGCTTCTTAGCACCATTACTGGGGAAAATAGGAAGTTATTTTCACAAAGCTCAGTGGGGTGGGGCTTACTTCCAAAAAACATAGTTAGGATGAGACTATAAAAATTATATACACACACCTATGAATAATTGTTTCATCCAAAACCTGACATTTAAGAAATATATGTTTTGGAACCTTGTAATTCACCAAACCACAGAAGGGGAACCTGCTGCAATATTCTTGAATTTTTTGACATATTCTAAGATTCCAAAAGGAGGGAAATTTAAGCCATGTTTTTAGGTGGGCATAGAAATGGTCAGAAAAATATGGGATTCCTGAACCTCAAAACATTTAAAAACCAAGCAAAAAACTGCTCTTACTCCACCATTCTTGACTAATTTTTTCTCCTTGATTTTGTACTGATATACAAATTTTCTCAATTCTTTAAAGAACAGAATTTTCATACTTTGTATTGCTAAAGCTCATCAATCTAAGCACTATATAATATCATCAGAAATTGTATAACAGCAAAAGCAAACCAAGACGTTGTCCAGAGTCTTGCAGTCTACAGAAGTGATATGCTAAGTAACATACACAAACTGAAATATCCAACTACAGTGGTACCTCGGGTTACATACGCTTCAGGTTACAAACTCCGCTAACCCAGAAATAGTGCTTCAGGTTAAGAACTTTGCTTCAGGATGAGAACAGAAATTGTGCTCCGGTGGCGCAGCAGCAGCAGGAGGCCCCATTAGCTAAAGTGGTGCTTCAGGTTAAGAACAGTTTCAGGTTAAGAACGGACCTCCGGAATGAATTAAGTACTTAACCCGAGGTACCACTGTATTCTACAAGTTACTATGCAATTCAGTTCGAAGCTTGTATGACCAGAGATTGCAGGACTTGTAAAGATCGCCCCTAAAGCAGCATCTGACAAAAACACAAAACTCATTTTAAGAAGAGTTGCATAAACCTATTACACCTAGGCTAAATTAACATATTAATACGTACTGACAAAAATATTTAGGATCTGTGCCCCTGCTTGCTGTGCTTGCCACCCACATGGCCATTCGCCCATAAACCTCCTAAGGCTTTCCCCTCCCACGCCACGCAACTACGGTAAGTTCACTTTTGCCCTCCCAAGCCCACTTCTGAAAGCACTTATCTTCTGTTCTGCAGTCCTACTATGCACCTGTTTTCAGCTTCACCTCTACACTGGCCCTCCTTTTGTGCAACCCCCCCTTGCACACAAACACCCCCATGGCCACCTCCTGCTCACACATGGCAACTATGCAGTACCCTTTGCACATTCTACTCAACTATGAAGCTACCAACCCCTCCTATTCCTCAGACTCTTTCATCTCCCTGCTTTCTTCTTCAACCCCATTCCATTTTTACCTTCACTCCCTTTCCCCCCCACCCTCCTTACTTTTCTCAACTCTCCCTTGCACACAAAGAACACCCAATTCCATCTATTGTGTCGCAGGTAGCTCAGTTCTGCTCCCCCAACAGTGATCCTGCCCCCCAATGTAAGTCCGACATGCCACCGCCTCTCCAGTTGTGCTCTCCTGCTCCCTTTGCACATACACAACACTTCCACCCTCATCCTTTTTTCAATACTCTCTTGCACACAGACTTGTCTCACTTTCATGCCTCCTCCTCTCTCCTAATTCTGCAGCTTCCTTTGCCTGCACACCTCATGCTGATAAATGATCCTGTAAGATGGATAGAATCCTAAGAGCAAGGCTGTCAGTTAGCTTATTCAGTTAGAGCATGTTAAGTTCAGTTGATGGATGTTGTACATACAGGCGACTCCCCACTCACACTCGTTCTACTTGTGCTCAACTGCACATATGTGTGGTGCCAGGAAATGATTAGATAATTCAATTCAAAACCAGTAATGGCGGGAGAGAGCTGGAGAGTCCTCATGGCTTGCGAGGAGACCCTCCCTGGAGCCCAAAGAGAGCGTCAGTGAGGACGGAGGACACACTGAAGAGACTGGAGGTGCAGCAGGGCTTTGTGTGGGGGAGCAAAGCCTCCTTTGTTTTCCCACCATCCTCTAGCGTCCTGCCAGCCACAGAGCTTCAATTCTAGTTGTCAATATTTTTGGATACAGTATTTTTGGTATGGATTGGAGAGCGGCAGAGAGGGGGTTTAGAGAGTGCTCCCTGCTTTACACAATTTCACTTATCTGTGCAGGAGCCCAGAACATAACCCCTGTGTAAGCGAGGAGTCACCTGTATATGTGTTTGCTTGCTAATAAAATATCTTCTAAAGTACTACATAGAATCTGGTACTTCATCCTGAAGACAGCACAGTGTACCAGGAGGTGAAATACAATGGTGGGAAGGTACCATGGAAAGTTTGAAGGCTCCACATCCTCTCTCTCACATGAGGCAGCTGAGGACTGGAGAAGGGAGAATTTTAAAACAGACGTTTTCTTTCTCCCTGTACTCAAAGAACAGGCAGAAGTTTGAGTAAAGCAGGGGAGGAGGGAGACTGAGGGGCTGTTGTTGCTGTTTTAAATAAAAAGTTTAACAAGGAGAAACAGTAGAGATAGGTAGAACACAGGCACTAACACCAAAAGTTAACATACCAGAGCCTTTCCAAACTCCCTTCTCACTGTACTCAGACCTTGTTGTAAACTGCCACTCTCAGCTTCACCAGTTTCACCCCTGCCAAGCCCCGGCATTGTCGACTTAGTTTTCCCTCCAATGATGTAGAGCCCTCAGATATTGCATTGCATGAAAGGTCCTTCACGCAAGCTTCTGCCACTGTTTCCTCCATCCCTGCTTTACTCACACTTTCCCCTTGTTAGTGTTTCTCCATTCTTACTCCCATGCCATGGCCACTGGTGTTGTGTAACATGCCTTCCCTTTTGCTCCTCTCCCCTGACTTCCTTCAAATCCAGGACTGTGACGTGGTACTACAATGAGGGCCATACAATGGCAGCCTTACATTTGTATGTATATAGGAAGAAACATAATTTGATTTGCATACAGCACACTATTTTAGAATGGACAACGTTGGTCAATCTAAGGCAAATCCTTGAGTAAGTTCACCGGTATAAATATCCTCTGCATTCAGTATCTCTAGTGTCCAGCAAATACAAGAAGCTCAAGCCACCTCTATGGGGAAACCAATGGTTGTTTGCCTGACTTACAAATCCACAAAGTGGATTTTTGGATGAAAATTGGGCAGAGTTATTGGTTTCTTAAGGAGCCTAGAACTATGAAAACAAAACTCAAATTTGACCTAAGCCTAAAAATATGAACGTCTGAAATTCAAGATAGCCAAATTACAACCCAATCTACAACCCAGGTTAGGTTGACTATTTTGCTTGAAACCACATTTGTTCCAAATCATTACAGTAGTTGCAATAAGACTAAATCAGCTTTAGTTATATAGCAGTTATTGATAAAGGCCCACCATAGTCTAAACAAGGCCATTGATGCATCTGAACTCTATATAGTTCAGTTAACAGGGATACACATAAAATTATACTTTCGCTTGATGCTTCCTTCTGCTGTTTCCAAGTCTGACAAAAGAGCGATCTGAATATCTCCTTTCAGTTACTTTAAATCCTCCCCAACAAGCTAATTATTCTTATTCAAGTTAAATATGGTACCAACACACAAGCTCTCAGAAACAGATGCCATTAAGGATGTTTGTTACAAAAAAACCTTTTTGGGTTGTTAGAAAAATTGCAACTTTTCACCTACTTAAACAAAATTATAAATGCTATTGTTATAAAGTTTACCTCTCAAAGGAGGTTGTTTTGTGGGAGGGACGTAATGGAAAAAACGTGTGCTGCTAGAGTGAACTTTAAACAGCAACTTCTAATGAAAAATATATACTAACCTAATAAAACAACATTTCAACAGCAAAACTATTTAAAGCATTTATATGCTGCTTTTCTAGCATTCAAAGTGATATATAAGCAAACTTTATCTTTAAAAGAAGTTAAACAGAGCAGCTGGTTTTTTTTTTAATTAGTCAGCAAAGAAACTCAGTCAGTTTTGCCAAATAAAAACTGAAACAAAGTTCCAACTTTTTCTGAAAGGTTAAACACCCTCTAGAGCAGGGGAAGTCAACCTTTTTATACCTACCGCCCACTAATGCATCTTTCTTGATGGTAAAATTTCCTTACCGCCCACCAGTGCTCAATGGAAGGAGGATTCAGTTTCTGCCGTAGAACCCCCTACTGCCCACCTAGAATCCTGAAACACCCACTAGTGGGCGGTAGGGACCAGGTTGACAACCCCTGATGTAGAAGATCTAAACATGGGCAACTGCAGCAAAGATCCTGACATTGCACAGGGCAGAGACTGATTTCCCAAGCAAAGACAGTGTGATGGTCTCCCTATAGGCCAAGGAAGTCTGAAGATACTTGGGTTGCCAGAAGAGGTGGCCTATGAAAAATAAAGCACCAGCACTTTTCTGTGGGTCTGGAAGCAACCATAATCAGTACAATTGTCGCAGGACTAGTATAACATGTACCCATCTTCCAGATATTCACCAAGGGGTAAACAACAGCACTTTGCACAAGCTGCAGCTTCCATGCCATCGTCAAGGGCAGCTCCACATTCAATGTGTTTAAAATTAGCATCAAAGCTAACCATTACAGTTGTCATATGTGGAGAAATGAAAAGCCGTACGAGATACGGCATATGTGGTACACGTTACCAAAGTATTTGATCCTACCTATCTTTTGATAACAGAAGATACACTGGGAAGGAGCAAACTGGGAAGGGACACACATTTCTGTGGCCACTACTCAAGCCACACTTAAACTCCTTTAGATTTGTTTTCACAATGTAAAATAAAGGGGGAGATTCAACTAAGCTTAACTCAGGAGTAGACCCACTGAAATTAGTGGGCCTGCCATAGACATGTTCATGAATTACAATGGGTCTACCCTGAGCAAAACTTTGCTAAATTCTACCCAAGGAACATAGTTACACTAAAAAGCCTCAATGTTTTGCAAAACTAACAGGGCAGTTTATTGAGTCAAAAACACAACAAAATGCATTCGTCTTCAAAAACTGAAATTTAACAGATTCTGTCTGTTACCCGTAGTCAGGTAATCTACATATGGTTTAGCACTGCACTACTGAAAGGTGTGGTGCCCTAAAGGGCAATAATCAGCCCCCCCCCCCTTACAGCAAATACTAGTTTCAGTCTTTGCAAAATGGAATCAAACTTTGTATTGTACAAGAGCGCATACTGAAAAGTACTAGAACCTTTATGACCAACACTGGATTCTTGGGGGGCCATTTTAAAAACTCTTTAAAGGGTTTGCAAGATACATCTGCAGTTATTTTTAAAGGAATTATTCAGAGGTCACCTTTATACTGCCTCTTCAACGCTTTAGAAGAATGACCAGGTAGAGATGCTAACATTAAAACAAGCTTTAAAATTTGTAGAAGACAAATTCTTTTTTAAGAGGCCAAGGTTGCAGGCACCTAAAATGACTGATGAACTTTGTAAAAGCAAGAAGGTAGAATTTGTAATATACAACGCTTGCAGTCCTTTCAATGAAGCTCATGGCAAAGATAAGGATTTAAACCACATAGCTAGGTCTAAATGGCTACAGGAATACTCAACTTTATTGAACAGCAGCTCTCTGTGCTACATGGTGAGCATCTTTAGAAACTGGCATGAGTTTCAGAGTAATTTGTGCCTTGGAATATGTCTCAGGGTCTGCAGTTCACGGGGAAGAAAAGCCAAAGTCCCCACTGCCCAACATCTGGGCAGACCTCTAAAGCAATAGCCCTCTGGATTCTCCAGTCAAATTGTTTTAAGTTTGAAATCAAGGTATGCATGGGCCAAGCGCATTCTATTACTCATATGAAGCATATTTTACGCATTGTGTATATCAATGCCAGAATTTTTCACTTTCAGCCTTCATAATTTTAAGCCAATTAGACAGGAATCGCTCCTCTGAACACAATGCCTGTTGCTAAGTAATTCACAACATGAAAATCAACACTTTGACAAGTGTTGTCTTGGATCAAGAATTCTTAAGTGATGGTTAAATCTTGATTAAAAATAAATAAACAAATCTGTGTTTAACACTGCAATCATGTGTGTGCTTACTTGGAAACAAGCCCCACTGTGTTCAGTGGGTCTTACTCCTAGGCAAGTGTGCACAGACTAACAGCCTAGAAAAAGTTTTGAAGAAAAAAATGGTAAGCAATAAAATTCAATAAAAATTGGACTCCAATTCATTGCTACTTGCCCAATTCAGGAAGGGCTCTATAGCATAGAGAAAAGGTTTGGAGAATCAGGAATGTGCTCACGTGTTCCTCATCTTACCACATACCGAATCCTTTCTCTGTTTCCAGGTTTCTTCTAGCCAGAGTTTGCTAGCGCATCTAAATCAGGCTATGGTTTATGACAACCTTCAAACAAGGCTTTTAAGCAGGCATACAACCCGCACTATGAACATAATTATTTAGCCTTTTGAATAAGATTACATAGAATCTCTAACTAAAGGAAACCTGGAAATGGAGAAACTGGCACATGATAGGTTAGGAGCACATGGGACACATATTCCCAATGCTTCAAACAACTGTTTGGATGTCTGGAATGGATGTCACAAACAGGCCACTGAATATTAACAAAGCAACTTGGACATTAAAAGCATTTCAATATGTACAGTTAATATTTCTCATTTATCTCCTGTTCTGTCATTTCAATGGCTGCAGTTTCTCAGGGCACATATAAAACCTTGGGCATTAGTACATGCAATAAATGAAAAGTGAGTACAAGCAAAACAGATCCATTGCCTTTTTATTATTATTACATATGTACTGACCAGTTGGCTTCAAAAAGATCTACCTATTTAGGTATGCCAGTACAAAGTAAAAAACTATTTTACAAATTAAATAAAAACTGCCAAAAATAGTATTTTAATGGAAAACAAATATAAAATACTGCAACCCCATTGTGGGTATTCCAACCATTGTTTGAATTATTTATTATTTCCAGCCTATCAGAAGTCAGGGTGTATATTTTTTCCATGCAGAATAGGTAGGATTTGTTAGTGCCTTTTTAACAAAATGTAGATAGCAAACTAACAGCCATAATAATATATACATTCAGTAGTGCATATATATATTATATACTCTTAGTCTCTCTCTCTCTCTCTCTCTCTCTCTCTCTCTCTCTCTCTCTGTGTGTGTGTGTGTGAGAGAGAGAGAGAGAGAGAGAGTGTATTGTACAGTGGTGCCCCGCAAGACGAATGCCTCGCAAGACGGAAAACTCGCTAGACGAAAGAGTTTTCCGTTTTGGAGGTGCTTCGCAAAACGAATTTCCTATGGGCTTGCTTTGCAAGACGACAATGTCTTGCGAGTTCCTGCTGGTTTTTTCCCCTCCCCCCCTTTTCTAAGCCGCTAAGCCACTTATCAGCTGATCCGTCAATGGGCTTGCTTAGCAAGACGAAAAAACCGCTAGACGAAGAGAATCACAGAACGGATTCTTTTCGTCTTGCGAGGCACCACTGTACACTATTAGTGAATAGTAGTGGATACAAATCCCATTTGTTTGTTAGCCAGCTACAGTATACAACAGAAAGCTTAAAAGGGACATGGCTGATCAAAGAAGTGGTTTCAGAGCTGTTTTGAAAGCCAAATATGTAATTGTTTTCAAAAGAAGTTATTGGCCTACGACAGGCACTTCTAACGTTTCTTTGCTGCTTGATATGGTAGTTCTTTGTACAGTAAACAGATCTATTACATTTTACAAAGTTCTGAGAAGGTGGTTCTGTTTTGTAGTACTTCTTAAAGAGACCTACACAGCGCAAGCTGCAACTCCTGCAAGAATACTTTAAAAAGTGACACTGTCAAGTATTTTTCAGTTAACTGTTTACATTTTCACAAGTTTCCCACCACCAGTATGCAAGGCTTGCCTTTGAACTTGAAAATAATCTTACCTCAACCCTCAATCATTTGTTTAGTAAATGCTGGATTCCCTGCTCATTTCTTCTGGTAGTCAAATTCTATAATTTCTTCCCTATTCAATTATTTTATTTTTATTACTTTAGCTCCCCCTCTGGCTGAAAACTGCATTTTACAGCATAAAACAATAAAGAGGCATGAATCAACAGTGTCTAATTTTTAATGTGTTTATTTAATTTCTCAGACAGAGCAATTAAAAAAAAAAACATGTGGGCTCAAAGTAAGGACATTATTTGCCATGCTGTAATCACCTGAAAGGGAGGTCATGTTTTAAATGTTAAGTTACTTGACAGTGTCGCTTTAGCTTAGAAAGGAAAACAAAAACAGACTATGTTTGTATTGCAGTAGATTTCAAGTTTTCTTGCACTTCATATAAAGTAGCATTATGAGCTTGGATCTTTCCTACAAGACACTGAAAACATTAAGGAAAATAAGGCATGTTTTCCAAAGGTGGATTGCTTGGCACATTTGAGCATACTGTTTTTTGGAACACCAAATATGGTCAAATATACCTCTCTCTCTTTTTTTAATCCCCTGACCTTAAGACAAGGTCTTTTCACTGTTGCTCATTGTAAACAGTGAGCTGCACAACCATGGTAAAGAACTGAGCACCTCAACTGGAAAAAGTGAAACCCAAAACAAGGTCATTTATAGTCAACATAACGTATTATGACTATTAATCAAGTCAATGCACAATATCTACAGTGTGCATGTAAATCACAACATTGAGACTTAGGACGCAGAATGCTGCTGAAACTGTGATAATTAGCAGACCATACCAGGACAACTGCATAACCCACACATCAGGTTGACCTACTCAGATCAATGGTAAGATTCTCAAATGTGTGGGTCAAGTAGAGTTCCTTTTCATGCATTTTGATTCTCAGAAAAAGGAAATAGGCAAAATGCTGATTCTATTGATTCCAATGACTAAACCAATCTACATGTTGGCTGGAATCAGACAATAGGTTTTCAGAGAGTAAAAAGTGATTTGAGAGAGTCACTGTTTGTAATATGTATGCGCATTCCACTTTGGCCTCTTAATTAAAGAGGTGCTTGTTTTGTTCTATGAGCCTGCAAAACTAACCCTTTATCAGAGACAATAGTGGGATAAAATAGAATATAGTTTCATATCATGAGACAAAACACTTTCAGCTCTTCTGAAGACAATCGTTTATGTCCAGCCAAAAACTGAATAAGGATTTTGCTCTTTAACAAAGTTTATATTAATTCAAAGAGAATAAAGACACTTTGCTGTACACCGACCTACACAAGTTATTGCTAAAAAAATAAAAAAATCTGCCAATCTGCAGTATTGCAACTTTTAAAACTATAATGAATAGTAGAACCGAGACAACCAAATAGCAGAATCTAAGCAATTTAAAACTTTCCTAACTACCTGTAGCATGGAGAATGCAATTCTTTCACCATTCAAATGCAGTATTAAACTGCTCAAACTCTCCAATTAAAACAAAGGCGGCTTACCAGTCAATGTTTACATGCAGTCAAAAACCATTTCAGTTATCACATTACGCACCATGGAAGCTTATTTTTGCTATATGGAAAAGTGCACCTTAGAAAGTAATGTAATAAATTCCAGTGATTCTCAAAACAAAAATTTCTAACCACTATAACATTATTGCACATTTGGTGCTCTATGGACACCAGTAGCAAAATTGTTAAACTGGAAATGGATGATACAACGGAAACAGATTTTATATTGACACTTAACAGTGCATCTCCAAAAAGGGAATTATACTTTAATGAAAACAGAAAATACATTTCCTTTGAACAATCTCTTTGTCTTTCCTAGGCCCGACCTCTTACAATCAATGAGAAGCTTAGAAAGTCTCTTTCCTACTGGTAGCATCTTCAACATACAGCAGTTAAATCTAAATTGTTAAATTTGTCAGGGTGTTAAGAAAATGAATACACTCCAGATCTCAAGAATCACACAGATTCTTATATTGTTGACTGTTTCTACAGAATTCCAACTATTTTTCCTACTGTTTTAAGGCATCATTTATAACATATTCTTTTCACTTGCAATGATGATAGTCATGCAGCAGTTTAATGATAAAAATATATTAATATTTTACTATACAGCAGCAAGAAGTTAGTCAATTAAAAGCACACAAACATTTTAAAAGAAAAACCTGTAAAAGTATATTACTACAAACAATTGCAATTTGGAGAACACTACTTGACAGATTAGTGTTCTGACAGACTGTTTTCATACCCTACAGTTCTGATATAATCACACAAAGTACATACTTTTAACTGAAGGGTTGGGGAACTTGCACAGTTGGGGGAGGGGCAGGGTATCCTTACTACATGTATAAAGTATGTAGCCAGTAATAACTAGCACCACAGCTACATTAAAATTTATTTTACAGCACACCAACTTGGCTTTCACTTTTAAAGGAAATTCAAAATCCATGGCTCAGTAGGATTACTCTATAATCATGTTGCATTGACTTCCATGACAGGCCTATATAAATTAGTTAGCACTAGCACAAAACAAGAGTTTCAATTCAGACTTAAACAAGTTAAAGGGATAGTGCTAGTGGCCACACACAGGAAAAGAAACAAAAAACCTTCACCGCCTGTTATTCAAAAACAGGTTTACTGGAAATTGCTGCACGTGAAGTACTTTAAGTACACATCATAAAAAAAATATATTATGAACAATACAAGTACATCTCATATACACAATAAGGACAATATACCTACTTAGTTGTAAACCAAATAGGTGCAGAAAAATATGGGAGATCATCTCTTTCTCTCTTTCTCTTTCTCTTTTTAACTATTTGAATAACTTTGGTTCAAACCATAAAAATCACAAGTTAGCAAATTTCATTTAAATGCCTTTTTAATAATTTTTCTTCATGTTCACAGAAGTTTCACTGACCATTTTATATGTTTAAGGTCCAGATGCAATGCATATTGTATAAAAGAGAGCACTTATTGTTTACCTTGCATGAATTAAACCTACGTACCTTTTAACTCTACAGACTTCTGCATAACATTTAGACAAAGCTCAGACACACAGCATGCCTAGCCCTCATATATATATACACATCTCTAATCACAGGTATATAGGGTGTCAAATATACTATAATAACCTTCATGTAAGGTTTTGAAATTTGGTAACAAAATGAGAAGAAAAACTAAAAATATTATTTTACGTGTTCTAAAATATCTCTTTTTGTGCTAAAGTCAAATGTTAGCTCAACATGAAAAGGACATTTTCTCTTTTTAATATAATTCAGCAATATTTTAATCTTGACCATTTTTGCAAACACTTTTTTTTAATAATAATAATAATAGCTTAAACGTGTACAAAAGTTCTTGGTTAATTAGGGAAATAAACACTCAGTTCTTTATATTTTTTAATCAAGTAGGAAACACAGTTCATCATATATAATGTTATTACTTTTTTTGTAATTTTTTTTGTTTTTTTGTTTTGTTTTTTTTGTTTTTAGCAGCTGCTTACTGTTTTATACGATGGGCAAGAGTGGAAGGAACAATCCAGCGATGGGGTGGAGAGAAAGAAGTTGCTTGCTCGGCTGTCAGTTTTGGTGGTGGGTGGGTGGTCGGTGGTGCTCCCCTTGGAGTTAGAACAACAGGTATATTTAACTGCATGTATTATTTTCAGTGTGTGGATGTCGGTTTTCTCTCTCTCGCTCGCTTACAGTATAACGTATATCTCTCTCTCTGTGTGGCGATGTTGTTGTTGTTGTTTGTTGTCGTCGTCGTCATTATTATTATTACGAGTGTCTCTGTGCAGCAGGGCAGGGAGGAGGCAGCCAAGTGGGGAGGAGGAGGAGGAGGAAGGCAGTGGGGAGGAGGAGGAGGAGGAGAAGGAAGGAGGCAAGGAGGGATGGAGATCAATCCTCCTCCGGCTCCTCGGCCTGCAGCAAGGCTCCCGGCGGGCCGGCGGCGGCGAGGCTGCTGCTGCTGCTGCCCCCCTCGGCCTCGGGCGGCTGCTCGGCTCCCCCGGAGGAGGGCGAGGAGGCCGCGGCGGTGGCGGTGGCGGCCGCCCGCTTGTCCCTCTGCTTCTCCTGGATCTTCTTCATCTCTTCCGAGTACTTGCAGAAGGTGTGCCCGAACTTGGCCCAGACCTTGTAGGGGACGGTGATGGAGTTGCGGTAGGTGGGCTTGACCTCGCTCACCCGCATGAAGACGCCGTACTTGTTGGAGCCCACGTCGAAGAAGAAGCGCTTGTTGTCCACCGTCAAGGAGGTGCCCTCGGGCAGCTCGGCCGGCTCCTCCTCCACGCCGTAGTCGTCGATCAGCTTGGCCAGGGCGTCGCGGAACTCGATCAGCCCCTGCGCCGGCAGCGCGATGGTCTGGCCCTGCGTGGAGCCCAGGCCCGGCCCGCGGTTGACCGTCTGCCGGATGCGCAGGAACCGCCCGCGCTGGTTCTCCTTCAGATCCATGTAGTACTTGCGGTTCTCGCGCACCAGGAACTCGCTCTTGAGGGCCCTCCGCGGCTCGTCCGCGGCCTGCGCCAGCTCCGGCGGCTGGCTGGGGCCCAGCTGCGCGTAGTGCTCGATGAAGTCGCCCAGGTAGTCGCGGAACTCCACCGCCACCGACATGGAGAGCGTCAGGCGGCTCTTGCTGCCCCCGGCGCCCACCTCCGCGATCTTCAGGAAGCGGCCCTTGGCGTTCTGCTTCACGTCCAGGTAGAAGCGCTTGTTCTGGATGTCCACCCGCTTGGAGGCCAGCTCCTGCGTCTCGTGCTGAAGGCCCACGCCGCCACCGCCGCCACCGCCGGGCCCGCTCCCGCCGCCGCCCGGGCCCGGAGCCCCGCCGCCGCCGCCGCCACCCTGCTCGCTGCCGCTGTCTCTGTCCGCCATGATGCTGCCGCCGGGCCTCCCGAAGCCCGCCTGTGCCCCCCGGCCGCCGCCTCCGCCGCCGCCTCCTCCACCTCCCGCCGCCGCTACTGCTCCTGCCGCCGCCGCCGCCGCCGATCCAACCCCCTCCGCAGCCGCCACCAGCAGCAGCAGCAGCAGCCAGCCGCTCTCGCGAGATCTGTGGAGGAGACAGAAAGAGAGAGAGCGGCTAACATGGCAGAGAGAGAGAGAGGCGCGCGCGACTGTGTACAGTAGCCGCGAAGGGAGGGAGGGAGGGAGAGAGTGAGGCGGCGGGGGGGGGGGCGCGGGAGGGAGGGAGGGAGGCGGCGAAGGAGCCCCAGGATGTGAGGCGGGCGCCGCCGGCAGCGCCCCGCCGCCCGGGCCGGGCGAGGGCACAGAGGAACAGCCCGCTTTAGTGGCGCTCAGGCCCCACCCACCTGCCCCTCGCGCCCGAGGCTGCTCCTTCCAGCCCCTCAGAGGGACCCGCGCGGATCCTCACGCCGCCGCCGCCCGTCAGAGGGAGGGACAGACAGACAGACAGACGGAGCGGCTGCCAAGCCCCGGCCCCCCTCTTCTGTCACTCGCCTCCTCGCGCGCGCACTCGCGCCGACCGGCGAGGCCCCCCCCTCTTCCACCCCATTAAAAAAGGCTTAGAGGGCGCCGCAGACACGCGCCGAAATAGCCCCGAACTGACCGGCGTCCGCGGGGCTCCCGCCGTTTCCCCTCAGGCGGCGCCTCTCACGCGCTTCTCCACATTTCTCCTCAGCCGCCCTTTCCCTCCGCGCACCTCAGGCGCGGGAGCGGGACGGAGGGCTCGCGAGGGCCTCCCTCAGTGACAGGAGTAGCAGTCATAGTACTGTAATAAAAAGTGCCCGGAAGAAGGAGGGAAAAACGGGGGCGCGAGATCCTTAGTGAGAATCGCCTCCAACCCGGGTTGGAGGATGCCGACGTGCCTCATCCGTGTCCGTGGCCGGCGAAGAGGAAAGAGGAGTCTCTTCCATCTTTCCACAATAAATATGCTATAGAGTCAATGCCACACAACTTTTTTGGGATTTCGCTATGCCTGAGACAGAGCGGCGGGAATTCCCGCCCGCCTCAAAGGTCCTGTCCGGACAGCGGCAGCTGACCCCTCCGGCTGCCCCCCTCAGAAAGGGAGACCCCGGCTCCGGCGCCCTTTTGCGGGCCTTGCTGACGGGGAGGCAGGCCGCGCAGGGAGGAGGTCGGCTCTGGATCCCACGCAAGAGCTTCGCCTGGAGTGGAGGTTGCGCAGCTAGGGCTCCCCTCGAAGTTAGAGGCCGCCCCCAGGCCTCCTGACAGCCATCCCGGCCAGGCCTGCCCCTGCATCCCCTCCTCCGGCAAAGAGGTGGGAAGAGGCAGATTCAGGACTCGGCAGACTTCTGTTCTTTTTTGCTCCTGCCCAGACCATGCTGGCAGGCCTGGCCCGCCACCCCTTCGCTTGCTTGCACCGGGGCGAGGGCGGCCTGTGGGCAGGATGGCATAGAAGTCAGAAGAGCATTAGAAACGTACACGTTATTCCAGCAAATTCAGTGGGATTGTGGGCCTGCAAGGGCGTCCTTTTCACCGGAGGAACCGCTCTGCGTTGTGACGAGCGTGGCTGGAGATCGAGCAGATCCCGTTTCCCCTTTCTCAGCCGGGCTGGTTCTGCGGGCCGTATTTCTGCATAACCGGCGAAGATCAGGCCTGCCTGCGACGGGAGTCTCCATTTGGAATAGAAGCGGACAGACTCCCCAGGGCCGCTCTCTCTGCCTTTCCAGGCCTTGCTTCCTAAGGCTTGCATGCTAGGCCTTCCCCGCAGACCCGAGGAGCTGCAGATCTCGGGGCGCAAACTGCAGGCGCGGAAAGGACCGAGCAAAGAACCAGCCATCGCGGGGGACTCCGGGTACCCGGGAGCTGCAAGGCGCGCATTTTACGCCCCGGCTGCACGGATGGAGTGGAATGAGCTGCCCATTATGGGAGCCCTTGTCCCACATACAGTGGTACCTCGGGTTAAGTACTTAATTTGTTCCGGAGGTCTGGGCTTAACCTGAAACTGTTCTTAACATGAAGCACCACTTAAGCTAATGGGGTTTCCCGCTGCCACCGCGCAATTTTTGTTCTCACCCTGAAGCAAAGTTCTTAATCCGAAGTAATATTTCTGGTTCCAGTTACAGATAGGTAGCCGTGTTGGTCTGCCATAGTCAAAATAAAGAAATTCCTTCCAGTAGCACCTGAAAGACCAACTAAGTTAGTTCTTGGTATGAGCTTTCGTGTGCATGCACACTTCTTCAGATACGCCCTGAAGAAGTGAATCTGAAGAAGAAGAAGAAGAAGTGTGAAGAAGTGTGCATGCACACGAAAGCTCATACCAAGAACTAACTTAGTTGGTCTTTAAGGTGCTACTGGAAGGAATTTCTTTATTTTTAATATTTCAGGGTTAGCGGAGTCTGTAACCTGAAGCGTATGTAACCCGAGGTACCACTGTACTGCCCCTAGGGAGGCCGCCCCCTTCTTCTGCCACCCGTTTTGCGGATCCTTGGCTGCGCAATGCTCGTTCCCTCGCACCGGATTCCCTGGTCGAGAGCCGACGGGGCTCCCCGGGCCTTTCCCTTTCCTCGCCAGCCGCGGCTCGGGCGGCCGGGACAATTCCTTCCTTAGCCGAGGGAGCAGGTGAGCGACGGGGGCGGCTCCCCTTCGGCTTTCGTTTGCTCTTGCAAGCAGGACTTGGGGCGCGAGAGGCGGAGCTTTGCAGAGCCCAGCTGGGAAGCTGCTTTCTGGCCGGCGAGGGAGCTGCCTGCAGGGCTTAGTCCCGCGGGCTCAAAGCGGCGGCGACGGGGGCACCTCGGCCTCCAGGGCGAGCTGGCTGCGCCTCCCCGCTAGCCGCGCGGCCCCCGCTTTCCTCGGCCACGTGTCAAAGCATCCTCAAGTGCAGCCCCGTCCCCGACCCCAAGCACAGAATCCAGAACGAAGCGTTGCTTTCCCTCGGGCAGAGAGGCTGAGGAGGGGGCGGGAGAGGGGCAGCCTTGGGCTCCACCCGGTTTTGCTCAAGCCAAATGGGAAGAACTCGAAGCGGCGAAGAGCGCATCCAGTCGCACCTGCAACCTTCCCTTGCTCAGCAAGCGAGTCCTCGGTCCTTTCACTTCGCATACGCGCAACGCGCAAGTGTAGCTTGTCATTCTGCCCGCATTTATTTTTTTAACCCGACGGGTCATTAGACGACCAGTTTCAGATGAGACCCAGTTCTCATGCCGCTGCCACCTACTTGAGGAGCATGGACTAAAACGTAAAAACCTTGCTGATAGAAGAAGATATGCCTGCGTGTTGCGGGAGGGAAATTACTGGAAGGAAATGTAGTCCAGGTTTGGAATCCGAAAGCCCCCCTTCATTGTAAGAGCAAAACATTAAAGAAGATTTTATGGCCAAAACAACAGCGATTCATTGTTGAATTTTAAACAAAGTAGGCGAGCCAAAATGAAATAATTAGGGTTTGCATTTCACATCAAATTTGTGACATCTAGAGCTATTTTAGTGTGTGTATATATTTGTAGAAGATTTTAAATCTGGTTAGTTCATACAGCTAACATTCCATTTTAATTTCTAAGTAATATTTTCTACCCATACAGTTCTATTTTAATAGCTTTGATTGTAACTTCTTTATTTTTCATAAAATAAATCCCAGGCTCTGAGAAATACAGTTGACAACTAAAAATAAAGTGAATGTAAAAATTGTTGTCTACTCTTGGGGGGGGGAAAACATCATAGATTTCCAGATTAAAGTTTGTGTGTTTATTAATATCATTAAAAATAATCCTTACATGTGTATAAATCAGGTAGTTCTCTATACATTTAGTTTGCTAAAGCTGCTTAAAATAGATTTTAGCACATAACAGCAATTGTAAAACCTCCCCCTAGAATTTTTTATTGAAGCTTTACTGAAATTCCAGTGTAGAAATATTCCATTATATGACTAAAGCTAACATACATCTGCTACTTATGAATATTCTATTATAATACACTTAAAAACTACCAAGTCTATCAACTCCTACACTTGCTGTGGAAACAGGTGTTGAGATTTCACACTCATTTTAATCAAATTAGAAGCAGTTTATCTTTTGATTTTTGCTAAGTTAGCAAAACAATGAATTCAATGAGACTTCTGAGTAAGAATGACATAGTTAATTTATTAATCTAATTACAAAATTCAATGCTACACAACTAGATCTTTAAAAAGTAGGATGTAAAAAGTAAAGCACATACAAGCAAGGATTCAGATGTATTTATTTATCATAGAATCATAGAGTTGGAAGAGACCACAAGGGCCATCGAGTCCAACCCCCTGCCAAGCAGGAAACACCATCAGAGCACTCCTGACATATGGTTGTCAAGCCTCTGCTTAAAGACCTCCAAAGTAGGAGACTCCACCACACTCCTTGGCAGCAAATTCCACTGTCGAACAGCTCTTACTGTCAGGAAGTTCTTCCTAATGTTTAGGTGGAATCTTCTTTCTTGTAGTTTGGATCCATTGCTCCGTGACCGCTTCTCTGGAGCAGCAGAAAACAACCTTTCTCTCTCCTCTATGTGACATCCTTTTATATATTTGAACATGGCTATCATATCACCCCTTAACCTCCTCTTCTCCAGGCTAAACATGCCCAGCTCCCTTAGCCGTTCCTCATAAGGCATCATTTCCAGGCCTTTGACCATTTTGGTTGCCCTCCTCTGGACACGTTCCAGAGGAGGTATATTAGGTATATACATTCTTAAAAAAACTATTTTTAGTTGCCTCATTTAAAAGCATCATAATTATGGCATGCAAGTTGGCATTTAGTGTGATTTCAAAAATAATGAAGAAAAATTAAATTCTTTGAAACTTCCACAAGACTATGACTGCATATGACTCAACAAGAAAACAAAGTAAATATTTGCTCACTTTTAAGTAAACAGGGGAAACGACCAGCATAAAACTCTGCATGGAATAAAACAACAAATGTTAAGCAACATTTTCATTTTTTTAAAGAGCTCACAGTTACTTTTGAAGCTTCAATAAAAATTAGATTTCTCAAAGGAACTTTTCCCCAGATCAACCAATCAGTGTGCAAATGAAGAAGAAATGCAAGAATAAAGGGGCTCAAAACACACTGACATCCAAAGGCTTAGGAAGTGATAAATTTAAAACAGAAGAAACAGCCAATCAAAACCTTTTCATCACTACTAATAAAAAGTTAACAATTGTTGAAAATATTGTGTACATGTACATTGTCAGCTTTGTTGAAACAAAATACTTGAGAAAAACAGGAAATAAAAGGGTAAAAATAATTTTAAAATTATTGGCTTTGAAAGGTTGATTATAGTAAAGTTTTAGTTTGAGGAACATCTATTATCATTTATATACTACACTAAAAATATGAAATTTTAAAGAAAAAAGTGTATTTATATTATCTGTAAAAACGATTTAAAACTGATCTTTCATAACATGTGAAATAGTTATTTAGTAAGAGTTTGAACCCCTTAGGCTACAATTTCTCAAGTATGTAAAAAGATTTTGGTCCCTTAGGCTACAATTTCTCAAGTGTGTAAAAATATTTAAGTCCCCTGAGTTGGGACTTCTGAATTCTGAATCCCTCAGTTTCACTAAAGTACAAGATCACCAGCTTCTCTAAGATGTCTGACATCCTTACAGATCTTGTAGATTTTTAAAGAAACAAATTAACCCACAAAAAACTTAAGTTTAAAACATAAAGACCCACAAATAAACTTGAGGAATTAAAAAAGTTTTCTAATCATTATTATAAGAATAGCTTCAGGTACTGTAATTATATCTTATCTTACTATTTACTAATTATGGGCCACTATTCTTGCAACAAAGAGACTACAAAAATATTTTATATCAAGCAGAGGAAATAAAGGTTGGTTTTCTGCAACTATGTTTAAATTTGATCCATGTAGTGTGACACTAAGCAAATTTGCTGAAGTTTCAGTGTATTAATTGGAACTGATATCAATATGTATGCTTAGAATCACAGTGCTAGCAGAAGTGTATTTTTGCCCATCACTATTGCTTTTATCACACTCAGCCTGAAAAAGTTCATTTGCTATCAATATAATCTTATAGATGTATTAATAAATGCACTACAGAAAACAATTGCAGATCTGCTAGGGAAAAATCCTAGTGCACTTCAGTACTGTACTTTATTTTGATAACTTGTGTTTTAGTTCAGTAATGGTCAAGTTTGAATGTTTACAGCTTCAACCTATAGTATCTTTAAACAACTGTCAGCTAGCACAACTTTTCACAAAATAAATGAAAATATTAAATAGCAGGTGAAATCATACTGACGCGTTGAAGTATAGAATTTTCCATCCCCAGTACCTATGAAACTCTCCCCTTTCCCAACATTTAAGGCAACAGCTTTTATCCCTTTGCAAACCACTAGAAAATTGCTGGGGGGTCTTGGGCTTAATAATGTTTTTTTTAAAATTTGTTGTTCTACAAAACACATTTTAATGAGTATATGCAACTATGTAATGCAACCATGGTCATAACCACGATTACACAGCCCTAGCCCTCTGATCCCAGCTATCAGAGGGGAAGAAATGAATGAACTGTCAAGGCTAAGTACAGATATCCTGGACGGTTCTGTAACCTTTCTGAGGACCGGCAAAATGGAGCTCGTCAACCATCAGTGGTCCACAGACCTCACCCTGAAAATCTCTTAAGTAGCCTCTTGCCTTTTTTTTTTTTTTACCTGAAAGAAAAGTTCAGAAAAGTTGTAGAAAGCCCATGTTTCCCACAGCTGGAAAATTTCTTCCATAAGGAACTAAAATTGAGAAATTGGGAAGCGGTGCAGCGCCTCCAGGTAAGTCAGGGAGATACTTCCTGCCTGAAGCGCTGGTGAGCTGCTGTCAATCAGCACAGACAATACGCAGTTAGATGGACCAGTGGTCTGACTCAGTACAATAAAGTTGCTTTAAAACACTGGAGATTAGATTTAGAGTAGAATACAAATTAATGAACGTTTCGCTAAGAAGTCAAAGACAGTCATTTTTCTCCAGCACCGAAACCGCTACTTGTCACCTGCTTAATCTCATTTGATACATTGTCGCAAACTTTTAAGAGTTTTATTGGCATCATGGCATGTCCAGCTCCTCTCACCCCCCTAACCAACACGTGAAAAACTGCAGGTATGCGTATTAACAGTTGCAAACGCTTTAAATATTTCCGCCAATATGATGCACCTTGGTGGCCCTAATAATAATTATAATCACACAAATCCGTAGGTTTTGCAATAAACCGCCGCCGCCGCCGCCGCCATTCTTCCGTCTTGCCATTCTTTTTACTAGAATACAATCTCCCGCATAAGCGCTGCCCTCCTTACCGACCGAGCCTGGGCATCTTTTACTTGGAAGTAAGGCCGGCGGCGAAGTTCAATGCCACTTACTCCCAAGTAAAGGCGCAGCTGATTCTCGCCATGTTCCTGTCCGGGCCGTCAGGCGATGCCCCAGCCACAGGTCTGCGGCGAGACGGAGCATCGCCGGGCGCGATCCCTGCAGCCGCCGGCGGACAGCGGGCGCAACCAAGGCGGCGGCGGCGGCGCGGGGCTCCTCGGCTCGCTCTTCCGCACCTGTTCCGAGCGCGGCCGCAGCAACGCTTTCTCCTCCCGCGCGGCTGGCCGGACTGCGGTGGCGGCAGCAGCGCGGAGAGCCGAGGCGCCCGTGCGCGCTGGGTCGCGGCCGCAGAGCAGGCCTCGCTGGGCAGCAGCCTGGGCCGCTGGGGCTCCGCCTCCTCCTCCGCAGACGAGCCGCGAGTCGTGGCAGGCGAGCGGGCGGCGCCACCTCGCGCGGACCCCGCCGCCCCGTCCTTTCCCTCCGCCTCTTCCGGCCTCGGACCAGCCCGGGAGGCCCGCTTGGGCCTGCTGGCGGCGGGCAGGCGCGCCTCCTCGGGCCGGGCGCTCCGGGGAAGGATGCAGGGCCCGCCCGGGGAAGAAGGGAAGAGCCAGACGGAGAGAGAGAATGGCTTCTCCGGGGTGCCCCCCCCCACGCCCGCCCCCCGCCCCGCCGACCTTGGCTTTGTTTGCGTGACGCGCCCGTCTGGCGAGGGAGGCGCTTCTCGGCCCCCGCCCCCCTCTCCGCATTTGGGGTCGGGGGGCGCGCGGGGCGGGGGCAGCCGGGCAGCAATATGGTCCATCGCCCCCCCGCCCCCGCCCCCGGGCCGGCGTGTTCCCGGCCTTTGGAAAAGCTGCTGAGAGTAGGGCATTCATCTCGCGTTTTAAAGTGCTGCATTTGAAAAAGGCTGGTTGCCTCCTCCTTCTCCTCCTCCTCCTCTTTTTCCTTCTCCTCCCCGAATTTGTTTCTCTTGCTTTTCTTCATAGTCTGTTTGGTTATCTTTTCTCTATGAGTGCATTTTTAGATTGTAAGCCCTTGTGCAGGGACTTGTGTTAATTGCATGTGAGCGGCTTGGGGAGCTGTTTTTGACTGCAGAGCAGGATACAAATGCTCTGCATAATAGATAATAGATAAATAAATGAGTCATGAGAATGTGGGACCCAAGGCCAGCCTCTCTCCACCACACACACTCTTTCACCCCAGCAGGCAGTGAGAAACCATGCAGACATTTATAGGGCTTACCCTCTGTCCATGTGCTCCCTATTCACGTCTGCGTATGTGTGTGAGAGAGAGGTTCAAGTGGACATTGTCCTTCAGACTCGTGGAAGAGGCAAAGCCTATTGTTGTAAACCAACTGACAATAAATACTAAAAGATTCAGCAAGTAATAGAGCTTTTAAGCCATTCATCTTAAGGCACGTTAATATTTACTAACAATAACTTATAAACCGAGGGTGGAGAATTCTTTCTTTCTCCTTTGGGAAAACAGCAACAAATAATAATTACTTTATTAAGTGTATTATAAGTTCTGAATTATAAATACATTAAGATACATATTGTAAAGCCTAGGAAGATAGTGGCATCTCCTGAAGCTCTGCCTAGTCATAGTCAGTTTAAGAATTGGATCCACTATCTAACAGGGGCAATTTTACTATATCCATGAAGAGGGAAGCAGGCGAAGACACACACATGCCTCATCAGGCAGGTTAAATATACAATCAAAGAGAAATATCCCCATTTATAAATCTGTTTCACATTGCCTGCCCCCTCCACCCTCTCATTCCTCTATATACCCTCACACTCTTTCAACTTAGCAGACTCTCTTAACTGCCTAAACTAAAGCATATTTCCTCAACTGTCTCAGAATACTGCTGTCAATAATTTAAGTTCTCCACCAATATTCTAGTGCACATTACATGCAAATTTGCCCTTGTTTTCAGTTTTCCTAAGCATGCCCAGATATAGTTCTCTTTCTTCCTGTGTGCTGAGAAAGGAGCAGTTAACATGTCCATATAGTGGTGCTACCTTGGCCACATTTTGGATTGAGGATCTATATGATGCATGGTCACAACTGGAAAATGATCAAAATGTAGTTTGAGCACAAATATATGGGTTCTGATACCTAAAAGTTTGGGGAAAGTCAGGACACAAGCTAAATGTTGTATTTGCTCTGTAATTGCCACAAATGTTGGGTAGGCCAGCAGATCCTCTCCCATGAGCGTTGTTCCATCCATCAAGCTAGTAGCGCCTACCATATTATGCTCTTTAATTTGGATTAGTTAACATGGAATACATGTTATTGAGTCTGATTTTACCATCCCTGACACACATTATTATACATGTTAGGGTTCTTTCTCATGGTTGCTTAAGAACACAATAATGTCCTTGCTGGATACAACCAAACTGTCTACCCAGAGAGGTTCAGAGCATAAATACATTGTTCCTCATTTCCCTTGGACATTCCCTTGGTTCAGTATGTATCTGAATCTGCTGGGTAATATTACCGTATTTTTTGCTCTATAAGACTCACTTTTTCCCTCCTAAAAAGTAAGGGGAAATGTGTGTGCGTCTTATGGAGCGAATGCAGGCTGTGCAGCTATCCCAGAAGCCGGAACAGCAAGAGGGATTGCTGCTTTCACTGCGCAGCGATCCCTCTTGCTGTTCTGGCTTCTGAGATTCAGAATATTTTTTCTCTTGTTTTCCTCCTCCAAAAACTAGGTGCGTCTTGTCGTCTGGTGCGTCTTATAGAGCGAAAAATACGGTACATGAAATTAGGTTTGGAAACCATCCATTGTATGTTTCTCCATTTCAGCCAGTCCAGACCTTGCAGTATTGATGGTCACATGGTGGAGAACATCATAGAATAGAATCATAGAGTTGGAAGAGACCACAAGGGCCATCGAGTCCAGCCCCCTGCCAAGCAGGAAACAACATCAGAGCACTCCTGACATATGGTTGTCAAGCCTCTGCTTAAAGACCTCCAAAGAAGGAGATAGAAGTGTATCCCCGAATGTTCTGTAACATACAACACATAATACAGACAATATCTGTCCTGTTTTGAAAAGCTATAGGTTGCTTAACAGCCAAAGGCCTGATTGAAGAGGTAGGTTTAACCTGAAGTGTAAATATATCTAGTAAATGGACCACGTGACCATGAGGAACCACCACAGAAATAGCTATAATAACACTCATCATGTGCTAATAAATAAGCAAAATACCTCTCAGCATCTCCCACCTCTTGCATTACAAATCACTATCGGATATATTTGATTTGTATTATTAGTATGAAACAATGGGAAGAACCTGCTCTTCTCTATCCCTAGAGGATCTTGGCATGTAGTCATAGAATCGGAATCCTAGACTCGGAAGGGACCACAAGGGTCATCTAGTCCAACCAGAACCTCAACACACAGCCTCCCATTCAGTCTAAAACCACACCATGCCCTGCCTAGCTTTGCAAATGTGCCAGCACTTTTGCTGCTGCACCAGTAAGAGGACAGAAAGGGATTGGATGTATATGAACACAGATCTCCAAGACTAAAAGGGAGAAATATCTATATTATTTGGGAAACTTGGATACATTCCTTCAACGATTGTTTCCAAAGGTGTTGGGATATATTTATTGGAGGAGTCTGTTCCTTTTTAAAAAAGTTTCCGACAGTTTCCTTCCAACAGAATGGGGTACTTCAAATTTCAGCATTAAGTTTCAGAACTAAGCTGTTCTTAAACCAAGGTACCATTGCAGTTTTGTTCCTAAACACCACATGGCCCCAAACCAGTTGCAGTGCTGAGTGTTTCTTCTCAGAATTCCAGCACCTCCATTCTTTCTTCTCTGTTCCTGGTGTTCCTCTGCTCTGTTTGGTATCTCTCCCCCCCTTCCACTCCCCTTCTCCCCTTGGTTTATTTCCTTATTGTTATTGTCACATATCTTGTATTTTTATGCTGATCTACAGATGAAGGAGAGTAAACAAATTTAAACCAACCAACCTTCTGCCAGCATTTCTAAACATTCCATGCCACGGAGTTCTTATGGGGCCACCCCCTCCATTTTTATTTGGCAAAAATGTGAGAATCTGCAAACTTTGTGGCCCGCTAATGCCTCACTCTTGTGGGTGAGTAGGTGGTGTGGCTTTGACCTGGGACAACTTGAATCAGAAGGCCGATAAAATGTTAGAATGCATCCCTGGCGTTTGTATACTACCTGAAGATGCAATTGTGTGAGCTGAAACAAATAAATGCTAGTATCAAAGACAGGAATCTTTGCTCTGACTCTTGTTTCTTGTGCAGTTTAAAAAAGTAAAAGTTTAAGATGTCCAACCAGTCTGCATGCAAGTCAATGATGGAGCATGAGGCTTCTGCCAGGGCTGCTTAAAAAAGCCCAACAGCTTTTGGGGTGCCCTGGTTTTTCCTTACTGAAATATGGCAACCCTACTTCTGCAACGTGGAGAATGGACTGCACTTGCTTTGGAATTTTATTTGCAATGTTATCTTTAAATGTTTTTAAAAGAACAAAAACTAAGGTAGAAAAAGCAGGGACATTTGTTTTTGCTGCCACCTTTTTTTGGGGCTATTTATTTATTTATATATTGCGGATGTGGGTGACACTCCCCTGGCTACTTTAAAACCTTGGCTTTCTCTATTGATTTCTATAGGCAGCTCTCACTTCTGCCCCTGGAGACATTAAAAATAGCTTCTCAGTGTGAATAAGGAAATGACCTCTCCAGAGATGAGATGGTACTCTCATCCCTCTTTGAGAGGCATCTCCTGGGGCTTTGAAATCGCTCAGGGAGCCTCAGCAGATAGGGAAGGCTTATCACTGCAGACCTGCTGAATGTGTTGATGCCTGGAAGTACCTATCAGGGTGCTGGGCAGAGGGGCGATAGCCAATGTGTCTCAAGCTCCCATGTATGCTGAGGCCAAGCTAAGTGCTTTCTGTGTAGGCAGAGTGCCCTTTCCCCCATCGCAAGTTCCTTCCTGTGGGCTTTGAGTGTGGGCGACGTGAGACCCGAGAGCTACTATACCCACACCAGAACAAAATGCACTCTTCCCTTACAGAAACTGGAAATATATTTAGAAATAAAACAGACTGTTTGTACTACCCTCTAGTGGTGACTCAAAGTCATTTGCACTATTAAAAATGTTACAACTCGAGTCTTTTTGCTTTTCCTGTTGCTGAAAAGCAATCTCCTGCCCCAGCTTCACTTTCTGTCAAGATTTCGTAATAGTTCTCTGTCTAGTTCCACCTCCAGTTCCACTTCTAGTTCCTTGCCTCCACTCACATGGAAAGGGCTTCCAGGGAGGGTGGCACAAGAAGGGCACAACAGCCATGCACCCATGGGTGGAACCATGGGGGGGCAGGGAGGGCCAGCTGCCCCCCCAAATCAATAATAATAAAAAATACATAGCAAACGTAGGTTCTCCGCCCTCTAACAAAAGGCCTGCCCTCCCTAACAAAAATCCTGGCTATGCCCATGTATACATCCCTCAATCCCAGCTGGCAAGTCTGGGATCGAAGGGTGCACAGCTGCCACATCCCCCTGCTGCCCCCCCAGCAGCCTTGCAAGGATGGGGTCCAGGGAGGGTGGCGCGAGAAGGTAAAACAACCATGTGTTGTCAGTTGATCACCTACTCGGAGGGGAGCCTGGCCAGCCAATGTGGCACTTGGTAGGTTCAAAGCAGGCACCCCCATGCTAATGTGCCAGCCAGAGGCGTAGCTAGGGGGTGAGGGTCACTGGGTGCCACACCATGGGGGCCGGCACTTACTGTGGGCCCTGCAGCGTGCCTGAGCCACATGTCTCTCCTGGGAGTGACGTGGTGGCTTGGGCGCTTCCAGGCTCTGCGCTGCCGGCAATGGCAGTATGGGGCTTGCATCTGCCCGCCGCCTCTCCCTCAGCCACCCTACAGTTGAGGGGGAGGCAGTGGCGAGGCGCTGTGCAGTGTGCCTTCCTTCGTCACTACCGGGACTTGGGAGTTTCCCTGAGGTGGGGCCTGTGGCAGATCTCTGTCTGAGTAGTGGGATCAGTTTTCAGAACTTGGACGAAAAAAGCAGGAAAACATTGATCCATCATGTGATTTGTACAGCTCACATGTGGGCAGTCTGTGACCTGGGGCCACAACCAGCCCACAATATCATTCCATGCAGCCTCCAACCCTTCTGAAGGGGCCACGTACCTCCATCCTACCCCGATTCCTTCCTACCTGTTTGTTTCCTCCTTTTCTCAAGGCTTCTTAAAGTGTCCTTTCCTTTTCTATATCATTTCAGAAGAATTGGAAGGGGCAGCATTTTTGTGAACAATTTATGTCACAACCATGTCACAATTGCACCATACCCTCCAACATCCTCCTGGTCAAAATTGGGATCCTCATTTTTTTTGGTCCTGAGCTCTCGCAGGGGTCAGGTGACTCTCTCAAGAGTGCGAGAACAAAACACAAGAGTTTTTTGCTCTGGCACTCTGGCCTTGGCCCGCTGATATGTACCACAGCACCAGACGAAAAAGAGAGGACATGCTGGGATGACTTCTATAATTCTAGGATGTCCCACTTAAATTGGGACGGTTGAGAGGTATGTTTTACTGGTCATCGAAGCAGCTTCACCCCCAGCTGTTTGAGAACAAATTAATATCCTTCTCTCTCTGTGTGTGACATTAAAGTTCCTTCCCTTCCAGTACAGTAGCTGTATTGATCTACTTTATTTTTTAATACTCTTGAGCACGTAACCCCAGAGTCGTCCGTGACTGGACCAAATGGTCAGGGGTAACTTTACTTTACTTTAAACTTATCTAAGAGTAATCCCATCAAACCCAGCCAGTCTTACTTCTAGGTGTACATGGATGGGGTTGGGAATGTTTTGTTTATTTATTTCATAAAAGTTATACACCGCTTGATCATAAGAAACAAACAAACACAAAGTGGTTTACAAAAAGGTAAAATAGTAAAATCAAGAAAAAATTACTATCCTACTTAAAAACATACAAAACTTAAAATACTGAAACAGATTAAAATTATCTCAACTTTCTAAGTATCTGGGTAGGCTTGTTCAAACAAGAATGCTTTAAGCAGGCAGAAGAAGAAGAAGAAGAAGAAGAAGAAGAAGAAGAAGAAGAAGAAGAAGATTTGATATCCCGCTTTATCACTACCCGAAGGAGTCTCAAAGCGGCTCACATTCTCCTTTCCCTTCCTCCCCCACAACAAACCCTCTGTGAGGTGAGTGGGGCTGAGAGACTTCAGAGAAATGTGACTAGCCCAAGGTCACCCAGCAGCTGAAGGTGGAGGAGCGGAGACTCGAACCCATTTCCCCAGATTACGAGTCTATCGCTCTTAACCACTACAGCACACTGGCTCTCAGTACAGTGAGGGTGCCAGCTTGATTTCAATAGGCAGTGAGTTCCAAAGTGCAGGTGCTGCCACACCAAACAAGCATGTTCTTACAAATGCAGAATGTGTGGCCAATTCTGCTGATTGGAGCAGTTGTGTGGGCAGATGTGGGATAAGGCAATCTTGGTCCAAAGTTGTTAAGGGCTTCATATGCTAATAGTAACACCTTGAACTTGGCCCAGTAGCAAATCAGCAATGAGTGCAGATCTCTGAGCACAGGCGTTATATGCAGGCAAGGCCTCACTCCTGTCAGCAATGGCGCTGCAGCATTCTGCACTAACCACAGCAAAGCTTTCCAAACTGTGTGTTGTGACACATTAGTGTGTCAGCCACAGTGTGTAGGTGTGTCACGTGAACACTTCCCGCACTCCTCCCAGGGCTGGAAAAGGGTTAGTTTAACCTCTGGTTTGCTAGTAAAACTGAATTACTGTGTCGTGAAATGATGCGTGTCTAAAAAGCATGTCACCAGCATGAAAAGTTTGGAAAGCTCAACTGCATCCTCCAGATCAAGTGCAAGGGAAGCCCCACACAGAGAGCACTGCAGTAATCTAATATTGAAGTAACAAGTGCATGAACTACTGTGGCCAGGCTCCCGCAGTCCAGGAATGATCATATGTGTCGAACCAGTATGACTGCAGAGTGAAGCAGTCAAGGTGTCAGTGGGGGACTGTGAAAAGTTGTAACTATTTGCGGACACTCTCCCCCCAATATCCCTGCTCAACAGGTGTATTCAGCCTGTGCATTCAGCTCTGGCAGAAGAGAGGTGTGACCTCTCTATTTAGGCATGATGGAGGGCAAGAGAAACTGGGCAATCTTAAAGGGACAGGCTAACGCAGGGCAAAACTGTGACACAAGCCCCACTTCAGTTATTTCACTGCAATATATTTTGACCCTCCCCTCTCCTTTCCTGAAAACAAACACAGCAGATATTTGAATTTGAAATGTAGAGTTGTGTCTGGAACATGCTTGTTTCCTTCAAGTATTTCCGTCTTCAGCGTAGATGTCACACTGCTGTGTTCTGCACGTATTCTGCCTCTTGAAAATGGGCGGGGGTTCAGCAGAATTTCCACCCAGAAACACAGAACATGTCCTGAGCAAGCCTTTCAGATATAGCCAGTTTGGTGCTTCCAGTTGGTGGGGATTCCCATTTTTTTCTGTTTATTCCTTATTTAAATGATTCAAAAATATGAACAGCAACCAAGAAAATAATGCTAATAATAAATATTTTTTTAAATCACCATGTGTGTGACATTGATAATTATAATGTGCACAACTTTATAATGCAACCAAATATAAACCCTTTTGATATCACATTACATTTTGCTTTGTTTTGTATGCTGCAGGTTTCCATTCCGGACTGGAGAATACGGTGTCTTGTGAACTTAGGGAAAGCACTTCTTATAGATAATAAACACAGCCCAGTTTCATGTGTGTGCTTCCATGACTTTTCTCTTACTGACCCATTTGTTTTTATATACAATAAATTGATATCAGTTAGCTGCTAACATGTCTGCATGCTTTTCCCTCTTCAGGACCCAGCATTTTTGAGTAACTCTCAACATTTTGCTCAGGGGCAAAGAAAACTGAAATATGTGACCTTCAGCACTTTTTTTAAAGGCACGACTGTACTTTTATAGCCATGTCAAGAAATGTGAGTCTTGCCACACATGAAGTTATCTTAATGAGAAAATTTGCAAAGATAATTGTGTGCATTATAACACAGCGCTGCACCCTCATAATTAATTATTAGATCAGGGTCTTTCTGTATGGTGGACGTGGATGTGTATTTTAATCAATTGAAAGGTTTTGAGTCATTGGGGGAGGGGTGTGTGGGTTCATTAATTTAGCTTATTTTTAGTTGCTATTTTGTTAATATTGTTTTACAGATTATAAATACATTATTGATCTGTTAATCATGTAATATGACATGCTGTAAGTGTGATGTTCAGCTTGGTTTTAGTTACTGGTTTGTTAATAGTGTTTTATTGATTGCAATTGTTTTACTGATGATTACTGATGATTTATGCTATACTTGTGTGGTGTTCTATTATGTTAGGGTTTTTTTTAATTGTTTGCAAGCCGCTTTGGGATTCTATTGGCACGTTTGCATGGCTGGAATGTGTCCTTGAGCAGCAATAATGTGTGTAGCAACCGCTGACCTTTGTGTGACTGGAAAGCGGCATAGAGAAATACAGTGACTAGAGCGGAATCTGCAAGCTTGGCTACCCCCAATGCCTGCCAGCCTCTTATCTGCTTCTGCCTACTGAGAACAAGGCAAAAATTGCTGGTGACTGGAGCAGCCGGAGCTGCGCAGACCAGCAGGGGAGCTGTCCAGCAAAATCCAGAGCTGAGTTAGCAAGGCTATGCAAGCAGCTTACCTGTTACAGAGCTGTCACAGTAGCAACTAGCAGAAGCTCAGAGCTGCGTAGCAGTCCCACCAGCTCTTTCCCCAATGCGGCACCCTCAAGCCAGGAAGGGAAGCCTCAGGGTGCTAAAGGAACACTGCATTAGTGGTGCTCAAGAAAAATCGGAAGTCTCAAATGAACAAGAACACTCTTGGTTTAAATTTAGGCAAGTTGGTTCATTTATTGCAAAATGTATTATTAAACAGCAAGTAAATGAAAACTAATGCCATTTGAAGACCTAGCGATAAAAGATAGGCCACCCACATTTATAAATATTTAGAATTAGTCACAGATCTAATACTGTAGTTTTCAAACTTTTTTTCCCTGGGCGACACTTTCAGAATAAAAATTTGCTCATGCCACACCAGTTTTTTTATTGATAAGAAATACATTAGAAAACAAAAAAAAGAAACAACTAGCAGTGCCTGTTTTATAACACAGAACACAGCTGCTTTAGAATATGATCATGGGACATTTAGAAAGTATAAAACAATGTAACTACAAAAGAACATTAATCATTCCCAAAATATAAATGAGCCTCTTACAAATTTACCTTTATTTACACACTCAGTGTGAGATGTGAGCTTGCTTTTGATGGATAATCTTATTTATATTAGGTCTAATTTGAGACAAACAACACAAAGAAACCTTTCTCTTTTCTGATCTTTCATATTTGTTAGAGTTGAAGATCCCTGTTCACAATATGTCGTGGAACAATATGCTGTTGACGAAAAGTGTGTAAACTGTTTGTTTGTTTGTTTGTTTGTTTCTCTCTTTTTCTCCCCCCCCCCCTGTGTAATATGTTGATACTCTGTTTAAAAGTTTATTTGATTGTTTCTGCCAGTCTTGCCATCCTTTCCTGCTACACCCTTTGAGAACCACTGATCTAACAGGATTACAAAACTGTTGGGGAAAGTGTTTGGGTTATGGCCTGTTTATTGAGCATTTATCCTTATTTGTTTGAGGGGTTATCCAACACTTTCCATTGAATTTTCCTGTCACTTTCCTAATTACTAAAAGCTCAATCTTCTTTGAATGTGGGTTTCTTGTGCAAGATCTCAAAATTTCTCCAGAGAGTAGTTTAGGGACCAGAAGTTTATTTTGCTACCTGATCACACTTCTGCATAGACACTGGGGCTCTGCTGTGAAGCTGGCATTACTAAGTGATAAGGGATTTCCCTTACAGAGCACTGTGGGGAAGTATTACACTATTCAGACACCTTTTTAACCCCTCAAATGAATTGGGATAATTTTAAAAAATGGATGGTAGCCAACTAAGTCATTCTCAGGGCAGGCCCACTGAAATCAGTGAACTCAAGTTAGTCAGGACTTCCTTAAGTTCACTGGCTTTATTGGGTCTGCTCTGACTTTGACTTAGTCGGAAACAACCCCCTACCTTTTAAACTAGATTGCATCTCCAGGAGGTTCACAACTTGGCTATCCTTGATATATTGGATGTTAAGTTTGCTTAGATAAGATGCCACTGCCAACCTTTTTATTTCTCTGCACCTGTTCACACTCTGATCCCTGACTGTGGAGATCACTCAACCAATTGCCTTTTTTTGGACCTAGTATTAGCTTTTTATTCTATGAAAAACAGGTTATCATGGTCAAACAATTGAAGGCTATTTCAATTTAAAGTTTCCAGAAGGGTGTGTATGTTAATCTCTTGCAGCAAGGTCATCAAAGAGTATTGTGGCATCTTAAAGACTAACAAATATATTACCATGCCATAAACTTTTGTGGACTGCAGTCAGTTTCATCAGTTCGCACCACCAGGCACCTGCAGCTCAAAATAACGCTTCAACATCTGATGGATTGCAGTCCAAGAAAGCTGTATACCATTATAAATGTTTTACGTTTTAGGTTCCACAAAATTCCATGAAGTTTCTGGATTCAAAGTGTCTCGCAATCAACTGGTACTATTAAGCCACAACTTATGTACTTATAAATGTCTTACTCATCCTTCACCATAAGGTCTCTTACAGCAATAGAGAACAAAACCATAAAAAGAGATTAAATGGTTGCATTTATAAAACAAACAAAACTGTTTGAACAACAGCAAAAGAGATGGGTCCCACAAAACCAAATACTTTCAACATCAAAGGCCAAGGTAAAGAGGGGTGCCTTCAGCATATGGAGAACCTTGTACCATGCAGGTGCTAGACACACCTTTGTGGGGAAGTGGTTCCACAATTTAGGGGTTGCCACAGAGCAAGTCCTCTCCCTGATTTCCATTCCCCACATTTCTGAGTGTGGCAGAACTACCAAGAAAGCCCCATCTGGGTATCTTAACCCCTAAGAAGGTTGGTAGACAGTATTTCAGGTATTTGGGGCCTAAGTCATTTTAGGGCTTCATATTTTCACATAAGAGCATCAAAACAGATTCTAAAGCAATTAGGAAGTTACCTTTTCTTGGATCCCTCCTGTTGATAGGATGATCTCTCAGCATCTTTCTCTCTTTGAATCTCTCTCTGAGGTCTTCATTCAGCAAGCAGAGATGTACTGTATGTTTCTTTTACTGCTGGCAGTGCTTCTAATCTAAATTCAACCTAAGTGTCTGGAGACCCAACCAAACCAGCAGAACCCTGCACTCCATTCTCAGTGTGGCTTGGTATGTTGAGCGCTGGAATTGTTCTGAGACAAGGATGCCCCCCATTTTGAGATATTCTAATAGTCAGAGGCTCTTGGGCAATGAAGGGAGGCAGTGCCAGCTTTCTCAGAAGCCAGTAGCATGCCTTGGCCTGTGTCCCTTTTGGGTGCTTCCAGGCTGGTGCTTCCTGTGGGATCAGGGTTCCTCATGCACAAATCTTTCTTTCTTTGGTTTTTATTTTGCAGAGTCCACATGACATCGCTGGCATCAGAATGCCAGCCTGCAGCACCCCCTCCCCCTAAATCTGGGCTGGGCGGCCCAGGACATTTTGCCACCTGAGGCAAATCACCAGGGAAGAAGGACTGAGCCGAGATCTACATCAAAGGCCATTGCAGGGGCGCAGTCAGGCTCAGTGGAAGCAGCGCCCAGGAGGCAGCCCCCACCATTTCCTCCCTGGGAGTGGGAGGGGGCCAGCAGTATCCAGTGGCGTAGCGTGGGGGGTACAGGGGGGGCCGGCCGCACCGGGCGCAACATCTGGGGATTAGGGTTAGGGGGCGCAAATCCATGGGTTAGGGGGCGCAAATCCACGGCTTAGGGGGCGCAAATTAGTGCCTTGCCCCGGGTGCTGACAACTTACGCTACGCCACTGGCAGTATCTCCTAATCACTGAGCATGGGTGGGGTGGGGGCAGTCTCCAAGGAGCACATCACGGCTTCATGGTGGGCCTGGTCTGGGTTTACTCATTCCAGGGGAACTCGCATAAACATTTTGTTAAAAAATAAAAAAAGACCTGTTGCCAACCCACCTTCGCGAAAGGTTCAAGGCGGGTCCTCGAACTCCCAAAGTATCCCGCTGGGTTGTCATCCTCTGGTCCGAAGCCCACAAGAATCTTCGCTTGTCCGCAACAGATGCAAACACGCGGGATACTTTCTCGCGCGCTTGGAAGGAAAAGCCCCGCGCTGCCCATCTCGCCCCGCCAGCGGCTGCCTGCCGCCCCCTCCCGAGGCCTCTGCGGGGGCTGCCTAGCCGCGGAAGAGGCGCCCGCCGAGGAGAGACGGCGGGGGCTGGCCCGGACCCCGGGGGGAACGACGTCCGCCGACCCCGGCGCGGCTCCGCCTGCCGGGCGGGCTTTTCTACCTGGCGGGGAGGTCTCCGCCGAGGGGGCGCCCGCGGAATCCCCGCGGAGGGAGGCTGGTGGGGCGGAGATGGGGTAGGCGCGCCCTCCGCCGCTCCCCTGCCCCGCCGCCCTCCTCCTCCTCCTCCGGCGCGGGAGCCCCGAGGGCAGGGGCGCGGGATCCGCGGCCCCCTCGCCGCTCCTGGCCGGTGTCCCCCCCCCCCATCTTACGCCGCTTCCGGTTCTGGCGCTGGAGCCGCGGCGGCGGTGGCGGCGGCGTCCCCCCATGGCCTGGCCAGATGCGGCAGGTCTGCTGCTGCTGCCTCGCGGTGCGGCGCCTGGGCGGCGGCGGCGTCGGACGGCTCAGTGCGGCAGCAGCGGCGGCGGCGGGCGCAGGAGCAGCTGGGCGCGGCGCGGCGGCGGCGGCGGGCGAGGAGGAGGAGGAGGAGCGGCGGCGGCCTGGTGCGCGGGCGGCGGCGGCTCCGGGGCTGCCTCGGCATGCGGCGGGCTGCGGCGGCGGCGGCGTCGGGGCCCGGCTTGTGCGTGCTGCTCTTCGGCGTGTCGCTGGCCTGCCACTCGCCCAGCCTGCGCTCGGTGCAGGACCAGGCGTACTCGGCGGCCGTGGTGCTGGAGGGCAAGGTGCAGGCGCTGCCCGCCGCCTCCGCCGCCGCCCCGACGGGCAACGGGAGCCGGGCCGAGGAGGGCGCCGACGGGCCCCCGCCGCCGCCGGGCATCCTGGTGAAGGTGCTGGACCTGTGGCCCCTCAACAGCGGCGGCCTGCAGCGCGAGCAGCTCATCCGCGTGGGCTCCGCGCCCGCGCCCTGCTCCAAAGTCAAGCGCAACCACCGCTACATCTTCTTCCTGGAGCCCACCGAGCAGCCGCTGGTCTTCAAGACCTCCTTCGCCCCGCTCGACACCAGCGGCAAGAACCTCAAGAAGGACGTGGGCCGCATCCTGTGCGCCGACTGCGGTGAGCCCTCGAGGGGGGCGTGCGGGCCAGGGAGGGGGCGGCAGGGGCCCGACGGCCCGGGAGGCTCCCTGCGCAAGGCCGGCTGTTCCGGCGCTCCTCTGCAGTGCTGCATTGGCGAGCGGGGCGCGGGCGGGGAGGGCGCCCGGGCGCCTGTCGGGGCCTCGGCCTTCTGGGCGGGCGCCCCCGGACCCCGCTGCTGTCCTGGAGGGGGCGGGTCGGGGTGGAGAAGGAGGCCGGGGGCGCTGCTGCCCGCCTTGCCCCGGGCGCCCCTCTTGGCGCAGGCTGCGCTCCGTTGTGTAAGGCATCGCCAGCAGCAACTTTCTTATGTAAACAACGCCCCCCCCCTCTCTGCTCCCCCATCCCTGGGTGTTAAATGGCTCCATTTGTTGCTTTGAGCCGCTTCTCATTTCTCCAGAGAAAACAGCTGGCCTGGGGCAGCCCGTGGCCACGTCTTGTGCGGGGAAATCCTTTGTGCCGTCTTTCTTTCTGAGCGGAAAAGGACGCTTCTTGGGGTGCGTGCTTCTGCTGCAGATGCTGGCTTGCCGCTCTGGAGTTTGTGTGGCCCCGGGTTTTGCAGATTTTATGCTGCATTTCACAGGAAAGTTTGCATTTTGTCAGGAACCACGTTTCATTTGCTTGTGAGGCTGGCAGGGCAGAACCTGACTCCTCTCACTGAAGAGCGAAGAGGTCTCTCTGCTGGGTGCAGGCGATTCAGGGGATACAACTAAGGTGTTGTTGCACCCCACCCCCTTAAGGTCAAGGAAGCGCCGGAGTTAGGGCCACAGCAGATGCTTAGATCCAGCCTGATGGGGTTTTTTTTAAGCAACCAGGCATTGTGGACTTCCACATTTGGTTAGATAGAACATCAGCACCGGTGGAGTGGGGCTTTAACCCCTTTCACTCCTTGCTTTTCCTTCTCTAACTCTGAAATAATGTCCTCTAGCTGATGCATTGCATGCCTGTGGCAGACAGAAACATTTCCTAATGCAGATAATTTATAAACTGCAGAACATTAGAACATTCTTCCCAAGTAAAAGCCCTCTGTGCTTTCCATAGCCTCCTTTTCATCCTAATTATTTTTGTGTGCTTCCCTTTAGGGTTTTTTTTTTCTTTTTTCAAGCTAAAAAGTGTATATTTAAGATGATCATCTGGAAAATGAAGCAGTGGTTCATATTTGTATTTTTGGGTGGCCTGTTTTACTGTGTGGTTCCAGTAATGATTGTGGTGTGAGCTGACTGGCCGTAGGTTGGCAGATTTTTCTGGACTATCTAACCCGAGAAGCTCAAGGCAGTTGAGATAACAGAAGCTCCTAAGTAATGGATTGTACAACTTGGTTGCACACGTGTTGACCTGGAAGCAAGGGACTGTAGCTTAAAAGGGAACTGACATATTCTAAAGCTATAAGTCTACGCATACTTAGTTGAGACGGTAAGCTCTACTGAACAAAGTCTTATTTCCACATAAACATGCATTGGCTAGTTTGGATTGGATGGCTGATTTAGCTTCATTCTCTTTTAACCTAAGGAAGCCGTGATGAAATGAACAGGTTTTTTAACCAAGTAATAGAGAATTTCTGGTTCTCCTCTTCAAACTTGCCCAATTCAAGCCACAATATAGCTTCTGGTGGCTTAGGTGCCATTTATTTATATACAGTACTGTAAAAAAATTTAGATACCCCTTGATTTAGTAGAACCTCAAAGTGACTTTGATAAAAGTGATAATAGGGTAGTTTCCACTCAGCTTTAGGGCTGCCTTTTCTGGGAAGAGGCCTTCCTGCACAGATGTTTACCATATATGTCAGGTGAAAATGGCTTCATGCTGGCCAGGCCTGGGGGTGTTCTCTGCCCCAGCTGCTCCCATTCTCTTCTCTTTCTGCCTTGGGTTTTCGGGAGGGGCACAAAGCAGTCTTGGGTGGTTTCTTTTGAGTTGGTTTTATTGATGTTTCATTGTGATCTTCCTTATGCAAATACTTTGCTTAGAAAGTGTATAATAGTTTGAAGGGCACAATCAAATCAAAATTAATCAGTGTTGAGCATAATTGCATTAAAGTAACGGGCTGGACTGTTTATGATTATTGCTGCTTCCTGATATTTAACTATGACTTTTCAGTACATATAACTAATATTGTTCAAAGTGATTAACACCCACAGTCTCCATAATTTCTCTCCCCTGAATATCTTTGCTATTATGAAATTTCAACATACACTCTCATGAATAATACAGAATTCCCCGGGGACAATCTTTTTAACATAAAGAATGTATGAGCAAGCTGTTCTAATTGACAGCACATGGGCATTCATTGGGTTAATTGGATCATTTATTCATTAAGAGCATTGTAGCATGCCAGTCATACGGTTGTATGTAATAAAAGTTCTCCTCACCCTTTTTCACCTATATACTTCCAGAGTTAGTACTTTGCCATACAAGAGAACTGATAATAGCAATTAAAATGGTTTTTCACTTAATAATTATTTTTAAAAGTTCCTTTGGAGTTTCAGTTGCCAGCAAGGAATGAAGGTGAATATTAATACTCTGAAGCTGATGAATTGTCCATTAGAGACAGAAGTCATATATGTGAATGTTTTGGTTCCCAGATATAAGTTTTGGCTCTGATTGATCAATTTTGTTCTCTGTGATAGAGGAGGAATGTTGAAGTCCAACATTTCCCATTGGGATCTGTGGCAAGCTTTTATAACAGGAAATGGTTGAACTACAGCAGGTACCCTGAGAATAATCATCACTCCTCTTTTTCCATGCTTCTGATTAGCTGAAAGTTTGGCATATCCCTCTGCTCATTTACAAAAATGCAGCAGATAAAATTAAGAAAGCCAGTGATAGATTAATTTAAGAGGACTAAAAATTGGGGGACGCACCACCAGCTAACACATTTTTTTCTCTTATATTAGGAAAAGGCCTCATCCTATGCATTTTTAAACTGAGAAATCACAAGTTAATTCTGTGAAAAGGGCTCAGTGTAAAAGGAAGTTTATTTCTGCACTTTAACGGTTTGAAGGAATGCCTTCTAGCTAAAACACTCTGTGGGGTTATCAGGAGCACTTTCTCAGCACAGCCATGGTGCAGATTGCAACATTCCCTTGCACTTCATTATAAGGTGAATTGCTGTAATGGGCTTCTTCTCTACCCGTGAACCAGTGGAGTAATGTTCACAGATGCCTATAATTCTGTCCTGCTCAGGTCTGGACCTCCTCAGAAGCCATGGGATTTAGGATGCATTGCTCATTTGAACATTGTTCTGGATCCCACAATCTTCTTGTGCCAGGACGAAGACATGTTCTGCTATTATATTAAATGATGCCAATATAAAATACTTGGTGTATTTGGATGTATTGAATGCCCACAGTTCTGCTTATAGTGTTAACCTATTTACTGTGCTGTCAACATTTATGGTCTCCTTTCTTGGCTGGGGCCTGAGGCTGCACAGGTAACGCTCAATGCAGGACCCTGGCCAGCTCACTATGGAATGGGGTAGGGCCAGCCAGGCTGGCTGCAAGCATAGCAGGACCATGGTCAGCTCAGTGTGGAGCTCAGAGTCCTGGCACTCAAGAGCTAGTGTTCCTCAAGCAATCATCTGGAGTCAGTGGAGAGCTTTCCTCAGTCTCTGCTCTCCGGATGTTTTCTGCCCATGGTCAGAGATGATGGGAGTGGTAGCTAAAACTTGTGGAGAACACCTGGTTGGGAGAAGACTGTCTCAAGTAGTTTTGCTGTCAGATTGGTGTTTGAAGCCCCCCTTCCCCACGCTGGGGGAATTGTTGGTGCTTAAAATAGCTGTTCCCTGTTCCTCAGGTGCTGCCTCTTACAGAGCTGGGCAGGTCATTGCCCCTGAAGGTAGTGTGATAGGGAGCTGCCCCTGGGAAAGAGTTGGAGGAGAAAGGTACGGACTGCTTGCTATGGCTAGGCAGGGGAAGACATTGCTAGCTTCTGGGATTTTTTCTCTCCTGGGAGTTGCTAGGAGGCTTAGGGTCTTCTAGGGAACTTTCCAGGACCTTCCTCTGTTCCAACTCCTGGGCCATAGCATCATGAACTCTGCTGTGTGCAGCCTTTGTGTCCAAAGTGTTGAGCAGTTCTCAAGCAAACTCACAAGAATCTTTATTGCCTGGGATTTTTCTTGTAAAATGTTACAAAGCAATGTTGAGCAGACTCCATGGAAGATCATGTATTCCTAGAGAGATTTGGGGATGGGTAGTATAGTTTTGATCCAGGGCTAAGTCACCTTTTATGGTTTGGCTTCATTTCAGACTATAGTATGTTACATTCCGCCATTCTGCTTCTCTCTGTCACGGTGACATGCAGAGGGAAGGCATGTGTATTTGAGTTTTGTGCGCCAGGTTTGACAAGAGCCCCACGGGAAGGCCTCAGAAGATCTTGCTGGAACCCAGAAGCCACTGTAGCCACTTCCCTTGACTTCTCAGGCTGCAAGGATGCCAGTGGGTGGCATTGACACATGCCACTTTGCTCCCATGATTGAGGGGGCTGTGCGATGTCAACACGCCATGTGCACACGCCCTGTGGCATGCGTGCATGACATCAGCATGCCCTGCAGCATGCTTGCACCATGTGTGCATGGCAGGGCATGTTGGTGTGTCATGCAGATGTCCTGTGGCTTGCGTGCGAGATATGCGCATGCCCCACGGCATATGTGTACAGCCACCACAGAACTTTGAGGTGGCCCGGCCCCTTCATTGAATTTTTTTTTGTCATGCATGCCTTTGCACGGGTGGGTGGGTGTGCCCGTAGAGTCGCCCCGTGCTGCCTGCCTCAGTCTGCCTCACGGACAAGCTAGACCTGCTAGCGCTGCTTTCTCTGCCTGTGTTTGCACTGGTAGAAAAGTGGGGCTTGGGGTGGATGATACACTTGCAGATTATCTGTTTGCAGCCAGCTGTGTGCCCTGGCTGTAGGGTCTCTTTTTGTTTGGATTGGTTTTGCTCTTATGGTTTTGTGGCACCTCTTCCCTTCTCCCTCACCCACCCAGCAGCCTTTTGATTTAAGATGCTTTTGAAGCAATCCAGAGAAACAATATATTGTTATCCATGTGGGTGGAGCTGTGAACGGATGGGGAGGGCTCTGTGAAGCATTTCACAAACACACCCGTTTTCTAATTTTAAATTTTGGGTGAAGGAGAGGGCAGTTTGCAAGGAGCTGCCTGAATTCTTTCACATTTTACCTTTTTATTTCCTTCAGTGATGAGGGGGAGTGGACATTCAGAAGACAATCACACATGTGTCTTTAAAACTTTCCCTGAGGGATAAAAGAGTTAGAAATATAATGCACCTTTCATTCAAGGCCCTGAAGGTGCTCTATAGAACCCCCCTTCCCTGTTTCATCCTCATGACAACCTGTGAGGGGGATATGCCAAGAGAGCTTGACTGGCCCAAGGTCACCCAGGGAATTTCCTGGCTGAGGGGGGACTTGAAGCTGGGTCCCCCCAGTCCGAGTCCAACACTCTAACCACTACACCACACTGGCTCTCACAGGTATCCAAAGAAACCCTACAGATACTCTCCAAACTCCCCCTCCCTACCACCCTAAGGGGGAATTATTTGTGTCATCTTCAAGCCAGACACCGAGAGCAATGAAAATATTCAGAGAAGTGATGTGATAAAGTCACCCTTGACAATTTTTAAAAAAAGGGGGGGGGGTTACATGTATACCTTGCGAGTCCCATTGCCTTCTAAGGGAGAGGTAGATGACAAAACACACAAGGAACTGTCTTCCTCTTTAATTGTGTTCTGCCAACATTGAAAACATTTATTTTTAAACAAACTGGGCTGCAGGCGAGGTGTGGGACCGCTTGATCACCATGCATTTGGGGGCCAGGATAGGGATTTAATGTCGCCCCCAAAGTCACAAGTTCACAGGGTTGTTGAACCTGTGTCCTCAGCAGCAACCCTTGGGCTCTCCCTTTAGTTGACAGGAGGAGCCTTGGGGAGCTGATAACATGAAACGAGGCCATAAAAGCTGCGGTGGCAGCCAGCCAGGGCCGGCCCACCCAAGAGGCAAGCTGAGGGGACCGCTTTGTGGCAGGATCCACAGGGGAGTGTTGATCTTTCCTTTTCCTTTGTTCCTGATATTGATATTCACCCCCCCTTCTTCCCTGGTGGGGAAAGGTCTGTGTGCCATTTTGTGGTTCGCCTCAGGTGCCAAAATGTCTTTTGCTGGCCCTGCAACCAGCTGTGTTTGCCTCATGGATAGTTTGAAACAGATCAGGAGCTAACATATCAGAATAAATTTACAAAAGCCTACATGCCCAGGATACTTCATACTATATGAGAGGGAAAGTTTAGAAAGGTTAAAGTTTTGGAAGAATTGTGAAATGTATTAAATATTAGACCTTTTAGGAGTTGTGACTAATTCTGTGTGGAAATCTGTATCCTGATGATGCCACCTGTCCAGTCAGCAGAAATCTTTAACAAATCCTCTAGCCAGTTAATCAATTGAGGTTACAGTCCTTTACTTCCCTCCACAACAATTACCCAAATCCTTTATGTTTTTTAATAATGCCTCTAGAGCCTGTTTTTGACTGGAAGCTCCTCCCTGGATTCATGTTCTCCCAAAAGATTCTTGTTCCTATTGGTACCAGAAATATCATTATCTGGGAATATTTATTGGTTGTAGGTGGCAACCCTCTGGAGAAGACTGGGGGATGGAGGGTGCAGGGGGGAGGAGAGGAAGAAGCTCTGTCACATCTACTGGTGTGAGGTTGGATCTTGCCCAATATTTCACAGGCACCTCATGCAGCCATCCTTTAGGCCAGAGGTGGCCTGGCCATTTCTGGCCTGTGCTCCAAATTCCCCCTTGGGCAATGCTCCAGGGGCCTTTTGCCAGCAGAGAGTGTGGCCAGACCATACTTTCCCATGCGCATAGGCAACATGTGCTGGGCACACAGCCACCCCTCCTCAGATGATCACTTGAGCAAATGATTGATCAGATGCCTAAGGAGTTTTTGAATCCCAATTTGGGTTCTAGTGTAGGAGAAGAGGCAATAACTGTGCCACTTTTTAATATATATTTACTATTACCCCACCTTTTTCCCTGACAGGGACTCAAGGCGGCTTACAGACAAAAATATCAGCAACTAAAAACATTGGGGAAATAAACAGTCATTTAAAACTATTAATTAAACATTGATTGAATTAAAACTATATAAAGTGTTAAAAACACAAGGGTAATCACAATAAAAACAGCACAGCACTAGTCCTTTCATTAAAACTTTCTATGTGTGGTTCCAAAGACAAAGGTGAAATGCCCAACACGGGTTGGATTTTCCTTTTAAAAATATTTAATTTCTCTGAGTACATGCTTACATCAAAAATTAAAAGACAGTTACACAAGCAACTTCTGATTCCCATGCTGACAGGTGAATAACTAGGCCCTTCTTCTGACATGCTCCCTAAGTGTTAAAATTAGATCTGGCCCTTTTATCTTGACCTGCAGATATTTTTCCTGTTTAGAGCATGTCTAAAGTGTCAGTGATCTTGTTTATATATAATGCTAAACCATAGTTTAGTGTTTGGTATGTGAGTCCCTAGAGCAGCTGCAAGGAGGTGGCTGTAAGCATTCATTTCTGTTCTCAACGAGCCACAACAGAGATTTCCAAACTTTTCAGGTTGGTGACACAGTTTATGGACATGCATCATTTTGCAACACAGTAATTCAGTTTGACTAGCAAACCAGAGGTTAGGAGAACAGGGAATGTTTATGTGACACACCTGCACACCGCAGCCGACACACTAACGTGTTGCAACATACAGTTTGGAAAGTTCTGAGCCACAACATGACATTTTAACTGAACTGGGAAACGTGGTTAGAATAAACCAGGGCTTTTTTCCCTTTTTTATTTTTATAAGATATTTATTAAAATTTTCAAAGTATTACAAAATAAAAATAAAAAAGTAAGAAAATACAAAATAAAAATAGTTAAAAACAACTCATTTTTTCCATTACTTATTTTTCATTAGCTTATTTCCCAGACCTCCTCACGCCTCCCTTTTTTGTATTCCAGTTCAGTTTGTTGGTTCAGCAAATCCTTACCCTCTTTGTTTATCCTAGTCTTTAATCTTAAGCTATTGTAATGTTAAATTTTTACCTATTAATAATCCATTTTTCATATAAACCAGGGCTTTTTTCCCAGCCAGAACCCAGGTAGACGCTATTGAGAGAACAAGGGAGGCGTTCATGGTGAGTTCCGGCCCCTCTTTTTCTAGAAAAATAGCACTAGTTTAAACTGTGCTTTATTTGAACAAACCAGGGTCAGGAACTGTAGTTTGATCTTTCTTCAGATAACCATGGTTTAAATTAACTGCAGTGACGGTTTGTCCTCATTCAAGCAAAACCACAAACTGCAGGTGGCTGAAGATGAAAGCTGATGCTTCCAATCTTGTGGTTGTGCTGGAAGAGGAGCAGGGAACACACAAATGGACACCCAGTAGCACTCTGCTGAGGGACAGCCTTCTCCTAGGGCAGAATAAACGGACTGCCTCAGGCAGCAGATGCTGAGGGCAGTGGCAGCCATCTCCCAGGCCGCTCCTTCTGAGCCCTCTAGCCGTTCTTACTTGTTGCTTGCCTGGGCTGTTTGGCTGCCTTGCCTGTCATAGAAAAAAGCGGGCAATGCCCCTTGCTGAGTAAGCAGCCTTCCCTTCCCACCCCACCCCCTCCAGCAGGCATTGCTCTGCTCACACAGTGCATTGTGATGCCACTGCATTGCAGCATTTGATGAAGCAGGCAGCAAGCAGGGGCCAGGCAGTGCCTTGGTGTCTCACTCGTCACGGGGGGAGGAACAGGCTCTTGATGGGGTTGCCTGTTTCTAATTTGGTGGAAAGTTGTATTTCTTTTTTTTTTAACATATAATCCTGTGCCAGGGATGTAGGCTTAGCTTCAGTCAGGGTGGATGAAGCAACTTAGTCCACTTCAAATCATAATTGCAAGGAAAAATAGCTTCCAATCTGATTGGCTGTTTCAAGCAGAAATACTGTAGGTTGGTCAGTTGGAGATTATTGGTTTGGCAGCACAGTTTTCCTCTTGGATTCCCTGTACTTCTGTGACATGTGGCTGTAGTTTCTGCCTCATGAGAGTTTGTAGCCAGGATTTCTGCTGAGACTAAATTTAACTTTCCTAGCAAATGCAGTCCATGTTGCAGATGGATGATGCCCCGTAAATTGAGAAGTGGAAGGCCTTTTGTAGCACTGCATATTATCTATATTGCTTTGCAAAAACTGTATTTTCATTGTATATTATTTGCTTTTATTAGAACTAGAAAACATGCTTTGTTAGAGAAAAATGACCGAGTTGAGTTTCCAGAAACCTTCACATCAGCTACAGGTGAGAGAGATAGGAAAGACCAAAAGAAAAAAACTTCTGAAATATAAATGTTGCTTTGAAAAGAATTGGAAAAGTCTTCTTGACCTCTTTCAGAATGTGGAATATAGATAACTGAATAACAGCTTTTGAAAGACACAAAGTGACAGGAACCCAAGTGGAACAAAATAAAAAATAATGGATAATTACAATACACATAGACAGCTAAAAATGAAAGCACATGTGGATATATGTGTATAAATTAAAGCATTACAAAACACAAATACAAAATTTTCCAAGCTGTAGCTGCTATATAACAAAACAAATAAGTTCTTCAACACTGCAGATAATAATTGATTCAGTCTCCAGGATTGCATCTCATTTCCTACTTCTTCTGATCAGATTGGATAATTGTTCATGAATGGCAGACATTAATCCCCAAATTATGTTTGTACATCTATGCAGTCCATTTTCTTCACTTGCCTGTTGCAGGAGTGAAGATCTTCAGTGGTTCTGTCTGGTTATGGTGATGGTTGCCTTGCAGTCACAAAAATGGGGTGACTACTTTTGCACTGTCACCTGTACAGTAACTGCTCTTGGTTCCAAAATGAGTGAAAGCCATGGCCGCAGCAACAGAAGTCTGGGAAACAGAACTGGAGTTTCAGGGAGGTTTGGCACAAGGAGGCAAGCTCCCCCTTCTATTTTTGCAAAAGTAAACTCAAAACCTGAATGCCAGTTCACCTTAGCATGCAGTTCTTGTCCTTTGGCAGCTGAATCTGCAGTATTGATGCTGCTGGTTTTTTTTCCCTCCCCCCCCCCCCGTAAATTCATTGCTATATCGAAAGGAGCTGACTATGACTTGCTAAAAGATAGGGCATGCCTGGGGGGGGGCATGGCAAAGAAGTGGATCTGGTTTGAACAATCTCCTCCTCCTGTCACTATGCAGACTTTAAAATGTAGTACATTATATTGAAAAGGGACGCGAGTGGTGCTGTGGGTTGAACTACAGAGCCTAGGGCTTGCCGATCAGAAGGTTGGCGGTTCGAATCCCTGCGACGGGGTGAGCTCCTGCCAACCTAGCAGTTCAAAAGCACAAAGTGCAAGTAAATAAATAGGTACCACTCTGGCGGGAAGGTAAACGGTGTTTCTGTGCGCTGCTCTGGTTTCGCCAGAAGCGGTTTAGTCATGCTGGCGACATGACCTGGAAAAACTGTCTGTGGACAAACGCCAGCTCCCTCCGCCAGTAAAGCGAGATGAGCACCACAACCCTCAAGTTGTCCATGACTGGACTTAACGGTCAGGGGTCCTTTACCCTTTACATTATATTGATACTGTCCTGCATCAACTTCTTGCCTTTCTGTGGAGATGATGGAAGTGTGACTTTCTGTATCTAGCTTTAATTTTGGAATCAGAGCAGTGCCATTAATAGATTAAGTAGCGGCATTACAGGCCCTCTTATATTCCTTCTTGACTAGGAGGAGCTAACAGCAAACGTGGTGAGGACCAGGCTGGATCTAGAAGGTTCTTCTCTGAGGATCTGCTGTTCTGCATTTCATCATGTGGAGCAGTGGTTAGCAGTTCTTCACAGAAGGTTCTTGGCTGTGGGACTGTGCCTATGTCATTCACCACATGGGACCAAGATCAGCAGTCCTTGACAGTGGAGGATTCTGGAAGTCCTTTTGCTGTGGTGGTCTGTTTTGTCATGGAGCTAAAATACAAAATCATTAATTAGTTAATTTTGACGTTATATCCCCGGGATACAACCATGGGCAATCATAAGTGATATTCGCTGATGTTTTTGACTTGGTTGTCAGTGTCATTTTGATTTAAATACGCTGTCCATAGTTTTCCTATCAGGACATATTCTCAGGATATTCAGACACCCATCTTTGACACCCAGGCAAATGAGGATCATGTCTAGAAGGCCGTGGAGATGTAGCCAGGTTTAGAGTCACAGGCGGAACGCCACTTGTTAAGCCACACACATCTTAAGCCACTGACAGGAACTATCAAGAGAGACAGAGGGAAATAAAAACGCTGAAGAAATATGAGCTGACTCCTGCTCAAGGTGTACATTACAATCAGTTGTAGGATCCTTCCTCCACCCCATATTTTTTATTCACTCGTATTTATTTAATGCATTTAAACCTATTTAAACTACTGCAATGCACTCTACGTGGGGCTACCTTTGAAGGTGACTCGGAAACTACAACTAATCCAGAATGCGGCAGCTAGACCGGTGACTGGGGGCGGCCGTCGAGACCATATAACACCGGTCTTGAAAGACCTGCATTGGCTCCCAGTACGTTTCCGAGCACAATTCAAAATGTTGGTGCTGACCTTTAAAGCCCTAAACAGCCTCGGTCCAGTATACCTGAAGGAGCGTCTCCACCCCCATCATTGTGCCCAGACGCTGAGGTCCAGCGCCAAGGGCCTTCTAGCGGTTCCCTCATTGCGAGAAGCAAAGCTACAGGGAACCAGGCAGAGGGCCTTCTCGGTAGTGGCGCCCGCCCTGTGGAACGCCCTTCCAGCAGATGTCAAAGTGATAAACCACTACCTGACATTCAGGAGACATCTTAAGGCAGCCCTGTCCAGGGAAGTTTTTAACGTTTGATATTTTATTGTATTTTTGTTTTCTGTGGAAGCCGCTCAGAGTGGCTGGGGAGGCCCAGCCAGATGGGCGGGGTATAAATAATAAATTATTATTATTATTATTATTATTATTATTATTATTATTATTACTATTTTGCAAGGGATTCTGCCCTTGTGAGGAGGCTCGTAGAAAATGTTTAAAACATAAAAACACAATAGCAAAAAATAAGTAATAAAATACAATTCCATAATTAAAAGCCATCACCACAAGTTAGTATAATTATATATAATGCAACTCAAAATATGAAAGCTTGAGGCAATTTCTTTTTCATGCACAGAAAATGGATTCAACATGGTCCTGTGCAATGCAGAACAAACTTTACAGTATGTGATGGACGTAAGAAGAAGAAAAGACTCGTGGGACTTGCAGTTCAGTGTTGCATCTAGTTGGGGCTTTGTGTTTGTGCTCAATCTTGAGTCGGTTGGTTCTTCCCACTCCCAGGACCTGCATTCTGTTCCTCTAGTGTGCAGAGCTGCTCTGGCAAGTATTGCTTCTGGTGAAGAGACAGGCAGGAATTTCACATATCAATTGGTGCCATGGAGAACCTTCTCTGTACACTTTCAATTTTCCTATCAGCTACATGTCTCCTTTTCTTCTCCTTTCTCCACTTTTCATTTCTTTAGTCCCCTGTTATCTACTTTTACATTTCCTTATGCCAGTCTTTGTGTGTTTATTTTTTTCCTGTCAAATCACATCCTGGTTGGCAGTGGCCTTTTGTTTTAAGAGCGCCTGAAAACAACCTCAGGGTTCAAACAGCCCTTATGTCCCAGCTTGATCACTGAGACCATCCGCAGGAGCATCACTGGTGGTTCCCTGAGTTGGCCAGGCTCATTTGACAGCAACAAGAAACCAAGCGTGTTGTGTCATCAGCCCAGGCTGTGCAATCCTCTGCCAACAGAGATTCAGCAGGCGCCTTCTGTGCCAACTTTTAAACACCTGCTGGAAACATTTCTACTCTGCCAGGCCTAGACAGGCAATTAAGAGTACATCTTTCCACAATGGTTCATAGATGTCTGTATTTAACTTTTTCAATGGGCTTTAGTGTATGGTTTTATTTTATTGCTGTAAACTGCTTTGATTTTTTTTTAAAAAAATGATGCAGTGGTATACAATTTAAACAAACAAATAAATAAATAAATAAGGCAGCAAGCTTAATGCACATGGCTGCTGATGTTGCTGTGCTGGCAAGGGTCGCAGTGCCACAGATTGACTCTATTTGGGGGGCACACTGTGAGAATGGGCTTGGCTAGCTGCCAGTTCCATGACCCAGCTTGACCCTGGTTCCAGCTTCCACCCTACTGTTCATTCCAGCTGGATACCCTCCCAGCACTGACCCACATGGAAAAGAAAGGAGCTTGTGGAACAGAAGTGCCTGAACTAAAGGAATGAGGGGGCATGTAAGTCGGGATGGTGGAAGGAGCTGGGCCTTTGCACTCAGGCTGAGCCCTAAGACTGGATGTTCAGATGCTGCGTGTAGAAAGGAGAGAACTCTGAAGTGACAGGGAAGTGATACTGAGACGGTACTGAGACATCAGCTGTGCTAGATGTTGTCATGGCAACCTATGCTTACATGATAGCAGCTTTTTCAATACAGAAGCCTTGTCTGGGTTGTCACACGGTTTCATTTCTCCACACCAAAACTCAACTTCTTAAAAGTTTGTAGAACAATGGATCACAGTCCATTCTTAGAGCACTCCTTACAATACAGTGGTACCTCCAGTTACGAACTTAATTCGTTCTGGAGGTCCATTCTCAACCCGAAACCGCTCATAACATGAGGCGCATTTTGCTAATGGCGCCTCCTGTTGCTGCTGTGCTGCTGGCGCATGACTTCCGTTTGCATCCTGGGGCAAAGGCCGCAACTGGGAGCATCTACTTCCGGGTGAGCGGAGCTTGTAACCCGCATCGTTCGCAAGGGGGATGGTATGTAACATGAGGTTCCATGTTAAGGTCAGCAGAGGGGGCCTTCTCACTAGTTCCTATGAAGTTTGGGGTGGCAGCAGCCCAGGAGAGGACATTCTGTGTGGCAGTCCCCAAGTTGTGGAAGTTTTTCTCACTTCCACAACTTGGGGGAAGGCACCCTTACGGTGCAGCTTTTGTAATATGCTGAAGACTTACCTCTTTGGAATAGTTTTGATACCTGAGAGAGAGATTTTCAAGACCCACCCTATTCCTGTTTCTAATGTTCAATTCTGCTGGTGTAGAGTGGGCACAGAATTTCAACACTCGGAACTGCCCCAATATAGCTGCCCACCTCCTTTGCTGGGCTCCGTTGAAAACAGCTTCTACATGCAAATTAGGAAGTGACCTCTTCAGACAACAGAATGACTCTTCTTTTCTTATCTCTGCAACTGCAATCTCCTGGGTGATGTGAACACGATTAGGCAGTAAATGCGCATGTGTACTCCATCCGTCTCCCTCCCTCCCACCCCCATTGTGTGGCCCCGGGTGCTGGCAACCCATGCTATGCCACTGCCTGGGACTGCTGGTGAAAGGAAGGTAATACAAATACAGGCAACAGCCATAACCTCCTTCTTCCTCTTCCTCCTCTTATTGAAGATCATGGAACCATGGCATTGTAGAGTTGGAAGGGACCTCGAGAGTCATCTAGTCCAACCCCCTGCAGTGCAAGAATCTCAACTAAAGTATCAATGACAGATGGCCATCCAACCACTGCTTAAAAACCAAAGAAGGCGAATCCACCACCTTCCGAGGGCAGTGGTGAATTTGAGTACCATAGTGCCCTGTGCAAGCCCAAAATTTGTCGCGCCCCTCCAGCCCTCATGTTGCCTTCTCAAATACAGGTAAGGAGGCACCCAGCTTTGGTAAGGAAGCGTAAGGGCTCTGGCAGGGTCCTAAAGCCCTCCACTTCCTTCCCAAAGCTGGGAAAGTGCTAACTAGGCTTTGGGAAGAATGAAGGAGGACTCCAGGACCCCGTAAGAGCCCTCACACCTTCCTTGCACTTTGCTTACCAGGCCCTCTCAGCACCCAATACATGCACACTGTTCACACAGCCCTAAATCTGTCCCTGCTGAGGGAGACAGTTCCACTGTTGAAAAGCTCTGACTGTCAGGAAGTTCTTCCTGATGTTTAGTCAGAACCTCTTTTCTTGTAACATGGACCCACTGGCTCCAGCCCTACCTTCCAGAGCAGGAGAAAACAAGCTTGCTCCATCTTCCATGTGACAGCCCTTAAGGTATTTGTAGATGACTATCATATCTCCTCTTTTCCAGGCTAAACATACACAGCTCCTTCAAGCAGTCCCCGTAAGGCTTGGTTTCCAGACCCTGGATCATCTTGGCTGCCCTCCTCTGCACACGTTCCAGCTTGTCAACATCCTTCTTAAATTGTGGCGCCCAAAACTGGACACAGTACTCCAGGTGTGGTCTGACCAAGGCAGAATAGAGTGGGACTATTACTTAACTTGATCTGGACACTGTACTTCTGTTGACGCAGCCTAGAATAGCATTAGCTTTTTTTGTTACAAGTATGGCAGCTTAGCTTCTAATTTCCTTAGAGAACTGCTAGTTCAGGCTGAGCTGTCTTATTCAGGAGGAACCCAGAATAAAGGCTGCAGAAACATTCTGAAGTAAATAACTAATACAGGACACTAAGAGTAACCAGTAGCTACAAACTGAGGGAGGCGAAAAAATCCCCTAGTTGTTTTCCTGGGGGCCTTGTTCTCCCATTCTCAATTGTCTGCTCCTCCATTTGCTTCCATGATGTAGCTGACAAAACCCCAAGCAGTCTTGGGTACTGTACTCAATAGAAGGTTGTCTGGGTAACATGGCTCATTCTCCTCCATTCCCAGAAAAGAAGGAAATATGACTGAATGGTACACACTCTGTCCCTAGAGGAAGTGCAAAGTGTTTTTGTTGCACACTTTCAGATCATACATGTGTGCAAGTGCATTTCACAGGTAAGGAATGGAGAGGAGCCTCTGCCCTTCAGCACTGATGTCCAACCTAGGCTGGCAGGCCCCAGCTCTTGCTGCTTCCATTCCTCCCTGCTTTCATAGATCTCTCCTTGTGCTAGGTAAAAAATAAGCCATTGAAGGAACTTGGCATGGGATGGCTGGAGTGGTATTCAGAGGACAAGGAGTTGCTCGGACAAGGAGTTAAAAAGCAACACCTGACAATCAAATTGCTTTGCTGTATGGAGCAATCTGCTCAATGCTCTTTTGATTTTTTAGGTAAAGGGGGCAACTGAGCTAGGCCATTCGTGCCTTCTGGCTCAATTCTTGCCTCAGAGCAGGCACGAGTCTTGTTCCATTTCTGCAAGATTTTGCGGGCTAACCACAGAAAAACGAAGCACACTTTAGAGAACCGTGCTCCGGCAACTTTCAGGTTTGTCTATAGTGATACATCATATTGGGGTGGGGGCATACCCTCCAAGTGTCCTGATTCTCCAGGGACAGTCCTAGAATGACAAAAGCCATCCCAGTTTCTGATTTAATCCTGGAATCTCCTGGTTTTCCCCTTTCCTCCCCTCCTCATCTTGATTAAAAGAGGTGGAGAGATGAGACACTCCAGCTCCTGTCCTTTTTGGAAACAGGAGACTTTGCTGCGTGTAGGTGCACAAACTGAGTCCTGTTTATACAAAAATAAAATACCTGCACCAAATGAAGGAAATGGTGAAACTGCCATACGAAGCCCTTCCTATAATTTTGAAGGAAAATGTAACCAATTCACTTTAAATTCTTCAGCAGCCAGACATTTTAAAGGAAATATGTGGAGTGTTTATTTCTTTATTGTAACTGGAGCCTTACACTACAAGCCTTTACCTATCTACTCAGAAGTAAGTCCCACTGTATTCAATGGAGCTTACTCCCAGGTAACTGGGTAAAGACTGCACAGCCTTACACTGTATTCCTAAGCATTTTTACGCAGAACTAAGTCCTACTGAGTTCAATAGGATTAACTCTCTGGTATGTTCCTGATCATTCATATCGTTAACCCGTCTTTTTCCCTGACAAGGACTCAAGGCAGCTTACAGGTAAAATTTTATTTCATTCCATTGATCTGTTGATAGTGTTGTACATGATCTCTCCCCTCAGATATTTTTCCTTTACAACAACCCTGTGAGGCAGTGGCGTAGCGTGGGTTGTCAGACCCGGGGCAAGGCAAGTAATTTGCGCCCCCTAACCCATGGATTTGCGCCCCCTAACCTGTGGATTTGCGCCCCCTAACCCTAACCCCCAGATGTTGGGCCCGGTGCGGCCGGCCCCCCCTGCACGCTATGCCACTGCTGTGAGGTGGGTTAGGCAGGCAGGTGGCAATTGGCTCAAGGTGAGCAATGTATGTGGGTACATGGTGTCTATGTGTGTGGCAGATCAAACGTGGGAGAAGCTTCCTGATGTAGAATACAATGTCCCTATTTTCATCAGAGAAATGTTGGTGGATATGGGTTGGGGACAAGGGTCTCTTGCCTTCAAAAATGTTTTCAAAACTGCATTGGTGGTTATAAAATACTCTCCGCAGGAAGCCTTGCCTGGTGCCTAGCTTGATGTAGCTTTGTTGTCATGCCAAAGCCTTTTTATTCTCCCAGGCCTTTTAATTGTGAACTTCAATTTCTCATTATTATAGGATTTTATATCCTGCTCTGCCATCTACTGGTTTAACCTTTTATTGTTGTTGTTTTACATGTTCAACAGTGGTATTATTACATCTTTATCTGCATTGTAAAACTTCCGTGGGAGCTTTTTTTTTTTAAGGCAGTCTATAAGCAGCTTATATTAATATATTTCTAAATAAAATGCTCTGAAGTGGCTTGTCATCATAAAAATAATACTTGAATTATAACACAACAAAATGGCTGTTCTGATTACGTATCAGCACTAGGTGGCAGTGTTGCGCTCACCCATTTTGACAAAGCTGGTTATCCTCCAACAAGTGTCAGCAGAGCAAACCACTGGCTCTCCCATCTGCTCTCTCTGAAATAAATGGGAACAGGTTTGCCACACTGCAGAGTTTCTGTGTCTTCCCCCTCCTTTTTTGAAGTGCTCCAGTTCACTTACAACATATGAAGATACCATCAGTCAACAGCTATTTTAATTAAACTGTCTTCAGTTGGCTCTTCAGTTAGCCCAGTCCTATAATTAAAGGGAATTTAATAAACACTACAAAGCCTATTTAATTTTTCTGTCTCTGAAACTAAAGCTGAACTTTCCCGACCTGCGATGAGCTGAGAAGCTGGCACCCCCCATTCCCACATCTTGTTGCTTCTGCCGCCCCCCCCCCCGCTGCCTCATTGCGCTCAGGTGGAAGTAGAGAAGCCTGTTGTTTTCCTCTTGCCCAGGGCTGTGGCTCTTGATGGCAGAAGTCAGGCGCAAGGCAAGGAGGGCGCGCAATGTTTTTCATTGCAGACATCCTCAGCCTGGCCCTGAGGGGTGTTTGCACTGAAACTTTCCCAGATTATCATGCCAGCCTAGATATAGCCTCCCTCGTTGTGGCTGGGCGGCTTCTCTAGAAGGAAGGCCACATTTTCCAAGCACTGGATATGCTGTGGGGAGCTGTGACTCTTTTCACAGATAGGGCATCCATTGCTACCTGTAGATCAGGGGTTCCCAAACTAAGGCCTGCGAGCCGGATAAGGCCCGAGGGACTCGTTTGTCTGGCCCGCGGCGACCCCTGCCGCCCGCTCTTACTGGCGCTGCGCTGTGCAGCTGCCCACTTCCGGGTCGGAGGTGCACCAGAAATAGCTTGTGCGCATGCGCAAGTGTTATTTCCGGTGCACATCCGGGTCGGAGGAGGTCCGTGCACATATGCACAAGCTATTTCCAGTGCTCCTCTGACCCAGAAGTGCGCCGGAAATAGTGTGTGCGCACGCATATGGGCACGCCCTCCCCGCCCTCCGGCCCACCGCGCAGTCGGCGCTGGAGACACCGGCCCGAGGTGCAGTAAGCTTGCTGACCCCTCCTGTAGGTGCTGTGCCCTGACATCTTGTCTGCAGAGGGAAGTGGTCAGAGACAGATTTAGGGGCACAGAGTCTTGGGGGTGTTGCCGAGGGTGCAACAAGTATACTTTAGAACGGAGACTGAGAGGAGCGGGGGGCAATGTTGGTGTTATGTACTGAGTTGAATAGGATCCAAACTGAAGCAGTCTGATTGGTCCTAGAACAATAGGATCCAAATTGCAGCAGTCTGATTAGTCCTAGAACAATAGGATTCAGAATGCAGCAGTCTGATTGGTCCTAGAACAATGCAGCAGTATGATTGGTTGGCAGGAACCACCCAATCCTGCTCCAGATAGAAGTGAATCCACAACCTGATTGGCTTACAGTAGAATTCCGGGATTAGCCAATCATGTGCAGCCCATTGTGTAAATAATGTATATAAAGCAGATACTGTGAGGGGACTTTCATTCATTCCTCCTCACCACTATGAGCTGAATAAAGAGCATGAAATCACTTTGCGACTCTGAGTATATTTCAGTTGGCGTCGCACAGGGGGCTGCTGAAGTCTGAGACGCCAACATCTGTCACTTCAGTGGTTCCTTATTAGCACATATGTAGCTGCTTCTCGTGTCATAACGTACATGCAGCCTCAAACCAATGGATCAGTTCAAGTTCTGTGGTTCTATTAAAAATAGACTCCTCAACTTTTAAAAAAAGACCTCTCTGTATCAGCGTGGTATGACTGATTCTGTGATTCTGTGTTAACACTACTAGAAATAAGAGGGCAGGTCTTCATACTATGCAGCCATATGAAACTCTTGATAGTTTCAAACCATAGTATCTTGAATAATCATTTTCAGGCTGCTTCTGGACATCCACTCCCCAACTGTATTATTTTGTTTCCTCATTATTGTTATTTTACACCTGTATCTGAGTTAGAGGGAGGGAGGGGGCTGCCCTTTTTTCTTTTATTTTGGGGGCTGCATTCTTGTTCTGTTTGTTTTCTATGTGTTATTCTCTTGATATTCAGTAGAGATCTCTCTTTAAAAAAATAATAATAAAAAATAGACCCCTGCAATTACTGAAGAACAGTCCCTTGACTTTTGAGGTGTTTTGTTTCTTAGCTGAGTCAGTTGGGCTTCTTCTAGAGTCAGAATGTAGGGATGTCACCGATTTGTACCCAAATAAAAATGAGACAAGACATTTGTCATTGTGCAGACTATGGGCTGTATTCAACCAAATACCGTATTTTTCGCTCTATAAGACACACCAGACCACAAGACGCACCTAGTTTTGGGAGGAGGAAAACAAGAAAAAAAATATTCTGGATCTCAGAAGCCAGAACAGCAAGAGGGATCGTTGCACAGTGAAAGCAGCAATCCCTCTTGCTGTTCCGGCTTCTGGGATAGCTGTGCAGGCTACATTCGCTCTATAAGTCGCACACACATTTCCCCTTACTTTTTAGGAGGAAAAGTGAGTCTTATAGAGCAAAAAATGTGGTAATTGTACAAGTGGAATGACTTCCACTTGTGCAATAGAACTCCCCACTCACCTTGTCATTCCTACATCTGCTCCTCAGGGTTTGGAGAAAATCCAGAACCAGTTTTGGGTGGAGTGGGGGGCAGGCGAAGTCCCATTTCACAAAGCAGAAGATATCATCCAGCATGCAGAGTTCAGGTGCCCCACCAACTCCTGTACCCGGCCATGTGGTTTTGTGTCTGCCACATCTGCAGTGCAGCTCAGTTCTCTACAGTATCTTCAAATCCTCAAAAATGGGAGGCTGTCATTTGTTTTCCCTCTCGCCCCAGAAATGCCAAGTTCCTCTGGCAGTTGGTCAGATTCCCTCCTTAGTGTTTGGCATTGCCGGTAGGTCCTGCAAATAATAATTTTTAAAACCCTCAAAGTAGCAGGCTCTGCTGCTTAAGGCTGGCTCAGATGGATCTCACGTACATAGATGCTATAGTACTTTACTTTTGTTTATAAGTCTTCAGCTCTGTTCTGGAAAAACACGACAGTATGCCTTAAAAAATAATTAGAAATCTGTAATTTATTAATTGACAGATTCATCTGGTGATTAGTCAATTATTATTTTTCTTAGAGAAGTTGCTATGTGTGTGTGTCCATATAGCAATATATATCATGACACTTTATAAAGGAGATATCCAGTCTCCTCAAATACTGAATTGCTTGCTTTTGCGTGAATTTCTTCCACTCACTCATTTGGTGTGAACCCGCAAGATTTCTCATTTTATCTGCCTTCTGATCTTTGGAGAGATTATTGTCTTTTGTTTTTAGTCAGAAACTGGGCACCATTCCTGTTGGCATTCTGGAAAGCAGGCTGCAATAGTGAATGCCAATAGTGTTCTATTTCTTCCTCAGTTACTTTATTCATTTATCATCAATGCACAATGCTTACTTTTAACTTCTGTCTCTACTACCTTTTATGTAAATATAAGATACTTTTATGATTTTGTTTTATTTTAAATATGGCATCATTTGCTTAAATTGCACATTGACATACACCAAACACAGTTTTGCTATGTTTTTGCACATTGGATGCATCAGATCTCCGAAAACCATCACTAAAATTGTTAAGGATATCTTTGTAGACTAAAATTTTATCAACCAATATTTAATCTCCCTACTTCAGACCAGGAATGAGCAACATTTAGATCTTGGCCTGATTCCATTCAGGTGGGGGAGCCCAGAGGACAGAAGTAGGGGGGATGGGGGGGAGCCCAAACAGTGATGGAAGAATGTGTGTGAATGTGCAGGATGGGGGGGAAGCCCTCTGAAAATAGACACCCACCCCTCTCCAGTGGGGGTGGGAGAGAGAGGAGGGGTGTCAGAGAGGGGAAAGGGGGTGACAGGTACCCACAATTGACTTTGTCTCTGCTCACTGCCAGGATGTGACCCCAACAGAGTATGCTCAAGGGAATGTAGCCCTCAGTGGATTCCACCCCCCACACCAAATTCAGACATTTAACATAAGGTTACCAGATCTTTTTCAAAGAATCCGGGGACACTATTTTTAAAAAAAGAGAAAAAAGGTGTTTTTTTAAAAAAGTAATATCCTTCCTCTGGGCGCCGGCCTGCTCTCTTGGAGCGCTAGGCTCAGGCAGGGCCTGGGCTCGGCCACATCTCCTTACCTCTCACTGCGGCAAGGTCAGGGTTCCCCTCTTTTTTCTCCTTCCTCTTTCTCTCTCTTCCTTCTCCTCTCCTCCTTCTCCCTGTGTTGGCCCCAGAGCACCACTGGGCAGTCGGCTGGGTGGCTGGTTGCTCTCGCTTCCGGTTCAATTTGGGTTGTGGGGGAGGGGGGTCCAGCGGTTCCCCCTCGGCAGTGCCAGTCTCAGCAGCCCAGAGCCAGCCTGGTAGCGCAGTTGGCTCTTGCTGGCTTCATGAGCTGCTCACTGCCGTGGCGCCCGCCATTTTGCCTCACCGGAAGTCCCCACATGTATGATGTGTCTTGTGCCGTTGAACCAATCACGCAACATTCATTCCCTACTAGTAAATCTACAACACTTAAAATATAAATCCGGGGACATTAAATGAAATCTGGGGAAATTCCGCGGACGGATTTTGTCCGGGGACAGATTTGTAAATCCGGGGACTGTCCCCGGGAAACGGGGATGTCTGGTAAACATACATGCAACTGCTTTGGATATGTGAGGGCAAGGAGAGCCAGTAGGTCCTTTGGGCTTGACTTTGATCCAGAAAACAGTTCTGTGTAGGAAAGGTCCTGGAACATAGCATTTTCTGTGGCTGCATGTTAGATCTTCATGGCTCAAGATTTCCAAGAGATCTTCTTCAATTCTCAGGGCTTTCTAAATGTGAAGCAATCCTCATAGTAATACATAGCTTTCCTTACTGTCTCACCTATAAGTAACAGCCGTCCTAGCCTTGGAATTCAGGAAAGTTTCTCTCAGACGTGTGCTGAGATGGCTGGTATCAGACACAGGTTGTAAACTAAATTTGGCAGGGGCCATAAACCTCTTTCTTTTAGGAAGACAAAGAGGCGTCTGGTGTCAGGCTGACACAAACCATTTGACTGGGAACCGATTCCGTCCTCCATAGCCAGGTCCTTATAGCTGCATTAAAATACAGAATGGCTGATAACAGGCCCTGTTAATGTTTATTGGCACTTGGTTTTCCTTTGCACCTCTCCTCAGACAGATTTGGGGGTTTCCCCACTGGGTGCCATGAGCCTATCAGCGAGTTCAAGCTTGCATGGAGTGCAAGGTCTTTGCTACCCTTTGGAATGTGAAGCTCTAGTGACACAACTTTAGCTCTGGCCTCCTTCATTCTGCAGACACTTTAACTTTTTAAAAATCAACCCCCCTTTTCTGCTGGAGGGAAGTGTTTCAAATGGAAAGGGCCACTGAAAGGATTTTGCATGTCATACTACTGACTTCAGAATTTATATGCATGGTTTGTTAATATAGAAATTTCCTCTGGCTTGGTTTGACCAGGAAGAAGGCAGGAAAAGAAAAAATGGAGGATAGTTAGAACTGAGACTAAGCCTGTTGACTGAGGGAGGGCAAAGAGCAGGGAAACTGGTCGAGTGCCATTTGTTAACAGCCTGGGACTCTTGATTCAGTTCCATGCTTCATTTTGGATAGCCACTGCCATACCTGGGAAATCACAAACCCTCAGTGCACCTCAATGTGAGGGTTATGGAGACTTTTCTCTTTGGGGTTGTCAAGGCAAAGCAGAAACACCCATAATCTGCTTGAGGCACATAAATTAATTAAATCTAAATTCAGATGACAGAAATGTAGGTATGGTTGGATCATAGCCTAGTGTCTGAAGACCATCTAGTCTAAGCAACAGGAATAAGAAATGGGGCAAAAGGAGCCTTTCAGATTTGGCTTCTAGAACTTCTGCAATAAGGGAACTGCTCTGAAAGCTCTCATGGTGCCTACCAATCAGCATGTTTGATAAATGTGGACTTCTGGTGCTCATTAATGGTTTGGACAAGCAGTCAGCATAGATCTGGAGGGGTCAGTAGAGTATTCTCCTTTCTGCAATGGACAACATTTCCATAAACCAATGGCAATTTGTTTTTGTCATTTATTAAATTGAATCAAAGTGCTGAAGTTATGCAGATCATAGCAAGTGTTTATATTGGACGGCATTCTGCAGATGCCTGGACCTACGGTTGTCAACTGTACAAGGAATTTTGCTTGAGTAAGAATTAGGATCAGAGCCTTCAAGGTTTTTCATGAACCTCTGACATACCTCTGAACTCTCCTGTAATTTTTCTCTTCCTTTGCTATAGGCGGGTGTTAGATTGCTCAATAAAGCAAGATGTAACTGCCTTGATGAAAGGAACAGAACTTAGGATTTTAATATTATTCTTCCCTAATCTGTGCACTCAGTAGAAACAAAGCAAACTCAGTTTGGACAAAAATGTGGTGTTAGCTACAATAAGACATGCACATGCTGATTGTTCTTTAATTTTGATTTTCTAAGGAATAATTCTTACATTGATGGGGAGTTTCCACACCAGTATGGTGTACTCCTGGTGGCTCTTGCACAGTGATTTCCTTGGGGTAGCTGCAACATGCCTGTAAGAAGCATTTTCCGCCACACATTTGTGGGGGCAGGTGGCCAGGATGGTGAAGTTGGCCTCAGAATTGAATGCGCTGGGTCCTCCTTCACAACCTCCAGCCCCAGCTAGAGCTGGGAAGGGACATGTCCTTGTCAGAATTCTTTCCCAGTCATTCCAAAGCTGTTTCTCTTACAGTACTCAGTGAAGTGACTCCCCCTTGAAACATTCCCTCACAGCCTGCCATATTGTTTACTTCAGGCAGCTGCTACTGTCTCATAATGACCTATTTCAGAAGTGAGAGAATAAAACCTTCACATTAAGAGGCATTGAGAACCTCTGGCTCAGTTAATCTCCCAAGCATGCCAATTAGCTCAGAAAGGGCAGGGGTTAAGCACATGTGTTTACACAGTATCTCCAAGAATTCTGTCCACATAGCAAGTTGTACAAAGTGAAATGCATCCATGAAAACTTGATAAAAATGATCCCGAGTACCATCCAGAAGCAATTCACCCTGGAGTCGGATGAGCGTAAGCAATTGATCTGCGAAATGTCATGCAAACTGCTCACACTGCGTACTGAACTCCTTAGCGGGAAGAATGTAAGAAGCCTCCTCACCAGTGGAAGTAATTCGCAGAACAGATATTGCGCAGAAGCAGCGATGGCAAAACAGAAAAGGACGAGAGGATGGTCTTGCCACACCAACGCTCCGGCTGCCTTCCTTGCAACTGCGTCACTTTCAGCTCCCCAAAGAACCATGGAACTGACCATGGGCATGGCCAGGATTTTTGTTGGGCGGGGGGGGGGGGCAGGCTTTTTGTTGTGGGGGAGCAGAACCACAGTTTGCAATGTATTTTTATTGATTTTTATTAATTTAGGGGGACATCTGCCCTTCCCTGTCCCTCCTTTGGCTACGCCCATGGAATGCACTGACTGAACTTGAGTATGCAGGAGAGCATTTAGGAGTGATCCTGCCAACCAGCCAGGCCATTCCTCTACCCTAGAGTTGGTCAGAGCTTCAGCAGAGCCCCCAGCCCAGGCAATGCGAAGCTTCATCAGTCTCCCAACCGAGTGGAAGTCATTTCATGTATTTGTCCATGAAAGGAACTTTTTTAATTATTATCCAAATTGAGTCATTGAGGGGCAGGGAGAGGCATCAATCCCATAGGATTGTTTCTAGCCTTTCCTGGCTTCCACTCATGGACAGTACTCAGACTCTCAGCTTGGTTTTTGCCAAAAGCTTTATTCCAAAATTCACCACACCGCCCGAACATACACCAGGCTGCAGATTGCATAGATCAGGTTCAGAGGTACATATAGTGCTCTAAGGTACATGGCTAGGGATTAATGAAGAGCGCATGGAAACAGCCATTCGCATGGTGATTATCCCAAGCAGCAGGTGATCCTGGGCATAGACTGGGTCTGTTGCTGCCATCACAGTCAACACTGTGATGAAGGAAGAGACAACATGGCCCACTCATGGCCCGATTTGGTCTCAGGTGCCTCCCCAGGGAGTGCATCGCTGACAGGAGGCAGTGCTCAGGCAGCTCAGTAGGAGCATTCAGTGGCAATGAGGTGGGAGCCCTCCAGAAAAGCCCACTTGGCCCATCCCCAGGTGAGCATCCAGGTGAGTGCCTTCCAGACCAGCAGGCTCCAGGCTCTGGCCCCAATCCTCCCCAGCCTCTAACCAGCCCTGCCAAGAAGTCTTCATGACGCACAAACCTTTTATAAATGAATGGAAATGGTTTATTGAGTATTAACAAACAAACTGGAAACAGATAAGAACATTGGCAGGATTGTTGCAATAACCTGCAGTTTTATAGATTTAAAGTAGATGAATGAGTAAGTTAAGTTAATTTGGAATATGCAGAAAATATAAAAAATAAATTTAAGGAACTGCAGAAAGAAGGGGAAGGAAGTCGAGGTTTGAAATGTTAAAATGATTGTAGAATTATTGAAATGTATAAAAACTGAAAATAATAAAAAATAAGTCTCTGTGACAAATGTATTTTCTACTTCAGTAGCGATCCTGTTCGAGGTGCCAGGATGAAGGGTAGTGTACAAATTTAACGAATAAATTAATTTTAAAATGTTACTGGCAGAAGTGCCTATCCATTGCACAGGTGGCAAACCACCTGGATAGAAAGCAGCCGCTTCTAACTGCATTTTTAACACGTGTAGGAATGTCATGGTAAGATCTTTTGGGCATCTTCAAGCTTGCTGAAGGTGTCTCACTGCCTGCCACGGCCTTGGGGAGAAAGCAGGGGCAGACCATGAAATAGCGTTACTGCCAAGCGAAGAGGATTCCAGAGCACCTAATAACCAGCTCTCAGGGGAAGGGGGAAATGGTGTGGTACAATTTCTCAGTTTATGCTGGAGAGCCATCTGCAGCAGCTTCCTAATTTCTGTGGTTTTAAGCTTGTTTGATGCCATAATTGTATGCATTGAAACTGTTTAGTTAAGAGTTGTTAACATGTTGCTCTAGTTTTGAGAGTACAGTAGTACCTCTGGTTACAGACGCTTCAGGTTACAGACTCCGCTAACCCAGAAATAGTACCTTGGGTTAAGAACTTTGCTTCAGGATGAGAACAGAAATTGCACAGCAGTGGGAGGCCCCATTAGCTAAAGTGGTGCTTCAGGTTAAGAACAGTTCCAGGTTAAGAACGGACCTCCAGAACGAATTAAGTTCTTAACCTGAGGTACCACTGTACCTCATCAAGTAAAACATTTACTGAAACAATGATTATTGAGCTAGGATAGCTCAGTCATTAGAGCGTGTGAGTTAATCTTAGGGTTGTGAGTTCAAGCCCCACATTGGGCAACAGATTTCTGCGCTGCAGGGGGTTGGATTAGATGGTGCTCCTGGTACCTCCCAACTCAACAATTCTGTGGTTCTGTGATTTCTCTTTGTGTGTATTCCTGGATTTCTGCTTCTTCTGGAAAACTGGTAGATCAGCCTTCCAACAGAGGGCCATGCTTCCTAAACACTGCAGTCATGTGCTCAGTAGGCACCATTCCACCATGTCAGAACCACCATGTCAAGGAAGTGTATTGGTGTGGAGAGGAAGTTCACCTTTGGGTTAGAGTCCTGCTGAAGAATGAAACAGTGGGTTGGATAAGAGACAGCTCTCCTCTGCCAATCACCACTGTTTCCAGACACTTAACTCATGTTCTGTGGTGAGAAGAGCATTGTAGAATCTCAATTAAAGCATGCAAAGCATGAGGGTTTTTTTTTAGCAATGTACTGATGGAATGACTGAGTGCCACGTAAAAGAAAGCCTCCAAATTTCAAGCACTTGTGCTGGCCATGGGTCATGGGGGGGAACCCCAGCTGGATGAACCGGAGACCACATGGGCCACAAGGTAGGTTAATTTGTTTTCTTATGGCTAAAGCCAGGAGTCCTTCAAAGTCCACCTCCCACCCCCACACTTAGATACCTTTTGAAGATTTAAAAATAACATACAATATCAAGTTCTTACTCGAGATGCTTTTCTGTTCTGTCCACTGGCCAGTGTGAATTATTGCTCGGCTGCTTGACCTGTGCAACCCCACCCCACGTTTTTCAGACTTTGCCACCATTCCCAAAGCGAAGTTGCTGGTGAACCTTCAGATGAAAGTGGCAGAGCCAGCAAGTGAGGAGGAAGAGGAAGAGGAAGAGGAGGCCAACAATTCCCACCTGAGTGAAAATGATATTCATGTGAATGGAAATGGAGGTTTGTATGTAGCTGCCTTTGGACAGGTAGATGAAGATCATACCTTTTGTAAAGGGAAGTTCTGTACTGTACACTGGTCCTTCACAAGTACATCATAGTGCAAAACAACGATATGAAATACAAGCACTATTCAGCAGTAAATATCTTGACTTATTTTTAGGTTATCAAGACCATGGGCTACAGAACTGAACGGAGCTGTGCAGACAGAGCCTCTAACAGGCACACTAGAAGGAGTTCTGGCAACTGCGGTTGTCATGGAGAGAAACATGACTGAAATGTATGTGAGAATCATCAGAGATGCACCATTACACGCTCCGTTGCACCTACAAAATATGCTTATTAACTGATATTTTTCATTGTATTATAGTGATGAAGGTTTTTGATGTCATGGACACTGCGTAAGGATATCTTGGAGCTGTGCGAAGATCTGAGCATTTTGAAGAGTCAAGATGGAGTTCAAGAGCAATAGACGGCTGTTGCAATTCTATTTCGTTCCAACTTGCGTACTACACAGTGTCCCACAGTGCAGTTTTAATGCTGCTGCTTTCTACATCAAAGTGTGACTCTTTGACATCACGTGTTCCACAGGTGTGCCAAATAACAGCAGGTTTTATTTACAAAAATTGTAAGTGCTGTCTTACTGTTAATGTAGCAGTCATTAAAAATAGTCAACATTTGAGGGATTTTTTTATTTGAACCCCACTTTTTGATATGCATTGAACACATTTCTAAAAAACATTGCTGAAATGCTATCTATTGCTGCGGCATAAAATGGATTCCACTATGTTCTCCCTAGCACTAATGTCTAATTGTTTATTAACACAATTTTAATGGTACAAAGCAAACCCCTCTACATCTCTTAGAGGACACATGGGGAGTCAAAAGTAAAAAAAACAAACCAAAACATTAATCTGTCATCAAAACCCATTAGGAAGTACAGTTGTACCTTGGTTGTCAAACGGAATCTATTCTGGAAGTCGGTTCGACTCCTGGAACCGTTCAAAAACAATCGGAAGCCTCATCGGACATTTGGGTTCCAAAGAATGTTCGCCAACTGGAACACTCACTTCCAGGTTTGCAGCATTTGGGAGTCAAAACGTTCGAGTCACAAGTTTTTCAGGATCCAAGGCACGACTGTATCAAAATTCAAGTCCACAAGGTTCATAGCAGCCAGAAAGTTTTGTATGCTGCTGGTATATGCATTTGTATTTCATCTTTGCTTACGTAAACAGCATTAATCAGATGTAGGTCATTTGTTAATTTTTCCAGCAAAGCAACTTGCCAAACTGTCTTGTACCAATTAGCTAACATGGCACCATTTAGAGGATTGAGCAATGTTCCGCCATTCAGACTGGAAAACAACAGCAAACAGAAATCCCCTGTTTATTTTTCTTCCCTTTTCTTGGTTTTTAATGTAAAATTTTCTATGCTTAAACAGAAATATTTATTTTAGAAAGGGAAGCTTAACTCCTATGGAAGTTAATAATATGTACAAAGTCGATTATGATCAAAGTTTACTTTTTGTTTTCTATGAAACTAGAAACCAAAAATAAAAGAAACATTTGAATTTTCAAAAATCTCAGGTTTTATTATTGCAAGTTTACACATCGAGTGCAGACCTGAAATTAAAAGGAAACAAGATTGCTCCCTCCTCCATGTGGCAACCCTTTAGATATTTGAAAATAGCTATCATATCTCCTCTCAGTCTCCTCTCTTCCAGGCTAAACATACCTAACTCCCTCAACCATTCCTCATAAGGCTTAGTTTCCAGACCCTGGATCATCTTGGCTGCCCTCCTCTGCACATGTTCCATCTTGTCAACATCCTTAAATTGTGGTGCCCAGAATTGGACACAGTATTCCAAGTGTGGTCTAAGCAAGGCAGAATAGAGCGGGACTATTATTTCTGGACACTATACTTCTGTTGATGCAGCCTAGAATAGCATTAGCGATTGTGATTTTTATCTTGTGAACTGCCCTGAGACCTCTGGGTATAGGGAGGTATGCAAATTTAAATTTACATCAACATCATCACCACACTGTTGACTCATGTTAAGCTTGTGGTCTTCTAAGACCACAAGATCCTTTTCACATGTACTACTAGGAAGACCTCATGTCTTCAAGATTATAAATGCCATCTCCAACTCCTTGAAAGATTCCATCAATAGTGTCTCCGAAAATTTTTACACATCACTTGGGAAAACAGGCGAACTAATACCAGTATGCTGGAAGAAGCAAAGATCACCAGTGTTGAAGCAATGATTCTTCGACATCAACTTCGTTCGACTGGTCATGTTGTGTAGATGCCTGATTATCGTCTTCCAAAGCAACTACTCTATTTTGAACTTAAAAATGGAAAGCGTACTGGTCAACATAAGAGGTTTAAAGACTGTCTCAAGGCAAATTTTAAAAAACGTAGTATAAACACAAAAAATAGGGAAACACTGGCCTGCGAGTGCTCCAATTGGAGAACAGCTTTTACCAAAGGTGTCATGGGCTTTGAATACATTCAAACTCAGGGCGCAAGGGAGAAACATGCTAAGAGGAAGGCACGCTTGGCAAATCCACACTGTGATCAACTCCCACCCGGAAACCAATGTCCCCACTGTGGAAGGACGTGTGGATCCAGAATTGGCCTCCACAGTCACTTACGGACTCATTGTTAAAACCGTGTTTATGGAAGACAATCTTACTCGGCTTCAAGTGATCACAGAAGAAGAAGAAGAAGGAGGAGGAGGAGGAGGAGGAGGAGGAGGAGGATGGAAGAAGACACTCAATTTCTACAAATATATATTGATATACCAGTATTTATTGTTTTGGGCTCAGTTATTTATGTTTCTAATTTCTGCCTTGTGATAGGGAAATGCCAGATATGTTTTGAGACCTCAGCTAACTGCAAAGTAATAGTGGCCCTGAGATATCAATGAGAGAGCAGGAGGATGAGTTGCCTTCCAGGATACAGCCAACTTGCCCTTCCAGGCTGGTCTCTCACCACTTCCATCTTCAAACACAGTGAAGATCTTATACCCACGTGGGACATGCCAGGTCAAATGCTGATAGCTAAGGAACATTGCTGTCTTGATGGACACATTTATTTCTCATTTGTCTTGATTAATTAACAGCACACAGGAACAAGCAGGCTTCAAAACTTTCCTGTTGTTGGCTGGTCCCAAATTTGTAAATGACACAAAACTTCAGCTTTTATTTATTTAAATTTTTAGAATATACACCATGCTTTTCACCACATGTCTCAAAGCAGCTTACAAAAAAGGAAACTTTAGTTTTCCTTGTCCAAAGCAAGGAAAAATGCGTTTTTGGGCAGGGTCGGTATTCATCCCTCCTGGGTGAAGTCCTATCTGTCATGAATCTAAACCAGCAGCATTTAGATGCTATTCTCAGCCTGGCATTTTTAAAAGCCTTTAAGTCCAATTCAACAAACTACTAACACTGCAGAGTAGAGAAGTTAGAATTATTTCTACATTTTTGGGTGTTTTTTTTAAAGTTTTACACTGTGGGAGAGTAAAAATGGGCAAACTGTTTTGGGGTACATGCTTGCAGCTGGTAGCTGGACAATTTTCTTCTTCTTTTCTGCTGACCGCCATTGTTCTCTCCCACAATGCCCCCAGAATGAGGTGACTTCAAGGCACAGCAACATGGTCCCAAAGGGTTTTGAGGGGGAGATAAATGGTAAATATGCCCCTGAAACTGCTTGAAGACTCTGTCAGTACGCCTTTCAACCAATGTCAGCGACTGGGCTCAATAACTGGTTCTGCCCCGACTGGGCTGGGCGACTGGAGCTCATTCAGAGACCTTCCAATCCTGGAAAACAGGTCTCAGTGCACTGGACTCACAACTGTGCATTGTGAGCACCAGACTCAGCAGAGTATAAATAATGTGGAAGAGGGCTGTGAAGCATAACTCTTTTTATTTCTAATTTGTTGTTGTTGTTTAGTCATTTAGTCGTGTCCGACTCTTCGTGACCCCCTGGACCAGAGCATGCCAGGCCCTCCTTTCTTTCACTGCCTCCCACAGTTTGGTCAAACTCATGCTGGTAGCTTCGAGAACACTGTCCCACCATCTCGTCCTCTGTCGTCCTCTTCTCCTTGTGCCCTCCATCTTTCCCAACATCAGGGTCTTTTCCAAGGGAGTCTTCTCTTCTCATGAGGTGGCCAAAGTCTTGGAGCCTCAGCTTCAGGATCTGTCCTTCCAGTGAGCACTCAGGGCTGATTTCCTTCAGACTGGAGAGGTTTGATCTTCTTGCAGTCCATCGGACTCTCAAGAGTCTCCTCCAGCACCATAATTCAAAAGCATCAATTCTTCGGCGATCAGCCTTCTTTATGGTCCAGCTCTCACTTCCATACATCACTACTGGGAAAACCATAGCTTTTACTATACGGACCTTTGTTGGCAAGGTGATGTCTCTACTATTTCTAATAGCTACTACAAACTAAAGAACTACCGGCTTGCATGAGTGTTACATCTCCCACTCAGCCATCTAGGCACTACATAGATAAGACTCTCTCCACACACAGAGTCAGGCAGGCAGTCAGGAGCAGAAGAGTAGAAGAGTAGTTTCCGCCCCCTCCTTTCTCAAAACATCAGATCAGGAGATTCTTGCAATGGGAGGGGGTGAAAATATCAACACTCTCCACACCCCATTTGAGGCTTGAGTTCTATATTTAGTGTGGAAAATACCTATTAGAGAGTAAATATTTTCACCTCCCAATCACATACTGACTCAATTTCAAAACTGCATCATTTTAGTAAAGACACTGGAAGAAATTCTTGCTACTACAGTACCAAACATTGCTGATACAGCAAAACCTTTGTGGATGCCATTCTCCTTTACATCACATTCTGTAGCAGTGAATTCCACTTTATGGCTACAAAATATGGTGAGGAGGACACCATGTAATGATGGATAAACTCCCCTTGGCTCAGTCTGAAATTGGCTTGGCACCCAGAATGTTGAAATATCTATGACTTGTAACCAGAGTTGCCATGTTGATGGCATCCTTTCATTACATAATATTAAATTGTTCCTAAATGAAATAAAACAAATCCATCCTGGAAACTAATCAGAGCTCAGGCAGAGTTAAGCAAACCTCCTTTGTCGTCACCAAGTGTGAACATTTATAGGCTCCATAAAACTCCAGAGCACCAGAGGAAAGGGAGACGTGCAGCCCTCAAACTGACTGACCCCTAAGTGACTTACATTTTATACAAATATATTTCATATGTACTCTCTGTCAGCCTTCCCTTTCTTCCAGAAGTGCCTAGCCCTTTTCAGTCTGAGGGCTGCATGGTGGGCCTGGCCAACTCACATTCTAGCGCATGTGGAAAGGCAACACAGCCCTTCCATGCTCCCCAGGGCCACTGTGGTATGCTTGCAGCAGTGCCCCTTCAGTCCTCTTTCCCTTTCATTTTAAAAGGGCAAAAGTCTTGGTCCTAAGCATTTTGCCTGGCCATCCTGCCTGACCCAGGCTACCTCCACTGCTCCTTTAAAGCTGCTAAAGGTTCCTTCTGGCTGCACTTAACTTTGTTTTCCTGGAATGGTCATATCACATCAAGCCTCACTGAGTGCCATGGGGAGGAAAATCACTTCCCCTCCACTGTTCAGATGATGCCTCTAAAGAGGGCATCTTTTCCCTTACTATAATGGTGCTGAGATGTTGAAAACTCTCTGCCCAGCCCAGCACTATGACGTTCTCTTCTTCTTTCTCCTCTTCTTCATGGTGGAGAGAACCTCTCACCTGCTCCGCTGTTTCCTGAATTGACTTGGAGCAGGATGATTTCTTGAGTTATTAGGTGTGTGGTGGTGTACAGGTTGCTGCAAATGCGCCGTGTCTCGGGACATGGAAGAGACAGTCACATGGTTCACACGTAATGCTAAGCCATCCATGGTTTATCTTGAATAAGCAAATGTGCGGGTTCCAGGCTGAAGGTGAGAGTGCAGTATTCCTCAGCCAGTCCTGCTGCCACCCTACTGCCTAGGGCGAAGTCGCGGCTTGGCTTGGAGACAGGTTTGAAGGTGATTTGCTAAACAACAGGCAGCAATACAGTAGTACCATTATGCAGGCTTACTTGGAAGTAATTTCCACAGAGTTCAATAAAACCTACATCCAGTGGTATGCATATAATTACTAAGGAAGGCTGCTGTTGTGTTTCTGAGTGATGTCACCAAGACAACCAGTTTTAGGAACTGAGCATCACAGTCTGGAATGAAATGATGAAACTACATCAACTGTTCAAACGACCCACCTTGGCAGCGGATCAATGATAAGTGTTTCACCGCCTTGCCTGCCGGGCAGACTTAAGCACAGAGACCTGATGAGGTTCCCTGTAGTTCTCTTTGGTTTAATTACCTAAATAACAGCGCACAACAGATGTTTGTGGTGTTGTTGTGTGTAAAGTCTCTTGCCATTCTAATGGGGCAGCTGTGATGTAATACAAGAGGGGGGGGGGCAGAGGCTTGGCTCCTCTGCTGGTGGACTTGGCTGAGCAGCCCGGATGTCACAGACAGGCTGAAGAGAAAAGGAGAGGTGAGTATCAGGGAGCCCAGTGTTGTGAAATGGTTAGGAAAGGTTAGGTAAAGCAGGGAGAGCCCTGGGGCAAAGAGGACAGCACTTTTAAACAAAGACTGGCAGAGAACGCAGGGAGGGCTGCAAAAGGAGGAGCTGGTGGGTGGGTCAGGAGAAGTGGCCGGTGGAGGGGGGGAGGCTTCTGAAAAATATACCATTTACTTTAATTTCAGAATGATATTTTTGAAGCCACAAAAACACTTTGAGTGAATCATTTGTCACTGTATGTTGCATGTAATAGTATCTTGGGAACCCCTCTTGGATTCTGGGGTTGTTGTTTAGTCGTTTAGTCGTGTCCGACTCTTCGTGACCCCCTGGACCAGAACACGCCAGGCACTCCTGTCTTCCCCTGCCTCCCGCAGTTTGGTCAGACTCATGTTTGTGGCTTCGAGAACACTGTCCCACCATCTCGTCTTCTGTCGTCCCCTTCTCCTTGTGCCCTCCATCTTTCCCAACATCAGAGTCTTTTCCAGGGAGTCTTCTCTTCTCATGAGGTGGCCAAGGTATTGGAGCCTCAGCTTCAGGATGTTTTGATCTTCTTGCAGTCCATGGGACTCTCAAGAGTCTCCTCCAGCACCATAATCCACCTGGAGCAGGAACCGGCAAGCCACTCAGTATCCCTGCCAAGAAAACTCCATGGACTCTGGGGTAGGGGTTATAATTGAGGTTATAATTGAGGTCTTCTGACCAAGCTAACATGGCCAGGCTCAGCAGCCAGCATCGTTGCAGGAAGCACAACTGAATCTTAACAACTTTTTGGCAACACTGACATACCTGCTCTTGGGAGCTGCTCCAAATTTATGCTTAAATTTCTAATTGCACCTGTAGATCAGCCAAGCCTTGTGTTAACTCTTCCTGTGTAATTTTTATTGATGTTCCTTTGCTGGCGCCAGGCTGTCCCTGTTCCGCTAGGCTTAGATGATTCCTTAAGGAACCCAGCTTGGCAAGACATGGAGCATAATGAAATGCCCAAGGGACTCTGTAGCACTCTTGCTTGGGGAGGCGGGGCCGCTCTATGTGGGAGGCTCTGCTGCAGAAAAGAAGGGAGGATAAACCTGGGGAAGATGGAGCGAAAATGCTTGTTGTGCCTTTCTGCGTGCACTCCAGGGGTGGGAACAGTTTTCTGTCTCCCTTAACATCTCTCTGGCTGTCAAGCATTAAGTGCAAAACACTGTATCCATGAAACATACACTCCTTTTTATGAGTTGCACGACTCCTTACTCAGAGGACCCCTGACTTCTAGGTGGCATCCTTAAAATAAAACTGTGTTCTGTGCAGTTCTGCAAAATTTATGCAGTATCTCCCACTCCAAACCCTTTTGGACATGTCATAATCTTCCTGAAAACGATGAAGGCTTCATTTATTTCAGTTTGCCTTCTCCATTTGCACTCATTTAAACAAAGATGAGTTGAAATCTAGGACACATCTTGCATCTAGGGGACAAAGAAATGCACGTCTGAGCAGAATGTCATCCCAGCTCCTCCCCTGGCAATAGCAGACCCTCCAAGTGTCCCTATTTTCCAGGGACAGTCCTGTATTTACAGAAGCCGTCCCAGTTTCTGATTTGGTCCTGGAATGTCCTGCTTTTCCTTAGGGTGTCCTTATTTTCATTGGAGAAATGTTGGAGGGTATGGTAGGATGTCTGTATTTTCATAGGAGAAGTGGGATGGGATGGAGTTATGTGACCCTCAAGTCAAGGAGATAAGCAACTACACAACATTTAGAAGACATCTGAAGGCAACTCAACACACATCCCTCTATTTCCTACTTAGAGTAGTTCTTTTACATTTATGTAGTTATGCATTTTGGGCAGTATCCAACTAACACGTTGTGTCAGTGCAAGTATTTATGCTTGTGCAACAGAGCACCCTCCCACCTTTTCATTCTCTCTAGTGTTCTGTGTCTTCCCCAAATCGGCTTGGGATGTTGTGTTGGGGGAACTGCTAGAACAGATTTAGCAGGCATGCAGGGGAGGAAGAGAATTGCATCAGAGAAATGCTTGCACTGGCAGGACCTATGAGTTGGGTACCTCTTTGTTTGTGTGCCACCTGCTTACCAGAAATTGTCTAGAAAAACAATATGTGTTGATTTACCAGATGTCATGCCAGAACAACTATACAATTATGTTATTTATTTTATTAATTCAGCAATATTGATGATTGTAGAAAAAATTCTAAGCAGTTTACAAGAAGTATTAAGATTATAAATAAAAAATTAAAAACTTTTAAAAATAATTAAAATTATCAGTAAAAGAGAATAAAACACACCAACATATATGTGTCTGGATAGGCTTGCTTAAATAAAAATGTTTTAAGCAGGCAGCAGAAACAGAACAACAAAGGCACCTTCCTGATGTCAGTTCCTATGTGTATGGGCTACCAGACTAAAAGATCCATTTATTACAATTGTGTAGGATTGTGTAGCACTTGTAGCAGTGCCAGTTCCACAGTTAAACAATCCTGGGCACTGCAGTTTACCCCTCGCAGAGTTACAATGCCCGGCAACCCTTAACAAACAGCTGTGACCAGAATTCTTCAATGCAAAAAATGTGCTTTGAATGTGCTTTAAAGGTGTACACAGGTGTACACAGCTTAGATTTGGGTAGCCAACATCTGAGCTCTTGTGTTGAGGGACACTCTGCAATGATTGAAAGGCTTGAAGAATATTTTGACACTCAAATTGGTACCACCGTGAGTTGTCAGGCTCCGTAATAAAGTTGATGTTACTTAGCTGTCAGGCCTTCACAGTTATGGAGCATATGTATTTAGGCATAGCATTATGTGCTGTTTAATTACATAGCATTAAATGATGTTTTGCTTCTGGAACTCTCTCCTCAGAGATGGGACCAAGTATTTTTTAAAAATTTGCTTGTGTCACATACTTTATTATTTATCCAGGGCTTTTACTTTTTCACCCACATTTAGGGATAAATTGTTCTTTAGGAGCCTGTTTTGCTGTTTTTAGTGGGCTGGGGCCCAAGGTACTGCACAAGGCATATAAAGCCTTTCGTCTTGTTGCCCTGTTGTTCAAAAGACTCTGTTGCAACTGTGAGCTAGGTCCATCTGTAGCAGGGTTGCCATATTTCAAAAATTAAAAACCAGGGCACCCTGAACGTTGCTGAGCTTTTTAAAAACACACACACACACACACACACACCACATGCAATTTTTTGATTGATTTGTCGATGATCCATGACAAAGCACCGCCTTTCAGAAATCCCCCCTGGACTGCAGCCATAATCTTCCGTATCAAACCACACATTTCCCAGAGTTCTCTGGAAAGAGCTCTGTGAGGGCAGTAGGGGTCTCCTAACAACTCTCAGAACCCTTAACAAACTACAGCTCCCAGGATTCTTAGAGGGAAGCCAAGGCTATTCAAAGTGCTATGATACTGCTTTAGAGAAGGGGTACTGGACTCCAGTGTGATGATCACAGATGCTACAACTCACTTCTCTTGGCTTCCTTCCTTCCTTCCTAATATGCCATTAGTGGCAAGAAAACTGCTATCTATAATTGATTGTTTCCCCAGCCTCAGAATAATTTTTTCCAAATATTATTTTGTAATGAACTGTTGTAAGGAATGGAAGTACAAACGTGTACCAAAATACACCACAGTCCTAGTTTCTGACCCCAAATCTCCCTGTCCACAGCTCAGCCATTCTAGCCATGAAGCCACAAGGGAGATGAGCTGAAGGACGCCTTTAGCTTGTCCTCTTCTTTCCTACTTGGATAAGTTAAGTGCCGGCATTGACAAGACTTGTTGACTATGGGGCATGTGGGGAGGGCACAGAGTCCATGATCCCTTTTTCTTGAAAAGTATTAAACATTGCCAGAAACAATTTCACTCAATGTGTTATGACTGGCTGAGTCCTTCCGCCACCATCAAAGAAGTTATTTAACAACTTATGTCAATCACAGCTTTTTCTCTTTCTTTGTTTGTGTGTGTAAACATTTGCTCCCCTGTTCTTCCTCCTAGAAACTTCTATATTCTTCTCCCACCCACTCCTGTGCCCCATTTTGACCTACCTGTCCTTGTGCCAAGGACAAGACAGCCTTGCTCCAAGAGCCATATATCTTGCTTGAGTCAGGGCAGACCCAGGCAGCTGTTTCCCTGACCTGGGGAGGCATAGCCCAATGAAGGCTGAAAAGCCCCAGATGAAGCTACTCTTCTTGGAAAAGAACCAAGTAAAGGGGTGGGGTGAGGTGCTGGAACTTGGCTCAGATCTCAGGCTCAGGACTCGTTCTGGGAAGGGATCACTCGCGGATGGCACCCGTATGCTTGCGTAGCCTTACATGCCTTCATGTCAGGAGTATTATAAACATCCTTTTCCATGCCCCCCCATGTTTTGCTCTGGATGATGCTGGGTGAAGATGTCTACGGTGGGCTGGGTTCTTTCAAAGTAAGCTGGCTGGCGTTGCCAAACAGCTGCTTTGTGTCTGCAGCTCATTGGAGTAGCAGGACTTGTGCTTTCAGCGGCTGACAGGTCTTGGTTAACAACTCCCTTCTTCTTTTGTAAAAATGGGTTGCACAGCAGCAAGTTTAGGCATGACCCATATTTTGAAAGAGGAATTTTTTTGTTGTTTCTCCTGCAGTTTCATGAGAAAATCCCACTCTGAGTCAATAAACATAGAGGCTTATTTTCTACGCAAGGAGGCAGGAAGTTTGTGTTGTGTGGGTGTGTATGTATATAGAATATGGATGGGTACATCTGCATTGCAAAGGGTACTTACAGGGACCTCCTGGCTTACATAAAATTAATCTGGGATTATTTTTCTGAAAGATACACAGCACCTCAGTGTCCTGCTTCATCAGTACAATTGTGCTCTTTAAAGCAAATGTAATTTGGGTGCAGCACATAGACAAGGAATCACTTTTTAATACTGTATTTGTAACCTAGCCTTTTAAAAGGGGAGATTAATATTTATCTTCACAACAATGGATGGGACATTGGAATCTCTCCTTGTGTAGACGAGTAACCAGTTATCACCTATAAGTCCTATGTTTTTGAAATTTGGGGGAATGGCAACTCTACAGTTCTGACTCTTTGACATGGCCAGGTCCCTAGCGTCTCTAGCTAAAATGGTCTCAGATATCAGGGTAGTGGGGAAATGCTGGATAGCTGCTGCTGGACAGTACAGACAATACCCAGCTAGATGAAATAATTGTTTGACTCAATATAAGGCAGTTCTCTTTGTACATACGAACTCAGGTCCTCCACATGGGTGTAGCCGGGGGTGGGGGTGGCGGCAGGGGCAGCTGCCCCCCTAAATCAAGTAAATAAATTAAAATACTTAACTATAAGTAGAAATAATCAGAATATTTGAAATGTTTTGACAGATTTTTCTGAGCACTTGGGGTCAAAAGAAAATAATCTAAAACAACTGTTGTTGAGACATTTCATTCTGAATCTGCTAGACAGAACCAGACAGAGGATGATGACAGGTGGGTGTTCTGCCCCCCCCCGATAAATCCTGGCTACACCCATGGTCCCCAAGATCTAAATTCAGCACTGTCCCTGCTGACAACAAGGCCTAAAAATAAATGAAAATTTGAAAAAGAAGTCATGTCTAGGTTCCACCAAGTAATTAACTGTGTATGAGCAATGCGATCAAAACCTGGCAGAAGATCTGATTTGAATCCCAGTAACTGCATACTAAAACAGCCACCAGCAAAGAAAGCTTGATAAAGACCACATGTTTCATCCTAGTGGTGATGCTAATCATGCTCACACATTGCTATTTTAGTGTCCAGAATGTTTCATGTTCGTCACACCAGTAATTTTATGACAGCTTTCCCCAACTCCCTGGATCCTTTTGACTGGAGCTCCTACCAGCCAAAGCTACCATAGCTATACTAGGGGGAGTTGATGGAGGCTGTAGCCCACAGCATCTGGGGGCTGCCAGGGTGGGGAGGGCTGCTTTATAAAAACCCAGTAATGAAAATATGTTCATACATTTGCATAGAAGACTGCAGCCCAAGGTATCGTGCCAGGCATGTTCATGTCAAGGAATCTCCACTGCTGTCTCCACGGTTGTTTGGCATTTGCAGCACCCTTCGAGTTGCCAGTTCTCAATGCTAAAAGTAAAACTAGAAGCTAGAGGAAAGGCTGTATATGCCTTGTGTGGCCTTTGGAACAGCAAGTACTTTGAAGCAAAGAACCTTCTCTGGGATCAGAGAGAGATGCTTACTCACAACAAGTGTGTATAGTGTATGTATATAGTAGTGTATAGTAATGTGCCGAGTAAAAGTGAACTCTGCTAAACAACTCTTTAAGCTAAACTTCTTGACTGAAGCTTCCATTTGAGGGTGAGGATCCTGCCCCATTGGTAAGGTCCAGTTCGGGAAGTGCAGTCACTGGGGGTATTGATCTGGAGGTCTTGAGCGCAGGAGGACTGTGGTGGTTGTACCCAGTTTCAGTGGTGACCTGGTCCAGATCTGGCATCTATGCAGATTGTGCTATTGGCTCTTGGTTCCACTGACCTCCTGTTCTCCAAGTTGGTGTTGAAGTCATTGCTAGATGTCTGAGTCACGACACCGGTTGCCACACTGTAGCAGGTGCAAGAGCACAGTTGAGTTCAGGTGCACTCCCATGCTGCAAACCTGATCCCTCTGGAGTGGGAGTGGGGAGTGAAACTGTCTAGAAGAGGCAAGTACACACCTCTTGAATTTTTAGGTGCTTAAAAATAAACATCAACTGAAACTCATGCATGCAGTTTCAACTGGATGATGCTTTGTATAGCTCTAGATTGGATTTGAAATCAATAGTGGCTTCTGTTGTTTCATAACATGAGCTTTCAAGAGTATTCTAAGCAAATCCAAAATTTGGCATCTCTGTAGAAAATAATGGTTTCAACAGCACCTGGCACTCCTGTTATCTTCTAGCATCCTGCATTCAAACTGGTAGTATGGCTGTTGATGAAAACCTACAAGCATGACTAAGCACTGAGATAACACTAGGTGCACCATCGGGGGGGCAGCTGAGGGGCCAAGCCCCCCCATTTTTTCAAGGGTGGGGCAAGGACCCCTAATATCCTGCGGCCTGTGGCAGGCCTTCCCACTGCACCATTGGGCCAACCTGTGGCAATGGCAGTCCCCATTGGGCTTTCCCATGGTCATGATAGGCCCTGTCTAGCCTCCCCACAGCTGTGGTGGGCCTCACAGCGTCCTCCAGCCATGTGAGAGCAGACACATGCATGCTGCCCCCCCAAGTTGGGTGGCACCTGGCGCCTGTGGAGAACACAGAACATGTTAGGCATCCTGCAACTTTTGAAAATCTGCATATAAATGCAAGAATGAAAACTCATTCTGTTTTGTGTGTGCTAACAGAATCATGATCACTAGCACCAATACAAGTCTGCCATGCCTTACAGATTCGTTTGCAGGCTACCTTATTTCTCCAAGACCTATAGTGGAGTGCTGGGACCACAACAGGGCAGGGAGGATGTGTTCTTACACCCCTAAGGGCCTTCTGTCAATAGGATGAAATAATGTAATCAAAGCCTGATGGGAAAATTGAGAGCTTTGATCCATTGAAGTCTGTTTGAATCCCTGTTCTCAAACTCGCATCACACCAGTCTAAATTTCTGCAGGGCCCTGTGCAAGGTGACTTAGCCCTGCCTTAAAACATGCTTGACACATCCTGCCCAAACGGCATGGTATTTAGAAAGGGAAAACAGAGCCCTAAAAGCACTTTCAGGTCCAAGTGAAGCACAATTAAGGTGTAAAAGGGCCTGCCTGTTAAGTTCCTCTGCCACCCACACATAAATAGCTCCAAGGAGCATTTGGTCACATAACCACTAGGTTTGCAAAGGCCAGTTCTCATGTAGGAACATGCAGAAGAATTTGCATGAGGAAATTAGGCAACAAGCGATGAGAATCACCTTTGTTTTCCTGCTGCTGCTGCTAAAGTCTGCCCTGCACTTCTACTCTAAGCCCTGCCAACTGTCCATTATGTGGAGCATCCATAGTGAAGACAGAGATACAGAGAAGGCAGAGGAGACCGAACTTAAGAAAACACCTCTTTCTGACAGATTCACACTCAAATAAAGAGGGATGGCAAATACAAACAGCAGTGCAAAAAGAAAAACTAACTGCTAAAATAGTAAAGGTTCTATGCATAGGAGCCAACTCCTAGGGGCTGAGGTTCAGCCCCCCAATGAAATACTTGAGAGGGCTGCCCCCCCAAGGTTGTTGGGCATTGCCACGCAAATTGCATGTGCTGCATCTCATGATCAATTAGGCGGGGCGGGGCTTACCTGCCCCCCCTATTTTATTCAAGTTTCAATGCAAATGGATGGTGAAGTTTGAGTACAAAATCCTAAATCAAATGCTGACACTAGAGCTGTTCTCATCTTCCTGCACGCTTGGGACCTTCATCTGTAAAAATGTGTATGCAGTTTTTTGCAAAGTGGATCCCAATGACTGAAAACAGCTGCACAGATCTGAACCATTGTTCCTTATTACACTCACAGTTTGCTTAACTGCAACTGTGCAGCTTGCACACTTGAGTCACTCCTATTTCTTTTTATGCCATTGATAATCTTCACAGACCTACTTTGAGATGCCTATCTGTAATTTATAATCTGTGACTTTCACTTCAAGACTGGAATTTCATTGATATCTGCAGCACCCTGTTACTGATTTTAGTCTGCACTGAATAGGAGACAAAGCAACCAAGAGTTTTGCAAGCTGCAACTTGTCTGATTCCCCAGCAGTGAGAGTTTTGTTATGAATGAACTGCATGTAATTGAATGGTACAGGATCATTAATTAGGTGTTGGTGCTAAATAATGAAACTACTTGAAAGATCCCAAGGGGCACATGGGCAATAGTCCTTAGCCTTTCCAGTATGTACAAGAGAAAGCAACAGAGTCAAATTTATGTAAAATAATATGGTCTCATGACGCATGGCTGTAAAGGTTTTTTGCAGATAAAGTCACTCAGATTCAGAAAGACTCCACTTTGGAAGCAAGGCTGGGGTGGAAGAGTGCTAGAGTCCTGTCTGGTCAAGTTGCATGGGATCAATTCCAATCTGTTACCTCCGAGGATGTGGACAGGCTGATTGGACAAGTGAAACCGACCACTTGTCTCCTTGATCCTTACCCATCCTGGCTCATAAAAGGGAGCTGGGAAGGGCTGGGCAATGGGCTCTGCAGGGTGGTGAATGTTTCTCTCTGTGCGGGAGTCTTCCCAGACCCACTTAAAGAAGTGGTTATTAAACTGCTTCTTAAAAAAAACCCATCTTTGGACCCGGCCAATATGGCCAGCTATTGCCCAGTCCCAAATCTTCCATTCTTGGACAAGATGATTGAGCGGGTGGTTGTTAAACAACTTCAGGCACACCTGGACGATGCAGACCATTTGGATCCTTTCCATTCGGGATTTAGGCCTCATCATGGACTGAGAGTGCCTTGGTCGCGCTGGTGGATGATCTCCGGTGGGCTAGGAACAGAGGTGAGAGTTGTTTCCTAGTTCTGCTGGATCTCTCACTGGCCTTTGATACCATTGACCATGACATCCTTCTGGACCATCTAGAGGGGCTGGGAGCTGGGGGCACTGTTATGCAGTGACTCCGTTCCTTCTTCCTGGGCTGTGCCCAGAAAGTGGTGTGGGGGATGAGTGTTCAGACCCCTGGGCTCTCACCTGTGGGGTGCCTCAGGGTTCCGTCCTTTCCCCAATGCTTTTCAACATCTACATGAAGCCACTGGGAGAGATCATCAGGGGGTTTGGGCTGGGCGTTCAATAGTATGCGGATAATTCCCAGTTCTACATCTCCTTCAAATCAGAACCAATGAGGGCAGTGAAGGTCCTATGTGAGTGTTTGGAGGATGGATGGAGACTAACAGATTGAGGTCAAATCCTGACTAGACAGAAGTACTGTTTTGGGGGGACAGGGGGCAGGTGGGTGTGGAGGACTCCCTGGTTCTAAATGGGCTAACTGTGCCCCTGAAGGACCAGGTGCACAGCCTGGGAGTCATTTTGGACCCACAGCTGTCCATGGAGGTGCAGGTCAATTCTGTGTCCAGGGCAGCTGTCTACCAACTCCATCTGCTATGTGGCTGAGACCCTACCTGCCTGTCACCAGAATAGTGCATGCTCTGGTTATCTCCCGCTTGGACTACTGCAATGTCATCTGTGTGGGGCTACCTTTGAAGGTGACTCAGAAACTACAGCTAATTCAGAATGTGGCAGCTAGACTGGTGACTGGGAGTGGCCACTGGGACCATATAACATCGATCCTAAAGGATCCTCACTGGCTCCCAGACTTTTAGAAGACATTTGAAGGCAGGCCTTCATTGGGAGGTTAAAATATACTCGGAGTTCTGTAGTGATTTCATGCTCTTTATTGCAGCTTGTAAAACAGTGAATGAATTGCCCCCCTCCCCCAACCTCAGGCTTTTATATGCATTATTTACACAATGAGTCCTGTCTGGTTGGCTGATTCTGCTTCCCTCTTGGAGCCTGATTGGTCTTTTCCTGCAGGCCAATCAGTTGTTGCATTCTACGATCCTACTTGCCTATTGTTCTAGGATCCAAGCTTAGTACATAACAGAGGTCTTTAATGCTTGGTGTTTTTATTATGTTTTTTAATATGCTATAAGCTGCCCAGAGTGGCTGGGGAAACCCAGCCAGATAGCCAGGGTATAAATAATACAATTATTATTATTACATGACTCATGATACTGATGAACAAATTCTTCACCAGATTTGCATTAAAATTCAAAGGGAGTCAGGGATGCTGTAAATGTGTATAACCTGCACAGTAGAATGCACGTGTGTATTGTATACATATTGCAGCTCGCGTGAATTAGATTGAAAGAATAAGTTTCTGGAGTTCAAAGGCTTTATTCATGCAGGAACTGTTTATAGAATGAGTGGAGATGAGAGAAAGATATTGCCAGTATCTTGTCTGGAAAGAACACTGAAAAAATGGCTCCGCTTTTAGGGGTGGAGTTAAGTTAGACAAAGCAAAGACTACAAGCAAGTGCTGGCTAGATTGCTAGATAAGCAGTGTCCTCTTGCGGTTTAAATTAATTCCTGCATGAACTACAAACTCAGATGAAAGAAATGCATTTACTTTACTCCAACATATGTAAGCTACTGGGAGACTGTTTTTGCATTTTCAAGATACAGCATGCAGCCACATGCAAATGTACAAAACCATTTTGACTAGAGGCTGCAGTAGGAGAGAAGCAGCATCTGTGGCATGGTGTACCTTTCACTCGCTGAGACTGATGTGTCACCTGCAAACCTCTTCCGGATAGATAGCCTTCTCATAGGTATCCATGCTGTGAAGGTCCAGATTGGACAACTGCGGTGCATTGTATGTGGGACTGCCTCTAAAATTGCCAGGAAACTGCAGTTTCACCCCAAATTCATCTGTGATTAAGTGGGACTGATCAACAGGAATATATTATACTAGTTCTTCAACAGCTATGTTGGCTGCTGCGCCATTTCTGAAAAATTTTTTAAATTGCTGGTGTTCGCCTTCAAAGCCCTGCATAGTTTGAGACTCAGGTATTGTTTATTTATTTATTAAATTTCTTTACTGCCCTTCATCTGAGCATCACAGGGTGGTTTACAGCATCCTTCAGGTATCTGCTCCCACCTGACAGGGCGCATTGCAGCCGCAGGAGGGCTCAACAAGGCCCACCGAGGGCTTGAGATGCCATCCCTTCAGAAGATTATCCTTGCCAAGGCAAGCTGTGTGAGAGGCAGGAGTGGCTAAGAGTCCACTGCAACAGCTGAAAGCTTGTTCACATCTCCTAGCACTGCAGAGTCTCAAGTGATCAGCAACAGACACTAAATTCCTACCTAGAATTTTAGAATTCCTACTCCCCTAATACAGACCTGGAAGTCGGTGGAAAGGTGGTCAGGAGCTATTCGGGCTTTTTCAGAACTCAGAAAAGCACATACAGTAGAGGCATACTTTATCTCACCTGGCAAAGGTGCAGCTTGGATACATAAGGTGAGAGGAGACAAACCTGACTAACAGAATATGTTGAGGAAACCCACCCTTTGTCGAGGGGGAAAGGTTCTTTGAAGTAGAAAGGTGTCACAACCCTATCTTGGTGAAAGATCAATCTTTTGAAATTCCAGTTCTAACAATGAATTAAGTTAATTTGCTGCTTAACCCGGAGGGGGGTCAGGGAGGGATGGGCTGGTTGAGCATTATTCACACCATCAGCAAATATTGCCATGGATACTGAGTCAGATGCCTGGAAGGAAAGCTTCTACTTGGTTATAAGCAAAAGTATAGAATAGGCGATACTAATTTCAGTTGATGTTGAGGAAAGATAGTGTACAGTGCATTTACTACGGCAGGTTCAGAATGCTTATCCTTGCCTTATTAATCCAAGGAGAAAACCCACATAGACAGGGCAGGTTTGGGTTTTTTTAAATAGGCGCAGTGGTTTTGGCAAAGGGGCCCTATTCCAACAATTACTAGCTATCATGTCTAGCCAGAATTTACACTGACATGTGCTGACGGATTTTGTAGCAGAAGGCAAATTCATATGGTTTGGGCACCAGGTACCTTAAGGATGACTTTCTCCCAAATGAACCTGCCTGCCAGGTGAGGTCATTATTAGCCGAGGGCAGCCTTGCTTTGGGACATGTTACCGGACCCAAAGGACTGGCTGGTAGTAGTGGTGGAGGTGGAAGCTTCAAGTTGGTGGGGCTGCTCAGGGCAGCATTGACAGCAGCAGCAGTCCAGTCCCAGGCAGAAGGTCCTCTTAGAGCAGTGGTGGCAGCTGTCAGCATCAGAAGCCACTGCAGGTCATTAAGGGTGTATGGGACACGTGGAGAGGTGTGATGGGTGGTGGATGGATGGATGGATGGATGGATAGATGGGAGGTCAATGTTCTCTAGAATGTCTTCTAATGCTTAACACTATGCACAGCTTAATATATCTGCAGGAAATTACCTATGTGCACACCCCTAAATTGAACACCCTACCCCCACCTGGAGATCCACTAGCCAGATACAGCAGTGTCGCTCCATATTTAATACTTCGGGGAACTAGTAAGATCAAGATGTTGATAATATTGCAACGCAGGAAATGTATACAGTTCACCACTCTCCTCTGCGATGGACCACCCATCCCTGGAGATGGATAGATCCACATGGTTTCCAGAACTCGTTAGTGGGTTTTGTAGAAGATCAGGGCAACAGCTCTGTCGCTGCTCTAGTGGTGGTTTGGAACAGGAGGAGGACTAGGGTAATTGAGGGGATCATTTGATGGTGCCCTCTTCTCCCACCTCAAGGACTGTCCCAAAATGTCTCCCCCCAGTTTGCCCTGAGGCAGGGAAAGCTGTGTTGGTTGACCTTGCTTACGAAGTATGGTGAGTTTGGGAAGCTTCCTTCTTTGGAGGGGAGGGTGAGCAATGTACTTAGCCAGCCCCGTCAGCCAGTAAGAGCATGAGCTCTGCTGGCAGGGACATGACTAAGCAGGAGCTGCCCCCAAAATGCTCCACAAAGCGCATAATTATAACGTTTGGAGTCTGGGAATTAGTTTTGACCCAGCCCTGGGTTTTTTGTTTTGTTTTGTTTTTTACAAGCATGTTGCTGCACTGGGAGCTTTCTGTCCGTTTCACTTGCTGTGCAAGACCTGCCCCTTCCTGAACACAGAGGACCTTACAATGCCACGGCATGCTTTCATAACCTCCAGGCTTGATTATTATAATGCACTCTACAGCCAGCTGTCCTTGAAGCTTCCCTTCGTGCAAATGCTGCTGCACACCTTATGGATGAGAGCCATCACAAACACATTCAGCTGGTTGTGTTCCAACAGCACTTACTGCATACAAATCGGATTTGATTCAAGGTGCTGATGCTCACCTATCTCTGGGTGATGCCTCTAGATTGTTCCCCTGTCAATCCCTCCTTCCCCAGGCCCTGCTTTGAATGCCAGCTTTACTCAGTGAGATGCAGGCTTTGGGGCTGTGTATGTACAGGTCCTGTTTACTCTGCACCCAGTGCACTCCCACCACAGGTGAGTCGCAATCCTGCAATGTAGTTTCTTAAGAAATACTGTGTTTTGATGCCAATTTCCTCCAACCAGTTTTGATCAAGCCGTATTGGCGTGTACAGCAATGTGCAAATGTGATTTGAGACGCAGAGCAGGGTGGGGTGAATGACCTTCCTGCATTTTAAGCTGGTAAGGGGTACACTGCCTTTGACTCAACTTCCCCAGGCTGTGGGGTGAAGGGCCCACAGAGCTTCACAATTTCCCATCGCTACAGACCTTCCAGATGGGGTGCAAAACACATCGCTTCTTTGGGGCATTCAGGTCAGCTGGATAGTTTGCCTTTTCAGCGCTGTTTTTAAATTATTATTTTTTTGGTATCTGTTTCATTCATTTTGCCTTTTTCAAATTATTTTAATTATAAATGACAAACTGGAATATCAAGTGCCTGTATTTTCTGCAAGGCAACCCTTAGTACAGTATCGATAAGGAGGGGCAAAGTTTTGCATCTTGCGCTGTGGAGAGTGGCTGTGAAATAGCGCCATTTTCTTTTTCCAGTTTGGCACCATTTCCTGGTTTGCTTTGGGCTAGGGAGACCATATGCGCTACTTTGCAGGTAACAGCCGCCAATTTGAAAGGCTGTCAGAGAAAAAGACCCCTGATTGTAGGGCTGTCTGCTCCAGGTCTGGTTTGAAGCGAAAGAAGCCTGGGCTGGGCTCGAAGGTTCCTTTCCACAGTTAGCACCTCTCCAGAGGACTGAGAAGGGGCAAAGGCCACTTTGCCATAGCCTTCCCACTACAGTGACATGTATGCATTGAAATTACTGTATTCAGAATCTTAATTAATTATAATAAATTATACCTATACATACACATTTGCACCTCCAAATCTGTGTACTTTTTCACTATGTGTAAGTGGCCTCTTTATTTTAGGTGCGCAGAGAAAAGTTGGTCACTTGAGGGAAAATGCCTGGGAGAAGAACCAAGAATGCGTTAAAAGGAAAGGCTGTTGTAGGAAATGTCTTCCTGCACCGAGGGCCCCCATTTTGGGAGAGGCCATTCAGAAATGTAATTCCTTCACTGCACTTCCTATATCACCTGTGGGTCTTGTGTATATCATTCTGTGGCATACAGGCCATAGAAAGAGCATAGCATAGAGGGGAGCCTTGAGTTTTCGCCGCTTCCCCTATCACACCTGCAGTATTTAAAGTGAGCCGCTCACGACACAGGAAGAGTTCCGACAGTGCTGGGCACCTAATTTCTCCATGCATTTCCCAGACCCCCCAGGCCATAGAGCCCAGGCCCCATCCCCATGGGATCCTGCGGCCACTTAGGCTTGCTTCATTACTCCATTGTCAATTCTTCTCTCTGCAGACCTTCGTTCCTTTTCAATTCCTTCACACCCAGCCCTGCCTGCCTGCCTGCGGTCCCTGGCACTTCTGGCAGACAGCTGGGGGATATGAATGGAAATAGTTAAAAACCGCACTTCTCCACCCAGAAGTGGGTGTTGCCTGTGTGAGAAAACAGTATAAGAACAGTAGGAAGTTTCAGCTGGTGAGAAAAACCTTGAAGCAGCACTGCTGGGGCATTTACATCTGGCAGGAATTGCCTTTTCCTTGGGACTGTAAATATACTGCCTGTGCAGGATGTCTGAGAAGAAGAGGAAGGGCAGAGGAAGGGGCAGAAAGAACAAAGAAGGGGGGACAGAGGAAAAAGAAGCAGGCCCCACAGAAGGTACTTTCCATTTTTAGCACATTTTACTGCATCTGAACAAGAGAGCTTCTGAGCTAATGCAAATGTACCAAGATACGGTTTCTGTCTCCTTCAGAAATACATTCCTGAACTATTTAAAAATAGCAACAAGAAACTAATCTCAGCAGGAATCAAGGCAGGGTGTTTTCTGGAAATATCCATGGTCACGACTCATAAAGTGCTGATGTGCTGATTAGAACGTTTCATGCAAATAGGCTTTTTCTTGTGTAACATCCAGAAATTCCCTGGTGTAGCAGCTAAAGAAAAAGAGAGTGTTTTTGAGAGACAGAAGCAGTAACAGACCAAACATGACCCAAGTAACTACGGTTGTCAATGCAATTGTTTTCACAAATGATGTGCTTACTATAATTCTAAATGCTTTGGTGTAATCATTATAACTCCAGATTGTTCTGATCTGGTAATTTACTCGTGCTGCTATCAGATGTTGACTGTCAATTAGTGGGCTAAAGCGGTAAGAGGTTGTGCGTTCACTGAACGTTTCCAGTGATGCAGAGAGAACAGTTGTGCCGTTTTAATGCTTCCTTTTTTGCCACAAAATAGCAGAGCAACAGGTTGTATGGTTCAACAATGACAGTCTATTTAGAAGGAAAATTTAAATTAGTAAAGATGCAGCAACAAGCCTCTCTCCATCTCTCGCCACACACTTGAGTGATGATTTCTTGAAGCAATGTATCTGCCTGCTGATCTAGCAATCTAATCATCTGTCTACACACACAGAAAACAACAATATTATATTGGAATGGTGAAATAGTTTATTAATCTCCATTGTTGCTATATTTTTAACTTTCCATTCTTACAAATAGTTGCATTTGCAAGAACACATGGTCCTCCCTATTGTGTCACAACATCTCTATGGTAGGCTTGGCTGAGAGAGAGTAATTGTCCCGGGATTACTGAGCAGGCTTCATGACTGAGCTGGGGCCAGGAAGCAGTCATGCTCCTTGGGGTCTCAAATTTCAACAGCACCTTGTGCGATGAACCCCCTTTTTTCTAGAAGTAAAGTACTGGTTGTGGCACCCCCTGTGTCCCCCCACCCCAGGCTTCAGGCTCAGTGTGACTAAACTGGTTGCGCTCCCCAAATCCGCCTCTGTACGAAGTTGGATCTTCCTTGTTTTGAGTTCAAGACTGTATCTGCCACACCACACTGCCTCTCTATTTTATATTTCTAAGCTCTCATCAGGTCATGTCTTAGTGTATGAGCCCCTTTGCTTTAACTCCCAATGCATAGATGCCTTTAGACGGTTGCTCACGTCCACGTTCCTGCTCTTGTTTCACTGAGGCTGGAGAAGTGTAAGGGCAGTAATAGTAGCCAAATGGCATGTGCTGTAGGAGAATAATAGACACACCACAGCAGCTGTGAGTGTGAAATATGTGAAACCTCCCTCCAGTTCTCAGCTTCCCGCCCCCACATGGTGTTCATAAAACATCAAACTTCCAGAGCACTAGATTTTGTGTCATGCACTTCAGAATTCTGGGAGTGAGAATATTATGAATAATCTAAATGCCCTTTAGCAAAGGGAGGTGGTTTTTATTTTTAAAAAAGAGGATCAGTAGCTGTGCTAATGCCTAAAGTGGAGGCAGAGAGCAGACATTTATCAGCTGCAGAGGTGACTGGATTAGATGAAGGGCAGCTTGGCATTCCTTGTCTCCAAAGGAGCTGTGCCTTCCTTGTTCTCTGCAGGCATCAAGAGCGTGATTAGAAGGAAGAGACAACGAAGCATCTAACTCTGAATAAACTAGATATTTTAAAGGTGGGGAGCACCTTCTTCTTCTTCTTCTTCTTCTTCTTCTTCTTCTTCTTCTTCTTCTTTTAAGGAGAACTACCTTGTTTTGCATTTTTAGAATTCTCAGTCCCCTGGAGTGTGCTGTTGTTTGATGAAAGTCCCTTTGCATGTGGATCATTTGGTAAAAAACAGATTATCTGCATTTATTTCCCTCTCCCCAGCATGAAAATATTTCTTTTCCTTGCCAAAGTGTGAACACCTGGAGGAGAGGAGAGTTTGAAGGATGCATATACAGGAGTGCAATAGGCACAAAACGCCAAGCATCCCTGATCAGATATTCACAGAATATTGCCACGTCTAGCCCCCAACTAAAGCCACTCCAACCATGATCAATGATCTATAGTCCACTATGGACACTGAAACTCCCCCCTCACAGGCCTTGCTTGCAGACAGCCCCCTAAAGAAAGCTACTGATTAGCTGGTCACATGCCAGGCCCTGTCGTCTGCATCTCTGCTTAGGCCATGCTGTCCCAAGACCTATTCATGTCAGTCACAATATCCAGCTCATAAATAGGACTGTTTTTTCATTTACTTTCAACTTCACCATCTTATGATTTTATGATTCTATGAACATTCAAAGAGGCCACAAGGCACTTCTTCTGGGAGCTGCATGCCAGTGGAGGGTAGCGCTTGTGGGGAAAGTGGGTGGGGCCAGTTGGAAAAGTGGGTGGAGCAATTGCATTTGACACACATTTCTCTATTCCCATTGATCCCCTGCTGGTGAGGCTCGCTGACCTCCCGGAAAAGCAAAAAAATGACCTTTTCCTGTTAGGCAAAGATCATAAGACGACTTGGATGATCGCCAGATTCTATGTTCAGATCTGTAGGCACAGACCACCCTGCAACCCAAACTTGTTCATTAAGAAAATCCCCAAACTCGGTTCCAAGGGTGACTCTGGGTCATCTCTCTGTGGTAGCTTATCTTAAAGTTTTAAGTGACTATACGCTTATCGCATTTATAAATTTTAAATTTATTGTTGTACATTGTTTTAAATGTTTGCTTTCCTTCTGGGATGGTACCCTCAAGTGTGTTTTATAAGCTGGTCTCCAACCGTAATACATTTATCTATCTATCTATCTATCTATCTATCTATCTATCTATCTATCTATCTATCTATCTATCTATCCTCTTATCCGGGCATTTTAAGCTTGTGCCAATCAAGGGCACATTCCAGCCAGGCAAAAGCACTCCAGCAGGATGTGAAACAGGGCCAGTGGCCTGGCGAGAAGGTGTGGGTGTGCTTTTTTCACTTCATTTGCTTCTAATCTCAGTGATTAAACACACACCCCAACACCAACCATATGTATGTATCTATGTATATGTATGTTATCTATCTGGTAACTTAGGATAGCACTTTTGATGAAATGGACTCCAGGCCCACACCCTCCCAAGTGTCCCTGTTTTCCAGGGACACCCTTGATTTAGAGAAGCCATCTCAGTTTCTGATATCATCCCAGAATGTCCTACTTTTCCTTAGGATATCCAAATTTTCATTGGAGAAATGTTGGAAGGTATGGAATTATGCAACCCCCGATCAGTCTGAAGGCTGTCCTGTGTAGGGAAGGCCTTTTTTAAAGGTTTAATGTTTTATTATGTTTTTATATATGCTGGAAGCTGCCCAGAGTGGCTGGGGCAACACAGTAAGATATGTCAGGCATAAATAGTAAAATTATCAGTATGGAAAGGGACGTCCCTATTTTCACCAGAGAAATGTATGCAGTCCATGAAAACCTGCCACATAAATGTGTTCGTCTTTAAGGCACCACAAGCATTGTTATTGCTTTTGTTTGCAGAAGATCTCTCTGGTCCTTTTCAGGGAGAATAGCCTTCAGCTCTGGCCTTGGCGTTATGTTGCTAGATTAACCAATGCGGTTTATACAGGTAACATGTTTAGTTCCCATCTTTTATTCTGTCACTTGGAGCAGGGCCTGCTTTCCCCTCTGGCTGACAGGTACTCGTGTTCTCTTCCTTGAGCAAAGCAGGCTTTTGATCTTTTTATGCCTGAAACAAAACTTAAAAATTACATCCTCCTGCTCTGCAGCTTCCCTTTTTTTTAATGTGGCGCATACATTGTTTCATCATCATGTTATTTCATGGAAATGCTGGTGTAGCCTAATAACCGCTGGCTTTAATTTGAATGCTAGATGTTTAGTGCCTAGGAGCAAAGGTGTTCCATAGTTACTGTTATGTACTGAAGTTCTCACCCTGGGCCAGCAGGGGGATACTGTAGATAGTTATGCAAATGAAGGATCGAAAGTGACGTTCAGTGATTGGATAGTTTTAGAAAGTTGCAACAGTTACGTTGTTCTGGAGCTCTATATAAGCAGGCTGACTGAGCTCCTCAGTTTAGTTCTGTTCTGGCATCTGAATAAAGAAGAGCTGTTTGAAGAATCGTTGTGTCGTCTGATATGTTCACCCACAACTTAACAGTTACTGATAGACCTTTCCTCCATTGATTCCACCAACTCTTTTTGGTCCTTAAGAATAATAAACTCCCAAATGCCTGTTGCTTTCAAGTTTGCCAGAACTTTTCATGTACCTCATTTTGGAACATTTTGGCTGCCCCTAATAAAGGTGTTTCCTAACCCTTCCAACTGTACAATTCTATTATTATAACTGGGGATTCTGGAGTTTTGGTCATTTTAGTACTTCTTTGTATTGTTTTCCAGCTCTATTATACCCTTTTTGAGAGCAAAACTGTACATAGTGTTATGAGTATGGGAGTGGGGAGTAGGCAGAGACCCCTCTGAACCCTGGATCCAGCAAGTGTTAAAAGCTCACCAAGCCTTCTAATTCTGGGAACTAGCCATACTAGCTTCCTGGTGAGGGGATGAGGGATTAAGGGGCCTGGTGCGAGACGGCAATTGGGTTGGGTCCCCTCCCTCAAGTGAAAAAAGCAGAGTTGAGTTTGGCCAGTGAGGTGACCTAGATGTAAAGCAGCAAGTTGGAGAAAGAGAGTAAAAGCTGAGAGCAATGTTTGCCTTTGGCTTGAGTCCAAGGCTGTGGAAGAAAAAACCGTCCAGGGGTTTTAATGCTGCGAACCCCTCCTTCACAGGCTCAGGTTGTAGATACGTGTAAATAAACCATATAGCATACAGACACCACAGCATCCGCTTTGCCACAGACTGAGTAAATGCCTGGAACCCCTGGAATCTCACACCACTCAGAGATTGGGCAACAATATTTCCCCATGTGATTATATAATGGCATTGTGACAATGGCTGCATCGTTTTCAAACAACTTCCTAAATCTGAACTATTTTCATTGCCACAGAACACTGATTTTGTAAGTGAGCTTTCCACGATGACTTCAAGATCTCTTTTCTAAATAGTCACCACCAAACTAGTCCCCAAGCATCAAAACCTCTAAACCTCATCCAGAGTACTCTAGTAAAACAGAACCAAAAGCAAAGAACATTGCCTGGCGTTGTTAGCAAGATCAATATCTTATTTACCCTCATCCAGACAGATTTTTCATCTTCACTCTGGTGTGAATTTAACATTTGTAGGAATGTGTATGTTAAATCCACAGCCTGTGGGAATGTAAGAATACAGCCTTGTTTAAACAAGACTGTGGGTGGTGATCTATCTTATGTGGTGTTATGTGGCATTTCCGTGTGCTCTGGCTTCCATCACGGTGTCCCGTTGTGCCAGAAGCGGTTTAGTCCTGCTGGCCACATGACCCGGAAAGCAGTCTATCGACAAACGCCGGCTTCCTCGCCTGAAGCCAGATGAGCGCCGCACCCCATAGTCAAGTTTGACTGGACTTCACCGCCCAGGGGTCCTTTACCTATTTACCTTTAAATATTTTCCAGGGAAACCATCATGCTTGGGGAAGTTGAAGGCACTGATGCATTTTTTGAGCAAGCAAAAAAGGGGTGTCTGCCTGTGCACACACAGGCAAATTAAAAATGAATAAATCGGTATCTGAAGGGTGCAACTACTAAGGAAATGAGCCAACCTTCTAGAGAGACAAGAGCTGATAATAATCACTCAAATACTTTTGAAGGAAGGAAATAGTGAAATGTGTTAGAAATGGCATTTCTTAATCTAAGCAAATTGCCTGTACTTAGAGTGCTCTAGCTCCCATATTGTTGAGATCATTGTATTTTTGTTTAAATAGATCTTTTGCATTTTGTGTCATGAAATGGTGAGGTTTATTTTAATGGACAATGCTTGTAAATTACAGTCCTCCTAGATTCTAACAAAACGCCAGACTGGTGGGCCATAATGCTCAATGTGCTTTCAATGCTACCATTTTTGTTTTTTTAAAAAAGCAAGAGAAAATTTCTGCAAGACTGCCTCCTCCCCTCCCTTGCCAGTCAGGATGTTATGATCTGCAGGAAAGGCTCCTGTTATTGTGCCAACTGCCTTGGAGGTGCTGGGAGGTGCCGAGGAGAGAACCTCTGTCGTGCTCCTCCTCAGCGGGAGAACTCCCTTCCTGTGGAGACGCACCAGGTGCCACATCTTTACAGCTTCAGGCAGTTACTGAAGACACGCCTCTTTTCCTGGGCCTTGGGCAGTTAAACTGTTGCTGCCAGTGCCTCCCTATGGCTTTGCTGATATGAGTTGTATTTTGGAGTGGGGCTTTTGGTTTTCTCTATTTGTATCTATTTGTATTGTATTTTCTTTTTCTATGGCTTATGAAGGACAGGTAACAAATATAACTACAGTGGTACCTCGGATTACAGACACTTCAGGTTATATACACTTCAGGTTACAGACTCCGCTAACCCAGAAATAGTACCTCGGGTTAAGAACTTTGCTTCAGGATGAGAACAGAAATTGTGCTCTGGCGGCGTGGCGGCAGCAGGAGGTCCCATTAGCTAAAGTGGTGCTTCAGGTTAAGAACAGTTTCAGGTTAAGAACTGACCTCTGGAAGTACTTACCGTATTTTGCGCCCCATAGGACGCTCCGGCCCATAGGACGCACCTAGTTTTTTTGGGGGGGAAATAAAGAAAAAAAATTATTTTCCCCCCAGGTGTGGGGCTGGAAGAACCAGGTCGGGGAACAGTGGGAAGGCATGCTCTGCCTCCCCGCTGTCCCCCGAGCTTGTGGGGCTGGCGATGGCCGCGCAGAGCTGCGCTGATCCCGGGACTGCAGGCAGTTCTGCGCCACCATCTGGAGCGGGGCGGGACTTCGCTCCCCGTTCCCGATGGTCGCGCAGAGCTGCGCTGATCCCGGGACAGCAGGCAGCTCTGCGCCGCCATCCGGAGCGGGGCGGGACTTCGCTCCCCGCTCCCGGTGGCCGCGCAGAGCTGTGCTGATCCCGGGACTGCAGGCAGCTCTGCGCCGCCATCTGGAGCGGGGCGGGGCTTCGCGCCCCGTTCCTGGTGGCCGCGCAGAGCTGCGCTGAGCCGGGGACTGCAGGCAGCTCTGCGCAACCCTTGGAGCCGGTCTCCCGAGGGTTGCACAGAGCTTCCTGAAGCCTGGAGAGCGAGAGAGGTCAGTGCGCACCGACCCCTCTTGCTCACCAGGCTTCAGCGAAAGCCTGCATTCACCCCATAGGGCGCACCCTGATTTCCCCTTCATTTTTGGATGGGGAAAAGTGCGTCCTATAGGGTGAAAAATATGGTAACCTGAGGTACCACTGTAATAATAATAATAACAACAATAATAGCAGTAGTAGTAGTAGTGTGTGTGTGTGTGTGTGTGTGTGTGAGAGAGAGAGAGAGAGAGAGGCTAAAGGTGCAACTGAAAAGGTTGGGCACAGCTGTTTTAGGATGAGTGGACATTGCTACCTTTGCTCACATCCATCCTTTGCTGTTAAAATTACCATCACCATCATTTTTACTCCACCTTTTTCTCCAAGGAGCTGAAAGTGGTGTACATGGTTCTCCCCATCTCAATTAATCCTAACAGCCCTGCGAGGTAGATTAGGCTTACGCTTGCATCTCCTTTTCCTTTCTACCCTTCTCATAATTTAGACTGTAAGTTCCTTGGCGAAAGAACTAGCAACCAGTGCAGATCTCTGAGCCCGGGTTTTATATGCTAGCCAGGCCTCGCTCCTGCCAGCAATGGCGCTGCAGCATTCTGCACTAACTGCAGCTTCCGGATCAAGCGCAAGGGAAGCCTCAGATAGAGCGCCTTGCAGTATCCAGTCTTGAAGGAATGGCCCTAGCAGTTGAACCATGCCCTTTCCCAGGATACTCTATTTGTCTCCGGGAGACCTTTTTCTAAGTTTTCATTGAGCTGTTTCTCCTCCCCATCTTCCACCCTTTGGAGTGTTGTCTGGCCCTCTTTGAAAAAAGTTTGGACACCACTGTTTTAGAGTGTAATAATGAAGAGCCCATAGTGGATAAAGTCTGTGGGAAGCGGACCAGGTTTAAAAAGCTGTCCGGGGCTGAAGCTCACCGTAACACGAAGGGAAGGCAGTCTGTGTTTTATCTACTGCATTTCACCAGAGTCTGAAGTACAGTAATCCCAGTCTAGGCTTCATACACAGTTTTGGAGCTTTGTGGACTAGTGCCTGAGGCACTTGGATTTCTGGTGGGCTTTTCTCATGCCTAATGTGAATTAGAGTTTGTTCTGAATAAAATGCTTTAGGCATCCTTTGTGTAAACAAAAGAACACGTCTTACACATACCTTGCTCACCATCTTGAGCAAGACACTCAGCTTAACCTTCCCTGTAAGGTTGTTTAAAAGAATGAATAATATGGATTCATTCTAGTGTGATCCTTGAAAGTGTGAGAAACTACAGGAGACTTGTAAAGGCTCTTGTGGTTGTGTGCCTAATGTCTGGTGGGGCCTTTGTGGGTCAAAGGAGACCAGCGCCTGTTGGAGAACCATTCTAGATGTGGCCCCGGGGCAGTTGCATTTGTTGTGCCCACATGTCTGCTCTGTTCCTGTATAAAGCAAGGGGGTAAGGGAGTTTCTAATGAAAACAAACAAAAGGGGCACACAGGTGATGGGAATACCATGAGAATGGAGCAGAAATGTGAATAAGCAAACATGTCCACATCTATCATGCCTAGATCCATCCTGATTTTCTGGTTGTTGCTCAAATGGCTCTTCGCTCCCCCCCCCCCCAATTTGTTTCTTTAATTTCACAGCATTTATTTACATAGAACTTCAGAATGGCCAGATTGCTTCATATTCATTTCCTTGTTGCATCCATTTCAACTGCTGTGGAAAGTAGGTCGGAATTATTATTTCCATAATGCAGATAGAAGAGGCAGGATGAGGCAGAATTGTCTGCCTTAGGACTCACTTCATGGCAGATGCATGATTCAGACCGGGGACTTCACTTTCTTTCTTAGCTACTGTGCAACTTAGCTCTCTAGAATCTTGAATTTGACTTAAGTGAGGCTGGAATGACAATGCCAGATTAGGCTTGAAGATTCCTCAGGGTATTGATGACAGGATTCAGAAGGTTAAAGGAGCTTTAAGATGATCTACACTTTTGTTGATCTTCTGATACCTGCATTATGGATTTCTTTTGCCTGCAGGCTGAATATGAGGAATGTAGCTACATTTTACTGTGAAGCGGAAATGATATTTTACTGTCAAGTTTTTACGATTCTGTACATGTGCCTGGACTAGAGCTTCCCTGACAAGCAAATTTAATCTCTAAAATAAAATTTCAGGTTGCTTCTAGTAGAAATTCTGCATCAGATACCAATCATGGATTCAGAACAATATGGGGAACCTGCTCAAGATCCAGGAGTAGTCATTTGGGCTAAAAATTATTACGTGAAAAGTATGGTAATAACATAGACCAGGCTTCCTCAAACTCAGCCCTCCAGATGTTTTTTGCCTACAACTCCCATGATCCCTAGCCAGCTGAACCAGTGGTCAGGGATGATGGGAATTGTAGTCTCAAAACATCTGGCGGGCCGAGTATGAGGAAGCCTGAGCTGGGATGTGTAGTGCCTGTTCCTTCTCTTGTGTTTAGGTGCTTCAGTGACCCATCTCACTGCTCTCATGAAGGGGCTGGGGAAGGAGCTGGCAGGTGAAGGTGTATATGGCTGGAGTGTACCAAAGGATCAAGACTCTTTTTGGTTCATTGGAGAGATGCTTATGCCTCCCTGTTCAAAATCCACTGGCCATTGTGAAGCAACCTTTTTTATTTTGGGAGAAGCACTGGAAGAATGTGGGAAGTCTACATGTCCCCTTGTTATTTTCCCAAGAGGAATAGGGAACTTTGTCATTGGCAGAGATCTTTCCTTGCATAGCTTTCACACAAGTTTCTAGTCCTGGTCATCCATGTGCCGGCTGACGGAGTTTGGAAACAAATAGTTACAGAAGATGTTACGGCGCAGTTGGTTTGGCTTTGCTGCAACCAGATCAGTAGCAGCTAGTGGTAGGGGCATGTTTCAACCTGATCACCTTCAAAAGTTGTTAGATAATTTATTAGATAATTTTTCATATTCTTTGGTTTGTTTTTGGCATTTGCTTTGTTATGTTATTGCTCACGGCTTTGGGCTTCCTTTTGGAAAAGCAGTGAAGAAACATGAAATGAAAAGCTCTGAGTTCCTCTTTTTTTACATAATAGGGAAACTAACCTAAAAAGGAAATCATGGGTTGGGATAAAGCAGATGGGTGCTGTTCAGAAGAAATGAGTCAGCCATGGTATGCTTTGCCTCGGGCCCTGAGAAACAAAGGCAGGTCCGGAATAGGAGCATGTTGAGAACGTGGGTGCAACTGTTTGGATAGAAATGAGAAATAGGATCAGTCAGGTTTTTTTTTTAAAAAGCATTTCCTAACTGACATAGCAATCTTATACAGTAAGCCTGCAACTTACGCAACTTACGTGTGCACTGAGCTTTATGCATGTGGCAGCAAATACCGTAAATAAATCGAAGGGAGTGGGGCATCCAGGAATAATGGCTTTGGCAATCCTCCCTGCCATTGAACCCAATGGGCTTTGACTTGACGCAACTTTGCCTTTAGGAATGTAAACCCTGTGTAAGCTGCGGGCTTTGTGTACTACCATCGCAACAGGGCCAGAGATAAACCCCTGTGACGTCACTGGACCGGTCACCATATTCAAAGTGCGCCAAGTTCAGGAGGTGGAAAATAGGAGAGTGGAAAATTCTTGTCTGCTGATGTTTTCATATATAATGGTTACTTTAAAGTTGCAGTGTTTTGGCTTTTGGAGTGGTAGGATTCAGAGACAAAGGATATTTTTTTTGGGGGGGGGGCCAGAGCGGAGGATAAATGTTGGGTGCTTCCAGACTGTTGCTATTTGGGGGTGGGACTCAAATCACATACTGGCAAATTCAGTTTCTGCAATCAAAGTTGATTTGGAGTTCTTGAACAGGCAACCCAATTCTCCACAAAATTTGACTTTTTAAAATAAGAAAAGTGACACGGAAATGTACTAGAAAGTGTGCTTGATGCAACATCATAAATCATCTATGCAAACAAACGAATTAGAGTGAATATGCAATAAGCAGGTTATCTGGAAGCAACTTTCATTCATTTTAAAGGACTTCTTTCCCTCACTTTCTCCTCTAGCTCCCTCTGCTGATTCTTGTTTACAATACTTTTCGTTCCTTCAGTTTCATGCCATTGCCACCTTTCCAGGCAGCATAGTCAGGTTTTGCTGGGAGTTTTCTCTTAAGGTGAAATATACTCAGAGTCGCAAAGTGATTTCATGCTCTTTGTTCAGCTCATAGTGGTGAGGAGGTATGAATGAAAGTCCCCTCAAAGTATCTGCTTTATATACATTATTTACACGATGGGCTGCACATGATTGGTTAATTCTGGAATTCTACTGTAAGCCAATCAGGCTGTGGATTCACTTATATCTGGAGCATGATTGGGTGGTTCCTGCCAACCAATCATACTGCTGTATTGTTCTTGGACCAATCAGACTGCTGCATTCTGAATCCTATTGTTCTAGGACCAATCAGACTACTGCAATTTGGATCCTATTCAAGTCAGTACATAACATAAGGTAAGAACATAAACATAAGAGCATAAGTAGAGCCTGCTGACCCCTCTAGGCCAGCATCCTGCTCTCACAGTGGCCGACCAGAGGATTGTGGGAAACCAGCACGCAGCACATGAGCAAAAGAGCCCTCTCCCTTCCTGGCCTTATCTCAGAGCCCCTTGGTGCCACGGCCATTTCCATGACTAGCACTGCTAGCTGCTGCCCAGCCATCTCCGGATGACCCCTCACATGGCCCTGGGCTCATGCTGGGATTCCAAGATTGTAAGATGATGCTTTGGAATTGCTAGCCTAGCAGGTACACTTAGCAAAAGCAGTTTAGTTTATTCAAAGACCTAATGAGGAGAATGGAAATGTCTGCCAGTAGTCATCAAGTGCTTCCCTTAGGAAATGAAAAAAACGGGTCTCGTGGTTTCCTTGGGCTCTGCCAGCAGAGATTAGAGTGATCCGGTGCTGTTTTCCAAGGCACTTGTGAGAAAGTCTGGGCATCTTCACACAAAATGGAATATAAGCTGCCTAAAGCACGAAGCATATTAGACTCCATATTACGTTATGTATTTTATGGGAATTCAGAGTCCATAATTACCTGCTAATGGGTTCCAGCAGGACTGGGATATGTCTGGGTAAGTTTAATATCTAGCTATTCTCCCCTGTGAACTTAGATTGGATGTTTTGGCGCATATGTTAATGGGAATGGAAGGAGGTGGCATTCATCCCACACATGATGTACTCACTTCCTTCACTCAGACAAATAGAGAAGGTAGCTATCCATTCCTCCACCGATAGTCTTATCTGCAGAAATACTAGTTTCTGGACCCAAATGATACTGATTAAGTTAGACCCAGTGTGAAGGCAACCCTGTTCCAAAAATTTCCAAGTAAAGTTTTATTGGCCCTCTCACTTAAATCTACACAGCAATCTATCTCAATGTATTATTATTATTATTATTATTATTATTATTATTATTATTATTATTATTATTATTATTTCCTTTGAGTTTTAGATGAAAAGGTATAAGCCAAAATGTGAACTCCCCTAAACAGCATGTGTGTGTCTGTGTAAAATCCCACCTTTTTCACTTCACTACAGGTTTACAAGTTTTGTGAAATTTCTCTTGACACATGAATTACCTCCCATTTGTAGTTTACATATCAAAAGAGAAGGCAACTTTGAGACCGAAGGGTAAATTTCTCCATTGGCACACAGCCATCGTTGAGATGTGTTACCTTGTTGAAGATGTGTTACCTTGTAAGATATGTTACAATGGGAGCCTGCCGATGGTAAAACATGTCATGGTAGGGGCCACCAACCTATATGGGCCAGTGGATGCATTTTGAGGAAGTACAATTGGTGCCAGTCACAAGATGACTGCCAAGGAGACATGGCGTAACACAAAATGCTGCCACATCTAAAAGCAGAAACAGACACACAAGCACCAAAAGGTGCAGGCATGTCTCTCCATCAATGCTCAACCACAGAGAGCGCTTTCTGCCTCTCCTCTGTTGGGGACAGATGGAGGGGTAAGTGTCTGATTCTGGCATCTAGTGAAATCTGGGCGTGTTTTCAAAGGGGATGTTCAATGTAGGAGAGGCTGAGGAAGTGGAAACAGAAACTGAGCAGGGAGAGAAAACACTCTCATGCACATTGAATTTTTGAGGAGATACTTACTTGGACATTTTGTGGGCACCGTATTGGGGCCCCCTTTTGGATATGCTCATAGCCAGGGCTTCTTTTGAGGTGGCATGTTCCAGTATGCCATAACGCCAGCTCTTTTTTCCTTGCCTGCTGCCACGGCCGCTTCCCATGAGACACTTTGGCGCGACTCTTTTACAATAGCCAAAGCGCCTTTCAGGAAGGGGCTGCCAATCATATAAAGATCGCGCCAGAGCAGTGGCAGTGGGGGGTGGGGGGTGGGTGCGACCAGGCAAATGGCGGTGCGATGGGAGGGCGTGGTGCATGCCAGCACCTTTGTTCATAGAGATAAAGCACTGCTCAATACATTTTTAACAGGCAATAATTCATAGGCAAAATCTATTGACTGAGAAAGAGATTAAAATAATAAACTGCTTATCATTAGCAGAGAAAAGCGACGTTTGATAGCTGATCTTCATTATGGATCAAATCTTTCATGCTTGCAGCTGCACATGAGTGTTCTGGATGTAGCAATAGGCTACCAAATGGTTTCAGTGCATTTCAGTTGGGAACTATGCTCAGTTCTAGGTATCATGTGTTGTTAATGGGGAACAATGCTAATATTGTTACTATGGAGAGAGAGAGAGAGAGAGGAGACAACCACCTTCTCCTCTTCATTTCTTTATAAGTGGATTGCAGTATCAGCTTTTATTTACCACTGTTGATTCACCCAGCCACTGCCACCAAATATCTGTACTATATTGCTTACGAATGCCTTATAGCTATATCCCAGTAGCATTAATTTAGATATAGTAAACCAGCCAGACATACTTTATAATTAAATAAAAGTAACAATATTTATTTATATTAATTTATAAAGGTAAAATAAGATAAACATTCTACTTGAATTATCTACTGTCTCTTTAAAAGCTTGTACTTTGGTCAGTGGAATGGGCGCTGCTGCAGGTGCCACGTAATACCCGTTCTGCATTAGTAAGAACTTGTTTGTTTAGTCTGGCAGTACTTAAACTTTGGAACTACCCGCCTATTGATATCAAGCAGGTGCCTTCTCTGTATTTTTTGCTGTCGCTTGAGACTCAGGTGGTGTGGAGTGCCTTCCATCAGTTTCAGCTGGTGGCCCAGCTGTGCCCCATCTGGATAGGGATAGCCTTACTGTTGTTGTCTATGCTCTGGTAACCCCCAGGTTACATTACTGCAACACATAGGGCTGTGTAAAGGGAATTGGGGGTTGCTTGTGCGTAGAGGGTGCGGATGCTCTAGGCAACGTTCCCTGGCTAAACCTTTCCCTGGCTGGACAGCCTTTACTCCGTGGCTGTGTCAGTCACTGGCAGAATCCGTCAGTGGGCGTTTCCTGAACTTCTTCCAACATAAAAACTCCTTGACACCAAGTCTCCGCCTAGACTCCCTGCACGGAAGTCTTCTGCGCAGAGTGGGCATGGCCAGCGGAGGTCCTGGACTCTCCCCGCTGGTCTCTGTGGAAGAGTCTTGGAGCCCTCTCTCCGAAGTCCTTCCCTGCTCCCCTTCCTCCCAGGTGTCACGCTGATTTCTTTCCCCAAGGGAAGTGTTTTCTCTCCCTCTGCTGGTCCCTTCTCCCGCATCGTCGGAGAGCCTTACCTCCACTCTTGGCTCCGATGGCAGTTTCCTGACATCCTGCCTCCAAAGATGGTTCAGAAATTTGGCAGAATTTGGCAGCCAGCTTGCTCATTGGAGCTAGACGGTTTGAGCAGATTACAACGATCCTGGCCAATTACTTTCTGGGCCCAATTCAAAGTGCTGGTTTTGATCTATGAAGCCTTACAGAACTCAGAGCTCAATACCTCAAGGAGCGCCTCTCCCCATATAAACTGATCCTGTCACTGATAGCATCATCAAAGGACCTTCTTTGTGTGTCTCCTCCACAAGAAGTCCAGAGCGTGTCAACACAAGAATGGGCCTTTTCTACAGTGGCTCCCCATTTGTGGAAAGAAGAAGAAGAAGAAGAGTTTGGATTTGATATCCCGCCTTTCACTCCCTTTAAGGAGTCTCAAAGCGGCTCACATTCTCCTTTCCCTTCCTCCCCCACAACAAACACTCTGTGAGGTGAGTGGGGCTGAGAGACTTTAGAGAAGTGTGACTGGCCCAAGGTCACCCAGCAGCTGCAGGTGGAGGAGCGGAGACACGAACCCGGTTTCCCAGATTACGTGACTACCGCTCTTAACCACTACACCACACTGGCTCTCGAAAGCCAAGGAGGTTGGCTGGGACCTCCCTTACAGATATTTGGGGACCAGGCAAAAGTGTTTATCAGCAAGCCTCTGGCTGATGGAACACATAGCCTTTTAAATGTGTTAAATGTGGAGGGGGCTATTGCCTTGTTTTGTATTTTTCTGTTGTTGTGAACTACCTTGGGATCTTTTCAGGGCTTGCTGAAAACTTTCTTATTTAGGCAAGCCCACCCAGATGCTTAGAAATGCTGAAATGATTTTTAATATGTTTTGGTGTTTTAACTTTCTCTATGTTTTAAAGGATTGTTATTTTTTCTTGATTTTATTGTTGTATCTTTTTATAAACTGCTTTGAGGTGGATATAACACATCAAGCAGTGTATACATTTTATAAAATAAATAAAACAAAACAAAAGGTGATTGCTATTTTAAATGGCAGTTTGTTTTCAGATCAACATATGTCTGATTTAGAAGCTCAGTTCCTAAATCTATTTAATTCATAGGGCAATTATCCTTATTCTCTCTATATCAGCCAGGACTTTTGCTGGCTGCCCTATGAGCAGAGACTTGCAGGCTGCTATCACTCTGCTCACCGGCAGAAAATTCTGCGCTGAATTCTCCTCACTGTCCTTATGTAGCCTCTCTACCAATCTTCCCCATAAGCCAGTGAGTCAGCTCTTTTGGGCAGGCTATACAGTCATACCTTGGATCCCAAACACCTTGGTACTTTGTCGTTTTGGCTCCTGAATGCCACAAACCCGGAAGTGAGTGTTCCGGTTTGCGAACGTCCTTTGAAACCCGAATGTCTGACGGGACCTCCCTATTTATTTATTTTTGACTGGGTACATATGTGTGCTTGCCCCTCTTAATTTTAAAAGTTTTCAATTTATTGTGTAATTAGAAGCATTGTGGTCTTGTGGTTGAAATGCATGTGATATATGAACAAACTTAGAAGCTTTAGAAAACTTAGTTCTGGCTTATGGTAGTGGATTTGGAGTTGTAGATGCTCAGAACTGTTGTTATGAGGCACAATAATAATTTCTTTTCTATAAGCCTTTTCTGCTAGGCTTTTTGAGTGACTTCAAGCAAGAAATACCTGGGTCTCCATTTCAATGTGTGTTATAGATTCAAATAAAGGATATATCTCATTGTATCAAATAGCATGTGACTAGTAATTGGTGAGAAATTATAAAGGCTATTTACATAAACCTTCCGCTCAGTTTGATAATAATCGTGTCCTTACTTACTTGGGAGTGAGCACCATTTAGCTGAATGGGAGTCGCTGCTGAGCAAAGAGGCAGAGGATCAGGCCCCTTGGGTTGGCTCTGGACATTGAAAAGAGGGCGCATGCGTGACTTGTGCTTCCTCTTTCCACAGTTCCACATAATGTCTAAAGTGGTGCCTCGTGCTTCTTCCCCAATAGGCCACCAGGTGAGATTCATTTTTTCTGTTATTTTATGGCATTGTCTAGGAATGACTTTCAATCCATCTATTACTAATATAGCACAATGCTTTACATTGTGACATTTTAAAGTCTCTTTCCTGCCCTGAGCAGTTTCCAATCTAAATTTCAGCAGAAGGGAGGCAGCTGAGGGAGGGGAACCCAGCAGAGGGAAGAGGGAGGCAAGGAGATCAACCATGCACTTACACATATTTAGGCTTTATTTATTTATTTTGAACATTTATAAACTAGCCATAATTTTAAAAAATGGATTTGAGGGTAGTATACAAAGATTTTTTTTTTTTTTAAGATGCCAGAGTTCTGGCTTCTAAACCATTTTCAAGGACATCCTCAAGCATTTGATTATTAGTTCAACCTGGAGGTTACCAGAGCATGAATAATGGAGATCAGCCTATCTCTATTTGGGGGGAAAACTGCAGCTGATCCGACTGCACCTTGATCCAACTCTGGTCTCAATGACATGGGGTTCCTTCGGTACCCCATGTCATTGAGACCACTTGTATCTGAAGTGACAGAGTGGATCAAGGAGCATCCCTAAGCTGTGTACCTGCTCCATTCAGAACAGTCAATACACCAACTATCTTACTGTGGAACCACAAACTCACAGTGCAGCCATCTCATCAGGACTCCGCTTCAGTTTACTAACCCTTTCTCAATGCATTCCTGACTCCAGACAGCAGCTTGTAGCTTAGCACTTTCACAGCAATGCTGATGATAAGAAAAAATAGAGCTGGGTGTTATAGGAGTCTGTATTGGTCTCACATTTTGTTGAGTACTTGTGCATTTTATTTTATTTTTAAAAAATCTTATCTGTTTATGAATTGCTTTGTTCTTTTCCCACCTTGTTCTTTGTTCTGGGTTCTGAGCCGCTCTCTATAAAATGAAGCTCTCTGTTGCTCTTTCACTATAACAGGGAATTTTAAAAACAACTATTACTTTCCACACTTTTGACCAAAGTGGGTTAAATTTACAGGCCCAGAGGTCTATATACCATTTTCATTTTCTGCCAGAATTATTTTCAGAATGACAGGCATTGTGATTCTCCTGCAATGTCAGACTTTACCATTTTGGGGTAGGAACAAACAATAGGAATTGCAGGGGGTGGGGGAAAGAGCAGGGATCCCATGGAAAGACTGGAATTGGGAAAAAGTCACACACATCCATCAATGACCTTGCTACCCCAAAGACTATTGGTGGTGGCCTCTTCACTGATTTGGGGATATATTGTGTGAGAGATCTTTAAATATTGACGTGCATAGGGAAGGGATGGTGCAAAAATCCCAAGGAAACACTGGGATGGGGGAAAATGTTACTCTGTTACCCAAGTGTAGTTGGTGGGGTGGACAGGCTTCCGCCCCCCATGTTTTTTATGGAGATACAAGTACCCCTCAGCCCAGGACCTTGTTACAGAGTGGGCTTCTGCCCCTCTCCCCACAGATTCTTGGGGATACAAAGAGGAGCTCTCTATTAACACACACACACAGGACCACATGACAAAAAGACATAGGCTTTAATACTTTCTCCAGATCACTGTGATTGGAGTGCATTGGGAAATAATTCCCTATGATTAAAATCTAGACCTGTCTGTCTCCACTACTTTTGTCTCAGCCGCTGGTCATTCCCCCAATCAGTTTGGTTTTCTTAGGAAAAAGCAACTTCTCTCTCTGTGTGTGTGTGTGTGTGTGTGTGTGTGTGACAGAGAGAGAGAGAGAGAGTGCGTGTGTGAGAGCAGAAGCCATAGAAGTACTTGGAAGCTGAGGAGCTTGCCACTAATCACCCCCCCCAAGGTTTCCTTCATTTTGTAAGGGGGGGCATAGTGGATTTAAAGACCCAACTAATCTTCATACTTGGTTGGTATGAAAAATGGACTTGCTTACTGCACAAATCCACTGGAGAAAAGTAGTTCTGAAAATCATTCTTCTAAACACATTCTTCAAAGTGTATGTGCAGCTGTCTGCAGGAGTGTTGTCCCAGTCATCACTTTGGATGTGACACAGAAGTGTAGAAGGAGGATGAATCACACATGCATCATTTTTAGCACTTCCATATAATGTGCAAAGCAGTTTGCAGAAGGGACATTGTAGAATATTCAAACCTTGCTTTTCTTAATTATGTACAAGGTAGAAAATATATAAACACTGGGAGAACATTCCTCTCTCTCTCTCTCTCTCTCTCTCTCTCTCTCTCTGCATGTCCGTGTGTGCGTCCATGGAAGGAGCTGAAGGCAGCTTCTTTCCTTTTCTATCCTGGTGTTTTTACACAAGTATCTCCCCTCCTATTGACACTACAATCACTACAATTGCCCATATTATGTAAGGAATGCCCATATTATGGGATGCCAGGGTTCAGTTCTGATTTGAGCCATTAAGCTGGGTCTCTCACACTCCATGTAACCTATCTCATGAGGGTAAAGGAGTGAGAATATGAATCCTTGAGCGCTTTGGAGAAAAAAGTGGTATACTGATGTAAAGTAACAAGTAAGTAAATAATAAACTCAGATTGAGGTCTTTTGCAGCAGCCTTAATATGAAAAATTTAGTTAGAAACTTTGTAACCAAGGACCAATAACTCATTCCTATCAGTTTAGATGGAATGGTGATTTAGGTTTGAGAGCTCTTCTCTTTCCTTCTTTCTTTCAATATGTACATTTATATGTAACTGTATACAATGAGTATTGCTACTATTACTGATAAATGTAATCTACATATAAAAAAGGTAAAGGTAAAGGACCCCTGACAATATACTAATATCCAATTTATATGTATGTACAGTGGTACCTCAGTTTAAGAACAGCCTGTTTACAAACAATTCAGTTTACGAACTCCTTAAAACCAGAAGTAGTGTCCCGGTTTGCGAACTTTACCTCGGTGTAAGAATGGAATCTGAATGGTGGAAGGGCACCGGCGGAGGGAGGCCTCATTAGGGAAAGCGCGCCTCAGTTTAAGAACGGTTTCGGTTTAAGAATGGACTTCCGGAACAGATTAAGTTTGTAAACTGAGGTACCACTGTACAGGAGTAATGAAGTGACTGGCTAATGTGCATAACAACCATCCATTGTGCATTTTTCTGTGCCTCATGGAGAATGTACACATAATCTGTCCATGAAGAGGGAATTGTGCAGCCTTCCCGGTCAATATACATAACTCTCCAACGAGCCTTGGGGAAAATGCATATCTGTACATCATTTTACACATTCACGATACATAATCTCCAACAGGACAGGGGAAATCTGCTTATCTCAAGAGGATTGTGTGCATTCTCCAGGCATTATTAGGATCTTTAGGTTAGCTGGAACAGGAAACTTGAATGGCGACTCATTGTTGCAACATATTTAACTGAGATGACTCTATAATTGTATAGTTCATAGCAGTTTTCATTTACAGGATTCCCATATATGGGAACTGGGACTGGAATCCTATACATACCCCACCTGGGGTACTGTGTCCAGTTCTGGGCACCACAATTTAAGAAGGATATTGACAAGCAGGAATGTGTGCAGATGAGACCAAGATGACCAAGGGTCTGGAAACCAAGGCTTGTGAGGGATGTTTGAGGGAGCTGGGGAGGTTTAGCCTGGAGAAGAGGAGACTGAGAGAAGATAGGACAGCCCTCTTCAGGTAGCTAAAGGGCTGTCACATGGAAGATGGAACAAGCTTGTTTTCTCCTGGTTCTATGATTCTGTTGATTCTGTGATTCTGTACCTTAGAGAAAGTCTCACTGAACTCGGTGTTACTTACTTCTAAGTAGACATAGGATTGCACAGTGAATGGACTGTCTAGGAAACAGGTCAAAACGGTGGGAGTTTACTGAAATGTCAGGTTAGTGTGCTGAAATATTTGTTCATTTGACAGTTTTACCATCTGTCACATAGTTACTTTCAAAGAAATAATTAATGTTGGGTTTTTTTGGCAGGAGGAGGACTTTTTAGCCATTGGTGGTTTGGTACTTTTGCCACTTACAAAAACAATTAGGTAACTTATTTTGAAAGTATGAACTTAACTTTCAAATTGTAATAAATTTACATGTAAATTATTCCCTGAGCAAGCTTTCAACCTGGAATATTAGGGTCAGCCAAGAATTGCACACTTTTTTTAAAAAAATGAAACTAACTAAGGCCTTTTTAAAAAGTACATTCTTAAAGGCAGTTGTTCAAAGCAGGCTTAATCATCACACATTATCAGCATCATGGCTTCATGGAACAGTTGACAATATTTGACCTGTCAATTGACCAGAGTCCCCTAATATCTAGAATACTCTGGTTTGCCTCATTGCAAATTTAGGGCTGTTGCAGAAGATACCAACAGGTTGCAGTCCTGTGAATGTGTCATGGAACTCAGTGAAACTAACATGCACAGGGGAATAGGCTGCAAAATAATCAGCAGGATAGAGGGACAAATTCCTTTGACACAAATGTTAAAGGTCTGTGGGTTGTATCCCGTGCTAGTCATATTACTAACTTAGGTCCATTAATATTAGTGGCTGGAATTCAGGGCCTGCCCAAGACATTTTGGCACGTGAGGCAAAGCACTAAATGGTTCCCCCGGCACCACCAGGGAAGAAGGGCTGAGTGAAGAAGAAGAAGAGGAGTTTGGATTTGATATCCCGCTTTATCACTACCCTAAGGAGTCTCAAAGTGGCTCACATTCTCCTTTCCCTTCCTCACCCACAACAAACCCTCTGTGAGGTGAGTGGGGCTGAGAGACTTCAAAGAAGTGTGACTAGCCCAAGGTCACCCAGCAGCTGCAGGTGGAGGAGCGGGAATGTGAACCTAGTTCACCAGATTATGAGTCTACCGCTCTTAACCACTACACCACACTGACATACAATGGAAACGGTGTGTGTGTGTGTGTGTGTGTGTGTGTGTGTGTGTGTGTGTAAGTCTAATCAACTGTAGCTGGTGGTTGAAGTGGGAATCAAAGGCTGTCAGAGGGGAAAGGGGTCTTGTCTGAATTATGCTGGGCAGGTGCAGGGCCCAGGAGACCCCAGAGAGTAGCCCCCATCATTTCCTCCCAAGGGGTGGGAGGAGACCAGCAGCACCTCCTGTTCATCAAGAGGCCGCTGTAGAGGTGGTGTGTGGAGATGGGAAGGGGGGCTGCTAAGGATAAGGCAGATCTAGCCTCCAAGAAGCATGCTGCAGTTGTTGTGGCTTCTGTGGCAGCAGCAGCAGCAGCAGCAGGCAATGCATTCCCTGGAGGTTGCCAGGAGTGTAGGAAGGGGCGGGCGGGGAGGTGGACCGCCCTGGGTGCCCTCACTGAGGGGGCTGACATTCAATGTGCTGCCCATCCGCGACTCCCAAGCCTACCGCAAGCCGTTGGCATTCCTCCCTTCCCCTTTCATTTTGACAGCTTGGGGAAGGCTTGGGAGTCGTGGGAGGGCAGCGTGCCAAATGACTTCCATGGGTGGCTCGCTTCTCCCCCAGCCGTAGAGCACGTGCACCGCTCCAGACACCCGAGTGCCATGCCCCCCTAAGGAGCACACCCGCCCTGGGCAGCACCCGCCCTGGGCAGTGTGGCATATGCTCCGCCGCTGTCTGTTGCCCCTGTGAATCCAGCCTCCCAAGGTGGTCGCCTCACCTTGCCTCATGGGTTGGTCAGTTGAAATTCAATGTTGCTCTGTTACAAACGTTCTGTCTGCCCAAGCATTTCCGTTTGCCAGGTGGAACAATTCCCCTTGCATGCTGTTCTGCAGGTTCTCCCAATGTCCCCAGGCAGGGGGGAAGCCCTGTTGCGCAGAGCCTTGTGCAGGACTTCTGCTGATGGGGCTCCTTGGGTGAATCCTGCCCAATGGGTCTACTCTGAGCAGCAAGGTGGATACAACTCTGGTTTGGTTTTAGTTTCAGAAGAAGGCAACAATTAAGAGGAAGGCAACACCATAGTCATCTATATAGCACTATTCACATTTAATGAATTGTGTAGGGTTAAAGGAAAAGTTATCATCATTTTTGACTAGGGCATCCAGTGAAATTTACTGGCAGATGAGAGGAAGCACATCTTCACACAGTGCCTAATTAATTTACAACACTCACTCCACAAGCTCGGGTGGTTGTTTCTAGGCTTATCAGTGGTTCTAAGTGAGGATAGCTGAAGAGAGACCTCAACTCTCTCTGCATATCAAAATGAATGTGTATAGATACATGGAAGCAGCCTCTTTTGTTGTTCATTATGAAAGCAAATGCAAATCATCTGGATCATGCCTCTTCCTTGGACCGCATACCCTTTTTTGTCCTGAAAAAGAAAATGCATATTCTTGATAACTCTGCATTCTTTCTGCTGGGCTGCTATCCCTTGGGTATTGTACATTATTTTTTGAGCTTTGCGGACGTGCTCAGGGCTGTTGCTAAAATATCTGTGTTTGTATTGATTATTTGGTAGGCTTCTGAATCTGCGCTGCTCAAACAGGAACTTACATAAGATTTCTCACTCCCCTGGATAGTTGTTTTCAGACAGACGGAGCTGGCTTTTGCCTGCACTGAGCTTTTGGGTTTCACAGATTCTTCTTCAGGACATTGAACAAAGCAAAAAATAAATAAAAATAATAATACCTAAAACATATTTTTTTAAAAAAAGCATTTTGTGGCCCTTGCCTGAAGTTTGCTGCTGATGATAAATATAAGATGATTTCCATCCTTGATACAGTTCAATGTGTCGTAGCAAAAATATATTTAATTTAATTCCTATATTTATATATGTTTTTATACTAAAACAGTCGTTTATAAAATGAAGAAAGATTATAAAGCATTCAGAAAAACGCATACATTAGTGAAAATAAGAAACAAAAATGTATTAGGGAGAATTGCTTGGAAAGCTTGCATGTTTGGCAAGAATGGATAAAATGTGTGTATTAAGGAGAAATTCACACTGAAATGCTGAGGAGAACTTTTAAAGATAAATAAATTGAAAATTGATGTGGAATTGTGGAGAACTGAATTTAAGATTGGAAGAATGATTAACAGAGAAACCAAAATTGTCAGATTCATCCATCCCTACCACTGAGAGATACACAATACACAGAAATTATGTCTTACATCTACACAAATCATACTGTGCCTACCCATTTCTAATATCACTAATTCCATATCTCCCTGTACCTCATACACATCCGTAAACACTCCATCTATTTAATCACTCCAATATTCATTCTCTCTCCAATATCTTGTGCTCTGTCACCAGACCACTATCTATCACCAACCAGTTCCTCCACTCCACTCTGAAATATGCTGCAAAACACCAGGAGACAGTGGAGCAATTCACTTACAGAACCATATAAAGTATCAAAACAAATTTCTCCCCGTCCATCACACAGATGTACTATATTCACCCTGGTGCTCCTTCCTCTCCTCCAGGAGAGCCCTCAGGCATCTCCATAGTTTAGCAAACAGCTAAACTATGGGATAAATGGTGGCCACAGACTTGGGGGGCTTTAAAAGAGAAGTGGACAAATTCTTGGTGGAATTTGCCTCTGAATGTCAGTTGCTGGGAATCACAGGCGGGATGAGAACTTTTGTGCTCCAGTCCTGCTTTCAAGTTCCCCACGGAGGCCTCTGCTTGGCTCCTGTGAGAACAGGATGTGGACTAGGTGGGTCTGATCCAGCAACCTCTTATGCTCTTATCCTTTTTAAAAACCCATTCTCAAGATATCCTCCCAGGAGTTCTGCAGTCTAAGGTATATTGACATTTCTACCATTTTTATCTACGGTACATTTTGGAACTTTTAAATACTTCCAGTATGTATTTTTATCATTTTGAAATTATTTTGTAGTGATTTTTAACTATCTTAGGGAGGGTGAGACAAGCAAGGCACAATGCGAATTCTAAGAATCTGACACTGTGATTGCCACTCCGAAAATATTTTGGTGTACGGTGGCCTTTAAGTCTGGTAATATCTTGAAGCTTAAATACTGAATTTGGCAAGACATAGGGGAGAGAGAATGCATGAACAAAATTTCCCTCATTTGGTCTCACTGTTGCTGCTCCTTCTAAAAAAAAAAAAAAGCAGGCTAAGCAATACGTTTTGTAAGAATATATCTTAGGCAATGCAGAATAAATAAGAGGAAGGTCATGCTAAGATAACTGACATCAATAGCACGATTATTGACTTTTGACATGCTCTTCGGCATTAAGACAAATGAGGTCTCCATTATTTCAAAAGAAGTTTTATTAGTGAAGTTTTATTAGCGAAGAGTAATTATCAGGAAGCTTGCTATAAGCACCCTTTCATTATGTGGCAGTGGCAGGCTGGTTGAGGCACATTTGAATTTGTGCATCGTTTCCTGGTGCATAGTTAGCTAAATTGCTACAAAAGCACCCAGTAAAGGTCACAGGCACAGCAGCCGCTGCTGATACCTGATGGTCTGGACTGTTTCTCGGGTGATGCTGTAAAGAGGCATCTAATTACCTAATTGCTGGATTTCTGCACTCTTGCGACCCAGAGCCCTCCTTGTTTATCCTCTTTCTCAGGCTGACTTTCCTTTTGGGCTCCTTTCTGCTATTGTTCAGTATGGAAAATTGTCATTTGGAAAAGCCGAATGACCTTCTTCTCCATTCCCAGTTCCTTTCTCTACGGAGATGTGCTTTAGCATTTTCCCACTTGGCAGCAGCAAAGCTACTATATGGTACGTTCCCAGAATGAATAGGCAGGCACATGAGCATTAAAAAAACCCCTGCAGTGATTGTAGCTGAACTGAGAGGAAGAGAGTCCTCCTCCCCATCTCTCCCTTTCCTGTAGCCAAATGCTACCATTCAGATCTGCACAGGCTGTGTAATCAACAGCATGTCTGCCAACAGCAGCAGAGGTAAGAGAGAGAGAACGCAGCGCAGGAGATTGTGGCAGCAGCAACGCCAGAACGAGGGCAGGAATCCTTCTCGGAGAAATCCCTGCCTGAGTTGATGCTGCTTCCCAGTTGGATGTGATGTGCATTTGTGTCTTTTGCGCATTTGGGGAGGAATGAGTGCTGTCATCCATGCTTAAGGAGAGTGGGGAGGTACCGGAATGAAAATGTGCAGCAGGAGTCAGGGATGGGAAGTGCTGTAGAGCTGAAACTCCAGCATCTTTTTATGCCAAATGCAAAAAGTATGAAATGCAGCTGTCCTTCTATGCTTTGACATTTGGGGTGGGGAGACCCTCCCATTGGTAATGATGACTTGTAGTTCGATAAAGGATCAGCTGCTCATGAAATGAAGCCTTTAATAAATCCAAAGACTTAGTGGTCAAGAGCAAGACTTCTCTTGTTGGTTTCTAACACCATATGTGGCTGGAGAGATCCAGTGGCGATCTTAATAGGGCTGCTTTTTCTCTCTCTTTGCAGCTGTCCGTCCAAAGCTCAAGAAATTGAAGAGCTTGAATGTGGAAGTGGGAGCAAAAGTTTCTATGAAATGCGAGGCAAGTGCTGGAAATCCCCAGCCATCCTACAAATGGTTCAAAGATGGCAGAGAACTGAAGAAAAGCAAAGATATCCGCATAAAATATGGGAATGGAAAGTAAGTACATAACTGCTTCTTTTCACCCTAAAAAATGAAAAAGATTTAATGTGCTGTTCATATAAATGTCATCTTACACCTCCATTATTTAGAAAAAAAACCTGGGTTAGCTAGATGATTTCTAAATAGTAGTGATCAGGCTGAAGTCTGTTACTTTGGTGAAAGAAATGCATTCATAACATGCTCAGACATGCTTGTTCTTATTCATGTCAGTGTTTTAGGGCTCAGAGTCAGCGTTTGTAGCATTCTAGAGCTCAGAGAAAGAAGTTTATCCAAGTTGAACCTGTTGCTACATATTGAGAAATACCAGTTTTCCTATAGTTTGCTACATTATGGAAGTTCAAGAGCAAGAAAGGTCAACTAAGGAAATATTTTTAATCACATCCCTTAGAAGTGGTGATTAAGCTGCAAGGAAGATGGCATAAATTGTTCATTAGAACAAAACTGAACTGTAAGTCTGACATTTGCTCCTGGTGTTTAACAATAGCCTTCTCAAAGCATGGTAAAGCCATCTGATATTGGCAAAACTTTGTGTGGTGTGTCAGTTTGGGGACAAAAATAGGGAAGAGGAGCCAGCTCCATACATACAAATACATCTTCCTTGATATTGTTTTTGATGTGTCTGGCCCTTGACTAATTATAGAATCAGAACAGTAGAGTTTGAAGGGACCCTGATGGTCACTGGGTTCAACTCCCTGCAAAGCAGGTATCTCAGCTTAAGCATCCATGGCAGATGACCACCCAACCTCTGCTTAAAAACCTCCCAGGAAGGAGAGTCAACTGCCTCCCAAGGGAGACCATTCCACTGCTGAGCAGTTCTTAATGTCAGAAAGTTTGTTCTATAAAAGAAGAAAAAAAGGGGGGGATTTTCCCAGATGTTTAGTCAGAATCTCCTTTCTTGTAACTTGAAGCCATGGGTTCGAGTCCTGTCCTCCAGAGCAGGAGAAAACAAGCTTGCTCCATCTTCCATGTGAAATATTTTAAGATGGCTATCATGTCTCCTCTCAGTCTCCTCTTTTCCAGACCCTTGATCATCTTGGTTGCCCTCCTCTGCATACATTGGAGCTTGTCAATATTCTTCTTAAATTGTGGTGCCCAGAACTGAACACAGTACTCCAGGTGTGGCCTGACCATGGGTGTAGCCAGAATTTTTGTTGGGGGAGAGGCCTTTTGTTCAGGGGTGGGGCAGAACCTCAGTTTGCTATGTATTCTTATTGATTGGGGGGCAGCCGTCCCTCCCTGCCCCCCTTTGGCTACGCCCATGGGTCTGACCAAGGCAGAATAGAGTAGTACTGTTACATCCCTTGATCTGGACACTATACTTCTGTTGATGTAGCCTAGAATAGCGTTAACTTTTTTTGCTGCTGCATCACACTGTTGACTCATGTTAACCTTGTGGTCCACCAAGACTCCTAGACGTTTTTCACATGTACTGCTAGTAAATCAGATGTACCCCATCCTATATTTATGCATCTGCCTAAGTGCAGAACCTTACATTTGTCCCTATTGAAATTCATTTTGTTAGCTTGCACCCAATTTTCCATCCTGTTAAAGTCATTTTGAATCTCAATTCAGTCTTGGTGCTCTTTATACCTATATTCCCCACAAACATGGGCCACATGTCATCAGGAATATTATTTCCTGACGATATCACAGTATATCTAGTCATCACTCTGTTACTTGATACACGTTCACAGTTACTTCTGCTTTTAGGAGCACATGTTGTGGGCACTTGCATGAGGACTCCACAGTAAGCTAACATTTTCATGGCTGACTTAGACCATAGCTGTCAACTTACAGATTTGAAAATAAGGGACCAGCAGCCTTGAAAATAAGGGACCAGCAGCCAAAATAAGGGACCTGGAGCCTCACCTGTTCCAGGCACTCCAGTCTTCCTGTCCTCCTGCAGTCTGGTCAAACTCATGCTGGTAGCTTCGAGAACACTGTCCAACCAACTTTGTAACCAGAGCTTCAACTGAATAGAATCTGAATCACATGCACCACAAGGCCTATGCAGCCTCAACTTAAGATGGCTCCCCGGCCTGGCTTTGCACTGCAAAGTTTGCAGCAGCACGTGCAACAAAATGGCGTCCAGCATTCAAAACCCCCCTCAGTTTGCATTAACTAGCCACACGCACACACAACCTCCCCCCCTTGCCATGAGATCGCCAGTCACCCACCATTTTAGTCAACCAGCTCATTTCTTTCCCCCATAAGACAATCCAAGGAGCCTCCAAAACAAATTCAAAAGCCCCCCTCCCACGAGATCTGCTTTCCTTTCCCCCCACCATGTGCCCCCCCTCCAGACAGACCTTTTCGCCGGCAAGGGTGAGTGGGCCGTCGATGACGTATCCATCCGATTCCGATCCGAGTACTCAGCACAGGTATGTTCAACTTCTGAGCCCCTCTGAGCCAAAGGCAGAAAGCCCAGCCAGCAGCCAAACGAAGCCTCAAGGAAAACCACCGTCACCTCTCCACTGGGAAGCGCTGAGCAAAGGCGAGTCCCCAGGGAACGCAGCCGATTTGATCAGCACAAGTCATGCAAGCTCCACCCCCCAGTCGTTCTTAGACTTCTTATTGGGTGAGCAATACAGCCAAGCAACACAGTTGGAGCCTCCCTTCTCCCTGGCCGGCAGGGAGGGAGGGAGAGGAGCTGCTTCCTTTGAAATTTAAGGGACATCATTTAAGGGACATTCATCAATAAGGGACAGCAGTGGGACATGGCGCTGGAATAAGGGACTGTCCCTTCAAATAAGGGACGCTTGACAGCTATACTTAGAACAATGGGTTCTCAACTCCTGTCTCAAAAGCCTCTCTTCTGCTTGAGTTACACTGACAGCATCTTTAATACATGGACCCATGAATGGGAAGCACTTGAGAAGTTCCATCAGGAGTTCAGCTACTTTTAGCCTGACTGAGCCTAAAATACTGCGCACTGCCTTTTGGGCAGTGCTGTTCAATGGATATGTGTGCACCACCTTATGTCTGAAACCTATTGCCCACTAGACATATATTTCTTTCTTCTGGCTTCTACCCAAAGCATACCACAAAATCCTTAGTCTACAGCCAAGCCCTAAAATACAGTCAAATCTGTTATGACTTGTCAATGGGAGACTCACAACCTATGGATTTACACCAGGCATTTCTTAGACCCAGCAAATGAAGTCCGGAAGCAGGATTGATGGCCCAGCAATGACCTGCTACTGGAAAGAAGAGAAAGTTACAAAACACCACTTGTCACCTATAGTTCCCGCTGAAATATCATTAGTGACCTACAGCCTGTTCTAGAAAGTGGTGCTTCGTTCTCACAGACTTTGGGTGACAGGCCTGATCTTACCTACAGCCACCTCCCACAACCTCCAGCAACAACAGGCTTCATAATGGAGACACGAAAGGTCCTCCTGCAGGAAAACCAGAGACCATCATTTCCACCCAAGCACACTATTACAAGACCTAATCATGTCAGCCTCGAGATTCGTTCATCTGCTCATCTTCACCTGTCTTTCTGCATTCTGCATAGGACAAACTCGTTAAGCATAAAATAATAAATAAACACAGATTTCACATAAAAAGCGGCAATACTCAGAAACAAAAAAGGAAAACATTTCAACCTATCAGGACACTCTGGAACTGGCCTTAAGGCTGTGATTCTTGAACAAAGGAACTTCAAAGGAAAGCTAGAGTATTAAAGCTTATCAAGAAATTCAGTTCTATTATCTGTGTCCTTAATAGGGATCACACCACAGGGGCTAATTAGCTGACCAAGGCTACTCCAAAGATACTTTTGCTAATATCACACTGTGAATGGTCATTGTCATTATTTTTACATTTACACTTTTGCATTTCGTTTCACTTTGATCTCATGGCGCTCTCTCTCTCTCTCTCTCTCTCTCTCTCTCTCTCCACCCAGCATTCCATACATCCAGTAAAGTAGCACTGTAAAAGCTTATACCACAATAAATTTGTCAGGCTTTAAGGTGTCACAAGTCTCTTTGTTGTTTATAATATATTCTGGATTGTAGATTTCATCCTGCACTTGATATCTACATTTATCATAGAATCATAGAATCATAGAGTTGGAAGAGACCACAAGGGCCATCGAGTCCAACCCCCTGCCAAGCAGGAAACATTCAGTTATTCAGTTGAAGAAAACAAGATAGGTAATTGGATGTGACCCTGAAACTATCAATAATAATTCTACATCCAATACCTTAATTAATTCAGACAGTTAATATGGTTAGCTATTGTCTTGGAATTTGTTCCAAATCATTGCAGATAAAATATTTTCAGGGAAACCAAACTGCTTGTTCACAAAGCTATTGTACTACCAACTTAACTGTGTGCTTGTGAAACATGGATCACTTATAAACTCCATCTCCAACTCCTCGAAAGATTCCATCAACAGTGTCTCTGAAAATTTTTGCATATACTTGGGAAGACAGGCAAACTAATGTCAGTATCGTCTTCCAAAGCAACTACTTTATTCCCAACTTAAGAATGGAAAGCGTAATGCCAGTGGACAACAAAAGAAGTTTAAAGATGCTCTCAAGGCAAATCTAAAAAGAAGTACTATAAACACCGACAACTGGGAAACACTGGCCTATGAGCACTCCAGTTGGAGAATAGCCTCTACCAAAGGCATCATAGACTTTGAAGAAGAAAGGAACTCAGAACGAAAGGGAGAAATGAGCTAAGAGGAAGGCACGTTTGGCAAACCCTCCCTGTGATCAACTCCCGCCTGGAAACTTATGTCCCCACTGTGGAAGGACGTGTGGATCCAGAATTGGGCTCCATAGTCACTTACGGACGGTGTTCATGGAAGACAATCTTATTTGGCTACAAATGATCGCTTTCTTGGCTACAAGAAGAAGATGTGGGCTGTCAGACATTCGTACAAAGTATTTTGAAGTTTCTTGGGCTTTATGAAATCTGGCTTTTGCTTAACACACTGTTCCACCTTCCCACTCAAAGTGAAATTGGGACTGGAAATATGAAGCAGCCCCACACATGCTCTGCTAATTGGATCACCAATGCCAATATGTTTGTGATATCAGCTGCTCTCCTGCTTTCTTTCCTTACACATACCCCCATCATGAAAAACGGCAGCCTGTGCTTTGGTTGCTGTGTTGTCCTTCCATAATGTCTCACCATACCTTGAATATCACATGCTGGGATCAAGCAACAGGAGTTGTCTGCCACCATCATGTCCTGACTGTGTGGCTTCCAAAGGCATTCTGCAAACAGAATGTTGAACTGGGTGGATATTTCTAGTCTAGCAGAGTCTTTAAAAACAACACAGTTTTTGTCAACCATAATTATGTACTAACTAGAATAGTGGCAGTCATGAAATTTTGACCGTTGCCTATTACAAATGCTTGCCTGAAGTTCCGTTAACTGAAAACTTAAAATAGTGGTTTTTAAGGCCAGTATTAGTGACATTTTAAGGCCAGTTTGTGGCGAATGCCACATGTTATTTAAGACCCGTGTGCTTTCATATTGAGCAGCCTTCTCTGTTTCCCATTCCTCAAGCCAAATGAGTTTAACATCCCCTCCAGTAATGATGTGCCCTAATGGAACTGAGTACAGTGTTCTTCAGAAAGTAGCAATTACCTGTTTGTCAAATCTTCTCCTTTCCCATCAATTTACCACTTGCACAGCTTCCTGGCGCCACTGGGCAGGGGAGTTGTCCTTTTCCATGAATGTTTGCCGGAGTAGAGGGGAAAACTCCTTACTTGTGAGCTGCATGTTCTGTCACTAATTAGCAGCAGGCAGAGGCAAGCCTGTCTTGCTCAGAACAGAAGGAGATTTGGGGAGGAAGACATTTCCTTCTGCTCAGTTTAGCAGGAATTATTATGTTATTACATTATTGCTCAAATCTTTTGCCATCTTATTCACATTGTAATTAGCAGAATACAATGTGAATAAGGTAGCAAAAGAGTTGAGCAATAATGCAATAACTTAATAACTCCTCTGTCCTTGAGTACCAGCATAGTTTTAATGATTAGTACAGCGAGAAAGGAATACTTACTATAGCAAATTTGAGTTATATACATTCACTGTAGAAACCTCAAGTCAGTTGAACCAGGACTCCCTCTTAACCAGACTAATTATTAGAGATTTGTTCTGTACACAGTTAACAAATCTGATTGTTTTCATTTTAACTATCATTTTTTCAGAGGTGAATTTTTCATCCATATTTAGTTCATTCCTTTTTGTTTTTCCATTGACTCCAATGGGATACCCAGCCAGTCTCCTTGGGTGTTTTCCACCCAAATTGCTATTGTAGAACTGCAGCTAATCAAAGAAGGGGCATTGAGTTTGGATGGATGCATTGTCTCAGGGCATGGCAAATCTCTTCATGGTTGTGTTCCAGATTATTCCATTTTCCCTTCCTACCTAGCTGACCCCCACTTTGGTCAGTCTCTTTCTCTCATACCCCCAACCCTTATCCCATTCATTTCCTCCTCATGTTCTTTTGGTTGTTTGCTGTTGACTGGCAATGGTTTTCCCTTCCTTATGGCACTAGCATTAAAGAGTGGTAAAATCTGCTAACTTTCCCTGTTGCCCTGTTGAGTCACAGTGACATTTGGACCATTGGGATGAGGGACACAGTGACTGCTCCCTCCCTTCTGTTATATAAAATTCACCGGGTGTTAAAAGTCAGACAAAAAACAACAACAAAACCAGAACAGAAGTCATATTTATTTTATGCACAAATGAAACAGAAACCTTCTGAAATCATAGGCAAATTGCTGTAAAGCATTATTAGGGATAGAAATGTCAAGCATGTGGAACAGGAGGACTTGTGAAAAATCAGCATGGTTTCTGCAAAGAGGAGTCTTGACTCACCAATGTTTTTGAATGCTTGGAGTGAACACAATTTGACAGACATTATATACTTAACTATATACATGTTTTGACCATTTATTTCCTTTTAAAAGTTCTGATGAATTGTTTGGATAGCTCTTATTTTTGTTTTAAACTGATCATATTCGTAATAGAGGGAAATAAGCAGTGGAGCTCACCAAGGGTCTTTCTGGGAACTGGTTCTGTATAGCAGGTTCAGTTTACATATTACCATCAGGACCTGTGGTACCAGACCTGCAGTCAGTCAGTTGGAAGACCAGAAGTCAGAGATGAGTTTGTAGCTCAGGTAGAGCCAAAGTCAAGGACCAGAAAGTTGAGGGCCAACCAGAGAGGCCAGAGGCAACAATATACTCAGGTCAGCTAAGAGCCAAGGTCCAGAGCAGTGAACAGAAATTCCTGCCCTCTAGAAGCTGCTGTTGTGAAGTTTTCCAAATTTGGTCCTACATTCACAAGTTTGTAAATGCATCAAATCCCAGAGCCCTAGTCAAGCATTCGGTTTACTTGCTTTCAGATGCTGGCTCCACTTCTGACCTTTGTGCACTCAGCATTCTCAAGTGGGATTTTGTGTTTAGTTGCATGCTTAAAATCCCCTTCAAACCTGCATGCTGAGTGCATGAAGGCTGGCAGTGCAGCCATCAACAGTGGGGATGATGGCAGGTGGGAGAGGTATATATGACCCATTCTTTGAATGCAAATAGACCTTAAGGACATCACCAACAGGTATGTTATGTAGAATTCTGATTCCAGAATTTGAAGCGCCCTGATTTCTCTGGTCACAGCTTAATGCCTTTCTCCTCTCTGTGTCTCACTCCTATTTGTTTGCTTGTTTACTTTGCAGGAAAAATTCCAGATTGCAATTCAATAAAGTGAAAGTAGAAGATGCAGGTGAATACACTTGTGAAGCCGAGAATGTGCTGGGCAGAGACACCGTCCGGGGCAGTCTGAATGTGAAAAGTGGTAAGTTGCAGAGTTGAGCCAAAATGATCTATTTAGTTTAAGTTTTGCTGTTGCTATTGTTGAAGGGGAAACATTTGAAATTCCTCGTGGTATTTTATTCCTTGAAGCTCATGAGACCTGGGAACAAGAGAGAAGCACTCTCTCTGAACATCTCTGAGCCTGACCAGATCTATGAAGCTTCCCAGCCTAACTGAGCTAACTAGACCTGGATATAGTCACACATAGTGGCCTGGACTTGGATAAAAACCAAGAAACACTTTTGATCTCCATTTGATTTGTATTAGCTGTTTGATGCAGCTATTGACTTGAAAATCCAAACTGAAAGAAGTTCTGCTCAGCCCTAGTTCTACGGTTCCTGTTTCTTTGCACCTCCTTGGTGGTTGTTGCCTTTAATTCCTTCTTCATATAGAGGGGGACATAAGAAGATCCTGGCTGCTGGATCAGGCCCAACTGCTTGAGCCTCCTGCTCTCACCCTGGCCAGCCAGATGCCCATGGGGGGGGGGCACCAGCAGAGCCTGGGTTCAACTGGACTTGCCTCACTTGTGATTCCCAGCCGCTGGCATTCAGAGACATGCTGCCTTTGACAGTGGAGGTAGAACACAGCCCTTGAGGCAGTAGCCATGGATAACCTGATCTGCCATGAATTTGTCCAGTCCTCTTCAACGTCATCCAAGTTGGTGACCACCATGACCTATTCTGTGACTGAATTGTGCAGTCTAAATGTGCTCTGCATGAAGAAGTGCTTTCCTCGCAGGGAAGTTCCCCCATCCCCTTCATCGTTTTGGTTGCATTTTATGAATCTTTTTTTTGGGGGGGGTGAGCTGACCAAAACTGGACACAGCATTCCAAATGTGGTTGCATTAAAGATTTGAATAACAGCATAATGATGTTGCCAGCTTTATCTTTTAGTCCTTGATTTCTAGTATGGAATTCACCTTTTTCTCAACTGCCACACACTGGGTCAAAGTCTTCACTACGACCCCCAAGTCTTGTTCCTGGTCAGCCACTGCCAGTGCAGACCCCATGAGGGGTTTCTCCCCTCCTTAATGTGCATCACTTTACACTTGCTTATATTGCAAGCTTATATTGAATTGCATTTCACATTTTATTGTCCATTCAAAATAACTTTTTGCTTTAACCTCCCTGAAGAATTTGGTATCATCAGTAAACTTAGCTACCCTAAATTTAGCTTATCGCTGTCTCTAGATCACTTATGAGCAAGCTAAAAAAAACCAGGTTCCAGTATCAACTGTGGGAGGTCTCTACGCCCTTCCATTGGGAGAACTGTCCTCCTATTCCTCTTATTCTGTGCATCACATTTCTTAGCCAGTTACTGATCTACAAGAGGACCTCTCCTCTTACTCCACTGTCACAAAGATTGGGTGTCACCCCCACTCTCTGCTGAGTGGTAGCAAGATTCTGGGGGGTTCCAGGTCCTCGCCCAGAGTTTGTGCTCTTTTGGAGAGTTGAAGATGCTGTGGGGACTGTCATAGCTTTAAGCAATATGTTTTTTTCACCTATTTACACCTTCAGTCTGCATGGAGGAAGTCCAGATCTTACAGCATGGTCTTCTCAAGCAGGGCTTGCTCCCCCCAGGAGCGCAACCCTGGAGTCAAAGTAATCTCTCCCATCCAGCCTTCAGCCAGCTTGCCCAAGATGGATCTCTTCCTTTGTTCTCTCCTTCTTCTTCCCAGCACACCTTGCTAAAGATTCTCTTTTCCTGTCATCTCTCACATACCCCATCACCTTAGCGATTTCTGCCTTCCCAAGGTTCCCCTTAGATGGTTCATCAACACTTTTTGCCATCTTAATGCCTCTATCCAAGGTGAGGTCCTGGCTTGGGAAGGAAGCTTAGCCTGCATTTTCCCACTGGCCTGCAATCTTCCCTTCAATACTCCAAATAATCAATATCCTACCATTTATTAATTTTTAGGGGGGGTCCCCCCAAATCTATGACACCATAACTGCTAAGCTTATACAGGAGTCTTTTGTGGGGTACTTAGTCATAAGACTTTTGAAAATCTAAATACACACCTGGATCACCTCTGTCTATATGCTTGTTGACACTCTCACAGGTGTCCAAAGATACAGACATTAAAAGCATCTTATACCACTTTAAGAGTTATGACTTCTCCCAAATAATCCTCAGAACTGTAGGTTACTAATGGAATTGTAGGGGTCTCTTAACATCTATTAGCACAGTTCCATGATTCTTTTGGAGAAGCCATGGCTGTTAAAGTGATATAAGACTGCTTTAAATATACGGTCTGGGTGTATCTTTAACAAGGTTTTCTATCAGTTTTCCAGGAACAGACATCAAAACTCGAACTTTTCAGGTTCCTGCCCCCAGATCCTTCTTTAAAAGTTGTTGTTACATTGGTCACTTTCAAGTCCTCAGCTGATCTTTTAGGGTCAAGTTACTTTTTTTTTAAGAAGACCAGCAATTTAACATTTGAGTTGTTTAAGGACTCTCAAGTGGAGACTTAAGATTACATTAAAATGAAGCCTGAATCAGTTATAAAACAGGAAACTGAGGGGAGGGGCTCTTGTTCCAGCAAGACGTGCTTTTCATAGTAAAAAGAAGACACAAGCAAATAAGAAAGGAAGATTTATATTTACATTTTGCGCTAGTGAAATTTCAAAACATTTTGGGCTATACAGTGATTGTATAAGTTGAACTTACGTTGTGGGCCAAGCGCCATCATCCTCTTCATGAAGGCATCAAACGTTTCTCAGACCTCATGACCCCCAGCCCTTATCCTGGGGCGCGGTGGGTTAGTATGTTTGACTGTTAACCAGAAAGTTGATAGTTCGAGTCCACCCAGGGACAGCTGTGGACAGGATTCCTGCCTTGCAGGGGGTTGGACTAGATGACCCTTGGGTCCCTTCCAACTCTACAGTTCCATGAGTCTATGAGTCCGAGATCTAGCTGTGGCAGCACCAGCATGCACAAGTCCAGTGTTGCTCTCTTCCCTTTTCTGCAGCCCCCTTTGAGCACACACCCCGTGTGGATATATATTATGAGATCTTCAAGATGAATACAATCTTAAGAGCAAGCCTCTCAGCTTGTTCAGTTCTACTTCATGCTGTTTGAGATAATTAGCAAAGATTTGAGTCCAGGACACTTCCTTGCAGTACATATAAGATTTAATAGCTCTGCCATACATTTGGAGATCCAGCCTAATCCTTTGGTGAAGGATCTCCAACTGAGATCCAAATGAGGCTTACTCCCTAGTAAGTGTGATTAGGAACGGAGACAGCATCAGAGAATGGAGCCTAATAATTATAATACAGTGGTACCTCGGGTTACATATGCTTCAGGTTAGACTCCGCTAACCTAGAAATATTACCTCGGGTTAAGAACTTTGCTTCAGGATGAGAACAGAAATCGTGCTCCGGTGGCGTGGCGGCAGCAGGAGGCCCCTTTAGCTAAAGTGGTGCTTCAGGTTAAGAACAGTTTAAGGTTAAGAACGGACCTCCGGAACGAACTAAGTACTTAACCCGAGGTACCACTGTATTAAGAAGTCTGTGAGAAAAGTGGACGGGTGTTAGTTTTTCATCAGCGCTCCTGCCCAATTTTATTCATCTCATTTTTAAAAAATAAAAATAAAAATCATTTTATTAATTTAGATTTTCAAGATAGCCTACAAAAGAGAAACATAAGACACACACACAGAGAGAGAAGAGCAAAGAAGCTGCCTTGGAATGGTTCACGCCCTCACACAAACACTCCCGGCAAGCCTTACATTTTAAATCTTTCCTAGCGTTGGAAGTAAAGCCAATTGATGTTTCCCCTTAGCAAGTGTGCTTTGGGTCACAGGCTGGGGGGGGGGGGGTAGAAAAAACTATTTGCCTTTCTAAGCCCCTTTTACTGTCTAAACTGCACCTCAGTAGTTTTGGTGAAGCTGGATTTTACCACAGATCTCTGGTTTTAGCTTTGCCATGCATTCTTTAACCTACTTCCTTTGGCAACTTCCATCATCTTATTTATGTTCAGTGTATATTGAAATATACAGTCCATCATTTTTCCTCAGTCACCTTTAAGTCTTTTATGGCTTATTGCCTGCCAGAGAGTACATCATATGGGACCACTTTTAACCTCAACCCTGCCAGATGTATCTCCATTTATAACTTCATAAACTAAAACATGCATTCTGGTTGACTCCTCAACATTTCATTGGAATGTTAAAAATTCTAATTATCCATCTTTATCTCCTTATTTGAATAAGAAATGGATGGTTCTGTTGTCTATTTTTCCTGATGCTATCCAGAAGATGTATCCTTTTGTAGAAATAGTTTTAAGCTACAAGGATAGTACTGGGATCTCCATTTCTCAACCACTCCTTAAATGTTTCTTCCACTCAATCATACAAATGGCTTAACACTCACACAACTGCTTCAGATATCACATGCCTGGAAAGGATTCTTCTCCAGTTCTAACATATGTAGCTAACTTTACCATTATCTTCCACTCTGCTAATGGGGTAACTTGCTTCTTCTTTTTTTACTGCTTTCTTACCTTAATTTCCCTAGGAACAATGAATGCACCCCAAATCTTATCTACTTCAGAATCTAAATTAGTTGTAATAGAAGAAAAGTGTAAGTACCCCTCTCCCCAGATGCTTTCTTTTAAATATTTTATATTTATTTTGCTTTTACATCTCTCCGGGCCTGTTCTTTGCAGCTTCCCCCCAAAAGGATTTGATCGTTAGTTAAGTGTCCACACAGGGGTATTTACTATTTATATCTCTTGACACCCAAGCTGTAAAGAATCAGAAGCAGTTACTTTACTTGGCAAATGGTCTTTAGATGCTGTAGCACACAGTGACTAAATAATGAACATTATTTAAACTGCCTGCACAAGAGTAGTCTGTTGGCATTTATGGTACTCCTCTAAAGGGACGATTTGAGGACTGCACTTTTAAGTTCTTTTTCAGCAAAAACATTTTTATTTATGGAAGTAAAATCTGTTTTATCCCTTCCTTGCATTTTTAAAGATATCCTCTCCTCTGCACCATAGCAAGGAACAAGGAAACAGAGCCAACACAGTAATTCAAAGAAGGAAAATTTAAAGAAAAATCCCTTCATGTATATATAAAATAATAATAAAAAAATTATAATTGTATAATTGTTTCAACACATTTTCATCATGAAATTTCCCCAAACCCCTAAACCCAAGTGGACTTATTTAAATGTAGCATTTACTTATGGTTTGTGACAATATATTTATTTTTGGTTTTATAATGTTTTATGGTGAAAATGTAAAGATAACATAAAATCAAGATGCAAAACTCCTATACATTGAATAAATTCTGTAAGGAGAGGGAAACATGTTTCATTTAATAGTGCTTCTATTTAGTATTTTCTTTCTTTAAAATAGAAAAAAATGATGTAATTATACATATGCTTTCATAAAGATTGTTTTAGATGTTGTATTGTTTTCCAGGAGTGTTTGTAAAAACAGTGCAAAATGAAGTTGGATATCAAGCTTTTTGCCATTTTTTAATGAATGCATATGCATGTCAGTAATATAAAGATGAAAAAGTTGTGAATTAACTAAGAAAATGGAAGTTGAGGCAAACTGCATGTGGTACAGAAGAGCAATGAAGGAATTGAACAATTAAAAAATCACACCTCTTAATCATGCCCTGCTTGCATATTTCTTTTTGTGTCCTGCATCAGATGGTGCCTCCAAACAAATATCATTCATACATACATACCTATGCAGAGAGCACATGATTTTTGTCTACAAAATGAAGTTACAGGGACAGGAATTATTGCCAACTCTGAATCTGAAGTCAGAAGCTGGAGTCTTTTGGAACTCCTGGAAGGCACTTCATGACTTTGTATAACTGCACCCAGGTGTCATGGTGGGTCTGAAAGGACTTCACACAGAGCACACCTGGGTGACTAAGTGACACTTTGACTTTACAGTGGTGCCCCGCAAGACGAATGCCTCGCAAGACGGAAAACCCGCTAGAAGAAAGGGTTTTCCGCTTTTGAGCTGCTTTGCAAGACGATTTCCCCTATGGGCTTGCTTTGCAAGACAAAAACCTCCTGCAAGTGTTCCAATTTTTTTCCACTTCCCCCCTTTTTCTAAACTGCTAAGCCGCTAATAGCCTTTTAGCCGCTAATCTGCTAAGCCTTTAATAGCCGCTAAGCCTTTAATAGCCGCTAAACCGCTAATAGCACTAATCCGCTAAGCTGCTAATAGGGTTGCTTCGCAAGACGAAAAAACTGCTAGACGAAGAGACTCGCGGAACGGATTAATTTCGTCTTGCGAGGCACCACTGTAGCCTGTCATGGGCGACAATGCAACTTGTGTACACTATCATTATTGTAGTGTTATCTGGAATATGTTTGTTAGTTTATTCACTCTCTTGGAGTGGGGTAGAATGAACAGTGTGACAAGATAGTATTATTGTCTGCGATGGGTGGATGTTACTATTGCTGCTTAGTGCTCAAATTCTTGCATTGTGTTCTTCCACCTCCACACAACAACTACTGCCTCCCAACCCATATATTTTTAAGAGTGTGAGTCTGTGGCTGCTGTGTGATACATGCTGCACCCCTTTGTATTTATCACTCAGTTTCTTGAGTACCCTACAAGCAAAGTAGTTGCAGAGATGAGGGAATTAGACATGCCTGATCAAAACATTCACAAAAAGCAACGGACAGCAGTGGTCTCCAGGGCTCTCCAGATGTTGTTGGATACCAGCTCTCATCATCCCCAACCAACATGGCCATTGGTCCGGGACGGCACCTACCCAGGGCAATATAACCCTTCTTGAGATTCGCTGGGGAGAGTATGCTAGTGTCAGATGGTGCCATCACAGGGACAGAGCCTTCTTAGTGTTGGCATTCTCACTGTGGAATACTCTCCACAGAGAGGCTCAACAAGTTCCTACTTTGATTCCATTTTGTCACCAGATGAACAGCCTCCATTGTGATATTATTTTATTCTGCTCTTTTAGATTTTGCTGGTTTTAATCTTCTGTTTGTATGTTTGAACTGTGTCATCGGTTGCTGTTACAATGTGCTTTAAAGGTGGAGTAGAAATCTCCATAACAAATAAAGTAATAACTGTGTGGCCACAGGCCATGCGTGGCTCTTTTAAAACATTTCATTCTCGCAGCAACTTAGCCCAAGAAGTACAAATGGCAAAACGAGCATTTAATTTGTGTGTTTTTTCTTCCCCCAGTCACTACAACTCTCTCCTCTGGGCCTGGACACACTAGACAATGCAATGAAACAGTCAAGTCCTACTGCGTCAACGGTGGCGTGTGCTACTACATTGAGGGCATAAATCAGCTGTCCTGCAGGTAAGTGAACAGATTTCTTTTTTTCCTACACAAAAGAACCCTTGGAATCCAAGAGGGTAAGTGCTCTGTGCAAGAGGACAAGGTGTGATATTGCCTGATGGTGCCTTGGCAATGACTATGAAGAGGAGCAGGCTTAGCTAGAGGCTGTGTCTGTGGCGCCAGGCCATTTCCCCCATTATCCTCAGCGTCTTATGCACCATCAGCACTATAACAAAAGTGCACCTAGGCTGGATGTAAAAGCAGCATCTCTCTCTCTCTCTCTCTCTCTCTCTCTCTCCCCACTCCCTTCTTTCTCTGTCTGCTCTCTTCCAGATTCAGGTAGGTAGCTGTGTTGATCTGACGCAGTTGAAATAAAATAAAATTAAAAAATTGTCCAATAGCACCTTTTAGACCAACTAAGTTTGTTCTGGTATAAGCTTTAATGTGCATGCTTATACCAGAACAAACTTAGTTGGTCTATAAGGTGCTACTGGACAATTTATTATTTTTTTATTTCGACTGCTGTCTTCCGCAGGGAAGGCTCACCCATTCCACTTTTCTTCACAATTTAGAATCAATATTTCATGGTGCAGTTTGGCAATTTTAGTGTGTGAACTTAACTGCTTTAACCCAGTGTGAACTTAACTGCTTTAACCCAGCAACCCCCCTTTAGATGGGTATATTTACTTTAAGCAACCCCTACTGGGTTTGGGGGCCCTCCTGCTCACCCTGCCGCGTGGGGCCCTGGAATTTTGCCCCAACACCTCCACTGTCATCTCTTCCAGGGTAAAAAGCCTGGATATTATCAGTAATAGGCCAGTCTCTACCATTATGCCAAAGATGTCATCAGTCAGCAAAAAGGGATGCATTTCATACTTTTCCATTTCTAGTGGTCCAAAGTGAAATAAATAATCATTTAGTAAAACCAGAGCTTCATTTTCTGGGTGCAGAGAGTGAAAATCACATAATTTGGAGGGCTATATGAGAAGAAATTATAGATACAGTATTTGCCGGTGGCGGATAACTCATTCCGAACCTGACCGGACACAGGTTAGAGCTCAACGTCGAGCCTACCAAGTGGCAATAGCGACAGCGAAGAAGAATTTCTTCACCGCCTCTATTGCATCTGCAGAAAACAGCAGCAGGAGACTTTTTCAGGGGGTTCACAATTTAGCGGAACCACCTGCAACATCGGGGCCCAGTACGGGCCACATGTTCTCCTGCAATGATTTTGCAAAGTTTTTTGCAGATAAAATCGCTCAGATTCGGGAAGAAGTAGACTCCACCGTGGGAGCAGGGCCGGGGCGGGAGAGTGCTAGAGTTCTGTCTAGTCAAGTTGAGTGGGATCAATTCCAATCTGTTACCTCCGAGGATGTGGACAGGCTGCTTGGACGAGTGAAACCAACCACCTGTCTCCTGGATCCTTGCCCATCCTGGCTTATAAAAGCTAGCCGGGAAGGACTGGGCGATGGGCTTCGTGGGGTGGTGAATGCTTCCCTCCGTGAGGGAGCCTTCCCAGACCCGCTGAAAGAGGCGGTTATTAAACCGCTTCTTAAAAAACCATCTTTAGATGCGGCCACGATGGCCAACTATCGCCCAGTCTCAAATCTTCCATTCCTGGGCAAGGTGATTGAGCGAGCGGTTGCCGAACAACTCCAGGCACGCCTGGAAGAAGCGGACCATTTGGATCCCTTCCAGTCAGGATTCAGGCCTCATCATGGGACTGAAACTGCCTTGGTCGCACTGGTTGATGATCTCCGGCGGGCTAGGGACAAAGGTGAGAGCTGTTTCCTAGTTCTGCTGGATCTCTCAGCGGCGTTCGATACCATCGACCATAGCATCCTTCTGGACCGTCTTGAGGGGCTGGGAGCTGGGGGCACTGTTATACAGTGGTTCCGCTCCTTCCTCCTGGGCCGTGTTCAGAAAGTGGGGGGGGGGATGAGTGTTCAGACCCCTGGGCTCTCACTTGTGGGGTGCCTCAGGGATCTGTCCTCTCCCCCATGCTTTTCAACATCTACATGCGGCCGCTGGGAGAGATCATCAGGAGGTTTGGGCTGGGTGTTCATCAGTATGCGGATGATACCCAGCTCTACCTCTCTTTTAAATCAGAACCAGTGAAGGCGGTGAAGGTCCTGTGTGAGTGTCTGGAGGCGGTTGGAGGATGGATGGCGGCTAACAGATTGAGGTTGAATCCTGACAAGACAGAAGTACTGTTTTTGGGGGACAGGAGGCGGGCAGGTGTGGAGGATTCCCTGGTCCTGAATGGGGTAACTGTGCCCCTGAAGGACCAGGTGCGCAGCCTGGGAGTCATTTTGGACTCACAGCTGTCCATGGAGGCACAGGTCAAATCTGTGTCCAGGGCAGCTGTCTACCAACTCCACCTGGTACGCAGGCTGAGACCCTATCTGCCTGCGGACTGTCTCGCCAGAGTGGTGCATGCTCTGGTTATCTCCCGCTTGGACTACTGCAATGCACTCTACGTGGGGCTACCTTTGAAGGTGACTCAGAAACTACAACTAATCCAGAATGCGGCAGCTAGACTGGTGACTGGGAGCGGCCGCCGAGACCATATAACACCGGTCTTGCATTGGCTCCCAGTACGTTTCCGAGCACAATTCAAAGTGTTGGTGCTGACCTTTAAAGCCCTAAACGGCCTCGGTCCAGTATACCTGAAGGAGCGTCTCCACCCCCATCATTCTGCCCGGACGCTGAGGTCCAGCGCCGAGGGCCTTCTGGCGGTTCCCTCATTGCGAGAAGCCAAGCTACAGGGAACCAGGCAGAGGGCCTTCTCGGTAGTGGCGCCCACCCTGTGGAACACCCTTCCAGCAGATGTCAAAGCGATAAACAACTACCTGACATTCAGGAGACATCTTAAGGCAGCCCTGTCCAGGGAAGTTTTTAACGTGTGACATTTTATTGTATTTTTGGTTTTTATGGAAGCCGCCCAGAGTGGCTGGGGAGGCCCAGCCAGATGGGCGGGGTATAAATAATAAATTATTATTATTATTATTATTATTATTATTATTATTGCCTATAAATCACTACTTGCCATAAGGCAAGTAGGAATTGAAAACTGGAAATTTTGTGCGGCTTCTAAAGGTTGCCTAATATAGACCTTATCACAGGAAAGGAATTTTTTTTCATTGCTAGTTTCCAATGGTAATGGGTCTATAATACACAACCAACATCATGGGTATTCTGAAGAGAAGGTTTGTTGAGAGAAAGGACTGTGGAGATTGCGGTTGCAATCCTATGCACACTTTCCCAGGTATAAGCCTCACAGAATACAGTGTGACTGTACTTCCAAGCAGACATGCATAGAATTGCCCTGTGAGCCACCTGGAAAAGCTGACAGGTTGCCATCTTTTGGCAGGACGTTAATCAGGATGTTTGTTTCTGCTTGTACCGGGATGGACAGTTTCCCCTCAGTTACTGGGATGGTCACCTCCAAACTTTGCCTCCATTCATGTTTGTGGCCTTCTCCATTTCCATAGCAGACAAGACAATTCCACATGCCTTTTCAACATGTCAAGAAATCCTTTTTTTTTTGTTTTGTTATCTAAGCCCATTCCATCTCACTACCATGAAGCAGTGACGATGCAGTTGTAGGCAGTTCTGCCAGCTTTATGTATAAATATATGTAATTACAGTATGCAAAATCTAGATGCCACAACTGGCTGTGTATTTCAGCCCATGCAAACTGCGGAACTGGGTGCTGGTAATATTCTGTATAGACCTGAAATCCATTGCTTTGTGGCGGAGCTGGTGCTATCATGAGGTATAGCTAAATTGGTAGAGCGTGAGACTCTTAATCTCAGGATTGTGGCTTTGAACCCTGTGCTGGCCAAAAGATTCCTGCTTTGCAGGGGTTGGACTAGAAGACCCTTGTCGTCCCTTCCAACACTACAATTCTATGATTCTAAATAGGTGCAAATATTTACTTGACTAGTCAGCTTGCTATAGCTTCCTCACCGCCTTGAAAAACTAAGCCTGCACAGTCCTTCCTTGCCGATTGGTTTGGAGGGAGAAGAGGAAGAAGGGTCTGAGCAGTTGCTGGAGGGGAGAGGAAGAAAAACAGGCAGGTAACTAGGGTTGCCATACATCTGGAATTTCCTGGGCATAACCGGAAGCAGTGTCCAGGCAGAAATTGGCAAAAATGTCTGGTAAAATCCAGACGTATGGCAAGCCATGTCAGCAGCGTCGTTTTTGCCAATATTCCTAAAAAACAGTTCAGAAAGCTCAACAACTTTTCACTTACTGAAATATGGCAACCCTACTAACTGCATCACTGTTCTATCATCCTCCTGTTTGCTTCCTGGTTTGTCTGAGAGAGAGTCTTTTGGGGTTCCTCTCAATTTGGGGAGACTGTGCTCATTTGTGATCCAGTCAAAAGACAGAGAGAGAATCTGAAGGAAGCTGGATTAATTTCTGTGCTGGTGAATGTGGGGAAGGCTCTTTGCATGAGGACTGGGCTGAAGTAGTAAAACAAAATAAGGTAGAACAAAATATTTTGGGGACCAGAAATGAACGTGTGTAGTGTGTGCAGGAGAGAGAAAACTTGTAACACTACTGCATTTTTAATCTGATGTCTATTTTTGGAATCCTGCTGTCTTACTCCGTTTATATATCTTACAGAAGGCAAAGAAATGCTAGGTATTTTTATTTTTATTATTATTGTATCTTAAGATACATTTCTTCCTGGGAATTAGTAATTTGGGGGTTTTCCCTAAGTACACAGTTCAGAAATTTTGGGATTCAGTCTCTTTACTTTAGTTTTGTGTTCCTTTTTGTTATTTGCAGTTGGTACTAGGTAGTTGTGCTCAGGTCAGCTCAGCTCTGGAAGAAGATTATCCTTGGCTCTGATAACATTTTCAACTCCATTTGACTACCTGCTTGTGGAATTACTATTATTTTTATTACACATTTTTATCTCATCTTTCCTCCACGGAGCTCAGTGCAGCTTACAAGGTTCTTCCCCTTTCCCCATTTTATGTTCACAGAAGCTGTAGGAATTAGGTTAGGCTGGGGGGACAAATAAGCTTCATGGCTGAGATTTGAACCTTGGTCTCTCCCCATTCCTAGTCCTTTGGGAAGAGGAGGCAGGTGACATAGTAACATAGATGATGATGTTTGCTCTCCCTATTGATCTGAAACAAAGTTATTTCTTCAAAGCCAGCTCTGGGCACATTCACTAACCAATCTTTGCAAATTGCTAAATTCTTTGCCACAATGTTCATCTCATGGCAGGAAGAGCTATAACTCAGATTTACTCAAGCTAAAGACAGACACTTGCTCTGCAAGTAGTGTGACTCGGTGTCCCCATTTTAGGAAGAATTTTCTGTAGATGTGCTAAGGCTAAGCAGAAAAGGTTTTTCTTTTTTTTTTTTTTATAATAATTTTTATTACATTTTTCCAAATTACAAATAAGAAAAGACAGAATAAAAGAAAAGAAAAGAAAAAAGAACAGAAAATAACATCCATTTCAATAACTTATTTCAAATTTCCATTGGACTTCCCCACGTCTCCCGCATAGTGCATTCTTGATAATAAAGTCATCAGCAAATTATACCCTTATTTCGTGTTTTTCTTTATATTTTCAATTTCAATTTAAGTTTAAATCTCTTGTTCTCCGTTTACTCTAAAAATATAACCTGATATCATTTAACCCATTTAAACTTTGGTTCTTTCCCGAATGTTAACAATTTCCTAAATAATTAAACTTCATTGCTGGGGCTAACGTTCTAAATCATACGACATCTTATGTTTCATACAACTTATAATACTTTTGCAAATAGTCTTTGAATTTTTTCCAATCCTCCTCCATTGCCTCTTCTCCCAGGTCCCGGATTCTTGCAGTCATCTCAGCCAGTTCCATGTAGTTCATCAGTTGCGTCTGCCACTCCTCCAGTGTGGGCAAATCTTGGGTCTTCCAATACTTGGCGATAAGAATTCTTGCTGCAGTTGTAGCATACATAAAGAAAGTTCTATCCTTTTTTAACACCTTCTGGCCGACAATGCCCAGAAGGAAGGCCTCTGGTTTCTTGGGAAAGGTGTACTTAAACACCTTCTTTAACTCATTATAGATCATTTCCCAAAAGGCCTTCAATCTTGGGCACGTCCACCAGAGGTGAAAGAATGTCCCTTCAGCCTCCTTACATTTCCAACATTTATTATCAGACAAATGGTATATCTTAGCGAGTTTGACTGGGGTCATGTACCACCTGTATACCATTTTCATAATGTTTTCTTTCAAGGCATTACATGCCGTAAACTTCATACCGGTGGTCCATAACTTTTCCCAGTCTTCTGACATGATATTGTAACCAATGTCTTGAGCCCATTTTATCATGGCTGTTTTAACTATTTCATCCTGAGTGTTCCATTTAAGCAGCAAGTTGTACATTCTCGAAATTACCTTGGTCTTTGGTTCTAGCAACTCTGTCTCAAGTTTCGATTTTTCCACCTGGAATCCTATTTTTTTGTCTTGCTTAAAAACCTCATTAATTTGGGCATAATGTAACCATAATGTAGATGTGCTAAGGCTAAGCAGAAAAGGTTTTTCTTATATGTTTTCCTCTTTCTACTCTCATTTAGCTCTCAGCGTAACTTTATGCATTTCCTGCAACTTCCTCTATTCTCCTTTCACACTTAAGTTCTACATTACTCTGTCCCTCTCCTCTTATCCCACTTGCCAGTTTCTTTCATCCTTCCTTTCTTCCTCTATCATCATCATCACCACCACCACCACCCTTCTATCTCCCTTTCCTTCAACACTTCCTCTCCCTAGCCCTTTCCCTTCCGAGGAGGGAGACCTCCTTCCCCCAATTTCCCTGCCTCCCAGTCACCTTTGCTCAGCATGTCAGAAGTTGGTGGTGCTGGCATTGGTCCAACCAAAAGGCTGCTAGAGAGTCGAGTAGGCATGGAAGGAGGTACTGGACAGGCTGTGGTACTGAGGCCCAACTGAAAGTGGTCCAAGGCTTGCAGCACAGTTGGGCATGACTTGGGGGAAATGGCCTCATGGGTCAAAGTAGGGTCTCTACTTTGGCCTTCAGGTTGAGGTTCACCACCGATCAAATGAACAAACATCATTGTAGGCATTAAAAAACTGAAAGGCCTTTTTGCCTCTGCAGAAAATGATCCCCAAAGACACAGAGTACTTCCACATCATCCCTACTGTGGTGTATCCACCAGCCTATCATTAAAAAGATAATAGAAGTGTTTCCTATGCTCGGGCAGTCACAATGAAGGCCCATACAGCTCCCGCAGAGCCCCGGGTCTTTACCTGCATGGTTTGATTTCACACCATGGAGTAGGCAGAGGATGACGTTTCACCTGATGTCAACCACCCACCTGTCAACGTGGCTCACAGTGATTGTAGGAGATCAGGGTCCAGCTCACTAGCCAGATCCAATTTCCCACCCTTGGCCTTTTCATTAACATTACATTTTCTTGCGCTCTCTCTCCCTCTCTCTCAACTTAATTTGGATTTTTTAAAAAATAATATTTTTATTCATTTCCCAATACAAAATTATACAATTCATACATCTTAATTACATCCCATTTCTCTTTTTTGACTTCCCTCAACCTGTCTGAGACTCCTTCATAATTTTACTTCTTCCACATTTCTGACATTATACTTATATTATTGTTATATATTAAACCTCATTTTTAATAATATTCTAACATTTCTTCACAATTTAATTTGGATATATAGACATTATTACCTAGTAGGAGTGGCCTAGTCTGTTTCGCTGCCTGAAGTGAAATGGGAAGATGCAGCAGCAGTCACTGAATGATCCCAGTTTAGTTGGGAACACTGAATAAATCAGGAATCAAGAAACATAAATAAATCAGGAGATATTGTCCTCACTTTGACTTTTTGTTTTCGGTGATATCATTGTGAAGCTGACTGTGTTATGATGTCACCCTAATCATCGCATGATTCCTGATTGGCTGGGATTCACCATGTGATCCAGGAAGGTTGTATAATCAGAAGGGATAAGTGATGTCAAAGCAAAAGTATCTGGTAGAAAACAAGACACTGACTAGGACTGGAAGAAAAGGAGAATATTTTCACAATCAGCATTGGGGGGGAGGATACTTCTATCCCTGTCCTCCAGAACCCATATTTCTGGCCTAAAATTTGAAACAGAATAATATTTATCACAATTTTACTCCATATACCCATGGATTTTTAGCAGAGATCGCCAAAAGAGAGAAATTCTGACAGGATATTTTAGCCAAACAGACTTCTTGCTGAAATACGTTTGACTTTCTTCCAATGTGTATCAGCTGTTTGGTGAAACAATTGTGGCAGACGTGCTGAGTGATGGCAAAGTAGCTTTCTTCATACTAACTGGGCACCTGAAATACAAGATAAGATTGAGGTATGGAGCTGGCTTTCTCCCTGAGACAAGAATATATGAAGAAAGAGAAGAGTTCTGTGACACTGAATGGACATGGATCCCATTACTTGGTTGGCTTTCACTGAATAACTGCAGCTCATCTTTCAGGGACGGTTCTTGGCCACTCTTTGAGGAATGAATGTTGATTTCTTTCCTTGCCCATCTCCCTACTACATCCTTCCCTTTCTTGCTTCCTGTCCATAGCTATTGCTATAGTATCTATTATAAAATTTGGAAAAATCCTGAAAAATAATAAATTCAATATTTTCCGTTTATGTTGTAAGAGAAATGAAATATTAGAAGGTTTGGAACTGGGTCGTAGAAGATAGAGTTTGGGGATAGCTGCTGTTCCTTAGAGGCTGAGACAGCTTTGGGGTTCAGCTCCCTGCCTGTTAGCTGCTTAACTTACATAAAATAGACAACTGTTACAAAAATACCACAACTCTCTATTGCTATATTACCCAAAGTAAGCTACCAATGCAATTGTATACATGCCTACTCTAACTGTTGGTCCCACTGGGTTCAATGGGGCTTACTCCAAGGTAAGTGGGGATAAGATTGCAGCCTAAGTGGCTTTCTAAAACTCAAACTCCCCACCAGTTGGAGAAAGAAACTTGGAAACACCCAAATATTCCATTTGCTGTTTCTCTAAAATTAAGGAATAATATTGCTCCACAAACAGATTTGTGGGAAAGGCATAAAACATGACTGGCTTTATAAAAACTAACATTCCATCCATCCAAGTATCTTTATTGTTGTTGTTGTTGTTAATTAGACTTACCAACTGAAATATACTCAGAGTCGCAAAGTGATTTCATGCTCTTTACTCAGCTCATAGTGGTGAGGAGGAATGAATGAAAGTCCCCTCAAAGTATCTGCTTTATATACATTATTTACACAATGGGCTGCACATGATTGGTTAATTCTGGAATTCTACTGTAAGCCAATCAGGTTGTGGATTCACTTATATCTGGAGCATGACTGGGTGGTTCCTGCCAACCAGTCATACTGCTGCATTGTTCTTGGACCAATCAGACTGCTGCATTCTGAATCCTATTGTTCTAGGACCAATCAGACTGCTGCAATTTGGATCCTATTGTTCTAGGACCAATCAGACTGCTGCAGTTTGGATCCTATTCAACTCAGTACATAACACCAACTATCTGAATAGTTGGTGTTATAACCTTCCGTTATGCTAATTGGCCTCTATGGAGCAGTTGGCTGCCTGGGGGTGGGGTGGGGGGGTCACTGATGAGTTGTCAATAGCCTCACATCATGCTGCCATGGATTTCCTTGTAGGCCACAGGCAACATCTTGGATTTTGAATGACCTGGGATACTCTTAAATTGCCATCAAACTTCCTTCTAAAACAAAATTCAAAATTAATTCCATTAACTTTTTTTGAACAAAAATAATTTCAGATTTCAAATGTCTCTTAGCAGGTTCCATATATCTCTCTTGTCTGGATTTCCCCTAAAGAGACAAAACAGCCAAGGAATTAAAAACAAAGCCACTCAGTTGCAGCAATGCAGACGCAGCATTATTTCATAATCTGATTCCCCCAATCAGGATCTGATACAACCATAATCAGAAACAGGGCAAAATTACTGTAGATAATTTACAGAACAACAACAAAGCAAAAAAAGCAAAGGGAAGAGAGAAAGACACACTCCGCAACCATCCTGGAATTAAGGAAGCCATCCCAGCTTCTGATAGGAACCTGGAATGTCTTGTTTTTTTGGTCCTGCTCTCTGGGGTGAGTCTGCTGGTTCGCACTAGTGCCGGACCAAAAGATGCTCATTTTTAGGTTCCACACTCTCGCGTGATTCACCTGGCTCCCACAAGAGCTTGGGACCAAAAAACAAGTGTCCTGGTTTTTCTCAGTGGGATGTTGGGGGGGTATGGAAAGAGAGGTTGTGTCCCAAGGGGCTTATAGGAAAAACAAATGTTATGGGGATGAGTGAGAAGCAAGGGTAACCAAACGACCAAGAATAGCGAGAAATGGAAGAAGCGAATAAATGAGATGGACATGAGCAAGTGATATCTGTTTTGGCTTTGTTTCACTGGAGGATGAGGACTGAGGCAGTAAGCCATGTGCTTCAAAGAAGATGTGGATTTTTTAAGAAGAATCTGAAGGAGGGATGAGTAAAAAATCTTGTGATTCCTCTGATCCCCAAGAGTCTTGTCCTCCTGATCATGTGTATAGTCAAGTTTCAACTGTTGGCTTTACAGCACCCTTTTCTCCCTTGGTCTGGCTCTCCAAATTGCTCTGATCAGTCGCCAGTACATTGGGGAATAGACTGCAGGTATATAACATCTGGGATTATATGCCTGCACTGATTCTGGTGAATAGGTTCTCACTTCCCATTTCTCACATACTGTCACAGTTGCTTTGTCTAGGGATACAAGATGAACTTCATATCTTGAAAATAAAGCTGTTAATTTAGTTCAGGGAGCCCTTAACGTGCATTTGAGATTTCTTAGAGCTAGAATAATATAAGAGAACCTCCTTCCTTATAACAGTAATCAAAGATCAGTTTTTCAAAGCCAAATTCTATTGTTTCACTGGAGTGACAGCACAGGGATTCTCTGCCAGAATGGTTTGTGACTGGAGCTTGAATATGCACTAAATTTTGCATGCTATTAAATAAAAAATAGTGTTTCGCCCCTTCCAGGTTATCTTTTGCCCAGATTCTGTATTATGCAGATCAGAGACTTCTGTATTTCCTATACAATCTAAATAATAACCTTTAAAAAACTAGTTTGTACACAAATGATCAAAACAAATGGGAATATGAGAAAACTATTCAGGAATCTTCAGCAATATTTGACTTTATATATTAATTGGTTTAAGAAAGGAGAAATTAATTTGGACTAAAAGCATAATGGCTAACAACATAATTCCTCACTTGATGAAGGAAAAGTTTGCAGAGATGTTTTTTCTAAATGTGATGCCAATGCCTTTATAAAATAATTGCTTCCCCCATTGCTGCTTCTTCCCCAGATTGTGCTAATGGGGACTATAGCTTGATTTCTCCAGGTGGAAATAAATTCATAGCTAGAGTTTGTTTGTCACTGATTGGAGTTGACTTTGCCAATATGAACCTGGGGAAAACAATATGAGGGAGCAGCATCTGAATCAGGAAAGTCCATGCGAGACCCAGACTGATGCCCAGATACAGGGGTGGGTTGCATGAGGGAAAATAAGTTGAGTTTGACTCCTGGCAAGGCAGAGCCTCTGAGGGTGAGTGGTTACCGTGCCTCAGATATAGGCCAGCTTCCTGCCCTGGATGGGGTTGTATTCCTCTGAAGGAGCAGCTGTGTAATTGGGCATCGCTCCTGGATCCAACTCTGTTGTTCGGAATACCTTCCACTAGAAGTGCAGAAGCAGTGACTGTTCTTCTGATGGGATGGCTTGATCACAGTAGTTCAAGCACTGGTAATTTCAAGATTGAATTATTATGATGCACTATGTGTGGGGCATCTCTTGTGGTCGGTACGGAAGCTGCAGTTTCTGCAGAATGCTGTAGCTCGATTACTGACAGGAGTAAGATCTGGCCAGGAGCAGTGGTGCTGCAACAGGGGGTGGTGTGTGTGTGTGTGCTTCGCCCCGGGTGCCATGTCTGGGGGGGTGACAAGAAGGCACCCCATGGGGGCTTGTCCCGCGGCGGCTGCATGAGTAGCCATCGCGCCGCTGCAGCCGCATGTGGAGGATCCTCTGTTCGTGGCTGCAGCTGCAAGTAGAGGATCCCAGCGCAGTCAGCAAACTGCTATGTACAGCGCATGTGCAGTGTCGTATGCATGCACTGTATGTAGCGATGCCGCACATGTGATGTACATCGCGGTTTGCCACCGGCGCCGCTCGAACGCCGTACGGACGGTGGTGGGATCCCTCCATCGTCGCTACAGCCGCATGTAGAGGATCCCAGCACCATCTGTATGGCACTGAAGCAGCGCCACCGGCAAATCACTATGTACAGCGCATGTGTGGCATCACTACGTACGGTGCATGCGTCATATGTAGCGACGCCTGCCACGGGTGTCACAACGCCTTTGTTTGCCCCTGGCCAGGAGATTACATCTGTGCTCAAAGATCTGCACTGGCTGCTGATTTGCTAGGAGCCAAAGCTCAAGGTCTTACATGTAGTATATAAAGCCCTTAATAGCTTGGGACCCGTTTACTTGAAGCATGGCTTTGCCCCCTGTGTGCCTCACTCAGATCTATGGAACTTGGACTCTTGCAAGGACAGCACCATACAATGTTCACTCTACATCTGTAGGAAGGTCAGCTTTCAATTTGGTCCTCTGGACCTTCCCACCTTCATTATGCTGTTGTAGACAGCTTCTAAAACCCATTTTGTTTTGGCAAGTCTATTTGGACATGTAAATGAGCTATGAATACCTGTTTTAAAGTTTTGCTGATTTTTATTTTTATATTGATAATTGTTTTATTGTCTTCTATGGAACACACTTGAGGATTCTTTAGTAAAGCAGCCAGCTTGTACATTATTCTAAATAAAAAGAAATATGGGATGGCTTACTACAGTGTAAACACTCTCTGAAAGGCAGAGAAAGACACACAATCATCCTGTGTGCTATGACCTGTTACATCCAAACAGTACAGAAATGACAACTATTGCATAGAAAGTGACTTCAGTCCCTTTTCCCCCTCATGGAACTACAATTCCAATGGTCAATCCCTCTTCCCAGGGAATTCTGGGAATTGTGAGTGGAAAGGGGGTCTCTTTACAACTCTCAGCAGCCTTAACACACTACACTTTCCAGGATTCTCTGGGGGAAGTTGCGACTGTTTAAAGTGGTATGATTTTGCTTTAAATGTACAGTGAAGATGGAGCCTTAGAAGTAAATCCAGCATGATTTTTCTGGGCATTCTGGGTTTAAAAGAACCGGGAACATGCAGCTTTGCCCACTAGGTGAACGGGTGATGTTAGCTTCGTTCCTTTCCAGTGCTTGTCCAAGGATTGCCTTTTAAGTTATTCCAGAGCTATGCATTGCAGTCCTGTGCATATTTACTTAGAAGTAAATCTTCCTAATTTCAATGGGACAGCTCCCTAGAAAGAATGCACAGGACTGTAGCCTTGTGGTTAGAAGATGTGTATAGTCAAAACACGGGTATTCCCCTCTGACCATGTTGTAAGAGCATTCTCCTCCTCATTTGCTCACTTTGGGTTAAAGAAGATGACCTTTTGTTTTGCTAGATGGTGTCTTTTTGAAGAGATGCCTTTAGATTTGTTTTCCTAGTGGCATAACTTATTTTCACTTACTTATGCTTTCCATAGCCAGCTAATTATATTGACAGGTTGAAATTAGCATCAAACAATCTGAACAAGATACTGACAGTCCCAGAGATCATGACTGTATCACACATAAGGAAGAATGATAAAAAATTGGGAACAGCACCCTAACACCACTTCTTGCCCCAATACAACACATTTAGAAATGGGGGGTTATTCAAATCCCTAGGCATGGACTAGTGGGCCTTCTCTTTTTTTCTCAGGGCTGAAACCAATTGCCCCTGTGCAGGGCTGGGGGTAGCTGGGTACACTTGCCCCAGGCTTCGGAGGGCTGAACTGTCCGGACTCCCCCACCCGGGGCCTGCCAGGCTTACGCTGTCCCGCCCTGGGCTTCAGACAAGCTCTGCCTGGACCTGCCCTCTAGCTTGCATATAAATTAGAAGAGTAAAGCCTTCAGAAAGCACGGGGAGGGAGTGGAGCAATTGCACAGAAAAGGAACTAGGTGGCCCCCATTTGACACTGCAAAGATTAGATCAAGGTGCCTTACATTAGATGCTTTCATTTTTTTTAAATTCATCGCTGTGCACTTTTATTTCTAACCCTAGCCTCAAGGATGATGCCAGCCTTGTTCTGTGATTTGTCCCCTTTTCCTCCTCCAGATGTCCAAATGGATTCTTCGGACAGAGATGTTTGGAGAAACAGCCTTTGCGATTGTACATGCCAGATCCTAAGCAAAGTATGTTTGAAGAAAAAAATTGCACCATACTACTTATAATCTCCTGGGTACAGCGCTGGATTTAGAATGGCATAGTGAGGGTGTTCTTTTGAGTTAAGATCTGGGTTAAGGTTTAGGGTTGCAGGTAAGGGGCCAACCCCAGGCGCACCAGAGGAGAAATCTCGAAAGGGAGCGGATTTGGCAGCAGAAAGAGCCTCCTTTCAGTCTGTTTGGATGTCATGCTATCTTGTTTCTCTCTCTTTCTGGTTTTCTTTCTTTTGTTAGGTGTCCGAACGAATTCACAGGGGACCAGTGTCAGAACTTCGCAATGGCCAGCTTTTCCAGTATGTCTCTTTCCACTTCTCTCTTTCTCTGTTTTATCATAGCACACTGTGTGACACCTTTAAAGCAGCTCTTTTCTGAATAGGAACCTTCACTTTCCTGCTTTGTGCTTCAGTTGTTATTGCTCCTGATTCTAATCTGAACAGAACTCACCACTGATGTATAGTTCAGGCAAAATCTAAATGCAGCAAGGAATGAGGCTGTGTACGCATTGTCATTTATTCTGGCTCCAGTGTGCTCCTGAATCTGTGCACAGGCAATATTACCCACAATGTAGAGCTATCCTGTAGTTGGTTGAGAAATAATGCTGTTTGATGCATTTGGTCTCAACACAGCTTAAATCTGAAATCAAAACTTAAGCCACATTCACTTCACATTTCAGCTGAGGTGTCTGTGTTTGTGAGAGCAGTTGCGCATGTGTGTGCTTCATGAATAGTCATTTGGGGAAAATTTACCGGGGCTGGGAAAACAAAACAGGTTAATGAGCATTGAGTGAATACATCCCTACCTCGCCTCTCATGTGTGCAACAAAATGCAAAAGCAACTTGAAACACAGTAGGAAGGAAGCAACTGAAGCACGTTTTAAGCTGCTAATGCGTACATAGCCTGAGTCCAGTTAATCTGTGAGCTGCCCTGAAAGTGTCCAGCCTGCAAGGAGGTCATTAGTTCATTATGTCACAAAGCATAATGCAAGGGGATCGTTCTTCTTGTCCTCAGAGCTATAACAAGTTGGCAATTAGATGAAGATTGCACCTAAGTCTGAACTTTAAAAACAAGTCCAGTTTTATTCTAAGGGCACTCTATGATGGCAACAGAGGAAGTGACTGCAGCTAAAAAGACATGGAGAGAACCAAAGTTCTCTGCTGCCATCAAATGACCCTATAATGTGTCAGCGTTGCCGATCTGAGGACTATATGATGCCATTTTGTATCAAGACAATGACACCTGTAGCCATACCTGTGTTGACCCATCTGTTCCCAAATGCCTGGCAGCTAGCGTAAATCCCTTGTGCCAGCATGGGGACCCTGCAGCTCAGTACCGCTGAGCAGTGATCCACAGAACCAGGACATCCCGTTATTTGATTTTCCAGAAGTGTTGTTCACTATGAAATATGGGCGAGTGGCTGCTTTTTTACACAAGTTTGGAAAAAAAAATGGAAGTCTTTGCTTTCAGACCCAAATTTGATATTATAGTTGATACCAAAAAGCTGGGGAAATGTAGGTAACAACAAAAACAAATTTTGAAAAAGCATGTTTTGGACCTTCCAGTTTCACCTCTGCTGGATTTGCTGCTCAACGCCTTAAATGGCACTGCAGCCTATCACAATCTGCCTTGCATGGTAAAATGAGGACTAGGTGGAAGGGTAGCAATGGCTATAAAGGGAGGATGGCTGGTGAGCAAACTGCCTGCTGCACAAGCTTGTGTATTGGCTTCTACACGAGGAAGTGCACTTTGGAATATTGGTATCGGGTTTTAGGATGTGGCCTCCGCCCTCCCCCCGTTTTCACTACTGGTGGTTTTTAGTGGATTGGGGGGATATAAATGTTTAAATAAATGATATTTTCTGCATACATGGCTAATTTCATTGCAATGCAACCTTCTTTGAACAAATGATGCTTAAGAACAGCGATGCTCTTGCTTTTAAGAGCTTAGGATAGGAATTCCGGCCATATAAGTCCTACACTCTGTCATAAAGAGTATTCAATAATCTGAGCCTTACGAGGTTTTGTAAACTGTAAACTAAACCAAAACAAACACAAAACCCAATAAAATAGTTTTAAAGTTCCAACAGAATACTTCCACTCGTGCAAGTAAACACGAGTCTAAACATATGCATGTTTAGTTGGTACAGAAGTCATATGCAGGACTTATTTTTTCCTAAATTCCACGGCAGTTTAGTTCAATGGGGGAGCATCTGCTTTGCATCGAGAAGGTTCCAGGTTCAGTCTTTGGCATTCCTAGGTGGGGCTGGGAAAGACTCCCCTCTGGAAACCCTGGGGGCCCTGCTACTGCCAGTCACGGCAGACAAACCTGATGGATCCAGGGTCTCACACTGTGCACCATCTCAGTCCGGGAAGACTGGGAAGGTTTCAAATGAAAAATCAGGAGAATAATTTTTCTCTTACTTGGCCAGCCCAGAAGGAAAAGCGGAAGCTTTAGAAAAATCAACTTTTTATAAGAGGAAAATGAAAGATCCCTAAATGAGAGGGAGCCCTATTTACCGTATTTTTTGCTCTATAAGACTCACCTTTTCCCTCCTAAAAAGTAAGGGGAAATGTATGTGCGTCTTATGGAGCGAGTGCAGGCTGAGCAGCTATCCCAGAAGCCAGAACAGCAAGAGGGATTGCTGCTTTCGCTGCACAGCGATCCCTCTTGCTGTTCTGGCTTCTGGGATTCAGAATATTTTTTTTCTTGTTTTCCTCCTCCAAAAACTAGGTGCGTCTTGTGGTCTGTTGCGTCTTATAGAGCAAAAAATACGGTAAATGAACAATTGCCCTCACCAGAAAAAACTTAGACTCTCAGTTGTGAGTGAAACTGAGGGGCGGGGATTAAGATTTTGTCCCCCTTCAAGTTACAGACAGGAGTAGCATTCCATTTATTTATTTGTTTTGTAATGCAAAGCTAAAGAGGAGTTTGCTGAAATGCAGGAGCAACGGTAAAAGTAACATTTCCATAGCAGTTTCTTTCATACAGCAATTTCTAGAACACTGTTAGAGGTTTTCTAATATTATACAGGATGCAGGAAAATAAAATTTGTGGATTATGTGAGAGGAAACATAAATCCAAAATATTACTTGAAGGGGAGGCAAGAATGAACCTTGATTGTTCTCTAAACCTTGGACAACCATTTCATTTAATGATTGTTTTATGAAACTGCTTTGCAATCTTTGTTTCAACACGAAGCCTCGGTTTACGGAACTGTAGCTCAAGGAAAGCATTAGTTAACTGTTACTTCTAAATATTTTTAAGAGGTGATCTAGTGCAACATCTTTCTAGAAGTGTTCAGTAGAAATGTAAATCAGAACGAAATAAAAGGAGCAAGCAGGTAAAATAAAAAGCCTCTTTCCTTCACATATCAGTTAACATAGACTATAATGTGGCCAGAGGCCTCAGGAAGGTTTAATAGACCTGGGGGTGGAGAATCTTATGAAGAAAAGGAGGGCCATATTTGAGTTTCCTTAGACCACAATCTGACTAGTTTACACACCTAGCTGGAGAAGGCTAGGACTGCATTCCATAAAACAGTTCATTTTCGGACACCCTTGTTTTCATCAGAGAAATGTTGGAGGGTATGCATTTAGCTATCACATATCTTCTCTGTAACAGCCTTTCTTTTTATCATGGCCCACATAGTGCCGAGAAGAGCCAGAAGATGCTGTCTTTAGGCATGGCATGGTCTAGAGAGGGTGCTGGGTTCTTTAAAATCATATTGTGGGAAACCTGGGCTCAAAAGAGGGCTTTTGCATTCCAGCCATGTACCTCCAAATGCCTCCTTGTTAAAATTCAAAAATCACAATTTCCTTATGGTTGCCTCAGTTTCTCATATTAAGCCCCCAAACAGCTGTTTCTCTAGCACTGCAGGGTGTTTGTTAGGTTAAAAGGTGTCAAATACAGAGGCCAGTTAGTACAGTAGATTAAAAACAGGGCTCTTTGTTGGAAAGATCAGTTAACAATATAAAATACAAGAAGACATTCCTAAGAAATTATCTAACCCATAGAGGTAGGGCCCAAACCTTGATAGATTCAGAGTTTAAAGTCAAATAAGGACATAAGAAGCAAATGACCAGCCTCCATACCTTTAAAGCATATTAAATCAGAAAACAGGAAGAGCAGACTAGAAATTATCTCCAGCAGCAAAATCTCCAAAGAAGCCAATAGAATCTGTAAATGATTTTCCCACTGCTGGTCTAACCAGTTCCCCTCCAGTGTGTTTGTAGGCAAATTGGGCAGTGATCAGCTAAGCAGCAGTGGAAGAGGTAGTTATCTTCAGGTAGATCGTGTCCTCCCTAAAAGGGGGCACGTGTTGCAGTGAGACCTGGAGACTGATCTCCTGTGTTGTAGGTGGGTAAGATTGGATAGCCACAAGACCTGATTGGTAGGTCCCTTGATGTTGGGTTTAATCTGGCCAATGGGGCGCAGACCAAACGGATCAAGGGACCTATATATATCCATACACGTGACCCAGAGTTTCCTCTTTCAGCTTGTGCATTTGGAACACCAGCCCACCTCTCCCTACTTTTAGGGCATTTTTTGCGATTGACCTTGCTATGCCGTCGTGTGTCGTCTGTCATTGGGACAGGGGCACAGCAGGAATTTCCCCCACTTGGCTGATTGGCTGTTGCCATTTGGGTTTCACCTGCCGCGTAGCAAATCATCACAACTTGTAAGGTTGCGGATAGGCACTGATTCAGGTGATAGGGATGGGAGAACGGTCTCGCCATCCCTATGTGAAGGGTATTCCGTTAAAGGAATCCAGGGACTCAACTGGTTTGGTCAACCCCCGAGGGGGGGTTGTGCCTGTACCTGAGTCCAGGGGAGCATCTGGAGGGTGAACATAGTCTGTTCCTGGCTTTTTGCCTACCGAGGTGTTCACCCTAGGCTGACCTAGGCTGGTGCCCTGGGTCAGCGCTGCTTGCAAGAGTACAGTGAGCTAGTTGAATCGGAGCCTATGCAACCACTCACTTTCTGTAATCAATAAAGTTGTGGCCTAAATTCTGCCAAAACCAAAACTAAAATTTGAGTCAAATGTGTCTTTATTTAGGGGGGAGGTATCTGGGTCTGAACACGCAAAAGCAAACACCTTACTCTTCATGAGTGAAACTCCTATACAAATAGCAAGATGCTCCCTGAGAATGGAGGTCTTCCACATGAGTGTCATCTGTTAAGTGCTAAGAAAGATGACTGGGGCTGAGAAAAGAAGATAATGTGAAGGATAAGTTTTTAGTGAGCAGAATAACTGAGTTTGTACAATACATTCAATAGTTATGTGGCACAGACAACTTTCCAGCGTATGGGTGAATTTGTTAGCAGTTTAAATTTTCTTTTAATCTGAGTAGGGGTTGATTCCATAATTTATTTATATTTTGAAAAAAGAAATTCACAGAATTATGTAAGCCCTCTAAAGGAAGGTGACAAAATTTAACTTCAGTAATAGCTGTAATTTGTTGAAAGCATTTCACACACATTGCCTGAGTAATTTTTACATCAAACCTATATATGGTAGGCCATTTTATTATTAGTCCTGTATGATCCCTCTTTTATTATTGACTTCAGAGTTGTCAAATAGGCCAGGAAGTGTGCCAGGCATACCATCCAGTCTGTTATTGTTAAAATGAAGGGGAGGGTCTTAAAGCCAAGAAAGAACGCTTGCAGCAGTCCTGGCTTTTATCGTAGATGGAAAATGGAGTGAATCTGTGGCAGAGATCTGAAAACAAAAACCAGCAAAAATTACTTGAGGAAGGGAACCAAGTCACCATATGGATTTCTTTGCAAGAATTTAGCGTATCAAAAGCAATGACAAATCTTAAAGAAAGGAAATGGAGACATATATGACTTGAGTAATGTAATCTTGCTCTCACATGCACATAGCATCTTTCCCCGCTCTTCACTATGAAGTACCACCAGCAGCCGCCCCTCCCTCCTCCCCTATCTTGACTGTGTCCTGGTAGGAGGGTCAGGGGTTTCCCTTCCACCCCGTTCTTCTCATAGGCAGCTGGCTCACTGATTCTTATAACATTACTATTATATTATTATACATTAATACAGATCCATTTTGTAAAGTGCCAAGTACATTGTTTCACAGGCAAAAATAAAAAGGAACTCTAGGCTCTAAAGGATCCTCTGAAGTTTCCAGTGTATGTCATTATAATGTCATTATAATGGAAATGTTCCAGACAGGGATGGAGCATGAGGATGCCCTACTAGAGAGGTTTCCTCTTTCTTCAGGCTGTATCCCAGTGCCTTGTGGTATTGGCTCCCTATTGAAGTGTTATGATCAATCATTAGTAATTGTTTGTGCCATATTAATCTCTAGTTACAATTTAATTAGGAGGCTTCATGCCTGTCTAGTTCTAGCTCCGATTCTCAGCCTTTAATATATCAGTGATAAATGATCATATGTAAATCCCACCTCTCACATGTAATCCCCGCCTTGCACTTATGTTAACCAATCACAAGTTTCTTTGTGTATGTATCAACCAATCAGCCACAGGCCCACCTGTCGCAATGCTTGCAATATTCAATAAAAGAGGCTCCCAGGGCACGCCCTGACAGACGCCTCATGTTGCACCTGCCTCTCTCGTCTCCCGTGATTTTTCATTCCTACATTGAAGAATTGTGTAACTCACTTGTTTGGTTTTCCTGCAGTCTGAATGTATCCTCAGACCGTGTTTTTCAAACTTTGAGTCGGAGTCAAACCTTCTTGAATCATTGGGATTCTTTTTCTCTTTTAAAAAACCCCAAACAGCAGCAGTTTTGTGAAGAGGGTCTAGGCTTCCTCAACCTCAGACCTCCAGATGTTTTGAGACTACGGTTCCTATCATCCCTGACCACTGGTCCTGCTAGCTAGGGATCATGGGAGTTGTAGGTCAAAAGCATCTGGGGGGCAGAGCTTGAGGAAGCCTGGAACTGTTAACCACTCCTGCACATGCCAATAGTTCAAATCATTATTCCTCCATTACCCACCCAACCCCATGACTGTTGTTAATTTTTAAAAGAAGGAGAACACCCAGTATGGGACTCAAATATTTGCTTAACATCACTATCACTTCTGGTTTGATACTTAGACTTTTGTGTTTGCTTTTAACGTTGTTAAAAAACAACAACATCATTCTTCATCTCCCTGTACTTTAAAACTTGGGAAGTTCCCTATGGCCAGTTATCAGAGAAGACATGGAATGGTTAAAAGACCCTGATCAGCCAGAAAGAAGAGGAAAACATCAGATATCAATAAGCATCCCAGGAGTTATATGCAAATAGCCTGGGTCACAATCTGTAGAAGCCTGAAGGCTGGTGCTCAAGATGCTGCTGAGATTTTAGCTTACCTAAAGGCAGGAGCTTGCTTGTGGTGGCCCCATCTTAATTGATATGATTACCAAGTGTAAACCTTGGGGCTTCAACAAAATGGCCAGCATTTACTCTCTATGTCCCCCTGCCCCAGGTTTTCCTTAACATTCAAACTGAAGAAGAGTTCTGGAGAACTCAAAAGTTTGCCCACTGTGATTATTGGATTTGCTAATCAGCTGACATTACTGTACAGTAGTACCTCGGGTTAAGTACTTAATTCGTTCCGGAGGTCCGTCTTAACCTGAAACTGTTCTTAACCTGAAGCACCACTTTAGCTAATGGGGCCTCCAGCTACCGCTGTGCCACCAGAGCACAATTTCTGTTCTCATCCTGAAGCAAAGTTCTTAACCTGAGGTACTATTTCTGGGTTAGCGGAGTCTGTAACCTGAAGCGTATGTAACCCAAGGTACCACTGTATATGATTTTTATGTCTCCTGTGTGCTGGGGAGTCAATGCAGTCTTATTGGCCACTAACAGAATTTAAGTTTTAAAAAACAAGCCTTCAGTCAGGAATAGGACAGGGAATAAAATGGATTCAGTTTGCAGTTAAAGTGTTTATCAAATTTGCCCTTTCCAAAACATTGTAGGAACCGAAACACAGCCATCCGTCAAAATTCTCATTTATATGAAATACGCTAGGCAGATCTCCAACCAAACAACATTCACAAATATGTGTACATATTTGAACAAAGTGCACATAAACGTTATATTTGTGAAAATAACATACAAAAGGTGCATCAAGTTAGATAAAATTGCTTGCAAAAAATTGTACATTAGTCAAAACTGCATGTTAAAATGTGTTTGGGGGGGGGGTTGCACTAAAATGCTGGAGAATTTTCAAACCTAAAAGAAAATCACAAATTGCAGCAGAAATGTGGAAATACGAATTTAAGATTGAAAAATTGAAAAATTGAAAGAACTGAGATTGATAGATTCTTCCATCCCTAGTCGGGAACATTGAATCTGTAATTTCATATCCTCTACTTTCTTTTCCTTTCTCCATTTTCTCTATAGGTTGAGTTATTATGCACAAATAATATTAGATCATACTTTTTATTCTTTCCTTTGGGCAATAATTATATTTCTGGGCATAATTAATTGCCCTTTTTCATTTCTCCTGTTGTGTGGATAATGCAAACTGCTATCCCAAACCATTAATGTTTATAAGAGATAACACTATTTCTTTAATGATTCTTGGTGTTCATAAATGATTTCTTAATTTAGTGCAGACTGTGGAAAATGCCTTACAGCTTGATCTTAACCACATTCACTTGGAAGTAAATTGATTTCAAGAAGACTTACTTTGAAGTAAATGCATTTAAGATTCAGCTGAAAATGTCTTGCATAAATTTCATTTCATTGCAAATGTAACGGTATGTCCTGTTATGCTTCAGTCCTTCAGAAGTTGTTCATTTAAGCTGCAGTCCTGTACATGCTTACCTGAGCGGAAGTCACATTGAACTCAATGGGACTTACTTTTGAGTAGACATGCATAGGATTGTATTGTTACTGCTATATATTGTCATAGGCATGTATGGCAGTAAAAAAGGGTTGTATACATGTGCAAATCTACTACCTCAATGTTGCAACAATACTGAGAAGGCAAGATCTCTTTAGCAAGAATACACCTATACTTAAATAAAAGTATATGTGATAAATGCCTATTCTAAAATCAAATTCCAGGTGCCAATAGACATGCTTGCTTTTGAAAAAGCCCTTATTAATTACCATTGCAGATCTAGCTAGGCATTCTTTTATATGGAATGTTTTAAAAGTAAACTGGTGGTGACAGTTCTGTATGCTTTGATGCTTCTCTTGTGATTTTGAAAGCTGATGTATAAATATTTGGTAATCTCTCCTACCAACCTGTTTCTCTTTTCTCCTTTCCTTCTCTGTTCTCTTTCTGCACTGGCAGAGCACCTTGGATTAGAATTAAAGGGTATGGACTCAACCATTCATTTGTTAACCAGATACCATTACGAGCTGCTGACAGTCCTTCATATTGTATTTTGATAGCTTCAGTGGGATGGTTTTAAAAATCAGCTGTTCTGCTCCTTGTTCTGGCACAAATTGGGCCAAACATAATACCTAAAATTACACTAAAGGAATCAAATCCTAAATAATCTGCATGGGTTTATTGCAGCACTTTCCCCACTCGCCTTAGTGGGAAACGTGTCTACCTCAGATGACATTAGTGGGCTGCAGAGACTGGTCTTTGTCACTTTTCTCTTCCGTGCTGCATTATGTTTGGATGTAAACTGAAAAATTGATCGTGTCATTCTGGAAAACCATCAGCTTGTATAGTGGGAGCAGTGGACAAACATTCCAGTAAGGAAAAGGTTGGTGTGAAAGAAATTAGGAAGTTGCAGCAATTCTACAAAGCTACCCTGACTCTGAAAAAATAAACATGGAAAAGTCTGCTTTTATTTTCCCCTCTGCCTCACCCCATTATATTCCTTGTTCATTTGGAAGGAATCAATTTAAAATGATAGAGCTAGGTAGGTCAGGAGGAACTCTTTGACTTTCCCGATGTTGCTGAACTACAATTCCCACCGAAGATGGCCAGTCGCCAGGGATTATGGAAGTTGTAGTTCAACAACATCTGGAGGACCAAAGGATCCCCATCTCTGAGGGAGGCATATGTTGAAATGTAAGGCCCATAGCAGCCCGGTCCTATTTCACCAACACTAGTGCTAGGTTTAGATGAGTTCCCCAACAGCTGTTCTGAACATGACACAAAATAAAGTAAAACCCTGAGGTGGTAGGTTTCTGGGCTGTACCACTTCCAATTTCAAGTAGAGGGTATATTTAGCCTTAAAAAAAATACACAATTCACTGCATATACTGGATTTAAGGCCAAACTACATGTTTAAGAAGAGACACGGGTGGTGCTGTGGGTTAAACCACAGAGCCTAGGACTTGCCGATCAGAAGGTCGGCATTTCGAATCCCCGCAACGGGGTGAGCTCCTGTTGCTCAGTCCCTGCTCCTGCCAACCTAGCAGTTCGAAAGCACGTCAAAGTGCAAGTAGATAAATAGGTACCGCTCCGGCGGGAAGGTAAATGGCTTTTCTGTGCGCTGCTCTGGTAGAAGAAGAAGAAGAAGAAGAAGGTTCGCCAGAAGCTGCTTAGTCATGCTGGCCACATGACCTGGAAGCTGTACGCCGCAACCCCAGAGTCGGTCACAACTGGACCTAATGGCCAGGGGTCCCTTTACCTTTACCTTACACGTTTAAGAGAGATTTATGAAGGGCTCTTCTAACATACATTTTCTGCTGGTTGTGTGTAGTAGCAGGCCAAGGAGGATTGGGTCCAAACAATGGCACTGGGGAAGAGAATAGCCAACCTTTTTTTTCTCTGAACAGTTTTTGTCATCTAAATTGCTGCCAGGTCCTCTTTGCTGAGTGGAAAATGCAGATAGAATACACTTTGGGTCTTAACACCTTAGACAGAAAATGATGCTAAACCTTTCTCTCCAGTATGCTAGTTTCCTATGTGGAAGGAGAATTTTGTATGGGGAAACGTCCAAAAATCTCCCTCATCTCCAAGTGGTACAGGCCAGAATTCTATCACCCCTGCCCACCATAGGAGTGGCCTTCACAGAGCGCATGGTGGAATAGTGTGAAAGCATTTACTGGACATGCCCTTTAAAGATTGAGTGTTCCATGTTAATGAGAACTGCACATTCAACTGGAAAATCAGGATTCCCAGCTGTACATGCATAGAGACCCTTTCTCACTAATGCTTGATGCTGGGTTGTTACTGCTGGGTGTGTTTTGCCTATGTGTGGTGGCATTCACTGAATGCAAGAGGGGCTAGTTTGAAACCCACCCACCCTTCCCCTCCGCTTATTCTGCATCAGGTGTAGAATGACTCTTGGGAAGAAGTACACGATCCCATTGCCAGAGGGACTGAAGGTATAAAAAGCTAAACTTGGAGCATATCAGCAGTTTCTGTAGGAGGCTATAAAGCCATCCCTGAATATTATCAGCCCTGTAGTCTAACCAATGATCTGCTTCCTGCTTCTTTCCCCATTCACTCAATATAATAGCAAAACAGCTTGTTGTGTTGCCACACTGCTGTAGTAATTTCCAAGAAGAAACAATTTCCCACGCTTAAACTTAACAAACAGAAAAACGTGCTCAGACGTATTCAAAGCTAGATATCGTATCCCAAACATCTATCTCCCTCTGAGTATCCTCCTTGGTTCCTATGTTCTACTAGCTTCAAGTGAGGTTTATGAGGCTGGTTTAAAAACAAACAAACAAATCCTTCCACATATGTCAGGGTGAAGAACCTCCCAGTTTGGCGCATGAGGCTGTTTCCCCCCAAATGATACCCTCTGGCCTCATATCTGATGTCTTTTCCCATGGGGACCTCAGTTGCACAGATGGCATCCCTGGCTCAGTTGGCCTTGGGAAGAGGTGAGGACAAGGCAGGGCGAAGCAGCGATACCCAAACACCCAGCAAACCACCTGGCTCTCAGGTGCTTGGGTGGTGTTGGCCAAGGGACCTTGATAGGCAGCTGAGTCATACCTGTGCTTAATGGACCTGGCGGTTATAGGAAGCACCCTCAAGTCCCCTTCCTTCTGCCTTGCAACTGTTCTAAATCCCTGCTCCACAGGTTTTCACATATTTCCTCCTCCTCTTGGCTATGTAGCACTGACACACGAATGAAGCCAGTGAAAAATTATAAAAGCAGAAGAATATAGAAAGGGACTTACTATAACATCAGGTGTCTTAGGAAAAGCACATGTCTTTCAAGCCTCAGTGACAGCGAAAACCAAATGCTGGTGTTCAGAGAAAGCTTATAATAATACTTTCACTTGTATGGAACCTGGAACTTAGTCCACAGTGCTTGGTTATCATTTACCCACACAATCAGTTTGCAGGACAGCCTATCTAGGAAAGAGAGGCAAGTGCTTTCCAGAAGGAGGGCATATATAACACTAGTGAGCCTTGGACACCCCCCCCCAGCCTATTCCTGTGTGGAGTGTTTGTCCATGTTTCCAAATTACTACTGAATCTTGCAAAATTTCATAATGATAGCACCAAATGGACCTGTGTGAATTGATTAACCACAGTACATTCTCATCAGGTTCTTCTTTGTGGTGGGAATAGTAATAATAATAGTTCATAGGGAACAGCTAGCTCCCACCCCATACCATCTGCTGACAAGAATGTTGTAATTGAAGGGGAAATGTGCCTACTTATGTATCAGACCATAATTGTCAATTATCAGGAGATCCACTTCTGTGAACGAACAAACCTTATGTAGAAAGTGGCCTTGAATTGACAGTGCTCCTGAATCAAAAACATTTTGAAATGACATTTGGAATTGAGGATTTTTGACATCCCTACTTAGCTTAAACTTGTGTTGCTTTTTTAAAAATGTATTTCTTTCTAGGCTCACTGTTATGCAAGAAATATCTTTTGCCATCCTGCCTCTTCTTTTCAGCCCCCCCCCCAGCCATGTGTGTACCTGTAACGCTCCGTGGATGACATTTCTTCACATGCACGTGATTTCCTCTTAACAAATTATCACACAAGATAATTTGTTATTTTAAAAAAAATCACATTCTAGCACATGCATGAAAGAGTTACTGGACCCTGGCTCAAATTTCTTACAATTTAAGTGGAATTTCGAGTTGCTGTTTACATTGCCTCATATTCTCACTGTACAAACCTGTATAAGTTTACATGTTATAAATTGTTTCATAGCTAATTATTTTTGCTGAACATTAAGGTCTCTAATTTCAAATGAAACTTTGTGATTCCAAAGTATTGTCACTACACAGTAATAGATATAACAACAAATGAGATTTGCAGCACAGGCCTAGACATGTCTACTCAGAAGTAAGCTCCACTGAGTTGAAGGAGACTTACTCCTCCGTGATTTGTATAGGATTGCGGGTGCTGCCATCAAATGTTTGATGTTGCAAATGGATGAAGACAGAATTTTTATGCAGGTCTCAAATGGTGGATTGATCGGCTCATACTTGCAGCCACATTTCATGTCAGAGATTAGGATTTCATGTCAGAGAAATAAGATTATGAAGAAAATTATTACCTTGATAGTTTTGCTCCTCCAGATAGTTAACAATTCACTGCTGAATTCAAGAAAATTCCTAATAAATCTTGGTGAGGACTTAATTTTATCACTAGGAAGAATTATATTCACCAATCTGAGAATCGACATTTGAGGTTTTTCCTCTTTCTTTCTTTCTTTCTTTCTTTCTTTCTTTCTTTCTTTCTTTCACATCCTGCCTTATAGGAAACAAACAGATCCTCCCACGGCAGTTCACAATAAACATCAACCTATGATGTTGTTGCTGCTGCTGTTTTTTAAAAACCTCACAACCAAGAAACAATATAAAACTATTAAAAGCTATCAGGATCCTTCCCACCAGGCTGCTGGTGGTAGAAAAGCCTTGTGGTGGTGAGATCAGAGGGGGGTAATCCCAGTTGGAGCAGATCTGAGGTTGTGGTCATGGAATTTATTTTATTTTGAAGCAAAGTTAAAAGAACAAGATCACTAAAGAAATAAACTCACAGATAAATTATTGTATTAAATCTGGCTACTTTTGCAGAGTACCAAGCTTCATGGGTACAGCACTCAATAGCAACACTCTATCATAGTAAGACTTGTTAGCTATTTGTTGTAGCTGTGAAGAACAAATTTTCAAACTTTTAGAAATTACACTAAATACAGTGAACCGTGTACCAATATAAAAGTCTTCAGTGTGCCCTTTCTCTATATATGTGAAACTTCTTCCATCTAGGCAGTCTCAGCATAGGGTTGTTCAGGGAAGGGGTGTTTAAATGTGCAGCATTAGTAACAGACTGAAAAATTTCCTGATGGGCAGCCTTTCTGTTTCTTGCCCCAAAACATGTTCAAGACTGGTTCAAATCCTCTAGTTTCTGATGAAAGCAATGTGAATCTGTTGGAATACTGCCAGGGAGATAAAGTCCATCATGGCCCCAAGCCGTCTGCCGGATGATCCATCGATCTCCCGTAGGCACGCAGTATCAGCAATTAGCGACATGAGTTTCTAGAAAATATCTTGCCACATTCTAGAGCTCATGCACACTCTATCAGCAGATAATGCACAGCAAAAGTCGCACTCAGGAGAGCATTATTTACAAGTTTTATTCAGCGTTAATCAGAACAAAGAAAGACATGACTGCCTGCGTCAGTGTCTCCGACACAGAGAAAACGAAAGCAATAGAAACATAAACATCCTGTGAACAGGAAATACGCAGACTCTGTGACTCACAGCCTGCTCCCTTTTAAGGTGGAACGGAAATATCCTAACAGAATCTTGGGTCTTCTTTAAATTGGTAGATGCCAAGGTTGGGGCAGCCTGATACCAGTTCAGATTTCTGGTGTCTAATCTATGATATAAAGTCAAAGGAGATGCTCTGCATTCTAAAACCATCGTCTGCAGTACGTTCATATGCCTGTCTAATATTGCAAAGTGTTGAAAATTTAGATGTGGCTCAGCTGCCAGGACCCTTGCTGAGATTTCAAATTAAAATGTGGGAGTGGCCTGTATACTCTTCAAGAGAATTGGATCCCCCCCAAATATATTTAGTCAGCTAGTTAATTTATAGACCACTTCATATTTCAGCAGAAATCTCTAAGCAGTTCACGTATCACAAAAAAGGGGTACAGTGGTACCTTGGTTTATGAACTTAATCCGTTCCGGAAGTCCATTCTTAAACCAAAGCGTTCTTAAATCACGGTGTGCTTTCCCATAGCAGTGGGGGACTCAATTTACAAATGGAACACACTCAACAGGAAGCGGAACATGTTCTGCTTCCAAGGCAAAGTTCACAAACCAAAACACCTACTTCCAGGTTTGCAGTGTTCTTAATCCAAGTTGTTCATACACTAAGCTGTTCTTAAACCAAGGTGCCACTGTATTGGTATAAGAAATCAGTAGCTGAAGGTGTCACTACTCACCTGACCTCTCTCTGGCTGAGTCGCTGCTGTATTCAGGGATGGCAAGCGGGCAGGGTGAGGCCAACGTGGTACAAACACCACGACAGGAGCAATGGATTGGCACCAAGCTCTTTGCCACCTTGCCCCTTCCCACCCTGGTTCTCAGCTGGCGAGAGGTCAGTTGCGGTGACACAGCCCCCCCAAAAAAACATTCAAAAGGAAACTCTGATGATACTATATGGCTCATAATTATTCCACCTACAGCTCATTTTTGTAGCATAGATCTTTTCCGATCACAAACCAGGCAGAGAGGAAGGGTTTGGGGACTGGCATGTACAAACTGGTGAAAACTGGCACTTGCTTTCCCTGTTTCCAGCTTTGCATGTCCTGAGTATAGAGAGATACTCTAACATCTCAAGTGAGAAAAAGGCTTCTCATCTTACAGATAGTCAGTGGGATTTGCCCATTTAAGCTGCTTTGAGCTAGAGTTATAATAGCACCTTCCCATTTTGAAAAGCAAGGTATGGGTGTGAGGGGCCTAATGTGTGCCTGCAGATTCTGACAGCCAAAGTATAAACCTCCTGAGTGCTTATATACTGGAAAGGTAACACAGTAGCCAAGCCATAGAATCCTCAGGTATATTCACACCTGAGGCTGAAAGTGAAGTCTACAGTGCCCTTCGGTTCTCTGGCATCAGAATGAATAGCAGGCGAGAGGCTGAAAGGCGCTTTAAGCCTGATATTTGAAAACACTCTTTTTAAGGCTAGGTTTGATACCCACTTTTTGGAATGGAATTTAAGCTGTAAATTGCTTAGGACATCTTAGAAATCTTGATCGTCACATAGGTCATTATTGAAATTTCCTTCCTGGTCCTAAATTGGGAATGAGTTTTTCTTTCACCATTTGTCAGGCAGTAGATGCCAGCCGTGACAGATGATAAGAATCTCTGGTTTTGGTGCCTTCCTTTCTGAGTAAAGGCCAGATCCTGACCCTTCCAGCACCTCTACTTGGTTGGATGACACACAGAGGACTCTGGGAAGCAAAAGAGGGAACTGCTGGTTTTTTTGTTTTTGTTTCACTAAATCCTAAAGAACACCCGGTCAGTTTTCAGATGCCAACAAGCCTAAAAGTAAAATGAAACCACCACTTCACAGAGAACAATCTCTTCTACACAAGATCCCTGCATTGGTGATAATGCTGCATTTTAAGCTTCTTAATCCCTCGTAGGATTACTGATAGCCCCTTCTTAAGACATGTGTTGGCTTGCAAAATATGTTGGATGGCAAGCATTAACAGAACGACACAGAGCACAGCCAGCGCTGCACCAGCAAATTCATATTGCATCACAAATGTTAAAAGTAGGACAAAATGAAAAATGAAAAGAATGAATGCATCTGAGCATTTGCTCTATGCACCGCCACAGAAGGCACAAACTCATAATACGTTTGATTGCTATTCTTAAATGAATGGTGAAAGAAGTGAAACAAGTGAACATGAGTAAGTAAAAGGTGCGAATAGGTATAAATGCTCCATTCTTGCTGCCTGAACATTTAGACTGCAATCCTATGCATGCCTACTCCAAAGTAAACCTACCGAGGTAAACAGGGTGTGCTTGGATTGCTGCCTGATTGCACTGTAGAATACCTTTTAGGCATAGCTGTCAACCTTCCCTTTTTTGCGGGAAATTCCCTTATTCCAGCGCCGTTTCCCGCTGCTATCCCGGATTGTTAGTATCCTGTAGACTGTCTCCGGGACAGGTGAGGCTGCTGATCCCTTATTTTCAAATCTGAAAGTTGACAGCTATGCTTTTAGGGCATGTTATTTCATTTATTGGTTCAAATTTCACAGCACAGCAAAAGCTTACCTTTCATGCTTTAAAGTGCATTACTCCTTTATTTCTATAGCTGTGTTCAAATAGAGGAGCTTAGACTCTTATTGTGGAATAAATCAGAAGTTCATGGGCAGTGACCCCCCCCAAATTAGCCTCCTTGTTAGTTCATACCACTTTTTTGTGAAATATCTTTAAAAGTGAAGTAGAATTCATATGGGCTGAAAAGTTACTCTAAGGATGTGAAAGAAATGAATTGATTTGTAAGACTCTAAAATAAGGGCCTGATTAAAATTTGTGCACAGGTATTTGCAACAAACTTCAGCTGCTGGTTTGGTTGTAAAAAAACACCCCAAACAAACCCACACACATCCAAAGGGATCATTTTCAGTGGGTGATGAAAGGGTTAAGCCGTTCTCCCTCTTCCTGCTTCTGTGCTCTAAGCTGTCACTTCCTAAAGCAGCTTTTCTGCAACAAAAGCAGCCACTAGAGTTTTGTGACACTTGTTTGCCCATAAAATTTGATTAGGCCTTCAGACAGAGCTTTTCATGCCAAACAAGGGAACTGCCTTAAATTATAAAGTATGTATGCATATACAAAAAGACAAAAAAGTTTGTGTGTGTGTATCTGTTTCTAGTTCTATATAAACCAAAATATTCCATATACCTAAAATATCTGATTACTGCCTATAGTGAAGGGCTAATGTACTTCATTACAAAACTTCGGTTTGGGAGGGGATCATTTTCAAGGTCATAATCTTCTCTCTTTTATGAAATTGTAACTTAATATTATGCATGTGTACCCAACAAGTGTAACTTGAGAATTATTTGGCGCAGTCTACGAACCATGCCTTCATGGATTTTTATAATTTATATTGCCTTATCTGCAGTCATTCCTTACTCAGACCCTCCATTCCCAGGGAGACTACTCAGTCTCTCACCCCATCCAATTCAGGGCCTGATTTGGTGATCTGGATCCAGCCCTGATTAATTTTGGATCAATCTGAGCCCAGTGCAACCTGATCTGGGACTGGAAATCAGAACCTTGTGTTCATGTTCACTTAAACTCCGAAATCAAAATGGCCATTACTTTTTTGTTTTTTCCACATGGTAGCCTCCCAAGAGAGGATTAGCCTTGCCAAATTTCAGACAGTCATTTTCTGCTTGTGTTTAAGTTTGTATCCCCCCCCCACAAAAAAGAAACTAATTTTATTAAGACTGTACTGCACTGATATATGTAATATTACCCTGTATGTGTGCTGCTTGCTCACTGACTGTGTACAATGTATTGGACTGAGTACAATGAAGTCACAAGACTTAGACACAAACACAGAAGACTAAGTATTAATACAGAAAACAGAACACAGCTGTAAATAAAATGCAAACCTAACCTTAAAAACTAGGGTCAAAATTTGGGGTAGCGGGGAAAGCAATTGGTTATTTTGTGGAAGGCTGGGAAAGGATGGGAGACAAATAGGTATGAGAGATGCTAAGCCAACACTTCAGCTGGTGGAGGAGCTGCAACAAGCAAGCCGTTGGCAGTCTACTCTCGTATAAAATGCCCCAATGAGAGAGACACAGTTGCTGAAGAACCTCATTTCAGACAACATGGAGGGAGATACACCAAACAAACAAACAAACAAACAAACATGACTGGCATTAGAGACCAGATCTACCATTTCTAGGAAATTTGGTGACTGAGTGGATGTGAGACATTGTTAGACCTGGCCTCTAAGAAAATTATGTTCCAGGTTTGCTTCTCTGTTGTTTCTCAGTGGGTGAACCTGCATCTAAACGCCACCTGTTCACTCACAGTTGTAGCCCCCCAGTCTTTCCCTGGTTTCCTTCCTCTCCCAGCCTTTAACCAGGTGTGCTTCTGCTCCAATTGACTTGACAGGCTCACAACACTGGGCTACACCTTCATGGTTGCCATATGCTACTCTAAGCCTGCCTTCCCCCAGCAAAATGTGTATACTAACACTGAGTTACTTTGCAGGGTCGACATAACCCATGCTTTATCAGCATCAGTCCTACCCTCTGCAATATGAGCATAATAATGGTGGCCTTTTTTGCATTGGCATTAGCCCAGTAATTTTTTTAGTGTTTACTAACTCAGAAAAATAATTTGTGTATGAAATAAGATATGAGTCAGAAAGATCTTTGCCGCTGCCTTTGTCTTTGAGCTGCTATACCTCAACCACAGCAACACTACAATTCTGGATAGCAGAATTGCTTTCTGTGGGGCAGCAATTGCTTCTCCACCATTAAAGACTATCAGAAAAGTCTTAAGAACAAATCAAGATGTTCCTGTTATGAAGACTATATAATTCATGTTTTATTCAAACCTTTCCTTTGTCTTATTGGCTAGATCTTCTTTCCTAAAAGTCAGTTATTGCTGACACTTCATTCATTGACCAAAAGTACTGAAACTCGGGAGCTGGCTAGTCTGTCATAAAAACCAGTGGGCAAGCATAGTGCCTGCAGATGGTGTCTCATATCTCATGTCCCTCAAGTGCTAGAGACAAAATTTAAAAAAAGGAAAAGAAAGCTGAGAAACTGGAGATTGTGGCTTATTCAGGGGAGTGTGGGCAATTGCCCTCCCTGTCTTCCCTGCAGACACCCCTGCAGGCAACCCGTTTCTCCCCAGCAAGTAATCACTTCCAACCATTGGTTCATCTGCACAGCTTCTGATAGCAGAGAAGCTGGGTCTAGACACATCAAAGAAGCATTTCAGTTAAACGCGTTGTAAATTTAAATAGGGAAATCTGGTAGAGAAAAACGGGACTCCACAATGTTATATTGCATATACAACGCATATAAATTGCTTCTTCTTTACCAGTGTAGCTGAGTCCTGGATGCTCTCCTACTCCTCTGCTGTTCTTAGAGGCTCCAGTAGCCAAAAGATACACAGTGGTTCAGTTTCTCTTCCACTGTCTTCTGGTTAGTTGTGTGCGTTCTGTGACTTCTAAATGCTACCAGAGTTAAGAGATGATGGACTATAATACGGGGCTCAGAGCGAAGTGTATGTAGATATATATTTCCTTTGGCCACTTTACCAACAAAAAATGAAACTCAGCAAGTGTTTCCACTGTGGGTCAACATGAATTTTCTGCAGTATTGAAGGACATTTGTGAGTATGAAAAGACGCCACTGACATAGTGCCAAAAAAGAGAAAAGAAACAAAGTAGATCAATATATATACAATGTGCATATTGTTTTATGTGTTATATTTATTATTTTATGTAGACATAATTACATAATTTAAACAACTGCAATACATTTCATCAGTGGGGAAGGATGACCATGTGATCTGAATGCCGGCTTACTCCGCTGTTCAGGCGCTAAGCGTTGATGGGCAACTTCAAGGCCCCTCCTTTCTCTTCTCGGGGTTGTTTATCTTTAAACCAGACTTGGACCAGATAGCCCTTCAAATAGAGAGGTTCTTCAAATGCAAGACTGCTCTCTGTAAAGTAGGACACATGACCACTCTATGAACATGAGACCTCTGTGAGATGGAAGAACTGCTATGCTCTTGCTTGAATGCTGTCATACATTGGGTATTCTACAAATAGTTGTTCAAAAATGAAGTACCGTAGGTTTGTGGGATTATTAGAAAACATGGAAGAGATGTCTTGGAAAGAAAAAGGAACCCAGTGTGAATTGTTTTTTATTGGATTTGATTCACATAGACAGGAAATAGTAAAAGCAAAGGTTTGGAGAGAAGTTGAATATCTACACCTAATGTTGGGTTAGGAGTACAGATTTTAGTGTATAAATCAGGAAAGGAGCCCATTGGGTTCCAGTCTCCTAGTGAGAGGGTTGGTATATTCAGAATTCACATTTTTAAACTGATATGTTTTTAACTGCTCATTGTTTTTATGTCATTTGCAGAAGCTGAGGAGCTATATCAGAAGAGAGTTCTGACCATAACTGGGATTTGTGTTGCATTGCTTATTGTGGGAATAGTGTGTGTGGTAGCCTACTGTAAAACCAAGTGAGTGATATTTCTTAATAGTGAAGAGAGCTTTTATAATGCATGGACAGTTTATGCCATTCTTAAAGTTCCAGTTGTTACCAGCCTAAAATACTGTTGTGTGTAACCTGAGCTCTGAGTGGTGTCACTGCAGGGATTCCAGCACTTACCCAAGGGTCAGTTTCACTGGACACATAGGGTTTTATTTACACCTATATGCAACCTTACTAAGCTTTAGGGAGGAAAAGGAAGGGAGTGGGTCTACTGTTTTCAGCAACTGATGTAACATGCAGTTCCAGAGTGCTTTCAGACGGACAGCTGCTAGTGTCACCAGCAGCATAGCTACATGGGAGGAGGCTAGAGCAGTGTCCACTCGCCAGGAAAGGCATGGGGCCGAGTGAGGCAGAAGTGAGGTCATGGGAGCTCTGGGTTCTTGTTGTTGGTCCCACAAGTGGGTGAATGCTTCCACCCACTGGGAGCTCTCCCCACCTCATTGCCACCTTGCCCCACTTCCATTCCTCAGGGATCAGCACCAGTGTTGCTACTCTGATACCCTCAGGAGCCCATGGTAATTTATATTGTTCACAATTTTAGAAATATAGGCAAAAAGCTGTTGAAGTGCGAATTAGAAAATCTTTAAAGAAAACAAAACACAAAAACTGATAAAGTGGTGCAAACCAGAACAGTAATAGTAAAAGTTTACTGAAGTGTAGATATTATTATTATTTTTATTTATTTATTTATTTATTTATTTATTTATTTATTATTACTATTTTTTCAGCTGCTTTATCTCACTCAAGGCAACCCAAAGTGATTTACAACCAAACAAAAAACCCCACATAGGGACATTGAAACCATATGTAAGCCAATAGGCTCCCTCTCTCAATACATCAATGCACACACTGAAAACCACGCCTTAGTCTAACGAGAACAACAAGGCAGGAGAGTAGTGCTAAGAACAATTCCCAGCTGAAGTAATTGTACTACTGTTCTCTTCATGCATCTCCAGTGTCTTATCTAATCTGATAAAGTTCCCATGTGCAAACTGCAAAGATTGAACACAAGCCAAAATTCTCTCATTCCATCCTTTTGTCCAAAGGGGGACCCTGCCTTCCTTGGCACGAGGATGCAGTAAAAAGAGCTGACCATTGTCAAGCTTTGTATTTCCCTATTTATTTTTTTTAATGTTGATTTCATTTTCAAAGGTTTACATACTTTGCCATCAACAATACGTTTAATTTTTCCATTGACTTCCCATCTCTCCTACCATGATGTTCTATGTTTATCTTTTAATGCTGTATATTTTAACTTATAACACTCCATATATACATCCTACATTATTGGCATTAATGTCTTTCTACTGTTGCTCATATTTCAAATCCTACTGGCATTTTCATGCAATTACAATAGTCCTTTTGATATTCTACAAAAGGTTTCCAATCCTCAAAGAACATTTCGTCATTTTATTCCCCTATTTGTATCTGAATATCTTTTCAGGATGAAGGCAAGCATCAGTAAAATGTATTAATCTGTTTAACTCTTTAGAAAACAGAGAAATCAAATGCATAACCATTTGCGGCAAAATATGTGTCCAGCCCATCAGAACAGAAACCTTGCAAATGGCCCAAGTCACCCCCGGCTGGACCCTGAGGAAATTCAGATGGCTGATGTAAGTAGCGTTTTTTTCAAAAAAAAAATCAGGGTGTGGGAACCTCTGAAATGGCAATGGGGGGAGGGGATAGATCAAGGACAGAGAGGGAAATGATCATTTCCTCCTGCTGCTGCTCCCCCCCCCCGTTCTATTTCTATTTCCCTTCTTCACTTTCTCCCTCTTTCCCCTCCCTTGGCTTTTCCAGAGGCAGTTCATGTAGTAGTTTATTGGTGGGGCTCCCAGCTGCTGCACTGAGAGCTGCTGTATGTGAGGAAGGGAGAAAAGGACACTGAGAGACAAAGGCACAGAGGCTGCTACTTCAAGTCCCTGCAGGTGCATAGCAGCCGAGTGGGCAAGCAGCAGCCCAGATGGTCTACGAACACACCTGGCGTGTTTCCCAGGGATGGGGGAGAACTTTCATTGCATTTAGAGGCAGATCCATCAAATTCACACTTTCTAGAACAATCTGAGAACCAAAACACAGAACCTTCCTTCAAAATTGGCAATTAACTGAATGTTGTGATGTATGTCTCCAATCAAACAGTGTTTACAAATATGCATATACTGTATTCACAGTAAGGTTTGCATTAAAAAGGACCCTGTTAGTAGAAATAACATAAAAATGCATCGTATTAGGACAAAGCGCTTGCAAAAGCGTGCGCATTATGTAAAACCGTATTTTTAAAAGTCGGTTTGGAGACACAAAAATGCCGAATAATTTTCATTGCTGTGGAAATGTGGAGAACTGAATTTAAGATTAGAAAAATGAGATACGGAGATCACTGAAATTTGCAGATCCTTCCATCCTTTGTGCTGCCCACTTTGACAGCCACGGTGTGTCTTCAGGCTGCCCCCACCGCTGCTTTGCAATGCCTTCCAGTAAGGATAACGGGGGAGGACCTTCGTCATTCAGCAGCCCCCACTCTTTGGCTCAATTAATTGGAGGATTCCGGTTTGCTATTATTGTTGTTTCTTTTAAAGATTGCAAGTTAATCTTTTTTTTTTTTTGGTCATATGCAGCCCTGTCCTGGGCTTAAAGGCTGGGTAGGAATTAAACATGATAATAAGTGTTAGTTCATTTTGGTAGTCTGAGATGAGCATCTGTGCATTTCAGTTGGTGCTATTTGGTGTGTGGAAAGGGGTTTCATTCCTCACTGGCTTAGTATTTTGGCAAGACTTAAACGTCTCTAAAGAGATTGGTTTTCTGCTCGGGTGATGCAACTATTGCTCTTATATGCAAGTTGTCTCTGCTGGTGATATGTATTGCTCTGCATCTTTCGTGTTCTGTGCTTTGCTGCTGGGGAGATGCCAGCCCAGAGATTAGCATCACAAGGTCATAAGCTTTTAAAAGCAATCATAAGCAGCACTTCCAGGCAGGCTAATTGTTTTGGAGGTTCTGAAACTGAAGAACAAAAGTCAAGCATATTTAGGGCGGTCTGAATTGGCTGGCCTAATTCTTATCCTCTGTAAATGGAAGCATAATGTAGTATGGTTTATAACAAGCCTATAAATAAAACAATGTTTTCAGCTTAAAATTGATGTCAGATAATTTGTGACTTTCCGCCCAGTATATGTCGAAAAACGTTCCTGCTACTGAGCATGTCATACGAAGGGAAACGGAGACCACTTTTTCAGGGAGCCATTCCTGCTCACCATCCCACCCGTGCTCCACAGGGACTCCGAATTCAAGGCAAAGGTACTTCACACCCCAGCTTCAAAACTCAGTTTTGTCTCAACTTACCTGCATAGTGATCTGTGCATATGCAGACACCTGGGAGTGCAGAAAAGCCCTTCAGTTAATGGCATGATGGAAATGTTCCTTCCGGGCCTGTGGCCTCATTTGCAACAGTTTAGTTTCAGTAATTGACTTTTGCTTGTGCCTCTGACATTTTGCATTCAGATCTCACCTCCCTCATGCTAGCAGGGTCCTCTTATCTTTCTAGAGTCAGTCAGGAAGGAAGAAAGAAAGGGGTGAGCAGCCTGGCTCTCTCTCTCAAAATCAGTTGTGCCCCTTTGAGTGTTTCTGTCCAGCTCTGAGTGGGTTTGAGCAGTAAGAAGGAGTGGTGAAAGGGGTGAGGTGGGTCCCAAAGAAAATGCTCCACATGGAACTCTGTGCTCTTAACCCCTGCATGCCCAGGTATAAGTAGAAACACAGGGTACAGCTGCATTCATTACCAGCCTCCTTTCTAGCCCATCCTCTTTCTCCAAGAAGCTTAGAGCTGCATACCTGGGGTTAGGCCATTTTATTCTCTCACAAGTCAAGCCTGCTAAGTAATTTGCGTGGATCTATGCAGTATGAGGCTGCTGGGAGGGATCCAAAGTCACTTGCTCTGGTTTGATCCGCAGACATGGAAGCCACACTTGGAGCTTGGAGCAGACAGAAAGCCTGTCTTCGGACTGTCAGTCTGGGATTATGCTGTCTTCAGTGGGGACCAGCAAATGCAACAGCCCTGCCTGCGTGGAGGCTCGCGCTCGGAGGGAGGCTGCCTATGCCAGCGAGGAGCAAAGGAGGCCCATGATGCAATACAGAGACTCCGTGGATTCCCTTCGAGACTCGCCACATAGTGAGAGGTCTCGTTTTCTGCTGTTATTCTCGCTTGCTGTTCCCACTTGCTTGTCAGTATGGATGGTGTTTCACAGACCCGAAAAGCAGAGAAAAGTCCCCCCTCACACAATGTCCAGTCTCCCTCATGAAACAGTGAGAGAGAAGGAGGAGGGTGGTGAGAGCTTTGAGCATCAATTCCAGAGTCAAGATGAATAAGCTGAGTTAAAGGGTTTTTTTGTTTTTGTTTTGCAACACACACACACACACACACACACACACATTAAAAGGCCATGTGGCATAATGGCTAAGGGCTCGTCCACACTTACTTTTGCTCTGCATTTCTAGGTCTGGGCTTTCCAGGTCTGTGTCCGACAGTTTTGTTTGTTTGCCCCACTGTTTTCCCTGCAAAAACCTTGCTTCTTAATGCTGAATTGGAGTAAATGGCATTCTGCGGAAAACTTGAATTGCCATTTGCTCTGATTCAGCAATAAAGAGCAGATTTTCCTAGGGAAAGCAGTGGGATGACAAGGACAGCAACACTTGGACATAGACCGGGAAAGTGAAGACCTGTGCCTAGAAAGTGTGGCGCAAAAGGTAAATGTGAATGAGCCCCAAGAGTCTGAATTAGGAGGCCCAGTGTTAAAATTTGCCATAAATCCACTAGATAGCTGTAATCTGTTCCAGCCTCACCATATGCAAACTGGGGGAAACAGCACTGACTTGCTCTGCAGGTCTGCTGCTGTTGCAGAATCACAACAATATAATCTAGGTGAAGTGGTTTGCATGCTGTAAAGCACCACTGTGATCAAAGCTTGCCCCAAACCAGGAGCTTGCCATGTGCTTAGTTCTTTGACTCTGAACACATCTTCCTCACTGATCTCTTTCCCATTTCCTCCAATGCTGCCACGTGACTTCCATCTTAGGCTCACACAGAACTGGAAACTGAACAGTGTGAGCCAGTGTGGTGTAGTGGTTAAGAGCGGTCATCTCGTAATCTGGGGAACCGGGTTCGATTCCCCGCTCCTCCACCTGCAGCTGCTGGGTGACCTTGGGCCAGTCACACTTCTCTGAAGTCTCTCAGCCCCACTCACCTCACAGAGTGTTTGTTGTGAGGGAGGAAGTGAAAGGAGAATGCTAGCCGCTTTGAGACTCCTTAAAGGGAGTGAAAGGCGGGATATCAAATCCAAACTCTTCTTCTTCTTCTTCGAATGACAGCAACAGCCAGGCACCATTACTTTCTTCAGCTGTGTCCTCAAAAATGCTAGAGAACATACTGCTGTAATGAACTACATTGTGGTTAATCCACATCCAACAGAAACAATGTTGAGGATTAAACTCCAGTGATGTACACACTTGAGTAAAACCTAGAGAACCTACCGTACTTTCAATAAACACACATAGCAACCCACCCCATGGGATAAAGAGGCTACGATAATAGGAAGGACATTTAAGTAGAGGAGAGAGGCATGTTCGGGTTTTAAATGCACCAGAGAGTGGTCAGCAGAATAACACAATTCACCTGAGAAAGCATAAGTCTGAGCATAAGTACAAGTTGCTTGGGAAAAGTGATCGCAAGGGTCTGATCTCCGACAATAGGCGGCAGCAAATGCTTCGAGGAAATAAATAACATAATTTTACTATCATTTTCCCCAGAGCTTGTTATGTAGTGTTTTGTCCTCATGATTTTGAAATGTCCCTTGTTAGGAGGGTCATCTTGCATTGTTTCAGATACATGTTTAGGAGTACTCTCATTTTAACTCAAGAAAACCACCATTTTATCGTTCAAATTGGGGGAAATAAATACAATAAATGGACAAAAGTACACAGATTCACAAAATGTTTAGGGGTATGCGTACCCCTGTGTCCCCTCAGGAAAAAACCTCACTGAATTATACGATTGTTACTTGTTGCTTGTTCACCTTGACTTTGGGGTTTTACCTTGCATACACAAGTGGGGTTAGGTTTTCAACCTTAATCTGCCTCCCACTGTAAAATTTAAAAATCACTGAACTGTTTCGCTCATAATTGTTCTTTTCACATGTAAAGAAGTGATCCCATTTGTTTCCTGTGGGTTTTATCTGTGCTCCTAAGTTAAGGTCTGAGCCTCTAACTGAAAAAATGCACCCCTTATTGTTCTGAACCCCATGACAATTCCCACCTTGCTCCTGTGGGTGTGGTAATTCTTCCCAGGCCCCTGGACGATGACTGTCTCCTTGCCACCTCTTTCTATCTCATTGTAAACAAAACACACAAACAGAAAAAAACATTCTGTGCAAGTTGGGCTATTAGAAAGCTTTAACTCAGCCTGGATTTAAAGTTGTGTGCTAAAGGGGGGGGGGGAGAGCTCTTCATTGTGACCCTTCGGCTTGATCCCAATGCCGTTGTTTCTTCTTCCAGGTACGTATCTGCCTTGACCACCCCAGCACGCCTGTCGCCGGTTGACTTCCATTGCTCCGTATCCGCCCACATGCCCACCTTTGAGATCACTTCTCCTAATTCAGCCCATGCAGTCTCTCTGCCTCCTGCAGCATCCATTAGCTTCCAGGTGGAGGAACAGCAGCCATTGCTCCGAAGGTACCAGATCCCTTCCCAAGATATGCAAAGGTATGAGAGTTACTACCAAAGAAGGAGCTACCTGAACGAGAGCACGGGGAGCTTGCCCTCCAGCCCCTTCCGCATCACGGAGGACGACGAATATGAGACGACACACGAGTACATCTCTGTGCTAGATCAGCCAAAGAGAGCGGGCAGCAACAGCAGGCGGTGGAGAAAATCGAAACTGAATGGGCACCTGTCACACAGGGGCAAAATGCTGAGAGACTCCTTTTCAGTGAGCAGCGCCTCGTACAGTGAATCTGATGAGGAGCTGGTGGCCGAGAGCACGCCTTTCCTAAGTATGAGAAACGCGGAGGCAATGGACCCCGATTCACCCCCTCTCTATCGCCTGGCCGATAGCAGGACTTACTATTCCTTCGACAGATGCAGCACGCAGGGAGGGAACCAAGTGACACATAATAGCAGATCCCGCCAAGATTCAGCACCACCTTAGAGGCCACTCCGACTCTCCCTCATGCCCACTCCCATGAACACACCAGGACTGAGGAAGCGGGGAGGAATAACAGAAAAGACAAATTTTTATTTTATATATAAAAAAGAAAAAAATATGAAATGTTTTATTTTCATTTTAGCAATGATGTCTTATAATAGCTAATGGCAAAGACCTTTTTATAAGGAATCTCTATTTATACGTAACATCTTGATTTACAGCTTCTGAGAAAAGAAGAAATCAACAAAAAAAAAATTAAAGAGATGGGCCAATTTTTGACTACTTACAAATCATTAAAAAAAACAAAATTCGTGGTGCCTTTTGCTGTACGCTAATGCCAGAGTCCACAATGAAAATTACGTTTAAGCATTCTTGAGATCATAAGCTTTATGTTTAGGACAACTTGTTATGGAATATTTTAATAAGCACTTTTCCATTTGAACACAAACACCCTTTTAAATTGCTTGATATCTGGATGTTGGTAATCTAGTGCTTTTAAAGTGTTGCGCACACATACACTTTCTCTTTTGTGCTCTCTCTCTCTCTCACACACACACACACATATGCGCGCGTGAGCGCACACACACACACACACACACACACACACACCATATGTGTCAATGTTTCCATAAGTCCCTTTCCCTTTCAGGGAAAATAATATGTACTGGTAATTACGTTTTTTAATACAAGATAAGTAGGAAGTGAATAAAGCACACAATAGCAACAGCCCTTACAATATGTCACTTAGTCTAAACAGATCCATGAGCAAGGGGAAACCAGATAATCAAACAAATTAAATACTTCAAAGCAGTGTGGTTAAATAGGACTACTTTCAGAAATGCTGATTCTGAGATCTGCTTCAGCCCTGCTACTGAGCACAAGCGCTAGCTCTTCATCGGTGACTCTCAGCATCTGCTGTCTGTTCTTCAGAGCCAAAAAGATGCAGCCCAGATTCTGATGCTAGCTTGGTCATAAAACAAACGAGGAAAGTTCAGGGGCTGTTGATGACGTGTGCACACCTATTTTAAAAGCCCAAAGTGAGCTAAGAATCTCTTGAAGTTCATTGCCCGAGCACTAGCTGTCTTCTCCTCCTCCTTGTCACAAGTAGCGTCACCAGCATGCTGGCTCTTGCCGCTACCTCCCCCCCACCCCAGAAAGAAACACAATAAATGCCACTATCAGTGTGCCCTGTTTTGTAAAGACAGTTGTTATTGTAACGTTCTAGCGTTTCATAATGACTTTCTTAAAAATATCTATCTATATATATAATTTTAGCAAGCCGCACGGCATCCCATCGTGTCACTAGCAGCTCTGAGACAGCTTCTTTGTACAGCTGGCAAGAAAACTCCCATGACAGAGAGAGATCCCTTCTTTCCTTTCCGTTCCTCGTGGGGCCCTCCGGTTTACATCCTAGCCTGCCTCTTTTCTTTTTCTCTTTTGACTTCTGCATGTCCTTTGCATTTCAGATACTGTAGATTGGATGCATGGAGAAGCTGTGACTGAGAAGATTAAAATACAATTGCCAGTGTATTTCTTTTAACTTTTAGCAATAAAGTACTTTAAACCCTTTGTTCCTCATCCACAACAGGGTCCAATATAAACGCTGCTAATTTGTCATAAAGATGATTGTAAAAAACAAAACAAAACAAAAAAATTGCTCTGGATTGTCTGAATGTCAGAACTCTTGACTGTTTAACACTTGAACTTTTTTAATATTATAAATAAAAGTAAGAAATGACTACCAAGATTCTAAAATCAATTTCACAGTCAGTGGTGAGAGAGAAAATGAAAGACTGGGAGCCATTATAGGAGGTCTCGATTGGATCTAGACTAAAGTTCTCTGATTTGCAATAGCAGACCTGACCTAATCACCTTCAGTTCCTTCAGTGAAATTGCTCTGACCTGGGCTGTCAAAGCCAATTCTGACTAGGGATGGAAGGATCTATCAATTTCAGATCTCTCAGTTTTTCATGTTTCCAATCCTGAATTCAGTTCTCCACAATTTGCAGGAATGTGTGAATATTTTTTTTAAAAAACACATTTTCATTTTAGTGTGAATTTCTCCTAATAAACACATTTTATACACAATTTTGACTGTTGTACACATTTTTGCAAGCAATTCCCCTTAATAAAATGCATTTTGTTAGTGAAAACATTAATGTTAACAACAATAGTAATTCTGTGTACACTTTCCTGTAATATATCATAAAAAAAAATTAGTTGGAGAATTGCATTGCAAAATTCAGATAAGTGCAAATTTCAAAGGATTTTAGTTCACATATTGTTCCAGAAAGTGTGAATTTGAGGGTTTAGGCTTCCGACATGTACCAAATTGAATCTCCCCTCCATCCCTGGTTCTGACACACCAATAATTTGTCCCAAATTGGCATAAAGTTGCAATTGCATTAATGCTGCAATCCTGTGCAAATTTCCTCTGGAAAAAATAGCATAGGATTTGAATGTACCTGCCATTTTATTGTTTGTTCAGCCAGTTCTTTTTTTAAAAAAATGGGTTTTGCAAAATGAATAGCCTCACTTTTTATATTTTACAAATAATAAGCTTAAACTACAAAAGAAAATAAATACCCCTACTCCCTCCAACCTTCAAACATGGAAAGTCATTGTTCAAATGCCCACGTCACACAGGTAAGTATATTGATGTCTGGATAGCTGAGATGTCATGAGCCTCAGGAAGTCCATATTTCCTTTTCTGGTGTAGGTTCAGCCTTTGAACAGGAGAAAACTTACAAAAATCTATTCTCAAATCACACCCTGAATCCTGATTTTGCAACAAAATGCAGTTCTGTCTAGACTCCAATAAGGTATTGAAGCTACATTGAGTTTCATCAACAGGGAGCCTTGTTGCTCACACTGGGTAAAAGACACAGGAGCCGGCACTGACCTCAGATGATGCTGTGCTGAAAATCATGTGTTTTGCAGGTTGGAGTACAAGGCTCGGGACCTAATGGATAGAAGTGGATGATACCTATCCAGACAGTAAACTGCTGAGTGTCTTGAAATGGCAGCTATTTTGTCATAACCACAACCAGATCCATCATGAAATTAAACGTTTGAAAGATGAGTTTTGTTTTGAGTAGCTTACTAGTGCTGCATACGCCAGCAGCAAAATGTCTGTTTGTGTCTGCTCTTCCTTGCTCTGAGCACAGAGTGCCTTTTCTTAAATCTGTGAAATGTTGGACAGCATGGAAGTGGTGCAGCCTTTAGCAGCAGGTGCAGCCCTAATAGCCATTTTGGGTTATCCCATTCCCCTTTTGACATTTTGTAAAAAGATGGACAGGTACACTGGGGTTTATTCTAGATTTATTGAGATTTTATGCGACTTCTGCTTTCCTTTGCGTGAAACATCATATGCAGATTCATTCACCAAAGAGCCCATAAAGTTATTTTAATGTTTTCATGCATTTCTACATAGGTTTTATTACACCTACCTAATAAAACAGATTTCTTTTCTGCATCTGCCTGATTTCTTTAACATATTGCCTTATTTTTTTATATAACTGCCAAGAGTCTAGTTTTCACAAAAGCTTTGTAAGCATTTTTCTTTGCTGTGATACAACAAGCATTTGCAGATTGCTTGTGCAATTAAACCAAATAAACACTTAGGAATGCCCACAACAATAAGAAGCCAGCAATTATTACATACAGAAATAAAAATGATTGCATACAGAGTCTAGCCAGGCTCCAGTAATCTCTCTCACACTCCTGAGGGGGAATGGCGCAGGTGAGCACGGCTCCTAAAACAGCCTTAGAAGAAGGCCACATTGTGGCACAGGGCGAAGGGAAGCCTGGAAGGAAAGGAGGCTGCTCCAAAAACCTGCTTGGATTTCATGGAGTCAGAGAATTGCAGAGTTGGACAGAGAGTTGGACCAGTTGCAGGACTCTCTTGGCCAACACAGAGCTTGAAGTCAAGGCTCTGAGATTACGTGTCTACCAAGAGCTGCACAACAACACCATCTCACTCCATGGGCTTTCACAGGGTGGGTGGGTGGGTGAGAGGCAGAGAGCAGTTGCCAATAGGCAGTGCAACCTTTGCTGATGTCACATGTGACTCCTTGCGCCTGGGTTTGGGACACATTCTATTACTTCAGTGGCTAGCGGGGGATGAAGTTGAGTATTTGCAGGCTGCAGAGGAGACTCTCAGTCTCCAGTATGAACATGGAACGCAATGGAGTCTGAATTTGGGAGATGGATGGCGCTGTGGTCTAAACCACAGAGCCTAGGGCTTGCCGATCAGAAGGTCGGTGGTTCGATTCCCTGCGACAGGGTGAGCTCCTGTTGCTCGGTCCCTGCTCCTGCCCACCTAGCAGTTTGAAAGTACGTCAAAGTGCAAGTAGATAAATAGGTACCACTCCGGTGGGAAGGTAAACAGCATTTCCGTGCGCTGCTCTGGATCGCCAGAAGCGGTTTAGTCATGCTGGCCACATGTAAAGCGAGATGAGCGCCGCAACCCCAGAGTCGGCCACGACTGGACCTAACGGTCAGGGGTCCCTTTACAATATGTAAGCTACCATATTTTTCCGTGTATAAGAAAATATTTTCCCCCAAATTTTTTAAGTTTAAAATTGGGGGTCGTCTTATACACGGAATGTTGCAATTAAATATATAAATAGATACATGCCATCATCCATATCCCCCCCCCGACTCCCCTCACTATTGGCCTCACGACAAACCCTGGTCTGGTACTCCCCCCCCCCCAGCAGCCCCCACTCCAGACATTGTTCCTTCCACCCGGTTCCCTCAGCCGCCCCCTGGCTACCCAGACCCCCCCATTCCCCAAGCGCACTCACTCAGGCAGCTCTGGCAGTCACAGCTCCTCGATCAGCGTTTGCATCTGCCGCGCTCATGGAATAAATACGGTACATACCGTAAATACTGGGACAAAAGTGCAACACACAGGCAGGAGAGATGGAGCTGCAGCTAATGTGGAGTTACACTGAGCTGACAGGGGCAGCCGCCATTACACAGCTTGCCTCACTGTTTAAATATATGGTACTAAATATACAGGTGTTTTGAATATTTAATAAAATATTAAAGTTGTTCTGTTTGGTGTTTAAAATATTTATTTCTTAATTTGGGACTCAAAAAATAGAGGCTGTCTTATACACAGAAAAATATGGTATTTCCTGTGGGGGGGGCAGTTTATGAATGTTTGCCAAGTTTTGTTGTTGTTGTTACTTGTGACATTAGCCATTGTGGGAGGAAGGCCTGAATAGTCCCAGCTTTTCATTCTCATCATCCATTCTGAGTTTGTTGGAGTCACATTAGATATGGCAGTTGCCTTTTATAGAGAGAACATAACTAACAGCTCACCAAGTCTCATGAGCAATGAGGGGGTGGGCAATTCAGTTAATCCCCCCCCCACACACACACTCCCTCCATCCTCACATTTCTCAGGAAGCCTAGAGCCTCCGTCAGAACAAAGGGAAGGGAAGGGGGTGAATAGCTTAGCAGAGTTCTTGGGCAAACTTGTACATGGTTGTAGCTTCAGCCAGACAGCCCCTAAATGGCTAACAGACATTTTCATTCTATCTCTTTTCACATCTCTGACATGATGTGTGAGATGCCCAGATAATTGTTTGTTCCTGCAATTGTGGGTTTTTCCCCTTTGGGTGCTCTGGGGTAGCAATGTAATTGGCTTGTCCCACTGGCTCAGCAGGTGTACACTTGTGGGTGCCTAGCTGGGTGTGTAAGGAGCTCCAGTTTCCTTGGTGCCAGGAAGTCTGGGGAAAAGGGCTTGCAGTAAGTAAGATGACTTTCCAAGGCCCTGCAGCTAGCCAAGACCAAGAAAGCACACCTTTTTCCCAGGATGGAAGAGAGGGTAGGAAAAGTGGGTGCATTTTGGACTCGCAGCTGTCCATGGAGGTGCAGGTCAATTCTGTGTCCAGGGCAGCTGTTTACCAGCTCCACCTGGTACGCAGGCTGAGACCCTCCCTGCCCGCGGACTGTCTTGCCAGAGTGGTGCATGCTCTGGTTATCTCCTGCTTGGACTACTGCAACACGCTCTACCTGGGGCTACCTTTGAAGGTGACCCGGAAACTACAACTAATCCAGAATGTGGCAGCTAGACTAGTGACTGAGAGCGGCCGCTGAGACCACATAACACCAGTCTTGAAAGACCTACATTGGCTCCCAGGATGTTTCCAAGCACAATTCAAAGTGTTGGTGCTGACCTTTAAAGCCCTAAATGGCCTTGGCCCAGTATACCTGAAGGAGCGTCTCCACCCCCATCATTCTGCCCAGACACTGAGGTCCAGCGCCGAGGGCCTTCTGGAGGTTCCCTCACTGCAAGAAGCCAAGTTACAGGAAACCAGGCAGAGGGCCTTCTCGGTGGTGGCACCCGTCCTGTGGAACGCCCTCCCACCAGATGTCAAAGAGAACAACAACTACCAGACCTTAGAAGACATCTGAAGGCAGCCCTGTTTAGGGTTGCTTTTAATGTTTGATGCATTACTGTATTTTAATATTTTGTTGGAAGCCGCCCAGAGTGGCTGGGGAAGCCCAGCCAGATGGGCGGGGTATAAATAAATAATAATAATTAATAATTACTACTACTACTACTACTACAACCAAACTGCGGAAGGCAGTGGAGGATAGGAGTGTCTGGCATGCTCTGGTCCATGGGGTCACGAAGAGTCGGACATAACTAAACAACTAAACAACAATAATAAAGAATCTAAGAAGGAAGAAATGTTCATGTGATAGTAGTCAGGGAAAAGTGGGGATTCAGTGGTCAAGGTCATGACCAGATGGAATCTGAGTTTGTGCTATCTTGGGAGCCTGAGAATTTGGGTAAGAAAACTAAAGTTGGAGGGTCTTCCCAACCCTAACCCTAAGTAATATTAGTAATAATCATTTATTACCCGCTATGGGAGGAGGGTATATGATCGTGTTCTTGTACATATTTGTAACTTGCACCAGCCTGTTGTTCTTTCTAAACTCTGAAGTGGAGATGAAATACCCGGAAAACTGTTTCAACAATCCACATCTCTTTGCAGGCTAAATGGAAAGGAATGATCCAGGCGACTCTTTCTGGGCTGGGGTTCCTCAGCCCACCCGAAAGAAAGAAATGTGCAGTTTCCTCCACTATGGATAATCTCTCTCTCTGTGTGTGGGTATCGTTTCTGCTGAGTTGTTGAAAGTCATCAGAAAGAGGACCAGGTAGAGCTTTGGATTAATCCATTTTATTAACAGGTTCATCATCATTTGTACATGATTCTTAGTTCATCATTTCAAATAAAACTATCAAACTGTACAAAAACAAAGAGATTTAAAAAGGGGGTGGCAAAACAGGATGGTGGCTTCCCCAGTGGTACGAAACATGGAAACTCAATAATTTATAAATTCTCAAAAGCTGTGAGAATCCAAACAAATCTCTTTATTATCTTCATCTTAAAAAGCTGCAAAAATAGAAACTGTAAATTACTGTAATTAGCAGCCACAAGATCCTTTAAAACTGGAACTTGATTAACTGTGAGCATGTCTAGAAAAGAAGATGAAAATGAGTCAATCAGTAAATAAAGTGCTGAAGGCCTTGAAAACGCAGCGGAGTCACTTCTACCACAGCAAGAAAGGAAGAGAAGCACAACATCCCATTGAGCGAGTATATCTATGCTTACAGCAAAATGGAATATGTACAGCTATCTGTGATGAGCAGCTCGGTCCCCCACCCTCCCCACGCATGTCGCTTAGCTTGCAGTTGCCTGGATGCCCATGAAGCAGAAGCAGAAGGGAAGGGGCAGAGGAGAAGAAGCAGGAGAGAATTCCCTACTTAGGGTGGCTGAGAGCACGGCAAGAGCAGAGCCTGCACTGCAGCACAGCCAGCTGGGATTCAGTTACAGAAGAGAAAAAGAAATGTCCATTAAGCTACTAAATGTTCAAAACGTTACTTAGCACTGCTAAGATCCCTGTATAGCAAAGTTATTTTCTTCCTGTCCATGTTTTGGGCACTCTTACCTTTACAAGGTTATATATTGGACACCAAGTTTTAAAACTGTACGTACATTTTGGCAGTAGAGCAGATAATGTAGTTATTGCAATACATGGGCCACTCATTGAGTTCTGGCGATAGCATTTGATTTTACATGTACACTGTTCACCCAGTTACCTGTAGAAATGCTGCCCATTGATTCTGTTTATCTGCTGTCCTAGTATTTATTGACTTGTATATTGTAAGGACTATGGCGCTGCAGCACCACTGGTAGTAGTTAAAGTAGTTAAAGGAACAGATTTGGTCGTGTCTCCATGTTGCTACAGCACTGCAGCAGTTGCTCAGTGGAAAATCCAGCTGTTTACAAGGAAACACAGCTGGCAAAAGAACATCCCAATCCTTGTATGGAAAACTTGTCCATTTATTGCATGCACAGTAAAGGGAAATGTCAACAGTGATAACCAGTGCAGGCAGTCTATGATCCTGGAATACTTAAGCACCAGAAGAGAAGCTTCTTTGAATTCTTTCTGCTGTAGTATTTGCATTATGTACTTAATGCACACCCAAGAAACTATTGTGCTCATAAGTTTCAGTTGAGGAGGACAAGATACCACTTTCTGGTTACTTTAACCTATTGGTTACCTGACGTGTTCTGGTCTGTCATGTCTTTCTCTGCTTTGCTGTTTACCACAGGCAACTGCCCTTGGCTAATGGAAGGGCTGGAGTAAGTCTTCCTCAAGGAGATGTCTTCAGCTTCCATTGTGAAGAGGTTGGCTTCTATTTTTTCCAGATCATCTGTCCCGGCCTTTATCTTCGCACACAGAAGATTGATATATGTCTCATAGCGGCTTTTCTGTGAAGGACAATGAAACAGACCAAAAAGCCTGAGAGAGAAAGTCAGGAATGACCAGAACAATAGATAGAGAGACAAGTGCTAGGGATTTCTGTTTGTGACCAGGAGGAAGTGTTTGCTTGAAGGATGGGTAAGCTGTCAGTAAGGGAGCGAATACAGGACCCTAATCTGGTTCATCACATCACATGAATTGACATATAAATCTGCTCCATCCCACATTTATCTGAATAATTTTTGGGAAACTTCTTTAAAAATCCACATAAATTTAATTTTTTTTAAAAAAAGAAAGTTAAAGGAGGTGGTTTAAGAGTTCTCTCTCTTCCCTGTTTCCCTTTCTTCTTCCTTTTTACACCTACCAGCCCTGGTTTCTGCCACAGCAACTCCCTGAGAGCAAGGGCACAGCATGTCCCATCATGCGCAGGAGGAATTGCAGTGCGTTTTCCAACACATGCAGCAGCAGGAGCAGCATGCAAGCTTCTTTGATGGTATGGAAGGACTGGTGATGGGGGGAACGGCTTCCAGCTTGAGCTTCCATTAGTGTACTTTAGAAGTGGACTTACTCTTATGTGCATATTTTCTATCAAAATATGCATTTTGAAATATATTTTGGTACATTTTTGAACTGAGCTTTTTAAAGTCTGGATCCATACCAGGATTAGTCCAGGAAGGGTGGATCAGATCCCTTCATCTTGAAATACACAAATACTTAATTCCTCAAGCATCATTACATGCACTTGGGCTCCTGGCCAATGAATTCTGTGAGGACGGAGAAGGTGTACCTCTTTTGGACAAGCCAAAAACAAAGAATGGCAGAAGTTCAGAAAACCCAATAAAATACAACTTCAGCAGAAGACCTACTGAGAATGGATAACACCTTGAGCTCATGCATTGTGCAGAAATCACATGGGCAGGCGCTATGCCCTGAATGCCTCACTTCAGGTGGATAATAACTTTGTTTATCTCAACAGTTTGAGGACCTTCCTAAACATCCTATACTCATATCAACAAAGGACCTTATTTATAGTGTTTTACAGGTATAAAGCTACTTGGGAGACATGCAATTAAGTCTAATCAGGATAATTACACAGGGAACTGAGTCTTTTGACTGCCGGGAAGCTATTGTAGGCCGAGAGAGAGAGAGAGAGAGAGAGAGAGAGAGAGAGAGAGAGAGCGATGCTTAGAGGTTTGCTTTGTGTGCTTCATTTCTGCACTAGGAAACCATGTTTAAAGGTAAAGGTAAAGGTACCCCTGCCCGAACGGGCCAGTCTTGACAGACTCTGGGGTTTGTGCGCCCATCTCACATCTATAGGCCGGGGGCCAGCGCTGTCCGAAGACACTTCCGGGTCACGTGGCCAGCGTGACAACGCTGCTCTGGCGAGCCAGCGCAGCACACGGAACGCCGTTTACCTTCCCGCTGGTAAGCGGTACCTATTTATCTACTTGCCCCCGGGGGTGCTTTCGAACTGCTAGGTTGGCAGGCGCTGGGACCGAGCAGTGGGAGCGCACCCCGCCGCGGGGATTCGAACTGCCGACCTTTCGATCGGCAAGCCCTAGGCGCTGAGGCTTTAACCCACAGCGCCACCCGCGTCCCTCCACAGCGCCACCCGCGTCCCTTGAAACCATGTTTAGGGCCCTACAAAAATATGTTCCCTGGGAGAGCATCCCAGGCACCATAAGGTATTGCTCATGCCCCATCAGAGGGCAGAAAGAGGAAGTCAGACCTTAGAGAGGAAGATCTGGCCCAAGTGGGTTCCCCACCACCACCACTGCAAAACCTTCTGTTCCCATTGCTTCACTGATGCTGGAGCTCAGACATTTGTAGAGCCTGACAAGGGTGTGGCAGGGACCTATCTAGTCCTTCAACACGCCCCCAAACCAGCGGGGAGACTATGCAAGCCGACAGGGTGCATTTCTCACCCATTGTTTCCAGTGGGTAGAATGATGGAAAGTCCCTAGGAATGTATATGTGACCCTGCAATTCTACTTCAGCCCTGGTGTCATGAGCCCTGCAGGACACTGGAACTGGTGACTCATTTGCCTCCAGTTCTCCCTCCTGCTGTCTGGTTGGACTGCTCCCTAAAAGTCTTTAAACAGAAAGAGATTATGAGCTCACCCATGCTTCCCCAGTCATTCTCTCCAGGTTTACCCTATCTTTGTCCCACAGATCATTTGTCACCTGGAAAGCCTCACCTCAAATATTAAGTAATGCTCTTTCAGGCGATATTCTTCAGCCTCTTTGGACTTGAGGCCTTTCACTACCGGGTGCAGTTTATGCTCCGTTAACTCATCTGCAACTTGCCTCATTTTATTCTCATGAGACTGCAGCTGCTCCTCCTGGAAGGCGAGGAGGAAGAGAGACTGAGTCAAGTTCTTGTATACAAATACAAAGGGATTTACCAGAATTCAGAATTCAAAAAGGGGAAAAGAGAGGACCCAAATAATTATCGCCCAGTCAGTCTGACATCAATACCAGGGGAGATTCTGGAACAGATCATTAAGCAAACAGTCTGTGAGCACCTAGAAAGGAATGCTGTGATCACCAATAGTCAGCATGGATTTCTGAAAAATAAGTCATGTCAGACTAACCTGATCTCGTTTTTTGACAGAATTACAAGCCTGGTAGATGAAGGGAACGCAGTGGATGTAGCCTACCTTGATTTCAGCAAGGCATTTGACAAGGTGCCCCATGATATTCTTGTAAAGAAGCTGGTAAAATGTGGTCTTGACTATGCTACCACTCAGTGGGTTTGTAACTGGCTGACTGACCGAACCCAAAGGGTGCTCATCAATGGTTCCTCTTCATCCTGGAGAAGAGTGACTAGTGGGGTGCCACAGGGTTCTGTCTTGGGCCCGGGCTTATTCAACATCTTTATCAACGACTTGGATGATGGACTCAAGGACATCATGATCAAATTTGTAGATGACACCAAACTGGGAGGGGTGGCTAACACCCCAGAGGACAGGATCACACTTCAAAACGACCTTGACAGATTAGAGAACTGGGCCAAAACAAACAAGATGAACCATCGGCTGGGTGAGGACTGCGGGGCCTGCTCCCTTCCAGGGCCTTTTCCAACTGGCCCAGGGGGCATGGCCCAGGCCCTTTCTCCCGGCTATAAGGGGACTCCTGCTGCAGGGAAGCCTCGGACCATGGGCTGGGTGAGGACTGCACGGCCTGCTCCCTTCCAGGGCCTTCTCCAACTGGCCCAGGGGGCGTGGCCCAGGCCCTTTCTCCCGGCTATAAGGGGACTCCTGCTGCAGGGAAGCCTCGAACCATCGGCTGGGTGAGGACTGCAGGGCCTGCTCCCTTCCAGGGCCTTTTCCAACTGGCCCAGGGGGCGTGGCCCAGGCCCTTTCTCCCAGCTACAAAGGGACTCCTGCTGCAGGGAAGCCTCGGACCATCGGCTGGGTGAGGACTGCAGGGCCTGCTCCCTTCCAGGGCCTTTTCCAACTGGCCCAGGGGGCGTGGCCCAGGCCCTTTCTCCCAGCTACAAAGGGACTCCTGCTGCAGGGAAGCCTCGGACCATCGGCTGGGTGAGGACTGCACGGCCTGCTCCCTTCCAGGGCCTTCTCCAACTGGCCCAGGGGGCATGGCCCAGGCCCTTTCTCCCGGCTATAAGGGGACTCCTGCTGTAGGGAAGCCTTGGACCATCGGCTGGGTGAGGACTGCAGGGCCTGCTCCCTTCCAGGGCCTTCTCCAACTGGCCCAGGGGGCGTGGCCCAGGCCCTTTCTCCCGGCTATAAGGGGACTCCTGCTGCAGGGAAGCCCCGGACCATCGGCTGGGTGAGGACTGCACGGCCTGCTCCCTTCCAGGGCCTTTTCCAACTGGCCCAGGGGGCGTGGCCCAGGCCCTCTCTCCCAGCTACAAAGGGACTCCTGCTGCAGGGAAGCCTCGGACCATCGGCTGGGTGAGGACTGCAGGGCCTGCTCCCTTCCAGGGCCTTCTCCAACTGGCCCAGGGGGCGTGGCCCAGGCCCTTTCTCCCGGCTATAAAGGGACTCCTGCTGCAGGGAAGCCTCGGACCATCGGCTGGGTGAGGACTGCAGGGCCTGCTCCCTTCCAGGGCCTTCTCCAACTGGCCCAGGGGGCGTGGCCCAGGCCCTTTCTCCCAGCTAAAGGGACTCCTGCTGCAGGGAAGCCTCGGACCATCGGCTGGGTGAGGACTGCAGGGCCTGCTCCCTTCCAGGGCCTTCTCCAACTGGCCCAGGGGGCGTGGCCCAGGCCCTCTCTCCCAGCTAAAGGGACTCCTGCTGCAGGGAAGCCTCGGACCATCGGCTGGGTGAGGACTGCAGGGCCTGCTCCCTTCCAGGGCCTTCTCCAACTGGCCCAGGGGGCGTGGCCCAGGCCCTTTCTCCCAGCTAAAGGGACTCCTGCTGCAGGGAAGCCTCGGACCATCGGCTGGGTGAGGACTGCAGGGCCTGCTCCCTTCCAGGGCCTTCTCCAACTGGCCCAGGGGGCGTGGCCCAGGCCCTTTCTCCCGGCTATAAAGGGACTCCTGCTGCAGGGAAGCCTCGGACCATCGGCTGGGTGAGGACTGCAGGGCCTGCTCCCTTCCAGGGCCTTCTCCAACTGGCCCAGGGGGCGTGGCCCAGGCCCTCTCTCCCAGCTAAAGGGACTCCTGCTGCAGGGAAGCCTCGGACCATCGGCTGGGTGAGGACTGCAGGGCCTGCTCCCTTCCAGGGCCTTCTCCAACTGGCCCAGGGGGCGTGGCCCAGGCCCTTTCTCCCGGCTATAAAGGGACTCCTGCTGCAGGGAAGCCTCGGACCATCGGCTGGGTGAGGACTGCAGGGCCTGCTCCCTTCCAGGGCCTTCTCCAACTGGCCCAGGGGGCGTGGCCCAGGCCCTTTCTCCCGGCTATAAAGGGACTCCTGCTGCAGGGAAGCCTCGGACCATCGGCTGGGTGAGGACTGCAGGGCCTGCTCCCTCCCAGGGCCTTCTCCCAACTGGCCCAGGGGGCGTGGCCCAGGCCCTTATTGGGAACAAACTTTTGGGGAAGCTGGGAAGTGTTCTGCAATTGCTTCCCTGTTCCAATGTGTTTTAAAATGTCCTCAAGCAGTCGGTGGCAATTTAAATTTGTATTTCTTTTTTTCCTTTTTTCTCTTGTTGGGGGTGGGTGGGTGGGATGGACAGTTGGTTGGGGATTAATTTTAGTATAATTGTTCTGTTTTTGTTTTCTTTTGTTTTATTGGTTCTGTATAGTTTGTGTTTTGTTTTTAAGGGGCGGGATCGGGGCTGCCTGGGAGTGAGGCCCCAGCCAACACGATGGCTGGGACAAGCTCCACAGGGGGGGAAGCACTGGGACATCCGATCTCGGTGATCATGGGCAGGAGGCGGAGTTACGCTAAGACCAGACCATGTCATTACCGAGGAGGCAGGTTTAGTCGTTGTTTGAAGACTATCCCTGCCTCCGGGTCTGGCCTTGACCAGATGGATACTGGAATCAACAGGGGAAACCCACATAACCTGAAGGTGTTGCTGTGTAATGCCAGGTCAATGATGAATAAAACCACTGCCATCCATGACCTGATTGTGGATGGAGGATTTGACCTGGCTTGTGTGACAGAGACCTGGTTGAATGAGGCAGATGGGCCTGTCCTTGCTGCCGCTTGCCCACCAGGTTTCTCTTATGCACAGCAACCCAGGTCATGTGGGCGGGGAGGGGGGGTTGCAGTGATTTTTAGGAAGTCATTAGTTTGCACCAGGCGTCCTACTGGGAAGACCCAGTTTTCTGAGTGCATGTTCTGGAAGTTGGGCAATAGGGGCAGTACAGGATTCCTTTTGGTGTACCGACCTCCCCGCTGCACCAAGGATTCCCTGTCCGAGCTGCTTCAGGTCGTGGCGGATGTTCTCCTGGAGACACCTAGTTTGGTTGTCCTAGGGGATTTTAACATCCACGCCGACACGACCTTACAAGGGGCCACTCGGGACTTCGTGGAAAGCATGGCCTCCATGGGGCTGTCCCTGAATAAGTTGGGCCCAACTCATAGTCATGGACATGCCTTAGACCTGGTATTCACCTCTAGTGACGTGGGTGATCTGACACTAAGTAAAAGTGAAACCAAAGAAGTGCCATGGTCAGATCACTTCCTGGTGCAACTGGACTTCTCCGCGACCCTTCCCCTCTGCAGGGAGGTGGGACCAATTCGGATGGTCCGCCCCCACCACTTAATGGATCCAAATGGTTTCCAGAGAGTGGTAGGGGATGCTTTATCCCATGTTGATGGCCTTTCAGCTGATTCCCTGGTGGCCCGCTGGAATGCGGAGTTAACCAGGGCTATCGACTGTCTGGCTCCGAAGCGCCCTCTCCGATTGCATGGAGCCCGGACAGCCCCATGGTTTTCTTCGGAGCTGAGGGCGATGAAACAATCGCTGAGACGGCTAGAGCGTCGGTGGCAGAAAACTCACTCCGAATCTGACCGGACACAGGTTAGAGCTCAACGTCGAGCCTACCAAGTGGCGATAGCGACGGCGAAGAAGACTTTCTTCACCGCCTCTATTGCATCTGCAGAAAATAGTAGCAGGAGACTCTTTCAGGTGGTCCGCAATTTAACGGAACCACCTTTACCACCGGGGCCTTGTAAAGACCCCAAGATCTCCTGCAACGATTTTGCAAAGTTTTTTGCAGATAAAATCACTCATATTCGGAAGGAGCTAGACACCACCGTGGGAGCAGGGCCGGGGCGGGAGAGTGCTGGAGCCCTGTCTGGTCAAGTTGCATGGAATCGATTTCAATCCGTTACCCCCGAGGATGTGGACAGGCCGCTTGGACGCGTGAAACCAACCACCTGTCTCCTTGATCCTTGCCCATCCTGGCTAATAAAAGCAAGCCGGGAAGGGCTGGGCGATGGGCTCTGCGGGGTGGTGAATGCTTCCCTCTGTGAGGGAACATTCCCAGATCCGCTGAAAGAGGCGGTCATTAAACCGCTTCTTAAAAAACCATCTTTAGACCCGGCCAGTATGGCCAACTATCGCCCAGTCTCAAATCTTCCATTCTTGGGCAAGGTGATTGAGCGTGTGGTTGCTGAACAACTCCAGGCACGCCTGGAGGATGCGGACCATTTGGATCCCTTCCAATCAGGGTTCAGGCCTCATCATGGGACTGAAACTGCCTTGGTCGCACTGGTTGATGATCTCCGGCGAGCTAGGGACAAAGGTGAGAGTTGTTTCCTAGTTCTGCTGGATCTCTCAGCGGCCTTTGATACAATCGACCATAACATCCTTCTGGACCGTCTAGAGGGGTTGGGAGCTGGGGGCACTGTTATACAGTGGTTTCGCTCCTTCCTCCTGGGCCGTGTTCAGAAAGTGGTGGTGGGGGATGAGTGTTCAGACCCTTGGGCCCTCACTTGTGGGGTGCCTCAGGGTTCCGTCCTCTCCCCCATGCTTTTTAACATCTATATGAAGCCGCTGGGAGAGATCATCAGGGGGTTTGGACTGGGTGTCCATCAATATGCAGATGATACCCAGCTCTACCTTTCTTTCAAATCAGAACCAGTGAAGGCGGTGAAGGTCCTGTGTGAGTGCCTGGAGGCGGTTGGAGGATGGATGGCGGCTAATGGATTGAAGTTGAATCCTGACAAGACAGAAGTACTGTTTTTGGGGGACAGGAGGCGGGCTGGTGTGGAGGACTCCCTGGTCCTGAATAGGGTAACTGTGCCCCTGAAGGACCAGGTGCGTAGCCTGGGAGTCATTTTGGACTCACAGCTGTCCATGGAGGCGCAGGTCAATTCTGTATCCAGGGCAGCTGTCTACCAACTCCACCTGGTACGCAGGCTGAGACCCTACCTGCCCGCGGACTGTCTGGCCAGAGTGGTGCATGCTCTAGTTATCTCCCGCTTGGACTACTGCAATGCGCTCTACGTGGGGCTACCTTTGAAGGTGACTCGGAAACTACAGCTAATCCAGAATGCGGCAGCTAGACTGGTGACTGGGGGCGGCCGCCGAGACCACATAACACCGGTCTTGAAAGACCTGCATTGGCTCCCAGTACGTTTCCGAGCACAATTCAAAGTGCTGGTGTTGACCTTTAAAGCCCTAAACGGCTTCGGCCCAGTATACCTGAAGGAGCGTCTCCACCCCCATCGTTCTGCCCGGACACTGAGGTCCAGCGCCGAGGGCCTTCTGGCGGTTCCCTCATTACGAGAAGCGAAGCTACAGGGAACCAGGCAGAGGGCCTTTTCGGTGGTGGCGCCCGCCCTGTGGAATGCCCTCCCATTGGATGTCAAGGTGATGGACAACTACCTGACATTCAGAAGACATCTTAAGGCGGCCCTATTCAGGGAAGCTTTTAATGTATGATATTTTAGTGTTTTTTGGTTTCTGTGGAAGCCGCCCAGAGTGGCTGGGGAAACCCAGCCAGATGGGCGGGGTACAAATAATAAATTATTATTATTATTATTATTATTATATTTAACAGGGAGAAATGTAAAGTATTGCACTTGGGCAAAAAAAATGAGAGGCACAAATACAAGATGGGTGACACCTGGCTTGAGAGCAGTACATGTGAAAAGGATCTAGGAGTCTTGGTTGACCACAAACTTGACATGAGCCAACAGTGTGACGCGGCAGCTAAAAAAGCCAATGCAATTCTGGGCTGCATCAATAGGAGTATAGCATCTAGATCAAGGGAAGTAATAGTGCCACTGTATTCTGCTCTGGTCAGACCTCACCTGGAGTACTGTGTCCAGTTCTGGGCACCACAATTCAAGAAGGACACTGACAAACTGGAACGTGTCCAGAGGAGGGCAACCAAAATGGTCAAAGGCCTGGAAACGGTGCCTTATGAGGAACGGCTAAGGGAGCTGAGCATGTTTAGCCTGGAGAAGAGGAGGTTAAGGGCTGATATGATAGCCATGTTCAAATATATAAAAGGATGTCACATAGAGGAGGGAGAAAGGTTGTTTTCTGCTGCTCCAGAGAAGCGGACACGGAGCAATGGATCCAAACTACAAGAAAGAAGATTCCACCTAAACATTAGGAAGAACTTCCTGACAGTAAGAGCTGTTTGACAGTGGAATTTGCTGCCAAGGAGTGTGGTGGAGTCTCCTACTTTGGAGGTCTTTAAGCAGAGGCTTGACAACCATATGTCAGGAGTGCTCTGATGGTGTTTCCTGCTTGGCAGGGGGTTGGACTCGATGGCCCTTGTGGTCTCTTCCAACTCTATGATTCTATGATTCTATGATTCAGACTTTGCACTTTTTCTGGAGACATATAGTTGGAACAGACCTGGCCAGAGCCACACATGCCTTTGTTAAAAAGTTACAATTGGATTCTCTCTTCAACTGTCTTTGAAGAGTGACCAGATGCAAACTGCTCCAGCTGAATTCTTTTCATAGAATCATAGAATCATTTTACTGTGCTACTGAGTGGATCATGTGACCACATCATTACATTGACTTCATATGTCTGTTTCCAGCACAATTCAAAGTGACCGTTGTTACCTTTGAAGCCCTGAATGGTTTGGGATCATTGTAGGCTCCCCGCCCACCCAGGTCCTCAGGCTTTTCTATATCCTGCCACCAGCAAGGGTTCAGTTAGTGAGTACATATCAGATGGACCTCTCTGCAGTGGTTTCTGGACTCCCTGCCCCAGGGGTTCTACCTGGCCTGCTCTGTGAGGCAAGAACTTTTATTTCAACAAAGCCCATGGGCTTAGCTGGTTTCTGGGTGATCTCTCAAACTGGATTCTTTCTTCTGCTCATTTTAGATTGTGTTGTGTTGTATTTTTAATTGTGTTGATTGTATGCCACCTTAATGCTGCAGAAATATTTTTGGAAATATTAGATATGGATTTAGAATGAATATTTAAATAAAGAAATAACATAAACAAACATGGTGGAATGTAATGGGTGGTCTATCACCACTAGCAAGGTGACCCTAATGTCAAAGTTGCCACAAGGGCATCACTCTAAGGGTGAAAGAGTAGCTGTGGGAAGATCCTGTCTCCCTCTTGTGGGGGAGCCGTTTTGGAGGACTTGGAAAGGAAGCAAGAATGACACCACATGCCTCTTCCCTTTAACAAGAGTGGACAAATGTGGCAGACAGGTCAGGAAGGGTGAGGACAGAGGGCAGGCAGTTTGTTTTATCCCAGATTGCAATCTTGCTTCATTCTACCACTATTAGTATGTGTGATCCTCAATGACTGTGCTAATGTCGTGAAGAAATTAAGAAAAAATGGGCCAAGATGAAGACTTATGCATACAGCACTCAGTTTGATGGCTTTCTGCCATATATGCACATACACACGCTTTTCCCTTTTTCCTTTTACCTGACACAACTTGGTTGTTGAAGATGGCAAGAGAGGACGGCAGAATTTTTTCATGGAGCAAATAGCAGCTGGAAATGCAGGGGCAGAAAAAATGGCAGCCACCAAGTTTATTCTCAGAATCCAGGACAGCATTTCTCCTTTGCTTCTGTGGAGACCAGGCAGGGTTGAAGGAAGAGGACCATTACACACAAGAACAGAGAGGCAGGATGTGTCAGAAGTGGGGAGGGAGAGAGACAGAGAACACACATGCCAATATGATAAAAGTGAAGGGAGACTCAATACATTTTTCTTCCCACTAAGCACCCTTTCTGAACTGCTGGGTGTGTGTTGAAGCCTTTGCTAATGACTTGAGATCCAAACAGTCTGGGACCAGATTATCTGAAAGAATGCCTGATTCAATACAGACCTGCCTACCCACTTTAATTGTAGCAGAGGAGGTTCTCTGGTCATCCCGCTTCCTGTGGGAATCCATTACATGACCACCAGGAAGAGGGTCTTCTCTGCATCCACTTTGTGAATTTAAGGTAAATTAAGGGGGTTGGAAGCCCAGGTGCAGTTTCCAAAATAGGGACCCCCCTTCTCCCCAGAAGGAAGGCATGAAATAAGGTGCCATACAAAAGTCTTGTGGTATCTTAAAGATTAACATGTTTACAATGGCATAAGCTTTCCCCTTGGTCACCCCTGTTTTTGCACCAAGGGGTTAGGTTAAACCTTCCCATTTCATCTAACCATGTCATAGAGATGTAAACCAGACAAGAACCTTCATCCAGAATCAATCATCTCTTGGTTTACGTGGCTAGTGGAATGCTTGGTGGACAGTTGCTAGTGCCAGTTAAGTAGCCACATCTGCAGGAGGCCTCAGAATAGGGATATAGACTGCTTGCGTCTTCTGAAGGCAATTGCCATAGCTGTACGCAAAATAGTTGGCCATGGGTCTTAGAATACAGAGGCAAAACCAAGAGAGCCCTTCCACAGCCAATAGTACATGGGGGGGGGCTTATTTGGAGGTGGTCAGATCTTTCACTATTGGAGGGTGAGGTGGGAGACACATATTTGAGAAAGGAAGAGAAAGAGATAGATCACACCCATATCTTATTATTCCAAAGAACTCAGTACCTTACACAGTTTCCCCAGAAGCTTACAAGGCCATACCTGCTTAGCTTCTGCAGTAAAACAGAGACATGTTCCTTCAGGTAATAAGGAGCTATAATGCCAACTAAGCAGTGATGTACTGTTTTCTAATTCTGTCTTTAATAAGAAACACAATGAGACAAGGTACTTATGAATGAGCCCCCTTGAGATGAGGACTTTCGTAATGTCCCCCATGATGTGGAGAATAGCTGGGCAATCTCCACTTGGCCAGGTGAAAGGAAAAGAGTAATCCCTCATGGGTTCTGTTGGAACACTTACGGTGCTTGGAAGAGGAACACTCTCCAGTCTGCAGTCTTCAGCTTCAGCACATTGGATTTTTTGCTATAATCGGAGGCTTTTGTGGCTAAGGCATGGTGAATCCGGATGGCATTCTTTAGATCTACTTCAGAAAGATCTTTGTCAGGTTTGTATTCATCCTGTGAAGGAGAAGAGAGATAACAGTATTAGCAACTCAGATAGAATCATGCTGGAAGGGACTTACTAGCTTTCCAAAACTGTTCCAGGCAGGTGTTTATCCAGTGTCTCCTTAAACACACACACATACACATCTCAAATGAAGAAAATAAAAGACAGAAGAGATTAATCAAATGCCACCCACTAGTTGGCAATATTAGTCTCAGGGGAAAGGGTAGAAGGAACAGTGGCTTTGATTCAAAGAACCATGAGGGGCATGAGTGTGTTAGCACTGCTCTGTGAATTATTGTTCTAGAATAAAGTTTGTGCTATGTTGCATCTTGAGTTGCATCATATTATTAGAAACATGAAGCATGATACAGGTTGTAGTGTTTAAGTGTGTGGTGTATTTAGGCAAGTGAAGAGCGCTGGGGTCGGGACCCATGTTGTTATATAAAATCAATGTGGTGTTGCAGAGAGAAAACGCGGATGGCTGTGTACTGCAGATTTAGTAGATGCGATGATCAACGTTTTGCCCGACACATGAGCAGCCAGTTGCATCAGTGCCAGAAATACATAAATTCTCTGTTAGCCAAGAGTTAGGAGCATGACTTCACTGAAATGTGCACCACACAGGACAAATCCTTTTCCTTCAATAAACTTTATTGTTACAGACCAGTGAACAATTGTGCTCTGTACAAATGGAAGTAGCTTTTGTGACGCAGTTCTCCTGTTTGACACCCCCTAGTGCCATTGACATCAGTGCCTGTGTCCACGCACACACTTGCTCTTCTCCTCCTCTGTCATGTTCCAGGGGACTCTCGCCTGGCCCTGACACATGGCGTTCCGGGAGGTTCTGCACCAACCCCTCGTGCACTGATCCATGACCCTCTCTCACTCTGCATGGACTCTTCGTCAACGCCAGCCATTTCCCTCGTGGTGGTTGTGGCAGCTTCTTACATGGGTTCTCCCCCACAAAAGTTTTCCTTAGACCCCTCAGCTCCTGTCCTCAATTGTGCATAGATCCACTAATATTCAGAAGTCCAGTCCACATAGCCTTGTACTCTTGTATGGTTGTTTGATGCAGTTGGTGAACTCCTGGCAGATGGACCTCATCATGCTAGTGTTCTTCTCAATCTGCCTTTTTCTGGGCCCACACATCCATAATGATATGTGGGTGGTGTTGGGCATCTTTCAGCAGGTGGGCAGCGCATGCTGTATGCCTCAAGGGATGGCAAGGGATGCTTCTGGTGGTGATGACACATAGACATTTCTTGTCCTCCTATTATTGGTGGTTACACCTAAGGCAGAAAGAATAATAGAAAAGATCAAACATGACACAGCCAGCTGGCATCCATACATTTTCTGAAATACATATACACTTACAACATCCATGTACACAAACAGCCCACTTATATGTTGATTCTCAGGTACAATGTGCTGATAACTTACATTTCATCAAACAGGCTGTCCGTTCAGAGAAGTCCTTGAAGTCTTTGTGGTCATGCCTAAAGTCAGAGGTGTCTTATCTGTGCTTTGAATGACAGAAATATATCTGTAATACTCAGTACATAGATCAAGGAAATTATGCTAAATAGAAAACAATTAAAGCCAACCAACCATCAGATGAATAATTGTCATTATGCCATTAAGAGGAACTCCCACTGCAAGGTTTTTGCCAGGCTTCTGGAAAGAAAGTGTAGTACACACACAGAGTATGGAATTACTTGTAGAAATGCACACTGTCATATTAATAGATGGTTGTTAAGCACTGCTAGAGAAAGGTGACACCTGACCTCTCCGAATGCCAGCCAGAGGATCCCTTCCACAGAAATCTCTGAGAAATGGGGAGAAAAGCGTGAGTCCAGGCAAAATTAAAGCAGAAACATTTGAAAGCATTTCCCAATCATAAGTGATGTTTTCCACATGGTGGAAATGTGTAATGGTGTCAAAGAAATAATGGAGGATTTTTTAAATCACTTGATAAGGATTCTAAGCTATTCTATGAAATTCTGTAGGGCAGAATAATAAAGTACTAGACTCTTATATTTTAGTCCTTTATATGTTTGCAAAAACGTAGAGATAATCAGCACCACCTTAAAGAATAGGTTGGTAAACTGTTGGACTTTGCAGCAATGGCTAAGTTGACAGATTTCCTTGGATTTTGGGAAGGAGAAGAAAGACAAGACAATAGCTCGATTAGATTGCAAATAAATTTATTAAATATAATGAAAGATGGGTTAATATCAAATATGAGTTATGGTTTTTGCAATGTTCTAATAATAATTAATTACAATAGCTAATAATGTAGCTTAAGATATAATAGGTATGCTGGCTTCTGCAGAGAATTCTTATTAACTATAAATGTAATATCAATTTGGGCTGTTTTTAAAAGAAATCCCATCTACCATGAGTGATTAATGTTTATGCGAACCTCTAAAAGAGTGGATCTACTTTTTATCTGCAGTAGTATTTGTAAAACATATTTAACACATATGTGAAAAGTGTTCAGTTGGTTTTTCCCAGCTATCTTTGTTTTCAGGTTGTTCATAAATGTGCTGTTATGAAATTGTACAGACTTTAATTTTATATATTGGGGTTTCCATTTCCAGCTGTGAACTTGTAGAGTTGCTTCCCTGAGCTCTCCAAAGCCCCCCCTCAAATTGGAGATAATGGGGGATAGCAGGGAATAGTCTCCCTCTTAATGCCTCTGATGAAATTTGTTCTGTCCCATTTCTGCAATAGTGTGTGTGTGTGTGTGTGTGTGTGTGTGTGTGTGTGTATTAGCAACAACTGTGGTGCTTTTATCCCCTGCTCCCCAATATCCTTTAAAGAGATAAAAGCTGCTTGAAGCATCAAACAAGTGTGAATTGCATGTGTGCACTTTGAAAACTCTGGTCCCAAGAGCCTCTGAGTCATCGTGAGATGGGGAAATGATATGCTGACTTGCACTGTACAGGGGGGAAGAGGCTGCCTCATACACCTACGGCAGCAGTCATCTTCTTTATGTGTACCATGCAAAGCATGTCCGACTCATTATCCAAATCACATGATTCATGGGAATTAGACATATTGTGTGGAGGGCAGATATTTTTCCTTCAGGAAATACTTTGTTGCAGGGATGTTGCATTTTGCCAGCATTTTCTAACTGAGGAATATAATTGTGTAAGTCTCACAGGGACCTACTGTATGGTGCCGAAGGCATCAATAGTAGTGTCGTTTTCCCAAAATGCCTGAATCAATTAAAAGTTTTTTGCTAATGATTATTTTAATCTCTTTTAAAAGTCGTCTCTCCTCTGCTGTGATGGGAGTTTAAATTAAATATTGTGACACTTAAGACTGAAAGCATATGTCTCATCTTTTAAACCAAGCACGACACACATGAATGACAACAGCCTCTCCCCATTTGGGTGAGCTTTCCTTCACATTACTTTCAGTTCTCTGAAGGATGTGGGCTTTCCCTCTTCAGTGATGAAGCACCAGTTCTGCAAGGTTCCAGCCTAACCTTTAGAAAATATACCTCGCAGCACTCAGGCAGGGGGATACAGGGGGCTGAGAAGGCTTGCAAACGGCAGCAACCGCCGTGTTGCTGGAAGGAAGTGGTAGAGAGCAAAGAAGAAGAGAAATAATGGCTGCTCTGCTGAAGATGAGTGATCAGCCTGGTGCCCTCCCTGAAAATCAGCTGCGTCCTTTAATTCTTCATTTTAAGTGCACAAAAACATTCAAAAGAAACACTTTTGGAAGGGTCCATTTTCCTATGACATCTGCTATCTCATCCCCCCACAAAGGGAAAAAGGCTTACCTTAGAAAATAGGGTCAAGGTAGCAAGTGCCATAGGGCTCCATCAAAGATGGGAACAGCCTACTGCCCCCCCCTCCATTTGAGAAGTGAGTGACACTCTCCATGCAAATTCCCCAGGATCCCCAACGGCAAGAGATATTGCCAGTGCTACTGCCTGGTAGCGCCACTCGCTTAACTTTTTTCTGGAAAGGAAGACAGACCTGGCAAGCTACTTCATCTTCTCAGAGGCTTCCCCACGACCTGGCCTGTCTCCCCCTTCACCAAGGAGACTTTTTCTCTTGGAATGGAACAGAAGGCATCAGAGAGCTCAGGAATATGAGCAGAACCGAGGTGGGGGAGCCCTTCACAGCAAGCTGTGCCCACTTTGTTTTTTGCCACAGCCCACCTTCACCCACCCTTTATTGTCCCAAGTATCTGGCTCATAATCTTGCAAAACAGGATGCTGGAGTAGATGGGGCCCTCAGTCTACTCCAATATATGCTGAATTCATTATCTATGGTGTTTGTTTTAAGCGAAAATCCTCGCACTGTAGAGAGTTAACTTGGTGGGATCTTACAGAACTCTCAGAGTGTTAAACATACCTTTTGCAAATACAAGATGGTTCCTTTAAGAACAGCATAAAACTTCTTCCACCCTCTTCTTCCTCTGGGAGCTGAAAAACATATCATTCTGTTGATTACAGCGTTAATACGAGACATCACAGCAGATCCACAGAAATACAATTTTTGAACTAATCCACAAAAGACTGCAATTATGATGGGGCGAGGGGGGGTAATACAGTGAAGTGATTATCAATAGAAATGGGAGAGAAACTTAATCTAGTTCACATTTAAAACGGAATTTAATATATTTGCACTTTCTGAAACAACGTGAGAGAACAAAACACACTTAGCTGACTTTTGTGGTGCAGTTCTCTCAACCACCAGTGTTGAGGAAAATGAAAATTATGGCAGATGGAGTTGATGGACTACATGGAACTGGCGGAAATGACTGGCAGAATCCGAGACCAGGGAGAAGAGTCGGTGGAAGAAGATTGGAAAAAGTTTAAAGACTATCTACAGAAATATTGTAAAATTAATGAATGCTAGAAAAATGTTGGAATGAAGTTATATGGCTTTAGTAGAAATATTATAAGGAATTAAGTACAGATAGGTTAATAGAGCATCAAAGGAAAAAATAAGGTTAGAATGAGTTAAGATAATTATAGGATAGAAAACAGAGGAAGATGGAAAGGAATTGCTGAAATAATTAACGGAAGTGGAATACAAAAAGGGAGGTGTGAGGAGGTCGTGGAAATAAGTAAATGAAAGATGGGATAATGAAATTGTTTGATTTATCTTATTGTCTTTGTCTTGTTTTGTTGATTTGATGTGTTGTATTGTATTGGGTTTTTTTCTTTTTAGTGTTTAAGTTTTTGGAAAAATAATAAATATTATTTTTTAAAAAAGGAAAATGAAAATTAGGCAAAAGTATGCATAAAAGCAAACATTGTGTAAATAACATAAAAATGCATTATATTAGGAGAAATTGCTTGCAAAAATGTCAAACTGCATAAAAATACATTGGTTAAAGTAAAAATCCATGCTAAAATGCTGAAGAAATATCATGATTTTTTAAAAAAAACCACACACACACAAATCGCTGCAGAAACATGAGGCATTTTAAGGAAAACTGCCATCATCAGCCTTGGCAAAGGTCTTCCCATTAGCTCATTTGTGGCCTGTTTATGCGCATAAGGACCTGTTTATTTCACACCCAGCAATGGCTTTCCTATGGCTTCTTCTCATGCTACTCCAGGAATGGTGGTGAGGAATTCCAGTACAGTGGTGCCTCGCAAGACGAAAAGAATCCGTTCTGTGATTCTCTTCGTCTAGAGGTTTTTTCGTCTTGCGAAGCAAGCCCATTGACGGATTAGCGGATTAGCGCTATTAGCGGCTTTTAGCGGCTTATCTGCTGATCAGATCAGCGGCTTAGCGGCTTAGAAAAAGGGGGGGAGGAAAACAACCCCGCAGGAACTCGCAAGACATTGTCGTCTTGCGAAGCAAGCCCATAGGAAATTCGTTTTGCGAAGCACCTCCAAAACGGAAAACTCTTTCGTCTAGCGAGTTTTCCGTCTTGCGAGGCATTCGTCTTGCGGGGCACCACTGTAAGTGCTTCCACCTAAGCATCCAGAGAGAGCAGCACTTACATTGCAAGGAACCATACAAACAAATTCCAAAGTTACCAGTGTGGTGTAAGGAGAAGCCATGAAGAAGGGACTCCCATGCTATCACCAGTAGCTAAAACAGCCCTGGAAAATATGAAGGGTGATGCGTCCCATGCTTCCTTGTTGTAGCCCATGCGTGCATCAGTGGAAAGCCAGACTCTCTCCTTGAACATAACCATTTCAACAAGCGTCTCTGCCACTCTGCTGCGCATCCCTTGCCCTTGTCGCTGGACCCCCTTCAATACGTACTTCTCTTCCCATCCATGTCCGCATGGGTTTTCCGAGTGAGAATGCCATGCTTGTAGGTTACAGCGTTCTGGGCCTGGGGGACATCCAGGAATGGATTGCTGCCATCAACTATCCTTGCCATTTTCTTTGTGCTGGCACCAAATTTATCATCCACCAGTTCTGACAAAGACTTTCTGAGCTCATCTTCATCACTTGGAAATAAAGTGAAATAGAGAAGTTAAGCAAACTAAGACTGAGATGTGTGGGGGGGGGGTTCCCTTTGAAAATGGGTGGGTAGGTGAGCAGGAAGCAGTGTGTGTTTGGAAGGGGGGGAAGAAGCCTCTATTGGCATTAATGGCTGTTGCTCTGAAGTCATCACTTATGTCTAAAGGAGTGTCTCTACCCCCATCATTCAGTCCGGACACAGAGGTCCAGATTTGATAGCCTTCTGGTGGTTCCCTCATTGTGAAAAGTGAGGTTACAGGGAACCAGGCAGAGGGCCCTGTGGAACACCCTCCTATCAGAAGTCAAGGAATAATATCAACTATCTTGACATTTAGAAGACATCTGAAGGCAGCCGTGGAGAGGGAAGCGTGGTGTGTTACTGTTGTTCCCTGTTTAGAGAAGTTTTTAATGTTTGATGTTTTTATCGTACAATATTGGCCTGGATATAAGCCACACTTTCCCCCCAAATTCCAATTGTGAAAAGTTAAAGTGCGGCTTATATTTGCAACCTTATGGTATGGCTGCTGAAACAGCTGCCCACGAGGGCTGTTGGGGGTGCGGGACAATGGCGCCCGTCCCAACCGCATCGCCAACCCTCCCTCAAGCCGCCGTAAGGAAGGGGGAAGGGGGGAGGGCCGTCAGCAAAACAGCCCAGGAGTGCAGGGCAAAGGCACACAGCCTGCCTGCCACTCCCAGTCATCCCCAGGTGCCAGCTTGGGGTGGTAGTGCCAGGAGTGCCGGGAGGCAGTAGTGTTGGGAGGCGGGCGCACAGTGTGCTCAGAACCGAGCGCCAGCCACCCCGCCCCTGCACCCTGTTCAGGGCAGTAGTGCCAGGAGGGGGCCGCACCCGCGAATAAGCCTTGAATTTTAAAGGTGTGGCTTATTTGTGGGTGCGTCTTATATTTGGGCCAATACGGTATTTTTAATATTCTGTTGCGAGCCACCGAGAGTGGCTGGGGATACCCAGCCAGATGGGTGGGGTATAAATAAGTTGTTGTTGTTGTTGTTGTTGTAATTTGTTGGAAGCTGCCCAGAGTGGCTGGGGCACCCTAAGATGGGCAGGAAATTAACAACAACAACTTGGGAAATGACTCCTGTCTCTTAGGAGCCAGGACAAATGTTCTCCATCTGTTTGCACATCAGCTGCAATCCAAAACTACACCCAGAAAAAGTATTAGTAAAGGTAAAGAGACCCCTGACCATTAGGTCCAGTTGTAACTGACTGTGGGGTTGCGGCGCTCATCTCGCTTTACTGGCCGAGGGAGCCGGCGTACAGCTTCCGGGTCATGTGGCCAGCATGACTAAGCCGCTTCTGGCGAACCAGAGCAGCACACGGAAACGGTGTTTACCTTCCCGCCAGAGCGGTACCTATTTATCTACTTGCACTTTGAGGTGCTTTTGAACTGCTAGGTTGGCAGGAGCAGGGACCGAGCAACGGGAGCTCACCCTGTCGCAGGGATTCGAACCGCCGACCTTCTGATCAGCAAGCCCTAGGCTCTGTGGTTTAACCCACAGTGCCACCTGCGTCCCTCCAGAAAAAGTACTGCTAGGGGGCAAAAGCCAACCATCTCCATGGGTCCCTTGAGGCAAGAATCTGCCCCATGGTGGTGAGGTTTTGCTCCCCAACAATGGCTTTGCTTTTCTGGGCACAACCTCAGAAAGCAGCCCTTGGTAAGCCCTCACTATGTCAGTGTGGACATGACCAGGGGGTTGTATTCAAAGTAGCTATCTCTCAGTGAAACTGTGGTTTCTATCGAATTTCACATTTCTTGTTGAGCCGATGTGACTAGGAATCACTAGGGAGACCAAACTGTAGTAGTAGTAGTAGTAGTAGTAGTAGTAATAATAATAATAATAATAATAATAATAATAATAATAATAAATATTTAGCCATCAAAAGATTACTAAATACTTAGACTGTGTCTTTGATCTACAGGCGCAGGTTCTCTTTAGACAAACATGGGTTTCACTTGGGTTTCAATTAAAAGGATGAGCAAAACAATCAAAGCTCATTTCAGGTGTCTTGTCAGATAAAGAAATGCTTTGTAAAACATTATTATTATTATTATTATTATTATTATTATTATTATTATTATCATCATCATCATCATCATTCTTTAATCCTCCCCTCCCCCACCCCTACCCTGAGAGGGAGGGGTTTTTTGCCCTTGGGACACAGGGACTGGTGGGAAAGGGAGAGTAATTTTGAGTGTTTCTATCCAAAACTAAAAACAAAACAGAAATCTAACAAGGATTATAAAGCAAACAGGAAAGATTTTGAAAAATCCCAATTAATTTTCAAGGTAAGTTGGAGGGGGCTTGCACAGATCTATTTAAAAATGTAGTGCTCAGTCTGACTCAATTCCTCTCTGCAACTTTTTATCACTTGGAGAAGTGGGGTTGCATTCACACAATAGTTCTACAAAGATGTAGGAACAGTAAGGTTGTGTGGAGGAGGTTTGCTGGCCTCTTCCATGTCTGTGCTCCTTAGCTGCTGAGATGAACAGCAGCCACCTCCTCAAGAGAAAGCGCTGCAACAGAAGTATATCTTATGGCTAATGCACATATTGTGTACTATCTGGCAGAAAAACATATCTGACAGCAGAGAGATAACCAGAGCATGAAGGTAGCGCTACCATCTGCTGGGAAATCTCTCTGCTTAGATGTTGAAATGTCCTAGATAGTGTCCTATTTTATCATCAGTTTACACCAAAGGGTGTCAGTTCTGGAAATCATATACCTGTCTTTCAAGGCTAATGACTTCGTCACCTGCCTTGGGTATTTTTGAATGGTGTTTCTCCTCCTCCTTCCTTCCTGCATGCATTTATTTATTTAACCAGATGCTCAGATGCACTTTCTTTGAACTCACTTATATAACACTTCCCCCCAATGCTAGTGTTTTCCACACAGCCAAATGGAGATAGACAGCTAGCTCCCTCCAGTGGATCTTTTAAATTAATGTTTCAGTGAGATGTGTACTGCCACTCTATCTCTCTGAAGTAAAACTGACTTTGGCAAAAGACTATATTTTGACAATCCCACCAAAAAAACACAACACCTTTCTCTAGTGCTCTGAATACTTGAAACTACAAAAACCTGCAAAACCTTCCTGAAAAATGTCATGTATTTCCTCAGAAAACCAGGCAACAAGCAAATGTAAGCTTTTTTTAGACGCAACCTGTACAAATTGTTGTGACCTACCGAGCCATCTATTAGGCTGGCAAGGAGAATGATCATATACCCCATTTTACAGTCGCAGGCAATAATGTGTTTATTAAACTCCTGGTGGGCTGCCATACCTGGCTGGTGGATGGCTGTTCGTTTGATGGGTCAGAAATACGGGTGCTGGCCATTGGGTTGGGGTGTGGCCCAGTTTGTTCGGAAATTTGGGACAGCCTCATTAAAACCAAGGAGCAAAGCCATGCACCCTGGGAGCTGATGTTTCTTTTTCTTACAGTTGGTGAATTCAGGTTGTTGTGCTAAATTCCCTCAACTGCTGGCCCCACCAATCTGTCACAATAGTTTCATTTTAAGAGTTGGCAACCCTAGTCCTAAATTGTGCAGGCCTGCTTTCGATGCTATTAAAACGACTAGAACTTGATTTTGCCTTAAAAGATCATTATGTAAAAGCTGCACACAAATCCCTGTGATGTAATACTAAGGCTATATATAGATGACTTTTTTCTAGTCAGATTGCTGATTGACCCATTTTCTTCCTATGGCAAATGTCCCTGCTGCTGTTTGAGTGGCTTTTACAACCAGCCGATTAGATAATGACTAAATATTAGATAATCTAACTAAATATGATATGCAGTGCTTCCCCCTCCAAAACAATGTGAGTGCCATATCTTCACGATATTTGGCACTTTCAGAAGGAAATAAAAAACACTTTACAGTATCCTTCTCCACAACTGTACTCAAGCAATCCTTTAAAATGAGGTGGCGGGGATGGGGATGGGGGTGGGGGGTGGGATAGTGACCAAGCAAGATTTTTCCAACAACCTGCATTTCTTCAACATGTTGTTCATTATTTGCTCCCCTTTCTCTGCCCCCACTCCATCTCAAACATAAACAATAACCCCCATCTCCTGCTTTTTGTTCCCAGCATGCAAAGCTGAAATTCCTGCAGCAAGACTTCTCCCCCCAACATTTGCCTGATTTTTGCAGTGCATCTACAGAATGGGGTTCAAGTGGTGATAGTGCCATGGGGGGGGGCAGCTATAGCCAGCCTGTGAAGCAAATCATCTCACAGCATAGAAATGATTCTGAGGCAGGGAAGGCGCAATTCCATGTATTGCATTGCTGGACAGGAGGGGGAAATCCAGCTCTTAAATGGGCTTTTAAGGTTTTAAAAATACATTCTACATGCCTGATGCTATTAATTCACCCTTGCATTTAAATCTAATCAAACAGAGAATGTGAACTGAATAGTCAGGAATTTTATTTTTGTTTTGAAATACTCATTTTGGTTGAGGGAGAATGATTAAGTAAATTGTACTCGGATTACTCAAAACAAGTTTTTCTGTTAGTTTTGTGCAAACATTTCCCAAATACTCCATTTGACTTTTGTCCTCAGCAATGACCTCCAGAAGAGTGCTTATAAAGGATGCCGTCCTGGAGGGATCAGCAGTTTGCATACAGGAAAAAAACACTGCTTGCCTTTGCAGCACTGCATCAAGAGCAGCTGCCATAGCAGAAGGACAACCTGAGGGAGATTCACGTTGTTCCCTAGAATGCTCACACGATGGAAGCCACCATCTTACGTGCTTGTGGGACTGTGACTCTTCATTCAGTACAGAGTTACATGTGATCAAAGATGGTGGTACCCATAGTGTAGACTCTCTGCAGGACACTTTGGGTGGTCCTTGGAGATACTGTCATTGAAAACATAGCCGAAAAGGTCAATAGGAGTGCAGGGAGGAAATTGCTAGCAACCCCCCCCCCCCGAAAAACAACTCAGTTCTGCTAGTGCGGGGGTGCTAACATGGTGCCTTTCAAATATTTTGGACTCTAATCTCCATCAGCCCCAGTCTGCATGGTCAATGGTCAGGGATCATGGGAGTTGTAGTACACAACCTCTGAAGGGCGTCACATTGGCTACCCTTGTGCAAGCGATGGCTAGGCTTCCACTGCAATGTTTCAGAAATAAGATGAGCTGCTTCTTCAGATGCTCCCTTTAATTTCTGCACAATACAGTGTGAACTGGTTTTAGTGGGGAGACGTAAAGAGGATGCAGAACCCAAAACAGCTGGTGTAGAGCAAGCAGCAACCCAGTGCAGGAAGACCAATGGGACACGAAATCATTAAAAATGTCAACAAATGAAGCAATAAGCAACTAAATATAATAGCAGATCAGAGCAGGTTAAAGTGATATTCTATGTGAGTGAATTTTTAAAAAGTACAGTTCCTTGCATCTGCATTGTGCTAACAGCCGACATGTGGGGTGGATTTCTGTGGCCCAAAATACAAGGGGCTGGATCCAGGGGGTCAGTTCTGCAAATGGAAAGGCCAACTTCCTCTTTGCCCTGAAGCTCCTCGTGTCACAAATGGTCAAGGGGACAGTCTCCGGATTTACAAATCTGTCCCCGGACAAAATCCGTCCCTGGAATGTTCCCGGATATCATTTAATGTCCCCGGATCTATATTTTAAGAGTGGTAGATTTATTAGTAGGGAATGAATGTTGCGTGATTGGTTCAATGGCACAAGACACATCATATGGGGACTTCTGGCGAGGCAAAATGGCAGGCTCCATGGCAGCAAGCAGCTCCTGAAGCCAGCCAGAGACAACTGCGCTACCAGGCTGGCTCTGGGCTGCTGAGGCTGCCGCTGCTGCCACCACTGCCGAGGGGGAACCAGGGACACCCAGTGTGCCAACTGGGGGAACCGCTGACACCCCCCCCCCGTGACCCAAATTGAGTCGGGCACAAGAATGCCTGGCCACCCAGCCAACTGCCCGGCGGTGCTCCGGGGCCTGGAAAATGCCACTGAAGAGGAGAGGTAGGAGAGTACCAGGAGGGCAAGGGCACGTGGCCAAGCCCAGGCCCAATCCGAGCCTACTCCATTGCAGCTAGCGCTCCAAGAGAACAGGCCGGTGCCCAGATTGAGGCAGCGCGACAGAGGAGACCACAGAAGAGAATATATTAATTCTTAATTTTTTAAAAAATTAACTTTTTTAAAATAACTTTTTTTCCTCTTTTTAAAAAAATTGTCCCTGGGGAAAGTTTAC